>NC_136385.1:10316726-12716726 GCF_965140285.1 Lepidochelys kempii | reverse complement strand
TGCAGGGCGCATTCCCCCCGCCATGCTGAGCTGCCCTTGTCACCCAGAAGCAGCCACACATAACTGAACCGCAGCAAACGGATGCTCCCCCTCTGGCTTTCCCCTTTGGCCTCGAGGAAAGTGCACTGGGCTGGGATTCAGGAGACCAGGAGCTGAAGGCTGGCCACTCTTGGGGGCCATCTTGCCCCACATACACGCCTGCACTGGTGGGGAAGGATCCAGCCCTGGAGGCTGCCATGTTAGCCAGATTGTGGAGGGCTCCATGCCCCCAGAACGCAATGTCTGGAGGTTGGGGAAGGGAAGCAGGCTGGGGAGAGGGTTGCGGGCAGCAGCCTGTCAACTGGGGCTGCTAGGAGCAGGGAGCTGGCTGGCAGCAGGCAGGAAGATTCTGGGCAATGGCCTGCAGAGCGGGGGCGGGGAAGGCATTGCACTGGGATGGCCCTGCCCCCTTGAACTGAGCTGCCCCAATGGGACTGCAGAGCTGCTGGGTGCCTGGGGCCCCGGGTAGTTGGCACCACTCAGCTTCTGGTTGCCCTAGTAAATCCCCCTCTGTGAGCTGGTATGTGAGTGTCAATGGGAGCCCCGCGCTGGTAGCTCGGAGAGCACAGAGCATTGCGGAGCAACAGTCAGCCAGAGTGGAGCGGTGTGCGCCCCATGGTTCCCCCGGCCACAGTGGGGCAGTGTGGAGTATGTGCTCAGCTGTGGAGGCAGAAATGCAGGTGTAACCCACCCTCTGTAGTTGGCCCTCGCGCACCCACTGCTGGAATCTGGAGCCCAGATCTGGAGCACACACTTCCAGAAGGTTTCAGAGTAGCAGCCATGTTAGTCTGTATAGGAATGCATCCGGTGAAGTGAGCTGTAGCTCATGAAAGCTCATGCTCAAATAAATTGGTTAGTCCCTAAGGTGCCACAAGTACTCCTTTTCTTTTTACTTCCAGAAGGGTGTTGATACATTGGAGAGCGGTCAGAGAATGATTAAGGGATTGGAAAACCTGCCTTGGAGTGATAGACTCCATGAGCTCAATTTATTTAGCTTAACAAAGAGCAGGTTAAGGGTTGACTTGATCACAGTCTCTAAGTACCTACGTGGGGAACAAATTTGTAATAATGGTCTTATCAGTCTAGCAGAGAAAGGCCTAACATGATCCCATGGCTGGAAGCTGAAACTAGACAAATTCAGACTGGAAATAAGGTGTAAATGTTTACCAGTGAGAGTAATTAACCATTGGACTAATTTACCAAGGGTTGCCGTGAATTTTCCATCACTGACAATGTTTAAATCAAGATTGGATGTTTTTCTCAAAGCTCTGCTCTAGGAATTATTTTGGGGCAGGTCTCTGGCCTGTGTTGTAGGAAGTCAGACTAGATGATCACAGTGGTCCTTCCTGGCCTTGGAATATATGAATCTTCCAGTATGTTGCATGGCTCCCTGCTAGTGGCTGGGTCAGAGAGGATAACAACCAACTACTGCAGTCAATTAGTGCAGCTCCTCCTTGACTGCAGGTGCCAGGGTTCAGTGCTGCAGGATGAAGGAGCTGGGCTCACCCCCGGCTGGCTGCGGGGCCATGCAGTAGGGGGGCAGGGGAGTTGCTGCAGGCTCTGGGCTCACGTCCAGCTATGGAGCTGTGGGGGGGTTTGTGCAGCTGCACCTGGTGGAATTTCTCACCTGAGTTTTTCTTTTAGGAAATTCCACAGGACCAGGATGTGGCAGAGGTGGCCAAGGACTGCACTCGGGTGCTAGGAGATGGCCGCAGGCCAGCCGCCTGCGCCACCTTCCCCTTGCACAATTGCACCATGTTGGTTTGTGATCACAAGCCTAACTGCCCAGACTCCCACCTCCATTCAGTGCCAAGGACGGATGGGAACAGGGTTGCTGGTATAACAAGCAGGCTCAGCCGGGCATTGTGGGCTGGAGGCATGGACCACTGGGTGGGTTCTCTGGCCTGTGTGATGCAGGAGGTCTGCCTAGCTGATCTAATTGTCCCTCCGGGCCTGAACATCTGTGAATCTGTTCAACATCCCTTCAGTCCACAGCCCTTGCCTCTTTCCCTGCTCCAGACAGACTAGCCTACCCTCGATGGGGAACTGAGAATGAAAGCTGGTGGCTGTTCCACCAGATGCAGCCCCGGAAAGGGAATTTGGTGAGCATGCGACTCGCTGCAGAAAGGGAAGTTGGGGCAAGTGAAACCTGCTCGAAGCTGTGTGGTGTCAGCTGGATGAGCTGCTCCCGTCTGCTGCGAGCGGCTGGCCTTTGCACTGCAAGCTCACTTCCTGAGCAGGGGCTCACGTTCACTGCATGTGACACCCCTGGGGCAAACCCCTCCGTGGCACAGTGCATCCAGGCACCGCTGAATACACCTGCTGCTGCTTGAGGCAGCATGGCAGGAATTTCCCACAATCCTCTAGAGCTGCTCCCATCCTAGCATGCTGTGAAGCAGCACAGACCCTTCAAGTGGCCAACAAGGGCAGCCCATGGCTGGTTGGAGCAGCTGGGCTTTTTCTGGGGAGGCGTTAAGGCCCTGCCCCTAGTTTTAGCTTTGAAGAGGCTGCTCCTGGGGCCGGGCTAGGGGAGGGCAAATCCAGAAGAGGCAGGAGCTAGGGTATCTGGATGGGCAGAGAGGGTGGGAGATTGGGGGAAAAGACATTGAGCAGCCAGTAAAAGGGGAGATTCAGCACATAAGTGAGGCAGCGCTAGGACTAGTAACCCACCATGGGCCCGATGGGCAGAGATGGCCGCACTAGGGCAGATGGTGAACGTACCAAGCAGAGAAGGAACCTGTATCAGACGCCTGTCCTGACAGGCACCTTCCCCGGTGATGGGACTCCCACCACCACTCACCAGGCGACTGGGTTTGGGGGAGCTGTGTAGGGCCTGGGGCACTCTGTCAGCTGTGGATTTCTGAGTCCATTGCCCCAGGGCCTGCTGAGCTGGCAGAGCTCACTGCAGAGACCCCGCTTGGCTTGCTCTCCTGTGGACTTGCTCTTGTGCTGTCTGGCCTGGTCATCTTCTTCAGGATATAGTAAGGATCCCTCTGATGGGTGCTGGCTGGAGATCAGGGCCAGGCTGAACAGCAGCACTGCAGCCAATAGGGATGCAAGTATATACGGGGCACTCTCCCCTGGCAGTCAGTGCTGGCTCAATGCCTCAGGTCAGCACTAGGGGGCGCTGTGTTGAGATCCTTTGGGAACTCCAGGAGCTGGGCCTTGACGAAAAGCTCCAATTATCAAGAGCTGGCAATAAGATTGGCACTTGCTGCGTCCGTGCTTGCAAGAAAGGGGAGCAGGAGGCCATGCTGCCCCATCCCCAAATGCAGGCTGCTCTAGCTCTTTCCCTCTGAGATTTCCCCAGCGCCTAGAGACCGCCAAGGAGATCAGGGCCTCCTGCCTGGCAAAGGCCAGGACTCTCCCTGCCATGTGACCCTGGGGAGGTGTGGGGGCAGTGTGATCCCCTCCCATCCCGGTGCACCAACAGGCCAAGATCTAAGCCCGTCTTTGCCCCCTGTTGCAGCTAGTGACTGGGACTGGTCCCCTCCCTTTATACGGGCCCTCCAGCAAGTATGTGTGTGTGCAGGGGGAGGGTCAGCCCCATCTTGCTGCCAGGGAATCAGAGCCAATTTGCTCCTAGCACTGACCCCAAATTGACCCCAACACCCTTGGGAACCGGCAGCACGTAGTGAGGGTGCCACTTCCTGCTGGGGCAATAATGTCCCTTTAACTCTGCCCTGCTGGGTGCTCACCTCGGGGGCCATGGGGTATTTTCTGGGCGAGTCTCCACTGCTGCCCCTGCAGGGGGCAAAGTTAAGGAGGTGCAGGCAGAATTAAGGTGATGGAGGGGCAGCGCTGGAGCTGAGTCCCCGCACAGTAGCAAGTGCCCTTGTGTCATCACAATATTCCAGGGTAGAGGCTGTAACTGGGCGTCCCTCAAAAATCAGATCCTGGGGGACAGGGGAACGTGGGAGGGGCAAGGGATCGTACCCCTCTATCTCCATCCCAAGGGACAGCCTTGATGGAGGCAAGAGCGCCGAGGCTGGCCGGGCGGGTCCTGCCACTTTAAGAGATGCTCCCCACCCTTCCCCCTGGCCGAAAGGGGAAGTGCTGCCCGCTCCCTCCCCCGCCGCGGGTCCCAGCCCAGCCCGGACCGGAGCTTGCAGAATTCGCCAGCGCTATGGAGTCAGGTACCGGGGCCGGGGCGGCTCCTGCGCTTGATCCCCGTCCCGCCTGCACCCCTGCCCTGCTTTCCTCCTGCCCCCCCTTCCCTCCCTCCTGCCCGCCCCATTCTCCTCCCCGCTTCCCAGCCCAAGAACCCCTGCACCTGCCCCGCGTGCTCCTCCCCCGCCCCGGTGCCTCTTGTTGGGGAGGAATCTGCTCATTCTTGAGTCTTTCTGTGTCAGACGGAACTTCCTGAAACCCCCCCCGTCCCCCGTCCCCAAACCAGGGGGCTGCGGGTCGGGAGTGAGGGGCCCTGGCGGTGCTGTGGGGGGAGCCCAGGGCGGGATAGCAGGGGGCTGTCGGGAGGGAGGGGCCCTGGCGGTGCTGTGGGGGATCCAGGGCTGGGATAGCAGGGGGCTGTCGGGAGTGAGGGGCCCTGGCGGTGCTGTGGGGGGAGCCCAGGGCGGGATAGCAGGGGGCTGTCGGGAGTGAGGGGCCCTGGCGGTGCTGTGGGGGGAGCCCAGGGCGGGATAGCAGGGGGCTGTCAGGAGTGAGGGGCCCTGGCGGTGCTGTGGGGGGAGCCCAGGGCGGGATAGCAGGGGGCTGTCGGGAGTGAGGGGCCCTGGCGGTGCTGTGTGGGGAGCCCAGGGCTGGGATACTAGGGGGCTGTCGGGAGTGAGGGGCCCTGGCGGTGCTGTGGGGGGAGCCCAGGGCGGGATAGCAGGGGGCTGTCGGGAGTGAGGGGCCCTGGCGGTGCTGTGTGGGGAGCCCAGGGCTGGGATAGCAGGGGGCTGTCGGGAGTGAGGGGCGTTTGCGGTGCTGTGTGGGGAGCCCAGGGCGGGATAGCAGGGGGCTGTCGGGAGTGAGGGGCCCTGGCGGTGCTGTGGGGGATCCAGGGCTGGGATAGCAGGGGGCTGTCGGGAGTGAGGGGCGTTTGCGGTGCTGTGGGGGGAGCCCAGGGCTGGGATACTAGGGGGCTGTCGGGAGCGAGGGGCGCTGGCGGTGCTGTGGGGGGAGCCCAGGGTGGGATAGCAGGGGGCTGTCAGGAGTGAGGGGCACTGGCGGTGCTGTGGTTGGGATCCAGGGCTGGGATAGCAGGGGGCTGTCGGGAGTGAGGGGCGTTTGCGGTGCTGTGGGGGGAGCCCAGGGCGGGATAGCAGGGGGCTGTCAGGAGTGAGGGGCCCTGGCGGTGCTGTGGGGGGAGCCCAGGGCGGGATAGCAGGGGGCTGTCGGGAGTGAGGGGCCCTGGCGGTGCTGTGGGGGGAGCCCAGGGCGGGATAGCAGGGGGCTGTCGGGAGTGAGGGGCCCTGGCGGTGCTGTGTGGGGAGCCCAGGGCTGGGATACTAGGGGGCTGTCGGGAGTGAGGGGCCCTGGCGGTGCTGTAGGGGGAGCCCAGGGCGGGATAGCAGGGGGCTGTTGGGAGTGAGGGGCCCTGGCGGTGCTGTGGGGGATCCAGGGCTGGGATAGCAGGGGGCTGTCGGGAGTGAGGGGCGTTTGCGGTGCTGTGGGGGGAGCCCAGGGCTGGGATACTAGGGGGCTGTCGGGAGCGAGGGGCGCTGGCAGTGCTGTAGGGGGAGCCCAGGGCTGGGATAGCAGGGGCCTGTCGGGAGTGAGGGGCGCTGGCGGTGCTGTGGCCAGGTCGTGGCACTTTTCCCCATTCCTGTCTCTCTTTCCTGTGTCTGTGTCCCTGCAGGTGGCATTGTGAACCCAGCGATGGAGAAGGACCCCAATCACTACCAGGAGGCCGTGGGCAATGGGGTGGCAGCTGACAGACTGGTGGCGGGAGCTGGTGACGTGCCTGGCCTGGATGTGGGGGTGAGCCCCCTATTCCCTGCTGAGCCTGTCTGGCTGTGCGCTGTGTCCTGGCGGCTGTGGGCTGAGGAAGGTCAGGGCTGGGCTGGGCGAGGGCCAGCCGGGCCCCTCAGTGCTTCCAGCAGTCACATGGCTCCCAGCCCAAGGGGTGTCGCTGTCTGGTGGGAGTGGGGATGGGGATTGGTGGGTAAGGAGGGCAGCCGCTATGCTGGCAGTTCCAGAAGTGCCCGGCAGGGCCCCTCCATGGAGCAGTGTGGGTAGCAAAGTGAGGGGCTGGCCCCTGGGAAAAAGGGTTCCGATTCTGGCCCCGCCTCCCTCATGGCTCCCTGGTTCTCCTCAGCTGGATGACTTTGTGGGCGCCAACCCCGACTATAACGAGGAGGAGGAGGAGCGCAAGTACTTCCGCCGCAAGCGCCTCGCCATCGTCAAAAATGTGCTTGCAGCCAGCCTGGGCGGGATGCTGACCTATGGCGTCTACCTGGGTATGGCCCGCCCACTGCCCCCCAGGCATCTACCTGGGTATGGCCCGCCCACCGCCCCGCCCACTGCCCCCCCAGGCGTCTAGCTGGGTATGGCCCGCCCACTGCCCCCCCAGGCGTCTAGCTGGGTATGGCCCACCCACTGCCCCCCCAGGCATCTAGCTAGGTATGGCCCGCCCACTGCCTCACCTCTGTCTCCTGGCCCCACCCATTGGCCCGCAGCCTGGATGGGGTGTTGACTTACAGGATCTACCGGGGTATGCTCCACCAGTGTCCCTGCCTCCTGGCCGCCCCCACCCTCAGCCTGGGTGTCTCCCTAAGTATGGCCGACCCACTGCCCCCTACCTGGGTGTGATGTTGGAATACGGCATCTATCTATGTTACAGACCACTGTTCTGGGGGCCCCCTCCTGCTAACTGTGTGCAGGGTTTTTCCTGGTGCCCCCACAACTTTTCCTCTGTCCCCCTTCCCTTGCAGATAGCTGCTGTGGGGACCTCAGGAGGTCATCTAGTCCAACCTCCTGCTCAAAGCAGGACCAATCCCCAATTTTTGCCCCAGATCCCAAATGGCCCCCCTCAAGGATTGAGCTCACAACCCTGGGTTTAGCAGGCCAATGCTCAAACCACTGAGCTGTCCCTCCCTGCCTCTCAACTCACTCCCTGGGTCCTGTGTCGCTGCCCCTCCAATCCCAGGAGAGTGCGGGGAGGAATGGAGGTGGGTCAGATCTCAGCCTGATTCCAAGCATCCAGGGCCCTTGCATGGCAGCACCTCGGCCCTGGTAACTTCCCCCATCCTTTCCCAGCTGCCCCATCCTGCAGGGGCTGGGGAAGAGGCCCTGTCCCTCTGGGTTCAGTTCCCCCATGTGCTGGGCTGGGCTCATGGGGTGCAGGGCAGGATTCACGCTGGTGCATCCGGCCCCGCCAGGCCTGCTGCAGATGCAGCTGATCCTGCACTATGACGAGACGTACCGGGAGGTGAAATACAGCAACATGGGGCTGCAGGACATCGACAGCAAGATGCTGATGGGCATCAATGTCACCCCCATTGTGGCTCTGCTCTACACGCCCATCCTCATCAGGTACCTGCCCTGCCCGCCAGCCCACCACACCCTCCGGAACCCGAGAGATCCCTCCCTCCCGAGCCAGCCCCCGCTCTGGTGCCCCTTAGAGGGGAAAGGCTCCATGTCCCATTCCCTGCCCCCTTGAGCCAGTCCCTGCCCTGGGGCTGATCAGAGCTGGTGCCCCTGCCCACTGAGCTAGCGCCCCCTGTGGTGAACAGACCCACGTCCTATCCCCGAGGCAGGCAGAGCCCCATGTCTCCTCATGGGGGGGAGGGGAGGGACGGGGACATGGAGGTCCTACTGCTGACCCAGCTCCCCATGTGACTGCCCAGGTTCTTCGGCACCAAGTGGACCATGTTTCTGGCCGTGGGGATCTACGCCCTCTTCGTCTCCACCAACTACTGGGAGCGCTACTACACGCTGGTGCCCTCGGCCGTGGCCATCGGCGTGGCCATTGTGCCCCTCTGGGCCTCCATGGGCAACTACGTCACCCGGTGAGCTGCCATGGAGCAAGGCCCTGCCTGCTGGGGGGGGGGCGCTCAGGTGTTGGCGAAGGAGGGGTTGTGACCCCTGGTGGGCACTGTGTGGCTCATGGGGCTGCTGCTCCACACCCTCCCTCCCTCCCCCATTTCGTGCTCACAGTTGCCCCCTGCAGGATGGCGCAGAAGTACTACGAATACATGAACTACAAGGAGGAGCATGTGCAGGAGCAGCAGCGTGCCCCACGTGGTGCCTACAACGCCTACATCATCGCCTTCCAGAGCCTCTTCTACGGCTGCTTCCACGTGAGGCAGGGCCTGGGGGTACGGGGGAGGGGGCAGGGGCTAGGTGTTGGCTGGCCAGGGAGGAGGGCTGGGCCTTGGGGGCTGGGGGTACTGGGGGAGGAGGCAGGGAGGTGGCCCATTGTGGACTAGGCACTGGGGCTGTATTGGGGGGGCATGGAGCTAGGCTGGACGCGGGAGGAGAACTGGGGGAGGCTGGGCGTGGGGGGGACGCGGGGGAACAGGGAGGTGGGCTGGGCGCGGCGGGAGACGCGGGGGGGAACAGGGAGGTGGGCTGGGCGCGGCGGGAGACGCGGGGGGGAACAGGGAGGTGGGCTGGGCGCGGCGGGAGACGCGGGGGGGAACAGGGAGGTGGGCTGGGCGCGGCGGGAGACGCGGGGGGGAACAGGGAGGTGGGCTGGGCGCGGCGGGAGACGCGGGGGGGAACAGGGAGGTGGGCTGGGCGCGGCGGGGGACACTGGGGGGAACAGGGAGGTGGGCTGGGCGCGGCGGGAGACACTGGGGGGAACAGGGAGGTGGGCTGGGCGCAGGGGGAGGGGCGGGGGGGAACAGGGAGGTGGGCTGGGCGCGGCGGGGGACACTGGGGGGAACAGGGAGGTGGGCTGGGCGCGGCGGGAGACGCGGGGGGGAACAGGGAGGTGGGCTGGGCGCGGCGGGAGACGCGGGGGGGAACAGGGAGGTGGGCTGGGCGCGGCGGGAGACGCGGGGGGGGAACAGGGAGGTGGGCTGGGCGCGGCGGGCACTCTGGCTGCAGCTTGGTTCTCATGTGCCAAGTCCAGGAAATGCAGCTGGCTGTGCTGGCCCAGGGGCTGGCCTGGGCAGTGCTGGGCCTCGTGTCCCAGGACAGAGCTGCGGGTGGAGTGGAGTGTGCTAGTGTGGCCGGGCTGGGGTAGGAGACCCCCCCCACACACGCACGGGACAGGCCCGGCCTCACCTCCTCCCCATTCCTGGGTTCCAGCTGAGCTTCGTCTGCGCCCAGATGCCCATGCTTTTCTTCCTGAATTCGTACCTGTACGACCTGAACCACACGCTCTGCAATGTGAAGAACTGCGGTGAGCATCTGCGGAGGGGGCACTTCCTGCTGGCAGAGGGGCAGCGTTACCCAGCCAGTGCAGACTGGCTCCTCCTGCCCCATCCTTATCCTTGCCACTTACACTCCCCTCACCCCAGTGCTCCCACCTGTTGCTCCCTGCCCCGTCCCCTGCCTGCTGCCCCTGCCCCCTCCTCGCTGCCGGAGCACCTGCCCTGAGTCCCACGCCATCCTGTAGGTGGGGCTCTGGGCGCCCCCTGCAGGCCGGTTGGGCTGTGACACCATGTTTGCTCCTCAGGCACACTGAGCAAAGGCATGCTCCCCGGCTTCAACGCCACCGTGCTGCAGAGCCTGCCACGCAGCATTAACCTCATCATCGTCGAGAGTGTGCTCATGGGCGTAGCCTTCCTCTCCATGCTCATGGTATGGACCAGCAGGGGAGTGTGTAGGGGGCCTTCCTCTCCATGCTCATGGCATGGACCAGCAGGGGAGTGTGTAGGGGGCCTTCCTCTCCATGCTCATGGCATGGACCAGCAGGGGAGTGTGTAGGGGGCCTTCCTCTCCATGCTCATGGCATGGACCAGCAGGGGAGTGTGTAGGGGGCCTTCCTCTCCATGCTCATGGCATGGACCAGCAGGGGAGTGTGTAGGGGGCCTTCCTCTCCATGCTCATGGCATGGGCCAGCAGGGGAGTGTGTAGGGGGCCTTCCTCTCCATGCTCATGGCATGGGCCAGCAGGGGAGTGTGTAGGGGACCTTCCTCTCCATGCTCATGGTAGGGACTGGTGGGGTGGGGCATAGAATCATAGAATATCAGGGTTGGAAGGGACCTCAGGAGGTCATCTAGTCCAACTCCTGCTCAGTAGGGCAGTGGGGGGCCTTTCTCTCCATGCTCATGGTATGGACTGGTGGGCGGGAATGGGGGCAGGGTTTTCCTCTCCATCAGTGCCACCCCCCTCCATGCTCATCACGCAGAGCTCCCCAAGGTGGGTGTGATGGGGTCAAGGAGCCCATGGTGGGAGCTGTGGAATGGGGCAGTTGCTGGAGAGGGGTCTACAGCTTCCACACCCAACCTGACCCACAGCCTTGGCCAGCTCTTCCCATCACTCCCTAGCTCACCCTATGCAAGCGGTGGCAGTGCCCCCCCTTGGAGTGGGGTCCCTACCCCTCTGGGTTTCAGGGTCTCCCATACTCACCCCCCGCCCCCAGGTGCTGATCCTGTGCGGCTCGGCTTATCGCCCCACGGAGGAAATTGACCTGCGCAGCATCGGCTGGGGCAACATCTTCCAGCTGCCCTTCAAGCACATGCGGGACTATCGCCTGCGCCACCTCTTCCCCTTCTTCATCTACAGCGGCTTCGAGGTGCTCTTCGTCTGCACCGGCTTCTCCCTGGTACAGCTGCGCCCATTTCCGTGGGGGTGGGGGAGGCCACAGCAGAAGGAGTGGAGTACAGTGCTCTGGTGGGGGGCTGGGCACAGGCAAAGGGGTGGGGGTCTGCACTATGGGGGTGGGGCTGCGTGTAGCAGAAGGGGTGGGGATTTGGATGGGGGTGCCCTCTGCCAGGGGCTGGGGGAGCAGGGGGACTGCCCTCTGCTGGGGGAGCAGGAGTGGGAAGGGGGGCTGCACTCTGGTTGGGGGCCAGCCATGCCATGCTAACCAGCATCTGCCCCCCCCCAGAATTACGGCGTCTGCGCCATTGGCCTGGAGAAGCTGGCCTACATCATCATGGCCTATGGCTTCTCGGCTGCAGCTTGCTCCAGCCTGGCGCTGTCCATGCTGCGCCTGCCCCGCCAGGCCCCACTGCTGGCTGGAGCTGCCGCCCATGCCATCTTGCTCATCGGCCTGTTCTGCTGGGCACCCCACCCGCGTGTCCTGGACCAGGCCCCCCTGCTCTACCTGGTGGCAGCGCTTTGGGGGCTGGGTAGCGCCCTGAACAAGACCAGCCTCAGCAGTGAGTAGTGGGGTCAGGGGTGGTGGGGTGGAGTGTAGCCCCGGGCCCAATATCAGCCGGACCCTGCCCGTCGCTCCCAGTGATACCTCCACCCCCATGGGGGAGGCAGCCCAGTGGCTCTGGAATGGGGCTTTGGGCCTGTCTGTGCAGTTGGAAGGTCCCCCCACCCCTCCCCTGGCCCCAGTGGACCCGGGAGCTGTGACCTTGTCCAGTGTGGGGGAGGAGCTGCTGTCTGTATGTCTGTCTGTCTGTCTGTCTGTCCGTCCCCCCGCAGCGCTCCTGGGGATGCTGTACCAAGACAAGGAGCGCCAGGACTTCGTCTTCACCATCTACCACTGGTGGCAGGCGCTGGCCATCTTTGTGGTGTACCTATGGTCGGGGCTGCCCATGAAGGTAAGCGGGAGCTGCTCCCAGCCTGCTCTCCAGTGGGGCAGGGCACAGGGGGCTGGGTCATGGGAGGTGCAGGCCTAAGGCCACGATCCCCAAAGGGCGCAGGACTGATGTGGGACAGGAGCCATTTTCACCAGCCGTAGGGGCAATTGCCCTGCTCCCCAGCGGGGCCGTGAGAGACTTTCCTTTGGTTCTAGATCAAACTGTTTAGTCATGGGCCTGGCCCTGGCCTCAGTCAGGACAAGCCCCTTCCTGGAACTGCCTCTCCCATCATTTCCCCCTCTGGGTGAGGTAGGCAGCCTGGCCCAGATGGTTGGGCGGGAGGGGTGACCCTAGCCTGTCCCCTCTCCTGGGCCCAGCTGGTGGGGGGCAGGGGTGGGGGAGAGTCCAGCCCTACCCCTGCTCAGCCTGCGCTCTCCCTTCCCCCAGGCCAAGCTGTCCATCATGCTGCTGACCCTGGTGGCCTCGGTGCTCTCCTACCTGTGGATGGAGCACAAGCTGGGGCGGCACGTGCTCTACCGCGTGCCCAAGATCCCCAAGCCGCGGCACAAGGTGCGGGGCTACCGCTACCTGGAGGCCGAGAACTCAGACGAGACGGGCTCGGAGGGGGAGTCTGAGCAGGACAGTGACAGCTCCCAGCAAGAGCAGGCAGGGCCCGGTGGGCAGCGGCACCAGCAGAAGTGTGCTTACGAGCAAGCACTGGGGGAGGAGGATGGGGAGAACGTGGGCTAGGGAGCCCCCCATGCCCGCCACCATCACCAACTCACTGCAGCTTTCCCCCCATCTTGCCCATTGGCTGTGGTGCTGGATTGTCCCCACCGAACTGTGCCAGCCGGGCCTGGCAGCATCTCCCACCCTCTTCCAGGCCTGGTGGGAGGGGCCTGGAGGCAGAGAGAGGACCCCGCACATCAAGGTGACCCGGTGACTATTCCAGAGGGCATTGGAGCCCTGTTCCGCTGGGACTCCCAGTCCACTTCACAAAGCAGGTTTGCTATGGGGCTGTTTAGCATCCGTCCCTCCGGGCTGCCCCCAGAGCGCCCCCTGCACTGGTTGGGGTCTCCAGGGGCCTTGGTGCTGTTGGAGCTGGTCGGGAATCAGGCCCGGTCTCCCAGGGCAGGCACCGGCTCGTGTCAGCTCTGGACTGTGCATGGTGCTGTCTGTAATGGGCCGGGCCCAGCCCAGCCCTGGGTAGTGCGTAGAGAGGCTGGTGCATTGTGGAGTAGTACTGTGTTACCATGCCTGATACTCGGGCTTGGGATCTGCCCTCTTCCAAACGTGGAGTGGCTGGCACTGATCGTTGCCCTTTGTGCATGGGCACCACTGCTGTTCCCATCTGAAAAGGGCAGCAGTTGTTTTTCCCAGCACACATGGTGCCCACATAAGGGGACGATGCCAGCCCCCACAGCTGCCTTTTCCTGGCAAAGCAAGGGAGGGGCATGGAGAGCTTTCTGCCAGCGCCCCCTTCCAGGAGGGGAGGGCCCAGCCCCATACTCAGCAGCCTACTGAGGCCTGGCACCTGTGTGAGCGGGGAAGCCCATGAGGCCAGGCCAGCCTGGGCACTGGTGCTGTAAAGCCCTGTCCTGCAGTAGAGGAGCTGTGATTCCTGCTGCTCGAGCTGCTTTTCCCTGTCCCTGCCCCACCAGCCCCCGCAAGAAGCAGAGCATACCATGTCTGCAGGCTGAGTTCTGGATACTGGACACTGCCCCCCACACCTCCCGTGTCCTACTGTGCTTTGTAAAGGCCCTTTCCCAATAAAGATCCTCTCTCTGAGCTGCCGGGACTGTGTGTATCTGGGCTGAGGGGGCTGCTGGGTTGTGTTCTGGGTGGGGAGGTCATTCACGGGCCAGATGCCCATGCACTCTGGCACCCTGGCCCAGACCAGCTATTGCCACCTGGGGCTCATACTTGCCTTGCCAGGCTGGCTCCCTGGCATCTCAGTGAGGAACCCAGAGAGGAGTGGGGCACTCTGTGAAGGGAAGGAGGCAGCAGAAGGGGGCGCTCAACTCTGATCTTCCTCAAGAGGAGGGTGAAACGCATCATGATGGCGGGGGGAGGTGCTGTGGCAGGGCCGGGCCTTCGGGGGACAGCCGCTGCCCACGGACCTGGCTTGGCATGGAGTGGGTGGGCCATGTGCTCACGGGGCTGTGGGAGTGGCTCCTACAGCATGCGCTCCCCAGAGCAGCTGTTCAGCACCTACCGTGGAGGAGCTAGGTGTCACTGGCCCCTATAAGCTATTTTCAATCCCTCTTGCCAACCTGGAACTGCCCCTGCTCCAGCCATCCAGACAGGCGCCCAAAACAGCAGGCCAGGAACAGAGCGCCCTCCCCCAGCCATGGGGCTGCCCATCAATTACAGAATACGCTTTAGGTGGTTTTCCAGACCCAGCCACCCCCTAATGTCATTGGGATTATTTTAAATCAAATCTGCAGAAGCTATCAGAAGCCTGCATCCCAAGAAAGGGGAAAAAATTCATAGGCAGGAGTTGTAGACCAAGCTGGATGAGCAAGCATCTCAGAGAGGTGATTAAGAAAAAGCAGAAAGCATACAGGGAGTGGAAGATGAGAGGGATCAGCAAGGAAAGCTACCTTATTGAGGTCAGAACAGGGAGGGATAAAGTGAGACAGGCTGAAAGTGAAGTAGAGTTGGACCTTGCAAAGGGAATTAAAACCAATAGTAAAAGGTTCTATAACCATATAAATAAGAAGAAAACAAAGAAAGAAGAAGTGGGACCGCTAAACACAGGATGGAGTGGAGGTCAAGGATAACCTAGGCATGGCCCAATATCTAAACAAATACTTTGCCTCAGTCTTTAATAAGGCTAAAGAGGATCTTAGGGATAATGGTATCATGACAAATGGGAATGAGGATATGGAGGTAGATATTACCATATCTGAGGTAGAAGCGAAACTCAAACAGCTTAATGGGACTAAATCGGGGGGCCCAGATAATCTTCATCCAAGAATATTAAAGGAATTGGCACATGAAATTGCAAGCCTATTAGCAAGAATTTTTAATGAATCTGTAAACTCAGGGGTTGTACCGTATGATTGGAGAATTGCTAACATAGTTCCTATTTTTAAGAAAGGGGAAAAAAGTGATCCGGTAACTATAGGCCTGTTAGTTTGACGTCTGTAGTATGCAAGGTTTTGGAAAAAATTTTGAAGGAGAAGGTAGTTAAGGACATTGAGGTCAATGGTAAATGGGACAAAATACAACATGGTTTTACAAAGGGTAGATCGTGCCAAACCAACCTGATCTTCTTTGAGGAAAGTAACAGATTTTTTTAGACAAAGGAAATGCAGTGGATCTAATTTACCTAGATTTCAGTAAGGCATTTGATACCATGCCACATGGAGAATTATTAGTTAAATTGGAAAAGATGGGGTTCAATATGAAAATTGAAAGGTGGATAAGGAATTTGTTAAAGGGGAGACTACAACGGGTCCTACTGAAAGGTGAACTGTCAGGCTGGAGGGAGGTTACCAGTGGAGTTCCTCAAGGATCGGTTTTGGGACCAATCTTATAATCTTTTTATTACTGACCTCAGCACAAAAAGTGGGAGTGTGCTAATAAAGTTTGCGGATGATACAAAGCTGGGAGGTATTGCCAATTTAGAGAAGGACAGGGATATCCTACAGGAGGATCTGGATGACCTTGTAAACTGGAGTAATAGTAATAGGATGAAATTTAATAGTGAGAAGTGTAAGGTCATGCATTTAGGGATTAATAACAAGAATTTTAGTTATAAGCTGGGGATGCATCAATTAGAAGTAATGGAGGAGGAAAAGGACCTTGGAGTATTGGTTGATCATTGGCGGCTCATAGTCATCCTATGTGATATGGCTGTGAAAAAAGCTAATGCGGTCTTGGGATGCATCAGGCGAGGTATTTCCAGTAGGGATAAGGAGGTTTTAGTACCGTTATACAAGGCACTGGTGAGACCTCACCTGGAATACTGTGTGCAGTTCTGGTCTCCCATGTTTAAGAAGGATGAACTCAAACTGGAACAGGTACAGAGAAGGGCTACTAGGATGACCCAAGGAATGGAAAACTTGCCTTATGAAAGGAGACTCAAGGAGCTTGGCTTGCTTAGCCTAACCAAAAGAAGGTTGAGGGGAGATATGATTGCTCTCTATAAATATATCGGAGGGAAAAATACCAGTGAGGGAGAGGAATTATTTAAGCTCAGTACCAATGTGGACACAAGAACAAATGGATATAAACTGGCCACCAGGAAGTTTAGACTTGAAATTAGACGAAAGTTTCTAACCATCAGAGGAGTGAAGTTTTGGAATAGCCTTCCAAGGGAAGCAGTGGGGGCAAAAGATCTATCTGGCTTTAAGGTTAAACTTGATAAGTTTATGGAGGAGATGGTATGATGGGATAACATGGTTTTGGTAAAATAGGCCCAATGGCCTGTGATGGGATATTAGATGGGGTGGGATCTGAGTTACCCAGGAAAGAATTTTCTGTAGTATCTGGCTGGTGAATCTTGCCCATATGCTCAGGGTTTATCTGATCGCCATATTTGGGATCGGGAAGGAATTTTTCTTCAGGGCAGATTGGAAGAGGCCCTGGAGATTTTTCACCTCCCTCTGTAGCATGAGGCACGGGTCACTTGCTGGAGGATTCTCTGCTCCTTGAAGTCTTTAAACCACGATTTGAGGACTTAAATAGCTCAGACATAGGTGAGAGGTTTTTTGCAGGGGTGGGTGGTGAAATTCTGTGGCCTGCGTTGTGCAGGAGGTCAGACTAGATGATCATAATGGTCCCTTCTGACCTTAGTATCTATGAAACAGCCCCCATGCCCAAGGCCCCCTGCCCTGCAGCCCGGGCAGCTGTGCCCCCAGGCTGCTCAGAGGGCGGGCTGACCCCCGATAGGCCAGACAAGCAACTTTCCACACCCACTGGGCCCAAGTGCAGCCCCAGCCGGGAGGCAGGCCCTGTGGGTACAGTGTGGGCCAAGTGGAGGCATGGACACGTGGGGATGGGGCAGAGGAGGCGGCTTGCCTGGAGTTAACCGCATGGCGGGGGCAGAGCAACAGAGGTGAGTGCCAGATGCTGCGGAGGGGAGGGAAGCTGCCTCTCTGCACACTCACCCTCTCGCTGCTGCCCTGGGCTTGCTCCCCCACTGCCACGGCTGGAGGCCAGGCTATGGGCACTAGGCTGCAGCTTCCCCCGGTCTGTCTCCCCATCTCTCTTGGCAGAGCCCCTTGGATGTGCCCCTATCAGCAATGGGGCAGGATAATGCTTGCCAAGCTGGGCTCTCCACAGCCCCTCACTGCACGGGGCACAGACTCACAAGAGGATCCAACAGCCTACCCCCGGCTACCCCCCTTGGGAAGTGCCTGACACCCCGACCCTCAGCTCCTCCCCAACACACTTGGGGAGTGCCTGTTGCCCCGGCCCTCAGCTCCCTCCACCCCAAGGAGCACCCAGAGCACTGTCCCGTCACATCCTGCCTAGAGATGTGTCCAATCCCCCAAATCTCAGCTCCGCCCTTGGGAAGTGTCTGATACACTGCCCCTCGGGGAGTGCCCATAGCCCAGAGATTAGGGGCACTCTCTTGAATAGATGGGGGGACTGGACCTGGGTCTCCCACGTCCCAGGTGAGTGCTCTGACTGTGCTGAAACTCACAAGGCAGTTCACCACCATCGCCTCCTCCAGCTGTTTTGTGACTCAAACCCTTTACAAATGCCAAAAACAAAGTGGACCGGGTTGAATGACATGTTTCGTTAGACTAAAAAATGGATTTTTTTTTTTTAAATTTTGGTGACACTTTTTGCAGTTTTCGCATTTGGTTCGACATGAACCAATTTTATATTTATTTGTTTTTCAGAACAGCCGTCAAACTGGAAAAAAAAAGCGTATTCACCCAGCTGTAGTTGGGGGCGACAGCTGGAATGCAGGGAGAGAGCTGAGGTGGGTGGTGACCGTTGAAAGGTTCTGGAGTGGGCGGGGCAGCAGGTGGAGGGATGTGGAAGGTTCTGTGTCAGCTGGAGTGACGCGGAAGGTTCTGGAGCAGTGGAGTGGGAAGCTGTCCGTTGGATCAACACAGAAGGTTCTGGAGTGGTTGGGGGGGCAGCAGCTGGAGCGACGTGGAAGGTTCCATGGCAGCTGTAGTTTCATGGAAAGTTCTGGAGCAGCTGGGGGAGGAAGCAGCAGCTGGAGTGATGCAAAAGGTTCTGGAGTGGTTGGGGATAGCGCAGCAGTTGGGGCGACATGGAAGGTTCCGGAGCAGCTGGGGGGGACAGTAGACGGTGTGACATGGAAGGTTCCGGAGCAGTTGGGGAAATGGCAGCCAGAGCAATGTGGAAGTTTATGTGGCAATTGGAGTGATATGGAAGGCTCCAGAACATTTGGGGGAGACAACAGTTGGAGTGACGCAGAAGGTTCTGGTGTGGTTGAGGATGGCAGTTGGATTGGCACAGAAGGGTATGTGGCAGTAGGAACATAACATAAGACTGGCCCTACTGGGTCAGACCAAAGGTCCATCTAGCCCAGTATCCTGTCCTCCGACAGGGGCCAGTGCCAGGTGCCCTAGAGGGAATGAACAGAACAGGTCATCATCAAGTGATCCATCCCCTGTCGCCCATTCCCCGCTTCTGGCAAACAGAGGATAGGGACACCATCCCTGCCCATCCTGGCTAATAACCATTGATGTACCTATCCTCCATTAATTTATCTAGTTCTTTTTTGAACTCTGTTATAGTCTTGGCCTTCACAACATCCCCTGGCAAGGAGTTCCACAGGTTGACTGTGTGTTGGGTGAAGAAATACTTCTTTTTATTTATTTTAAACCTGCTGCCTATTAATTTCATTTGGTGACGCCTAGTTCTTGTGTTATGAGAAGTAGTAAAAAACACTTCCTTATCTACTTTCTCTACACCAGTCATGATTTTATAGACCTCAATCATATCTCCCCTTAGCCATCTCTTTTCCAAGCTGAAAAGTCCCTGTCTTATTAATCTCTTCTCATACGGGAACCGTTCCATACCCCTAATAATTTTTGTTGCCCTTTTCTGAACCTTTTCCAATTCCAATATATCTTTTCTGAGATGGGGCGACCACATCTGCACACAGTATTCAAGATGTGGGCATACCATGGATTTATATAGAGGCAACATGATATTTTCTAACCTATTATCTATCCCTTTCTTAATTATTCCCAGCATTCTGTTTGCTTTTTTGACGGCCACTATACATTGAGTGGATGTTTTCAGAGAACTATCCACAATGACTCTGATATCTCTTGAGTGGTAACAGCTAATTTAGACCCCAATAATTTATATGTATAGTTGGGATTATGCTTTCCAATGTGCATTACTTTGCATTTATCACCATTACATTTTATCTGCCATTTTGTTGCCCAGTCACCCAGCTTTGAGAGATCCTTTTGTAGCTCTTCGCAATCTGCCTGGGTCTTAACTATCTTTAGTAATTTTGTATCATCTGAAAATTTTGCCACCCCACTGTTTACCCCTTTTTCCAGATCATTTATGAATATGTTGAATAGGACTGGTCCCAGAACAGACCCGTGGGGGACACCACTATTTACCTCTCTCCATTCTAGGAGTGATGCAGAAGGTTCTGGCGTGTTGGAATGGCACAGAAGGGTCTGTGACAGTAGGAGCGACGCAGAAAATTCCCTGGCAGGTGGTGGCAGGTTCCAGTGTAGTTGAGTATGGCAGTTTCATGACCAAGATGTGGGCAGCCTGCCCTAGTGGTCAAAGCAGGGGGCAAACTGAGAGTCAAGCATCAGGAGGCAGGCAGGGTCAGGTTACCAGGAGATCAGAGGCAGGAGGCAAACTTGAGAGCAGAACCACGGATCAATAATTGGAGTCAGACTAAGGGCTTGGCTACACTTGCAGATGTAGAGCGCTGGGAGTTAAACCACCCTTTGGAGACCGCAGCAGGGAAAACGCTGTCATGTGTTTACACTGTTAGCTGCAAGTACACTGGCGTGGGCACATTAGCAGCTCTTGCAAAGCCACAAAGAGCAGTGCATTGTGGTAGCTATCCCAGTGTGCAAGGGGCTGCCACGTGCTTTTCAAAGGGGGGGGCAGTGGTGGAATATGACAGGGAGTGTGTTGTGTGTATGTGGGGGGAGAGACAGTGTGTTTTGGGCGGTCGAGAGTGTGTCAGCATGCTGTCTTGTAAGTTCAGACAGCAGAATCTGCAAGGATTCTAAAAATTAATACTGTACACTCCAGGCTTGAATTAAACTCCCAAAGTGCCAGCTTTTCTCTGACCTTGGACTGGTAGATGCTGCCACCACCCAACTGCAAAACCCCTTTGAGAGACCTGGAAGGCAAACTTGGGAATTCCTTCCTGTGCCATACCCTCAAGCCCTTTCACCCCTGCCCCCACGGTGAAGAGCTGAGAAAGGGGAAAAAAAGAAACCAGCTGTTGCCACCAGTTAATGAAAAAAGTGTGCACAAGCCTCTTAAAACACAAAAATCCAATTCTGTTCTTAAAGGTAAATTTTATTAAAAGAAAAGAGAAAGAAAATACATCTGGGAATTCAGGCTTTTGCCAGATTAAAAAAACCAATTACAAGAATTAAGCATCAAGAATAGCTTACTTGAGGTCCAGCTTAAAGGTTACTAGCAAAACAACAGCACCTGGGGCTTAGCACAGAGAAATCCACAAGTCATTAAAAAAATAAGAGATAAACCTAATCGCGTCTTCCTAGACATTTCCTGATCTACTTGCATATCTGGGGTTTCAAATTAGTAGTTTCTAGGTATGATACTGATGGGTTTTCATACCTGGCCCAAACTTCTTACAACATAACTGCTGTCCTGTCCCCTTCTCCCCCGGAGAACAACAGACAGACAAAGGGGAAGTTTTTTCCTCAATTTTAAAAAGTTCAAGCCTTCCCACTGGCTCTTTTGGTCAGGTGCCCTCTCAATTCCTTTTACCTATGCATAGCAGTGAGACTTTTAACCCTTCAAAGGTAAAGCAAGTAGAGAACAGCTACTAAGAGGAATTTTATAGCTAATTGGCTGGCTGGGTGTCCATAAAAGGGAGCTACCCTCCCACTTCATTTATCACACCCCCTTTGTCCAATCCAGCACCTCAGCCCATCTTTCCAACATCTTCACGTGGACATCCAGTCATCAGCATGGCCCAAACTGAGCTCTTGATCTTTCCCCCCAAGTCAACCCCTCCTTTCACTGTGGACACAGCACCGCCATCCTCCCACTCAGGCCATAGTCTGGGCTGCATCTGTGGCTTGGCCTCTCTAGAGTACCCCCACATATTCAGGCTCTGTCTAAAAATCTTGCCGTTTCATAAATTCATAGATTCCAAGGTTGGAAGGGACTTTTGTGATCATCTAGTCTGACCTCCTGTCTAACACAGGCCAGAGACCTTCCCCAAAATAATTCCGAGAGCAGCTTGTAGAAAAACATCCAGCCTTACTTTAAAATTTGTCAGTGATGAAGAAAACACCATGACCCTTGGTAAATTGTTCAATTGATTAATTACCGTCACTGTTAAATTTCCAGTCTGAATTTTTCTAGCTTCAACTTCCAGCCATTGGATTGTGTTTAGATCTTTCTCTGCTAGACTGAAGAGTCCATCATTAAAAATTTGTTCCCCATGTACGTTCTTATAGACTGTGATCAAGTCACCCCTTAACCTTCTCTTTGTTAAACAAAATAGATTGAGTTCCTTGAGACTATTTTTTATTCAAGAGCTCTGTGGAAGCTCAAAAGTTTGTCTCTTCCACCAACAGCAGTTGGTCCAATAAAAGATATTACCTCGCCCACCTTGTCTCTCTAAGGGTATGTCTACACTATGAAATCAGGTCAATTTTATAGAAGTTGATTTTTAGAAATTGACTTTATACAGTCTATTGTGTATGTCCCCACTAAGTGCATTAAGTTGGGGGAGTGCGTCCTCAATACTGTGGCTAGCATTGACTTACGGAGCGGTGCACTGTGGGTAGCTATCCCACAGTTCCCGCAGTCTCCGCTGCCCATTGGAATTCTGGGTTAAGCTCCCAATGCCAGATGGAGCAAAAACATTGTTGCCGGTGGCTTTGGGAACATGTAGTCAGTCGCCCCTCCCTCTCTCTGTGAAAGCAACGGCAGACAATCGTTTCATGCCTTTTTTCCTGGGTTATCCATGCAGACGCCATACCATGGCAAGCATGGAGCCCGCTCAGCTCACCGCTGCTGTTGTGAACATTGTAAACACCTCGTGCATTATCCTGGAGTATGTGCAGAACCGGGTTAAGCAATGCCAGCACGAGGATGATTGTGATGAGGACATGGACACAGACGTTCTTGAAAGCATGGGCTGTTGCAAGTGGGACATCATGACGGCAGTGGGGCTGGCTGATACGGTGGAACACTGATTCTGGGCCTGGCAAACAAGCACAGACTGGTGGGACCGCATAGTGTTGCAGGTATGGGATGATTCACAGTGGCTGCGAAACTTTCATATATGCAAGGCCACTTTCCTTGAACTTTGTGAGTTGCTTTCCCCCGCCCTGAAGTGCAGGAATAGCAAGATGAGAGCTGCCCTGACAGTTGAGAAGCGAGTGGCGATAGCCCTGTGGAAGCTTGCAACAGCTGACTGCTACCGGTCAGTCGGGAATCAATTTGGAGTGGGCAAGTCTACTGCGGGGACTGCTATGATCCAAGTAGCCAATGCAGTCACTGACGTTCTGTTATCAAAGGTAGTGACTCTGGGAAATGTGCAGATCATACTGGATGGCTTTGCTGCAAGGGGGTTCCCTAACTGTGGTGGGGCAACAGATGGAACGCATATCCCTATCTTGGTACCGGACCAGCTTGCCACCCAGTACATAAACTGCAACGGGTACTTCTCAATGGTGGATCACAAGGGACATTTCACCGACATCAATGTGGGATGGCCATGAAAGGTGCATGATGCTCGCATCTTTAGGAACTCGGGGCTGTTCGAGTAGTTGCAAGAAGGGACTTACTTCCCAGACCAGAAAATTACTGTTGGGGATGTTGAAATGCTAATAGTTATCCTTTGGGACCCAGCCTACCCCTTGCTCCCACGGCTCATGAAGCCGTACACAGGCAGCCCGGACAGTAGTAAGGAGCAGTTCAGCTATAGGCGGAGCAAGTGCAGAATGGTGGTAGAATGTGCCTTTGGACGTTTAAAAGCTCGCTGGCACTGTTTGCTGACTAAGTAAGACCTCAAGGCAATCAACATTCCCATTGTTATTGCTGCTTGTTGTGTGCTCCGTAATATCTGTGAGAGTAAGGGGGAGACGTTATGGCGGGGTGGGAGGTTGAGGCAAATTGCCTGGCGGCTGATTTGGAGCAGCCAGACACCAGGGCGATTAGAAGAGCACAGCTAGGTGCGCTGCACGTCAGGGAGGCTTTGAAAACCAGTTTCATGACTGTCCAGGCTACCTGTGACAGTTGTGTGTGTTTCTCCTTGCTGCAAACCCACCCCCTTTGTTGATTTTAATTCCCTGTAAGCCAACCACCCTCCCCCTTTCGATCACAGCTGGCAAAGGAAATAAAGTAACTATTGTTTTGAAACCATGCATTCTTTCTTTATTAATTAAAAAAAAAAGTGAGGTAACTGACAAGGTAGTGTGGGTGGGGTGCGGGAGGAGGGAAGGACAAGGCCACATTACTTATTGTAGACACACTACAAATCAAAACTGTTTGAATGACAGCCTTCTGATGCTTGGGCCATTCTCTGTAATAGAGTGGCTGGGTGCCCGGAGCCTCCCCCCACCCGCGTTCTTGGGCGTCTGGGTGAGGAGGATATGGAACTTGGGGAGGAGGGCAGTTACACAATGGATGCGGCGGGGGGACCTGTGCTCTTGAAGAAGTTCCAACAGATGCTTCATCATGTCGGTTTGCTCCCCCATTAGCCTCAGCATCGCCTCCTGCCTCTGCTCTTCGCACTCATTTAATGCTTTCCTGGCCTCTGCCACTGAATGCCCCCATGCATTAAGCTGGGCCCTATCAGTGTGGGAGGACTGCATGAGCTCGGAAAACATGTCATCCGAGTGCGTTTTTTTGCCTTCTAATCTGCGATAACTTCAGGGATGGAGATGATAGGGGGAGCGTAGAAACATTTGTACCTGGGGGAGATAAAAAGGGAGAGTAAAATTTAAGATGATACATTTCTGAGAACAAAAGGGAGACTCTTTCACAGTGAATCAAGCAATTCACAGCAGACAGCACATGTGCTTTAGGTGCAAGGTCGCATTTTGCCTTTTATATTGAGCACCTGCTGGTATGGTAACACATCACAAATGGCTGGGCAACAGAATTCGGTTTCCAGGCAGCCATGGTAACCCTTTTGGTACACAGGGTTGGCTTCTTACGCCTTCATAACATGGGGGAATGGTTTCAAACTGCAGCACCATCCTTTCCCATAGCAAGCAATGCCGGCTGGGTTTCACATTTAAAAGGAGGGGCTGTGGTTTTCGGGTGGATGTGCAGCACACACCTCCCCCCACCCCACCGCATGGCTATTCTCTGGGATGATCCCTTCACCCCTCCCGCCGCTGCATGGCTATTCTCTGGGATGATCCCTTTTAGCCAAGTGCAAACAGCTCAGCATGAACGGGGTCCTTTTACTGTTCCCTTACAAAAATTCCCCTATTTCAACCAGGTGACCATGAATGATATCACTCTCCTGAGGTCAACACAGAAAGATATAGACCAAATGTTGCTTGAATGCGACCAAAACCCAGGACCATTCGCTGCCATGCTTTGTGCTGCAATGATTCCAGACTACTTGCTACGGGCTTGGCATGGTAAAGTGTCCTACCATGGAGGATGAAATAAAGCAGCCCTCCCCAGAAACCTTCTGCAAAGGCTTTCAGAGTACATCCAGGAGAGCTGCATAGAGATGTCCCTGGAGGATTCCTGGTCAATCCCCAGACCCATTGTCATGGTTCCTTCCCCACTCTGAACTCTAAGGTACAGATGTGGGGACCTGCATTAAAGACCCCCTAAGCTTATTCTTACCAGCTTAGGTTAAAAACTTCCCCAAAGTACAAACTTTGCCTTGTCCTTGAATCTTATGCTGCCACCACCAAGCATGTTAAACAAAGAATAGGGAAAGAGCTCACTTGGAGACGTCTTCCCCCAAAATATCCCCTCAAGCCCTACACCCCCTTTCCTGGGGAAGGGTTGATAAAAATCCTCACCAATTTGTACAGGTGAGCACAGACCCAAACCCTTGGATCTTAAGAACAATGAAAAATCAATCAGGTTCTTAAAAGAAGAATTTTAATTAAAGAAAAGATAAAAGAATCACTTCTGTAAAATCACGATGGTAAATACCTTACAGGGTAATCAGATTCAAACCACAGAGAACCCCTCTAGGCAAAACCTTAAGTTACAAAAAGAAAACAAAAACAGGAATATACATTCTATTCAGCACAGCATATTTTACCAGCCATTAAACAAAAGGAAATCTAATACATTTCTAGCTAGATTTCTTACTAACTTTACAGAAGTTCTGAGTCTGCATTCCTGATCTGTTTCCGGCAAAAGCATCACACAGACAGACAGACCCTTTGTTCCCCCCCCCTCCAGCTTTGAAAGTATCTTGTCTCCTCAATGATCATTTTGGTCAGGTGCCAGCGAGGTTATCTTAGCTTCTTAACCCTTTACAGGTGAAACGGTTTTGCCTCCGGACAGGAGGGATTTTATAGCACTGTATACAGAAAGGTGGTTACCCTTCCCTTTATTTTTATGACACACCCCCAAATCACAGATAGGGTGAAACACTGGCTGTGATTTCTTCCTGGAGCTCTAGGAGAAAACAGAGTTAATAAGACACATGCACCTCTAAATAGACTACCAACTGTATAAAGACTAACAATATTTTCCACATCTCAAGGACGATTTTAACCAGTTGATTCTGGGAAACTTTCATGGGAGAGTGCATCAGCCACTTTGTTAGAAGCTCCTGAGATGTGTTGTATGTTGAAATCAAAATCTTGGAGAGCTACACTCCACCAAATAAGTTTTTTGTTGTTTCCCGTGGTGGTATGAAGCCACTGTAGTGCAGCATGGTCGGTTTGCAGGTGGAAACCTCCTCCCCAAACGTATGGGCATTGCTTTTCCAGAGCAGAGACAATGGCGTAACATTCCTTTTCACTGATCGACCAGTGGCTTTCCCTCTCAGACAACTTCTTGCTGAGAAACACAACCGGATGGAACTCTTGATCTGGTCCTTCCTACATTAAGACTGCTCCCACACCACGCTTGGACGCATCTGTGGTTACTGGGAACGGTTTGTCAAAGTCTGGGGCCCTTAGCACAGGGTCAGACATGAGAGTCGCTTTAAGCTGGTTAAAGGCCTTCTGACACTTTTCAGTCCACTGAACTGCATTTGGCTGTTTCTTTTTGGTTAGGTCTGCCAGTGGGGCAGCAATTTGGCTGTACTGCGGTACAAATCATCTGTAATATCCAGCCAAACCTAAGAAGGATTGGACCTGTTTCTTTGACTTTGGGACAGGTCACTTTTGGATAGCATCCACTTTGGCCTGTAAGGGGTTGATAGTTCCTTGACCCACCTGGTGTCCAAGGTAAGTCACTCTGTTTAGGCTTATTTGACACTTTTTAGCTTTAACAGTTAGTCCTGCCTCCCTTATACGCTCAAAGACTTTTTGTAGATGTTCCAGGTGTTCTGCCCAGGAATCCAAAAATATGGCCACATCGTCAAGGTAGGCGATTGCATATTCTCCCAATCCCGCTAGGAGACCATCTACAAGTCTTTGGAAGATGGCGGGTGCATTCCGCAGCCCAAAAGGGAGCACATTAAATTCATACAGCCCGACATGTGTGGTGAAGGCTGAACTTTCCTTGGCGGATTCATCTAGCAGTACCTGCCAGTATGCCTTGGTTAAGTCCAAGGAAGAGATGAACTGGGCCCATCCCAGTTTCTCCAATAGTTCATCTGTGTGTGGCATTGGATAGTTGTCTGGGCGAGTTACAGCATTTAGCTTAAGGTAGTCCACGCAAAAACGTATCTCCCCATCTGGTTTGGGAACTAGAACCACTGGAGATGCCCATGCACTGCCAGAGGGGTGGATTACACCCATCTGTAGCATATCCTGGATCTCCCATTCTATAGCAGTTTTAGCTTGAGGAGACATCCGGTAAGGTTGGGCTCTAATTGGATGAGCATTACCTGTGTCAAGGAGTGGTATGCCCATTCAGTCAGTCTTGGGGTGGCTGAGAACATCGGCGCATAGCTAATGCACAGATCTGCTGTTGCTGCATATGCCCAAGGATCACGGAGGGGTTCACCTCTTCCACGCCACCAGCACTTTTCCCTTTCTAGTAGACACCTTCAGGCCACTCAGCATCATCTCCTCCCTGGGCTGTAAACTGACAAACCTTTAATTCTCTGGAATAAAAGGGCTTTAGAGAATTAATAAGGTACACCGTAGGCTTTCGGTTGGAGGTGGGGAATGCTATGAGATAATTAATAGCTCCCAGGTGCTCTTGGACCGTGAATGGCCCTTCCCACAACACTTCCATTTTATGGGCCTGGAGCGCCTTTAAGACCATGACCTGGTCCCCTACTTTGAAGGAACGCTCTCTGGCATGTTTATCATACCAGGCTTTTTGCTCTTTTTGAGCATCCTTTAGCAAGCCCTTTAGCAAGGGCTAAAGAGGTTTGGAGGGTGTTTTGTAGGTTGGTTACAAAGTCCAGAATGTTAGTTCCTGGAGAAGGTGTAAATCCCTCCCATTGCTGTTTCACCAACTGTAATGGCCCCTTAACCTCGTGGCCATATACAAGTTCAAATGGGGAAAACCCTAAACTGGGATGTGGTACAGCTCTGTAGGCAAAGAGCAACTGCTACAACACTAGGTCCCAATCACTGGAGTGCTCATTTATGAATTTATGTATCATGGCCCCCAAAGTTCCATTAAACTTCTCCACCAGGCCATTTGTTTGATGATGGTAAGGGGTGGCAACCAAGTGATTCACCCCATGAGCTTCCCAAAGGCTTTCCATAGCTCCTGCCAGGAAATTAATTCCTGTATCTGTGAGGATGTCGGAGGGCCAACCTACCCTGGCAAAATGTCCGTTAGTGCCTGGCACACACTTTTAGCCCTAGTGTTGCTTAGAGCTACTGCTTCCGGCCATCGGGTGGCAAAATCCATGAAAGTCAGTATATACTACTTTCCTCTGGGTGTCTTTTTCGGAAAAGGACCCAGAATATCCACAGCTACTCACTGAAATGGAACCTCAATGATTGGGAGTGGCTGGAGAGGGGCTTTGACCTTGTCTTGGGGTTTTCCCACTCTTTGGCACCCCACAAGACTGGACATAGGTAGAAACATCCTTGCCCATTCCCTCCCAGTGGAATGACTTTCCCAAATGGTCTTTGGTTCTGTTAATCCCAGCATGGCCACTAGGATGATCATGGACTAAGCTTAATAGCTTTACCCTGTTCTCAGTTGGAACTACCAACTGTCTCTGAGGATGCCAGTCTTCCTGGTGTCCACCAGAAAGAGTTTCCTTGTATAAAAGTCCTCTTTCTACAACAAACCTGGATCGATTAGAAGAGCTGAGAGGCATGGGTTGCTCCATGCCACCATCCAAGCTCTCTGAAGGCTTTCATCTGCTTCCTGTTCAGTCTGGAACTGTTCCCTTGATGCTGGAGACATCAGTTCCTCACTGGATTGTGGACCTAGGCTTGGTCCCTCTGGAAGTGATGCAGGTGATGGGGCTGTTTCCATTAACTATGAACCGCTCTCTGCTGGTGCACTATGTTGGGGTTCAGGCTCCAGCTGAGCTTCTTGTGTAGGGTACCTGCTGCTGCCAGTGCAGGTTTGGTGGGGCCCTCTAGTGTTGGGGTTGCAAGCACTGGATTCAGTGCTGGCACTGGTTCTGGTGCTGGTTGTTCCGCCAGTTCCGGTTCTGGGACTGGCTCTGTCTGGGTCTCTGGGACTGGATCCACTACTGCTGTTGCTGATGTTGGCATGAGGTCCACTTCCATCACCTCTGACCGGGTCCTGGTAGAAGTTTCTGGAATAGAGCTAGATGTGACAGCTTGCTTAGCCTGGCTGCAGGTGACCATTCCCATCCTCTTGGCTAGCTTCACATGATTGGCCAAGTCTTCCCCCAACAGCATGGGGATGGGATAATCATCATAGACTGCAAAAGTCCACATTCCTGACCAGCCCTTGTACTGGACAGGCAACTTCGCTGTAGGCAAATTGAAAGAGTTGGACTTGAAGGGTTGAATCGTCACTTGGATCTCTGGGTCGATTAAATTGGGGTCCACTAAGGAAGCATGGATAGCCGACACTTGTGCTCCAGTGTCCCTCCATACAGTGACCTTCTTCCCACCCACACTCACAGTTTCCCTCCACTCTGAGGATATCTAGGAGGTATCTGGGCCTGAGGACCTCTGGTGTGATTCTGGTGCAATGAACTGTCATCTGTTGGGGTTCTTGGGGCAGTTGGCCTTTACATGCCCCGGCTCATTACATTTAAAACATCGTCCAGCTGACGGGTCACTGGGGCGAGGTGGGTTGCTGGAGAATGGTGTGGCGGGATGATAAGGTGTCTGGAGTGTTCCTTGGGGTGTAGCTGGGGCCTTGGGCTGCCCCCGGTAGTAGGGTGTGGTCTGAGGTTGTCCCTTCTGGTATGCACTCCAACTGCGACCAGGGTTGTTCCTCTCTCCTCCCTCCACCTGTTTTGTTCTGGTTTGCCTCACCTCTCTGGTGGTCTGGGACTGCTCGTATTGATCAGCAAAAGAAGCAAGACTTCCTGCTGAGTCAATTTTCTTATCCCATAAACACTGTTTTATATCATCCTTGGACATATTTAGGAATTGCTCCTGTATCATCAAATCCCACATTCCTCCAAAGCTAGTTACATCCCGTCCATTGAGCCATTTATCAAACAGATCTGTCATCTGGTTTACATAAGCCACATTACTTAGTCCAGGTCCTCTCTTAAGGGCTCTAAATTTTACTCTGTAAGTTTCAGGTGTAACTTGAAATTGTTTTAAAACCAAATCCTTGAACTTATTATAGTCAGAAGCCTCATCAATAGGCATCTTATTGAATATGTCCAGAGCTCTTCCAGTCAATTTTGCGACCAATGTGGTCATCTTGTGAGCTTCAGAAATTTTATGGAGCGTGCACAGTCTCTCAAAGGTGAGAACATATTCAGCAATATCACTGGGTTCATCATACTGTGGACATAGTCGGTCCCATTTGTGGATTGTTGGGTAAGGATTGTTAGGGTTATCCGGTATATTCTGCTGAGCCTTTGCCTTCTCCATCTCCAGTGCATGCTTCCTCTCTTTTTCCTTATCTTCCAGTTCTTTTTCCCTTGCCTCCATAGCTCTCCTGTGGGCAGCCTCTTGGGCTTTTTCAGCCTCCACAGCTCTCCTGTGGGCAGCCTCTTGGGCTTTTTCTGCCTCCACATCTCTCCTGTGGGCAGCCTCTTGGGCTTTTTCTGCCTCTTTTGCTGCTTCCAGTCTGGTTAACTCCAGTTTGTGTTGTGCCTTGGTTTCTGTCATCCTAGCCTCTCTGTTTTTAACTAACGTTGCACCCGAGAGTTAGAAAGAAAACCACAAAACAAAAAAACTTGGCTTGTAAAATTTTGCTGTGCTATAATGTGATACCTATGTCCTCTGATAGCTATTCCCAGCCTACAGAAAAATCCTAAAAAACAACAACTAACACCTCTGTCTCCAGGCAAATAGACAGAAAACCCTCTAGCTGCTCTTAGCTAAAAAAAAAAAAAATCTTTTCAGGTCTGTGAAAAAATTGTGAATTCCCTGCAGGAGGTTAACTACCCTGCCTTTAGATAGAGAAAGCTCCAGCTCAAAAAAGAAGAATCCCTTTGTTATGCCTGCTGCTCTGTCCCCCAGGCAGAGACACAGAATTTACAGCTGCAATCCTCTTTTACAAAACCTTTTAAAATCCTCCTGTGCTTCTGGTTCACAATGATCTCAAAAAAATCTCAAAATGATCCCCCCAAAAATCTCAGAATGATCCCACCACTCTGCCACCATGTCACAGTTCCTTCCCCACTCTGAACTCTAAGGTACAGATGTGGGGACCTGCATTAAAGACCCCCTAAGCTTATTCTTACCAGCTTAGGTTAAAAACTTCCCCAAGGTACAAACTTTGCCTTGTCCTTGAATCTTATGCTGCCACCACCAAGTGTGTTAAACAAAGAACAGGGAAAGAGCCCACTTGGAGACGTCTTCCCCCAAAATATCCCCCCAAGCCCTACACCCCCTTTCCTTGGGAAGGGTTGATAAAAATCCTCACCAATTTGTACAGGTGAACACAGACCCAAACCCTTGGATCTTAAGAACAATGAAAAATCAATCAGGTTCTTAAAAGAAGAATTTTAATTAAAGAAAAGATAAAAGAATCACCTCTGTAAAATCAGGATGGTAAATACCTTACAGGGTAATCAGACTCAAACCATAGAGAATCCCTCTAGGCAAAACCTTAAGTTACAAAAAGGCATAAAAACAGGAATATCCATTCCATTCAGCACAGCTATTTTACCAGCCCTTAAACAAAAAGAAATCTAACACATTTCTAGCTAGATTTCTTACTAACTTTACAGAAGTTCTGAGTCTGCATTCCTGATCTGTTCCCTGCAAAAGCATCACATAGACAGACAGACCCTTTGTTTCCCCCCTTTCAGCCTTGAAAGTACTTTGTCTCCTCAATGGTCATTTTGGTCAGGTGCCAGCGAGGTTATCTTAGCTTCTTAACCCTTTACAGGTGAAAAGGTTTTGCCTCCGGCCAGGAGGGATTTTATAGCACTGTATACAGAAAGGTGGTTACCCTTCCCTTTATTTTTATGACACACTTAAACAGACTTTTCCAGTAGCTGTACGGGCTGCAAATGCATCCCAATTCTTCAGGGCAAATCAAACATTAAACACTATTTGCAGGGGGTTGGACTAGATGACCTACTGAGGTCCCTTCCAACCCTGATATTCTATGATTCTATGATTCCCTATTGCTTTTAAACCCTGTATAGTAGTTACAAATGTGCGCTCACCAGAGCTGCCTTCTCCGGCTTCAGGGTTGGGGATCCTGCCTTTGGAGGGTATTGGCTCCAGGGTCATGAAAACGTCCTCCTCCTCCTCCTCTTCCTCATCCAAAAAATTCTCCTCCCTGTTTCGTGAGACTCTCCCCTTGCAGGTGTCCATGGACAGTGGTGGGGTAGTGGTAGGGTCCCCCCCCCCTAGAATGCCATGCAGCTGATCATAGAAGCGGCATGTATGGGGCTCTGACCCGGAGAGACCGTTTGCCTCTTTTGTCTTTTGGTAGGCTTGCCTGAGCTCTTCAACTTTCACAGGGCACTGCTGTGTGTCCCTGTTGTAGCTTCTCTCCACCATGCCCTGAGCGATTTTGGCATATATATATGTTAGCATTTCTTCTTTTTGATCAGAGTTCGGCCTACACAGATTCTTCTCTCCATACAGCAATCAGATCCAGTGTCTCCTGTTCGCTCCATGCTGGAGCTCATTTGCAATTCTGTGGGGACTGCATGGTCACCTGTGCTGCTGAGCTTGCCACACTGACCAAACAGGAAATGAAATTCAAAATTTCCCCGGGGCTTTTCCTGTGTACCTGGCTAGTGCATTGGAGTTCAAAGTGCTGTCCAGAGTGGTCACATTGGAGCACTCTGGGATAGCTCTTGGAGGCCAATACCATCGAATTGCATCTGCACTACCCCAAATTTGACCGAGCAAGGTTGATTTTAGCACTACTCCCCTCACTGGGGAGGAGTACAGAAGTCGATTTTAAGAGCCCTTTAGGTCGACAGAACGAGGATGGCTGTGTAGACACATTCATTTCAAAATCGACCTAATGTGTCTAAATTCGACCTAACCCCGTAGTGTAGACCAGGGCTTAGTAAATGTTGTGACGTTACACTACATAATGTTTTATGGAAATATGCCTATGAGTATGAATATGATGTAACTGGAATATGCTTTAGGCAAAAGGTCTCTTGTAAGGTATCGTTACAAAGCTTATAATCTACTGAGTGTGGTCATCCTATTTGTATACATGTATCATTCTTGTATCTGAAGCTAGAAATATGAAGTATAACTCTGAGGTCCTATTGTAATTATGCAAAATATGGGCCATTAATGGTGGTTTGGAAGCTTGATGGCTGCCATTGACTAGGACAATTGGTTGTAAATGGTCTGTTTACTTGCAAACCTTCCTGGGTGCGTGCCAGTCCTGGAAGAATAAGGGTGGGGTCTCACAGGACATGTGAACATGTCATCTAATATTGGAATCCATCTTAAACCTGGTGCTTTTCCTTTTAGAAGGAGGGGTGGGGACCCAGAGAGACAAAAGATTCCCACTTTGTGCCAAAGTTATAAAAGGGGGTGGAACAGAACAAAGGGGGCTGCCGGTCATGAGAACACCTGTTTTCCACCTAAGATGTCTGCTGAAACAAACAAGGACTGTACCAGGGGAAAGGTTTGGGCTAGACTAGGAAGGAGTCTAGTCTATGAAAGAAGCTTATTGGAACATCTCTGAGGGTGAGATATTATCTGTAATCAGTTTCTTAATTTATGAGGCTTAGACATGTGTGTTTTTGCTTTATTTTGCTTGGTGAATTTGTTCTGTCTGTTATTACTTGAAAACACTTGAATCCTACTTTTTACACTTAATAAAATCACTTTTGTTTATTAATTAACCCAGATTAAGTGATTAATACCTGGGGGAGCAAACCGCTGTGCAAGTTTCTCTATCAGTGTTATAGAGGGTGGACAATTTATGAGTTTACCCTGTATAAGCTTTACACAGAGTAAAACGGATTTATTTGGGGTTTGGATTCCATTGGGAGCTGGGTGTCTGGGTGCTGGAGATAGGAAACCTGCTGAGCAGTTTTTAGTTAAAGTCTGCAGCTTTGGGGGCATGGACCAGGACCTGGGTCTGTGTTGCAGCAGGCTAGCATGTCTGGCTCAACAAGGCGGGGTTCTGGAGTCCCAAGCTGGCAGGGAAAATGGGCTCAGAGGTAATTCAAGCACATCAGGTGACAGTCCCAAGGGGGTCTCTGTGACCGAACCTGTTACAAATGGTATCAACGCCATTACTTTTATCAACCAAACTTGTGATCTCATTAAAAAAAAACACAGCAAGTGTGATTGACAAGACCCATTTTTCCATACAACACTGTTGACTGACAATAATTATGCTGCTAGTTCTTAATTCTTTACTGATTGTGTCCCATATAAGCCTTCCCACAATCACTGCCAGGCTCAGTGGTCTGCTGTTATCCCTAGTTTATTCTGTTTAAGCATTTGGTATGACTCTAGCTTCCCTGCCCCCCCCCCACCCTCTGGAACTTCCCCACAGTTTCAAGCTCTTTGGGGCAGCAACTGTCTCTTTGTTCTGTGTCTGTACAGCACCTAGCAAAATAGAGCCCTGGTCCATGACTAGGGCTACTAGGCACCACGGTAATATAAATAATAGGAAGATTTGTTAAAAATCAACAATAGTTCAGAGAGCTCCTTGGCCAATTCTTTTAATACTCTTGGGTGCAAGTTATCAAGTTTAACTTTAATAGTTGCTGTTTAGTATCCTCCCTAGTTATTGATGACATAGGAAGAATTTCCTTCTCACGTTAGTATCACAGAGGTCCAGCCTTTCCCTCCTGCCCATGCAGCCAAAAATCTCATCTCACATCTTGATTGTTCAAACCTCCTCCTTTCTGGCTTTGCTTACTGCAGCCCTGCTTCCCTCAAGTTTACTCAGAAGGCTGCTGCTAAGATCATCTTTCTGGCTTGTGGGTCTGAGCTTGCCAGCCCCTGAGTCCCCTCACCTTCCCATCAAACGTGAGCTTGTTGGCCAAGATCCTCCAAGGTATTTAGGCATCTAACCACCACTTAAATCAGTGGAAGTTAGATTCTAGGGCCCAGATATCTTCAAGGCTCTGGGCCCCTGTCTTTACCCATAAGGCCCCTCTCAGCTTAGCGCTCCCCTGCAACCTAGATACTCTAGTAACCTAGCATGACACTGACCTCGACCTTCACTCCACCTGCATTCTCAACCTTTCCCACTCACCATCAGTTTCTCCCTTACATAGCTCTGTGCTTTCTCCCATGCTGCAGCCCCTTACACATGGGATAAAATCCATCTGCCACTATCTCATTCTCCTCCAAATCCCTCCTTACGTTTGCCTTCTCCATGACACCTACAGAACCCTGCCTGTACAGCTACCCAGCGGTCAAGTGGTGAGAGGCCCTCTTCCCCTTCCTTCCCCTATCCTCATTCCCCCATCTCACCCCCTGCCCCCGAAGTACAGAATCGCTTCCCCATTACCACACATCATTAACAATTCTCCCTGGCACTGTTTGCATGTGTGTTCTGTCCCCATCCCCTCTTCTTAGCAAACTTCCCCTCCCAGATTGTCATCAAACTAGGGCAGCCCTGGGGCAGGAGTCCCGCAAGGGCCTGTGGAGGTCTTGGGCAGAGCCATTCCAGTGAGGGTACTGTGAGGTCTGTAGACAGGGGCCCCTAGAGTGTTTGTGTGTGTCTTTAGTAGGGAAGAAGTCTTGGCCATAGACCACCAATGTGGGGTTTGTGGAGGCCCCCTTGTGAAGTTGGTGTGGTCTATGCCATGTAAGTGCAACAGGGGACTTAGACCCAGCCCCCAGGATTCGTGCCCCCTAGATGGCCATGGGACTTGGACATAGCCCCCCTGCCCCAGCGTGGGGTCCCTGCCCCCTAGGTGCGGTAGGGTCCTTGGACACCCCCAGCCCAGTGCGAGTCTGTTCCAGGTGCGGAGGCAGCCCTGGGCACAGCCCCCACCGTGAGGTTGTTAGTAGGGTGGGGTTCCGCACACTCTCCGCCTCCTATCCACGTGTCTTCTTCTCCGCGGAGTCCTTCCTCGTTGCCCAAGACTACAGCCCCCGGCGTGCAGCGCGCCGCCGCCGCAGGGGGCTCCGGGGCCGAAGGCAGGGCCGCGCGGGGCCCACTGGGACTTGTAGTTCGCCGAGCTGAGACACCGGCTGCCGCCCGCGCCCCAGCGAACTCCACCCCCCAGCAGGCCCCGCGGCGGCGGTCACGTGGCCGGGGGCGGCGCACGGTGGTGGAGGCGGCGGCGGCGGCGGCAGCGGCGGCGCTGGGGCTGCGGGAGGGAGGTGGCTGCGCCGTGCGGGCTGTTGTTGTTGCGCTGCCCGTGGCTCCCGCTCCGCGCCCCGCCCGGCTCGGCTCGGCTCGGCTCGGCTCGCAGCGCCCGGAGGCCCGGCAGCATGAGCGACAACGATGACATCGAGGTGGAGAGCGACGTGAGTGGCGCCCCCTGCCCCCCTGCGGCCCGGCCCGTGTCAGGCCCGGCCCGGCCCGGCCCGGCTCGGCGCGGGCAGCGGCGCTGACAGTAACGCGTGTGTTTCTCTATCTCTCTCTTATTGCAGGAAGAGCAGCCGAGGTTTCAGTCTGCGGTACGTGCCTGCCTTTCCTTGCTTACCGCCCGGCCCCGCCCGGCACGGCCCGGCCCGGCCCGGGTAGCCAGGCCGCGCCGGTGTGAGCGCTAGGGTGGGGGTCGGGGGGGCAGGCCGGGTGCGCGGGGGCCGGATCTCGGGGCCCCGACCCAGCTGGCGCTAGCTCCAAGTTCATGTGATCCGAGACGGGCATGTACTGTGAGCTATCGGGGTTGGGATCCAGGCTCGGGCACTCGACGCAGGCTCAGAGATCCAGGCTGGGAGGTGTGTATGGAGGATCTGGGGCTGGGATCTAGGGCAGGGCGAGCCAGGCTGCGAGGTGTGTATAGGGGAGCCAGGTTCAAGGGAGCCAGGCTGGAAGGTGTGTATGGAGGATCTAGGGCAAGGTGAGCCAGGCTGGAAGGTGCGTATGGAGGATTTGGGGCTGGGATCTAGGGCAGGGCGAGCCAGGCTCAGGGGAGCCAGGCTGGGAGGTGTGTATAGGGGAATCTAGAGCTGAGATCTAGGTCAGGGAAGGGTCAGCCAGGCGCATGTGCTCCAGGGGTGGAGTGGGATTGGAAGGATCATCTATAGTGGGGTGGGAATCTAGATCAGGCATGGATTGGGAAGGGGGATCTAGATCAGGGAGGTGTAGAGTGGTGGCTGGAAGAGGCATCTGTAGCAGGCGTATGTGGAATGGGAATCTAGGATGGGGTGGAAAGGAGGATATAGACCCAGTGTGTTTGGGGGGAGGTCAGTGTGTGAGATGGGGATTTAGATGAGAGGAGCGGGGTGGAGGGGGCATCTCTAGGGTGAGTATGAGAACCAGGTGGGATCAAGATCAAGCCTGAGTGGGGGGGTTGTGGAGAGGAATCTAGACCTGGCATGCTAGGTTGGGGGGTGTGTGTGGAGGGGAATCTAGGCTGGGCATGTGTGAAGGAGGATTTGGAGGGGAATCTAGACTGAGCGTGTATGGTGGGATCGGGATCAAGGCCAGGTGTGCATGGATTGGAGGGGAATCTACACAGTGTGTGTATATGGAGGAGATTGTGGCTAGACATGGCAGTAATGGTGGTGGGGATCTAGGCCAGGTTTGGGGGTGTGTGTGGAGGATCTAGGCTAGGCATATATGTGGATGAGGGATCTAGGCCAGCCAGGCATGTGGGAGTGGGATCTAGGCCCGTTGGGCTTGGTTTCATGTATGTGGGGGGATCTAGGCTGGCTGAGTGTATGTGGGGGGATCTAGGCTGGACATGTGTGTGTGGGAAATTGGGGAGAATCTAGGCCAGGCACATGCATGTGGAGAGGTTCTAGGCTGGGGGTGTGTGGGATCTAGGCCAGGGTGTGAGGAATTGGAGGGTGGACCTAGAACTGGCATGTGTGGCTGGGGACGTAGGCTGGGGGTGTGTGGGGAGAGTTGGGCTGTGTCGGCTCATTGTGTGTAGGGTTGTGAGTGTGAGGTAGGGTTGTGAGTGTGAGGAAAGGTGCAGGGGGATCTAGGCCATGGATGGGAAGGGTGGGTGGTGTAGACTGGTTGGGGTGGGGGGAAGATGTGGGGGACACACAGCATGAGCTGTGTTGGTTTGGGAGAGGGGCCCCCGTCTCTATGGAGGAGTAGCTTTGAGTGTGACGGAATTACTGGGCTGAGATCCCAGGCCTGGCAGGTGGTGGTATACTGAGCACATAGGAGAGAACCCCTTCCTTGGTGGGGGGGCAGCTGGGGACACTGCAGCCTGCCCAGGGCTCGGGTCAGGGATTGAAGGTGTAACTGCTGTGGTTCTGTGACCTCCCATAAGGCAATTGTCTTGTTTGGGAATGGCTGCTTGGAGGCAGTGGTTCTGTGTTAATGGTTTGAGTACAACCAAGGTGGGGTTGTGGTACAGACCCCTCCCACCCTGCCCCCCATCCCTGCACTGCCTCCAGAGGATTGAATGAGTACTGAGTGGGAAGTTGTCGTCTTTGGGGTGGTTAATGTGAATGGGTGACACTGAAAACATAACACTCTGTCTTGGGGTCCTGGCTGGCTCTTTGAAAAATCCCTGTGCGTTTGGTTGTGGTGGCCCTTAGTCTCCCCAGCTGCGTTGCTGTCTGAGGTACCACCTCTGCATGGAGCAGCAGCCTTTTCCAGTCAGGTTTCCAGCGGTTTCTAGACTGTAAGATCTGGATTGCGAGGGGCAGATAGAGGGGATTTAGCTCGGGTTGTCAGATTACTAAACCAAGTGGGTTCGTGATCACCAGTTAGCAGTTGCCTTTGGTTGCCTGTCTGGTTAGTGGAGCATCAGCAGTGCCAAGGGGTTATCCGTCCGATTCTTTGGTTTGTCTTGAAATTCGTTGTCTGCCTAGATGGTGCCATGCGCCGGTGTTTTATAGTTAGAGATCCCATATTGTTCTCGTGTCCCTCAGTGGGACTCCTAAGGATGTTTATCCCTGTACCAGGCCTTGCCTAGACCAGTAAGATTGCAATAAATCAGTTGCTCCCTGAATCCTTTGGGGAATGGTGCATGTGGGTGAACCATGTCCCTAGGCTGTGTAAAAGGACACTCCTAGATTGCTGTTGGGCCATATATCTCTGTTCACTCCTGGATTATCAAATTGAATCTTGCTCACTGGCTTGAAATCCCAGGTTTGTGTGCTCTGCTCTTCAGGAGGGAAAGGGCCATCCCACCAAATTGAGGGAACTTCTAGCTGTGTTTGGCCTGGAAGGCCCTTGCCGATGGATATGGTTTCACAACCAGATTTTCCTGTTTTAAAAAAACATTTCTCACCCCTCTTGCTGTGCGAAAGACCCACCCGAACAGGGCAAACAGCTGTCAAATGCCCAAAGAAAAGAAACTGAAAGTCTAGGATGCTTTCCTCTAGCCTTTCAGTTTTCATACTGTTCTGTGTTTCTGGTAACAACTATAAGTAAACATGGCTCAAACGGAAGTGGTCACTGCTTTTTTTTAAAAAGAAAAGGAGGACTTGTGGCACCTTAGAGACTAACCAATTTATTTGAGCATGAGCTTTCGTGAGCTACATGCTCAAATAAATTGGTTAGTCTCTAAGGTGCCACAAGTACTCCTTTTCTTTTTGCAAAGACAGACTAACACGGCTGTTACTCTGAAACCTGCTTTTTTTTAAGAAGCAGGAAGGATTTCAGGTCTCAGCCAGAGGGTGGCAGTGTAGAAAGAGCTACTACCGGGTAGGCCTAAAAGTTGAAGCCATGATTTGCGTGGCCATGTTTATGAATCTCTCCGAATTGCAGTGAAAACTTTTTTGGCTGTAAAACTTTCTCTGCAGCGGTTGTACCCTCAACTCGCTCGCCTCCTGCTAGTGTGGGAGAAGCAGGCCAGGAAACATTCTGCCTGTTTGCGCTGTCTAGATGGAGTAAAATGCTCCACAGTAAGCAGCAAATATGCCAACAGTAAATTAGCTTTTACGGCTTAGAGCCCAGTTGGCAACTTGTAGCTTCTAAATGCCTCTAAACTCAGTGCTGGCTCCGGACAACTTGCTATGAGTTGCTAGGATGAGACGTGTGGGATGGGTTTTTTATTTTATTTTTTTTAGATAAAGGCTTCCTTAAATAAGTCTTGGGAGCAAATGACTTTGGGAGTCCCTTTGTCTTCCCTTGCCAGCTGGTGGAAGAAACCCTGGGAGCGTGAGCTTGGCTTGTGTAGGGTTGTTGGCCTGGAGAAGCATGGTCTCCTGTCGAGCTGTGCATGGTTCTTTCGACCCCCTTGCTGGTAGTTCTTGAGCCTTGTGAAATGATCTGTTTGTGTGAAAGTACAGCTTACTCAGGAGAGGGGCTGGGAAGCCGTGGTACATTGCAGTTCAAGCTGCTAGAGCAAATAGCTGCTCCTGTTTGGCCTAGCACAAATGATCCATGATGTACTGTGCCTAGTGTCATAGTCACTGAGAAATTGTTCCTTAAAAGCACCCATTTGGTTCGTGTGGGGCTGGCTATGGAAAGTGACAATTCCAAGGAAGATTTTTAAAAGCAGCCCCTAAAGGGCCTCCTTGTGGCATCTGCTCCAACTGGGTAAAGCCCAGGATCAGGCCCTGGCTTGCCCAGCTCAGACTGGTGCAGGGTGTCTCCTGGCAGGCTCTGTTTTGCTCTCCCACATCTTTGGCTGGTTTGCAGAGTAGCAGCTTCCAGGGTGCCCAGTTGGAGGCTTCTCTGTGTCGCAAGCAGGAGACACCTCAGCGCGTGTCCCCAGTGGGCAGCTCCATTCCTCAAGGGCCTGGGGGCCAGCGGCTTGGCGTTCTGAGCTAATGCGATTGCGTTGCTGGCTAATCGAGAATGTTGACTAAGTGTCTGGTCTGGCTCGTGTCCTCAGGTGACCTGGAAGGAGGCAGCTTTGTTTTTATTCCCACCAGGTGTCATTAGATGACTTGACCTGGCTTTACTCTTCCCCTCCGTTAAGGGTTCAGCTGCTTCGCAGGCAGGCCGGCTCCCCCATACTGGGCAGTGTTGGGCAGTGCCTTCTGTTGCCCGTGGGGGTGATTGGAGCTTGGAGCGCTCTGTCTGTTCCCGCTGGAGGGGGTGGAAAGCATGTGCTGGCAGAGGCCAGGTGGGCCGTACAAAGATTCCAGAGGCTGCTGCGTCCACTGCCCGCCCTCTCTGCTGGGGTTCTGGCTGCGCGTGGCATGCGGGCCGTGAGCCTGGCTGTTCTGAGATTTGCTCTCCTCACTGTCGAAGGATGTCTAGGTAGAGCCCTGCTTTTCCAGTGATTGTGACTCCTAAAGACAGAGCAGAGCCCAGGGCCATCCAGCCATGTGTCTGAGCCAGGGTTTGAATGGTGGGGGTGAGGTGCCAGGGGTTTGGTATTTTCCTTCCTCTTGCAAGCGTATGCCCCAAGGCCCGGCTGTGCAGGTGCTGGCAGTCCGCACCAAGGCACCTCAGGGCCGGCCGAAGCTGAGATCCTCTGCAGCACCTGCCAGCCCGGGAAGGGCGCTAGGAAGCACTGATGGAGAGTCACGTGGCAGCAGGCCATGCTGGCCGATGAATGGGGCAGTGTTGTCACATGGGCCCTCGCTTGGCACCGGGCATGGCTTGTGCCAAGTGGAGCTGTAGGGATAAGAGCCAGTCTTGCATCCTCTCCATCAGCGGGTTGTGGCAGAGCCCGATGCTGCTTTCACTTCGCTCTTGTCTGGGCTCAGGGCTCGCTGCTCCCACTCTGCAATTATCCACGGCGTGGATGATGCTGGTTGCTGGGCCATCCCCATGTCTCGGTTGCTGCAGGTGACAGCCCTTGTATGGGGGGGATTTTTGTTCTGCTGGTACCCCCGTCCCAGCAAGCTTCCCTGCTGCAAGCTCAGCAGCCTTCTAGCTCTGGGTCTGCACCCGTCAGCCAACACGACTGCCTGCCTCGTCAAGCCAGCTCCCAGGGCTGGCTGGGAACCAAGCCAGATGGAAAACCAGTGCTTCTGCTGAATGGTCAATGGCCGTATTCTTCTCCAGCCATTCACTCCTGGTGCTGCTCAGCGGCGGAGACTGAGTGTGCGGCAGCGGCTGCCCGCGGCTTTGCGTCTGCCTAGTTCTCCCGGCTCTGCCTTTGTACGGCCCCGGCTCCCAGGACTGGAACGTCCAGCCTGGCTGTGTTCACCCAGGCACTGGACAGAGGCTCTGCTTTGGTTGGGGAGAAGCTCCCAGCACAGCTGCCTCTTTGTGCTGCTGCCAGGGCTGGTAGGGGGTGAGCTGAGCGAGTGCCCGGGGAGTGGGGGAGCCCAAAATGACTGAATTTGACTTATCGTAGGCTGCAGCTGCTTGCCAGCATCAGGGAGGCTGGGGAAAGTGATCTGCATACAAATAGCCCAGCTTGGAGGGAGCACACGGCCTCCCGCATGCCAGTCAAGGGACCAGTTCAGCCTGGGTCTCCAACACGGCTCTCTGCGGATGGCCAAGGGGCGGGCCTGGCCCCGGGAAGGCAGGAGGGATTAGCAGTACCTTTGTGCCTGACAGGCTGCTGTTGGGGCCAACTCCTTGTAAGACAGAGCGCCTGCGTGCCGTACTGAAACCCCTGGCGGTGGATGACTAGGGGGCAGCTGGCCCCTGCGTTTCCCCTGCCCACAGGAACAGCCCAGGGTAGGTGTGGCACTGTGCCTTCTCCGTGAACAGCTGGCACGGAGAGCTCTAGTCAAAGGCCTTGTGAAGAGCAGAAGCTGGCCAGTTGCTGGTCCCCCAGGGAGCTGATGGCAGGGTGTCTGCCTGCCTGTGCTGGGAGGAGGGGAGGGAATGTGGTTTTCAGGCCCCAGGCTTGAGAGCTCAGATCTTTGCTAAGTGGATCCAGCACGCGATGGCATTGCCCAGCCTGTAGGTTGGGGCACGCTGTGTCCCCGATGCCCTGCTGGTAACGCCTGGCAGCTGGGGCCCTGGCGCAGTCATGCCGGTGAATGGGAAGGCTGCCTGGGCTGCAGGACCAGGTGGCATTTGGGCCTGGTAAGAGTGCTGCATATGTGTCTCCTAGCCCCCGTCTGTGCCAGCTCGCCTCCAGGAACTACCTCCCCCAAGCCCGTGTCGACGTGTTGGCAGCATGCGTCACCTGCTCTCCGTCCCGTACCTGAGTCAGTCAGCACAGGAAGGTGACCGGAACCTGTGGGCACTTGAGGCTGCCAGAGAAATGGGTTCTGAGGGAAAACTGTGCCCACGCCAGCATGGCACCTGGCATCCCATTCGGAGGCCAGACGCGATGATCTCATGGTCCCATCTGCCCCTGGAATTTAAGGGACCTGCCGGCATGGCGATGCCTGTTGCGCGCAGGTTGTGAGGAGTGGTTGGGGTTTGAGGTGACGGAGGAGGAAGCTGGGTGGTCGCAGAGCCTCCTGCAGCCCCTCCAGCATGGGCAGAGGTGGGAGGACAGAATGGGACTCTCTCCAGCCCCGGAGGTTCCCAGCTGAGTCTGATTCTTCACCCTTGACCCCTCGGGTATCTGGTGCTGAAGCTCCGTGTGCAGGCCGGACCTGTTGCTGGGGCTGACGTCTCTGTTGGCACCTGGCCCTTCCCGGGGGACGCCGCCTAGGCGTGTGATCTACGCTGGCCGTTAGCGTCAGTTGCTGAATGATCCTGGTTGGTTGTGAGCGTGGGGGCGGGGCCTCTTCCTGCCTGGACCGCAGCTCTTCCTCCAGCTACTGTGGCCGCTGCCGCCGCTGCTCTTCTTCCTCCCTCTCTTTCTTTGCATCCAGCAGGGCCGCACTCCAGAGACCGCTGTCCCCCGAGCGCAGCGCCATCCCCTCTGGGCCAGGCTGAAGGTCCCTAACACCCCATCTCTGTGTCCTTTCCTTGCAGGCGGACAAGAGGGCGCACCACAACGCGCTGGAGCGCAAGCGCAGGGACCACATCAAAGACAGCTTCCACAGTCTGCGGGACTCCGTCCCGTCCCTCCAGGGAGAGAAGGTGAGTTTACTGAGAGAGCTAGCCCCCGGCCTGGCCCGGCTTCCTCCTGCACACGCTCTGCCGGCCACCCTGCAGCCCGGGCTTAGAGACAGGGGCCAGGAGTGACCCAGTGAGACCCACCCCGCGTGAGTGCCGCTGGGGGCTGAGATCCAGTGCAGGGAGGCCCCTGGGGTGTTTTCTGTGCTGGGTGCCTCAGTACCAGGGATGGGGGGGGCATCTGAGGAGATGTGATGGCCGCTGACACATCGGGGATCAAACCAGGGCCCTCCAGAGCTGGAAGCCTGAGCTGCTCCTGCTTGAGCTAAGAGACCAGGGCGCCTGGGCTGGCGGCTGTCAAGGCTGGTATCCTCAGTGGACCAGCACAGAGGGGCCCCGGCGCACCAGTGGGTATCCCAGACGAGGTAGGGGAGCAGAGCCAGACTCCGGAGGAAAGGTGCAGAGGTGGGCGGGGTAGGTTGATCTGAGGGAGAAACGGTACAATGGAGTTGCTAGGAGAGCTGCATTGTTGCCTAGATCCCGTGGTCTGAGGGGTCGGGGAGGGATGAGCGCTGCCTGTCCTGCCATGCCCTCCCAGCCGGCAGTGCAGCGTGTCTGTCGGCAGAGCACCCTGCTGTCCTCCAGAGCTGCTGGTCTGTCCCTTTTGGGCCCAGAATTTCCTCCTCCGCCAGCCCGCAGCCATGGCTGTGCCCTGCTGGGCTGGTGCTCATCCAACACCTCGCTGGGGCAGGCTGCGGGCAGGGCTTGCTTCTCCTGCTGTCCACACATGGTCTCCCCACCACATGGAGACTTGGCCTGGCACTGGGACTGTCCCGGCACAGCTTCATGCCCAAACACTTCAAGTCTCCCAACTCGTTCACAAGTCAGCCTGCCTTCCCCTGGCGGGGACCTGGCGCCAGGCTGTGGCCTTCCTGGTGGCAGCCTTGGGTGTCTGGGTTGTACAGCCCAGGAGACAGCGGCAAAGGTGCCCGCCCTGGAGACTGGGAGCCTTGATGTAGGCAGGCGTCTTCTGGCCTGCTGTGGGCAAGCCTTGCGCCCAGGGCAGCGGCCGCCTGGGCAGGGCCCCATCTCTCGTGAGACGTCTTAGTGCTGGACATGTAATGACGGGGCTTCCCTAAGGCCGGCTGTGCGGCCTCCAGCCTCGGGCAGGCAGCTGGTGACACTGGGTCAGCGGGCAGTGTCATGCCGCCCTGAGAATGGCCGGGGCGCAGAACTGCTTCGGGTTTGGACCTGCCGTACAGCATCCTGCTCCCTTGCTATGGCGCCATCCTGTTCCCCCCCAGACCTGCCCAGGACACCGCCTGCCTCTGCCCTGGTCTCTGGCACCCAGTTCTTCTGGCCTCCTGTTGCTCTGGGTCGGCTGGCAGGGGAGAGCTGGGGGCTCCTGGGAGGAGGCCCCGTGGATTGGAAAAGCCAGGCTCTTGACTGCCGACCTACCTTCTGGTCTGTGTTGTTTCAAAGGGAGTTGGCACCAGCACCAAGCTAGGAGGCTAAGGAGAGTCGTGGGTCCTTTCAGACTGTGGGTGGAGCTAGCTGTTCGTCAGAGCTCTGTGGAAAGAATGAGGAAGCACAGACCCGGCTCTTTGGAAAGGCCAGAGCTATTTGGAGGCTCCAGGCCAAGCACATGTCCTGCTAGGCAGCATTCCTGGGTGCAGTCAGGTCAATGATGCTGTATCGCAGCCCTGACCAGACCCACCCTTCCTCATTCAGGCTTGGGCTGAGAACGGGGGCTTGCAGTTGGCTCCTGAGTCCTTACCTGGGCCCTGATTTGTGGCACTGCTCCTCACAGCCTCTTGCTTAGCACAGCAAGTCAGGCCACTCGCTGGGCTGCTGAAATCTGGAGGTAGGAACCCCGTGGGAGGCCCCCACTTTTGGAAATCTCAGCGGGGGAGTTGCCGGGGTGATGCTGTCTCAGCAGAGAGAGGTGTTGAGCGTTACTCCTCCATGCAGAGCTCAGATTTGGAATTCCCTACTGCGTTTTCAAGCGATCCAACAAGAGAACCCCATCCTGTGTAACTGTAATATGTTCATCTGGGTCATCGGCTGTGAAAACAAGGGATTATAATAGGAAAGGTCAGTCAACCTGAACGCAGGGGTTTCTCCTGCTCCCCCTGGAAGCAGAGTAATCCCGTCATATGCTGCCACCTCTGGAGGCCCAGCGATGTGTCAGGAAGTGCAGCACACTGTCTTGGGGAGCAGGCTGGGATCAGCCAGGCCATGGTGCGGGAGTGCCCCTAGCTCGGGTGCAAAATGCCCAGGGGGCATTGAGTGCGTCCCCTGGGTGGAGAGGAGGCCTCCGCAAGCCCCACACTGTCCTCACTTGGCTCCACTTCAGGCGGGCTGGGGATAGCCTTTCCGGCCTCCCATCTGAGGGCTGCCATGGCCAGATCCTCCTTAGCTTCTGAGCAGCGCTGAGCTCGGCTCGGTGTGTGGCGGTGAGCTGCTGGGACACCCATGTGCAGCCTGTGGAGATGGGCCAGGCTTAGTGCAGTGCCTCACTCTCCTCCAGCCTGCCTGTTGGACAGCGGCTGAGGCCAGCCTGGGCCTGTCCCCCCCTCCCTGCAGCAGCAGTGAATGGAGCTGGGCTTCAGGCAGTGGGTGGGCCCCAGCAAAGCTGCTTCTAGCCTCAGACGCTGTGAGTGACCCCATGCAGGCTGCATAATCTGTGCCTCAGTTTGCCAGCTGTCAAAGGGGCTGTGGGTCCCAGGCATGTGGCTCAGTGTTGTCAGGCACTCTGCCATGCCAGCGACCCTCTGGTGCAGCTTGAACAGTAACTAGGGCCAGGGGGCTGCCCCTTGGACAGGGATCACTACCTCCCCCGCTGGGCACTGTCCCTCCTGGGCACCAAGTAAGGCTGATTGGGTGATGAACAACTGCATTGCAGCATGTGCCAGAAGGGCAGAGTTAAGGTGATGCTGGCAGCCTTAATCCCATCACAGCTGGCCGGGGCAGCTGACTTTGAAGTTGTACCATTCCTCTAATGGTGCCTTTGGGGAGAACCTCCTAGGGTTTTGGGAAAGAAAAATGAGGAAACAAGTATTGCCACCTAGTGCATCTGGGCTGCAGCACAATGCTCTATACCGGGCCCTCATTCCAGCCTGTATTACCAGTGTGGGAGCCACACTCGTAGCTACCGCTGCACGCACCGTCTCTGCCAGGGTCTAGTTGGCTTCCCGAGCAATGCCAGCCAATAGGCTTACTGCTCCACACCAGGGCAGGTGCACAGAGCACCCCTCCTGCCGCAGGGCCAGGGCCCAGCCGACGCAAGCGGAGACATCATCACTGTGTTGTGCACACCCAGGGCAGCTCCCTCCTCCCCGCCCCCAGCGATGGGCTCAGGCTCTCTGCAGCCTCAGGTAGCGTCACTGTGTCGGGCGCTCCCCCCTGCGATGGGCTTAGTCTTGCCACAGGCTCTGGCTGAGCCGCTCACACCACCCGCTCCATGCCTAGGCCTACCAAGCTGCGGGGCCTGTCCTCCTGGCGGGGAGGAGGGGCCTGGGAGCTCCCCCCCATGAACTAGGTCTTTATTTTGTTATGTTTTTTCCTACTATTGCAACAGGCATCCCGGGCCCAAATCCTCGACAAAGCCACCGAGTACATCCAGTACATGCGCCGGAAAAACCACACGCACCAGCAGGACATCGACGACCTCAAGCGCCAGAACGCGCTGCTGGAGCAGCAAGGTGAGCGGGCAGCGCCCGCGGGTCCAGGGCAGGGGCTGCTTGATGGGCTGCTGAACCAGCCTGGGCCGTGGGCATTTCGTAGTCTGCCTGCGCCCCCGCCGGACCCGCAGCGCAGAGCTGCTGGGCGGGGAAGTGCTTGTTGCCCTGGCACTGGGTTTCCCCAGTCCAAACAGCCAAGACAGCTGGGCTCTGGGGTGCCGTGGGGTGGGGGAAGAGGAGGACTTGGGGCATTGGGTGGGGAGTTGTAACCAGGTTGGGACTGGGGAGCCTGTCTGGTGGAGATTGTTGGGGGGCTTCATTGCAGAGTGAAAAGAGCTGAATAAATGGGGATCGCGCCAAGGCTGCCCAGCTCCCTGCTGGCACTGGGTGTGGGGTAGGGGGAGCTGTGCCATGTCTCGGCCCCTGCCAGCATTGTGGGTGTGGGGTGAGGGGACCTGCCCCACATCTTAGCCCTGAGTCACCTGGTGAGGGGACCTGCCCCACATCTTAGCCCTGGGCCACCTGGCTCTCTGCTGGCACTGGGTGGCAGGTCTTGGCGCCTGGCTCCCCGCTGGAGCTGAGTGGGCTCTGGAGTTCTCTGTCCTCAGGCCCGTCACCGTGCGTGGCAGGGGGTCAGGGCGCCCTGCTGGCCATGACCCTGTGTTGTGGCCTCAGCTGTGGGTGACTTCCCTCCAGCTTCCTGAGGCTGCTCAGGCCACCCTGGCCTGTGATGGGGGCTGGGCTGGCCCAGCCTTGGCAGGCAGCGATTGCAGCGGTCAGAGCCTCGGGTCTGGACACTGTCCCCTCTCCCCGCAGTCCGGGCGCTGGAGAAGGCGCGGTCGAGTGCCCAGCTGCAGGCCAACTACTCCTCGTCGGACAGCAGCCTCTACACAAACCCCAAGGGCAGCGCCATCTCCGCCTTCGACGGCGGCTCCGACTCCAGCTCGGAGTCGGAGCCGGACGAGCCTCAGAGCCGAAAGAAACTGCGCATGGAGGCCAGCTAGACGCCTGGCAGCGATGGACTGGCCTCGGCCGCCCCGGCGCCGTTAGCCCCCTGCCCGCCCGCTCTGTAAGGACTCTCCCTTCTCTAGTAGAGGCTCTCGGACTGCAGCTTTCTGCCCCGCCCCGCCCCGCCCCGCCGGTCCCGGCCCGGCAGCGTTTCCTCTGGGGGCCAGCCGGACGCACAGCCTTTGGATAGACTCTGGGCAGCGCTCGGCTCTGAGGAGACGCCCCCCGAGTCGCCCGGTCGATTTTCTACGAGTGTTTCTATTTATACTAACGCGCCCCGTGAACCTGAGCCGCTGGGGGGAGGGGCAGAGAGCAGCGGTGCCCGTCGGGCGTGCCCAGAGCCAGCCTCTCCTCGTCGTTCGGGAAGGCTCCTGCGCTGCCGGGCGGAAGCCAGGCGTCCGGCCTCCCACTGTGATGCGTGGGGGAGGTTTTTATCGAGGGTGAATGGTGATGAATTGCTATTTATTTCCTGCTCTTGGTTCAATCCGGCCCGACTCTGCCGCTGCCCCCAGGGGCCCCGGCAACAGATTTGTAAAGTAATGATCAAATTTCCTTGCGCGCGGGCGTCCCTCAGCCGCCCGCCTTTCGGATGTAAATACACCCCAAGCATTAGAGCTGGTACTAATATCGGCTGCGTGGTGCTGGCCTCGCCCCCGGGCAGCTGGGCTCCGTCCCAGCGGGACGCGAAGGGGGCACCGGGGCTAGGCCTGGCGACGGCCAGCGCGTGTGTATGTGTGTCTGTCCCTCTCTCTCCGTCCTGTCTTCTCCCTGCTCCCCCCGTCTCCGGTTCGTGGCGTTCTCTGATCTCTAGTGCACACCGTGTAGCAGGCTCCCTGGCCAGGGCCTGGCTCCCTCCAGCGGAGCTGAAGTATGTTGTACATACTGCCCAAGAAGTGTCTTGCAAGTTAAGGCTTCCCCTTTACTATGAGACTATAAATAAAAATCTTATTTTATCCTTCCTGTTGGTGGCGGCGTTTTCTTGCCGGCATCCCTGCCTCCAAGGGGGAAGGTGCTTTGCCAGGCTGCCCTCCCCACTCCTAGTAGAAAACGGCCCCGGAGCCAGGCGGCTGCTCGACCTTTTTGCGGACGTTGGGCAGACTGAAAACACCTTTGGGTGCTGGGGTGCCCAGCTAACCCCAGCGCCAGAGGAGTGGGGGGTGATGTTTTGGCATCAGGTTGCCCCTGCCCATTGGGCTGTAGTGAATTGGGCATGGGCCACTTCTGTGGGCAGAACTCCAGAACGAGTGTGAACACCCAGCTCTTTTTCTCCATCCACCTCAAAGCAGGTCAGTAGCATTGTCCCCATTTCACCACTGGGGAGACTGAGGCATGGGGCAGGGGAAGGGACTTGCCCTATGGTGTCCGGACAGAGCTGGGAATAGAGCCCCGGTCTCCTGAGTGCCTGGCCGCTAGGCCACAAGCTGGTTGGCTCCTCTGCTGGGCACAGAGGGAGAAAAGCAGGGGTTGCAGGAATTGGGCCCTGTCTGTGGGGTGGGGCTGGTGGGAGGATGCTCAGCCCTGTTCGCTGCATCCCAGGCTGGTGACAGGAACGGCAGAACCACCAGCTTGCTTCCTTGGGTGTGGGGGTCCCAGGCATCACTAGGGCCCTTGGGCCATGGCCTTAGCTCCCCTGGGCCATGCTCACCCAGCTGCCAGGCCATGCAACCAGCTTGGTGTAGGGTGGGAGGGGCAGCAATGTGGGGCTGGGAGTCACAGCGGGGCAAGGGAAGAGTGAGAACCACTGATGAGGGGCTAGCCCTGGGAGGGCACCACGGCCAGTGCCCATGGTGCTGGGAGGGCAGGGCTAGGGGGGAGGTGCCCCCTGCCCAATGCACCCCCACCCCCACCACTTCTGTCCTCTCAACCCTGCCCGGAGCGCAGTCAAGGCAGCACCGGTGGAATGGGGCCTCTGCTAACAGTCCAGCAGGTAGCTGCTGTGGGGGGGTTATTCACCGAAGCCGCCATGCTGCAGCAAGGCATGGGCGGAGGGGGCCTCCCCTGGGGCAGGGGCAGCGACTGATAGCTCCATGTGGGGCCTTAGCACCAGCAATATGCAGAGTCCTGGGGCCGGGGGTGCCCCCTCTTCCATGCTGCCTCCTGGCTGCCACAGGGTCTTCGTACCACCCACCTCGACTGCCAGGCAGACTGAGCCGGCCCTTCCACCTCAGGCCCTTCCCTTTCCCGGCGGGACCCTCCACCAGCACAAGGGGCCCCTCCGCCCACAGTCACCGCTCCTGCCCCACGCTGGGCAAGGAGGCAGCCCCATCCCTCACCCACAGCGAGGCTACAGTCAGGGCAACAGCAGGGGAGGAGGGGCACGCAGCACCCCTCGGCACCCACCACGGGGGAGGGGAGGGAGATTCCTGGACCTGAGAGGGGCCCTAGGAGCACATGCAGTGACAGTGGTGGGGGTGAGCGTGCTGCTGGGGGGTGCTGGAAAAGTGGGGCTCCTCCCCCAGAGCTCACTGCTGCTGGCAGGGAAAGGGCTGGGGGAGTCCTCCTCTCTGGCCCTGGTCCCAGAGCAGCCTGCCTGCACCCCAAACTCACCCCCAGCCTTGCCCCACCCCAGAGCCCACACCCCCAGCCAGAGCTTTCACCCCACCACTGCACCCTCAACTCTCTACCTGAGCCCTGAGCCCCTCCAGCACCCCAAATACCTTATTCCCAGTCCCAGCCAGAGCCCTGAGCCTCCCCAACACCACAAACCCTTCATTTCCAGCCCCAGCCAGAGCCTTCATCCCCCTGAACTCCAACCCTCTACCATGGCCCTGAGACCCTACCACACCCCAAACACCTTATCTCCAGTCCCAGCCAGCGCCCTCATCCCCCCCACACCCCAACCCTCTGCCCCAGCCCCAGCTCTCACCCTAAGCCCTTCCCACACCCCAAACCCCTCATTCCCAGCCCCAGACAAAGCCCTTAGCCCCTACACCCCTACTCTTGTCCTGAGCCCCTCCCATCCCCCTCAGCCCTGCACCCCCTCCCATCCCCAAACTCCCTCCCAAAGCCTGCACCCCAATCTCCTGCCCCAGCCTAGGGCCTGCACCCCAGACCTCCTCCCCCACCCAAACTCCCTCCCAGAGCCGTGGGGGGGTGGAGTTTGGCAGGGGTGGATTCTGGGCACCACCAAAATTTCTACAAACCTGCCACCCCTGGGGTGTCTATGGGTGTTAGATGCTGCAATACCACTGCGGCGCTGGGTCCAGGGACAGAACCTAGCCCTTCTCCTTGGCTAGGGGCACTAACCTACCCCCCCACCTCGCTTCCTGGAAGCCATCTGCTGCTTCATGCAGAGGCAGTCGGCCTCTGCTATGGCTGAACTGCTGCTCTTCTAAACAAGGAACCCTGGCCCTTGCCCCAGGAGCTCATCAGAGCCCCTGTTCAGCACCACTGCCCTGCCCTGCCGCGACACGCAGCCCGCTGCTGTGCTCATGGGAAGCATGGCAGCGTGGCCCCTGTGGCTGCAGGGCTCCATCTTGCGCTGAAGACCTGAGCTACTGGGCCCGAGAGCTAAAGCCACACAGACTTGAGTGCCCAGTGCCCCCTTGGGCATGAGACCCCCCACCCCTACCACTTCCCCTTCACCCTACAGCCAATGCTAGGCCCTCAGCACCTATCCTTCTGCCCACAGCTGGGTGCCAAGCTGCCTCAATCCTGGTGCCACCAACCTGCTCTGTCCCTGAGCCCCAGGGATGCCCCATCTTAGGTGTTGCCCCATCATGCTGGTCCACCCCTAGCCTGCAGCAGTGCCAGGATTTGGCCCCTCTCGCCACAGAGCCAGGATGCCGTGGACAGGCCAGCTGAGCCATGGGTTGGCTTGGTGCACCCTTCCCCAGAGACGACAAGGCAGCAAGAAAAGGTTTAATAACCATGTTGGCAGAATCACCCCGCAAGACCTGGGGAGGGAGGCTCATCTGCAGGGGAAAGGGGCTGCTGCCCATTTCAGTCCTGTCCCCTTACTAGCCTCCCGCTGGGTTTCCTGTTCCATGCAGGGCACCCAGCAGCAGGGATTCAGCTGCCCAGAGAATTGCAGAGCAACCACCTCTGATCTGCCCCTCGTCCCAGTGCCAAATCAAGGTTCAGCCCATATCATGCAAGCAGGCCCTGTGGCACCAGCCTCCCTCTCTTCCCCCGGTGTTCATTGTGAACAGGCCCCATGCCTGCTCCCAGGTAGTGCCATGGGGCAGGGCTGGGCCTGCATGGGCCAAGCTGGAGGGCAGCAGCTCAGGCTGATTTAGTATGGTGCTAAGGAAACCCCCAGGGGCTCAGTTCTGGTTTATTGAGGCTAAAATGTTCACAGCCCGTTATTTCAGAACAGCATTGCTCCTGGCAGGAAGGTTAGTGGGGCCCGGGGCCCTCGTGTGCCTACAGCGGGGGGCCTGGCGCGGCTATTTTTGGTCTGGCTACTGCCTTGAGCTCGCACCGGCCGGAGGGGGGAGCACCCTGTCCGCCCCGCTCTCAAACCCCAAGGTTCGCCCCAGGGGGTTGGTTCCGCGCTGCGCTCCGACTGCGGGCAGAGCACGTCTGTACAGCATCTGCGAAGAGCTGCCCCGTCTAGTCTCCGGCGGGTGCTGTCATCTCCTCTGCCGCCAGCATGCCGGGGACGGGCTGCCGCAGGAAGTGCATGACGGCCTGCACCACTCTGTCGGGGGAGATGTTGTACACGGGGTGTGTCGGTTGCTGCGAGGGGAAACACACCCGAGTTAACAATGGCGACGGGGGGCCGGGCCAGGCGAGCAGCTCACGTGGCCTGGGCACAAAGGGCACCCAGGCGGGGGAGGAAGCGTGGGGCAGAAGCACCGGGGATGCTGTTTTGCATCCCACGTCCTCGGCATTATTCTGGGGCAGGTCTCCGGCCTGCGTTATCCTGGAGATCAGATGAGACTATCACAACGGGCCCTTCGTGGAATCTATGAAACAATTTTGTACCAGCTGCGGCCCTTTAAGAAGAGGAGGAGGAGGAAGGTTGTCTCTGCGGCCCACAGAGGCCATGGGAATCAGCCTGGCTGCGAGCCAGAGTCAGGGCTGGGGGTGCCTGGGAAAAGGTGGGGGCCGTGAGTGCTGGTGGCTCCCGCTGACCCAGCCTCCATCAGCAGGCCCCTCCTAAGGAGTCAGGCATCCCATCCTCCTGCGCTCAGATGCCTGGTGCTGAGGTGCCAGACCCCAGCGCAAGGGCTGGAATCCGCGCCCCCATGTGGGCCATGAACGCAGAGTGCGCCTTGCGAGGTGTGATGCTGGGGAACGCCAGGCCAGCCCCAGACACCCAACGCTTCAGGGGCCATCTCAGGCCGGTGGCCCAGGCGCTCCCTCAGGGACAGCACTCGCAGCACGAGGGCCATTTGCAGGGCGGGAGGCAGGCTGAGCGGATCCCCTTACCAGGCGATTCTCAGGGACTCCCAGCACCACCTCGTGGAGCAGGTCTCCGCTGCCGAAGTGCTGGGCTATCGACAGCCCGCTCAGGCAGTAGCAGGTGTGGTAAAAATCCCGTGACCTGCAGTCAAGCAGGGACATGTTTGGTCAGACGCCCCCCCACATGGCCCAAAGCAGCCCCCAGCACCACCCCTGCAAGCCCCAATGAGCTGCTCGATGCTGCAGCCTTCTCTTAACCCCTTCAGTGCTGTCCTGGGCCACACTGGCTCTTGGGGATGCACCGGCCACGGAGCTCCAGGCAGCCGACATGCTCAGCAGGTGCCGGGACCTCCTCACGGGTACTCACTTGCCTGGCTTGTCCAGCAGCCCCCCAGCAGGGCACTGGCAGCATAGGAGGATGTACTCTTGCAGCGCCTGCTGGTCGAACATCCAGTGCGTCATGCTGAGGGCAGGGTCGCCTGGGGAGGGAGCACAGGCCGCGGGGGGCAGTTAGGGAAAGCTGAGGGACAGTCCCCCATTTCTAGCGCCGGACAAGGCCACGGCACCGCCCCCGGCCTGCAGACACTGTCCAACTCCCCCACCTTTGAGAGCCAGCGTAGCACCCCCCCCCCATGCCGGACAGGACGGGGTGCGGCCACGGGACAAGGAGAGTGAGACTGTCCCAGTCCCAGAGTGGGGGAACCATTGTACCCGTGCCAGGGCTGGCCAGAGTGACCGTCAGTGGCCTCTCTCACACAGGAAAATACGTTTGCTTTGCGGGCTAGCAGGGTCTTACACAGGGATCTCATGAAGCTGGCCCTGCCCCCAGATCCCCCTGCACTATGAGGTCACAGCTAACAGAGTCCCGGGTGCCCAGGGGGAGGCCCTCCAAGCACAGGGAGCCAGGAGGAGGCCTGGCTGTGGGGACCACGGGAGGCACCACCGCCAGGGGAACGGTTTGGGGGGCTTCAAGAATAATGGCTGCTCCAAATCACGCCCCTCCTGCTGGCAGGCAATGAGGAGCAAAGAGTCACGGGGAGCTGGGCACCTAACTCCCATAGGAGCTTCTGAACCGTTCCCCCTACATGCCCACCCGGAGTGACCTCGCACTCCTTTCCGCGTCAACACTAAGCCTCCCTCCTGGCCCTGCCAGGTGGCATAACCCAGAACCCGCCTCACTCTCCCCTCGCACCGCTGCCATGCTTGCAGGCCTTGCTGAGCCTGCTGCCCCTCTCTGACAACACCCCAATGATCCTGCCGAGGGGGCGGGGGAAGGGGCACAGAGATGTTAAAGATCTCGCCCAGTGTCACCCAGGAAGACAGTGGCGGAGGCAAGGCTGTGGCCCAGGATCCCCGCTCCCCAGCCCCGACCAGCATGCCACAGCTGCGCAGAAATATTTGTAAATAAGAGAACGTAGCCCAGGCCGACGCCAGGAACAACCAGCACTTCCTTCGTATTGCCAGTCATCGGCATGTTTGATTAGCACACTCCCATGTTTTATGCCAAGGTCATTCATGAAAACGTTATATGAGACTGGGCCCAAGACTGACCCCTGAGGAACTGTACTGGTAACCTCCCTCCAGCCTGACAGTTCACCTTTCAGTGTGACCCACTGTAATCTCCCCTTTAACCAGCTCCTTACTCACCTTTCAGTTCTTGTATTAATCCCCAGCTTCTCCAAATTAAATAATAATTGTCCATGCAGGACTGTATCAAATGCCTGACTGAAACCAGGTAGATTAGACCCATGGCATTTCCTTTGTCTAAAAACCAGTTCTCTTCTCAAAGAAAGGTCACATTGGTCTGGTATGATCTGCCCTTTGTAAAACCATGTCATATTTTATCCCAATTACCGTTCACCTCTATGTCCTTAACTACTTTCTCCTTCAAAATTTGTGTTTAAGACCTTGCACACAACGGAGGTTAAACTAACAGGCCTGTAGTTTCCCAGATCACATTTTTTTCTGTTCTTAAATCTAGGTACTATATTAGCAATTCTCCAGTCACAGGATATGACCCCCAAGCGTACAGATCCATTAAAAATCCTTGCTATTTGGCTTGCAAGTTCATAGGCCAGTTCTTTTAATATTCTTAGATGGCAATTATCCAGACCCCCTGATTTAGTCACATTAAACGGTTTGAGTTTGACTTCCACTTTGGATGTGGTAATTTCTACTTCCATATCCTCATTTCCACTAGCAACCCTGCCACTACCCCATAGCTCTTCATTACCCTTATTAAAACCTGTGACAAAGTATTCATTTAAGTATCAGGCCATGCCTAGATTATCTTTAATCTCCAGCCCATCCTCAGTGTTTAGCAGTCCCACATCTTCTTTCCTTGTTTGCTTTATATGGCTGGAGAACCTTTTACTATCGGTTTTAATTTCCCTGGCAAGGTCCAGCTCTGCTTGGCTTTTGGCAGTTCTCTCTTTATCCCTACACTGTCTGACCACCCAGAGGCAGCTTTCCTTACTGATCCATCCCTTCTGCTTCCTTTTAATCACCTGTTTGAGATGCTTTGTTCATCCCAAACCTGAATAATTCTGAAATGCAGCTACAGCGCCTCACAGGAGCTGTAGTTTGGGTGCCCCATTCTCCTCTATCGGCCAGACACCCCTGGCTGGACTACATCTCCCAGGATGCCCCATGGTCTCCCCCTTGGAGAGGGGACGCAGTGCATCATGGGAGATGTAGTCCAATCAGGAAGCCCAGCTGATAGAGCAGAACAGAAGCATGAGTCCACCTGGACTACAAGTCCCATGTCCAAATCAAAATATTCCAGTTTAATCAAACACCCAATTGACAAAATTTCCAGGCAGCCTAATATACGATCCCTCTGCTACGGAGGCCACCTGGCCACTGATGCAGACGACATGGTAGCCTAACTGGCATGGTCATCTGTGCCTGGCTTCATTGCTGTAACACACAGGCCCCAAACTCACCCTTGGCATGCAGTGCTCGGTGGAGAAGGGGCAGCAAGCCCGCCTGCCAGAACGAGTAGCAGCCATCCACCAGCTTGTTACAGCGGCCCTGGAAACCGCCCTCAAAGCGCATCTGTCGGCTCGTGACCCAGTGCTGGAAGGGACAGACGGGGACACGTGTCAGGGCTTGGAAAGTCTCAGCTGCCACGGGATGACCGGCTTGGTGGCACCAGCACCTGGCTCCATTTCCCACCCTCTGACCCTGGATTTCATCTCCTCCCTCTTCACCAACAGGAGCAACGGTTAGCATCTTGCCAGCTCCCCGCTAGCCCCCCTGGGCACAGGAAACCGCTTTATTTCAGCGCTATAGAGAGGAGCCCTCAGCCTGAGCAAAGCAACTTCTGAAGGGCTAGCCCCTGGCAGCGCATTGGCCCGACAGGTTGGCATGCCAGCCGTCCGGCACACCGCGCTGGTGCCTGGGTGTTGGAATCTGTGCAAAGAGCGGGAACACTGCCCGCAAGACTGGTACTGACCACCCCAATGCCGCTCTGCAGCATCAGCATAGGGTCTCTAGCCCAGTGATGAGCATGGTGCCCCCCAGCCACACTGGCTGGAATGAAGCAGGGGGCGCCATAGGGTGGTGTCAGCAAACAGGGCCCTCCTTGGCTGCGTGGTTCCAGCCTCCCCAAGGGCAAGGAGAGCGCGCCCCCGGCAGAGTCCACTTACTAACAAACATTTCAGATTCAGTGAGTCCTCCTGCTTCAGAATGACCAGCGCTGCCAGGCCACAGAAAGTGTATCCTCCGTGGGCCTCCATGCCCGGGACTCCGCCAATGCCACCCTCCCAGTTCTGGCACCTAATTCAGAGAGGGGCGGGTAGGGAGAACATGGAAACAGCCACTGATGCTTCTCTTCCCTCAGCTCACCCCGGGCACCATGGCACCGTCCTCCTGCAATGCAAGCCCCTAGCATGGGGAGCAGCCCCGTGTGCAGCCTGCTGAGCCCATGGGATCTCGCACGGGCCTGCTCTAACAGAGGGGAGCCTCGTTTCTCCCCGGGGCAGAATCTGCAGCGCCGCACACAGCGGCAGCCCTCCGGGCTCTCCTCACCTTGCGATCCACGCGGCAGTCCCTGCAAAAAGCGTGGGCGTGATGATGTTGGTCAGCGAAGCCACTGAGGCGGCGCAGTACGCGCTCCTGCGATGGAAAGACGAACCGGAGAGTCAGCCCCCAGGGTTTGCCACGGACAGCCCCAGGGCTGGCAGCTACTGCACTGCCAACTCCAAGAGCGCCCAGCGCTCCCCCGGCGCTCCCTGCTCCACTGCGTTTGGCTTCTAGCAGCATAAATACAAGATCCGCTACGGTGCAAGTCCCTTTATCCCCAGGAGAGATTCACTCAGTGTGCCACCGCAGCAGCACCTTGCAAGGTTATCAGAATAACCCCTAGCTTTTACCTAGCACTTTCCAGCTGTACATCTCAAAGCACTTTACCAGGCAGGTCAGTATCCTGCAGATGGGGAAACTGAGGCACAAGGCCGGGAAGTGACTTGCCCAAGGTGGCCCAGCAGGCCAGTGGCAGGGCTGGGAATAGAATCCAGTTCTCCTGAGCCCCGGTCCAGTGCTCTGTCCACTAGGCGACGCTGCCTCCCAGACAGACCCCTGATCTGCAGAGTGAGAGCAAGCCAGGAGACAGCTCCTCAGCAAGGGCCTCAGGTGCTGCTCCAGGTAAGCGACGCTAAAGGCCTACAGCAAAATTCAGAAGACGTCCCACACTGGACACCTCCCAGACAGAAACCCTGGATCACCTCGTCAGCTGTGGTTTGCTTGTTGGTGAAATGAAGGGCTTGCCTACATGGGGAAATTGACCATCTATTTCTACTGCTCTGGTTACACCCAGCGTGGCCGACTCCAGGAGAAGAGGGCCTTTTTCCGGCTCAGCTTCTATGGGAGGTGCACCATTAGCACTACCCGGGCATGGTCCCAGCAGGAAGTTGCCACCCACAGACAAGTCCCAAGACTGATATAACCATGCACTGCCTTTCCCTACGTCCCCATACTGTCCGTAGCTGCAGGGCTGCCTGGCAGACAAGGATTTCAACTTGGGACACTGCCAGGCAGATGACACCAGCTATTCCACACCTCCATCACCTGGAGTCTTTAAACCAGGATGGGACGATTTCCCAACAGCTCCGCTCCAGCTCAGCCACAAGCTATCGGGCTGGGGGGGAAATCTGTGGGGTGGGCGATGCAGGAGGTCGGTCTCTCCTGGCCTTGGAATTTCTGACCGGTGCTGTGACTGATCCCACCCACCTGACGTCCACTTCACCTCCCACGTGCATGATGAAGGAGCCGTCAGGCTGTTTCAGCAAGTATAGATACTCCAAGAGCTTCTCCCTGAAAAGCAGCAAGGGCATTGTTAGGGGTTCACGCCACCCAACACAGGAGCTGGCCAGGCCAGGGGCCCACTAGCAGGTGGACGTTGCCATTGCAGGGTCAGCTCCAGCCAGCCCCGTTAGCGTCTCACTTTCACAGGCACCACGATGGTTCACAATTTCTTTTTAAAGTAAGTCACACCACCCAGCCAATCAAACTGCCACATCCCCACCCACGCAGGGGAACCAACCAACAGGGGCAGCGGGAGGGGCCTGCTTTCAGCGAGGGTTGGGTAGAGATCTGGGCCTGGCCTGGGTGTTTGGGGGTGGATGGCTTTATACGAGGCCGCTCCTTACCTCCTGGACACCCAGGGCCCAAATCCTCTGAGGTGCTGGACAGCCGACAACCCCCAATAACGCCCATGGGAGCCCAGCACGTGAGCACCTTGTGTAGCAGAGATCTCAAAGCCCTTGTGGCAAAGACCTCAGCTGGCGTTTCTCCTGTGTACACCCACGGGCCGTACACTGGAAGCGACAGATGTCTGCTCTGCTGACACCTGCGAGAGCTGTACCAAGCCATGAGAGCAGGCGGGGCTCCAGCCCACTGGGAAGAAGGGCTGTGATTTGGGTCACCTCCCTCCCGCCTCCCATAGCGGGGCGGGAATCCTGCACCAGGGCCATTTTCACCTGTTGACGACGTTGAAGGCCTCTTCGGTACCGATGATGCAGAGGGCACTGACAGCGGCATACGTGGGAGCAAGATGGGGGTGCTGGCCCGGCCCTCCTCCGAATCCACCACTGGGGCTCTGGCACTGGCTTAGGAACTGGCAGACACTGGAGGGAGAGACAGGGTTGGTCAAAAAAATACCTGGGCACAGTTCACCCAATCCTGCACTTCAAATCCCCAGCACAGAACCCCGGCCTGTCTGCTGGCTGCGTGGTGCAGCGGCTAGCACGTGGGACTTGGGGGGGATTCACAGATCGCCAGGCCCAGGCCCACCAGTCAGGCCGCTGGTTTTGCTCTGGCGGCGCAATTGGCTAGCACACGGCACTACCGAAGGAGTACTTGGCTTGAGCTGGGTTGCCAAGGTTGTGAGCTGAAGCCTAACCTGGAGCACTATGAATGTAAGAAAGGGGTGCCCAGATAGACAGCAAAATCTCAAAGGGTTATGAGAGAACCTAGCAGGGTCCAGAAGAACTGAGGGTAATTAACCATTGGAACAATTTACCAAGCGCTGTGGTGGATGTTTAATTCAAGATTGGATGGTTTTCTACAAGTTCTGCTCTAGGAATTGTTCTGGGGCAGGTCTCTGGCCTAGGTTAAACGGGAGGTCAGCCAAGATGCTCACAGGAGTCCCTGCTGGCCTGGGAATCTCTGAAGGGAAAGGGTGGCTGGGCAGGTCATTTACAAAGAAAACGGAAGCAGCGCCCATCTTAAGGCGCTGGGGGAGCAGGGCACTGGAGATGGAGGGGCCTCCCGGGTAGCCTGTGACCCAACGCAGCTCAGCGTGGCATCCCGAGGGCAGAGGTCTGTCCCACGCAGGTTACAGCCTGCAGCGCAGTTCAGGCCTAGTGCAATCGATCCTTTGGAGCCTGCACTATCTGCAGGCCGCACCTGCTGTAGCAGATCTCCGGGATCGGTGCTAGCCCCCAGCTTTTAAACAGTCCCTTGGAGAAGCTCTTCAGCACGCCAGCCCCGCAAGGGTCCCACTCTCCCGCCTGCGCCAGCCACGCGGCCTCACCGCCTCCAAGATGGAGCCTCTGGGCTCCAGCCCTCCTCCTCTACCCTGTGAGCTCTGCCCAGCGCGTCCCACTGAGCCAGACCCCTGGAGAGACCTGGCTTCTCTTTGGGGGCTCAAGCCCCCCAGCCTATGTTTGCAGTGACACATGGCAGCCTTTTCAGAACGGAGTTTATTAGTCATCTGGAACACAGCAGGTTAGCAGAGAAAAATAAAGGTTAAGACAGGGTCCGTTCTGGGCCACTCAGGTGCCTTTATTTGCCACACAGCAAAGCTGCACAGAGTTGATCAGACTCAAGTGTGGGGGCGGGTCCACACAGCAAACCTCTTCCGTTATATACATTTGCACATCTCATTGCATTGCCTCTACATTGCATCACACCTTGCAGGACTGGCTTGGTCTCGTGCTCTGACCGCACACAGCTTCCTCCTTACCTCATCTTACGTTCCCCACTCCTCTCGTCCATCGCTAGCCTGTCCCGGGCGTTCCCTCCCATCATTGTAGGTCGCACAGACGCTGTCTCTCTTAACTCCCTGACCCATTTGCTCTTGTCATGAGGACATTCTTTTTTCAGCCTGCTGATCTATCCTGCCTCCCAAGAAATGGGGTCTCCTCTATGTCCATGCCAGGTCTACCCGCTCTTTATCCACAGATCTCAACGTGCCCGGCAAAGCAGGGCGATAACCTTATCCCCATTTCATGGATAGGGAAATTGAGGCACAGAGCATGGGAGTGACTTGATTTCCCCCAAACAAGGAGCAGAGGCGATGACTAATGGTCACCTGATAACACCCGGGAGGCAGGTGCTGAGCCCCAGCAGCTCCACTGGGTTTTGATGGAGTTTGCTGGGGCCCAGCACCTTGGGGCGTCTTTCTGCTCTCTGTGCCACACACAGACAGAAAAATAGACCAAGAAACGGCATCTGCGGGGCACCTCCTGAAGAGCCGCAGCCTCCGTCCCCCGCTTTCGCTGCTGTCGCAGTCTCTTTCAACGTGCCACACACTGTTTAACCTGCCAAGTGCGGCCAGCATCTTGACAGCCACTCAGGCTTTCACACCAGCCCAGTCTCCCCAGTCACTTGCTTCAGGCCCTCCCTCCTGCCAATGCTGGGGATGGAGCGCCACCAAGTGGTCAGAACGGGCACCTCTCAGAACACAATCACCCCAACCTGCTTAAGGGCGTCGTTTTGGTCATTGCTATGCTGCTGGACAGGAAGCCATGGGCAGAGACACGGTTTAGTGGCTGTCTGTCCGTGTCCACCTGGTAAGAGCATCGCTACTGAAGTGCAGCTGTGATGGGCTACATAAAACCACCTCTCTGATGGCCCAGGTACACTCGCTCTGGGTCTGTCTTCACTGCAGTCAGCCCAAGCTCTTGCCCAGTCCCCTCCTCGCTTACCCCAGAGTAGCGGGGTTTTCAGCCGAGGCTAGCTGGCCCAGCTGAGGGTGTGGGCTAAAGTCTGGGTGTAGCATTCGCTCAGGCTGGTAACCAGACCAGTATGCAGTGAGGACACAGGCTAACCCTCTTAAACGCTGCCAGTCCGCCAGCGCCTGCCCGCAGGTCCGTCCCCCCCCCTCCAGGAGAGGGAAGCTTTCCCACAATGCACTGGGAAAGAACCAGAGCAGCTCAGCTTGCTGCGGCACATACGCCCTGGGAATCGCTAGCACCCCCCGGGGCAGCGCAGCAGCGAGGAGGCAGGCAAAGGGCTGCTCACACCCGGCCCGGGCGAACCCAGCTGCTGATCACTGGAGTTAACCCCGTGGCGCAGATAAACCTTGCCGTCTCACCCGCTGACACTGATCCCTTTTGACCGCTCTTCGCCTGCACAGCTGGAAGGGCCCACCCAGCGAGCCGCTATCTAGCGTGCCTGACGCATGGAGACAGCGCTCAGCTAGGACTGACCGTAGCCCCCGAACCGCCAGCACAAAGGGCCTCCGAGGGGGCTGGATTCTCAGATCTCAGGCGGAGAAAAAATCATCCCTCTGGTCAACCAACTGAGCAGCACTTGCCACGGGACTCACTGGAAGAGACGTGGAGAGAGATCCTGCTGATCCCTGGAATGCAACGGTGGCGACCTTGAAATGACTTTGAACAAAGCATCCGTTCCAACCCACCGGGCCTTGCTGCTCTTCCAGAGCCCACAGCAACAGCACTTTTACGTACATGAGAAATGTCTGGGATCAGCCACCGGTTTCACCTCTTTCTGTAAATCCTGAAGCCTCTTGAGGTGACAGAGTAATGACACCGAGAATACAACAAACCCGGGCATGCAGAGAGGAACTCAGGGCTGACTGCACCCCTGAATTTGAGCTAGCTACATTTGAAATGCAGGATAGATGCTTTTTCCACTAGTTGAGCAGCCCAGTTAACAGGCCAAGTAATTGTCATGGACCAGAATGTAGGCAAGCAGACATACAGGTCAGAGCCAGGAACCGGAGTCAGGTGTCGGAGGGGGAAGACAGAGCCAGGAGTCAAGCCAAGGGTGGGGCATAGGAGCAGGGAGTTGGAACAAGGCAGGAGGGCAGAGAATCAGGGACACGGCCCGAAGGCAGGGCTCAGGCGAGAGGGCAGGGTCTGATGTAGCAGCCAGCAATTCACCTAGTTACTGGGCCAACTTCCAGTACCTCCTTCTGGCTTAAATAGCAGATTTGAGCCCATCGGAGAGACTGGATATCTCCTCTAATCAGGAGCTTCAAGGGTGGCACCTCTAGTGAGCTAGGGTCCACCAGCCCACACTTCCTGCCGGACCCAGTGAGTCTGAGCCCTGTCTGAGGGCCTGGGTTTGAGACCCATGCTTCCCCACAGCAACATGAAAGGGGGAATTTTTAGTCACTGGAGGGAGCATTTACTGTTGTACCCCATTTAAGGAAACAAAAAACTTGAAGGGGAGATAGAAAAGTCGGAGGATTTTGGCTTTGGTGTATGAAGCCTCTTCCCCTAAAGTGTGCATCCGATGAAGTGAGCTGTAGCTCACGAAAGCTCATGCTCAAATAAATTTGTTAGTCTCTAAGGTGCCACAAGTCCTCCTGTTCTTTTTGCGGATACAGACCAACATGGCTGCTACTCTGAAACCTGGCAAAATCTAATGTTAATCAGCCTTCGCTTGCTGCTCGAGCAGCAGAATTCCCTCCATTTGGGCTCTGTCGCTCCATACTGATTTGTTTTATCTGGCATTAGCTTCATCAAGCCAGACCCAAACAACACACAAAGAAGAGAGATTTCCAGGGCTTGGTACGGCCAGGGTTGGAACTCAGCTTCTCCATCTAGGTCAGTTCGGTGTAGGTAGAAAATAGAGTGGTGCTCACCTAGAGCCGCTCCTTGATTCCAACCGCCCTAAACATTACCTGGAAATGCAATTCCATCCTGCATAGGGATTCAGGAGGGTTACATCAGAGGGGTTTGCTTTGTTCTGTACCTGTGACCCTCTCTGAATACAGTACTGCATGGTATATACACCTTTGCATTCAACCAACCTGTATCTGCCTTTGCTCTGGCTGGATTTAGCAGGCTGGTCAGGTCCTGCGAGGGGGACATTTCAGAAGAGGCCTGGCAGGAAAGTGCCGCTCTGCTCAACTCACAGGGAAAAAGGCAGGTTGAATTTCTAGCCCCACTGTCACTCAGGGAACATGCAGACGTTGAGCTGTCTCCACTACCTCTCTGCACAGCTCAGCTAAGTGTGGATAGTTTCTTCTAGCCCCGTGTTCGTAAGTGTCCCTTTAATTGCGGCTTCTGGAAGGTGGTGTTTAAAGAGCGATTTGCCGGACCGTGCTGATGGTTCGCCTCCTGGGCCTTAATTCTAGCTAGAGCCTGGATCTGTGTGTTTGGGGAGTCCCACACTCATCATGGCAGCTCAGTCCTGTTCGCTGACACCATCAGCCTGGTGAGACGACAGAGATCTTCAGCAGCCACCACCGTTACCTGCCTGGTGGCTTCTCATTGCATTTCCCTCCCCTGCTTTGTTCCTTCGCCCCCAGTCACTATGGGGTTGACGCATGTTCCCTGCTAAGTGCCACTGTGGGCTGTGTCTCTTCGCAGCAGGGAAGCTGGGATTGGGGTCTGTTTGTCAAAAGCAACGGCTCTGAGTGCCGATCACTTGTTTTGGATGGATTGATGGCTCCAGGTTCTCGCCCAATCCTAACCCCCAAACATGACTCACATAGATCTCCCCAGGTGCGTGGATTCAACGGCAGAACCTCCCGAGGGACAATCCAACACTGACACTGCAACCCCTCCTGCAGCTAGATGGGTTTCCAAAACGAAATAAGTGTGCACGCCCAGGCAGATTTTAGAGGGGATAAAAATTAATCCAGTCCGACGTATATTGAAGGGGACAGTCTGATTAGATGAAACAATAAAACTTCCTCTTTCCATGTCCCTGCCCCTACAACTCACACAACAGCTTTTCCAGTGGAGAGAGCACTGGACTGGGACTCAGGAGAACTGGGTTCTGTAACCCAGCTCTGCCACTGGCCTGCTGGGTGACCTTGGACAAGTCACTTCCTGCCTTGTGCCTCAGTTTCCCCGTTTGTAAAATGTGGATAGTGATATTGGCCTTCTTTGTGAAGCACATGGAGATCTGTGGCTAGAAAGTGCGATAGACGACTGTGGGGTTCTCATTGTTATCACAGCATGAAGGGAATTCCAATCCGGGTTTCTGAGCTGTTCTCTCTCACACCTGCATCTTCCCGAGGAAAGGTGGTGTGTTCTCAGCTCCTGGGAAATCCTAGTGCAGACAAGCCCAGTCTGGAGTCTTCCCGTGATTAAGCAGGGTAGGGGGGGAACCCTGGGCTCCCCCTGGCCTTTACCCTGACCTGCTAACACGTGTGAAATCTCCACAGTGCCTCATCCGCGCCAGGACTTCACCTGGTGCAGTTCAGCCGTATTAGCCCGGCCGAGCTAAGGACGCAGCTTCCTGCCAGCAAAGATGAGAGCTGAGATTCCAACACCACGGTAGGTGCTATCCCCCACCCCCACCCCAAGAGCAGGAACAATGTGGGTGGGAGCAGAGCAACAGCGCTCGCTGGTGTTCTCCCCCAACCCAGACACCTGTAGATCCCAAAGAGCCCCAAGGGCCAGCTGGGGTGAATGGGGAGGGGTGCTAGGGTCTGAGAAGAGCGATCACCAGAGCAATCCCAGCATGCTGTTAAAAGAGGCAGGGGCAGGGATCAAGCGAGTGCTAAACTAGATACTAACCACTGACTCACAACATCAAGAGTATCTGGCAGCTCAATAACAACCAAGCAAAGCAGCTGGGACACACCTGGCAACAGGTCACGGGGGGGCCAAGTCCCTTCTAGCTCCCTGTCCACAGAGTCTCTGCAGTTAAAAGGGACATGGTCCGCCTGACACCTAGGTGATTTCAACATGCGCTCCACATGCCTGGAGTGCTCTCACAGCATCAGGAGGGTTCAGATCTTTACAAACATCTGTGCCCCATAACGGGTGATGGCAGGGGGGGGGGGGAAAGAGGTGGAGGTGGGGAGAAACAGCACATCTGTACACACACTGCTGGCAAATACATCAAGCGCTCAATTTGAAAAATAAATGTGAGAAAAGTGCTTTTCCCCTCTGATCCCTTCTCTCGCTGCTGGTAACGTTCAGGGTCCTTGTTACATGGCAGGAAAAAGCCTTCAGTCAGAAGGATGATCATCCCCTTTAAACTACCAAATGTTTTCTCCTGTCCAAAGCAAAGGAAAAGGCGCTGAGGTGATAAGAACTGCAATGGGGTATTATTACTACTAGGGCTGTCAAGCAATTAAAAAAAAATGTATCGTGATTAATCACGCAATTAAAAAAATTAACTGTGATTAATCGCTCTGTTAAACAATAGAATACCATTTATTTAAATATTTTTGGATGTTTTCTACATTGTCAAATATATTGATTTCAATTACAACACAGAATACAAAGCGTATAGTGCTCACTTTATATTTATTTATTACAAATATTTGCAATAGTATTTTTCAATTCACCTAAGTACAGTAGTGGGATCTCTTTATCATGAAAGTGCAACTTACAAATGTAGAATTACGTACAAGAAATCTGCATTCAAAAATAAAACAATGTAAAACTTTAAAGGCTACACGTCCAATGAGTCCTACTTCAGCCAATCACTAAGGCAAACAAGTTTGTTTACATTGGCAGGAGATAATGCTAACTGCTTCTTGTTTACAATGTCACCTGAAAGCGAGAACAGGCGTTCACCTGGCACTGTTGCAGCCGGTGTCGCAAGGTATTTACATGTCAGATGTGCTAAAGACTCATCTGTCCCTTCATGCTTCAACCACCATTCCAGAGGACATGGATCCATACGGATAATGGGTTCTGCTTGATAACGATCCAAAGCAAAGCAGACTGACATGTTCATTTTCATTATCTGAGTCAGATGCCACCAGCAGAAGGTTGATTTTCTTTTTTGGTGGTTTGGGTTCTGTAGTTTCCGCATCAGAGTGTTGCTCTTTTAAGAGTTCTGAAAGGATGCTCCACACCTCGTCCCGCTCAGATTTTGGAAGGCACTTCAGATTCTTAAAAAACCTTGGGTCAAGTGCTGTAGCTATCTTTAGAAATCTCACATCGGTACCTTCTTTGCGTTTTGTCAGATCTGAAGTGAAAGCGTTCTTAAAATGAACAACATATGGTGTGTCATCATCCGAGATTTCTAGAACATGAAATATATGGCAGAATGTGGGTAAAACAGAGCAGGGAACATCCAGTTCTCCCCCAAGGAGTTCAGTCACTAAGGGTATGTCTTCACTACCAATGTGAAAGCACTGTAAAGAGCTCTCCCAGCGCTGTAAAAAAACCACCCCTATGAGGGAAGTAGCTCCCAGTGCTGGTGCACTGTCTACACTGCCACTTTACAGCACACCCCTGAGTGAGAAAGTTTCAGTGCTGTAAATAAGGCCTAAGTAGATCAGTACTATAGATAAGGCCTAAGTAATTAAGGCATTTTTTTTTTTTAAACAAGCATCATCAGCATGGAAGCATGTCCTCTGGAATGGTGGCTGAAGCATGAAGGGGCATACAAATGTTTAGCAAATCTGGCACATAAATACCTTGCAATGCCGGCTACAAAAGTGCCATGCGAATGCCTGTTCTCACTTTCTGGTGTCATTGTAAATAAGAAGCAGACAGCTTTATCTCCTGTAAATGTAAACAAACTTATTTCTCTTCTCAATTGGCTAAACAAGAAGTAGGACTGAGTGGACTCTAGACTCTAAAGTTTTGCAGTTTTGTTTTTGAGTGCAGTTATGTAACAAAAAAAATCTATATTTGTAAATTGCACTTTCACGATAAAGAGATCGCACTACAGTACTTGTATGAGGTGAATTGAAAAATACTATTTTGTTTATCATTTTTACTGTGCAAATATTTGTAATAAAAAATAAGAATATAAAGTGAGCACCGTACATTTTGTATTCTGTGTTGTAATTGAAATCAATACATTTAAAAATGTAAAAAACATCCAAAATATAGTTAATAAATGTCAATTTGTATTCTACTGTTTAACAGTGTGATTAGAACGGCGATTAATTTTTTTAATCGCTTGACAGCCCTAGTAATAATAATATCCCATTGCAGTTCTTATCACCTCAGGGCCTTTCTTCTTTGCTTTGGACAGGAGAAAACATTTGTTAGTTTAAAGGGGTGGATCACTCTTCTGCCTGAAGCCTTTTTTCTGCCCTGTAATAAGGAAGATCAGAAGCAGTGAGAGAGATCAGAGGGGGAAAGCACTTTTCTCTCATTTATTTTTCAATTTGAGTGCTTGATGCATTTGCCAGCGATGTGTGTAAAGTTAATCGTGTGAGTTAGCTGCAATTAATCAACAGTGCTAATTATTATTAATAACCCCTAGCGCTTTCCATCAGTTCATCTCAAAGCGCTTTCCAACGTGAGTCAGTATCCTTGTCCCCACTTTACAGGTGGGGAACCTGAGGCACAGGAAGGGAAGTTATTTGCCCAAGGTCACCTAGCAGGCCAGTGGCAGATCTGGGAACAGAACCCAGGTCTCCTGAGTCCCCTACCCCCTACACAACACTGCCTTCCCTTTCCACACAGCTCCTCTTAATCAGCAGCGCCTGCCTGTAGCTCAGCCCAGGCACTGCCAAGTAGCTCAGCCCAGAAGCACCAGAGCAGCTCCCCTCCCGCCCGTGTGCTCCCGTCTCAGTCTCCGAGATGCACGGCAGCGTTGCCGGACCGGCAGCATTCCCTCCCCACCAGTGCATGCGGCCTCACTGAATCTGTGACCAACCTCCCCGTGCTGCACCTCAGCCAGCGCCTTCCTTTGCACAGCTCCCTGCCCACAAGAGAAGGGGGTGGCGTCCTGGAGGAGGTGACTGGCTCGAGTCCTTATCACCACCATCGACAACTGTCACAAGATGCCCCCTGCCGTGCAGGAAGGCAACAATGGGGGTTATTGTTGGAGTAGGATGAATGGCACAAAGTGCTTTTGTGCTGCAGAAGCAGCGTTATCCATGCAGGGGCGGGAACGGGGAGAGCTGGCCAAGCACCCAGACAAAAGCACCTCCAGGGATTGCTCTCCAGCGTCGCTCCCAGGTGCGGGACGGGTGACGCTGAGCCAGAGCCGGGCCTGGACAATGCACCTGCACAACACACCTGGAAGCTTGTCAGGACAGCAAGCCACTACCTGTGGGACAGAGGGGTCCAGCAGAGAGTAGGGGTGGGAACTGAAATGGCGGTTAAACAGATACGCCATGGCTGCAGCTAACAGATTTATTTAGTTTCTAGAGACACCCAACAGGAAAACCAGGACTGCATCAGCGCAGCTGGGCAGGGGTAAACCGCTTCGAACAGCAGGTGCTAGCGAGCTAGCTGTCTGTACAGCTCTCCTCACTCCAGTGTCTCAGACAGAGCTGGCTGTCAAAGCAGCAGGGGAATTTGTAGTTTATCTGCATGAAGCAAGCACCTATCATCTCCCACATCTTGGTCTGAACCTTGCTCGGGCCAGGCTGATGTTACTGATGAGAAGCTGCACATGAGATGTTCTCAAAGGCCGAGGCAGAGATGCAATCGATAAGGGGCAGAGCGACCCGGCAGCCTGTCTGAACGCCCACTGAGGAGGATGGAGACGCAGAACCCGTCCCGCTTCTGTGAGCGGCACCTGATTAAGGAGTGGTGTTAGGTCACATGCAAGGGTGTGGAGGGCTCGGAAAGGCCTCCAATCACCGCAGCTCTTGCTGCGGGATGGTGCAGGGGGCACCCCAGGGTTACAACAGGGAGTCAGACTCAGCAATTCTGGGTGCAGCAAGCCCAGCGTTAACCCTCTCAGTGCCTGGCTGCACAGCTCCCCTCTCTGCTCAAACACACTTAGAGACTGGAAAGCCCAGGGAGACCCAACTATAAACCCTAACTGGAGCACAGAGTAGATTCTGCCCCATATCCAGCTGCCTCTCTAGTAATCTACAGTGCTCCTCCTTTCAGTCCAGCATGCCCATTTCCTCTTTCATCTCCCTCTGGCCCTCTGCTTGGCCTTCTCCTTCCCCTCGGTTTCATCCATGATCTGTCTTTTTTCTCTCTCTCTTTCCCTGGGATTCCCCATTCTCGTGCTCTGTATCCCCCTGGTTCAAACTTGATCCAAATGACCAAACAGAGCAGAGCCTTCTGCGGCTGCTGAACCCAGAGCTGAGCCGTGCCATCCCCCTGCAGGGTGTGGGGCTCATTCCAGCATTGGCACCGTGAGACGCTGGGAGCTCTGCACCCTCTCCCTGCTTAACCCCCGTCAGCACCACTGCAATCAGACATAGCCCTTCCGTAACCATTTGGACTGGGGAGGTCCCTTCTTTTTCCAGTTCTTGGGCACTGTACATCACCTTCTCCACCTGCTTAGGAGGTTTGTGTGCCGTCCCCATGGCTGGCACAGTCTCCAGGAACACTGGGGTGTCTTTTCTCCATTTGCCACACACTTGCCTGCTCTTCCTCTGGAGGGGCCAGGGCCACTGGGTTCCCATACCTTCTGACAGTCCTGGGACACTGGAAACCTGGAAGCATCCTGCCCAAATTAACACTCATGAATTAAGCCACAAAACAGCCCTCTCTGTGGGTCAGAGCAGTGATTTCTATGGCAGACACAACCGCAGGTACAGAGACGTTACCGCCCTGATTGTCAGCAGGTGAAGGCCCCAGGTCCACATGCAGATGACAACTGCACAGCCGCATTGGGAACTGGAGCACTCCCACGGCATGCAGCCCCATTCGTGTGCGTGAAGCCCTGGCCTGCGTGGACAAGGCAAGCTTACGGGTCCAGAGAGGCCTCCCATCTTGGCTTACTGGAAAATCAGGCCCTACGGGACTTGAACATTGTCACGCAACGAATCAGTAGCAGATCACAAGAGACGTGCTTTAGCTTGGCTAGAAGTCTTGGGCTGACACGGAGCCGAATGGGGGAGTCAGTGCTCTCTGCCTAGCAACTCCGCGAAGGAGCGGGAGGTAACCCTCAGAGAGAGAAATACCAAGAGAGCTAAAGAGGGTGATTGGTTTATAAACCATGCTGGCTGCAGCTGACAGGCCAGTGACACCAGGGCCAGATCCACACCTATGAGTGCTACAGTTCTCTCCTACCCCGGCACAAAAAAGCGGCACTGTTCAATCCCCTGTTTGGCGAACGGTAACAGGAGGTAATGGGGACACCTTACGTAGTATTGGGATGAAACAGAATGGGCCACGTTCCTCCCAGGTGCGAGTCCAGCGCAGGCGGTGGAGTTACCCCAGGGATTAATTCATCCTGAAGTGCCAGAGCAACTTGGTTTCGTTTCCTCTTAAGTCGGAGCCAGTTGCTGCATCCGATTTCCAGTGGGGCAGCTCACGGACCTGTGTGAGGTCAGAGAGCGAGGGTAGGGGCCGCCCACTCCCCACACAGCTCACCTAGGCAGGAGGCAGGTTCTCCATTACCTGGAGCCTCTCAATCAAGACCCCATGTCTTTCTAACTGATACCATGTAGGCGATAAGTCGCTGGGCTTGGTGTAGGACCCAGTTGGTGAGATTCCCTGGCTGGTGCTAAGCAGAAGGTTTTACAATGGTTTAAAAGCCAACCTGAGGAGAAGGAAGGATTCCCGTTTTGCCCACTAGACCAGAGTACAGTACTTGTAAATATCATGGAGACCAAGAAGAGATCTCCAGGAGTTTATGTTCAAATATCCTGTCTTACGGACTGCAAACCTCCTGCTGCAATAGGCATCGTTACAGAGTACCAACCACACACCGAACAGGACTTACTCCGAAGCCACAGACTCTGGGATGGGCTCGTCTAGCAGCTCCAAACTGTGCAGGATCCAATAGCACAGCCAGGGGCGGCTGGCGTCCAGACACTACAGAAGGGGAAAGACGACAGCAGTCAGATCCTGGACTGGCACTGCCGACAATACGTTTGTTACGCGGCAGCAGGGAGATGGAGACAGGGCTACGCTGAGGACAAGCACAATGAAGCTGATTCACTTGTACGGCTCTGGGGTGAATTAGCGAGCAACTGAAATTATTCTAAGGAAGAGAAGTAGAAAAGTCACAATGCATGTCAAGGTAGATCAGAGGACTAGGAGGGCATGGAACTCATAACACCTGCAAAGCCATGAAAATTATAGAGACGCTCCACAAAGAATCTAGAAAGCAAGTAACTCTATAACAATAATAAAGGCTTTCATCCTGAAGGATCCCAGAGTGCTTTACAGACCATATACACAGCACAGAGATCACTCCACTCACTGCTGAAATGCAGCCACCTCTGGGGCATGCTGTTTCAGCCATTTAATGGCACACAGCATCAGCAGAGAAGCAAAGGAGGATGCCTAACTGAAATTAAACCAGTCACCTAGAAAACTGGGAAAATGCATCAAAGATAAGCATAAAACACCCCAGTGATAACCAATCAATGGTACTGGGCCTTTAAATGCAAGGACTGCAATGGAATGAGCACCAGAGCTCCAGTAGCTACAACATGGCCTGCAAAAGTGCCCCTGGACAAAACAGTAACCGCGAGTCCCCCGCAGCATGCTCTGTACTGGCAGACTGACAGGCCGAGGAAGGCAGGGGGAAGAAGTGGGAAGTTTTACAAGCTGAGAAACAAGCTGGATAGGATCCCTGGTGACTGCTGCTGCCAGCTCTGGGACTGGGGTGGCTGATGGGACGGCTGCAGAAGGCAGCTGTGACTTTGCCACTGCATGCTTACCTCATAGGCATCCGTCAGTTGTCTCAGGCCTCTCTTCAAGTAGTGGAAATGCTTCTCGCGCTGCAGAACAAATCTAAAAGGCAAACAGAAGAAGAAGAGCGCTCGGAAGCTTCACCCAGCGTTTACTAGTGTATTCGTCTTTTACATCCCAGCCCCTGAGAGCGGGGATGACCTAACATGGTATCCTCTAGGCCACTCGGATACCACACAACAAGCACGACATACACACCAAGAGACAGCAGAACTTCCATGAAACAGAGCAGACTGCAAGTGCCTGTGTCTTTACCACGCAACATGACAAATTGCAGCATGCGGCACTCCACCTTCTTCAGACCTGCTAGGCTGCAATGCATGCTTCTGTAGTTCCTCCATAGCCAAGATCAAGGTAAGAAAGGCTTGATGCAAATTAAGTGCGACTTTCTAGCACCATGCGAGCTGCTAATGCAGCCCTCAGCCGGACACTGTTCAGGCATCCTTAGCCTAGAGGATTCAGGAAAAGAAATTCTGCAGCTACCACGAACTGCAGATAGTTACAGATTTCCCCGAAGCACTTCTCCAGCAGCACATCAACCAGTTAGTCAGGGCAAAGAGAGAAAGGATCTCACAGGCGGGATTTTAAGGGCAAGAAGAATGGCCTGTGGAATGATTAGCCCCCTATATAGAGTTTACAGGTGCATACTGTTATTGTGGGCACAAATGCTCTTTGCTGTTAAAGCCCTGTGAAGGCTGAGGCAAGGCACCTTCTCGGTCTCACCAGCCCTCAGCTATTTTTAGACTTGGTGAGATGGGCTTGGGGTAAAACAGTCCCTCTTGGCTGCACAGGGGCAGTCCGCTCCTTCTCTCAGCCAGTCTTTTAGGTCGGTTTCCCTCCCCTATGGGAGGGGATGCAGCCTCCCCTCTTGGTGAGGCTCGCCTACTGGCAGCTTGCCTTCCCCCACCTTCTCACCAACAGGGGAGGGTTTAAAAAGGTCTCAGGCAGCCCATAGTTGGAATCAGCTGATCCTAATTGCCCTCAGGTAACTCCCTCTCAGCTGATCCTAATTGATCTCTGGTAACCCCTTCTCAGCTGAACCTGATTGACCTGTAGTCACCCCTCCTCAATTAATAGGGAGGGGGGCCTTTTACCCTTCTGGGACTGTTTTCTACCCCACCCTTGCAGCTGTCGGTCCTGAGTTTATCGTAAGGCATAACTGCCATCTGCTGAGCAGCGCTTAGGAGAGCAAGCACAAGGTTTGGACTACCATATTTATCAGAGTACTAACAACCTTCTGTTCTCCCAGGAGCCCGTGCAGCTCTCGACCCCCCTCCAGAAGCCAAGCGTAATGCTCACTTGGCTCTTTGCATTACCACTGCCTCCGATGTCAGTTAAAAACCCATTTTCTTGCCTAGATGCTCTCTTACATTCCTCCACAAAAGCTTTCACCAGCTAGGCGGGGCAGGGATCTCACTGCAAAGGGCAGCCAGCATTACCACGTGCAGCCAATCGAGGCAGTCCCAGTGAGTCGCAAAGTACCAGCTGTGATCCTCTCTGCTAGAATAGATTTGGGAAATTTGACCTCCCCGCAGGAAGAGAACAGGAGAACAACTGATTCGCAACAGAGCTGCCCCTTCTACAGAGACTGGAATTTCTTGCTCTACATCTTGTCGAGTCTGGCCCCCGTCTCTCTGTCAGGTCGTTTGTGGTTTTAATCCACCACTTCTCACCCGTCTCTGCTCTCACTGGTTTTAAGTCAAATACATGCTAGGGCTTGGAACTGGTTGTTAACTGAACCACATTATTTGCATGTTCCCACAGAGCTAAAACACAGAAGCATGAGGTACTCATTCCCTTTGGGCCACCAAGGGCCAGAATGACACAGGGATTGAGGTACCTAAAGATGCAGACCCGTGCCAAGTGGCCCACCAAAGGGTCGAGGTGCCTAAGGCCCATTGGCTGTCAATGGGAGTTAGCCGTCTAACCTGCTTGGGCATTTTTAAGGATTAGCTTAGGTACCTATCCTTTAAACTCCCAAGCTGCTTTGTAAATCTGGCTCCTAGTATGGAACATAATCCTAACCTGGACCTTTCCCTCAGAGGTCAGGAACAGTTCTTATTTAGAGTGTGAATTCTCTGGAGCAGGGGCTGCTCTGCGTTTGTACAGCCCCCAGCACACCAGGGCCCTGCTCTCAGCTGGGAACTATCAGCCCGTGGGAATTATCGGAGTGAAAATATCATTTGTAACACGGTGGCCACCTGATTTCAGGCATTCAGTCAAGTGCCCGCATGTGCACGGTAGGAGCAACAATTGCCATAAGTAACAGCGATTCCTCAGAGGTCTCCCATGAGAGGAAACAAAGGTCACCTGAGATCAGGTGCAGCAGGAGCTGGATTTTAGCCAGAGGAGGCTTTGGATGGGGGAAGAGATTAGTTCGCACATGCATGATGACTGGTGCTACTCCATTAGTTCCATACTTTGTTGCTGGATTTGATTTGATCTTGGTTTTAAATTGGGGGGCAGTGGATATGGAGGAGTAAATATGAGGAAGGGGAAGAGGGAGAAAAAAAACAGGAGTAGGGAGTGAGGAAGAGAAGGGAGAAGCGCTGAGAGGAAGAAGGGGTGGGAGGAGGATGGGGCAGAGAGCCAATCAGCAGAGACTAAGGGCATACAGAATCCAACCTGGAAAAGGCAGCCTGGTTCACCCAGGAAACAGGATGGTGCAATGCTGCAGGTGTTATGCCCATCCCCCACTGTTCCCACCCTTCCAGCATCTGCACAGGCGTGTTACTCAGCGCTGTGCGTGCAAATGGAAGCTGGTTCTGCGCAGGGAGGTTATGGGATGGGCGCACCAGGTGGGCAGAGCAGCAGAGCTGTTGGGTTTGAAGATCCAGCGAGTTACCCTTACAGCTTAGCCCAGGAGGTGGCAAATGTGTTCGGCTAATCCTCTTGCCTCCCAACATGCAGCCAGGCAGCTTGGGTCAAAGTGGAGCAATGCATGATGGGAGCTGTAGTTTCTGGATCAATACTAAATGCAGCATCAGGCTGCACTGGAAGCTCCTAGGGGCCACATCTCCGACCCAGCCAGCCAGAACACGTGAGCAAACCAACGTGAGATGGAAAAGCAGAGACAGGGATGTCTGACTCCTGGGCTCTCTCTTGATGGGCAAAAAGAGGGTGTCCACTTAACACGACTGACAATCACCACCAAGACAGAGAGTAGCACGTTTGAGGCTGTGCTTTGGCCTAGGTTAAAACCTGGCCAGCGGACACGACTTCCAAATGCACCACACTGCAAAGTTCACCCAAAAATCCCAGGTCAAACACTCCTCCCCTGGTTTCTATTGGGTCTGCTACAGTAACTTACTGTGAGGCGTGGTGGTTCGTCTTGTAAGCGCTGAAGACCTCTTGCACCAAGTCTTCCACTCTGGTCTGCAGGGAGTGACGGTCATGAAGCAGCAGAAAGGAAGGGGCGAGGGGAAGAAAAAGAGATCTTTAGTTTTGAAAAGCAACCTCACCAAGTTTACCTAGCAAGCAGCATTTGTGACTACAGCCCATCCAGCCATGCAGGAGCAGCTCAGTTAAGACCAGCTCAGTTAGGACCAGACAGCAGACTCCAGGGCAGAGTTACAGGACGACAACATGAGAAAAGACCACACTGCCAGAGCCACACACAGCTTCTGGCGTTCTGATCCCCTGGCCAGCAAAGAGGCCTGTAGCGTGGCTGGATGGGCATCCCCAGCTGCTTCTCATGTCTGAGCAAGTTCACTCTCACCAACAGAACAGGGCGAGGAAAGCCGGGATCAATATCAACATGTGTTTCCAGTCCATGTGGTGGTCTGACCCCAGGACAGCGAGTCAGGAACTCTTCTGTTCTCATCCTGTCTCCAACCCCCTGTGGGGCTGTGGGACATCACTCACCCACTCTGCCTCACTTTCCCTGTGCGTGAAATGGGCTTTGGGCACACTCCAGGAGGTCTAGCAGAGTGCTTAGGCCTTGTCCGCCACAAGCTCGTCCCGGGCTACTGAATGCGGCATAATCTCTCCCTAGTGTGGATGCAGTTTTGTCAGTATCAAGGTCCTTATACTAGTACAGCTGTTCCCGTACTGGTGGGGGAATGAATTAGCCCCAGTGTAACTGTCCCCATCAGGCGTTGGAGCAGTATGCCTCTACTGGTAAAAACAACGATCCCCCTAACCGACATAGTTACAATCGGTACAAAACCCGTGCGCAGACAATGGAAGGAACCGTAGATGTGTTATCATTGGAGAGAGAAAACAACACAGGGGGACGTTCTCCCTGTTAACACCTGGGCACCACCCTCCGCCAGGACAGCACGCTGAGGCCCGACAAGGCAGACAAGTCAATTTACAGATCACACTTGACTACCAACCACCAAGGGACAGCAGCAAGTCAACCTTCTCCAGTCAACAAGAAAGCGCCACAAGTCACCAGATCTTTTAAGGGAAAGGCTCAGCAGTAACACCCGGCTGTGAATTACAAACTCACCCTGAGGAAGGTTTTTAAGTGCAGGTGTTTGTCCCACCTGCAAGGGATGGGCCAGGTTGACTTGCTCCTGCCTCAGCACAGGGCTGGACTAGATGATCTCTCGAGGTCCCTTCCAGGCCTGTGTTGCTATGACTCTATGCTCCAAAGACAGATCTTAAAGAACGATTACAGGAAGGGGCTAGGAGTGCCTTAAAAGCATCAGTCTTGTGTATACCATGAATTCCCAATCTCTCTTGTCTAGGCGGCTGGCCACTCCAAAATCCCTTTCCGCAACAGTAATGAACGTATAGGCCCCAGTCCGACCAATTCTTAAGCACACACCTAACTTGACCCAGTCAGTCTAACTGAGGTCAATAGGGCTGCTCACGTGAGCAGAGGCAGGCATGTGCCTAGCAGCATGCTGGAGCAGGGCCTTGGCCACTGTGCCACTCCGAAGACGCAGTACAACCGCCAGGGTCTTTACTAGAACATCTCTGCTACTTGGTTTTCTGGGCAGTCACTCTTGTCGGTCTTTTCCAATTGGCCAAGAGCTGATAGATGCTCTGTTTCTGAGGTACGAGGGCAGAGATGTCTCGGGTTTCAGAGAGCTAAGAGCCACCCAAATATCACCTCTACAAGCAGCCAACGGAACCATGGCCCAACAGCGCCACATGGTGCCTTCAGTTGCCCTTGCCACTTCTCACGTGAGGGGTAGGGACAGCAGTTGGCTGCGTAACCACAGTCGCTGGTTCTGGAATTCATCAGGTTGCAAACGTACAAAGCTGGATCTGGCAGCAACGGTGCCGTGTTTTGCAAATTTCACCACTCCCTAAAGAAATCAATGGACGCCAATAACTCTCAAAAGGCTTTTCCTCTATCGTGTCAGAACCCCTCCTGATCCGACAGGGTTTATTCAGCTAAGTATATATTAGCTTTCCTTATCGGAGGCTCCTTTTCAAGGAATCAAAATGTACCTGTAAGCCATCAATCAACCCGACATGATTTTTGTTTGTCCAAGGTGAATTCATGTATCTCCAACAGAGAAGCAGCTTATCAGGAAGCTTGAAAAGAAAACTGCTCCTCAGCCAGGCTTCAGTTTAACTGGCCATGAGGAAAAAAACTGCCTTTAAAAACCAGTTCACTTTACTCCGGGACCTCCGATAGCAAAAAGTATGACACTATAATTGGATTGTTATTACATGGCACCCCTATAAAGCCGAGTTAAGGCTGTCTGGGTGCCGTATCTATATGTCTCCAGACCTTAATGCCTCATAGGTTCTAAGGTCAGAAGGGACCACCGTGACCATCCAGTCTGACCTCCTGGAGAATGCAGGCCATAGGACTTCCCTGAATTAATCCACGGATTGCTGTGATACTTAAAACGTAGTGTGTTTAGCTCATGTCAGCGATGGGTAATATAACTGAATTTGTTTGAGAAAGTGTTTCTTTAAATGTATACCTTTTATACAGTTACTACAAAAACATCCAATCAATCCACCACAACCATACACAAGTCATTCCAATGGTTAATTACCCTCACTGCAGCTTATTTCTAGTCTGAATTTCTCTCGCTTCAACTTCCAGCCACTGGATTGTGTTAGACCCTGGATTTCTTTTAAATTAATTCTCAATTTTCTGAGTTTCTAATGCTCGTTTTGGGAGATAATCACATAATCTCTGAGATGTTTCTTACTCTTCAGTTAATAATATATACTCAATTTTAACTCCGTCTGTGATTTTTTTGGTTGGGAATATGAGAGATTGAGACATTTTTACTTTAGGATGGTGTACAGATTAACAGATTCTGGTGCTTCTGGCCTTATTGTATTCATCCAAGCGGTTCTCAACTCGCAGCCCAATTAGCACATAGCTGCAGCCCAGCTGTGTGCTAAAGGCCATGGGCCACGCAGGTCCGGATCACTGGCTGCCTGGCAGCCCAGCACCAAGGGGTCTGGGCTTCCCAGCCAGGCAGCATGTGGTGTGGTGGGAATCACCTGCTGGACCCGCATGGAGGGGTCCAGGGCTGCTGTCCAGCTGGCCCCATAGAGGGTCCGGGGTCAGTATCTGGGCTGCCGTCTGGCTACCCTACCACCCGGCCCCACACAGCAGGGTCCAGGGTCCCTGCCGCCAGGCCCCCCTGCCCAGGGCTCCACTCCTTGCCCCATTTTGTGGAGGGGTCTCTGGGCGGGAGGTTCTGGGCATAGGGGTCTGTGGGGGGCGCGCTGTGGTTCTCAACCTGTGACCCAGGTAACAAATTTGTGCATACGCGGCCCAGAATGATAAACTGGTTGAGAACTACTGATCTAGGCTGACCTCCTGAATGACACGGGCTGCAGAATCTTACCTGCTGATCCCTGCATCCAGCCCAGAACTCCCGGGTGAGGGAGAGCAGAGAGATCTAAATTTAAACATTAACTCGATTTGGTAGTATAACCCCTAGGTCTGTTTTTTGAAGCACACTAACTGTGTGCTCGGCAAAGCCGATGGCAATATCTTTTCATAATGTAACGACCTGGATGTGGCGTGGGTATCCTCTGGATCTGGAAACAATCCTGTTTTTTCTAGTTATACCCGAGACAAAAGGGGTTTTTATTCTGTTGGAAGAGCTGGGAAACTATAAACACAGCTACTGATGCCGCTCCCTGGAGATGCAAGTCAGAGAGGCCAAGCATTGCGTGAGCCAGAAACACCAAACTCCCCCTTCACCGCTGCAGGGAATCATTTCAGGGCAGGAATGAGGCGGATCTGCGTGTACAAAGCCATGGTGAGAACAGAGGGCTACAAGTCTTCAGGGTTGTCAGGCTGACGCCTTCATCAGCACTAAGATTATTTAGTGTTTCTCTTATGGGGGCACTCACAGGCCCCAATCGGGATCAGGGTCTTTCTGCAGTAGGGGCTGGACAGACACAAAGAAAGTCACAATCCCTGCTCCAAAGAGCTTCCATGCTAACTAGACAACCCAGACAAAACAGAAACAGACAGTAAGCTCTTTAAGGCAGGAACTGTCTTCTCATTCTGTGTTTGCACAGTGCCTAGCACTGTGGGTCCTGGGCCACAGCTGGTGCTCCTAGGTGCTACCCTCATATCCCTAATAAGTAACAATCACAAGCAAGATGCCAAGAGATTTTTTTTTCCTCCTAAAGTATCTTCCACGCCCTTTCTCCATCCAGCTGATCCTGAGGGCCCTCCCTTTCCGCTCCGCACACCTCAAAGAAAGCAAGACAGGCTCACCGTGGGGAGGACAGAAAATTAGCTAACGCTCTCTAATTAAAACAACTAAAGAATCCTCTGTTTCTAGGAAAATGCGAACGCAGGACACGTCTCATAAAGCATCACTTTCAGCTGAGGCGTTCGGTAAACCCTTCCTAACAAAAGAGGGGAAAGAAACATGAATCGACTGACTCAGACACCACAAAGCTCTAAGAAAAGGGTCATGACAGGCGCATTCTTGAGCCACGTGCGTGCTTCACAAATAGCGAGAAAACGATCACGAGCTCTCCCCTCCTAAGAGCGCTGGCCTTGCCTAGCGTAGGAGGAATTTGCACTCATCTACCCCAACCCAGGAACACAAATATATTGTGGGCAGCATTTGCCTGCTCTACAATATTGGAGACTCTCCAGAAAACACTATGTGGTGAAACCCTGATTTACTCTGGTAAACGTCTGGTCAATATGTTCACCAGGGCTGCACCAGCCCCGGAGCTTTGCTCTTCCCCATCCCGGGAGCTGCACCGTTTATATGTCGTATCCACCTGTTGTCGCTCATGTTACACTTAGACCACAAAGTCTTTGGGGCAGGGACCATCGGCGTTCTCTCCATACAGCACCTAGCACAGGGGGGGTCCCGGCCCACGATTGGGGTCTCGACACCCCAGCAACACAGACAACAGAGCACAGCTTCAGTTGTGCAGGACTCAGGAACTCTTCCAGAACTGGAGCTCCTTCCCTCTAACATTAAGGCAGCGTGTCCTGGGGAGCCAGTGAGTTCTCTATGCTAGAGCTGGGGAAAGCCTCACCTACCCAAAACCTTGCTTTAGTAAATGGCTCCAGTGTCCCTCTCCCCACCATCAGAAATCCAGCCTCTACTGACGCTGAACATAGAAGTCCTGTCCCTGGTACTATTTGTATTTGCCGCCTTGTGTTTAGATCATTCTAAAGGATCCCAAAGCTCTTTAGATGCTATACACACGCACAGAACACCCCTAAAACGCAGCCACTTTGCGGCTGGACAGCAGCATGCTGCACAACTGAGCCAGAAGGGGCAATCTGAGCCTCCGACCCTGGATCTGCAACATCCTCCACTAGGGGTAGCACCAGCAGGAGTGACAGTGAAAACCAGTGCTTCTTAACCAGGTGTACGTGTACCCCGGGGGTACGCAGAGGTCTTCCAGGGGGTATATGAACTCGTCTAGATAGTAGCCTAGTTTTACAACTACATAAAAAGCAGGCTACATAAAAAGCACTAGCCAAGTCAGTGCAAAGTAACATTTCATACAGACAACGACTTGTTCATACTGCTCTATATACTCTACACGGAAATGTAAGTACAATATTTATATTCCAATTGCTTTTTTTTATAATTATATGGTAAAAATAAGAAAGTCAGCAATTTTTCAGCAATTTTTCAATTTCACAGCATGGCTGTGACACTTTTGTGTTTTTTTGTCTGATTTTGTAAGCAAGTAGTTTTTAAGAGAGGTGAAACTTGGGGATACCAAGACAAATCAGACTCCTGAAAGGGGTACAGAAGTCTGGAAAGGTTGAGAGCCACTGGTTTAAACAAGGCACTGGCAGCTGCCCGTATTTAAATTCAACATTTTGTAGGCATGCCCCGAGCAGCGTTAGACCACACTAGTGGTGACCTGAGGCTTGCACGTATGGTATGTGGTCACAAACCACAGGGAAGGCCAGTGCCTGACTACAAACTCAGTGAAGAGCCTCAGCATGAGCAGGGTATTCACGGGAATACCCCACTGAGATCTGGGCCCAGGAATAAGTGCCTAGACACCAATATGGAACACTTCCATTATACGCAGTCTGGCCGCCAGGAAAAAAAAAACAAATAACCCCTTAATAACTAGTCAGAAAAATGATACTGTGGAAAGGGGTTGTAGCATTAAGTGAACTGCCGGCCATAGTGAACACCAGCAGCAGGTCTCTCACAGATAAGAATCCAGGATCCAGAAGCATTTTCATGCCTGCTGGTCCTGCCCTGGGGGATGAACTCCAGAAATTCAAAGGCATAGCACGATCCAATGGCTGGAAGTTGAAGCTAGCCATATCCAGACTGGAAATAAGGTGTAAATGTTTAACCATGAGAGTAATGAACCACTGGTACAATTTACTAAGTTTGTGGTGGATTTTCCATCACTCATCATTTTTAAATCAAGACTGGATGTTTTTCTCAAAGCTCTGCTCTAGGAATTATTGGGGGAAGTTCTCTGGCCTGTGTTAGACAGGAGATCAGACTACAGTGGCTCCTTCTGGCCTTGGAATCTATTAAATCTGGATCAGCACCGATGTCCCCCCATCCGGGAAGCCATTTCAGATGCTGAGGCATAGGCGCCGACCCTGTAGGTGCTCAGCAGCTCAAGCACCCCTGGAGAAAAAATACCGGGTGCTCAGCACCCATGGGTCTGGCCAGGGCTGCTGTTCTGGTGGCCCTGGGGCTGGCTGCCAATCAGGTCTTCAGCAGGTGGTCCTGCCCACCCCATCAGCTGTTGAGCAGGGCTGCCCCACCACTTGTTCCCCTCTGCCCCCTACCCCCCAACTGCCCTTAAGGCAGGAGGGGGAAGAAAGGAGATCGCGCAGACAGAAGACATAGGCAGCATCCATCATCATTCCAGAGGCCTAGCAGGCGAGACAGACTTCCAGGGAGGGCAATCACTGGGGGCAGTTCTGGATGGATTTAGTAGTGGTTTTGTATCCCATACTTCAGAATGCCAGGGCCACACCGACCTATTGGGGCTCAGCATACATCTCCATTTGTCAGTGTCTTTTTCCTGTTGAACACACCCACACGGCTATTTCTCCCTCCCCATCAGGCCTCTGACTTGACAGAGGTGCCACAGACAGAAGGGGAGAGGGACAAAATGTTCTCATCTTTGCCACCACCAGAGAGAACTTCCTGTTTCCAGCACAGATGTGCCAGGTTTGAGTCACGCAATTAATGCAAAAAGCTCAGCAAATACTGTCCCTGCGACTAGGGCGCACACATTCACAGCACAGCCAGCCAGCATGGGCACCCGAATCTCTCCAGAGCCTAATCAGCTACACTCTGTGGAAAGAACCCTACCCCTTCATTTAAAGAGACAACAGCCAACTGGTCCCGATTCTGAAAGCTATTAATGGACCAAAGCCCAGCTGCATTAGAGACTGCATCTCCACCTCTGGAGCACTTCTCCGGGGCAATGCAGAACCTAAAACCCCGGGCGAAGTGTGTGAGAGCCTATAAGAGACTGAAATAAAGCACTCAAAGGGATCTGGCTGCAGAACAAACTTCCAGCAGAGATTAAACGAATCCAAAGCCTGGGCAGCTTTAGGAAATGCCACCACATCTCCTTTAATACAGCTCTTCCGCCAGAAACAGAATGCCTGTTAGTACAACAAACCTACCCAAGGAGAGCGTCCCATGGCTGGAGAAGGGAGACGTGTGGAAGACTCAAAGTCCACTAGGGACCTTGCAATGCCCATCTAATGAATGTGGGAGGGGCCCAGACACTGTGGTGACGGGCACCAGTACAAAACCCTAAAACGGATGCATCTTTTTGGGAACTTTCCTCCACTCTGACCCAACGCTCCAGGCCACGCTTATAGCTGCCTGCTGAAACGGTCCCTGGGCGGGGAGATAGGGACACTGAAATCAGAACTTCGCCGGGACTTCGTCTATCACCTCGGTCTCTAGCACCAGCTGGGACTCTTCATCTGCCTGTTTTAAGAGCCTCCTTCCTCCCCGCCACTCACAGCCTTTGCTCTCTTCGCTCCCCTCGCTTTGGCCAGCAGAGCCTGGCAGCCAGGGGGCCCTTTCCGGCTCTCAGGCCTGCGCAGGGGGACTCCCGCCGCTCCCCAGGGCAGCCCGTTCCCGGAGGCCCCTTAAACCACCGCCACTAACACGTGTGTCTGATCCCGGCCCGGCGGCACGACGCCGGGCGCGCCCCCGCTGCAGGGGTGAGAGCGCCCACAAGCCGCGGGGGGGGGGGGGAAACTGAGGCACGGGGAAAGGAAGGGATTTGCCCAAGATCACCCAGCAGGGCAGCAGCAAGGCCGGACTGGCTCCTTGTTATAAACTCCCCCATCCCTGCCAGTAGCAGGGCACTGATCTCCGTTAACCTAAACCCGGCCCCGCCCCGCCCCGGCCAGCCCCGCCCCAACCCGGCCCGCGCGGGGCACGCCGGGAGCCGTAGCCCCGGCCCCACCTGCTCGGCCGAGGTGAGGGTCCGCACCCCGTCGTCCCGCAGACGCTCCCGGCCGGGCTCGGGGCCCGGCGGGGGCCTGGAGGCGGCCGCCATGCTCCGCGGCGAAGGGAGAGGCGGGGAGCCCGACGGCGGCTCGGCGGGGACAGAAAGGCTCGGGCCGGGCTCGTTCCACTCGGCGGCTCCCCCGCGCGGCCGCCGGACGCCGGTGCAGGCGGCCGAGGGCAGCGCCCAGGTGGGGCCCCTCCCCGCTGGCGGCCTGCGCGGCGCCGCCTGGGCTCCCCCTACCGGCCCTGGCCGGGACTGCAGCGCTGCCTGCCCCCGCCAGTCGGCTCCTGGCGCGCGCGTGGGCCCCTGCTGCCCGTGCCCCTGGCGTGTGCTCCGTGTGCAGCCCCACCCAGCGTGTCCCCTTCCCACGTGAGCCCCTACCGTCTGCTCCGCGCGCCGCTAGCAAGTCCCCTTCCCGGGTGTTCCCCCCTGGCAAGTCTTCTGCATGTGCCTCGCACATCCCCCTTCCTCGCGGTGTGCCCCAGTGCGTCCCCTTCCCACGTGTGCCCTTAGCATGTCCACTGTATGCTCCTGGCATATTGCCAGCATGCCCCACTCCCACGTGTGCCCCTAGCGTGCCCCCTTCCCACATGTGCCCCTAGCGTGTCCCCTTCCCACGTGAGCTCCTACCATGTCCCCTGCATGCCCCTAGCATGTCCCCTTCTCACATGTGCCTCTCACCCCTACATGTGTCACCCTTCACATGTGCCCCTAGCGTGCCCTGTGCCCCAGGTGCCCTTAGCATGTCTCCTGCATACCTGTACTGTGCCCACTCACACATGTGTTGCTGCCATGCCTGCCCCTCCTGGATGCCCCAGTGTTTCGGCCACATGCCCCTGGTGCAGCTGTCTCCCCTGGGTCCGTAGCATGCCCCCCGTGTGCCCCTTGTTCCTCGAATACCCCTCAATGCCAATGGCAAGGGGGTTACAGGAATGTCGTGACTCTGATGTGTACATTCTAGGTCACCAAAGAGTGTCATGGGAGGTCTTAAATGAAAGCCTGGGTCCCACTGGTGACTGTTACCTTTGTGAAATGCATGTACAGCTGGTAAGGTGTTCTGTGTGTATTCTGCAAATACGTTCTTAGGTGTGTATCACAGCAGGAGGTTTCCTGTGTATTGACCTCTCTCTCCCTCGGGATGTAGACTACATCCCTGAGCTAACACTGTAGGCACACTCGCATGAGCCCAGAGGAGGAACAAGCCCTAGAATATCAGGGTTGGAAGGGACCTCAGGAGGTCATCTAGTCCAACCCCCTGCTCAAAGCAGGACCAATCCCCAGTTTTTTCCCCAGATCCCTAAATAGCCCCCTCAAGGATTGAACGCACAACCCTGGGTTTAGCAGGCCAAGGCTCAAACCACTGAGCTATCCCTCCCCACTAGGGGTTATACTGTCTCGAAGGTCAGACAATGAACTTCGGGGATACAAGTAGAAGGCAAGGAAGTAAACGGGATCACAACGAGCCTTGGCTGAAGATGCTGCTGAAGGCTTTGGGTGAGATAAACCTTAGTCCCTAGAAAGCATGTTAGGGATTTGGTTTATATGTAACCTTCTGTTTCCATGGTCCTTTGTTTCCATGATCCTTACCCAGCATCTCTTGAATCTTGGTAATAAACTTGCCCGCCTGGTTTTGACATACCCCGATGCCAGTTGAACAGGTTCTGGACTGGGCAAGATCTCTGTGCAGCCAACCAGTGTCGCTGGGGCCTTCGGGACAGCCCTTTGTGCAGCTGTGACACCATGCAGCCGATGACGCACATTGTCGAGGAATGCCTGCTGACTCGGTTCAGCAGTGGCCCAGACGAGCTGCATCCCGCCACTGACGATGCCATCGCTTGGCTAGACGACTATGCACACACGAAATAAATAAACTTCCCTTTGTTTTCACTATAAATTAAGGCTGTTGATTAATCACAGTTAACTCACGCAATTAACTCAAAATAATTAATCACAATTAACAAAATTAATCATGATTAATCGCAGTTTTAATCGCACTGTTAAACAATAGAATACCAATTGTAATTTAGTAAATATTTTGCATGCTTTTCTACATTTTCATATATATTGTATTCTGTGTTGTAATTAAAATCAAAGCGTATATTATTTTTATTACAAATATTTGCACTGCAAAAATTATAAACAAAAGAAATAGTATTTTTCAATTCACCTCATACAAGTTCTGTAGTGCGATCTCTTTGTCGTGAAAGTGAAACTTACAAATGTAGATTTTTTTTGTTACATAACTGCACGCAAGAACAAAACAATTTAAGAGCCTACAAGTCAACCCAGTCCTACTTCTTGTTCAGCCAATCGCTAAGACAAACAAGTGTGTTTACATTTACAGGAGATAATGCTGCCCTCTTCTTATTTACAATGTCACCTGAAAGTGCCTATATACAAATGCACAAAGCCTGGGAAACAAGCAGGGAGAACTGGAGGTCCTGGCAAAGTCAGGGAATTATGATGTGATTGGAATAACAGAGACTTGGTGGGATAACTCGCATGACTGGAGTACTGTCATGGATGGGTATAAACTGTTCAGGAAGGACAGGGAGGCCAGAAAAGGTGGGGGAGTTGCACTGTATGTAAGGGTGCAGTATGACTGCTCAGAGCTCAAGTATGAAACTGCAGAAAAACCTGAGAGTCTCTGGATTAAGTTTAGAAGCGTGAGCAACAAGGGTGATGTCATGGTGGGAGTCTGCTATAGACCACAGGACCAGGGGGATGAGGTGGACAAGGCTTTCTTCCGGCAACTCGCAGAAGCTACTAGATCGCATGCCCTGGTTCTCATGGGCGACTTCAATCATCCTGATATCTGCTGGGAGAGCAATACAGCGGTGCACAGACAGTCCAGGAAGTTTTTGGTAACTGTAGGGAACAATTTCCTGGTGCAAGTGCTGGAGGAACCAACTAGGGGCGGAGCTCTTCTTGACCTGCTGCTCACAAACAGGGAAGAATTAGTAGGGGAAGCAAAAGTGGATGGGAACCTGGGAGGCAGTGACCACGAGATGGTTGAGTTCCGGATCCTGACACAAGGAAGAAAGGAAAGCAGCAGAATACGGACCCTGGACTTCAGAAAAGCAGACTTTGACTCCCTCAGGGAACTGATGGGCAAGATCCCCTGGGAGAATAACATGAGGGGGAAAGAAATCCGGGAGAGCTGGCTGTATTTTAAAGAATCCTTATTGAGGTTACAGGGACAAACCATCCCAATGTGTAGAAAGAATAGTAAATATGGCAGGCAACCAGCTTGGCTTAACAGTGAAATCCTTGCTGATCTTAAACACAAAAAAGAGGCTTACAAGAAGTGGAAGATTGGACAAATGACCAGGGATGAGTATATAAATATTGCTCGGGCATGTAGGAATAAAATCAGGAAGGCTAAATCACACCTGGACTTGCAGCTAGCGAGGGATGTTAAGAGTAACAAGAAGGGTTTCTTCAGGTACGTTGGCAATAAGAAGAAAGCCAAGGAAAGTGTGGGCCCCTTACTGAATGAGGGAGGCAACCTAGTGACAGAGGATATGGAAAAAGCTAATGTACTCAATGCTTTTTTTGCCTCTGTCTTCACAAACAAGGTCAGCTTCCAGACTACTGCACTGGGCAGCACAGCATGGGGAGAAGGTGGCCAGCCCTCTGTGAAGGAAGAAGTGGTTCGGGACTATTTAGAAAAACTGGACGTGCACAAGTCCAGGGGGCCGGATGCGTTGCATCAGAGAGTGCTAAAGGAATTGGTGGATGTGATTGCAGAGCCATTGGCCATTATCTTTGAAAACTCATGGTGATCTGGGGAAGTCCCGGAAGACTGGAAAAAGGCTAATGTAGTGCCAATCTTTAAAAAAGGGAAGAAGGAGGATCCTGGGAACTACAGGCCGATCAGCCTCACCTCAGTCCCCGGAAAAATCATGGAGCATGTCCTCAAGGAATCAATTCTGAAGCACTTAGATGAGAGGAAAGTGATCAGGAACAGTCAGCATGGATTCACCAAGGGAAAGTCATGCCTGACTAATCTAATTGCCTTCTATGATGAGATAACTGGTTCTGTGGATGAAGGGAAAGCAGTGGATATGTTATTCCTCGACTTTAGCAAAGCTTTTGACACAGTCTCCCACAGTATTCTTGTCAGCAAGTTAAAGAAGTATGGGCTGGATGGATGCACTACAAGGTGGGTAGAAAGTTGGCTAGATTGTCGGGCTCAACGGGTAGTGATCAATGGCTCCATGTCTAGTTGGCAGCCGGTATCTAGCGGAGTGCCCCAAGGGTCGGTCCTGGGGCCGGTTTTGTTCAATATCTTCATTAATGATCTGGAGGATGGTGTGGATTGGACCCTCAGCAAGTTTGCAGATGACACTAAACTGGGAGGAGTGGTAGATACGGTGGCAGGTAGGGATAGGATACAGAGGGACCTAGACAAATTGGAGGATTGGGCCAAAAGAAATCTGATGAGGTTCAACAAGGACAAGTACAGAGTCCTGCACTTAGGATGGAAGAATCCAATGGACCACTACAGACTAGGGACTGAATGGCTAGGCAGCAGTTTTGCAGAGAAGGACCTAGGGGTGACAGTGGACGAGAAGCTGGATATGAGTCAACAATGTGCCCTTGTTGCCAAGAAGGCCAATGGCATTTTGGGGTGTATAAGTAGGGGCATTGCCAGCAGATCGAGGGACGTGATCGTTCCCCTCTATTCGACACTGGTGAGGCCTCATCTGGAGTACTGTGTCCAGTTTTGGGCCCCACACTACAAGAAGGATGTAGACAAATTGGAGAGAGTCCAGCGAAGGGCAACAAAAATGATTAGGGGTCTGGAACACATGACTTATGAGGAGAGGCTGAGGGAACTGGGCTTGTTTAGTCTACGGAAGAGAAGAATGAGGGCGGATTTGATAGCTGCTTTTAACTACCTGAAAGGTGGATCCAAAGAGGATGGATCTAGACTATTCTTAGTGATAGCAGATGACAGGACAAGGAGTAATGGTCTCAAGTTGCAGTGGGGGAGATTTAGGTTGGATATTAGGAAAAACTTTTTCACTAGGAGGGTGGTGAAACACTGGAATGCGTTACCTAGGGAGGTGGTGGAATCCCCTTCCTTAGACGTTTTTAAGGTCAGGCTTGACAAAGCCCTGGCTGGGATGATTTATTTGGGATTGGTCCTGCTCTGGGCAGGGGGTTGGACTAGATGGCCTCTAGAGGTCCTTTCCAACGCTGTTATTCTATGAGAACAGACGTTCACATGGCACTTTTGTAGCCAGCACTGCAAGGTATTTACGTGCCAGATATGCTAAACATTCATATGCCCCTTCATGGTTCAGCCACCATTCCAAAGAACATGCTTCCACGCTGATGACGCTCGATAAAAAAATAATGTGTTAATTAAATTTGTGACTGAATTCCTTGGGGGAGAATTGTATGTCCCCTGCTGTTTTACCCGCATTCTGCCATATATTTCATATTATAGCAGTCTCGGGTGATAGCCCAGCACATTGTTCATTTTAAGAAAAAGATTTGCAGATTTGACAAAATGCAAAGAAGGTACCAATGTGAGATTTCTAAAGATAGATACAGCACTCGACCCAAGGCTTAAGAATCCGAAGTGTCTTCCAAAATCTGAGAGGGATGAAGCATGGAGCACGCTTTCAGATGTCTTAAAAGAGCAACATTCTGATGCAGAAACTGCAGAACCCAAACCACCAAAAAAGAAAATCAACCTTCTCTTGGTGGCATCTGGCTCAGATAATGAAAGTGAACATGCGTCAGTGCACACTGCTTTGGATTGTTATCGAGCAGAACCCATCATCAGCATGGAGGAATGTCACGTGGAATGGTGGTTGAAGCATGAAGGGACATATGAATCTTTAGCGCATCTGGCACGTAAATATCTTGAGACGCCGGCTACAACAGTGCCATGTGAATGCCTGTTCTCACTTTCAGGTGACATTGTAAACAAGAAGCGGGCAGCATTATCTCCTGCCATTGTAAACAAATTTGTTTGTCTGAGCGACTGGATGAACAAGAAGTAGGACTGAGTGGACTTGCTGGCTCTAAAATTTTAGATTGTTTTATTTTTGAATGCAGGATTTTTGTACATAATTCTACATTTGTAAGTTCAACTTTCGTGATAAAGAGATTGCACTACAGTACTTATATTAGGTGAATTGAAAAATACTATTTCTTTTGTTTTTTTACAGTGCAAATACTTGTAATCAAAATAAATATAGAGTGAGCACTGTACACTTTGTATTCTGTGTTGTAATTGAAATCAATATATCTGAAAATGTAGAAAACATCCCAAAATATTTAAATAAATGGTATTCTATTTTTGTTTAACAGTGCGATTAATCACGATTAATTTTTTTTAATTGCGCAATTAATCTTGATTAATTTTTTTAATCTCTTGACAGCCCTACTATAAATACATCTCAGGGCTGCGATATTTACCAAGGAGCCGGTCCTGAGCAGAACCAGACAAGATGGGGAGCATGCTGCTCCCTTGGGGACAGCAGTGCTGCTATTCCTGTGAGTGTCAGTGGACATGAGGCTTGGCACTACAGGGGAACGTTTCACGGGGCTCAGGGACTGGGGTGCCCCATTGTTAACCCACAAGGCAGAGTAAAGGCTGGCAGAGCCCAGAGGAGAGTGTGTGGGTGGCTCACAGCCTGGTGGGGTCAGGGAGCCGATGCCCCGTTAAGCACAAGCAAGTCTCCCTAATGCTGGAGGCGAGGGGGGGTTTGACAAAGTGGGATTTTTCATAATATTTTATATGACTACTGTGTATCAGTTTCCCCTATGTGCTGCATGGTTCACTAGGTGGGGAGAAAAGACTGTTTGCTCTTTGCAGAGGCCCAGAGATACAGGTGTGACTGTCGCTTAGCTTGATGCGGCCTGGGCCCAGACAATGGCTCGGCCATTTGGTACCTAGCAACTAACAACCATGGACAAGGGACCCCCTCTGCAGGAAGCCAGCAGGTTTGGCCAGCTGGAGAACAAAGGGCCAGGTTTGCCAGGGAACTAGAACCAAGGATGGAGGAGGGGCCCTTGGGGGATTGTTAAGTGTGGGTCACTGGAAGCAGGACACACTCTTCTGGACCGGGACTCAAGGCAGGTCAGAGAGAGAGCCCTGAGCTTTGGACTGGCCCAGATGGACTTTGCTATAACATTCCATTCTCTATGCTAACCTGAGGACTTTCTAGGCTGTGTTCCAGACATCTCATAAACCCTTCTGCTTTACAGCGCTGGCTGACAGTCCCTCATTAAGTTGGGGGTGCATCACTCCCTTGGGGGGGGTACAAGTCTTCCCCAAGTGTCCAATCCAGGAGGACTCACTGCAGGGAGCTCACGGCGTGAAGCAGGATACTGAAGGCTCCGAGGTTCGGCCCCAGGAGGCGGTAAAAGTAGGGGCTCACCCCAGCGAGCAAGTATGACCCTGCGGGGGCTGATGCACTGAAGGGCTCCTCCCAGGGACTGTTCCAGAGCCAGATGAGAGCACCAGACCTGTGGATCCGTGACAGGGGTAACAAGGTGATTCAAAGTCCTGAGTACCCCAAGAAACGTCACACCCCTAGCATGGCCCCCAGGGTTGCCTCCTTCCCCATAGCTCAGAGCCTGCATGCTGGGCACTGGTGCAGACCCCCCAACCAGGATCAGGACCCCCAATCCCCATTGTGCCAGGTGCTATTCAGACTCCAGCTTAGATCAGAGACCTGTTGTGCCGGGCACTGCACAGACACACAGCAAGAGATCAGGGCCCTGCTGTGCTGGACTGGAAGGAACATCAAGAGGTCATCAAGTCCAGCCCTCTGGCTGAGGCAGGACCAAGGAAAGCTAGACCATCCCTGGCTGGCTTCTGTCCAACCTGTTCTTAAAAGCCTCCAATGACAGCATTCCACAACCCCCCTTGAAAGCCTATTCCAGAGCTGAACTATCCTTATAGATAGAAAGTTTTTTCTAATACCTAACTTAAATCTCCCTTGCTGCAGATTAAACCAAATTACTTCTTGTCCTATCCTCCTGGAGAACAATTGATCACTGTCCTATTTATAACAGCCCTTAACATATCTGAAGAGTGTTATCAGGTCCCCCCCCCCCCGCTCAGTTTTCTTTTCTCAAGACTGAACATGTCAGCTTTTTTAGAACCCAAGTCTTTTACATGGCAGACCCAAGTTCCATTCACTTAGACGCACTGCCTTTCAGAATGAATTTGCCAGGACTGTGTGCTTGGCTAGGCTGTCTATAAAATGCATACCCATCTTCACAGATAAATGAGCAATATGTAAAACACAAGGAATCACTAGCCGGAAGTCCTAACTCTAACCATAGAGCCCACTCCTCTTTGAGCACTGGGCAGAAAACCCAGGAGTCCTGACTTCCTCCAACTCAAAAGACCCCAATCCCCTCCCAGAGCTAAGAATAGAACCCAGGAAGCCTGAGCTCTGTCATTCTATTGTAGTCGAACAAATAGTTGCATCCGATGACGTGAGCTGTAGCTCACGAAAGCTCATGCTCAAATAAATTGGTTAGTCGCTAAGGTGCCGCAAGTCCTCCTGTTCTTTTTGCGGCTACAGACTAACACGGCTGCTCCTCTGAAACTAGTTGTTGTGTGACTCACTGGCAAAGTGTGTGTTTTGTTCCCCTCTAGTGCTAATGAACATCTAGGGTAATAGGCTTCTAACAGGATCTGCCGACTCCTGTGCTGGGGTACAAGGCCTTGCTCAGCAGTCAGAGGAGTGAAATGCACAGTTCTTAACCCAGTCAGTAAGAGCGCGGAGACTGGCCTACAGGCTCCCGGCTCAGTACCCTTTCCCATTCTGAGAGCGGCCAGGGGGCGGGCGGGGACTTGATGCTATCACCCACTTCCCTCTTGGTGCCAGGAGATGGGTTCTTGAGCAGCCATTGACGTAAAAGCTCATCTAGCCCTGATCCACGTCAGTGCCTGTCCTGGAGGATGGAGCAGGTCAAATCAGAGCACATGTCCCCAGTGACTGCTGGTGCTCTGAGTTTCCAGCCCAAGGGGTAGATCAGGCCGGGGAGCAGGTACTCACATAGCAGTGGGACTGCTCGCCTGAGTAAGAGTGACAGCTGCACTGCCCAACCCTTGCTGAGCTCCTGCGGAGCCCCAGGAGGCCGTGGCTGTCTGCCCCCATCCCTCACTAGAGCAGTCCACACTCTGGCTGGGGGCAGAGCCTGCCCACAATGAATGGCTGGGAGTGGACACTGGCTGGTCCTATTGTGGACAGGAGGGCGGAAGCCCCAGCCCCAGCTGCCCCTTCAACCCGTGCTTGTTTTCTCCCTCATGGGGTCACGTAGTAACCCTGGCCCTGGCCCCTGCTGCAGCTGGCAGACAACCACCTGGGGAGAGAGATGCCCACGGAGAGGGCAGGGGCTGGAAATCCACCCGAAGGGGCTGTGAGAAGGCGACTAGAGACGAAGAGATGGTGCTGAGAGAAAAGGGGATTTGCTGAGGAAGCTGGACCGCGAAGGGCCGTGTGCCAGGAGCCTGGCCGTGAGGGCACAGAGTGTGTGACAAGGGAGGGTCACCCCTGGAACACGGGCATCTGTGGAACGGGGGTGGCCCTGCGGGGGAGAAGCTGTCGTTGTTGCGGGGAGCTGCTTGAAAGAGCAGCAATCATCGCAGCAGTGAAGCAAAGCAGCGTGGCGAGCCAGAGGGAGGCGAAAACGGGCCGGCAGGGGTGAAACTGGACTTCACAGCCAGGGGACAGAGACTTGAGCCCTTCTTGGGGTGATGCAGCAGGGGGTGGAAAATCTCTTTTTACTGGGATGGTATTTTACAATTTAGTATTTTCCTAAGCAAGCACTTGATGTTACTTCCCATTATTTCTTATCTATTATTATTTGGTTATTTCTGTTCTATTTTTCTTCCTGCCAAATTTCTGGGGGTTTCCTCTATAAAGTTTAAAATTTAAGGGTCTGTCCAGTGTGTTGCTTTGCCTCTGCCTCTCTTCCCAGTAGGCAGAGCCTAGCCAAGGCCTGGGTCACCAGTCAGTTTCCTCCTCTAGGCACGCCCCGAGGGAGAATCCTGCAGTCTGTACACAGAAAGGTGTCTTTTTGCGGGTGAACATTGGCGAAATAAATCTATATGCAGTTGGCAAAGGCAACATGGTCTGGCAGGTAACAGGTGCTAATGCCTGCATGGAGTGTGTGGGGGCGGTGGAAGGGGGCTGCTTGTCAATGGGATCCCTTTTTCCTAGCGCACAGCCCCGGCGCTGGGAGATCACACAGCATTTCTGTGTGTGCTCTCTCCGCTTCCCATCAGTTGCTATGGCAGATCTCCATGGCCGTGCCCTCACGTCATGCAGGAACGGAGCCTGCTCAGTGCTGTTCGATAGGCAGCGGCAGGCCTGAGCTAACATGCAGCATGCACTGTGCTCCAAGGGCAATGGTGCCTCCTACTGCCTGGTTGCAGTCAGTCAGAGCTGCCTCCAGCAGGGGAGGGAACAAAATGATTGGTGTCTCCTGGCTCAAGGACAAGGGGGTGATCAATGGAAGAAACAGGTGGCAAACGGAAAATCACTACAAGGAAATCCATTCTCACCCAGCAGGTGATCGGCCTGCGGAACTCCTTGCCACAAGACATGAGGGCCAAGAGCTGAGCCAGATTCAAAAAGGGACTGGACGTTTCTATGCAGAACGAGACTATCCAGCATTGGAATAGATGATGCTGGCATGGATATGAGCCCTCTTGCTTCAGGACATGAGCCTAGCGCTGTGAGACACCAGGATGAGACCTGTGTGGGGAGCAGATTATCCCACAGCTGCTACTTTGGGGGTCCTACCCCTTTGTCTAAAGCACCTGGTTCTGGCCACTGTCAGGGATGGGATCCTGGACTGGATGGGCCTGGGGTCTGATCCAGCTGGCAGGGCCTATGCTCCTGTGAATCTGAGTGACTATTTATTCTATGTAATACAGCAGCACCTGATCTGCGTTGGGGCTCATTGTGCCACGTGCTGCATGCCCACAGAATAGAAACAGGACCTGCCAACCTAGAGTTGGATGAGCCAAAATGCCCACCTTTCTCCTACCCTGGCTAATAGCAGTGTCCCACAGCAGCTGCCTGACACAGCAATTCACCATGGGGTTACTGCAGCGTGTCTGGTTGGAAGTCCGTATTCCTGGGTCCTTTCCAGAGTCTGCCTCCCACGTGTGACCCCACGTAGCTCCAAGTGGACACCTGTCTGTGCTCCAGTCCCCCCTTTGAGAACTGGGGTAATACACCTTCCTGGCTGAGGGGAAAGTGCACTAGGTTGGGAACCAGCAGACTATGAGTTTATGCCTCATGTCTCCTGACTGCTGTCCGAGTTCTGTGTCCTTCACAACCCTTGTAACTGAGCCAAGCTAGCTATCCCACTGAGAAGTTTCGCAGGGTTGGAATAGAAGTCTGCTCTCTGATGTGGGCCGGCCCAAGCCTCAGCCATGCTGTCAGAAAGAAGCTGCCAAATCTAAGCACGTGGCTACATTGTCTGGAAAATGAGGCTATTCACCATTTCAATGTGTTACGCGTTTTCCTCTTGTGGATGCTCTGCAGATAACAGCCTACATCTGCTGCCACCTATTCATAGAATCTTAGAATCTCAGGGTTGGAAGGGACCTCAGGAGGTCATCTAGTCCAACCCTCTGCTCAAAGCAGGACCAAGCCCCAATTTTTGCCCCAGATCCCTAAATGGCCCTCTCAAGGATTGAATTTGTAGATGATCCTTCAATTCAGGTGGTAGAGGCCTGTGCTTGAAGCCCAGAATTCAAACCTTAATAATGCAAGGGATGGAGGTTTATGGATCACCCATCACAGAATGTTTTTAAATCCACCTAGGCAATTATGAACAATTAAGTTAGTTAAAAGAATATTCAAGTTGCAAAGTCCAGCACTCAAAAGTTAGGAAATGTTAGAATAATAGGGGTTGCTTTATGCAAACTGAATTCAGCTGTCTGCATTATGAGACAGTCTAGAACAGTGGTCTCCAAACTTTTTACCTTGCACCCTCCTTACCCCTGTCTGTGCCGCCCCCCACCCCCGAGCTGGGGCTGTGGCTACGGGAGGGGGGGATGCAGACAGGGCTGAGGCTGGGGCCACAGCTGGGGGTGGGCTTGGGGGTGGGCTTGGGGCCGGCTCGCCCTCTTCAGACCCCACGGGGGCTGGCCCAGGCCCCAGGCATGCCCCCAAACGTTCCTTTGTGCCCCCCTGGGGACTGGTGGGCTATAATTATGTGATCACAGATTTCTTTTTCCCCACAGGCCCTCTGCATCGTTCAATGCACAACTGACCTTTTTTGTTCGTATATTTTGGAGTGGCTTTTATTGTTTTTTGTTTCAGATAAAATGCTTCAGCTGCTTCAGAGAATAACATGAGGGGGAAATACATTCTTTTGCCTCCAAGCATCATTTCAGAAAAATTCTGGGGCAGGCAAAGTTGTGCCAGCACAGAGAACATTATCTGTGATTATATTATCATCTGCAAAGTTGGGAGCAGGGGCATCAGAAAGTGGAGCATGTACACCTATGAAGAGTCAAGGAGGGAACCAAGGTCTTGCGGGAGCGACTGCCCCCCATACCCCATAGCAAATGATACCCCTGTTTTGCCCATGTTAAAAAATTCTTATAACTGTTTCATTGAGAAGCGCTAGAACTTTCATGTTTTGCAGCAGAGGCTTGAAATTTGGCAGAGGGGTGGCCCTGATGGCCTTGCTGTTCTGGCAAAAATCCACCTAAAGCTGACACAATTATCAACTTTTTAAAAAATCTCAGTTTGCACATGCTCAGTAGAGACTTGTTAGAGTTGGGCAGCTAAAATCTCAGCAGAGTGCCTCCCAACCAAGGTCTGCAGGACTGTCCCTACAATTGCTGCTCCTGTGGGAGACAGGGGAGAAGAATTGCAGACCACAGGGGAGGGGGAACAAAGGCAGGAGCAGAGGGGGGCTGCAGCCAGGGCGTGAGGAGAGGATATAAGAGGGGAAGGAGTTGTAGCACGGAGAGGCTAGGTGTGGGGGTGGGGAGACAGTAGCAGGAGCTGGGGTGTGGAGATTGGAACAGAAGGGGACAGGTAGGAAAGTGGGGCAGAAGAGTCTGTAGCAACTAGACACTCCTCTCCAGACCCTGGATTGGATCCCAGGATCCCTGAGTCTCTATATGCCTCCACTGTCAACAAATAGCTATCAAAGCTACTGATAAAGTCTGTCTCTCCATCCCCCTCTAGTGGCAGGTGCAAATATTGCACTGGGCATAACATAACCGGAGAAGCCCATATAAAGGCGAGGACACAGAACAGTCTGTAAATCTGTGACACTGAGCACTCACAGCTGTAACTGTAGTGACTGGGAGCTGTATTTTGAACATATAAATGGCTGTATAACGCTAAGTACTATGGAAGATCAGGCCCTGATTGGGCACCCAAAACTAGTGGGCACTTGGCAATGGTGGCCTTAATCTCTGTGTGCCTCAGTTTCCTGTGTGCATAAGGAGGATAATGTCTTCAACCAGACAGTTCATTAATGTTTGAGAAGCTCTCAGACACAACGCTGAGAGCACCACAGGAACGCCCAGGAGGAAATGCATAGTTCTGTGTTTGGATGGGGCAGTAAACAATGCAGGGGCCACACACTGAATCAGGAGGATACAAGGCAGTTGCCCAGGCACAGAAGGAGGCTGGAGCATAATGCACAGGGGCAGAGTTACAGCTGCATGGGCATCTCCCAATTTTCAAGGGCTCCACTTTGCAACCTGAATGTTCTTTCAATGTAGGGCTTTTTATGTCATTATGTTTTTATGCTACTGCCATAGACCCGCAGCATTGTTATTGCAGTGCGTGGTATACTGTTGTTTCTCTCAGGGAGAACTGCGGGGTGGAATTTCACTGCCCGTGGAACTAAGAGCCACTGGCAGAGTTGGTGTCTCAGAGATGGGAAATTCACCACACCAGTACAAGTATTGGCTTGCTGAGGGGTCTCTGGCAAGAGAGGGGAGAGCAGCGAATGACGCCAATAAAGAGGATGGGATGAATATTACCTGTGGTTTGAGGCAATAGGAATTGCAGCCGGCCATACTCAAAGCAGTCTGAGCGTGAAGGGAATTACTCTGAATTGCCAGTCCTATTCCTGTGGCTGAAGGCAGAGAAATGAAACTAGGATACAGGTGTGTTGTGTAGCACTGAGAAACCCGTTGTGCCAGGTGCTGCCCAGACACACAGCAAGAGACAGGCCCTGCCTTGAACAGCTCATAGTCTAAACAGACAAGGGATGAGAGGGGAAGACACTTACCTGAGGTCACCCAGAAGGTCCATATTTCCCTTAGCTGGGTGCTCCCTCTATGCCAGGACTCTTTGGGTTAATCTGGTCTCACCAGAGACCCATGGCTAGTAAATGTCATTCTGTAGCCTCATTCCCCCCACGAATCCCAGAGCTGCTCACACTGCACTCACACAGCTTAGCTGCCCTGCGCTCAGACCCTATGGCAACCAACGCAGTGTTAGAACGTGGAACAGAAGCAGGGCAAAGGGCTGAGCCCTGCTCTCTGCCTTCGCACCTGATTCTCCAGGGCACGGAGGTATTTGAAAGCTCACTCCACCAAGCTTTCTCCTTCAGGCCAGCATGGTCCCATACCCACCAGGGTGCACCTTGCCTCGCAGCTCCCACAAAGCCAGGCACCAAAGACATACAGGGATGTCCTACAGACTTTCCTCCACACCCTTCCTCTGTGCAGAGCTTAGATCTGCAGCTGCAGGACCGTACCCACAGCGTGACTTGGCCAACTTGTCCCTCACTCTGGGGCTGGGAGATGGAGCTGCCGGCAGGGCAGGATTACCACAGCCCAGGGCTGCAGGCATACTCCAACACGGCTCTGCCCTCACACTGTGGCCCCACCCAACCCCACCTCTGCTTGGGGTGGTAATGGCAGGGGCCACTCTCACAAAAGCCATCTGGTGCGGCCTGCCCACCTCCCTGTGTCACTGCTTCCCTGGCTGCCTGTAGGAGACGGCCTGTCCTGGAAGGGGAGGGCTTGGCTCCGCCCATCTGAGCATGGGGCTCTGTGCTGGGGAACCAGCTGACCCCAGCACAGTCACGCTCCGCTGACGGCAGCCGGACTGTGTCACACGTCCTCTCCTGGGGTGGTGGCAGTGGGTTCCAGAGCTAATAGGGGCACCTCCCCTTTCCCCCCTCAACGATGGCCTCTGGGATGGGCTCTCTGCAGACTCAGGCAGTGTGGCTGGCTCGGTCACACCAACGGCAGCTCCCCGCACCCCAGCGATGGGCTCAGGCTCTCTGCAGACGCAGGCAGCGTGGTTGCGGGGGTCACATTGTAGGGGCCAGTTTCCCGCACCCCAGCGATGGGCTCAGGCTCTCTGCAGACTCAGGCAGCGTGGTTGCGGGGGTCACACTGCGGGGGGCAGTTTTCCGCACCCCAGCGATGGGCTCCGGCTCTCTGCAGACTCAGGCAGCGTGGTTGCGGGGGTCACACTGCGGGGGGCAGTTTTCCGCACCCCAGCGATGGGCTCAGGCTCTCTGCAGACTCAGGCAGCGTGGTTGCGGGGGTCACACTGTGGGGGGCAGTTTCCCGCACCCCAGCGATGGGCTCAGGCTCTCTGCCGATTCAGGCAGCGTGGTTGCGGGGGTCACACGGGGGGCCAGTTTCCCGCACCCCAGCGATGGGCTCAGGCTCTCTGCAGACTCAGGCAGCGTGGTTGCGGGGGTCACACTGTGGGGGGCAGTTTCCCGCACCCCAGCGATGGGCTCAGGCTCTCTGCAGACTCAGGCAGCGTGGTTGCGGGGGTCACACTGTGGGGGGCAGTTTTCCGCACGCCAGCAATGGGCTCAGGCTCTCTGCAGACTCAGGCAGCGTGGTTGCGGGGGTCACACGGGGGGCCAGTTTCCCGCACCCCAGCGATGGGCTCAGGCTCTCTGCAGACTCAGGCAGCGTGGTTGCGGGGGTCACACTGCGGGGGGCAGTTTCCCGCACCCCAGCGATGGGCTCAGGCTCTCTGCAGACTCAGGCAGCGTGCTTGCGGGGGTCACACTGTAGGGGGCAGTTTCCCGCACCCCAGCGATGGGCTCAGGCTCTCTGCAGACTCAGGCAGCGTGGTTGCGGGGGTCACACTGTGGGGGGCAGTTTTCCGCACCCCAGCAATGGGCTCAGGCTCTCTGCAGACTCAGGCAGCGTGGTTGCGGGAGTCACACGGGGGGCCAGTTTCCCGCACCCCAGCGATGGGCTCAGGCTCTCTGCAGACTCAGGCAGCGTGGTTGCGGGGGTCACACTGTGGGGGGCAGTTTCCCGCACCCCAGCGATGGGCTCAGGCTCTCTGCAGACTCAGGCAGTGTGGTTGCGGGGGTAACACTGTGGGGGGCAGTTTCCCGCACCCCAGCGATGGGCTCAGGCTCTCTGCAGACTCGGGCAGCGTGGTTGCGGGGGTCACACTGCGGGGGGCAGTTTTCCGCACCCCAGCGATGGGCTCACGCTCTCTGCAGACTCGGGCAGCGTGGTTGCGGGGGTCACACGGGGGGCCAGTTTCCCGCACCCCAGCGATGGGCTCAGGCTCTCTGCAGACTCAGGCAGCGTGGTTGCGGGGGTCACACGGGTGGCCAGTTTCCCGCACCCCAGCGATGGGCTCAGGCTCTCTGCAGACTCGGGCAGCGTGGTTGCAGGGGTCACAGGGGGGGCCAGTTTCCCGCACCCCAGCGATGGGCTCAGGCTCTCTGCAGACTCAGGCAGCGTGGTTGCAGGGATCACACTGCGGGGGGCAGTTTCCCGCACCCCAGCGATGGGCTCAGGCTCTCTGCAGACTCAGGCACCGTGGTTGCGGGGGTCACACTGCGGGGGGCAGTTTTCCGCACCCCAGCGATGGGCTCAGGCTCTCTGCAGACTCAGGCAGTGTGGTTGCGGGGGTCACACTGTAGGGGGCACTTTCCCGCACCACAGCGATGGGCTCAGGCTCTCTGCAGACTCAGGCAGCGTGGTTGCAGGGGTCACACTGCGGGGGGCAGTTTCGCGCACCCCAGCGATGGGCTCAGGCTCTCTGCAGACTCAGGCAGCGTGGTTGCGGGGGTCACACTGCGGGGGGCACTTTCCCGCACCCCAGCGATGGGCTCAGGCTCCCTGCAGACTCGGGCAGCGTGGTTGCGGGGGTCACACTGTAGGGGGCACTTTCCCGCACCACAGCGATGGGCTCAGGCTCTCTGCAGACTCAGGCAGCGTGGTTGCAGGGGTCACACTGCGGGGGGCAGTTTCGCGCACCCCAGTGATGGGCTCAGGCTCTCTGCAGATTCAGGCAGTGTGGTTGCGGGGGTCACACTGCGGGGGGCAGTTTCCCGCACCCCAGCGACGGGCTCAGGCTCTCTGCAGACTCAGGCAGCGTGATAGCGGGGGTCACACTGCGGGGGGCAGTTTCCCGCACCCCAGCGGTGGGCTCAGGCTCTCTGCAGACTCAGGCAGTGTGGTTGCGGGGGTCACACGGGGGGCCAGTTTCCCGCACCCCAGCGATGGGCTCAGGCTCTCTGCAGACTCAGGCAGCGTGGTTGCGGGGGTCACACTGTGGGGGGCAGTTTCCCGCACCCCAGCGATGGGCTCAGGCTCTCTGCAGACTCAGGCAGCGTGTTTGCGGGGGTCACACTGCGGGGGGCAGTTTCCCGCACCCCAGCGATGGGCTCAGGCTCTCTGCAGACTCGGGCAGCGTGGTTGCGGGGGTCACACTGCGGGGAGCAGTTTCCCGCACCACAGCGATGGGCTCAGGCTCTCTGCCGACTCAGGCAGCGTGGTTGCGGGGGTAACACGGGGGGCCAGTTTCCCGCACCCCAGCGATGGGCTCAGGCTCTCTGCAGACTCGGGCAGCGTTGTTGCAGGGGTCGCAGGGGGGGCCAGTTTACCGCACCCCAGCGATGGGCTCAGGCTCTCTGCAGACTCAGGCAGCATGGTTGCGGGGGTCACACTGCGGGGGGCAGTTTCCCGCACCCCAGCGATGGGCTCAGGCTCTCTGCAGACTCGGGCAGCGTGGTTGCGGGGGTCACACTGCGGGGGGCAGTTTTCCGCACCCCAGCGATGGGCTCACGCTCTCTGCAGACTCGGGCAGCGTGGTTGCGGGGGTCACACGGGGGGCCAGTTTCCCGCACCCCAGCGATGGGCTCAGGCTCTCTGCAGACTCGGGCAGCGTGGTTGCGGGGGTCACACGGGGGGCCAGTTTCCCGCACCCCAGCGATGGGCTCAGGCTCTCTGCAGACTCGGGCAGCGTTGTTGCAGGGGTCGCAGGGGGGGCCAGTTTACCGCACCCCAGCGATGGGCTCAGGCTCTCTGCAGACTCAGGCAGCATGGTTGCGGGGGTCACACTGCGGGGGGCAGTTTCCCGCACCCCAGCGATGGGCTCAGGCTCTCTGCAGACTCAGGCAGTGTGGTTGCGGGGGTCACGCTGTGGGGGGCAGTTTCCCACACCCCAGCGATGGGCTCAGGCTCTCTGCAGACTCGGGCAGCGTGGTGGCGGGGGTCACACTGCGGGGGGCACTTTCCCGCACCCCAGGGATGGGCTCAGGCTCTCTGCAGACTCGGGCAGCGTGGTTGCGGGGGTCACATTGTAGGGGCCAGTTTCCTGCACCCCAGCGATGGGCTCAGGCTTTCTGCAGACTCAGGCAGCGTGGTTGCGGGGGTCACACTGTAGGGGGCAGTTTCCCGCACCCCAGCGATGGGCTCAGGCTCTCTGCAGACTCGGGCAGCGTGGTTGTGGGGGTCACACTGCGGGGGGCAGTTTTCCGCACCCCAGTGATGGGCTCAGGCTCTCTGCCAACTCAGGCAGCGTGGTTGCGGGGGTAACACGGGGGGCCAGTTTCCCGGACCCCAGCGATGGGCTCAGGCTCTCTGCAGACTCAGGCAGCGTGGTTGCGGGGGTCACACTGTGGGGGGCAGTTTCCCGCACCCCAGCGATGGGCTCAGGCTCTCTGCGGACTCGGGCAGCGTGGTTGCAGGGGTCACACGGGGGGCAGTTTCCCGCACCCCAGCGATGGGCTCAGGCAGGTGTTTCTGAGTCAATCCCCCCTGCCCGCTCCGGCAGGCCGGGTCGCGGTCCCCTGGCGGGGAAGGGGCCGGCCCTGGCTCTGCGGCGGCGCGGTCCCGGCGGCTGCAGCCCGGCCGGACGCGGCGGGCGGGCGGCGATGGCAGCGGCAGGCGCGGCGCGGGGCTGAGCCCGCAGCCCGCCCCGGCTCCCCGCCATGGCCAAGCAGTACGACGTGCTGTTCCGGCTGCTGCTGCTCGGGGACTCGGGCGTGGGCAAGACCTGCCTGCTCTGCCGCTTCACCGACAACGAGTTCCACCCCTCGCACATCTCCACCATCGGTACGGGCCGCGCCGGGCCTCGGGGGGCTTCCGCGGCCGGGCGCTTGGCTCCTGGCGCATCTTCCCCGGCGCCGGCACGCTGATTCCGGGGCGCTGGGCAGGTGCACTGGTGCCGGGGGGGCTGGGCATGGGGCTGTGGGCGTTGGGGGCAGGGGGCACACTGATCGGGGGGGCTGGGCATGGGGGTAGGGGACCAGGTCTGGGGGGTGCACTGGTGCCGGGGGCGGCTGGGCATGGGGGTAGGGGACCATGTCCGAGGGGTGTACTGGTGCCGGGGGGGCTGGGTATGGGGCTGTGGGCGTTGGGCGTTGGGGGTAGGGGTGCACTGATCGGGGGGGCTGGGCATGGGGGTAGGGGACCAGGTCTGGGGGGGGGTGTACACTGGTGCCAGGGGAGGGCTGGGTATGAGGGCAGGGGACCAGGTCTGGGGGGAGGGGTGCACTGATGCCGGGGGGCTGGGCGTGGGGGTAGGGGACCAGGTCTGGAGGGAGCGGGCGCACTGATGCTGGGAGGGCTGGGTATGAGGGCAGGGGACCAGGTCTTGGGGGGAGGGATGCACTGGTGCCGAGGGGCTGGGCGTGGGGGTGGGGGACCAGGTCTGGACGGAGGGGTGCACTGGTGCTGGTGGGGGGCTGGGGTGGGGGTAGGGGACCAGGTCTGGAGGGAGGGGTGCACTGATGCCAGGGGGCTGGGCGTGGGGGTAGGGGACCAGGTCTGGACGGAGGGGCGCACTGGTGCTGGTGGGGGGCTGGGTGTGGGGGTGGGGGACCAGGTCTGGAGGGAGGGGCGCACTGGTGCTGGTGGGGGGCTGGGGGTGGGGGACCAGGTCTGGAGGGAGGGGCACACTGGTGCTGGTGGGGGGCTGGGCGTGGGGGTGGGGGACCAGGTCTGGAGGGAGGGGCACACTGGTGCTGGTGGGGGGCTGGGCGTGGGGGTGGGGGACCAGGTCTGGAGGGAGGGGCACACTGGTGCTGGTGGGGGGCTGGGCGTGGGGGTGGGGGACCAGGTCTGGAGGGAGGGGTGCACTGATGCCAGGGGGCTGGGCGTGGGGGTAGGGGACCAGGTCTGGACGGAGGGGCGCACTGGTGCTGGTGGGGGGCTGGGTGTGGGGGTGGGGGACCAGGTCTGGAGGGAGGGGCGCACTGGTGCTGGTGGGGGGCTGGGCGTGGGGGTGGGGGACCAGGTCTGGAGGGAGGGGCGCACTGGTGCTGGTGGGGGGCTGGGCGTGGGGGTGGGGGACCAGGTCTGGAGGGAGGGGTGCACTGGTGCTGGTGAGGGGCTGGGCATGGGGGTGGGGGACCAGGTCTGGAGGGAGGGGCGCACTGGTGCTGGTGGGGGGCTGGGCGTGGGGGACCAGGTCTGGAGGGAGGGGCGCACTGGGAGCCTGCCCGTTGTGCTGCGTCGCGGCAGCGCGTTGGGTCCCTGCGAGGGCGCCTGGCCGAGGGACCCGTGGGGGCGGCTGTGGCTGAGCGCTCGGTTCCGGCTCTTTGTTCATCTCCGCGCTGCCCCGAGTGCAGGCGGGGGAGGGGGATCGATGGGCCCGGGATGAGAGAAGCTGCGGGGGAGGGGAATCAATGGGCCCCGGCCGGGGGAGGGGAGTGGGGGAGAAATGTGTGGGGCCAGGCTGGGAACCGCGGAGGAGGGAATCGATGGGGCCAGGTTGAGAGTCATGGGGTGGAGGGGGAAATCGGTGAGGCTGGGTTGGGAACCCTGATCCTTTCCATAGAAGCTCTCCCAGCTCTTGGGTGAGGGGCTGCTGCTGGGGGCCCTGTCACCCATTGCCCACTGTGAGTAGCCCCTGGGGGGCACCGGGGGAACCTCAGCAAGGTTTTCTGGGTGCTCTCTACCCACAAAGGGGCCCCTTGCATCTGCCAGAAAGCTTCCCAGTGTGGTTGATGCGATCATTGCTCTGGGCTCCTCCTGGGCATGGGGGGTGGGGCAAAAATCTTGCAGGCCCTTGGCCTAATGTCAGGGGGTGGGGGAGGAATCCTGCGTACCCCGGTCCGGTGGCTCCTAAGGGGGCTGGGGGCTGCAAGCCCTGCTGCTGGAGCTCCTGGATGTGCTGTTCTAGCTAGTCCCTCTTAATCACTTCCAAACCTGCCTTCGCCTCCGGCGTGAGGGGCTCTGGAGAAGAGTAAAACAGAGGCCCTGGCCGCGCCATGCTCAGGAGAGGCCCTCTGGCGTGTGGTGCTAGGGTGATCAGGCTGGGTGCCGGGGCCGGATTCCAAATTGGGTTTCTCCCCTTCCCAAACCGGGGCGTAGTGTGGCTGTGCGGTTGTGGAGCAGTCGCTGTGCTCTGCCTGAGACCTGGCTGCATGTCAGTGACCGGTGCGTGTGTGGACTGGGTGGAAGGTGCTATTTAAAGTCCATTATTCTATAAATCCACCATGCAGGCTGCCATCTTTTGCCAGGGAGCTTGCTCCCAGGGACATGCCACGGAGGGGCTGTTTTCGGCCTTTAGTGTCTCGTCCTCCCATCAGTGAGCTCTTAACTCAGCAGTTAACTGGAAGGTCCTTGTTCTGCGCTGCCCTGTTTTGTGCTGGGGGATCCTTCACTCTCCTTCTGTGAATCCTGCCCCAAGGGCAACAGATGTGGCAGGGACTGAGTGCTCTGCTCCATTCAATCAGCTGGGCCATCAGAAAAGAAAAGAGCTCCTTAGCAACTGAATCTTTGGGGATCCCAGGGCATGGCTGCTGGTTCCCCTCCCAACACCTTCCCTCCCCCAGGAAAAGGCTCCGGGCCTTGGAACGGTTCCTGTGTAAAGAGACTGGGACGGCTTGGAAAGGCCCCAAGGAGAACAGCTGAGCTAGAGCGGAAATGATTGCCCTGTGGTACCTGCTGCCACTGAGACCAAGAGCATAGCAGGGCCCCAAAGGGCTGGCCGCGAGCGTGCCCCGTAAAAACTTCCATGGCTACGTTAGATGGGATCATTTCATGTAGGGAACAGCAACCCCCATGCTTCAGGGCCACAGGCTGCTGGGAAGGGGCCGTGGCCACGGGCTGCTGGGGCTCGAGAGTGGGTGCAGGCGGGCGCTGAGCCGGTTCCAGTGGACTGCAGCATGAGGTTAGGATCCCCCACTGGGCTGCAGCGCCCCTTGCCCAGTGACGGGACGGACGTTTTCTGGATCTGGTCAGGAGTGGGCAGAAAGTGCTGGGCAGTGGCTTGAGAAACCCCTCCGTTCCCTGGGGCGTGTCCCTGAGCCTGCTTTCTGCTGCCTCCTTTCCTGAGCCTCTGCAGGGATGAGGAGAGGGTTAGGGGCGTGCTCTAGGCCTGGGCCAGCCCCTTCCCACAAGCCAGGGTAACGCCTTTGATGTGCGCTGCAAGCTTCTGGCTTAATAAATTGGCTTCCTGCAGAGGGGAAAGGCTCAGATTCTGCTAGCTCTGATTGGTCTGATCTGACCGCTCTTTCTTACTTACCTTCTGGCTCACGGAGCTCCTCCAGCACTGCACCGCTGGGCAGTGCCACCTAGTGGACTGGGACTCAGGAGAGCAGCTTGCCACTGACCTGCTGGATGACCACGGGCAAGTCACTTCCCTGCTCCGTGCCTCAGTTTTCCCATCCGTACAATGGGGATAATAATACTGACCTGCTTGCTGTACAAGAACTAGGTGGTATTATTTGCTTTCTGCTCTTTTCCTTGGATAGTGTCACTTGCAACCTGGCATTCAGTACGGTCGTCCAGGGTACTGGTACCAGCACGCTCTCCTGTACCCAGGGTTGTGAGCCTTCCCTGACAAAAGGTGCAAGGGAAGCTTTCCCTTCCTGGTGGCTGGCTCCCCAATCCATGAATATACACTAGGAGAGAAATAGGCAGGAGCTGTGATCAGTTGACCAGACTAATTGAACATGACTAGAAACACAGCTCTACAAAATTCTGCTCACTCCATCCAAAGCCCTTGGTTCCTCTGCAGTGGGTGCTCTCCTCCTGCAAGCTTCCAGAGAAGCAAAGGGAACCTGATGTGCTGTGCCCAAGAGCAGTACACTGGCCATGTACAGGAGGTCAGATGCCTCCGGTGAATCAAGCTGCCAGGAGTGGCAGCTCTGCCCCCCCCCCCCCCCGTGCCCACTCAGGGCAGGACAGCTGGAAATGTTCAGAGTTCCAGGAAACTGACTGGTTGAACGCATAGAAATGCAAAGCTGCATTGGATTGTGCCAGTTACTTTCTTCCCTGCAGCAGTTTCTTCTTCCCAGGTGGAATGGCCTGCCCCCTGCAGTACGGCCGGCCGCTAGTTCCCGAGTGTAAGGCGAGAAGGGAGTTAATCATCTCTAGACTGACCTCCTGTGTAGCATTTCATCCCAGTGTTGAGCCCCAAGACTTGTTAGACTGAGGCATTTCAGTCCTCGGGAGGCTAGCCTGTTTGAGCCCCAGGCAGAGACCAGGAGGGACCGAGAGGCCACCATCGCCCAAGTCTCCTGCAATGGCAGGGAATGGATGGGGGAGCCACGCCCAGCTGATTGCAGCAGACAACTTGTGCCCAATGCTGCAGAGGAAGGAGACCCCCCCTCCCAAGGGGGAACATTCCTGCCTGACCCCAGATCTGGTGATCAGCATACCTCAGAGCATGTGAGCAAGAACCAGCCAGTTAAGAAAGAGGATTCTCTGGTCCATGTCAGAGCACCAGACTGCCGTATTCAGTGTGCTGTCTCTGGCTGTGGTCAATTCTTGATGCTCCAGAGGAAGGTGTTGGGGGGAACCCCAGAATACATCTGGCCAATTGTGCATTGGGGAGGAAGGGAAGAAGGCGGAGGAGGAATTTCTTCCTGACCTGTGCAGATGACTGGCGGAAGCCCTGAAGCATGAGGTTGAATTATAGTCATTGTCTTAATTCAGAGCTGCAAGTGTTAGGAGTATGTTAGGAGCAGGCAATTCTGTTCTCCCCACCCCCACCCCAGCGTCTGTGAAGCAAGGGGATGGATGCGGCACCTCTGCAGCAATTCAGACCTATCCCCCCTGCACATGCTGGCTGTAGAAGTTCTCCTACCAGTTGGATTAAAGCATAGGGCAGCTAGAACCAGGAACAGAACTCCTGACTATATATTTCCAGCTTTGCCATGGCTCTGTTGGGTGACCTGGAGCAAAGACCTTCCCATCTCCATGCCTCAGTTTCCCTTTCCACCTGGTGTCTGTTTAGACTGTGAGCTCTTTGGGGCAGGGACTGTTTCTGCACTCTGTGCAGTGCCCAGCACAGTGGGAACCTGATCTGCATTTAGATGCTCCAGGCACTACTGCAATACCCCTAATAATGAATAGAACCACCCTTCTCTCCTCCCACGCTTCCGGTTTCTACTGTCATATGGCTTGTTTTCCACACTCCTCTAATTTCTCGCTCCATAGCTGATGCTGAGCATTTGCTGGCATTGATACGCTATCACTCTGTCAGGGGCACAGATACCCTAATCCAGATCCACCAGGCAGGGTGTCAACTTTCTGCTTCCCAGAGCAAAGGGAGGTGGCTGGGGGGTTGAGTATGGATGGCTCAAGGAGAGGTTTTGAAAGCTTCACAAACTATCTTAGGAGCTCTGTAAATCAGGCAGTGAGTGTTACAATAATCATCTATCAGCTCCACCCATAGTTAAGGTTGCCTGACACTTTCCATTATAAGACCCTTTTTTCAATTGCTTACAACTTTGCCAACCTTTAACTGTTTGTGCTGAAACTTCCCACACTGGGTGTCTGCCTCAGGCTGAATCTCTTTGGAAAGTTTCAGCAAAAATCATTCAGCCATTTCCGAGAATGAGGCTAGGAAAAACCTATTGTTTTGCCCATGTTTTTAAAAAATCATTTCATTGAGAAGCGCTAGCGCCTCTTTGCTTTCGGGCAGGGACTTGTGATTTGGCAGGGGGCTTGCCCGGATGTTGCGGAGCCTTTTGCCATCCTGGTGAAAATTGGTCTATTTTTGGCCAAGTTATTAAGCTCTTGAAAAAACTCCTTTTGCAGGGGCACAATAGAGTCTTGAGTCTGACAGCTAAACGCTCCAAAGATTCCGCCTTCCCTTAGCTGCCCCATTCACGGGCTGAGCGGGGTTCTCTTTGCAGTTGCACGGGCATCTTTAATTCTGGGATCACCTAACCCTTGCGTGCTGGAGCAAGCCTTACAGCACTTTTGGTCTGTATCGATTATTTATATTGCAGTACTGCCTACGGGCCTCGGTACCGTCTAGTGGCCCCATTGTGCTGGGTGCTACACAAATATATAAAACATCACAGTCCCTGCCCCAAAGAGCTTGCAGTCTAACTGGTCGAGACAAAGGGTGCTATGGTCACTTAGCAGGTCGGTAGCAGAACTGGAAATGGAGCCCAGGTGTCCTGAGTCCTAGCCCAGTGCTCAATTCATTGGACCATGCTGTCTCTCCAGCACCTGTAAGTTTGACTTGCCAGATTTATCCTGAAGACAGAGGGAAAATGTGAGCGTCGGGGGTTTTATGGCCAGCATTTTAAGCATTCACACCTCCCATTTTTGAATTACAGGTCACTAAAGTTGCTTTGCTTGCTGTTGACATTGGTCTAATGCTCCCTTAGGTTCCTCTAGTCTAAACACAGCTTGTCCGACAGTTTTTCGAGATAGTGCATGAGTCTCCACGTAGGTTTAACTGGCTATTTTTGAAGAGAATAGAGTCTAATAAGTCCGGTTATTGTGGACTTTTGTGGGCCTTGGCTTGCTCTCATTAATACATCTCTGGGATTTATCACTGACTTCAGTTTTGGCTGTTTTTACCTTAGATAGGCTGCGAGAGATCCAGAATGGTAGGGATCCAAGTCCATATTATGGTAGACCCAAGTCTTATCCCCTCCGTCACATTGCCACTCCGATAGAGGTGCGTTGGTTATCCTACCTCTACCCACTAAACACGCTCCCCGCACAGTGCTAGGGACAGATCCCAGGATTCCGATCACCATCGTTCTGCTGCTGTGAATAATTGTGAGTGTCCCGTCCCCCCCCCCGTCCCCCCCCCCGTGGTGTGTACCCCCTGTGGTGGCCTCCCCCCAGAGGGGATGGCTCCTTGGAGAACCTTGACTATCTGCACTCCCTGGAAGGAGTGGGGGTGAGGCGAAGTGACCAGCAGGGTTTGACTCAGCCCGTGAGAGAGATGCAGTGAGCTCCGTGTGGCTTGTGTCGCTGATGTATCGCATGAAAGGACCCCCAGGCCTTCAGAATCAGGGGCACAGGCCTCCAACCATGATACTGGCTTAACACCCCTGGGCTTTCGGACACCGATCTGTTTGACGGAGCTTTCTCTGTGCCAGGAAACCCCAGCTCTAAAGGACCAGACCTCTCCCCTGTCTGGAAACTTGGCGTTCCTCAGGAAGGAAGAGTCTGGCTGAGTCATCTGAATTCGGGTGATGGGGCTTTATGGGAAACCACAAGCAGGGGAGTGTAGGGGAGACTGGTATATGGGGTGGTGAGGAGAGCAGGGGTATCGGTGTGCGTATAGCGGTGGGAGGGGCTGGAGGGTGGGGGGGTGTAAGTGGGGGCATTTGGGGATGGTGGGAAGGGAGGAAGTGCAGGAGGTTGATATGTATGTAGGGGAGGGCACCTGGGACCAAGAGGGATTTGAGGGGGCAGGAGGTAGTGGTGTGAATAGGATGTAGGAGAAGGGATATCAGGGAGGCATTACAGGGACAGAGAGGTATGGGCACCTTGGAGGGGCAGATATAGGGGGGAAGGCTTAGATGACTTGTGGGAAGTGACTGGGGCCTTGAGAAATGAAGGAGAGGATGGGTTTGGGGGAGCGGAGGTTAGGGGGGCATGTGGGTTTGTGAGGCAGGCTCTTGTGGCCCCCTGTGGGGGGGTGCTGTCCATACACAGACGTGCCCCCATTACAGGCACAGTCTCTGCACTGCTGGCTCAGCCTGGGGGGTCGCAAAGCCCCTCCCAACAGGTGCCATGGGGCCAGCGTGCCCAGCTCGAGCGTCCGACCCTCACAGCCCCTTCCTAGGAGGTTTGTCCACGGCTTGCATGTGGCCTGCAGGCCGCTGCGGTTCAAAGGATCCCTGCAGTCGGGCGGGGTCTGTCTGTAACGGTAACCCTCCTCTCACTGGGCGCCCACTTCGTGACGGGGTCACGGGCTCCTTGCTGAGTGCCTCAGCCGTGTGCCTGGGCAGTGCTGGTACTAAAGGAATCCGTGTGACTGGCATGCGGGTAGCTGCGGTTTGCCACAGTGACTTTTGCCCCCCCAAAAGCAGCTTGTGCCCCTCACTCCGACAGGGCTGTAATGCTGCCCCTTGGATCGCCCAGCCTTGGCCCGCCCCCAGGTGGAGCACGAGCGGCTGCACCTCTGCCAGGGTGTGCCATCTTCCCGGGAGATCGCGGGGAGGATACGAGGCCGTGCGCAGGACTGAAAGGACCCTGCGACCTCTGGGCCCGCAGCAGGCAGGGGCAGAGCACTAGACTGGCATGGATGCTGCCAGGAGAGGAAGATGAGGCCACTGGTCAGACCCAGGGGAAGGCTGGCTGGGCCGGCAACCTGCCTGGGCACTTGCTCCACCTCCCTCTGGCTTCGCCTGCCGGCTCTGCAGGGCAGCCCCATTGTTCTGCAGCTGTACAGCACCTGGCACACCAAGGGCCGTCTCCTGGGCAGCGTCGCAATACAAGGGATCAGACCCAGCTGTAAAATGGTCTGCAGTGGCGTTAATCCCCACTGCTTTGCAGAGGGCTCTGGGACTCCTGTCAAGCCCTTGCTGGCGTGTGGCCGGGCAGTGCTTCAGAAGCGTGGAGCAGCCCCTGGCACCAGCTGGCTGAAAGTTCTCTCCTGGGACTGTTGCTCTGGCGTAACTGCCCCCCAGAGCACCTCCTGAGTCCCTAGATAGTGCCACTGATGTGGATTGTGCCCCGTAGCACCGCCGCCTTGGGCTGTGCTGGTTAGCCCCTCCGGGGTCGAAGGATGAGACCTGGCAAGGTGGGTGGTGTAGCTAGTCAGCTGGGAAAGGCCTCCAGCTGAAGACAGATGGCTGGGGGTCTGGTGGCAACATCTCTGTGAGCATGGTCGGAAGGAGTCAGTCGTACTACATGGAACCACTAGGGTGACGGGTCCTGCTAAACAAGCACGCTGGCTTGAGAAGTGAGGCCTTGTGAATGGTCAGGCCCCTGGAATGGCAGGGCTGGAGACAGCAATGCGCTATGGGATGGGTGTCCCACTGGTGAATGGCAGGAATCGCCCCTTCCTTCCCCAGGAACACGTCCTGAAATGTACAGAGGAGAAATGAGCTATCTAGGCCCAGGCTCACGCTGATCACTGAGGCCTGTGCTGTTGCTCCTGGTATGAGCTTGTTCTCATGGAGACATCTAGCACTCCCTTGCTGTCTGTTCTAGATTAGCTCTTATGCTGTGCTCCTCACCGTCCTATCTGAGTGCCTTCCCGTTGTAAGGCCTCAGCAATGTGACTAACTTCTGTCGTGGTTCTCTCCTCTCCTCCCCACCAGAAGAGAGTGCAGGGAGTGGCTTGTTTTGGTCTGGTTTTCCAAAACATTAGAAGAGATTGTTCCTAGAAGCGTGCCTGGCCCTTGGAGCAAGGGTGGGGAAGGTTAGGACAGAGCTTAGTTCCTAAGGGAGTTTGATCCCCAGGCTGGGACCGGCCCCAGAGGACGCTCTGTCTCCTGCACAGATGGGCTTTGCCCTGGTGGCAGCAAGTCCTGCTGGCCTGAGAAGCGGAGCTGCCGGTTCTGCCAGGCAGGCAGCTCATAAGAGATTCCTCGAGTCCAAGGCCAGAAGGGACCAGTGTGATGATCTCGTCTGACCTCCTGCGTGACCCAGGCCAGAGACCTGCCCCCAAATCATTCCTAGTGCAGAGCTGTGAGAAAACCATCCAGTCTTGCTTTAAAGACAGTCGGCGACGGAGAATCCAACACGACACTGAACGTTAAGACATTGTCAAATATTGTATCGTGGATATGGATCTCTGCTCATACAGCTGCCGTGTGTACCCGTAATCTCCTGGGAATGACGGAGGTCTCTTAACTTCCTGCCAGGCTTAGAAATGCACAAAAACTAGCTTTGGAAGGACCCCAGGCCTCTGTCTGGGCGGGCCCAGTCCTGCCGCAGCAGCGAGCATGAATTGAAGGGGCTTACTTGAAACCCAAGCTGCAAAAGACACCCCACTGCTGCAGTCTCTAGCTACACGGCACAGCACAGCTGGGTCTGGCCTGCCTGCCCTAGGGGAGGTGTGGCCAGGCGCAGCCCCGTCTCTGGGATGGGCAGGAACTGGCACTGGGCTCAGGAGGGGATGCGCCTCTGTTGGGCTGCAGTGAGCGGGATGTCGCTCGCACAAGCCTCCGTCCACATGCAGCCGTGTGGGGCAGATTCGTAGGGCACCGAAGTGGGTGGACCACAGGTTTCCTGCCCAACTCTAAGGCTGGCCGATATTCTAGCTGCCCTGGGTAAATTCCAAATGAAGCTAGATCGATGTGAGCCGATTTTAAGTGTCCATACCTGGGTTAACTCTGATTGAACTAATTCAACTGGGTACGATTTGTGTGTCGATGAGGCCTCGGGTTGGATTTGCACCTTCACTGAACTCAAACAAAGCAGAGGAATCATTCTACTAGGGTCTGTAAAAATCCCTTTAAGCTGCTGAATGTTGGGCCTAAGCAACTGGCAGCATCCCACTCAGAGGCTGCTTTGCTGCATTGATCTTGGGGCTCTGGCTCAGCCAGGAGTCCAGGGATCCCTGGGTGGGCATCTCGGGCAGGAAGTCAGACTCGATAGTCAGAATGGGCCCTTCTGGCCTTGCTCTCTGGAAAGCAATCAGCCAATCTGGCAGGCCGGTGTCCTGGTGCTGGGCATGGGAGGCACCCTGCATACTGCTCCAGGTGACTGCGCAGAGCATGGGTTCCCTGATCTACCAGCACATAACGCAGGCTGGCTATTGCAGGTCCATCATCTGCACATCTTTGGAGGGTGATGGATGAGACATGACGAAGCTATTGTGATCGGAAACAGTGGCTGCGGCTATTTTTGGCTTCCTGAGGAGCTCTTGGGATGTTGAGCTCTGATTTGTGGGAGAGGTAGCTGGGCTCGGCAGCTATGGCATCTTGTAGCAAAAAGCAAAGGAAATGTGCATTTGTAAATGTGGTTACATTTAAGGTGTGTGTGGAGGGAAACAATCCTGGAGGGAACTAAAAACACTGAGTTTCCAATAGAACGAATAACCTCTTGTTCAGTTTATTTTATGTCTCCAAACAGTGGTGTATTGAGGACTGGGTTAGAGGTGCAAGCTATCACTTTAAGAGTTGGGGTGTTTCCTGGTTCTGTTTACTGGCTGGGGCGGGGGGAGGGGGTGTCAGCCTCAGCCTGGAAGAGGCTAAGCTAGTCCAGGGTGAGGCAAATGGGCCGCTCTGCCCTAGGGAGCAGCCTGCGTTGTGGGCAGCTCTGTGCGTTATCGTTCGGGATTCTAAGGAACACAGTCATGTTACGTTCCAGCAAGAAAATCTAACTTCTCTGTGTGTGCTGTGAACATAACACACATGGACATTGACATGGGCCCTGGCAGTGATGCCCAGCACTTTCCATAAAGACAGTTGCTTAACGCTTTGCAAAACTGTTCCCGTTCGGGCCGAGGCTTGGTGTCTGCTGCAGGCTGGATTTTACTGGAAAGTCTCAGCACAAAGGGTGCGGCCTTACCTGAGAGCAAAGCTAGGACGGAACAGTGAGTGTGGCCGGTGTCCAAATTCTTTCCCAACTGTTCCTGGTTTTAGCACTTCCCTGGTTTGGAGCCGGGACCCGAAATCTTTTCGAGTCCTGGGATCAGAAGGGCTCTTCACCTTCTCTGTGACAATCTGTTCAGATCTGGCCCCAGTGCTGAGCCATGGGAACAGCCACTTGCCCAGACACAGGAGAACTTGTGCTTGCTCTTAACACTCTGCCGACTCCAGTTGCATGGCACATGCTCCCAAACCTGTATGAGCTGCCTGGGCCGGCCAGCCAGCCTGCCTCCTGCATCAACATACTCTCGAGTCTAGAGAAGCTGCACTGGACTCGAGTCGGGACGTCACAAGTCTGAGCCCCTCTTCTGCTGCCTGTTGCTCATGCTGCTGTGCATTTCACAGCCCTTATTAGTAGGCTTCATATCCTGACTCTCCGAGGCAGGCAAGTATCTTCCCATGTCTTTCAGGTGACTTACATTTGCATAAGGTCACTTCTGGCAGAACTGGAAATAGGACCAGAGTCTTAGCTGCACTGCCTCTCAGAAAGCACCTGCCGAACCTATGTGCTTGGCTGTGCTGTTAGGAACCACGGCTCTGATTGCTAGGCCCCACTGCCGGCCCAGAGGAAAGGAATTCGGATTCCCAATATGCCACTGCTGTGTGTAGCCCACTGGCAAAGTGGGTGTTGCGTGATGTGCTGGTGGCTGGCCCACAGAGATCATAGAATCATAGAATATCAGGGTTGGAAGGGACCTCAGGAGGTCATCTAGACCAACCCCCTGCTCAAAGCAGGACCAAGCCCCAATTTTTGCCCCATGCCTAAATGGCCCCCTCAAGGATTGAACTCACAACCCTGGGTTTAGCAGGCCAATGCTCAAACCACTGAGCTATCCCTTTCCCCCCCCCCCCCCGATAAGTCTGTGTAGCCACCAGTTAGCACAGGTCTGTGAAACCTGCTACTCTTTTAGCACAGATGTTGGCCTCTTGTGCTGTGAAGGCGAAAGTTCTGGGTTCAAACTCTGACAGAAACTAGTGTGTGATTGTGTGTGTCACAATGCTGCTTATGGGGAAGGGGACACGTTGAGGAGGTCGAGGCAATTCCTGCCTCTTGAGAGCTTGACTCGGCAACCTTAATATCTTTTGAAGTATTCTGGTTTTAATGGGTTGTGGAGCCATGCTATCTGCTGCAAAACCCACAGCAGGGTTTGTTATAAGCCTAACGTCGCGTCCACTTTAAAATCCCAAAGGTCCTGTCTGCTTTGTAATCGGCAGGTCAGATCTGGAGCTGAGATAGAGGGGTTTTCTGGAAGACCTTAGCTGATCTGGCAAGGGGGTTCCCGAAAGACTTCACCTGGAGCACAGTGGCGATTCTCCACAATCCCCTCTCTTGAAGCAGCTTTGTGGAGAGCTGCTGCTGGTAGCAGGTAGCTCATTTCCGAGCTGGGCGTGGCCCCCTTCGTGCAACAAATGTAGACATGATGCTTTCAGCAAAAAGTCAGAGGTGGTTGTTATTGTTGGACCCCCATTGTGCTAGGCTCTGTACAACCACCGTAAAGCAGGCCAACGGCATATTGGGCTGCATTAGTAGGAGCATTGCCAGCAGATTGAGGGAAGTGATTATTCTCCTCTACTCGGCACTGGTGAGTCCACACCTGGAGTACTGTGTCCAGTTTTGGCCCCCCCACTACAGAAGGGGTGTGGACAGATTGGAGAGAGTCCAGTGGAGGGCAACGAAAATGATTAGGGGGCTGGGGCACATGACTTAGGAGGAGAGGCTGAGGGAACTGGGGTTATCAAGTTGCAGTGGGGGAGATTTAGGTTGGATATTAGGAAAAACTTTTTCACTAGGAGGGTGGTGAAACACTGGAATGCGTTACCTAGGAGGTGGAATCTCCTTCCTTAGAAGTTTTTAAGGTCAGGTTTGACAATGCCCTGGCTGGGATAATTTAGTTGGGATTGGTCCTGCTCTGGGCAGGGGGTTGGACTAGATGGCCTCCAGAGATCCCTTCCAACTCTGTTATTCTATGATTCAGTCTGCAGAAGAGAAGAGTGAGGGGGGATTTGATAGCAGCTTTCAACTATCTGAAGGGGGTTCCAAAGAGGATGGAGCTTGGCTGTTCTCAGTGGTGGCAGATGACAGAACAAGGAGCAATGGTCTCAAGTTGCAGTGGGGGAGGTCTAGGTTGGATATTAGGAAACACTATTTCACTAGGAGGGTGGGGAAGCACTGGAATGGGTGACCTAGGGAGGTGGTGGGATCTCCATCCTTAGAGGTTTTTAAGGCCAGGCTTGACAAAGCCCTGGCTGGGATGATTTAGTTGGGGATTGGTCCTGCTTTGAGCAGGGGGTTGGACTAGATGACCTCCTGAGGTCTCTCCCAACCCTGATATTCTGTGATTCTATGAAAGAGACCGACCTGAGCCTCTCTCCCTCTCTGAATAAGTGGGCTAGGAAGTGCTGAGGAGACATGCGTGTCAGGGACGGTGCCTCATCAACTAGCCATGCTTGGAAGCTTAATGCTAACTTCAGAGAGCAGGGGGCTGGCCGAGTTGAGTAGGCGATGCTCCCCTCCATCACTGAATTCCTGAAGCCCGTTTATGGAGAGCTGCAAACACAAAGCCCAGAGTACTGTCCCGTGCGACAGGGGAGCCCTGTGAAGCAGCGCTCTAAGCCTGCCTGTGCCAGCGTCTCCAGAACGCCGGCCTGCTCCCCGCAGGACAGTTGAAGATGATGCTGTTGCCTAGTGTGAGGAGCAGCCAGGCTGGGGCCGGGGCCCTGGCTTACCCAGACTGCATGCAGGGAACTGGAGCCTGTCCCACCCACATCCCAGAATCCTCCTCTAACGCCCAATAATGGGGGGTGGTTTGCAAACTCCTGGCTGAAATCCAACAGATCCTGGGGGGCTGCGGGAGCTTGGGGTTGGAGTCCTGGTGATGCGGGGTGCACAGATGCCAGTGGGGATTGTGGGATTGTATGGCTCAGGGGCACGAGGACCCTTGGGAAGTGGGGAGGAGGCTGGGCAGGAAGTGAGCTGAAGTCCAGGGCATCACAAGACCTTCATCCCCCTGCCCTCCTCTAACCACTGCACATGCTGCCCCCAAGGGGAATGCGCTGATGGAGCTGAGCAGAGTCCGGTCTGCTCTCCTGTCCATGCCCTGGCCCTCGCCCCGGTGTCCCAGACTGGCCGTGAGCTGGAGAGGAGACACTGGGCTGTGTCCAGCAGGCGTGGCTCCCACTGACTCCAGTTATACCAAGGCACCTTTCTAGCCCTCGGTGGGGGTGGGTGGGGGGGAGATGCTGGGTAGAGCATCCCAACGCAGTCACTAGTCTAGCACAGCCCGGGTGACATGGGACGCGTGGGCCAATGGACGTCTCTGCTTTCCGTGCCACACGCGCGTGCCAAGAGGGCGTGGCTGCCAATTGGCTGGGACACCTCCCCGTGTCAGGCAGGCCCCGTGCCGCGGCTCCTGCAGTGCGCTTGCTAGCAGCATGGCAGCGCCGCTCCCCATAACGCCTCTCTTCTCGCCTCTCGCCCCAGGGGTCGACTTCAAGATGAAAACCATAGAAGTGGATGGTATCAAAGTGCGAATACAGATCTGGTGAGTGCTGAAGCCGAGGGCCGGAGGGGTGTTGGGCAAGGGTGCGGTGATCCAGGGCTGGGACCCTGCTGAAGCTCACCAGCTGAGGTCCAGCTGGGCCACTACTTTGTTTCAAGACCTCTACAGAACAAGTGGCTGCTGCAGGGAGGGGTGGCAGTCAGAAGGGGGTGCTCTTCTCCCCCAGTGCCCCTGGGGTTGTTAAAGATACCCTGGCAATCTCTGCAAGAGCAGGCACATTGGTCTGCGTTTCCTGGCCCAATTCCATTACGGGTGTGTCTCCCTGAATCTCGCTGCCCAGTCTCCATCAGTTGCAGCATTCCAGTTCGCTTCCCACCCTCGGCTGTCCTGTAGTGATGCTGTGCTCAGTTCTTCAGCTGCCATGTCCCTCTGCAGAGGTGGCAGCATTGCAGTGGTGATGGATGTTGTATATGTAGTGTGTGAACTGCTCTGGGACCAAAGGTGCCCCGTAGACAGAAATCTCTCATTTGGGCAGCGGAGGCCGCAGACGGACCACTGCAGCTGGGGCTAGGAAAACTCCACCACCACAAACCAGCTGCTGCATGCTTGTCCATGGGTCGCAACCCTCCCGCTGCTGGCCAGTGCTGGAAGCAGGCTACAAAACTGAGTGGGCCATTGGCCTCAGCCTGCAGAGCCCATGCAGCTTCCTTAAAGGGCCTGGCTCTGAGCTGCAGGTCCCAGTGCACCAGCCAGCCGGAGGGCAGCAGATCGGTCCCAGGGCACTCTCGTGCTGTCTCTGTAGAGCGCTGGGTCGCAGGCCTGCCCGCCTTCCTGCCGACAGACCCTGCCAGTTCACAGAGAGGGTCTGGGGAAGGACAGAGCCAGAGATGGGAGCTGCTGGCTGCAGCGCTCCCTGGCAGAGGTGTCAGTGGCCACAGCTGTCCCGTGTCCATCCTGGCACTGCCCACCCACCCGCCGAATAGCCAGGTGACACAGCAGCTAATGGCACCTGGACAGAGCACTCAGATCCTCTCCCATCGAAGGTGGAGAGTGTGTGTGTTTGGGGCGTCTGGGATGAGCCCTGCTGTGTGTGCCCATCCGAGACCCTCGGAAGGTACTTGGCACTGCTGCCCCTCCCCTGGAATTCGCAGCTGCAGCACCGACGTGGGGCTTGGCTCCATTTGGACCAATGACCAGCCCCCACTGATGCCCCATGAGTCACCTGCCCCACGGCTTGTGCCCACCTTGGGTTTGCAGCTGCTCTCCCCCCTCCCCTCCCCGTGGCACTGTCTGTTCTGTGGCTCTTGCTCCCACCCTGCGGCAGTAGGAGGCGCTGTGTCCCCATCAGGGGTCATGGCGCCCAGGGAATGCCCGCAACTGACCCGACCTCTGCTCTGCTGCAGGGACACAGCGGGCCAGGAGCGGTACCAGACGATAACGAAGCAGTACTACAGACGAGCCCAGGTAATGCCACCGCCCTGGCTGTGACGGCGATACCGGGGGTGGGCGGCACACGTCTCTCTCTAGGCCAGACGTGGGCAAACTAGGGGCCACATCTGGCCCGCCGGACCGTCTTGCCTGGCCCTTGAGCTCCTGGCTGGGGAGGCTAGCCTCCAGCCCCTCCCCTGCTGTTCCCCCTCCCCTGCAGGTACACCGCCGCGCGGGCAGTGCTCTGGGCAGCAGAGCTGCGTGCTTCTGCAGGGCAGTGCCGTAGCATGTCTGGCTCCGGCCGCGCGGCGCGGCTGCCAGACATGCTGCTCTGAGCGGCATGGTAAGGATAAGGGGCAGGGGGCTCCGGTGGGGGGCAGTCAGTGGGACCCGTAAGACCTGCTGCTCAGTGGGTCACGCGACCCGGCAGATTCCTGATGACCCTCTGGCACCATTCCAGGCCAGTGTTTGGGCCCCCAGCTTTCGCTGCCCAAGGAGCCGAGGGCAAGATCTGCTCTGCCAGAGACTGAGGGAGTCGGGTGGGCAAATGGCACTGTGTATATGGGGTTCTCAGGGTGCCACCGGGAGCAGGCTTGTGAGAATCTCTGCCCTTCAAGGTTTCTGAATCAGGGCTAGGCTGATGGGGCTAGGGCAGGATCCTCCCCACCCTCCGAGCCAACCCTGCCCCAAAGAACTCAATAGACAAAGGATGGGAGGAGACACTGAGACGCAGGGACGGGGAAGGGATCCACCCAGGGTCACCCAGCAGGGTGCTGGCAGAGCTGGGGATGGAACCCAGGTGTCCAGAGTCTCAGGCCCTACCGACTAGGCCATGCTGGGTTCCCTTAAGGCTAATTGTGGCCTGTCCTAGGAGGCCACCAGGAGTCCTTGCCTACACCCCACTGCCTCCCGGGGAACGGGGGTCCCTGCCCACGCCCTGGTGCCTCTCGGAGGGCTGGGGACCAGAGGTCCCCACCCATGTCCTGGTGCCTCCCGGAGGGCAGGTGCACAGGAGCACATGTTATGAGGGAGGGTGGCCTCTTCTCTGCCCCAGTGCACTGTGGGTAAGACTATCCTCTGCTCCCCCACCCCATCCCCTGTGTGCTGGATCTTGTTGCAGGGGATATTCTTGGTCTATGACATCAGCAGCGAGCGCTCCTACCAACACATCATGAAATGGGCCAGCGACGTGGATGAGGTGGGAGTCGGCTCAGAGCCACTTGTCTTGCCTGGTGGCCTCTGGCTCCTGAGTGCATGTAGGGAGGGGGTCCCTGAGGCAGTGTCCTGGTCTGGACGGGCTGAGCGGGCGGCCTGTGTTTGGGCTGAGCCCTGAGCAGCGAGACGCAGCAAGGCCCCCAGCGGGGCAGTGATGGAGCTCAGAATAAGCTTGGAGCGAAGAGACTGTTTGCTCTGGGAAACTAACAACTGGAGTCTGGCTGCCAAGTAGGCTCTGCTGGAAGGGACCCTCTGGGGCAGTGAACAAGTCTGCAGCGGGCAGGGCCGGGGGACAGCAGGGGTCATGGGGCTCTGCCAGTGCGTGGAGTGGGTTGGCGATGGCCTGCAGTGCAGGGGATGAGCAGCAGGGGACTCTGCCAGTGTGTGCAGTGGATCTGCAGTGGCGGCAGGCAGTGCAGATTGGCGATGGCATGTGGGTTGCAGCCAACGTGCAAGGCAGGCTTGTGAGAGCAGCGAGCATCAGGGCACATGTGGCAGGAGAGTTGAGAGGGGGTGTCGATGCAGGGTACAGATCAGCCCTATGGAAACTGTGGGGCCTGTGGCAATGGGTTTGTAGACCGGCTGGTTTGAATTAGCTACCTCGTCACCCAGTGGGAACGGCTCAGGCACTCCCCCTGGGGATAGGGTGCAGGGCACCTGTGCCAATAGCCCCGGGGCAGTAACTCAGCCACAGTGCATCCAGAACGGGCCCCCATGGGGGCTGGATCCCCCTGCAGCAGCCGGGGCCATTGATTGAAGACCTGACCCCTTGAAATGCCCTCCCTGCAGCAGGCCAGGGCCTGGGGACTCGGAGCAGGCCTGCTGCCTGGCCTGTGCCCTGCCATGTGGGCATTGCTCCCAGCAAATGCTACTGGGGGTTGAGCCACTGTGGCCAAGGCCATCGTGAGCAACGGGTGATCCTGGGTGCCCAGTGGAGACCCCTTAGAAGGGCTCAGCTGTCGGATGGTGCTGAGCGCTGCCCTCTGGGTCTGGCCCCTTCAAGGGGTCTTAGCTGGGCCCCTGGGTCACTTGTCGCTCCTGGACATCTTGGCCTGTCGCTGCTGGGAGCCTGGGGTCGCTCCCTGCGGTGCGGCAGAGCTGGAGGGAGGCGGCGGCACTGGGCAGTGCACTAGTGCATGCTGGGAGCCCCGGGATTGATCCCTGCAGTGGGGTGGGGGGTGGCAGGGTATGGCTGGGAGCCCTGGGGTCATTCTCTGTGGTGTGGTGGTGCTGGGCGGTGGGGGTGGAGGGCGCTAGGCAGTGCCCCAGTGGATGCTGGGAGCCCTGGGGTCATTCCCTGTGTATCTGTGGAGCTTCAGGAGGGGGCCAGGCAGTGCCCCAGTGCATGCTGGGAGCCCCGGGGCCCTGTGGTGGAGCTATGGGAGGGCCGGGCAGTGCCCCAGTGCATGCTGGGAGCCCCGGGGCCCTGTGGTGGAGCTATGGGAGGGCCGGGCAGTGCCCCAGTGCATGCTGGGAGCCCCGGGGCCCTGTGGTGGAGCTATGGGAGGGCCGGGCAGTGCCCCAGTGCATGCTGGGAGCCCCGGGGCCCTGTGGTGGAGCTATGGGAGGGCCGGGCAGTGCCCCAGTGCATGCTGGGAGCCCCGGGGCCCTGTGGTGGAGCTATGGGAGGGCCGGGCAGTGCCCCAGTGCATGCTGGGAGCCCCGGGGCCCTGTGGTGGAGCTATGGGAGGGCCGGGCAGTGCCCCAGTGCATGCTGGGAGCCCCGGGGCCCTGTGGTGGAGCTATGGGAGGGCCGGGCAGTGCCCCAGTGCATGCTGGGAGCCCCGGGGCCCTGTGGTGGAGCTATGGGAGGGCCGGGCAGTGCCCCAGTGCATGCTGGGAGCCCCGGGGCCCTGTGGTGGAGCTATGGGAGGGCCGGGCAGTGCCCCAGTGCATGCTGGGAGCCCCGGGGCCCTGTGGTGGAGCTATGGGAGGGCCGGGCAGTGCCCCAGTGCATGCTGGGAGCCCCGGGGCCCTGTGGTGGAGCTATGGGAGGGCCGGGCAGTGCCCCAGTGCATGCTGGGAGCCCCGGGGCCCTGTGGTGGAGCTATGGGAGGGCTGGGCAGTGCCCCAGTGCATGCTGGGAGTCCCGGGGCCCTGTGGTGGAGCTATGGGAGGGCTGGGCAGTGCCCCAGTGCATGCTGGGAGCCCCGGGGCCCTGTGCTGGAGCTATGGGAGGGCTGGGCAGTGCCCCAGTGCATGCTGGGAGCCCCGGGGCCCTGTGCTGGAGCTATGGGAGGGCTGGGCAGTGCCCCAGTGCATGCTGTGTTGGGCTAACAATTTTTCCCTTCCCCCCCAGTATGCACCGGACGGGGTCCAGAAGATCCTCATTGGGAACAAAGCGGACGAGGAGCAGAAGAGACAAGTGGGCAGGGAACAAGGCCTGCAGGTGAGCGGGCCTCACAGTGCAGAGCATGTCCTGCTCCCCTCAATGGGTGCCCTTGCCCTTGCTCTTTGTGGGGGCCACAGCCCACAGACTCTGTCTTCCCGGCCCCACCCTACCCCCGGTCGGCCTCCAGCTGCTTGCGTGCTCCCAGCACTCAGAAGCGAGCATGCATGTCTGGAGGGGGAGGGTGGACTTGTCTTCACTGAGGTTGGCAATCGGTGCCCTGCTCGGTGACTGTCTAAGAGACTCTCTTGCCTTCCAGCTGGCTAAGGAGTACGGCATGGACTTCTACGAAACAAGTGCCTGCACCAACTTCAACATTAAGGAGGTGAGAGCCCAGCAGTGTTCTGAGATGGGAGGGCGGGGGGGCTTCTTTCCTTGCCATCAGACGGGCAGAGCTTGGAAAAGAGCCCAGAGCGGGTGGCTTCCCCTGCTCTCTCCAGACTGGATTTTGAGCTGATCCCTCAGCTGGCCCCACCAGTCTCCCAGGAGTTCTTCTTTGGCCCGGGTCAGAAACCAGCTGTTCTCCCAGAGTTGTTATTGTCTTGTCCCACGATCGTTGTCTCAGGCCAGGAATCTGGAATGAATTTGGCAACGTATACAAGGTCCTTGGTAACAGAATGATCCAAGGTGTCCAACCCTAAATAGCTTCACTTTCCTTACAGTAAGAACATCAGAACGGCCATCCTGTGTCAGACCAGTGGTCCGTCTCACCCAGTCTCCTGTCTTCCAACAGTGGCTTGTGCCAGGTGCCCCAGCGGGAATGAACAGAACAGGGCAATTATCGAGTGATCCATCCCCAGTCATCCAGTCCCAGCTTCTGGCAGTCAGAGGTTTAGGGACACCCAGAGCATGGGGTTGCATCCCTGACCATCTTGGCTAATAGCTATTGATGGAGATAACTTCCATGAACTTATCTCGTTCCGTTTTGAACCCAGTTATACTTTTGGTCTTGACAACATCCCTGGGCAACGAGTTCCACAGGTTGACTGTACGTTGTGTGAAGAAATGCTTCCTTTTGTTTGTTTTAAACCTGCTGTCTCTTCATTTCATTGGGTGCCTCTGGTTCTTCTTGTGTTATGTGAAGGGGTAAATAACACGTCCCTATTCACTTTCTCCATCCCACTTGTGATTTTATAGACCTCTGTCATCTTCCCCCCCTTAGTCGTCTCTTTTCTAAGCTGAAAAGTCCCAGTCTTATTAATCTCTCCTCACACAGAAGCTGCTCCATACCCCTAATCATTTTTGTTGCCTTTCTCTGCACCTTTTCCATTTCTAATATATGTTTTTTGAGATGGGGTGACCAGAACTGCACACAGTATTGCAGGTGTGGGCGTACCATGGATGTATATACTGACATTATGATATTGTCTGTCTTATCATCTATCCCTTTCCTAATGGTTCCTACCATTGTTAGCTCTTTTGACTGCTGCTGCACATTGAGCGGATTATTTTTAGACAATGACTCCAAGGTCTTTCTTGAGTGGTAACAGCTAATTTACATCCCATCATTTTATATGTATAGTTGGCATTCTGCTTTCCAATGTGCATTACTTTGCATTTATCAAATTTCATCTGCAATTTTGTTGCCCAGTCACCCAGTTTTGTGAGATCCCTTTGTAACTCTTCATAATCGGCTTTGAACTTAACTGTCTTGAGTATTTTTGTATCATCTGCAAACCTTGCCATCTCCCTGTTTACTCCCTTTACTCGATCATTCGTGAATATGTTGAACAGCACAGGTCCCAGTACAGATCCTTGGGGGACCCCACTATTTACCTCTCTCCATTCTGAAAATGACCATTTATTCATAGAATCATAGAATCATAGAATATCAGGATTGGAAGGGACCTCAGGAGGACATCTAGTCCAACCCCCTGCTCAAAAGCAGGACCCATACCCAATTAAATCATCCCAGCCAGGGCTTTGTCAAGCCTGACCTTAAAAACTTCTAAGGAAGGAGATTCCACCACCTCCCTAGGCAATGCATTCCAGTGTTTCACCACCCTCCTAGTGAAAAAGTTTTTCCTAATATCCAACCTAAACCTCCCCCACTGCAACTTGAAACCATTACTCCTTGTCCTGTCCTCTTCCACCACTGAGAATAGTCTAGAACCATCCTCTCTGGAACTACCTCTCAGGTAGTTGAAAGCAGCTGTCAAATCCCCCCTCATTCTTCTCTTCTGCAGACTAAACAATCCCAGTTCCCTCAGCCTCTCCTCATAACTCATGTGTTCCAGACCCCTAATCATTTTTGTTGCCCTTCGCTGGACTCTCTCCAATTTATCCACATCCTTCTTGTAGTGTGGGGCCCAAAACTGGACACAGTACTCCAGATGAGGCCTCACCAATGTCGAATAGAGGGGGACGATCACATCCCTCGATCTGCTCGCTATGCCCCTACTTATACATCCCAAAATGCCATTGGCCTTCTTGGCAACAAGGGCACACTGCTGGCTCATATCCAGCTTCTCGTCCACTGTCACCTCTAGGTCCTTTTCTGCAGAACTGCTGCCTAGCCATTCGGTCCCTAGTCTGTAGCTGTGCATTGGGTTCCTCCGTCCTAAGTGCAGGACCCTGCACTTATCCTTATTGAACCTCATCAGATTTCTTTTGGCCCAATCCTCCAATTTGTCTAGGTCCCTCTGTATCCTATCCCTACCTGCCACCGTATCTACCACTCCTCCCAGGTTAGTATCATCCGCAAATTTGCTGAGAGTGCAATCCACACCATCCTCCAGATCATTTATGAAGATATTGAACAAAACCGGCCCCAGGACCGACCCCTGGGGCACTCCACTTGACACCGGCTGCCAACTAGACATGGAGCCATTGATCACTACCCATTGAGCCTGACAATCTAGCCAGCTTTCTACCCACCTTATAGTGCATTCATCCAGCCCATACTTCCTTAACTTGCTGACAAGAATACTGTGGGAGACCGTGTCAAAAGCTTTGCTAAAGTCAAGAAACAATACATCCACTGCTTTCCCTTCATCCACAGAACCAGTAATCTCATCATAGAAGGCGATTAGATTAGTCAGGCATGACCTTCCCTTGGTGAATCCATGCTGACTGTTCCTGATCACTTTCCTCTCATGTAAGTGCTTCAGGATTGATTCTTTGAGGACCTGCTCCATGATTTTTCCGGGGACTGAAGTGAGGCTTACTGGCCTGTAGTTCCCAGGATCCTCCTTCTTCCCTTTTTTAAAGATGGGCACTACATTAGCCTTTTTCCAGTCATCCGGGGCTTCCCCCGTTCGCCACGAGTTTTCAAAGATAATGGCCAATGGCTCTGCAATCACAGCCGCCAGTTCCTTTAGCACTCTCGGATGCAACTCGTCCAGCCCCATGGACTTGTGCACGTCCAGTTTTTCTAAATAGTCCCTAACCACCTCTTTCTCCACAGAGGGCTGGCCATCTATTCCCCATGTTGTGATGCCCAGCACAGCAGTCTGGGAGCTGACCTTGTTCGTGAAGACAGAGGCAAAAAAAAGCATTGAGTACATTAGCTTTTTCCACATCCTCTGTCACTAGGTTGCCTCCCTCATTCATTAAGGGGCCCACACTTTCCTTGGCTTTCTTCTTGTTGCCAACATACCTGAAGAAACCCTTCTTGTTACTCTTAACATCTCTCGCTAGCTGCAGCTCCAGGTGCGATTTGGCCCTCCTAATTTCATTCCTACATGCCCGAGCAATATTTTTATACTCTTCCCTGATCATATGTCCAACCTTCCACTTCTTGTAAGCTTCTTTTTTATGCTTAAGATCCGCTAGGATTTCACTGTTAAGCCAAGCTGGTCGCCTGCCATATTTACTATTCTTTCGACATATCGGGATGGTTTGTCCCTGTAACCTCAACAGGGATTCCTTGAAATACAGCCAGCTCTCCTGGACTCCTTTCCCCTTCATGTTAGTCCCCCAGGGGATTCTACCCATCCGTTCCCTGAGGGAGTCGAAGTCTGCTTTCCTGAAGTCCAGGGTCCGTATCCTGCTGCTTACCTTTCTTCCCTGTGTCAGGATCCTGAACTCAACCAACTCATGGTCACTGCCTCCCAGATTCCCATCCACTTTTGCTTCCCCTACTAATTCTTCCTGGTTTGTGAGCAGCAGGTCAAGAAAAGCTCCCCCCCAGTTGGCTCCTCTAGCACTTGCACCAGGAAATTGTCCCCTACGCTTTCCAAAAACTTCCTGGATTGTCTATGCACCGCTGTATTGCTCTCCCAGCAGATATCAGGAAAATTAAAGTCACCCATGAGAACCAGGGCATGCGATCTAGTAGCTTCCGCGAGCTGCCGGAAGAAAGCCTCATCCACCTCATCCCCCTGGTCCGGTGGTCTATAGCAGACTCCCACCACTACATCACTCCTGTTGCTCACACTTCTAAACTTAATCCAGAGACACTCAAGTTTTTCTGCAGTATCGTACCCTTTACTTCCTATCTTTTAACCAGTTACTGATCCATGAGAGGACGCTCCCTCTTATCCCCTGACAGCTTACTTTGCTTAAGAGCCTTTGGTGAGGAACCTTGTCAAAGGCTTTCTGAAAGTCCAAGTACACTATATCCACTGGATCCCCCTTATCCACCTGCTTGTTGCCTCCCTCAAAGAACCCTAATAGATTGGTGAGGCATGATTTTCCTTACAAAAGCCATGTTGACTCTTCCCCAACAAATCGTGTTAATCTCTGTGTCTGATAATTCTGTTCTTTATTATAGTTTCAACCAATTTGCCCGGTACTGAGGTTAGCCTTACCAGTCTATAACTGCTGGGATTGCCTCTGTAGGCCTTTTTAAAAATTGCTGTTACATTAATTACCTTCCAGTCATCTGGCACAGAGGCTGATTTAAGTGGTAGGTTACATACCACACTTAGTCGTTCTGCAATTTCATGTCTGAGTTTCTTCAGAGCTCTTGGGTGAATACCATCTGGTCCTGGTGACTCACTACTGTTTAGTTTATCATTTTGTTCCAAAACTTCCTCTAATAACACCTCAATCTGGGACAGTTTCTCAGATTTGTCACCTAAAAAGAATGGCTCAGGGATGGGAATCTCCCTCACATCCTGAGCCATGAAGACCGATGCAAAGAATTCATTTAACTTCTCTGCAATCACCTTGTCTTCCTTGAGTGTTCCTTTAGCACCTCCATCATCCAGTGGCCACACTGACTGTTTAGCAGGCTTCCTGCTCCTGATGTACTTACAAAAATTAACAGTAAATTGTTTTTATCTTTTGCTAATTCTTCTTCAAAGTCTTTTTTGGCTTGCCTTGTATTATACTGTTACACTTGACTCGCCAGAGTTTATGCTACATTCCAAAGCGTGGGCAGGTATTAAAGTCTGCTCCCAACACTTCTTGCAGAGTGGATATATCGTGGTCCCATCTCTATCGATTTTCATTCCTGTCCACAATCTCATGGTCGAGGATGCGATTTTCCGAGATGCTCTGATATTAGTCAGCGGATCTGTCATCTTTTGACCATTAATTTCAGCCAACATTTCCCTTGATAGGGTGTCAATGTCTTCAACTCTCAGTCCAACCTGAGTTCCTGAACTTTCAGCTTTGGCCAGGCTATCAGCTGCCTCGTTCCCACGTTCACCAACCAGGGTTGGAATCCATTGATAAGTCAGGGTATTGCCTTGTTTTCCAGTCATCTGAGCCGTCTTACTATTCGCCCTGTAGATAGCGTGGAGTAAGTTCTGCCCGCATTCTCTGGTCAGAGCCAGGATGGGTGGAGGAGCAGGAAGGGGGATGTGGAAGAGTGGGATGAAATGAGAACACAATGGTGAATGTCAGGAACTCTCCATTGTTTGCATCACAATAGCACCAAGAGCCAGCTGGAGGTCCTGGAGGGAAGATGGGGAGACCAGCATCCGAATCCCCCAGGTGCCAGCCTTATTGTCTGGCACCTTACAGTAGCATGGGCTGGAGGAGGGCAGGGTGAGGGGGTGCTGCCAGCCTGGCCAGAGCGCCTAATGCTGGGCTCTCTCCCGCAGTCCTTCACCCGGCTGACGGAGCTGGTCCTGCAGGCTCACAGAAAGGAGCTGGACGGGCTGCGCTCGTATGCAGCAGACGAACTGAACTTGGCTGAGCTGGAGGAGGAGGAGTGCAAACCCGAGGGGGTGGAGAACTCTCCCAAAGCCTGCTGGTGCTGAAGGGCCCCTCTGCTGCCCGGGTCTCCCTACGCTGCCACCGGCCTGCTCCGCTCCCTGCGCTGCTGGACTCTCCTCGGGCTCCCTGGTGTGTCTCCTTTGCTGTCCCCCGGGTCTGCTGTGCTCTGTAGGTTCCTTCCGACGTGCTGTGTGTGCCAGATGTCCCGGTGCATTTGTGGTGTCCTCCCCACCCTCAACTGGAGCAGGATCAGCCTCGCGTGCGGCCTTCCTAGGAGGCACCCACAGGCGCCGGCTGGGCTTCGACTCTGGCTGCACTATCCAGGGATCACTTCCTTGTGCTCGCAAGAACTCCATTTTGCTGCAGAGTGAAGTGGCCGGGACTGCTGGGCAGCCAGTGCCAGGCCTGGCCCCACACGTAACGTGGGCAGAGAGACTCTGGGAATCACCTCTCCTGCCCTTCCACTGCCAACGTGCCCTTCTTCAGGTGGGGCATCCACGGCTGTGGCTTCATAGAGGGGCTTTGTGGACATGCAGCTCTGGCTGTCGCAAACACTCTGCCTCCTTCTGCCAGTGTCCCCAGTGTCGCCAGCCTGAAGGCTCCCGCCTGGGAGCAGCGCTGCCGCAGACGCCTGTCCGTGCGCTGGGTGGCTCTGGGGCTGCCTGGGAGCAATAACCTCCGCCAAACTCTCCGCACCTGCTCGGCTTCCTGCCGTCTGGTGCCCAGACAGGAATCCGGGAGCCCCAGGGAAGTGGCTGGCCTTCCCAAGAGGCTGATCCCTTCCGGCTCTCGGCGGGAGCTGCGGCTGGCCAGTGCCCCTGCGAATGGGGCCACTCCTCTAGGTGCCCATGCTGGGTATAGGGGCCTTGTGGCCAGCTGCTGGGCTCCCCGAGGCCGGTGAGTGAGCGGGAGAGAGGAGGCATGGCATGTAACCCCGCGGGCCTGTCCCCAGCTGCTCAGTGCCAGTGTGGGCTCTGAGGCCATCCTGGGCCCTAATGGGGTCACTGCTGTACTGCCCAGAGACTCCCGAGAGCTCTGGCAGCTAGTGGAAGGTGTCCCTTGGCTTGTCTCGGCTTGTCTGGGCTGGGAGGCATAAAGATGCCAGACCCTGGGATCGTTAGCCTGGCCAGGGGGCTAATGATCTCTGAAGGTTTGTTTGGCCGTGTCCCCCACAGGCCCGGGTAGAGGTGAACCCCTTGGGAGGACGTACACCGAGGCCTTCCTCCGCTCTGGACTGGCCGAGGATAGTCACGTCACGAGTCACTCAGGCCACGTGTCCAGTTGGCTGGATCCCGGAGGAGCTGTCTGCCACCTGTTTATTGCCCGCCCTGCCGGCCATCCAGAACGTGGCAGAGATCTAGAGCCAGTGCTGGGTCAGCCCATCCTGTTCCTGGCTCTTGCCTGGCCGGCCCAAGGCCTGGTGCACTTGGCATGTTCCCAGATTCTTGAGTCCGATCTGCCATCTTCCCTGTGGGACTGGGCCTGGCCCAGCCAGGGGGTGAGAGAGCATCTCTGGTCCGTGCCAGACTGAGCCTCTGCACTGCATGGTTCTGAGTCCAGTTCCCAGCCTGCGTCCAGGAGCTTCCGCAGGGTGGCCTGCATTTACACGCAGGGCAGTGAAACGGGGGCTGTCCTGTCCATGCCACTGGGAGCTGAGCTGTAAGGCATATCCCTGCTGGCGCTGCTCCTTGCCAGCCAGTGCCCGGCTGGCAGACAGACCCTGCTTGCTTTGCGCTCTGCCCCTCTGTCCATTTCTTTGGAGGCTCTTCAGAGCCGGCAGACACCACTTAACCAGCCGGGAAATGGGTTTGTGCCCCCGCCCCCACAAAATGCTCTTTATTTTCCACCCCTTCCCCCTTCTGGTGTCCGAGAAGCAGGGGATTGTGGGAGCCTCAGGAGGGATGGGGGTGGGGGTCTCACTTTGCAAGTATTAACCCTTTCTGTGCCCGTGCTGGCAGTTATCCACTACACCAAAGGTGGTGTCAGATGTATGGGCAGGATTGAGTGTCTTCCACATGCCCTGCTCGAGGAGGGCTGCTGGGCTAATCAGAGGCCTTGGCTATGGCCCTCCCCCACCATCCCTGGTCATCTGAGGCCCTGGGCAGGGCAGGCCCGGGAGAGCGCTGCCTGCTGCAGTCCACCCTATTGTCCCACCACAAGGGGGCGCTCTCCGTAAAACCCAGTGGGGACGTGGGGCAGCAGTGCAGGTTCAGGAGCCCTGCAGGAAAGCAGGTGCTGAAGCCAGAGGGCTGGGATGCGATCGGCTCAGCTCTCCTGCCCCTCCCTGGGCCGCTCGCTGCCCCTCCCTGGGCCGCTCGCTGCTGGCGAGGCGCCCCGGAGCCCTCATCTGAAACAAGGGGGGAGCAGGGGCTCGCAGAGCGCTGCAAAGGGGAGAATGCTGCAGGCGAAGGCTCACTCCGTGCCCCTGCCAACGGGCAGTGGAGGGGGGCAGAGCATGCTGCTGGGGGAGGGGGAGAGGGCGCCCGTCAGATCCTTCCTTCCTGCTGGGGTCGCCCCATCCAGCAGGGATCTAGGAATCCACCCGTGTATTTCCGCACTCAGCCTCAAGGCTGCGCTCTGAACCGAGCTGGGAGCTGCTGCTGCCAGAGGTCTTTAGGCTCCGGCTCGCTCTCCCCTAGCTGCATGGCTTCTGGGGGGCTCCATGTATCCGCGAAAGCAGCACTGACTGCCCCACGCAGGAAGCCTTGGCTCTGGGGGGCGGCGGGCCTGCTTCTCTTAGGCATTGCCTGGGTAGGTCCTGTTGCTGGTGCTGGACCGAGAGGCGATGGTCTAAACCTCTCTGCAGCTGCTGTGTTGATGAGCTGGCTCGGTGCAGAGCACCGTGAGTTACCCTGATGCCGGGTGGCAGTAAGATTGCGCTATGGGCGGTCAGATTCCTAGAGAAATGCTCCCAGCTCCTCGATCCAACTCTTCCAGGCTTCCTCCGGTGCATGGATACTGCAAGGCCCCCTGAGCCAGGCGTCCTGCCTGCCCCATGTCCTGTTAGCCATGGATCTTTGTCTCCAGCAGCGACTGTCTGTGCATCCCGTCCTGAGGTCCTGTTTGAAAACACAAAGCTGCCCCCGTGAGTCCTCGGCTGTATGTGTCCCCCTTCCGCCCGCGGCGCCCTCTGCCCGCCTGGGGGGCCTCCTGTGACCTATTCCTGGAGTTCATTATTTTAGACACAAACGTTTACAAAATAAAGGTGATTTCAAAGTGGGGAGGGAGCTGCCTCATTCCTGCCGCTTCTCTCTGGGGTCTTGCCACCTGGAGGCGGAGCCCTGAGAGGAGGAATGGGACTGGAGTGAGTTTTAGGGCCTGGCCCAGGTGGGCACCCAGATGGCCAGATGCTGCTGCTGCCTCTTGCTGGCGCCAGCTGCTCTCTGGGGCTGGGTGGACAGTGCAGGCCCTGATATGCACGTCTCTCCTGGCCCCGGGGTGCCCTGGGGCACTGCAGCTGCCCTGTAAGGCATATCCCTGCGAGGCGGTGCGTTGAGCTGTTCCTTGCCAGCCCGTGGCCAGCTGGCAGATGGACGGGGGTGGGGACAGAGCTGCCGTGGTTCTGCAGTAGCTGTGAGCTGTCTGTCCGCACTGGCCAGCTCTGCCCAGCAGGGTGGCACAGAGGGTCGGTAACGCAGGCGGGAGTCTGGCCTGGAGCCACCCCGTCTTGTGAGATGTTCTGCAAGTGCAGGCTAAGAGTCTTTCCCCCCCTCCCGCCCCGCCCCGCCCCACCCCGCCTGGGCAAAGCCAGGACTGACCCCAGGCTTGGATGCTACAGACGGTAACGCACTGTTCTGTGTCCGCAGTGGCCTGGGGCAGCTGTCCATGGGCACTAGCAGCAGCCAGAAGATAAAGTCGGATGTCAAACCCTTGTCAGCGTGGGCTCTGGTTTCTCCCCTGCCCCAGGGGCGGCTCTGGTTCCAGGCAGCTGCACGAGGACCCGGTGGGCCGGCAATCGGATCCCACTGTCAGTAATTCCAGCTGCTTCCGCCTGGGGCGGGAGGAGCTGAGCACCTAGGGGGCATTCCCTTGGGGGGGGCCAGGACAAGCACCCAAGGGTGTTCCCTTTCCCTGAGGGTGGGGTGTCAGATGGGCTGAGCACACAGGGGCAATTGTTTGTGCTGAAACTCAGGGCGGAGCTGGAATTTTGGCTCCCAAGCAAGCCTTGACCCTGGGTCTCCTACGGCGTGTAAGTGAGAGCTCCTGGGAGCCGGGCGTAGGCACCAGCTGCTGCAGCAGGGTTTGTGGTTCCCCGGCCCCGGAGGTGACAGCAGGACAGAGCTCCGGGCACTGGCCCCGCTGAGAGCACATGTGCTGACGTCCACTTGCGGGAAATGAGCTGAGCTCCTTGTACACCTGCCTGGCACACGGGCGGAGCCCTGGGCAGCCACAGGGGTGGCCTGCTAGCACCTTGGCTCACCCAGCTGTCCTTCCCCGGCTGGCTGTGAGCTGCAGCTCCCACCAGCACCCCGGGCCTAGTCTAGTCTGGCTCTTAGAGGAAAAAAAACCCTTTGCTGGACCCTCTGCCTTGGCAGCAGGAGCAGAGCCCACTCCTGGCAGTGTGTGTGTGTGTGTGTTGGGGGGGCGAACCACACGAACCTCCCCCCGGGGTGTTGTTGCCCATGGCAGCAGAAGCTGAGGCAGGAGGCAAGCCTGGCAGGACAGCACTGGGGCGACGGAGGGAGCTGGGCCAGCCTCAGGCCCAGCCAGTCCCCGGCCATGCGCTGGCCCAGACTTTCGCTCAAGCTGCTGGCTGCGGTGCCAGCATCTGAGCTTGTTCGTTTACAGTCCGGCTCCAGCTGAGGTAGCCGCAAGAAAAACCTCCATCCTCTGCTCAGCCCTGCAGCTTGGAGAGGTGTGAGCTGGCCCCCATCTATCTCCCGTGGGGGGTGAGCTTCACCCTTCCAGCACTGTGAGGATTGTGAATGTCTCTCCCATTCACTGGTTAGCTGCTCAGGGTGTGGCTGAGCTCTCCCCTGACATCCAGCAACCCCAGGGGGATTTGCATAGACACTCCCACTCTGCCTCGGCAGTCAGGGGCAGAGCTGCGTTAGGAAATGATTGGTGTTGGCTGGTTTGGGGTTATAAATCACTTTACTGAGCCCAGGGGTAACAAAATGTGGTTGATTTGTGTATGAGGAAAGGACAGCAGAACTGTGCCTAGCATTGCCTGGGAGGTCACCCTAAGCTGAACCTCTCATGCAAAGCCAGCAGTAGGGATGCCAAGTGCCACTGAAGATGAGTGTATGGGCTGTTGGGTTTCTACTTGGGTGTTTGTCTTCTGGTTTGAGCTTCAGGGTACAACTACAGGGCTGGCAAATACCTGGGGCTGGCCTGTGACAGCTGGTTCAGCCTAAGGGGCTGTTTAATTGAAGTGTAGAGCTGATGGCCAGAGATCTTGCTGCTTCGTGAGGTCCCAGAGCCTGGGACCCACCCCAATGCTACACTGTATGCCCTGAGCCTGAGTCAACTGGCACAAACCAGCCCCAGGAGTTCCACTGTCGTGTAGACGTAGGCTGAGCTGCAATTTGACCCTCCCCTTTCCAGTGCTTAAAGACCGAGCTGATTGGACTCAAGTGAGAGTCCTTGGTTCTGTGCAGTGATGGGTAGAGCTGAGATCTCTGATGAGTAAGTGCAGGGGCTCTGGCTGAGTCATGGTGAGGGGGTGACGTTGTAGTGAAAGGCGACGAAAGGGCAGCCCCGCAGAGAGATTCCTCGCTAGCCAGCGAGAGCTGAAATCATGAAGAGCTGGGGGGTCTCAGAAACACGGCATTGTGGAAGTAGCAGTGAGTAGCAAGTACCAACAGTGGCAGAGCTGCCCGTGGCAGAGATTGCAGCGGCAGTGAGCCCGTTGCAGAGGGGGCGGTAGCAGGGTGGGGGGTGTTGCTCGGGGTGCACGGGATGCCGCAGAGTTAGAAGGGAACAGCCTGTTAAAGGGACGTTTGTTTGGACTTTCACACCAGGAGGTGGGAAACTGAGGCAAAGGCCCCTGGTAAGTTTTCCCAGATCAGGGGGTGGGGTTGGAGCCGGTTCTGTTTTGTATTGTGAAGAGGAAGCCCTAGATACTGACCCTGTCCTGTTGCTGCCGACACCACCTGGCTGAAGGGTTATATGCCCTCCCCAGTCAGCTGAGTGTGGCCCTGTTCCAGCCCCACAGGGAGAGCCCCGAGAAAACCTGCTCACGTTTTGATCAGCGGCATTGGCTAATGTGAGCTGGCTCAGTGGGTGGGTGGCTCTGGGAAGGGCCCTCAGCTTTTTCTCCCCCACATCTGAGCCCTGAAGCTAGAAGAGGTCAGATGTGTGGAGACTTGATAAGGGGCTGAGGAGAGGGGCATGGAGAGGAGCGTGCCAGGGGGCCATGCCCAGCTCCCATGCTGTCTAGTCTAATCTAACCTCTGCCTTCTGCCATGAGGCTGTGCCCCTCACTGTGGCATCTGCACACTGCTGGGCCAGGGGCAGCAAGGGGGCTGTGGGAAGCCCACAGTAGATGGGCCGTGTGCCCAGTAATAGCACCACTCAGGGCCCCCCACTGGGATGGTCAGGCTCTCCGCGACTGTGCTGCACGGCGGGAGGAGTCCAGAAGAAGCTAGGCGGCGGTGGGGGAGGGAGGGCAGGGGGCCTGTTATAAACAATTACATCCTGCCCCATTTACCATCAATACCCCCACTACTGTTCCAGGAGCATGTGGACACTGGGCCTGGGGCCGAGCACAGACACCCAGTGAGAGACGGGCCCTGCCCCTCAGAGCTTACAGCCTCCGTAGACGGTGGGTGGGAGGGGAAATGGAGGCACGGAGGTGGCAGGACTGAGGTGTCTCGAGTTGCAGGGCCCTGCCTTGCCCTGCCCCCACCAATTCCCTACCCAGCTATTACTTACGGGTGCTGCCTGTGGCGAAGGGATCCACTGTGGGAAGGAGCCTGCTCAGGTGCCTCGGAGAGCCGCCAAGGGCCGGGGCTGGGTCTGCCAGGGGCTGCTCCCTGCCCTCTGAGACGCCCGCCTGCCCGCCAGCCTCAGAACCTGCTGTGGGCGCCGCGCCCAGCCAGCCTGGGCGGATGGATACACACACACACCAGTGGGGCTCTGACAAGGATGGGGCCACCCCCCACCCCTGAGAGGATTGAGCTTCAATTTACCGCTAGGAGGCAGCGTAGTGAGCAGCTAGAACACTGGACTGGGCCTCAGGAGCCCTGGGTTCAAGCCCCAGCTCTGTCACTGGCCTTCTGGGTAAGGCCCTGCCTCGTGCCTTAGTTTCCCCATGGGGGTAATGATACTGTCTTGCTTTGAGAGCGACAGATGCAAAGCATTACACATGCTCATTTGATTTGCTCACTGCTACAGACCAAGAACATACAGTCTGGTTTCCCCAGTGGGCTCCTCGGGTCTCTGCCTCACCCAGCAAGAGTGCGCATATCTCAAGGCAAAGCATGCATTTGCACGCACACTTCCTTTCTTCCCTGTGTCCATTGGAATCAAATCGGCACGGGTGAAATTTCAAGCCAACCCTTCTCCCCTGTCTGAGTGGAGGGCCCTCCCCCGCCCCCTTCTCACCTGCTGGACTTTCGGCAGCTCATTGCAAAGACACCAGCTGAGTTTCCAGTGTGCAGCCCATGCAGCAGCCCCTGTCTGTTATTTAAGGCCTTCTGAATACCTCATCCAGATGCAAGCCCGGCACAAGCCCCATCTATCCACTGCCTTGCCAGGCCCCCGTCCACAGAGTATCTGAGTGCGTCACCCTCAGTCACAGAGTTACCCCTGCGCCCCCTGGGAGGTGGGGAAGGAGCAGCCCCATTTCATGAGAGAGGCACCGGGTGGATTAAGTGACTTAGTCAAGGTCACCCAGTAGGTCAGTGGCACAGTCAGGACTAGAACCTTCCCGAGGCCTTTGCAGGTCACCCCCTCCCACCCTGGCCTGGTCTGGCCTGAGAGCAGGAAAGTGCAAATCCAACTCAAGGTGCTGTTTCTCTTTCCCATGACTGTTAGCGCTGGGCAGGTCTGTAGAGAAAACGCCACGGGCAGCAGAGCTTAGCTTTGTGCCCTCAATTGGGCGTTACCAGCAAAGCCAAGCCCTGGGAAGGGGGAAATTTGACCTGGTGCCAGCGGTGGGGGAGATTCCTGGATTCCCCAGCGGTGTTGTGCAGAGCAGCCGAACCTTCGCCTCCTAAGGCAGCAGCGGGGCCAGACAGGGAACCTGAGGCCCAGCCCCGATTCTGACGACTTTTAAAAGCATTTTAAAAAGTTTGTTTATATATCTTTACATTACAAGAGGGTTTAATGATTTTGTTATACTATAAAATGAAATGAAAAATCACAATACACCAAATTTTGAAGCAAAGTCATTTCAAAATGAAAAAGTGAAAGGTTCCATTCTGAGAAAATCAAAATGCTCTGTCAATTCTGTTCTAAACACAATGGCACTGAACTCGGCGTTACCGCAGAATGTTTTCATTTTGTCAGATTTGCTTCGTCTGATGGAAAACCTTGGTCAGCAAATTTTCCAAGATAGAACCCAGATAGAAGAAGGAAAAAGGAAAGGAAACCAAAATGTTGTCTTGTTATGTTTTAAATCTCATGAAGTTTTAAACAAATTCCTGATTTTTGAACACTTGTGGCAGGGGCTGCTGACATGGGCCTGTCTCTCGCTGTGCATCTGTGCAGTGCCCAGCTCAATGGGGCCCTGATCTCAGCTGGGGCAGGGCCTGTCTCTCGCTGTGTATCTGAGGCGCCTGGCACAACAGGGTCCTGATCTGAGGATGTCTAGGGGCCAGTGGAAGGCACATACTACCAGTCACTGTCTGATTCTTCCCTCTCAGTTGCATGTCCCCAGGGCAATGTCTTTGCTAGAGGAGCTGACTGACTTGAATTACTGAGAGCTAGCAGGAGTATCAGGTTGCCCTGAATTTCCTTCCTGCGCTAGCCGGCTTTGCAACAAGACCTGTGCAGGCCTGACCTGCTGCTTTGTTCTGCGGCTGGAAAGAGCTGGCTCACTAACAGGTGAGCGCTCTGATTTCCTTTGAAGCGTGCCAGGAATGGAGAGACCTTTGGAGCGGCTGATCACGTGGTGCGTGGGGCGAGCCTTAAGCCAGCACCTGCCAGCGGGCAAGGCTCACTGTGCAGCTGCAGCCATGGCTCACATCGCCAAGTCCTTCTACGACCTCAGCGCCACCAACATCCACGGGGAGAAAGTGGATTTCAACAACTTCCGGGGCCGGGTGGTTTTGATTGAGAACGTGGCATCCCTCTGAGGCACGACGGTGCGGGACTACACCCAGCTGAACCAGCTGCAGGCCCGGTACCCGCAGCGGCTGGTCGTGCTGGGCTTCCCTTGCAACCAGTTTGGCTACCAGGTATGTGGCACCTGCACACACAACACCCCCCGCCCCCCATGTCCTCTGCCTCACCAAAGAGCCCTGGAGGTTGCAGGCCCTGCAGGATCATCCCACTCCAGCATGCTGAGAATGCAGCGGGTGCTGGCTCAGTGTTTGGAGAGCTCCCGCCAGCCAGGGGCTGGGAACAAGAGACGTGTGTGGCCCCAGATCCTCCTGTCTCACCTGAGCATGTGGCCGCTGGGGTAGGAATTGCGTGGGGGGGGGGGGGCACAGCCTCTCCAGGATGGCCACGCAGCAGCACGGCGACATGGGAACAGTGCCCCCAGTCCAGCCCAGAGATCAGTTTCAGAACCAGGCAGTGACCCAAGGGATCGGCTGCCCAATGCCCTGTCCCTTACACCAGTGACACTCTGCCTTGCACCAGGGTGTGGGGCAGGGGCACCCCGCCCTTTGATTTTGCTGCCAGTGCCCTCCTGCATGGCACAGGCGGGTATGATTTAACTAGCTGATGCTGGCCTCAGCTGCACCTGTAAAACCCAATGGCCCAGGTGGGTCCGTGCTGAATGGAGCATGCGTTTTGCATGCTCCTGCCTGAAGCTGGGCTCCCTGCTACCAGCCGGCCTCCTGCTGTCCTGGCAAGGTGCCCTCCTGCCCACGTAAAGCCTCCTTGACGACCTCTTAGTGGCAGTCAGAGCACTGCCCAGAGGGGGGCATTGGAGCAGCTCCACCCTAGAGGTGGCGGAGATGGGCCCCAGCGTGCGAATATCTCACCTGGCTGCAGCCTGGTGGGCAGGGCCCAGGCTGCCCCAACCAGACCAGCATGAGAGGAGCTAGAGACAGAGCAGAGTGGCTGGGTCCCTTCCAGGGGCCAGGGCAGGGTTCTTGCCTGGAGAACCTTCTTTGCTGCTGGGACCATACAATCCAGCTGCTGGTCAGGATGTTTCCCCTGCTCCCACGTGGTGGGCCAGTGGGGAGGTCAATGAACAGGGACACAGGACACCTGGGTTCTCTTCCCAGCCCTTCCACAGCTTTACTGGGTGACCTTCGGCAAGTCACTTCCCTGCCCCGTGCCTCAATTTCCCCTTTGCCTGTCTTGTCTATTCAGACTGTGGGCTCCCTGGGGCAGGGACTATCTCTTGCTCTGGGTCTGTGCAGCACCTGGCACAATGGGGGGGGGGGGAGTGATCTCTGCCAGGGTCTAAGCAGTGCCAGGACAATGCCCCCACCCCGATCTCAGCTGGGGTCTATGCAGCTCGGGACACAACGGGCAGCAGGGCGGGGATCTTGGTCACACCCTGCATTCCTCACAGTGTGCTTGTCGGAAGGCAAATAATGACTGAGTGGCAGAACAGGCCGGGCCAGCGCCGTGTGGGCTGGGACCATCCATGAGTCACTAAGGAGACGGCGGGACAGGGCTGGGCTCCAGTCCATCCCTTGACTCCGTCGGCCTGACACGCCCTGTCCTCTCCCCGGCAGGAGAACTGCACCAACGAGGAGATCCTCAACAGCCTGAAGTATGTGCGCCCTGGGGCCGGCTTCGAGCCCAACTTCACCCTCTTCCAGAAATGCCAGGTGAACGGGCAGGACGTGCACCCCGTCTTCGCCTACCTGAAGGCCCACCTGCCCACCCCGGCCGACGAGCCCTCCGCCTTCATGGGCGACCCCAAGTTCGTCGTGTGGAGCCCGCTGCGCCGCGACGACCTCTCCTGGAACTTCGAGAAGTTCCTGGTGGGGCCCGAGGGGGAGCCCTTCAAACGCTACAGCCCCAAGTTCCAGACCATTGCCATCGAGCCCGACATCCAGCGCCTCCTCAAGCTAGCCAAATAGGGGGGCAGTAATGGGAGTCCAGTGGCAGCGCCCCCTGCTGGAGGGGCGCGGTGGCCACTCCCTAAGTCTCAGCCCGCTGCAGCCGGCGTCAGCGCTTTACCGGGTGACGGCCCCCTTCTAAACCACATGGGGAGGGGGCCCGAAGGGGGTAAAGGCACCGAACGCTCGGCCCGCGGCACTGGGCACCGTCCAATAAACAAGCCTGAAGGGAGCTGGGTCTCTGTGTATTTTCTACCCCTGCTCCCTGTTGCAAAGCCTGGCACAAGAACAACAGTGTCAACTGCCTCCCCCTGGCCCGAGCAGGGAGGCCCAGCCTTCCCGGGTGACACGCGGAGACAGCAAGGGCACTTCGGCCCTGGGTCTTGTCCCAGCCTCCACCGTGATGGCTGAGGGACCTGAGCCCTCGCTGCTGTGGAGGTAGCGGATGTGTGTGTGTGGGGGGGGACTGAGTGCCCATGGGGGCTGTATTGGAGGGAGCCCGGCACAGAGTGGTGGGTGCCCAGGGCAGTGAGCTGGGCACAGGGCTGCCCATCATCGAGGCTAGCAGGGAGTGAGTGTCAATATTCCTCCTGCCTAAAAGGGCCTCGCCCATTAAAATGGCTGAGAGGGCACGTGCCCCTCGTGGCAAAGCAGGTTCACAGCTCTTTGTGAGCAGGGGCCCAGAGACGGCAAAGACCGCAGGGTGCTGTGCAACCCACCCCTCTGCAATGGGGGCCATGCCCCGTAGCAACCGGCCCCTTTGCCATGCCCCGGGAGCAGCCCGCCCCTCTGCCATGCCCTGGGGGCCGTGTCCCATGGCAAACCCAACTCCTGTGTGCTGCTCTGGGAACAGCCCCAGCTGCAGGGGATGGTGGGGGGTCCCCGACAGCAAACCCAGCCCCTCTGCAAAGCATCAGGCTGGGCGGGGTCGCTGTGCCCCAATCCAGGAAGCCCCCTGACAAGTGGCTTGGGAAGTGGGGGGGGAGGGGGCTGCCCTGCTGCCTCCTACTGTTTCCTGGCCTCCATGGAAAGCACTGCAGCAATGACCTCTGTGGGGGGAAGTCTGTCTGCCTTCTCCCCTCACCCCCACTGGAAGGGACCAGGAAGTTACCTCCTCCCATGGGCTCTTCATTCCTCTGCCAGTCTCGACAGCTGAGGACCTGCCTTCCAGGAGCATCAGGAGCAGCTGCTTTCCAGGCCACAAGCCCTCACAGGGGGGCATCAGTCCTGGAGCTGCCCTGTCACCCACGGGGCCCATTTGGCCTTCTCAGGGATGGGGGGAACTGCCCGTGTCCGAATGAGCCTATTGCCGGGCCCCCTTCACCCGCCCCAGCCCAGGGATTCGTTTCTTGCTCCACTCCCCAGGTCAATGCAGAATTACAGCCCCAGCCCTGCTGTGTGTGCAGAGGCTCAAAAAACACGCCCCGAGTGGGACTGATGCTGCCTGAGGCTGCAGAGAGCCTGAGCCCATTGCTGGGAGGGAGCTGCCCCAGATGTGACCACACAGCAACGCCACAGAGAGCCTGAGGCGCAGATTCCCTGCCCAAATCAGGGGCCTGGGTGGCTCCTGGCACCAGCTAAGGCAACTCAACTTGTGTCCCTGCTGCCACACACACACCCCCTGCCCTGCCTCCAGCCACAGCAGCCAAGGTGGCTCCATGCCTAGGATGGGAGTCATGAGAGCATCTCGCTGGGAGCTGTGGCATGGTCTAGTGGCTAGGGAACTGGGATAGCATTCAGGAGACCTGGGTTCTACCCCCAGCTCTGCTGCAGAGTGACAGCCCTGCTCAGTGCCTCAGTTTTCCCCCCCCTTTGCCTTCAGCGTGAGCCCTTTGGGGAAAACAGCACCTCCCACTGTGTACGTGCAGCACCTAGCACAACAGGGGCCTCTGGGTGCTATCATAATAGTGACACCCCCAGGGGCAAGTCTGGCCAGGGCCCAGCCTCTGTTTCAGGAAAGGAGCTTGCAGCGGGGGAGTGAATTGTGCCGGTGGGCTCAGCAGCTACAAGTCTGCCTTCCCCCTGTCAGGGGGCACTAGCTGAGGGGAAGGCAGGCTTGTAGCTGCTGAGCCCACCTGCTCCCATGGGAAGAGGCTCTGTCCTGCAGGCAGAGGGGGCTGCTCTTCCTGCTGGCAGAAATCGGGGTTCCTGGGCAGCTCCCCAGATCAGCAACTGAGATTTTCCCAATGGGGTCAGGGGTTTTAACAACTTGCCTCCCATCACAGTGCTCCTGGGCAGCACGGTCTAGTGGTGAGAGCACCAGGCTGCAGCAGACCTGGGGTCAGTCATATTAAAGGTCAGACCTCACCTCCCCCAATCTGTCCCCCTGTGTAATAGAGACCCAAGCTCCCTGCAGCCAGCCCAGCCCAGCCCAGCCAGAGTCCATTGCTCCGACATGCAACGCAGGCTGGCTTTACAGATGCCAAGGGCTGGAGAACTAGTCGCTCCAATAGTCAATTCCCCTTCCTCTTAAAATTCTGCCCTTTTTTCTAGTCTGAATGTCTGGCATCAGCTCCCGGCCCCTGGATCTTGCGCTGACGGTGTCTGGTAGGCGACAGAGGCCTCCAGCAGAAATCTCCTCCCCAGGTAGCCACCTGGAGAAACTAGGCCACCCAGGCTCCTTCAGTCACTCGCAGTCAGGCAGGGCTGCAGCCCTCAGAGCCTCCTTGGTCTCTCTTCTGACCCCTCTCCAGGCGATCCCCGGCACTGCTCCTGGGTGACCTTTGACAAGTCACTTTCCTGCTTGTCACCTCAGCTGTCCCAGCTGTAAGGGGTGTGTGTGTGTGAGTGAGTGATGCTTCTTGAGACTCCTCCGTACAGAGCCTGGAGGAAAGGCCCCAGCAAGGCGCTCCGTATTAAAGCCAAGCAAAAGCACCCAGTTGCACTGGCAGAGCGCATGCAGGGCCCTCCCGTTGGGCAGCACAGAAACGCCCAGCCTTGGCTGCCCCTCAGGGTGCGGGGCCAGAGGCGACTCTGCACTGCCGTGCCTTCACTTCCTCTGCAGGGGTGCGGCATGGCTGTCACCACAGCGGCAGGGAGCCAGCTGGGTCTAATCCACGTGGCTTCCTTTGGTGACACATCACCCACTTCACTGCCCCCCAGGCTGGAACAGGTATGGGCACTTCCCTCAGCACAGCCCCTTTTCCTCTGCCAGGGGGCACAGGAAACAGCCCAGCAAGCCCTGCGCCATCCTGTCATGAACGACTGCCCCGTGCAAACCCTCCCAGGAATTCCACTCAGTCTAGCCCGGAACCTGGCCTGGGAGCAAACCTCTGGGGCTTCGTGGGAAGCGATCCGGATTCTGCACCAGGCTGCTGGTCTCCCAGCAGATGTTTCCATAGCACTCCGGGTTGGCAAGGCTACAGCCAGCAAACATTGCAATCGACAGGCCCCGCTCTTTGCCCCACCGGTGAGCGGGATAATAGGCAGCAGAAGGGCTGACTCACCAGAGGGCCCCACGAGAGCAGAGGAGCGGGTTATAAAGGAGAGCAGGTCTCTGCTGGGATGAGCCTGGAGAAATCCCCACTCCCCAAGGGCTGGGCGTTCCGTGAGCCTGGAGCAGCACCAGCCATGATCGGGGCCCCACCGTGCTAGACGCGGGACAGACAGCTAGGAAGACACCACTGCTGCCCCAGAGCACTCCCAGTTTATTGCCCACCTGTGCACACGAACAACTTGTTTGCTGTGCTCTTCTCCTGAAGGGGAACACCACACTGCAGCCGGTCACCCCCGGGAGGAGGGCCAGCAGCATGGGATGCCCCTCAGCAAAGGCTGGCCAGGAGATCTGGAGCCACTTTCCCCTTCCATTCAGAGGGAGACTACAGGTCCTAGGCAACAAGTCTTGCTTGTTAGCTCAAGCAGCCTGGCCACAGCAAGTTTCCTGATACGGCTCTAACCTGGGCCCGGTTTGCATGGTCCTGGACCACGGCGTGGGGGAGGAATCCGAGTGACTGCGGAACAGCTGAGACAGGGACAGCTGGGTGGAGAGCAGGTGTACCAGCCTCCAGACTCCTTTGGGGGGCACGCTAGGGTGCACCTCGGGGGGCTCTGCTACTATATCAGCCAGCTCTAATTTCATTACAAACTATAGATCCACGCAGTGCCCCTGCGCACCGGCTGTAAAATTACCTTCCAGGGGGTGGGGGCGGGATCCCAGACCAGGCACCGTGGACAGGACAGCAGCTGTTACCTTGGTTTGTGCCAAGGACCGTCCCACTCCCTCCCCCTCAGCATGCTCCCCACCACAGTACCAGTTCTCCAGGCAGCCTGGCTTACACCTCCCTCCCCGCTCATTCCTCCAGGCGGGGGCCGGGGTCCTGAGCCTCTCTGATGCCTGGGGAGGAGCGGTGTGCTGGACCGTGGGGCGACTCACGTTCACAACAGAGGGCACGTGTTTAATGACTGTAACCCGCCATCGCTTTGCCAACAGCCTGGCGAGGCTGGACGCAAACCCATGGCGGCAGCTTCAGAACAAGGGGGCCGCCTGGCGAGGGTCATCGGGCAGGATGCTGATGGAGTCCTCGGCCCTGCCACACAGCAGGCACAGCATGGTGTACTCCTGCAACAAGACAGAGGGCGCTCACGCGGGGGCAAGGGGGCGCTCGCTTCCATATGCAGGGCTGGGAATCTAGGCTGCGACACTCCGTTGTCCCGGGGGTGGGCGTGAGATGGGGTATGCACCTACACCCTGGCCAAGATTCAGGCCTGGAGGGAGGAGCTAAAAGGGGGAGAGCCCAGCTCTGGGGGCGGGGAAAGCAGATCTCCAGCTCTCACCGGGTGCAGGTCAGGGCCTCCCTGAGGGAAGGGGGGCTGGGTCTGAAGCTGGGAGCCCAGGCAAGTGTTAACGAGAAAAGGGACCCTGAGTAGAATGGGGGTCCAGCCCCAGCTGACCCTCCTTTCTGAGTTCCTTGTATTTGTTTTGTAACTTGGCTACCTCTGCAGGGGAAGAGCTTTGATGGAGGGCTGAGCAGCCATGGCACCAGACCATGCTGGAGATGGCTGCTGACCAGTGAAGACCTGGAGGGAAACTGAGCCCAGATGAGCAATGCCACAGTAGGCCACAAGGGGGCGCAGATGCCAACACTGCCACATGGTGACAACACTGCCACATGGTTCAGTCTCTTCCAATGCGGCACAGCAGGGCGCCCAACCTAGAGTCATGCCGGAAAGGGACTCATGCAGGCTGGCCTGAGAGATCAAGGAAAGTCCTGTGCCCAGACTGGCCTGCAGAGAGCATAGCTGTGGCAGTAGGAAACCTGCCTCCCCACTATCACTCAGCTTTGCTGTGCACAAGAGCCAGAGAGACGGACTGGGCTCCTGGCCCTGAGTGAGCGCAAGCTCTGAAAGACCTTACTGGCGACCAGACCCTTCAGGGCCCTCTGGTTTCTCCCCAGGGCTCCCACACACAGACATTGGGACTGCCCAGCGCTGACCAGGGCCGATATCAGACGAAAGCTCCTAAGATGGACCAGCAGCCCAGCCTCTCAGAAAGCAGAGCAGGGATCAGCTTTAGAGAGGCCTCCAAGTACCCCACAGCATTGCATCAGGGCCTGGCAGTGCAAGGGCTGCAGCTAGCAGCAGCCTCCAGGGAGTGGCCACTGAAACCACGCCCCTCCAAGCCCGCTAGCTCCCTCTGGAGGTTACAAAGGGCAAATGGCACCCACAATGGGAGCACACTCCAGCAACCGCAGGTTTGGAACAGAAATGCGCTGAACTTCAGCTTGCGGAGGCATCGGTTCAGGAACCTCAGACCCAGAGCGGCCCCATCAGCCTTCCCCTGCTCTGCCCCCTGAGCGGGCAGCCTGAAGGGGCGGCTAACGCATGCCTGCATCTCAGAGCGTCTCGGAATGGTCCCGCAGCCCCGGTTGGTGGACTGTGCCCAACGCCTGTCTTCCATGCCAATCCATCGCGAAACTCTGCAATATGGCTCCCCTTGTTGCTCCGAAGCCCTGCTGACTGTCCAGGTGCGAGCCAGGGTCTGCCCGCAAAGCCCCTTCTTCCACTACCACCTCCTCCCCATCTGCTTCCACCGGCCTTGTCATCTCACCTACTGCTCTGCAGGCAGGTCTAATAAAACCCGCTGCCGAGGTAGAGGGAGAACACAACTAGCGAGGACAGGGGTCAGGCCACACCCATCCTGCCAGAGGCTCGGGGGTCTGGCTCTGCCTCCTAGGCTGGACCGGGGCTGCAGACCCCTGCGGACCTTCCCGTGCAGAAGAAATTAACAGCGGTGGTTCTTCCAGCAATTGTCCCATGGCCTTGCTGTGTGTCTGCTTTCAAACACCGATTCATCTGGGTCCTGCGCACCCTCAGTTCTGCAGCGCTTCATGCGGGGTGGAAAGTACTCAGCCCTACACCCCATGGCATCGGGTCCTAAAGCACTCAGGCTGGAATTCTCTATGGAGCCTAAGGGAGTTAGGACCCCAAGTCCTATTAAAAGTCAATGTCATTTAAGTGCTTTTGAAAACTGCAAACCCCCTCCCTAATCCCACTGACTTGCAATGAAATGTGTATTCCTAAGTTGAGGTGCTTTTCAAAATGCCAACTGAAAGCTAGGGCTGTAGGCACTCATGCTAAATCATGGGTTCTCAAACTGGGGGTCCGGATCCGTCAGGGGGCCGTGAGGTTATTACATTGGGGGGGGGGTTTACGAGCTGTCAGCCTCCACCCCTAAACTCCGTTTCTCCTCCAGCATTAATAATAGTGTTAATTACAAAAAATGTGTTTGTAATGTATAAGGGGGGGTCGCACTCAGAGGCTTGCTGTGTGAAAGGGGTCACCAATGCAAAGGTTTGAGAATCACTGTGCTAAATGCTACATCCATGCAAGGGAGCCAGGCTCCAGTTGAGCATACAGAATCTCAACCCTCGCATTGCATGGATGTCCCCTTGCCTGATCCGACGGTGCCAGATTAGCCCAAAGTGTCGGGAGCTGGAGAGATGCTAATCAGCGGCATGCACCCATCACCTAACTTGGGCACCATGCCCAGCGGGTGGAAATGCAGCTGTGGCAGCTTGGAATCCACAGCTGGAAAGTCAAGCCACATTCTACAGTGAAGCTGGCCCTACAAAAGCACAGCAGGTTGGGCAGTGACTTGAATCCCTCCCCTAGCTTCCTAGCTGAAGCAGCACGTGGGCTGCACAGGGCACAAGCTCACATGTACCATAGCAACAGTAGCCTGCAGAACCCTACAAACCAAGAGCACCTCCAGATGGAAACCCACAAAGCGGAACTGTCTGCTCCGGCCGCTGCGATCCTGGGGTTCCTTGTGCTTCTGTGACATCACTCCCAGGGCTTTCCAGATCTCGGGGCGTTCGTTTGAGGGAATAAAGGTGTGCGTATTTTTGATCTGTGTACATGCGTGTGTGATGAAGTGGGAATTTTCGGTGACTTTTTATGCCCCCTGTGTGTGCCTCGGTTTCCCCTATATCTTGCATGGCAATGCAGTAGGGAAACAGGACTGTTTGCTCTCAGGGCAGGTTAAGAGACAGAAGCATGAATGGCATTTAGCTGTCTGAGCCTGAATGGGTTGTTAAAAAGGTCTGGCTGAGGCTCACTCCATATCAGTGAAGAATCCAAGAGGACAATGGGACACGGACACTTAGTAACCTGCGCCCCAGAGGAGGATGGATTCTCCCACCTCTCAGCAGGGAGGCTGAGCAAACCCTCCAGCTGGAGAACAAAAGATCAGGAAGGCGGGAGGTGGGGTTAGGAGTTGGCTGTGGGAAGGGGTTGGGGCTCTCACCTGGGAACAGACCACGGAGGTCAGACTGAGACAGAGCCTGAAAGGGGTTCACCACAGCTTGGCTGGGCTCTGGGTTGAACAGGATGGACTTGGGCCATGCTTTACCCTTCGTTTCTCTGTGCTCACCTACGGCCCTCCTGTGCTGTGTAACAGCTGACAACTGAACCCGGCTGTTTGGACAACACTGAGTGTCACCGCAAATACTGCTGAGGTGCATGGTCCCTGAAGAGGGGACAAGTCTCTCCCAGGGCTCTGGCTCAGCTTGACTCACTGGGCAGAGCTCAGGGGGTGAAGCAGGAGGGCTGAAGCTGCAAAGGTGGCGGTGAAGCCAACTGGCCCACCCTGAAGAAAGAGTGAGACCCCCTTGGGGGTCCAGCACGCTGAAGGGCTGGTTCCAAAGCTGGGGGCGTAGCACTGATCCTGGGACTCCATGACAGCGTGCAAGACAACATACCTGGTAATCGTCCACCACGCTGAATGTATATTCGTGCCTGGCTATCATGTGATGACAATTCTTACACACATCTGGAACGAAAACCAGAGATTCACAAGGATCGCCTGCTTGGAGGGAGACCTCACTTACCACAACCTGGGGGCAGGGAAAGTCTTATTTCTTTTGACTGAAAATTGCACTGATCTGAGATCAAGGACCTGCTATCCTGGGTCAGTGACAAAAAGCCCTCCTGGTCCAAGAGGGCAGCGGTCATCTTAGAGGCAAAGCCAAATATCTTTGGATCCCCCCGGCTAGATCCACCCCAGTTTTCTAATACATTTGTGAATTTACCAAAGCAATAAAAAACTTGTATTTTGTAGCCCCACAAATGCCTGGAGAAATTGTTTTACTACATAAGGTTTCACCTTCACTGTACGGGCCAGGCCCATTTTTAGCTGGGAGCAGGGCAAATAGTTCAAAAGTAGTCAATTTTTCTAACCACCGGAGCCTGGATGCTGAACAGAAAACGAGACCTTTCACTCCTTGATATTCCCCAAAGCAGCACGCTCATTGGGTCACCTACACCAAAACCTGTAATCACTGGGGAAATGCACTGTATAAACTCAGGGGACTAATGGAAACATGCCACCTTTAACCATTCCCAACTCATCTCCTGTGCCATCCTACAAAGCACATTTATTTAATCTATGCAAGCTTGAGCGCAACTATGGCTCTGATACTGCAATTAGCTGGAGAAACTCTAAAGTCATTAACTTGGCCATTCAAATCCTGCAGAAATTGCTTCCAGCTTGTGGCTATTTGTAGGCCTCTGTGAAATGAGTTGAGGGGCATAAGCTAAGCTCCCACCTTGCAAAACCCATTTGCACTTCAGTCTCAGCAGGGAGGCCAAGGCACTGAATGGGCGAGGGCAAATTACTCTCTTAGTCCTGCAGATGGTTCCCTGGTGGTCGGGGTCCAGGCAGGGGATGAGAGAGAAGTCAGGATTGCCACTGGATTTTAGAATCCAGAGGGAGGTCAATATAGGGCCTTCCACGAGCACCAATGCAGATGGAATTGTCCATTCACTCCAAACAGTGTAAATGTAACATACACTAATAAATGCCAAACTGAGAACCCTTTCCTGCATTTTTTACAGAGACACAGTGATACTGACAACCAAAAACAACCCCATTCTCTCTCTTCACATCCCTTCAGTTCTCTTTCCTCACATTTTACCTGGCTTAAAAAAAAAATCGACACACACGAGGCAAGCAGGAGGTTTACTTTGGTGATTAGGGAGAGCTAAGCTATCAATTGCTGGAGAATTTAGGCTCTAAAAACAAAACATTAACCTGGCATGGATGCAAAATGTGAACAGATACAGAGCTGCTTCCCTGAGTTTGCCCCTCAGTTGGCAGTAGACTGACATTCACAAGACTCTGGTCAGTTTCACAGCAGCTGTTCACAACCCTGTGAGTATCAGTGAAGCTGCCCAGAATCACATCAATGATGTGATTAGAGTAAGTAGAGTAAGTAGAGTAAGTAGAGGCTTCTTGGGAGCAGTGGGCAGCAGCAGAGGCAGACACTGGAGCTAATCACAGGTGAGGATGACACACAAACGGAGGCAGGGGAGAGATTCTGGAGTCTCAGCAGCAGTGCAGCAGGGAGGTTGGGGGGTGATGGGGGAGCGTACAGTAGCAGAGACTCCTCCAGCTCTGGAGTGGGGAGGGGAGCTCCAGCCTCAGGCCTGGATTCTGAGAACAGTTAAGCACATGCTGACCTGGCTGTAGCCAGATCACACAGGTTTTGTGCTGCTGTAACTATGCTGGCTAGGGGATGTGATTTTTTTTTTTTAACCAACATAGTTATACTGATACAACCCCTCATGTTGACAGTTACACCAGAATAGATCCTTCCCCTTCCTGTAGAGACACTGTACACTGGTATAAACACCTTTGTACCTGTATATCTGCATCCACACTAGAGGGTTTTGCCCTTATTCATAGATTCCTAGCTTAAGGCCAGGTGGGACCATTAGATCATCTCATCAGACCGCCTGCATAGCCCAGGACAGAGAATTTCACTCAGTTCTCTCTGGACTGAGCCCAGTAAATTGCGTTTGGCTAAAGCAGATCTTCCAGAAAGGCCTCCAGCCTGGATCTGAAGCCTTTAAGAGGGAGCAGCCACCCCTTGGAAGTTTATTCCAATGGCTCCTCTGTTGGTCATGGTTAGAAATGTGGGCGTTATTGGTAATTTTGAATTTGTCTTTAACCCCCAGCAACTGGTATAGGAACCCCACTGGGATAATTTAAGCCGTACAACTTTTGACAAGGCCTTAGACACTTTCCAGCCAGGGACTTAAGTGAAAGTGGAGCCCACGAGGAAGGTCACAGGATAGCAGCAAAATAGAAATTTCAGCAACTTTCTCCTTCCCCGCAGGTGGGGACCTGGGTCACTGACTTAGATTTCTTTAGGGAGCCCCAGACAGCTCTCCTACTACCCTCTGGCCAAGAGAGGTCTGGTAACTTTTTCAAATCAAGTGCTAAACTCTCTCTCTCCCCACAATAGGCATAATAATAAAAAAACATGACACCTCACCCCTTTGCAGCTCAGGTTCCTAAAGCCTGTGGCTGTGCGCACACTTAATTGATGAGACAAACAAGGGGACCTCCTTACGGTCATAAGTGATGATTTCTTCTCCATCCTCCTCCTCCGTTGCTCTGTTTGCAATCAGCACAAAGTCCCTCTTGTTGCACTCCACACACCCCACGTAGTTGAGCAGGAAAGAGCCGTTCTCCAGGCAGGTGTTCCCCTACAAAATTGAGAGGAAAATTATCCACCTCCATTTCTATGTTATTGCCAAACACCCACCCCTCCCGCTTCAATTTGTCCCAACATTGTATTTATTGACAGCACACGCAAGGGTTAGGGAAGTGGTCCCCAAACTGTAGGGCGTGCCCCCTGCTCCAGAAAGTAGACTTACAAGTATGCGGGAGTTTGGGGGGCAAATTGACACAACAGAGTTTCCCTGCAGGCCTCTGAGCAGGAACAAAGGGAAGGGTGACAATACTGCAGTCTTAGCAAAATTTGGTACTCTGGAGGCAATGACCTGGGACCAGCCAGCTTGTGTAAAAGTGAATGGTTTACTTTTTTTTTAATGTACCTAAAAAAAGTGTTTTTTGGGGGAAAAAAGGTGTTGCAGTGATCCCTGCAGGAGAGAGTGTTCAGAGCCAAGAGCAGGAAGGCATCAACTGAGCAAGAAAGCCATCGGTACTTCAGAATGCCCCCGTAACATGGAGCCATCTCTATGGTGTTCTTTTTGTGGACACAGACGAACACGGATGCTACTCTGAAACCTGTCATCACACCAGGGGGTCTTGGAGCCACCATGTCCAACAAATCACATATACACAAACGTTCCTGGCAAGCAAATACTGCTGGCTGATTCTGCTTCCCTTCCCTGACTGTCACAGGGATCTCGCTCTGATGGGAACTGCTTTAGAGTCTGTGCCCAGTACTAGATTGGTAGATTCAATGAGCCTGGAATAACTGAGGGGAGTGAGGAGAGGTAAGAACACAGAGGTAAACAAAAACATATGAAATGTCATCCCAGAGTCAGCGGGGAATCTAGTCCAGTAACACACAGTTCAGAGACAACTGCAAGGAAGCCAGCAGTAGCCAATTCGGGAATAACCTTCCCCTGAGTGGAGTTTCATGATAACCCAGTCAGTTAGTGACCGACTTATGCCTTGAAACATGAGGGCTTATATCCCTCATGGGCAGGTCATGTCAATCTCTGTGCCTCAGTTTCCCCAACTGTAAAATTGGGGTAATGATACTGACCTGCTTTGAGATCTATGGCTGGAAAGCACTATGCAACATAGGAACTAGTTAGTCTTACTGTTGTTATGCCCTTTAAAAAAAGTCAGTCAGTGTACAGGAGAACCTCAGAGTTACAAACACCTCAGGAAGGGAGGCTGTTCGTAACTCTGAAATGTTCATAACCCTGAACAAAACATTACGACTGTTTTTTCAAAAGTTGACAAGTGATCACGGACTTAATACAATTTTGAATCCTTCCTATGCAGAAGAAAAATGCTGCTTTCCCTTTATATTTTTAGTCGTTTACATTGAACACAGTACTGCTTTCTCTTGGTCTCTGCTGCTGCCTGATTGCATACTTCTGGCTCCGAATGACATGCACGGTTGACTGGTCAGTCCAGAACGCTGAGGTTCTACTGTTACTGTGTATGAGCTCCTTATCTATGTGCCTAGTTCTTTGAATTCCTCTAAGCTCTTGGTCTCAGCAACACTTTGTGGCAATGAGTTCCACAGGTTTCGATAAAGCATAATTATTTCCTTTTATAATTTTAAATGTATTGTATTTCAACTCCATTGGTTGTTCTTTTGTTCTTGTAAAAAGAAAAGGAGGACTTGTGGCACCTTAGAGACTAACAAATTTATTTGAGCATAAGCTTTCGTGAGCTTATGCATCTGATGAAGTGAGCTGTAGCTCACGAAAGCTTATGCTCAAATAAATTTGTTAGTCTCTAAGGTGCCACAAGTCCTCCTTTTCTTTTTGCGAATACAGACTAACACGGCTGCTACTCTGAAACCTTTGTTCTTGTGTTACTACAAAGAAGAGCCTGACTTGCCTTCTCATCATTAATATTTTTGGATATCTCTAGAGAGGAGTTAAATAAAAGGGAACACAATAAACTGTCCCATCTTTTCAGTCTCTTCTCACAGAGCAGTCTTTCTATGCCCCCATTGTTTTTGTTACCATCTCAGTACCCTGTTCTTTCTGCTCTATCTTTTTCAAGGTAACACTATCTCAGAGGCAGGGGCATGGCTGGTTTATGTAACAGCACTGCATTGTCTGCAGTATTATTTCCTATCTCTTAGGCAGCTTCACGTTGCCTTTGCCCCATGCTATGCACTCTTAAAACCCAGCAGGGAGCAGGACTACCCCCTGGGCTGCGCACAGGATGCATCCAGAGGTGCTGGAACTAGGGGTGCGGGGGCTGCTGCCGCACCCCCTGGCTTGAAGTGGTTTCCATCACATACAGGGCTTACAATTCGGTTCAATGGCTCTCAGCATCCCCACAATACAAATTTTTCCAGAAGCACCCCTGGGTGCCAAAGGTACCCAGGGCAGCCTCTAGCCCACCCTGGCCTGAGGATAGACACTGCTGTGGCAGAAGGTCAGGAGGTGCGGGGGGGGGGGGGGGGGAAGAGGAGCGCACTTTACAGAGGGAGATGGGCATGATTCACCCTAGGTATCAAGTCAGAAACAGAACCCAGGAGTCCGGCCTCCCAGCCCAGCTCCAGCCCACCAGACCCCACCCCCGGACCAGAGCTGGGGAGAGAACCCAGGAGTCCGGGCTCCCAGCCCAGCTCCAGCCCACCAGACCCCAGCCCGCGCCCAGAGCTGGGGAGAGAACCCAGGAGTCCGGGCTCCCAGCCCAGCTCCAGCCCACCAGACCCCACCCCCGGACCAGAGCTGGGGAGAGAACCCAGGAGTCCGGGCTCCCAGCCCAGCTCCAGCCCACCAGACCCCACCCCCGGACCAGAGCTGGGGAGAGAACCCAGGAGTCCGGGCTCCCAGCCCAGCTCCAGCCCACCAGACCCCACCCCCGGACCAGAGCTGGGGAGAGAACCCAGGAGTCCGGGCTCCCAGCCCAGCTCCAGCCCACCAGACCCCACCCCCGGACCAGAGCTGGGGAGAGAACCCAGGAGTCCGGGCTCCCAGCCCAGCTCCAGCCCACCAGACCCCACCCCCGGACCAGAGCTGGGGAGAGAACCCAGGAGTCCGGGCTCCCAGCCCAGCTCCAGCCCACCAGACCCCACCCCCGGACCAGAGCTGGGGAGAGAACCCAGGAGTCCGGGCTCCCAGCCCCCGCTCAGGGAACCGGGGCGAGGGGGGAGACAAGCCCCGGCCCCGCTCACCCGGGACGGGTACTCGGTCTCCACGCAGCCCCCGCACATGACGCCGCCGCCGCCACTTCCGGCTTCCGGGAGCATCGCGTCTCGCGAGAGCTGCCAGCCCTGGGAGGGTTTAGGGGCGGGGCCGGGGAGGAGCCGTGGGGCTGGGTGGGCGTGGCCTGAGGTGTGGGCGTGGCCCGAAGGGTCGGAGCTGGGCTCTACGGGGTCAGTCAGGGCCGAGGGCGGGGTCTGAGGAGAGCAGGGTGGGGTCTGGAGGAGTGGGGCGTTGCCTATGGATGAGGGGGCGTGGCCTATGGCAGTGGGGCGTGGCCTGCAGGGTCAGGGTGCGGGGTCTGTTGGGAAGGGGGCGTGGCCTGTGGGCAGTGGGATGTGGCCTGTGGGGCCAGGCCAGGGTGGGGCAAGGGGAGAGTGGCTTCAGGCAGGTGGGTGGGGTAGGTAGGCTGAAGCAGGGCTTTCAGGTGTGTGTCTCTGTGCGTGTTTAACATGTGCGGAGAGCTGCCGCAGGAGGGACTCTGCCCCGCCAGCACCAGTGACCCATAACCCCTTCCCTGCCCCGATCCCTGTTTTTGTTTTTTTAACAGCCGCCCCAGCTCCTCTTCCGGTAGAAGTCTCAGCAGCAAAGGCGTGGCAAGCCCACTCCCCTAGAGTCAGAGGACTGGGAAAGGTTTCAGAGTGGTAGCCATGTTAGTCTGTATCAGCAAAAAGAAAAGGAGGACTTGTGGCACCTTAGAGACTAACAAAGTTATTTGAGCATAAGCTTTCGTGAGCTACAGCTCACTTCATCGATGCATTCAGTGGAAAATACAGTAGGAAGATATAAATACACAGAGAACATGAAACAATGGGTGTTCCCATACCCACTATAACAAGAGTGATCAGTTAAGGTGAGCTATTGTCAGCAGAGGGAAAAAAACCAAAAACCCTTTTGTAGTGATAATCAGGATGGCTCATTTCCAACAGTTGGTAAGAAGGGTTGAGTAACAGTAGGGGGGAAAATAAACATGGGGAAATAGTTTTACTTTGTGTAATGACCCATCCACTCCCAGTCTTTATTCAACCCTAAATTAATTGTATCCATATTGCAAATTAATTCCAATTCAGCAGTTTCTCATTGGAGTCTGTTTTTGAAGTTTTTTTTGTTGTAGTATTGCGACTTTTAGGTCTGTAATCGAGTGACCAGGGAGATTGAAGTGTTCTCCAACTGGTTTTTGAATGTTATCATCCTTGATGTCTGATTTGTGTCCATTTATTCTTTTACGTAGAGACTGTCCAGTTTGGCCAATGTACATGGCAGAGGGGCATTGCTGGCACATGATGGCATATATCTCATTGGTAGATGTGCAGGTGAACGAGCCTCTGATAGTGTGGCTGATGTGATTAGGTCCTATGACGGTGTCCCCTGAATAGATATGTGGACAGAGTTGGTAATGGGCTTTGTTGCAAGGATAGGTTCCTGGGTTAGTGTTTTTGCTGTGTGGTGTGTGGTTGCTGGTGAGTATTTGCTTCAGGTTGCAGGGCTGTTTGTAAGCAAGGACTGGCCTGTCTCCCAATATCTGTGAGAGTGAGGGATCGTCCTTCAGGATAGGTTGTAGATCCTTGATGATGCGCTGGAGAGGTTTTAGCTGGGGGTTGAAGGTGACGGCTAGTGGCTTTCTGTTACTTTCTTTGTTGGGCCTGTCCTGTATTAGGTGACTTCTGGGTACTCTTCTGGCTCTGTCAATCTGTTTCTTCACTTCAGCAGGTGGGTATTATATTTGTAAGAACACTTGATAGAGATCTTGTAGGGGTTTATCTCTGTCTGAGGGGTTGGAGCAAATGCGGTTGTATCTTAGAGCTTGGCTGTAGGCAATGGATCATGTGGTGTGGTCTGGATGAAAGCTGGAGGCATGTAAGTAAGTATAGCAGTCAGTAGGTTTCCGGTATAGGGTGGTGTTTATGTGACCATCACTTATTAGCACCATAGTGTCCAGGATGTGGATTTCTTGTGTGTACTGGTCCATGCTGAGGTTAATGGTGGGATGGAAATTGTTGAAATCGTGGTGGAATTCCTCAAGGGCTTCTTTTCCATGGGTCCAGATGATGAAGATGTCATCAATGTAGCACAAGTAGAGTAGGGGCATTAGGGGACGAGAGCTGAGGAAGCATTGTTCTAAGTCAGCCATAAAAATGTTGGCATACTGTGGGGCCACGCGGGTACCCATAGCAGTGCCGCTGATTTGAAGGTATACATTGTCCCCAAATGTGAAATAGTTATGGGTGAGGACAAAGTCACAAAGTTCAGCCACCAGGTTTGCCATGACATTATCGAGGATACTGTTCCTGACGGCTTGTACTCCATCTTTGTGTGGAATGTTGGTGTAGAGGGCTTCTACATCTATGTAGAAGAATAAATGGAAACAAACCAGACATCAAGAATTATAACATTCAAAAACCAGTCGGAGAACACTTCAATCTCCCTGGTCACTCAATTACAGACCTAAAAGTCGCAATATTAGAACAAAAAAACTTCAAAAACAGACTCCAACGAGAAACTGCTGAATTGGAATTAATTTGCAAACCAGACACCATTAAATTAGGCTTGAATAAAGACTGGGAGTGGATGGGTCATTACACAAAGTAAAACTATTTCCCCATGCTTATTTTTCCCCCTACTGTTACTCACCCCTTCTTGTCAACTGTTGGAAATGAGCCATCCTGATTATCGCTACAAAAGGTTTACTGTTTTTTTTTCTCCTGCTGATAATAGCTCACCTTACCTGATCCCTCTCGTTACAGTGGGTACGGCAACACCCATTGTTTCATGTTCTCTGTGTATACATATCTTCCTACTGTATTTTCCACTGCATGCATCCGATGAAGTGGGTTTTAGCCCACGAAAGCTTATGCTCATATAAAATTGTTAGTCTCTAAGGTGCCACAAGTACTCCTTGTTCTTTTCTCTTAGGACTGGGAAAGACAGGGCTCAGCCCACTCAAGACTAAAGGCCTGGCCTCTCAGCTAAAGGGCAGGAAACCACTAGACCGGGGTGCGCAAAATCCGGCCCCCAGGCCAAATCCAGCCCGCCTAACATTTCTGTCTGGCCCACCATGACTAAAATTTCTGTCTGGCCTCCTTTGCCCCGTCGCAATCTCCAAGTCCAAGCTGCTAAAAGTCCAGGTAGTGCCTGCCTACTGTGGCCCCACGTGCTTGCAGAAGTGGCCAGCTGCTCTTGGCACATCTCTGCGTTCCCCTGCGTTCCCCTGCCCACCCCCAGCACCATCGTCACAGCTCCCATTGGCCAGAAAACCAGCCAATGGGAGCTGCAGAGGCAGTGCTTGCAGGTGCGGGCAGCGCACAGAGACCCACTGCCCCCCTTTCCTCAAGGGGCGTGCAGAGACGTGACAGCAGCAGCCAGCCGCAGCCACTTCTGGGAGTGGCGTGGGGCCACGGCGTGCAAGCAGCCTGCCTGAGCCCTGCTGCGCCATCAACCTGGAGCCACTGGTGGTAAGCGCCTCCCAGCCAGAGCCTGCACCTCGCACCCCCTCCTGCATCCCAAGCCTCTGCTGTAGGTCAGAGCCCCCTCCTGCACCCCAATCCCCTGCCCCAGACCGGAGCTCCCTCCTGCATCAAACTCCCTCCCAGAGCCCACACTCCTCATCCTCTCCTGTACCCCAACACTTTGAACCAGCCTGGAGCTCCCTCCCGCTCCCCCTCCATTAATATAGTAGAAATGTGTGGCCCATGACGACTTACCAAAATTCATGGAGTGGCTCTCCTATGAAAATTATTGCCCACCCCTGCACTAGACCCAGGCCTCAAATGAGGTTAATCATGAGGGAGCCAGAGGAGGAAACTGAGCAGAGAACCCCTGGCAGCACCCAGTGCCCCTCAAAGCCATGTGAGGAGCCAGTGGACATGGCCCAGAGGAACTCGGTCCAGAGATCTGATCAAAATCTGCCCTGTAATGCACTATGATATATGCTTCAAATCCCTATGGCAAGAAGAAAGCATTGTGCTCCTCTGTTTGCACAATCCATGTAACTCTGCACAGAAATGAGGGGTTCGTGATCCCTTTGGCTGCACATGCACCTCTCAGGTTGCAGTGTGGGCTGGGGCAACTGACCATAATTAATCTCTGCACCAGTCCGTACAGCTGTCTCTTACGCCGTGAAGGGCACGCAGAGCAATGAGAGAATAAACGACTCATCAGATGGCACATTTACTTTGTCATTCCTCATGTCTGCTATTATAGCTAGGGCTTGTGATTTTGACCAAGAAACACAGATAAGACAGCCCAGACACCAAAAAAATGGAATTGGTGTTTAGCCAATGTCAGAAAAACACCAAATGGCTACTCAATTTCACGCCTTCCCCACTGCACTTTGTTTCCATAGATAATGTCCTGCTCCCTGGTGTGTAGGATTTGTCTCCACGGACTTGTCTCCATGGAGCAGTAATGCGGACTACAGGGGTGTGATTTTTAAAGCACAAGGTGCTGTGCATTAGTTTCTGTGTGTAGATCCTGATGGTGTGCACTAAAGGTTCCCTAGTGCACATTAACGTAGGGCTGTTTGAAACAATACTGTGAAAACACACTAGGGAACGAAGGCAATGAATGCTAAACCAGGCGTTCGATAACAAGGATACAAAGCTTCAACTAACATGTTGGTTATTTTTATATATGGAATACAAATTGAAATACATCCTGTTTAGGCAAGAATTTTGGGACGGACCTGATAAATATTTTCTTGTTACAGAATCAAAGAGAAAGCTGCCCCCCCCCAAAAAAACCTCCCCATATATTTGGACATCTACACAGAACTCAGAACCTGCTGACCTTCCCCAAATGAAATGAATAAACCCCTCCAAAACAGAACCCCCAATTATGGCTAAATCACTTTTGCCAGCCTCAGAGGGCAGAGTTAAGCTTGTGGGACAGAGTTCATGTGTACTTGACCTCTCCACACACTAGTACCAGCTCCTGGCTGTAGCAAGATGTGATGACCAGTGCATGGTCAGTCAGGATGCCCTTTGATAGGGTTTCTAGGAAGACCATGGTGAAGTCAGTGGGATCCCTACCCTGTCATTACTGTCTCTGACAGTGTGTTTTTAGAAACATAGAGGCGACAATTTGATGCTCAGAGATGAGAGAATGAGAGGGCTCCTCCTAATTACATTTCAGCCCTCCCGTGTTCCCTAACGCTTCCTCAGGGGAGCTATTCCATTGAGGACTCTGGTTTGAAGAGAGCTGGCTGCCCTAATGGCTAGCAGTGCCGGGCAAAATTTTTCATCCAAAACTTTTTTTCCAACAAAACATGCAGACTGCGCGACACTGACACGTTCTGGGAATTCACATCAGCTTCGCCCATTTGTTTCAGTCGAAAAAAATCCTGAACAAGAAAAGGCTGAAAAAATTGGAACTTTTGTTTTGACATTTTCAAAATGAAACATTCTGAGTCTGAAGTTTCAAAACCTCCTTTAATTGTATTTTAAAACCATCAAAAACATGTAAAAATGACCAAAATTGAAATGAAATGTTTTGTTTGACTCAAAACAATTTTCAGTTAGCTGCATAAGAACATAGGAGCATAAGAATGGCCATACTAGATCAAACCAATGATCCATCTAGCCCAGTATCCTGGCTTCCGATAGGGGCCAGTGCCAGATGCCCCAGAGGGAATGAACAGAACAGGTAACCATCAAGTGATCCATCCCCTGTCGCTCATGCCCAGCTTCCGGCAGTCAGAGGTGAACAGCATGTGTTGCATCCCTGATCATCTTTCTTGGCTAATAGCCATTGATGGACCTATCCCCCATGAACTAATCTAGTTCTTTTTTGAACCCTGCTATAGTTTTGGCCTTCACAACATCCCCTGGCAATGAGTTCCACAGGTTGACTGTGCGTTGTGTGAAGAAATACTTCCTTTTGTTTGTTTTAAACCTGCTGCCTATTCATTTCATTGGGTGACCCATGGATCTTGTGTTATGTGAAGGGGTAAATAACATTTCCTTATTTATTTTCTGCACACCAGTTATGACTTTATAGACCTCTATGATATCCCCCACTTAGCTGTCTCTTTTTCAAGTTGAACAGTCCCAGCCTTATTAATCTTTCCTCATATGGAAGCTGTGTTCCATACCCCTAATCATTTGTACCTTTTCCAATTCCAATATATTTTTTTTTGAGATGGGACCCATTTTCAAGGTGTGGGCGTATCACAGATTTATATAGCTGCATTATGATATTTTATTATCTATCCCAGGGGCGGGCAAAATACATCCTGTGGGTCGGATCTGGTCCGCCTAACATTTCTGTCCAGCCCGCCATGACTAACATTTCTGTCCGGCCTCCTCTGCCCCCTCGTGATCTCTGAGTCCGGGCCACTAAAAGTCCCACGGTGCAGTGGGGCATTCAGGCAGGCTGCCTGGCTGCCATGGCCCCACACCGATACCGGAAGCAGCTGGTTGCTGCTGGCACGTCTCTGCGTGCTCCTGGCAGGGGGAGGCAGCTCCGCACATTGCCCTTGCCCCCAGCACTGTCCTCACAGCTCCCATTGGCCAGAAATGCAGGGGTAGTGCTTGCGGGCATGGGCAGCGTATGGAGACCCACTGTCCCCTTCCCCCCAAGGAGCTCACAGGGACATGACAGCAGCAGCCGGCCGCAGCCACTTCTGGGAACAGCATAGGGCCACGGCATGCAAGCAGCCTGCCTGAGCCCTGCTGCACCGCTGGCCGGGAGCCATCTGTGGTAAGCACCTCCCAGCCAGCGCCTGCACCTCGCACCCCCTCCTGTACCCCAACCCCCTGCCCCAGGTCAGAACGTCCTCCTACACCCAAACTCCCTCCCAGACCCTGAACCCTCTCCTGCACCCCAAACCTCTCCCCTAGGTCAGAACCCCCTTCTGCACCCCCTCCTGAACCCCAATCCCCTGCCCCAGTCCGAGCCCCCTCCTGCACCAAACTCCCTCCCAGACCCTGCACCCCCTCCATTAATACAGTAGAAATGCGCGGCCCGTGACAACTTACCAAAATTCGTGGAGTGGCCCCCCTGCGAAAATTATTGCCCATCCCTGATTTATCCCTTTCCTAACGGTTCCTAACAGTGTTCGCTTTTTTGACTCCTGCCGCTGCACATGGAGTGGATGTTTTCAGAGAACTATCCACACCAACTCCGAGATCTCTCTTTTGAGTGGTACCAGCTACATTGGCTGCACATTTTAAAAAAAAATTGGTTTTGGTTTGACCCAAAACATTTCCCCCACCCGCCAGGTTTTGGAATTGCCAGCAAACAGAAGAATCGTTTGTTTGCCCTGCTCTGCTAAGGAGCGCTGGCCCCCTCACGGGGTGCCTGGGTGCTGTTAATGAGCTACGTCAACACATGCTCAGCTGCAAGCGTTCCATCCCCTTCTGTTGTTGCTTGGCATGGAAACCATTGCCAGGCTAACTGCAAGCAGGGCGGTGCTGTCCAGAGGCTTTGGTCTCCATGTGTTATGGGACAGGCCTTTCCCTCCCGAGTACGAGTTGCCTTCCTGTCTCTGAGCATCGCAGGATGTTGGTTCCCTCTGCTTCAGTGACCTGACAGTTTCCCTCACTGTGAAGGTTTCCTCCGGAGAACTTGCTTCATTTTAATGACCTTTCCCCCACATGCCATTTGCATTTTACTCGGTTGCACTGTCCCCCCCCGGAGCAATGGCAGCACCAGAGCCAGAGGCGCTGCCTGGCTGCTGTTGGTGCCAATAATACACAGCTGCTGCCAGATGTTAATTAAGCAAAATCAAATCAAGCAAATTAAAACACTGGGTTTTTAAACTCCTGTCTATGTAGTTAGTCACAGTGCTTGTTTCTTAGGGGCAGTTTGACCCAGCGGTTGAAATAACGTGGATAGTTACATTCTGGCCTGGTTTTTCCTCCTGGACGACTGTCACTGAGAAAGGGACAGTGGCTCAGAGGGAGGGATGTGATGACCACTCTCTAGAGGTAGGTAACAGGATGGGTTCAGGAGGGCAGGGGACAGTTATCCTGGCAGTAATGGGTTATTGTAATCACAGGGACAATTCAGGTGTGATATTAGTGACCGCCAGGGTTACATTAGAAAAAATCTTCATCGACGAGATGCTCCACTGGTGTCAGAACTGGGACATGGGCTGTCTAGCCTAGTGGTCAGAGCCAGAATCAGGAACCAGGCCAGGTGTCAGAGCCGGACTCAGGAACCAGGGATCAAGGCACAGGTCAGGTGCAGGTCAGAAAGTCGCCCAGTTGTTCAGTCAACTTCCGGTGCCTCCTTCTGGCTGAAATAGGACAGTTGGGCCAATCAGAGGGGCCAGTCATCATCCCCTAGTGGGTGGGGCCTCTGGGAGGAGGCAGAGTTATGCTAGTCTCTCACTTTCAATTGCGCTGGGTGGTGCTGGAGGGTGAGGGCTGCCCAGGCCCTGGGTTCAAGACCCGTGGGCCCCTAGAGTGGGTGTTAATCAAAGGAGCAGCAAATGAAGTGAATGCTGCTGCGAAGAGCCAGCAGAGCGACACCGGTTTATGCCAGCTGAGGATCCGGTCCCAGGTCTCTAAGGGGAAGAGCCATGAAGGGAGCTGGGACAATCTACCAAGGCTTTATCAACAAACCAGCTGCGGAGGGTGGTTGCGGAGTCACTGTTATTAGAGATACCCGACGCTAAAGTGGACCCTCCCATACTGAGCATTTGCAGTTGGGTGTCGGGGGAATCCCTCCACACTCCGCTTGCTTGGCCCTGCTATGGTTTAGCTGAGATAGGCCATTATCTGAACTGTCCCCAGGCTCAGTGTTTTGCATCACTCGCGCTGCAGTTTATCATTTGTGCTCTAGTTTGTCCATTGTTTGATGATGTTACTTTGTATTGCACCCTTGCATGCCTAAGCTGGCAGCGAATGGCCCAGCCCTTTAACAGCGGGTGAGCAAAGTGGAATCGACAGTTATTCATACAGCACCCCCAGGCCTTATCCAAGCTCTGGCCCCTGGGTGCTAGACACTGCACAGGCATATAGGGCCAAATTTTTCATCCAGCTCAGGGCCAGATTTCCAAGGGCTCAGCATCCACTACTGGGGGGAAAGGTGATCAGAAGGGCTCAGCACGTGACTTGCTGGGCTTTTCTGAGCATCTGGATCTTGGTGCCTTTTGAAAATCCTGGCCCTAGTTATCCATGGACCCTGTCCCCAAATGTTTTCAGATTTGCAGCTGTCCCAGATGTCTGGCCCTTGGGAAGCTTTTCAAGTGCTTGGACTCAAGCTCTCACTTCCAGCCTGTGTTGTATTGGGTTAGTTCAGCCCTTCCATAGGCAGGCAGGGCTGGAGGCACAGGACCCAGTTCTCTTCTTGCAGCTACAGCCAATGTGGGAATGCCTGGGTCAGGGTCAGCCTGGATTTAAAGAGACACAGGGTCATTTTAGACTCAAAGAGGTAGGTTTTGGAAAAAGTCTTGGGCAAATGGATGCATCCTCCTGGTGGCCAATCTCCCCCCCACACAGCCTCCGGTCAGAGCCAGGGAAGCTGGCATGCAGACTCACCTGCGGAAGGCCTGGATGTAAAAGTGGCCAAGCAGAGGATGATTAAACCCCCTCACTCCTAGTACCCAGAGGTGGCACAACTGCCAGGTGCCACTTGGCCATGCCAGCTCCCCTGTGCCCGCCAAGCTGGGGGTGAGGTTCCCTAGGTGGGATCCCCCTGCCCCCTTCCCCAGCTCTTGCCCCCTCAGCCAGGCTGGTGCAGGACCTGACTCCTGGCTCTGGCCCACCTGGGTGGCTGGGATGCCCAGCAGGGTGCTGCCAGGGCAGAGCGCAGAGGCGGGCCCTGATTCCACCCAGCCTGCAAGCAGCGGCGGCACCAGCATCGTCTCCCCCCACCCCCACCCCACGCAGGGCCAGCCCCGCCGCACCGCGCTGGGTGTGGCCGAGCCCTGGTGCGGGCCTGCTGGCTCCGGCGCCGCTGCTGGGCATCGCCCCGTGCCCGCTGCTGGCGCTGGCCTGGGGGCCCGCTGTGCTGCATTGCGGGGCGGGCGCCTCCTCCCCCGCCCTCCCCTGGAGGCAGCGGGACTATCTGGGCCGGGCAGCAGCGCTGTCCTTGCAGGAATGTCCCTGCTCGCCCAGATAATGTTATTTATATCGCTGGGCTGGGCGGCTCCGCTCGGCGCTCCCAGCGCTGCCCCAGCCCCGCCGCGCCTCCGCCTCGCCGCTGCCCGGCACTCCGCGCTGCTGCCGCTGCCCCTGCCCTGGACAGGTGAGTCCGCGCCGGCCGTGAGTTGCGCGGGGATGGACCTGGGGCGCACGGAGGGGAAGGGGTCCGGATCCGGGGCGCACGGGGGGGAAGGGGTCCGGACCCGGGGCGCACGGAGGGGAAGGGGTCCGGATCCGGGCCGCACGGGGGGGAAGGAGTCCGGATCCGGGGCGCACGGAGGGAGAAAGTGTCTGGATCCGGGGCGCACGGAGGGGAAGGGGTCCGGACCCGGGGCGCACGGAGGGGAAGGGATCCGGATCCGGGGCGCACGGAGGGAGAAAGTGTCCGGATCCGGAGCGCAGGGAGGGGAAGGGGTCCGGATCCGGGGCGCACGGAGGGAGAAAGTGTCCGGATCCGGAGCGCAGGGAGGGGAAGGGGTCCGGATCCGGGGCGCACGCAGGGTGGGGGGATGGTGCAAGGGAGGAGGTTGCAGGGGCGCAGAGAGAAGGGACAGAACTGGGAGAGACCCCTCCCCAACACACACACCCCTCTCTGGACACCGACCCAGCCCTCTGTGCTGGCGGGGCTGCTGTGCCGCATGGAGCCGGGGCGCTGCGTGGAGTGATGCGCCCTGGAGAAGCCTATTTATAGCGTGGACTTGGAGACAGTTTCCTGGCAAGCCTCTGGAAGGTGTGCGGGTGGGGGGTTGTTTCAGTCTCTCCATGCCCCTCCTGGCTGGTCCCCCCAGCGCCGCCGGAGGGACTCCTGGGGGGAGCTGGATGAGGGTCCCTTTCTCCTTGCTCTACTGGGGCGCTAAAAAGCCAATCCACGGTGTTTCTCTGTGTCCTGGGGTCAGGGATTCTCTCCCAGGAGATCCCCAAGTGTCAGCGTCTCTGGAAAGATCTGGTACAGAAAGAGCAAAGTTCGGGTCTGTGTGTGCTCCTGCCTGAGCATGCCCTAAATTCCTTGTCCCCAAGGGATTTATTATTTAGATTGCAAGTCCTTTGAGGCAGGGACTACCCAGTTTGTCCTGTGTTTGTTCAAAACCTACAGCATTGGGGCCCAAGTCCATGACCAGGGCTCCTGGGCCCTACCATAGTGCAAACAAATAAACAAGGAGAGGAAAAGTGGCTGGAGGCAGGCGTCTGGATGCCAGGGCGACGGCACTTTGTGTTTTGCGTTGCTCGCGCTGCAGTTTATCATTTGTGCTCTAGTTTGTCCATTGTTTGATGATGTTACTTTGTATTGTGAACAGCCAGCCGGTCCAGATCCCATGTCGGTAGTTGCAGCATAAGGACAAGCTGGATAAATTGGATGGGGGAGTGGGTGATGGAGCGTTTCCTCTGGGGGTCTCTGGCTTGAATCTAGTCTGTGTTGTTAAGGAGCCACTGCCATTGTCTGATGAGTGGGTCTGGGTTCAGGTGCCTAGAGCCCAAGCCAGCCCCCACTGCTGGCACCTCTAGCAGGAGTCAGCATGCAGCTCCCTGCCAGCACAGGACAGTTCCTTTTGGAGTGTATCCCGGTGCTTGCTCCCATCTTTCATGAGTCTCAAGTGATGGGAACTTCCGCCTTTCCCTGGGGAAGGCCAGCGACCGAGGGGAAGCGTCCTCCTGGCCTTAGAAGTGGCACTTCCCCCAGGGCTGTGGTGTGGCAGGGGCCGTTTGGTGGACCCCGTGATGGCAGTGCTGGTGTCTGGTGCTCTCAGGCCAGTTTCTTGCACTTTGAAAGTGAGTGAAACTGCCTGGGTTGCGTGTGCAGTGCCTGGTCAGAGCCCTGGGCAGAGAAAGCTGCCTTCACCCAGCTGAGCCTGGCTTCCCCACTAGTCCAGCTAGCCTTGGCCCATCCTTCCTGTACCATTTAGTCCTCCCACCAGCCAGAGTTCTCTTCCCCATTCCATTCACACCCCTGGGGTTTTGTCTCGCAAGCTGTGTCTGCTGCCACTGTGGGGCCTGAAACTGACAAGAGCCAGGAGGGGCTGGCTGGCTGCCCCCTGTCATTTCTTTGGTCATTTTAAATGTAGTAGCACCTCGGGTTGCACCTTCCTGCATGTGCAGGTGTGAGCCAGAGAGCACCCCTCTCTGCCCCCCAGTCTGTTCATTGAGTGAAGCCGGGTATCATGACGGAGCATCGACAGGCCACAGAATTAGGAATTCAAAAGTTCTGTTTCCTGAAGCAATGCTAACTCGGCCCCCATTTCACAAAGTGATCACATCTCAGTCCCTGAGCACCTCTGATCCCAGCCCCAACATTGGCTTCTTTTCTGTGGTTAATGTATAGAAATACGACATGCAAACCCTCAGGTGGAAGGCTTGATGCCATGTCTTGGCTTCGGACAGCTGTCCTGACACTGAGTTTGATGGGGGTTGTCCTCTTGATGCATTTTCATTGCTAAGTGTATGATCCAAGTGAGTGGTCTGCTCTTTCACTCTTCTGGACATTGTCAAAATGTGCCAATGGAGTCCCCTGTGCTTTTTAGGGCCTGCCCTGCGCATTGTCTGTGCCTGAGAGGGCTGCCAAGGTTCAGAGCTTGAAAAGAAAATATCTGACATTGTGTCCTCCCTGAGTTAAGGCTTCAGAATGTCTGGGCAGAGCTGGCATGGGGGGGTCCGCTCCGTGTGCAGCGGTTTTGTAGGCTTTGTGAGAGAGGCTGGGTGGCCCCGTAGCTAGGGGCACTCAGCTTGGACATGGGACCACCTGGATTTTGCTTCCTGCCCCTCTGCAAACTCCCTGTGTGATGTCAGCTTGTCTCTTTGTCCCTCTGTTCCCCCTCATGGAGGTGTGTGAAGAGAAGCACACAGAGATTGGGAGCTGCTCAGACACTGTGATGATGGGGACCAGGTCACCTATGGAGACAATGAGCTTTTTGAGGCAAAGGCCCCCTTTTGTTCTGCGTCTGCAGCGCCTTGTCCAATGGGGGCCTGGGCTGCGGCTGGGGCACCGAGGCGCTGCCCGCACACGGTGAGAGAGAAAGAGTGCCGGGTGGCCTAGCGCCTCAGCGGTGGTGGCAATGGCTGTGTGTGCTGTGCTGTCACGAGCTGTTCTCCCTCTGCTCCTTCAGCAAGTGTCCCAGGCTGGCCTGGCATCACTCTACTCCTGTTCTGGCTTGGCTCTTTGGTTACGCTCTTTGCCATGATCTGAAAGCCTGGACGGCCATAGCCTGTCCATAATGCCGAGCCCCTCTCAGCTAGTACCCTTGCCTAAGGCAGGCAGGGTTGCCTAGTGGATATAGCATGGGGTTGGGGTTCAGGAGACCTGGGTTCTAGTCCCAGTTCTGTCACTGCCCTGTGGGGTGGCCTTGAGCAAGTCACTTAATCTCCCCTTGCCTCAGTTTCTCCATCTGTAAAAGAGGCAGAATGCTAGGATGAGATCCCCTGACAGCAAGTGCTGTGTAAGAGAGAGCTAGGATTATTGTTTACCCTATTCCAGCTTCTGGGCCTCCCAGGGGTCCCATCTGCATTGACCCTGCCACTAAACCTTTCGAAGAAGCACCCCGCCCACAGCCTCGGCAGGTGGCCTGTTGCTGCCTCGTTAATATCTCTGATTACTGAAAGCAAAACACTAGGAAGCCTCCAATTTGCACACGAAGGCTACGTCTACACTTTGGCTCTCTACATGCCAAAGCAGTGCTGCCCCCAGCTAGACTCATACTTTTAGCAGCATGGTGGCCCAGTGCCTCTCCACTGCCAGGGTGTTTCCCCACCGCAGTGAAAGGCTCCGGCACTGGCTGGGAGGGAGCAAACAAAGGCTCCGTCAGCTCCCCACTGCTGGAGCCTTTCCCCACTGCCTACCCTTGCCGGACCCTTTCCCTGCAGCGTGGGCTCTGCACGCCGCCATGAGCGTCGCCATAGCCTTAGCTGAGAGGTGACCCAGTATTTCTATTACTGGCCCTCTTGTCTCAGCTTGTCCCACGGTGTTGTACACCTCACAGTCCCACCTTGCAGTGTGACGTCAGCTCTTCGGGTGTAGGGCCTGTCTATTTCTGGGTGGCCCAGCTGTGGCCGGGAGTCAGATCTGCCTGCTGGCTCTTTAATTACAAGGCCGGATACCTGAGCTTCCTTCCAATCCTGACTGGAGCCTCTGGGGGCTGCTGTGAGAGGAACAAAGTTAATTCTCTGACCCCAGATGTCCAACCAAGCAGCAAGCCGGTCCCTAGCCCCAGTCAGAGGCGGGAGAGGAAGGTGGTGGTAGGGCTCTTCTGAGCTCTGCCCACAAAAGGGGCCCCACTCACATGAGTCAGGACAGGGTTGTGTTGCTGCTGGGCTCCCTCTCTCTGGAACTGGGATGAGCCCTGCCCGGGCTCCCTGATTGGCAAAAAAAAACCCCAGTGCTGGCACGTCCTGAAGGCCATGCACGTTTGGCACCCAGGAGCCGTGGTACGGAGTGAGCCGGGCAGAGCTGCAGCCCCTTCCCTTCCTTTCTGACAGGCGCCGTGCTCTGGTTGACAGTGATGACATCCCCTCACCCCGAAGAACGGGGCAGTTCACACCTCTGCGAGCAATGGTCCCAGGCTCTCTGCGGACTCGGGGCTGGTTGCCCCCCGACACCTTTCGGAGATATTTGTTTTCAAAACCATAACGGCTAAAGACTGACTTTGTTTTGAAATGAAACAGAGATTCTGGAAATTGGGTCCTGCTACAGCATGGAGATTGTTTCTGTGCAAACTTCCCCTCTCCTCCGGGCCTAACTTCCCCAGAGCTTCTCTGGTTCTGAAAGAAGTCAGCGAAGCTGCAGAAAGTAGAAAGATGGCATCAGATGCATTAGGGTGACCAGATGTCCCGATTTTATAGGGACAGTCCCGATTTTTGTGTCATTTTCTTATATAGGCACCTATTGTGCCCCACCTCCTGTCCCAATTTTTCACACTTGCTGTCTGGTCACCCTAAGATGCATTGACCCTCAAATTCTTAGAGGCTTTAGAAGTTAGATGCTAAAGTGAACATGCAGAGTTTTGTCCAAACCGACCTGCCTTTTCCCTTGCTACAGATGGTTTATCTCCCCCTTCAGCAAATCTAAATAATAACGCGTAGCACTCTCCAGCATGATAATCTTCAAAAGGATTTCCAGACACTCCCTGATCCTGGGGTGGCCCTGAGCGAATGATGGGGGATTAGCTTCTTGATTCCTATAATGTTGTTTTCACGGGGCAGCCTCTCACCTCAGCAATTGACACCCGTTAATTAAAAGGAGACCCCCCCTCCCCCAGACCCAGCACTGTGAGAGATGGAGGGGACACAGGAGTGACAGTGTATGTTTCCATGCAGCACCCTGTGGGGTGGTCTGAAAATTCACAGTGATCAAACACAGCATGAGCTCAGTGTTGACCATGTTTTTGATCGCCCTTTAGTAAATTGGGTGACCAGGAAATTTGGTTTTCCTATATAATCATCTGAGATTAGCTTGATGGAAGTCACCCAAGTGGCTCAGTGACTGGGTGGGCACAGACTCCTGCGATACCTAATGGAGGGGCGCTCTTTCCGTTGTTGTTCTCAGAAGCAGGTGTCTCAACTTATGTCTAGACATGAAAGCTCTGTGACTTTTTCTGAGCAAGGGTTTGTTCCGTTGGTTGCAGTGAGTCTGATCTGCCCATAAGTGCCGGCTCTCTGGTTACTAGGCTGGATATCTTGCTGTTCAGCCAGCCCCCAAGTGTCGATTACCATGGAGAATTCCTGCCCTTACACCTCATGCGCCGCATTAAGACACATACCCAATGAGCTGGCAATGCTCCAAACGGAAACAGCAGTCACATGTCATACTCTGCCCCTCCATCCCCTGACACCATCTCTCAGACCCTGCCTTGATTTCCCACCCTCCGCGCTTCACTTCTGTGTTGAAAATAGGCCAGATTCTCCAGTCGCTCTGGTGCTCTGAAGCTTTGTGCAGTTCCCCAACGTTTAAAGTATTTCTTTGGCATGGTCTCAGGCACCAGCATGATTTCTGGTTCTTGTTGTTTTAGCCTGTTACTATCTTACTATGTTCCTATCTAGCAGGCAGGTCTATCTAGCATAGGTGTTTATGTGGCCCCCATTGCTGGAATGTCTGTGTTAACAGATTTAGCCTTGTGTCACGGAGTCACAGGATCTGGTCTATGCTCCAGCCAGTCACCCATCCCCTGGGAGTGACCCTTTAGTGTACCAGGTCCCACGCAGCTCCGCAGGGGCAGGCCCATGGCCTCCACCCCTCCAACACTGGGCCATCAGCACCAGCAATCCCTGACTCTCTCAGGGGCTCCCGAATCCAACCTCACCAGCTCTCTGCAGGAGGCGTGTACTGTGTCCCTTCAGGTGCAATGCTCCCCTGAGTATGTATTTACAGTGACACCGGCAGCCTTTGCATAACAAGGCAATCCTTGAGTCATAGCCATTAGCCCTTTCCCCAAACCAGTACCCTGGCAAGCCAGGACTCCATCTCTGGCTCCCTCTCTTGTCCCTTTGTTCACACAGGAGAGACCCTGAGTCCCCAGGAGCAGCCCCTTTCCCCATCACCTGACTCCTTTCCCCCTTGTTCTCCAGCTCCGTTCTCACATCCCACCTGCCCAGGATTTCAGTGAATTGCTCAGGCCTTGGGGTGTCTCTTTGTCAGGGTCTTGATTTGTCTTCTTTAACGGGCCAGACAGGGAGGCGACACCACCCGCCTCTGTCTCTTGTTCTGCCCTGAGAGCAGTTCTAATCCTTTTCCCCCCACCCTGGGTAGCCATGCAAGGCGTAGGAGGAAACTGAGGCAAGCATCAGCATCATTAAAACGTTACAAACAACTCCCTCTTGAAGAAAAGGAGGACTTGTGGCACCTTAGAGACTAACCAATTTATTTGAGCATGAGCTTTCGTGAGCTACAGCTCACTTCATCAGATGCATACCGTGGAAACCTCCCTCTTGGTTACACCTCACAACACCTGGGGAGGGGAGGTGTACCCACACAGGCCCTGAAGGGGTTAATGGGGGCCTGAGAGGCCTGTTAAGTCCAGGCTTCACTGAGGGTGGAGCCCAGCTGGGGAGGAGCTGGGTGGGGATAAAGCCAGGAAGTTTGCAGCAGAGTGGGAGGGGGTCCAGAGGGTCAGCAAGGAGTCTGAGGGAGCAGACCTTAGTTGCCAGCCCAGAGTAGAGGAAGGGCCTGCATTCCCCTCCCAGCCACCAAGGAAGGTGGGATGAAGCCCCTGAGATAAGGGTTGTGAGGACCACAGAGCCCAGAGATGGAGGGAAGACCTTCTGCAAGACCCCAGGACTATAGCTGGGTTGGACTCTCTGTTACCCCGGAAGTTGTGGACTAAAGCATGACCAGACCGGAGGGCCAAGTGGCAGGAAGAGAGACCACTGCAGTGATGGAGTGACTGTGGGCAGGGGGACCATCCAGGGATACCCTGCTGTGCCACCTCTGGCTATGGGGATGCGCACTTGCAGTGAGTAGACCCTTTGACCGGATTTCACATAGATTGTAAGCGCCTGGGAGCAGGGCCCATCTTGTTTGTCCAGCACCTGGCACAGGCCTGGGCTCCTAAGTGCTATGGTAATACACCAATTACACTAATAATAAGGGTAATACAGATGGGAAACTGAGGCACAGAGAGGCTAAGTGACCTGACCAAGGTTACACAGGAAGTTTGTGGCAGAGTAGGGACTTGAAATGAGGTCTCAAGTCCTGGGCTAGTGCCTGAACCACTGCCTTGGAAAAGGCAAGTTTAAGAGTGGGCTGCAGTGCTGCCAGCTCACATAGGTTTTTTTCCATGCCTCTCACAATATCTGGCACTGTCATAAAGCACCAGCTGCTGGAGTCAGGTAAGAATCTTTCATCCTTTGAAAACGGTAAGTTTCTAGACCAGGGGTGGGTAAACTACGGCCCGGGGGCCATGTCCGGCCCTTCAGACATTTTAATCCGACCCTCGAGCTCCCATTGTGGAGCAGGGTCCAGGGCTTTCCCCGCTCTGGTGCTCCAGCTGGGGAGTGGGCTCAGGGGCTTGCTTCGCTCTGTGTGGCTCCCGGAAGCAGTTGGATGTCCCCCCTCCAGCTCCTACACATAGGGGCAGCCAGGGGGCTCCGCATGCTGCCCCACCCCAAGCGCTGCCTCTGCAGCTCCCATTGGCTGGGAACTGTAGCCAATGGGAGCTTCAGAGGCTGCACCTGCAGACGGGGCAGCGCACAGAGCTGCCTGGCCGCGCCTCTGTATAGGAGCTGGAGGGGGGACATGTCGCTGCTTCCGGGAGCTGCTTGAGGTAAGCGCCACCTGGAGCCTGTACCCCTGGCCCACTCCTGCGCCCCAACCCCCTGCCCCAGCCCTGATCCCCCTCCCACCCTCCTGCACCCCCACCCCCTCATCCCCAACCCCACCCAGAGCCCGCATCCCAACCACCTGCTCCAGCCCAGAGCCTCCTCCCACATCTTGAACTCCTCATTTCTGGCCCTACCCCAGAGCCTGCACCTCCAGCCGGAGCCTTCACCCCCTCCCACACCCCAACTCCCCATTTCGTGAGCATTCATGGCCCGCCATACAATTTCCATACCCAGATGTCACTCTCGGGTCAAAAAGTTTGCCCACCCCTGCTCTAGACCATGTGGTTGCAGAGAAAAATTTGAAAAGCTGGCCCCTTGAGGCTCTGAAATCTGGAAGGCAAAGGAAGACAACCTCGTGGATTGTTTGGGGGAGAAAATCAGATGTTTTTAAAGAGGATTGTATTTTGGGGGGAGCCTGCATGCTGAGCCCTGACCGGCGAGGCTTGGCAAGGCAGAGGAGGGCTGTGGCATGGGGACACTTCTCCGAAGGGAGCAGAGATTATACTCTGGTTTATGTCGCTGAGATCCATTTTTAGCCTGTGGCATGTCAGTGTGTGCTTACGTCCTGTGGATTAATTGACATGGGAGGCTCACTGCAGCTGGTCCCTGCTCTCAGGATGTGCCCAGTGTTGGCTAGACGGCCAGGACACCTTTGGGCGTTGGCTTCTGGGAAGTCTGGAAAAGGTTTGTTTCTTTATTTGCGTCCCCACAGCACCCTCCCAAAGAAGAAAGCTAGATCCCACGGACTCTGCTGTCCTGTGCTTCTGGGCTGGGCTGCTGTCTGGGCAGAGGCTTGAGGATTGTGGGGATGGACTGGCAGGTGGATCGAGTCCCCTTGGGCACAGGGAGAGCAGGACACCCGGAAGCCTGGTTCATTCCTAGAGCGCTAGGACAGAGTCAGTGCGTGCAGGACGGCCACGTCTGCCCTCTCGGGGGAGCCGCTGATGCTACTTACATCGGTGGAGACGCGTCCCAGTTGTTGAACGATGCAGCAGCCCCTTGCTCCCCTTATCCGTAGGCAGGGTGCTGAGCCTGAGGACACGGATACAGGCTCTGCCTGTTACAACAGGGCTCTTCTCTGCTGAGGACCGTGCAACTTCCAGCAGCACTAAACGTGGGGTGGCTCTTCACCACTCGCCTCTCCTGGCGTGGTGATTCGCTGCCCCCACCCAGGTGGCAGCTGGAGAAGGAGTGGCACTGCCCGTCAGCTCACACTCACGCTTATCGCTTGTTCCTGCCGGCCCTCGGGCCGACCTTGAGGCTGCCGCGTGGAAGCGCAGCGCCCCGTTGGGCCCGTGCCGACGGGATGCATGTGTCCACGTGCCGGCGGTGAGGATCGCCATGCCTGGTGCTCCCTCACCACTGCCAGCCCTGGGGGCTAGCGTCACTGGGCAGGGGCAGCGGACAGATTAACAAGCATTTTCTGTCCTTGGGATGGGCTGTGCCATGGGGACCGTCGTTCCCAATGCGGCACGGGGGGGGAGTGCAGCCAGGAGTGCCCGGAATAAGTCCCACGTCTCTGACCCAGCCATGGGTGTGAGCGTGACTCTCCCGGTTACACTATTGCCAAGGGGTACCCCTTCTCTGGCACTGCAAGTTGGGAGCTGGGCGTGCTGCAGGGAGTGCCCCCCGTGGAGACGGGGAGCAGGTGAAATCCAGCCCGGTCATTATGGGGAGAGCAGCGGCTGGGATCTCGAGCCCTTTACCAGCAGGGTCTGTCCCACCCAGTGTGCCCTGCTCTGGAGAGCACAGCCTCTGTTGACACCGTCCCCCCCCTCCCCTGGACAGTGTGTGCCAGCCTGCGGGGAGGGAGGCGTGGGAAGAGCTGTGAGAAGCTGCCCACCTTTTGACCCTGCTCCTGCAGCAGCCAGCGTGAGCCACGCGCGTAGGCAGGGCTGCCGGCCTGAGCGCCTGACCCGGCCCCGCTCGGCAGCGCCCCCGGCCCACAGACCCAGCCCCGAATGCTCACACCCAGGGCAGCCTGTAGCAGGGAGTGGGGGGGGCAATACCCCGTGAGAGCCAGAACCCAGCAGTAGCTAGCACATGTGTGTGCCCATCCTTACCCTGCACATCCCCCAACACCCTCCCACACCCCATGTTCTGGCAAGATCCTGGTTACATGTGTGTGAGACTCTCTCATGTGTGTGTGTGTGTGTGAGAGAGAGATTCTCTCATGTGTATGTCAGAGACTCGTGTGTGTGTGACACTCGTGTGTGACTCATGTATGTGTGTGTGAGAGACACTCGTGTGTGAGGCTTGTGTGTGTGTATATGAGAGAGACACTCGTGTGTGTGTGTGAGAGAGAGAGACATTTGGGTGTGTGTGTATATGAGAGAGACACTCGTGTGTGTGTGTGTGAGAGAGACATTTGGGTGTGTGTGTATATGAGAGAGACACTCGTGTGTGTGTGTGAGAGAGAGAGACATTTGGGTGTGTGTGTATATGAGAGAGACACTCGTGTGTGTGTGTGTGAGAGAGAGACATTTGGGGGTGTGTGTATATGAGAGAGACACTCGTGTGTGTGTGTGAGAGAGAGAGACATTTGGGTGTGTGTGTATATGAGAGAGACACTCGTGTGTGTGTGTGAGAGAGAGAGACATTTGGGTGTGTGTGTATATGAGAGAGACACTCGTGTGTGTGTGTGAGAGAGAGATATTTGGGTGCGTGTGTATATGAGAGAGACACTCGTGTGTGTGTGTGTGAGTGTGTGAGAGAGACACACTTGTGTAAAAATAAAAGGAGGACTTGTGGCACCTTAGAGACTAACCAATTTATTTGAGCATAAGCTTTCGTGAGCTGCAGCTCACTTCATCCGATGTTACTCTGAAACCTGACACACTTGTGTGTGTGTGTGTCTCATCCATTCCCAGTAGGAGCTGGTTTCCCGTGGGGCCTGCCTGCTACATGACCTCTCATTGTTTCCTGCCTCAACTCTGCATTCCCCGATTTCCGCCCCCCTCAGTTCAAGGCCTGGCTGACTCAGTGTGGATCAGACCCAGAACAAGCCCATGGAAGGGTCTGCAATGCGGCGGGGCGGGGGGTGGTGTGTGTGTGTGTTTCCTTTCCTGTAACTTCCTTGAGTCCGGAAAGCTGGAGCCCAGCCAGTTGACCGCGCTGGGCAGGCCAGGGCATTGGGCAAAGTGCTGGCCCTGTGGGCCCCCAGGCTTGCGTTGTGGAGAGCAGCGGGCGGCAGCTCCTGCCCTGGACCGTCTCCGGCCTCCGCGGGGCGGAGGGAGTGGAGACAGTGGCAGCCAAAAGCTGTCATTGGCTTCCCAGAGCCTGTCCTTGCCCCACTCCCAGGCCCCAGCACTGTCGCATCTCTGCGTCACTTGGGCCTCCAGCTGCTCCGAACGTGGTTCTGGGGGAGGTAGGCAGAGCTGTGGCTGTGGGGAACATGACTTTGCTGGGGCTAAGTTACTCTTCGTTTCTCCTCCCTGTCAGAGCGTCTCCGCTGGCTCAGGCTTGTGTCGAGGACAGGGCACTGGCTGAGGCTGCCAGCTCCCAAAATAAGACCCCCCAGCAGCTGTGGAGCCAAGAGACACTTATGGTTCCCCAGCCGAAGGCTGAGCACAGACAAAACCAGGCTGAGTGTATCTTGTAACAGTGGGACTGGGCTGGGGGCTAATTGCAGACACTCCCCATTGGCCACCGTGCAGGTCCATTGGCTTTCAATGGGGCGGGGACACCTACGTCCCCTGGGTGTTTCTATTAGTTATACCCACAGTCCTGATTGGCATCAGAGCCTCACTGTGCTGGGCATTGTGCCAACACACCCGTGGGATCTCACTCTTCAAGACACCCAGCGTACAATGGCATGGCCAGGATAGGAAACACTGACACAAATTCTCACGTTTTTGCTAGCTGGTTTGTTTTGCAATTTCGTAGATTCCAAGGTCAGAAGAGCCCAGTGTGATCATCTAGTCTGACCTCCTGTCTAACACAGGCCAGAGAACTGCCCCCAAATAATCCCTAGAGCAGAGCTTTTAGAAAAACATTCAGTCGTGATTTAAATATGGTCATCGATAGAGAATCCACCACGACACTTGGTCAATTGTTCCAAAGGTTCACTGTTCACCTTCACTGTTAAAAATGTACACCTTATTTCCAGTCTGAATTTGTTTAACTTCAGCTTCCAGACACTGGATCATGTTAGACCTTTCCCTGCTAGATTATCAAATATTTCTTCTCCGTGTGGGTACTTATAGCCTGTGACCATGTCAGCCCTTAACTTTCTCTTTGTTAAGCTAATAGATGGAGCTCCTTGCGTCTATTGCTGTAAGGCAGGTTTTCTCTCTAATCCATTAATCATTCTCATGGCTCTTCTCTGAACCCTCTCCAATTTATCAACATCCTTCTGGAATTGCAGACACCAGAACTGGACAAAGGATTCCAGCAGTGGTCGCACCAGAGTCAAATACAGAGGTTCTCTACTCCTACTCAAGATTCCCCTGTTTATGCATCCAAGATCACATTAGCCCTTTTGGCCACAGCATCGCAGGAGTTCATGTTCAGCTGATTATCCACCATGACCCCTAAACCTGAAGAAGAGCTCTGTATGGCTCACAAGCTTTTCTCTCACCAAAAGAAGTTGATCCTATAACAGATAATATTACCTCACCCACCTTGTCTCATGTTAATTTTTATCATTTTAGTTTTTTCATCAAAATGTTACGTGGTACCAAGTCTAAGTTACCGAAGTCTAAGTGTATTACCTCAGTACTGTTACCTTTATCAACCAAACTTGTAATCTCATCGAAAAAAGACATCACGTTAGTTTGGCAGGTTCTGTCTTCCATACATCCATGCTCACTGGCATTATTACATTACTTTCCTTTAATTCTCTATTAATCAAGGCCCATATCAGCCGCTCCGTTATCTTCCCCAGAATTGATGTCTGGCTGGAAGACCTATAATTACCTGGATCGTGCTATTTACCCTTTTTAAGCATCAGCAGAACATTAGCTTTCTTCCAGACTTCTAGAACCTCCCCAGCATTACAAAACTTATTGAAAATCAACACTTACAGCTCCTCAGCCAACAACTCTTGGGTGCAAGTTATCTGGACCTGCTGATTTCAAGATGTCTAGCTTTCATAGCCACTGTTTAACGTACTCGTGGAATGGAAAAAATGTCATCATCATCATATGATGGTTTTTCCCCAAATACAGATATTTATTGAACACTTCTGCCTTTTCTGCATTATAATTTATGATTCTACTATTTCCATCTAGTAATGGATCAATACCATTGTTAGGATTATTTTTGTTCCTATTACCTTAAAAAATTCCTTTTTATTGTCCTTAACTCTGATGGTCATAAATTTCTAAACATAACGTAAGAACGGCCCTACTGGGTCAAACCACTGGTCCATCTAGCCCCGTATCCTGTTTTCTGACAGTGGCCAGTGCCAGATGCTTCATAAGAAATGAACAAAACAGGGCAATTTATCCAGTGCTTTGTTCCCTGTCATCCAGTCCCAGCCTCTGGCAGTCAGAAGTTTAAGGACACCCAGAGCCTGGGGTTGTGTCCCTGACCATCTTGGCCAATAGCCATTGACGGATCTATCCTCCATGAACTGATCTCATTCTTTTTTGAACCCAGTTGTAGTTTTGGCCTTCATGACATCCCCTGGCAACAAGTTTCACAGGTTGACTGTGTGTTGGGTGAAGAAATACTTCCTTTCGTTTGTTTAAACCTGCTGCCTATTAATTTCATTGGATGACCCCTAGTTCTTGTGTTATATGAAAGGGTAAGACTTCCTTATTCACTTTCTCCATACCAGTCATGATTTTATAGACCTCTATAATATCTCCCCTTAGCCGTCTCTTTTCCAAGTGGAACAGTCCCCTCTTCTTTATCTCTCCTAATATAGAAGCTGTTCCATACCCCAGTCATTATTGTCACCCTTTTCTTTCCAGTCCTAATATATCTTTTTTTTAACTGAGGTGACCAGAATGAAAAGCAGTATTCAAGGGATTTACATAGTGGCATTATGATATTTTCTGTCCTATTATCTACCCCTTTCTTAATGGTTCCTAACATTCTGTTAGGATTTTTGACTGCCACTGCACATTGAGTGGATGTTTTCAGAGAACTATCCACAGTGACTCCAAAATCTTTCTTGAGTGGTAACAGTTAATTTAGACCCCATCATTTGGTATGCATAGTTGGGATTATGTTTTCAAATGTGCATTACTTTGCACTTATCAACACTGAATTTCAGCTGCCATTTTGTTGCTCAGTCAGTCAGTTTTGTAAGATCCCTTTGTAACTGTTCGCAGTCTGCTTTGGGCTTAACTATCTTGAGTAGTTTTGTATTGTCTACAAATTTTGCCACCTCGCTGTTTACCCTTTTTTCCAGATCACTGATGAATATGTTGAACAGCACAGGTCCCAGTACAGAGTGTTGGGGGACCCCACTATTTATCTCTCTCTTGTGTGAAAACTGACCATTTATTCTTCCTCTTTGTTTCCTGTCTTTTAACCAGTTACTGACCCATGAGAGGACCCTCCCTCCTATTCCATGACTGCTTGGTTTGCTTAAGAATGTTAGGCGTAGGACCTTGTCGAAGGCTTTCTGAAAGTCCAAGTACACTATATCCACTTGATCGCCTTTGTCCACAGTTTTCTTGACTCCCTCACAGAATTCTAGTAGATTGGTGAAAAGAAAAGGAGGACTTGTGGCACCTTAGAGACTAACAAATTTATTTGAGCATAAGCTTTCGTGAGCTACAGCTCACTTCATCGGATGCATATTGTGGAAAATACAGTGGGGAGATTTATATACATAGAGAACATGAAACAATGGGTGTTACCATACACACGGTAACAAGAGAGTGATCACTTAAGGTGAGCTAATACCAGCAGGAGAGCGGGGGTGGGTGGGAGGGGGGGAACCTTTTGTAGTGATAATCAAGGTGGGCCATTTCCAGCAGTTGACAAGAATGTCTGAGGAAAAGTGGTGAGTGGAGGGGGGGAATAAACATGGGGAAATAGTTTTACTTTGTGTAATGACCCATCCACTCCCAGTCTCTATTCAAGCCAAAGTTAATTGTATCCAGTTTGCAAAATTGTATCCAGTAGATTGGTGATGCATGATTTCCCTTTACAAAAGCTGTGTTGACTTTTCCCCAACATATAATGTTCATCTGTGTGTCTGATAATTCTCCTCTTTACTATAGTTTCAACCAGTTTGCCTGGTACTGAAGTTACACTTACCAGCTTGTAATTTGCCAGGACCACCTCTGCAGCTTTTTTTAAAAAATTGGCATTACATTAGCTACCATGTAGTCATCTGGTACAGAGGCTGGTTCAGCTTGTCCCTTTGCTTCCCTTATCAATTTTCTAGAATTCCTAACTTCTGATTTATATTCACTGCCATCAACTTCCCCTCTTTGCGCTTTCTTCCATTTGTTATATACTATTTTTATAAACCAGGTTGTTTTTTTTAACCAGTATGGTCATCTTCCTCAATTGTGGTTTTTGGGGTATATAGTAAAGTATTCTTAAACAGTTCCCAATTATCAGTCACATTTTTCTAATTAAATTCTTCCTCCCAGCTGATTTGGCTGTAACTGTTTTCAGCTTTGTCAAATTGGCCCTTTTAAAGCGCCAACTGTATATAATATAGAACTGGTCTGGACCTTATTCTGTTTGCACATCACAGATGTGGTCTAATCATGATCACTTGTACCTAAACCGCCATTAATTTTTAGTTCTGTGAATAGCTCCTCTTTATCTGTCAAAACAAGGTCTAATATGTAATTACCCGCGTTCGGTGCAACACTTTTTGAGTTGGGAGATTGTCATCCTATAAAGGTTTTAAATTCCAAGGACATTTTAGCACTGCAGCAAGAGCTCTCCAGCCTATGGCACTCCGATTGGAAGCCCCCCCCATCACCCTTTTTTTTCCCGTGCACATTGTACATAGGTATGTAAGGAGCCAGTCATGCAGTTCCATAGTGCGATTTGGTGGAGTGTAGCAGACAGGAGCTAATACCCCATCTTGTGCTTTATCTGTTAGGACATTGATCCATAAGCATTCCAGATCACTTTGTTCTGAGTCATCAGTGACTCGGAAAGAGGGAATGTCATTTTCGACATAGAGTGCCACTCACAGGCGCCAACTTTCCAAAGTGGCTAGGGGTGCTCGATCCTCGGCCCTGCCCCCACGCCCTGCCCCCATGACAACCCTTCCCCTAAGGCCCCACCCCGCCTCTTCTTATCCCTGTTCCACCCCTGCCCTGCCCCGACTCCATCCCTTCCCCCAAAGCCCCATCCCCACCCGCCTCTTCCCACCCCTGTTCTACCTCTGCCCCACCTCTTCCCACCCCTGCTCCATCCCCGCCCCGCCTCTTCCCACCCCTGCTCCACCCCACCTCTTCCTGCTCAGTTCCGCATCCTCCCCCGAGCGTGCCGCATCCTCGATCCTCCCCCCTTTTCCCCATCCTCCTGCATGCAGCGAAAGAGCTAATTGCGGCGGGCGCGAGGTGTGAGGAGGGAGGGGGAGGTGCTGATCTGTGGGGCCTGCTGGTGGGCGGGAGGGGAGCTAATGCAGGCTGCCAGTGGGTGTTCAGCACCCACCATTTTTCCCCTGTGCGTGCTCCAGCCCCGGTGCACCCACGGAGTCAGCACCTATGAGGCCACTCCTCCTCCTCTTTTGCCCATTTGATCCTTCCTAAATAGGTTAGAACCCCTGACTATCTTTCCCAGTCATGGGAATCATCCCACTGGGTTTCAGTAATACCGACTGGATCAAATTTATGCTCAGAAATGAGCAATTCCAACTGCTCTCTGCTCTCCTTTAACCTGTTCTCTGCCTGTCTCACCCATCTGAGGCCAACTTCCAACCCCACAACCGTTCTCAGGCATTCATCTGCCCCATCTCCATAGCATCTGGGCACCTGACAATCTCTAAGGCTTTTACCCTCACACCCTCCTGTGCAGCAGGGCAGCGCTATTATCCCCACATTACAGAGGGAAACTGAGGCACAACGAGGCTAGGTGACTTGCCCTAGGTCACACACACCATCTGTGACACAACATCAGCTTGAACCCCGTTCAAGGGCCACCCTGTTCACAGCATGTTAGGTGAGATAGGTTTGCCCGGCCATCATAGCTTCCCATTTCATAGCCGGCTGCATCCTGCTGCCCACTGACATCTGCTAGCTGTTTCTCTCGCCAAGCCTGCAGGCCTGGGCTTTGGCCAGGGATGGCTGGGGCCAGCTCCGCCTGCCATCCCCACATTTCCGCATGCAGCAGCAGCCAGGGGCATTCCCAGAGACAGGCTCAGACCCACAGAGCATCTGGGGAGGTTCCCTGCGTGCCGGGCTCTGCTCTCTGCCACGTGCTGAGATTAGCACAGACAATAGGAAACCACCAGCCTCGCTCCCGGGGCTCGTGGATGTTGCTGCTCTGTATGGAATAGAGCGTGGCCTGGGGATTTGCTGTGAGAAATCCTTACGGCCTCTTTAGACTGGGGGAGAGCTGTGTGTTCCCACCTTGCAATAGGTTCGCTTGGCCCTGGCAGGCTAGGGGGCAGTGCAGGCAGGGGATGAGCCGGGGCTGGCGTGCCATCTGGAGCTGTGATTGTGGGACATCCCACCAGCGGAGCTCCGTGCTTGGACGGGAGCCCTTCAGGGAAAGGCCCCGGTGCCACAGGACGTGGTGTTTGCTCCGAGGCTGCCCTTCTTGGGCGCTGTGCTGCAGGCAGTGCCAGCTTGCTGGGAGAGAGAGAGCGGAGCTGCTGGCCACTCGTGGTCATTGCAGATCCCATGGCACTCGTCCTTAGGGAAAGGGCCGAGTTACGTCGTGTCTCCTGTGATCTCCCTGGACGCCAGACCCTTTCTCTCCTCCCTCCTGCTATGCACTATTCAGCCGTTGCTGGGTCCCCTCCCAGAGGGGGCTGCATGGCGGTGCTGGGTGGAGTGATACCGACATACAGAATAGACAATTTGTGAAGTGCTGCGTGAGGACAGGGGCCAGAGACATGTGACAGCATCATCCTGGGGCCTCTCAGGGCTTGTCGACCCCTACAGGGATGCAGCTGCATTGGTGCAGCTATGGCGCAGTGACACTTAGTGAAGATGCTACCTATGCTGACGGGACAGCGTCTCCCCTCAGTGTAGCTAATCCACCTCCCCGAGCAGCGGTAGCTGTGTCGATGGAGGAAGCTCTCTCGTCGACACAGCGTGGTCCACACCCGGAGTTCAGTCAGTAGAACTGTGTGGATTTTCCACACCCCTGCGCTGTAGCGATAAGTCTGTAGGATAGACCCTGCCACTTCCCACCCCTGCTCCGCCCCGCTCTCCTGAGCACACTCCGCCCTCGCTCCACCTCTTCCCGCCCCCGCTCTGCCCCCTCCCCCAGTGCCTCCCGCCCACCCCCAAACAGCTGGTTGGCTGGGCCGGACGAGGAGCTGATCAGCAGGTGGCTGGTGGATGCTGAGCACCCACTATCTTTTTTCCATGGGTGCTCCAGCCCCAGAGCACCCAGGGAGTCGGTGCCTGTACCCCCAAGTCACATGAGTAGTTTTGAACACCTCATCCATAGACACAGGGAGCTGGGCACCCAACTCCCATTGCACTTGGAAGTCATTAGGTACCATCTAACCTGGCTAAATCCCTGCGTAGTCAAGCGTGTAACTTAGGCCAGGGCTACACTACAGGGTTAGGTCGACGTAACCTGCCTTGTTTCGACCTAGCTGTGGAAGTGTCTTCACTTAAATTTGGCTCCCACTGACGTCAGTGCCCCTCTACGCCGATTTAGTGATTAGGTCAATGCAGCATCAGTGTAGATGCTGTGTTGCTTACTCCGACTGCTACTGGCTTTCAGGAGCCACTGGCACCGACTCTGTGGGTGCTCTGGGCCTCAAGCACCCACTGAAAAAATAGTGGGTGCTCTGCACCTTCAGGGCCCGATGAATCTTTTGTGGGCCCAGCCCCCGGACCGTGGCCTCATCCCATTCCCCGCTCTGCCCGTGCTTCACCCCAAGGCCTCGCCCCTGCTCCCACTTCGCTTCTTCCCTCCTGAGGCCCGCCCACCGCTCCACTTGAGGCCCAGCCACTGCTCAGCTTCTTCCCCTGAGGCCCCCCTTGCCACTCCACCTGAGGCCCCATCCCTGCTCAGCCTCTTCCCCCCAAGGCCCGGTGCATCACTTCCCGCCAAGGCCCCGCCCATCGATCTGTCTCTCAGAGGTGGATTAACTACAATGATGGCAGCATAGGAAGTGTCTACTCTCTGGTGCTCCAGAGGCATGGCTGCGGTAGTGTTACTCCTGAGGGAATTCTGCACCAAAAAATTAAAAATTCTGCGCACAATATTTTAAAATTCTTCAAAAATCTGCACGTTTTATTTGTTAATAACTAGATGCGGAGGCTCCAGCAAGGCAGTGGGAGCACAGGCCACCGGCTGCATGAAGGTGGGAGATCACCCTGCAGCCCCTCCCCTCCCCTGAGACATGGACTCAGTGGTGAGGCTGAACCCGTCCCTGACACAGCACAAGAGCTGGACCTGCCCTAGAAATACTCTGGGGCCCTGCCCCTCTGCGCCAGGTGCACCAGCTGTCAGGCAGACTGGCTCAGCCAGGCAGGATCCAAGTGTGAAGGGCCTCAGTGTGGGGTGAGAGGGTTCCGTGTGGGACACTCTGGGTGCAGGCAGCTCAGTGGGGTGTGGGGGGATCTGGGCGCACGGGGGCTCGTTGGGGGGGGTTCCAGGTGCAGGGGCAATGGGACACTCTACAGGGGCTTTCAGGTGAAGGTGGTTGGGGCTCAGTGGGGGGGGTCTCATCAGCGGGGTCGGGGTGCTGGGGAAGTGGGGTGTGGGGTCTGGGTGCAGCTAGTTGGGGGGGAGTGGGGTGGGGGTCTGGATGTGGGGGCTCAGGGTGGTGCAGGGGGTGGGGCTTGTCAGGGTGGGGGGTTGAGTGCAGGGAGCTCAGTGGGGGTGCTCTGGGTGCAGAGGTGGGGGTCTGGAGGCAGGGGGTCTGATTGCAATGGGGGCTCCAGATGCAGGGGTTGAGGTTCAGTGGGGTGGGGTTTGGGTGTGGAGGGCTGGGAGGTCTGGGTCTGGGTGTAGAGAGTGAGGTTTGGCGGAGGGGTCCGGGTGTGGGAGGTCTGGATGAACGGGGCTTTGGCGGATGGGGGAGCAGCTACTTGTACAGAGTGACCCCTCCCCCTGCGGTTGAGGAGTGATAGGGGCTGGAAGGAGGGGAGACTGCTGAGCTTCCTGCACCCTGGGGAAGTTTCTGGGGGTGGGTCTGACATAGCCCCAGCCACTCCTTGCAGAGGAAGAGGAAGCCCTGTCCTCTCCTGCCTCCAGCTCAGCTGAGACTAGCAGCTAATCCTGGCACGGGTAAAAGCCACTGGCTGGGATGTCCCCAGCCCTGCGGTGATTTACCTTTCTGCCGACTGCTCCAGGTGCCTGAAACAATGCACCTGCGCTGCTAGGGAGGGGTGCATGGCCGCTCTTACAGCATCCCTTTGCTTTCTTGTCAGAAAGTCATTTTTCTAAAGGGAAGCAAAGAAATCTGCGGGGGACAGGAATTCTGCTCATGCACAGTGGTGCAAAACTCCCCCAGGAGCAAAGACTTAGTGTAGTCACAGCCAAAGAATCCACGAGAAGGTAAAGAGGGGAGATGTCTGACAGCAGAAGGTTCAAGCAGACCAAGGCCGCACGAGAGCCAATGGTTGGCAGCTAGACAAATTCCAGCTGGAGGTAAGGCTCGTATGTTAACAGGCAGGGGAATTAGCCATCGGAACAGCTGACCCCAGGATGGAGCAGATTCTCCATGATCTGGCAGCTTCCTTAACAGCTCTGCTGTGCCCGCTGTTCTGGCCTCAGTGCAGGGATCACTGGGTGAGGACGCCTGGACAGGGCTATTCAGGAGGTGGGACAGGATGATCAGAATGGTCCCTTCTGGCCTTAAAGCTTATAAACTTCAACCATGTTGTGGCGGGCAGCCACGCTGTAACTAGTGCCCCGAACTTGTTTATCATTATCAGGCAGACGGGGCACGCGGGAGATTGTTTCAATGCCGGGTCTGCCCTTCTGAGACGCCTCCTTTGCCCAGCTGTGACATGGGGCACGGTGGGCTCTCAGTCAGTGGCAGCCCCGGACGGGGTTCATTTCGGCAGCAGCTTTTCTGCGAGTAGCGGTATGCTTGGAAAACCAGTCATGGAAGCTGCCTGTCTTGCGTGCTGCCGTTCTGGGGTGACTGGCCCCCAAGGCAGCGTCTGTCTGCGGTGAGGGTCTGGCACTTCCTGGGGCCCTTCTCTTTCGCTGGAGGGAAGAGGTGGAGGTGCTGCCGCAAATTAGCTGTTTACATGGCAGCTGGTTGGCAAGGTCGGGTTTAAAATCTCGCATAATGAGAACTCAAGCAGCGCTGGATGCTCAAAGTCGCTGAGTTCCGTGGGTCTGCCTCAGGTTGGACTAAACGGTCCATGCTTAGAGTTCAGAACAAATCCGCCTCTCGGAGTCAGCGAGTCACCGCATCTTGTGGATCAGTGGGATTTTATCCATCTGGCGCTGAACAGGAGCGGCGGAAGTTCCCTGAAAGGGGTGGACACCAGCATCTGAACCGTGGCCCTGCCTCCCCGTGCTGCCCCTTCTCCCCAAGGCCCTGTCCTCACACTGCCTCTTCTTCCTCCCAAAGCCCCACCCCCTGCTCGCTCCTCTCCTGCCCCTCATCCCGGTTGCTCGCCCCCTTACGGCTGGGAAAAAGTGGGAGGGCATAGCCATGGCCCCCTGCCCCTCCCTCCCGTTCCGACACCTGGCACTGTGTAGGCCCACAGGGAATGGTGAGCCTGTGGGAGTGAGAATGCAGAACCTGCCTTGCACTGCTGAGGCCTGTGAGCGAGGTGGCTGCGGGCTGGCTGCAGTTCCTACCCAGCCTGCGCTGCAGGGACGGCAGACGGAGCTCGTAAAGCCAATGAGTCTCTCGGACTCATTATGGCTGGTCGCTCAGGCTGGTGTCACATTATAGAACAGTGACTCTGTTGTGACGCAAGGCAGAAACACTCTGAACATCCGTGGGAAGCAGTAGGTACAAATACTCGGAAAGCCTGGTGAGATGTTTCCAAAAGCAGCACGCCATGGGCTTCACTGTTGGACAAAGTCCCTTGCTCCGAGGGCCAGTCTTATCGCATATCCAGTGAAAATGAGAGCTGGTGGGAAATCTTCCGACAGAAAACGCTGCTTAGACAAAACTGCCATGCTTTGTGAGAACATATCGATTTCATCGGCGCCCTCACAGGAGATCATCAAAACCTCGTGTTCCAGCTTTAGCATTTCACCTCTTCTGTTATATTAAATAAGTTGGGAAGCTCTGTGGTCAGAGACCATCTCCTTGTCCTGGGTCTTTGTAGTGCCGAGCACAGTGCGGCCATGATTGTGGTTCCGAGGTGCGATATTGATACAAATAACGATACATGATCATTGTATTGTCTTATAACATCAAAATGGTTAGACTGGTATAGTAGAAACCACAGTGTAACAGGATGTAATCTAAAAGTCTCAGGGGAAAACAACACGCTTTGATAAGGCCGTAATGAATATTTCAGAATATTTCATCTGGCAAAAATTCCAAGAATTTGCCTTTTTGTCTCGATCTGAGGCTGAAGCCAGTGTTTGAAATCTTGGGCTGTCCCGCGAGGTGCCACGCCAATTTCCCAGCTGTTTCTGTTTCGAACGCTGCGAGCGCTTTGCTTTCCCAGACCTGCAGAAGGGGGCTCTGAACCAACGCACACAGAAAACGCAGAACTTTGTTGAGTCACTGCAAAATGCCCCCACCTTGTTCCCCACTCCAGTAGCTTTCCCGAGGACGGGTCCTGCTTCCTCTGCCTCTTGAGCTGCAGGGCTCCCACGGGCCTCTGAACAAAACCCAGGCAGGGCGGGGGGTTGCACCATTGGACTTGCTCCTCAGTTGTCCCCTTCATCAGCAATGCAGGAGGAAAGAAAGGATGGCCGTGTGGTTAGGGTGCTAGCTGGTGACCTCTGTTCAAATCCCTGCTCTGCTACAGACTTTCTGTGTGACCTTGGGCAAGTCACTTGGCCTCTCTTATCCTCATCTGTAAAATGTGGATCATACCCCTTCACTGGGATGCGTGAGGTTAAACATATTAGCACTTAAGTGGGCCTGGGCTACTGTCATGATGGGGGCCAGATAAATATTATAGATAAATTCTCTGATTTTCCCATGGCAAATTCAGGTGGCACACCACTCCTAGGTTTGCACGATGCTGGAGTTGGCTGTAACCAGTACAAGTCCTCTATTAACCCCCTGCTAGCTGATGCCGCTCTTTGCCGAAGAATGAAGTAAAAGTCATCACAGATGGACAGAGCCAGAAGAGTACCCAGAAGTTACCTACTACAGCCCAGGCCCAACAAGGAAAATAACAGAACGCCACTAGCCACCACCTTCAGCCCCCAACTAAAACCTCTCCAGTGCATCATCAAGGATCTACAACCTATCCTGAAGGACGACTCATCACTCTCACAGATATTGGGAGACAGGCCAGTCCTTGCTTATAGACAGCCCCCCATCCTGAAGCAAATACTCACCAGCAACCACACATCACACAACAGAACCACTAACCCAGGAACCTATCCTTGCAACAAAGCCCGTCGCCAACTGTGTCCACATATCTATTCAGGGGACACCGTCATAGGGCCTAATCACATCAGCCACACTATCAGAGGCTCGTTCACCTGCAATGTGATATATGCCATCATGTGCCAGCAATGCCCCTCTGCCATGTACATTGGCCAAACTGGACAGTCTCTACGTAAAAGAATAAATGGACACAAATCAGACGTCAAGAATTATAACATTCAAAAACCAGTCGGAGAACACTTCAATCTCTTTGGTCACTTGATTACAAACCTAAAAGTGGCAATTCTTCAACAAAAAAGCTTCAAAAACAGACTCCAAGGAGAGACTGCTGAATTGGAATTAATTTGCAAACTGGATACAATTAACTTAGGCTTGAATAGAGACTGGGAGTGGATGGGTCATTACATGAAGTAAAACTATTTCCCCATTTTTATTCCCCCCCCCCAACTGTTCCTCACATGTTCTTGTCAACTGCTGGAAATGGCCCACCTTGATTATCACTACAAAAGGTCCTCTCTCCCCTTCCCCCTCCCCCCCCTCCACTCTCCTGCTAGTAATAGCTCACCTTACCTGATCACTCTCGTTAGTGTGTATGGTAACACCCATTGTTTCATGCTCTCTGTGTATATAAATCTCTCCACTGTATTTTCCACTGAATGCATCCGATGAAGTGAGCTGTAGCTCACGAAAGCTTATGCTCAAATAAATTTGTTAGTCTCTAAGGTGCCACAAGTCCTCCTGTTCTTTTTATCACTGAATTACCCACTCTAAAGAAATCCAAGAGAGGGTGAAAGGGCAGCAGGAGAAAGCGGAGCTGCTGCAGGCTTTCCCCCCCCCCCAGCCAACGCAACAGAGGCTGACAAGCAGCCAGGAGGCCCATTCTCTCACCCCTTCAGAGCCTAGGTTTGGCATCTGTGCAAGCAACGGACCCTACAGGGAGTGGGGAGGCCTATTCTTTAAAAAAGGGAAGAAGGAGAACCCAGGGAACTACAGATCGCTCAGCCTCACCTCAGTCCCTGGAAAAATCATGGAGCAGGTCCGCAAGGAAACCATTTTGAAGCACTTGGAGGAGAGGAAGGTGATCAGGAACAGTCAACGTGGATTCACTAAGGGCAAATCATGTCTGACCAACCTGATTGCCTTCTATGATGAGATAACTGGCTCTGTGGATGATGGGAAAGCAGTGGACGTGTTATTCCTTGATTTTAGCAAAGCTTTTGATACTGTCTATCAAAGTTAAAGAAGTATGGGCTGGATGAATGGACGATAAGGTGGCTAGATTGTCAGGCTCAACAGGTAGTGATCAATGGCTCAATGTCTAGTTGGCAGCCGGAATCAAGTGGGGTGCTCCAGGGGTCGGTCCTGGGGCTTGTTTTGTTCAACATCTTTATTAATGATCTAGATGATGGGATAAATTGCACCCTCAGCAAGTTTGCAGATGACACTAAGCTGGGGGGAAGAGGTAGATAGGCTGGAGGGTAGGGATAGGATACAGAGGGCCCTAGACAAATTAAAGGATTGGGCCAAAAGAAATCTGATGAAGTTCAACAAAGACAAGTACAGAGTCCTGCACTTAGGACGGAAGAATCCCATTCACCGCTACAGGCTGGGGACTGACTGGCTAAGCAGCAGTTCTGCAGAAAAGGACCTGGGGATAGCAGTGGATGAGAAGCTGGATATGAGTCAGCAGTGGGCCCTTGTTGCAAGAAGGCTAACGGCATATTGGGCCATAGGTACCAACTTCCGCTCTTCTCCGTGAGTGCTTGACCCCCTGCACTCTGCCTCCAGCCTCGCCCCCACTCCGCCCCTTCCCCACCTCTTCCCCGCTTCCCCGCCCCCATTCCAACCCCTTCCCCAAAGTTCCCGCCCCAATTCCGCCCCCTTCCTGCCCCTATTCCAACACCTTCCCCAAATCCCCACCCCGACCCCGCCTCTTCCCCACCTCCTCCCCTGAGTGCACCACATTCCCGCTCCTCCCCCCACTCCCAGAGTTTGCTAACTCCACCAAACAGCTGTTTGGCAGCGGCTGGGTGGGAAGGTGGAGGAGCAGGAATGCGGTGTGCTCAGGGTGGGAGGAGGAGGTGCAGCGAAAGAGCTGATTGCGGCGGGCGGGAGGTGTGAGGAGGGAGGGGGAGGTGCTGATCCGGGGGGCCTGCTGGTGGGCGGGAGGGGAGCTAATGTGGGCTGCCAGTGGGTGCTCAGCACCCACCATTTTTCCCCTGTGCGTGCTCCAGCCCCGGTGCACCCACGGAGTCGGCACCTATGTATTGGGCTGCATTAGTAGGAGCATTGCCAGCAGATCAAGGGAAGTGATTATTCCCCTCTATTCGGCACTGGTGAGGCCACATCTGGAGTATTGGGTCCAGTTTTGGGCCCCCCACTACAGAAGGGATGGGGACAAATTGGAGAGAGTCCAGCAGTGGGCAACGAAAGTGATCAGGGGGCTGGGGCACATGACTTACGAGGAGAGGCTGAGGGAACTGGGATTATTTAGTCTGCAGAAGAGAAGAGTGAGGGGAGATTTGATAGCTGCTTTCAACTACCTGAAGGGGGGTTCCAAAGAGGATGGAGCTCGGCAGTTCTCAGTGGTGGCAGATGACAGAACAAGGAGCGATGGTCTCAAGTGGCAGTGGGGGAGGTCTAGGTTGGATATTAGGAAACACTATTTCACTAGGAGGGTTGTGAAGCACTGGAATGCGTTACCTAGGGAGGTGGTGGAATCTCCATCCTTAGAGGTTTTTAAGGTCAGGCTTGACAAAGCCCTGGCTGGGATGATTTAATTGGGGATTGGTCCTGCTTTGAGCAGGGGATTGGATTCGATGACTTCCTGAGGTCTCTTCAAACCCTAATCTTCTATGATTCTATGATAGTCTAAATCACTGGGGAGACGTGTCCCCTTGTCATGGCTTTCCCTGTGGAAACATGGCTATGAAATCAGCCCACGGTTTCCATGGGTTTGACAGGAAAAGCGTCACTCCTCTAGATGATCTCGGCCCATGCGGTCGGAGTCCAGGCCACGGGAGAACCCCCAGTAACTGCATGCATTGCTGAGAGCCCCACACTCCCCCAGAGACGTGTGCACGCTCATGGCTTCGGAATGCAGGCTTGTCGGGATGCACGGGGAAGAGCTAATCAGGGCGAAATGGGCTGCCCCAGGTAAGCCCCTCCAGGCAGCAAGCTGTCCCCACTAGTCGTGGCTGGGCCACGGCTAGCAACTGATGGGGCGGCTACAGTCTTGCCTACCGGAGCTGCGTGGTTTAGTGTGTGGATCAAGAAGCCACAAGTTCACTCCCCACTCCCTGGATTGTGCTCTGCTCCTTGTACCACCAGAGCAACTGACAAGCTCAGGAGGGCCGGGGAAAGTCTCCTCATGTTTTGCTTGGCTTGCAAGTGACAGGGTGGGGCAAAGGTGGAGGCCCACCCCGCCAACCCCTGGAGCTAATGCTGCCCTCTTCTGAACCATCCCATAGGGAGTCAGGGCCTGGTTGCTTTATTAGTGCAGGAACCGAGAGAATCCGTCACTACACAAAGGTCCTTGCCCATAGCCCTTCTCTGTCAGATGTGATGGCTCAAGAACTGCGATGGAAAAGGACTTAAAAGGTTTGAGAGTAGCCACTATTTAAATGAATGCTGTCAACTCGATTTGATCCCCTGCAGTAACGACATTCAACACTATTATTCTTCTCCAGAGGCCTGTTCTGCGACAGGGCTCGTCTAAACTCTAGCCTTGCCAAAGGAGAACAGATAAGCCCCTCGGTCGTTGTTTCTAATTTGTATTATAGTAGCGCTTAGCCAACTGATATCAGGCAACTGTTAGGCTGAGTGCTATGCCCGCAACAAGGGACAGTCCCCACCCCAAAGAGCTTACAGTCGCAACAGAGAGCGAGAGAAACTGAGGCACAGAAGGGAAGCAATTTGTCTAGGCTCACAGAGTTGGGAATAGAACCCACCCCACAAGGCACAAGGCAGGACAGCTGGAGTGACAGACTCACTTCCCCTCTGGAGAAGCTGTAATAGATTCAGAGTATCTGTGGCTCAGAGGGGGCAGCCTAGCACACAGGGAGCCGTGGGTCACCTGTTCCCCCAGGGGCAGATCATCAGCTGGAACTAGGACAATCTCCACCCACTGACGATCGGCCCCATCACAGAGCTGCAGAAGTTTGGTCCAATATCACATTTCTCTTGCTACCAGCCCAAGGAGTTTCTGCAGTTTAAGGCCAGAAGGGACCATCAGATCCTTCCACTCCGATCTGGTACAGGCCACCCACATCACCCAGCTACCCAACGCCTTGAAGCATTTCAGCCCTCAGGTGTCTAGCCTGTTGCGAGCCACCTGCAGAGACCAGGAGAGACCGAGGTGCTGCCCAGGCAATGACGGGGAACTCATTAGATGAGAGTGGGCCAGCCAATCCCCGCAGGCGAACCGCTTCCCATGCTGCAGAGGAAGGAGAAACACCCACCATAGGTCCCAGCTGATTTGGTGATCAGCGTGACCCTGACCATTTGGAGCAAGACCCACCAGCCAGGCAGCGAGAAAGAGGAGTCTCTGCATGCGCACTGAATGCCCGTGGAGAGCGAGTAGTCACAAAGTGCCCGGTGATGGCACTGAGCTTCCGTGGGTGCCTGCTGTGACAGCAGGTGGGCACAGGGATGGGCAGCGCCCGGGCGGCAATACGGGTGGGGAGTGGACAGTGTGAAGGCACATACCCTACAACACCGGGTCCCGCTGCGCTAGGTTAGCTACTAGCATGGCTAGGCTAAATGCCTGGGGTGTGGACACACTCCCACAGCGGTCAGGTGCGTACACACCCCCGTGTACCTGGCGTGCACAGCATGACCGCACGCAAAGATGCTACAAGGCACCTGCTGGCAGCAGGGGCGGGTCTACCAATTTTGCCCCCCCAAGCAGTCGCCCCCGCATTGCCACTGCCGCAATACCGCTGGTGCTGCTGCTGAATTGCCGCCACGGGACACGGACGGCTGCCCCGTTCTGAATGCCGCCCCAAGCACCTGCTTGGAAAGCTGGTGCCTGGAGCCAGCCCTGGCTGCAAGGCCAGCAGCGTTCGTGGACACGACAAGAACGGAAAGCGTCACGCGTGCTAGGCTAGCAGGGGGTGTTTGCAACGACAGCAGATAGCGGACATGCACTAACAGCTGATAGCTGCCAAGAGAGAACAGCATGTGGCCTGACAACAAGCACGCTGCACCAGACCAACTCCGATCCAAATGCACGCCCTTCAGCGGGGCCAGCCCTAACCGGTATTTAGAGGGAGGAATCCAGGGGAAATCCAATGCCCCAGGGTGGGGTTGGGGCTGCTGTCTTTTGGGTCAGATGGACAGCGAGGCCCTCTGCACTTGTCGTTCAAAATCCTGTGGCCCTCTCCTAAAGAGTAAGCGTGTGAACCCAACGGTCCTGGCCCAGTCCCAGCACTGGTAAATACCTGCTGCCAGCCTCCCTTTCCCTGGCAGTTTCACCTGGATCCCTAGTTGCCTTCCAGATGGCCACGGCATCTCGCTGGGAGCTGCTAAGGGCCACTCTGAAGGTCAAATATAGTCAGTTACAGAGTCTGAGCTGGAGTCAGGAGCTGGGCCCGGGGTTCCAATCACATTTTTCCTGGGTCTTTAAAAAAGTGATTTTCCCTCCCCCATTGCCACATGAAAGACCTACACAAACCAGAGGGGAAACCAACACCACAGAGCGCTGCCAGATGGGCAGAGCAAACCAGCTACCCATGCCCTACCTGCTTCCTGCTGATCTCTCACACATTTTAGGAACATTTGCTGCCACCTGGAACAGCAGCCGGGGAAACATTCTCAGACAGATGTGTGGGGTTTAAATGGATGGTATCGTATTAAACAGCTGCCATGTTCTGCCCCAGAGGTGGCTGCCTTTCAATGGGACAGGCAGGGAAAGGGTCTCTGTCGTAGCTGTCTCCCCCATTCCTCCCCCATAGTTCAGAGGGAGAGGCGCACACTACACTGGGCTTTCCAGGCCTGGGGAAGGGTGCATGTCTTCTTGCCCTCACCCCCGCTGAAGCGAGATGGAGGGGACTTTGTTGGGGGCGGGAGGGCCAGAGTCCCTCGCTGCTTACCCCAGCAACAACTTCACAGCAACTAGCTCCCCGACATCTCCCCATCGACAATGCGGGACGCTGCTCCGAAAACAGTCGGCACCGAAAAAGTTAATAGCACCCACTCTGGAGCCTAATGATGGCAGCAAGACCCCAGGGGGTGGCGTCCCAGGCTGCCTGCAGCCTCAGGCACATGTTGCTGCCTCACTGCACCATCCACCCGTGCTCTGAGGATTACCTTCACAACGGCACCGTGTTGCTCAAATTGCGGCAGAACTGGCTCAATTAACCCCCCCCCCACCCCGATTTTACTTTCCCCTGTAGGTCACGGATGAGAAGAGGTGCCTCAACCTGCTCCCTGCTCTGCAGGCCATTGCGATATCCAGGGGCGCTGGGGCAGGCTCTGCGGCTCGTCCACGCGAAGTGATTTTGCACAGGCCTTGGTGCCGCAGCCTGGAGAGCTCCAGTCCACTCCAGTCCCGCAATGTGGCCATCTTATAAGAACACCCGAGACACCTTGGTTCAGGGACCTTTTCAACAAGAGCCTGGAGCTCAATTAGGCCGCGACTTTTCTTTCATTTTGCCATCTACGCGATCTACTATTCGGCCATTGGCATGGCTGCAAGGTCCGATTATCCACAGACCTCTGAAGGCAGCCAAAGCAGGTCTAATTCGAGCTCTAGGGAGCACTTGAGGGTCCACCACATCATGTCTGAATGTGTTGCTCTGACTGCAGACTGCACGCACATCGCCAGGCGAGACCAAGCATGAAGCCAAAAAGAAGCCAAAGGCCAGCTGGCCAGCAAAGAAAACAAAGAGCGGCACTAGCCCATTTGGTGAGTCCTGCATTTCAAGGCCACAAGGGACGATAATGACACTCTAAGGGAACCTCCTCCAGAACAGAGCCCCTCACCAGGGCCGAGCCAGAGCAGAGCTTTTAGAAAGAGAATCCAGTCTGACGGACTCCACCACATGCCTAGATCTGCTGGGCCAATAGTTAATTAGCGGCGATGCTAAAAATTTGCTCTTTATTTCTAGCCTGAATTTTAAAAGTGTTAAGGACTTCAGTGCTCAGCATAAAAGTAGGCATCTGTGGATCTGAGCCCTGGATGGAAGGTTCAGTTCGAGAGCTTTTAAGATTATAGCTGTGTAAAGAAGGTCTGGTCTATGCCCGTAAAGGGTATCGTAGAGATGCAATTTATACCAGCAAAAAGTGCATTTGCCAGTTTATAGCAGTTCCCCTAATGAAATAATGGCATGAGTGTTCTACACCAGGACTTTTGCCGGTGTGGCTATGACGGTCAGGGATCTGATGTTTTGGGGGAAGTTTCAGCTAAAGCAGTTCAGTTGTTTCCAAGAATGAGATTAGGGGGAAATACATTGTTTTACTTAATTTCTTACAACCCTTTTGTTGAGAAGCCCTAGCACCCCCATGCTTTGGAGAAGGGGCTTGAAATTTGGCAAGGGGGAAACCCTGGTGTCAGACATATGCCGTCTTCGTGAAAATGCACCCCAAACTTGGTCAGCTTTGAGCCTCTTAAAAATCACTGCTTGTACATGCTCAGTAGAGACTACATGTCATGTGAACTATGTCTCTTTAAAATGTTAGGGAAATTAAATATAAAATTAAGGTGTGTGACAAAGTGGGACTGTTCTTAATGTTTCCTCTGAATAGTGTGGGGGGCCCCTCAGTTTCCCCTATGCAGTTCTTAAGTATCTAGGTGGTGGGGTAAGGGTATATGATCGTTGCAGAGCCCTAGAGGGCAGGTGTGTGCAGGGGTCTGGACACAGAGAATGGCCGACACCCTGTTTCCTGGCAACTGATGGCCTGGCCCTTCCCCCCTGCAAGGTGAGAGCTAAAGGGTTGGAGAACAAAGGAATCAGGTGACCTCCTGGCCCGGGAAAGGAACAAAGCCCAGGGGAGGAGAGGCTGGAAGGAGTTTCAGTTTGGGCTGGTTGGAGACATGGAGTGAAGGGCAGACGTGGTTGTCTGGCTCATTGCCCCCCAAAATGGACCCAGCTGAGGGGTCCTGTTCTCTGCACCTAGAAACTCTGTTTTAGACTATGTTCCTGTCGTCTAATAAACCTCTGTTTTACTGGCTGGCTGAGAGTCCCGTCTGACTGCGAAGTTGGGGTGCAGGACCCTCTGGCTTCTCCAGGAGCCTGCCTGGGCGGACTCGCTGTGGGAAGCGCACGGAGGGGCACAGGATGCTGAATGCTCCAAGGTCAGACCCAGGAAGGTGGAAGCTGTGTGAGTTTTGTGTCCTGAATACAGGCTGCTCGCAGAAAGGAGACTTCCCCAGAGTCCTGACTGGCTTCATGGGGAGCAGTTCCAGAGCATCGCCCAGGGACTCCGTGACAAGGTGGCAAAATCAAGTACTCAGAAGTCAAGAAATTCAACTTCGGCAACATAAATTCAGCTTCACTGCACGTCCGTGCCTTGAGATCAGAGCAGGGTGATGGGCAATGTTCCCTCTAATTTTTGACAGGCCATGTGTGCAAAAAATTTATTCTGTGCAAATTTCTGACAGGCCGTGTGCGCAAAAAATATTTTCTGTACAAACTGTGCTTCTGTGCAAATTTTTGTGCGCGCGGTGTTTCGGATCTGTGTTTCGGATCTGTGTTTGGGATCTGTGTTTGTGTTTGGGATCTGTGTTTAGGATCGGTGTTTGGGATCTGTGTTTCAGATCTGTGTTTGTGTTTGGGATCTCTGTTTGGGATCAGTGTTTGGGATCTGTTTCAGAGTAACAGCCGTGTTAGTCTGTATTCGCAAAAAGAAAAGGAGTACTTGTGGCACCTTAGAGACTAACCAATTTATTTGAGCATAAGCTTTCGTGAGCTACAGCTCACTTCATCGGATGCATACTGTGGAAACTGCAGCAGACTTTATATATACACAGAGAATATGAAACAATACCTCCTCCCACCCCACTGTCCTGCTGGTAATAGCTTATCTAAAGTGATCATCAGGTGGGCCATTTCCAGCACAAATCCAGGTTTTCTCACCCTCCACCCCCCCACACAAATTCACTCTCCTGCTGGTGATAGCCCATCCAAAGTGACAACTCTTTACACAATGTGCATGACAATCAAGTTGGGCTATTTCCTGCACAAATCCAGGTTTTCTCACATCCCCCCCACCCACATACACACACAAACTCACTCTCCTGCTGGTAATAGCTCATCCAAACTGACCACTCTCCAGGTTTAAATCCAAGTTAAACCAGAACATCGGGGGGGGGGGGGGTAGGAAAAAACAAGAGGACAAAGGCTACCTTGCATAATGACTTAGCCACTCCCAGTCTCTATTTAAGCCTAAATTAATAGTATCCAATTTGCAAATGAATTCCAATTCAGCAGTTTCTCGCTGGAGTCTGGATTTGAAGTTTTTTTGTTTTAAGATAGCGACCTTCATGTCTGTGATTGCGTGACCAGAGAGATTGAAGTGTTCTCCGACTGGTTTATGAATGTTATAATTCTTGACATCTGATTTGTGTCCATTTATTCTTTTACGTAGAGACTGTCCAGTTTGACCAATGTACATGGCAGAGGGGCATTGCTGGCAAATGATGGCATATATCACATTGGTGGATGTGCAGGTGAACGAGCCTCTGACAGTGTGGCTGATGTTATTAGGCCCTGTGATGGTGTCCCCTGAATAGATATGTGGACACAGTTGGCAACGGGCTTTGTTGCAAGGATAAGTTCCTGGGTTAGTGGTTCTGTTGTGTGGTATGTGGTTGTTGGTGAGTATTTGCTTCAGGTTGCGGGGCTGTCTGTAGGCAAGGACTGGCCTGTCTCCCAAGATTTGTGAGAGTGCTGGGTCATCCTTTAGGATAGATTGTAGATCCTTAATAATGCGTTGGAGGGGTTTTAGTTGGGGGCTGAAGGTGACGGCTAGTGGCGTTCTGTTATTTTCTTTGTTAGGCCTGTCCTGTAGTAGGTAACTTCTGGGAACTCTTCTGGCTCTATCAATCTGTTTCTTTACTTCTGCAGGTGGGTATTGTAGTTGTAAGAAAGCTTGACAGAGATCTTGTAGGTGTTTGTCTCTGTCTGAGGGGTTGGAGCAAATGCAGTTGTATCGCAGAGCTTGGCTGTAGACGATGGATCGTGTGGTGTGGTCAGGGTGAAAGCTGGAGGCATGCAGGTAGGAATAGCGGTCAGTAGGTTTCCAGTATAGGGTGGTGTTTATGTGACCATTGTTTATTAGCACTGTAGTGTCCAGGAAGTGGATCTCTTGTGTGGACTGGACCAGGCTGAGGTTGGTGGTGGGATGGAAATTGTTGAAATCATGGTGGAATTCCTCAAGGGCTTCTTTTCCATGGGTCCAGATGATGAAGATGTCATCAATATAGCGCAAGTAGAGTAGGGGCTTTAGGGGACGAGAGCTGAGGAAGCGTTGTTCTAAATCAGCCATAAAAATGTTGGCATACTGTGGGGCCATGCGGGTACCCATAGCAGTGCCGCTGATCTGAAGGTATACATTGTCCCCAAATGTGAAATAGTTATGGGTAAGGACAAAGTCACAAAGTTCAGCCACCAGGTTAGCCGTTTCAGAGTAACAGCTGTGTTAGTCTGTATTCGCAAAAAGAAAAGGAGTACTTGTGGCACCTTAGAGACTAACCAATTTATTAGAGCATAAGCTTTCGTGAGCTACAGCTCACTTCCTCAGATGCATATCGTGGAAACTGCAGCAGGCTTTATATATACACAGAGAATATGAAACAATACCTCCTCCCACCCCACTGTCCTGCTGGTAATAGCTTATCTAAAGTGATCATCAGGTGGGCCATTTCCAGCACAAATCCAGGTTTTCGATAGTGTTCTTGACGGCTTGTAGTCCATCTTTGTGTGGAATGTTGGTGTAGAGGGCTTCTACATCCATAGTGGCCAGGATGGTGTTATCAGGAAGATCACCGATGGATTGAAGTTTCCTCAGGAAGTCAGTGGTGTCTCGAAGGTAGCTGGGAATGCTGGTAGCGTAGGGCCTGAGGAGGGAGTCTACATAGCCAGACAATCCTGCTGTCAGGGTGCCAATGCCTGAGATGATGGGGCGCCCAGGATTTCCAGGTTTATGGATCTTGGGTAGTAGATAGAATATCCCAGGTCGGGGTTCCAGGGGTAATGGCCCACCTGATGATCACTTTAGATAAGCTATTACCAGCAGGACAGTGGGGTGGGAGGAGGTATTGTTTCATATTCTCTGTGTATATAAAGTCTGCTGCAGTTTCCACGGTATGCATCCGATGAAGTGAGCTGTAGCTCACGAAAGCTTATGCTCAAATAAATTGGTTAGTCTCTAAGGTGCCACAAGTACTCCTTTTCTGTTTGGGATCTGTGTTTCAGATCTGTGTTTGTGTTTGGGATCGGTGTTTGGGATCTGTGTGTGTGCGCACATGCGCACAGCTTAGAGGGAACAGTGATGATGGGATTGACCAAGGGCCTGGAAAAACGCTCCGAGGAAGAGAGTTTGAAAAGGTTGGGATTGCTATTTTAGAGAAGAGACAGGTAAGAGGAGACATGATGAAAGGATATAAAACACTGAATGGGTGGGAGATGAGAACTTCTTTTCTCTGTCTCCTAACACAAGGACAAGGGGGCATTCAATGACATTAAAAGATGGAAAATGCAAAATTGGTAAAAGGAAATACTTTTCCAAACAGTGTGATTAGCCTGCGGAACTCACAGCCACATGAAGTTATCCCTCTTACTATTAGGGACCAGGATGAAACCTATTGCTGGGGGCAGATTATCCCACAGCTGCTACTGCCATGGTCTTACACTTTCTTCTGAAGCATTTGGCACTAGCCACTGTCAGAAATATGGACAAGGGACTGGATGGGGCTAGGGTCTGATCCAGGCTGGTAATTCCTATGCTCCTATGTATGGGAGGGAGTGTATCCTAGTGGAAAGAGCACTGGTTTGGGCCTCAGGGCATCTGGATTCTATTCCCAGCTCAGCTGTTGAGTGACCTTAGGCTTTGCCTCTTTGTGCCTCAGTTTCCTATGTGTAAAAATGGGGATAAAGCGCTTGGAGATGTGCTGATGGAAAGCGCTGTGTAAGAGCTGGGGATTATAATGATTTTCTATTCCTGTGTTTGTTGTTAAGTGTTCAGGGTGGAGTGTAGCTACCATTCGAAGCAGTAATGTCTCGGATAAGCGATATGTTCAGAAGAAGCACCTTTAACTCTTGCCGGTCCCTGACTTTTGAGTACTAGATCTGGCAGAAGTCAGACTGCATTTGCGCTGGGAGGGGAGGGTCTTTGCCTGTAATATTCATACACTTTGTAATGCTGCAAAGTACCTTGAGGCTTGTGCAGTGGGCTGCATAAATCGATGAAGAAGAGGTGTCTGGAATGGCAAACAGACGTAGGTAGTGGGCTGCCATGTGGGGTCTTACGTGTACGAGGCAGCAGGGTCTACCATGTAGCTCCCAGCAAGGCAGTCAAGTTATCCCACCAGTGAAACGATTGAGCAGCTTTCAACTGATGGGAATTTTTGCTGTCATAGAATCATAGAATATCAGGGTTGGAAGGGACCTCAGGAGGTCATCTAGTCCAACCCCCTCCTCAAAGCAGGACCGATCCCCAATTAAATCATCCCAGCCAGGGCTTTGTCAAGCCTGACCTTAAAAACTTCTAGGGAAGGAGATTCCACCACCTCCCTAGGTAACGCATTCCAGTGTTTCACCACCCTCCTACTGAAAAAGTTTTTCCTAATATCCAACCTAAATTTCCCCCACTACAACTTGAGACCATTACTCCTTGTTCTGTCATCTGCTACCACTGAGAACAGTCTAGAGCCATCCTCTTTGGAACCCCCTTTCAGGTAGTTGAAAGCAGCTATCAAATCCCCCTCATTCTTCTCTTTCACAGACTAAACATCCCCAGTTCCCTCAGCCTCTCCTCATAAGTCATGTGTTCCAGTCCCCTAATCATTTTTGTTGCCCTCCGCTGGACTCTTTCCAATTTTTCCACATCCTTCTTGTAGTGTGGGGCCCAAAACTGGACACAGTACTCCAGATGAGGCCTCACCAATGTCGAATAGAGGGGAACGATCACGTCCCTCGATCTGCTGGCAATGCCTCTACTTATACATCCCAAAATGCCATTGGCCTTCTTGGCAACAAGGGCACACTGTTGACTCATATCCAACTTCTCGTCCACTGTCACCCCTAGGTCCTTTTCTGCAGAACTGCTGCCTACCCATTCGGTCCCTAGTCTGTAGCGGTGCATGGGATTCTTCCGTCCTAAGTGCAGGACTCTGCACTTGTCCTTGTTGAACCTCATCAGATTTCTTTTGGCCCAATCCTCCAATTTGTCTAGGTCCCTCTGTATCCTATCCCTACCTGCCACCGTATCTACCACTCCTCCCAGTTTAGTGTCATCCGCAAACTTGCTGAGGGTGCAATCCACACCGTCCTCCAGATCATTTATGAAGATATTGAACAAAACCGGCCCCAGGACCGACCCCTGGGGCACTCCACTTGATACCGGCTGCCAACTAGACATGGAGCCATTGATCACTACCCGTTGAGCCCGACAATCTAGCCAACTTTCTACCCACCTTGTAGTGCATCCATCCAGCCCATACTTCTTTAACTTGCTGGCAAGAATACTGTGGGAGACCGTGTCAAAAGCTTTGCTAAAGTCAAGGAACAACACGTCCACTGCTTTCCCTTCATCCACAGAGCCAGTTATCTCGTCATAGAAGGCAATTAGATTAGTCAGGCATGACTTGTCCTTGGTGAATCCATGCTGTAGAAATTAACTTTAATGTGACGTGAATCACACTCACACAGTGTGTCCCCCCCTCCAGGCTCCACTCCCACCCACCTGGACTCTGCTTGCACCGAGCAGCCTGCAGGGCTGCAGCCTAAGCCAGTGCTGCTGCTTCTAAGCTCCAAAGTGGTACTGAGCCAAGTGCCAGCCGTGGTATTTCTGATTAGGGCATTCCCATAGGTGTGGGTGGAACGGGCTGGGAGATAACCCAGGGGCGCCGTACAGCTCTGCCAGTCCCAGATAAAGGACTATGGAGGTTTTCAGCTGGATTGTTTGGAACTGGGGTTGGCTTTCACTTGTTTTTTCTCCTTCTTAAAACCTGTTTCTGGCCATCAGCAGTAGAGCTCTCCGGCGTCTAGAGCAGGGGGGCGGGAGTTGGGATTCTTCAATTTCAAGGCCAAAAAGGGACAACAGTGATTATCTAGTCTGGCCTCCGAACACAGGCCAGAGACCAGCCCCCAAATCCTTCCTGCAGCGGAGCTTGTAGAAAACAAAGCCAGTCTTGATTTTAAAAATGGTCAGTGATGGAGAATCTACCACAACCCTTGGTAAATGGTTCCAATGGCTCGTTACTCTCACTGTCAAAAATGTTCCCCTTCCTTCCAGGCTGAATGTGTCTAGCTGTAACGTCCAGCCATGGGATCCTGTTAGACCTTTCTCTGCTAGACTGAAGAGCCTATTATTAAATACTGGTTCCCCATGTAGGTACATATAGACTGGGATCAAGTCACCCCTTTAACCTGCTCTAGAGCACTTTATGTCTCTCACTACAAGGCATGTTTTCTACCCCTTTAATCATTCTCGTGGCTCTTCTCTGACCCCTCTCCAATTTATCAACATCCTTCTTGAATTGTAGGCACCAGAACTGAACACAGGATTCCAGGAACGGTCACACCCGTGTCAAATACAGAGGTACAATAACCTCTCTGCTCCTACTCGAGATTCCCCTGTTTATACATCCCAGGATCGCATTAGCTGTTTTGGCCACAGAGTAACACTAGGAGCTCATGATCAGCTGATTATCCCCCCACAACCCACAAGTCTTTTTCAGTCCCGGCTTCCCAGGGTAGAGTGCCCCAGCCTGTAAGAATGATGTATATTCTTTGTTCCTAGGTGCACACATTTGCATTTAGCCGCATTGAAACATACATTGTTTGCCTGAGCTCAGTTTACCAAGTGCTCCCGATCTCTCTGTATCAGTGACCTGTCCTCTTCATTATTTACCCCTCCCCGTATCTTTGCCTCATCTGCAAACTTCGTCAGTGATCAGGTTCACTTCCAGGTCACTGATAAAACTACTAAACAGCAAAGGGCAAGGAACTGATCTCAGCTGGTCTCCATTAGAGACACCCCCATTCGATGATGCTTGCCCATTTACAGTGACATGTTAAGACCTCTCAGCCAGGTTTAGTACATTTAATGTGGGCCATGGTCACTTTATATTGTTCTAGTTTTTTAATTAAAATGTCCTGTGGAGCCAAGTCGAAGGCCTCCAAGAAGTCTCAGCAAGGCCCAGCCAGACGTCTTCGTAGTTTTAGGGCTCCCCAGATGGCAGTTCCATTGGTATAATACGGCCCCAGCTCCCAGAGGAAGCCGGTGATACTGCCCTGGTTACTGAATGGGGTGCTGGACTGCCTGCCAGTGCCCCCCCAACCTGTGCCAAAGACACGGGCATCGCTGTCCTTAAAGCAATAGCCTATGCATGGCATGGCCAGTGAGACCGGGGCCATCCCTGACTCCGTTAGAAAAGGGCCTGGGGTTCTGTAACATCCCTCAGACAGCACTCCAGAGACTGGCAGAAGGGACCTGAGTGCAGGGACACATCCCCAGCTGGTGTCGGTCAATGAAAGCTCCATTGGAGCCGGGGGACCAGATCTCCAGCTGCAGCCTGTCGGCCCTCGCTCCATTGGAGTTAATTAGGCAGATCTCCAGCTGGTGCCAATTGGCCATAGGTCTGTTGGAGCCAGTGGGGCCAGGTCCCCAGCTGGTATAAATCAGTGCAGCTGCATTGGAGACAATGGTCCCAGTTGGTGTGAATTAGTGTTGCTCCATGGGGTGCCTCTTGCCGATTTGTGCCGGCTGAGGACCTGAACCACAGGAGAAGCTGGATTGGTTGGCACTGACGTTTCACATTGCCAGCTAAGGCTTGGTGCTCGGTGTGGATCAGCTCTGAGCTGTGCTCCTCCGGTGCCTTGTCCTGCGTGGCTGTTGGCCTTGTACGCTAGCATATCTGTGCCAGGGGTGCATGGCACAGCAAGTGGCAGGGCCTGTCTGTGTCTAATTCCTCGGGTGGCTCAGAGCTCTGGCAGGTCTGATGGGGAGACAAAGAGCAGCGGCTGTCCCTGTGTTTTGTTCTCCAGCCAAGGCTAAGTAACTGCTACACCCAGTCACCGCTGATTGGCAGGAGTGTTCGTGCGACCAGACATAGGCGCCCTCCTGGGTCATTGAGTCCCATCTCAGCTGTTGCAGGTCACCCTGCCCTAAAATCCTATAAATAAGCCACTCCAGCCCCATCTTCAGGGTCTTTGCCCCCACTGCTCCTCTTGGGAGTCTGTTCTTGGACCTCCCTCCTCTGATGGATGGAAACCTTTTCTCATTCCCAGCCCCAGATCACTGCTGGACAGTCTATCACCATTTCTACTTGTTCCAACTTTGTCTGTTATCTTTAATAGCTCTTCACCCTCCCTGGTGTCCCCCAGCAATCAGATCCTCTCCCCCTGCACTTGCCAGGTGAAACAAGTCCAGTTCTTCCAGTCTCCATCCATAACGTCGGCCCTCCATTCCCCTGATCACCCTACTAGCTTCTTCTCTGCACCGCGTCCTGTCGGAATTCATCTGCCTCAACTGTGGGGGACCAGAACTGGACTCAGTATTGCAGACGTGGTCTCACCCGGGCCTGGGACTTGTAGCGGAGAAGAGGTGTGGGATGGTTCTGTGCTATGGGGGAGGCCAAACTATATGATCACACTGGTCCTTTCTGCCCGTAAGATCTATGAAGTATTGCTCCCCCTCTGCCCTCCCCACTAGGAAATACTTGGTGGCCAAAGCTGGAAAACAGGGCTTTGCTGAGTGGAAATTAAAATGCCAGACTCCCTTTCCCCTGCAGTTCCTCTGTCTGCTGGGAGTCTAAACATTCTTTGACATCAGCTGTTTCCCCAGATGGTGAGATTCTCTCCCCCTGGAATGTCTTTTCTTTCTAGCAAGAATAACTTTAATCTTCCTAAATCTCCCGGGTGGGGCTCGCTGGGCCCATGATCACTGGCGCTGCTAGAGACACCCGACCCGTTCTGAATTGACGGTTGCTTCCAGACAGTTATAGATAGTAACCGTTCAGACCTAAATCTTTCAAATGACCCGCATGGGCATGCGGCACCTCCCCCTGCCCAGGACAGCTGGGGCTGATATCGCCCATGCCAAGCTATTTGGAGCCATGCTACTTTTAGAGGGGAATTTCTACACCAGGCACGCTGGGAAGCACTCTTCCTAATTCCAGGCCGAGAAGGAGGCCTCCTGGGGAGCTTGCTTCGTGCGCTCAGAATAGCGGCGGGTTGGCTCCAGCTGCTCCGGGTGATACCGCCACTTGCGCTGCTCAGTGCGCCGGATGATAATGTTGTCAGGCCACGCCTTGGGAGCTCTGTGCCAGGCCACCTCCAGCACGACACCCGCAAATGGTTCTTTCGCTCTCCACTTCAGCTTTCAACAGCCTGCCAGCTTCCAAAAGGGAACCGGAGGAGAGCTTGGGTTCCCGACCTGAGTCTTCGATTGCACCGAGAAGGCTCTTCCGCAGCCAGTGCTATCTGCAATCGGCCCTTCTCCCTCCTAGCTGCCCTTCAGTACGTTAACTGGCAAAGCAGGCAAGTCTGCGCTTCTAACTTGGTGCAAGGTCTCCCCTCCCCCCTTCCCCCCCACGTTAAGTGATCCACAACAATCAGTTTGTATATGCTGCATTGCTCTCCCGCCATCAAGTTTCATGCTGCCTCCCCTCTTTCAGAATGAGCACTAAGCAGACATCCCATGATGCATTGCTCAGCGGCTGGTCTGTATGCATTCGGGGACTGTTTGTGCTGTGCATTGTGGGATATGTTCCTACCAGAAGGTCATGGAATTATGGAGACTCAGGATCAGCCTCTATAATTCCCATGAAAGCGACAAAGAGTCCTGTGGCACCTTACAGACTAACAGACGTATTGGAGCATAAACTTTCGTGGGTGAATACCCACTTCTTCAGATGCATGTATATAATTCCCATGGTTGCTCTGGTTTCAGACCATCATCTGGGCAGGGGAGCGGCAAGGAGATATTTTGTTTGTGGGCGCAGAGCACTTTAACACAAAACACCTCAGGTTGACCCACAACAAACTGAAGTGCAGACAAGCTCTTAGGGCCCTTCCGAGCGGGCGGGGGGAAGGTATCGGGAATGCAGATCAGGGAGCTAGAGCAGGTGGCTTTCACGAAGCACGCCCCACAGGCGTTCTGCATAAGAGGGCCCGCTCATCCTTCCCTTCCCCTATGCCTCACATGGAACGGGAGCGAGATCGTGGCACCAGGCCGCGCTCCGGGGTCAGCTGTGTGCTGTCTCTGCATTCCCTCGCGTCGCAGCCGGCAGCCAGGCCAGCATGGGAGAGGCAAACACCTCCTGGAAAGGAGGTAAGGCTGCTGCTCCCAGGAAGGAGGGATTTGCCCAGTGAGCCAGGCGGGTGTGCTTCCTTCCCAAAAGAAACCCCATCACAGGGAAGCGTCCATTAAAACTTTGCTGCATGTCTATTGGGATCCGGCCATGCTTACAGCAGTGCAGGTCTGGGCCCATGGGGGAGCCCAGCTGCATGGGGTTAAGGAAATGGAACGTCCCACAGTGCAGTGAGTGAGTCAGTGTTCTCATCGGCAGGCCCCTGGGCTGGGAATCTGGGGACCTAGGTATGGTTCCTGGCTGTGCCACCGATCTGCTCTGTGACTTAGACGTTTCCTTTCCCTGTGTATTTAGACTGCAAACTCTTCAGAGCAGAGACTGTCTCTTGCTGTGTGTCTGGGCAGCGCCTGGCCCCATGGGGCCCTGATCTCAGCTGGGGCAGGGCCTGTCTCTCCCTGTGTGTCTATGTAATCTCACCTGGGGCAGGGCCTCTCCCTTGCTGTGTGTCTGGGCAGTGCCTGGCACCACGGGGCTCTGATCTCAGCTGGGGCAGGGCCTGTCTCTCCCTGTGTGTCTGTGCAGCGCCCTGCACCACGGTGCCCTGATCTCAGCTGGGGCAGGGCCTGTCTCTCCCTGTGTGTCTGGGCAGCGCCCTGCACCACGGGGCCCTGATCTCAGCTGGGGCAGGACCTGTCTCTTGTTGTGTCTGGGCAGCGCCTGGCACCACGGGGCCCTGATCTCAGCTGGGGCAGGGCCTGTCTCTCACTGTGTGTCTATGTAATCTCACCTGGGGCAGGGCCTCTCCCTTGCTGTGTGTCTGGGCAGCGCCTGGCCCCATGGGGCCCTGATCTCAGCTGAAGCAGGGCTGTCTCTCCCTGTGTGTCTGGGCAGCGCTCAGCACAAGGGGGCCTGGATCTCAGCTGGGGCAGGGCCTGTCTCTCCCTGTGTGTCTGGGCAGCACCTGCTACAACAGGGCCCTGATCTGCCTTGGGGCCCCTAGGTGCTATTGTAATGCTAATAATTAATAGTATTGTGCATAGTGTGTTTTACACCAGCTAAATGTCTATTCTAAAGCAGCCACTCAAGCCCCGTTGCTATCAATGGCTGCACATGGGGCAGGTGGGTGGGGCCAGGGAATGGTCCCGCATAGAAAACAGATCTATAGGCCACGGCGGTTTGCCTCGTAACTAGTGATAGGCTGAACCTCAGAAAGCCCCTTAAATCCAGACCTGCTTAGCCAACTCTCGTCCCCCCGCTAGATCCTTCCGCTCCGTTTCAGCCCGGCTCTTCCTCAGCTCAGTGAACCCTCCGTTAGCCTCGATTTATGGTGAAAACCATTGGGCAAGGAACTGCCGGGACAGGACATGTGCCGGAGTCTCTGTCACGCTGGCATAGCAGTGTCGGTCCTGGGGGATTCCGTGCAGGGCTAAAGCCCTGATGCAGACAGTTACACTGACAGAAAAGTGCTTTTGCGGGTGCACTTATTTGGCTCAGGGAACTGGTAGGAACTACTCCGGCGCGCTACCCCTTTTCCCAGGGTAAGCTGTGCCCGGGTGGGTTTGCCGGTAGAACCCCCCCATACAGCTGTACCGGCAAACCTCTTCTCGCCTCGCCCTTGCCTAGGAATAACGACGGTACGTTCGCCAACACAAGGTAATCGACACCAGGGGCAGACCCAGCGAAAGGCGAGGGGTATCTGAGCTTTCCCACACCACAGCAAGCCCAGGGGGCCTATGGGAGAGCCCAGGGTCTTACCTCCCTCTGCTAACTCATGGGAAGACTCCCAGCTGCCTGTGTCTACACTAGGACTTCCCTGGGGTTAGTGACAAGGAAAGGACCCTGCTTCGTTTTCCTCATGATGACGAGGCTGAACGGGCCCGTCCTGGCGCAGGGTCTGATTTCATGGTGTAACACTGCCATCAGTGATGGACTAGCTGTTGTGGTTGTTCTTTGTCAGGCCCGTTATCAACCCTGGCTGGGGTTCAGTTGGATGTGGCACCTGTCCCCCAGGGGCCCACTGACTGGGAGTAAGTATTTTTATACAGTGCAGTAAAGTCCGGCGGCACTTTGCAGTCACGCAACGTGTTCCCTGCCGCGCATCGCTGGCAGTGGAAATGCCACAACTTAAATCAGCGCAAGATGAGTGAGGGGAAGAGGCAGAAGCAGGGGTGGGTGGGAAGGGGCATTTGAAGGGGTTCCTAGGTGTATGGGGACTCGGATGCTGCCCCAGGCCTGTGGGCACCATGGCAGCTGGCAGGAGGGGGAAAATCCATTCAGCTAGACGCGAACAAGCTTTGGCCTCTTCTGACCCATGTCTGAACAGTGGAAACTGCCCTCTCCCCCCGCAGTCCCGGGAGCCGTCCAGTTAGCACAGGAGCATGGGCTGCCCTGAGCTGGGTGCTGTGAGCAGGGGAACCTGGCGGGGACTGCCCCAGAGCGTTCTGCTGGGGTTGGCCATCCAGGGAACTGGCAGCAGGTTGGGGCCACAGGCGCCCCAAAGGCACTAAGCCATCTGTTCCGAGCCATCTGTTGCCCATCAAAAGCCAGCCCCAGCCTGTACTGAAACCCGAGCATCTGGGCATCCCCCATCAGCCCTGCCTCCTTTCCATGTGTACATCCTTCAGCAAGCCACCTGTGTCCCCTGCCACAGCACTCAGGCTGCTCTGGCCAGGGGTGGGAGCGCAGAGCTGGGACAGCTCAGGCAGGATCTCCTCATTGGAGGGGAAACAAAACAGCAGCACGGACGTGCCTAACCCCAGAGAACAACACAGGGGACTCTGGGCAAACAGGCAGGGCAGAGCCTGGTAGCAGCTATGAAATGGGCATTGCACCCAGGGGACCCTGAGGTCTGGGGTAGTGGATCCATACATAGTGGGAACCGTGGTCCCTGGCGGCTTCCTGTCTGGGAGGCTGATATATTCATCTTTTCCCGTAACACCAGAGACGGCAGCTCAGATGTGCCCCCGGAGGCTTGGCCACGCTCCCAATGAGCCAGCGCCAGACGAGCTCTTTCCAAGCTGCATGAGACACCAAATCCTCCTTAGCAGATTAAACATAGACTCTTCGCAGGCACTCCCCATTCAAACCCCTCCGGCTGAGCTCTCTGCTGGCACAACTCCACCGTCTTTAATGGACAGAGCTTGACCAACCAACTCCGTCAGTCTGTCCACTGTCTGCCCGAAGGGGCCATGATAGACACATGCCAGGCGCTTTCCTTGGGCGGGGTGCCCTGGAGAGAGACTGCTCCTTGGGTAGCAGCTCTCCCATTCTGTGCCCTTGCGCGTCCCCGTACACGGCGGGCAGGGAGCGGAGCCAGGAAGGATTTTTTCAACAAAGTGTTTTTTCCATTGCAAAAAGCTGATTTGTTGAAATGAGACCTTTGCATAGGAACAGAGCAGTTGCGATCACATTTGGACGGGGAAGGTTTCTCAGGGGCAGCGTGGCATCTCATCCCACCCCCACCTAGCCCAGTGGTTGGGAAACTCTTCAGGGACATGGGAGACCCTGCGTCAACTCTCACCTAGCTCTTGTCTTCACTTGCTCTCAAAGCACTTTACCAAGTATCATTATCTCCTCTGGGTAGATGGGGAAACTGAGGCAGGGGGAGGTAGAGAAATGACTTGCACAGGCTCACCCAGAAAGGCAGTGGCAGAGATAGGGGACTCGAATCCAGGCCTCCTGCATCCTTGTCCAGAGCTCTCGCTGGGCTGCCGGGCCCAGTTTGGGGCTGTGGATACAGTAGCCCTTGCTCTCTAAAGTTAGGCTGCTTGTTTTTGCAGCTCCTGGCTTGGGGTTTTGTCGGCAGCGAGAACTGGGCCGTCTTCCAGTGTTAATCAAAATCTAGCCTGGCCAGACGTGGCAGCCAGTTTGACACGTTCAAAATCTCCACCCAAATGGTGCGATTTCTGCTTCTGTTCCACTGGCACCGCAGTGTGTTTTGGAGAGTCAAAGTGTGCGTTGCCACCTGGCAGTCCTGCCCCATGCGTGACCATCGGACACCGGCAGGGAGGTGGCCTTGCGCTTGATGGTTCGTTTTTAGGTGCAGCCACTGTACCTGGGATTGGTCTTTACTCCCTTCCTTTGAAGCGTTGCTGCACGCTGTTAAACAGTGGACATGGAGGCTGCACTTCCATGGAAAGCAAAGGGCATCCCTGGATCTCCTGGGGGTGGGACACCCTGCCAGTTGCTCGCTATGGGATGACCCCTCTCCCTGGCCTCTTCCCCCTTTGGGTTTCCTACAAGAGAAAGAGATTAGTCCTTGTCTTTGCAAACAAAACGCCTTTGGCCAGGGCAGGCTTGTTAGGGAAGGTAACAAGTGATCGAGTGACTTTTTGGTGTAGGACAACTGCCCATTCTGCAGGTATCTAGCCAGGCTTCAGGGAGGGCGCAGGACTGGGACAGTCACACCAGCACTGTCTTGGCTTCTGTAAAAAATGAAAGCTGTTTCCCGTAACTCTCTTTCTGTTTCACAGGGACTTTCTGAGGGAGCCGCCAACCTGGTCGGGAATGTTCCACAAAATGTTTTTTCCATGGGAAATGCACTTTCCGTAAAAAATGTATGGAGTTTTACCAAATTTTTATGGATTTTTACCAATTTGGGGGGGAATCTTTTCAAATTTTACCTAAAATTTTTTATTTTTTTTTCCCACTGGGGAAAAAGGAAACCTAAAGAAAATGTTTCAGTTTGGGTCAATTCGACATTAATCTATGTCTGCCTGACCTCCTGTGTGGCCTCATGGGAGCTGTAGTTCGGTGCCTCATGCCTTCACTCTCCTCTATGGGCCTGGCTGGACTACATCTCCCATGAGGCACTGTGGCAGCTCAGTGGGCGCTGATTCTCACAGAACCAAGCCAAAATATGCTGATCCGAAGTGCAGACACGAAACATTTCACACCAAACGTTTTTTGGAACTTTCCATTGTTTTGATATGTCAACTTTTCCTCCTGATTCAGGACAAAACAATATTGGAATTTCCCTGAGGCCAGGCTTTCTGGTCAGCTGGGATAACACAGTGATGTACAAATGCCAGTGGTGTTTCGAAGGTGGCACAGTGTTTACCACTACTCCTTTAGCTGTATTGCTAGGGTGATGTAGGCCTGGATTCAAGAGAGCATTTAAGCACAGGCTTAAAATCAAACCTATGCTTGTCTTATTAAAATTAGTGGAATTTAAGCACTTATCTGAAGTGAAGCAACTGGGTTGCCAACCTGAAGCTTTCAAAAATCACGAATCAGGCCTAGAATAGTGTGAGACGGGTTTACAAAATCTGGAGATTTTAACCAAAAGTAATTCTTTAGGTCATGTTTTACAGCTTTTCTCTGCAACCAGGAGAGCTAGAAATATACTTTAAAAAAAGTTAAAGGTGAAATTCTTGCCTTATCACAGGATTCCTGAAGGTGTGGCCTAAATATACAGTGAGGATCGGCAACCCCGAGTATGTTTTCAAGCGCTTTTCTGAATCAAGGTCTTAGTGTCCAGATAATATTCCTAACACTCATTTCTCCAGTTGGACAGGCACTGCTGTGTCACTTTCACTCAGTTCAGTGACAGGTTATTGGCAGGACTCGTTATGCAAGACCCAGCGTGAGTCTCCGCAGAGCTGTAGGCGCAAGCAGATGGGGCTTCTTGTGACTTACGTCTCCACCTTCTGGGCACGGTGGCTCGAGTGCCTTCAGCTCGGCCGGGCTGTCCTACTGCTGGGGCTGCTGCAATATTTCATGAAGTGCCAGAGCTTGGGGCAGAAACTGGTGCCGGGGCCATCACGGCGCGTCTCCCCTGAATGAGCCCGGTGTGTGGGAGGCGGCTCGTCAGTTTCCCCCCAGTGTCCCAGGGAGATGCTGACGCTCCCATGTGCTTTCCTGCAGGGGCCCTTTCCCCGTAACCGAAGCCAGAGCAGCTGTGGCAGGCCCAGAACATGACCTCCACCCCTGACTATGATCACTTGGAGATTCAGCAGCAGTACAGCCGGATCAACGCGCGCTGGGAAGCCTCGGACGATGAGCTGGACAATGATAACAGCTCTGCAAGGCTCTTCGAGAGATCCCGCATCAAAGCTCTGGCAGGTACCACGCTTAACTCCTCAGGGCGCTGGGTAGCACCGTCTCCCCTCGGGGGCGCAGCACCTCTTGGATGGAGCCCTTCTGGGCCTCTTCTTTGCTGAACCTTCGGAGGCCCTGATTCAGGAAAACACTTATGCACGGGCTTAACTTTGAGTAGTCCCATTGACTGAAAAACTAAGCACGTGATTTGCTGGCGAGAGGATGCTTTGCTGAGTCGGGTCCCCAATAACGCAGCGGACGGGGTCTGGGCGGGGTGCAGTAGAACAGATCCCCTGAGCCCAGCACAGGGGACAGTCAGGGTTTCCCTTGGGTAGAAGAACTCTGGGGGCCTGGGACAGGGCCGGCCCACAACATTTTGGCACCTGAGGCGGAGAGCTCCAATGACGCCCCCATGCCCCCTAGCTTGGGCCAAAACTTTGAAACTCTGGGTCCTAGTGGCACCCCCCAACAGTCTGGCACCTGAGGTGGCTGCCTCAGCTCGCCTCATGGTAAGGCCAGCCCTGGTCTAGGAGCTCTTCAATAAGTGGAGCACATGCCACCCCTGGGGTTGGATGGTCAGTCACTGGCTGTTTGAACTAAACTCTGCCCTAAGGGTGCTGGAAACTTACTGGGGTGGCATGTAGCTGTCTGTAAGGCTCAAAGAATCTGCCTGGGTCTCTGGGGCTGAGGAGTAACACAGACATAGGCACCAACTCTGTGGGTGCTGCAAAAAAAAAAGTGGGTGCTCGGCACCCACCAGCCACAGCTGTTCAGCAGCCCCACCAATCAGCTGTTTGGCAGGTGGCGGGAGGCTCTTGGAGGGAAGGGGGCGGAGTGGGGTGGACAGATGCGGAGCGAGGGCGGGGCTTCAGGAGACAGGATTGAGAGGGCGGGGCCTCAGGGTGGAGCAGGGGTGGAGAACTCACCGGCAAAAATACAAGTCAGCACCTGTGAACTCAGACACATGGCCAGATAGACACAGAACTGTTCGGAGAAGATCCCAGATCAGGGCTGGCCAGTCGGGACTGGGGCTGACCACCAGACAAGCCAAAACCCTACAAGGTTCTTCTGTCCTTTCTGGGCCTTTATATCTTCCAGATGAAGACTCGGCCCAGCCCTCCCCTCCTCTCCCCTGTGGACACAGCTAGGTCCCCCTCCCAATATTTCCCAATATTTCCCCCACCCCTCAGCCACTCTTTACTTCTTCCTCCTAGCTGCCTTTGCCCTCCAGCCATTGAACCCCTCCCTGCCTGGTGCCTGCCCGGCAGACCTGGCAGGGAATGGGAGTCGGGGGTAAAGCTGGTGAGAAACGACAAAGTTTTTGTTCCTTTTTTCCCTCTCCACTGAAAATTTCAACCTTTCATCAGAAACCCCCAAATTCTGGGCCCAAATCATTTTGATTTTGGTGCTTCTGTTTTCTGGACAAACCCTGGCCATTTTCGGCAGGGAGCTGACGCTTTTCGGAAACCGTTCAGTCAAAGTTCCCAGGCGTCTGTTGAAAACCAGCCGCAATGGAAAAATGCTGTCTGCCCTTTGTTGTGACCTTCGGCTTTCCCTGGGCGCCTTGGCTGAGCTGTCCAGGGCACCTCCACTGGGCGAACAATGCAGAGACTTGCAGGGGGCCTCGTTAATAATGAACCTAGCCTTTATCTAGCACGTCTCATCAGTAGATCTCAAAGCACCTGACAAAGGAGGTTGGGATCATTATCTCTCTTTCTCAAATGGTGAAACTGAGGCACAAAGCAGGCAAGGGACTTGCCCAAGGTTACCCAGCAGGCCAGCAACAGAGCCAAGAATGGTGTTCACTGTACATTTATAAACAGAGTCTCAGAAAAGCATTTCTCCCCTCCCTCAGCTACTAGGAGCCCGGGTCAGGCATCTGTGTCTCCTGGAATCCCTTTGCACCCTGCTGTTGCTGTCTCAGGGAGAGATGCAGAGCCTTGACGACAAACTGCATCCCAAATCTAAGGCCTCCTTTCTGTGCAGGGAATTGTCCACTCTTCCAGGGCTCAGAGGAGGGCGGAGAGTCATCAGGCAGTCAGCCATAGCGCTCTGCTCCTGCGCTGCCCGGCCCCAGAGTTTAGAGCAGCTAAGGGGGTGCTCTAAGCTACGCCACTGGCAGGATGCCTGTAGGGGGCTCTGCGCATGTGGAGAATTGGTGTGGCGGAGTGCCTGTCTGCCACCTCGTCACCACGCAGCAGCCCCCTGCCAGGCCCACGCAAGCAGCGCAAAGCCTGTGGAGGGGAGTATCCAACACGACACGTCTCCCTCTGCAGAGCAATTAGACAAGGTGCGTCAGGAGCCGCCTGCATCCAACTGCAATTCACATGTGGGAAATGACCAGTGCGCTGGTTTCCTGGCCCAGCCTGGAGGGAGCCTGACACCCTGAAGTCTTGATGGTGGCTGAAGAGAACCACTTCCATGACGCTTTTCCCAGCTCAGGGCTCCCACTACCCTCCTACCCCCCACCCCCTGCCTTCACACCCATTCATGGTGGAAATTCTTTAAACTGATGAATTATTATATAAAATAATATATAAAATATATAAAATAGTTTAATTTTGTTCTTCCTATATACCAGGCTCCCGTCTGCCACTGTGGCTCAGGAGAAGCAGCCTGTAACAGGGCGCCCCCCTCCCACGCACCCCATTCCGGCTTTGCAGTGCCCTGCCTCAGTTTCCCCATTTGCTTAGGGGAGAACGCCACATCACATGCATGATAATGAAACTGCACCCCAGGAGGGGAGTGTTCTAGTTAGGCCTCACACACACTGGCCCTCCAGGGCCCAACCCCAGCTCAGTGTCTCTTTTCTTGAGTCAGGAGCTCCCAGTTGCAGTCCAGGTCCCACCGTTTCTTTACTGCCTGCAGCTGTTAGCTCAGCCCAGCTGCCGCTGTCCGGCCCAGCACTCCCAGCTGGACCAGTACTGGCTCCCACAGGAGCTCCTTGTAAGTGCCACCCCAAGGCAGGAGGGGTGGGGCAGGGCTAACTGCACAGGGCTAACTGCACAGGGCTGGGTGCCCCTAGGCCCCCTGGCCCATGAAGGAACCAGCCACCCTGGCACAGCATCTGCGTGTAGCGTGTAGCGTTTTCCCCGGAAACTCCGTGTAACTCTGTTTCCCGCCGCAGAGATGCCCTCTGTGCGTGTGGCGTTGGTCACCGCGGCCCTGGGCCCTGCTGGCACTTTCGTTTTAATGTGTGGGGCCAACTGGAGGAGGGGAAAACCCCTCCCCCAACAGCATTTTCTTAGCAGGAAAGGATGGAGTGAGCCCGCCAGCAAGGCCAGCTGCCCGCGTGTCTTTCAGTCTGTTCGTGCAGCAGCCAGTGGAGTGGAGGCTTGGTCCCCGAGGCCACCTCGAGCCCTGCGCTAATCAAAATAGTAATGGAAGGGAAAAGAAAGCGGCCTCTCTGTGCTGTTATTACTCACTCCCCCCTCCTGGCTTTGTGCTGCGGCCCATCGCTGTCGCTAAGGAGCAATGAGACTGTTGAAGGTGGAAAGAGCGCGGCCAGCTGCAAAGGCAAAATGCACTTCCCCACCGTAGCCAGAAAGCGCTCCCTGGCACACCCCAGAGCTGGGCGCAGTGCAAATACAGCGGGATGCATGGAGAGGAAGGGGGGTAGAGACACAGGTACACGCTTGCCATGAGGTTCTGGCTGGCTAAGCTGCAGCCTCGATAGAGCGTCAGAGAAACCATATCCAGTGCAGGAAGCAGCCCTGCGCTGCACCAGGTGCTGGGCCCACCGAGGGGGGGGGGGAATTCTTAACCGTGTTTAATATTACTAATAGTAACTTGAATTGCCACAGGCAGCACTGCAGTCCCATTGCATTAGGCACTCTACAAACACTGGAGCAGATGGGAATTTTTCCATCATGTGCCAGCAATGCCCCTCTGCCAGGTACATTGGTCAACTGGGCAGTCTCTACGTAAAAGAATAAATGGACACAAATCAGACGTCAAGAATTATAACATTCAAAAACCAGTCGGAGAACACTTCAATCTCTTTGGTCACTTGATTACAAACCTAAAAGTGGCAATTCTTCAACAAAAAAACTTCAAAAACAGACTCCAAGGAGAGACTGCTGAATTGGAATTAATTTGCAAACTGGATACAATTAATTTAGGCTTGAATAGAGACTGGGAGTAGATGGGTCATTACACAAAATAAAACTATTTCCCCATGTTTATTTCCCCCCCACCCCCCACTGTTCCCCAGACGTTCTTGTCAACTGCTGGAAATGGCCCACCTTGATTATCACTACAAAAGGTTCCCCCCCGCCCCCCGCTCTCCTGCTGGTAATAGCTCACCTTACCTGATCACTCTTGTTACAGTGTGTATGGTAACACCCATTTGTTCATGTTCTCTGTGTATATAAATCTCCCCACTGTATTTTCCACTAAATGCATCCGATGAAGTGAGCTGTAGCTCACGAAAGCTTATGCTCAAATAAATTTGTTAGTCGCTAAGGTGCCACAAGTCCTCCTTTTCTTTTTGCTTTTTTCATGGAAAGTTGTGTTTTGGACTAAAGTGGTTTTTTTTGCAAAAAGTTCTACTTTCTAAGGAGAGTGTTCATTTTTCATCAAAAAACTGAATGCTGAAAACCTGAGATATTTTAATGCAGAAATGTTGCAACGGTGCCTTGTAGGATTTGTAGTTCGGGTGCCTCATGTCCCCATTCTCTTCTGTGGGCTGGGCTCCCAGCTGGACTACATCTCCCATAATGCACCATGGCCAGGGACTCCCATGATGCATCACTTTCCTTCTCCATGAGGGGGGACCAGCGTGCATCTTGGGAGATGTAGTCTGAGCAGGTAGCCTGGACGATAGAGTACCTGAACAACTGCTCCTGGGAAGCAGCATGCTGCATTTACAAAATTGGAATGTTTTGGTTTTTAGCCAGCATTTTTTGGTATTTGAATTTCTACAGAAAAATCAAAAATTTCCTTGCTAAGGTTAAGCGGTTACTTGATCGCTGCCTGTAAGTAACTAAACGAGGAACAGAAATGTGGTAATGGGCTCTTCAATTTACCAAACAAAGGCCTAACATGATTCAGTGGCTGGAAGTTGAAACGAGACAAATTCAGTCTGGAAATAAGGTAAATGTTTAACAGTGAGGGTAATTTACTGGAACAATTTATCCAGGGTTGTGGTGGATTCTCCGTTACTGGCAATGTTTAAATCAAGACTGGATGTTTTGTTAAAAGCTCTGCTCTAGGGATTATTTGGGGGCAGGTCTCTGGCCTGTGTTATCCAGGAGGTCCGATGAGATTATCACAATGGTCCCTTCTGGCCTTGGAATGTAGGAATCTATGAAGTGTGGTGTATCATGGCCTCAGTTCAGGGAAGCATTGAAGCACAAGCTTCATGCATAGGTTTTGAGCATGTTCTTCAAGCTAAGCGCATGCCTATGTGCTCTCCTGAATGGGAATGCATGCCTGACCCAGGGCCCAGGTCCGCGGGGCTCGGGGCAGTTGTTTCTCTGCTCCCTGTTCTGGGGTGCTGGTGCGGGACTCTGCAGTGGGGCGGTGGGCCTTTCTCCCATTGCAGATGAGCGGGAAGCCGTGCAGAAGAAAACCTTCACCAAGTGGGTGAACTCACACCTCGCTCGCATGACCTGCCGCATTTCCGATCTGTACATGGACCTCCGAGACGGGCGGATGCTGATCAAGCTCTTGGAAGTGCTTTCGGGAGAGCCCCTGGTGAGTTCCGTTCCTTCTTCCCCTCTGCTGGGCCTTGTGACACAGGTCACACCTACTGTGCCGAGCCTTTCCTCTGTTGTCGAAAGAGGCAGTGTTGAAAGGTGGCTGTCTCAGAGGGCGCAGCAGAGCCGGTCTGGAAATGCTTTGCTTTGCTGCAGAGAACTTCGACATCTCGGTGGAAAACCACAAGCAGAAATATTTGGATTTGGAAACACCGCCGCAGTGCCATGTGGGAGTTGTAGTCCAGGTGCCCCACACTCCCCTTCTCTCCTATGTTCCAGGCTCCGCGGTGGGACTTCATCCCGAGGATGCACCTTCGTCTCCCGTTTTGGGGTGGGGAGGCAGTGCATCATGGGAGTCCCTGTCTGTGGGAATCTAGGCCTGGGTGGAAATGACCAGCGGCTCCATCTGTCAGTGGAGGAGCGTTCCATGGCCTCTGAGAGATGGGTGGGGAGGATTCTCCGCCCGGGATCCATGGACAAATGCCTGCCCCACAAAAGCCACCCTCAAGCTGGCCCCTTGCGAGCAGCCTGAGCAGAGCGGCCAAGGAGTGACGAGCAGGAGTGCAGGTGGTCAGTGCGTGTGAACGTGCCCTGGAAAACATTCTCTCCTGGGCTGTGTGTGCCCAGCCCTGGCCCCGCTGCAGCTTCCAGCGCCGGGCTTGCTGCTTTAAACTCTCTGGGCCAGAGTCCCTGCTGCAGCTACGGAGGAAGGTGGCGGAATGGCCTCTTGCACGGCCCCACATGTGGCTCCATGCTGGGTTGGCCCCAAAGGCTGCTTGAGCCAACTCCGGCCGCCAGTATTTGTCCCTGGTGGGAATAGCCAGAGGGCAGAGGAGTCCAGGCGCAGGCCCCTCCCATACGTCACCATCTGAGCTGGCGGGGGGGTTGAGGTGAGTGCTCTGCCCCATCCAGGATCCTCCCTCAGGACTGGGGCGGGTGTTGCTTTGCACCAGCAGTGTGGCTGGCCGCATCTCCTCAGCCCAGGATCAGGCCCACTGTCCATAGGCAGAAGCCCCTATAGATCTGGGCTGAATCCCTTTGTTCAAAGTCTGAGGTGCATACAAGGACGGCAGGGGAGGGCTCCAGGCTGCAGGGAAGGGGGTGACCGAGGCCAGCAGTGATGCGTGGGTGCAATACATTCTCTAAGCCACCTGGGAAGGGTGAGTTCTGACGGGAACGGAGCAGGGAGGGCTGCGCCAGCCTGTTTCCTCTGCCCACCCAGGTTAGTTTCTAGGCTCTGTATCACACTGGCGTCTGCCCGCTCCAGCCGACTGGGGGGCACTGTTGCACCAGGCCTGGTGGCTGCGTGCGCCCTGGGTGACTGGCTCATCATCTGTCGTCCCCCAGCCCAAGCCCACCAAGGGGCGGATGCGCATCCACTGCCTGGAGAACGTGGACAAGGCGCTGCAGTTCCTCAAGGAGAAGCACGTGCACCTGGAGAACATGGGCTCCCACGACATTGTGGACGGCAACCACCGACTGGTGCTGGGCCTCATCTGGACCATCATCCTCCGCTTCCAGGTAGGCCTGGCTCTGAGCCCAGCTGGAGAGCAGGGCCATGGGCACATCCCCGGCTATAGCTTTTGGCGGCCAGGCTGTGCTGTGTGCAGGGAGCCGGGGGCACAGAATGAGGGGCGCTAGGCACCCGTTTACTCCCTTGTGCCAGCTCCCCGTTTCAGAGAGGGAAGCGGCCTTCGCAGAACTGCCTCCCCATGCCCGTCCCTTGTAGATGGACACGAGTGGGAGGGAGGGCAGCTGGGAGGCAGGAGCTGTGGAAGCTTCCTAAAAGTGGGGGGGCCACTGGCACCTGAAACATGGCCCCACCCTCGTGTTGCCCTGTCCCCCTGAGGCCCCGCCCCTTCCCCCTGAGGCCCCGCCCTTGCTCTGCCCCTTCCCACAAGGCCCTGCCTCCTACTCACTCATCGTGCCCCCCCCTCCCCCGCTCGCCCTTTTGGCTGGTAAAAAGTGCGTGGGGGGGAGGGGGGAGACAGGCCTTCCCTGTTCCGGTGCCGCTGCTGGGAGGGAACCTCGTCTCCCATCCTGTGAAACCTTTTGAGATTTCAGGAATTTTTCCCATCCCAAATCGGGGCAAAGAGTCCAAATTTTGACAATTTTCACAAACCGAAAAGCCAAAAAACGGCCCTGAACCAAAACCGTCAACACGTTTTGTTCCATCTGGACCGTTTTCAGTGAAACAGAAAGGTTTTGTGCACTGTCACTAGCTCTGAGTTTCCAAACAAAACGTCCTTTCGAGCCACAAATCCGAAACCTCTCAAATGTCGAAATGGGACCCAAGCTGTTTCCCAATTTGTTTTTCTTTTCTTAAATGTGTTTTTGAGTTGAGAAATTCGTCGCCTCCCTCCAGCCCGTCCCTGCAAGATGGTTCAGTTTTGCTGGATCAGCATTTTTTTGACAAAAAATTCCAATTGTTTTGTTAGGAAATTGCTGCCCAGGGCTGCCCCCGGGCCGGCACAGCAGGGGTGTACACTGCACCTGGTGTGGGGCTGGCGCAGGGGGCCAGGCTGAGTCGCCGTCTGCTTGCTGAGCTGCTCCCGGGGCAGAGCCCTGGTAGAGCCCTTGAGGAGCAGGGAGTGTGGGCGGGAGGCAGACAGAAAGTCCTGCCTGTAAGGGGTGCTGGGCAGAAGGGAGAGCTGGCTTCCCAGCCCTGGGGTGCTCAGGACACAAAAGTCTTCTGCCTCTGCCAGCCTTTCCTGGCGATTTCAAATCCCAGGACCTCCCGAGTAGCTGGGCACATATGAACCTAAGACGGCTAGACAGCTCCTGCCTTGGGGGAAGCCCCTGTGCCGTATCCCGACGGTAGGCTCGGGTTCATTCTGGAATGCTTTTTGTTCTTCTCTCAGATCGAAGACATCATCGTGCAGACTCCGGAAGGCCGCGAGACGCGCTCTGCCAAGGAAGCGCTGCTGCTCTGGTGTCAGATGAAGACCGCGGGGTACGAGCCAGCTAATGCTAGGAGCTAACAAACGTCCCCATCCCAGCATCAACAGAAGCAGACCGGCCACACGAGTCTGGCTTACGGGATCCAGCATTTTCCAGTCCAGGCTGCTGAATCAGAGCAGCATCTGGAGTTCCTATAATCTAATGGGCACACGAATCCCATTGGCACCAGCAGGCGGGGTATACATCTCTCGAATGGTCTAGTGGCCCTCTGGCTTGCTAGGCGCGTCTGGCCTTGCAAGAAGTTCCTGGCAGCGTAAGAAGTACATGGTATCTGGGTCTAGTGCTGAAAAACATGGTAAGGCTGGGATCTCCCACGTGGCCCCCTCTGGGATTCAGGCTCCTGGCTCCCCTTTGCTTTTGGTAGGTTCTTCTGCATTTCCATGCACGTATCTGAGACAGCACTCTGGCCCTGCTTCCCACAGCCTGCGTCCATACAGCACAGGGGGGAAGGCCAAACACCCATCTAGACCTGCCTTTTAGTAGCCACACCCAGCTCAGTGCTTGGGCTGGAGGGTGAGTGTTTCCTCTTTGTCATGCAGCTATCCCCACGTTAATGTGACCAACTTCACCTCCAGCTGGAAGGACGGCCTGGCCTTCAATGCCCTGATCCACAAGCACAGGTAAGAGCCCCATCACCACCCTAGCTAGCTGCTCTCCTCTCACCAACCCCTTTTCCCGTCATTAGGGTGGGCTCCGGGGCTAGGATGGCCCAGTGGTTTGTGCACTGCACTGGGACTTGAGAGACCTGGATTCAGTTCCCTGCTTTGCCCCACATTTGCTGGGTGACCTCGAGCAAGTCACTTAGGCCCCGTGCCTCAGTTTCCCTTCTGCCCCGTGGGGATAATAGCCCTGCCCTGCTGCCGAGGAGATGTGTTAGGGACTGTGAGGCGCCCAGATACTGCACTGCTGGGGGCTGGAGAAGAACCCAGAGAGCTGCCAGGCTGTCAGCTTTGAAAGTGCCTTGCCACACGTCGTTTCATTCCGCTCACCTAGTGCAGACCTTAAAGTTCCTCTGCACTATCAGGTCCGACTTGATCGACTTTAAGAACCTGGAGCATTCGAACGCCCGGCACAACTTGGAGCATGCCTTCAGCGTGGCAGAGCGGCAGCTGGGCATCACCCAGCTCCTCGACCCGGAAGGTAAGGGCCCCCTGGCTCCCATGTACACCCCCTCCCGCCCCCCGAGGTTACTGCAATGCACTCGACTCTGTCTCACCCTGCCCTCGCACAGGGTCGGAGCTGCATGGCACAGCTTAGCGCCAAATATTAAAGGCCACCTTAAAAATGAAACAATGCCTTAGTTATGTGTCAAGTGCACCGTCCCCCATCTGCAAGTTCCTGTGATGCTAGGGAGGAAGTGTGGCCTAGTGGGTAGAACACTGGACTGGGTCGTTGGGTTCTATTCCTGGGACTGGTGGGTGACCTGGGGCAAGTCATGGCCCCGCTGTGCCTCGGTTTCTCCATTTGTAAAAAAATGGGGCTGATGCTCTGCCTGCCTTTGGAAGGCGCTTTGGGCTCTACAGAGGACACGTGGTAGACAAGAGCTGGGTGCCATTGTTAGTTTGTAATCTTTGTATGAATGTTCTGCACAGGGCGCATGAGTGCTTCTTTTAAAAGCTGCAGCCTGCCGGTGCGCTGTAAGTTTCCCGCTTGGCCTTTTTAGAACAAGTGTAAACCCAAGACGAAGTCAATGGGCTTCCCAGAAAGGATCACTTTTGGTGAAATCTTTTATCAGAACAATGGCAGGAATTTCACGTTTACCACAACCCTGGGTTTCAGGGAAAGGAGATCTTGCAGCGGTGTTTTCGAGAGAGGTTTTGCTTTTGAAAATGGGCCGCTTTCAGATGCTGTGCCATGGAATGTTCTCAGGGTTGTTTTAACTCACTTTGCATCTGCCATCGCGTGTGGGTGACTCCATCCCAGCGGGATGCTCAGGCACACACGACTGGGGATGACGGTTTAGTGTTAGGGCTCGGTATCGGTGCATCACAAGGCTACTGCTCACAATTTCAAGCCAGCACTTTTGTCCCAAAGTCCTTCACTGCTTTCTCGCCTTCTCTGCTGTGCAGATGTCTTCACGGAGAACCCCGATGAGAAATCCATCATCACCTATGTGGTGGCGTTTTACCACTACTTCTCCAAGATGAAGGTTCTGGCGGTGGAAGGGAAACGGGTTGGCAAGGTGAGCTCGGAGCCCTTACATAAGAACGGCCATACTGGGTCAGACCAAAGGTCCATCCAGCCCAGTATCCTGTTTGCCGACAGTGGCCAATGCCAGGTGCCCCAGAGGTAATGATCAAGTGATCTTTCTCCTGCCATCCATCTCCACCCTCTGACAATCGGAGGCTAGAGACACCATTCCTTACCCATCCTGGCTAATAGCCATTAATGGACTTAACCTCCATGAATTTATCCAGTTCTCTTTTAAACCCTGTTATAGTCCTGGCCTTCACAACCTCCTCAGGCAAGGAGTTCCACAGGCTGACTGTGCACTGTATGAAGAACTTCCTTTTCTTGTGTTAAGCCTGCTGCCCATTAATTTCATTTGGTGGCCCCTAGTTCTTATATAATGGGAACAAGTAAATAACTTTTCCTTATTCACTTTCTCCACACCACTCATGATTTTATATACCTCTATCATAACCCCCCTTAGTCTCCTCTTTTCCAAGCTGAAAAGTCCTAGCCTCTTTAATCTCTCCTCATACGGGACCTGATCCAAACCCCTAATCATTTTAGTTGCCCTTCTCTGAACCTTTTCTAATGCCAGTGTATCTTTTTTGAGATGAGGAGACCACATCTGTACGCAGTATTCAAGATGTGGGCGTACCATGGATTTATATAAGGGGGCAATAAGATATTCTCCGTCTTATTCTCTATCCCTTTCTTAATGATTCCTAACGTCCTGTTCGCTTTATTGACTGCCACTGCACACTGCGTGGACGTCTTCAGAGAACTACCCACGATGACTCCAAGATCTCTTTCCTGATTTGTTGTAGCTAAATTAGCCCCCATCATATTGTATGTATAGTTGGGGTTATTTTTTCCCATGTGCATTACTTTACATTTATCCACATTAAATTTCATTTGCCATTTTGTTGCCCAATCACTTAGTTTGGTGAGATCTTTTTGAAGTTCTTCACAGTCTGCTTTGGTCTTAACTATCTTGAGCAGTTTAGTATCGCCTGCAGACTTTGCCCCCTCACTGTTTACCCCTTTCTCCAGATCATTTATGAATAAGTTGAATTGGATTGGTCCTAGGACTGACCCTTGGGGAACACCACTAGTTACCCCTCTCCATTCTGAAAATTTACCATTTATTCCTACCTTTTGTTCCCTGTCTTTTAACCAGTTCTCAGTCCATGAAAGGATCTTCCCTCTTATCCCAAGACAACTTAATTTTCGTAAGAGTCTTTGGTGAGGGACCTTGTCAAAGGCTTTCTGGAAATCTAAGGTCACTATGTCCACTGGATCACCCTTGTCCACATGTTTGTTGACCCCTTCCAAGAACTCTAATAGATTAGTAAGACATGATCTCCCTTTACAGAAACCATGTTGACTTTTGCCCAACAATTTATGTTCTTCTATGTGTCTGTCAATTTTATTCTTTCCTATTGTTTCAACTAATTTGCCTGGTACTGACGTTAGTCTGTAATTGCCGGAATCACCTCTAGAGCCCTTTTTAAATATTGGCATTACATTAGCTGTCTTCCAGTCATTGGATAGAGAAGCTGATTTAAAGGACAGGTTACTTACAAACCATAGTTAACAGTTCCGCAATTTTACATTTGGTTTGAGCCTTCTCTTGTGCCATGACCTTCCATTTCTTCTTTTCAGGCTTCACTGAGCTGAAAGCCATTATGTAAGTTCACAGAAAACATATAAAATATGCACAAGCAATGGAAACCAAGCAGACCCTACCAAAACATAGCTCTGGAGAGCTGTATCACAGCACCTCCTCCACAGGGATCTCCCAGGCCTGCTCCAATTTAGATCAGAGACATGTCCTTAATTCAAAGGGCCAGGTCCCCAGCTGGAGTGAATTAGCTCCTTTGGAGTAAGTGGGTGCACGCCAGCTGAAGGTCTAGCCCAAGACGTTGATACAAAGCAGTGTATGCCAAAGTGTGGTACACACGAGCTCTTGCGTCTTCTAAGGGTTGTACAAATCGGTACTTATAGGGCATGAACCAGCTGCCTCTTAATCTCCTCTTGGATAAGCCAGCAGAGGCTCCTCGTGCTAGCAGGAGGCAGAAAGGCAGAAGGCGAGCCCATAGCAGGGTGTGGAATCTAGATAAATCCGGGCTAGAAAGAAAGTGCAAATTCTTAACAGGGAGGGGAGTTAAGCAATGGAAAATCAGACCCAGGGATGGGATGGAATGGGATGGGACGGGGTACTGGGTTCTCCATCACTTGGTGTCTGTAAATCCAGGCTGGATTGTATCTCTGAAAGCCCCTCTCTGGCTCAACCCTGAGTTCTTGGCTAGCCCAAGGATCACTGGGAGATGCTCCCGGGCATCGTCTGCAGAAGTTCAGACTGGATGCCCTGAATGGGCCCTACTGACCTTTAAGGCCTATGAATCTGTGGAACAGCATGTTCCTCTTTAAGGCCCGGCCCCACCCCCCCGCTGTAATGATGCTGCCTTTGGCAGGACACAACTGAGAGTAGCAGTTCAGGACAAATTGCTTAGAGCAGGGCAGTCACAGCCCAAAGCTGGGTGTCCTTTATTACTAAGGCACACCAAACCAGCCAAACAGAGAGGACTTCGGTTTTACCCCACTGGCTAACCAAAGTGATACAAGCAATTCCCTCAGATACCCCAGTTCCCTTGTATCACCGCCAGCACCACTCCTTATGGGGATGAATAGTTATGAAAACCAATACCGCAGAAAAAGAAAAATGGCTCTCCCGATCCCAAAGGACCAAGTCCCAGACCCAGGTCAATATACAAGTCGGATCTTACCCACAAATCACGCTGTTGCCAATCCTTTAGAATCTAAAATCTAAAGGTTTATTCATAAAAAGAGAAATACAGATGAGAGCTAGAATTGGTGAAATGGAATCAATTCCATACAGTAATGGCAGAGTTCTTGGTTCAGGCTTGTAGCAGTGATAGAATAAACTGCAGGTTCAAATCAAGTCCCTGGAGAACATCCACAGCTGGGATGGGTCATTCAGTCCTTCCTGCAGAGCTTCAGTATAGCAAAGTTCCTCCAGAGGTAAGAAGCAGGATTGACGACAAGATGGAGGAGCTGCAGCTGCCTTTTATAGTCCTTTTGCCACATGGCTTGTGCTTCCTTTGTTCCAAATACAAGCCACCCAGCACATGGCATGGAAAAACCTTAGCGTTCTGTGCATAGGCATGTCCCTGCATGCCTTGCTGAGTCACAAGGTGTTTATGACTTCTCTCAATGGGTCGATTGTACCGCTGATGGTCCTTAGTGGGCCATCAAGTTGGCTAGGCAGTGCTGATGCCAACTTGTCTGGGATGTCACTCAGAAACATAGCACAAGTTTGAAATACAGACAGCATAGAGCCAATACTTATAACTTTAAATACAAAAATGATACATGCATAATCATAACCAGCACATCATAACCTTGTCATAGACACCTTAGGGGACCTCCTTTGTACAAGATTTGGTGCCACTATATGACCTTGGTTGCAACAATGATCTCTTCGGTCACAGTTCATGTCAATAACGTCACACCCGCCAACAGCACTTTCCATCCCCCTTGTCTCGAAGCCCCCAGGGCCCTAACTCAGTCTCTTCTCCCGGCTTTGGAAGCCAAGGGGTTAGGATGGGGCCTGGCCAGGAAACACCAATTCCCTTTTGTGAAAAAGATCCCAGTTTCGGCATTTGTTTATATTCTACAGCAGCACAACAGCTAGCCCCTTCGGCAAGGGCCACGAGAAAACGAAAGGGAGCGAGAAAGAGAGAGAGAGAGAGACAGCCCCAGCCCAGCCCAGCAGGCCCTGGTGGTCAGGGCTCTGGCCTGCGATGTGGGGGGCCCAGCCCTGGCCCAGCACAGCCTGGTGGTCAGGGCTCTGGCCTGCGATGTGGGGGGCCCAGCCCTGGCCCAGCACAGCCTGGTGGTCAGGGCTCTGGCCTGCGATGTGGGGGGCCCAGCCCTGGCCCAGCACAGCCTGGTGGTCAGGGCTCTGGCCTGCGATGTGGGGGGCCCAGCCCTGGCCCAGCACAGCCTGGTGGTCAGGGCTCTGGCCTGCGATGTGGGGGGCCCAGCCCTGGCCCAGCACAGCCTAGTGGTCAGGGCTCTGGCCTGGGATGTGGGAGGCCCAGCCCTAGCCCAGCCCGGCCTGGTGGTCAGGGCTCTGGCCTGGGATGTTGGGGGGCCAGCGGTAGCAGTATGGCCCGGTGGCTCCCCTGTGTACCCTCCCTGGGCACATGCACCCAGAGAGGGTCCCTTCATGCAGGAGCACAGACGCTGCCAGTGTTCATTGTTCTCCTCTGCTTTTCGAAGGTGATGGACCACTTGATGGAGACGGAGAGGATGATTGAGAGGTACGGAGGGCTGGCCTCTGACTTACTAACCTGGATCGAGCAAACCATCACCGTTCTCAACAGCCGCAAGTTTGCCAACTCCCTGATGGGGGTGCAGCAGCAGCTGCAGTGTTTCAGCACCTACCGCACCGTGGAAAAGCCCCCCAAGTAAGCAGCTCCTGGGTTACGCAGCCAGCTCTGCTGTACTTGCCGTCACTGCTGTCTTTAAAGTGTTCTTCATCCATCCCGCTCAATGAGCTGTACAAAGGAGGTAGCCTTATCTGCATGGTCTAGGTGGGGAAACTGAGGCACTGAGTGACCATGACCCCCACAAGGTTGCAGCACAGGTTGGTGGCAGAGCTGGGAATCAAACCCAGCTCTACTTGACTCCCATGCCAGTGCTCTGCCCACTAGACCATGCTGCCTCTCTTAATAATGATTCTTTACTGAAACGAAGTCCAAAGCAGTGGTTCTCAACCTTTATGGGCTCAGGATCTGTTTGTAACTGTTTATGGCCTGTCATGACCCAGTAAAATAGTCTGGGGGTGGAGGCTGTGGGGTGGTTTTGGTCACATCCTGCCCTCCAGGGGTGTCAGGGTTTGGGTCTTGCCCGCACTCACCCCACAGTGATGGCTCCTGCAGCTCCTGTGCTGTGGGGCTGGCTGGGCTTGAGTCTCCACTCCAGGTGTTACCACCTCTTCTCTGCACCTGATCCAGTTTGCATTCATCTTTCTTGAGTCTGGGTGACCAGAACTGGTCACACTATTCCAGAGGAGGCCCTACCAATGCCTCACACAGTGGTACATTATCTATCTCCTGTGGAAACACATGTAAGTTCACCCCATAATCACCCAGATGGTCTGCCTTCTGGCTTGCCTGGCCCTGAGCCCTGATCAGCCCGCCTGTTACTGACACCAGATGCCATAAGCGCTGTGGGGACTGAGCTGCCAGGGGCATGAATTTGGAACATGCTGTCCCTCAGTGATGGCATGAAAGGGACTGGCTCGGTCCGCCCGTTGTCTATAATCTCTCCCTTTCACCACGCAGGTTCCAGGAGAAGGGGAATCTCGAGGTTCTGCTCTTCACCATCCAGTCCCGGATGCGAGCTAACAATCAGAAAGCGTACACCCCTCATGAAGGGAGACTCGTGTCCGACATCAACCGGGTACCTGGCACTCCTGCTTCCCACCAGCATCGGGGGTTTAGGGTGGGGGTTCGTGGTCACTTCAGGGACGGCTGCACTGCAATCAGAGGAGTGACTGCACCTCGTGGTGACGTTCTCCAGCCATAGGCGCCGACTCCGTGGCTGCTCCAGAGCTGGAGCACCCATGGGGAAAAATTGGTGGGTGCTCTGCACTCACCGGCAGCCAAGCTCCCGGGCCCGCCCCACCACCCCAGCTCACCTCACCTCTGCCTCCGCCTCTCCCCTAAGCGCCACGTCCCTGCTTCTCCTCCCACCACTTGCCACCGCAAAACAGCTGTTTCGCAGTGTAACAAGCTGTGGGAGGGAGGGGGAGAAGCAGGAACGCAGCGCACTCAGGGGAGGAGGCGGGACAGGGGTGGGGATTTGGGGAAGGAGTCAAATAGGGGCAGGGAGGGGGCGGAGTTGGGGCAGGGACTTTGGGGAAGGAGTAGGAATGGGGGTGGGGCAGGATGGAGCTGGGGCAGGGCCGGAGCCAGGAGGGTCAAGCACCCACCGGTGCCAGGAGAAGTTGGCACCTATGTACCCAGCCAGCTTTGATCTAGCAAATAGCAGCAGAGGAGTGGCAGTATAGGTTGGCCTGGGTGGGGACACACAGCCCATGCTGCTTCCCTGCTGTCTGCACCCAAGCTAGCTAGATCCAAGCTACACGTGAGTTCTGATTGCAGCGTAGACAGGTCCTGAGATGCAGTCCAGAATGGGTGGGGGGCCTCCCCCCCACGTTGTCCTCACTTGCTGACCACACTCTTTGGCTATACTCCGCTTTGGATGCCCGTTTTGCAGCTCGCCCATTGCCCCCGGTTGTCGCCATACACCCAAGGGGAAGGGCCAGTTGGCATTGCATGCAGCAGAGCACTTAGCCCCCTGCTCAGGACGCACGCTGCAAGCTCACATTGAAGCCAGGGGGACTTAAACAGGCGCTTAACATTACGCGTGTGCTTCCCTGGATTTCCTTAGGGCTCAGCGATCGTTTCCCATGTAAATACAGAGATACAGTATAGATTTCAGTGCGGCTACAAGGGAGGGGAGATCTCACCCCCCGGGGCCGGCCGGCACTTTGCTGAAGCAGCAAGAGGCCCGTGGGGCCAAAGGCCATTGGGGGAGACAGCCAGCAGGGGAGCAGAACGCTTTCTGGCTGGTGCTGCAATGGGCTGTCTGTAGGGACCGTTATTAGCCCTTTCTGGGCCTGCCAGCTGGTTTCGCATGCCCGGTGGCACCTCACTCTTTCCTGTGATGCCTCTGGGCAGGCCTGGGAATGGCTGGAGAAGGCGGAGCACGAGCGGGAGCTGGCCCTGAGGAACGAGCTTATTCGGCAGGAGAAGCTGGAACAGCTGGCCAGGCGCTTCGACCGCAAGGCGGCCATGCGGGAGACGTGGCTGAGCGAAAACCAGCGCCTGCTGGCCCAGGTATGGGGCGCGGGCTGTGGGTGGGGAGACACAGCATGCCAACCCTCCCAGTTTCACCGGGAGTCTCCCAGAATCAGGCCCTGTCTCCCAGAGGCTACTGCAGCCAGACTGGGAGATTTTGGGCACTAACAGTCCGGCAGCACAGTGGGACGAAGGCAGGCTCCCTGCCCTCCCTGGCCCCGTGGCACTCCCGGAAGCAGCCAGCACCAACCCTGCGGCCTGAGGGGGAGGGGGTCTCTGCGCACTGCCCCCGCCCCAAGCACCAACTCCACAGCTTCCACTGACTGGGAATTGCTGCCAATGGGAGCTGCGGGGGGTGGTGCCTGCGGGCAGGGGTGGCGCACAGAGACTCCCTGGTCCTGCCACTAGGAGCCGCTGCCAGAGGGATGTGCCAGTCGTTTTCAGGAACCGCCCAAGGTAAGTGCCGCCCCCCTCACCTCCTCCCACACCCCAACCCCCTGCCCCAGCCAGAGCCTGCACCCCTCACCCAAAATCCCTGCCAGAGCCTGACCCTGCACCCCCTCCTGCACTCCAAACTCAGCCTGTAGCCCCCTCCCACACCAAACTCCCTCCCAGACCCTGATCCCTCACCCCCTCCTGCACCCAAACTCCCTCCCAGAGCCTGCACCCCGTCCTGCACCCCAACCCCCTGCCCCAGGCTCAACCCGGAGCCAACTCCTACACTCCAAATCCCTTGGCCCCAGCCCAGAGCCCGCACCCCCCTCCCGCACCTCAACCCCCTGCCTCAGCCTGGTGAAAGAGAGTGAGGGTGGGGAAGAGTGAGCAAGGGAGGGATGGGGGGGCTGGAGTGAGCAGGAGTGGGGCCTCAGAGAAGGGGCGTGGCATGGGTGGGGCCCTGAGGAAGGGGCAGGGCAGGGGCAGGGCAAGGGTGTTTGGGTTTGTGCCATTAGACAGTTGGCAGCCCTACACAGTGGGCCAGACCTGCGGCTGCCGTACTCTGAAGGCGGTGGGGTTTTGCTGATTCGCAGCACCCTGCGGGGGAAGGTGGGGAGGGGGTGTGCTGTGACCTGCAGCGACTGCGTAGCAGTGAGCACAGAGCTCCGGAGGCCGTCTGTGCAGAGCTGCTCTTCCAAGCAGAGCGTCGCTTTACCCCACTTCTCCTCACGACCCTGCCTCCACCCTTTGTCCTGCGAGCAGTGCCCGGCTCCACTAAGGGCTGGCTCCAGCTGCTGCTGCGCATGTCCCAGCCGGGACTGACCCAGGGTCCTCCGAAACGAACCGCAAGCGCAGCTACTGTGGGAACTAAAGGTCTGTAACTGGGCTGGAACAGCTCATCTCCTCGGTGGATCCAGCCCGGGGAGGGACCTGGATCTGGAGCCAGGCAATTATTTTGTACAATTATTTTGTATTTTTGTACAAAAATTGTACAAATTTGTATTTTGTACAATTATTTTGTACATTTTTTTGGGAGAAAAATGCAGATTTGGCGGGTGGAAACGCCACATTCTCGACACATTTAAAAAAAAATCTGGAAGAATTGAAACTTTTTGATTTTCTGATTCTAAATGACCTTTGGTCTTCATATTTTCTTAAATGTATATTTAAAAACAATAAAACCATGTTTAAAAATAGTCCAAATCGAAACGAAGCGTTGAGAAAAAACATAATTTTCGGAGCAGCCTAAAACAATTCCCTCCCCCACGCCTGGCCGAGTTTTCAGAATTGCTGGCAAAAGGAGAAGTCCGTTGTCTGCCCAGCTGTGCAGGTAACACATCCTCCCCCGTGGGTCCCACCCAGACCCCACTCCCCCTTGGAGCACGGGCCCCTTGCTCTCTGCGCTGCACACGGATACGTAAGGGCAAGGATGGGGCCTGGAGGCACGTTTGGGGCCTGTCCACGCTCCTGCTGGATAGAGGTGCAGGCAGCTGGACTCCCGACCAGTGGGGTTTGGAGACTCCGTTCCCATTAATGGCGTTGGGAAGCCCACGCCCCGCTCTCTGTGGCACGGCTGCAAGGGGGGGCTGTGTCTGACCAGGGCTGTTTCTGGACAGGATAATTTCGGCTGCGACCTGCCAGCGGTGGAGGCTGCCAAGAAGAAGCACGAGGCCATTGAGACGGACACGGCAGCCTACAAGGAGCGGGTGCAGGCCATCGAGGAGGTGGCCCGGGAGCTGGAGGCGGAGAACTACCACGACATCAAGCGCATCAAGGCCCGGAAGGACAACATCCTGCGGCTGTGGGACTACCTGCTGGAGCTGCTCCACGCCCGGCGCCAGCGGCTCGAGATGAACCTGACGCTGCAGCAGCTCTTCCAGGACATGCTGCACGGCATCAAATGGATGGACGAGATGAAGGTGAGGCCGGGGGGCTGAGCAACGCCAAGGGTGGGAGTGGAGCCTGCTACCCATGGCGGCCGGTGGCCTAAGTTCCTTGTAAGCTGCGCGACGGAGCTGCTGCTGCCAGGGAGAGATGCCTCTCACCCGGCCCCAAGCTGCTGCGGCTAGAGAGGGCTGCGGGGGAGTCCTCTCTTCCCACTGCAGCTCCGGGGCAGCGTGCACCCCAAACTGCTGATTCCCGGCCCCACCCCAGAGCCCGCACCCCCAGCCAGAGCCCTCATCTCCTCACACTCTAACCCTCTGCCCTAGCTCTGAGCCCCCTCCCGCACCCCAAACTCCTCATCCCCAGCACCTTATGAGCTAGGGGCAGGACTATTATCGCCCCCTTGGGGGAAACTGAAGCATCCGGGGGTTCAGTGCCCAAGGGCACACAGCAAGTCAGTGAAAGAACAGGGAGCAGAACCCAAGTCTCTAGAGCAGGGGTCTGGGAACCACAACAGCCAAGCAGGCCCCGTGGCATGGGCACAGCATGCTGCAGGCGAGGGCCGGGGAAAGGAAACGTAGCTTCTCTTTCGTGTCATCAAAACCAGGGTAAATGATTAGCCCTGCCCTCTCGCCTTGCTCTGCGTAGGCGCGGCTCTTGTCGCCCGAGTTCGGCAAGCACCTACTGGAAGCGGAGGACCTGCTGCAGAAGCACAAGCTGCTGGAAGCTGACATGGCTCTCCAGGCGGAGAAGGTGCACGCCGTGAGCGCAGCGGCCCTTGCGTTTGCCAACGGCGACGGTAGGTGGAAGCGGTGAGCGACGCATCTCATGCCTGTGGGACCGGCTGCGGAGGGCGAGGCTGGGAGAGAGCCCATCAAAGGGACCCCTCTGCGGGCCTGTCATCACACTCTCACTTCTCCTCAATCCTGCCCCATGCCAGCCCTCGGCTTGTTCTGCCTTTCCCTGGGTGCCTCGGCTTTTGTCTCTGGTGAGGAGGTGCAGGTCCCAGGGCCGAAAGCCGGCTGTGTTCTTACTTCCCCAGGGCAGGCCAGTGCATCGAAAACTCGCTTGGCCAGAGGGAGCACGGCGAATGGGAGAGGGCCTGGAACTAGGGAGACTGGGTTCAGCACCTGGCTTTGCCGCGGGCTGCATGATGTCAGCACGGCACTTAGGGTGTGTCTACACTGTAGCTGGGAGGTGGGATTCCCAACTCCGTCAGTGCACTGGCCCTGCAGGTGGAGGCTATCGGCACCCTAGCCCTGCAGGAGGCCAGCCATCAGGGTGCGCTAGCCCTGTGGGCGGGCTGGGGGGGGTGACCGTCAGGGCGCGCTGGCCCTGCCGGGGGGGGTGGCCGTCATCGCGCCAATTTTGCTCAAGCTAGCACCTAAAAACAGCAGTGTGGCTTGGAGCGGATGCGGGGTGGGGGAGGCAGGCAGGGTCTCCCCCCCAGATTTGCTGCTTGGCTTGTACTGAGCATGCTCACACAGACTGAGCATGGTCAGTAACACTGCTGAAGCCGGCTGCCACCACTCCACCACCCTGGCCCCCCGCTATGGGTAGGGCAGGCACGGGTCACCACAAGTACCTCTCCCAGCGCTGGGAATGGCCCCTCCCCGCTGCTGTGTAGTCACAGCCTTAGTCTCTCTGGCCCCCGCTGTGACATGGGGATGACAATTGGTAGGGAGAAGCGGCTGTCTGTGCCTTACCTCGAGAGAGCTCTGCCCCGCCCGGGCGGCAGGAGGGACGGGATGGCTGTTGAGATCTAGAGAAGAGGCCTCCTCGGTGATGGATTTTCATTCTTTAAAGCTGCCTGCAATTCTGTCCCCTCCCCCGCGCAGGCTATCGGCCGTGCGACCCCCAGGTGATCCGGAACCGCGTCAGCCACCTGCAGCTGTGCCACCAGGAGCTGCTGGCGATGGCCGCCGAGAGGAAGGCTCGCCTGGAGCAGTCCAAGCGCCTGTGGAAGTTCTTCTGGGAGCTGGACGAGGCGGAGAGCTGGATCAAAGAGAAGGAGCAAATCTATTCCTCCTTGGATTACGGGAAAGACCTGACCAGCCTCCTCATCCTGCAGCGGAAACACAAGGCCTTTGAGGACGAGCTGCAGGGCCTAGGCACCCGCCTGCGTCAGACCATCCAGGATGGGGGAGACATGGTGGCCCAGAAGCACTTCGGCTCCTCCAGGATCCAAGGCAGGACGGAGGAGGTGAAGGCGCTGTGGGCGCAGCTCCAGGAGCTGGCCTCGTTCCGCAAGAAGAACCTGCAGGATGCCGAGAGCTTCTTCCAGTTCCAGGTGGACGCGGACGACCTGAAGGCCTGGCTGCAGGATGCCCATCGCCTGGTGTCCAGCGACGAGGTGGGCCACGATGAGTCCTCCACGCAAGCCCTGGTCAGAAAGCACCGAGACCTCCTGGACGAGGTGGCGGACAACAAGAGAGTGATGGACAGCCTGAGCCAGCAGGCCCAGAGCTTCCCGGCCGAGCTGCGGGGCGCACCGGAGTTCCAAAACCGGCTGCAGGCCATCCAGGCCCTCTACGCCGAGGTGGTGTCCCTAGCTGAGCTGCGCAGGCAGAAGCTGCAGGATGCCCTGGACCTCTACACGATCTTCAGCGAGACGGACGCCTGCGAGCTCTGGATGAGTGAGAAGGAGAAGTGGCTGGAGCAGATGGAGATCCCAGACACGCTAGAGGACTTGGACGTAGTGCAGCACAGGTACCTGGGCTACCACCATCGGGGACAGCCAAGGACCCCCTCCCTCTGCCCCCCGACCCTAATCCTGACCCTGACCTAGCTAGATACATGTAGGACCTGGTTGTGAAGCACAGATGGTCCCTTCAGGGGCAGCCTCTCTTTATTCCAGCGCGTCATGCTTTGCCCCTTCCGGCAGTGCCCAGGGTTTGGAAGGGGGTGTGTGGCTCCTAGCCCCCTTGGCTCCCTTCTTTCTGTGCTCAGCAGCGGGCACGGAGCCTTGCTTTATGTTCTACGGCCCCAGCCCCATTCCTAGCCCACCCCAGCTCTGCTCACGAACCTTGCATGTCATCGTCAGCGTTAGCACTGCTGCTCCATCTGCCGGTGCTGGTGCAGGGCTCTGGGCACTTTGCCCAGGGTGCGTGTGGCACCAGAGGGAAGGCAGCGGAGAATGCCTTGTGCCCTGGGCCTGTGCCCCGCTCAGCCAGGGAGGGGACCTTAGGCACAGCTGCTGCGGAGTTGGGCAGTCCCGGCGCTGCCCTGCAGATTGCTGCCTGTGTGATTGCAGGTTTGACATCCTGGATCGGGAGATGAGCACACCAGCCTCCCAGATTGACGGCATCAACCGCGCAGCCACCAGCCTCGTCGAGAGCGGGCACCCGCGCAGCGGCCGCATCAGGCAGTGCCAGGAGCGTCTGAACGCCAGGTATTGCCCCACCCCTCTGCTGCCCAGAGAGCGGTACTGCCAGCGTGGAGACCCACACTAGCTGTGTCCCGGGCCTGCCTGTCTGGGACACGGACGTCTGGATGCTTCACAGTGATCCTGTCCCCAGGAGCTGCATATTCAGTGTGTGCTCATGCTAAAACCACAGTGGGCGTCCCATCCGGATGCTGGCTGCATTAACTCTTTGCTAGGATCCCCAGGACCAAAGAAGATATATTAGAATCGGAAAAGGTACAGAGAAGGGGGGAAGGGAATGATGAGGGGTATGGAACAGTTTCCAGAGGAGGAGAGATTAAAAAGACGGGGACTTTTGTTAAAGAGACAACTAAGGGAGGTCTATAAAATCATGACTGGTTTGGGGAAAGTGAATAAGGAAGTGTTATTTACCCCTTCACGTAACACAAGAACTAGAGGTCACCCAATGAAATTAACAGGCAGCAGGTTTAAAACAAACAAAAGGAAGTACTTCTTCACACAACACACGATCAACCTGTGGAACCTCTTGCCAGGGGATGTTGTGAAGGCCAAAAGTATAACAGGGTTAAAAAAAGAATGAGAGAAGTTCGTGGAGGATAGGTCCATCAATGGCTATTAGCCAAAGTGGTCAGGGATGCTACCTTATGCTCTGAGTGTCCGTAGCCTCTGACTGCCAGTCAGTGGGACTGGACACCAGTGGATGGATCACTTGCTATATAACCCCATATAAATCCATGGTGGGCCCACATCTTGAATACTGTGTGTGACGGGTTGGACCCCCCCAATCTGTGATGACACCTGATGTGCTGGGGTCCCACTGGTTCCGCCCATTCCACCAGCCTGGGTTTCCTCACCCTGTCCTAGCTGTGCCAGGCCCTTAAGCCTTCTCCAGCACACACACACAGGTAGGGACACACGCAGCTGCCAATGGACACAGAGACACTGAGATCAGCTCTGTGTGGGAGGAATCGGCTCGGGGATTTACCCAGCACTCATGTGCACACCCCCTCTGGGGAGTAAACCCAAAATAATATTGGCTTGTGCTGTATAGAAAAATCTGCCCTTTGCCTCAATGTGGAAAGAGATATGCACAGCTTCTTCTCCCCCTCCATATGAATTGCACAAACTGAGTTATGTTATAAATAAGAAATAAGTTTATTATTAACTACAAAATGTAAATTTTAAGTGATTTTAAGGGATAGCAAACAGAACAAAGCAGATTACTGAGCAAGTAAGCTTAATACACTAAAGAAACAGGTTACACATAGTAATTTCTCACCCTAAATGTTGTTTAGGCAGGTTGGTAGAGTTTCTGCAGCTCAGAGTTCCAGTTATGTCTCTTTACGGGCTAGATCCCTGTTCTCAGCCTGGACTCACCCCTGCCTTTCCCTTCAGGTGTGTCAAGGTTCCTTCCTTGCTCTGAACTCTAGGGTACAGATGTGGGGACCTGCATGAAAGACCCCCTAAGCTTATTTTTACCAGCTTAGGTTAAAAGCTGCCACCAACAAAGTGTTACACAAAGAACAGGGGAAGTGCCCACTTGGAAACATCTCCCCCCCCAAAATATCCCCTCAAACACTGCACCCCCTTTCCTGGGGAAGGCTTGATAAAAATCCTCACCAATTTGCATAGGTGAACGCAGACCCAAACCCTTGGATCTTAAGAACAATGAAAAGCAATCAGGTTCTTAAAAGAAGAATTTTAATTAAAGAAAAAGTAAAAGAATCACCTCTGTAAAATCAGGATGGTAAATACCTTACAGGGTAATCAGATTCAAAACATAGAGAATCCCTCTAGGCAAAACCCTTAAGTTACAAAAGACACAAAAACAGGAATATACATTCCATTCAGCACAACTTATTTATCAGCCATTTAAACAAAACAGAATCTAATGCATATCTAACTAGATTGCTTACTAACTCTTTACAGGAGTTCTGACCTGCATTCCTGCTCTGTTCCCGGCAAAAACATCACACAGACAGAGAGACCCTTTGTCCCCCCCCAAGCTTTGAAAGTATCTTGTCTCCTCATTGGTCATTTTGGTCAGGTGCCAGCGAGGTTATCTTAGCTTCTTAACCCTTTACAGGTGAAAGGGTTTTTCCCCTGGCCAGGAGGGATTTGAAGGTGTTTACCCTTCCCTTTATATTTATGACAAGATGTTTTTAGCAGTCTTCCTTCCTGAGCAGGCAGTGGAGGAGAATCCTGAATGCCTTCCTTCCCAGCCTTAAATAGGCAGGAAGCCTTTGTTTCCAGAGGAAAAGTACCAGCAGTGTCCAGGTGTACCAGGTGACATTATCACATGACCTTGCAGTGTCAGGGCACCCATGAGACAAGGTTTATTTGCAAGTTCCAGAGGAAGGAACTCCTGGGAAGCTGGGGGATCCACATCTTTGAAGACTCATTGTCTTTTCCTAATGGCCCATTAAGGCTGATTGCTTACTGTCTGGTGCACGTTTCTCAACCACATACCCACACAGTTGTAATGGTTACATAGACAGTATTCCTAACTTTGGATATAGAAATGATACATGCATACAAATTGGATAAACACATTCAGAAAATCATAACCTTTTCAATTATACCTCCCATGACTCATTTTGCATAAAACATATCTTAGTTATGCCATATTAATATCATCACAATATTTCTATGAAGAATATGGGGTGTAACATCACACTGTGTGCAGATGTGGTCACCCCATCTGAAAAAAGATATACTGGAATTGGAAAAGGTTCAGAAAAGGGCAATTATTTTTGAAAAAATTGAAATTGAAATAATTTAAGAAAAATTATTAGGGGTATGGAACGGCTTCCATATGAGGAGAGATTAAGAAGATTGTGATTTTTCAACTTGGAAAAGAGACGACTAAGGGAGGAGACTGGTGTGGGAAAAGTAAATAAGGAAGAGTTAATTACTCCTTCTCATAACACAAGAATTAGGGGTCACCAAATGAAATTAATAGGCAGCAGGTTTAAAACAAACAAAAAGTATTTCTTCACACAATGCACAGTCAACCTGTGGAACTCCTTGCCAGAGGATGTTGTGAAGGCCAAGACTATAACAGGGTTCAAAAAAGAACTAGATAAGTTCATAGAGGATAGGTCCATCAATGGCTATTAGCCAGGATGGGCAGGGATGGTGTCCCTAGCCTCTGTTTGCCAGAAGCTGGGAAGAGCAACAGGGGATCGATCACTTGATCATTACCTGTTCTGTTCATTCCCTCTAAAGCATTTGACATTGGCCACTGTTGGAAGACAGAGTTCTGGGCTAGATGGACCATTGGTCTGATCCAGTGTGACCATTCTCATGTGTAAACTTTATATTTATATGATGCTCTCAGTGCCCAGCACCAGAGAGAGACACCGCTCAGAGGCTGCTCTCATGTGACACCAACAGAGTTTCTGATTTTAAATAATAATCTCCCTTCTTGAGAATCCAAATGTTTCCAGTTCCTGACAAAGCCAGCCCCAGGCAAGAGAGGGGTCAGGGAACATTTTCAAACCCCCATTTGCAGAAGTGACTTAGGAGCTTCAATCTCGCTGAAGCCAGTGGGACCCAGTCACTTCTGAAAGCTGTCCCCAGCCTGACCTATGCTTGGAGAACTCTTACAGCCCAAGGGCCGCGATTCCCAGCACGCCGCCCGGTCAAACAGGGAATGGGCACATAGAGTTCAGAGCCAGAAGTGACCATTTGATCGCCGGCTCTGACCTCCTGCACAGCATAGGCCGGAGAATTTCATCCCGTTGCCCCTGTATTGACTCCAGTCACTGGTGTCTGGCTAACATGTCTTCTTAAAAGGCCTCCGGTCGGATATGAAGACATCAGCGATGGAGAATCCACCCCTTCCCTTGGGAGTTTGTTCCCATGAGTAACCACCCTCCCTGGTGAACATCGGTGCCTTATTTCTAATTAGAATCTGTCTTGCTTTAACTACCAGCCACTGGTTTTTCTACCTTCCTCCACTAGATTAAGTACAGAATACCTTTCTGTGTCACTCAGCGCCAGCGTATACAACAGCTGCATGAGCTCAGACTTTGTGGCATTTTCCTGTGTGCTCACAAACTCTGATCCGCACAACTCACTGAGGTCAGAACCAGGTCTGAGCAACGGCAGAGCTGCTGCAGTGCAAATGCCTCGTCCTCCAGGGGGACTTGGCTCACCAGGACCCGCCCAGTGCTGGCACATTTCGATTAGAGAGGCAACTCGTCCAGTATTAAGCCGAACAGGCCTCTTTTTGAAAGGTTTGTTCCCCTTTCGGAACCGGGACAAGACTGGATGCGGCTTTGTCTGGTATTGGATGGGGGAGTGCCATTCTGCCCCCTCTGGCTCTTAAAAATGGCCTCCCTGTGCAGTGTGACCTCGCGTGCACCATCACGCCAGCAGGGGTGGCTCACTCCGTTCCCGTAGGTACTAAAACATCTAGCCTTCCAGGAACGTGTGAGTGGCCACCTTCATCTCGTGTGCTTTGCATGGGGCCGAGCCCGGTGACTGATGCAGATGAAGGATGGCATGTGTAATAACCCAGAGTTGATTTGGGGCAGGACAGTGTATCTCAGCGAGCCCCGCCTCCATTTTCCTGGCCATTAGCAGACAACCAACCATCCGGATTTTGATGCCTCTGTTTTTGAGAGCCCAACCTGAGAAGGGACTGAAGTGATTTCACACAGGGCTGAACTCTCCCACTCTGCAAATCAGCCCTTTTCAGGGTTCTCCATTTCAGCCCTGTCTTCTCCCTCAACTCCCCCAGCTCAGGATCCTCACAGGCTGAGAGGAAGGGCAGGAAGGCCTTGGAGGCATGGCCAGCTGGGATGGGGTGAGGGGCTGCCAGACTCTCTGTCAGGGTCTGGCGTTGCCCTTTCAAATCAGGAGCGTGGGTGGCCTGGCTTCATAGCAGCCTGTGGGTGGGTACCCCTGCAATCCCTGGCCATGCTTTCTTCCCAGCCAGCACTGCCCCACTTTGGGGACAGCCCTGGCCCAGCAGAGTAGGGTTGGGGAGTCTCTGGGGCTGGTGCCATCCCTGCCAAGACTGCCAACGCACACCCAGTATGAATCGAGTTCCTACAGAGTCTGGGTTTGCAGACACTGCCTGCTCCAGTCAGAGAGCGTCTGAATCCCTTCTCTCCCTGTCTTTGCTCCTTGGCGCTCTCACAGAGGGCGGGGCTCACTCGTGAACCAGGGGCTTCTGCTGTGTTCTCTGCAGGTGGCACGTCTTCCAGGAGAAGGTGGGGCAGCGGCGGAAAGCGGTGGACCTGGCGCTGAGCCTGCACAATTACTGCGTGGACTGCGAGGAGACCCGCAAATGGATCTTGGACAAAACCAAAGTGATCAAATCCACCCAGGACATGAGCAGAGACCTAGCAGGCATGATCGCCATCCAGAGGAAGCTGTACGGCATTGAACGCGACTTGGCCGCCATCCAGACCCGGCTGGGGGTGCTGCAGGAGGAGGCCCAGCGGCTGGCCGAGGAGCTCCCTGACCTGGCCTCCGACATCTACAGCCGGTTGACCGCCATCAGTGGCCTCTGGCAGGAGCTGCAGAGGACGCTGCAGAGTCAGGAGGCCTCGCTCGGGGAGGCCAGCAAGCTGCAGAAGTTCCTGCAAGACCTGGATGACTTCCAGGTCTGGCTGTTCAAGGCGCAGCAGGCCGTGGCTTCGGAAGAGGTGCCCAGCTCCCTGGCCGAGGCGGAGCAGTCCCGGCAGGAGCACGCCGCCGTCAAGGAGGACATCAACCGGCACGAGGGTGACTACCATAGCATCAAGGAGATGGGCAAAAGGGTGACACATGGGCAAACAGACCCAGAGTATCTGCAGCTGCAGCAACGGCTGCAGGGCATGGAGATGGGCTGGAGCGCCCTGTGCAAGATGTGGGACAGCCGGGGGAAGTTCCTTGCCCAGTGCCTGGGCTTCCAGGAGTTCCTCAAGGATGCCAAGCAAGCCGAAGCCATCCTGAGCAATCAGGTAGGGAAGTGGCTGCATCTGTCTGTTATGATGATGATGATGTGCATCACTGTCTCAGTGCACTGGGAGCCCGCTGCCTTGCAGGGCTCACTGAATAGACAGAAGAGGAAAATGAGGCACAGAAGGAGGATGGGACTTGCCCAAGGGTAGACGGTGGAGCCGGGAGTGGAAGCCAAATCTCCCGAGTCCCTAGCCACTAGGCCCTGCTGCTTCTGAATTGCCACTCGGGCTTCCTTGCACTAGGCTACCAAGTGAGGTGGTGTTTATAATTGTTTCATCATATTTAATAGACTTGATCTGTGAAGATCAAACATCACTTCCCCTCTGCTGATGTAACCCAGGCCTGCTGGGCGTTGTGCTCTGTCCCCCTCTAGCGGCACCGAGCCCACCCAGAGATTGGTGAGTCTGCTACAGCCTTACCTAAAAGCCACGTGGCTTTTAGCTCAGGCAGTAGAGGCTCATGCACTAAGCTTCAGAGGTCCCAGGTTTGATCCCAGCGACCGGGGTCTGTCTGTGTTACACAGAGCCCCAAGAGAGCAATGTTCTCTGCATCAGCTGGTTGGCAGAGTTCAGAGGGCCCGTCAGATCTACATAGCCCAGCCCGTTCAGTCACACCCTGCACGGAGGAGCCCGATGACTTGGTTTGGCTAATCGGGGATTCTGAGACAAGTAAGCCCTGGTGAGGTGGAATGGTCCAGTGGTTAGGACACAGGTCTGGGGATCGGGAGACCTGGTTTCAATTCTTTGTTCTCTCCCAGATTCCCCATGCAGCCTGGGGTACCTCCCTTAGACTTAGACCTTTAAAGGTATTGTGCCCAGCTGATTTAGGAGCCTGTCTCATCTTCAAAAGGGAATTAGGCACTTAGGAGTCTAAATTCAGTGCAGCAGCATCTCAGTACCTTTAACAATCTGGGCCTTAGCTGCTCTGTGCCCCATTCCCATCTGTACAAGAGGGATAACTGCCCTAGGGCACAGAGGGGGGTTGAGGATAAATGCGGTAAAGGCTGGGAGGTGCCAAGGCACAATGGCGCTGGGGCACAAAGACCCGAGGTAGAATGCTGCATCACCTGTGTCCCAAGGCAATACCCTTCTGCACTGATACAATAGTAGAGACCCCTTGATTTCATGGCCCGTTCTGATCACCTCCCCTGCAGAGATCCCAGCACACTGGTAAGCACTGTGCTGTGATTCGGGCACACAGTGAATCCATCCTTGGGGTAACTCCATAGGCTGCACCACCAGGGATGATTTTGGCCTTCCCCAGCCCGCTTTTGCCTGGCAGGAAAGCTCAGTGGCAGATGCTCCCATGCTACTGGTCCATTTGCATACAACAGGCCAGTGCAAAAAGCCCTGTGCCGTGCCCTGGAGAGTTACACGTGGATCAAGAGCACCACGGACACCCTACCCAGATGCTAGAGCAAGGAATGGCTGGAGATGGCTAGGCCCAGCACCCTGCATTCTAGGCATGCTAGTCTTAGTCTTGTCAATGCAGCGGCCTTCCTGGAACACAGCATGTCCCAGGCGTGGCTGGAGCTGCGTGGGGAGGGGGGAAGGGTGGGTGCTACAGACCCTGCTAAATCACATCTCCCCCCCGCCCCCGACCCACCCTCCACTCCAGGAGTACACCCTGGCTCACATGGAGCCCCCGAACACCTTGGAAGCATCGGAAGCTACCCTGCGGAAATACGAGGATTTCCTGGCCACCATGGAGGCCAACAAGGAGAAAATAACGGAGCCAGTGGAACGTGGTGAGAAGCTGGTAGCGGACAGGAATATTTACGCTGACAAAATTAATGAAAAGGCCCAGCTCATACAAGAGAGGTAAACTGAACCGCATCCTATCAGCAAGGGGGCCCCCGGGAACGCTAGCCGCTAGCTAAGCTGTCCAATCCCACCGCTGGCAGATAGCTGTCTCCCCGGTGGTAGCGGTCTGATAGTGGGTGTCAAACGAGATAAGCTGCTGCAGCAATGATCAGCCTCCTTGTCCCTCTCTCCTTTCCAGGGCCAGGACGAATGTGGCTAAATCAAAGGAAGTGCTGGTTCTGCTGAAGGACAATCACGACCTGCAGAGCTTCTTGCAAAACTGCCAGGAGGTAGGTTGCTGGGCAAGCCCTTACTGCTGGCCAGGAGAGATGTTCTCCCGGTCCATGACACTCCCTGCTTCCCCTGGGCGTGACAGTCAGAAATAGAGCTGGGCGGGAAAACCTCGAGGGAACCTCTTCCCACTGTTTCAGCCCGAGTCAAAACGCTTCGTGACATCACATTGCTTTTGCCAGAATTTCCTTTTGGAGAAAAACCGGGGCGGGGCAGAGTTCCGAAATGTCCTACTGAGTCATTGTCACAACGAAACATTTCGCCTACTTTCCATGATGTCCTGTTTTGATTTTTTGTTGCTGTGCCTTATCTTTTATATTCCTGTCACCCTTCTGCCAGGAGGGATCGGCAGCGATAACGTCTGGGGCCAATATCTAGGGGTTCCTCTTAACTTTACCAAACCAAGCCATTTCGAGCCCCTGCCCAGGAATCTGGGAAAACTAATCACCACCCTCCAGGCACCTCTAAGAAGCAAACCTTCCCCACTCACAAGCACTGAGTTCGTATAACCACCGAATATTTTTTTTTAAGGGAGAGGAAACACAGCATTACTTTGGGAAAACACCACATCGAAAAGAAAAACATTCACTCCACAGCAGTGGTCCTCAAACTAGGGGGGCACAGAGGAACGTTGGGGTGGGGGCCCGCTGCAGGGCTGGCCAGCCCCCAAGTGGCTGGTGGGGAGGGAGCGACCAGCTCCACCCTTGCCTTGCTCCTCCTGCAACTCCATTTAGCCTCCAGTCCTGCTCCACCTCCAGGCCTGGGAAGGGGCTCTGGGCTGAGGCAGGGGGTTGGGCTGTGGGAGGAGGTACGGGTTCTGGGCTGAGGGTGTGGGTTCTGGGGTGGGGCCAGAAACAAGGGGTTCAGGTTTTGGGAGGGGGCTCCGGTTTGGAGATGTGTGGGGGTGAGGGCTCCGGTTGGGGGTGCAGGTTCTGATGTGGGGCCAGGGATGAGGGATTTGGGATGTAGGAGGGGGCTCTGGGCTCGGGGGGTGGAGCTGAGGGGTTTGGAGTATGGGAGGGGGCTCCAGGCTGAGACAGGGGTTAGAGTGTGGGAGGAGGTACGGGCTCTGGGGTGAAGGTGTGGGTTCTGGGGTGGGGCCAGAAATGAGGGGTTCAGGGTGTGGGAGGGGATTCCAGGCTGGGGCAGGGGGTTGGAGTCGGGGGCTGAGGGCTCCAGCTGAGGGTGCAGACTCTGGGGTGGGGCTGGGGATGAGAAGTTTGGGGTGTAGGAGGGTGCTCCGGGCTGGGACTGAGGGGTTTGGAGGGTGGGAGGGGGCTCAGGGCTGGGGCAGAGGGTTGGGGTGCATAGGGGAGAGTTAGGGCTCCAGCTGGGGGTGCGGGCTCTGGGGTGGGGCTGGAGATGAGGGGTTTGGGGTGCAGGAGGGTGCTCCGGGCTGGAATAGAGGGGTTCGGAGGGCGGGAGCGGGATCTGGGCTGGGGCTGAGGCAGGGGGTTGGGGCCGAGGAGGGGGTCAGGGGTGCAGGCTCCGGGTGCGCTTACCTCAAGCAACTCCCGTAAGCAGCGGCATGTCTCCTCTCCAGCTCCTACGCGGAAGCACGGCCTGGTGACTCGGCGGGCTGCCCCGTCTGCAGGCGCCGACCACGCAGCTCCCATTGGCCATGCTTCCTGGCCAACAGGAGCTTGTTATGCTTATAAGAAGCATACAGGATCTTTTTTCTAGGGGAAAAGGCAATATGCCGCGTTTATTGGAGATACAACAATTAGCATATGCATTCAATCACACACACACACACGCACACTGTCCCGCCAGTCGATGTTTTAGTTACCAGTCTGGAGCAACCTAGTGGCCAGTTAGGTTGATCGCGGGTAGAGAGGAGCCAGGTTCTGTCGGTCACGACACGATACTCCAGGGAAGTCTTGGCAGGACAAACCCAAAATTTCATGGCAAAGCCCCCTGTTTATATTGTGATTTTCCTTCCTTGGGACCAATGAGTTTTGCACCATCATGCTGTAATCATTCCTTTCTGCGTTCAGAAAGGGTGGCTGGCAGAATATCATCAAATCATATCACACATCAATACATTTAATACATGCTACATTATTATTCTTTATCCTTCATTCTGAATTATATAAAATACAACCATAAAATCCTAGTACTACGAGCTGCGGGGGCAGCGCTTGGGGCAGGGGCAGTGTGCGGAGGCTCCTGGCTGCCCCTCCACGTAGGAGCTGGAGGAGGGACATGCCAGCTGCTTCCCAGGAGCCGTGCAGTGTGGAGGCTAGCAGAGAGCCTGGCAGCCCTGCTGCACGGTGCCGCCAACCGGACAGTCAACGGTCCGGTCAGTAGTGCTGATGGGAGCCTCCAGGATCCCTTTTCGACCGGGTGTTCCAGTCGAATACTGGACACCTGGTCACCTTACCTCTGCCCTTATTCCCTCTCCATCCGCAGATCAGCTCCGCCTCTAGCCCCGGCTCCTCCCCCTTCCCCAGTTCTGCCCCCAACTCCACCTTCAGCCCAAGCTCCACTGTGGAGTTGCAGTAATGGGGGTTGGGGGGCACAGACAGCTTCTGTTACAGGTAAGGGGAGGGCGTGACTGGAAAAGGGTGTACACCACTGCCTCGCAGTATCTTGGACAATAGCCTTTTGCCTCAGTTTCCCACCTTGTGGTGTGAAAGTCCAGCAGAGGAACATTGCTTTAACATACCACTCCCCCTTGCCCTCCGCTCCACCCCACTCATGGCCTGTTGTCAGAGGTCAGTGGAGTCCCAGAGTGTAGGGCTGCGCTGCGGGCGGGGGGATTACCACAGCCCTGGGGGTGGTTTGGCGAGTGATGCTTCCACCAGCGGCTTTGCTGCCACTGTCTCTGCTGTGCTGCGTCCTTGGTCTGGTCTGGTCCTACAGTGCCACGGCCGCCTAGCCTAGCTATCACAGGCTTTGTTCCTGCTGTTGCCTCTCTTACCGCGCTGCCATAAGCTGCAACGCCATGTGCTTAGTCTCCACCACCTAACCCAGTTCTTGGTGACTTCGCTGGGTAGTGGGGAATCCCACTGCCCAACCCTCTCCTCTGTGTTGACTTCCATGAGAGCATTTTCTCCTCTCTAGGTCTAAGGCTCATCCCCCCCAACCCCGACCAGCTTATCATTGATTTCAGCTCTATTGATTACTGAGCAGAGAGAATATTGAGTCTGATCAGCTCTGTCTTTAATTATTGGAGGGAGAAGCCAAATGACATCTAGGACTCTTTACATGGAGCCTACCCCGCCAAGTAGCAACATTTGTCCCTGTCCTTGGTCTTTCACCAGGATTTACTTCTCTACCCCATGCTTTGAGAGTGATGGTGACTGCCTCCATTGGGGCATGTTAAGTACAGTTCTGCTGCCTTTTAGTAATCTAATAAGGATAACAACATTTAATTACCCTTCATCCAGGACTTAAGTGAACTTTAACCTAAAACAGCCAAAAAGTATCATGTTAGCAAATTCGGTCTGTGTGTTGCTCAACTTGGCAAAGGAGGTGTGTCTATGCAAATGCAGCCTGCTCCTGGAGGTTTCTTCCTCCAGTTCGTTAATAGGTGGCAGAAGACAGCTCATCCAGACCCCAGCTTATGTTCTATCTCATATATTCTCATGTAAAATGAAGGCAAAATCAAAACAAAATGTTTGAATTGCTGGAAATGGGGTTTTTGGTGTGGGGGGGTTGGCTGAGAATTTTGAAATTGACAGGTTTGGTTCCTAATCAGAACAAAGCCAAATGCCAACATCACCTTGGTGAAACACAATGTCCGTCCCCTGCACAGCTCTGTTCAGAACATTGCTTTGGTTGCTCATTGGGGAAGGTTTGCACCATGGATGAGCAGGGATGGACTCTCCCTTCATTTGAGCAGGCTTCACAAAGATTTCATTTGAACCATGGGAATTTACTGCCATTTCCATTGTTTCCAAACAAATCCCTGGAGGTGGGAATTCTAACTCTAATCTTCACATTTCAGTCTCTTTTGCCCCTTTTATTCTTATTAGCCACAAGAAAGGCAGATCTGGTAAGGAAGAGGAAGTTGTCCATTTCCTTGTGAGCAGTTTACATGTGGATCTTAGGGCTTTAGAATTATTCCTGACAAGACGTAGCTTGTGTCTATGACCCTGTCTCTGGCTCACTTCAGTCTCAGGCAGCGTTGCTGCATTGGTCACACTTGGGGCAGCTCTCCCCGCCCAGAGCGATGGGCTCAGGCTCTCTACAAACGCAGGCAGATGTCATTGCATCGGTCACACTTGGATCACATTTTCAAGGTTTTCTTCACAACCATAATTGCTAGAAACTGACTTAAGGAAAGCTGAGACTCTGGAGAACAATAAAGAACTCTGTTCACACCCCTCATCTAGTCTTCCCGCCCCTCAATGGGCAACACCTCACCCTGTGGCAAACAGTGGTCTAAACCCTGTTGAACTACCCCCACATAATCTACAATATGATGTCACTACATGTTTTATTTTTCTTTGTATTCATAGCCCTTGTCACGGACCAGGACCCAGTTGTGTTCTGGGACCCAGAACAAAAAGACAGCCCCTGTCCCAAGAGGTTTACAATCTAAGTGTGAGACAAGCGACAACAGCTGTCTATAGCCAGACAGTGAGACCAGCTGGTCAGAACAATGGACAGTGGTCTCAGCCAGGGAGTTGAACCATTCAAAGTTTTGGTTCAGTTCCAGTTCAGATTCATCTGTGTTTCCTAAGTCTCCAGTTCGGTTCCAGTTCAGACACTAACTTAGCATGATGGTTCTGTAACCAGTTCAACCACTTTGAACCTGTTTGAGTCAGTTCAGATACATTTCCAGCAGATCAATGTCACACTTCTGCTTGCATTCTAACTCCTAGCAAAAGAATTCAATGATCAATATTTCTTTCAGTACAGAAACAGTATTTATTTTTTAAACAAGTTATTTGCACACACTAGCACAACATCCTCCAGAACTCTGTCAGTCAGGTCTGACTGCTGGGTGACAAAATGAATTTCAGCCCCGAAAATGCCCTTTCTATGCTGACTTGCGTAGCAGGAACAGCAATCACGATGTTAGCCAATTGATACAGTTCAGGTCTCGTTTTCTGTTGGTCCCAGTAGTGAAGACTATCTGTAGTGAGACAGAGCTCATCAATGAAAGAGTCCAGGAAGGGATTAATATGTTTTTTGCCTTTTTCCCTCAAAAATTTGCTTCTTGGACTTCTTTCGTGCTTTGAGGAGGAGCTGAAGGTCGTCTTCTGATGTCCAGACACGGCTGACTGAAAATCAGTCAGTTCCTCATTTTGGACAGACTAGTACCTCCCAATTAGCCCACATTTAGTTAGATGAATTTTAGCTCTGTCCTTATCCTCCTCTGAGAGAAGCAGTTTGTACCTGAGGTCCAGGTAAATGCAGCATCGAAATGCGTCATTGTCCGACACCATTTTCTCACAGTTCTTCATAGAGGCCAATAGTGTTTCAGTAAAAGGTGAAGAAGACACCTTTGTGTCGAGTTGGCATTTTAGCCCGGCTCTGTAGAAATCTCCCAGAGCAAGTTGTGCTGGCTGAAGTGCCTTTTTTGTGGTTAATTTAGCAGGCATTAGTGCAGCCATAGTATTTTTTAACTGCCTTCCATTTCTCATCACTCATATCAAGGGCTTGGTTTGAAGAAGTGGCCACCATATGCTTGCAAAACTCCATGAGTTCTAAGAGTCTTTCAGGCATTTTGCACATGGAATGCCATCTAGTTGGACAATCCAGGATTGGCTTATTTAAATTAAGCTTTTTCTTAATCACCATAATTTTTGGGTTCCTAAGTCTTGCAAACCAAATGTGCTTTTCCAACTATATGGTTCACAGAGCTGTTCTTTCATAGCATCCTCACCAGCAAGTTGCAAGGTATGAGCAGAATAGTTAACTCCTTGTAGAGCAACTCCACCGGCACCTGCCATGTTGAATTCTGTCTTTTCAGTCATCTGAAGCTGGCCTTGTTGTCTAGCATCTCCTGGCATCTCTTTTCCACAAAAGTCCTCATTATTGTCCCCCTCTTTTTCACTCTCATCATCAGGTTCATCTTTTTTCCTCTTCTTCAATTATACCCTTGACAAATTTGGCCCCATTAGCTGCGTTATCAGTGGTAATCATAGAATATCAGGGTTGGAAGGGACCTCAGGAGGTCATCTAGTCCAACCCCCTGCTCAAAGCAGGACCAAGCCCCAATTTTTGCCCCGCATCCCTAAATGGCCCCCTCAAGGATTGAACTCACAACCCTGGATTTAGCAGGCCAATGCTCAAACCACTGAGCTGTCCCTCCCCCTAATGCTACAGAGCCATCCCAGACCAGCTTCTGCCTTCGAATATGGTCACCTTCAGGTGTTCAGAAGTGTGCTGCTAATTGATCTGCTTCATAGCAAGTGTGTGGAGGATCATTTTCTGTCGGCAGTCTGCTGTATACTAACTCCTAATGCAGACTTGGCAAGATGAGTAGCTGTGATAAATGAAGGTGGGGGGAGAGCTCCCTTTTATGGACACCCAGCCAGCCAGTTAGCTATAAAATCCCTTTTAGTAGCTGTTCTCTACTTGCTTTACCTGTAAAGGGTTAAAAGTCTCACTCCTATACATAGGTAAAAGGAAGTGAGAGGGCACCTGGCCAAAAGAGCCAATGGGAAGGCTAGTACGTTTTAAAATTGGGGAAAATCTTCCCCTTTGTCTGTCTGTGTTGTTCTCCTGGAGAGCAGGGACAGGGCTGGAGCTATGCAGTAAAAGCTTGTGCCAGGTATGAAAATCACCAGCTCATGCCTAGACACTACTCATTGGAAACCCCAGATCTGTAAGTAGATCAGGAAATGTCGAGGAAGATGTGATTAGGTTTATCTCTTTTATTTCTTTATGGCTTGTGGACTCCTCTGTGCTAACCGCAAGTGCTTTTGTTTTGCGTGTAACTTTAAGCTATCTTGATGCTTAATCCTTGTAATTATTTGTTTAAAACCTAGCAAAAAGCCTAAATTCCAGGTGTATTTTCTTTCTTTTTGTTTTTAATAAAATTTACCTTTTTTAAGAACAGGACTGTGTTTTTGTGTCCTAAGAGGTTTGTGCAGATGTTGTTTAATTAGCTGGTGGCAACAGCTGATTTCCTTTGTTTTCTTTCTCAGCTCTTCCCCGGAATGGGGGTGAAAGGGCTTGAGGGTACCCCACAGGGAGGAATTCCCAAGTGCGCCTTCCTGGGTTCCAGAAGGGGTTTTTGCACGTTGGTGGTGGCAGGATCTACCCATCCAAGGTCAGAGAGAAGCTGTAACCTTGGGAGTTTAATACAAGCCTGGAGTGGCCAGTATCCATTTTTTAAATTCTTGCGGGCCCCCACCTTCTGCACTCAAAGTGCAAGAGTGTGGAATCAGCCTTGACAGTAGCACAATGAACTTTCAAAGAAATCAGCTTGCCCTTGACTTCCTGCTTATGTTCATATCATACTCTGGAAGGGCAGTGACTTTGTCTCAGATATTTTCATCATTTATTGGCAGTTTTTATTGCCGAAACCTTGAAGGAGGGAGTTAAGGAGTTCATCTTCCATCAACTTAAAAGGTCTGCCATTCACTGTTACTAATTCGAGGCAAGCTTCAAGCAAAATTAGACTCCTCAATCTTCCCTTTTATTGACTTGCTTTTCAACACAGAATCTAGAGGATGTTGGTTTGAGGACAGAATCTTTTTTTTTTTTTTTGGCACTGAGGGTTAGGATTAGCCTCATCGGTGTGTGAACGTGTCTCACTTGGGGCTAGCTGCTCTTGCGACAGGACAGGACACTCGGCGGGGTGATAGCGCCCAGCAGCAGGTGGTGGAGAAGGGGTTTGAGGAGGGAGCTGACGGAGGCTAAGGGTGGGTTTGTGGCTGTTAGCGTGACTTAGAAGCAAGGCTGGGGCAGGCTGTGGTCATGTTGCAGACGCTCTGTCCTGTGCTCTAAGGGCTGAGCCTCTGGCCACTGCAGCGTAGTAAGAGCAGCAAGGCAGGCTCCTTGGGAGGGTGTGGGGCTGCCTAAGTTTTAGTGCATCCGTGTCCCCATTCCTCAGGCTTACGCTCTTGTGCCAGCATCACTCACCGTTCTGCTGATGTGGAGGAGGGGGCAGACAGAGATTTCAGGCTGGGATTTCCAGAGGTGCCTGAATCCCAGAGGCTCCTCGGAGAAGCGCAGTGGTGGGGCTGGCGCTGTGACGTGTGCTCCCTTCCCTGCCTTTGCAGCTCACCCTCTGGATCGACGAGAAGATACTGACGGCTCAGGACGCGTCTTATGACGAAGCCCGGAACCTGCACAGCAAGTGGCTGAAGCACCAGGCCTTCATGGCCGAGCTGGCCTCTCACCAAGGCTGGCTGGAGAAGGTGGATGAGGTAGGTGACCTCCCGCGGGGAGCATCTTCCCAGGCCTTGCCGCGCCTCAGGCACCTGGCGCTCAGCGCGTACCCGGAGGCTAGCGCAGGCCGGGCAGCTCATGGGCTGAGGTAGGCCCCCACTCCCATCCGCGTCAATGGGGCTTTCAGCAGATGCTTTGCTTGAAGCACGTGCTAAAGAGCTGTCTCAGGACTGGGTGAGGCTGTAGCGGGCGGCAGGACTAAGGTAGCGGTGGGGCAGGAAGAAAGGAGTGGGTCCTACACTGCCCTTCTGCTGGGTCCTTGGGTTCACAGGATTTCATTACTACCCCCCCTTTCCCCAGCCACTGTGGTACAATCCAAAGCCCCCCCCTTAACATGAGTGATATGACAGTGGAGGTGATTGCCGGACACTAGTGGGGTCTCAGCTGGACACTGTGTCCCGTTGGGGGCACCGCACTTTAGGCAAGATGTGGACAAAGTGGAGAGGGTTGTGAGGAGAGCAACAAAAAAGGACCAGAGGTTTAACAAGCCTGGCCCGTGAGGGAAGGCGTTAAGGCCCCGGCTGGCTTAGTCTAGAGAGGAGGAGGCTGAGGGGGGACCGGATAACAGTCATCAAATATGTACAATGATGTTACAAGCAGGGCCGTGATCGATTGTTCTCCCTGTCCACTGAGGGCAGGACAAGACGGAATTAGCTTAGCTTGCAGCAAGGGAGATGGGGTTGGATATTAGGAAAAACTTGGAACAGGTTCCCTGGGGAGGGTGTGGAATCTCCGTCACCGCAGATTTTTAAGAAAAGGTTGGATGGACGCCTGTCAGGGATGGTCTAGGTTTGCCTGGTTCCACCTCAGCGCCCAGGCTGGACTAGAGAACTGCTGCAAGTCCCTTCCAACCCCACATTGCTATGATTCTCTTTTCCCCTGACCTCTCTCCAGGAGGGGCGGCAGCTGAGCCGGGAGAAGCCCCAGTTCGGTGCGGTGGTCTCGCAGCGGCTGACAGAGCTGCACCAGCTCTGGGACAAGCTCCAGTCGATGACAGAGGAGAAGGCTCAGCACCTCTTCGATGCAAACCGCTCAGATCTGTACGCGCAAAGCTTTTCTGACCTGGACAAGTGGATAGGCGAGATGGAGACGCAGCTGCAGTCAGACGAGCAGGGCACCGACCTGACAAGCACCAACAGGCTGCTGAAGAAGCTGATGGTAGATGGTGAACTCCCATGAGTACTGGCACTGTGGGGCTGGGGGTGGAGTGATGTCCTGCTGGGGAGTTGGGCGCATTGGAGACTGGCAGTACTAGGGGACGGATCAGTCTGCAGTCATCCCTTCCTGTCTCTTGCCCCTGTGGTTTGCAGGGGCTGGGGCTGCAGAGACGAAGCGGGGGAAAGGGATTCTCCGGCAGCAGCTTGCTCTACCCACGCTCTTCTCAGCTGGCAGAGGAGACGCTCATCCTCTCAGGGAAAGAAGCATTTGTAACCTCCATAGATGTCTAACCGTTAGCAGGGGACAGACAGCCACATGGCATTAGGCTAGCTTGGACACTGCCACTGGCTGGGGCAGCCTGTCCTGAGCTTCACCGATTCCAGCAGCTCAGATTCACCAGAGACTGTTACTAGCCTCATCTGTGCCAATCCACAGAGCATATGAGCTGGCAGTCACTGTTACAGAGGCTCGGGTCTCTAGCTCAAGCTGCAGCCGCTCATACTTTAGTTGAGAGGGCTCTAGTTCAGTCCCCTGGGTCCCTTGCAATCCCTCCCTCCTGGGTAATCCGAACAGCCTTCCTCCAAGGGGATGAATCCCGCAGGGACTGGTCATTTTAAAACTCTTTTCTATTTTGTTTTTAATTCAATCTAACCCTGTAGAAATATTCAGCATGTGTGTATCATGCTGCCTCCAGGGCAAGGTCTTCTCTGGGATTGAACCTATGGATCTAAAAGCAGGAGCTGGCACTGTCAGGCCAGATCCGTCACCTCAGAGGGACAAATAGACTCATAAACCTATCCATGGTCCAGCCACTAACAGGGGATGGGTAGTTGCACTGGGTTAGCCTGGGTCATGTTTGGAATTAGGAACCATGAAGACAGGTTTCAGAGTAGCAGCCGTGTTAGTCTGTATTCGCAAAAAGAAAAGGAGTACTTGTGGCACCTTAGAGACTAACAAATTTATTTGAGCATAAGTTTTTGTGAGCTACAGCTCACTTCATCGGATGCATTCAGTGGAAAATGATAGCCATGAAGAGCATCTCTGGGAGAACTGGCTGGAAAAGTGGCTTTTTTCCACAGAAAATTCTTTGAAAAGGAAATAAAAAGTCTTTGTCAAAAGCTTTCCCACAGTAAAGTTCAATTTTTTGATGAAAAATCAAAGTCTGAAATCTTCAATTGGGAACCGCAGCTTCGGTGTCTCATGGGAGCTGAGTCTAGGCGCCTCGTGCTCCGATATCCTCTATAAGCCAGGCTCCGTGTTGGACTACATCTCCCATGGTGCATCATGGTGTCCCCTCATAGAGCATGAGACGGTTACATCATGGAAATCCCTGGCAGTGGTGCATCATGGGAGATGTGGTCTGGCCAGACAGCCTGGTCCATAGAGGAAAATGGGCATGAAGAAAATAAACTACAGTTCCCATAAGGCACTGCAGCTGGCTCTCTGAATGGATATATTTCAGTTTTCAAGGCATTCTGTTTTTTCATTGAAAAATCAATGTTTTCTGTAGAAAGCAAACACTTTTTGCAAAAAATTTAGTTTAGTCAAAAACCCAACTTTCTGTAAAAAACAAACAAACAAAAAAACCCAAAAAACAGGTTGTTTGGTGATTATTTGATTTTTATGAGGAAACAAACTGAGAAGTACGAAGAGGTGACTGATTTACAGCTTGCGTAGTTTCCGAATACCGCATGCTTCATGGGATCTCCAACAGAATTATGCAATTTCACACCTTGTCAAAGCTGCAAGACCGGACAATACAAACCCAGTCAATACTGCAGAGATGTAACACGTTGGGGTGGGGGTCACAGTAATGAAATAGGAAAAGACGTACATAAGTAGGGAAAGGAAGGCTCTGGGGAGGGGAGGGGAAAGGAGGAGAGGTTTGGGGGTCTGGCATTCTTTGAGCAGCATCAACGTGCTTTATCCAAACATCTGTTGATTAGCCAGTGGCTGTTTCTGCGGCCGTGGCTGTGTGCCATCGCCTAGCTGGCAGTGGCGAACATCAACCCTTTGTTTTCAGAGACTCGATGAGCAAGTGAGCACACGGAAGAGAGAGATGGAAGAGCTGCTGTCACAGGCCCCTCCACCCACAGGGGACGTGCACGAGGCCGACAGCAAGCCGCAGAGCATTGAGAGAAGGTTCCTCGATCTCCTGGAGCCCTTGGGGAAGAGGAGGAAGGAGCTGGAGTCGTCCAGAGCCAAGTACCAGCTCAACCGGGATCTGGCAGATGAAACAGTGAGCTCCCTGAAAGCCCACATGCACCATCTACGGCTCCTGGTGCTCCTTGCCTTCCCAATGGGCCTTTCGCACAAGCCTCCCAGCCCCTTGCGAGCATCTGCTCCATGCCCTGGGTGACACAGCAAGGCCTTGTACATAATTTATTAAGTATCTTACTATAACTCCTAGGCGCTGTGTCCATGGACCAGGCCTCTGATGTGCTAGGTGCTGTACAGAGACAGAACAAAGGGACAGTCCCTGCCATGCAGAGCTTCCATTCTGTCTCCTTTGGTTGCTGCTCAGTAGTGAGTAGTGTGAAGGAAGGTCCCAGACCAGCTCCTGGGAACTGGGTCACCGCTCTGACAGGGGGTTCAGTGGGTCGAGATGCCCAGGACTCATTGCTAGAGTGAGCCCTGGCAGGGCAGAGTCTGGGGGCCAGGGTGCAAGCGGCTGGCGCTGAAGCTTGAGTGGAGTCTGACTGGCTGGGCAGAGGGCTTGAGTGGGCAGGTTGCCACTCTGTCAGATCGCCAGCCCACTGCGCCACATGCCATGCCGTGGCCTCCTGCCGTCCTCCCTGCCCCTCGGCCGCAGCCTCTCCATTCTCCTCTGCTTCCCTCTTGCAGCTCTGGGTGCAGGAGAGGCTGCCCCTGGCCAAATCCACTGACCACGGCACCAACCTCCAGACTGTGCAGCTTCTGATGAAGAAGAATCAGGTGAGTCTGTCTGTCACTGGCTGTTCATCCCAGCACCAAGATCAAAGCCGGGCAGCAAAAGGTTAAATGGGCCTTTTCAGAGGCATTCAGGGTGCTGCAGGTACAGGACGTGGCTAGAAGCTGGCCCCAGATACATCCCCTAGGAGTCTGGTAACACGTACCTTGATGAGCTGCATAAACTGAGGCTTTCAGCCCTAGGAGATTTGGACACTCATTTTCCATTAAAACGAATGGCAGCTGGGCGCCCAGACCCCCTAGGCAGCATGGGAGGATCGCAGCCATGCTGGGACTGTGGGGGGCCACAAAGTGATCACAGAGCAGCTGCGTGATGTGGCGTGCTGGTGCATCCCTCTGGCCCTGTGCCACCCTGTGGGGTTGTTACATCACAGAGCGATGTGGGCACCTAGGGGTGGGAGGCGTTTCTTCCCTTGGCTCTGCCCCCTTCCTGCCCAGAAGGGTCACCAGCACGGGAGAGCCAGAGGGCACCTACATCTCTTTCCTCCCGCGTGCCGGGGCGCAGGCCCGGAGCTTGTCAATGACGCTGAAGTCAGATGGTTACGGTGACTGTCCCATTGCTACAGACCATGGCCGCGGTCGGAGCTAGAGGCCACCTGGCTCATCCCTTCCCTGCCGAGTGTGACCCCGTCATTAGCCATACGCTTCAGCACCATCCTCCCGCTCCTTGGCATGTACCCCTTCACACACACAGGCTGGTATCAGCCCCTCCCACCCCTTAGTTGTGGTGACTCTCTGGGGCCTCTGTCTCTGTGGGTATTTTGATATTATTATTGATTAGCTGTATTATCATTGAGCCTAGGACCAGGCCCCCATTGCGCTAGGTGCTGTACAAATGCAGGAAAAAATGACGAGACTTAAACCAATATTTTCCCAGTGCCTGGGCACTAGCCGGACACGTTCATTGCCCGCGCACCAGCCGAACAGGAAAAAGCCACTTCTGCCCCTGCATCGGGGTGGTTAGCTGGGAAGCAGCTAGCATGCCCATGTGAAGGCAGAACTCCTGCCGTCCCCTCCGATGGGCCTTCGCGATGCCCGCGGGGCAGCGGGCGTGTTTCTGGGGGGTGACGCGGGCTCTCCCCCACTAGACACTGCAGAAGGAGATCGCGGGCCATGCCCCGCGGGTGGAGGACGTCCTGTGCAGGGCTGAGCACATGGTGGCAGCAGCCGAGGGGGACTGCAGCGCCGTGGAGGAGCAGCGGTGGCTGCTGAAGGAGTCGTGGAGCGCTTTGCAGGAGGAGACGGGGAGGAGGTGGCAGCGGCTGCAGCAAGCGAACGAGGCCCAGCAGTACTACCTGGACGCCGGCGAGGCGGAGGCCTGGATCAGCGAGCAAGAGCTCTATGTGGTGGCTGATGAGAAGCCACAGGTGAGAACAGCTGGCGCTTAGCAATAAAACACGCAGAGAGCAGGTCCCGCTGCGGTCAGTGAACTGGGGTCTGGGCGATGGCCAGCACATCGGGGGTCGCCCAGCTCTGCCCAGCGCTAAGTTTGGCCCCAGGTGTTTCTCCGGGTACGTCTGCACTGCAGTCAGGAGTGGGGTGCGTGGAGCACATGTAGACGCAAGCTAGCTGCTGTCTTGGGAGCAGTGAGCCTTCAGGAAAAGGCGAAAGATTTACATGAGCTGAAGAGAAAGCAGAACACGGCACCTGCTTGCGTGGGTACGCAGGGCCTGGGCAGGTGGGGCTAGGCCAGGCTGCCGCAGCGTCACCATTATTGATTCCCTACAGGAGCTTTCCTCTCAGGAGCAGCAGAAGGTCCCTAAAAGTGCGGGGGTCAGTGGTGTCCAAACTGAGGCCCCGTCCCCCTGTGTGTTTTCCCTGAGGACCCGCTCCCTGCTACCCCTTCTTCCCGAGCCCCAACCCCCACGCTGTCCTTTCCCCTGAGGCCCCCACCCCCGCGCTGCCCCTTCCCCTGAATTCCTGCCCCCACGCTGCCTCTTCCCCCCCCATGACCTTGCCTCCTGCTCACTCCTCTCCACCTCCTTTCCTCCCCCTTTCCCCTCCATCGCTCACCCTTACAGCCAGTGAAGGGGGGAGGGACGTCCTCCTGACCCCCCCATTCCATCACCCCTGTTTCCTCTAGCTCCCATGCTGCAATAACACCTCCCAGCTGCAGTGCAGACCATCCCCAAGAGCCCTTGTGGGACAGTGGCTCTGCATGGGGTAGACGGTGCTCTCAGGTATTCCAGTGAATCCTCTTTCTCGCTGCCTGGCTGGCATGTCTTGCTCTAGGTCAAACTGATCCTCAGACTTGGGGATGGGAAGGAATTTTCCTCAGGTCACAGTGGCAGGGACCTGCAGTGGGGCAGGCATGGGAGTGAACTGCCTGGCACCTCAGCCTCTCCTGGGGCAAGGGGATTAGTGCCTGCAACAGTAGTTTAGTCTGTTTAGGGCTGAAAAGCTGCAGTTTAACTGACGTCGGGCTCAATCCAGGGGTGTCTGGATGAACTATAGTGCCCTAGGCGGTGCACGAGGTCAGACGAGACGGTCCCTTCTGGCCTTGAACTCTCTGGAACTCTGTGGCCCCCCTCTCTGCAATACCACCCAGTGCATGCCCCAGTGGCGGGACGAGCCGGGCCCAGACCAACGGTGGATGCTCTGCAGCACAGAAGACGCTGTAGCCGCCAGATCCATTTATGGCTCAAACCCCCTGGGCTGTGTCGTCAGTTGTGTTTGCACGTGGTGTCCATTGAACGGCCCAGCACCGTCCCCAGGCCTCCTCCTACAAATGTCGACACCATGCTGGCACCGGGAGGCTGCTCCGGTCTGGGATTGGGTGTGCTGTGACTCTGGAGGCTCCTGCTGTGCTTGGTTGCAGAGGCTCCGTGTGGCCCCGGGCGCTGTGCTGCTGAGCCACGTTTGCTCCCCAGTGCCGCTCCTGGGGGGATTCTGCACCACTGCCCGCAATTTCTTTCCCCCCAGAAAATATAGTCTGCCCAAGAAGTGCTGCAGTTCCATCTTTTGCCCACCAGAGGCCGCTGTGTGCCAGAGCAGCCCGCTGCATTCATTACTACTTGCTGTTCAGGCGCCACAGCAGCCTCTGGTGGGTGAAAGGGGGAACTGCAGCACTTCTCAGCCAGAATGTATTTTCTGCGGGGGGAAAAACAATCCTGCACGTGCACGGTAGTGCAGAAGTCCCCCAGGAGTAAAATTCCACATGGCTCTGCTGTGCTCATGGCTTCATGCCTTCCCTAGTCAGGGCACTCCGAGGCCTCTTTCTGCATGCATGTGAATGTGCATCTGAGATGGGTGTGCTCCTGCCTTGTGTACATAGCTTTCCGCTCCTCAGCAATGGACACATCTGGCTATGTACTGCCAGTTCCGCGCGTTCCAAATGCCCAAGTTTGGCTTAAAAAAGTCCAGTGATTTTAAATGAAAGCCGAGAGTCTCCCATAATCACGTGACTCCAGGAGCTCAGGCTTGAGGAAAAGCACCAAATACCACGACCTTCCCCTAAACATCGGCCTCAGTTTTAAAACAAATTTTTACACACAAATCGGTTTGCAAGATGGGGGGGGGAATCCCCCTTCTCACATCTCTGAATCTAACCATCAGCAAAGAACACTCGGTTCAGGAGCAGGCTGCACAAAGGTGACTTTAAGTCACATTTCTGACCTCCTGATCTTCTGGGCCACAGAGGCTAGGGTGTAACTTAGCCCTAGGGCCCTGTTTAAGTTACAGCAGTCTCCCTGGGCTTCCCTCACATCGCTGTGTGCCCCAGCCACACCCCTGGCATGCCCCCTATACCAGGGCCTGTGAGGGAGTTCTTCAGAGGACAGCCTGTGTAACCCAGGCCTGCTGGGCATGGCGCTCTGTCCCTGTCTAGTGGCATCTAATCTAGCTAGAGATCTGTGAGTCTGCTACAGCCTTAGCTAAGAGCCACGTGGCTTTTAGCTCAGGCAGTAGAGGCTCATACACTAAGCTTCAGAGGTCCCAGATTCTATCCTGCCCACCGAGAGAACACTCCCTGAGCCAGAGCTTTAAGAGTCCATTTGCACTGCTTCCGTCCTTTCACCTGGTGGAAAGAGGCCAGAGCAGGGGTGAGGATCTCCGCTTGGAGATCTAGGCCATTTCCCTCAGAGCCAGGCCCTGTCATTACATACAGCAGGCTGATTTTGTCCTTGCTGATCATTGTGGGGTGGTTTGCGTGTCACTGCAATTGAAAAACGCCCAGCCTGGGTGTGGCCCACCTGAGACCAGATGGCTGTTCCAGGGGCGCGTTGTAATACACAGAAGTCTGTAGATGCGTAACTAGATACTTAGTAAATCAGGTGCCAGTAGATGGTGCTCCACAATACGCACCTTTTTTCACGGGCTTTGTCAGAACAATAAGAATGGTTCAGTGTCAGCCAACCCCAATCATGAGCCAGGCCCCCCGATATCATGAGATTTAAAATAAATACTAAATGTTGGCCGAGGGAAGCAGGGTGTCTTAGTGGCCCGCGTGCTGGGTGGGGACTCAGAAGATCTAGGTTCTTTCTATTCCTTGCTCTGCTGCAGGGTGACGTCTCCTTTCTGTGCCTCAGTTTCCCCTCTCTGCAATGGAAATAATGATGCCAACCTTCCTTGTACAGCACTTTGAGATCTAGTGATAATGAAAGTGGGCGTTGTTGTTATTATTTTAGTTGCCTTCTGGTTTCTAAGCTGTGAGGGTCACACTGGGCTCACGATTTCCAGCTTTTCTCCATAACCACGGGTGCTAGGAAATGTTCTCCTGAAAGCCGGGTAATCATGTGACTCCAGGAGCTGGGGATTTAAGAAAAATCCATAACTATTGTGCAGTTTGGCAGCACTGGTTGCTATGGCCATGTACTGCATGTGGCTTCCTGAGTGCAGCAAGACACACACACTCTTAGCAAGAGCACCCCAAAGGGAGCTTGCAAACCCCCTGATTGGAAATGGCTGGGACAAGGCAGCATGGCAGGAATCCTGCGCTTGGCACTAGTTTGCATAGAGGCCAGAATGGCAGGCGCCCCTTTGAACAAGCGAGGGCCCAGTTCCCGGCTTTGTCGCCCACGTTCTGCCCCGATGTCTGGCCAGTGGAGGGCAGTGGAGCATCAGAACGGGAATGTTTGCCCAGGTGTGCGTGGGCTCTGGCAGCCCGCCCCGGTGCTAACCATGTCTGGTTGCAGGATGAAGAGAGCAGCATTGTTATGCTGAAGAGACATCTTCGCCAGCAGCGCACCATGGACGACTATGGCAAAAGCATCAAGCAGCTGGCTGGCAGGGCGCAGACGCTGCTCTCTGTGGGCCATCCGGAGGGGTACGTATGAGCCAGGCACGGGAACCCCTTACTACCGGAGCATCGACCAACCATCTAGGGACACTGGGGTGGGGAGCGGCCTGCCTGCCAGCTCTTGGTAGCTGCTTCAATTCCAGCTCCTTGGGCCCATAAATGTGCAGGGACTAGCACCAGCCCTGTTGGCTCTGCTGTGTAGGTTCGGAGTATGTCTACATTGCAGCTAGATGGGTAACTACCAGCCGGGGCAGACATGCATACACTACCCCTGTTCGAGCTAGCACCCTCCAGAGAGCAGCACAGCAGTGGGATGGGCGAGTCGCCCGTGTAAGCACCTTGGGTCTTGGACGGGATAGCACTAGGGGCAGCTAGCCCCTCCTGCCACCCGTGCTACCACCGCCATATTGCTATATTTAGCGGGCTAGCTTGATCAAAGCTAGTGAGAGTAAATCTACCGGAGCTTGGAATTACACGTTCCCTCAGTGTCTATACGGGACTGTCCGGCTGCACAGATGAACAGAGAGACAGCCAGATGGCAGGTCTCCTGTTCCACTCAGAGATGCCCAATCCAGGGCCTTTGGCTCCTGGCCTCTACCACTTGGGCTAAGAGCAAATCCGTCCCACGTCATATTAAGGTTCCATTTGTAAAGGGTTAATAGATACTCGGGCCGTGAGCAGGATGTGTGGCAGGTGACTATAGGCCATGTCAGAAGGTCTTATAAACTATGGGTATAAACCGTGGTTGTGAACTGCCTGCTGGGTTCTGTAACAATCTGTGACAGCTGATGAGCCGTTCATTAAAACATTGACACATCCCACATTGACTCACCTCATAGGACCTGTTTATAAAGGGAACCTTCCTATGCAGAGTGACCAGCAACTCTCCTTGGGATCCGTGGGCCTTCAGCTTCTAGACAGGATGCAGGGTAACTAGCATGTCATGTAGCTCTGAAACAGAGGTTTGGCTGGCACGTTGGGGGTTAATAAATGTTCTAGCAAGTTTCCCTTTAATGATGCTGTTTGCTGGGAATGCCAGACTTATTGTTGGCATTACAGTAGCATGTAGAGGCCCCAGGTGACATCAGGGCCCCATGGGGGCCGGGCGCAGCACAAACACACAGCGAGAGACAGGCCCTGCCCCAAAGATCTCACATTCTAAACAGACCGGGGTGGGAGGGGAAATAGAGTCACTGAGAGGGGAATGGACTTGCCCAGAGTCACCCAGCAGGTCAGTGGTTGATCTAGGAATTTAACCCTCAAGGAGCTCAATCTATTAAGCTTAACAAAGGGAAGGTCATTTAAGGGGTGACCTGATCCCAGTCTATATGTACAGATGTGGGGAACAAATATTTAACAATGGGCTCTTCAATCTAGCAGAGAAAGGCCTACCATGATCCAGTGGCTGGAAGTTGAAGCTGGACAAATTCAGCCTGGAAATAAGGTGTCCGTTTTAGCAGTGAGAGTAATAACCACTGGAACAAAGCTGGCGGTGGATTCTCCATCACTCCCAATGTTTAAATCAAGATGGGATACTGTTCTACGAGCTCTGCTCTGGTTCAGTCAGGAATTAATTCAAGGCCGGTCTCTGGCCTGTGTTATATGGGAGGTCAGAGGAGATGATCACATGGTCCTTTGGAAGGTGGGATCTATGAACCCAGGTCTCCTGACTCCCAACCCAGTGCCGTGCCCCCTGGGCCACACTGGCTCTGACTGTCCTGAATGCAGCTGCTTACAAATTCTCCAACAGACATGGTTTTTCCTCGGGAAATTATTATTAATTTGTATTATCGTATCACCGAGGACCCCTGCCAGGGCCCAGGCGCTGGGCAGACATAGAAGGAAAAGACAGACCCTGCCCTGCTATTTTGTTGAAACTGAGGCTTAGTTTACACTAGGAAGATTTGCCAGCATAGCTATGTCAGCTAAGAGTGGAAAAAGTCTCAGCCCCTAGCCAGCAAAACCTCCAGTGTCGGTACAGCTAAGCTGGGAGACAGGGGCTTCAGTCAGTTTAGCTGATGTCATCCTGGGCAGCAGGGAAGTCTCTGTCGTGTGCACCAGTGGTTCTCAACCAGGGGTGCGTGTACCCCTGGGGGTACGCAGAGGCCTTCCAGGGAGTACATCAACTCATCTAAATATTTGCCTAGTGTTATAGCTAGCTACATAAAAAGCCCTAGCGAAGTCAGTGCAAACTAACATTGCATACAGACAATAATGTGTTTATACTGCTCTGTATGCTATACACTGACATGTAAGTGCAATATGTATATTCCAATCGATTTATTTTATGACCGTATGGCAGTAATGAGAAAGTCAGCAATTTGTCAGTAATAATGTGCTGTGACACTTTTGTATTTTTATGTCTGGTTTTGCAAGCAAGTAGCTTTTAAGTGAGGTGAAACTTGGGGGTAAACAAGAGAAATCAGACTCCTGAAAGGGGTATAATAGTCTGGAAAGGTTGAGAGCCACTGGTGTGGACAATGCTGAAACTTTCTCTGTGAATGTGTCTATTTCGATGACATTTCCTTTTGAAAAAGAATGGGAACATTCCGGTTTGATCCTATCAGAACGGGCCATCCCGAGTGCTCGGTTAGTTTGAGATTGTATTGTAAGTTACTGTATAAGAGACGTTGTTTCTAAAGGTTGAAATTGGGACAGCTCACTTTCCCCCAAGCACTTTTTATTTTAACATTTTGTGTTGCGGGAAATTTGGATTCCGACGGGGAATGCCAGCGTCTTCCGAACCACGGGGCTCCCAGCCATCATGGTCGCTGACCCGCCTACTGTCTGTACCTCCCAGGGAGCAGATCATCAGGCTGCAGGGGCGGGTGGATAAGCAGTATGCGGGGCTGAAGGACCTGGCAGAGGAGCGCCGGCACAAGCTGGAGAACATGTACCACCTGTTCCAGCTGAAGCGGGAGGTGGACGACCTGGAGCAGTGGATCGCAGAGCGCGACATGGCCGCCTCCTCCCAGGAGTTGGGGCAGGATTACGACCATGTCACTGTGAGTTAGAGTGCCGGCCAAGGACTGGCAGGGCTGAGGGCACGGCTGCCCTGGCCTGGGACGCCTGCCTGATGTTTCCACAGCAGCAGTGCATCGTGAGGCTGGAGCTTTCTGTAGCCTGGCGGGGCGAGGGGATCTTTCTGGAAACAGAGCTGTAGGGCAGCCTAGCCCTGGGGGCAGAGGGAAGAGGAACGCTCCCAGGGCAAGGGGGTGTGTGTACAGAGCAGCGCACCCAGGATAGGGGTGGGCGGGCTGTACAGAGGAGCATGCCCACAGTGAGGTGGGCGGTACGGAGGAGGCAGAGGTGGATTACCATTCTGTGGGGCACTGGGCCAGAGCAAGAAGGGGCCCCACCACCCACATCCCAGTGCTCCTACCGGGGAAATGGGGTCAGGGCGCGGGGGCTTCCCCCACTCCCCTGCAGGGGCGCCGGGTGGGGGGAGTGGATCGGAGTGCGGGGGTGCCCATTCTTCCGGGCCCCCAGTTGGCCGGAGCCCCTGGGCACGGCCCCGTTCGCCCAGTGGCTAATCCGCCACTGGGAGGAGAGTGCCTCTGGTGAGGATTGTTTCTCTGCCAGCTGCTGCGGGAGAAGTTCCGGGACTTTGCGCGGGAGACGGGCAGCGTGGGGCAGGAGCGCGTGGACAACGTGAACCTGGTCATCGAGCAGCTGATTGACGCCGGCCACTCGGAGGCCGCCACCATGGCTGAGTGGAAGGACGGGCTGAACGAGAGCTGGGCAGACCTGCTGGAGCTCATTGACACGCGCGTGCAGCTGCTGGCCACCTCCTACGAGCTGCGCAAGTACTTCTACGATGGCACCGAGATCCTGGGGCTCATCCAGGAGAAGCAGCGGGAGCTGCCTGTGGAGCTGGGTCAGGATGCCCACACTGCTGAGTCCTTCCACCGAATGCACACGGCCTTCGAGCGCGACATCCACCTGCTGGAGGGGCAGGTACGGCTCCCCCACTGCAGGACCTCGGGGCTCCTAGAGCACCGGGGGTCTGGGATCAGACTCATCTCTGCCGCAATAGAGCACCTGCCGGCGATGCCCCTGGGCTGCCTTATTGCCAGCTGCTCCTTGCTCCCGGTCGTCCCATCACAGGAGCACCATGTCTCGCTGGGAAGTGTTTTCCCTGTGGTGTGGCTAGCTGGGGGAAATGGGGTGCCGTGTCTGCCCCTGCTTGGGTTTCGCTAGGCCATGCTCTGCTTTTGCACACGTAGGCCACCAGCCGCGGAACATGGCTCGTAGGTGATGCATGGATTACAGGGCCAGACGAGGCCACTCTGAGCTCCTGTAAACCAGCCAGAGAACCTCCCCCAGGGATGCCTGCCACCAGCCCAGAACTCCGGGTGGGATCCAGCCTGGATTTATAGATGCCGTACCAGGGTTGGAGAACCCGCCATGCCCCGGGCGATCTGTTCCCTGCTAAACACCTGCCTCTCATTTCAAACTGGAATGTTGCTGATGTCAGCTCCCAGCCACGGCTCTTGCTTTGACAGTGTCAGATCAGCGGTTCTCAAACTGCGGGCCGGGACCTCAAGTGGGTCGCGACCCTGGTTTAATGAGGTCACCAGGGCTGGAGTTAGATTTGCTGGGGCCCGGGGCTGAAGCGAAGCCCGAGGGCTTCAGCCCTTGGTGGCGGGGCTCAGTCTTCAGCTTCAGCCCTGGGCCATGGGTCTCAGGTTACAGGTCCTCCCACACGGGGTTCAAGCCCTTGGGCTTTGGGTTTGCCTCCCCCACCCCCGCCAGGGGTAGCCAGGCTTGGGCAGGCTCAGGCTTTGGTCCCCTCTCTTGGGGTTGTGTAGTAATTTTTGTTGTCAGAAGGAGGGGTCGCGGTGCAATGAAATCTGAGAACGGCTGGACTAGATTACAGAGCCCCCTGCTAGCAAAAATCTCCTGCCTGGCCTGATAGAGCAGGATCGAGTCAGCTCTCAGCCTTCTCCTGAATAAACTAACCAGATTGAGCCCCTTCAGTCTCGTGCTGCACGGCCGGTTCCCAGACCTCACATCGCCCCGTAGCTCTTTTCTGAGCCCTTCCCTGTTTTTCAACATCCTTGGACCAGAGTGGGCTCAGTTTCCAGGACCGGTGCCATACACAGACACAATACCACCTGCCTGGTCCTACTCAATATTCTCACGTTAATCCTCCCAGGTACGGCATCACCCTGGCAGCTCATGTTGAGTTGCTTGTCCAGTGTGATCCCCAAGTCACTTTCAGAGGCCCCACTTTCCCGGTTCAGCCCCCCATGCTGTAGTTGGGGGCTGCATTCCTTGTTCCTAGATATAGAACCTTGCATTTGGCCATATTAAAATACATGTTGTTTGCATGTGCCCAGCTTACCAAGTGACCCATCCTTGTTGTTATTTACCACTTCCTTGTCTCTGTGTCAACCAGTGGTTGGGATCAGCCCTGTCTGACAGACGGGAATTGTGATGGGACTCCCCGGTCTAGAACTAGAGGCGGGTGGTAGAGTGGGGCCCAGGAGTCATGGAACCCGCTGCTCGGCTTTCCCCCCCTTGGCCACATTTCCCCATGCTCTCTCCGGCAGGTCCAGCAGTTCCGGGAGGTAGCAGCGCGGCTGCAGACAGCCTATGCGGGGGAAAAAGCTGACGCAATCCAGAGGCACGAGCAGGAGGTGGTGAGGGCCTGGAAGTCCCTGCTGGATGCCTGCAGCGGGCGGCGGGCACAGCTGGTGGACACAGCCGAGAAATTCCGCTTCTTCAGTATGGTCAGGGACCTCCTGTCTTGGATGGAGAGCATCACCCGGCAGATCGAAACTCAGGAGAAGCCCAGGTAAATCGCCATTGAGAGGGAATGGCTCTGGCCCGCCCTGACTCACCCCCTCCCCACACGTGGACCCTGAATAAGCCCCACACAGGGTCCGACATGCCACGGTGGCGTCTCTATTCCCAGCTTTTAAATGCTCACCTGACACTCATCAGAGACTGAGAAGCAGCCTTGTACTTCGCAAGTCTCCCCTTCTTGCGGGATCATATTTCCAAAAGGGACACCATGTGGGGCTAGCCTGAGCCCTTCCCCCCCCTCCATGCGTGGGGCTGGCCCAAACCGCTCTCTCGAACCCATCTCCCCACACAGGGCTGGCCCATGTCACTCGCCTGAGCCCGGCCCCTCCCGCCACTCCCCCCCCACGCAGGGCTGGCGTCGCTGCTCACCCGAGCCCTGCCTGCCCTCTGACCGAGCCCTGCCTTCCCACCCTGAGTGGGGCTGGTATCATCCCTCGCCCCCCTCACGTGTTCCTCCGCCCCCCACCTTTGGGGGGGGGCAAAAATGGTCATTTGTCCCGTTTGCTGTTGCCAACTGGCCACTTTTGCCCAAAAAGTCGGGACGGCCGGGAGAGGGCTTAAAAAAGGGACTGTCCCGGCCCAAACGGGACGCATGGTCACCCTATGCAGAGATGTCTCGTCCGTGGAGCTGCTGCTGAAATACCACCAGGGGATCAAGTCCGAGATTGAAACCAGGCAGAAGAGCTTCGCCAGCTGCGTCGACCTGGGGAAGAGGCTCCTGCAGCGCAGACACCAAGCCGGTGCCGAGGTGAGGCGCACGGGGCCTCACGCTCTCGTTTGGCCTCCATGGGCGGGGCAGCCCAGCCTAACTCCATCTTGCAGGGTGCCCTGCGGCCACGCCCCCCACTGGGATCCCTCACGGGAGAGGTAGTCTGGCTGGTGAGCACAGGGGGAGCGCGGCGCACCCAAACTACAACTCCCAGGAGGCACCACGGCAGCATTGCTGAATTGAAATATTCTGGTTTTCCGGGTGGGTTTTTTTTTTTTCATTAAAACCGCAACCTTTTCCGCGGAAAATTGACATTCAAAATGAATTTTTTTTTTCTTTCTGTCAAGACTGAGCCCCTCCCCCCACTTCCGACCCCACGGCCGGAGGTGTCATTCCTCGTTCAGAGCCTGCAAAGTGCCCAGCGTGTCCTGGGTGCGCCGTGTAAAGCAACATCCGATGGAGGTTTCCCGCCTGAGGGCCCTCCGGAGCAGCGCGAGGCAGACCTGTAGAGCCAGTTACAGAGACACCCGCCGGAGCCGGGAGTGGAAAACGCCGTGGTTATTTCTCTCCTCTCTCCCCTTCCAGATCAAGGAGAAGCTGCTGCAGCTGACGGAGAAGAGGCGTGAGATGATGGAGACGTGGGACAGGCGCTGGGACTGGCTCCGCCTGTGTGAGTGGCACATGGGCATGTCGGTGGTGGGGGAGGGTCGATGGGCACCAGGAAGTTGCTGGGACTTCACCCAGACCTCCAAGGTTAGCACCCGCTTGGCCCCAGGACACTGAGCTCTGTGAAATGGGAGCTCTGGAAAATCCGGCCTGTGGTCTGCAGCAACAAACCATGGACAGGCGGCTCCCAGGGGAAGGGGGTGGGAGGAAACATACTGCCCCGCTGAGATGGGTGTGGCATGCTGTGCTTTCCCCAGCGCAACACGGGACCCCATCCCCCTAGCGTGCACCGGGACTGGGTGCAGGGAGCCTACGTCGGCCTCAGCGGTCAGCATTGGGGCCTGGCGTAGGAGCCTCAGCCTGCTTAGGGGGAGGTTTGCAGGGACCCACCTGCCTCTGCTGAGGGGGCAGTTGCACTTGTTGGGGGAGGGATGTCCCAAAACCCTGGGCTCCCAGCTCCTGAAAACTCCCCGCTGGGGTGCAGGAGAGTTGGCCTGAACCACTCTGGGTCTCCCTTTTCCCCAGTCCCCGAGGGGGGTGATGCTCATGCCCTGATCTCTGCAGAGCGCTGTGTGCTCCAGGGTATTAACGAGCAGGACACTAGCGTCCTCCTCCTTGGGGGAGCCAGCCAGCTCCAGCGCGGAGACTGGCCCTGCTCCCCCACCCCCGCCTGCCGCGGGCATGTAACGCGCCGCTCTGCTCTCTCCGCGGCAGTGCTGGAAGTGTGCCAGTTCTCCAGGGACGCCTCGGTGGCCGAGGCCTGGCTGATCGCCAAGGAGCCGTACCTGGCCAGCGGCGACTATGGACAGACCGTGGACAGCGTCGAGAAGCTGCTGAAAAGGCACAACGCCTTTGAGAAATCCACCGCCACGTGGGAGGAGCGCTTCGCCGCCCTGCAGAGGCTGACCACGGTGAGCATACCCCAGGCCTAGGTGGGCGGGCATCAGCAACGGGGATCGAACCGGGGAACCTCAGCAGCTAGGATGCCAGGAGCAGGCTCCTGTGAGCTGCGACTAGAGGGGGGCAGAGAGCCGCCCCCACGGGCAGAAGCTGCACTGGGAAGGCAGGGTGGATCCCTTGCCAGGCTGGTGCATAGCTGGGCACATTCCCGGGTGCTTTAGCCACTCCAGTTATCAATGATCCAAAGAACAGGGCTTCCCCACTTCCCTCCAGAGACCGTCCCCCTGCCTGGTGGGTCTCACAGCGGGGGATCTCCCCCAGACACCCTTTTGTACTGCACTGTCACTGGTGGTAGCACTGCATCCGGCCTCCCCCTAGCCCCCTGCTCTCCCTTCCCGGCATTCCCGCCCTTCGCCCACAGCTCCCTGCCAAGCCCTTGGACCTTCTGCCGTTTGCAAATCTGCAGCCTTTAAATAATCCTCCCCACTGAATCCTTTTCCAGCTGGAGTTGCTAGGGAAGCGGAAGCTCCAAGCGGAGTCCACGCAGCGCACGGCAACCTGGACCATCGACCCCCAGTACGACTTTGACCCAGGGGCTTTGGAAGCACTGGAGTAAGTGACAAGCTCACGCGTTTCACTGCACCTGCGACCTTCCCTTCGGGCCTTTTGGGGGGTGATTCTGCACCCAACGAGGCAGCGGGAGTCTCACCAGGTCCTGGAGATACCACAGACTAAGGAGGATGGGCTAGTGAGTTAGTAGTCAGCTGCCAGCAGGGGATCCCAGCGTGCTCGTGCCCATGCCTTGTGGGTTCTAGCCATGGAATCAAAGCCAGGGTTGAAACGCTCGGGACGGGTTCACTTCGTAGCACCTGACTTGGGAGCATTTGCAGCTCGCGGCCAGTGCTAGTTAAATGGAAAAGTCCCTTTCCGAAGGCTGATGCTGGGGAGTGCAGCCCAAAGGGGTGTTTCCAGGCTGAGCTGGATTGCCAGGGACATTGCGTTTCAGGATGCAGGTGCCAGTCAGGCTGAGAGTGACTTAGAGCCCAGGGAGATGAGACCGTCAATCGGTCACCAGCTCTGGAAGTGCAGCCCTGCTGCCCCACCGGCAGATCACTGATTGCAAACCTGCAGCTAGGCCTGGTGCCCTTGGAGCATTTGGTGCTGGCCCTTACCAAGCTGTGGGGCCCTGCTCTGTTCTTTCAGGCCATATCTTGTGTTTTCCCCAAGCTGCCAAGTCCAGCTGCCGGGTAAAGTTGTTCCAAGTGGCTCAGGTCAACGGGAATTTTGCCCTTGACTTCAATGGGTCTGTCCATCCGTTAACGCCCCGCACTTGCTTTGGAGCTTTCGCTGGATCGGGGCCGGAGGAGGTGGCATCCCGCAGGGTCCGGCCCCGCAGCAGCACCTTCTTCTGGGCCCATTTCAGAAGTCAGGCTGGAGTCAGGCGCCGGTCTCCCTCAGGCTCCTCTCTGGATGCCAGCCCCGTCTGTCTCAGGAGTCTGCCTGGCCTCCCCTCACCCTGGTATCTGGGCATCTCCTGTGTCAAATCGATGGCAATAGCGAAGTCCCCAGCGGACTCCATGGGGTTGCTGGCTCTTCTCCCTTCTTGGGGTCAGAACTCAGCTTGCGGGGAAATGTGGGACTTGGATGGGGGGGATATTCTCCATTGCCTTGGGGTTAGCTTGATCTGCGCCAGCGGGGTTTGTTGGTCGGTTCCTTGGGGATGGGGGGAGAAAGAGGGTCAGTGTGGGGTTTGGGCAGAGAAAGGGGCACCAGTGTTGGTCTTTGGAGGGTTGAAGGGGGGCCAGTGTTGGAATTTGGGGTAGAAGGATCAGCACTGGGGGTTTGGATGGTGAGAGCTGGGCTTTGGAGTGTGGAAGGGGGGGATCAGCCAGGGTGACCAGATGTTCCAATTTTATAGGGACAGTCCCGATATTTGAGGCTTTGTCTTATATAGGTGCTTATTATCCCCCCGTCCTGATTTTTCACACTTGCTATCAGGTCACCCGAGGGTCGGCACCAGGGTCCAGAGGGAGGAAAGGGGAGCAGGGGGGCAGTGTCAGGAGTCTGGGGGTTGGGAGAGGGGGTGGCTCCAGGAGGTGAGGACAGAAGGGGGGTCAGCTTCAGGGGGTGGCACTGGGAGCCAGGGGGAGTGGTCAGGGGTGTGGAAGGGGGGCGGTGCTGGCAGCAGGGGGAGGACAGTGCCGGGGGTCAGGGGTATGGGAGGTAGGGGTGCTGGGGGGGGGATGGTGCCAGGGGCGTGGAAGGGGGACAGTGCCGGGGGTCAGGGGTATGGAAGGGGGCTGTGCCAGGGGGCACGGTCAGGGGGCAGGAGGGTGTGGAAGAGGGGTGGTGCCGGGGTGGGACAGAAGGGAGGGCTGGTGCCAGGGGGCAGGGAGTGGTGCCCAGGGTCAGGGGCATGGAAGGGGGCAGCACTGGCGGTTTGCAGCCCCAATGCCCTTGCTAAAACCCAGCCTGGGTAATTCTAGCCAGCTGGCTCAGGTCTCTGAACAGCGTCAATGGCAGAAGAGATTCCTTTCTTTCTTTCTTTTTTTTTAACTACTTAAACTGTTCTTGAGTTTTGATGTCCTCCATTAAACAGTTGCCATGTTCCACCCCAGAGGCAGCTGCATTTCCTAGAATCCTAGAAGATTAGGGTTGGAAGAGACCTCAGGAGGTCATCTAGTCCAACTCCCTGCTCAAAGCAGGACCAACACGCACTAAATCATCCCAGCCAGGGCTTTGTCAAGCCGGGCCTTGTGGGTGAAGTGACTCATCTAGCATTTGTAAGCTGAGTGGGAAACTCTTGAGGCTGCAGGGGTGGGGTGTTTTGGGGATACAGAATTTAGCGGCCGCTTTGCATTGTAGAACCAGCACAATGCCTGCAGCAGACGCTTGGCCACACTGGCTGTGCTTCTTGGTTCCATTGTTTGTAAATCTACATGCCCTAGGAGAGAGCTGAAGAGGCCAGATCCGGAACAGCCATTTGCGACTCCCTTAGCTTGAGAAACTCCCAGTCACAAAAGCATCGGATTCAGAATAACATTGGTGATTCTGGGCAAACCATTTACAACAGCAAATTATGGGCCTCTTACGTGAAAGAAAATACTAAAGTTCCCTCTTTTTAAAGGGAGTGTTATTTGCCATAGGTCTCAGGAAGAAAAAGAGAAGAAAACAGGGGTAATTTCACAGGACCTCTCTGAACCTGCTACAGAAGACTCATCACTGGTCAGTTACCAATTTTAGTTTTCTCCTTCCTGGACCCACCCCCCAGCTGCATAATTCCCCGGGATTTTTTATAAAGCTCTTTGCAAATTGTTGCCTCTCTGCCAAAGCCTGTTAACAATGTGCCAATGTTTCCCTCTGACAAAAGCCTCCTGTTTTCTTATTTGCTTTGTGTTTGTTCGTCCCCCTAGTTCTTTCCTCTGCTATCAGTGAAGCAGGTGGAAAGGTTTTTGTACCACGCATTCATCCATTGTTTCTTTAATTAGCTTAATAAATGTTCACATTATAAATAATTTACTGTTTGCCACAAAAATATACACACGTTCACACATTGTATTTTTCCACCCCCAGAAAATGCTCTTTTTTTAACCCAGCAAGAATTTCCCCAACGAGCAAAGGATGTAGTTTGCCAGGTTCACTCGTCTCGAGGTGGATCTGTCCCATCTGATACATCTGTCCCTCATTTGGTTGGGGGAAAGGTTCGCTTGCCCACCATTGCCCTCCACGAGCGGAGGTTGAGGGTACATGTGTGCTGCAAAGAAAGACTCGCGGCTGAAAGTCTCGGAACCCCGGTCAGCTGACTCAGGCTTGCTGGGCTTGTGCTGTGGGGCTAAAAATATCAGCCTAGAGGTTTGGGCTCGGGCTTGGCTCTGAGACCTGACCCCTCACTGGAGAGGGCTCCAGGCCATGCAAAGTGCTATTTTTAGCCCAGTAGTGTGAGCCCGAGTCAGCAGACCCAGGCTCTGAGACTCGTTACCATGGGTGTTTTTCTGCAATGTAGACAGAGCTTAGCTCCAGAGATGTTAAGGGCAGGCAGGACCATTGGATCGTCTTGCCTGACCCCCTGTGTAGCCCAGGCCAGAGAGTTCTGCTCCGTTACCCCTGTGTTGAGCCCAGTCACTTGTGTTTGGCCAAAGCAGATCTTTCAGAAAGGCCTCAGTCTGGATTCTCCATCTCTTGATGTCTTCAATCCCCCCTTCCCAGGGTAGCTTGTCCCTACAGAATAAACATCAGGGCCTTGTGGAATGCATCTGGCTTCTGCTCCAGCCATGGGTTCTTGTCCTGCCTTTCTCCGCCCTCTAAGCACCCGGTGTTTCCTCCCCGGAAAGGGCCATATGCGTAAGCTGGTCTGGAAGGGTGCACTGGGAGACCCCTTGCTCCCCACGCTGCCGGCACGTGCGGTGAAACAGCGCCCCCGTGGAAAATGCCGTGTCTGCCAAACTCCAACGGTTCCAGGAGCACCAGGGGGAAGAAAGGCAGGTCTGTAGAGCCGGGAAAGGGGGCGCAGTGACAGCTGCTGGTAGGGAAGGGTCATTTGTACAGCCTGCACTGTTCCACCCCGTCAGGCCGACAAAACTGGGCTCGCTGCCTTGCGTCACCTGGCGAATGCAGGCTGGGTGGGCGCTGCTTGCTCTCTGGCCATACGCCGGGGGAACCCCAGGGAGGGAGAAGGCCGGCCCCCATGCTCAGCTCAGTGTCTATTCACATTGAAACTGGCCAGGACAAGCGAAGAGGTTAAAGCTACAGGAACACAGGGAATAACGGCTAGCGGAGGGGCCTACAACTCAGGTCTGCTGGGTTCCACTCCTGGCTCACTGCGGGATCGCGGGCAGCTCATTAAAAAGCCACTGGCTATTCCCTAGAAGCGGGTTTGCTGTCTTAGGCCCTTCCTTCGCTAGAAACGCGCGTCCGTGCGGACGCTGGCTCCGGCGACAGGAGGGGCTCTCCCGTTGCTGGAGTTCACTGAGTGGCAGGAGCGAGGCGGATGGTGTAATGACCTCGCGCAGGGGGGTGGATTTTTCACCCCCCCGAGCGGATCGCTGGCTGGACCTGGCTGTTGAAATGTCCGTGACAAGGGGTGATGGGTTGGTGGCGTTTCTCTCCTGGCTGAAGCCCCGGCACCTGCACAGTAACATAGGCATAATGCTGCCCCTGCAGCGCCCTTTGCTCAGGGAACCGGCACGAAACCTTTTGTTGCCAGTGTGAACTGGGTCTCCGCTAGGGGGTTTGCCAGGCCAGCTCTTCCCCATCTGGACCTGGCCTGTGTTTCAGTGCTCTGGGCAGTCTGGAAACCAGCCACCCCCTTTCCAAGCTGCATGGCTCACAGGCCAGTGCCCACGGGGCAGCGGGAGGAGCTAGGCAACCCGGGCTCGTTCTGGGGGTGCGTGAAACATAAGGAGGACGTGGACACAACTGGGGCTGGAACAGTGAAGGGAGCGGGGAGCCTCATGTGGCCGTCGGTTCCCTGTGGCGTGCAGAGACTAACTGTGCTCCTCTAGTCTGACCTCCTATCTGCTCTACGCCCGTTTGCAACTGGGTTGCAGCAGGACCCACCTCATAGCAAGTGCCCCTGGCTTCCCTCATTGCACCTGCCCCCCTCCTCCCGGGGGAGCCATTCACCCGCACGCACGCTAGCTGGGCCCTCCCACGAGAGCCTGCTTGGGAAGCCGGGGCTCTGTAGCTGTGAGAAGCACTTGCCCGTAGCTGCTCCGCTCCGGTTCTTCCCCCTGTGCCGGGGATCTGGGGCACTCCGGAGAAGGCCTGTTCTAGCAACTATGCCTCCCTCCAAATGGCAGACACCCGCCTTAGCCCCGCATGGAAGATTGCTCTCAGCAGAGGCGTTTTAGGTTCCCCACCAGCACCCAAGAGAAGGGTCCCTGCTCCTGCTCACGGCCTGGGAATCCTGCTCCAGGCAGCTGGGCTGTGGCCTCCTCAATGTATGGGTCTGCGCTGTCACCTTCACAGGAGGCTTCGGCACTGATTCAGGCCAGACCTCCTCCCAGTGTGGACAGGAGATTGGCTTACCTGGCAGCCCCACCGCAGAGTCTCAGGTGCATGCGGGGGAGGCAGGCCAGGAAGGATGGCCTGAGGAAACAGGGAACTGGCCGGGGGCTCAGGAGAACTGGCTCCAAGTCCTGGCTCTGCTACTGGCTTGAAGGGTGACCTTGGGCAAATCAACCACCCCTGGGCCTCAGCGCCCAGCTGTCATTGGGGATAGCGTTCCCTGCCTCGCATGGAGGGTGAGCAGCTAAACCCACCCACCGCCAGGAGGCCTGAGAGCTACCTCGATAGATCCCGGACTGGGCAGTTGGGGCTTTCAGGTCTCCTGGAGGTGCATTCTGGTCAGGTCCTGCCCCCTCCTTGTGCGCTGGCCATTGGCTGTGCCTTAGCTGCTCAGGCATGGGGCAGCCCGTGGTGCCAAATCTCTGTAGCTCCCCTGGTGTCGCGAGACGCTCTGACCAGCTACACCAGCGGAGGATCTGACCCATAGACAGACTGGAGAGAGTCCAGCGGAGGGCAATGAAAATTATTAGGGGCTGGGGCACATGACTTACGAGGAGAGGCTGAGGGAAATGGGGTTATTTAGTCTGCAGAAGAGAAGAGTGAGGGGGGGGGGGCGATTTGATAGCTGCTTTCAACTACCTGAAAGGGGGTTCCAAAGAGGATGGATCTAGACTGTTCTCAGTGGTACCAGGTGACAGAACAAGAAGCAATGGTCTCAAGTTGCAGTGGGGGAGGTTTAGGTTGGATATTAGGAAACACTATTTCACTAGGAGGGTGGGGAAGCTCTGGAATGGGTTCCCTAGGGAGGTGGTGGAATCTCCATCCTTCATGGTTTTTAAGGCCCAGCTTGACAAAGCCCTGGCTGGGATGATTTAGTTGGGGTTGGTCCTGCTTTGAGCAGGGGGTTGGACTAGACGACCTCCCGTGGTCCCTTCCAACCCTGAGATTCTCGGATTCTGCGACACCCCCAGCGCCACAGGGTCCCGCGCTGGTGGAGATGAGATACTCTGTTGCCCTCCTCTCTCCAGGCAGAGCTCGAGGAGAATCCGTGACACACCAGCTCACTTTTCCCAGCACCTCCAGGGCTCAGGTTTCCAGGCTGCCCAGCCCTGCTAGAGCTGTGACTCCTGGTGCCTGGAGCTGTGACTCCGGAGCTGAGGCTCACAGGGGTGACAGGACCTCACTGCACATTAGGTCACTTCCCCCGACGCCCGTTAGTGACCTCCCCCGCCCGGCGGCATTCGGCTGGGTGTTCCTACCAGCTCTCCTAGCACAACAAACCATTGGACCGGCGGGTTCCAGAGACGCAGCCAGGCGAAATGCAGGGAGCCTCTCAACTCCAGAGCAGCAGCTGCGAAGCAGAGGAGAGGAACACGGGGTAATTTTTCTCCCGACACCCGACGCGGTGGGCTTAGACTCCGGCTCGTCCCCCTGCAGGAATTCTAACCTCTTGCCATTGTTTTCTTTGGAAGAACGGTGCCCCGTCCGAGGCAGGCCCCGTGGAGACCCCCGAACTGGCGCTCTCCGGTGCACGCCCAGCGTGAGTGGGAGACACGGACGGCTCATCAGAGGCTCGGCAACCTTTGGATCAGCTGCCAAAGGCTCTTTGTGCTGCTTGGCCTTGGTGCCGCCTCCAGCACCACCTCACGCTGCTCCTGCCTATCAGCCTGCTCTTCCTTTCACTGCATCTTCTTCCTCCTCTTGCGCCCAGCCCAGTTCTTAGCTCTCCTTGCCTGCCTGCCTTCTCCTCCTTGGACATCTTCTCTCCAGCGCTGGCCTTAGCTAACCCCCTTCCCGGGGGCTAGCTTGCTGCACCTCGGGGACTCCCCTGTCCCCCCCAGCTAATCCGCTTGCAGAGGGCGTTTCTTTGAGTGGTTGGAGTAGACTCCAACCCAGCTCCGGCTCCCTATTCTGCTGGCTGCAGTGTGCTGGTCTCTTCCTCTGCCTCCATTTCCAGCAGACCAGGTGTGGCTCTCTGCACCACTTCACCCCCAGTTCCCTGCGTGCCTCCGCTCCGGCCCTGCTAAAATCTTCCCCCCCGCACACCTTGCCTGGCTCCCGACAGCTGCCCTGCCCTGAGACGTTGCCCCTGCTCCCCCGTCTGCTTCAGGGTCCCGGGCACACTCGCTCTCCTGGGAATTAAAGGCTCCCGTGTGCTTGCTGCTGTCACGCTCTGGGCCCTGCTGAGCTAGCACTGGCTGCAGGGGTTGCTAGAGCCTCTCCATCTGCCATAGCTTCTCCCATCGCCCCGTGCCATGCGCGGGGCCTGCTCTGCCTCCTCCTTCCCCTCGCCCTGTGCTGGCCCCCTGGCCCGGGGTGAGCGAAGGCTGCAAAGCCGGCCGGGCCACGGTTTGTATGAAGGACGCTCCCTGAACAGCCCCTGGCTGCAGCGTATCCAAGAGGCCGGGCCCCATGTAGCCAGTGACATTGTCTCCAGGCTGGGCCCTTGTTCCCTAGGCAGCATACCCGTACTTCCCACCCACTCGAGCCCCTCTGGGGCAGGTGCAGTGACCCTCTGGCCTTTGAGGCCCACCCTGGAGCAGGGTACCCTCCCCCCCGAGGAATGCTACACCCACCCGGAGGAAAGTTGCTTCTACCACCCAACCCTGGAGCAAGGTATCCCTTGAGCAGCATGGGTCCTTTGAGCTAATACTGTGTCAGTCATGCCCAGGGCAGCTCCCTCCGGGAGTCACGGGCTCAGGCTCTCTGCAGACTCAGGCAGCCTCGCTGCATCGGTCACATTGGGTTCTGTTTTGGAAATGTTCCTCACTGCACTGAGAGCTAGGGGCCTTTTCTTCCTTCTGTGAGAGCTGAGAGTCTGGAGAACAAGCCGGCAGGTCACAGACCAGCCCTGGGGCGATGGAGCCCTGATCCCCGCCTGGAGCTGCCCCCTTGTGCTGCAGGCCCAGCCATCAGCACACCAGCCATAGCTAGGAGCCAGAAGGGTGTCCCTGCAAAGACCTGCTCTCAGCCCACACTAGATGGCTCCCCGTCACCCACGTCGGAGCCCCATCACGTTGCCTGTCCCCAGGAGGTGCCTTCCAAAGCAGGGTCCCCTCTAGGGCTCATGAGTTCCAGAGCCAAAGCTGACACCCCACCCCGCAAACGCACTGCGAATGTCCTGCCACCAGCCTCCTCCCACTGACTCCAGCAGAAACACCTCGGCTCAGCCCAGCTCCTGCACCCCGAAAGAGCCCACGCTGAAAGCAGCTCTAGGCCAGAGCCCCACACGGCGTGCACAGGCAGGGTCCCAGACACGCCGCGGGGGCTGGTCTAAGCAGAAATGACACAAGCTCCTTGGCAAGCCCATGTGACCCAAGGCCGCCCAGCCCAGGCGCTCCCAGCCACACCATACTGGGAACCGCAGGCCCCCATCACAGAACTAGCTGAGGGCCCCGTCTTGGGATGGAAGGGATCCAACTCTTGGGTCCCACGTACAGAAGCCTCCAGCAGCTGAGTTGTGGTCCTAGCTCCACGCTCGGGGCACAGATACGCTCTCTGGTACCTGCTCCTGAGAGGTGCATCTTCATGGTCCAGCTACCCAGTGCCCCAGGCTGACCCTCAGCTTCCTCATCACTTGAACACACCTCGCCCAGCACTGCAGCCGCGTGGGCCCTCTGGGATACCAGGTTAACGCTCCAAGGGCATGCGCTGGGTGTGACTAACACACGTATACCCACACGCTGCCCACAGGTTTCTAAGCCACCGTCACCCATCACTTAGCAATGCAAGAAATGCCCAGCTCTAGCCTAAAGCAATAACCCAGACCCAGAACTGAAGTTCCCTGCCTCAGTTTCCCCGCTCAGGTGGTGGAGCCCGCGACACAGCAGTTGTTTCACAGTAACCACCTCACCATGTTGGAGCTGTGCAGACAGACTCCCCAAAGTGTCCCCCCCCCATTTAGCCTTATGTCAGGGTGACAACACCCCCTCGACACCTGTTCACATGCCCGGTCTGGGAACCCCTGTGGCCTGGACTACGCTGTGGGATCTGCAGCCTGCAACACGCACACCCCAACACCCTGTGGGTGTAAACCCCCTCCCCACCCTATCCCTCGGGCCTGTCGGTACAACTTCTTCCCCCTTTACCCCAACCCCAGCCTGGGCGCATTCTCTGAGCTGCAGCTGGGGCAGGGCCTAGGCAGCGGGCTGTCCTCCATCCCCAGCTCTGCTAGGCCCTGGGGGCATGGCCCCCCCAAGTGCCCTGGCTGGCTGGGAATGTGGGGTCCTCCTGAGCACCTCTTGTGCCTGTTCCACAGGGAGCTGGCCCTTTCCCTGCCAGGCCAGCGGTGTTCTGCGATGGTGGGTCGCCCCATTGCTGTCCCGCCCCAGCGAGTGCAATGGGCAGCAGCAGTACCGGGGGAGGCAGAGTTCCCCTTTTTACGCCAGGGTGGACTTTGGCCCCAGACAGCTCGCCGGGACAGGGACAACACGTGGCCAAACCAGGGCCTGCCTTGCTAAGCGCCGTGCATTAGAGCTCAGCTAGGCAGGTCCCGCCCTGCTGGAAAGCTTGCTCCGTTCGATGCAGCTGATCGGTTCTCACCCTAATCGCCATGGTGGACTTTGTTTCTTCTCATACAAGCTACAATCTAATCAGCCAGCAGCTCGGAGCCCTAAATTCCAGCCTGGGCCCTTCGGAAAATACCAAGGAACATTTTTCCCACCAGCCCAGTGCCGTGGCCGGTGGAGGTGACTCTGCCCCCTCCCTGATCGGATACAGTCCAGTGGCGTCATCGTACAGAGCAGCCACCTTGGGGAAAGCTCACGTCGGCCCGGAAAGATGCACGCGCTAGAGAGCCAGGCCCATTGCAGGCGGCCCAGGGGGCGAGTCCCCCCCACGCTACCTGCCCCTAGCTGTGTGGCTGTTCCTAGTGTCGCTTGCAGATGGTGCCTAGCGCCCCGGGGGAACCCTTTGTCCTCTATTTGCATAAATAAAAATCAATCACAGCTGACTTGCTTCCTGGGGCAGAGGTCCCTCCGGGCTGAGCAGTCTCTAGCACCAGGTTGGCCCTGTTTATCTCGCCTCTGTCAAGAGTTAACCCTCCTGAGAGCTGGGGGGGATGATTTTTCAAAGCCCCTAAAGCCTGTTTTTCAAAGTGACTTAGGCACGTGGGCTCAGCTTGTCAAAACAGAGATCTGCCATCCCCGCCCTGATGGCCACTGGGTTTTAAGTTCATTCAGTGCTGGGGAAAGGTGCCAGATCGCCGCCCCACCCCGGCAGACCAAACACTTTGCTGTGACCTCCAGCCCGGCACAAGGGGGACACAGCTCACTCTGCTGGACAGCAGCCCCTGAGACCCCGTTCAGCTGGAGCAGAACTGAGACCTCCCTCCCCCCATCCTTTCTCACTGACTGCCAAGGAGTCATCAGTTGGCAGCAACATCTGGTGGGTACCACCGTGGCTGGGTTCAGCCCCATGTGGAGGGTTCCCCAACCGGTCCGGACCCCCAGGCCGCCTCCGGCCGCGTCCCTGGTCAGACGTCAAGCTGTGTGACGGGCAGCAGGTTTCCACGTATCCCCTCTGAGCAGGAGGCGCATCCCAATGTGGCAAAGCCCAGGGCACCGGACATGCTTTCCAGCAAGCGTTTTGCGGCTGCTGAGCATTCCCCCACCTACCTCACAGCTCCGTACCTTCTCCCCGAGACTCCCAGCTATGCGGAGAGCCCTGCTGCTCCCTGGCACCCACCTGAGCCCCACTGGGCAGCAGTTCCAGTGCGATAGCAGCCCCCGGGCAGCAACGGACTCAAGGCAGCATTCCCCCAGCCCTCCTCACCCACACGACACACTAGAGAGGGCAGGCTGGCTCCTGGCCCATTCCCCTGGTCCGGTCCCCTGCCCGTAAATGAGGACTATGCCGTGAAATGAAAAGCGGGCTCCTTTAACCGCAATACACGCCCAGCCCGAGCACCGCAGGGGAGCCCAGGACTCCAGCTGTGACAGAGCTGGCTATTTCTAGGGGCCATAAGCCGCACTGGCAGTGATGCCAGCCGAGGACCCACCCCAGTGTCCGCATGCTTTGCAGGGGGAGTGTGTGTCACGGGCCAGGATCCGGAAGGACTGCATCACCGCCATGGTGCATTGGCCAAGGTGCATTCTGGGAAGGGTTCTCATTTCTTTAAAGAGTCAAGTATAGGCTGTTGTCAGGGGCAGGAGGCAGGACTTGATCCCATGTAGCAAATCCTGTTCCTGTGAGGGGCAGAGCAGTTTGTCTGGGGCCAGGGCCCTACCCAGGGAAATCCCGGGCAGGCAGCACCTTTGGGGCAGCTGTTCAGCAGCACGGGCTTTATTCCTATTTCCAAACTCAGGCCGCTGGCACCAAGGGCATATTTACAAAGGGATTTAGGTGCCTACACTCCAGATGGGTGCCTAGTGGATTCACAACAGTGTCTAAGTGAGTCAGGCACCCGGCTCCATGGACTTTCAATGAGAATTAGGCACCAAACCCATGTCGGCACTTCCAAAACATCCCAGCTGTGGTGCTAGGCACCTAAACCCCCTTGACAAGCTGACCCGACCTTCCTGCGGCACTTTTGACAATGGGACTTGGGCTCCTAAGTCACTTGGGCCTGTTTGAAAATGGTCCCCTCCAGCTGAGTGCGCTTTGCCAGTCACAGCTAATTGCAAAGTGCCATGCACAGCAATGGGGTGAGCATGTTGCTCCATAGGCCAGCCCTTCAGCACAAAGAGCTGAAACTGGGGGCCTGGTGTGTGTGGAGGGGAGGGTGGGGCGGCAGCATTTGGCTGAGGAATGGGCAGCCCAGAGTCAGGGAGTCAGCTGCTTATTTACAGTAATATACAGAGAGTCCTGCTTCCCTGGACAGGAGTGGGAACGTCCAGCACATGCCTGTGTCAAAATCTCCAGCCAGACACACCAGCCCTGTGCCCAAAAAGCTGCTGTCTCTCTCTCTCTCAGCATCTGCTTCCTGCAAGGGTCACATACACAACCCCTCCTTTCAGACCCACGGACCAAACTGTCTCCGGCAGCTTAACCCAGTCTCTCCAAGGCCTGTTTTCTGGGTCTTTAACACCCACCTTTTCACCCCGCCCACCCCCTTCGTCCAGGCCCTGCAACAGAGAGCAGGTGCTCTGGAGATGTCTCTGTGAGGCCCAGTCTTCTTGCACCTCAAAGGAAGCTCATTCAAGGTTCCCTGCATGTTCAACGCACACGTCTCCTTAGCGAGGCCCCGGATCGATTGCAACGGCGACCCCTTACAGCAATAAACAGCTGTGATGTCCTGGGGCTATACCCACAATACAGTGCACAGGGCTCACCGCCCTCTTCCCGGGTGAAGGAGCCATGGCGTGGGAGGTGTCCGGTGCTTGCATAATCCAGACGCTTCCTTTAAGTCTCTAATGGGGCTTTGGGCGTGCTGGTGAACGTGGCCTGAACCTGTTAAGAAACCCCCATGGCTAATAGCCCTAGAGCCTGATCAGCTCAGTGCATTAATTCGCAAATGGAAAGAAAAACATCTCACCACCCCCAGACTGTCAGAGGAGGCTGCTTAGAGAGAGAGAGCACATGGGGCCAGAGGGGAGGCAGAAAGGGGGCGGAGATGCTAGTCCAAGCTCCGCCCACACATACCCAGAGCGGGACACTGCTCACCCTACAGTGCAGTCCATCATCCCGCACTGAGCCCCTCTGGCCTCCTGGGGCCTGGCTCCCCCTTGTGAGCTGTGAACAGGCTCAGCTGGGCTCTTTTTTGGTTCGGGGGGGAAATAACTGCAGGCAGCTCCTGACTGCCACCCACGCATGGCCCCAAAATGAGCCTTCCCGCATGGCAAATTGTGTCGCTGTGTGATACAGCACCACACCCACGGGCCCACACACCAATTCTCCCCCACCCTGCTAGTCGTGGGGAAGTTACAGTGGTGACGAGGAGGGTGTGGCTAGGCGTTAATGTTTTACCGGTGTAATCACTGTAATGCCCCAGGGGACAGGCTGGGCTGTAATCAAAGTGCATCTTTACAGTTTAGCTTAATCTGCTTCTAAAGGTCCCAGGGATCAGGACAGGAAGTAGTTTTTCCATGATGCACAACTGGCCTGAAGCACCCGGGATTGGCCACAGCTGGAGATGAGACCCCAGCCATGGGGGGGATCAGAGAGTCCTTTCTTAGCTGCCTGGGCTCTTCCCGTGTGCTTGGGGACCAGATGGGGGCTGGGAAGGAATTTTCACCGGGTCAGACCAGCGGGGACCTTGGGGTGGGGGGGTTCTCCCTCCTCCGCAGCATGGGGCACAGGTCACCTCTGGGATCAGCTGGGCCTGGATCGCCTAATCCATTCCCTGCCATTGCAGGGGCCTCGGGCATTGGTGGCATCTCAGTCCTCCTGGTCTCTGCCTGCAGCTCACAATAGGTTAGATCCTGAAATGTAACAACGTTCTAGGGCTCACTGGGTGGAAATCCATGGCCTGGGCTACACAGGACGTCAGATAGGAAGGCCTAATGATCCCTTCCTGCTCTGAACTCTATGAAGCCATAAGCCCCCTTGTACCGGGCTACGTGTCCATTCCAGGAGACAAGGTGTGAACTGAAATCCCTACAGTCACACTGGTACAATGCCCCCTGTGGACAAGCCCTTAAAAGACCATCACTGGGCATGCAAGTTAACCCCTCCCTGAGATGAATGGCAGAGTTCACACCTCCACAATCTCTTGTTCAGCGCTGCATCGGTGATCCCGTTCACAGCCATTTCTGCGTGAGGAGTGGGGGAGGTGAACAGATATCGGCTGTTCATTGCCAGCAGCAGAGGAAGTCCTTGTCTAGCTCTAGGGGTAGGCACCGGGAACCAAAGAGCTGGGGCTTATTCCCACTGAGATTACATGGGTCCCTGGGGCTGTACGCTGACATTGGGGCTTGTTGCCCGCAGAGGGCAGGAAGCATGTGGACTTGGGAAGGGTTGTAAGGGAGTTAGCTGCAGCTGAATATGAAAGCACGACGCCTCTTTGCCACGGTCATGCCAACGGGGGTCCCGACGAGCTGGCGCATCCCAGCCCTCTGGGCATAGCCGGGTCACTGTCCTAGCTCTGGGTCTCTTGGGCCCACTCCCAGGGGTGGCCCCATGTCTGCTACCCTTCCTGGGCACACAGGGCAACACAGCCTGGCCAGCTGGGCCCCAGAACCAGCTCCTCAGTTGTTTAGGTTCACGTCCCGGTGCCCAGCTGGCTGTGGGAGCTCTGCAGGGCCGGCATGGCAGGCCAGCCAGGGACACGGGCTGAGCCAAGGGGTTGATAAACCGGCCACTTGACTCTGAACAAAGCACTAGAGCTACAGAGCTTTGCAAACTAACAAACGGACTGGAGCTCAGCCTGTCTGTGAGTCTGAGGTGTGTGGTCGGCGTGTCCTGCCTGCTCTCTCTCTCCAGCTCAGTCTCCTGGCATATGGCAGCGGCCATACCCCCCTCCCCATGCTCAGTGAAGCCCACTGAGCCCATTCTCTTAAATACAGCCTCTGTCCCTTTTCACCCACGTGCTCCAGCTGGGAAAGTCCTGTCCAGCCCCTTCCCTCTGCCAGGCTTCTGTGTAGCAGTCATTGTCCCATAGCGATGGAGCGGTCGGGGCCTGGCAGTCAGAGCTGAGGGCCCTTGATCATGCTGCGATGGCTTCTCAACCAGCGACATGCCACTAGGTGCCGAGCCCCTAATCTGGCTACTCTGAGAGCGTGGCCAAACTTGGAATTTCCCTCCTATGGGAATTCCAGCCTTTCAAAAATGGTTCTCGTTCTGGATCGGCATGAAAGCCAACACATTGTGACATTTCCTGCAAAACCAAGTTTATTAAAAAAAAGGTTGGTGTGGGTCCATCAAAGCATTGCATTCCGAGTCTGGCTTTTTAGCTTATCTCTATAGTAAGAGTCCAGGACTGTCTGTCGGTCGGGGTTTGCTGTGTTGCTGGTCCCAGGATATGAGAGAGACAAGGTGGGTGAGGTGATATCTTTTATGGGACCAACTTCCTCTTCTGAAGAGCTCTGTGTAAGCTCCAAAGCTGGTCTCTCTCACTGAGAGGAGTTGGTCCCATACAAGATATTCCCCCACCCACTCTGGCCGAGTGTCACTCTGAAGCCTAGAATAGCTGTTGAGTCAGTGTGACAAGATGGAAACAGCTACAGGCCTGCCTGGGTGTCCATAAAAGGAAGCTCCCCCTACTACCCTTCATTTATCACAGAGGCTAAGGGGGCAGCTTTGCGGCTAGTTACAGAGAGCTCCTCCCAACCAGGAGGGGACCGTATGAGACAAAGTGCTGGTTTGTCTGTACAGCCAAATGTAAAGATATATTCCTAAGAACAAAGTGTGTCGGCCACACCTCCGGGATGGGGGACTCTATCCTGGGGAGCAGTGACTGAAACAGATCTAGGGGTGGTGGTCGGTAATCAGCTGACCGTGAGCTCCCAGTGCGACGCTGCGGCCGAAAGGGCTAATGCAATCCTGGGATGCACAAACAGGGGAAACTCAATTAGGAGCAGATTGGTTACTGTACCTCTGTATATGGCTCTGGTGTGACCGCAGCTGGACTCCTGTCTCCAGTTCTGGTGCCCACAATTCAAGAAGGATGTTGATACATTGGAGGGGTCAGAGAAGAGCTGATCCTTCTCAGATTAAAGCAGAGGTCCCCAAACTGTGGGGTGTGCCCTCTTGGGGTGTGTGTGGAGGAACATTGGTGGGGGGGGCACAGTGGGGCCCGGGCCAGCACCCATAGGGGGCAGGGAGTGAGTGCTTCCCAGCCCCAGCTCTACTTTGGTTCCACCCCCTGCCTCATCCCCTGCTTCTGGGCCCCGTACTGGCCCTATCCTCAGTGCGGCTCTGTTCCTGGACTCGCGCCAACCCCCAGCCTTAGCCACTGGCCACAGCTCAATTCCTGGCCCAGGGCCGAGGCCGGGAGTGAGCTGCTCCTGGTTGTGGGCCTGGCTGCTGGGCCACACCGCAGTCCAGCTGCAGCTCTGCTCCAGCCCCCAGGCTCAGGCCCTGGCCACAGCCCCACTTCCAGCCCCATTCCCACCCACCAGCCTTGGCCTCCTTACCCCATCCGTGTCCATCCCCCCCCCCCCGAGCCATGGCCCCGCTCCTCACCCTGGCCCCAGGGAGGCAGGGGGGCACAGATGGCGGGGAGCATGACCCTCAAAAGTTTGGGGACCACTGTATTAAAGGATTAGAAAACCTGCCTTTGACTCAAGGAACTCAAACTGTCTAGCTTCACAAAGAGAAGGTTAAGGGGTGATTTGATCACAATCCTAAGTATCCACTTAGGAACAAGTAGTTAATAGTGAGCTCTTCAATCTAGCAAACAAAGGCATAACACGATCCAGTAGCTGGAAGTTGAAGCTAGAGAAATTCAGCTGGGAAATACAGTGTAAATGTCGAGCAGTGAGAGTAATTACCCATTGGAACAATTTACCCAGGGTCGCGGTAGTGTCTGGCAATGTTTAAATCACGATTGGATGGTTTTCTAAGGCTCTGCTCTGGGAATGATTTGGGGGCAGGTCTCTGGCCTGGGTTATCCAGGAGGTCCGAGGAGCTGATCACAATGGGCCGTTCTGGCCTTGGACTCTAGGAATCTGTGCAACTGTAACGAGTGGGTACGAGAGGCTGCACTGGCCAATCAGAGGAGGGAGTCGACACTGAGTCTGCAACAGCATTAGTGTGGGACTAAGCCAGGTGGTGCCTGAAAGAGAAGAGAAGTAGACAGATCTCGGCTTGGTGTTGCAGAGTCTGCATATACTTTGCATGTTTCCAAGCACTAAGTCAGCCGAACACATCACGCTTACATGTATATCTAGCACCTCCCAGCCACGCATTTCCACAGGCCTTGCACCCCTCCCTTCAGTCACACTTGCAACTGCCAACCCCCAGCTCCTCTGGGGCGAGATCCCCATTCGACTCCTGAGGGAAACAGAGGCACGTTGTTAAAAGTGAGCCTCTCCTTTTCCAAAGGGGACCTGTGCACTTAGGAGCCAACGCCTCACTGAAAGTCAGCAGGGTTTCGGCTCCTACGCCCAAAATGGGACTTGGAGCACAGAGTCACCTAGGTGGGCATGAGCGCACACACAGGGCAGAGCTGACCAAGCTCCCACAGTAAGACGGTGGCCGGGATAGAAATAAAGGAGCAGACGCATCCTGCTCTCACCCCTGGCCTGTGCTCCCCCCATGCACGATAGCTGGGTGAATAGTGGATTTTTCGGTTCACGGACAAGTCTGAAAAATAGAAGAAAACGTTTGTTTGGGGCTGACCTGACATTTTTCAAAATTTTTGTCAAATTGGAAAAGGGGGAAAAAAAGGGTGGGGTCACATAAACCTGTCACCGTGACGACTGTGACAACTTTTAAAATAAAAGGACAGGGACGTCGGAAAGGCAAGGTCCTTTCTGAACAGGAAAGAAGTCAAGCCATTGCCTTTCCAACGGTCAACATGAAGCCGTTCCGATTTTCCGGAATTCGGCTGACGGTTGGTTTTGCCCCAAGCCAACGACACTGACAGGAGTCCGTGAAACATTTCTGTGTGGCCAACTCTGCGGCTTGTGTCGGATAAAAGATTCCTCCCCACAAACATCTCCCCGCTCTGCTAGCGGGTGTCAGTTCTCCTTGAGCGGACAAGGGGCAGCGTGGCCAGCAGCATTCATGACCCACCCCGCTCTCGGGTAACACGCTGTGTCCGTGATCACAGCAGGTGGACGAGGAGAAAGCAGACCCAGCCCAGGCCCCGGTGGAGCCAACTGCGGCCAAGCAGCCCGAGATGAAGACAAAAGCGGACAACGAGGAGCCCTCCACCATGGACCCACTGTTCAAAGTCCTCCAGACGCCTGTGAGTGAGCTCGACGAGACCACCACACTGCCCGCACAGCTGGACCGCTCGCACAGCCTCCACATGGAGGGCTACCTGGGCCGCAAACACGACCTGGAGGCTCCTAACAAGAAGGCGTCAAACAGGTACAAGGGAAAGGCGGGCACTCGGCTTGTAGGATGTATCCTATAGGGAATGGCTCTGGCTCGGCGGGGGTCAGCTGTGCCCGGCCCATAGAGGCATTGGCAGCTCCCCAGCAAGACCAGGTGGGGAGAGGTTGCAGGCACACTGGGCTGGGGGGCAACCCCAGCACAGGGCCTCTTGGAGCAGCAGGAGGCTGCCTGCCGGGAAATACAGATTCTGTGGGTGGGACCCATGGGTGAAGGCTCCCCTCCACCCTCCTAGAAGGCCACTGCATGCCACGCTGCCCAGGAGCCGACCCGGCCCCTGAGCCACTCTTCGACCTCCCACGACTCCATAAATCTGTTACCCGCGCACTCTACGGCACCCACCTTTACCCTTCCATGGGCTCAAGGCGTAACCCAGTTGAGTTAGGCACCCAACCTGTACCCAGTTCTTAGGGCTCCAGGCGAAAGGCACCACCCCGTACCCAGTTCCTATGGCTCAGGGCGTACTCTTCTGTGGAAAGAGTGGAAGAGCCTTACGCAGTAATATCGTTAATCCTTTATTTATTACCAACCACCAAAATGGAATGCACACCCTAAGCATACAATGCTCACCACTCCCAATAAGGCAGACGAACTTTTCCTGCTGGCCAGTCAGGGTCAGGTCGTCCAGAAACTCCAGCTTCTGCATGCTTATGGTTGGCAGGGTGTTGGGTCTGGAAGCTCTGATCCTGGACTGTGTCCTAGAGTTAGGTTTCAAAGAACTTCCCTTTGGACCCCAGTTTATACAGTGAGTGAAACTTGAGTCCTGCTTAGCTGTACCTTACCCAATCATTTTAAACGAAAGTCCTACAAACCGGTATTTTCCACTGATCCTAGCCCAATCAGACCCAACCATCTTAGTTGATTTAAATCTTGCAAAATTAGTTATGCAACAGACAAAAACAATCAAAAAACCAGACAGAGACCCAACAGGTAAACAATAGAGAAGGGGGGACCATGAAGGCAAAACAATAGACTTATAGATCTCACAACTACAACTGCTGATAAGTGGTTTCTTGCTGGACAGAACACTGTTGAACAAAGTTTTCTTTAAAGATCTGAAGGTCCCTTTCTTTAGCTGGTGATGGTGGGTGCTATTAGGACAGGAACCTTCTTAACAGCCTGATCTTACACAATTTAGATGAAAGGGGATGATGTGACTTTCTGCTTCTTAGCTCATGGCTGCTGCTGCTTACTAAAGAAAAAGGCCGCAGACCTTACACTTCAGTACAGAATTACCACCGCAGCCCGATGCCTGGTGCCACACCATGAACCACAGCCCCTCTGACTGGCACAAGAGTCCTTAGCCGATTCTGCATGTTGGATGACGATGTCAGACACAGCCCTGCTGGGCGCGAGTGCAGTTCCTTAGACTGCCCTGAGCCAGTGCTCCCCCATGGCATAGCCACATTGGAGAGAGTCGGAGAAGAGCCTGGAGAATGATTAAAGGGTTAGAAAACCTGCCTTACAGAGCTAACCTCAAGGAGCTCAATCTATGTAGCTGACCAAAGAGAAGGTTACGGAGTGACTTGATCACAGACTATAAGTGGGGAACAAACATTTAATAATGGGTTCTTCAATCTACCAGAAAAATGCCTAACAGGATCCAATGGCCAGAAGTTGAAGCTAGACAAAGTCAGATGGGAAATATGATGTACAGTTTTAGCAGTGAGAGTAATTAACCATTGGAACAATTTACCCAGGGTCATGGATTCACCATCACGGGATGTTTGTTCTACAAACTCTGCTCTAGGAATTATTTTTGGGGCGTTCTCTGGCCTGTGTTATATAGGAGGTCAGGCGCAATGACTACAATGGTCTCTTCTATGGGAAATCTATGAAGAAACCATTTCAGCCCAACTGCTCAAGACCCCTGGCACATGGAAGGGACCAGACCAGAGAGCCCCACACAATGTATTAACCCTGTCATTCCTGGCTGAGCCAGAGTGGAGCTTTTACCACGAGAAGCCAGGCTGGATTTACAGACTTCAAGTGATGGAGAACCTGCCCCTGGCTGGGTCAGCTGATAGTTTCCCCTCCCTGTGAAAAAACTGGGCCTTCCCTCTAGTCTGGATTTGTCAGGCGTCAGCTTCCAGTCATTGGAACTCATTGAGATTCACCAGCCCCCCGTGCTCCGAAATCTCCTCCCACATAAGTCCTGACAGCCCACAATCGAGTCACCTCTGGGTGCTAGGAAAGTCTCCTCAGCCAGCAGGTAGCAGGGGCCGGGGCTTTCAGGTTCCAGGCTCTGATGGTGCGTGAGGTGCATTTGGGCTGTGGAGTTGGAGTAACATGTGTCCTCACGCCCGTCACACAGGTCCTGGAACACGCTGTACTGCGTGCTCCAGAGCAGCGAGCTGGCCTTCTACAAGGATGCCAAGAGCTTAGCCTTGGGACTGCCTTACCACGGGGAGGAGCCCTTCCGGCTGAGGAACGCCCTCTGCCACGTAGCCACTGGCTACAAGAAGAAGAAGCACGTCTTCAAGCTGAGGTGAGGTGCAGACAGAGCCCCGAGGCCAGACCCTGCAGCCAGCCTGCCCAGGGAGCCCCCCGCAAGTCAGCGCCGGGTACATCACAGCACATAAACCTCCCATGGCTGGGACCTGGGGCGCAATAACCCATGGCACACTCAGTGGGGGAAGGGGACCCATGCCAACCGTGAAGGGCAAGATTGGCTAGCACCTAAGCCATCCCATGGGGGTCATGGGGTTCGCAGGGAGCACCTTGATGAAGCAGAGTGCCCAGTGCATCTGGCAGGGAGCCCGGAGGGAGGTGCTGTTTCAGCACAGAATGGGGGGCATTCCAGGCCAACCCCTGCAGGCGGGAGCAGCCAAGCAGTGTCGGGCGGAGGACATTGAGATCATGATGATTGCTTGGCCAAGCCCTAAACCCAGTCCCCTCCACCACCTTAACCCCTTCATGCCTGTTCCTTTGCTGCCATCAGGATCATGGTCCTGCCTTCTCTGTGCCCACTGCCCCCCCATTGTCCACCCCCGCTCTGCAGCCAGCAAGTGTGGCTTTTTGTCCTGGTGTTCAGCCAGTGACCAGCTGGCAGGGAGTTCCCCTTGGGCTCCAGCCACGTCTTGGCCACTTCAGAAATAAGCCCCTTAAAATTAACACTGACTTCCAAACATAGGCGCCAACTTCGTGGGTGTTCCGGGGCTGGAGCACCGCTGATCAGCTCCTCCCCTCCCAGCAGTGCCTCTAGCCCACCAATGATCAGCTGTTCAGCGGTGTGCAGGAGACGGTGGGAGGGAGGGGGAGGAGCAAGGGTGGGGCAGGCTCAGGGCAGGGGGCAGAATGGGGTGGGAAGAGGCAAGGTGGTGGTGGGGGCTTGAGGGAAGGGGTGGAGTGGGGGCGGGGCCCAGGGTGGAGCTGAGGTCGAGCACCCCCTCGGCAACTACTTCCAAAAGTACGTGCTGGGTCCGCCTGATGAGGGACGGCCTGGCACAGGGACTGCTGTGGGCTGGGAGATCTGGGAAGGGTGGGGAGCTGCTGCTGCGGGTTCAGGAGCCCTGGGGCACAGCCTCTGGAGCCCCGAGAAGGGAGAGGCAACTAGATGCTGGCTTTAAATCAGTTAATCAAGGTGTATTTAAGGGGGCATCTGAATGACCAGGAATCTCCCCTCTACTTTCCAGGCTCGGCAATGGCAGTGAGTGGCTCTTCCATGGCAAAGACGAGGTAGGTGCCTGTGTGGGCCATTCGGGGCTGGAGAGGACGTGGGAGGCTGGAACGTCTCAGTGAGCAGGGGTCCAGGCCTGGCTGCATAGATGGGAACAGAGGCTGTCACGAGAGCTACCTGGCCTGGGGGTGGCACAAAGAAAGGGGAAGCCACTAGTAGAGAGAGTGTTCTGGAGATATAGTCCTACAGGGTAGCTATGATGTAGGCCTAGGCTGGGGCAAAGCATGCTGGGAGAGAAGTCTGCCATGCCCACAGCTGGGCTGAGGATGGGTCTCTCCAGAGAGCTAGGGTCAGTCAGGTTGTGAGTGGCATGGGGACCAAAGGCCCCTGCATCACCATCTCATTTCCAGACCTAGCTGCGTGGCTCTGCAGAGGCACTGGCTTGCTCCATGCGAGCTGCCTCTGACTTTCACTTGGAACCCAGCCGTGTCTAGTTCCCCCAGCTCCTGCCTGTACAGCTGCGGAGCCAGCGGCAGAGGAAGCTGCTTGCTTTCTCCCTCTGCCTCCTGCATGTCTCGCCATCATTCCTCTGGGGGCTGTGGAGACGCCACAGACTCACCGTTTTTCGTGAGGAGTGTGTTAATTCTGCCAAAATGGGTCTTTCATCTGCATCTGGCTGAGCTGCCTTGGTGCGTTGTAGGAGCTGTAATTCAGCTGTCTCACACCCTCATTCTCCCCTATGGGACACGCTCCCAGGCCAAACTACACTTCCCATAATGTACCGTGGCAGCTCAGTGAGACAGCAGACCACAGTGAATCATGGAATATATAATCGGTCTTGTATCAGGGGGTCGCCATGTTAGTCTGTATCCACAAAAACAACAAGGAGTCCGGTGGCACCGTAAAGACTAACAGATTGATTTGGGCATAAGCTTTTGTGGGTAAAAACCCACTTCTTCAGATGCAATAATCTGGCTTGGGAGCCCAGCCCATAGGGGGAAACGTCAGTATGAGACACCTGAACGACAACTCCCATGATGCACTGCATCAACTCAGCCAGACACAGACTAACATGGAACTGTCTTGCGAATGGAACTGTTCAAACATGTCTGAACTTTCCGTTCCATCGAGCTGGGCTGATCCAGCTTTCCTGGTACCTCCCCACATTGGACTCTGCCCCGGGACAGACATTCCGATTTCTGAATAGGTCTGATTGCTCCCCTGCATCTGTCTCGGGGCATCGGATCAGCCCAGCAGCCCATCTTTCCACTTTGCTGGGCTTCTTGCCATATGGGTGACTAGCCCTGGGATTCTGGCCCCCTAATGGTAGCTGTCTTCTGCCTCCCTAATTGCCCCACCCCAACGGGGCTGCAGTTGCAGGAGAATACGACGTTCTCCTTCGCTCCCTGCCCCATTGGGCAGTACTGGAGTTTGGGACACAGAGAGCCCTGAGTGAGATCCTCCTAGGTCTTTAGATGCCCAATTCCCATTGATTTAGGTGTCTAAATACTTTGAGAAGCTGGGCCTTAGAGGCTGGGAGGTCCAAAACAGCCCATGGGAATGAGTGGCCCAAATCCCTTTGAAATGCAATGGCCGTTGGGTGCCCAACTCCCTTGGGCATCTCAGAACACTCCAGCCGTACTGTTTACCAGTGCTTGGATTCCAATGAACCTTTGAAAGACACTGAGCTGACTGAGGTAATAATGCCCAGTGCCCAATGGTGGCATTGGCCCCCGCCTGGAGGAGGGGTGAGAGGGCAAGCTGGGTTAGACACAGGGGTGACTCCTGACCCCGTAAGGCGTGGGGCTCTTTGGGGCGAGCGCTAGGGGGGTTGGAGGCTCAGAAGCCGCTGTCCCTGGGCGGTGACTGAGGGGCGCTCTCTCTTGGTCTCTGTCCGACAGGAGGAGATGCACACATGGCTGCAGGGCCTCAGCACAGCAATAATAGAAGCCCAAAGCATGAAAGCCAAGGCGCTGAGCCTGCCTCTGCCCTCCAGCACCGCCCCAGACGTCATCCTGGCCAAGAAAGACAAAGAGAAAAGATTTAGCTTCTTTCCCAAAAAGAAATAACCTGAGAGGTGGCTGAGGGCAGCCCACTCAGCTGCCTAAGAACTGCGCATGGGGGAGCGTCCGCGGGCGTGCTGGGCCCCGCCACCACCCCCACCCCCACGCACCTCCGGCAGCAGCCGCGGGTGCTCACACCACAGCCCCGCCTCCAGGGCCGGGGCACAGCCCCACGCCCCGCTCTGCTCCCACGCAGCACCGAGCCAGCCCCGTGAGGGCGGAGGAGTGGCGTCTGCTGAAGGCCAGTGCTGGGCGTGCCGGCGCGGGGCCCTGTCCTGTGGGACACGCGTTGCATCGCCCACGGCCGGGGCGAGCCACACGGGCGTCTGGCGGAGGAGGCACCGTCTGAGCCAGACCACGCAGTGCTGGGGACGCGCTGCCCAGGCCAGGATGGAGGCAGCGAGCTTCCCGACCTGCCTCTCTGACAAGGTGCCATGACGGCCCAAGACATAGGCGCATCTCTGGGCACCGCGGCTGTGGCAGGGCTGCCTGCAGCCACTAGGGGGTGACGGTCACACGCGCCTGGGCAGCTCTGCCGGTCCTTCCAGCAGGGGGCGTGAGGTGGGCTGGTGTGCGTGCGGCGGCCCCCCCCCCCTTCCCAAGCCACACCCCACAGAGAGCCCGTTGTCAGGCAAGCCATGCGCAGCCGAGAACAAACGTTTGCCCTAAATTAGGGAGGAAGAGAATCGTTATAATTCTGCAGCTGAGCGTGTGTGTGAGTGTGTGTCTGCACATCTGAGTCTGTTTATATGTGTACACTTCTGCATTTCATGTGACCACGTGTGTGCATGCATGTGTGAGCTCACAATTCCCACGTGTAGACTCTGTTGTACTGGCTCAGGCTTTGCCTGGGCTCGGGCCGTTCTTGGCCTGGGTCCCGTTTCTGTCCCTGACCTTGTGGTTCCTGTGCTCTCCCCTGTGGGCTGGGTCGGGCCCCCTAAAAGCCAACGTCTCCAAAGCCCCCAGCCCTCCCCTCGGTGTCCTTGCTGCTGCCCGGGGGCTGGGGAACACCCTGCAGGGTGTGGCAGCGGGGGGCCCTGCGTTCCAGCCAGCCAAGCGGTGCCATGGGGCTGAATGCCCACTGGCACATCCCTGGAGGGGAGGAGGCTGGGCGAGAGAGTAGGCGCTTTCTCCCCTGGGTCCCAGAGACACAGGGCTGTGATGCCTGCCTCCCACGCAGTGCCAGGATGCGGCCAACTCTTGCCCTGTTGCCGCCTGCTGAATTCACTGCAGGCCTCATCCCTAGCGAGGTCGGGCCAGGGGAGGCTCTCTGCTTCCTAAACCCAGGCTGGTGGCGCTGCTGGCGGAGGGCAGGGAAACACACCAACAAATGCACTGCCAGGACCGGCTCTGGGGGACATGCCAGTGCGTGCGGTGCGGGGGTCCTGTCCTGAAAGTGCCTTACCTGCAATAATGGAAAACAAACCCCATGTGCTGAGGCACCGTGCCCCGAAAACTCCAGGGCCGATGCCCCCACGTGCCCCCAAAGAGGCGCTCCCAGCCCCCAACCCCTGATCCCTGCCCCCAGCAGGGGCCGGCTGAGCTAGGGGGTCCGTGGCATGGGCCGAGAAGGCTCCCCCCAGAGCAGAGCTTGGTGTGGGGGTCAGTGGCTGGCAACTCAGCCCAGCCAGTGTGAGCAGCCTTCCCAGTCACGACAAGCACAGAGCCCCGGCACTGGGGGGGAGGGCAGTGTCTAATCCCCCCTGGGCCCTCCGCACAGATGGCACGAGACGCTGTGGGAGTCCAGCAGGCTGACCCAGGGCTCTCGTGCTGTCAGCACTGGGCAGGGCGGCGCTGCAGGAGGCAACGTTGCACCAGAGCAGCTGGGAAATGGCCCTGGCAGGAGGCTGTGCCCAAGGCAAGGTTCACGCCTTGTAGCGGGCCGTAGCACCGCCAGCCTCTCACACCGGCCCTGTTGTACACAGCTCTCGAGGAGGGCACACCCTGCAGCCAGCCACCCTGGGGCCTGGCCTCATGCCTCCACCACAGCCCGCTGGGCAAGGCCTGCCGGAGCCCAGCTCCACCCCACTAGCGCTGGACGGTTCCCATCAGCTCCTCCGGACCCCCCAGCCTGGCTCAGCAAAGCACCGGGACATGGCACTGGAGCAGGGGGCGCTGGCTGGCTGGCAGCACGTGCGGTACGTCCTGGGTGCAGAACAGGAAAGGATCCCCCACTTCACGCCAACGTCAGCCCCGTGTTTATCAGCCCTGGCACCCCCGGAATGAGGCTGCGTCCGGTCCCCTGGGGTTTGATCCTGCCCTGCAGTGGGGCTGGAGGCTGTGCTGAGATCTGTACGGGAGTGCTGGCAGCTCTGGTACTGAGCTGGGGCCCCCTGCAGCTTGAGGCTGCAAAAGCCTGTCTTTTCGTCTTTGGGGCTGTCCCTCTCGGCTGCCCCATTTCTAAGCCAAGAAACACCCAAGTTCAAGTCACTGGCAGAGGCAGCAGGGGCAGGGAACGGGGTGTTTTCAGTGGCACCCACAAGAACCAAAGAGCCTTGGCGAGCCACCCTGCAGGATGTGGAGTTAGACCAACTGCAGGTGTGTATCTGGGGGAGGTGTAGCTATATTTACAGACACTGGGACTGACCCAGAGTGGGGCCTGGTCCCCGCGTTGGAAGTCGCCCTGGGCACAGGCAGGCACTGCGGTCAGTCAGTGCCATGGGGTGTGCTGTGTTTCACATGCATTTTCTCCTGGCCCGTGTTTCCATGCAGCTTTCTGTCCTTGGCTGAGTGGTTTCCTCCACCACTCCCTCCTTTGGAAGGGCTCCATGCAGCAGGTCTTGGCTCCAGCCCTTTCCGTGTGTTGCTGGGTTCAAACACCTTTTGTTTCTCATCAGAGTGCCCCCCCCCGATTCCCCCCAGGAGCACTGGATTTGCCCAGAAATCATCTGTTTTACCTAGCATGGGGCCATTTGACAGCTGGACCATGACTGCCCTCTCCTCCTTCTGGCTGAATTCATCTTGGTGGGATCTCTGCTCCACAGGGCTGCTCTCCCAGCACGCACAGCGCTCCCGCGCAGATGTGGGGCACGGGCTCAGGGCAGACATGCATGGGGGGGCTGGAGCCCCAATGAGTGCAGGAGACGGGCGCACAGCCAGAGCAGCTCGCCGAGGGGCAGGGGGTCGCGTTGCTCGAGTTGGTTCGTTGATTCCCGCTGGCTAGGCACCGCGTTCGACCCGCTGTCACGTACTTCCACTGCATAGCAAGAGCTAAACCTCCACACAGTGCTGCAGAAGCATTTTAATAATGGTTTTTCTAAGAAATAAATAAGCCAAACCCCGCTCTGGCTGAGGCATCTTGTTTCGATTTTACCCAGCAGGTTTCACGCAAGGGTCAGCGAGAGCACTGGGGCCGCCTTGGCTGGAGGCCTGTGCCCTGCCTGGGGCAGCATGCGTGGAGAGACGTGCACAAAGTCTGAGAATCTAGAGGAGAGCGACAAAGATGGTCTGAGGTTTAGCAACCCTGGCCTGTGAGGGAAGGCTTTGAGGACTGGCTGTGTTTAGTCTAGAGAAGAGAAGGTTGCGGGGGGACCTGAGAACAGGCTTCAGAGATGTCAAAGGTGGGTACAAAGGGGACAGGGATCAACTGGTCTCCATGGCCACCGAGGGTAAGAGGAGGAACATGGGCGGCACGTAATGGAGGCGTAAACCTCCGTTAATGCTCCCCGGGCTGGGCCGCGGCGGGGCTCAGAGCTCCTCCGGGTGGTCAGGGCTCGGGGTGGCTCAGGTAGGCGGGCCAGTGCACGGGGCGGCTTGGCCAGGCCAGCCAGGGCTCCTCTGGCCATGGGGTGGGGCTCAGGGTTCCTCTGGCCCTGGTGGGCGAGAGCGGGGGGTGGTGGGAGCCCAGTAGGGGTGGGGCCTCAGGCAGAAGGGGGCAGGACAGGGGGCTAGCCTCCCCCAGCCAGGGGTTCACATGCCGCCATGGGAAGGAATGAGGTTAATTTGCAGCACAGAAGAGACAGGTTTCATATTAGGCCCTGGACAGGTTACCCAGGCAGGTTGTGGAGGTTTTAAAAACCGGGTGGACAGACGCCCATCAGGGCTGGGCTGGGATTCTGCCTCAGCACAGGGGCAGGACTAGAGGGCCCAAGCCGCCCTACATTCCCAGGGGTCCGTGGAAGGCCATTTCCGTACCGAGCAGCGGGGATCCCGGCCGAAGCCGCAGGGAGCCCTGCTGCTGCGGAAGAGCATCTGCAATAACAACCTCCCGTGCGATGGCTGGCAAGGGAGCGTGGGCTGAGCAACAACCGGGGCGGGGAAAGCAGCGCACAGAGGAGGGGACTTTTGAGAGGCCCAAGGGGAATGTTTCCCAAAGCAGGTAAGTGACTTGGGAGCCCAAGTCTCTGGGAAAGCCATGGGGATTTCAGCTCTTGGTCCGATTTTATGAAGGGTTTTAGGTGCCTACAGTTATGAGAGGTGGCGAGTGGGGATTTGAAAAGCCCCTAGGTGCAGCTCTGCATCTGTAGGTGCCCGAAGAGCTTCACCTGGAGCAGCTCCCTAAGGCCCTGTTAGAAAGCGGCTGGAAGCAGCCCGCCTGCCTTCCCTGCCAGGCTCCGCACCCCTAACACCCAGGCCTCTACGCTCGGCACTTGGCACCTCCTTTGGGGTGAGGGGATGCTGCAGCATGGCAAGGGCAGAGCAGTGGTCAGGGCACTGGCTGAGGTACTGGAAGACCTGGGCCCTGTTCCCTGCTCTGGCGCAGGCTGCCGGCCGGCGTGGCCTGGGCAGGTGATGTGGGGTGTTTCTGCACTACACAGGCAGGTGTGATTACTGCCCGGATACGCTTACGGCGGCTCACTTGGACCTAGCTCTGTAACGCCAGCTTCATCTGCTCCACCCCATTGTGCTCAAATAGCGGCAAAGGGCTGGCGGCACATACCTAGCCAGGGTCCCCAGGGCCACCCCATCACCCCACGAGTGAGATGAAAGCTGGCACAGGGAGGCACACCTGTGCCCCAATCCCCTCTCCAGCTGCAGCATGGCCATGCCCTGCGGTTCCACAGGGAGGTTGTAACAAGGCAGGGACTTGAGTCCCCATCTCCCTGGCCATGTTGGGGGGCCACCACACATTGGTTTGTGGTGCAGACATGCTCACAGGGGGGTAATTTCGCCAGCGCCCCGGCGACTTGTGCCCATGCCCATGCAGACCCCGCAGGGCTGATGCCAGCTAAACACCCCAGTGCAAGTTCCATGAAACCAAGCCGGACGTCTCCGTGTCCCAGCTCCCCACCTGTACCATGGGGATCGCAGCCCCGCAGAGGTGAGATGCTCATTAAAGACGGCGAGGCACCCAGATACAATGGTGATGGGCGCCATAGACGGCCTTTAGCTAGCCAGGCATGTGCGTGATGGTTGGTGACAGTTCCAGGCAGAAGGGCTGAAACACAAAGGCCAAGATGAGCAATAACTTCCCTGCCATGGACAGAACTGGGCCGGCAGCCGTCATGGGGGTGCCGGCTGCTGCCACCCTGGAGACAGAACCAGGGGTTTCCAGTAAAGCGCCAGGGCTGTGCATGGAGCTGCTGTAACAGACTCCTGTCCTCCAGGGCTCAGCATACACTCACCAGCAGGAGTGTGGCCTTTGTCCAGTGATCTCTTGGGGGGTGTTTGTATAATGATATATGGGGTGGGGGGGGTTGCGTTTTCACGGTTATCAGGGACATGGGATATTTGTCCAGTGATCTATTGGAGGAGCTGTGTGGCATTTGCACAGTGATATATCCCGGGGGCCATGGATGTTCGTACAATGATGTATCGGGGGTGGGGAGACAGGGGGCGTTTTCACACTGCTATATCAGGAGGGTGTGGCATTTGTGGTGCAAGCTATCGGGGGAGCTTGCAGTCTTTGCACAGTGATCTATCGGGAGGGGCATTGCTACAGTGCTATACTGGGGGTGGGGGGGGTGGGGAATGTTGCATTTGTACAGGGATCTCCTGGGGTCTGCGGTGTTTGCACAGTGAGATAGCGGTGGGGGGTGGCATGTTGCAGTTGTACTGTGATACATTGGAGAGTGTTTGCAAGGTGATATATCGGGGGTCTGGGGTGTTAAGACAGTGCCATATCAGGGATATGGGGCATTTGTACAGTGATAGTGGGGGCATGCAGTGGGTATTTGCAGTGATCTATTGGGGGTGTTTGTATAATATTGGGGAGTGGCATTTGCATAATGATATATTGGGATATTTGCACAGTGCTATATCGAGGCTGGGGCATTTGCAGTGAGGTATCAGGGAATGAGACATTTGCACAGTGATACAGTGAGGGGATGCGAGGCATGTATACAGTGATATATTGGGATGGTTTCACAGTGATATATTGAGGGTGGGGGCATTTGTACAATGAAGTTTTGGGGGTGCATTTGCACAGTGATAGATCAGGACAAGGTTGTTTGCACAGTAACATAGAGGGGGTTGGGGGCTTGTACAGTTAGATATTGGGGGGCATGTGGCATTTGTACAGTGAAGTTTTAGGGGTGCATTTGCAGTGTGATATGGGGGAGTGGGGCATTCATACAGTCCTGTATCTGGGGGCATGTGGCAGCTGCACAATGATCGATTGGGGGCATTTTCACAGTGATAGATTTGGGGCTGGGGTGTTTGTACACTGATATATCAGTGGGTGGTCAACGATGTACCAGGGAGGTGTGGGGCGGGTGGTCAGCGATATATTTGAGGGAGAGGAGTAGGTGGTTTTGAATCACTGAATTTTCCATTGCTGGGTCCCCCGGCAGGCAGTGTAGTTGGGGCAAAGTGGGGAGTCACCCAAAGATCACATGGGACTCGCTGCTTTAGCCCAGCTCAGGGGCTGGCCCTGCCCTGGCTCACAGGCAGTGGCAGGCCCTTGTTGGGTAGAGTCCAGGCAGGCAGCGCCCAGCCTTCGGCCCAGGCTGGTTTATGCTCATCCAGTACCCATGGCAGGGTGGGAATGGGCAGCGAGGTGTGATCCCAGCTCCGGGTGCCCCACCGCCCACAGAACCTGGAGCTGCAGGGTGGGCCGCAGATATTCCTTACTGGGCCCCTGGCATGTTTGGGTCAGCCACTGGCAAGCAGGGGGCTGCGGGGGGCACACCCCCAGGAATAATGCACAGAGGACAATGCTGCATTGCTGTGGCCAGGGGACCACTATGTACGCCACACCGCCCTACCCCATACCCAGCCCCCCCTTCCCCCCACACTGCCCTGTGCACCGCCCTGCCCCCTTTACCCCCACTTCCACCCCCCAGAGGAGAGTGCAGCACCGGGCACTCGGTGGGCGATGGCAGGGCTGTGGAGGGGGCCCGTGTCACACTGTGGGGAGGAGGCAGGAGCCCCCGTTGTGCTGCAGCCCGCTGAGCTGAACTCCCCAAACCCAGCTTGGGCCTGGCTCTGCTGGAGACGCGGCCTAGCAAAGCAGCCTGAGAGGGGGATGGCACGCCCCCTTGCCATAGCTGGGCTCAGCACATGAGCTGCCCGGGCAAGAGCACCGCAGGAAGCACCCAGTGGAGGGGGGCACAACTACAACCAGCCATCAGGCTAAGGGCATGTGGGGGGTGCTCGGCATCCCTGCCATGGGAGCTGGAGGGGGTACGGTGTCCCTCTCAGGGCGGGAACCTCGCTGGGCACCCACAGAGCAAAGGGGCACTGGCCCCTCCCCAGGGGTGCAGAATCAGGTCTCCCAGGACAAGCCCTGGCCCCGCACCCTTCCCAGGCCCTATCCAAGAGTGACGCCCCCTAGAGGAGGGGAGCTCCCAGCGCCCCCCGCTGCCTGGGTGTCCCAGCCCTGGGCTCCCACCCCAGCTCCCAGTGGGGAGCGCTGGCAGGGGAAGAAGCCAGAGCTGCCTTGCACAGCCTGTGCCAACCTCAGAGCCTGAGTGAGTGCCTCCCAGGGCATCACCCCATGGAGAGCACACCTCCCCCCCTCGCCCCCGTGCCAGGGCTGCTGTGCCCCCAGCCCTCGGGGTGCAACACACAGTGCTGAGCAGCAGGGAGCGTGGGGGAGAGGAGGGCGAATCAGCCCCAGGACACCGCCCCTTGCCTGGCTGGACAGACAGATGGATGGGGGCCCTGACACTCAGGCTGGGAGGGGGCAGCCCAGGAGGGGTTCCCCTCCGAAAAGGGCCTGGGGAATCGGGGCCGTGGGAGCCAGGGGAGGTGCTGGAGCCTGTGGGAGGTTCTGGGCTCCTGGGGAGCCACCTGCCCTGGGTGGGGAGCCCTCAGCCCAGCTGGCTCTGCCCCCCCCCATCCTCTACAGCTGCTTCTGCCTTCTCCCCTCCATGCATTAACCCTTCAAACCACAGGGCTGCGGGGCCTGGTGCCTAGTGTCCCCCCTCCAAAGAACACAGAACCACTTCCATCACCCGTCCCAGGCTCGGGCCCAACCGCGCTGCTCACGGTGCGGGTTCTTTGCCAACCCCCATCCCACAGTGGCAGGTCGGGGATTGGGGCAGTGGCACCACTAGCAAGACCCACCCCAGGCTCCGGGCAGCCAGAGGGCCCCCCGACCCGCTGGCATGGCCTCCCTGGGGCCGGAGAGGCCCTTCCATCCTGGCCCTGGATGCTGCCGGGCATTCACCTGCCCAGAGAGGAGCTCGGGGCCTGGATCGTAAGGCCCCATGCTGTGCTGGAGGGGGAGGGGACAGCCCAGCAACCTGGCACGCTGGCACAGGCCAGGCCGAGGTCCCTGCCGCTACTCCGCCTTCGAAATCCCGGCAGGTGCCACGCTGCTGGAGATGGCTCAGTGCTCCGTGTGGAGTGGGACGCCCACGGGGGGCTGCGTATACTCAGGGCCCAGGCTAAGGGAGCCCAACCTCTCCATGCCAGGCAGCCACGAGAGGGCAGAACGGGGCAGGCCGCTGTTAGCCTGGGTTACGCCAGCTGCTGCCATACGCAGGACAGGGCTCAGCTGCCCCTCCCTCCCGCTGGCCCCCAGCAAACAGGAGTGGCTCTGGAGTGATGTCTGGCAGCACCCCGAGGTGGCACTGAACCCACCCTACCGCATGCCCACTGATCACAGCCTGGGTGGCCCGACAGGTCTCATGGCGCATGGGGGCAGTGACTGTACTGTGGCCGAGCGCAGGGGCCCCGCACGCCAGGTGCTGCACACACAGCGAGACAGGACCCGAAGAGCGGCGCAGAGGCTGCAGGAGACATGACGAGGCAGGCAGGTGGCGAGAGGTGTGATTATTGCACTGAAGTGTGTGTCCAGCCAACAGGACCCTACTGTATACAGCCGCCCTGCGTGGGGCACCCGGGGACACCACGCTCCCTTCCACACAGCACGGCAGCGAGCAATTCGCCCTCCTCCTCCAGGACTGGCCGGCAGCACCGGCCCTCATGCCTGCAGGGCATTGCAGGGCTGCCACGGATCAGCCCCACAGCGGGCAGGGTCGGGCAGGCCTCTGTGCTGGAGTGTGCACCGGGCAGACCTGTGGAGCCCGCTGCTCCTGCCAGCCCGGATCTGCAGGTGCACGCTCCAGCACAGAGCCCCCAAGGAGAGCGGGTCTCTGGCCATGGCCCAGCCGGTGCTGGGGGTTTAGTCCCATCGGGACGGGTGGATTGCCGGGGGGAGGAGAGGAAGGCGCTTGCTATGTACATGAGTCCGGCCTCCCCTTCATTAGCCGGGCAGGCCAGGCATCCGCGAGCTCCCCCGCAAGCGGAGCCGGTTCAGTTGGCAGAGTTCAGGGTCTGGAACTTCTCCCGCAGGTTCCTCACGCGGCCATGCTGGCCGGTGGCTGCCTGCTCCCAGCCCGCGGCTCGGCTGGGCTCGGGGGCCGGGCCCTCCTCCCGCCGCCGGTACTCGTCCGACTCCTGGTAGGCCTTGCAGCGCTCCACCACGGCCTTGAGCGAGATCCTCTCCCGCGAGGTGGGCGAGCGGATCTGCACGTAGCTGGCGGCATCGGGCGGCTCCTCGGGGGCGGGCGGCTCCCCGCCGCACGGCACCTTCTCCAGGACGATGATCCGCTGGTCGCCCAACATGGCCTCTGCGGTGATGTGCAGCGAGCCAGCGCTCTGGTTCCTCTGGCGTTGCCGGGCGCAGGCGTCTGGGCTCTCCTCGGTGCGCCAGCCCCTCCCGGGGCTCTGCTCCAGCCCGCGCCAGCCCTCCTGCCCTGGGACACCTCCCGGCAGCTCTGCCACCATCTTCTCTGGTGCCGACCGGCTCCTGTTGACTGGGGGGGCCCGGCGCGGGCTGGGGAAGACCGTGCCGATGGAGTACCTGGAGCGCAGCTCCCGCACGTCGGGCCAGGGGAACGTCTCCGCCACGATGGGGCTGAGCGGGCTGCAGGACGAGGGGCCGGGCAAGGCGCCAGTGCCGGGCGAGGTGGGGCAGGAGGAGCTGAAGGAGAAGTGCTTGGGCGACTTGTCCTGCGAGGAGGCGGCGGCTGAGAGCGGCGTGCGGGGGCTGTACTCCGGCAGCACCACCTGCTCGAAGGCCGCAAGAGACAGCGCCGGCTTCCGCGGGCCTGGGGGAAATCACACACGCTGGTGAGCAGGGGGCCAGAGCCGGGGGCACCTGCCTTCCCTGCCCCGTGCCAGCCCTCCCGCCCAGCCCCACGGCTCAGGGAGCCTTCCCTGCCCCGTGCCAGCCCTCCTACCCCGCCCCACGGCCCAGGGAGCCTTCCCTGCCCCGTGCCAGCCCTCCTACCCCGCCCCACGGCCCAGGGAGCCTTCTCTGCCCCGTGCCAGCCCTCCTACCCCGCCCCACGGCCCAGGGAGCCTTCCCTGCCCCGTGCCAGCCCTCCCGCCCAGCCCCACGGCCCAGGGAGCCTTCCCTGCCCCGTGCCAGCCCTCCCGCCCAGCCCCACGGCCCAGGGAGCCTTCCCTGCCCCGTGCCAGCCTGCCTTCCCTGCCTCATGCCAGCCCTCCCGCCCAGCCCCACGGTCCAGGGAGCCTTCCCTGCCCCGTGCCAGCCCGCCTTCCCTGCCCCATGCCAGCCCTCCCGCCCAGCCCCACAGGCCAGGGAGCCTTCCCTGCCCCGTGCCAGCCCGCCTTCCCTGCCCCATGCCAGCCCTCCCGCCCAGCCCCACGGCCCAGGGAGCCTTCCCTGCCCCGTGCCAGCCCTCCCGCCCAGCCCCACGGCCCAGGGAGCCTTCCCTGCCCCGTGCCAGCCCGCCTTCCCTGCCCCATGCCAGCCCTCCCGCCCAGCCCCACGGGGCAGGGAGCCTTCCCTGCCCCGTGCCAGCCCTCCTGTCTGGCCCCACCGCCCAGGGAGCCTTCCCTGCCCCGTGCCAGCCCTCCTGCCCAGCCCCTTGGTTTGGGGAGCACCCACCTGTGTTTCTCTTCACCTCCTGGTGCCCGTCACATGGCGGGGGTGCTGCGCAGCTCCTCAGCTCCTCCAGCTTGGCAAACCGCCTGTGCCCGGCTGGCTGGCGGTTCCTGATGCGCAGGCTGTACTGGCGTGCCAGCTGGTACACCTTGTTCTTCAGGTACTCGCTCAGCTCGGCCTCCGAGAGTGGTGGGACCCGGGGGGGCGGCTTGGCGGGGTGGCCCAGTTCCTGCGCCAGCCTCTGCAGCTGGCCGGCCAGCCTGGTGGGCCCCGCCCGCTCCGTGGGGGACCGGCTCTCGGGCGAGGGCCCGGCCGACTCCTCTGCGATGGCGCTCAGCTCGTCGTCCTCCGGGATGAGCAGTGGCTCATGCAGGTCCAAGCCGTTCTCCTGGCTCCTGCCCAGGGGCCACGCGGTGGCACCGCCAGCTGTGCCCTCCCCGCTGCCTCCCTCCAGGCAGGGCTGGCCGGCGCTCAGCTGCTCCATGCCCTCCCACACCTTGATCATCTCGGCGGGCGGGCGGAAGTCCTCCTCGGCGACGGGGGCGCTGGGCTCGGCCCTGGGCCCAGCGGTGGGGACGCCCGCCAGCACCCAGGCGGCTGTCCGACCGCCGCTCCCCATGCCGCCCGCTCCCCGCCTGGCGTCGGCGTGCTGCTCCGGCGGCGGGAGGCTGTTGAGGCGGCAGACCGAGTTCCTCACCAGCCCCTTGGGGATGTAGGAGAGGCTCTCCCGGCGCCGGATGCTGAAGCCGGCGTCACGGTGCTCCGCGCACTCGTAGTAGCTCTTGATCTTGTCCAGCAGCAGCCGGTCGCGCTGGGAGAGCATGGACTCCTTCCTGTGGCAGGGGGTGCGCTCGGGCTCCGCGGGGCCGGGCGAAGCGGCCCCGCTGCGGGTGGAGCCCGGCGGCGAGACGCGGCCCTGGGAGTTGGCGGCGGTGCTGCGGCCCTGCCCCTTCTCGCTGCCCTCCAGGCTCAGCACGCTGCTGCTCCGGCTGACCAGCCGGGGCGTCAGGAAGCCCCCGGGCCGGCCCTCCTCCAGCGCCAGGCTGCTGCGCCGAGAGAAGCTGCTGGTGAACATCTCGGCAATGAGGCTGGCGTGGTCCAGCACGGATGGGGGCAGAATGCTCCTCGCCCTGGTCTCCTCTTCCTCCTCCTCCTCTTCCTCCTCGCTGCTGAGGGGTTTGAGGTCCTCTGTGTTCTCCGCCATAGCCAGGCTCCGCTCCTGCTCCATCTCCCTCTGCTGGGCCAGCAGGGCTGGCTTGGGGGTGCACGTGACCTCGGGGGGCTCCTCTGGGCGCTCTTCCTTGTTCAGCTCACTGAGCTCCGGGGCAGCCTGCGGGGCAGCATGGAGAGTGAAGGCGTGTACTTCCCCAAACAGCAGCCCGCCCACCCTGACCCAGTGCCTGACACATTGTCCCTGGGGTACTGGCTCCTCTCCTCCAGGGCGGGAAGCAGCCCGGGATTCCTGCGGATCCTGAGGCACAGGGGAGTTGCCGGTCCGGTGCCCCAGCTCTGACCCCGGCCCGTGCCACATGTAGGAGCCCTGCAGCAGCAGCTGGGGATAATTGGCCCTCACATAGATCTCATGCCTCAATGTTCAGAGCAGTCGCTGCTGTCTCACGCTGCATATTGCTCGCAATAGAAGTCTCCCATGTTTTTTTCTCATCTTGCTCAGCTCCTGGGCCTCCCCCAACCTTCCTGTGGCATGGAGTTCCACAGGCTGATCTCCCATTGGGTGAAAAGGGGGTTAATTGCTTTTCACTGGTTATCAAGTTACCATTTTTGATTTCCTTCAATGCCCCATTGAAGGAAGCCAAAAAGGGGTCTTTTCCTTCAGAGGTGCAGGGGCAGGCTGGCTGGAGACAGATTTGGCAACTCCCACCCATCAGCCAGTGAAAAGGATGTTGGCTCGTGGCAAGAGATGCACTAGGAGTCGGGTTCCATCTCTGGCGGTTAGAGCAGGGGGCTGGGAGCCAGGACTCCTGGGTTCTATCCCTGGCTCTGGGAGGGGAATAAGGTCTGATGGTTAAAACACAGAGCTGGGAGTCAGGACTCCTGGGTTCTAGCCCCAGGTTTAGGGAGCCACTGTGAGCAGTGGTAAGAGTAGAGGACAAGAAGATGACTGGGTCCTGGTGCTGCTTCTCTCTCGCTGCATCATCCCACCTCATTGTGCCTCAGTTTCCCAATTTACAAGAGTCTTAACTACCTGGCAGGGTGGCGCTGGGTGAACAGGCCCTTGCAGAGGGCTGTGAAATTCACAGGTGGAAGGTGCTATAGTGAAGCGCAAATGCTCATCCGTCAGGAGGTTGCCGGTATGAAGGCAGCGTGGGTAGGGCACTCAGTGAGCCGAGACTCAGGACACCTGCGGTCTATCCTGGCTCCATCACTGCCCTGCTGGGAGACCTCAGCAGCACAGAGAGGAGAGCAGGGAGGTGCCCGTCTCCCTTTGGGGCTAGGACTGTGTCTGTGCAGTGCCCGGCCTAACAGCCCACCCCCCCATTAGCTGTGCCGATGGGGTGTTCTGGGCAGCCCTCAGCCCAATGGGGTCCCGCTGACCTCGGGTCTGAATGCCCAACCCCCCGGTCTTGGTGAAGGATAATGGGAGGTGTGGCCCATTCATCCCCATGGGGCCATCTCTCACTCACCTCCAGGATGGCCGAGGCCGTCTCTGCACTGTGGCAGTTCTCAGGGTTCCCTGGCTCCTGGCTGCCCTTGGTCCCCTTGCCCTGAAACACAGCAAAGGGGATACATTACACTGCTGGGCCGCGACTCAGACAGCCCTGGTGGCACCGTGCCTGCACCGAGGGACGAGAACCTCAGAGCCCCAGAGCAGCCCAGTTCCGACCCGGTCAAGCGCCAGCAGCCTCCAGCCTAGAGGTCTTGGCTCCGGCACCAGAGCTGTGGAGTGACATCTGCCGGCCAGCCCCAGACGGGTTCCGATGTCAGAGCTCCCAGCGGAGACCTGGCCCTGTTCAGATCGTCTGCACGTCACCTTCATGCTCCACGGGAACTGGACCGGCTTCCCCCCAGGAGAGACTCCAGCCAGCCAGCCTCTTCGGGACCCAGCCATGAGTGGGGTTAGATGGGGTGGGTGCAAAGCATGCTGGGAGTCACAGCAGCCACTCCATCAGGTCAGTGAAGGGTTAATAGCAGAGACGGGCTCAAACTCCAATCCAGCCGGGGGTGCTGATCAGCCTGCCCCAAGCAGGGCGGCAGGTGGAGATAGAGGAGAGCGGGGGGCAGGCAGCCCCGAGCCATGCGCCAGGCCAGCATGCAAGAGGGGGTTGGAGAGACACCTCACCGTGTGGCCCCGGGAGAAAAGCAAAGCGTTGGCCCGACAGTGCCAGCCGTGCAGTGCCGCCAGCAGGAAGCTCGCAAAGTCCGCTACCTGCTCCTCGCCCACTGGGCCCTCCTCCTCCTCCTCCGGCCCGGCTTCCTTCTCGCTGCTGTCACTCACAGCCAGCTCCTCCAGTGAGCCCTGCCCCAGGGCCTGCTCTTCCTCCTTCCCCATGGCTGCTTCCTCCTCCTCCTCCTCCGCACCCCCCTTGCCCTCAGTTGGCTGCAAGGGCGCCCCAGCCTCCAGGAGGGCCCCGGCGCTGTCGGCGTGCTGTTCAGGGGACAAACAAGGGCTCCCTTTAGGGCCACCTCATTCCTGGGCGCCAGAGCTGCTGGCCAGGCCCCGACAGGGCCAATCGTGGGGTGTCCCCCCACCAGCCCCTGTCCCAACTCCATGCGTCTGCAAAAAGCTGGGGGCCACTAGGCCGTGCGTGCTGGGGCACAAGCGCATGGGTGTGAATGGGCGTGCGACCGGCAAAGAGGGGCTGCATGCGTGCGATGTACATACAGCGTTCAAGGAGACCCGGCCTGCACAGGAACCTCGCGGCAAGACACCCAACGCCCACTGCTACCCAGCTGGCACCTTCAGCCCCTCCACGCCCTCCCACTGCCCCCAGGCTAGGGCGGCGTCCAGATCTTTGACACAGTTGACATGACATTCTACTAGGAAAGCTGGAGAAATGTGGGCTCGGCAGAACTACCGTGAAGTGAATACAAATTGGTTAAACAACGGCAGACAAAGAGTGACTCTGAACGGAATGATGTCAGATTGGAGGGAGGTCTCCAGTGGGGTTCCACGGGGCTCTAGTCCGGGTCCGGTGTAGTTTTTGACCTGGATGTAGGGACAGAGAGCACACTGACCACGTCTGCAGATGACACAAAGCTGGACGGGGGGGGTTACCAACACTTCGGAATACAGAGCTAAAATTCAGAGGGATCTTGATAAATTGGAGAACTGGGCTACAGCCAACACAATGAAATTCAACATAGACAAGTGTGAGGTGCTGCACTTAGGGAAGAAAAACCAAATGCACCGATACAGAATGGGGGGAAACTGTCCTGGCAGCAGCACTGCTGAGAAGGATCTGGGAGTGGTGGTGGATCACAACCACAGCATGAGCCAGCACTGCGATGCTGTTGCAAAAAAAGCAAATGCAAGTGTAGGTTGCATTAACAGAGGCAGAGCATGCAAGTCTCCGGAGGTGACAGTACTGGTCTCCTCGGCGCTGGTTAGGCCTCAGCTGGAGTAGTGTGTCCAATTATGGTCACCAATGTATAGAAAGGATGTAGAGAACTGAAAAGGACCCAGAAGCGAGCGACAAAGAGGACCAAAGGGATGGAATGCAAGTCAGAAGAGCAAAGGCTGAAGGGACTGGGTATGGGTAGTTCGGAAAAGAGGAGATTAAGAGGGGACGTGATAACGGTCTTCAAATACTTGAAACGCTGCCATAAACAAGATGGAGAAAAGTTGTTCTCTCTTGCCACGGAGGCAGGACAAGAGGAAATGGGTTCAAACTACAACGCAGCAGATTAGATTAAATCTCAGGAAAAGCTTCCTAACGGTAAGAACAGGAGGACAATGGAACAGACCTGCCTAGGGCGGCCGAGGAAGCTCCTTCACTGGAGGTTTTCAAAAGGAGGCTGGAGCCATCTGTCTTGGGTGGCTTAGACACAACAAATCCTGCTTCTTGGCAGGGGCGAGACTAGATGACCCTTGCGGTCCTGTCTCACCTTGGGGCTCTATGATCTTACCTTCAGTCCTGCTGCCGCATTCCCAGCGCATGGAAGAGAGAAGACAGGCGATTAGCAAAGGGGTCACCGTGCACCAGGGCCACAGCAACGGGAGGAGAGCAGGTGAATGGCGCATCACCCCGACGCCGCCCCTCCCTGGCAGAACTCCCCATCCCCGCAGACACGGGCTTGAGGCCCACGAGCTGCAGGGGGCTGAGGGTGGGAGGCTGGGCGGGCTGCCGAACACCCGGCTTGTGGTGTTGGGAGCTGACATGTCAGCAGGGCAGGTTAGAGCAGCTGCCTGGGGGGGGCCGGACTGGGGCTGCCCAAATGCGCTGGGCCCTTTGTGCCAGTAGAGACTCAGCCTCCAAGGGCAGAGAGTGTGGCACCTGCAGGCCCCTCAATGCCCGGGAGCGGTGGGGATTCCCCACCCCCACCCCCCCGCAGCCAGGGGGAGGCCAGCAGGCTGGGGTGAGAGCATTGAGTCCTGTCCCCTCCGGGCACCGCACAGGGTGAGCTAGCTGGTGCCACAGGAATGGCTTGGCAGTGCCACAAGAGGCTGGGGGGAGGGGGGCCAGGGGCTCCATTATAATTACCACATAAAGGCAGATGGGGCAGTTTGTCTGCTCAGGCTTGCTGGGCCCCAGCCAGCTGGCCAAGCAACGAGGGCTCTGAGCTCTGCCCAGCCCAAAGCGGGCACGGGGTGGGGGGGCATCCCAGGGACTCGCTCACCTTTCTCACCCAGCTGCTTGACAATCTGCTTGGCAGGCTCTGTGGGGAAAACAGCAAGTGAGAGGCCTGCCAGTTGTACCCTGCCCCCCGGCCATGCGACCGACAGCTGTGGGGCAGGCCTGGACCCCCCAGGGTCGCAGCTGGGAGGCGTCTGCTTTCTGCCCAGCCCCGCACCCTGCGGGGCACGGGCACCACCCAATCCCAGCGCACCGGGAACGCGCCTCTCCAACGCCGCGGCTCCTCTGCCACCGCCTCCCGCTCCTGGAAAGCGGGGCCCCAGGGCACCCATCTGCCACCCGACGGCCCCTCACACCCGCCACAGGGGGCTGGAGAGATGCCTTCGCCGGGCCCCCTCGCCGCGCCTCTGTGATTGGTCCCAAGAGTACCACGTGCCAGGAATCACCAAGCCCAGAGCACCACAGCCCCCATCCCCTGGCCCGCGCTCCGGCCCCGTGCCCCAGGCTGTAGAGCGGAGCTCGCACCGGACTTCCTGCGGCCTGCACGCCCCAACCCCACGCTGCCATGCAGTCCATCCGGGAGCTTCTCCCTGCGGCGTCGGAGGTGGAAGGGCTCTGAGGACAGGACAGACGCAGCCGTTAGAGCTAATGCAGCTCTCCAAGCGGCTGTATATCCTGCACCCCCCCCCAAGACACGGCTCTCCTACCTATGGCTGCACTAGTCCTGCCACCTGTGTACTCTGCACCCCGCCGCCTGGCACTGCCCACCGCCCCCCGAGACACGGCTGTCCTACTTACGGCTGCGCTAGCCTGTGTATCTATGTACCTGGGTATCTGGCGTGGCGCTGGATGCAGGGCACTGAGCGTGTCCCTCCAGGATGCTCTATAGCTGGCCACGTACTATTCCTGCCCCACAGCTAGCCCCAAAGCAGCCCTACGGATGGGGGCTTGCCCTGCCCACCCAAGGCCACAGTCCCAGCGCCCCAAGGCTTCAGCAACCTGGCCCTGGCTGGGGCTGTGCACAGCCGGCTGGATCTGCGATAACCCAGTGAGAGGGGCAGGGCCTGGGAGCCAGCCCAGCAGCGACCCCCCACCCCACCCCCCGGGTGTTTGGCAGCGACTCGGCCACAGCACAGCAGGGGAGAGAGACCTGGCCAGGCAGCTCTGGTGCGGGGACAAGCAGAATAGGGCCATTTCTCACCCTCCGGCTCTGCAGGGAAGGGGGGAACCGCTCCAGAGCCAGCAACCCCACGGGGGCGGGACCCTGCCTGCTCTCCTGGCAGCCACAGGGAGGTGGTGCCTTTATGGGGCCTAGCTGGGCCCAGGACTGCACAGAAGCAGCAATCAGAGGGTGGCTGGTTCCAGGTTCGATCCCAGAACAGGAGACATGAGGGAGCTCTGAGCTCTGCTGGCCCACGACAGACAGGGCGCCACGCCAGCCTTTGGCCAGCCAATCCGATTGGCTGGCGGGTGGAAGCGGGGGATGGTTTGCCGTTGGACCCGCCGTTGTTTGCCCAAGGCTCTGGGCCTTGAACTTTGCCTTCCTGGCCGGGCAGGCGGGCAGCAGTCTGATTGCATGTAAAGGGGATGTGCGTGGGGCCAAGCTTCAGTTTGTCTGGGGTCCACCAGGCTAGCTCCGCCGCAGTGGGGAATTTCCATCACTGGGAATGAAGGCCACCACGGAGGGGGCAAAGAGAGGACACCGCTCAGGGAGCCGGGCAATCTGCCCTCCAGCACCAGGAACAGAACCCAGAAGTCCTGAATCTCACCCTCTGCTGCCAGCGAACAGCTGTGAAACCCACTGGCAAAGGGTCTCTCCTTCATGCTGGTTCACACAGAGGATGACAACCTTCTACTGCTGCAAGTTACTCTGTGAGCTCAAGCAGCAGAGTTCTGTGGGTGAATCTAAAGGTTCCAACCCTGCTGACGACCACTGGGGGTCAATTTGATGATGCTGCAGGATGGAGCTGCTGGTTTTTTCAGTTTGCTTTTGTGCAGACTAAGGAATTACATGCAAAGAGCTATGTTAAAGGAACATTGAAGTTGCATTGTCAAACACTCACATTAGGAAATGCCAGATCTAAGGCTGCCTGTATCACCTTAACCCTGTCTCTTGTGCAAGTATGCATTACAACAGTCAAAGAATACTATGCTTTTCTTGCCTCATCAGCGCACCGGATGGGCCCTGCTCTAGGGAAGGGTGCAGTGCAGGAGGCTGTAGGACCCTGCCTCATTGGTTCCAGAAGCTGGAAGGGGTGAGGTGAATGAGGCAGGGGATGGCAGGAAGAGACAAGAGGTCTCCTGGCTTGGGCAGCTGAATGTTGCCCTAGAGAATTGTCCAGAGTTCCTGGGTAATGCTGGGCAAAACACTTCAAAACAGCGTTTTCCCAGGTGGTCCCTCATTGTGTGTTCCTGTGACAAAGTGAGCATTTTTTCATCATATGAATAGAGTGTCTCTCTCAGTTTCCCCTATGTGCTACATGACTGACTACGTGGGGCGGGGGGGGAGATTGTTACTCTTTGCAGAGATCCAGGTGTGACTGACACCTGGCTGTCTGGGCCTGGGGGCCATGCCACGGAGAGTCCCAGAAACAATTGGCCGGATTTTGGCACCTAGTGACTGTGGAAGGCCCACCCTCTGCAGAAAGCCAGCCAGGTGTGACCAGCTGGAGAACAAAGGGCTAAGGAGGAGGGCCAGGGGACAATGTTTTCATGGGAACAAGGACAAAGGACAGAGGAGGAGCCAGAGAGGTTAAGTGTGGAGCTGCTGGAGAGAGAAGCTTCTCGGCTGGAAGGGGACTAAGAAGGGGTCAGAGAGAGCTCTGGGATCTGAACAGACCGAGATGGACTCTGCTGTAACTTTCCATTCTCTTTGCTAGTGTAGAAAGTCCTTGCCTGTGTACCAGAGATCTAATAAACCCTTCTGCTTTCACAGTGCTGGCTGAGAGTCACTTTGGAGGGGCAAGTCTCCCTCCAGGGTCCAATCCAGGTGGACTTGCTGCAGGGTGCTTGCAGTGCTAAGTCGGGGTGCTGAAGGCTCTGAGATTCAGCCCCAGATGGCGGTGAAGCCAAGGGGCTCATCCCAGGGAGTGTGAGAGACCTTAAGAGGACTGACGCACTGAAGGGCTCCTCCCAGGGACCGTTCCAGAGCACTGGACCTGTGGATCTGTGCCACTTCCTCATTTACTGGGACTGTGACTGGGGCCCTGGGCGCTGAGTTTACAACTGGGGAACGCCCACTAGACAAAGATACTTTCATTCTGAAAAGCTGGGTGGGGAAGGACCATTAGGGAAAACAACAGGCCTTAGGAGAAGCTGGTCTCCTACCTGGGCGCCTTCCTGAGGACGCTACGGACAGCCTCCGAGTTTTGGCTACTGTGACACTACAGGGACATGTAACCAGGTCACCTGGTGCTGGATTCCATCTTGGGATGTCAGTATTTTTCCACAGACTGGTGTGGGAACCAAGCTTTGAAACAAAGGGCTCCCGCCCTATGCAAAAGCTATTTAAGGCAGGGGAGTGACATCATCGTGGTTCTTCACTGACTCCCCACCCAAGAGAACTCCTGGAAACACCTGAGGAACAAAGACTGAACTGGGAGAAATGCTGGACTCAGGCTAAAGGGATTTTTAGCCTGTGTATGAAAGACCTTCGGATTCCACACTGTCAGCAAGTGTAACTTGTGCCTTAAGAATCTGCAGCCTGATTGTATCATCTCTTAGGGTAAGAATCTGCTATTCATATCCAATCTTTTTAGTATATTAAGCTTAGTTTGTTTGTGTGTTTTGTTTATTTGCTAGGTAATCTGCTTTGATCTGTTTGCTATCCCTTATAATCATTTAAAATCTGTCTTTTCTAGTTAATAAACTTGTTTTTGCTTTGTCTAAAATCACTGCGTGGCAATCATAATTCGGGGCAGAAAGCTGTCATATATTCCTCTCCCCATTGAGGGAAGGGGCGAATTTCATGAGCTTACGCTGTACAGTTCCCTATGCAGTGTAAGACGGTATAATTTTAGGTTTACACTCCAGAGCAGGGTTCGTGCCTGAGTAGCTGGGAAGTTCCTTGGCTGGAGCCTTCCCATGCAGGGCTGATCACAGCATCTACATGTAACTGCACCTGGGTGCTGGTGAGAGTGCAGGCTGGAGGGCTCTGTAGCTTGTTACAGCAGCACAGTGTAAAGGGCACCCAGGCTGGTGGGTCAGGTGGGCTCAGTAGTACCCCAGTTCCAGGTGGCACCCTGGGGGAACCAGTCACACCTGCTGCTGGGCAGGGGTCCCTGAAGAGAAGGGTCCTGGTGATCCTAGCCCCATGGGTGTGAATCCCAGAGCAGCACAGATGGTGGGGAGGACAGACGCTTTGCTGGGGGGGTTCACAGCTACAGGCTGACAGCCATGGAATGATGGGGTTCAGGACTCCTGGGTTCCATTCAAGCCAGCCAATGGCGGTAGAGGGGACAGCTACTCTCTTATGCAGGGACACATACCCTTGGCTGGAGGCAGATGGGGAAAGGTGACCCTGGTCCCTGCAGCTCAGCCAGGGGCCTGAAAGACATACACCCCTGTCACCCTGAACATGGGCTCACAGGACAGGTGGGGAAGAGAGCGTACCTGGGGGTTGCTTCCCCTCCCCCAGCATCACTTCTGTCTGGCCTGAGCTAGACAGCCATGCCCGCGCCTCCACCACACGTGGGGAACAAGGAAGGGGAGGAGATCTAGGCATAGGCCCAGCAGCGCTCACAGCCCAGGTCTCTCTCCTGCCCTGCTAGAAGGCCACTGCCCCCAGGAGAGCGGCAAGTGTCCAGGGCTGAGCTGCAGGCCCCTCCGAGACACAGGAAGCTACCGAAGGGCAGCCTGGCCTGCTCTGCCCTGCCTAGCAGAGGAGGCAGGGCTGCCCTGGGCCCGACAGCAGCCAAGGTGGCCGGGAGTTCAGCCACACCAGCAGGGACAGCTGACCAATCTGAGCGCGTTTCCCGACCGGCCCTGCAGCCTGTGTGCTAGGAGGATGCTGAGGCCGGAGTAGGACAGTCAACTCCGTGATCTGACCCGGAGAAGGACGGGTGGATACGGGGCAGATCCTGGATGGATACCGGGGCTGGATGCTCAGGGACCAGCTACCGCCAGGCAAGGCCACGCAACAGCCACCATCACAGCCAGCGCTGACAGCTCGCCCGAAAACGACCCCAGGGGGAAGGACGGGCAGGAGCCGGCTGCAGGCTGGGACACAAAGACCCCCACATCTCTGGTGCCCCCATGGGGGCACCGGCCTGAGCCAGCTGGAGAGGACTCAGTCCCAAACTGTCTGGCGCTCGCCCTGCACCCGGACGATCCAGTCCCGCCCTCACCCCCACAGAGCAACAGGGAGCGAGTCAGCCACCTGCCCACTCACTGTGCGAGCACAGCCCAGACGTACGTCCCATCAGACAGCCCGGCTTGCAGGCCATCACTCTCGCCAGTGCCAGGGGGCGCCATGTGCCATGCCAATCCGGTGTCCCTTCACCATCACTGACTCAAGGCCCCGTCTGGCTGCACCCTCCCTCGACACACCCTCCCTTCTTACCCGACTGTCGGCGCCCCTGCCGTGCCTGCGGGGGCACCTCGTCCAGGGGCTGGCACGACTTCGCTTTCTTCAGCCGCTCCGGGCTGTATCTGTAGCGAGCGGGGTCTGAAAGGGGCAGAGGAGTGCGGGTGAGCATGTCTGCTGTGTGCCAGAGTGCGCAGGGAGGTGGGGAACCAGTCCTGCCCCTGCAGCATGCCAGAGTGAGCGCAGGGCGAGATGGGCCCCAGGAGCTTAGCCCGGGCCTGGCACGCGAGCCTGCCACAGCCTGTGCACTCACAGAGCCAGGTCCCACAGCTGAGGCATAGGGACTGGTGCTGTTAGACCCAAAAGCCCCCAGTTTGATCCCTGCAGCGCCCCTGCCAGGGTCATCAATGGGGCACCGGCCTGGCCCAGCAGTCCAGGAGAGATGCACACAGCCACGGGACGCGCCCCAGAGAGAGGAACAGAGACAGACACCCCACCCCCTGCCCTGCAGACAGACAGAGAGCCGGAGGGAGCACTTACGGGAGGAGTCCATTTCCAGGATGGCTTCCTTAGCCTAGGGGTGCAGAGATCAGTTGGTTAGCGAACAGGGAGGGCAGCGCAGCGGTGGAAATTCTTCATAATGCTTTGTAGGTGTACTGTGTGTGCCTTGGTTTCCCCTATGTGCTGGATGATTAACTAGGTGGTGGCTGGGGAGGTTGTTCGCTCTGTGCAGAGCTCCAGGTGAGACTGACACCTGGCTGTCCGGGGCCTGGGCCCCCCATTCCCATGGAGAGTCCCAGAAGACAATGGCCACTCCAATTGCCTGGACATTCGGCACCTACCGACCATGGAGGGCCCACTCTCCGCAGGAAGCCAGCCGGGTGTGACCAGCTGAGGAACAAAGGGCTAGGGAGGAGGGCCAGGGGACAACGTTTGCCTGGGAACACGGACAAAGGACTGAGCTTGTTAAGTGGGGGCTGCTGGAAGGAGAAGCTGGGGTACTGGGACCGAGGAGGGGTCAGAGGGCTCTGGACTGACCCAGATAGACTCTGCTGTAACTTTCCCTTCTCTATGCTAACTGAGGACTTTCTAGGCTGTGTTCCAGACATCTCATAAACCCTCCTGCTGTTACAGCGCTGGTTGACAGTCCCTCCTGATTAAGTTGGGGGTGCATCGCTCCCTTGGGAGGTACAAGTCTTCCCCAGGTATCCAATCCAGATGGACTCGCTGCAGGGAGCTCATGACGTGAAGCGGGGTGCTGAAGGCTCCGAGGTTTGGCCCCAAGAGGCGGTGAAGCCAGGGGCTCACCCCAGTGAGCAACCCTCTGGGGGCTGATGAGCAGAAGGGCTCCTCCCAGGGACTGTTCCAGAGCTGGGCGAGAGTGCCGGACCTGTGGATCTGTGACGTACGGCTGCCAGCATGTCGAGGGGCTGCGTTCCCCACCCCTCCTTCCCACACCGGGTAGCTGCTGATCCCTGTGCTCTGGCACAGTCGGGCTGACCCGAAGCCCAGACCACATGCCCTCGGCCTCAGAAGCCAGCTGCCGTGGCTTGGCTTCAGGCCCTGTCTGCATGCGCCCCAGGCCTAAGCACTCGACTCAATGGGTGGGGTGGGGGCTCTGACCATGGGGGCTTGGGCCAGGGGCAGCTGGTGGGTGGCACCAGGGCTCTTCACCTTCTGGGGGATGATGGCGTGGTGGTTCTCCAGGATGAGCCTCTTGATGTGGTGGGTCCAGACCCGCTTCTCCTCCACGCTCTTGGCCTGAGGCAAAGGACACGTGATGACATGGAGCCGGGCACCACAGGTCACACCTGGAGAACCCAGCCCCTGCACCACCACTGGCCGGCCCCTCCGTGCCCCGCAGGGCGCCCAGCCCGCCTCCCGCCGGCTCCCAGCCGGCCCCTCCGTGCCCTGCAGGGCGCCCAGCCCGCCTCCCGCCGGCTCCCAGCCGGCCCCTCCGTGCCCTGCAGGGCGCCCAGCCCGCCTCCCGCCGGCTCCCAGCCGGCCCCTCCGGGCGCCCAGCCCGCCTCCCGCCGGCTCCCAGCTGGCCCCTCCGTGCCCTGCAGGGCGCCCAGCCCGCCTCCCGCCGGCTCCCAGCCAGCCCCTCCGGGCGCCCAGCCCGCCTCCCGCCGGCTCCCAGCCGGCCCCTCCGTGCCCTGCAGGGCGCCCAGCCCGCCTCCCGCCGGCTCCCAGCCGGCCCCTCCGGGCGCCCAGCCCGCCTCCCGCCGGCTCCCAGCTGGCCCCTCCGTGCCCTGCAGGGCGCCCAGCCCGCCTCCCGCCGGCTCCCAGCCGGCCCCTCCGGGCGCCCAGCCCGCCTCCCGCCGGCTCCCAGCCGGCCCCTCCGGGCGCCCAGCCCGCCTCCCGCCGGCTCCCAGCTGGCCCCTCCGTGCCCTGCAGGGCGCCCAGCCCGCCTCCCGCCGGCTCCCAGCCGGCCCCTCCGTGCCCTGCAGGGCGCCCAGCCCGCCTCCCGCCGGCTCCCAGCCAGCCCCTCCGGGCGCCCAGCCCGCCTCCCGCCGGCTCCCAGCCGGCCCCTCCGTGCCCTGCAGGGCGCCCAGCCCGCCTCCCGCCGGCTCCCGGCCGGCCCCTCCGTGCCCCGCAGGGCGCCCACCTGGATGCTGTACTGCTGCTTGCTGTGCTTGTAGTGGGTGACGCTGAAGCACAGCGAGTCCCTGGTGCTCTCGATCAGCATCAAGGAGGAGCACTGGGGAGAGAGCGGCATCAGCAACCCAGGCATGACTCCGCTCCCAGGGGCTGGGCTTGGGCCACACCAGTACCCCTGGGGCTCCCCCTCTCCTCCCCGTGCCAACACCACTGCCACCATCCTGCCCCCCTGGGGCTCCTCGTCCCCTCCCCGTGCTAGGACCGCTGCCGCCAGTTCCCCCCCCGGGACTCCCCCTCCCCTCCCTGTGCCAGCCCCCCAACCGCCAGCCCCCTCCCGGGACTCCCCCTCCCCGTGCTGCCAGCAGCTCCCCTTTCCCCTGGGGGTTCCCCACCCCAGGCCGCCCCTGCCCACCCCTCAGGGCTCTCCTCCCCATGCTGCCGGCACCACTAGCGGGATCCCCCCAGAGGCTCCCGTCCCCACAGCAGCAGCCCCCTGAGGCTCCCAGCCCCAGGACAGAGGGGTGGTACAGGGAACGGGCAGGAGGCCACGCCATCCAACTCGCTGGACCGGCTGCCGACAGGGTAGGGCACCACGGAGCCACGGGGGTTGGGGGGAACCACGGAGCCACGGTGCGGGGGGCTTACCGGGATGTGGCTCTTGCAGACGAAGTGGTCGCCCCGTCTCTTGGTGATGAGCAGGGTGCGGTCGAAGAGGAAGAAGGTGCGCTCGTTGCGCATCCGGCTCACCCGGAAGGTGCCCTCCAGCACCAGCTCCCCGAAGGTCGTCAGATCCGGCCCCTTCCAGTGCAGCAGCAGGGACTGGATCTCCTGGGGAGGTTGGGGGAGGCGGCCTCAGGTGGTGCTTCTGTTAAACCAGCCACACACCCCACAGATCTGCGAGGGGGTGTCTCAGCCCCGCTGCCCCCAATCCTGGCACCACAGCACCCAGCCAGGCCACATCCCAGCTCCAGGGCACCGGGAGGCCATTTCTGTGAGGGCAGGGACATGGGGCCAGGATCACCTGGGTGCACCAAGACGTCCCCACCCCGGGCCCAGAGCGAAGGGTCCCCAGACGTGGCCGGGTCAGAGGCAGCGACTGGGAGGGGCTGGCTACCACCTCCCACGGGGACATTTGGGAAGCACGCGAGGCTCTCAGCCAGTACGAGGGAGCCGTTCCCCGGATCGCGGTGCTAGGCACTGCCTTCACGCGGCCGGGGGACACACCCACACCGGCGCTCACCTGCAGCCGCACGGCATGCTCGTGTCTGCGCTTCATGTCGTTGATGTACCAGGCCACGCAAGTCATGGTGTCGATGGCCTCCTCCACCACCTCGTAGCCGGCCTCCTCCAGGTCAAAGTGCTTCGCGATCTCCTGGGGACACCACCCAGCATGAGGGGTTGCTGCCCCACTCCCACCAGAGGCCCCGCTCCCTTCGCCCTCCCCAGGGCATGGGCAGGGCTGAGCTGGGGGACACAGCCGTGGGGCTGCTCACAGGGCACCTTTAGGCACTGTGGCTGGAGGGGATGCAGTGTGGGGTGGAAGGAAGGAAGGAAGGGGATTGCAGTGCCCCTGGAGAGGGGACGGGCCTGTGATGCTGCAGCGATGGGGATGGAGGGGGACAGGGGGCGCCCTGCAGCGGGTGAGGGAGGAGGTGCAGAGGCGGTGATCTCTGTGATGTGCACAGTAGAACAGGGGTGCCGTGTGACAGGTGGGGTGCAGCCACAATGCCCGTGCAGTGGGGGGGGGGCACCATAATGCCCGTGCAGTGGGGGGTGGAAGGCACCCCCCGTTTACCTGGAGCAGCAGGTGGTATTTGAGGATCCTCTGGACTGGCTTGAGCAGGTAGGAGCCCAGGGGCAGCATGTGGCCAATCTGTTCCTGGCGCTCGCGGAAGAACTTAGCCTGGTGATTGTTCCTCATGCACTCGGTCAGAGCCGCCACCGAGCTGCAGGGACCAGACACTGCGGTGAGGGGAGACTCATGTGGGGGAGCGGCCTGGCACAGCACCCAGACACCACGGTGATGGGAGATGCCCACCCAAACGTGGCAGGGGCCTGGCACAGCACCCAGACACCATGGTGATGGGAGATGCCCCATCCACACGTGGCAGGGGCCTGGCACAGCACCCAGACACCACGGTGATAGGAGATGCCCACCCACACGTGGCAGGGGCCTGGCACAGCACCCAGACACCACGGTGATGGGAGATGCCCACCCACACGTGGCAGGGGCCTGGCACAGCACCCAGACACCACGGTGATGGGAGATGCCCACCCACACGTGGCAGGGGCCTGGCACAGCACCCAGACACCACGGTGATGGGAGATGCCCCATCCACATGCCTCCATCTCAACTTCCACCTTGTCCCCCTCAAAAAACTGGCAAGATCCCATTATCTGCTGCCAGAGCCAGGCCACCCCAGCGTGGGTTGCAACCTCCCCACAGGCAGGGATCCCCCGCCCCGGGCACAGCCCCAGCTAGCGGCTGGGTGCCCGCCCCAGGCACACTCACTTGGGGTAGTTGTTGCAGTACTGGGTGTAGATATCGAAATCCTGGCTCTGCAAGGGGGCGGGGGGGGGGAGAGAGAGACCGTGAGTGAGGTCTACAGGGTGAGCCCCCCTCCCACAGCACTCTGCCCACACGCTAGCCCCAGGAGTCGCACCTAGGGTTGCCAACCCTCCCGGCGTAATCGGAATTGATGTCCCAGTTGCTTCTGAAATCAATCTGGGAGATTTTAATAGGCCAAAGTCCGGTCGGCGGCGCAGGGGGGCTAAGGCAGGCTCCCTACCTGTCCTGGCTCCACACGGCTCCCAGAAGCCCCTTGGCACAGGGGCTCCACGAGCTGCCCCTGCCCCAAGTGCTGACTCCGCAGCTCCCATTGGCTGGGAAGCACAGCCAATGGGAGCTGCCAGGGCGGTGCCTGCAAGCAAGGGCAGCACACAGAGCCGTCTGGCTGCCCTTGAGCCTAGGAGCCGGAGGGACATGCCAGTCGATTCCTGGGAGCTGCCCGAGGTAAGTGTCGGCTGGAGCCTGCACCCATTCCCGCACCCCAACCTCCTGCTCCAGCCCTGAGCCCCCTCCTGCATCCAAACACCCTCCCGGAGGCCGCACCCCTCACCCCCCCCCCCACCCCAACCTCCTGTTCCAGCCTGGTGAAAATCAGCGAGGGTAGGGGACAGTGAGTGATGGAGGGAGGGGGGATGGAGGGGTGGGGGCAGGGCCTCAGAGAAGGGGTGGGGCAGGGAGAGGGGCAAGGGTGTTTGGGTTTGTACGATTAGACAGTTGGCGACCCCAGCTGCACTCCTCCCTGTGCCCGGCCACAGCTGCCAGCAAGTGCTTGCACTGGGCACTGCCCTCCCACTACTCCACCTGCCCGGGCATCAGCAGCCCGCAAAAGTGCCTCAGTGCTGCAAGCGTCCCCAGAGTGCCCCAGCCAGTCCTCCTCCCCCTCCCCCGGCTGGCACCGTGAGCTCCCCCATCCCCACCCTGGCCAAGCAGGGGCCATCCCATGAAATCCATCAGGGCCACGTGCTGGACCAGGCGTGTGAGCTGGGAGACGCTCGCATGCTAGGGTGCTAGCCCTGAGTACACCAGTTCGCCTGGCGCAGGGCTATGCCATGGGCCATCTCGCCAGCCGCTCACCACTGAGTGCCACCTCCAGAGCCCCCCTTACCCTGTCCACGAAGCACCTGGCCACGGCCACAGGGTCGCTGTTACAGCTGTCCAGGTCCTGCAGCAGCTCGCTGGGCAGAGAGAGAGACTGTCAGTCATGCAGGGCCCGCCAAGAGCACGCATGCTCCGGGTGACCCACGGGCCGGGCCTGCCAAGCACACGTGTTCTCCGGGGGACCCACGGGCCAGGCATGTGCTGCATGCATACAAGGCATGCCCCCCACCGCTCCCAGCACACAAACCCCCAAGCAGAGGGCAGGCAGCGGAGCATGCAGTGCGCCCGGCATGGTACCCACCTGCAGGGCAGGGCCCCTTCCAGTGCCAGCAGGGTTTGAAAACAAAGCAGGTGTTATGAGAGGAGACGCACGCACTGGCTGCCCCCTCTCCCCGGGGCCCTGGCCTGTCTGGCTCTCAGCCACACTGCCGGTGTGACAGTCGTACCACGCAGGCCCCGACCAGAGAGCGCAAAGAGCTCAATGGACAGGACCCCCCCACACCCCGCCCAAGGGCTCTCGGCTGGGACAGCCTCAGTGTCAAGCCAAGGGAGATGGGGAGGGATACAGACCGGAGCCGCTCCTCTGCCCTCCTAGGGCGGCTCCCTCTGACACTGCTGTCCTAGGGCCGGGGAGCGCCTCTCACCTCTGGAGACTGGCAACGAGGTCCCTGGCTCACAAGTCAGAAATCTGCAGGGGGGGGATTGAGGGGCACTGGCAGAGCTGGGGGGTGGGGGGGTGGGGAAGAGCCCAGGGCTGTGGGTTGCAATTGAGGGGCACTGGCAGAGCTGGGGGGTGGGAGGGAGAAGAGCCCAGGGCTGTGAGAACAGGGGCTGCGGGTTGGGATTGAGGGGCACTGGCAGAGCTGGGGGGTGGGAGGGAGAAGAGCCCAGGGCTGTGAGAACAGGGGCTGTGGGTTGGGATTGAGGGGCACTGGCAGAGCTTGGGGGGGGGCGGGAAGAGCCCAGGGCTGTGAGAACAGGGGCTGCGGGTTGGGATTGAGGGGCACTGGCAGAGCTTGGGGGGGGGGGGGGGGAAGAGCCCAGGGCTGTGAGAACAGGGGCTTGAGGGGCACTGGCAGAAGCCGGGGCACGGAGCCCGGGAGGCTCCCTAGGTGCCACAGTTCCTTTCTGCCGAGCACTAACCCCGACTTCTCCAATTCTAAGGGGAAGGCTGTCCTGGGGCATTTACTCCTCATCCCCTTTGGAGAGGGGGAGTGGAGGGGGTAGGGTGGGGCTGGAAGAGGTGGGGGTGGTAATGGAGTCGGCAGGGGCGGAGCAGGCGGGGGTCAGGGGAAGTAGGCTGGAGCAGGTCAGAGGGGCTCAGGCCACAGCAGGCAGGGGCAGGAATGAAGGGGGCTGGGCTGGAGGGCAGGGCCGGGATGGAGGGGCTGGGGTCAGGACGGAGCAGGTGGGGGGCAGGGACGGAGGGGGCCAGGATTACTGGGGTCGGGTCGGAGTGGGCGGTTCTGGGCCTGGCTCACCTGTTGAGTTCGTAGAGATCCTCGATGTTCCCAAAGAGCGCGCTGACCTGCTCCGGCCGCAGCAGCAGCTCCTCGGTGTCGATGATCTTCCCCAGGTAGTCCTGCCAGGCGCCCGCAGTGAGCCACGGCGCGGGCCAGCAAGCAGAGAGGCCCCCCAGCCCTCCCCTCCCGTCAGAGCCATCCAGGGGAGCTTCCCCCAGGCCAAGCGGGCTCCAGTCGGTGGTGGGAGCAGGGCTCGGGTCCCCCCTCCCCGTCCTGCTGCCCCAGGCAGCGCCATTCCCCACACCAACCCAGCCCGCCCTGGAGCCTGCCAGGGCAGAGCCAATGGGACAAGCTTCCCTGCGGGCAGCTTTATCCCCACAGAGCCCATCGACCCTGCCAGCACCCCCTGCCCATTTCCCTCACCCCCAGCCCCGGTGCATGCTGGGAGCCCACCCCACTAGCAGACCCCTCCCTGGAGAAGCCAGACCAGCAATATGGGGATGAAAGATGCCCCCTGAACCCTACCCCACGGGGCATTTAGGGGCATGGACCCAGCCAGCCTGGCACGGCACTGTGCCCCTCCCAGGTGCTGGTACCAGTGGGGCTGACAGCACAGCGGAGCCAGAGACCCCAGGCGCCCCTAGCTCCAGGGACGATGGGGTCGGGGGGGAGCCATGCGGCGCCGCACAGGGGCAGCAGGGGGTGCTGCTGTGAAGCGAGGCACAGAGCGGGCCAGCCTGTGTCTCTTGCCCAGCTGGGGTCGGGGGGCGGGGGCTGGCTCACCATCACAATGCTGCGCAGGTCCTCCACGTACGTGCGCTCCGACTCCACGAGCTCCAGCACGACGCGCTCCAGGTAGCTCAGCTTGCGTTTGGCGCCAGCAGGGGCCCGGGGGCCGAAGGGCGAGAGGGAGCGGGAGCCCTTGCGGCCCAGCCAGCCTCCCGGCGAGGCATTGTTGTTGCTGTTGTGCAGCTGGTTGACCCGCAGGGCGTCCCCCTCCTGGGCTGGCACATGGCCGGGGGCCTCGTCCTGCCCCTCCATGGGCATCCGGCTCACTGGGCGCTCCGGGGGGTGCCCGCCCGCCGCAGCACAGACGGGCATCCTGTCATTGCTGCCGGGGCAGGGCACTGCTGGCAGCCGGGGGGATTCTGGTGGGGGGAGAGGCAGCGTAGTTAGAGAGGGCAGGGCCCCACAGCCCTTCCTGCTCCCGACCCCATGCCATCGCCACACCTGCAGACTCAGCCTGAGGAGTGGCTGGGGGGAGCTTGGCTGGGGAGTGGCTGGACCCAGATGGCCGGGACAGGAGCAAGCGCTCAGAGCCATGCTTCGACCCCATGCCCACCTGGTCCCAGCCCCCCACGGCCGGACGGTGCCAGAGCAGCCCAGGGCCAGGCCACCTCAGGGCACTGCTCGAGGCCCAGCGTCTGACCAATGCTCCCCACAGCTGGGCTGTCAGACACAGCTGCCAGGCAGCCCAATACCACAGGCCCTGGGCCGGCTCTAGTGACCACTGGACACGGCCCGTGGGTCACGCTCATGGCCCCCACTGCCAGGCTGCAGCACTGCAGCCAGGACGGGGCACAGAGGGGATGGGGGCAGGGCTCACAGTGCCAGGCTATGCATCGTGTGCATCAGACAGCTCAGTGCTGGCCCGGGGCCACCATGGCAACTGAACTCCGGGGCAGGTAACCATCTCCAGGAGCCCCACAGGCAGGGTCCCGGGCACCCAATCCCTCCAGGCGGCCAGTGGCTAGCATGGAACGAGGCCCCTACCCCTCACAGAAGGGGAAGGGCTGGGTCAGCAGGGGCAGGGTTTTGCCCCCACCCCAGAGGCTGGAACTGCCCAGATGCATTTGCCTGGGGACACAGGCCCTTTGTTCTACACACGCATGCCAGCTGGCAGACATGGACAGGGCCCCTGCCTCCCCAAAGGCTGGGACCAGGCCACTCCCTCCCTACCATAGCCTGGGTGAGCCCCTGGCTCTGCGTTCCCCTGGCCAGGAGGGGTGCGACCGGCCTCGCCAGCACTCCCAGGGGTCCCTGCTTTCACTGAAAGAGAATCAAAGCAGTCTCCAGTTACTCTGGTTGTCAAGAAAACCTCCAAAACGTGCCCCAGGGTGCCCAACACAGAGTCTGAGCCCATCGCTGTGGGGGAGGGGAGCTATCCCAGGTGTGACCAACCCAGCCAGCGACACTGCCTGAGTCTCCTGAACGTCTGAGCCCATGTTGGGCGGGGTGGAAGTAGCCCCGGGTGTAAGCGACGGGCCTGAGTCTCTCTGAGCTGTGCCCTGCCCTGTTCAGTTCACTGACGGAGATGGCAGTGACAGAAGCTTGACACTCACTTTGTGAACGCTTTCATTGCACATGGCAGCGCGGCAGGAGAGGGGCAGGGAGCCTGCTAGGTTAGAAAGCAGCAGTCTATGAGGACACCTGGACGCTGCTACCATCCACTGCCCCCTTCCTGCCTGAGAGACTGGCCAGGCCCTAGAGGAGAGGGCTGACACCACAGTCCTGGCACCATGGCTCCCAGCTCCTGGCCTGGCCGGTTTATTCCTTACTGTTGTGGGACACGGGGAGATAGGAGATCTCACTGCCATGGACAGGCAGTGCTTGAATGCCACATGGCGGGGCCATCGGACTCAATGCTCTCTCAATGGGGAAGGCAGCTCCAGCTGGAAAAGTACCCGCCATGGGGCTGGCCAAGCAAGGCTCAGCTCCCGGCTTGCGACCACAGGGGGCAGCACTGCCTGGCTTCAGGGCATGGAAAATTGCAACCAAAACGTCCTCTGGCCCAAGTAGTTTAAATACCTCCAAGGAAGGGTCTGCAGGTCAGATCTGCCCTCAGTGACCCCTCTGCAGCCTGAGCAACCCCCGTGCACCTCACCGGCTGCAGAGAGGCGTGCACAGGGTGGGAATTCTGCCGACAGTGCACTAGCAGGACCGGAATCCACCATCCCTCTCAGCCGGGCTGGCTCTGCCGGGCTGCCAGGGGAGGCAGATAGGCTCACGGGGGAGTGATCCCCATTTTCCACATGGGGAATGTGGCACAGAGATTCACACTGAGCAGTTCTAGTGACATCTGGGCACAGCTGGGGCTGGACTGTCGGAAATGCAGAGCCCCGCCCTGTCGCGCCTCGCGACTCCCAGCTGGAGCAGTGGGTACCCAATGCCCCTCGAAAGTGGGGTCCCCAGTACCACTCCTCAGGTGCCCAGAAAACTTGGGTCCCCAGATCAGTGTAAAACCTCTGGTCTAAATGACACCAAGGTCATGAACGGGGTCAGGGCCAGAGCAGGACGCAGACCTTCCAAGTCCCAGGACTTAACCACATGGCCAGCCGACTTCTGCGCCCAGCCACAGAGTGACAACCATGCCAACATCCCACCCCTCCTCCTAGGAAGCGCCCGGGGAGCAAGCAGGGGCCCTTTCGCAGAGGGCAGCTGCACGGGTGGGCAGGTCCATCCTCACTGGGCCAGATTTCTCAGTTTGGGCTGCATAGGCCAGGCCAAGAGATCCCAACAGCGCTGCCGGCCTGAAAACAACAAGCCATTTCCCATGTGCACAGCAGCAAAGAATGCCAGCAATTTCTGACTCTGCAAAAAGGCCTTTCCCTCCCAGAGACACATGCAGAGTCCCACACAGCCCACGGGCGCCCTCACAGCCCCACCGGCATGCTCACAGATACCGTCTCTCCCACAGCCCCTCACAGGCACACGCCGCGGCAGTCTCTCCCACACACACAGTCACGCGCACGCAGAGTCTCACACACAATCACACGCAGCCCCACAGGCCATCTCACCGACACACAGAGATGGCGACCGCCAGGTGTGCGTGCGTCTGACTCATCCCCTCGCAGCCAGCTGGACGGGAAGTTACCCAGCTGCCCCAGAAGAAGACAGCGCCGCCGGCAGGCTGAGACACACCAGCCCAAAGGCTTAGACGCGGCTGAGAACTGGGGCTCAGCACCGGAAACGCCTCCCGGCCCATCACCAAAGCACCAGGCCTGCAGCACTGTCACAGGGGTCCAGCACCAAGTCCTGAAGGTCAGGGAGCCCCATGGGGTCGATCTAAAATTGCAGCCTGGCTGAAGGGGACCTGCTGCTCTCAGGCCCAGGGTGCGGGACTCTGCTCAGCCCCCACCCCCCAGCAATTAGCCATTCCCTCCCCCCACCCAGCAGGGCTCTGCATTCTTTGCAGCATGTGTAACCAGGATCACACCCTCCCTTCCCTCCCCGCCCCCCCCCCCCACTGCTGGGCAGGGCAGGCGTGTGGCTGCAGGCCTGCAACACTCAGGCTCCCTTTAGCAGCCAGCGACACCCCACCGCTGTGCCTGCTATCTCCTCCTCCCCCACACCTCCCCAACCCCCCGCCAGGGCCGCGCCCCCAGGACTCAGCCCCAAGTTGTGGCCTCGGCCTCCCCCCCTTACCCCAGAGCTTGGAGATGAGGACAGGGAGCAAGGGCAGGCTGATCTTCTCCTCCCAGATGAACATGCCCGTCTCAGCACGCAGGGATGGGCCAGGGGACTGGCTGGGGGGAGCTCGCACTGCCTTCCTGGGGAGCGACCCGAGAGAGAGTGGGGCAGGGCGCGGAGGCTGCTGTCGTCAGACCTCACCTGGAGCCGCTCTGGGCACCGCCCCCTCCATAGGAGCGGCATGTCAGCGCCACGCCCACGGGGAACTCACCCGCTAGGCCGCCAGCCATGCACAGCGAGAGCCGGGCCTGAGCCAGAGCCCACCAGCCTTGCCCACCTGCGCTCAGGCCACGAAGGGACCCAGCAAGCATGTCCCTACAGCTCCTCCCCCCCGACAGCCCTGAAATGTAACCAGCTCTGGGGCGGAGAGCAGCCGCCAGGGGACCCAGAGGGGTGGGGAGCGATTCCAGACCTGGCTGCATTCTGGGCACAGCACATGGGAAAGGCACCAGGGGACCAGGAGGGCCTGCCTCAGGGAGAGCGGCACCAGACCCCCATTGACCCTCCAGGAGCGGGAAGGGCTGCGCTGACCTTGCAAGATAGAGGGAAAGGGGTGGGGGGGTGTTGGGGGCCTGTTTCTGACCCATCTCAGGGTCCGAGCAGCTCACAGGGAGCACGTTAATTTCCCTGGGGGGTGGGGAGAGGGGGTCACAGCCCTGCTGCCGCGCTCTTGGGCCAAGGTTTGCAAGAACCGAGCTCACAGAACGGTATTACAGCCACACCTGCAGAACCGGCCGAGCTGGGGCCTGCTCCCCTGTGTTGTACCAGGCGCAGCCCAGACCCTCGACCCTCGGGGCCACCACACGCACCAGCCAGGCTGCTCGCCCAGCCAGGGGGTCCCGGCCTCTGCTCCCCCTCTGCAAAGCAAGGTGGCCTGCAGCCCACACCCCCCCCCGAGGACCCAGCGCACAGCACGCCCGCCGCAGGCAGCGGCCTGCTCCCAGTGAGTGCCCGCTGCAGCAGGGGTCCCCGGCATGCGACCCCCGCCACCCTCAAACAGACCACGGACTCGGAGCTGCTGCACAGAGACAACTCTTCAAGGTGAGCTATGCCAGGCCAGAGCCCTGGTGACCCTTTGGAGCTGGGGGCAGGCACAGCTAGAACAGGGCCACCCACAGCAGAACACAGCTGGGGGGCTCCCCATGTGCCCCAGATGCCTGGCGCACTGCCAGGGACAGAGGCAGAGGCGACATTTGGCAAAGCTTTCCCACGGAAAACAGAAGCCCTTCCCAGCACCAAGGGGACCCCCTCTCCAGGAAAGGGGATGTCACGGCCACAGTTTATTGGCACAAATAGCCACCCTGTGGAACAGCAAAATTTGGGAGTCTGCCAGCTCCCATGATTGTATCCCAAGCCTGGCGCTATGTGGTGGCACCTCCGTGGTGCCTTCCTTCAATCCCCAGCTCCCGGAGTCAGGGGAGGCTGCGAGAACCTTGGCTTTCTCTTTGAAACCGTGACACGAAAGGCTCCACTCAGGAGAAAGAGGAACACCCCCCCCCCCCTTTCTAAAGATCTCCTGATTTTCAAGCCAGGCTCCTGATGTCTGAATGGCCGAGGCTGGGGATACTGGGGGAGGGGAAATCCTCTCAAACCGGCAGTAAAACAACCGGCTACATTTTTCAGCAGCTCTAAGGCAGAGGGGAGAATCTGGGCCTTTGTAAATCAGCAGGCCACCTCTGACCATCCAGCCTGCCCTGCCGTACAACCAGCCAGCATTCCCTAGCAATCCCTGTGGCCAGCACAGAGCTCAGGGCTGAGCTGGAGCAGAGCTGTAGAGAGGCAATCCAGACTGGATTTACAGGCGCCAAGTGCCCGCAACTCTCCTGTGCTTGGGTCCGCTGTTCCGATGGTTAATTTCCCTCCCTGTTAAACATGGGCCCCTTATCTCCCCCCTGGATTTGTCACTTCAGCTCCCAGCCCCAGGCTGGTAGAGGGAAGAGCCCCTGGTTAGCAGAAATCATCTCCCCTCTTAGGGACCTGGAGACCATTAACTAGACTCGTCTCTCCATGTGCATGGCGGGGCTCAATATGAACATAGCCAGGGAGCTCCAGATGCCAGTCAGGCAGGACAGCAAGCGCCTGCGATAAGCAGAGCCCCTGGAGCCTGGCAGGGGATGGCATGTGTGAGAGATCAGAGCCTGGATGTGGGGCATGGGCCCCGGGGGCACTGGAGCATGCAGAGCTCTCCAGTGGGGAGGGAGATCCCTGGGGCAAAGGAACCGGTCAGACCGGCTGGGGAACGCTCTTCCCGCTCCCTAAGGGCAAGTGGTCACAGAGGGGCCACTGTGGGAACCTGCCCATGGTTGTGGCCCTGGCTCCAGTGGGAGCAGCCCCTAGTCCGGCTGGGCCCTTGGCCAAGGGAGCCAGCTGGCCAGCGGCTGCAGAGAGCATCTGCCTGGCACTAATCAATGCCCAGCAGAGACACCTAAGCCGCTTTGCCAGGCAGGGGAGGGGATTTCCCAGCATCAGGGATCCTGACTGGAAACAACCTGTTTAACCCCGTCTGCGCCAGAGAGCCTGAAGGAGTAGCAGCTGCCCCACAATGACCCTGGCGCAAAATACAGCAGCAAAGGCCCATGGCACGAGTGCTCGGCATGGTCAGAGGCGGCAGCCTGGCCCAGCAGTTAGGTCACTGCACCAGGACACCTGGGTTCTGTTCCTGACATTCTGCTGGGTGACCTTGGACAAGTCCCCTCCCCTCTCTGTGCCTCAGTTTCCCCTCTCACCCTTGGCCTAGCCAGACTGGGAACTCTTGGGAGCAGAGGTGGTGTCCACGCAGTGACAGGGCCCTGATCTCAGCTGGGGAGTCAGGAAGCTGCCTAAAAAAGCAGGGAAGTGGGGGTTCAAGGCGGGGGAGAGAGAAAGAGTATCTCTGGATTCGATAACCCACCTCCTGGAGCACAGCAAGCAGCCAGCCACCCTCCGGCATCTAACAGCTGCCCCACACCTCCACAGCTAGTTCACAGCCTCAGTCCTCTGCAAAGGCAGCTGTGGGTCAGGACCCAGCTCCGTCCAGCAGGGCCCCCATAGCCAAGGAAAGGAGAAGAGGACCACGCCCCTGCAGGGACCTGCCAACATAGACTCAGTTTCCCCAGGAAGCACTCGGTTGCTGTGGCGATGGGCACTACAGAAACCCTTGAGGAGAGTAGCATGGAAACCACACAGCTCTCGTCTCAGAGCCACACGCTGCACCTCCTGCCCACCCCAGACCTTTCAACAGCAGTGTCCACTCCAGAAGGGACAGGCTCATCTGCAAACCCACCCTCCACCCCCAGGCTCCTGGGAAGTTCAGGCCCCTTTCCCAGCTCTGCTTGGGTGAGAGCTCTCCTGGGCTTCAATTTCATTCCCTCACTTTGGTCCAAGAATTGAGCTTCCGTGGGAGCCCTGCCAGTGCCCACAGATCCCAGGCAGCCCAGAGGCAGCGAGATGGGTGAGGGACGTATGTGGTAGGGAGGAGCTGGTCACAGGCCAACTGATTCTCTTCCCAGCCCCGGGCACAAACTAGTGCAACATGGGTGCCAGCCAGGGATTGCCAATGTGCACCCATGCCATGCTCTTCCACGCCATGGCATGCCCCACATATGAGGGGCTGTGGGGAGGGGATTCCCCCCACTGGTTGGGAGGGCCAGCTAGATGTTCGCAGTCAACCTCCGGTCCTTTTGTATAGCATGAAAAGAACAGGAAAATCTGCCCCAGCAACCATACAGGGATCCTCACCCCAGCACTGAGATGCAGCCACTTCTGGAAAGGGCGCAAGCTTTCTTTGCCAAGCTTACTGCACCATCACAGGGATTCCTGCGAGGGACCAGCTGTGACACGGCCTGGCCCGCACATCCCGTAGCATGCTGAGGCTCCAAGCATTCCCTGGATGGCAGCAGGAAGCCCCCAGCACACAACCGAGCCCCCCCCCTCCATGCAAATGACAGCCTCCCATGCAAATGACAGCTTCCATGCAAATGACAGCCACGAGGGGCGGGGAGCCGCACCCAGCCCCAGGCAGGACAGCCGGGAGCGGGTGAGCATCCACCTTAGCTAGGAACGCACAGTGCCGGGGTGGAATGATGGCTGGTACTGCCATTCCCACAGTGCTGGATTCCTCCGGGCACTCCTGAGCACGCCATGGGCATGCTGCCCTGCCCCGGAACCTTCAGCCTGGGGCTTGGGTGGACTGACCTCCAACAGCCCATGCCAGCGCATCACCTCTCTGCCCCAAGGCCAGAACTCAGTCAGACTTGCCTCTGGCGGCGAGGCCCCAAATCAGAGCCGTGGCACGGACGCGGGAGGAGAGCCGAACCGTGGCGCGGGCCAGAGGGATTACAGAATTGGAGGGTGTGGGAAGGAAACCAGGAAACATCAATCCATGTCCCTGGAAGTGCAGCACAGCCCCGAAATGGCACATCGCAGGGATCCCGGGTGTATCTGCGAACCTCAGTGCCACCCTAATATCGCTTCTCATTCACGTGGCCAAGCAAAGGAGCCGCTGGGGGAAGGAAGCAGTTTCTGAGAAGATCTGTCTTGGGGCTTGTCGTCCCTGCAGAGTTCACAAGAGCACTGCCCCTAGCTCGAGTCCCATCCACACGCTAACCCCCTTCCCTCCAGCGCCTGGTGCGGTTACCCCACACCAGCTGGCCCCTCCCAGGGACGAGGGAACACTCGAGCACACAGCGCATCCGCTGCTAACATGACCACACTGCAAGCCAGGCTAGTCCTCCCAAGCTATCCCACAATTCCTCCCCACGTGCCCGGAAAGGACAATTCACTGGGAAAGAATGCATAGAGCGGCTCAGCTTTCTGCAGCACAGAGAGCCCCAGATACAACCCCAGGGGGCCTAGCGCCCCACACGAGTGTCAGTGTGGACACAGCAAGCCCCCTGTTACTGCGCAGTGAGGCTGCTCTCACTCCAGCTAGGCGGCCTCCCGCTACCTCTGCGGCGAAGACGTACCCTCGGAGATGCAGCCCACAACATGAAAACACCCCCAGACGCACAGCTGTACCAGCCCAGAGTGCTTTGCAAATGGAGCCACCTGACAGACATGCCGCACGTGGGGAGCACTGTCTCTGTCACTGATATGTGACCACTTCTGGGCTGGAACGTGGTAGCTGCTTAACACAGAGCAACACTACAGTAAAGGAGCAGAGGATGCTCCAACGGGAATGGCTTGGAAAATTATTTAGCGCCTCCAGCCATAGCAAGTAGGTGCTGCTTATAAAGAGAAAAGACAAACTGTGTGAACCCACCACCATGGGCTCAGAACTCAGGCTGGTGGAACGTAATTATTTAGGACACTGAAGCCTACGCCCTGTGCTTGTGAGAAGTGATGTGGGATCTTTAATGACCTTATTTACATCTCACCTGCAGCATAGCACCTCCAGACATCACAGCATGTACCCACCTCAGTCCAGAGCTGGGTGAAGAGCTAAATAGACAAAGGGTGGAAGGGGGAAACCGAGGCACGGGGAGACCAATGGACTTGCCCAAGGTCACTGGCAGAGCCAGGTTCTGGCTTCCCACCCATCCATTCCACCCCACTGCCTCCCATCATGCTAAGCCACTGGTCCAGCAGGAAGAATGGCCCCTATGGACAATGCCAGCAGAACAGTGGGAGGTCACCCATCCAAGCAGCATGCCCAGTGCCATTTGGCAGGGAAGCGGTTAACACAGTCAGCATGTGAGTGGCTAGGAAGAGGCTTTGAAGCTAAAGAGCACTCGCCTCCTGGAGAAGAGGCTGATAAAAGTGTTATTCAGAAGTACATTCTGCTGGCGTCTCACATTCTCTGCATTGCTCACTGATTGGCAGGGCAGGGAGCGCAGGCCAGGGATTTCAGGGGGGCCCGATTCTCAGACTGCTGAGCACCCACCTCTCAAAAAAAATCAGGTCCTTTTAAAGGGTCTTTGGGTGGCGGAGACAGCTGGGAACAGGGGAATTGTCAGACTGGGCCGTGGTCCATTCAGCCCAGCATCCCGGCAGCAGCAGGTAGGAGGCGTAGGATCCGTGGAGTGGCTACTGCAGAATAACCTGCTCCCCACACAGCGCTCAGTCTGGTCTCACAGCCGGCGATCAGCTAAAGCCCCGAAGCGGGAGGTCCAATATCCCTTCCTCGATCAGTTAGTCAAATCCCTATTGAACTCTGGACTACCCCTGTCCGCTGCTGGCCATCAGGCTATTCTAGTCTCTCCCTTGGGCGTCACAGACAGAGGTTTCTCCTCTCGAGCAGCAGCTGAAGCCAGTGGCCCTCAAGCACCCAGATTCCTCTCCCCGTGCCAGCCCACGTGGAGCACGATCTATCTGCCAGAGTCTCCGCCTGTTGGGGGACGCCCAGGGGTGCCAGCTGGCGTTTGGTGGTCCAGCAAGATCTTGCTGCTGGCCATTGGAGGAGAAACTGCCGCAGGCCACAGCCACGAGGGTCCCTCTCTATTAGGAGCTAGGCATGCTGGCAGCAGCCCGGGGTTGTACCACTCTTCCCAGCCAAGGCAGGGGCAGAAGGGACCTTCGCCTCCATGGTCCGGTTGCCCTGCCCCAGCAGAGGCAGCAGGGCTGGGGGAGTTGGCACGTGCAAGGCACAGGACGTCACACTGCTCTGAGCGGGGAGGGGGCATGGGGTACTGCGGCACCACCAGCGCTCTCACCATCGCTCCCCCCAGCAGGGCAGGGCCTGGCAAAGCACCTCAGCCGGAGGCTTCCCGAGAGGCTCTAGCGAGGGCACGCTGCCCATCGGCAGGGCTGGAGCGAGAGACCATAAACACAGGGCAGGGGCCGACTCAGGAACCAATCTTTGTGGACGCTGCTGCTGCCACTCACCCTTTGCCGACCAACCGTGTGAGCCTCCACGCTTGTGCCAGCAGCCTCCGGCTAATTCCACTTCCCCCGGGGCAGAGCCCAAACCAGCCCTGCCCCGGCTCCACTCCCAGCTTGACTCTGCCCCTGAACGGGGCTGAACCCCCGGCCCGGGTGGGAGTCCCAGGATACGCTCCTCGGAGAGGTAGCACGTCGGAACCCAGCTTCAGACCCTGATCCCTCCTGCACTTAATAGACACTGTCGATCTCTCCAAACAAAGCCACAGCCTTTGCCATGCACCTGTCCCCCCCAGCCTTAAATCAGAGCCCTGCATCTAACGCTGCCTGCTGAATCTCAGGCAACAGCCCCAGGGTTTGCAGAGCGGAAGTGGCAGAGGGAAGGGGACAGGCAAACTGGAGCTGGGACTGGAATTCAAAGCATCTCTCTGCAGCTCAGTGGCTAGAGCCCTGGACTGGACCTCGGGAGACTTGGGTTCTATTCCTGACTCCGCCACCAGCCTGCTGGGTAACCTCGGGCAAGTCCCTGCCCCCTTCAGTTTCCAACATCTGTAAAATGGGGATAAAGATACTGACCTGCTCTGTGAAGGGTTTTGAGATCAATGGCTGAAAAGCACGATGGATTACCATTACTGACACCTGGGGGGCTGGGGCCGTTCCCATTGGAGGGGATTTGTGCTTCAGTAGTCTTTGCGGCTTGCCTCTAAATGCCACCCACCAAGTGCTAGGTCCACCCCAGCCCTGCTGTCCTTCCAAGATGCACTAATCTGCTCAGCACAATGGCCTGAGATTATGGTCCTGCCGGGGGGGAACGTCGCCACTCGCTGGAGGAGCCGTGCCTCCCCGGCTATGTACAGCCCCACTGGCACTCTCCCTGCTGCCCATCCCTGAGCGTCCCTCCCTGTCAGCGGGGCAGTGAGAGCCTTTATCCTCTTACTCTAACCCCCGCCAACGCTCCCCCAGGAAGCACGTGGCAGATTTTCTCCCTGCAACCTCCTCAACCACCAGATTAGACCCAACTTTAAACCCAGGAGGCGCCACTTTGAAATGCAGCCCGGCCTGGAAAGAGCCGCTGTCACGGAGTGTGGGGGAGTCCGGGGCCTGCACCCCTCTTCCTGGGATTCACTGCAACTCTCAGCCAGCCAGTAAAACGGAAGGTTTATTGGACAATAGGAACACAGTCTAAAACAGAGCTTGGGGGTACAACCAGGACCCCTCAGGCAAATCCTTCTGCGGGGGCAGGGAGCTTAGACCCCAGAACTGGGGTTCCCTGGGTTCCTTCACCCAGCACCAAACTGAAACCAAAACCCCCCCAGCAGGCTCTCTCCTGTAGCTTTTGTCCAGTTTCCCAGGCAGAGTTGTTACCTCCCCCTCCCGGCTCAGGTGACATGCTCTCAGGTCTCCCATCCCCAGTGAAACTCCCCTGCCACATTCCCAGGTCAACACTCCCCCCTCTCTGCTGCTTCACAGCCCCCGAAACAGTCGCTCAGACTGGCCTCCCCTTCCAACCCAGAGAGCCAGGGGATACACCCCCTAGAGCCTCCCCTGCTCCGCTCCAAGACAGCTCTCCCCAACCCAGGCCTCAGACAGAACCAAGGACAGGTGCTGGACAATACAGCCACAGATCTCTGCTTCCTCCCACCACACCCAGGGGAATGCCCCTTAGTCAGGGGCATGCGTAATTCCACGGGCAAGTTCACGATAGAAAGGTAAGGGAGGCATCACCTGATTAATTTTTAAAAAAACCCTACAGAACCATAATTTCAATGGTGTCACCCTCTGTGGCATGGCTGTGTGTGTGTGAGAGAGAGAGAGAGAGAGACTCACTGCACCCTCCTGCAGCTCCAGGTCGTCTGGTTGGTGGAAATTTTGTTGATACAATGTCATTGGAAATGAGTCGCGTTTGGGATCATTCAAAATCCCTTTCTCCCCCAAGCCCGATGATACCAAACCTGACAAGCCTAGAACAATGAGGCAGCTCTGTATTCCAGAAAAGGTTTAAAAATCAAGGTGTTTTTAAATTATACTTTAGCACTGGCCTGTCAAACCCGCAGCCCTTGCGAAGGTAAATGGGGGCCCTCGACCGACAGTCCTGCGTGATCAGTTAATGCATAGAACAGGAGACCCGGTTAATTTTTTTAACATTACAGAGAACTACAAGTGGACGGGGGGCTTTAAGTTGAATGGCTTCTTTTTTGCCAACGATGGCAAAGCAGTGATATTGATTATCCAGTTTGGTTTATTATGCCAAAAGAGTTGTAATGAGGTGCTGGTTAAGAGATCAGCTTCCAGACAGAAATTACTGGACTCCATCCACAAATGGTATGCCCACAGTTCCAGACTGTGAATTAATTACAATCCCAAGGTAATGTATTACAAAATCCTTGGTTTTACTTTGGGCTTGATCACCTTTAGTTACCAACGGGGAGACGAAGAACACTGACTAGTTGATGAACTCATGGAGAATACCACCATGGAGGGACCTGGTTAAACACAATGCTCCGTGGCACCTTACTTATAAGAAGTGCAGGTTTTCTGTGCTGCTGGAATGCGTGAGCAAATAGATCTGCGGAACTGAATCAAAATGTGGTGACACACTAGACATGGGCCTTTACAGGCCTGTCCAACAGCTAATAATGCCCCCAACAATCTTCATTGACAGTGGATTCTATGTCCTGGCAAATCGCACATATCAGTCACAGTGACACGTGCAGTCGGCTCCTTTGTTGAGCTCTCGGGGACTCGGCGCAGTGACAGTTACTGTGAACCAAATTCTTGCATGCACGTAAACACTCGCTGCCCTTCAAAAATGCTACCTAGATATCTTCTCTGGAAAGCAATCTGATGTGTTTGAAGTCACTCCCCAAAGGGGACAGGACTTGCAAGACCAGTTCCCCACATCCAGCTCTCAATGACCTGTTGCACGCAATGGAAAGCTGCAATAGCACAGAACGGATCAAGCAATCAGTGACAAAGCCAACTTTCAGGATGGCGTGGAGACACATGAAGATGGTTGAGTCTTCGCTGCGCTTTATTCAACCTGTCAGGACTGCTCATTGCAATTTGCACCTCAAAGCACTGGAAGACTTTGCAAAACACATTTTTGCTTTAGGTGTAACCAACTATTCTGCGATGAGATTGCGTAGTTCCTTGCTGAAACAAGAGGTATAGAAAAGCCTGACTATGACATAGCAGAGGAATTCCAGCAAGGGAAATTGGGCTGTCAAAAGGTCAGCAGATCCCCTCTGGGCCCTTGGTTCAGACGAAGCCCTAGAATATGAAAACAGAGCAATGGAAGTCACTAGGGGGTTGGTGGGCATAACACAGCAGCCAAATGATCTTTCCCGGTTTTTCCTGACAACCCTAGAACTCCATCGAATTTGGAACAAAACAGTAAGAACTGCTGGGATAGCTTCCCCACAAGTAACCAAGCGCCAGCTAGATTATTAGATGCCACAAAGGGGCAATTTTAAAGCTACAGGAGGAACTTACATGCACTGGCAACCCATTTGAGTCTGATGGACTGAAGTACATTAATATCACAACGAAAGCAGTCTTCAGCAATGAGGTAGCTACAGATGCCAGAGCGGATACTTTGGGTTTTGAAGCTTTCAAAACCCAAAGAATTATCCAAGGCTGTGTCAATCTACAGGCTCCAATCAAGAAGCCTAAAGGTGCGTTTGAATGCAAAGAAAAAAGTCAGAGTGAAGGTGGCAGGAACTATTAAAGAGCTAACCGCAGAGAGGTTGCTGTTTGTTCGTCTCCTGGTCATGTCCGGATCTCAGCATGATGCTGATCCTACATGAGACTTTGGAAAGTACAAGTTCTCCATGGTACCAGGATCAATGTTTGAATGTGACAGAACAATGCATACGTGCCAGGCAAAAAGCAAACTAACACACATCTTGTACCTTGTGGCAGCGGAGGACTTCCAGGGTAGCAATCGCAGATGGCATGGCAAAGGTACACTTCATTAGGAGGCTACCAGGAAGATACTGGATCTATGACAAAGTCCACCTCATGTTCGACACATACGCAGAGGAATCCATTAGAAATATTACCAGACAGAAGAGCAGCGCACCTGTCCAATAAAAAAATCACTGACTCCACAAACATCTCCAGCGTCACAATGCAGAAGCTACTGTGTGGTACCAGCACGAAGGAGGAGTTAACTGCACACCTTGCAGGGAAAATGCTTCAGCATCCAAAGAACTGCTGGAAGAATTTTGCCATTGCATGGTGCAATAAAGTTGCTGCCTTGCACTACTCAGAGGAGTTTTTCCGTAGGTCTCATGAGGCAGCTGACACTCAAATACCTTGCCTGCCATCCCTGCAATGGAGCAAGGCCCTACTAAACTCCCGATTTTACACAGGACACAGATGTTCCAGTGCTCTCAGAGAGACGTTACTCAAAATATCTGCAAGATGCCGGTTTTGTGCCTGTTGCTGGGGAACAGAATCGCTGGATATCTCTCAGAGATGCGCCCTTATCAATCGGACCATTAATACCACCCACTGCCAGGTTTCCACGCCCTTTCAGGATGTGACGCTCCTGGAAGGCTGCCTGGAAAGAGCAAATTATCTTCCTGGAAGGCATTTGATTCAGCCTCCGAAGACTCTCTCCTCGCTCTGGAGGTGTTCAGAATGGCTGAGAAAGACCGATGAGACCATAAGTGCACGGGAGCGGTTTGTATGCCAAGATTATCATTTGAAGACCAACGTTATGGAGCTTGCAGATGGATGTTTATCAAGAAGCAGAGAAAAATCACCACCAACAATGTATTTGTTTATCAAGAGGGCAAATGATCAAGCAGTGGAATGACTCCAGGATGGCCAAGCACATTCAAAACTACCCTCCCCTATCCGGCATGGATGGATTGATCACACCACTTTCGTGTGCTGCCAAATCAATCCTTCAGCCAACCAAATACTCGGATGCAAAGACCAGATGCACACTGCCCGGCAGATGTTTGGCCAGCAGCCTGCCCTGTATGGAGCCGTGCGAGTGCGTCACGGACAAGGATCAGCGTGACAAAGTGTCTACTAGCAGCGTGCTGGAAGGAGATAACACTGATGAGGACTTTGGGGAATAAACGTTTGCAGTCCTACGTGTCTATACTTAGTCCTGCTTTGAGTGCAGGGGACTGGACTAGATGACCTCTTTAGGTCCCTTCCAGTCCTACGAGTTTATGTCAAGGCCAACTCCCCTAGAATGACCAAAGATCAATGTCTTTTTTATGTACCATCAAGACACCCCTGAGTTCAAGTATAACTAAAATCTACATTGATCATTAACCATTCTCTCGACTGTAGATCTACATCATTGTCCTAGGTTTGTCAGGTTTGGTACCATATGTCCATGGGAGAAAGGGCTTTCGAACGATCCCCAGCTCGACTCATTTCTGACAACACTGGGTCATCAACATTTCCACCAACCAGAGAACCTGGAGCTGGGAGCCGGGGGAGAAGCAAGCCCCCACCCCATGTCACAGATGGTGACACCATTGAAACCACGGTTCTGTAGATTTTTAAGAATCAGTTGACCCCTCCCTCACCTTTTGAGCACTAACTCGCCCATGGAATGAGATTTCACTATGTTATGCTCCCAGACTGCTGGGAGTGAAGAGGAATTGGGCAGTACCCCTTTAAATACTTTGGGAGCCCACTAGCAGGCTCTGTGTTGTAGAACCCAGCAGTGGGCAGATGCAGCCAGTGTTCAGTGAACACAGCTGAACGCCCACGTGTCTCCTTGAGGCTGTCACCGTGGGGCAGAGGGCAGAAGCCACCCCACCAGCCCAGGGGGTCTATCAAGCAGGGAGACTGGCATGCAGAATGCCTGAGTTCAATTCCCAGCTCTGCTACCAACTTGGGGCAAGTTCCTTCACCTGCCTGGTGCCTTGGCTCTGCAAGCTGAGGCTAGCCCCTCCCTCACCACAGAGGGCCAAGCCACTGTGAGGTGGTCAGATGCTGCAGGGCCAGGGGAACCCCAAGGTAGCAAGGAGACTCTGCCAGCTCTCCGCTGCAAGACCCACAGCCACCCTGGGAACAGCCCTGAGGGCCCATCGCTGCTGGGTCCCTCTGCAGGGGCAGGAGAGCCCTGTTGGAATTGGGCAGCCTGAGCCCATCCTAGGGCTGGAGTCAGGGGGGAGGGATGTGCCGCCCAGCTCCCTGTGGCCCCTCTGGAGCCCAGCCGTCCCAGACAGCACCCTGCCGCTCACCTCGGCTTTCCGATCACAGCCGGGACCGGTGCAGGGCTCACAATAACCCCGGGATGTGCGTTCCCCCCCAGCTCCTGCCCTGGCAGCCCAGACCCTCAGAACATGGGGTAGCCTCAGAGACCAGGCTGAGATACAGGAGGCGGAGCACAGCTGCCGGCACTCGCCCTGGCGCTGGGCACGTGGCTGGAGTGGGAAGCCGAGAACAAGCAACAGGGAAGCAAAGCCATGGTGCCAGGCCTGGCACAGCAAGGCTGCAAGAGCCAGCGGTGCAAGAGGGAAGCCAGCCCTGGGTCTGCAGCCCTCCGCCTGGCAGCACCAAAGACACAACCCTCAGCCCTGCCTCTCCCACTTCCCGTGCTCGCCGTGGGAAAACATTACCGGAGAAACCTGGCACCGGCTAAAGGACTTAAAGGGACGTGCTCTGATATTATACAGCCACACACCAAAACTCCCTGCCCTTTGAGCTCAGCCCAGTTAAAGGCAGCACTTGCCCCTCTCACAATACCGGGCTCCAAGCCCCAGCACGCAGCACCCTGGCATCAGCTCAGCAACACTAGTCCCTTCACAGCACCTGGCCCCTGCCTTCTGCCACCTTGGGGGAGCCACAGCCAAGCTGGGCACAGGAGCGTCAGGGAGTCAAGCACCCAGATCCAGCTCCTTTTCATCACCCATTGAGCCGGGCACCCGACTCCCCATGGCCCTGCGAAATTTCAGCCAATAATCTTACAGTCATAATTAGTAGTAGTTACATGTGTGAATGCTTAGAAACCTCAGCTGAGATCAGGGCCCTGTTGTGCCAGGCACTGCAGTGAGAAATTCTCTGACCCCAGCTGAGATCAGGACCCTGCTGTGCCAGGTGCTACCCAGGCCCGCAGGAAGAGACAGGCCCTGCCCCAGCTGAGATCAGGACCCCGTTGTGCCGAGTGCTGCAGAGACACACGGTGACAGTCCCTGCCCTGAACAGCTAGACAGACAGAGGGTGGGAGGGGAAATGGCTGGCCAAGGTCACCCCACAGGCCAGCAGAAGGGCCAGGAATAGGACCCAGCTCAGAGCCCTGCAGGCTCCAATGCATTTCTCCAATAAATAAACCCTACCAGGCGCTGGCCAGGGAGGGGCTGCTGCTGGCGGCACCAGAACCCCTGAACAACCCAGACACAAGCACCCTGAACACAGGGACGTCCTGGACTTGGAAAGAATCCCATCAACGCTACAGCTCTGAGCCAGCCTAGCCCACGCGTGCCCCATTCAGCACACGGCAGCAAGCCGGCTCAGCTAAAGGGGGAGGGGTGCTAAGGCCGGGCAAGGTGGCCGGGGGGAGCCCACAGCTCTGGGGCTCAGCATGACCCGAGGGGGAGTGTGTAGGGGGACTGCAGTGAGTTAACTCCCAGTGATTGGCGCTGCGGTGGGGGGGCTGCTCTCATAGAGGGAACAGCTGGTATTTTCATGCAGCGGGATGAGCTCATGGGGAGCCTGCAGTCTCTGCGAGGGGCTGGCTCCGGCAGCTGGGGGCCTGCGTGCACGTCTCCCAGCTGCGGAGGTGGCCAGGGGCTGATTTGTCACTGCTCGGCCGGAGGCAGAGGAGAGGCCCGCAGCTGGGGAATGAGACGATGTGCCCAAGCACCACGGGGCCAGGGAGCCCTAGCCCCTGTCAGCCCCACGGGCTTCAGAGCCAGAGCCCAATCTGGCCTTCACCAGGAGTGGTGCTTCTCCAGCACAGCAACCTGCCCAGGGGAGGGCGTGCTGGCGGGGACAGCAGCTGCCTGTCGGCTAGCAGTGGTGGGATCTGCCCTGGGATCCATTCCCAGGTTGCAGGCACAAACACCTGGGAGTAGCCGGGCTGGGACATTGGGAGGGGAAGGGGGCCCAGGACAGGCAGGGAGCAGAGCCAAGCGGGAGCAGGCCCAGCCCTCAGTTCTCTGGCCTGCAGGAAGGAGCCTCTCTCACCAGCCCATCAGACATTCTGCACAGGAAACTCTGAGCAAGGCGCTGCCCGCCCCAGGTGCTTTCCCATGGCTGGCCTGCCGTGGGGGAGGGGAAGCCGGCACTTGGGAAAGCAGCTGTCTCCCGGAGCCCAGCCAGGGAGCAGGGGGTCTTGGACCGAAGGGGGAGCCATCCCCACAGCTGCAGTGGCAACTCCCCTGCGCCTGGGTTTCCAGCCCTGCCGGCCTACGAGTGAGCGAGCGGCATGAAAGCTGGAGCCCGCGTGGGTCCGGCAATTACAGCCACAAACCCAGCGCCGGTGGAAGAAAATGCAAGGGCTGGAAACCATATAAGGGAAGGCGCTCCATCCTCCACTGCTCCGAGATGCCAGAGGGCCCTGCGCCAAGGGCAGACCTGAGCCAGGAGGGCCGGGGAGGGGGCCTGTCTACACCACTGCTACGCCCAGCCAGCTCTGCTCCGCTCCAGGAGGGGGCTCTGGGCTAGCGTCTCCCAGCAACCCCGGGTCCAATGGGTTCCGTTCACAAGAAAAACAACGGAGCTTTTCCTAGCCACCAGCCCTGCTCATGCACCAGGGCTTGGAGAGTCCTGCTGGCCCCTCGCCCATCAGCCCCACCAACACAGGCTGTGCCAGACTGAGCCAGATTTGAGCCTATCTTCAGATCTGGCCCATCAGTGCACAGTGAGCCCTTCTGGAAATACCAGCTGCGGTGACCGCTCTGCGCCCAAGCTCTGCCGACAGGTATCACCGCAGGCCAGACCGGGATGGGCCGTCCTGTCCGACCGCCACTCCCACAGCCCCAGCCGCTCTGTGGGGCCAACAGGGCAAAGTCAGGGCAGTTAGTTCAGTCAGAGGTCAGGAGGCAAGCGGAATACGCACCTGGAACTGATCGGAGGAGAAGACCCCCCACCCCCGATTTCCTGGCCTTACAGACACAGTCCAAACACAGGTGCTGCCAGGTGGGCTCCTACCAGGACTCCATGGCCAGAGCCAGCCTGTGCCAGGAGTGGTGCAGCGGGGACAAGCCCTGCACCCTCTCCTGGATTCATAGCACTGAGAGCCAAGCCCTGGCCACTCCAATCCAGCGGGGCCCAGAACCCACAGCCAACCGCGACAGTGCATGCCAATCACACCGCTGCCATCTCAGCAGCGCGCCATGCATCCAGGCTGCCCTGGGTCCACCTCAAAGCAAGGGCCTGGCCCTAAGGCTGGGCGTGGAGCCATGGCGGGATGGCAGGGAAGCAGACCTCCAGTCACGGGTACAGCGGGGATCTCAGTGGTTCCCCATCAGACCAAGAGAGCTGGCTGGCTATTCCTCAGGACTTGGGCTCTCACAGGCCTCCTGCAAGGTAAGTGGGGAGCATCTCTCTCCCTGGGGTCCCCAGGATCATCCCTAGCCCACCTCCTTCCACGCTTCCAGAACCCCCAGGCAGCGACAGGGCCCAGAGCGCCAGCACCTCTGATCTCACTGCTGAGCAGCTCGGTAGCCGGCCGGAGCTGCCAGCCCCCCGGCCACACACAGCCTGGAACCGGACCAGCGCCAGGTGAGCCAGGGGGCTGGACGGAGGCACGTTTCTGGGCTTGGTCTGTTTCTGAAGTTCACCCTCTGGGTTTCCCAGAATCCCCCTGCCTGCCACAAAGGGGTGGGGGAGGGAGGCTCTGCTCTCCTGGCACCATCGCATTCCTGAGCAGCAGGGGATGGAGGCACTGCAAATCCCCCCATCCACCCGGGAACAGTCAACAGCCCCGGTCCCCCCACGCCCTGCACCCCTATGCCCACAGGGAGGCCGCTGTCCATGCCTAGCCCCCTGCGCTGCAACCCTGAAGTCCCCAGAGCTGCAGCCCAACCCCACCCTCTGCATTATCCATGGGACAGGGCTAGGACACAGCACCCACAGCCCTTCCTGGGAGGATCCTGGACTTCTCCCCCAAGACAAAAGTCCCCGATTGCCCGGTCACCCCCACCGGGAGCGGGGAGCTAACCGCTGGCTGCAGCATTTCAGAGATCTGAGTGGGGGCAAGGAGAGAGGCTTGTAGATGGGGCCCGCTCCCCGGCGGGCGCAGCCGGCCCGAGAGAAGGGCCCCCAGCCGGCTCCCCGGCGGGCGCAGCCGGCCCGAGAGAAGGGCCCCCAGCCGGCTCCCCGGCGGGCGCAGCCGGCCCGAGAGAAGGGCCCCCAGCCGGCTCCCCGGCGGGCGCAGCCGGCCCGAGAGAAGGGCCCCCAGCCGGCTCCCCGGCGGGCGCAGCCGGCCCGAGAGAAGGGCCCCCAGCCGGCTCCCCGGCGGGCGCAGGAGGGAAGCCGGCTGTGCCACCCGGGCAGAGCACAAGGCGATACATAAGCGCACAGGCCGATCCTGCGTGGGCGGAGAAAGCCTCTTATACCCGCAGGCGGGGAAAGCGGGCAGGCAGCATCCCACATGCCCTGGGCAGCGGAGTGGCCGCCCTGTCGCTCCCCAGCACCTGCACGGAGGCCCCGGGAGCGGCGGCGCCCGGCTGCTCTCGAGTCCCTGGCTCGAAAGGCAGCAGGCGGGAGGCCGGGGTCCCGCCGCACCGCGTCCACCTGCCCCTGCCCCATGGCACCTCCCCAAGGGCGCGGAGCCCGGCTGGGCACAGCTGAGACCCCACAGCCCCGGCGGCCCCGATCCCCCCCGCCGCGCTCCGGAGCGGCCCCGGCCCCGGCCCCGCCACTCACCAGGACCCCGTTACAACCCGGCGCCGCGCTCGGAGGTCCCCACGCCCCGCCGCGGCCAGCCCCAGCAGCGCAGGAAGTGCGGCGCGGACTCTCGCAGGCAGGAGGCAGGGACGGCGGCGGAGGCGGGGAGCAGCCTCGGCCCCACCCCAGCCCGGAGCGGCTGCCCGCCCGCCGGAGGCTTGTGGTTAACGCGCAGCTGCGCCACCGCGCCCGCGGAAAGCCAGGCCTGGAACTCGCTCCTCCGCCGGGCTGCTGGGGCCCTTTGGCCTGGGAAGTAGGGAACAGAGTACCGCTGTGCCAGAGGGAGACCCTCCCTGGCCTGCCACAATCCACGCAGGGAAGGCGGGGAAACTGAGGCAAGGGGGAGGGGATCTGCCACAGTTACCAAGCAGGACAGTAACTAGAACCCAGGTATCCTGAGTCCCTGCCCACTAGACCAGCTGCCTCTCACCCTCTGCTTGGGCTAGGGTAGGGTTGGTTCCTAGCCAAGGGCGGGGGGAGCCCAGGAAGAGCCTGGCCAATGCAGCAGGGTGGAACAGAATAGCAGGAGGGGCAAGAGTCACAGCCGCTGTCCCAGCTTGTCCTGGAATATCTCCCCGTGCACCTCACCACCACAACCATCAGGGCCTCTAGTCTGTGCCCCAGGTGAGGAGGAGAGGTACACCAATGAGGAGGCAGGGGTTGCAGTGGAGAAGGCTCTTGCACCAGAGACTGGAGACCCATCTTAGAAGAAATCAAACTGGAAATGCGTATTTTTAACAGCGAGATAGATCACCCACCCCCATGGCAGATTCCCTATGCATGGGGGATTTGCCATCACCTGGAGTCTACATCCACAACCAGTCTCTTTTCTAAAAGATCTGCCCGTCCTGGCTGACCTACAAGATATGGGCTGGCTACAGGCATGGCTGGGAGAGAGCCTAGCCTGAGCCCAGCATAGCACAGGCTGGAGCTGATCAGAAGGGCCCCTTCTGGCCTTGACAACTACGAATCTAAGAAGTGAAAAAGTTTTGTGGGTCGTGGTGCATAATCAGCTGAGTGTGAGCTCTCAGTGCGATGCTGCGGCCAAAAGAGTTGATCCGATCCTGGAATGTGTACACGGGAATCTCAGGTAGGAGTAGAGAGGTTATTTTATTTGGCACTGGGGTGACCACTGGAGGAATCCTGTGTCCAGTTTTCATGTACACAATTCAGGAAGGGTGTTGTTAAATTGGAGGCAGCTCGGAGAAGGACCACGAGAATTATGAAAGGGTTAGACAACCTGCCATAGACTCAAAAAACTCAGTCTATTTAGCTTAACAAAGATAAATTTAAGAGGAGACTTGATTATAGTTGATAAATAGCTACATGGGGAACAAATATTTAATAATGGGCTTTTCAATCTAGCAGAGAAAGGCATAACATGATCCAGTGAATAGAAGCTGAAACTAGACAAATTTGGACTGGAAATAAGGCATACATTTTTAATAATGAGAATAATTAACCATTGGAACAATTTACCAAGGGTTGTGGTGGATTCTCCACCATGCATCTGAAGAAGTGGTTTTTTTACCCACAAAAGCTTATGCCCAAATAAATCTGTTAGTCTTTAAGGTGCCACTGGACTCCTTGTTGTTTAAATCAAGACTGGATGTTTTTCCCAAAGCTCTGCTCTAGGAATTATTTGGGGGCAGTTCTCTGGCCTGTGACATCCAGGAGGTCAGACTATCTGATCCAAGGCCAGAAGGGCACATTGTGAATCTAGGAATCTCTAGGAAGGGGGTTGTGCTCTGGCTTTCGCTCTTCTGTGATGGATGAAGGGGCCTGATAGGTTTTACATGGGCTTTTCCCTGCTTGTTTTTTATCTCAGAAATACCAGGGATGGCAGGTCTGATCTCCTCTGAGGACTCTGGACAGTTCAGCATTTGAAGAGTGAGGGCAGTTGAATATGTTACAAGAACTGTTTTCTCCCAAGTGTGTCCCTGGTATTTGAGTTATATAAGTGGTAGCACCTCACCACACACAGTTTGAAGCAATTAATGTACACCTTCCCCCTCCATTAACCAGCTTTCACTCACCTTGTGTCTGTGCTGTCCCAGCCTGCCCAGCTCTCCAGTCATCCCAGAAAATCACACTAGCCAAGACATGAATTTCTAGTGTGAAAAAGGTAGAAACACACCCTTCTGTTTAACAAACAAAGGTCCAGGCTTTCCCTATGCATTGCAAAACAAGGCAAACAGATGTTTTCCCTTTGCAAGTCACCTTTAAGTGACTGCCCAAGGTCACCCAGTGACTCCGCATTGCTAGAAGTTGGGGGAGGAACAGACTTACAGAGGGGGTCTTCACCCTTATCTACTGCTGAGCCCAGTGGAGAATCCCACTCCAAGGAACACGGTGGGACAGCACTTCTGAAAGCCTGCCCTAGGGGCCCTAGCAGCACCCTGCTCGTTAACCAAGAGGGGGCAGATGAGACAGGCTTTCAAGGTCCATGTTCCAGCCACTAGACCCTGCTGCCTTTCTATGTCATGAGCTGCTCCCAGCAGCAGGGCTGAAGCTCATGGGTTGAGCTGTCCCCCCCAGGGCAATCACTTCCAGCCTTCCCAACAGAGTGTGGCCCACTCCGTGTGATACAGACACTTCTGACATCTCCCCAGTCACACACCCTGCTCCCTGTCTTCCTCACAGCAAGTACAAGGCTCCTGCGTGAGGAGAAAGAGCAGGATCAGGAAAGGAGTGAGGGTAGAATAGTAAGACATGTCCTTCCATGGCACAGCAGTGGTCCCCAAACTCAGCTCCACCCCCCGCCTCAATGGGGTCTGCATCAGTCATTTCCTCCTAGCATCACGGGGCAGATGTTCCCAGCTCCTGCCTCCCCCAGCTGTGGGACTCATTCTGAGCCACACAATGGCCCATATGCCCCCCAAACCCCCGACTGCTTAAAGAGGGGGTGGGGGTGAATAGCCCCCTGGAATTTCACTTCACCCTTCAAGCATACGCATTATAAATAAGGCTACGATTTAGTCAGGGGTACAAGTCATGGACAGGTCACGAGCAATAAACAAAACTTCAAAGCCCGTGGCCTATCTGGGGACTTACACTATGAATACGCCTGACTAAATCTTGGGAGGGGGCGAGGGTCACTGCTAGGGGGGGTGCCCCAGGGGGCTGCTGCTTGGGGGGACATCTGGGGGGGCTGCTGCTGAGGGAGGTGCCCTGGGGGCCTGCTGCTGAGGGGGGGGCAGGGCTGGGGCCAGTTGACAGCGGCTGCTCCAGCTGTCCTGGGACCGCTGCCGGGGGGCCGCGTACAGTGGCTGCTCTGTCCGCCCCCGGGACCGCTGCAACAGTGGCCGGTGTGGCTGACTCCGGGGCCACCTGAACAGCTGACCCCAGAGCCTGTGGTCAGCTACACTGGCCGCCTCAGAAGTCACGGAGGCCGCGGAAAGTCAAGGAATCCGTGACTTCCGCGACCTCCGTGACAAACACGGAGCCCTAATATAAGTACCAGGGTCAGAAGGGCCGATTGTGATCATCTAGTCTGACCTCCTGCATAACACAGGCCAGAGAACTGCCCCCAAATCATTCCTGCAGCAGAGCTGTGAAAAAAACATCCCATCTTGGTTTAAAAATAGCCAGTGATGGAGAATCGACCACAACCCTTGGTAAATTGGTACGATGGTTAATTACTCTCACTGTTAAAAAATATGCCTTATTTCCAGTCTGAATTTGTCTAGTTTCAACTTCTAGCCATTGGATCATATTAGACCTTTCTCTGCTAGTCTAATGAGCTCCTTATGAAATATTTGTTCCCCATGTAACTACTTACAGACTGTGATCAAGTCACCCCTTAACCTTCTGTTTGTTAAGCTAAATAAATTGAGCCCCGTGGGTCTCTCACTTTAAGGCAGGTTTCTAATCCTTTAATCATTCTTGTGGCTCTTCTCTGACCCCTCTCCAATGTATCAACATCCTTCTTGAATTGTGTGCACCAAAGCTGGACACAGGATTCCAGCTGCAGTTGCACCAGTGCCAAATATAGAGGTAAAATTACCTCCCTACTCACAGGACCAGATTAACCTTTTGTGGCCCCTACCTGGCCTCTGGATTGTGGCCCCACCCCTGCTCTGCCTCTTCCCCCCAGGGCCCTGTCCGCTGCTTGCATGGAGGGGAGTGGGGTAGAGAGGAGCAGGCAGTGGATGGGGCCTCGAGGGGAAGAGGCAACTCCTGAGTGGGGGCAGGGGCACAGCCCAGGCGCTGAGGCCCCTTCTGGGTGTGGGCCTGGTGCCATTAACCCAGTGCTGCCTGCTCGAGATTCCTGTGTTTATGCATTCCAGGATCGTGTTAGCCTTTTTGGCCACAATGTCACACTGGGCGTTCACATTCAGCTGATTATCCACCCCAACCCGCAAATCCTTTTCAGAGTTGCTGTTTCCCAGGGTAGAGTCCCTCATCCTAAGTGCATCCGGCATTCTCTGATCCTAGGTGTACACATTTACATTTCATTTACATTTTGTCACATTGGTTGCTTACGCCCAGTTTACCAAGCCTGATGTGTATCCATAACCTGTCCTCTTCGTTATTTACCCCTCCCCCATTGTTGTGTTGTCTAGAAACTTTATCCGTGATGATTTCACGTTTTCGTCCGGGTCAGCAATAAAAATGGTAAATAGAGGAGGGTCAAGCACTGACCCCTGCAGAACCCCCTGGGGAAACGCACCCTTTCAATGTGATCCCCCATTTACATTGACATTTTGAGACCCATCAGTTAGTCGGTTTTAATCCATTTAATGTGGACGCTGTTCATTTTCTATCGCTCTAGATCTTCTAATCAAAATGGCGTGAGGCACCACGCCATGCACCTGACAGAAGTCTAGATAGATTATGTCAACCTCATTACCTTGATCAGCCAAACTTGCAATCTCATCAAAAAACGATATCAAGTTAGTTTGACAGGATCTAGGAGAGAGGGGTTGGTCCAGGGGATGCAGTGGGGAGGTAGAAGGGAAGGGGTGGGGGACCCATGGGATGGGAGTGGAGGAGGGGGAGGGGGCCTAGGGGTGGGAATTGAGTGCCCACAGGGTGGTAATGGGGGGGGGGTGGACTAGGGGCTGGGATGGGGAGGAAAGATGGGAATGGGGTTCAGCATCCAGAGCCCCCCACACCATGTGCTGACCCACTGTGCCCTGGCGCTCTGTGCCCAGCTGGCTGGCACCTGGGACCACTAGAATGGCCTATTCTGCAGGCACAGAGCGCTTTGTGCTGCAGGGCTGGCCCTCGGGCTCCAGGCTCAAAGGGACCATTGTTCAGGGCCTGCAGCCTGCCACCCACCCCCACCCGCGGACGGTGGATTCCAGCACATCCAGCCACTGTGGCACAGACTCCTGGGGGCAGGGGCACCACTTAGAAGGTCAGGGGGGCTCTATTCCCCCTCCCCCGAGTTTCATACCTGAGGTCTGCGGACCGCACATGCCTTAGCCCCAGGTGGAGCTCTTAACTGCAACCCAGCGTGAATGTGATATGTGACGAGTTCTGTGCTGCTCCCAGCTTCCACCCTTGGGGCAGGGAGTTTGTTTATAAACAGAGGCAGGGTGATTAAGATAACAAAAGGCTTGTCCTTAAATTAAATTAAGGATCCTTACATGATCCTGAAAGCTTTGCCAGGCACTCCAGTTAAAAGATAGGAATAAGTGGTAAGAATGGACAGAGGTAAATAGTGGTGTCCCCCAGGGGTCTGTATTGGGACCAATGCTGTTCAACATATTCATAAATGATCTGGACAAAGGTGAGGAGGCAAAATTTGCAGATGATACAAAACTACTCAAGATAAGTCCAGAACAGACTGTGAAGACCTACAAAGGGATCTCACAAATCTGGGTGACTTGGCTACACAATGGCAAATTAAATTCAATGTTGATAAATGCAAAGTAATGCACATGGCAAAATATAATCCCAACTATACATACAAAATGATGGGGTCTAAATTAACTGTTTCCCATCAAGAAAGACGTTGGAGTAATTGTGGATAGTTCTCTGAAAACATCTGCTCAATGTGCAGCAGCAGTCAAAAAAGCGAACAGAATATTGGGAATCATTAGAAAAGGGGTAGATAATAAAACAGAAAATATCATAGTGCCTCTATATAAATCCATAGTACGCCCACATGTTGAATACTGCCTGCAGATTTGGTCACCCCATCTCAGAAAAAAATAATTGCATTTGGAAAAGGTACAGAGAAGGGCAACAGAAATGATTAGGGGCATGGAATGGCTTCCATATGAGGAGAGATTAAAAAGACTGGGGCTTTGCAGCCTGGAAAAGAGACCACTAAAGGGGGGATATGATAGAGGTCTATAAAATCATGAATGGTGTGGAGAAACTGAATAAGGAAAAGTTATGTTCTCCTTCACATAACACAAGAACTAGGGGTCACCCAATGAAATTAATAGGCAGCAGATTTAAAACGAACAAAAGAAATAATTTCTTCACAGTCAACCTGTGGAACTCTTTGCCAGGGGATATTGTGAAGGCTAAAACTATAACAGGGTTCCAATAAGGATTAGATAAGTTAATGGAGGATAGGTCAATCAATTGTTGTTAGCCAGGGTGGGCAGGGATCCAGCATCATGTTCTGTGTGTCCCTAACCTCTGTTTGCCAGAAGCTGGGAATGGGTGACAGGATGGATCACTTGATGATTACTTATTCTGTTCATTCCCTCTGACATACCTGGCATTGGCCAGTTTCGGAAGACAGGATACTGGGCTAGATGGACCTTTGGTCTGACCCACTATGGCCATTCTGATGTTTTTATATAGAACCCAAATGTATCTTCCCCCCACACTCCACGCTGTAACCCACTAGACCCCACTCCCCTCTCAGAGCAGGGATAGAACCGAGGAGTCCTGATGGGGTCTCTCTCTCCAGAGTTAGTAACAAAGTAAGAATATATATTAAAATATTAAACCTAACCAGTGTCCCTTAAGTGTTGCCTTCTATGATGAGATAACTGGCTCTGGGGATGAGGGGAAAGCAGTGGACATGTTATTCCTTGACTTTAGCACAGCTTTTGACACGGTCTCCCACAGTATTCTTGCCAGCAAGATAAAGAAGTACGGGATGGGTGAATGGGCTATAAGGTGGATAGAAAGCTGGCTAGATCGTTAGGCTCAACGGGTAGTGATCAATGGTTCCATGTCTAGTTGGCAGCCGGTATCAAGCGGAGTCCCCCAAGGGTCGGTCCTGGGGCTGGTTTTGTTCAATATCTTCATTAATGATCTGGAGGATGGTGTGGATTGCACCCTCAGCAAGTTTGTAGATGACACGAAACTGGGAGGAGTGGTAGATATGCTGGAGGGTAGGGATAGGATACAGAGGGCCCTAGACAAATTAGAGGATTGGGCCTAAAGAAATCTGATGAGGTTCAACAAGGACAAGTGCAGAGTCCTGCACTTAGGACGGAAGAATCCCATGCACCGCTACAGACTAGGGACCGAATGGCTAGGCAGCAGTCCTGCGGAAAAGGACCTAGGGGTTACAGTGGACGAGAAGCTGGATATGAGTCAACAGTGTGCCCTTGTTGCCAAGAAGGCTAACCGCATTTTGGGCTGTATAAATAGGGGCATAGCCAGCATATCGAGGGATGTGATAATTCCCTGCTATTCGGCATTGGTGAGGCCTCATCTGGAGCACTGTGTCCAGTTTTGGGCCCCTCACTACAAGAAGGATGTGGAAAAATTGGAAAGTGTCCAGCAGAGGCAACAAAAATGATTAGGCGGCTGGAGCACATGGCTCATGAGGAGAGGCTGAGGGAACTGGGACACAGGGGAGCAGTGCTTAGAATGGCACCTGTTGCTCCAGTACTCGGCAGCAACTGGACGGCGGCCCAGGCCAGGGGAGAGAGTGTGCTGGACGCAGGCTGACAATGGGGATCGTTGGTATGGGATCCAGGATGGGGGCAGCATAGAGCATAGAGAAGCGTTAGGGCCCCCAGTTGTGCTCCCTACCCACCCATGACCAGTATAGTGCCTAGGGTGTTACAAACACCTGGAGAGACTGGTCCCCCCGTCGCACAGATAGGGCCCCCTCTGGTGTATCCAGCCATGTGGGGGGAGAGTCACCGCAGCAGAGAGTGCCCTGGAGTGGGGCTGCAGCGCCACTCCTAGGGGAAGGGGCACTGGGCTGCGAGGCAGGAGACCAGGGTTCTGCTCACACCTTTTCCCCAAGTGCTGAGGGCTCAGTCCCCAGCCCCACATTATAGCAGAGGTCCAGAGAGCTGACAGCCCAGGTCTCTAACATAACAGTATCAAGCTTCATTCCCTCTGCCTCTCCGAACCACTATGCTAAAGCTATGTGTTTGGTTATTCCATTTGTCACCTCTGCTCTAACCCACTAGATCCCACTGTCCTCCCAGAGCCAGGGATAGAACCCAGGAGTCCTGGCTTCCAGCTGCTCTGCTCTAACCACTAGACCCTACTGCCCTCTCAGAGCCAGGGATAGAACCCAGGTGTCCTAACTCCCAGCCTTCCAATGCAGTCACAACTTGTAGATCACTGTCTGGTGTCATCTCTAGACAGTGTCCCCCCACCAGGGATAACAACCTGTTACTGGTACCGGTTTGGAAAATATTATGCAAATTAGTTCAAATTAACATCCCCCTCCTACCTGGAGCTGCATGAAGCTTGGCCCCCTGCTGGTCCGGCTGGCACTGCCCAGGTCCTGGCTGGGGGAGCAGGCATGGGGGGTGGGGGGGCAAGAGAGCTGGCACAGTCCCTGATCCCTGCACAGGGCTGTATATGTTGTGATCTCTCTACCTTGCCCCCTGGGGAAAGCCACCGTGTCCCAAGGACATGAACCCCACCCTCCCACTCCCCTGCTGCTGCTGGGAGGAATGCACCCAAGCTCTGCAGCCCAGCCATGGTATGTGGTGGGTGGGAGGGGGGCAAGCCACAGGCTGGGTCCACCCGGGCCTGACAGCCAGGTACCACCCCCAGGAAGTACTCTAGCCAAGCTGAAGGCCCTGGAGCATCACAGGGGTGGGAGGGTTAGAGAGCTGAAGGGCAAGGCATCGCAGAGGGAAAGGGCCACTAGCATAGGCCCGTCCGGTAGGCACAGGGATTTCCCCCCCCCAACATTATTACAGAGCAAGGGTGGCTGCAGGACAGCACTGAGCTGGGCAGGCTGGGGGCTGTGGCAGGGGGAATCCCAGGTTAGGATAACTGGGGGCCGTGGGTCAGGACTGAGGGGCATGGCTGAGCTGGGGGGGGGTTGTTGTGGCGGGGGGCTGGGCCTTGGGATTGAGGGGCAATGAGACAGCTGAGGGGGAGCTCAGGACTGGGATAATGGGGCAGTGGGTGGGGATTGAGAGACACTGGCTGAGCTGTGGCAGGGGTGGTAAGGCTGCGATAGCAGGGGCAGGGGTTGAGGGGCACTGGCTGAGCTAAGGGGGGGTGGCAGGGCTGGGATGGCAGGGGCTGAGGGGCACCGGGCTGAGCTGAGGGGGGTGGCAGGGCTGGGATGGCAGGGGTCAGAGGATGAGGGGCACCAGCTGAGCTGAGGGGGGTGGCAGGGCTGGGATGGCAGGGGTCAGAGGATGAGGGGCACCGGCTGAGCTGAGGGGGGTGGCAGGGCTGGGATGGCAGGGGCTGAGGGGCACCAGCTGAGCTGAGGGGGGTGGCAGGGCTGGGATGGCAGGGGTCAGAGGATGAGGGGCACCGGCTGAGCTGAGGGGGGTGGCGCGCCGGGATGGCAGGGGCTGAGGGGCACTGGCTGAGCGGTATGTAGGGGTGTGGTGGCAGGGGGCTGTAGGCTGTTTGTAGCTGCAGTGACCAGCAGTGACCTTTTCCCAAGGGGTCTCTGCCCCCAAGCTGTGGGGGTTACGTGCAGTGGCACTGTGTGCAGCCTCATGTGCTAGCAGGCGTGGGCTCTGTGCAGCGATAAATCACGCCATTGTGTCTTTACAGTGAGGAGAGTGCAGCGGGGGGAGCACCCAGGGCCCTAGCAGCAGGGGCAAGGGGTGCTGGGGGGGCAGTGCTGGCTGCAGGGATGAGACTGGGGGGGACATGGCTGGACGCAGGGTCAGTGCTGCTTGTGCTGCTGGCTGCCTGAGGCCAGTGCAGGCCTGAGGGAGGCCTGGCACGGCCAGCACCAGCTCTGCACGGAGGCACCAGCTCTGGGCACAGGCAGGGAACATGGATGCCCAGGGCCTTGCTGCCCTCTAGAGGGGGGCCAGGACAGCACGTCTCATCTTTACTAGATGGGACTTTACTGGCCTGACAAGCTGGGGGAGTGCAGAGAGGAACCAGGCTCCTGGACCAGCCAGAGGGGGTCACACCCTGCACCTGAGCTGACCCCATCCCTACAGCTGTGACCTTGGTCCTGAGATCAGCTGCCCTAGACCAGCCAGGAGGGGGTCACGGCCCTGCACCCAGGGCCCTGACCCCGTCCCTACAGCAGCGCTCTCGGTCCTGAGATCAGGGCCCCCTTGCTTTGGGCCCGTCCAGTGGGCCGCGTGTGGCAGAGCTGTCCAGTGGAAGTGCCCTTCTGAAGAGCCCGTGAGGGCTCGGCAGGGGGATTCTCAGCACCAAGCACCCTGCCACCCCCCTCTCAGCACGCCCCCTCCTGGGCTCTGCCGCGGCCCTCCAGCAGAGACTCCAGGCACTCCTCTGCATGCAGGGCATGGCCCAAGCTCGGGAGCGCTGTGCTGGCGGCTGCTGAGTCTCCTCCAGACAGGAACTCGCAGGCACTGGTGGCTCCTCCCAAAGACTAGCAGGGTGAAGCCAGGGCCAAGTACCTTTCGCTTCTGGGGAAGGTCCAAGGGCAGGGAATGGGGTGGGGGAGGGGAACAAGGTGGGGACAGGAGAAGAGGAGGGAGGAGTTGTGCAAAACATTCAAGGGGCAAAGCCCTGGCCCTTTCCCCGCATCCACTCTGCAGCCAAGACAAGCTCTCCTTCTGCAGTGGGCAGGGTCAGCTCATTGTAAAGCCAGTAACTGCAAAACCTAAGGCTGCCAACCGTAACAGATCATTGGCCACCACCCCGGGCTTCACGGTCATAAGCAGCCCCCACTGGCGTGCCTTCCTGCAGCAGGCTGTGACACATCCGGCACACCTGCCTCAGTTTCCTCTCCTAGGTAACCCAAGAACTCCATTTCAGGCTCTCTTTCTTCAATAACTCCCTTCCTTGGGTCAGCTTTATTATCAAAAGCACAAATCAGTCTCTTATAGGGAGACACTGGTCCTTTAACAGGGAGTCAGCTGACCCCAATTGGACTCAAAAAGCAGCACCTAGCTGGGCCTGGGGATAGGAGAGAGTTGGTGCCAGGGTTAGGAAGTTGCTGGATTCTGGCAGGAAATTCTGTCAGACTCTTCTGGGAGGGGAGGAAGTGAGAGCCTGAGAGGTAAATGGGAAAAATCCCCTGGTGACTGCTGCCCAGGGGGAACCAAGGAACTTTTTGTTTAAGTCTGGATGATAAAACTGCCTATGGGCAGGGAGAGAAGGCCTGCCTTGTTACACTGTCCATACACAGTCCACTGATCACCCCAGCATATGTAGCCCTTAAAATCCCATGATGTGATGCCCCACAGGCCAGTGCCTTCTTCCTCAGCTCCTGTTGCTCCTCTTCTGTCCCTCTGCTAGGAGAGTCCCAGCTCCTAGTACAACCCCGCTCGTCCCAGCTGGAACCACCACAGCCTACCTGCTGGCCGTGGCCTCTAGGAGTCAATGGAAAGTGCTCCTGGGCTGAGAACAGACATGGCTGGTTTCAGAGGAAAAAGAAAAAAATGCGGAGAGCAATCAGTGATTGAGAAGGGGGTTAGAATGGAAATGCCAGCTCTGAACTATTCTTATTGCTCCTAGAGGCCTCAATTGTGCTAGGCGCTGCATAGACACAGTGAGAGACAGCCCCTGCTCCAGCCACCTTACAAACTAAATAGACAAGACTGGGTGGGAGGGGAAAGAGACACACACAAATGGGAAAGGACTTGCCCAAGAATGCAGCCATCTCTGGAGCAGAACAGTGCTGACAATGTACAGCAGTTTAGGACGGGATGTGAACGCTATCAAACTGAAATTGCATAGGGAACCTAGGGAGGCAGAATATAAAGGATGACCCACGTTTAGGGTCTGTCTAAAACATCTGGCTTAATGCTCCTACGCTAGTTAAAAAATGTGACCTGTAAAACTCTAAATTTGGCATGTGGCTGGATCTTTAATGACTACTACAAATTAAGGCCCCCTCAGCACTGTCTCCCCTGCACAGGGGCAACGCCTCTGGGGTCACAGCTCCTGCGAGCACCGTGCTGGAGCAATAGGTTCAGTAACAGCTTGGAAGGCTCCCCACAAGAGAATCAAGCATCGGTGTGAATGTTCTTTTTTTTCCCCAGGACATTCACTGCAATATTGCTAGAGGAATTTACCCAGTTAAACAGGTAAAACAAGCAATATCAATACATTCAGAGTCACCGATCTGTGACCTTGCCTGGCAGCAGTAAACGACAATGGAAAATTCATGTCACGCTTGTCCGCTCTAACCCCTGAGTGAACTGCCATAAAATGCTAATGGAAACAGGAACACCAAAAGAAAAACAAAAAACCCAACACGGGATGCAGCTAACAAGAAGGAGAGGTGCATTTTGACCCTGCTGTATTTGTAATTTTGGCTGGTGACACCTGCCCTGTGGCATTGATTCCAGGTGGCAGGGAGAAGTCCAGTCTGTCTATCTTTGGGTTTTATACCTCTATCCATCCCTGTTTCAGGCCCAGATCCACAGAGGTATTTAGGCTCCTAACTTCCATTGCAGGGCTTTTGTGGATTTGCGCCTCAGTGTGCCTCCCTGTAAAGTCTATGCTTTACATGCCCTGACAAAGAGAGGAATTCTGCCCAGTTTTAGCCTTAGATATAACATCTGGGTTATTAACATTTCACAAATACTTGTACGGGGGAAGATATACATTGATAATTGACCATCGACCCAGAGTTAAGATTTTAAACTCTGAGAATGGTGACTGTATCTGGTAGCTGCCAGATGTAGCTATGGAGCAAAGGATCCTGATGCTCTGCTGATTGATGCCAGCTGGCCGTGGCCCTTTGATATTGTCAGAACAGCTGTGTGGTAATGAACATGTAACCCATGTTGTACAGTGTGGCTGTCTGGCCCCTTCTAGTCGCTTCACCACAAAGAGATTTATGAGTCTGCTCCTTGTGAGCTAACAGAGCCGAGGCTTTCAGTTTCACAGATTGTGGGTTCAATCCTGGCAAACTGTTCTCCTTAAAACAGAGGAAATCCTTTACAAGGGAAGGAAAAACATGTTTTGGTCTAGTAACGTACTTAGTGGAAGTAATGGGAGATGTGTCCAATGTCAGCCAGATACTAACTATCTGTGGGACACAATTGAAGGCATCTGCTGAGTCTAATGGGACTGGATATGCTTGGGAAATTACAGCCCAGGCCAATGGTGACATGAATGCAAATGCTATTGAATCAAAAACAAACAAGGAGAGCGTGAGATTTTATACTGGGCTCAGAGCCTGATTTTAGGCCTAAAGAGTAAACAAGGTCTAAATAGAACAAAAAGCCTCCAGAAAGGCTAATGTGTAGCTGCCACAGGGGCGGGGGGCCCGTTGCCTCTCCAGCCTCCATGGCCCTGCTCGGGCAGCCCTGGGTCAGCCACACCGGCTGCTGGAGGAGTCACGGCAGTTGCAGGAAGTCATGGAAGTTGCAGGCTGCAGGAAGCCCTACTAATAGATAATTGTCCTCCCCTTGGTAAGACTGATTACCCAACAAGTGTCATTCTGATAAGGTCATGTTCCTCTTTCCTTATTCATTGGCAGAGTTTCATGACAGCCAGTATACAGGGCACACCACTTCCACCAGCTAATGGAAATAAGCTTCTGAATAAAGCCATTATTGTTTTAGTATGTCACCTCTGGACTCTTTAGTATTAATGCTCCAGCGTTAAGTGCTACCTAGTGAGTCTGGCAGCATACTGTTTGCTCTACAGGGGGCTTGCCCTTCCACTGAGCACGCCCACCCAACCTTGCAGAGCTTGTGACGATCACAGCCCTCAGTTGGCTGAAGGCTTCGCTTGCACTGTTTTCGTCCAACCCAACTCAAATCGTCAGCTTTCCCTCCACATCCAGCCCATTTGCTGCTCTTCAGCTATCTTTAGATAGAGGATCCAGGCACTTCTCTCACTTTATTCCCAGGATCTGTACTACTGTCTCAGCATCACAAGCTAGAGTTTCTCTTGTCCCCTTTTCTATTTCAGGAGAGTCACAGCTTCACGAGTGGAACTGAAGTGTCAGAGCTCCATGCAAGAGTTGAGAGGCTCTCAGAATTGGGGCAGTGATGCAGCGGCAGCTACAGCTGTCCCTTCTCTGTAGACCACAGATAGGGCCCTTTGTTTTCAATGTTTATTTTTAGGGCTGTCGATTAAGCACAGTTAACTCACATGATTAACTCAAAAAAATTAATCGCGATTAAAAAAATTAATCACGATTCATTGCAGTTTTAATTGCACTGTTAAACAATAGAATACCAATTGATATTTATTACATATTTTGGAAGTTTTTCTGCATCTCCATAGATAATTGTATTCTGTGTTGTAATTGAAATCAAAGTGTATATTATTTTTTATTACCAATATTTGCACTGTAAAAATTATAAACAAAATAAATAGTATTTTTCACTTCACCTCATACTAGTACTGTACTGCAATCTCTTTGCCATGAAAGTGCAACTTAAAAAAATCTACATTTGTATTACATAAAAACAAAACAAAGTCCACTCAGTCCTACTTCTTGTTCAGCCAATTGCTAAGACCAACAAGTGTGTTTACATTTACAGGAGATAATGCTGGCCGCTTCTTATTTACAATGTCACCAGAAAGTGAGAACAGGCATTTACATGTCACTTTTGTAGCTGGCATTGCAAAGTATTTATGCAAACATTCGTATGCCCCTTCATGCTTCGGCTACCATTCTAGAGGGCATGCTTCCATGCTGATGATGCTCGTTAAAAAAATAATGCGTTAATTCAGTTTGTGACTGAATTCTCTGGATGAGAATTGTGTGTCCCCTCCTCTGTTTTACCCGCATTCTGCCATATATTTCATGTTATAGCAGTCTCGGATGATGACCCAGCGCATGTTGTTCATTTTAAGAACACTTTCACTGCAGATTTCACAAAATGCAAAGAAGGTACCAATGTGAGATTTCTAAACATAGCTACAGCACTCGACCCAAGGTTAAAGAATCTGAAGCGCCTTCCAAAATCTGAGAGGGATGAAGTGTGGAGCATGCTTTCAGAAGTCTTTCAGAAGAGCAACACTCCAATGCGGAAAAGACAGAACCCAAACCACCAAAAAAATAAAAATAAAAATAAACCTTCTGCTGGTGGCATCTGACTCAGATAATGAAAATGAACATGCATCGATCTGCACTGCTTTGGATTGTTATCGAGCAGAACCCGTCATGAGCATGGATGCATGTCCTCTGGAATGGGGGTTGAAGCATGAAGGGACATATGAATCTTTAGAGCACCCAGCACATAAATATCTTGCGATACCAGCTACAACAGTGCCATGTGAATGCCTGTTCTTACTTTCAGGTGACACTGTAAACAAGAAGTGGGCAGCATTATCTTCTACAAATGTAAACAAAATTGTTTGTCTGAGTGATTGGCTGAACAAGAAGTAGGACTGAGTGGACTTGCAGGCTCTAAAATTTTACGTTGTTTTATTTTTGAATGCAGGGTTTTTTGTACATAATTCTACATTTGTAAGTTCATCTTTCATGATAAAGAAATTGCACTACAGTACTTGTACTAAGTGAATTGAAAAATACTATTCGTTTTTTTTTTTTTTTTTTTTTTTTTTACAGTGCGAATGTAACCCACACACCTTAGGAGTGGGTGTTGTGTCCCATCTAGACCACTTACAGAGAGAGATCAATGAGTTTGCTCTACAGCCTTAGCTACCAGCCAGTTGCCTTTTAGCTCATGCAGTAGAACAGGGGTCGGCAACCTGCAGCACGTGAGCTGATTTTTACTGACACGCTGCTGCCAGCCGAGGTCCCGGCCGCCGGCCCCGCTCAGCCCGCTGCCTGCCTGGGTGAACGGAACCCCAGGCTGGCAGCAGGCTGAGCGGGGCCGGCATCCCGGCTGGCAGGAGCCGGCGGCCAGAACCCCAGACCCGCAGCGGGCTGAGACGCTCAGCCCACTCCCAGTCTGGGGTTCTGTCCGTCGGCCTGGCACAGCCCACTGATGGTCTGGAGCTCTGGCCGCCGGCCCCTTGCCAGAGAGGGTCTCAGCCGCCAGTCCCGCTCAGCCGCTGCTGGCCTGAGTGAACCCCCGGCCGGCAGCAGGCTGAGCAGGACTGGCGGCTGAGACCCCAGCTGGCAGGAGCTGGCGGAACCCCAGACCGGCAGCGGGTGAGCCGCTGCCAGTCTGGGGTTCTGTCCGCCACCCAGCTCAGCCCGCTGCCAGTCTGGGGTCCCAGCCGCCAGCCCGGGTCCCAGCCATCTGCTCTGCTCAGCCTGCTGCTGGCCTGGGATACCAGCCGCCGGCCTTGCTCACCTCGCTGATGGTCTGGGGTTCCAGCTGCCAGGCCCCTGGCCCCCTGCCAGCTGAGGTCTGGGCCTCCGGCCCTGCTCAGCCCTCCTGCTGGCTTGGGGTACTGGCAGCCAGCCCAGGACTCTGCTCCTGGCCTGGGCCCAGAGCTCTGCAGCCCTTATCAAAAATTACACTACCATTAGCTTAAAAACTTTGTATATTACAGTAATCGTTAAAAAATGTATAATATTAATAATTACATAGGCTTGATGAAACAAAGTAGTTGTACCTATGTGCCTGTGCTTAATTTGTGTTTTTGATGATTTACCTTCTAAAAAAATCTTGCATGTCTCGCACCTCCCGAAAGGGCATCTCTCACCCCCAGGAGGTGTGTGCACCCCAGGTTAAGAACCACTGCACTAAACTGATAAGATCTGCATTTTAATTTAATTTTAAATGAAGCTTCTTAAACACTTTAAAAACCTTGTTTACTTTACATACAATAGTTTAGTTATATAATAAAAGCTTATATAGAGAGACCTTCTAAAAACGTTAAAATGAATTACTGGCACGTGAAACCTTAAATTAGAGTGAATAAATGAAGACTCGGCACACCACTTCTGAAAGGTTGCCGACCCCTGCGGTAGAGGCTCATGCACTAAGCTCCAGAAGTCCCAGGTTCAATCCTGCCTGCTGGTGTTACACAAATACTTGTAATCAAAAATAAATAGAAAGTGAGCACTGTACACTTTGTATTCTGTGCTGTAATTGAAATCAATATATTTGAAAATGTAGAAAACATCCAAAAATATTTAAATAGTATTCTATTTTTGTTTAACAGTGTGACTAATCACACAATTGTGCAATTAATCACGATTCATTTTTTTAATTGCTTCACCAGCCCTATTTTATTTAATTTTCCGCAGGAATTTAGCGATCTTTACTACCACAACAAAAACAGGTGAAAATCAGTGCAAAAAACTATTTATGATTTTCCTGGTAAATATCGGGGTTTATATTGGTGGATGGAAAGAGTAAAAGAGTATTCAGTAGCTTAATGCTCTGAATTCTGTTAATCAATGTGATTTGCTGCAGAATTAAAACAGAACTCAAAACCCAAGGCCACCTCTGAGTTTAAGAAAACAATATCTCTCTAATCCCCAAATAAAACTTTTTGTGTGTGTCAAGATTCCTTCCCCACTCTGAACTCTAGGGTACAGATGTGGGGACCTGCATGAAAACCTCCTAAACTTACTTTTACCAGATTAGGTTAAAACTTCCAAGGTACAAATTAATTTTACCCTTTGTCCTTGGAATTTCCACTGCCACCACCAAACTAACTGGGTTTACTGGGAAATGTAGTTTGGACACGTCTTTCCCCCCAAAATCCTCCCAACCCTTGCACCCCACTTCCTGGGGAAGGTTTGGTAAAAATCCTCACCAATTTGCATAGGTGACCACAGACCCAAACCCTTGGATCTTAAAACAATGAAAAAAGCATTCAGTTTTCTTACAAGAAGACTTTTAATAGAAGTAAAGGAATTACCTCTGTAAAATCAGGATGGTAGATACCTTATAGGGTAATTAGATTCAAAACAGAGAATCCCTCTAGGCAAAACCTTAAGTTATAAAAAAGACACACAGACAGGAATAGTCATTCTATTCAGCACAGTTCTTTTCTCAGCCCTTTAAAGAAATCATAATCTAACACATACCTAGCTAGATTACTTACTAAAAGTTCTAAGACTCCTTTCCTGTTCTATCCCCGGCAAAAGCAGCATACGGACAGACACAGACCCTTTGTTTCTCTCCCTCCTCCCAGCTTTTGAAAGTATCTTGTCTCCTCATTGGTCATTTTGGTCAGGTGCCAGCGAGGTTACCTTTAGCTTCTTAACCCTTTCCAGGTGAGATTTTTCCTCTGGCCAGGTGAGATTTTAAAGGGGTTTACCCTTCCCTTTACATTTATGACAATTTGAATAAACAGTTTACTGCTGGAGATTTAGAACTATTAGCCTATAAATACATTTAATAATTGGGCCACACTCTTTGCAGCGCATACACTCAACTTCATCCTTTTCTCCTGTTTTTGTTTTTTTTAAATTTTTGAATAATTACTTGCATTCTGAAACATGTTCTGATACAGATCTTCGGTTTCTTCCCGTTTTAGTGTGTGTCAATTCTTTAAACCGCTATCTGCTAAAAGCTTGAAAGGTGTACGTGGTGGACGTGAGATTCATTAGTACGTTCAGATGTGCATGCACTTCAGAGCTTGCATGTGTGCCTCTTTGTTTATTGTAGCTTCCGGACTAATACATAGCCTTACTTCAACAGGCAGCTTTGCATATACACACAGACTAATGTATTAGTGTAAGACAGGGGTCTTAAACTCAAATGACCACGAGGGCCACATGAGGACTAGTACATTAGCCGGAGGGCTGCACCACTGACCACCCCCACTCCACCCCTTCTGTGAGGCCCTGCCTCTTCCAATCCCTTCCCTGAAATCCCCACTCCAACTCCACCCCCTCCCTGCCCCCAGGGGGTGTAGGAGGGGTGCAGGGTGTGGCAGGGGGCTCAGGGCAGGGGGTTGGGGTGCAGGAGGGGTGTGGCAGGGGGTCAGGGTGCAGGAGGGGTGTGGGATGCAGTAGGGGGCTCAGGGCACGGGGTTTGGCTGCAGGAGGAGTTCAGGGGGCAGGTCTGGCCTGGCGCGCACCAGGGGCAGGGCAGGATCCCTGCTTGCCCGCCTGCCCTGCCCCTGCGCCGCTCCGGGAAGCAGCTGGGACCTTGGGGGAAGGGGGGGGGCATAGAGGTCTGTGTGTTGCCCTGGCCTCTCCTCCAGGTACCTCCCCCGAAGCTCCCATTGGCCAGGGCAACACACAGAACCCTGCCCCCCCCCCCCCCCCAGTCCTGGCCTCAGAGTGGTGCAGGGGCAGGGCGGGATGGGATCCTGCCCTGCCCCCCGGGCCAGAGCCGCTCTAAGTAAATGCTAGGGGGGCAGGGGTGCCGCGGGGAGCTGGTGGGCCGCAGAAAATAACCCCGTGGGCTGTGTGTTTGAGACCCCTGGTGTAATACAGATAGCTCATGCCACATATTGTATTTTCCTAATCAAACAAGTTATTCTTTTTATATATTTGAATGATACAAAAGCAGGGTGAAAATAAAAAAAAAATGATTAATATTGTTGTAAATTGAGAATTTTTTGGTAAAAATCAGTTTAAACTGAAAACAAAGGGACTTAACCACATAGTACGGAGGTGTCTGGGGAAAACCCTGCATTACCTCCGTTAGAGCCTTGGCTGCTCAGGAGAGCTCACCCAGTTGCGCTTGGGGAACGCCTGATCGAAAAGGGACCCTGGCGGCTCTGGTCAGCACTGCTGACCGGACCGTTAAAAGTCCGGTCAGTGGTGCAGCAGGGCTAAGGCAGGCTCCCTGCCTGCCTTGGCTCCACACGGTTCCCAGAAACTGCTGGCATGTACCTGCGGCCCGTAGGTGCAGGGGCGATCAGGAAAACTCTGTGTGCTGCCCCTGACCTGAGTGCCGGTTCCGCAGCTCCCATTGGCATGGAGCCACCTGCCACCCCTGCACCTAGGAGCTGGGCTGGACATGACGGCCGCTTCCAGGAGCCGCGCAGTGCCAAGGTAGGCAGGAAGCCTGCCTTAGCCCCACTGTGCCGCTCATCAGGAGCTGCCTGAGGTAAGCTCTGGCTGGAGCTCGCATCCCAAAACCCAGACCCAAGTTGGAACCCCATCCCACACCCTAACTCCCTTCCAGATCCCACACCCCAATGCCCTGGCCCAGCGCTGAGCCCCCTCCCGCATCCAACTTCCCTTTTGGAGCCTGCACCCCCTCCTGCACCCCAACCCAAACCCTGAGCCCCTTCCTGCACCTAAACTCCCACCTGGAGCCTGGACCCCACACCCCAACCCTGAGCCTGCTCCCACACGCCAAACCCCTCGGCTTCGGCGCAGAGCCCCCTCCCGCACCCCAAACCCCTCATCCTCAGCCCCACCCTGGAGCCCACACCCCAACCCTTGCCCAGTGAAAGTGAGTGAGGGTGGGGGAGAGCAAGTGAGGGGGAGATGTTGTGACTGGAGGGTGGGGCCTCAGAGAAGGGGCAGGGCAAGGGTGTTCGGATTTGTGTAATTAGAAAGTTGGCCATCCTAATTGTGCTTCAGCCAGCTATTTTGCACAATAAATGACTGGTGCCCCCAGCCCCACATTATAAGGTGATGGGTAGGACGCGTGTCTCCTCCCCACCCCCGGCCTGGACCGTGCTCTCCCCGCCTTACCTGTGTGTGTGCATGGGGGGGGTCTCTGGCAGCCGGAGCCGGGCAGGGAGCGGGACAGGGCCACTGCAGGACGCGGCCCGGGGGAGTGCCTAGCTGTGGCAGCAGTGGGCGGCCTCCCGCCCAGGGCTTGGCTTCCAGGAGAGCGGCTGGGCAAGTCGGAGCCCGCCGGGCGGGAGCCTGCAGCCTGGTTTGACGCTTCGTGCCTCTGCAAGTCGCCTCCCTGCCGCCCCCCCCCGGCGGTAAGTCGGGGTAGTCGATAGGCGACCGCAGGCCCCCAGCTGCGTTTTGAACGGACCGTGACCAGCTTTTTATTCACGGATCAGCCTCGTTATTGCTACGGGGCGTGAAGCATGTTCCCCTGGCCCTTGATCGCTCGCACCTTCACCCAGAGCGCGGGACCCCGACCACGCTGCAGCTGGCTCGCGCGGGGGCGGGGGCGGGCCGCGTGCGCGCGCTGGCCCGCTGCCTGTGCGGCGGGCGGGGCTGGGGCGACGCCTGCGGGGCAGCCACGTGGGGGACGCCGCGCGCCATTGGCCGAACGCGCCGGCGGGACCCGCCGCGTTCTCGGGCGGCGGCCGCGCTGGGGGCGTGGCCCCGCCCCCTCGCGCCTCGGTCCCGTCCCCGGCTTCCCGTGGGGCCGCGCGGCGCGGCGCGCGGGAAGGGAAAATGGCGGCGGCGCTGGCCGAGCGGAGCTGCCTGGAGCTGAGCGGGGCCGAGCGCGGCCCGCGCCGCCGGGTCCGGGAGCTCGCGCTGAGCCCGCCAGGTGCCGGGACCCCTCCCCTCCCCTCCCCCCCCGCCCTGCCCCGCCCCGCCCCCGGGACTCCTCTCCCCGCCTCCGGGACTCCTCTCCCCGCCTGGCCTTCCCGGCCCCGCCCTAGGGACCCCCTCACGTCCCCGGGCCACCCTGCCTGTCCCCCGCGGCACGCCCCCTCGGGCTGCCCCTGCCGCCAGCCCGCCCTTGAGGCCCCCAGCCCTGAGGGCTGCCCCGTCCCCCCTCCCGGATCCCCGCCTTGCCCGCGCTCACCCCACCCCCCTTCCCGTCCCCGTAGGTGCCAGCGTGGGCCCCGGGGCCGGGCGCTACGCCGACAGCGCTGGCGGGTTCTGCTACCAGGAGAGCGCCCAGCTGGTGTCGGTCACCAGGAACCGCTTCATCCACTGGTAGGTGTGGGGGGAGCGCCTGGGTATCGGGGACTCTGCCAGGCACACCCCGTGTTGCCCCTGCCCTGGGGTGTGAATTGCCTGCCCCATGGCGAGTATTGCCCCTGGGCTAGGGGGAGGCCAGGGTATCGGGCTGCTCTTCCCCTGCCGGGGGGGGGGGCTGTGTGCGCGGGTGGTGAGATGCCTGTTCAGTGCAAGGTGTCCCTTTAAAGTCAGTGGATTAGATTTGAGCATGTGTCCAAGTGCTTTTCTGAATGGGATGGACTGCTGCGTGCGGGTCCTGAGTAACAGTTAGTGGGAGCAAGCCCATGGCTCCCTGTAGCAGGATACCTTTGCCTGCTGCAGAGTCTATGGCCAGGTTGACACTAGGAAATTAGGTCAGTATAACTATGTTGCTCAGGGGTGTGACAGATCCATACCCCTGAGCAATGCAGTTAAACTGACACTAGTCCTGGTGAAGACAGCACTAGGTCCCATCAACCTCGCTATGGCCTCCCTGGGAGGTGGAGTATCTATGTGGATTGGAGAAGCCCTCCTGTTGGGTAGGTAGCGTCTTCACTGCAGCGCTGCAGTGGTGCCACTCCAGTGTAGACCTGCCCTGTGAGTCTAAACCTGTCTTGTGTTGATCACTGCTGACCTGAGAGGCCTCACAATCGTCAACATAAAAAGCTTTTTTTACTTTTTCAGGACCACTTCTGGAGACACTTTGGAGCTGGTGGAGGAGTCTCTGGATATAAACCTCCTGAATAATGCCATTCGGCTCAAAATCCAGAATTGTAGCCTCTTACCCGGAGGAGTACATGTGTGTGAGACACAGAATCTTGTCGTCATCTTGATTGTAACCAATCAGACTGTGCACCGTCTGGTCCTGCCACACCCTGCTCGCATGTACAGGAGTGTAAGTAGTCTGGGTGGAAATAATTGTGTACTTGTTTCAAGAAAATAATTTATAGCTAGTTTACTAGAATTATCTTTTAGAATCAAAGATTGGTCTTGGCATAAACATAGCTGTGGCATGGATCATTGGAACAAGCTTTGGTGGAAAGTGATCTGAAACCTGTAGTTTCCCCACCTAGCATTTTTTGTATTTTTAAAAACTAGTTTAGAGCATCTTTTAGGATACAAACCTGCTGAAATAATGGTGCAGATACTACACTGGATATTGCATGTACATATGTAATATATGTCTGCTAATTTGCTTTTTGAATACTAAGATTAGGATTTTCAGAGGCTCCTAGGGAGCTAGGCACCCAGATCCATGGGAACTTGAACACTGGGGCCTAAGTTGCTTGAAATCTGTGACCATTACCATTTCAAGAGATGCAGAGCAGGAGTGCAAGCTCAGGGCATCTCTCTTTAGATCCCAAAGACTCCATGTGTATAGTCACTTGTGCAACTATGATTCCCAAATTTTTCTGGTTGAGATGCCTTTACAGATATGACACACATTCTTAGTTCCCAAACCAAACGATCCCAGATCACTGGCCAAGTGAAGTGAGGCCCTATGCTATACTCAGAGACCAGAAGGGTCTATTATGGTCATCTTGTCTGACCTCCTGGATAACACAGGCCAGATAACTTCCCCCAAATAATTCCTAGAGCAGAGCTTTTAGAAAAACATCCAATCTTGATTTAAAAATTGCCAGTGATGGAGAATCCACCACAAGCTTGGTAAATTGTTCCAATGGTTAGTTACGCTCACTGATAAAAATGTCTGCCTTATTTCAGTCTGAAATTTGATAATTTTTGAAAACTGCATATGATCAATGCCAAAAATTCTGGAGGTGTTCTAGACATCAAAGGGCAGAACCCTATTAATGTTGGTGAAAACGGAAAACTGGAAAAGCCCAATTTTCAGTAAAATCCACAGTTGATCACTTGTGATGTAGAGGTGAGATAGTCACTTCACAGAGGCCTGTGGCAGGGGAGCAGAGTCACTCTGGATACAGTGGTGTGAGGCAATGACTTCAGAGTTAGGGTGACATTTGGGTTAGGGTTAGTGAGTCTCTTGCCTTCCAACTCTGGCCATGGACAGGCCCTCCCAGCTGGGCATGGCCAGAGTCGGGGTGAGGGCCCCAGCTGGGTGTATAGCTGGGCCTACATAAGCCATGAAGTGTGCAACCCTCTAATTATTTTGTGGGATGCAAAGCACTTGTGCAGGAATGTGGTAGTGTTATCAAGATCTTGGCAGGTATCTGGGAGGGAGAGTAGGTCCACCAATAAATCAGTTATCTAATCCACTTACACTTTGAGATCCACTCTTAAATGGTCAGCCCTTCCCAGCTAAAAATAAGGGAAAGAGCAAAGTTTAGGTGACCAGAGAATTTGCATCAAAAGATCTTTTCTCAGTAAGTAAAAGCCAGGAGTAGTGGCGATCATGCGTTTGTCATTCCTTTGGCAGTTCCATTTTTGTGTATCTAGTCTTAACAGTTCTGTGTGTTCTTGGGACCTGGACTCTTTTTTTCTTTCTCTAATAGGAGCTGATAACAGAGGGCCAAATGCAGTCTGTATTTACAGATATTGGAAAAGTTAATTTTAGGGACCCTTCAAACTACCACATGATCCCCTCCATTCCTGGACTGGCCTCTAATTCCACTGCTTCAGCGGCTTGGCTTAGCAGTGATGGGGAGGCTCTCTTTGCTCTGCCATCTGCTTCAGGAGGAATATTTGTCCTCAAGCTACCTCCTCATGATGTGCATGGTAAGAGTTGGGAGTAGAGTATGTAACCATGAGTATGTATTTATAAAGCACCCGCTAGTGTTTCTCACACCTTCACCAATTGTCCTGCCTATGCAAAAACAGCCATTTCATGCTGGTATAGAAGGTGATACATAGTGAAGGATGACCATGATTAGATTAATACTGGTCTGGATCCAGATATAGCGTACAGGCTTCACGCTCCCCCTCTTGGCTTTGTCAGTGCCTCTCGGTCCTGACCTGCAGCATCCCTCCCTATTTCAGTTTTGGGCTTCCATTGATCTTGATTTTGCCTCGGGTGCTTATTGTAATCTTACTCCCAAAATGCATGATAATTCAGGCCCATTGAAGCAGCAAATGATATTCTGCACATTGCTCAGCAGTTTCATTTTCATTTTTTTTCAGGGATAGTTTCAGTTGTGGAGCTGAAGCAGAGCTCTGTGATGCAACGTTTGCTTACAGGTTGGATGCCAACTGCTATCAGGTTAGTGTTGTCATGTGACACATAGGATTGTCTCTTTTAACCCTCCGTATGGAAGCACATGGATTGTATTCAGATAAATTCAAAGGTAGACAAGCACACTTCAGGAGTAATGCTCAGCATGTAAATAGCACTTTTAAAAAGAGGTTAGGAACTTGCTGTAGGCCACACAGCAAGGCACAGTGACAAAATTGGGATCAGGAGTGAGGAGCTGGCTTTGTCCATTTTACTGAGCTGCCTCTAGATCTGTGTGGCTGAGATCTCCATGAATGTTACATTTAGTAACTGGCCCCTGGACTTTTACACAGGAGTGGGTTTGGCAGCCAGTGCAGATTAAAAATTCCGAGTATGCTCTCTTCCCAGAAATCTAATGGTGACAGATACATCGATCACCGTGGTCCATATTTGTGCATAATAGGTGAAATCTATTGGGTAGCTGAAGACAAGACAAGGTGTTCCTAGCCACTGCTACTCTGTGGGCATCTGAAAGCGGTGACGAGTCCAGTAAGACCTCAGATTACTTTGACAACCAGTGGGAAGCTCCCCATAATTTAGGGAGCCAATATGGATCTGACCAGTTCAAAATGCTTCCTCCTGCCTTGACTTTCATAAGAACATAAGACTCTCCATACTGGGTCAGACCAATGGTCCATCTAGCCCAGTAGTCTGCCTTCCGACAGTGGCCACTGCCAGATGCTTCAAAGGGAATGAACAGAACAGGGCAATTATCAAATGATCCATCCCCTGTTGTCCAGTCCCAGCTTCTGGCAGTCAGAAGCTTAGGGACATGCACTAGCTACTGATGGACCTATTCTCCATGAACTTCTCATTCTTTAAAATGGACACAAATCAGATGTCAAGAATTATAACATTCATAAACCAGTCGGAGAACACTTCAATCTCTCTGGTCACGCAATCACAGACATGAAGGTCGCTATCTTAAAACAAAAAAACTTCAAATCCAGACTCCAGCGAGAAACTGCTGAATTGGAATTCATTTGCAAATTGGATACTATTAATTTAGGCTTAAATAGAGACTTGGAGTGGCTAAGTCATTATGCAAGGTAGCCTGTTTCCTCTTGTTTTTTCCTACCCCCCCCCCCAGATGTTCTGGTTTAACTTGGATTTTAACTTGAAGAGTGGTCAGTTTGGATGAGCTATTACCAGCAGGAGAGTGAGTTTGTGTGTGTATGGGGGTGGGGGGGATGTGAGAGAACCTGGATTTGTGCAGGAAATAGCCCAACTTGATTGTCATGCACATTGTGTAAAGAGTTGTCACTTTGGATGGGCTATCACCAGCAGGAGAGTGAATTTGTGTGGGGGGGTGGAGGGTGAGAAAACCTGGATTTGTGCTGGAAATGGCCCACCTGATGATCACTTTAGATAAGCTATTACCAGCAGGACAGTGGGGTGGGAGGAGGTATTGGTTCATATTCTCTGTGTATATATAAAGTCTGCTGCAGTTTCCACGATATGCATCTGAGGAAGTGAGCTGCAGCTCACGAAAGCTTATGCTCTAATAAATTGGTTAGTCTCTAAGGTGCCACAAGTACTCCTTTTCTTTTTTTTTTTTTGAACCAGTTGGCCTTCACAACATCCCCAGGCAACGAGTTCCACAGTGCTGTGTGAAGAAATACTTCCTTATGATTGTTTTAAACCTGCTGCCTATTAATTTCACTGGGTGACCCCTAGTTCTTGTGTTTATATGAAAGAGTAAATAACACTTTCATAGAATATCAGGGTTGAAAGGGACCTCAGGAGGTCATCTAGTCCAGCCCCCTGATCAAAGCAGGACCAATCCCCAACTAAATCATCTCGGCTAGGGATGGAAGGAGAATCCACCACCTCACTAGGTAACCCATTCCAGTGCTTCACCACCCTCCTAGTGAAAAAGTTTTTCCTAATATCCAACCTAAACCTCCCCCACTGCAACTTGAGACCATTACTCCTTGTTCTGTCACCTGGTACCACTGAGAACAGTCTGGATCCATCCTCTTTGGAACCCCCTTTCAGGTAGTTGAAAGCAGCTATCAAATACCCCCCTCACTCTTCTCTTCTGCAGACTAAATAATCCCAGTTCCCTCAGCCTCTCCTCATAAATCATGTGCTCCAGCTGCCTAATCATTTTTGTTGCCCTCTGCTGGACTCTTTCCAATTTTTCCACATCCTTCTTGTAGTGTGGGGACCAAAACTGGACACAGTACTCCAGATGAGGCCTCACCAATGCCGAATAGAGGGGAACGATCACATCCCTCGATCTGCTGGCAATGCGCCTGCTTATACAGCCCAAAATGCGGTTAGCCTTCTTGGCAACAAGGGCACGCTGTTGACTCGTATCCAGCTTCTTGTCCACTGTAACCCCTAGGTCCTTTTCTGCAGAACTGCTGCCTAGCCATTTGGTCCCCAGTCTGTAGCGGTGCATTGGATTCTTCCATCCTAAGTGCAGGACTCTGCACTTGTCCTTGTTGAACCTCATCAGATTTCTTTTGGCCCAATCCTCTAATTTGTCTAGGGCCCTCTGTATCCTATCCCTACCCTTCAGGGTATCTACTTCTCCTCCCAGTTTAGTGTCGTCTGCAAACTTGCTGAAGGTGCAGTCCACGCCATCCTCCAGATCATTAATGAAGATATTGAACAAAACCGGCCCCAGGACCGACCCTTGGGGCACTCCACTTGATACCGGCTGCCAACTAGACATGGCAACTAGACATGGAGCCATTGATCACTACCCGTTGAGCCTGATGATCTAGCCAGCTTTCTATCCACCTTATAGTCCATTCATCCAGCCCATCCTTCTTAAACTTGCTGGCAAGAATACTGTGGGAGACGGTATCAAAAACTTTGCTAAAGTCAAGGAATAACAGGTCCACTGCTTTTCCCTCATACACAGAGCCAGTTATCTCAGCCTAGCAGGCAATTAGGTTAGTCAGGCATGACTTGCCCTTGGTGAATCCATGCTGATTGTTCCTGATCACTTTCCTCTCCTCTAAGTGCTTCAAAATTGATTCCTTGAGGACTTGCTCCATGATTTTTCCAGGGACTGAGGTGAGGCTGACTGGCCTGTAGTTCCCAGGATCCTCCTCCTTCCCTTTTTTTAAAGATGGGCACTACATTAGCCTTTTTCCAGTCGTCCAGGACCTCCCCCGATCACCTTGAGTTTTCAAAGATAATGGCCAATGGCTCTGCAATCACATCTGCCAACTCCTTTAGCACTCTCGGGTGCAGCGCATCCGGCCCCATGGACTTGTGCTTGTCCAGCTTTTCTAAATAGTCCCAAACCACTTCTTTCTCCACAGAGGGCTGGTCACCCCTCCCCATGCTGTGCTGCCCAGTGCAGTAGTCTGGGAGCTGACCTTGTTTGTGAAGACAGAGGCAAAAAAAGCATTGAGTACATTAGCTTTTTCCACATCCTCTGTCACTAGGTTGCCTCCCTCATTCAGTAAGGGGCCCACACTTTCCTTGACTTTCTTCTTGTTGCTAACATACCTGAAGAAACACTTCTTGTTACTCTTAACATCTCTTGCTAGCTGCAACTCCAGGTGTGATTTGGCCTTCCTGATTTCATTCCTGCATGCCCGAGCAATATTTTTATACTCTTCCCTGGTCATTTGTCCAATCTTCCACTTCTTTTAAGCTTCTTTTTGTGTTTAAGATCAGCAAGGATTTCACTGTTAAGCCAAGCTGGTTGCCTGCCATATTTACTATTCTTTCTACACATGGGGATGGTTTGTCCCTGTAACCTCAATAAGGATTCTTGAAAATACAGCCAGCTCTCCTGGACTCCTTTCTCCCTCATGTTATTCTCCCAGGGGATCCTGCCCATCAGTTCCCGGAGGGAGTCAAAGTCTGCTTTTCTGAAGTCCAGGGTCCGTATTCTGCTGCTCTCCTTTCTTCCTTGTGTCAGGACCCTGAATTCGACCATCTCAGGGTCACTGTCTCCCAGGTTCCCATCCACTTTTGCTTTCCCTACTAATTCTTCCTGGTTTGTGAGCAGCAGGTCAAGAAGAGCTCTGCCCCTAGATGGTTCCTCCAGCACTTGCACCAGGAAATTGTCCCCTACACTTTCCAAAAACTTCCTGGATTGAGTGTGCACTGCTGTATTGCTCTCCCAGCAGATAGCAGGGTGATTGAAGTCTCCCATGAGAACCAGGGCCTGTGATCTAGTAACTTCCATTAGTTGCCGGAAGAAAGCCTCGTCCACCTCATCCCCCTGGTCCGGTGGTCTATAGCAGACTCCCACCATGACAGCACCCTTGTGCTCACACTTCTAAACTCAATCCAGAGACTCTCAGGTTTTTCTGCAGTTTCATATTGGAGCTCTGAGCAGTCATACTGCTCTCTTACATACAATGCAACTCCCCCACCTTTTCTGCCCTGCCTGTCCTTCCTGAACAGTTTCTATCCATCCATGACAGTACTCTAGTCATGTGAGTTATCCCACCAAATCTCTGTTATTCCAATCACATCATAATTCCTCGGCTGTGCCAGGACTTCCAGTTCTTCCTGCTTGTTTCCCAGGCTTCTTGCATTTGTGTATAGGCACTTGAGATAATTTGCTGTTTGTCCTGCTTTCTTAGTATGAGGCAGGAGCCTCACGCGCTCCTGCTCGTGCTTCCTCCCGGTATTCCACATCCCCACTTACCTCAGGGCTTTGGTCTCCTTCCCCCGGTGAACCTAGTTTAAAGCCCTCCTCATTAGATTAGCCAGCCTGCTGTCAGAATAAATGTTTCCCCACATGGGGAGATTGTCAGTACAACTAGTAACACTTTCCCATGTCAAGGATTCCTGAAACGTATGTTGTGCTAAAATGCTGCCTGCATGCATCCTTGTGATCTTCACCAAAGGGGGACAGTTAGAAACTGGGTGGTAATCAGCAAGTTCAGGTGACTTTTTGAGGAGAGAGGAGTCAAATGTTCTAAGTAACTTGTTACTGTCCTCAGTTTGCACACTCTCTCCCCCCGCCCCCCGTGGTCTGACCGCATAACATGACATTTTGATTAAAAAGCTACAGTGATATAAAATTAACATGGCACAATTAAATGGATTAAAAGCTAGCTAACTGATAGGCATCAAAATGTAACTGTAAACAGGAAATCATCGAAGATGTGTGTTTCTAATGGGGTCCTTCAGGGATCATTTCTTGGCTTTACCCTATAACACTTTATAACAATGAAAGAAAATATAAAATCATCACTGAAAGTTTTCAAGTGACACAAAAATTTGAAGAGGCCAGGTCACTGATGCAGAGCAAACTGGATCTCTTGGTAAACTTGGTACAAGCAAATAATGTGTGTTTTAATAAGGCTAAATGTATATGTCTAGGAACAAAGAATGTAGGCCACACTTAGGATGGGGGACTCTCTTTCAGAGTCATTGCTTCCCAGGATAGATTTTATTTTATTTTTATCTTTTTTCTTGGAGGGATTGATAATCAGCTGAACATGAGCTCTCAGTGCAACTGTGGCCAAAAGGCTGAATGTGCTCCTTGGATACATAATTAGGGGGATCTCGCATAGGAGCAGAGAGGTTATTTTAACTCTGTATTTGACACGGGTGTGACTGCTGCTAGAATTCTGTGTCCAACACTTCAAGGATGTTGATACATTGGAGAAGGGCAGAGAAGAGCCACGAGAACGATTAAGTGATTGGAAAACCTACCTTATAGCGATAGATCCAAGGAGCTCATTCTATTAACTTAGCAAAGAGAAGTTTAAGGGGTGCGTTGATCACAGACTAAGAACCTACGTAAGGAATAAATATTTAATAGTGGGTTATTCAATCTAGCAGAGAAAGGCCTAACACCATCCCGAGAGTGGAAGTTGAAGCTAGATAAATTCAGACTGGAAATAAGGTGTAAATTTTGAATAATGAGAGTAATTAACCATTGGAACAATTTACCAAGGTTGTGGTGGATTCTCCATTGCTGACATTTTTTTAAATCAAGATTGGATGCATTTCTGAAAGCTCTGCTCCAGGCATTATTTCAGGGAAGTTCTGTCCTGTGTTATCCAAGAGGTCAGATTAGATGATCACAACAGTCCCCTCTGACCTTTGAATCTGAGTAATTATTCACCTGTTACGCTTTAAGCCCCTTGTGACAGGGAGCTCATTGTCTGTCTTGTGTGCACAGAGATTCGCTCCCCTCAGTGCAGTGAATACTTAATGAAATCCTTCTGAATGACTTCTTGTGTTTTCAGAGGTGACCAAGGCCCTTCAGACCTTCCTGTCAGCCTCTCTGTTCACTGTCTCGAGCATGATGCCTTCCTGTTCGCACTCTGCCAGGATCACAAACTCAGGATGTGGTCTTACAAAGTGAGTGAGTGTTTTGGGTTGTAATTTGCTCTGCAGATGGGGTTGTCACATCACGTAGATGATATCGAGGTGCTGTGAGACAGAGGATGGGCTGTTGATTCTGAGACTTGGCTAAACTGATGCTCCATGGACTGGCCGTGAGTTTGTTGAGTAGCAGGATTTCAGGGAACACAAAGAAATGGTCAAGTCTTGTCTCCTATTAATATTTTACTTGGAAATTGTATGATTTCTAGACATAGTGAAGTCTTCAAACATAGGTAGCAGTGCGGGCAACAAGTTAGCAAGCTTACTGCACTGCCTTACCATGGTGTCTAGGACCACTTCTAGTGGGGGAAGATACTTGGATCTCTATGCTAACTCAGTCCTTGCCCTTTCCTGAGACGACTAACAGGAATGTGTCTTGTAACGGGGCTACCTGTCCACCAGAGAACTTGACTGAGTGCACCAGCTTGCTGAACACAACTCACTCTGAGCATCATATCCAAGCACCAATTCCCTGAGCCCACATACTCTCAGTTAGTTTGAATGGTTCAGGGGGGATTGGATTGCAGTTTTACTGTGCAGGCCCCCTCCTGGTCTTTCAGAGCACACGCTCAGTCAGAGGCAAGATCAGGAGAGCAAAACAAATGAAGTGTGTTTCAGATAGTTGTATAGGCCATGCATATTGCTTCAGTTTACCTGGAGAATGGATCGGTGCAGACTGGTGTTTAAATGCATGGCTCCTCAGAAGGCTGCGAGGGAGACAAGTCTAAAAGACTAGAAATCTCTTAATAGCATTTGAGGATGTAACATAGCTATTAAAGCAGGGTTCCCCACCTTGAGGAGATACCAGCCTAGTCTGGGGAAGGGGGAACCAGATAGAGAAGAGCAGCCATATGCAGAGTGGGGAAAGCTGCGCGACACTGGATCCGCTCTGATTCTCCACTGTTAATATGCTTCTGTCAGTTCAGCAGTGGGTAGTTTCTTGAAACCAACATTCCTTCCTGGCAGTCCCTAGCTACAGGAATGCTCAAACATAGGGCTGCAGGCCCAACAAGCAGCACAAGCTTTGTGTTTGCATTCACAACAGGCAGTTCAGCTGCCAGAGTGTCTCTCTCCCTCCCAAAGTGTCACAGGGCAAGGTGTAGCCTTCGTGTAAGTGAAGGGAAGAAGGAAGGAGCAGCAACTAGGGGAGCAGAAATGGCACACCCGGGGGAAAGCAATGAAAAGGAAAACAGGTATGGGGGGGAAGAGAATAAAGGGGAAAAATGGACCTGGGGCTAGCCCAGGGTAAGGTGTGGTTCGAGAGAAGGTGGGGAACTGCTGCTGGACTTGTATATTAAAGGACAGGAGGTGGAAAAGCTGAAGCACCTAACCTTCCTTTGTGCTGCTTGTCTGCTGTCTTTGTTCTGGGCAGGACCAAATGTGTCTGATGGTAGCTGATCTGCTGGAGTTCGTGCCTGTGAATAAGGACCTGAGGCTCGCTGCTGGAATGGGACATCGATTGCGGCTGGCCTATTCGCAGTCACTGGGGCTCTACCTTGGTGTTTATATGCATGCACCCAAGCGAGGACAGGTACAAAATGACCAGAACCTTCAAGACTTCTCTTATAGGCAAAGACAGTGAATTATTGGGATGCTCCCAGTTTTGTATAGGGTTGCACATAATAGTAAAGAGAGCATTTGCCAACATGCACTGCACGGAATAATATCTGCTGAATAGTGTTTCTCATTCCAAAACACTTCGCAAGATGCTCACGCGTCTTTGCTTTGGGAGTAGAACTTTCCATGTTTGGTGTCTACCAGTGGGTCTGCTGTTCAGGAAATGGAGGAAGAGAAAAGGGATTTGCTTTTGAGAATGGGTAGAGTGGAGCAACGTTACCCTTATAACAAATTCTCGCACTGCTTTTTAAAATCTGAAGTGAGTCGGGAGCGGAAATTTGAGGTTTGATGTAGTGATAAATCTTGGGGCAAAGGGTCTCAGAGAGGCTGGTTTTGATTTAGCCCAGTTGTGGAGGTTTTCAAATAATTCAAGATGGGAGTTTCAGTGAGCTACTGTTGTGTGTGGGGAAGCTACTTTCCAGCTGTGTAAATCAGGGCTGCGCAGACATGCGTAACTAAGGTGAGCAGGAAGCCCTACTTCGTTCACTCCGTGTTTAACTGTTGAAAGTGTGCAGAATTTGCATACTAAGTGCTTAGAGCCAAGCACCATCGCAAACGGCATGCTCAGGGTGCATAAAACGATGCACAAACTGGTTTCACATTTGATGTTCTGGTGGGGCTGGGGAGGTACTTTGATAAAAAGGCATCTAGGTGATTCCCAACAACCAAGTACCCAGGAGTTAAACTGTAAGGCTGTAAAGTAAAGCCACCAAAAGTGTGTAACTGATCCAACAGCATTAACTCTGGGCCCTGGGGTTATATGCATCTTGATAGTCTTTACTTATGTTCCTATACAATAATCTCTGTAGGAGCCCTGCCTTATTCAGTTCATGGTGAATGAGGCAGGGATGCAGCATTTATTTTTAAACATCTTGCTAGAACAGAAATGAAGAGAACAGATATATATATATAGTGTCAACCAGTTTCCTTTTGTGAACACTCTAGAACCCAGCATGAGTATATTTTAAATTATTTCTGTGCTCGCTGTTTACATAGCACACTCATTCATGGTTGTAATTGCAAGCAGAATGTGGCCCTCAGGGAGTATGGATTGGCAGGTCCCTTATCGCCTGCACCAAATATCTTTAGTTGAATGTGTCACTTTAACTTTGGCAGCTCCTGGGTTTACACCTTCACTACACAGTTTAGAAAAAATAGTCATTGTGCAGATTGGAATCTTAGCCAATCCGAGTGCTTGGGGTTTCAGAGTGGAGTGGCACAGCTCTCAGCGTGCGCGTGCAGCATCTCTGAGTGAGACAGTTGCATTTTAGTATAGTATGCACTGGCTTGCACTACTTGACACTAGTTCTTTCAGTCATAAGATTCAAAACAGAGTACCTCAGTATCAGGTGCTTGGATAACGCTGTGATGGGCATGGGATAGGAACCTGAGTAGAACAGTTTCACTGTGTCACTTTGATAGCATCTTTATTTTAATTAGGGTGGCTCTTTTCCGGCCACTGACTTACCTTGTGTGTGTGCAGTTCTGTGTCTTCCAGCTGGTGAGCACTGAGAGTAACCGCTATAGTCTTGATCACATATCCTCCCTATTCACCTCTCAGGTGAGTGCCAATGCTACACTCCTTGGGGAGGGAGGGTGGGGCACAAAACTAGTAGTGGGCAGAGTCTCACTGGAAGAAGAGTACAGATCCATAAATCAGATATAAGCTTGCAGACTTTCAGTAAGAATAAACAGGATCTGGATTTGCTCCTGTGAATGAAACAAAATAACATTACATGTTTCTCTGGCTTATGCACTTGTACCCACTGAGAGCTAACTTTAAACATCACTTGCATTTTCGGCGTGTTAATCAAGTCTCCATGCTGTCTTTTTCAACTAGGAGACGCTTGTTGATTTTGCCTTAACACCAGCTGAGATCTGGGCACTGTGGCACGATGCTGAGAATCAGACTATTGTGAAATACATCAACTTTGAGCAGTGAGTCTCCCTCCTGTTTTACTGGTTAACCTCATGGGATAGTAATTACAACGGTCACTATTATTGTTTGTTAAAATCATTCTTACATTTGCTTCCCTCCACTTGCTTCCTTTCCTCTCCACTTGTGCTCAGTTCATTGTTAGCTAATTTCCTTAATATCCCAGGGTGCGTGGCGTCTGTCCACTCCTTTCTCCTTGTAACATAGGTTATTTAGATTTTTAACCCTGCTTGATTATAGCAGCTAGAGCTGTGATAGCAAGAAAGCAGGGTTAAGAACTCAGAGGTCTGGCATGATTAGAAGATCACAGGGAACATCTGTGCCACTCCCAGCTTTCTCCTCACACTTTTTTGCCAACATTTACATATTCATCTGGGGCAAGTAGGAGTTGTTTGGAGGACCAGCGAGTAAATATATTAGTTTATTCATTGGCTGGTGGGCAAGTAGAATCATAAAATATCAGGGTTGGAAGGGACCTCAGGAGGTCATCTAGTCCAACCCCCTGCTCAAAGCAGGACCAATCCTCAATTTTTGCCCCAGATCCCTAAATGGCTCCCTCAAGGATTGAACTCACAATCCTGAGTTTAGCAGGCCAATGCTCAAACCACTGAGCTATTCCTCTCCCCGACAAGTAGGTGGACAAGTAGACACTGTATCTGGGCCCCTGGACTGACTGAAATACTTGGGTAAAATGATTTACAAGTGCCTTGCTTCCCTTTAGGCACATGAATCTGCCATTCTAACTGGGCAGAGTTTCAGAATCAGCCCATCTCTACATACATGTCAGTAAAACAAAGGGAGAGCTCAGCATGATATCACAATGATGGGCTTGGGATAAGAATCTAGATAAATCCATGGGTTAACTGGACAGCAGAGTAAACAGAAATAAGGATTGTGGCAAGGCACCCCTTCTGCCTCGCTGGGCTTAGTGCTCCCTCCTCTGTCAGGGACAGGGCCTGGGGTAAATCAGCCCCCACTCTGGAGTGTCTGTCTTCCCTCTTCGGATTTTGTTTCTCAGAGCCTTCCCGATAGACCTCAGGGCAGGTCTGAGGAGTGCTCCTCTGCCAAACGAAGGGGAACAGGTCTATAAAGCAGCAAAAGAAAAAGGGAATGCCTTTCCCTCACCACCTCATTGGGGCAGGTGTTGTCCTGTCACTGGCCCTGGGGTGTCAGTCCTTCCCCTAAACAGGCACTGGGTTTTGGGTGTCTCCCCTATGGGGAGGAGTGCAGTCTCTCACACTGGAGAAGCCTATCTCCCAGCTGCCTCCAGCCTTGCAGCAGTTTCCTTTCTCTCCTCTCCTCTCCCCTCCCCACCACCACCCTGAGAGATTTTAACAGATTTCAGGCAGCCCTTAATTGGACTCAGGTGTCCCTATTTGACCTGAAGTAACCCCTTCCCAGCTTGTAGGAAAAAGGGCCTTTAGCATTCTAGGGCTAACATACCTGTTTCCCCAGACCCTTCTGCAGCCGTCTGGACTCACTTTGTCACAGGTTGTAGCACTTGTACATAAGTCATTAGTCATCTTTCTTTAGCTTATCCTACCATATGACCCATCTGGACCAGCACTGAATTAATATCTGTGATTATTGGTGAAAATACTATAGTTGAACTCACTTCAGACTAGGATTACCAGAGAGTTTAGTGTTCACTGTGACTGAGCATACATGACTGATGGAAATTCTTTTTTCCTCAGAAATATCGCAGGCCAGTGGAACCAAGTGTTTGTGCAGTCTCTGCCAGAAGAGGAAGTGAATATTAGAGATGACCAAGACCCTAGGGTGAGTGGACAATACAATACCTACCAGAAGTAACTTGGGCTGTGTCCCTAGGTTCCTTTCTATCTTTTGCTGCAGGAAACCGAAATAGAAAGACCATTGGGACAGATCAGTGAATGCAATATAACTTTATTTTGTATGTTGTCCTTTATAGAAACGGTATCTTTAAAGCTTCACAGAATTAAATGAGACAACAGACACATAGCATACATTACAGTGGTGTAAAACACTTAAACTGGCCACAAGACCAGTAGCTGAGGAGGAACAGAAATTGTTATAAGCAAGGGAGAAAGTCTTTCAAGATGAGATTTGTAAACAGCTTGACATCCGTGAGCAGAGGGATACGGGATGGCTGCTTCTGATGGCAGGAGCTGTGAAGAAGTCAGATTGAGAGACTAGAGCAAACATGGATTTCCAGCTTGAGTAGGAATGAGGAGCGGATGGGGTGAGAGAGCAGAAGCATTAAGCTACTTAGTGGATGTGATGAGGCCTGAGGAGGTGGAAAAGAGGGCTGCGGGCAGAGTTGTATAAAACTCTGAAGAGGGGAGGATGAGTTGGAATTTGATACAGGAAGGGATTTTACTGTGAATTAGGGCAGTTGGCAATTGAAAGGAAGAAAGTGAATTCCTCAGGTCTGGAACGGTGATCTGGGAGGAGAGGCGTTAATGGGACTGAAGGGAGCACAGGAATTGCCAGTGCCATGGGAAGGGGAGTAGGAATTAGAGATGGTAGCCTGAAGGTGCTCCTTGCTCCTCATTGCACACGATACAGGTGGGATGGAAAGAGGGGGTGTTGCATTCTAGAGGATGCTGGAATTCTAAGGGGTGCTATGAAACCAAACCCTCAGTTTTACCAGCACTAAGGAGCTGTGCTGCCTTCTGCCCCCATGAACAGGAAAGATAGCCACTTCTTTGCAGTCTCCTTTCAGGTTGTTAGCTGCAGAGTTCATCCCTGCAGAGTGTGTCTGGCAGCTTTTCATTCTGGGGGTGACTTACCTCATTCTGAGAGACTAGACCATCTATACTGGGTTTCAGATTGTCAGTCCTTTTGCAATAAACCATTGAAAGGCCAGTATCCTGCAATTTATAGTGCCACCTGTTAGCAGGCTCCTGCAGAAGAGATTCCTAGAATGATGAACTGTAATTAGAAGCCTGCATCATTTTGCATAAATGTGCTTCTCTGAATTACCATTTTGTTCTTTCACAGGAAACTTATTTGGAGTCTCTCTTCATGCCTGGTCGGTTCACAAATGCTGCTCTACTCAAAGCTCTACAGGTTAGCAAACAATCAGTTTGTGCTTCCTCAGTTCCAGCCACTTTGTGCCACTTCTGGCTGCACAAAGTGAATGTGGACCAGTAGAGGAGGAGAACTCTCAGCTGGCCTGCGTGCCATCCGTTGGCGTAAGGCCCCACAGAGACCAGTCACCATAAATTAGAGCAGCCCTTAAACAAGTCTAATGTTTGCTTATGGGCTGGAGAGGGAGGCATAACTTGCTACTTGACAGCCTCCCTTCACCTGAACTGACCAGGTATCAGTAAAAGAGAACATCTGGGCCTGCAAAAGCTGTGTTTGTGTTTATACAGTGTCATAGGTGTACTTGATGTGCTACAGACGAATGAAAGCTCCCTGTCCTGAGGTGCTTTAGTTCTCCCCGTGAACATAACACGACAAGGTACAGGCAGTGGCAGGAGGAAGAAGGGTATAATAGTGAAAGGTCCCAAGGGTGCTGAGCCAGGAAGAGTGGCGAGAGCCGTTTCTATGAACTGGAAAGGGTGGAGGTTGGGCGTGGTGACTGAAGAACACTCTGAGATGAGGACGTTTATACAGTGGCTGTATGCAGCCTGCCCAGTGTGTTTCAAGGAGAGGGCAAGGAGGGCCCAGGCTTGGGTCCTGTGGATGGGGGCATACAAGAACATGTAGGTATATGAAGAGAAAAGAGCCTGAGGAGAAGGCAAGGGTGAGAGCGAGGGTGGCAGTCGGTAGGGCCAGAAGACGATGGAGGAGCGGGAAAAAGAGCAGGCAGGAGGTTTCAAGGGCAGGGTCTGGGGTGCAGCAAAGGATGCTGAGATGGGAGAACAGGGGGAGTGGAAGGTCATGCCGGATCTAGTCTTCACTACCAAGAAGCTAGTGCAGGGACAGTTTAGGAAGGAGCCAGAGGTGTGAAATGATAGTGACGGCTCGCTGGCCTGAGTCAGGGAGGGCTGGGTGCGTGGACAAGGTAGCAGAGGTGACTGATGAGATCAGACCCATAGCAGAAGATAGCCACATGGGCTGGGGGTTTCCTGCTGAACTTTCTGCGGCTCAGGACCAGCAGTGGGAGAAATGAATACTAGGTGTGAGCCAAGCTGGGCTTGGTGGAGTGGGCGGCGTGTGGTGCGAGGAGCGTTAACCCCAGAGCTGAGGGAGGAGGGGAAAGGTTTGGGCAGCAGCGGGCGCTGGCGAGCTCGTGGACTGGAGGGTGCAGGAGGAGGAAGGGCCAGGGGTTGAAGCGAATGCAGTGTTGCTGCTGCTGCTCCGTAATTCTCTGATGGAGACACTGGTGGGCAGCGCTGGGCTCGGAGTCTCCGTCTCCCCAGTTTTATGCTGGTCTGACTGCATTTAAGTCACTGGTGTGACAGTGGAGAATCAGGCCCCTGGTGTGCACCTTATCGCCTCTGAGGACACCACCCTGGTTCTCCCTTCGGGCAGGACCTGGTGAGCTGCCCGCTGGGCTTGCTCTTGACTCAGTGTAGCTTCTGTGATGGAGATCATGGGCCGAGCTCAGCAAAGCCCTGTGCTCACTTCCCTGGAGATGCACTGTCTGTAACAAAATCGGCATCGCATCAATTTCAGGTCTGGGAACGTTCCAGGTGTCAGTGGGTTTGGTGAACGTTGGAAAAGCCTGATTCCACTAACTCATACAATGAGTCTGTAGACTGTGGATCCAGGGGGAGGCAGGAAAGCAGGGTCGCTGTGGATCTGAGGGAGGCAGTGACCTCGGGTTTAGAGCACCAGAAAGCCTGCTGTGCCTGCAGCACCCAATGGGCGATGTATGGGCCTGATTTTAATGCAGGTCAGGCTGCTGGAAGCCCCTTTCCTCCACTCTGGCCCGCCCCTCTTGTGGGCCTCTGGACCCCCGCTACGGCCAGTCCCTCCCTTGTATTGGGGGCAAAGGGTCGGGATGAGCGTACAGCCTGGCATCCATAAACAGTGAAGTGCATAACCCTCTCGTAATGCCAACTATCCCTTTGCTCTGGTGTATCTTGGCTGCCTCTGCCTAGCTACAGTTCTCTGCAGTGAGTGATGTTACTCCTCTGTTCTACATCTTCACGTTGTGCTGTTGGTTAGACAGGTTTGTGGCTAGTGCTTCAAAATGGAAGTTTCCTGTAATGTTTTTGTAGATCTTTTCCCGAGGAGGAGAGAGAATCATGGATCTGACCTGGGATGAGCTGAAAAAAGAGGTGACCATAGCTGTGGAAAACGAGGTGAGGTTTCCACTGAGTGTTTTATGACGACAGTCATCACTGTGGTATCTTAGCACCTCAGGTAGAATTAAAAGCTAAATCCACAGATGACCCATGGCCTAACTTTCCTCCCTGCTAGCCTCAAAGCAGTTGCATCATTTTAAACAAAAATTCCTTCTCACTACTTCCCCATCTCTTAACTATTCCTCTTTCTCCAGGGGTTCACCATTCTCCCTGCTCCCCCCACTGGTTTTAGGTGTGCCAAAGTGAGCTGCACTTCCTTTTTCCTTTAGAGTCTGTTTACATTGTAAGTCAGAGAGCACTTTGTATAGTGACAATGGTGCCAGGTTTTTCTCTGTTGCAATTCCTGTCTTCACCCACCGCGGCTCCTCTGAGCACCTCAGGGAGGCCTCACTTCAGTGCTGCTGCTGAGGAGAGACCAGCAGGCAGGCGGGAGGGAGTGAGTGGAAGGCAAGTCCATTTGCTGCTCTTCTGCGGCCTGTTTTCTTTCCCTTGGTGAAAGACCCTTAAGCATCATCGGGGAAACAACTAAAACCCTTATAAAATAGCTCTGCTTTTTATAGAAAGCGCACCTGGTTGGAAAGGTGCTTACTGGAACCTTCAAAAATAGTCTAGTTAAAGGAAAAATCAAGTAGTTGCTGTCCTTTTTCCTGGTCTCGGTCTAATGGTGGTCTATTAACCCACCACGTACTTGTAAGGATTTTTGTCCTTAAGTAATTGCTGTATACCCTGAGTGTTAACACCACCTCATAGCTTTGTATCTAGGATGATAGAAGTGGCCCTCTTGGACCCTTGTCTGGCTCACGCTCCAAAATATTCGGTAGTAGAGGGTGCAACATATCTGTATCTAAAAGTGTGGGAAAAACAGTGTTGGTGTTTTCAAAATATGTTGCCACGTAATTAGCTGGCGTAGGTAATACATACTCTCTAGAGGACAGAACCAGAGTTATGTGTGTAGCTATAACTGGCATTCCCTGAAGTTTGAATGCCTAGCTGTGCAATGCTAACCTTTCTGTGACACAGGTTCTTTGATGGATTTTATGTATGTATGTGTGTGTGTGTATATGTGTGTGTGTATATATATATGTGTGTGTGTGTATATATAAAAAAATAAAAATGAATCCCCATCTTTGGGGAGTCAATTGCTGACCTGATATCCTGCTGTGTTTCCCCCAGCTCCAGGGCAGCGTAACTGAATACGAATTCTCCCAGGAAGAGTTTCGACAGTTACAGGTTGAGTTCTGGTCCAAGTTCTATGCCTGCTGCCTTCAGTACCAAGAAGCACTTTCATGCCCTCTTGCTCTCCACCTGAATCCATATACTAACATGGTGTGCCTGCTAAAAAAGGTGAGGCACAAAGCAGGAGCTGCTCTATGCTGTAGACACTTTGCATTGGTCTAGTCCAGGGGAGGGCAAACTACGGCCTGTGAGCCGGATCCAGCCCACGAGGGAGCCTGCCTTAGCCCCGCTACATACCATTGCCACCCCGGAGCCACTTCAAGTAAGCTGCGCCGGGCCAGAGCCCGCACCCTGCACCCCCTCCTGCACCCCAACCCACTGCCCTGAGCCATGTGCTGCACCCTGCACCCCTCCTGCATCCCAACCCCCTGCCCCAGGCTTATATTCATGGTCCTGCATACAATTTCCCCACCCAGATGTGGCCCTCAGGCCAAAAAGTTTGCCCACCCCGGTCTAGTCTGAATGTAGTGAGTTACCATTGGAGTTCCTTAAGTGATTCCAGGGCATTTTCCTAACTGAGACTTGAACGATGGTTGTATCTTTCACTTTCCCAGGGATTCCTGTCTTTCCTTGTGCCCTGTTCCCTGGTGGATCATCTGTATCTGTTGCCTGATGAGCATCTGTTGACTGAGGATGACAGCACTATCTTTGATGGTAAAGGGGAGGGAAGTTGGGGAAGTTGTTCCACTCTAGAGGAAATTCCAGCATGCGTGTCACAAGCTCTGTAGTTAAGGATGTAGACGTTTCCATGCTAATCCTCTTTTTTTACATGCTCAGATCTTTCTGAAGCTGTCTGGGTTGAAACTTCCCCTGCTTAGCCTCAACCTAGTGGTAGATTCCCTTTTGGAAAGCCTGGAGACTTGAAAACCACTTGTGCGTGCGTTAAGGATAAAATGTTGCTGTGACTTAGTTCAAGAAAATCAAAGAGTGGAATTCTAACCTTCAGTCAGTGCATAACATAGCCCCCAGCGCTGGGCGCATGCTTTGCTATCTCTGGGGATGCAGCCTCTTTGAACACCTCTTACTGGCTTCCAATGCCCAAAAGTTGGATTCACATCCCAGGTGTGGTCGGGGTTCAGCTTAACCTGATAGAGATGTCATCTGGGTCCCTCTCTGTAGCCTGGTCTGCTTGGGTTGTGCCCCTTAGGATTAGGGTAAGGAAGTCCTAATGGTGTGGTGGCAGCTGTGATTACAAAGATCATGCCCTGTCCTCTAAGCTGCTCCTTTTCCTGCAAGTTGCCAAGTAATGCCCAGGAGATCCATGTCCAGGAAAAAGTGGCAGTCTTGTCCTGTTAAAAATACCCAGTCAAAACATGTGGTGACGTAATAGAAGGAAGCATTCCTATATTATCATCATCATCATCCTGGCCTTGTGCCTTAGCCATTTTTGACCACCAAGGGCCTTGAAGACCCCTTCTCCCCAAAAATCAACTTTAAAACGTCTGGTTTGTACCACTCTGCTGGGCTCTTCACTTTACCTTCTTTTATGAGCTGTCATTGATAGGCTGGGTTCACAGGTCAGAATGAACGTTTGTTTCTTACCTACTTTGGCAACTTTCATTCTGACATTGTCTGATGTAGGCTTAATTTCTTTTAATGTGGTTTTTTTTTTGTATTCTGTGTATTTACATTGAAACGGTGCCTATGTGATGTTCAGGTTTCACCTTTACAACCCCTGAAAGTTCTGGAATGTAAAAGCTGCTGTTCTAATTGTAATATTGTCTATGCAACAGCTTGCCTTGTGTGTGTCTTGGAATACATGTTGAGCTACATATTTAACCAGAAAAACAGGAATAGAAAATATTCCATGATGTGCAACCTGGCCGAGCCAAAGTTCTAGCTCAGTGTCCACTTATGCATGTGCTGGTGATGAACTGGGAAACTGTAACATTGTGTTACCACACATCCATATTCATTTGCCTTGAATTTAAATTATTTTGCCTGCTGCCCAAATTCAGATTTCACAGACACTAAAGCTTCAGTGCATTCAGAGAAGCAAAGCTGGACGCTCAGGAAATCCAAGGAATTCCCACCAACCTAGCAGTCTTACCCCTTGCTTGTTTCAAATTGCTAACGTTCAATTTTTTTCTCAAATATTTAAAGTCACCTTTAGGGGACAAATCAGGGATGAAAGTTTTATCAGTAGTGATGATTTTCTGAAAGCTTTTAAGCGCAACAGTGGTTTATAACTGAAACCAGTGTTCCCTCTAATTTTTCCCACCCATGTGTGGAATGAATTTTGTTACATGCCCCAGTATGGAGGCTGTGTGAGACACATCACCTTCATATCGGTGCACATAATAAAATTCATGAGGTGGGGTGGAGCCAAGGGGTTCGGAGTGTAAGATGGGGCTCAGGGCTTGGACAGAGGTTTGGGGTGGGGGTTAGGGGTGAGGGCTCTGGCTGGGGGTGTGGGCTATGGGATGGAACCGGGGATGAGGGGTTTGGGATGCAGGAGGATGCTTCAGGTCTACGGTGGGTAGTGAGAAGGAATTTTTTGGCTATCTTCTGCTATGGGTCTGATCTCATCAGTCACCTCTGCTACCTTGTCCACACACCCAGGCTGGGGCTGCAGGATAGGCGCCCCTCTCCCAGTCCCCGCCGGTCTGGCTGGGGCTGGGTTCAGGGAGGGGCGCTCCGGCCGCGACAGGTCCGGGCTGGGTCGGGGGGTCTAGGTTGGGGCTGGAGCTAAATAGGCTGTTGCGCGGCCACGCAGCTCACAGGGAACTTAGACTGAAACCCTCTTGCAGTTCTACCTATAGCAGTTGTTAGCAAGTGACGGCAATAACATAAGTGTTTCCTAATGGAAGGTACAATAGGACTCTTCCCAGTGCCGACAGCTGGGCCAGTGGAGGTGTCATGGGCCTGGATTAGAGATACCTGTTCCTTAGTTAAGAGTTTTTAAAAATGCATTAGATTAGAGACTGCAGGGTTGTTCTTGGTATTCTAGACAAAACAGGTCTGTGGATGTGCTATCTCTGGTCCTTACAAGATGCTGGGAAATTGCTTAAGGATGCAGAATCCTTGTTCTGAATGGATGGAGCCAAGGTATGAGAGGCCAAGTCTGGCTGTGATTTTTATTTTCTAGGCATGTTTTCCCCATTTGTTCAGTTTATTTTCATCCAGCTCCTGTAACTGGAGAAGGCTGAAGGGAAATTTCCTGTTACCGGTTTTCAAACAAAACTGCACAGATATCTTACCACCTTCAGCTCCTCTGTGTAGTCAGCCTATAATTATCTAATTAGTTAGTTATGGAGTCAGATGGAGTCTTGTGTTGCTGGGGCAAATTTGCTGCTAGAAGCTTTCCTATGAAATGAGCTGAACTAACTTGGTTTTGCCTTGAAACAATTTGTATGAGAGTACAGTCAGGTTCTTTCACTGCAGATCTGGAGATGTCTCGCGATGTTGTGTGCCTTGTCCAGTGCCTTCGGCTGATTGGAGAATCTATTTCAATGGAAATGGCATTCATCATGGAAATGGCTTGCTCCCGCCTTCAGCCTCCAGAGAAGGCTGCAGAGCAGATCCTGGAAGATTTGATAGCTAATGACACGTAAGGGAACTCTTTGTGTAACGTACATCCTTTGTAAAAAGATGAATGCGCGAATTGTCTGTGCAGAGTTAGCCTTAGACAGCCCTTTACCGGAGTCTTCTAAGTGTGATTCAGGATGTGTGAATTCTAGCTCCGTAGTGGGAGATTTTCCAAGCACTTAAAGGATTTTGGAGCACGCGTCATAATTGGCTTTCAGTGGGTTTGTGCTCCTAAATCCTGTAGATGCTTGGAAACTCTCTCCAGTGATGATTAAAGTGGCGAGGAATTCTGAGCCATGGTGTCCAGAAACAGGAGCTTCAATTTTGAGTTGGATAGTCTTCTTCACAACATGAAAGCAAGTGTCTCTAGATAGCTAGGGAGGTTCAGCTAGCTGGTTTTAGAATGATCCTTGCACACCAACTCATGGAGCATCAGTATCCTGAGCCAAGTACAAGTTATTCCTCTCCAGAGTGGGTAGGAGAGGAGCAAGTGGATTCACCGTGAGTATGGTGCCTTCATGGGTCAAAAAGACGTTTTTTATTACAGTGGAGGGGAATTCCCCCTCCACAATATGTGGTCAGACCAATTTCACTTCTGGATCTCTTACTATGGGGGTCACTGATGGAGGGGGTCTGTTGACATTACATACATTGGTGCCAGTGAATTTTGTTTGCCCTTACAGAGAGAATGTGATGGAAGATATTCACAGTAAGCTGCAGGAGATCAGAAACCCTATCCATGCCATTGGTGTGCTGATCCGGGAAATGGACTATGAGACAGAGGTGGAAATAGAAAGAGGTGGTATGACACAACCTTTGCAGTTTGGCTAGTAAGATAGTAGTGGTTTCGGGGTTGCAGTTGACTTGGCTTCCACTCTTATCCTGTCTTTCAGCTCAGCCCCTCAACGTGCGAATGAACCTCTCTCAGCTCTATGGTAGTGGCACAGCAGTGACTGTGGTATGCCGGGGTGTGTGCAAGATGGCCACCACCCGGTTTCTAATCTGCCGGGACTTGTTGATTTTACAGCAGCTGTTGCTGAGGCTAGGCGATGCGGTGAGTATGGCCCAGAAACCTATTATCACAGAATCCTAGAATATTAGGGTTGGAAGCGACCTCAGGAGGTCATCTAGTCCAACCCCCTGCTCAAAGCAGGACCAACACCCTCTAAATCATCCCAGCCAGGGCTTTGTCAAGCCGGGCCTTAAAATCCTCTAAGGATGGAGATCCCACCACCTCCATAGATAACCCATTCCAGTGCTTCACCACCCTCCTAGTGAAATAGTGTTTCCGAATATCTAACCTAGACCTCCCCCACTGCAACTTGAGACCATTGCTTCTTGTTCTGTCATCTGCCACCACTGAGAACAGCCAAGCTCCATCCTCTTTGGGACTGCCCTTCAGGTAATTGAAGGCTGCTGTCAAATTCCCCCTCACTCTTCTCTTCTGAAGACTAAATAATCTCAGTTCCCTCAGCCTCTCTTTGTAAGTCATGTGCCCCAGTCCTCTGCTGGACTCTCCAATTTGTCCACATCCCTTCTGTAGTGGGGGGACGAAAACTGGACGCAATACTCCATGTGTGGCCTCACCAGTGCTGAATAGAGGGGAATAATCACTTCCCTCGATCTGCTGCCAATGCTCCTACTAATACAGCCAAATATGCCATTGGCTTTCTTGGCAACAAGGGCACACTACTGACTCATATCCAGATAATTCCCAGGTCCTTTTCTGCAGAACTGCTGCTTAGCCAGTCAGTCCCCAGCCTCTAGCAGTGCATGGGATTCTTCCTTCCGAAGTGCAGAACTCTGCTCTTGTTGAACCCCATCAGATATTGATGGATCCTTGAGCCATTAGGCTTTCAGGATCTTGATCTGCCCCGGTGCCTTAAGCTGGAGCTTTGGCTCTCTTCCTGCAGATGCCGGAGGCTGTTGAGATGTGGCCAGGCAGGCCTTTGTTGCCCTCACCCCTCATGCTTTGCCTTCATTGGTGCAAACTGTGACAAGATGGCCGATGTTAGTCTGGTGGGTCCTACACTTTTCTTGGCGGGGAGCTAAGATGCCACCCCTTGCCCCTGTTCTTGGGGCGTCGAAGGTGGTAAAGGAGGGAAGTGGGAGAGGGGTCTGGGTTTGCTCCTCACTCTGAGCCCCAGCCCCTCTCAACCCCTGTGGGTTCTTACCCTCTTCCCCCTTGGGTGGGGTACCTGCAGTCCTTAGATGCTGGGGAAGGGAGTCTCCCTCCCCTAGTGGGTAGGGTCCCCCTTATTTCAGTTCTCTGATTTTCCAAGTCTCACAGCACACCTCCAAGCTCCAGTCCTCTCTCCTTCCTCCTCTTCGTCCATCTGCCTGAAGCAGGGGGTTTTATTAGTTTCCTAACAGGGCCTTAATTGACTGCAGGTGCTCCAATTAACCTGCAGCCACCTTCCCTAGTCTACAGGGAACCACACCTTAATTAGCCTTGAGTTTATATATTTCCCCTCTAGCACTCCCACTGCTCCCTGGCCCTCCTGTATCACAAAACAAAGCAGCAATCCCGTGCTCCTGTCTTATGGTGCTGTGCGCTAGGGCAGCAGCAAGCAAATCCCTTTCTTTGTGTAGGGGAGCAGCATTTTCAGTGCTTTGTTCCCGAACAGCACCACCTGCAGGTTCCCCTCTCTTTGCATTTATTCCCCAGCTCTCCATCACAGTGGAAGAGACTGAACTGAGCAGGCTGAAGAGTAAGGCCTTTTCTGCACTGGAAAGCTGTACCACTTCAGCCAGGTCGGGATAGCTAAAGCAGTACATGTGGATGTAGTTATATCATAGTGTTTAAGGCCAGAAGGTTCCCCAAAATCATCTAGTCTGACTTCCTCTGTATCACAAATCACCAACAACCACCGAGCGCCTGGGCACTAAACCCAACAACCAACATCAGACCCAAATATTACAGCCCTCAGGAGACTAGGCTATTAGTTGACACAGGCAAAGAATTGGAGGGACCGAGATGCACCCAGAGGCCCGCACAATGGCAGGGAAATGATAGAGATACACCCAGATAATCTTGGCAAATGACCCGCACCCCACACTGCAGAGGAAGGTGGAAAAAACCCCAACCGTCGTCATCTCTAGCTTTAGAGCTGGGCACCAGGCTAACAGCTGCTGCTCTCTGCTCACCCAGCTCTGAAGGCAGCATCCCTGCCAGCATCAGCGCCGAAGTGAGGGTGGAAATCCCGTGGGGGGGTTGTGTCCCCGCCTGGTCTCCTTTTGGATCAGGACCCCCACTGTTACAACACCATGAAATTTCAAAAGTAAACATCTGAAACTGTGAAATTAACTATTTTTAAAATTGCATGACCGTGAAATTGACCAAAATGGACCAGGAATTTTGTAGGGCCCTACTCATAGTCATCCTGTGATTGACCAATGCACCTAGGGGTCTCTCCTCCTTTGTCACTTCCAACTGATGAGCCCCCAGCTTGTAGCAGAAATTATTATTAGATCTTAAGTGCATGACCTTACACTTTATACTTTTGCATTTCATCCCATCTCTCTTGCTTCAATCTTCAAGGTCATCCAGATCTTCCTGTATAATATTCTAGTCCTCCCCCGTATTGTTGATGCTTCCCAGCTTTGTATCATCAGCAAATTTCATTAGCACACCAACTTTTTGTGCCAAAGTCATTAATAAAAATATTCAATAAAGTCTGGCCCCATGATGGATCCTTGAGGAACTCCACTAGTAACCTCCCTTCAGTCCGATAGTTCATCTTTCAACACAACCTGTTGCCTTTCTCCCTTTAGCTCGGTGGTTTTCAGACTTTTTAGACTGCGTAACCCTTTCCAAATAATGTAATCTACAATGTACCCCCATCTGAAATAGGTTCATAATATATTTATGGTTAGATTGCCAAGTTGTCTGCCATCACATGATTTTTCACGTGTACCCCATGATGAGAACTCGTGTACCCTTAGGGATACGCATACCCCAGTTTGAAAACCACTGCTTTACCTAGTTCTTTATTCTTCTTACAGTTCTTGTACTAATTCCTGTCTTCTCTAAGTTAACTAATAATTTCCTATATGATGCTGACTCAAATGCCTTACTGAAGTGTAAGTACATTAGATCTTCTGCTTTTCTGTTCTCTAAAACATCAGTTATTTTCTCAAAGAAAGAAATCAGGTTAGTGTGGCACAATCTACCTGTGTTGCAGTACGTCTCCTTTTCGGTTTACCTCCATAAATTTCATTATTCATTCCTTTGCAATTTGTTCTAAAGTTTTGTATTCTACGCTCAGACTAACAGGCTGTAATTGCCTGGATCAATTGTTCCCTTTCATAATAGAGGTACAATGTTACAGATCATCCAGTCATATGGGACTACCCCCAACTAGATGGATGTATTACAAATCCTTGCTACCAGACTAGCAGTATCATGTCATAGAATCATAGAATATCAGGGTTGGAAGGGACCTCAGGAGGTCATCTAGTCCAACCCCCTGCTCAAAGCAGGACCAATCCCCAATTAAATCATCCCAGCCAGGGCTTTGTCAGGCCTGACCTTAAAAACTTCTAAGGAAGGAGATTCTACCACCTCCCTAGGTAACGCATTCCAGGGTTTCACCATCCTCCTAGTGAAAAAGTTTTTCCTAATATCAACCTAAACCTCCCCCACTGCAACTTGAGACCATTACTCCTTGTCCTGTCATCTTCTACCACTGAAAATAGTCTGGAACCATCCTCTTTGGAACCACCTCTCAGGTAGTTGAAAGCAGCTATCAAATCCCCCCTCATTCTTCTCTTCTGCAGACTAAACAATCCCAGTTCCCTCAGCCTCTCCTCGTAAGTCATGTGTTCCAGACCCCTAATCATTTTTGTTGCCCTATGCTGGACTCTCTCCAATTTTTCCACATCCTTCTTGTAGTGTGGGGCCCAAAACTGGACACAGTACTCCAGATGGGGCCTCACCAATGTCGAATAGAGGGGAATGATCACATCCCTCGATCTGCTGGCTATGCACCTACTTATACATCCCAAAATGCCATTGGCCTTCTTGGCAACTAGGGCACACTGTTGACTCGTATCCAGCTTCTCGTCCACTGTCACCCCTAGGTCCTTTTCTGCAAAACTGCTGCCTAGCCATTCGGTCCCTAGTCTGTAGCGGTGCATTGGATGCTTCCATTCTAAGTGCAGGACCCTGCACTTATCCTTGTTGAACCTCATCAGATTTCTTTTGGCCCAATCCTCCAATTTGTCTAGGTCCCTCTGTATCCTATCCCTACCTGCCACCGTATCTACCACTCCTCCTAGTTTAGTATCATCCGCAAATTTGCTGAGAGTGCAATCCACACCATCCTCCAGATCATTTATGAAGATATTGAACAAAACCGGCCCCAGGACCGACCCTTGGGGCACTCCACTTGATACCGGCTGCCATCTAGACATGGAGCCATTGATCACTACCCGTTGAACCCGACAATCTAGCCAACTTTCTACCCACCTTATAGTGCATTCATCCAGCCCATACTTTAACTTGCTGACAAGAATACTGTGGGAGACAGTGTCAAAAGCTTTGCTAAAGTCAAGAAACAATACATCCACTGCTTTCCCTTCATCCACAGAACCAGTAATCTCATCATAGAAGGCGATTAGATTAGTCAGGCATGACCTTCCCTTAGTGAATCCATGCTGACTGTTGCTGATCACTTTCCTTTCATGTAAGTGCTTCAGGATTGATTCCTTGAGGACCTGCTCCATGATTTTTCCAGGGACTGAGGTGAGGCTGACTGGCCTGTAGTTCCCAGGATCCTCCTTCTTCCCTTTTTTAAAGATGGGCACTACATTAGCCTTTTTCCAGTCATCTGGGACTTCCCCCAATCGCCACGAGTTTTCAAAGATAATGGCCAATGGCTCTGCAATCACAGCCGCCAACTCCTTTAGCACTCTCGGATGCAACGCATCTGGCCCCATGGACTTGTGCACGTCCAGCTTTTCTAAATAGTCCCTAACCACTTCTTTCTCCACAGGGGGCTGGCCACCTACTCCCCATGCTGTGTTGCCCAGCGCAGCAGTCTGGGAGCTGACCTTGTTTGTGAAGACAGAGGCAAAAAAAGCATTGAGTACATTAGCTTTTTCCACATCCTTTGTCACTAGGTTGCCTCCCTCATTCAGTAAGGGGCCCACACTTTCCTTGGCTTTCTTCTTGTTGTCAACATACCTGAAGAAACCCTTCTTGTTACTCTTAACATCTCTTGCTAGCTGCAGCTCCAGGTGCGATTTGACCCTCCTGATTTCATTCCTACATGCCCGAGCAACATTTTTATACTCTTCCCTGGTCATTTGTCCAATCTTCCACTTCTTGTAAGCTTCTTTTTTATGTGCCATTCTTCTAGTATTCTGGGATGGAAATTATCCAGTTGCCCTTATTTGAGCACATTGAGCTCTTTACATTTTTCTTCCACCTCAACTGTGGCCATCTCTATCAGCCATCCTGCCTTCATGCCCATGTTTCACATTATCCCCCTTACTGAAAACCAAGGCAAAGTATTCATTGTAGATTTTGGGCCATGCCTAGATTACCTTTAATCTCCTCATCCACGCTGCACAGTGGCCAAAATTTATCCTTCCTTATTCTTTTTATATAATTAAGACATCTTATGTATCTTAATTTCCTTGGCAAGAGCTAATTTAGCTTGATAGGTAGCAATTCGTACCTTCATTTCTACATTTTCTAACCTCTATGATGTAGCTTTCTTTGCTGATCAGTCTCGTTTTCCATTCCCTGTAGGCTGTTGGCCTACTCTTAAAAACCGTGAAGGTGGTTATTCATCCAGCTGGGTCTGGAGGGCTTCACTACAAGGTTTTGCCCCTTGCTTGTGATGCAAATTGCAGATAATTTTTGTATAGTTCATTTAAAGACATTCCAAACCACCTCCACATGTAAGTCTTTGATCTATCCAGTCCAGCTGACTTCTTTAACTAATCCCCTTCATTTCCCAAAGTCTGCCCTTTTGAAATCAAAAGCCAGGGTTGACAACCTGGTTTTGATCATCATTCCATTTAATTTAACCTGAATCAACTTGTGAACGCTTAGTCCAAGATTGATTCCTGTGACCAGCTTGCCAGACTTATTAAAACCAAGTCTAAAATTGGTTCAGTGACGATTTGATGAAGAAAACTGTCTATCTCATGTCAGTATAAAGGAGCATTACACTGGTATAGCTATGAACATATAGGAAGGGGAATAACTATATCCATATAAGGCACCTTCACACTGCCTACTGTAGGGCTCTTACAGATGTAACTATTTTTAAACCCCCCCCTCCCCAACTGAAATATACCAATAAAAACTTGCATGTAGTTTTATTGGGAGCCTGAGAGGTGCTGCCTCTGTAACAAGACCAATTTCAGCCTCAAATTTCCCTTTCATAATTAACAAAAAATTTTATTATCTGTCCCCTTGTGGAACTTGGAACAGCTCCTCTCCCCCCTTTGCACTTCATGCCCTTCAGATCTTTGTAGCCTTACCTCTGTGTTAAGCTGTCACTGTGTGGCCCAGGCCCTGGGTAAGGACTGAGCTGCATACCAGCTTGCACTGAAGTAATGAAACAAAATGAATATGCAGCTTTTGTTGTTTTGGTGCCGGTCTGTTTAATGTTTTGGAATGCAAATGTCCTGTTTCCGTTTAGCATACGCTACGTGACCAGTAATGGCTAGCAAGGCTGGGCCCCATGCTGACCTTTGACACTCTTTGTAATGTCACTTTTGTTTTGTCTCAGCTGAAGCAGTTGGCTATCCCTGGCCTCAGTTACAATGCTAGCTGCTTTGGTCTCCTTACAGATGATTCTGGGAGGGGGCCAGCTGTTCCAGTCTCAGCAGGAGCTGCTGCATCGCACCTCTCCTTTGCTGTTGTCTTATTACCTGATCAGATGGGCGAGTCAGTGCTTGGCATCGGATGTTCCAGTCGACACGTTGTAAGTGCTTGTGTTCCCAATCTCTCTAGTCAAAGTGGATTGATAGGTTTCATATAAATCCTTTGAGATGTCTGAAATGCCCTTTGAACAGATGAGACATCATCTTGGGTTCTAATTCTAAGAATCTTAAAGAAAATACCTCTCTTTGGGTGATAAGAGAGTCTTAATTGTAAGTCTAAGAGACTATGGTCAACTCAGATCCTTGGTCTAACTTTCTTCTTGCAGGGACGAGGAGGGTCACTTCATTGTTAATGTTCCGTTACTTCTGTTCTCACTGAAAGATTCGTGCCCCGCAGCTGAAGTGCTTCCATGTTATGTCAGAGATGGTTCTTCCTGGGTGGATGGACTGGAAGCTTCTTTTTAGGAATTCTACAAAGAGACAAACAAAAGCTTCCCCCCTCCCCTCCCGACACTGTACAGATAAGTCCTGTGAGACTTGTTGGAAGCTGCTTTTAGGCAGCTATATTAGGTTTGATAAGTAAAACTTTGTGAAATACCAAGTGTCTAGATACATATGAAACACTGACAAAATAGTTTGATTTTTCCCTCCCACCTTTGATTTGTTCTCTTCCTGTCCCAATTCCCAACTTGTTATATTTTTGTACTGTAATTTTGGTGTAATGGTCAGTGATTGGGTTTTTACTGTTCAATAAAAACTCATTGAAAAGTGAGTTGCTCTTTCCATCTGTTGGTCTGGAGCAGTCAAATTTGAGAATCTGGACTGATGCAGAGTAGCTTTGACAACTGTAAATGATCGTTTCTCTTTCCAGCTGCATTGTGAATGGACACTGAAAATATCCAAAGCATTTTGGATTTCTGACTTTCCCTTGGGTACTGAGTCTGTCTTTGCTGTGCAGTGGCAGGGTTTCACACCCCGGTCATTTCAGTGACCAGTTGGGTTCCATGTGGACAGTGCTGGAATGTGTAACACAGGATGTGCTCGTCTCTCTTTATAGCTAGATTTTTCTCCCCTAGGGAATCCAACCTGCAGCACTTATCTGTACTGGAGTTAACAGACACCTCAGCCTTAACACCACATAAACTAGGTAAGAGATGTGCTACAAGGTCTTCAGCTCTTAATTCTGACTTTAAGCCCATACTTTCAGACATGACTAGTGATTTTTGGGGGGCCAAGTTCTTGGGGCCCAGTTTCAAGGGGCTTATCTTTCGATATGTTCATCACCCACTCTCTTGTGGTCCACAAAAATTATGTGGCTAAAGTAAAGCCAGTCTCCACTCAAGCATTTCCTGTGACTTTGTGACCTAGATAAGGCTCTTTTAATGTATTTTTTGTATGTAATTTCCTACGTTTTTAGAAAATGAGAAATGGTTTGTGTGTTTGTAAAGCCCCTTCCATATCGGGAGGGTTCAACCATTCTACCTCTGCCACTCAAGCCACATGGCTAACTACAATAACTGGCAGCAGGAGTAGATTCATAGATATTAAGGTCAGAAGGGACGATTATGATCATCTAGTCTGACCTGCACAATGCAGGCCACAGAATCTCACCCACCCACTCCTGCGAAAAACCTCTCACCTATGTCTGAGCTATTGAAGTCCTCAAATCATGGTTTAAAGACGTCAAGGTGCACAGAATCCGCCAGCAAGTGACCTGTGCCCCATGCTACAGAGGAAGGCGAAAAACCCCCAGCGCCTCTTCCAGTTTGCCCTGGAGGAAAAATTTCTTCCCGACCCCGATTATGGCCATCAGCTAAACCCTGAGCATGTGGGCAAGATTCACCAGCCAGATACCCAGGAAAGAATTCTCTGTAGTAACTCAGTTCCCACCCCATCTAACATCCCATCACATGCCATTGGGCCTATTTACCATGAATGGTTAAAGATCAATTAATTGCCAAAATCATGTTATCCCATCATACATGTGGTCTAGCCTCTTGTCTAGAGGAAGATGCATAACACTGAAACACTGTGCTTGAATAACCCCGTTTTGCAGACAGCATAGCTCTGTATTAGCCACACTGTCCATCAGAAGGAGCCTGACGCACAAATGGCTAAGCTTTGGGTCTGCCGTATTGGAAACCTGGGTTCTATTTCCAGCTGGTCTAACCTTTAAGTAGAAAGGGAAGCCTTGCTCAGTTGGAGGGCACAGAATGCCAGACCGTAGAAATGAAACTTGAGCTTATGGACTCCTGGATCCCAGCAACAGGAGGAGGAGCTCTCTTGTTTGGTTTGAACTAGAGTAAATGGTGGATTTTCCGTAACTTGAAGTCTTTAAATCATGATTTGAGGACTTCAACAGCTCAGCCAGAGGTTATGGGACTATTACGGGAGAGGGTAGGGAGGTTCTGTGGCCTGTGATGTGTAGTAGGTCAGACTAGATGATCATGATGGTCCCATCTGACCTTGAAGTCTGAATCCATGAGATATTAAAGAGTAATCCAGAAACATTGGTTCAGTGTGTTAGAGCAGTGGTTCTCAACCTTTCCAGACTATTGTACCCCTTTCAGGAGTCTGGTTTGTCTTGTGTATCCCCAAGTTTCATCTAAATACTTGCTTACAAAATCTGACATAAAAGTACAAAAGTGTCTTAGCCACACTGTTACTGACAAATTGCCCACTTTCTCGTTTTTAACCATATAATTATAAATTAAACTGATTGGAATATAAATATTGTACTTATATTTCAGTGTATAGCATATAGAGCAGTATAAACAAGTCATTGTCTGTGTGAAATTTTAGTTTGCACTGATTTCGCTAATGCTTTTATGTAGCCTGTGCTAAAACTAGGCAGATATCAAGATGAGTTGATGTACTCCCTGGAAGACCTCTGTGTACCCCCAGAGTTACACGTACCACTTAGAGTATTAAACGCTGGGTGTATAAGTAGCCTGTGGACCCCTTGTGATGAGCACAGTATACAGATTTGGCTAGGAAGAGCTTATGTCTACTAAGCTGTGTGTATGTAGTTTGTCAACCCTTTTTTCATTTGTCTTTTAAAGTGTCCAGCCCTCAGACGATTGTGGAATTATTTTTTCAGGAAGTGGCCAGAAAACACATAATATCTCACCTCTTCTCCCAGCCTAATACCTCTCTGAGTGAAACTAGTTTGAACTGGCCTCATCTGATTACTGCAATTGCTGCTGATCTCCTGCCACTCTTGTATCCTTGAATTATTAAGCCAGAGTGAGGGTGTGTCTGTAACTGAATGTTGCTCAGTACCCTGAAGCTGGAAATAGACACACGTCTCCCTGGAGAGCATGTCTAGTGTCTCACAATTAATGAGGCCAAAGCTTCAATTCTGGGCTCCTGAATCCATATTTAGACCTCTAAGTAAGAGTGACCTGATTCCAGTCCTCTTCAGTAGGATTTGTGAGTGTTCAGAACTTCTCAAAATCAGGCCACCTTTTCGGTGCTCACACATGGGTTCTAAACCCTTAACCTTAGGCCCCCAGGTTTGAAACATTTGGCTTAGATGCATGATGGAGGTGTGAGGGTGTTCTCTGAGATGATGGACTTAGGTGGACTACCCGTTTTGTCTAAGATGGGAAAACCCTGTTACAGAACAATGACTTATGTGAACTCTGAGCACTGGAGGCTTTCACATTTCAAGCCTGTTCTTGAAGTTCTTCCCTGACAATGAACGAATTGCCCCGTTCCTTATCTAATATTCAGATGGCCCAGTAATCCTGGCTTCCTCTTCCCAGAATGTTTGATGGGCAGTTGTCAGTACACCCAGCTACAGGTAAGCATTCTCAACACATGGCGAATGGTTTTCTCTCTCTAACAAGGTGTCTGATCCGCTTACTCTTGCAACCAGCAAAGATCCTGTGGGGGGAGAGAACAACTAGATACCAGAAACTGGCTTGCATATCACAGAGCCTCTTTGTAACCAGATAGGGTAAGAAAACCTGACAGGCTTAGTGGGGGTTGAGAAAACCTAATATGGAAGTATATTAAGGAAGGTTTCACATGGATGTTCTCTCAGTCCCTCTTGCATCTGAAGACCAAGCTGTCACAGTTCAGGGCTAGCACCTTTCACCCCTTTCAGCTTACAGGCTTCTTGCCTTCACCTGCCCTGGGATGAAATCTTGGCTGGGATGTCCCCTCTAGGACCAACCACAGAAGTAAGTCAAAGGGATTGATACCTGCATTGTTCTTTTAAGTATAAGTACTTGGAGGGCTCTGAAAAATGTTTGTCCGCTCCTGCTGGAATTAACACCTGGTAACCATGGGGGAAACACAGTAACAATCAAACAGGTGGCACATATAATATTAAAAAAAATTAAACATCTTCCACATTCTTCCACCACTCATAAGAGACAGCCAGAGGTTAAGAATTTAGTGACATTTGGGAGTAGCTCCTTGATAAATGTCAATAAATTGTATTATACAGCACAGACTGTGCAGGAAGTATTTGAAGTTGATGTGCACAAAAGTTTAATACTTTAGTTATTTTCAGCAGAGCCCAGAAAGGAGGCCTTAGGCTGTATTTGTAAAGTTTGTTGGTGGGGAGTTCTGCGTCTCAGGTCCCATTCTAAGGTGAGATGCTGTAGGTGTGTAGCATTTTCCCTTTTCTGGAGCCTGATCAAGTGACACTGCAGCGGTGTGACTAAAACTCAGGAATCTGAATCTCCAGGCACCTGTTAGGTATTACATCATGAGGCTCACTATTGTCTGTAATGCAACAATGTAAACAGGTTAACTTTAAGAGCAGGCATAGCCTACTTCTGTGAGCCCATTTGGAGAACTGAAATTTCAGTCAGGGAGCGATGTACTGAGCACACCCATTAGCCAAACACAGCATCCAGAATATGTCAGATAAACAAACTTTCCACCACCTGCCTCATCGGTTTGGTAGCAATGTGAATGAGAAACTGTTTTCAATATGAGCTACTATTTCCAGGCGTGTTTCTGTGCATTACTCAGTTTTCAGATTTATCTTCTGAACTATAACTTCATGCTCTTTAGCCAAAGGGATTTTTTTTCTTTTCAGTTTTTGGTGCTATAACTCTGAATTTTTTTACTCTTCTACACTGAAAAACAGCATGTTTCTTTCACTGCACACTGATGGAAAATGTTAGTGTAGTGAGTTTGAAGGTCAATTGCTACTGAATTATTCATGCCACACATTTTCTCTTGTACATTTTAGTAGGACATAAACAGGCTCTTTGTCCCCGAAATGGATTATTTCTGGGGACGGGGATCAGCGTATTGCAGTGTGTGTACAAAATAGGTTGCACCTGGGGCAGGGATTGGTCTGCTGCAGTTTATGTACAAAAACCCATATATTCAAACTTTCTAAAAGAATGTCAGAATTGCAAAGCATTCAGTTCAGGAAATGGCAAGGTTCTTTGTGCCACCTGATTTCTGCCTCCTTGTATTTGTGTTATGGTATGGTCTTTGATTGCATGATCACACACACTCTTTTCCTGCAGGGCTGCTACCTTATTCATGTCCCAGGAAGGGCAGCAGGAAGATGTTCAACTTTTATTTTTGTCCACTGTTTAAGTGGACTGTCCCTCCCCCCTGCAACCTTCTACTCCATCCACCGAAGGCCTACATGTAATCTTGGTTTATATGGATGTAAATTTGGAGCAACCTCAATGAATTTACTCCAGATTTACATCCTGGTGATCACAAATAGACTGTTACCCAAAATAAGAGACAGATTCCCTGACTCCACTGAATGAGGGATGGGTGCTGTGGGACCAATGTGTAGACAGGAAGGATGGCTTAGTGGTTAGGGGGCTAGTTTGGACTTGGGAGATGTAGGTTCAAGACCCTTAGTGTATCTTTGCCTCTGTTCCCATCTGGAACATTAGATGTGGAACAGTCTGATACTAGAATAGTGGGGGCAGGGTAAGTACCATAGGTAGGTAGAACATAAGTGACAATGTAGCTACATTCTTTCGATGCTTATGCACAAGGGTTCAGAGCGAAGTTTCCCAGCATCCCCTTACCTTTGCCTCAAATGTACATTCTTTCAGCACAGTTTTAAAATGTAATCTTGTCTTGTGAAAAGGAGAAATAGGAAAGAGAGAGACTTAGCACTGTTTGCTAAAAGAGTGTTTCTCAACTTGTGGATCATGAGCCCCAGGGGACCCACAAAGCAAGTTGTGGGGGGAAGGCCAGGAGACTTAGTCTTTGCTTTAGATTGTTATACAATCTGGTTCCCTCACTTGCCGACCCCTCAAGGTCAAATGTCCTCTGCCGACCTCTTGAAACATGCACGCCAATACATTACATTACATAGACCTGTCGCTATCGCTGATGTGTTTTTTTACTCTTTTATAATAAATGTAATGCGAAAATTTGTGACTGAAAGGCTTGCCAGCCTGAAAAGGGTAGGGAATACTGTGCTAGACAGCTGGCCCTGTGCTGGGTGCATTGAAGTAGGGCTCCTTCTGACCCACCTGTGTGCTGTGTGCCAGATACCTCATTCTAAGCCCTTCTGCACAGTGAATGTGACAAGGGGTTGTTCTATAGACATACATGGTGCTGGTGGGGCAGAGGGAGATTGTTAAACCCTTATTAGGAGTGAGCTTGTATCAAATATTTGTTGACCCCTTTTAACTCAGCCAAATCAAAATGGCTTTTCATCCCACACTCCAGAGGCACCCATCTGATGCGGGGCATGTTCAAATGCTAAATTTCCAATTCCTGTCACCTCCCACTGAGAAGCTGGAGCTGTTCAGATTAGGTCATTTACTGATGGCAAGTGTGTGTGTTTCCCCATCACCTTTGTGCTGAAAGTCATGGAACCACTTTTGTTCACGTGGATTTTTCCCGTGGAGATTCCCAGCCCGGAAGATCTGTCCAAAAGGTGTGTGACTGTTACAAGCACCTGAAAAAGGCCCTTCGGAACAAAAACACGTAGGTACCGTTAACTAGAGTTCTCGCTACACACTCTGCTTTGTAACACACCTCACACTTTCCATTAAGATTCCTCGTTTGCAAATGACATCTGGAAATAGGATCAGCAGAACATGGAGTCACCCTGGTGCCCTTAGTACTATAGTTACAGCGTGCCACTAAAGTAGCATTGCAGGAATCCAAAGCTGAAATCCTCAGTTTTTCTCTGGTAAAACAGGGACTGTCTTGCCGGAACACAGGGGTGTGTTGGTTCGTAATCACCGTTAAGGGAATGTTAAATCTTTTGTGTGTCTGATCAAAGGATGCCCTTTGTCTCTTAGGAATACATTCGCCTGCTGCAGCCCTGGTGTCACGTGAACGTGGGCTCATGTCGCTTCTTGATGGGAAGATGTTACCTTGTTATGGGCGAGGGACACAAGGTACAAAACAGCTTCACTGCTTCCCAGAGTGGAGCATTGCTTCATGTACGGGGTTCAGTGGTGGCTGTGTGGATCTGCGCTGTCACACTTACCTGACCTCTGGTTACATGCTGTTCCTAGGGCTAGATGATGTGTTGCTCAGAAAGAAATGCAAAACTCTTTTCTTAGCGTAGCTTTCCCTCTGATTTTCTCACACCCACCCACTCACTCGTATAGACAAGTGTAAATGAGCAAGCAAGTGTACAAACCGGGTTGAGCTATTCCTCCTTCAGACTGGGAAGGGGCAGGGGAAAATTGTTTTTAAATACCTGGGAGGCTTTGAGACACCTATGGAAACACATAGCTAGCTAGGGCCTAATGGACTGGCCTGTGGTGACCCTGCGTAGCCTGGCACACAACCAAGCTGTCGTGTTCACCTGTATTCTGGATTGAGTCAGTTGCCTGAGAAAGGGCGTACTTAGCAGTTTAATTTTTCTTCCAGGCTCTGGACTGTTTCTGTCAGGCTGCGTCCGAAGTTGGAAAAGAGGAGTTTTTGGACAGGCTGATCCGAGCTGAGGATGGCGAAATGGCTTCCACCCCTCGCCTGCAGTATTATGACAAGGTATTGCTGCCATGACAGTACAACAACTTGGCACTTGCTGTGAAAGTTTGGTCGCGGACGCTGCCAAGGCAGCCTGTCTTCTTGTGGCAGGCCTTTTCCTAGCCATGCTAAAGACTTGGATTTAAGCTGACTTCTCCGATTAAGGCTACAACATTAGAACTGGAGCCATGTTTCGCCTCTCAACAGGGTAGACGTAGGTTTTGCCGCAAGGCCCTCAGGCGCAATCTCTGGCTGCTGCTAGGTAAATACAAAATGAGGATTTTATTGGCTAAAACCTGGAAGTGAAGAAGTCAGCACAGTATCTCTTGTAGTGTGTCTCATGTTAAATGTAATTTATTAGTCTGCCCTCAACTTTCAGTAAACTGTAAGAATGGTTTGAGGCCTGGAGAAACTGCCTTATAGGAAGACTTCAGAAGCTCAGCCTGCTTAGATTATCCAAGAAAAGGCTGAGAGGTGATTTGGTTCTTGGAGGCTGATCTACGTGGGGAAGAGACTTCTGCTGGCAGAGGGCTCTAGTCCATCCGACGGAAGCAGGATGGGAGCCATTGGGTGGAAACTGAACCCAGACAAATGCAGGCTAGGGATAAGATGACAGTGTTTAACAATGATGGTGATTAACTCTTGGAATAACTGACCTAGGGATGTGATAGATTCTCTATCACTTGTTGTCTTTTGTCAAGACTCGGTGTATCTTTCTGAATGATATACTCTAGCTCAGACAGTTGTGGACTTGATGCAGAAATCGCTAGGTGAGAGTCTCTGGCCTTAATCTGTGAATTCTGTTGAGAGTGCCTAACTGCATTGTGGTAGCTACTTAGATTGTGGTTGTGGGTCAGAGACTTTGTTTTGTCTGTACAGTGCCTTGCGGGGCCTGTTCCATGACTCAGGCTCCTGGATGCTACCACAGAACAAATAAGTTATCCATGTGGATGGGAGGGAGGTTGGAGGTTGTGGCAGCTGAGTAGGGGACAGTTGGTGCTTTTGGCATCTGGAGAGGTGTAAGCAGGAGCTCAGGATTGATTGGTGAGTGTGTTAGCTACATCTCTTTTAGAATCATCAGCCATCAAATGGTTAGCTGTGCTAACATTTGAATTATCAAATGCCCATAGAGATGAATGGAGGAGTCTGTGTCTTTCGTTGCTGCTGTTCCAGTTTGCACACCCTAATGAGAGCATTTACAGGTTTGTTCTTCGGGAATTTTTGAAACCATAAGGGCTTATAAACAGAGAGAGAGAGAAATTTTAGTTGTAGATCAGTTAGTGGGTTGGATTCTGCAGAAAAGTCCCTATCTGTGAAACACACCGGTGCCTTGATTCAATCCCCCTGTTTATAACATACCAAAACATCCCTCTTTGGGTTTGAAATCTTTTGTTCTTGGCATCTGCTGGAAAACGAACGTGTTTTTTGAAAACATCAGTCAAATCTTTTTGGCTGTTTCTGAATTCAGTGAGTGTGAAAAGAACTTTCTCATGGTAAAGAAAACAAAATTTTCCACATTCTTAGACACCGCTACATCCCAAACTAGAGTGTGTCTTCTCTCTAGGTCCTGCGATTGCTGGACATTATTGGTTTACCTGAACTGGTCATCCAGTTAGCAACGCTAGCAATCACAGAAGCAGCTGATGACTGGAGAAGCCAGGTAGGTATTAATTGTTTTGTGCTGAGACATTGGGTTTTTTCCATGCAGCAGCTATTGCTGGCACCAAGAATTTATCTTCATTGGTACAGATAATATTGACTGAACTGAGTTACGCTCTCTGGTGTTTTAGGCTACTTTGAGGACGTGCATTTTCAAACATCACTTGGATTTAGGGCACAATAGCCAAGCGTATGAGGCCTTAACCCAGAATCCAGATTCCAGCAGGTAACATCCTTGTGCCCTTCAACTCTGCTGCTCTGCTGTTTGAGCTGTGGGCTGCACTTAGCGTCTGTCTTGAAACCTCTCACCCATTTGGAAAGCTGTTAGTACAGAACATTACCATCCCTCTGATGTGATATTTGTGCTTAGTTCAGTGCAGTGTAAGAAACAGATTGGGATGCTTCATGCCTGTTGAATTCAAATCTGGATCCTTTCACCATGGCACTGTGCTAGATGGGAACTAGACCGTGAACCCTGAATACGGGCTTTATGGAGCCAGGCTTGTCTGTATACCCCAGTGAAACCATAGCCCCAGTTTATCCATCCATCCAGCTGCTTTTTAGGTACTGCTTGTACCCAGTAAGATGATGTCCAGGTCGGCAGCAACGAGTGTCATGGAGCGAGCACTAGACCTGTGGCAAGCGTGCAGGAGCTAGCAGCTTTTATAGAGCCCTTGGAGAGCCCCTGCAGTGGGAAATGCCCCTGCTCTGGGGCTCATTGCCCAGCTGCAGGCCGTCACATCCCCAGGGTTCCCAAGCAAAGTCACTGCCTGCACTGAGTGAGTAAAGTGTTAGTTAAATCATGTGAACAGGTTGCCTAACACAGTTAAATCCCACCAAGCACTTAGTGTAGACACTGTTGTGTTTAAAAATGTGTGCCCTGGCTGTGGTTAACCCGAGGGTCTGTCTGGCTGCCACACCCCCTTCTCACCCTGAAAGCCAAAACCTGGTTTATTCCTGGGTATGCTATAAGCCAGTGTTTCTCAGACTGGGGGTCCCAGCCCAAAAGAGGGTTGCAAGCCTATTATAGAGGGATTGTGGTATTGCCACCCTTACATCTGCATTGTCTTCAGAGCTGGGTGGCTGGAGAGCAGCAGCTGCTGGCCAGGCACCCAGCTCTGAAGGCAGAGCCACCACCAGCAGCTGTGCAGAAGTAAGGGTGGGCATGGCATGGTATGACCACCCTTACATCTGTGCTGTTGCTGACGGTGGTGCTGCCTTCAGAGCTGGGTGGCATGGGATGGCGGGGGCTGGTCATCATAATCTGAAATATTTTCAAAGGGGTTCCCAGCAAAAATAGTTTGAGAACACCCCCACACACACTCCCAATAAGCCCACGCTAAATAGGTCCGAACAGGCTGTCCGATGTCCGAGAAGCCCCTTCCTGGCAGGAGAAGAACACAGGACCAAGAGGGGCAGAGACTGGACAGCCAGTCAGTGGGAGGCTTTCCCACCCCATTCAGATTCATAAGCCTGAGGGGGAGTATATGTACAGGACTCAGTAGTGTGGGGGTTCTGCCTGAATCACTCACCTTCTGGCAAGGAAGGAAGGAGGAGCTCTGTTCCCTAGGATGCTTGAAGAGAACAGCTCCCCTGTCCAGGCTCCCTGCTTCCAGCCAAGGCACCTGCAAATATCTCCTCCACCACCCCCTTTCGCCTCCCAAAAGCTTGGCCTGAAGCCAAACACAGGCCTTCCTCCTGGGGCCCAAATGGGATGGGGAGTCCTCACCCCCCCATCACGAGTCTGAACCTCTCGTGGCTTGTGAACTCTCTGCTGGCAGATGTGCATCTTGCCTGCCTGCCTATCCAAGTTCATTAGAATAGCTTTGCCTTTGTCTCTTCCTAGGCAGCTGGACTGTTTGCGCCAGCTGGTGGTGGTTCTCTGTGAGCGCTCCCAGCTGCAGGACCTGGTGGAGTTCCCCTATGTGAACCTCCATAATGAGGTAATTCACCGACCGCGGACCAGGGGGGAGTACTGGTGTAGTGGAAGCTGGCTGAAAAGCTCCTGTGTCTCCTGTGTCTTAGGTTGTGGGGATAATTGAGTCTCGAGCTCGCGCCATAGACCTGATGACTCATAATTACTACGAGCTGCTCTACGCTTTCCATATCTACCGTCACAACTATCGCAAGGGTAAGGCTGCCAGACATCGCTAGTCCCTTGTATCGTGGCACTGTGCTCTCCTTGCCTGGTATAGCTGTACTAGTAGATCGTGTCCACGCACAGTCTGTTATGTGGTTCTCCCCATGATGTATGCTGATCTCTTCCCCCATCCTCCCAGAGGAGCTGTCCAGATGCCATGGGCTCTCCTAGGTATAGCACTGTTGCCCGTCTCTCTGGCCTAGCCAGTGCCAAATTCCCAGAGGAGTCAGTTCAATGGAAAGAGAATTCTGCTGTGTGCTGAAACGTTCACGTCTTCTTCCCCAGCTGGGACGGTGATGTTTGAATATGGCATGCGCCTGGGCAGGGAGGTGCGGACGCTCCGCGGACTTCAGAAACAAGGGAACTGCTATCTTGCTGCCATTAACTGCTTACGGCTCATCCGCCCAGAATACGCATGGATAGTGCAGCCGGCTTCCGGAGCAGTGGTATGAAATCTTGAACCTTCGGCTTGCTTTAAAGCTGTCTGTCAAAGTGTTGGCTATGGGCCTGGTTTTTTAGCAGCGATCCCTCTTGTTGTGAAGGTGCTTTGGCTGTAAGGCCGTTCTGATGTCACCAATGGGGTTCACCTACCATTCCTGCTACCATAGAGTACATGAGGTCGGCCATAGGTAGGGCCTTACCAATTTTGTGGCCGTGAAATACATGTCATGAACCGTGAAATAAGCCCTTCCTCATGAAATCTGATATCTCCTGTTCTGCTGGGAGCGCCCCAGCTGGGGGCTCCTAGTTGTGAGTCCTGGCTGGGCTGGGGAGAGACAGGACTTGTCCTTCCCCTGCACAGCCACTCTCAGGGGGAGATCAGATCCACCTCCATGTGCCGCCTCCTGCTGTAGGAAGCTCTGGGGCTGGGCAGCAGCACCGGAGGTTTCTGCAGCTGCTGGGGTGCCCCAGGTGGAGGCTCCTAGCTGTGTGTCCCAGCTGGGCTGGGGAGGAACAGGACTTCCTCTTCACCTGCACAGCTCCTCTGGGAGGGTGGGGGAAGAGATCAGACCCACCTCCAGGTACCTTTTTGTGTTGGGACCCCATGGTTACAACACCCTGAAATTTCAGATGTAAATATCTGAAAATGTGAAATTGACCAATTAAAAAACCCTCTGGCCATGAAATTGATCAAAATGAATGGTGAATTTGGTAGGGCCTTAGCATAGTCATTGGAGGCTGGTGGCTGCCAATCTCAAATGCCTACTATTGCTGCTCTCCCCAAACAGGACTGACCCTGTGTATTTGGAGGCTGGAGGAAGGAGCTAGCACCAGGGCTCCAACTGAGGGGGCGGTCTAGCGGGCTGTTCTCAGCCCCTTTTGATCATACTCAGCTGGGATTAAGCTGGCAACTTTTGTGTTTCATAACATCACTAGGGTGTGGTCTACACTAGAAAAATTGATTGGCATATAGCTTTGACAGTGTGGGCAGGGTGAAAGAATTGCAAGCTGACCAACCTAGCCCTGCTGCCAAAGCCCCAGTGTGGAGACAGTTCTGCAGCCAAAGAGTCCTCACGCCAGTACTGATACCATTCGGGGACCTGGGCTAAGCTGTACGAGCAAAAGAGCTCTTTGGCTGGTATAGGTCTAACAAATGTCTATGCCAGCAAAGCCATTTGTCTAGACAAGGTCCATATTGCGCAAGGGGCAAGGAGAACTACTTCCAGCTGGTTAAAATGTTCAGATACTTGCTAACCACGTTCAGCCGAAAAGTTCAAAACTCTAAACTTTCCCAGTTTTCTCCATCTTGGCTGAGGCCTAGACACGACCCAGTTGCTTTTTTTCATCAGCTGTTTGGGAAGCAAAAAGTGAAAAATATATTTATGCATCCTCTTCCCCTCGGCCTTATAACACATACAGATGGATGGCTTTTCTTTGTACGTGAGGGTGGGGAAAAAAGAGAAATCCATTTTTGGCTGAGACCAGAGAGGCAGCATTGTAGCCCCAAAGGAGAACTTTCTGAGCATGTGTGTAAATTTAGTGTGTAAATCTGATTTAGAACAGAAGCCATCGTGTAACCTGCAAATGCTATAATTGTCAGAACCCTGTAGCCATGGTAACTGCCTTGAAGTTCACCTCCCATTCAGGGTGTGCTGTGCTTGTTTCAGCTGTGTGCTGTTCTTATTGGGTGTAGTCCTCCAAAAGGCTTTCCATCCACTTCATTTCACAAAGCGGGGGAGATAGCTATAATCAAGGACCAAGCTACAAATTCTGTGCCTTGTTTCCTTGGTTCTCCTGAACTTTGGTAGGTTTTGTTTCTTACATAATTGCGAATGCTTCATTTTGCATCCAGCTTCTGAGATCTTACTGCAGAAGTTTGGTTCGGGGTGGCAGAGACTATGTGAGACTTGCGCTGCTTTCTGTAGCCAGACCCATACAGATGTAGCCTTTGGCATTGCTATATAGCCTTACAGTTCTCCCAGTGTGACAGCGTCTGAAATGGAGCATTAGATGGGGAATGGGAAGCGGCCTACACTTTGAAATCCAACTTCAACTAAACCTTTTTCTTCCTGGCAGTATGAACGCCCAGGAGCGTCCCCAAAGAGAAGCCATGATGGGGAGTGCACAGCTGTCCCAAGTAAGTAAGCTGGCGCCTCCCATAATTCTTGTATTCCAGCACTCTTTGCTTTTGACTCAGAAGTTGTGCTGCTTGCTAGTAACCTGGGAGGGGACTCCCCTCCTTCCACAGCCTCTGTACAACTTGAAGTAGCACTTGAAAAGTGTGCTGCCTTTCTCTAATCCCCCTCATGTCCTTAGTGTTCACATTCTTAAAATTCCAGCAGACTAATTTTGTAAAAAATACAAAAATATCAGAGTTATGACAACAATGGCCTTTCCTCTTGTATTGCACTGTCTGCATAACAAACGTATTCCTATCCAGTTCAGGGAAGGGCATGTTCCAGCACAACAAACTTAACTCTGACCCCTGCCTTGTTTTGCATGTGTATTTATCTTCATTTCAGTATCTACATATTTTCTGAAGGCATGTCATTTAGTGGGAAATGGGCACCACAGAGGGTCTGCCTGGGGCACAGTGTCTAGGTTTTTTTTAACATTTCAAAAGACAGGAATAATAATTAAAAAAACCTACCTGTTGTGTTAACCAGAGCCTGGCATTTATTATAATCTTTACTGGATCTGTCTAAATGCCGCATAGGTGTTAAAAACTAGTAAGGAGAGGTCAGTCAAGGTGAATTCTAGTTTCAATTGTTTGTTGTAATATGACTCCATAGGTTGATGAGAGACACACATAGGCATGCTAGCCCCTCTGCATAATGTCCAGAGGAGCCATTTTGAAGACCTATAATCTAAAAGTCCTTCACTTGTTTAAAACATTGAGAGCAAATTCTAGTTGTTGCCAGCTAAAATGAGAGCATGAGTGTTCTGGAGTCATAGGTGAGTCCACATCTGCTTTATTGTGTGCCCCAGATACATCCTTGACTAAGGCAGAGCACTGCACATGGCATCTCCAGAAGATCAGTTTTTCTGCAGTCTTCATAAAGCTGGGATGGGCCATTCCCCAGGGCTTCTTCACCCTTAGCTTAACCGACTGAGCATGTGTGTAACTTGCATGTTCACTGAGTGCTGCAGTGTGTGCTAGGTGCCATCCAGCCGTAGAAGACGTGGCCCCAGCTCTGAATATCCTGCAATGTACTTCAGCTGTGATGTGAGCACTGGGGGAGGTAGGGGCAAGGGCTACAGTCAAAGGTCAGGTGACTACTCAAGTACCTAATGTGCACATCTTGATGGGATAGAGGGTTTCATTAGTCACCACGGCTGAGGGTGTTTTAAACTTGGTTTGTTTTATATGTAATTGCAGATGCTGCAGCTTCTTTCCTAGTGTGCTCTGTGGTTGGAGCTCCCTTTCTGGCCTCATCTGCCATGCTTCCACACTCTCTCCTGCAAGTCCTTCCATAAAAAATGGGTTTCCCCGAGTCCCCTAAAGGCTAGTCATCCTCTTGTGGAAGTGTTAACTTAGGGTAGGCCTACGCTACAGTCCTGAGGAGACCAACTATCCCAAGATAGTTTTGATTTAACTAGATAATCGAGTCTCGTGCTGTAATCACCCCACCAGATTACAGTGTAGACGTATATCCTAAATGACCACATATGTACTCTCTCCAACCACTTGTCATTGCATCCCAGTCTTCCTCTATCTATTGACTGTTTAGACCGTTAGCTCTGTAAAGCACGGCCTTTCCCATCTCCTTTGTCTGTAAAGCATCTGGCCTGCACTGGGCACTCTCTAAACAAACATCTGTTCCGTATAGCAGCACGCCAGATAGAAATCCTGGAGCTGGAGGATTTGGAGAAGGAATGCCTGTTGGCTCGCCTCCGACTAACTCTTGCGCAGCATGAGCCGTCGACAGCTGCTGTTGCAGGTAGGGTTGGGATAGTGTCCCACAGGGCTCAGAGCAGCAGCTCAGAGCTGCTTTTAGAGAGATGGGGCGTAGTTCATACGCATGAAGTGGTGATGTGAAACTGTTTTGCACCTCGTCAGATCTCACAAGCCAACCAGGGATGGACCTGGCTATACTGGAATGGGAAGCCTACAAGGGGTGTTTCTAAATGGGAGACGGTTCAGAGAAGAGTCAGGAGAATGGTTACAGGATTAGAAAATTTGCTTTATAGTGAGACGTTCAAAGGGTATGTGTTGTTAAACACTGCTGTGATCCACCCCAGAGGCAGGATCACTCTTTAGCCTGTAATATTGATGGCTGTCAGCCTGAGAGTAAGAATATCCCCATCCATCTTCTTCCCTGCTACCAAGAGGCAAGCAGGGTTTTGGTTTACAGCCGAATGACGCCTATGGCTAAATTTGCCAAATACTTTTTGGTGATCTGTTTCGAGCAGTTATAATTTTGCCAGACTTTAACCATTTAGGCTGAGGCTTTCCATGCTTGCGAGTCTCCTAACACTTCTTTATTTACACTGTTTATAACTCTGCCACTTTGCACAGTCTGTTGCCTTGTGGAGAATTTCCTGACTTCTACGGTATTACCCCAGTGTAGCTTTCAGTGAATCCCTCAGTAGGGCATTGTCACATGCTGCAGTGTTGCATTTTAAGAAGGTACGTGTGAATGGTCAGTTTGCGGCATACGCTGACTGGGTATTCTGTTTGCACAGGAAGCTCTTCGCCAGAGGAAATGGTCACTCTCTTGGTTCAGGCTGGCCTCTTTGACACAGCTGTCTCGCTCTGCCAGACCTTCAAACTCCCCCTGACACCTGTCTTTGAGGGACTGGCTTTCAAGTATGTGATACATTATCATGCTTTTAAGGTTATATAACACAAATGCTGAAGAACTTGTATTGCATAAGCTCTGTGGAATTAGGACCATTCCTGGCCTGTCAACGCTCTCAGCTGTCTCAGAAGCCTGCTAATTTTAGGTGTTAAAGTTAGTTGTGCTCTTGGAAACAGCTGGGTTTAACTGAGGAGGGCAAGGATCAGCAAAAGGGAATGAGATGGTTAGTGATACCCTCTCCTCGCTCCTGGGGTGGGGAGAGCTAAGAGCCACCCCTCAAGCCTCTGTGGGGGAGTCCCACACTTGTGTGTGCATTTAAACTTGAATTTTCAACCTAAAATGATCTTCGACACACATCAGGAGTGATTGGCTGCCCCTAAGATCTAAAAATCAGAAAACCTCAAAACAGGAGTGTTTTAAATCCTTCCTGGCGTCTTGGCTCTGACACGGGGTATCTGGGCTCTGGGGCTGACAGTATTGATGTTCACTGAGTGCAAAGAGACTTTCCTCACTGTGTAGCTCAGCTGTTCTCAAACTGTGCCTGCGGGCTGGCTTCCCTTTTTCAGATGCTGCCTCACATTAGCGAGAGCTACTGGAATACACCTGGAGTACTTCTGCAGCGTTTCTTTTCACACCAGCGAATGCTGTGATTCCACAGGGGTGTATTGGAATCAAAAGGGGGCCGTGCTAGGAGTGCTTGAGAGGCCATTCCTGCTTGTTGGCACATGCAGACTACACTCCCATGCTTAGTGTCCTGGCTTTTCCTAGTGCCCACACAAAGGGTCACATTTGTTTGGGTCAGGTTGATTTTTGAGGGGCTCTTGTGCCTTAGGAGCTAGGGTGTGATTGTTTTTAAATTGACCTATCTGAAGAGTTTAACTTCAACCAAGTGGTATCCACTGCATCTCCTGTTAAACCAGCTAAGCCAGGAACTGCTGGGAATATAACTGCATTGGGGAGGACCAACCTGACTGAACAGTTCATAGTGTAGCTGTGGGAGGGGAGGGCATGGGGATCCCAGCTTTGTGTGCAGCGTGCAGTGTACAATGCTGGATGTTGTATGTTCCAGATGCATCAAACTCCAGTTCGGTGGGGAAGCAGCTCAGGCAGAGGCCTGGGATTGGCTAGCAGCAAACCAGCTCTCCTCTGTCATTACCACCAAGGAGTCCAGGTAAGGGTGCTTGTTCCTCCTGGAGGAGACTGTTCAGAGCTGCTCTTCAAAGGCAGGTGTTGCTGCAGCTTCTTGTGGTAAAAATCTCTTACCAAAACCAAGATTCTCGGGTTAATAAAAATCCCAGGATTGCAGCTGCTTCGGAGGGGACGCTGTAGCTTCGGAGCTTATGGGGAAGAAGATGGCACTCTGGCAGTGTAATACAAACACGGCCACCCTGTTTCCCCAAGGCTCCAGCCACACACAAGCAGCAGCAAAGCGTGTGTTCGCCTTTCCTCTATACCTCACTTAAATGTACTTGTAAATGCACTGTTTTAAATGCAGGCATTAAGGACATGCTGTTAGCCCGGTCACCTCTCAGGTAAAACCAGCACTAGGACTGCTGATACTTGACAACATTGCATTGCCTTTCTTTCTTCTAAATCTTGCTACACGCTCTTCTCCAATTGGCCGCCCCCTCTCTGCTCCAGGTCTCTGTGATTACTGTTTTCCATGTGGTTCCCACCCATCTACATATCTATTAGGGACTAACGCACAGCTGGTAACACACAAGCTACCCCATTGCAGTCTAAGCACAGGAATAGCAAATTACGTTCTCTATTGTCTTCTAGTGCAACAGATGAAGCCTGGCGGCTGTTATCTTCCTACCTGGACAGATACAAATCACAGAACCATCTGTATCATCACTGTGTAATCAACAAGCTCCTCTCTCATGGAGTGCCACTGCCCAACTGGCTTATCAACAGTTACAAGGTAAATGTTTCTGTGTCTACAGCGAAGGAAGGAGAAGGGGGAGAGACAACTGCATGGCCGTGTGATTGCTTCCAGTACATCTGCTGGTCAGGAATTTAGTGCTCATGCAGCTTATTGTGCACCCATTGTAGTTCAGAAGCCAAACCAAAGCTAAAACAACTTCAAAGGCCAAAGAGTCTGATCTCCAAACTAGACTTCCCCTTCCCCAGCCTTGGAAACGGGTAACTTTCTTAGCTCCTACAAAGCCAGGTGAACATGGCCGCTTGGCTACATCCTGGGTTTGGTCAGGCTGCAGAGGGTAGGGGAAGGCATCAGAAGTTAGGATCTAGGAGGAGCAACTTTTCCTGTTGAGAAGGCTACTGTGTTTGGGGGTATGGAAGGGCAGGAGGTCAACATGGGGAGGGGAGGCTGCTGGGTGGGGATGGAGCTTCTGAATAAGGAACTTAGATGGTTGCTGGGGCGGGGTGGGTGTGGATACCAGGACTCTTGTATGGGGTTGAAGTGCAGAGAGTTGTAGGAGGGTGGATTGTCAATGGCTCTTGAGGATTCTTTTGAGGGGGGAGAGCATGTTGGGGGGCCAGGGGTCTCCTGGAGAGGATAGGGCTCTTCAGGGGTGGAGGGTGCACTGAATGAAGCAGGGGCTGTCAGGAAAATAGTATGTGATCCTGTAATTACAAGGAGGCCAAATTAAGTTTGCTTAAGCCTCTGGAAACTCTCACATGCTCTGTTTTGCAGTTTTACTATTCTTTTAACATAATTTTTATGTAGTTTTCTAAGTTTTGTAAAAGCAAACTGAAAATTCAGCTATTCCATCATGTTGGATCATGCTGACCTGGTAGCAGTAGTAGGTTGTCATCCTTTGTGTGGGCCAGACACTAAAGGGGGATGAGGTCCACATTTTGCCAGTGAGTTTCACAGCTGTCCTTGTCCCAGTCTCATGCCTCTTCTCTCCAGATCTTCACACCTCTACATTCCAGATGGGTAGCTTCCTCCTTCTCCCCTTCACTGGGGGCCTAGGCACCAGCAGGGGGAGCACTGTGACAGCACAGCAGAGACAGTGCTGCAGCGCCTGGTTGCCTGGACTAGCAATTGCAGGGAATGTCAAACCGCCCTGGCTACATGCTCAGTGCAAATGGAATCTTTGAATAGTTCAGCTGTTAAACTTTTAACAAGCTTCTACTGACCAGGTGGAAACAGAGACTTTCTGAGGATTTGGGCAGATGTTTATGGGAGAGCAAAAGGTACATCCATGACACCATGGTGCCCCTCCCCCCCCACTCTGGCAAATTTCAAGCTCCTGGTCCAAAGTACAGAGGTGCTAGAACTTCTCTGTAAAAGAGTTGGAGAAATTTTTTATCATGGGGCAAAAAAGTGTGTTATTGCTGCTCTTGTTCCGAGAAATGAAACTTTCCAGTAACATTCAGCATGGTAAACTTCAGCATGAATAGTTAGACCAAGTGATAAGCAACTGAAAGCAGGGTCTTCCAATGGGAAGTGTTGGTGCTACCTGTGTTGCTGATACCTTGTGCACCAAATCTGTTCAGATCGGTTGAAGTTAAAATGGTTCAGCTGATTGGGGAAATGTTACTCATTCTTAGTACGAACTCCGCTGAGGAGACTTGTTTGTGTCTTTGGTTTGAATTTCAGCCCAAAAGGAAGATATTTGAGGTAGTGAAAAGGATTGACAGTGGACTGACTGGCTTTAACCTTCTGTAGCAGTTGCAGTGTCACTGTCTGAAACCAGGAAGTCTGAAACTTGGATTTCTCTGGCTCCTGGGGAGATGACTCTAGTCAGCTTTGAAGTGTGGCTAACCCCATTTTCAAAAAGCAGCCGTAATCTCCGCAGAAATCTTGTACTAGTCCATCTCTAGTGAAGCCACTGTAGCGTCATCTAAATTTTTGGTCCTTTGGAAAGGAAATGCAAAGAAACTTCTGAAACTACACTCAGGAACCAGAAAACCTTTCCAATGCAGACGTAACCTTATTCTCATGTGTGCCTTATACAGTCTGAGTCACAGACCCATCTGTAAAGTGCTGGGCACGTAGTCGTTCCTTGCCCAGCACGGTATAATGGAGAGGAACAGTGCTTCTTTCTGTACTGGCTCATCCAGTGAGATTGTAAGGCAAGTTGTGTAACTGAGAATGAGCCACTATCTGTGCCTGTAAATTGGGTGTATTCTAAGGGCTAAGAGGTATTAGGGAGCACCAGAGGGTGGGGCTGTACTAGGGCAGGGTGCTTGTGGAGTGAGTGTATTGGGACGGTTTCACTGGGGGCAAGTGAGCTGGAAAGGGGGCTGCTTTTGGAGGGTGATTGCTGGAAGATTCAGAAGCCTGGAGAGGTAAGAGCCAGCAGGTGCTTGTGCAAGATCCCAAGGGCTGTTAAAATGGGGAGTAACAATAGAATCAGGTGCTTTTGGGGTGAGCCTGGGCGAAGAATGCAGGGGCAGGAGCCAACAGCAGTGAGGAGGGTAGCTTTTGTTCTTTGGCCAGAACAAATCCCAGGCTATTGTGTGGCCTTGTGCATACCTGTGAGGGGCTGCTAATCCTGAGTGTGATTACTCTGGTTTAGGTGAAACCCTGCCCCGTACTGAGGGCAGATCCCCAGCCCGTCTGGTGGCTTTGAGTGGCTCAGGCAGCAGAGCCTGGCCCTGGTTGCAGGCGTGTGGTCAGACCACTTAGCATGCCCAGAACCCCTGGCCACTGGGGGACCACATAGCTTGGAACAGCTATGCCAGGACCAGAGGCCCATCCGGATCAGGGGTGGAAAGGGACTTGGACCCAGGGACTTTGTGTGGCTGGTCCAGAGGCTCTGGACCCAGGCTCTGGGCAGTGGCTGCTAAGGCGTGAGTGATCTCTACGCCCCTCACAGCCTAGGCCCAGGCTGTCACTAACTGTTTGCTCGCAGAAGGTGGATGCTGCTGAGCTCCTTCGCCTCTACTTGAATTACGCCCTCCTGGAGGAAGCTGTGGACTTGGTGTTGGAGTACGTGGACGCCTTACTGGGGAAGGGCCATGAGCACTTCGGGATTGAGGTAGGTGAGGGCTGAAACACGCCCTCCGGTCCCACTCCTGCGACCATTCCTCATTGCCTTAGCGACTGGTGGCAGCCAGCTCTGAGCCAAGGTTCAGGACAGCTCCTCCAGAATTCCCTGCCTGTGAAGAGGGACTCCCAGCTACACACTGCAGAGCTCTTCTGGCTGGGCCTCTAGGGCATCGCCTCCCCTCCCCCACTCAGATGAAGGGTGGCAGAAGGGCAAGCGGCAGCCCCATTGCCCACCCCAGCAGGTGCCCATGGCAGGTGTGCAGCTGCCGGCCGAAGCATGAGTGAGGCCTATGCGGGGAAGCCCTGCCCAGCCCATTCCACTTTGCTGCTCAAGCGTGTGTTGGTGGGGCAGTTCGTCTGGGCTGTTACTGATCCTGGGTCTGTGTAACACTCCTGGAAGGAGGGTGAGGCTCTTCAAAAAACTAACCCATGGCACCTTCCTGACTGGGTTAATGTAACACAGTGTGCCTCCTGGGGAACATAACCGGGTTCCTAGCTCCTCCGAAGCCAAGATCTGGCTGCCATGTGACTTCCTCCTTGCCCGTAACAGTGCTAAGCATTTCTGCAGTGACCATAAACCAGTTTAAAGGAGAGGCAATGTGTCCCAGTGGCTAGAGCACTAGACGGGGACTCTGCAGATGTAGGTTCTGCTCCTGGCTCTGCTACTGGCCTGTTGGGTGACCATGGGCAGGTCACTTCTCCCCTGTGCCTCAGCTTCCCTGTCTGTGCAATGGGGATAATTGAGGTCTATCGATTAAAAATGGTAGATAAGTGCTTAGTGCTGTAGTTGGTACTAAGGCTACTCTTCCCTTTAGCGTCCGTTGTCTGCTATAGCACCAATGGTGTGGCTGCCATACTCTGCTATTGACCAGCTGCTTCAGGCCTTGGGGGAGAACACGACAAACCATCACAGCTTTGTGGTGAGTACATCTCCATGGTGCTGCCACCTAAAGTCCCGAGCCAGGTGGCTCTGCCTGAGGGGATGGGAGTAATACCAAGGTGCACTGGGGAGGAAGGGAACAGGTGGGAGCCCGCTGATAAATAAGTTCTGAAATGAATGGCTGCCAAGGCTCAGTCTGATCTGCCTTTAACAGAAAAAGAGCCACTAGGAGGAATAGAAGACGCTTAAAATCATTGGCAGAGTAGGGATGAGCATCTGGAAATCTTGCCTGAACTGCTCACCTGTGCCTCCTAGCAGGAGAGTGAGACACAATCCCCAGGCCACTGCGACTTGCTGCAAAGACCTCCCCCTTCCTCCACAACTTTTTAGCTGTATGGAAGAAAGCCAGTTTGCACAAACCAGTGGCATCCTGCCTGGTGCAGCAGTGTGCCATGAGCTTCCTCCTGTTTAGGGTTGCAAACCCTCCCGGTTTTGCCAGAGTCTCCCGGAGGCTACTGAAGCCAAACCAGGAGATTTTAGTCACTGAAAGTCCAGCAGGGTACAGTCAGGCTCCCTGGCTCCGTGCTGCTCCTGGAAGCAGCTGGCATGTCCCTGCGGCCCCTAAGGGGGGCAGGGGGCCTCCGCGTGCTGCCCGAGTGCCGACTCTGCAGCTCCCATTGGCTGGAAACTGTGGTCAGTAGAAGCTGTGATGCTGGTGCCTGTGGGCAGGGGCAGCTGCGGAGACCCCCTGCCCTGCCCCCACCCCTCCCGCCTAGGAGCCGCTGCCAGAGGGATGTGCCAGTTGCTTTCAGGAGCTGCCTGAGGTAAGCACCGCCAGAACCCGCACCCCAATCTCCTGCCCCAGCCTGGTGGGGGAGAGCGAGCAATGGAGGATGGAGTGAATAGGGGCGGGGCAGGAGCTGGGCAAGGGTGTTTGGGTTTGTGCGATTGGACAGTTAGCAACCCTACTTCTGTCCCACGCAGTGAGCAGGACGGGGAACGGAAAACAATCCCTTGCGAGTGGGGAAGCTCCACAGACGGTGTATGTGGTCTTAGAGGGTAATGAAATGAGGAGCAACTCACCAGACTGGGACTTGGCAAAGAATGTGTCTTGGGAGGAAAGGGGATTGGTTTTGGGAGCTCGGCGGGTGCAGGAAGGGCCGTGGCCAGACCCTGTAGGTCTGTGCTGTCAAGCATCTGTGCCTCGCAGAACCTTACACAACTACCTGAATGAATTTCTAGTCTATAAATCCTTTTGGCCAAGAGGGTGGAGGGCTGCCAATAGTGTGATTCTGAATGGCGAGGCAGTGGGCTGAGGGCGGATACGCAGAGGGCTAATGCAGGGAGTGGAGTGATTAGAAGTCTTCCTGACTGAGCTGAAAAGGGGAGTAAACAGTATGTGAGGGGGCAGGGTCCCAGCTAGCCAGATGAGAGGTGGTTTCCCCTAGTAAAGGCAGAGAGAGCTGGGCAGGAAAGAGGCTCTAGCTTGGCCAAGCACAGCTAGTGCCTATAGAATCCAGAGCAGGGAGAAATCTGGAAAACAGCAATGCTGCGAGACCGGGTGATAGCGGCCAGCAGAGCAGCAATTAGCTGGGGTGACAGCCAAAGGAGCCTGCAGTTCTGGGCTGCATTTGCAGAGGCAATGTGCGAGGAGCAGGGAGGTGAAGGGCCTGCACTCTGGTATGCCAGTATTCAGTTCTGGGCACCTCCTTGCCCAAAGGGGGCTCCCAGGAAGCAGGTTGAAGGAGCAAGGTGTATATGGCTGGGCAGAGATGAGGGAGCGCTGTGCCCTACCACCCTGCTACAGGCTCTCTGCATCCTCCAGTGCTGAGAGGACCTCTCCGCAGAGGCTACAGCCAGACTGCCCCATTCGCTAACCCACCCAGCTCCTCACAACTCAGGGGTATGGTGATTCCACCCTGCATGGTGTGTCTTGTGTAATCTGTGTCCTAAAACGCTTCCAGTGATGGGGGCCAGGGGGAGGGAAAATGGAGGAAAGGGGGTGGAGGTGGCTAAAGCAGAGCTGACAGCAGGTGCAGCAGAAGAGCAGCTCTCGCACCAGCAGGAGTCGGGTACTGTGAAGGGACAGTGCGATAATGATGGTCTAAGTGGGGACTTGAGGGGGGAGAAGCAATTGTCCTATTCTGTCCCCGGAGCCGCTCTGTCTCCTCTGATGGCTGCCCTCACTCTTCTCTCCTAGCTGTACCAGAAGGTGCAGGACAAACTGGAGGACTACCAACAAAAGGTTGACACGGCAACCCGAGATCTCTTATATCGCCGGAACTAGCAGTCTAGGTGGCCTGACGGGGCTGGAGACCCAGCCCCAGGGAGAGCTTGCAATGTTCTGCAGTGACCAGGCCTCATGCATGAGACTCAATCTCTGCATCGGGCTGTCACCATGAGTGGGAAGGTCAGGGTCACATGCCTGCCCCGTGTGCGGCTGGTGGTGCTATAATAGAAAGTCTATTTTTCCATAACGGTCCAAAAACAGTATTCCCTGCCCAAGTCAGGGGATTGGAGAGCTTCTATTTTTAATGCATTGGAGACCCAATCTGTATTGCTTTGATGTAACCACTTTCAATCAAGAAGACGGTGGGTTAGTTTATTAAGCTGTAATTCCCACACTCCATAAACCCCAAGTTCCCTCCATTTCTGTTTTTACTGAATGCCTTTGACCAGGAGGTCCTGTCGTTCTTAGCCTGTATTATAAATGGGAATGAAAGGGTTTGTCATCTTTATTTATTGTGGCGTTTTTGAATGATCTTTAATAAAATGAAACTTTGTTACAAGCCAGAGTGAGAATTTTTTATAATATTTTGGATTAATATCGTGCCTCAGTTTCCCCTACGGTGATACATGGTTAGGGGGTGGGAAAGGGTTGTATGCTTGTTGCAGAAGCCCAGAGATACAGGTGTGACTGATGCTTAGCTGCCTGTGCCCCCCATGCCCAAGGAGAGTCCCAGAAGACAATGGTCACTTCAATTGGACATTTGGCACCTAGCAACAAATGACCATGGACAGCCCACTCTCCTTGGGAAGCTAGCCAGGTGTGACCTGCTGGAGGACAAATGACTGAGGAGGGGCCAAGTGAGGTTAAGTGTGGGCTGCTAGAGGCAGAGGGAAGCTTCTGAACTGGGCCTGAAGGGGTCAAAGGTCTCTATACTGACCCAGATGGACTTTGCTGTAACTTTCCGTCCTGTTAAATAAGGATTTTCTATGCTGTGTTCCAGACATCTAATAAACCCTTCTGCTTTTACAGCACTGGCTGAGAGTCACTCTGGTTTAAGGAAGGTGGGGGTGCATTTGCTCCCTTTGGGTGTGCAAGTCTTCCCCAAAGGCCCATCTCAGGTGGACTCGCTGAAGGGAACTCAGGGTGTGAAGCAGGGGTGCTGCAGGCTTAGAGGTTTGGTCCCAGGAGGCAGTGAAGCCCAGGGGCTTATCCTATTGAGTGTGTGACCTTATGGGGGCTGATGCACTGAAGGGCTCCTCCTAGGAACCGTTACAGAGCTGTACCAGAGCACCGGACCTGTGGATGTGTGACAGCTTGTGCCTAGCTTCATCATTTCATGTCCCTGGGCTTTTCTTTAGGCAGCCCAGCTTACCTGCCTAGGCTTCTGGCTTCCGCTACTCCCTGGCTCCAAGCCGGATTCCAGCTCTGGCTTCCCGTCCTGCTGCTGCCTGGGTTCTTGCAACAGGGCTGGACAGCGTAAAGTGGAATCCTGTTAACCTGCCACAGGGAGAGGCATGAGACCGAACAATCTGCCTGGGGCTTGCCAGCAGCAACCTGGTGAATGCCCTGGGCTGTATTGCATGGTCCTAGAAGCCTGCCCCTAAAGCCACTGTCTCAGCCTACATTGCTCAGCAGCTCCCTGCTCTGAGCCATGGGGCTCAGGCTCCCTGCAGACTCAGGCAGTCGATCACCCCTGGACCAGCGCCCCCCCCCCCCCCCCCCCCAGCGAGGGGCTCAGGCTCCCTGGGGGCTCAGGCAGTCGGTTGCTCCGGGACCAGCCCCCTAGCAAGGGGCTCAGGCTCCCTGCACACTCAGGTGGTCGGTCACCCCTGGGTCAGCCCCACCCCCAGCAAGGGGCTCAGGCTCCCTGGGGGCTCAGATGGTCGGTCGCCCCCAGGCCGGGCCAGCCCCCCAGAGAGGAGCTCAGGCAGTCAGTTGCCCCCAGGCCAGCCCCACTCCCCCCAGAGAGGAGCTCAGGCTCCCTGCAGACTCAGGCAGTCGATCACCCCTGGGCCAGCCCCGCCCCCCCAGCGAGGGGCTCAGGCTCCCTGGGGGCTCAGGCGGTCCGTCGCCCCCGGGCCAGCCCCGCCCCCCCAGCGAGGGGCTCAGGCGGAGGCAGAAGCTCCCCCCGCCCCGGCAAATGGCCACCCGGCTCTGGCCAAGCTCCGCCCCGCTGTGACGCCACAGCCCCCCTGGCCCGGCCCCACCCCGGTGTGTCGTCACACGCCCCGCGCGCCATCTCGCGCCCCGCCCCCGGCCCAGGCCGCACCGCGCTCCATGGGGAAGAAGGGTCGCGCGGCGCCGGGCCGCCGGCCCATCCTGCAGCTCTCCCCGCCCGGGCCCCGCGCCGCCCGCGACGGGCCGGCCCCGCCCGACGTCAGCTCGGGCTCGGAAGCGGGTAGGGACCGGGCGGGCCACGGGGGCGGCGCCTGCGACGGGAGCCTGGGGCCTGCGGCCTGGCCGGGGCGCGGGCCGGGCGCGGGGTGTGTAGGGAGGCAGGGCGGGGGGGGTGTCCTGGGGGGGCGAGGGCCGGGAGGTGTATAGGGAGGTGGGGGCAGAGGTGGGTGTCTGGGGAAGGGAGGCGGGGGCGAGGGCCGGGGCTGTATAGGGAGGCAGGATCTGGGGGGGGTATCCGAGGGGGTTAGGGTCGGGGGCGGGGGCGAGGGCCAGGAGGTGTATAGGGAGGTGGGGGCAGAGGTGGGTGTCTGGGGAAGGGAGGCAGGGGCGAGGGCCGGGGCTGTATAGGGAGGCAGGATCTGGGGGGGTATCCGAGGGGGTTGGGGGCGGGGTGTGTAGGGAGGCAGGGCGGGGGGGGTGTCCTGGGGGGGCGAGGGCCAGGAGGTGTATAGGGAGGTGGGGGCAGAGGTGGGTGTCTGGGGAAGGGAGGCAGGGGCGGGGGCGAGGGCCGGGGCTGTATAGGGAGGCAGGATCTGGGGGCGGTATCCGAGGGGGTTAGGGTCGGGGGAGGGGTGTGCTGGGGGGGCGAGGGCCGGGAGGTGTATAGGGAGGTGGGGGCAGAGGTGGGTGTCTGGGGAAGGGAGGCGGGGGTGAGGGCCGGGGCTGTATAGGGAGACAGGATCTGGGGGGGGTATCCGAGGGGGTTAGGGTCGGGGGAGGGGTGTGCTGGGGGGGCGAGGGCCGGGAGGTGTATAGGGAGGTGGGGGCAGAGGTGGGTGTCTGGGGAAGGGAGGCGGGGGTGAGGGCCGGGGCTGTATAGGGAGACAGGATCTGGGGGGGTATCCGAGGGGGTTAGGGTCAGGGGCAGGGGTGTGCTGGGGGGGCGAGGGCCAGGAGGTGTATAGGGAGGTGGGGGCAGAGGTGGGTGTCTGGGGAAGGGAGGCAGGGGCGGGGGCGAGGGCCGGGGCTGTATAGGGAGGCAGGATCTGGGGGGGGGTATCCGAGGGGGTTAGGGTCGGGGGCGGGGGCGTGCTGGGGGGGGCGAGGGCCAGGAGGTGTATAGGGAGGTGGGGGCAGAGGTGGGTGTCTGGGGAAGGGAGGCAGGGGCGAGGGCCGGGGCTGTATAGGGAGGCAGGATCTGGGGGGGTATCCGAGGGGGTTGGGGGCGGGGTGTGTAGGGAGGCAGGGCGGGGGGGGTGTCCTGGGGGGGCGAGGGCCAGGAGGTGTATAGGGAGGTGGGGGCAGAGGTGGGTGTCTGGGGAAGGGAGGCAGGGGCGGGGGCGAGGGCCGGGGCTGTATAGGGAGGCAGGATCTGGGGGGGGTATCCGAGGGGGTTAGGGTCGGGGGAGGGGTGTGCTGGGGGGGTGAGGGCCAGGAGGTGTATAGGAAGGTAGGGTCGGGGAGGGGATGCCCGGGGAAGGGAGGCAGGAGCCGGGGTGGGGTATCCGAGGGGGCTAGGGCTGGGAGGGGGTGTGCTGGGGGGGGTGAAGGCAAGGGCTAGGAGGTGTATAGGGAGGTAGGGGTAGAGGTGGGTGCCTGGGGAAGGGAGGCAGGGGCGAGGGCTGGGGCTGTATAGGGAGGCAGGGGCCGGGGTGGGGGTATCTGAGGGGGCTAGGGCTGGGAGGAGGTGTCCTGCGGGTGTGAGGGCCAGGAGGCGTATAGGGAGGTAGGGGCAGAGGTGGGTGTCCGGGGAAGGGAGGCAGGGCTGTGATGGGGTGTCTGAGAGGGGTGGGGGTCCCAGAGGGGCGGGGGGTGATGCCCTGGGTGGTGTGTTTGTCCCTTCCAGTCTGTTGTCCCCTCCCCGGCAGGGCCTGTCCACCCCTGGTGCCAGCGCTGTGCAGTGTGGGTTGGGCCCGGGCCCTACCTGATGGCATATCTGTCCTGACTACTCGGGGATGGCTGGCAATGGAGGGGCAGCACCCGCCCTGCCAGCCGGGCTCAGGGTGTGGGAATTGGCGGAGATCACACCAAGTTCCCTCAGACTGTCAGTTTGGCCTTAGATGCTGGAACCTCGACCTGTCCAGCCAGCACCAAGGGTTACATGAGGAGTGTGTGGTTTAGTCCTGAGTGCTTCGTGGCATTGCGGGGGGGGGAGAGGGGGGGAGAATGGGGGTTTGGCTAAGTCAATGCTGTAATGGTAAAAAAAGGTTTGGGGAAACTAACTGAAACTGAAGTCCATACTCCCCAAAAGAGCAGTGAGCTAATAATGTTTGCTGTCTGTTACACTGCTGGTAGGAATGGCGCCAGAAGATGATTGTTAATCGCCCCTGCTCCATGGTCGGGCAAGTTTCTATATTGCATTCTAGCGCTCGCTGGCAGGGCAGTGGACACAGAGCTGCTGGCTGGATTTCTACATGTGTATTGTATCCCTTTCTGGCAGGGATGCAGTGTCTCTGAGCAGTTTGCTATGTGTGTGTTGTAGCCCTAGCTGGCACAGTGGTGGGTACAGGGTCAGTCAGCGTTTTCTAAGTGTGTGTTGTAGCCCTCATTGGCAGAGTGCAGGGTTGTGTGGTGCCTTTCTGTGTGTTGTAACTGTCACTGGCAGGGCGGTAGGTATGGGGTCACTAGGTGGGTGTCTACATGTGTATTGTAGCCCTCACTGGCAAGGTGATGAACACAGGGCTGCTGATCTCAGCCTGAATAGCTGGGTGCTGCCGTACAGTCTAATGGAGGGGTTCTCAAACTGGAGGTCGGGACCCCTCGGGGTCATGAGGTTATTACATGGGCGGTCGTGAGCTGTCAGCCTCCACCCCAAAGTCCACTTTGCCTCCAGCGTTTATAATGGTGTCAAATATATATGTGTTTTTAATTTATATGGGGGGGGTCTCACTCAGAGACTTGCTATGTGAAAGGGGTCACCAGTACAAAAGTATGAGAACCACTGGTCTAATGGGTCAGGTTATCTCTGGTAGCATGTTGGTGCATCGCATTTATTTAGGGGTTTCTTTATCGGATTGCAGACCTGCAGGGCTCTTCCTTAGGTCCTCACAGCTCTCTGATGCTTTTGTTTATTGTCTGGCCTGTGGCTGCCTGGTCAGTATGGGCTGTGTCTGCCTTTCCAAAGTAGGAGTGGAAGCTGTTGGGGTGGTTGGTTCTGTTCATCTCTCCCGAGTTGTCTGCTCAGCCCCCGTGTCCTTTGCTCCTGCTGTGAGTGGCTGGATTCTCTACCTATCGCAGACATGGCATCGCGGAGTTGTGTAGTGGCAGTCATAGTTTGGGAGCAAAGGGTCTGTAGATTGTGGAGGTAGGTGCTGGAAAGGGTAGCGCTGATGTTACACTCTGGGGTTTATTCCCTTTTTTTGCTTGGTGCGTTACTGGCATCTGACCTTGGATGCAGCCCTGCACAGACTTAATTACAGCGTGTTCTGCTTTGGAGCAGAAGGCTCAGTCTTGGGTAACAGATTGACTCAGTTGCTCTCAATGGATGTAGCAGGTCTTGGAGAATGGGACACACGTGCACAGCTGGACCAGACCCCCCCAGTCACTGGCAAAACAGTATCTCGTCCCATCCATTGCTCCCAAAAGACCATTCTGCCATTCCCATGGTGGAAGTTAATGTCTTCTCTTGCACTTCCCGGCCTCCCTCCCCACAGAACCTATGGCTTCCCTGACCTAGCCCAATGAAAAGGCCTCTGCCGTGTTTGCCTTAATGATGTGATAATTTCACCAGTGGCAGCCCCCAGCTCCTAGTCACGTCAGTGCCGGGTTAGTGCCTCGCTGGAATGGCAATCAGTATCTGGCAGAAGGGAGGCATAGATCCTTGTCCAGCTGTGCAGTGAGCCACCCTGCAAGTTGCCTGAATTTCAGATTCTAAAACATGGGTGGACAAACTTTTTGGCCCGGGGGCCACATCGGGATATGGAAATTGTATGGCAGGTCATGAATGCTCACAAAATTGGGGGTAGGGGTGCAGGAGGGAGTGAGGGCTCTGGCTGGGGGTGCAGGCTCTGGAGTAGGGCCAGAAATGAGGAGTTCAGGGTGCAGGAGCGGGCTCCAGGCTGGGACTGAGGGGTTTTGTTGGCGGGAGGGGGATCAGGGCTGGGACAGGGAGTTGGGGCATGCGGGAGTGAGGGCTCTGGCTGGGGGTGCAGGCTCTGGGGTGGGGCTGGGGATGAGGGGCTTGGGGTACAGTCTCTGGGCTGGGATCAAGGGGCGGGAGGGGGATCAGGGCTGTGGCAGGGGGTTGGGGCGGGGGTTCAGGCTTCGGGTGGTGTTTTCCACAAGCAGTTCCCAGAAGCATGTCCCCCCTCCGACTCTGAGGCGCGGCTAGGTGGCTCTATGTGCTGCCCCGGTTCACGGCCAGTGGAGCTGCGGGGGTATGTAGGAGCCGGAGCGGGGTTCCTGACCCTTCTCCCCAGCTGGAGCAGGGCAAACCCCCAACCTCGCGGGAGCTGAGGGCCACAGTAAATGGTCTGATGGGCTGGATGTGGCTCATGGGCCGTAGTTTGCCCACCCCTGTTCTAAAAGAAGCTTTGAGCGGAAAATAAAGATCTCAAAATACAGTTGTTAAAACACGTTCTGTGCCAGTGGTCTCCACACGTTCAGCGCAGTGACAATAAGGGACCGAGTGCAGAGCTTGAGGCCTGGGCTTCCTGCCTGTTCTGGGCAGGAGCCAGGAATCAGTGGCATAGCATTCTGGGAGTTTCCATGGTGGGAGTGGTGCTCAGGGCTCCTGCACAGCAGGGATCTGCACCTCAGCTAAACCTGTACAGTAGGTGACTAAGCCATATGGTCTCTGGGGAATTTCCTTGGAGAGATTAGCAGCTGGGCAGTGGTGGTGCTGGAGCTGCTCAGGGGCACAGGATGGGGAGGTTGCTGTGCTGTCTGCCCGCAGAATGGCCTGCAGCTGCTTGGCTCCACCTGGGCAACAGCACGGGCACAGCTGTCCCTTTTCCTGCTTCACGTCATGCACTTCTCTGCTTCCACTTCCCTCCTTAAGACATGCTGCCTACAAGCAATCAGCCAGCCCACGACTCTTGGCGAGAGCTGATTTTATTTATTTATGAAAGAGAAAACTTGGCAGTGAGTCCGAGCTGCCCAGTTGTGCACACGGCCCGTTGCTGCCATGCGTAGCCGCTGGTTTTTTTTCATTGCCTTCCTCCTCCCTCTCCTCTGCTTGGTACAGTCACTTGAGTCATGTTTGAGGTTCGGTTGTAACCGTTTGGGGGCTGGGGCTATGCTGTCTGGATGGTACCCCAGGGCTGGGAGCAGAGCCTGTGAGTGCCTCCCCAGGACAAGTTGCAGTGACCATCCCAGGGGAGCGTGTGGAGTGGAAGATGTTACCCCACACAGTGCTTACTGGGAAATGGGAGCAGGGAGTTCCCCTCCCGGCTTCCTTTGGTGGCAGAGGATCTTCCCTGGATGTGGGCCACTGAAGTGCCTGTCACTTTTCCTTCCTTCACCCAGATGAACCCGAGGTGACTGGGGAGGTTCCCAGAACAGCTCCAAACCTGCCCCAAATGACTGCACCTGCTGGACCGGCAGCTGTCAAGCCAACAGGTAGGTGGGGCATTTCTCCTCCTTTGCTCTCCCTAGGCTTTAGCACAGACTGCAGTTACTGAGGGCAAGCAGCCAAGTCTGTGTCTGTCTGGCGCTGGACGCTCTAGGCACAAAGTGCTGTCGTTGGAAGGCAGCTCGCAAAGGCAGACATGGCGTTTGGGCCCTGGTCTGCGTGTGTGTGAAGGAGGCTTTAACAGGTCCTTCAAAGCAAGCTCCTCTTGCTTATGCTTTGCCTTGGAAGGCTCAGGGCTGTCGGTCTTGTTTTCCTGTTTCACTGAAGGATTTCACAGATGACTCAGCGGATTGCCATCTTCCTCAGCTCTAATTGATGATGAGGTGGTGTTGAGTCTTTAGTTAGCTATTTATTCCAATCCTTTGGCTTTGTTTTGGTCGCTCAGTCTCATGCAGTTTGAAAAAAAATCCCTTCCCACCTCAGTCAGGGTATGTCTGTGCTTAAAATGGCATCTCCCATCGCCATAGTTAATCCACCTCCCCGAGAAGTGGTAGCTAGGTCAATGGAAGAATTCTTCCATTGACCTAGCTCTGTGTACACCAGGAATTAGGTCAGTATCGATAAATCTCTTGAGTGTGAATTTTTCACACCCCTGAGATGCAAGCTATATTGATATAGAATCCTAGTGCAGACCAAGCCTCAGTTAGGGTCAAGTGTCAAACCCTCTAGTCCTCCACAGACTCTTCTGTCTAGCTGGTTTTTCCAGGTACCTGGATTTGTAACATGAAGAGTGAGTGGAAGAAACTCTTCAGGCCCCTTGTTAGTGACCATTATGAAATAAAACAAGGAGCAGATACAATTGTTTTTTCCCCTCTGTCCTCACCTTTAGGGCCCATCAGGGAGCCATCTTTTGGAATTTGTGCGTACCACTGAGCTAACCACCCCAGGCTGGAATCCGGAGCTGAGTGCTCTGTTGGCCCCTGGAGGGAATGGCTCCATCTCAGTGGAAAGGTTGCTGGCAGAGGGCTTTTTTCATTTACAGCAGTTCCATGCTCGTGGCCTGATTTAGCTCACTGCAAGATGATTACATCTGTTTTGTTACTTGTTCAGATTTAGTCAGTAGTTAAACAGTTGAAATGCCTACAACTCTGGGATAGGCAACTGGCTTTCCTGATTTGTAGTGCTGCCCACAACAATTACCTCGATAAGCTTTAAATCACACAGCTCTGGCACATTCCGGACTGCCCTGAATAAGTACTTAGGAGGGAGTACCCTGTGACCTTGCCATTTCCAAAGCAGAGGTCTGGTAGGGATGTGTGGGGCCCACATGGCACATTCAGCATAGCAAGCTTCTAGCCTCCATGGTTACAAAGTTGCATCTTGTTTTAAATGTGATTATAAGCCCTTTGGGGCAGGGACCATGTCTTCGGTGTGTCAGTTCAGTGCCACGAGACCCCAAGTCTGTACCACAGTATGAGTAATGATCATCTCAGAGGAGCTGCCTCTAAACCCAGGCAGCCGAGGGTGGAGGGAAACTCTCACTGGTAACTCTCTTCTGCCTAGGTGGCTTACGTTTGCTCGGTGCTTACGCAGACAGTGATGATGAGGAGGGAGAGGCACCTGAGAAATCAGTGCCGTCCACAGATGCAAACGGCAGCAATTCGACAGACATTGACAGCACGCTGGCAAACTTTCTGGCGGTGAGTAGAAATCCTGCCCTGGGTCTCAGTCAAGGGACGACAGGCAGGGCTCCAGGGTCACCACCTTCTGACCGACCTGAGCGTGCTTATGGAGAAAAGTGGGCGAATGAGCTTTTGCTGGGGTGGAAGGCAGGGTGGAGGATGAAGCTGGTGGACAGGGTTCCAGGGCTGCTGAGTTTGGAGGACTCACCTGGGGTAGCAGCTGCTCTCTCCACGTAGGGGAATACGCTGATTGTCCCAAATCTGGGGCTTCAATTCATTTGTAAACATTTTGTGTTTTCAAAGGAGATTGATGCCATTACAGCTCCGCCCCAGCCTGCTGAATCAACTGGTGCCTCCTCTGCGCCCCCGCCGACTCCGCCGCGCCCAGAGCCGAAGGAGCCTGCCTCGAGCCATCCCTCGGCTACGGCGAACGGGACGGGCTCTGCCCAGCCGGCGGAGTGGCAGTATGACACGCAGTGCTCGTTGGCAGGAGGTGAGCTCTGTTGCCGGGTTCATCTGCCCCAGGGCGTGCGGGCAGCCATTCCAGCCGGGGCGCTGGGGGGGCCTCCGTCCCTGGCAGCACGCCAACCCCCGTGTCCCTTTCATTGCCTGGAAACAGCCGCGTTCTCTCTAGCTGTGATGTCAGAAGATGAATGTTGTGCTGTAGCCCCAAGAATGAAACACTTAGTGGCCGACACACACAGGTTTGTGTCTTCCAAGGGCTATTGGTGAGTGGCTGGCGCGTGGGGTGAGTTCAGGGACAGATGGTGGGGTCCCTGTCTCCTGAGGCACGTGGAGGGGACCATGGTGCCTAGCGCCGGGCTGCGGGCTTAGGAGCATCCTGCTCACTCACGGCCTTTGGTTCTCTTCCCTCAGTGGGCGTGGAGATGGGAGACTGGCAGGAGGTCTGGGATGAGAACACTGGCTGCTACTATTACTGGAACACGCGGACCAACGAGGTGACCTGGGAGCTGCCGCAGTACCTCGCCACCCAGGTCCAGGGGCTGCAGCGCTATCAGCCCAGGTGAGGCCAGCAGGGCGGGGCCGGGCCATCTTTGGGGCACAGAGGGGGTGGTGGCTCTGCCTGTTGGTATGTGCCCGTCACAGCCTCTGCTTTCCCTCCCCAGTTCTGTGGCAGGTGTCGATGGGAGTTTCCTGGTGGCTGCAGACCTGTACCCTCAGGAGAAAGGGGTCACGGTTGCCAGCATTAGCCGAGGGACTGTCCTACCCAAGCGAGAGGTGAAGAAGGTCAGTGGGAGTCACCCCTTTCCTTGTTCCTGCAGAACATCTCAATGAGACGCTCTATCACGCTGCAGGCCAGCCTCACCCCTGGGATCCCAGGGAACAGAGGGGCCAGGAAGGAGCTAGAGAGCTCAGAGGAGCCTAAGCTAGCCATTGAGTTTGGACAGCTGGGTGTCTCTAAGGCCAGGCTCCCCATCCCCACCTCCCCAGGTGGAAAATCCTGCTCTAGTGGTGGGATGCATGCTCCAAGTGCCATTCTGCTCGAGAAATGGCTCCAATGGATCCTGTGTTCACTTGGCGCTCTCCTTACCCCTGTAGAAGGGCAGCTCAGCACGGCAGCTGGGCATTCTCTGGTCTGGTCTGGTCACCTGCAGGAGGGGTCTGGGGGTATAGGTATGAAAATTGGATTGTGTGGAGGGGCTGTGCAGGCTCCGAAACAAGGGCTGCCTTGCTGGGTGGATCCTGCAGCACTGAGCACGTTGCCAGCACTGGGAGCTTTTGCTACTCCTGGGCATCTGATTCCCTCTGTGGGGCTGGCACAGTGCAGCAGTCGGCAGTACATGGCACCTGGCTAGCAGCGCAGAGAGACTCCTGCTTCCTCTGCTGGAGCTGCGTCGACTCAGCAAGGCTAACAGGAGCGATGTGGGCGGCCTTTGCTCTGCACACACCCTAAAAGCTGCCCCGGTGACTAAGACGATGCCAGGCCAAGGCATCACTTTGAGGGGAGGAGCTCAGGGTTTGCTGTGCCAGATCAGAAGGACAAAGGCCAGGAGTCTCTGTTTTGATGAAGGTGTAAGGAGCCCTTCACAAGGCAGTGATGGGCCAATCTGCCCCCAGAGACCGCACCCTCCAATAACTGGAGGCTGGCTTTTGCCCTCCATAGAAACTCCTGCTCCTCTTTCCAGCCCTCCCAGACTCTTGGCCTAACTGACAGTTTGTGGCACTGAGTTTCCCAGGCTGATCATGTAGAGAAGCATGTATTCTCTTTCTGAATGTGCTGCCCGAGGGACTCACTGACCTTGTGGCTGGGAAGTGTTCTGTCTGCACTGTCCCCCCGTGTAACATCCCTGGTAGGAGTGGGGGGTGAGGTGGAGTTTGAAGGAGGACAGGCTTGTGGAGGAGTTCAGAGAGGGCATGCCGTGCATAGCGGGCCACATGGAGTATCCAGCTGCATGGTAACAGAATAAAAACTACTGGCCATCTTCTAGTGCTCCGCCCCCCCCCTCCCCAGAGCAAACAGATATGTTCCCCAGGAGGCCTGTGTTCAGTTCTGGATCCCCCACCTCGTGAAGGAGACGGGTCAGAGGGTGGAAAAATATCCATGGGAAGGGTCTGCAAAGGCTGCAGCTGTCCAGCTTAGAGAGGACATTGTGGGGGTGAGGGAGGGGAGGAGGGCCAGACGCTCCCAGTAGCCCCTTCTCCCAGGCTGCACTCAGGAGTCCCTTGCTAAGAAGAAGTCCCCGTACACCATGCCCCATTGATGTTTGAGTCTTGCAGGCCTTCAGCGCACCCCAGACCCCAGCAGCCCCGAGGGTCCCAGAAGGGATCGGCCATAACTCGGTGTTTGCTGCGTGGGATGCAGCGGGTTAAGTACTGAACCTCTCACAGACACGGCTAGGAAGGTACTTTCTCTAGAGTTCTTGCACCTTCCTCCTAAGCCTGGTTGGTATCAGAGGCTGGAGGATGGCTGTTCCTGGATTGCTGCAAATCACTGGCTGGGAAAAGGCCCTCATTGCAGGGATCTCTTGTTCCTCCCTCTGCCGCTGTCTGAGAAGCCCTCGGGCTGTCGGGCAGTGGCGATTCTGGAGTGGGAGAGAGCCCGTGACTCTTGTCTGTCCCACAGGAGGTGAATGAAGGCGTCCAGGCCCTCTCGAGCAGTGAAGAGGAGAAGAAGGGGGTGGCGGCATCCCTGCTGGCTCCGCTGGTCCCTGAGATGGTGAAGGAGGAAGAGGAGCGCTGGAGGAGGAAGGTGATCTGTAAGGAGGAGGTGGAGCCGGTGCTAGCGGAGGAGATGGCTGCGGGGGAAGTGGCGGTGGCTGCTGACAAGCAGGACCCTTGCAGGGATGCTCTGGAAGACCCTTCCCAGGAGGGTCTGTGCAGTGTAGTGCAGTCAGGGGAGAGCAGCGAGGAGGAGGAGGAGGAGGAGCAGGACACGCTGGAGTTGGAGATGGTGTTGGAGAGGAAGAAGGTAAGTGGCAGCTGGGGGAAAAGGGGGCGGGTGCTGCCGGGCTCCTGTTGGAGGGAACCCCTGTGTCATTAACAGTCCAGGTGGGCCAAGAGAAAACCTAGCCACAATTGCCCTGTGTGGTCTGTGCCAGGGAGTAAGTGGGGGTTCAGGGGCTGCCCCCCATCACCTACGGGGCAGAGTGCCCAGGGAGACACCACACAGCACGCTCCTTCCTCCGGCAGAATGACCCCATGGCCGTGTCTACGCTGCAGGTGCTGCGGTGCTGCAGCTGTGCCACTGTAGAGTGGAGGCATTGTGCAGCAATGGAGGGGGTTTTTCCAGTGCTGGAGGAACATCCCTCCCCCACCTACACCCCTGAGCGGTGGTAGCTAGGTCATCAGAAGTGTTCTGCTGCTGCCCTTCTCGCCCCTACACCGGGAGTAGGTCGGCATACCCGCAGCGCTTAGGGGGCAGGTGCTTTTCACACCCTTGGCCGCCGTAGCTAGGTCGATCTCAATTTGAAGTGTAGACCAGACCGAAGTAGCACTGTGCTCCCCGCGGTAGGAAGCAGGGCTGGAGTAGGAGAGCAGCAGTGGCTGGAGCATTGCATGTAGAAATCCGGGCGGGGGGAGGTGTTTTGTGACCCCCTGTAGCTGACACTGTTTCAATTCCCCAGTCGGAGAGAATTGCCAGTGGATGGAAAGCTCTGAAAAGAGTCTCTCTCCTCTGGAAAAAGGGACTGCTCCCCAGCTCCGGGGGCCAATATCAGGGTTCCCATTATTACCGCCCCCCTTCACCACGAGCACACTTGTGCCAGGCTGATGTGACATCCGCCAGTGGATTCCCAGATTTCTAGGCCAGAGGGGCTCGTGACAACCTAGGCTAGTGGTTCCTAGACTTTTTGCCAGGGCAACCCACTGACTACACCTTGTCTGTTTTTTTTTTGTGACCCACCGTTACATGTATGCACCTCTGCACTCATTCCACAGGGCTGGGCATGGCGACCTGGCGCAGGGGGTCGCAGCCCCACTCAGGTTTGGCCTGCCCGCCCTCTGTTGTGAGGTCACCTCCTTGCATATCAGCAGGGGTGCAGCTCCTCCTGAGGCTTTGCCCTCCTCCCCTCCCCTTCTGTGAGTGCTGGGGGCTACTCCCCAAGGCGGCACTCACCCTCTGGTCTCGTGGCAGGCGGAGCTGCGAGCCTTGGAGGAGGGAGATGGCAGTGTCTCGGGTTCCAGCCCACTCTCCGATGGGAGCCAGTCAGCATCTCTTGACACAGCGCCCAAGCTGCCCTCCATGCAAGGGAAGTGGAAGCTTTTTGTTGGGGTTGCCAGCCCAGAGTCCACCAGCCGTGGCTCTAGCAAGACTGGCCGAGAGACTCCAGAAATCAAGGAAGCAGGTAATTTGAGACACGCCTCCTGAGCCAAAGCCCTCGCTTCCCAGCCAGTGACTGCAGGGAGAGCCGCACCCTCATGCACCAAATTGCAGTTTTCAGCAAAGTCTCCTCCTTTACATCGCAGGGGTTGGCAGCTTGAGGGTTTGTCTGGAGGGGGCAGGGCACGGGCCGTGTTACTGCCATGCCGATCTCTTTCCTCTCTCTGCAGCCCAGCAGTGGTAATGCCTGGGTTATTAGCAATGAATGTCTTCTTGCGGGGCTCTGTGTATGCCCTCTACAGGGAGGAGCACCCCTGGCACTTGGAGCCCAGAGCCCTGCAAATCTGCAGAGAACTGTTTTATATCCATGGATGCGGATATTCGTGGACCATTTTTGCGGCCTGCGGATCAGGTGCGGATACAAATTTTGTATCTGCCCGGGGCTCTGCTCTCGGGGAGCACGCAGAGCGATGGGAGCAGTTCAGAGCTGGCTCGTGGGACAGAGGTTGGCTTCACTGTATCAGTTCATAGAGCTGGGTGGTTGTGAAGGGTCTGTGCTGAGTCTCTGATCAGCACTAGCCATACAGGGTTTGCACTGCAGAGCCTCGCAGCTGTGGACAGCATTGCCACCGAGCGGCTCCGTTCCTGACAGGGTGCTTGGGGGTACGTCCCATCTGCCTCCAGCAGTCCTGTGGGGTGGTTCAAGGCTTTGTCCTGTGTGACAGGTCCAAGGGCCCTGGAGAAGATCTGGGGGCTATGGGGTCATCAGCGTATGCATCAAACCTGCTGTCTGTCTCACCTCTGAATGGGGCAGGCTGCTTTCCTGGTGTCTGGCTGGGATAGGGTTTGGGTTGAGAGCACGGTGGGTGGGTGAGGCAGAGGTGATGCTTGTGGGGAAGGGACTTGAGCAGTGGTGGGCAGTGGCCACTGTTCGCCGTTCCCGGTCAATGCAAGCTGCAGGAAGCAGCACGGGCTGCAGGGAAGTGCTGGCCACTGCTCCCATTGACGGGGAATGGCTAACCGTGCACAGGGAGCTGCTGGCGGCCGTGCCTACGGACGGTCAGTGTAAACAACCTGTCTCAGGCCCACCAGCGGATTACCGTAATGGGCCGCAGGCTGGATTTGAAGCTGCGGTGTGGATGTTTGGGGATGCTCATAGACTGCGCTTGCTGCTGGGGTCTTGGGTGTATTGGCCAAATGCCCCCATTTCTGTGGGTCAGGGGGTGCCACTCCTTTCTGGTCTGGCCTTTGCTGCCACGAGCTAGGCCAGCCTCTCCTGCAAACCAGAAGTGCACACTGAGCAGTGCCTGGGGAGCTCTGCATGGGCCTGCCCACCTGGTCAGTGGGGTCGGCAGCAGGGAGCAGGTCACACCAGTCCTTGCTCTGCTGTCCTTGCTTCCTATTGGCTTGCAGCACGGGAGCCCGTCTGCGAGGCTCTAAATCAGTAGTTCTCAAACTTTTCTACTGGTGACCCCTTTCACACAGCAAGCCTCTGAGTGCGACGACCCCCCCCCCCCCCTTATACATTACAAACACTTTTATATATTTAACACCATTATAAGTGCTGGATGCAAAGTGGGGTGGAGGCTGGCAGCTCATGACCCCCTAAGGTGTCCCGACCCCCTAGCTTGAGAACCCCTGCTCTAAATGGCCTGGCAATCCGAGACTCCGCTTTCCCTGGGACCTCCTGGTCAGCATCAAATGCTCAGTGACCACTGACCCAGCCCACACATATTGACTGCTAGGGCTGGAGGCAGAATCCGTTGTAGACTTCTGGTTGCAGGAGGCAGGGCTGGCTGGGCAGGTGTTATATTGGTCCAGTCCACTGCTGTATTTGAATCCCTGGTCCTCGCAGTGCCCTGTATGTGGTACTTTGTGCATGTGCCCAGGGACTGCCAGATGAGGCTCAGTTTCTTGCCCAGTGGTTAGTTGCGGTGTGGATTATGGATACACCCATCTGGACGGGCGGGCATTCCAGAGCTGGGGTGGAGCAGAAGTCCTGCCTTCCTCTAATATAGCGTGAGGACTAGCGAGGGCTGACTCGTTAGGCTGGTATAACGGTCTGACTTGTTAGGAGCACTTGTCTGCATGGGCTGATCCATGGATCTGTGACAGAGTCTGGAGCCCTCCATGGCACAAGAGGCCAAGCCAGACCTGCCAGGCCCTGATTAACCTAGCACACCTCGAGAGGGCTGGAGGTTTGTCCCGGCTTCTGCATTCTGTGTTGCAGGGTATTGTATAAACCAAGCCAGGCTGTCTCTGCCCCTGCTGCTTGGCTTTCTGGATTCCAACTTCTTGGGCAGTTTGGCCTTGAGTTCCCCAGAGCCCCTCTTCTGCCACAAAGACGGCTGGTTTCACAGCTTCCAGCATCCTGGGCAGCTGTGCCACACGGATCGGCCACGGCCACGGACAGCTACGCCCCATGGATCGCTCCCCGCCTGGGTCCCCACCATGGACAGCTGCGTCCCATGGATCGGCCCCTCCGGCGCCTGTCATGGGTAGCTGTGCCCCATGGATCAAGCCTCTGGTTTCTATGCCCCACTGACTGGGCCACCAATTCCCTACCATGCCCCTAAGGACTTCTTGCTTCAGGTCCAGAGCGCCCTTACAGATTCTCTCAATGTAGCTGACAAGGTCTTTGTGACAGGGACAGTCTGTTACCCTGAATGTACAGTGCCTAGTGCAGGGGTCCCATGATCTCAGCTGGTTCCTAGGCCCTACCATAATTTCCAGGGTTGTCCTTCTATCCTGTGGCAGAGCAGCATGTGTGATTCCCTTGGTCTGTGAGTGCCGCTTTCAAAGGTCACAGGGAGGCCTCCTGAAAGGAGGAAGCCAGGAGGAGTCAGCAGGTGCCAGAGACACACACCTCCCCACACCCTCACCCCAGAAAAACATTCCTATATTGGGCTATATCTTGGTGGCTGCCTCCTGGCAGGCTGCTCTGCAGTAACTCATGGTACTAGAGGATCTGAAGGCCTCAGCAGCTCCAGAGCTAAATGAAGGACCCCTGTGCATTCTCTCACTGACTGGCTGGGCCTCTTCTTCCCCCCTCCCACCCCCAAAAGTTGACTCTGCCTCCCGAGCCATGGAAGGGTGGGGAGCTGTTCTGAAGGGTCTGGGGACCTTCTTCTACAATAGAGGAAACCATGCAGATAAATGTCCTATTGGCTGGGTCTAGGTTCAGGAGCCAGTGGAGGAAAGCAGAGCCATTGGCTGGTGTAGGGCAATTCACATGGAGTGGGCGGGAGGGGATTGGGGTAGGAGGGTCTCAGGCTCATGGTGGAATGAGATGGGCAGAAAGAGGCGAGTTTGTGGCTGACTGTGCACTAGAGCAGTCCTTGCCAGGCCTCTGCTCTTTGCCTTGACTTGAGAGCACCCAGAGGATGCCCGGATCCCAGCACCCAGACCCTCAACTCTTACAGTGGTGGTGGTGGTCATAGCTGGAAAAACCCACCTCGTAGCCTAGAGACTAAGGCCCTGGGTAGGAGCAGAGACGGCTCCTTGGGCAGCAAGGAAGCTGCGAGCTGTTTGTTCCTGGTGTGTTCAGCGGACAGGACTCCCTGCCCATTCTTTGTAGGTAAACAGGATTGCACCAAAACACAGACCTGGTTGGTGTTCTCGATTTCTCCTCTGAATGGAAACAGCCCTGCAGAGGCCTGAGAGTTGATGAACAGCTCAGGCTGGGGAACTGAGATTGTGCAATAGCTGATTGTCCAGCCCCATTAACAGCCCTCCTCCCTCCCTAAGGGGAGTGGCCTCTCCCCTAGCTGCCTGGCCCTGCTGGTGGGGAGGGCTGGGTCTGTGTGTGGTGCTGTAGAGCCGTCCTTGGGTGAGAACAGCAGGTGCCGGCCGTGCCATCCTAAAAGGTGTCTGGTGTCTATTACACTAACACCCAAAAGCTCCAGCCAGTATCCGGCATCGTGACCGCTGCTGCACAAACAGAGTAAGAGACAGATTAGAGGTGATTTGCCTGGGATTTCATTCTTCCTTTGGGTATGTGTCCTGCTCTCTCGCAGGCCTTCGCTGGCTGGGCTGGAGGGCTGCTCGGGGGCAGGTCTCGTGCTCTGAAGGAAGGAGCTTGGGGTTGAATCTTTAACAGCAATGTCCTTTCCCCGTTCATTAGTCACTGGAGTTAAATACCTGTTGGCGAACTGGAAGGGCTGCGTGAGGTTTGCCTTGTGGCTTAGTGAACATGGTATGTCTATCCAACAAAAAACCACGTCTGCGAGTCTCATCCCGGGTCAATGACTCGGGCTCTCACTATGCAGCTAAAAACAGCTGTGTAGACATTCCCGCTCAGGCTGAAACCCGGCCACAGGGGAGGGTCCTGGAGGCTGGCCTTCAGCCTCTGTGGGAACATCTACACAGCTGTTCTTAGCCCCGTAGCCTGAGCCCAAGTCATCGGCCCAGAGCCTGAGGCTTGCTGCTGCCATGGGTTTGCTTGTTGGGTTGGCGCACCCTTAGGGACTTTGGGAGCTTTGTCTGCCTGGCTGCTGTGGGCCAGGAGCAGGGCTGTAGGTGGGATGTGTATCGGAGCTCAGCTCTGTATGACTCCTGTAAAGCCGCCCTTTATTATTATTCGGTGACTGCAGTGAAATAGGTGTGAACTAGCTTGCTGGCTGTCTTAGGCCAGGCCTACACTACAGGGTTAGGTCAACGTAACCGGCCGTGTATCGACCTAGTTGTGGGAATGTCTTCACTTAAATTTGGCTCCCACCGACATCAGTGCCTCTCTCTGCCGATTTAGTAACAGCACCTCCCCAAGCAGCGTAGAGTCACGGTCACTGTGATGAGGTCGACGCAGTGTCAGTGTAGATGCTGTGTTGCTTACGTTGACTGTAACTGGCCTTCAGGAGCTGTCCCGCAATGCCCCACACCAGCACCGCCACTGATGCAAGCACTCCTGGGGAGGGTGGGCACCGCCAACAGAAGGAGCCACGTGTGCACTCACGAGCAATTTAACAGCCGTGGCTACGTGCCAGTGTAAGTTAGGTCGTAGTTTGTAGTGTAGACATCGCCTTAGTCTTCTGGCCTAACCACGGCCTGGCTTCTTAATGGGCAAAAAGCCCTCATTTGCAAACAATAAAGGAACAGAAGAAGATGCTGTCTACTGCTCCTCTTCAGATGCCCTGTTTAAATCTCTGCCTGCTCCCATTCCCTTCTGAGTCCACAGAGTCTGCCTGGGAGGCCCAGGCCAGACCTGAACTTTTTAAAATAGGACAGAATAGGGCCAAGCTTCTTGAATTGACTCCCTCCCACAGCTGCCTGCTGATGGGGGGCCGTGCAGTGGGTGGTGATTGCGCTGCCCTGTGGGAACAGTTAGGAAAGTCTCATGTGTTTTCTCTCCCTCAGCAGCGAGTGCAGAAGCAGCTGAGGAGACGTCAGACAAAGAGCTGGAGCCAGAGGAGGTCCAGGACAAAGTGAAAGCGCAGGGAGCGCCCAAAGCAGAAGATGAGGAGCAGGACCTGAAGGTGGGTGGGCGGCAGGGAAAGGAAGAATTTGGTATTGACTAGTGTTTGGGTCTCAACTGCGTCTCTGTCCGGGGGGTGTCCCCAGATTGCCTCCCATCCTCTCTCTTGAGGGAGCCATGTGGGGGTTGGAGCATGGCCTTGGAGCCCCGGAGCGCTCCGTTGGGTGGCCCTCTGGCCTCAGCCCCAGGTGTAGGTGGGAATTTGGAGGGTTGGGGACAGCAGTGGAGCTGGGTTTGGGGTATGTGAATATTGCTCATCTCTCTGCTCCTGAGAAGCAGTGTAGCGCGTGGAGAAGGCAGTGGCTGTGTGGTGCTGGGGGGCGGGGTGCCTACCACTCAAGTGTAACTCCTCCAAGTCAGAGATGGAGGAGGCTTCTTAGCTCATCACAGGGCAGGCTTGTTCCCTGCTGGGTAGCATGAAATGGCTCTGCTTGCGGAGTGCTGGGATCAGGGGAGGCGGGTTCTGAGTCAGGCACTCCACACAGCTTCACTGCCTCCCCCACCTGCTCTTAGCTACCCGGGGGAGCTGGGGCATAGCTGCGTGAGCACTGGCAGTCCTCCCCCGGGGCCTGCGGGCCGTCTGCAAGCCGATCCTCACCCCTTGCGTGCCTTGTCTCTTGGCAGTTTCAGATCGGAGAGCTGGCAAATACCCTGACTAGTAAGCTGGAGTTCCTGGGCATTAACAGACAATCCATGTCCAACTTCCACATGCTGCTGTTGCAGACTGAGGTAACGGAAGCCTTTGACCCTCTTGGTGACCTGTGTGTGTCCCTGGGAATCAAACATCCTTCTATTTCCTGAGTGCTGGAAGCCAAGCTGGGCCCACTGCTCTAGCTCTAGGCAGCTAACCACTGTCCCCCTTCATCGTCTGATTCCTTCCCCCAGACAGAACAGGTCCATGTCCCTGTGCACCACCCACAGGTAGGGTCCTACCAAATTCACGGCCATGAAAAACGCATCACGGACCATGAAATCTAGTCTCCCCCTGTGAAATATGGACTTTTGTGTACTTTTACCCTATACTATACAGATTTCATGGGGGAGGCCAGCATTTCTCAAACTAGGGGGTCCTGAACCAAAAGAGGGTTTGGGGGGGGGGTCGTAAGGTTATTGTAGGGGCGGTCATGGTATTGTCTGCGTTGCTTGCAGAGCTGTGTGGCCAGAGAGCGGAGGTTGCTGGCCAGGCGCCCAGCTCTGAGGGCAGCACTGCCGCCAGCAGCAATGCAGAAGTAAGGGTGGTAATGCCATACCATGCCACCCTTACTTCTGCACTGCTGCCTTCAGAGCTGGGTCAAGACTCCTACAGTTGCAACGCTGTGAAATTTCAGATGTAAATTTCATGATTTAAGATATTTAAAATTTTTAAAATCCTGTGACTCTGAAATGGACCATGAACTGCCCCTTTGCCAGCAGAGTGCAGCAGCTCATGTCTTCTCCTCTCCCCGCATACCCCCGTGCTGCCCTGCTGCTGGATTTACTATTGCTACACCCTCTCTTTAATGCCGAAGTGTGACAGCTTCTCTGCTTGCTGGCCCTAGACCCGGATTGCAGACTGGCGCGAAGGAGCTCTCAATGGAAACTACCTCAAACGCAAACTGCAAGATGCAGCCGAACAGCTAAAACAGTATGAAATAAACGCCACCCCTAAAGGCTGGTCCTGCCACTGGGACAGGTACGCACTCTTCTCCCCTTTTCACCTTTGACCTTTGACCTCTCAGACATGATTTGTGACCATCACCACCTGACGACGTTGGCGACATCTGTACGGAGACTGAGAGCAGCTGCAGTTAGCGGTGCTGGGCAGGCAGAGAACCTCCGGCACTCACAGAGTTTGGGCCAGCCACCAAATTGGAGACCTAAAAAATCCCTGTTAAAAAAGTGTTTGGAATGGCTTTGGGTCGGTGATTGGACAGAGCTGGTTTTTACTCTCCCGAGTGTAGCTGCGCTGAGGAGGGCGGGCTCGGGGGGTCGCGCATGCGAGAGCTCTGTGCACTTTGCAGGACCTCTGGATCTCTACTCCGGCTAACAGCACTGACCCTCAGGAGAGCCCCCCTGGCTGCGGATGGGAACCAAGCGCAAGATTACTGTCTCCTACCGGCAGGTCAGACCCAAACATTTCTTTTTCTATTTGGCTTTTCTGGATTGTTTGTTCATTGTTTGAAATGTTTGCTCTTTTGTTTTTCAGCTCCCAGAGCCTCTCCCTCTCTCTAGCGTTCACTGTATGTTTGACACCAAGAGTATCATGCATGGGACCTCGACAGCCCATGGGGGGAGCAGCCACCTTGCTTAAATTGGGCTGCTCCCTGTTTGTACTCCGGAGGCAGTTCCTAACAGTCCTGTTCCTAGAGAGAGCTCGCCCCCCTCTCCTTCCTCCCGGTGAACATTAGCCAGCTTTCCCAGCCCTTCTCTCTTGGAGGGGAGGGCTCGGGGCTGGATTCACAAAGCCAGCAATGCAAACAGCTTTGAGCGAGCTAGCTCTGACCTCCCGCCTCCCTCCTCAGAGTTGTTTGTTGCCTTTGTGAATGGCAGCCCTGGTAGAAGAGGGGCTTCCCGGTGAGAGCCCAGCGCTGTCGCGGGAAAGGCCCATGTCTGCGTGTCGCTGCAGGGGAGGGAATGTAAAGCCGCCTGTTCTTTCTTGTGATCTAGGGACCATAGGCGCTATTTCTATGTTAACGAGCAGACAGGAGAGTCCCAGTGGGAGTTCCCGGATGGTGAGGAGGAAGAGGACGGGCAGGCCCCGGACAGTAAAGCTGAGGCTGTTCCCAAACCAGCTCCAAAGGAGAAAGCTGAGTCCGGTGGTGAATCCGCGGTGGAGAACTCCACAGGTACTGGGGAGCCCAGGCTGTGAGATGGGGGAGCGGGAAGCAGTGTGGACTGGCTACAGGGAGGGTGTGTGTGGCTACAGATGCTGGAGAGCTGCTGATACCAAGGATGGTGCAACGGTTAGAGCACTAGCAAGATCTGGCTTCAGTTCCCTGCTCTGCCATGGATTCGCTGTCTGACCATGGGCCGCTCCCTTCTTGTCAGAGTTCCCATCTGTAACAGGGTGTGAGGGCCAATCTGTGAGCTGGTGAGGGGCCCCGATGGTGGGTGATAGGGCCAGAACAAGCTCCTCTGAGCCAGAGAAAGAGAAGAGGGTCCCTCTGCCACCAGTGAGCCGTGGCTCAACACGCCATCAGGTTTCGGTTAGCCGTGGACAGCGGCTGAGCCGTGGACAGGGTTAACCCAGAAGGGAGGCACTGTGCTCTGGGCAGCTGGAGTCGCACTGCCACACGCTTCCCCAGGAGCCCTCGTGCGCAGAGGGCACGCAGCTCCTCGCCCTACAGCTCAGGCAGAGAGCCTGTGGTGCGCCGTACGTGGGCCCTGCGCACGCCTGCCGCTGCTCGGGGGAGGGGATCAACACAGCTGCGCGGAGGAATGGATGGGTTGTGGCACGAACAGTTCCAGGGCGGGTTGTCAGGCATGCACCAATGTGTCTCCTCAGGTCCTCTCAGCAAAGAGCCCTTCTCCAGCCAAGTTCCTGCCACGTCCCTTGTGCCGCTCACTCCGTTTTGGACTATGCTTCAGTCTTCTGTCCCCGTGCTCCAGCCCCCTCTGCCCTTGGAGGTGCCCCCACCTCCTCCACCCCCGCCAGAGTCACCCCCGCCGCCCCCGCCACCACCACCGCCTCCTGGGGAGGACGGAGAGATCCAGGAGGTAGAGATGGAGGACGAGGAAAGCGAGGAACCACCAGCCCCAGGAACAGAAGAAGATGCTCCTCTGAAACCGCTTCTCCGCCCAGCCGTCACCAGCAGCCAGGTGAGGGCGGGGAGTGACCGCTGCCCGGGGCGGGCCCCGGATCGGGTGTGCTGTGTGAAACAGGCAGCTCAGCATCACTTGGCCGGGCGTGTTTCCCAGTGGCTCTGTTTTGTGTCCTCCTGCGGCAAACCCCTGTCACCCCATGGGTGAGGGCTAGCTGCCTAGCAGCTCTGTCTTCCCCCCACTCCCAGTCCTGGGAGAGAAGGTTTTCATGAATGATATACCCTCTCCAAAAGCCATTGCCAGGGCCCCTCCCAGGAGGCTGTGGAAAGGAGGTGGTCCTGGGACGTTGCTCAGCCCTGGCTCTTGGGGGGAGCAAAGGTGAGTTTTAATGGGCAGAGAGGTCATTGGGCATGCCGTGGTTCTGCACTGTGAACCGGCGAAGAGGAGCCTAGGGGATCAGTGGAGGTGCAATGGATAAGGGGCAAAGTGTTCCTTAGTGAGCTGCCCAGCTCCCGCCTGAGTCCGTGCTGCTCTAGAACAGCCTTAAACCCCTTATTCTATGCGGGAGGATTTCACCCTCGTGAAAGGGTTCCTCTGCCAGGAGTGCAAAATGTTTCCCCCACACGAGGCGGAGAATCCATTTGTCTCCTGGGGCGGGGTCATGTTAAACGGCAGACCAAAGGCGCACAAGACCCAAGGCCCCTCTGTGCTAGCAGTTCGCTTGGCTGTGCTCAGGAGCAGCTGTGCAAGGGACAGGTAGGGGCAGCAGCTGCCGACGGGTAGGAATTTGGTGTGGGCAGTGGGTGCCAGCTGCACCAGGGTGATTGGGAGGGTTGACACAGGGGGCAGTGCGGTCCCCGAGCCAGGCCAGAGCTGTAGGGGGGGACGGGCAGTGCGGCAGACCAACACAGTGATGGGCTCCCTCCATCACTGGGTCACCCAGGCTTAGGTTCAGCACTGCCTTGGGCTGTCTTGAGTAAGCACATCTGCTTGCCAGAGAGAGCCCCCATCAGAGGGGCACTGGGTTTAGCTGGCTCAGCAGAGGGGCCTTGGAGATGTCTTTAACGTATGATTGGAGAATTGCTAACATAGTTCCTATTTTTAAGAAAGGAAAAAAACGTGATCCGGGTAACTACAGGCCTGTTAGTATGACATCTGTAGTTTGCAAGGTCTTGGAAAAAATTTTGAAGGAGAAAGTAGTTAAGGACATTGAGGTCAATGGTAAATGGGACAAAATACAACATGGTTTTACAAAAGGTAGATCGTGCCAAACCAACCTGATCTCCCTCTTTGAGAAAGTAACAGATTTTTTAGACAAAGGAAACGCAGTGGATCTAATTTACCTAGATTTCAGTAAGGTGTATGATACCGTGCCACATGGGGAATTATTAGTCAAATTGGAAAAGATGGGGATCAATATGAAAATTGAAAAGTGGATAAGCAATTGGTTAACAGGGAGACTACAGCAGGTCCTACTGAAAGGTGAACTGTCAGGCTGGAGGGAGGCTACCAGTGGAGTTCCTCAGGGATCAGTTTTGGGACCAATCTTATTTAATCTTTTTATTACTGACCTTGACACAAAAAGTGGGAGTGTGCTAATAAAGTTTGCGGATGATACAAAGCTGGGAGGTATTGCCAATTTAGAGAGAGACCGGGAAATCATACAGGAAGATTTGGATGACCTTGTAAACTAATAGCAATAATAGTAATAGCAATAGGATGAAATTTAATAGTGAGAAGTGTAAGGTCACACATTTAAAGGGATTAATAACAAGAATTTTAGTTATAAGCTGGGGACGTATCAATTAGAAGTAATGGAGGAGGACCTTGGAGTATTGGTTGACCACAGGATGACTATGAGCCGCCAATGTGATATGGCCATGAAAAAAGCTAATGCGGTCTTGTGATGCATCAGGCGAAGTATTTCCAGTAGGGATAAGGAGGTTTTAGTATCGTTATACAAGGCACTGGTGAGACCTCATCTGGAATACTGTGTGCAGTTCTGGTCTCCCGTGTTTAAGAAGGATGAATTCAAACTGGAACAGGTACAGAGAAGGGCTACTAGGATGATCCGAGGAATGGAAAACCTGTCTTATGAAAGGAGACTCAAGGAGCTTGGCTTGTTTAGCCTAACCAAAAGAAGGTTGAGGGGAGATATGATTGCTCTCTCTAAATATATCAGAGGGATAAATACCAGAGAGAGAGAGGAATTATTTAAGCTCAGTACCAATGTGGACACAAGAACAAATGGATATAAACTGGTCATTGGGAAGTTTAGACTTGAAATTAGACGAAGGTTTCTAACCATCAGAGGAGTGAAGTTTTGGAATAGCCTTCCAAGGGAAGCAGTGGGGGCAAAAGACCTATCTGGCTTTAAGCTTAAACTTGATAAGTTTATGGAGGAGATGGTATGGTGGGATAACATGATTTTGGTAATTAATTGATCTTTAACTATTCATGGTAAATAGGCCCAATGGCCTGTGATGGGATGTTAGATGGGGTGGGAACTGAGTTACTACAGAGAATTCTTTCCTGGGTATCTGGCTGGTGAATCTTGCCCATATACTCAGGGTTTAGCTGATTGCCATATTTGGGGTCGGGAAGGAATTTTCCTCCAGGGCAGATTGGAAGAGGCCCTGGTGGTTTTTTGCCTTCGTCTGTAGCATGGGGCACGGGTCACTTGCTGGAGGATTCTCTGCTCCTTGAAGTCTTTAAACCACGATTTGAGGACTTCGATAGCTCAGACATAGGTGAGAGGTTTATTGCAGGAGCGGGTGGGTGAGATTCTGTGGCCTGCGTTGTGCAGAAGGTCGGACTAGATGATCATAGTGGTCCCTTCTGACCTTAATGTCTATGAATCAATGACTCAGTCCAGCCCCCTGACTGCCCACCCCCTCTTCCTGCAGAGTAACTCCGAAGGCAGCACCTCCACTGCCCTCACCGCTAAACCACAGAAGAGGAAAGCCGGTGAGATGAGCACGGGGCTGGTTCAGCGAGCAGCGACCATTGGCAGCTGTCCCGTTCTCTACAGCCAGCCCGTCATGGCAGCCAGTGAGTACCAGCCCTGGAGTGGCCTATCTGAGGCCAGAGCGGCATCTGCAGCGGGGGCTGCCAGGGACTTACCAACCTCCATCTCTCTGCTGTATCCACAGGCCCTCAGCCCATGGGGCTGAATCTCCAGCCGAGTTACCTGGGCGTGACCGCACCAGCCATCATGAGCTATTCGGAATGTGCCGTGCCCACTGGTCTCGCAGCCACCATGGCGCAGCCAGCCCCCGCACGAGGAGCCCTCCCTGCCAAGGGGGCCATGGAGCAGCCACCTCCCCCGCCTCCACCTCAGCCGCCGCCACCGCCTCCCCCAACCACCAAAGCACCGCCTCCCGAGAAACCTCGCAAGGGGAGAAGGGACAAGGTAGGGGCGGGCTCGCCACTGCCCAGGCCTGTGGGGGAGTCACTGGAAGATCCAGGCTGTGCATGCAGGGTGGGCATGAGCAGTGAGAGAAGAGTCAGGACTTTGTGGCCTTGGGAGACAAGTCGCTTCCTTCTGATTGTCTGTAAAGGGGAGGCTGGCTAATGTGTTGTGCACCTTGGGGTCCCTGAGTGAAGGGCTGATGCTTCAGGCAGCTTGCTTCCACTCGTGGGCAGTGGCTCCCCTAGTGTGGGGCAGGTCAGCCCCCAGAGGTGCGTGGGGCCAGCGCTGGGCTAGCAGGGCTTGCTGCTAGTCAGCATTGAAGTGGCTGGGGGGAAAGCTTCTCTCCCTGGCAGTAGCTAGACACACCGCTTCCCTGGAGTTCTTGGGGCTCCTCCAGCATTAAGAGGGGGGCTGTGTCCCCGTCCCTGACTGGGCCTGTAGGCGCTACCGTAATACACCTAATAAATAATGTACAGCCCCTAGCACAGTGGGGCCCTGACCTGTGGCTTGCAGCCACTATGGTAATATAGCAGTGTGTGACAGGGCTTGTGCCCCTGACTCTCAATGATCAGCCCCTCTCATCCCCCGCCGGTCTCTCCCAGCCAGCCACTGGAGCAGAACGAAGTGCTCGCCTGGAAGCATTGGCCGTTTTTCTCACACACACACTCTGCCTCTGTTCCTTTGGCTGGGTCTGTGTTGCCTTCCTCTCCCTCCTGCCCTGGCCCTGCGTGGGAGGGGCGCTCCTCCGTGCCCATGGTGCCACCTGCATGATCCCAACCCTTCCCCTTCTTTGTGTGCAGGGCAAGAAGGGGAAAGCGAAGATGCCGTCGCTGGTGAAGAAGTGGCAGAGTATCCAGCGGGAGCTGGACGAGGAAGAGAACTCCAGCTCCAGCGAGGAGGACCGGGAGCTCACCTCTCAGAAGCGCATCGAGGAGTGGAAGCAGCAGCAGCTAGTGAGGTATGGGCAGGGGGACTGGCGGGGGATCGAGAGGGGCCCAGTGGGCCTGGAGCCAGCTCCTCGGGAGTCCTCTGCACCTGCTCGTAATCCAGTTCCTGCTACACCCCTGGCCAGGGCACCAGCCAGCCCCCCCAGGTGGCAGTGTCAGCAGAGGGGTCCCAGGAGGGAGCGTTCCTCCCCTCAGAGCCAGCTTCCCCCTGACAGGGCAGCGTGGCTGGGCTGGGCTGCTGCTGGGGTCCTCACCCCCTTTCTCTGAGCCACAGTCCCCAGGAGACCCTCTCGCTGGCCTGGCCCCTCAGATGCTGGCTGTATCCGTTGCTGTTATTGGGGGGGGTGGTTCTTTTCCTGTGGATATCACGACATCTGTGACCGGTTATTGCTCGTGCCTTAGCGAGGCACTTCCTGGCGCCCTTCACCTATCTCCAGAGTACCCTAGAGCACTCCCCCTCGGATCAGCCCTCTCCAGCCTGCCCACGCGAGCAGTTCTCTCAGCCTGGGTGGTTTCCCCGTTTGTTGGAAATCCGGCTCCTCTAGCAGATCCCCCTTTCCCAGGCCAGGCCAGCAGAGAGCCCACTGCCCTGGGTGCCTCCTCTCGGGGGGCAGCACTGCCTTGCTGGGCCACTTACCCCTCGTTGTGCCGAACTGGAGTTCTCCGCCAGTCACAGCGCGGCGGCTGACTCAGTACGTCACCTGCTTAACTACAGCCCTCAGCTCCCCTTCCAGTGTGTAGGGCTAGCTGTCCCATAGCCCCGAGCTGGGCAGGGTCCTTGGCCAGCATCTTTGGGCTCGCAGCATAAAGCAGTGGGGCCTGGGGAGTGCGAAGGCAAGGCGAGAGGGCATGGGGAGGGAGAAGACCCTGCTGGATGTTCAGCTTGCTACCCCCCTGCAGTGAGCTGGGTGGCACGGGCTAGGTCCTTCCCGCCGCTGTATTTACAAAACTCCCATGGGTTGAGTTTCGTGGCCACTCCAGCTTCTCCCCGGGGTCCTTCCAGTGGCTGCCTGAGCCTGAACGCCCCACTCTGAAGATGTGTATAAGAAACTTCTCCCCTCTGCCCATCCCGTGAGGGGAGCAGGTGTGTGTGGGTCGGTGGGGGCGGATAGCTGGACCCTCCCATCAGCTCTGCAGCTGGGGAAGCCTGACCACTGAGCTGTCATGCATTGGGTGGGGATTCCCAGCAACAAGGGGACAACACTTGACTGAATCCTTCCCAGCCCCCAGAACTGCTCCCTGACACAGCACCTTCTAGCGGCCCCAGGAGATCTTAGGCAAAGGGCCAGTTTCCCGCTGACATGCTCCTGATGCTCTCCGGAGGGTTGATTTGGCCATTCTGCATCAGAGGCAACTCTGTGAACTTTGCATCGTGTGCATGTCCCCTCTGTGCCCCCCCCCCCCCCCACTCCCACTCCCCTGCCCCTGAGGGTGGGCTAAGGTAGGCCTAAGATAAGGCCCCTGAGGGTGGGCTGCACGAGCTCTGCCCGGACTCCTTTGCAGCACCTGAGCGGCTCTTTGTCCCCACAGTGGCATGGCAGAGAGGAACGCCAATTTCGAGGCCCTGCCGGAGGACTGGCGAGCACGGCTCAAGCGGAGGAAAACCACTTCGAGCACATGAGGCATCGGCACTGGTTTTTGGTTTTTGGGGTTTTTTTTTTACACATGTACAGTTTAGAGCCTCTTACCGATACGACTGTTGTCAATAAATTGTAACTGTTTGGGGCATCCCGTTTCAGTTGAATGGGCTGATGCAGCAATCCCCTAGACTGGGACCTCTCCAGGGTGGGAGCTGGGATGTGAAAGGCCTGTTAAGTAATGGGTGGCCTTGACCGGCCTTGTGCTCACCGTTCGGCTCCTCCTGGCACAGCGGGGGTGCTGGCATGAATAGTCCATTTTGGGGTTGGGCTCTGGCAGCGACTGCACCGGGTGGGCCTGCCTCCCGCACAACGCTTGGCCCAGCTGGTAGAGCCGAGTCGAGCTCAGAACCCTCTCCCTTCCCCTTGCAGTTTAAGGAGAAGGCGGCTCTTCCTTGGCTTTCAGACCTAGCTCTCTCGGATGCCTCCTGGCGTTGCCATTCCCAGCATCTCTGGCCCGAAGGTGCTGCAGCTCTGTCCCGCGCCGAGTAGGAACTCGTGCGTGCACTTCCTCCGTCAGAGCCAGCCAGTGGCCTGGATGTCCCTGAGAGCTCGACAAGCCCTTCACTTGAATCCAGGGTTGTCTGCAGGGCCTAGTGCAGAGACTAGATAAGTCCACTTTGCCTGGGCCATAAAACCTTTGGTCAGCCCTTGGACACGTTTGCGGGCTACCTGGGAGGTGGTGGGAGGCCATGTGTCAGGAACCACTCACAGAAAAGCATTGCTGTTTGCTTGCTAGTTCTCCCCTGTTCTAGGCCCCACCTCCTTTCGCTCCCCATCAGTCCCCTGATTTCAGTAAAAGTAGCTTTTGTCCATGTTAAGCCTCCCTCCCCCTCTTTCTTTGGCTCAGAATCAGGTAAAAGTCACTTTCTTCCCACAGAAGGGAAGGCCACTCGGGTTTCCAGCCGTTTGTATTTCTCCAGTTTTTGGCTTTGTAAATTTGTACATAGATATGAATAAAATCCCTTTTTATACTTCAGAACCTGCGTGTTCTTGTACTGCGGCGTGGGATGGACAGTACACTTGAGCATAGGGCAGCGCCTGCAAATCGGGCTGGGGGGATATGGTGGAGCTACGTTCTGGGTGACTCAGGCTTCTCCAGCCACTGCCCGTGCCAACTCACCAGCAAAGGGGGATCTGTCTGACTTGAACAGGCAGGCGCTCTTGGTCCACGAGTGCACTAAAGCAGTTGTTGATGCAGGCTCAGCTACGCCAGGGAATCTCATCAGGGAGGCTGGATGCCACCTCGGACACCCTCCTGCCTGTACAGTAGGGCCCATAACTAAGGCAGAGTGTCTGTCACGGATTTCGTGCCTTCATGACTTTTGCAGCGGATGGTGCAGCTGGCTCAGGGGCTGCCCGAGTGTTCGGGCAGCCCCCGAGCCATCAGCAGCAGCAGTTTAGGTGTGGGAGGAGGGCCAGGGCCAGGGCAGAGGTTTGGGGTGCCGGGCAGTGTTTACCTTGGAGGGACTCCTAGGAAGCAGATGGCAGGTCCCTGCAGCTCCTAGGCAGAGAGGCCAGGGGGGTTTGCATGCTGCCCCTGCTTGCCAGCACCACCCCCGCAGCTCCCATTGGCTGTGGTTTCTAGCCAATGGGAGCTGTGGAGCTGGAGCTCGTGGTGGGCGCAGTGTTCAGAGCCCCCCCGGCCTTGCCTCCCCCTAGGAGCTGCAGGGACATGCAGTCCGCTTCCAGGGAGCTGTGCAGAGCTGGAGGATAGGGAGCCTGTCAGCTCTCATATCTCTCTCTCTCACACACACACACACACATACCCCCGCCCTGGGCTGCATGCCTCTGCCCGCACCCTCCAGCACCAGCGGGGGTTCTAGGTCACCCCTCCAGAGCACCCCTGGCCCCATTTTAGTCAGTGGTATATGGTACAAGTCATGGGCTGTGACTGTTGGTTTACTGCCTGTGACGTGTCCATGACTTTTACTAAAAATACCCGTGACTAAAAGGTAGCCTTACCCATAACACCCTGGGTGATGATTATGGTAAAACTCCATGTCATGAGATTTTTTTCAGCATCATTCATTGCACTGGCCTTTCAGTCCTGGCCTTGTCCCCTGTTCTGCCAGCCACCTCCTGCTCATAAAGCCATGTCCTTATGTGCCAAAAGGTTCTTGGCAGGCTGGAAGGATTGTAGGTTTTTACTGAGTCACACCTGTGTAATCCTACTGCAGGCATTCTCAGCCACGGGGCAGGGGGTGCAGAGGAATCATAGAATATCAGGGTTGGAAGGGACCCCTGAAGGTCATCTAGTCCAACCCCCTGCTCTAGTCCAATCCCAGCTCCCTCAGCCTCTCCTCATAACTCATGTGTTCCAGTCCCCTAATCATTTTTGTTGCCCTTCGCTGGACTCTCCAATTTATCCACATCCTTCTTGTAGTGTGGGGCCCAAAACTGGACACAGTACTCCAGATGAGGCCTCACCAATGTCGAATAGAGGGGAACGATCACGTCCCTCGATCTGCTCGCTATGCCCCTACTTATACATCCCAAAATGCCATTGGCCTTCTTGGCAACAAGGGCACACTGCTGACTCATATCCAGCTTCTCGTCCACTGTCACCCCTAGGTCCTTTTCCGCAGAACTGCTGCCTAGCCATTCGGTCCCTAGTCTGTAGCGGTGCATTGGATTCTTCCATCGTAAGTGCAGGACCCTGCACTTATCCTTATTGAACCTCATCAGATTTCTTTTGGCCCAATCCTCCAATTTGTCTAGGTCCTTCTGTATCCTATCCCTCCCCTCCAGCGTATCTACCACTCCTCCCAGTTTAGTATCATCCGCAAATTTGCTGAGAGTGCAATCCACACCATCCTCCAGATCATTTATGAAGATATTGAACAAAACCGGCCCCAGGACCGACCCTTGGGGCACTCCACTTGATACCGGCTGCCAACTAGACATGGAGCCATTGATCACTACCCGTTGAGCCCGACAATCTAGCCAGCTTTCTACCCACCTTATAGTGCATTCATCCAGCCCATACTTCCTTAACTTGCTGACAAGAATACTGTGGGAGGCCGTGTCAAAAGCTTTGCTAAAGTCAAGAAACAATACATCCACTGCTTTCCCTTCATCCACAGAACCAGTAATCTCATCATAAAAGGCGATTAGATTAGTCAGGCATGACCTTCCCTTGGTGAATCCATGCTGGCTGTTCCTGATCACCTTCCTCTCATGCAAGTGCTTCAGGATTGATTCTTTGAGGACCTGCTCCATGATTTTTCCAGGGACTGAGGTGAGGCTGACTGGCCTGTAGTTCCCAGGATCCTCCTCCTTCCCTTTTTTAAAGATTGGCACTACATTAGCCTTTTTCCAGTCATCCGGGACTTCCCCGGTTCGCCACGAGTTTTCAAAGATAATGGCCAATGGCTCTGCAATCACAGCCACCAATTCCTTCAGCACTCTCGGATGCAACTTGTCCAGCCCCATGGACTTGTGCACGTCCAGCTTTTCTAAATAGTCCCTAACCACCTCTATCTCCACAGAGGGCTGGCCATCTCTTCCCCATTTTGTGATGCCCAGCGCAGCAGTCTGGGAGCTGACCTTGTTAGTGAAGACAGAGGCAAAAAAAGCATTGAGTACATTAGCTTTTTCCACATCCTCTGTCACTAGGTTGCCTCCCTCATTCAGTAAGGGGCCCACACTTTTTCCTTGGCTTTCTTCTTGTTGCCAACATACCTGAAGAAACTCTTCTTGTTACTCTTGACATCTCTTGCTAGCTGCAGCTCCAGGTGCGATTTGGCCCTCCTGATATCATTCCTACATGCCCGAGCAATATTTTTATACTCTTCCCTGGTCATATGTCCAACCTTACACTTCTTGTAAGCTTCTTTTTTATGTTTAAGATCCGCTAGGATTTCACTATTAAGCCAAGCTGGTCGCCTGCCATATTTACTATTCTTTCTACACATCGGGATGGTTTGTCCCTGTAACCTCAACAGGGATTCCTTGAAATACAGCCAGCTCTCCTGGACTCCTTTCCGCTTCAAGTTAGTCCCCCAGGGGATCCTGGCCATCCGTTCCCTGAGGGAGTCGAAGTCTGCTTTCCTGAAGTCCAGGTTCCGTATCCTGCTGCTTACCTTTCTTCCCTGCGTCAGGATCCTGAACTCAACCAACTCATGGTCACTGCCATGGTGAATGTCCCCACTTCCATGCCAATCAGTGAGGAAAAGGGGAGCACCACTGTTCTAGTGAATCCTAAAGACTAAATTGACCTGGCAAATCCTCTCTAGGCGGTGGGGTATGGTGTCTAACACCCATTGTATAATGTGGGCAGGGCTGAAGGGACCCGGAAGTTAATGAACCCAAATTGGTATGTTGGATATTAAGCTTAATTGGTGGACAAAATAATGAGGGGATGGGGTAGTCAACCCATCACTGCCTTGTTGGGTCCTGAAAGATTTTGTGGGAAACGAACCAAAAAAAAAAAAGTCTCCTGGAGTGAGCTTCACCATCATGGCTCCCCCTGCCCGCAGCATGGACCTTTATCACCCTAAAGCGGAGAGATGCCCTGACCAGACCCAGCCAGAGAGAGGGGCCCAGATGCTATCGCCATCTGTACCAGCTCCAGCTGAATCCCAAACACCACCTGGCATGACAGTTTTTTACCACCTTTGTTTCAATCTAAGAGACTGTCAGGTGAGAGGGCTTTGCCTTCTGAAGCTGGACTTTAGCAGCAGCAGTGCTCGCAGCTCGAGCCCCTCAACCAACTTCTTCCCTTTTCCCCAAAATGACAGGTATGGCTGTCTTTAATACAGCGAACGAGGGCTTTTTCCTTCTGAAAAACTCTCTGCCGCTCAAGGGGAAGGGGGCAAGGCTGGAGAAAATAAAAGCCTTATTTAACACTTCACCTTGTAAAGGCTTTAAGTGAATTTCCTTTTCTGTCGTTTTTATTGGCGTTTAAAGGATTTTTAATACAATCAACCATGGTGCTAAGCAGGCTGCAGTCCCCGTGTCCCAAGCTTTGCGTGTTGTTTAACGATGCTTGTGGACTCAATTTTGTTAACGCCTTTAGCCCCTATCTTCCACCTAAATTCATACCAGCAGCCCAGGCCAGACAGAATCACACCTGCAGGTCCCTGAGGTGAGGGAGCAGTAGGGCCCAGGGGCTGTGGGACAAATGTGCAGGTCCCCAGGGCGCCGGGGGCGGTAGGGCCCAGTCTCTACACGCACACAGGTGCGGGGCTGTGGGACTCGGTCCATCCAGACCCAGCCACGGCGCAGGCCCCGCCCAGCGGGTAGGGAGCGGGAGGGGGGGGGCGGGGCGAGGTCTCCCCAGGCCGGGGGCGGGGCCGGCGCTGAGCGGGCACAGGAGCGCGGAGGGGAGGCTTCGATTTCACCCGGCTCCGCCATTGGCTCCTACCGGGCCACACGGAGGGACCAATAAGCAGAGAGCTTTTCCACCGCGCCACGCCCACTGCCTGTTGCTGGGTTACCGCGTCCCGGCACGAGGAGGGGCCCGGAGCAGGGCGGGAGGCTGCGGTGAGGGGCGCGGGGGGTTTTGGGGCTCTAGAGCCGAGGAAACTCTGGGGAGTCCGTGTTCTAGATCGGGGGGGTCCTGGCTCTAGAGCAGCAGGAGCTCGGGGGGTCTAGGCTCGAGAGCAGGGGGAGTTTGGGGGGCAGGCTCGGCTCTAGAGCAGGGGGAGTTTGGGGGGCAGGCTGGGCTCTAGAGCGGGGGGAATTTGGGGGGCAGTCTTGGCTCGAGAGCAGGGGGAGCTCTGGGGTGGTCTCGGCTCTAGAGCGGGGGGAGCTCGGGGCAGTCTCGGCTCTAGAGCAGGGGGGGAGCTCTGGGTGGTCTCGGCTCTAGAGCGGGGGGCGTTTGGGGGTCAGGCTGGGCTCTAGAGTGGGGGGCGTTTGGGGGTCAGGCTGGGCTCTAGAGCAGGGGGAGCTCTGGGGCAGTCTCGGCTCTAGAGCAGGGGGGAGCTCGGGGCAGTCTCGGCTCTAGAGCAGGGGGGAGCTCTGGGTGGTCTCGGCTCTAGAGCGGGGGGCGTTTGGGGGTCAGGCTGGGCTCTAGAGTGGGGGGCGTTTGGGGGTCAGGCTGGGCTCTAGAGCAGGGGGAGCTCTGGGGCAGTCTCGGCTCTAGAGCAGGGGGGAGCTCTGGGTGGTCTCGGCTCTAGAGCGGGGGGCGTTTGGGGGTCAGGCTGGGCTCTAGAGTGGGGGGCGTTTGGGGGTCAGGCTGGGCTCTAGAGCAGGGGGAGCTCTGGGGCAGTCTCGGCTCTAGAGCAGGGGGAGCTCTGGGGCAGTCTCGGCTCTAGAGCAGGGGGGGAGCTCGGGGCAGTCTGGGCTGCAAGGCATGAGGGGGGTGTCCCTACAGCCGTTTGTGCTGTTTTCCATATGCATCTGGCTGCCTCAGGACCCCTGGCCTGTGATTCCAGTGCAGCCCTGGCTCCAGGCCGTCAGCTGCCTGGGGGAGCAGCCCTGTACAGAGCGGGCACTGGGTTCACACAGCCCCACAGGGCTGGTGATGGCCATGATGAGTGGTGCTGGGGGTGCAGAGTGGAGGGGCTGGAGCCCCTGGAGCACAGAGCCTCATGGGGCAGGCGATGGCTGTGATGAGCAGCGTGGGGGGTGTGATGTGGTTGGAGAGTTTCTTGATAACCTGACAGATGCACCCCATCTCTGGGAACCAGCCATCCTCTCTGAGGATTCTGCCCTGGATCCTGGTTTGGGATGGTGTCTCAGGGTCTAGAGAGCTGGTGAGAGGCAGGGGAGGATGCAGAGCTGGGTTTCACCTCATAGAGTGAAGGAGAGAAGGGTAGAATGGGAGGCCTGGTGTGTATCTGGTCAGGGACTGGGGGCTTTCAGGTCCCTTCCAGGCCCCTTGGTCACTAGTTTCCGTGCTTCCCCCTAGTGTCTGTCAGAGCTGTCACCACTGCCTGTCATGAGTCTGGTCCAGGAGCCAACCCCTGAGGTTAGTGCAGAGCCCAGCCCTGCTGAACTGGGCCTAGGGGGGAGAGTGGGATCCTTTCAGCCTATGGGGCCATGCCATTGGGGACTGCAGCAAGGAGAGGGGAGCAGTGGGGGCCCCAGGGCAAAAGGGGCATCAGGGTGGGTGGGCACACGTGAAAGGGGCGGGCACTGGGGGGCTGTGCCTACAAGGGATTGGCCACGTGGACTCTGACCTGTTTGTTCATTAAATTCCTGTGTGCTGGCATCTGTGGGTGTGGGGGCCTGGCTCTCACTTACCCTTCCCTTTCCTTCCCCAGCTGCTCGCAGACCCCTATGAGAGCTTCATGCATCACCATCTGCAGTACTACGGCTACTTCAGAGGTAAGAGCACTTGGGTAGCTTGCTGCTCGCTAGCCCAGGACGTTTCACTGGTCAGCAAACAGTGACTCAGAGCCCACTGGATGCCCCTGGCTTTCACCCCCGTCCCCTCTAGAACTGCCATCCTGCACTGGGCACCGCATGCTGGGACAGCTGTGGGAAGGGGACACTGTCAACTGAAGAGCTAGGCAGTTTACAAAGGTGCCTTTACAGTGATATTTCCCTGTATTTTAAAATGTTTTCCCTCCCCCATTGCTGTATGGAGACCACCCCAAAGGAGAACAGGCCGCTCGCTGAGTGCCCAGGGCCGCAGTGCGTGATACTGGGTAGGCAGAGTGCTGTTAGAAGGGGATCAGTGCAGCGTGTCCTTTTTGCCTTTAATGTCTCTGGTAGGCTGGTGCTGGAGCAGGCAGACCTGTGTGATTGTGGAGTGGGCTGTGTCCCTACTGTGTCTCGCTTGAAGGCTGGCAGCCCTGGAGCAAAGTCTGCACCCTGGCAGGCTCCGAACCCAGTCCTCTGCTCCTGAGACAAGACTGAGTCTCTGATCACATAGCTTTCCGTATTACCAGAAGAAGCCTTGGCTAGTATTCAAGCATCTAGTAACTGCACACTCTTTCTGTGCCTATAGGGAGCCGCGGGGCAGAGTACCTTCTCCGGCACCTGGTGGCTGACTAGTCTTTTCATGTTAAATGACTGAGATCCCCTGAGAGGATCCTACATCCACTAGCCCTTCTCTCCCTAGTGCTCAGAAGCAGAGTAGCTGTAGGCTGGAAGACCTGCTGGGTGCAATCTGGCCCACCCCCCAGGAGCAGTGCTGGATTGTTCCCTACAGCACGGTGGCCAGGCTAGCTTTAAATGTCCCAAGAAATGGAGGTTCCCCAGCACTAACAGCAACATCCCTTCCTAGATGAGGAGAAAACTGCTGAAAGCAGCTCCCTTGCGTCACGAGAGCGCAGGCCAAAGAGCTCATACTCTCTGCTGGAGCAGGAGAGCGGAGGATCAGACCGCAATTCCCTTCAGGATAACAGGAAGAAGCTGATCTGTGAGTGAGCTACTCAGCGTGAGGAGCTGGGTTTCCTTTGGCCATGACAGCCAGTGGCTCAGTTCAGCCGCTGTCTGCAACTCAGGGGCTGCGTTAGATTGGAAACAGACAGCAGGGGCGGGGCGTAGGGGAAGGATTGGGTCCATAGCAAACGGGTCCATAAACACCCACGTTAGTGGGTTAGCTGGGGAACCATGGAGCAACCCTCACCCAGAGGTATGAACACTACTTCATAGAATACACTGCTGGCTGGGGATTGCATCTTGGCTAAGTAAAGGAACAGATGACATCCAAGTGAGCTAGCGTGGTTTGAAAGCTTTGCAAGACCATGCATCTGGGGAAGAGCAATTGGTGTCCCCTGAAGAGCAGGGAGAAACCTCCCCAGATACGGAAGTTGTTGCAACACAGAGTCTATCCGAGCTAAGGGGGAATGGCCTGTTAGTGGGCTGCTGGGGAGGCGAATGGTTGCCCCAGGAGAGTGGAGAATAAATTGTATAAAATCCAGAGTTGGGGAGGTGAAGATCTCACCCCAGTATTGCACTGTCCCCTTTTCTAGTGAGGGTTTCTTTATAAAGGGAATCTGCAAAGGTGGGGGCAGTGGCAGGGGCCCTTCCTTGGGCAGGGCATAAAGAAGACCCAGTGTTTTCTGCCTGTCTTTTCCCTGTAGATTGATCAAGGCTGTGAAATCTTGTCTACCCTATTGAGGAGGTTTGGCAAAGAATGACTACTGTATATCCCAGAGCACTTGTGTAGTGGTAATGGGGTTTAATTCTGGTGCAGGTTAGTGACTCTCAGATACTTTTATAGGTTGTTTGGGCCTCTGAGTCATTCAGTGAGAGAAAACCAATCCGCTGTCCTTTTTATGAATTTTACTGAGAACACAAACTAACAAACATAAAGCTAACAAATTTGCTGTGCTTCCCTGCAACGCTCATCTATGCACCGATCGAATGGGGTTCCAGTGGAGATCTGATGGCTTCATGTGGTGTTTAGATGTTGCTTGTAATTATTAGAATTGGGAGCACTGGCTGTTGGGAGTCTGAAAGGACAGGAAACAGGAAGGAGGGGGAGGAGTTAAAAGAGGCGGATGGAGAGCTACTGAGGGTGCAGCAGGAGCTTGGAAAAGAGGTTTCCACTTTAAAAAATAAAGTCCTGTTGAAGTTTGTTAGTACCTTGCCTGGCTACTACAACACTTCATCAAGGAACTACCAATAGCATAAGTGGGAATGAATAACTGTGACACGAAAATAGATTGAGATCAACAATCGATCAAATCCTTGCATGATCACAGTCAGTCACATCATGCAACCAGCCGAACACAGCCTTATCCACAAACCCTTATACACAGACCGACTCTCCGAGGTAGAGCAGCCTTCTTCTTAGCCCTAGAAATTCTGCTGCGTCTCTTTGAAGCACTGACAATGCAATGGTTTGCTCAACTTTCTCCGCCCCAGCTAATCTCTCCACTTCCTGTCAGTGCAATGGGGCCAGCCCCCAAGTTCCCCTCTCAGGCAGAGTGGTTTTTGCTAACACCTGCACAGAGCCAGGGCGGCATAGAGCAATCTGGGGCAGTTTACTTAGGAGTTAGGTAAATCCAGGTGTGATGAGTTTCTAATATGGACTTAGCAGCACGGTGCGATTACTTCACACACACACACACACGCGGGAAGGTTAGGTAAAAACAGTTAGTTGCAGGAATTCTCCTAGAAAAGACTCCAAAAGTAAAAAGAAACCCCCTTGGAAAAAGGCTCTGTTCTGCGGCCGGCTTGCCCTATGGAGCTTCGCAGTCTGCCAGGAAGTGCAGTCTGAGCAGACAGACACTGTTCTCGGGTTCTGTAGCTTGTGCTAGTGGGTGTCGTTCCCTGCTCAGCTGGCTGCTCTGTGCTGTCTGTCTGCCCTCTCCAGGACTGGCCCAGGGGAAGGGGGGGAATCAGCGGTTTAGTTGTTGTCAGGATGACCCAGCCAGGAGCCCACTTCCTCACTCACCTGGCTTGTTCGGGTTGCCATTGGAGCCAGCAATGCCCCGCTGTCCCTCCCAGAGATGTTTTGCACGTAGCAGTATCCAATTGGAGTTTGTACCCCAGCTGCATGTTCTGGTCCTGAGTGAGTGTGGCCAGGCTTAGCCTTGGGTTCACTTCTGGGAGCCTCCTTCCAGCAGGCAAGTTTATCACCATCTCTGTCTTAAACTGCAAGTCCACTTGCTCCCACAAAAGCAGCCTCCCTCCAGCCCTACCCTAGGGAAACGGCCAGTGGGTTGCAGATGGCTCTCTGGCCAGGAAGGCCTCGCCACTCCCCCTGGCATGCCTTGAGCCCATTGCCTTTGGGCTGATAACAGTGTCCTTGTCCCCTGATCATTCCCACATCTCCGTGCTCACACTCCCTCCCTGTCAGTGAGGGCCTCGCAACCACAGTGGGAACTGGCCGGTCTGTCACCTTTTGGCTGGACTGGGGGCAGGGAGGGCTGTCTGGCTTAATGCCCCAAAGGCAAAGCTGCTTTGAAGATCCTGTTAATAGAAATTTCATTAAAAATACAATAGAGTAAAGCTGATACTGGGTGGCGACACTACTAATATGCCCAATGCCCAATGTCCAGTGGCAAAGTGCAGCCCTTCCCATCTAGGAGAGTCAGAATTAAGGTTTCCTGAGCAAGCCAAATCCTGCTGCCTTGAGTGTATGCTGGGGCGCTCCGCGGATGCAGGCGGCTCTGCAGACTCAGGCCAGCCGCCTCTCACAAGCCCTAGGAAGGGAGAAGGGCGTCCCCTGGGCAGGCAGAGGGATGCTCCAGTGGGCTTGATCCTCCATTGGGATACACTCCCTGAGGGACCTTCCGCAAGTAGCCAAGCTAGGGCTGCCCCCATGCAACTCTGGTTTGTGCTGTGGCCGGGTGGCCCTGAATCACAGAGCCACAGGCAGGCCCTCTCCACTGTGTCCACTGAAGAGCAGCTGGTACCAGTTCTCCTAGTCCACTGGTTATGTTGCCCTAGGCAGCGAGTCCCCAGGAGTGCTGAGCAGTGCTTATCCCTATAGCCTGCTGGCCATGGCAGGTACTGTACCTCCACCTGGTTGGCAGAGTCTGCTGCTGAGACACGGGTGCCAGGTGTGTTTGTGTCCTGCTGCACAAGCCTTTTCCTAGCAGTGCCAAAGCCAAGGCTCTGCTGTGTGTGTGCACTATGAAATCGGGGCGTCCGGCCACGCACTGCGCTGCGGAGTCCCTAGTGCTTGCTCCTCTTCTCTTTGCAGGTTCTCTCATGCTGGAGGCTGCACTTCTCAAGAGCAAACAGCTTCTGTTCAATCACCTTGAGGGCCCCGGGGTCCCATGCCTGCGGGAGCCTCGGGGTCTCTTTGCTGTGCCCACCTCGAGAGGCCCCCTGCAGGCACCACGCTGGCCAGTGGAGTGCGAAGTCATCAAGGAGCAAATCCAACACATCGGTAACTGGAGCCCTGTGTGTGTCACTGCCCCGTCCCGTGTGGGGCTGCCAGGAGCTCCCCAGCCCGTCAGGGCATCGGCAACTGGAGCCCTGTGTGTGTCACTGCCCCATCCTGTGTGAGGCTGCCGGGAGCTCCCCAGCTCGTCAGGGCATCGGTAACTGGAGCCCTGTGTGTGTCACTGCCCCATCCCATGTGGGGCTGCCGGGAGCTCCCCAGCCCGTCAGGGCATTGGTAACTGGAGCCCTGTGTGTGTCACTGCCCCATCCCGTGTGGGGCTGCCGGGAGCTCCCCAGCCCGTCAGGACTTCGGTAACTGGAGCCCTGTGTGTGTCACTGCCCCATCCCGTGTGGGGCTGCCGGGAGCTCCCCAGCCCGTCAGGGCATCGGTAACTGGAGCCCTGTGTGTGTCACTGCCCCATCCCGTGTGGGGCTGCTGGGAGCTCCCCAGCCCATCAGGGCATCGGTAACTGGAGCCCTGTGTGTGTCACTGCCCCATCCCGTGTGGGGCTGCCGGGAGCTCCCCAGCCCATCAGGGCATCGGTAACTGGAGCCCTGTGTGTGTCACTGCCCCTGTCCCATGTGGGGCTGCCGGGAGCTCCCCAGCCCGTCAGGGCATCGGTAACTGGAGCCCTGTGTGTGTCACTGCCCCATCCTGTGTGGGGCTGCTGGGAGCTCCCCAGCCCGTCAGGGCATCGGTAACTGGAGCCCTGTGTGTGTCACTGCCCCATCCCGTGTGGGGCTGCTGGGAGCTCCCCAGCCCGTCAGGACTTCGGTAACCGGAGCCCTATGTGTGTCATGGGAGCTCCCCAGCCCATCAGGTCTCTGGCGCTAGCAATGTTGCCAGCTCCTGCAATGGATGGTGTGTTTCCTAAAGCTCCAGATCCTGGAATCACATGACTGCATGAGACGCTCAGCATCCATTTTAATAAAGGATGCTCATAGCCCTCATGGTCGCAGAGAAAAGCTTTAGACTGTGACCCTGGACAGCGCTGACACCAGATGTTAGAGAACAAGAGCCCCAAGTGGAGGAGGTTGTCAAATGTCATGATTTTTAAGCCAATCTCATGATTTTGGGGGTCTGACTTGGGATGAGCAAGTGGTATTGCACCTGTTGCATAAGCGTGTGGATCGGGGCTCTCAGGGAGGTCTGGGAGCTCCTGGGGCAATTATAAGGTCCCCAATAGGGTAGAGGCTGCAGTAAGGTTTCACACTTGAATGGTGAGCCCACAGGAGCCTGGTCAATTGTGTTAATGGCTAACCAGGTAACATTAACCCATGAAACCCTGCCCAGCAAATTGCACAGACCTGTCAGGCTTCATTTCACAAGGCACCCACACAAGCCTTCAATTCCTTTGGGAAGAATAAAATTCCACCCCAAAGAGCCTCGCTGAAACCCTGTACCTGTTCAGGTGCGCTTTGGCTAAGAGAGCCATTCATTTCTCTCTCTCGTTGCTGGGTCTAGTTAGAGTCCCCAGCACCGAGACTCCCCCAGTTCTCTGGACAGACTGTTCCATGGCCTAGTGCATCGCGCTGTCATCACCCCAACATTCAGTCTAGCATGTCCCTTCCTGCCATTTGCCCCCTGGCTCGTCAATCTTCCCTGTTCTCTGGAATCCCCCTCTTTCCGGGATGGATCCACCCAGCGAACGCTCCCCTGCCTTTGGCATTGCTTAGCTCCCCTTGCCGGCTCATCTTTTTCTTGCTTCTCTCCTCTGGCTCCACTTCGTTTTTCAGTCCCTGCCAGGGAATGTGGTGCCCAGAGGTCAGAGTGCTGTGTCTGCCTCCCAGCCAACCAATGGGGCCTAGCGGAATAATCGTGGCACTAGAAACCAGACTACTTCTCCCTCTGTGTGATGAATCGTTTCGTGTTGAGTTAAGCTGGGCTCTGTGGCACGGGGAGGCTGGTCAGCCCTTGGAAGAGACGTGGCTAAGGCCCAGCATTACCCAGAATTCTCTGCCTCCGCAGCAGTCAAATTGGTGCTCTCTGCGCATAACTTTCCAGCCAGTATTTGTTGGCCCTTGGGGTCTCCCGTTCTTGTGGGGGACCTGAAATGGGCATTTCATGCTTTTCCCACAGGTGAGTCTGGGGGATGAAACCCAGGAAAGGTGCGAGCAGACAGGGCCGTGGGTCTGCCCCCTTAACTCCATGCATTTGCATTAAAATTCTGTGGACGACGATTGACTGTCACATCTTCAAAAGGGGACTGGCTGGGTCTGAAACCAGGCTGTTCTGTCACTGCCCAGGTGTTTCCCCTTCAGAGCAGATTTACTCTACCCAGTTGGCCTCCTTCCCAACACAGACCCCCACTGGACTATTAAAAATCACAGGGTCATCACAATCACAGGCTTGTTGGTGTGGAAGAGAGGACACTAGCTGAGAATGAACATGTGGGGAGGGTCATGCCTTTCGCTCTATTACTACATGGCACAGGGGCTTCAGAGCTCTTTTCAGGAGAGCACGTTTCTTTACCCTGTGGAGCAGGTTCCCATCTGAAACCCCTGCAATAATAACTGGAACCATTCCCCCTGTCTCCTCAGAGTGGGTGCCGTCTGAACCGGAGCCATTCTATCAGCCCACAGGAAATGAGCCAGCCCCACTAATTGTGGGGAAGGAGAAAGGAACCGTGGTCTATCACATAAAGCCAGGTATGGGCTCATACACTAACAACACTGATAACCTGGGCGTGGAATCCAGGAGTCTGTAAAGCCCCTTTCAGACCTGCTCTGGGGCAGGGCTGAGCTGTGCCTGGCTGGTCTCTGAGAACACTGGCTGTAAGGTGTCGTTTCCTTTCTGGTTCCGACACAGCGTGGGACGAGAGCTCCCTGTTTTCATGTGAAACACTCGGGGTTCTGGCTGCATACAGAAAGTCTTGCTCTACACTTCGGGTGACAGATCTACACAATTCTCATCTCCAGCACGTGAGACATGAAACTAACCCAGGGCCAGATCCAAAGCCCAATGAAGCCAATGTTGACCTGCTCAGGCATTAATTGGGAAATCATTGGTCAAACCATAAAACTTGAACGGGCTGGATCTCAGTGGCTGAGGCCTCTATAAATGACTGAATGCTGGCTTTTCTAGAGCACGCCTCATTCCCAGATCACCGCTGGTGTAGGAAAGACCCAGAGGTCCCAATACAGGACTGTTCCCTGTGCTCTGTTTTCTAGCGGCAAATGTTCCTGGCAATGTGGCTCCCACCCCTTCCCTACAGGAGTGATCCCACAGCCTGATGTGTCTCTCTGTTGAGGAGTTGAATCCTGTCTGATCTGTTGTCCTGCAGCAGGAAGCAGATTCTGGAGATCTCAGCTCATAAGCGGCTTGCTGGCTCTGTGAGATGGGAAATGGCCACCAGTCACTGCCCAGCAGCCTCCAGTTAGCAGGGCCCAAGTTTCTTACTGGTTTTCTAACCATCCCCTAGGAGAGAGGCTGAGGTTGGGCAGCAGCCAGGTGTCCCCGAGGGTACTCACAATAGCTCCCAAGGGCATGTAGGGTGTTCTTTACCCCCTCTGCTCCTTCAGCAAGCACAACTCTTGACATCCAGTTCCAGTGAACCAGCCCTGCCCTCCCAGTGAACTCTCCTTAACCCTTCTGTGCCCAGCTTAGAGCTGCCTTGCGTGACATGCCTGCTCTAACAGTGGAAACTTGGGCTACATCTACCCTGGAGCTGGAGGTGTGATCCGGGGTTGAAATTACATCTCCAGCTCCAGTATGGACATACCCTTTGGCTTTATCTACACTGGCGCCTATGCCGGCGCAGCTCTGCCAGTGTAGCCCCCGAGCGGAGGTGTAGCCTATCCCGACAGAAGGAGTTTTTCTGTCGGTGCAGGAGTACCCCCTCCCCAAACAACGTTAGCTGCGTCAGCAGAAGCCGTCTTCCCTCGGCGTTGTTGCGAACACACAGGGGTGTTGTCGGCACAGCTATGTCGGGCAGGGCTGTGGTTTTCTCATATTGCTGATGGCTGTAACTACGCCCATGTAACTTTAAAATGTGGACCAAGCCTAAGTGTGGCCATCTTTGGGGGCTGGCTCCAGTGACTCGTGTCCACACATAGCCCATCCTGGAGCAGTGCTGCCTCTGGGGCTCTTACAGTGTCGACACAGCAAGAAGAAGCCCCACAGCAGTGAATCTCAGAACCTGGGTCACCTGCCTTGGGCTTGCGGGGCTCACGCTTCGGGACTAAAAACAGCGGTGTAGATGTTCCCACTTGGGCTGGAGCTGGACTGTGAAACCTGGCGAGGTGGGAAGGTCTTGGAGGTCGTCTCCAGCCCACGTGGGAACATCTACGCTGCTCCATGGCACAAACCCAAATCGCTTGACCCGGGCTCTGAGACTCGCCACCGTGGGTATTTTTTACTGTGTAGATGCAGACGCATCGTAACAAGGATGTGTCTGTGCCTGGTAGGTAAGTCCCATTTCCTGCAGCCTATGAGGCAGATGCTCAGACCAGGATCGTGATCCGGCCCTACTACTCTTGCAGGCCAAGCCGTGGAGGTGGGCGCAGGAGCAGGCCCATGCTCTGTCTCCATCCCTCTGCGCTCTCTCCAATCCTGAGAGTGGGGGCCAATGTGATACTGGCACACCACCATCCACTCTCATCCTGGCAGCAAGCATCAGCAGGAGAGGCAGTGTCTCATAGCAGATAGAGCACTGGGCTGGGACTCAGGAGACCTGGGTTCTGTTCCCTAGCCTGCTGAGTGACCTTGGGCAAGTCACGTCACCTCCCTGTGCCGGTTTCCCAGTCCATGAAATGGGGACAGTAACACTGACCTGCTTTGTGAGGAGCTCTGAGATCTATGGATGGAAAGCTAGGGGTCATTATTATTGGCACTCCCTAATCATGGCTTGGGGATTCCAGGCTGCCCCCTATGGAGCCCAGAGAAGGCAGTGAGGGGGCTGTCTCGTGTGTGTCAGGGGAAAAATGCCTGAGGGTGAGGGACGTGAAGCAGGGGAAGCGAGGGGTTTAGCTGCAGTGGGGTGTTTGCTCAGTAGTGGGGGATGCTTTGGGTACTTGCAGCACAGAGGTTCCCTGCCTTGTACTGGGGCAGAGCCTGAGTCGCTGTATGAGCAAATTCCCCGCCCTGCATCGGAGGGGAGTGGGATTCTGAACAAGGGCCATGCCGCAGGGAGCTGGGTCTAGCACAGGCTGCAGGTGTGACAAGGGCATCTCCTCTCCCGGCAGTGGCCAAAGGCTCCTATTTTACCTGCTCCCGCGTTGGAGGCGCGCGAGGGCCCATCACGTCTCCCACCATCAGCTTGGAAGGTCCAGAGGACACCACCCTGCTCTTTGAATCCAGATTCGAGAGCGGGAACCTCCAGAAGGCCGTCCGAGTGTGAGTGAGAGGGCAGAGGACGTGGGACTGTCCATGGCAGGCAGGGGAGCGGGAGCTTTCCAGCTAAGCCAGGGTGCCCGGTCCAGGCTCTCTGTGGAGGGCAGGCGAAGGGGAAGCTGGGATGGCCCTGGGGGGTGGCTGTATTAAATAGGACAGGGGCATTAGGAGAGGAACTGAAGATGTGCCTCACTGGGACGGTGTCTCCAAAGTGTTTGGATCAGCCCCGTCCCAGGGAGCGGGCGCTGCCTCCCCCAGCTTTGGGAGTGCACTGAGCTGTAGCGGTCCCTTCTCTGCTGCAGCTCCCCCAATGGTTGCCTGCTGCATCACCGGGGAGGAGATTTGGCTGCTCCATCACCAGCCCCTCTGCCAGGCTGGGGGAACAGGAACTGGGCTTGACGGGCCAGGTCTGAGCCTAGAGGCTCCCCTTCCCCACAGCCCCCATGAGCGGGGAAGGAGGATTCTCTGTCCCGGCCCAGGTTAGAGCAGCCTGGGAGTTGCTCTACTTTGTGCCAGCCAGCAACGGTCCCAATACCTCTGCCCCCGTGTCCTGTGCACCAGGGTCTATGGGAAGGGAAGCTTAGGAGCCATCCTATGCACTGACTGAGATGGGTCATCTTGTGCGGAAAATAGGAGGTGCTCGTGTCTTTACAGGCTGTACCATAATACGGACACACAAGGGGGCAGAGGTCAGATTGCTCGGACACGTGTGAAGCTGGTATTTCCTAATGATCTAGAGCTGGAGTTGCCATTTAAAGAATATCCTTTTAACTAAGCTTTTTGCATATCATTGCATGTAATGAATGCTAGGAACAAAGACCTATTCCCTAGCACAGGGCAGCACGCTGTTGAGAGATAGGGGAAATCTCGGTCTTTGTTCATAGCCTACACAAAGAGAAGTTAGATAGAAACCTCAATCCTCTTGCTGGACAGTTGCAACGTAACATGACTTTATTGCTTAGAATCCAGAAAGGTACCACACAAAAGCAGAGTGAGACAAAGCAGGCTGCTCTCTAAGGCAGAGAGGTCCAACTCATCCCTCCTTACTCTAGGCTGGATCTCTGCTGAAATACCAGATTGCACACTTCCCTATAGTAATCCCCTAGCTTGCAAGCAGGGCCAGGAAACTCCCTGAAATTTAGAGTGGTAGCTTATCATTTTAACTCCGTTTTCACAACACCACAGGTGTAACTAGGGAATGCTGTTTGAATCAAAGTATCTAACACCCCTCCAGCAGAGCCCAATAGCCCGGCTGCTGATGTGCACGGAGCAGGTCTGCCTGTGGCCTTTCCTGTCCTTCACACAGATGTGTGTACAGGGAGAAACTGCTCCAGGTGTCATTTTCTCTTTCCTCCTTGCAGAGGCCCATACGAGTATGAGTTGACGCTGCGCATGGACCTGTACACCAACAAGCACACCCAGTGGTTCTACTTCCAGGTCAGGAACACCAGGAAAGGCATCACCTATCGCTTCTCCATTGTCAACCTGATGAAGCCCAAGAGCCTTTACAGCATGGGGATGAAGCCACTCCTGTACTCTCAGAGGGATGCGCAGACACATGGCGTGGGCTGGCGGAGAGAGGGGGGCAACATCCGGTACTATCGGTGCAGCTCCGAGGAGGGACAGGCGATGTATTGTCTCACATGGACGGCATGCTTCCCCCATGACCATGACACCTGCTACTTTGCCCACTTTTACCCCTACACCTTCTCGGACCTGCAGCGCTACCTGCTGGCAGTGGTCAGCGACCCGGTCCGCTCCCAGTACTGCAAGCTGCGGGTCCTGTGCAGCAGTCTGGCTGGCAACACCGTCTACCTTCTCACCATCACCAGCCCATCCCAAAACCCCGCTGCCACTGCTGCCAAGAAGGCCGTGGTGCTGAGCGCCAGGGTGCACCCTGGGGAGACCAACGGCTCATGGGTGATGAGGGGTTTCCTGGACTTCATCCTGAGCGACTCCCCCGACGCCCAGCTCCTCCGTGAGCTCTTCATATTTAAGGTGGTGCCCATGCTCAATCCAGATGGGGTGATTGTGGGGAACTACCGCTGCTCGCTGGCCGGGAGAGATCTCAACCGCAACTATCAGACCATCCTGAAGGAGTCCTTCCCCTGCATCTGGCACACCCGGAGCATGATCCAGAGGTGAGGAGCAGGGCTCATTGACCTCGGTGTGTAGCACAGAGCTGCTAGGGCACCATAACGTAGCACGGTAAAGAGAACACTGTTGATTAGAGGCAGTGTGGCCTAGTGGTAGAGCACTGGACTGGGACTTGAGAGTGGGGCTCTATTCCTGGTTCTGTCGCTAGCCTGCTGAATATCCTTGGGCAAAGTCATTTCCTCGCTCTGTGCCTCAGTTCTCCCCTCTGTAAAATGGGGAGAATGACCCCCTTTGTAAAATGCTTTGAGATTTACGGATGGAAAGTGCAAGGTAAGAGTGAGAGATTATTATAAATATATATACAGAGAGAGAGAGAGAGAGCGCATTCATAACCATCCAAGTTAAGAGACAATTATTAATGCTGCAAAGTCATTCAGTCTCAAACAAGGAAATGCCTCAATTAAGGTGATCAAAAATGCAAACTCACAAAGGGGCACACTACTAAGGTTGCCCTTGCATATCCGTGTTCTGTGATGCTCATCACTGGGCGTTGCAAACTGTAATGTATTTACCTTCACATCTCTCTGGTGAGTGGTATTGTGATCCTCATTCTACAAATGGGGAAATCGAGGCACACAGAGATGACGGCCAATATGGGCAAAACTGGTGGTTAGGTTTGGGTGCCAAACTTGAGCTCTCTTGAGGCTGATTTGTCAGAAGTGCTGAGCCCCCACAGCTCCCTATGACACCCTGTTGCAGTGCAAGTGCTCAGCTCTCTCAAAAACGAGCCCTGAGGTGTCCCTGTCCAGACAACTATAAAATGGAGAACACGCAATTAATGGTCACTGGCAGACATGTTGGTGAAAGTGGCTTGCCCAGCCAGGGAGAATCTTGCAAAGGAGCTGGATTCTCCATTTTCTTCCTGCAGTCCCGTGCCTCGTTCCGGACACACACTCCTACATCTGCAGCAAATGGGGTAGGGTGCTACAGACAACAGCCTCGTTCGCTGCACAGACCTGAATGCAGTCTGTCCTGTGCACTGAATGAGGCAGGAGTCCTGTGGAAAAAACAGCATGCGATCAGGTAATTATAGATGCACAAGGGGGCCAGAGTTAAGGTTGCACAGGCAGGTTTAATTCTGGCATTTCCTAACTGTTCTCCACTTGACTTTGAAGCCTTAGTAATGTTCTTTGAATTTAAAATTTTTTGGGTTCCCTCATTTAAAAAAAAAATGAATAATAGAAATTTTATAATGTGCAACTGTAGAAAACCTACCCATGGCTGCTCAGCTGTGTGAGAGCTCAGGGGCCAGGTGGTCTGCTGGTGTAAACTGTCACGGATATCAGTAGTGCTGCTAGGCAGGTCTGCCAATTTTCAACTGAATTCTACTTTTACAGAGGCAGTGCTGCCTCGCAGCTAGAGCACTCGTCTGAGATTCGGGAGATCTGGGGGTCTATTTCTGGCTCTGCCACTGGCCTGGTGGGTGACCTTCGGCACGGCACATCCCCTCTCTGTGCCTCAGTTTCCCCACCTGGGACAATGGGGATAATGAGACTGACCTGCTCTGCAAAGCACTTTGAAATTTACTGATGAAAAGTGCTGGATAAAAGCTAGGTTTTATTATTAATTATTGTGTGTCCCAGGGTCCCCTCTAACCCAGAAGCTTCTCTCTTCCGCTCCCCAGTTATTCTGTGATGATTCTCAAATGATACCACTTCACTTTTGCATCAAATGTGATAACTGCTAACATTTCCCTTTAGCCCTGAATTCACAGTCAGGTGTTATGTTCCCTTTTGCACCCATTCGTTTGTTTTTATTAACAGATCCCCGTACAAGTATCACCTTCACTAATTTACTTCAAAAAATGAAATACATCTTTGTAACCACAGCCCCAAACGATGGAATTTAGCAGGTGTTTCCTGAATCAACTAGGGTTCTCTAAAACAAGCAGGATTTAACAGATATAAAGCAGGCTTTGATTTTCAGTTTATTGGCTTTTAGCATCTGTTATTTCTAACCTGAAGAACAGGATTAATGTTTCTTATGCAGGATAAATTATAGCAAGGGGCCACTACATCAGCTTCATACAATGAGGTAGCTGCTCCTGCAATAGTTGGGGCAGGTAGTTTGCAACTGTCTATCAATGCGAGTCTCTACTTGAGATTCATTAGTATGCACTATATAATGTCTATGCTGCAATTAAGCAGCCCCTTAGCCCAAGCCCTGTGAGCCTGAGTGAGCTGGAACAAGCCAGTCACGGGTGTCTAAGTGCAGTGTAGACATACCCTGAATGACTTCTGAAGCAGAACTCTCCCATCTGCACATTTTTGCAGCTCAAAACTGGCTCTGTACAAACTTTGCCAGAATAATCTGTCTCTGGGCAGAGCCCAGGTCTGAGAAGCATCATCCCTCTGGGACAGATTTTATGTGGCTCTCTGCGGCATTGGGGATGGAGTGTTAATTTCCTCCTGAATTGAGGAGTCTGTGATACCACCTGTGGGCCACAGATGGTTACATACATGCATCTGTACACGTGTGTAATTGGCTCGGGATTTCTTCCTTTGTGCAGAGTCCTGGAGGAGCGGGAGGTTCTGCTGTACTGTGACTTCCATGGGCACAGCCGCAAGAACAATGTCTTCATGTACGGCTGCAACAACAAGAGCGCTCCTTCCCAGTGGCTCCATGAGCGCATCTTCCCACTCATGCTCAGCAAGAACGCCCCTGACAAGGTGGGTGTGGGAGCGGGAGCAGCCCACAGGAAGGGAAGGAGTTCCCCACAGCCCTTCTCTGCATGCATCCAGCCTGGAGGAGAAGGATCGTCTCTGCTCTTGGAGCCTCCTCACTGGCCACCATGGGCTGGGTGGGGGCCTGGCTGCGAGGCCTGGGCATCTCCGCATAGGAGTCCCAGTTTTGCCTGGAGTCTCTTGGAGCCAACAGATGTGCCAACTGTTGGGGGGTTGGGGGTGCGTGGGGGGAATTTAAAAAAAAAAATCACATCACAGAGCCAGGAAGGCTTTGGTGCTGTTCTGGGGCACAACAGAGCTGCCCCTATAGTGTAGAGCGCAGGCTCCCCAAGAGCACAAGGGTGATTCAGGGCTGAAGGGACCTAGGGCCAGGGCCCCTGTGGAGAAAGCAGTATGCAATCCCCCAGTTACCACTGTATGTACAGCCAGGGACTGAATCTGCACTGGCAGTGGGGTGAAGGGTGCACAGGCAACCTTCAATCTGGCATCTCCTACCTTTAGACTTGTTCTCTTTGCAACACAGAATGCCCTGGCCCCACTGACATCAGTGGCAAAGCTCCCCTTGGCTTTGTAGGGGTAGGATCCTCTCCCTAGTGTTTCTGTAGGAAGCGTGTTTGCAACATACGCTAAGGGGAGGTTCCCCAACCCGTCCCATTCCAAGCCCTGGTTTTCAGCTGGGTATAATTTTTCTGGGTTTTAGTCATTGGGGCAGGAACTTGTCCTAGCAGCTTTCTGTCTTGGGTGGAAATTTTTGGATTGTTTCAGCAAAAATTATTCAGCAGTTTCCAAGAATGAGGCTAGGGACAAAGTTGTGCTAAGAGGCTAGTGCTGGCAGGGTAGTTACAGTAAATCTTAATGCCGTGTCGCTACGCCAGCCTGCTAGTGTTGGGTGGCCAAAAGGCACGGGAATTAGGAGAAACAGGATGGGGCTGTGTAAGGAATGAGTGGGCTGAGTATCAGGAAAAGCTTCCTAATGCTGAGGGGGCTGTTGACTGTGGAATAGTGTCCCCAAGGGAAATGAGGAAAGCCCCCCAGTTGGGACATGGGGACCCTGGAAAAGGGGTTGTCTGTCAGGAGCAATCCCACCTTGGGGTAGAGCCAGGATCTCTTTCTGCCCCACATCCGCGCTGACCCACCTGGGGCATTGTAGTTTTCTTTCCACAGCTGTAAGTTTAAGGTCCAGAAGAGTAAAGAAGGGACGGGACGGATTGTAATGTGGAGGATGGGAATCCCCAACAGCTACACCATGGAGTCCACCTTCAGCGGCTCAACTCTGGGTAAGGGCAGCACTATCCTAACATGTAGCTGGGCTGGGAGGGAGCTGGGGCGCTGGGAAATAAGAGTTTTGCTGGAACAAGGCTGTCCCCTGCCCTTCAGGAGTTCTGCCTGATTCCCCTCATCAAGCTGGGACAGAGCTCAGTTGGGCTGGCACCACCAGCGCCTCTGGGGTGGTACCAGCCTACAGCCCCTCTTGCTCCCTCCACAGCTTGAGGAGATTTACATGGTAGACTTGCTGTTTCTTTTGCTGTTGGGCTGCTAGATTTTATAGGTGACTGGCCCTACCCAGCAGATAATCTCAGAGGGCCCCTGCCGCTGTGCCAGTAGATTTGATTCCACTGAGGCAAGCAGGAGCAGGACCCTCTCGCTGGGTTAGAAAGTTCTCTATGGGCTCCCTTGTTGTATGTCTGCTCCTGGGCCTTCTGCACGCTGCATGGATTTTCCCTCACTAGGGCCCCTTCTTGCTCCAAGACATATTGTAGGAGGCCCTGCAATGGGGATAGTACTTGTTCCCCACTCTCCTGCATGAGGTCCAGAAGTCCCCGCAGCTGCTACAATAGTTCAAAGGGGGAGAACTGTGTTGATGACCGGGGATCCTCCCAGATAGCAAGTAGTAGTGGCGGGATGAGTTGGTCCCAATAGCAGAGCTCCTTTGGGGAAAATTTACACAACATAGCCTTGAGGGTCCTGTGAAGCACTCCGCTAAGCCGTCAGTCTGCAGAGGATAGCCAGAGGGTCCAAGTTTTTTAACTCCTTAGTAAATCGCAGACCTGGTGGAGCAGCTATAATGTAAAGTTCTTTGCCTGGTCTGTCAAGATTTCCCCAGGAAGGCCTACTCAGACAACGATCTTGAGCAACTCCAAGGTGATGGTTTGCATTTTAGTGTTCTTGAGGGGAAATTGCCTCCGGGAATCAGGTGGCGTAGTGCAGGACCACCAAGATGTACTTGAACTTGGTGATGCTTTTTGTGAGGGGTGCCCACCAAGTCATGGCAACCCTCTCAAAGGGGGTTCCCCATTAATGGGAGTGGGACGAGGCAGGCCTTTGGTACTCCTTGCGGGGTGGGGAGCTGGCACTCTGGACAGGAATTACAGAAGTCTCTAACTTCTTGGTGCACCCCCAGCCAGAAAAACTGGGCCAGAACTTGGGCCATTGTTTTCTCATGGCCCAGATGTCCTGTGGCAGGGACATCACAGGTGAGTCACAGGATGATACCACCAACTGAGCCCAGATTTCTTGGGTCTGTGGGTCATGGTCAATATGTACAGGTGGTCACCCATCAATTCAAACTGGGGGTACTTTCCTGCCCGGTGAGGTTCCATGACTTTCCCCGTTGATGCTGGTTACCTGTTTGTAGGTTTGACTGAGTGTGAGGTCTTCCCATTGATCTTGGGCAAAGCTGGCCCCCAAATTCCACATCTCTTCACTGCTGGGTTGCCTGGGGGTGGCCTCCTCATCCAGGATGTCAAGCTCACTATCTTGGTGTTCCCCACTGCTGGTGCCAGGGTCAGTGGGTGTCTCCCCTTCCCCTTCAAGGAGGTCTTGTTCAATGACTGACTCCGGACAGTTGGACTCAGGACTTGCAGCGTGTAGGACCTTCGCAAATCCCCTCCTGTCATGGCCCAGGATAATGGGGTATGCTAGTTTTGAAGCCAGGCCTACACTCAGGGTTCTAGTCTCACCATTCACCATCACAGTGCCCAAGTCACTGTGATAAGGCTTCACATCGCCATGAATGCACTGAACGTGAATCATCCCCTCTGGCAGCCCTGGAGTCTTAATGAGGTCCTGGCGGATGAGTGTCTGCCCACACCCTGAGTCTACGAGTGCGGAAACCCATACCCCATCAACTTCCACTGGGATCATCAGCTTACCAGAGGGTTGTTTTTGGGCTTGAGCTTTGCCGATCCAGACCTGCCCAAAGCTACCTGCCCTTGGACATTCACGGCAGAGATGGCTGAAACGGCCACAGGTGAAACATGGGCCAATTTCAGAGTGTCTGGGCCTGTTCTTGGATTTTGTCAAGTGGGTCAACTTGCCTGGGATTTGGGATTTCCCCACTATGGCTGGGGGCTCTCCTAGATGCCTTGGACGACCGCTGATTATTGGTGATGTCTCTTCCATCAGGGCGTTTTGGGTCAAGGCCAGGCCCGTTTCCCTGACTTCACAGCCTCTCCTCTTTTGTTAGTGAGGTTGCCGGTGTGGAAGCCCAAGGCCGACAGGGATCTCAGCAGCCAAAAAAATTTCCATAAGGAAGAGAGCCTCGTTCAGTGTTGCTGGCTGATAGCAAAGGATCCATGACCTTCCTTGGGATGGAAGGATGTATACAAATTGCTCAAGAACCACCTGCTCAGCAACCTCAGCTCCTTTATGCTGCTTGGGCTGTAGCCACCTCCAGCATGCATCCTATAGCTGCTAAGCCACCATCCTTGGTCTGGCCCCTGGTGGATATGTCCTTCCCCTCAGTCGTTGCCGGAAGGTCTCAGGCGTGATGTCGAGGGCATCGAGGATGGCGCTTTTCAGGCACCCATATTCTTGGGTGTCAACCACCGAGAGCCTGCAGTACACAGCCTGAGCTGGACCTGTTAGGTATGGAGCCAAAAGGGTGGCCCATTGCTCAGGGGGCCACTTAGGTGCTGAGGCAACCCGCTCAAATGTGACCAGAAAGGCCTCTGGATCATCATTGGGCCCCATCTTAGCTAGGTGAAAGGGCACCACAGAGCTGGTTGGGGTCGCTTCTCCATCAGAACTGGGGCCTGCAAGGATCGGGAGCGGAGCAGCAAGCTGCTGCAAACACTGCTGCTGCTGCTCTTGGTGCTGGGCCCCCAACTCTCGGATTAATTGTTGTTGCTGACTGCCCAGCTGCTGAAGAAGCTGCTGCTGCTGGCTCTCTGTGAGCCACCTTATCAGCATCTCCATATCCACCATGTCATGGTTGGGTACTCCTTCCTTCAATCCCATTTCCATGGGGAGCATTGTAGTTCACCCTTAGCTTGTCCCTCGACTCGGGGGTGTGTGTGTGTGTGTGTAAGGTCTGTGTTCTCCATCAAGTTGTAGGGTTCCTCCCTCTTGGGGTAAGGGCGCCCCCTTTTGGGGACAAGAAGGAGTCAGCAGGCCAGCCAGAAATTCGTCAGGCGGCCTGACCTGCGGCTACGCATCAGCCCAGTGAGCCCTTCTGGACTGGTCTCCACTAGAGGACCCAGCACACACTGCCAGTCGGCGGGAATCCCCGGTCCCTGGTTGGGGGCACCCCAAACATGCTAGGACTCTGGCCTCTTGGGGTGTGGGGGCTGAGCACTGAAACGGGTTATGGCCTCACTCTCCTGGCTGGGGCAGGGATGCGGGCTGAGCAACGAGCCAGTCACTGGCTAGGCGTCCCGGCCTAAGGTTTTGCGCCTGGCCAGCCCCCGAGACTGGGGACCCCAGGTCCACGCTGCTGCACAGGGTCCTAGCCCGGGGCCCACAGGGTCAGTGGGGAAACAAGCAGTTGCTACCTTGTGCACGACCAGAGCAATGTGTCACTCTGTGGCTTACAGCCGGTTGGCCCTTCCTCCAGCCTCCTCGGGCTGGGCTGGGCTGGGCTGGGCTCGGCTCCCTGAATCACTGTCTGCCTCCTTCCCATCCGCTGCAACACTGCAGCAGGGCCCGGCTGCTCTTATTCTTCCGCCCCCCTACACTTCCTTCGGGGGGGGGGGTAGGGTGGGCTCAGCTGCGCCTCCCCAGGGAATTAACCCCCTTGGCACTGGAGGGAGGCCCGGCCCCTCTGCTCGCTCCAGGTGGGGCAGCCAGAGAGGTGGGAGGAGAACTGGGGAGGGCAGAGCCTGGAACGCCTGGCGGGGCAAGGTGGGGAGGCACCAGGGGAAATGCCTTGGAGACGAAGGGAGATGGGGCTGCAGCAGCCCAGAGACTGCTGGGAGCGGAGTGGAGAGGGCTAGTGGGGGGTCCAGGGGGGAGTGGGAGAAGAGGGTTGCAGGGCTGAGAGGCGAGGGCTGGCTTTCTGAGCCTGGGGGAGCAGTGTGCTTGAGCTGGGAGGGGAGGATGTGGGGAGGGATGAAAGTGGGGCACAGGGAAGTTAGCGGGGGAGGGGATGGGATCAAGGGGGCGGTGGGGCTAGGGATGGAGAAGCCTCTGTGCCAATGAGCAAGGAGATGGAGGAGGGGCAGAGGCAGGCCTCAGCAGGGTGTGTCCATCTTCACTCGGAGAGCTGGCGAGATCCTGCCCAGAGTTGGGGGCAGGTGGGGGGAGCCGAAGGGTGCAGGTCAGCGCTGGGGTTGTGGGGAGGGGGTGCAGGCGGTGAGGAAGGTGACAGCACCGAGGAGGGAGAGAAGGGATGTGGAGAGAAGGAGGCTGGACGTTCCAATGGCTGGAAGTTGAAGCGAGACTAATTCCGACTGAAATAAGGGGCACATTTTCAACAATGTAATTAACCAATGAGACAGCTTCCCAAGGGTCCTGGTGGATTCTCCACCCCAGGGAATTTTCAGATCCAGACTGGATGTGTTTCTAAAAGCTCTGCTCTGGTTCAACCAGGAGTTATTTCGGGGCGGTTCTCTGGTCTGTGCTATACAGGAGGTCAGATGAGATGATCACAATGGTCCCTTCTGGCCTTGGAGTCTAGGGGCTTGTCTACATGGTGCAGCAGGGCGCATGTGGGTGTGAATTCCCAACCCCACTCGTGCACTCACTGACTGGTGTGGACCCTACTTGTGCCCAACACTTCAGGGCACCTCGGCATCCACAGCCCATAGTGCGCATTGCTGCATGCATAGACAAGCCCTGAGGCTCTAGGGCTGTGTGGCCCCAAGAAATGGGAGCAGGAGGTGAGTGCGGGGGCTGAGTTGCATGCAGACAGCAGGGGAGAGGTCTGGCAGCAAACAGTGGCCTGAAGGCAGAGCTAAATCCCAGTGCTGCATGGTTCCAGCTAGGCACATTGCTCAGGACAGCCCTACCCTTTCAGTGCCCTGTCGGCTTTGCTGCATGGCATGGAGCCACAGGTCCAGTGCTCTGGAGCTGCTCTGGGACAGTTTGGGAGGACCCCTTTCAGGGCGCCAGACCCCTCTTCAGGTCTTACTCTGTTACCGCCTCCCAGGACTGAAGCTCTAAGCCTCAAGCACTCGTTTCACGCCACAAGCTCCCTTCAGCGAGTTCGCCTGAGCTGGGCACCCGAGGGAGCAGGGCACCCCCCAGCTTAGCATGTGCTGTGGCTCAGCCATGGCTGTAAAAGCAGCAGGGTCAGTAGCATCTGGACCAAGGCATGGCAAGTCCTTGGTTAGCACAGAGAAAAGAAAGTTATGGCTTGGTCCATTCTGGATCCCCAGAGCCCCAGCCACACGGCATGACCCCCTTGGCTCCCCTTCTGTCCCTATGTGCCCCTGTGTCCCAATTCCCAACCTGGCCCCTCCTCAGTCCTTTGTTAACCAGCTGGTCACACACGGCTGGCTGCCTGTGGAGGACTGGGCCATCCATTGTCGTTGCTAAGTACCAAATGTCCTGCCATTTGCCATTGCCTCCATGGACTCTCCAATGGCCTGGGCCCCAAACCTGAGACAGCAAGTACCAGCCACACCTTTCTCATAGCCTGCCCGAGAGTCAACAGCCTTTTCCCACCCCTAGTTAACCATGCAGCATAGAGGGGAAACTGAGGCACACATGGTATTCATACAAAACACAGAAAATCCCCACTTTGTCACACGGCTGCATTGAGATCTAAAGTGCCATGGAGCCAAAGGGCCCCAATAGCAGGGAGAGCAGCTTGGGGAACGTGGGTTGTGCTGCTGTGTGTGCCCTCTGCTGGGCAAACCCCAAGAATGTGGTGGGGTGGAAAGGCGGGCGCCAGGACCAGACTGGTGTACTGTGAATCCAGGGCCCTCACCCTGTCTCTGCCCCTCTTTCAGGCAGGAAGAGCGACTCCCACTTCACCTCAGAGGATCTCAAATCTCTGGGCTATCACATTTGCGACACGCTGCTAGATTTCTGTGACCCCGACCGCACCAAGGTGAGAGCTGGCTCCACGCAGCCCTGCTGCAGGGTCTAGGGGTGGGACACGGGTGGGAGTGAACAGGGGCTGCTCGGGGCTAATTTGTGCCAGGGCTGAGCCCTGGCACCTCCGAACCTGGCAGTTCATAGCCCCGGCACCTCTGGGCCTGGCAGTTCATAGCCGCAGCACCTCTTTCATTACAAATTAAGCCCTGGGCTGCTGTCTGTGGGTCCGAGCACTCGCTGGATTCCAAGTTTCTCATCAGTGGGAAACGGTGTCGAAAGGCATGAGTGCTGCGCCCAGGGAATTTACACCCACCGGTCCCGCTGCTCCTCCCTGGGCTCCGTCCCTCATCTCAGCCACCTCCCTGGCATCTCAGTCACCCAGCCTAGGAGCCTGCCGAAGCCCCAACCCCTCCTCAGCTTTCCAGAGCTGCCAGCCTCTTCCCTGCCTTGTGCCTGCAGGCTGAGCCACACAAACATACATGGAGGGGTCCACCCTGGGCATCTTGTGACTGTAGTGATGAGTGCTAGGCTCCACAGTTGCCCCAGCTCTGGGCTTGCTGCAAGCCTGGGGATGTGCTCAGGGCATGGGAGAACACAGACCGGGGTGGGAACACACTGAGAAAAGGCAAGCGGGGCAGAGGGAGTGTCAGACATTAGGTCCAGGCACAGTGCAGACTGAGGGACACATGGAGATACTAGGACCTACACCAGCCGTGGCCACACCAGGGGTGTCGGGACGCAGGGGAGGAACAGTGTTATACCATGCGTGGGCACACTGGGGGATAGGGATGCCGGCGGAGGAGCAGTGTTATGCCAGCTGTGGGCACACCAGGGGCATAGGGAGCCAGGCAGAGGAGCAGGGTTATACCAGCTGTGGGCACACCAGAGGGGGTAGGGACGCAGGGGTAGGAGCAGTATTATACTAGCCGTGGGCACACCAGGGGTGTAGGGATAGAGGTGGAGGAGCTGTGTTATACCAGCCATGGGCACACCAGGGTGTAGGGAGGCAGGCAGAGGAGCAGTATTATACTAGCCATGGGCACACCAGGGTGTAGGGAAGCAGGCAGAGGAGCAGTATTATACTAGCCGTGGGCACACCAGGGGCGTAGGGACTCAGTAGAGATGGCACCTTAACATATGTGTTTGCAATCACTGTGTTCCTTTGTGCACTCTGGAATTACTCTGCATTCCAGGGATGCTAGCGCTCTTCCTGCAGTGCCCTGGCCACTTACCAGCCCCTGCCAAGGATCTCTGTGTTGTTGACTCAACAGTGTGCCCTTGTTGCCAAGAAGGCCAATGGCATTTTGGGGTGTATAAGTAGGGGCATTGCCAGCAGATCGAGGGACGTGATCGTTCCCCTCTATTCGACATTGGTGAGGCCTCATCTGGAGTACTGTGTCCAGTTTTGGGTCCCACACTACAAGAAGGATGTCCGTCCAGCGGAGGGCAACAAAAATGATTAGGGGACTGGAACACATGACTTATGAGGAGAGGCTGAGGGAACTGGGATTGTTTAGTCTACGAAAGAGAAGAATGAGGGGGGATTTGATAGCTGCTTTTAACTACCTGAAAGGTGGATCCAAAGAGGATGGATCTAGACTATTCTCAGTGATAGCAGATGACAGGACAAGGAGTAATGGTCTCAAGTTGCAGTGGGGGAGATTTAGGTTGGATATTAGGAAAAACTTTTTCACTAGGAGGGTGGTGAAGCACTGGAATGCATTACCTAGGGAGGTGGTGGAATCCCCTTCCTTAGAAGTTTTTAAGGTCAGGCTTGACAAAGCCCTGGCTGGGATGATTTAGTTGGGATTGGTCCTGCTCTGGGCAGGGGGTTGGACTAGATGGCCTCCAGAGGTCCCTTCCAACTCTGTTATTCTATGATTCTATGACTCTCTGTACTGGACATCCCCATCATGGAATCTTTGTCAGCTCATCAAAGTGTCTGAGCCCTGGCTGCCATGTTCCAGAGTCACTGCACATGGGAGCCAGGTTGCCCCTCTGGCCCAAGCAGTTTGTCAGTACTCAGGGCCTTGCAGGTTTGTTTCTGTTAGGAGGAGAAACGGATACTTCAAGTCGGGGATATTCTAGGTTTAATCCCGTTCAGCTGAAAAGTATGCAAGCAGAGTTCTGTTCCACTGAGCACAGAAGGAACAAACAGCAGCAGGCAGTGTTCTTGCTCAGAAATCCCCCAGGTCTGTGCCCAAAGAGCTGTGTCTCTGCTTCCTACCAGGGCCATTCTCTCGACTGCTTGTCTTGCTGTCTGTGGCTTTTCTTTCTCTTACACACAGCTTGCCATGCCATCCCCTAGCCCATGTGTTCGCAGCCAGCCCTGGGTTGCCCTCAGACCACACAGTTTAACTCTGCCATGTCTCTGAGTGCCTTGGGCAGTAGCTTCTATTGTATTTGTCTCTCTCCATAAAGGGGCTTAATTGCTCCTTCCCTTTAGACTGTGTGTGCTGCAGGGGATGGGTTTGGCCCAGCAGAGACTCATGGAGTGCTCCCAAAAGTGAAACTCCTTCCATTGGAGGTGTGTGTGAGCTCTTGCCTCTCTACTCTCAGTTCCTGCAGTGTCTGTCCGAGCTCCAGGAGCTGCTTCAGCATCAAATCCATCAAAAGCTCAAGGATCTGGGCCGTGGGCAGGACTCAGACAGTGCCTGGAGCGACATCTCCCTGTCAGACATTGAGTCCAGGTACCGCCGCCCTGTCACCCTCCAAGGAGAACCCTCCTGAGCTCTGCTGCCCCAGGGACACCTGGTCCATGGCTGGCCAGGCCCATCTCCGGAGGAGCCTTGGAGGGAGGAGGGTGGGCTGAGCCCTTTGCACTCCTGGCAGAGGGTGTGCTGTGCCTGACTGGGGGAAGGCTGGCTGGCCCCATGAAACCCACTTCTCTGAGCCTAGAGACCCCAGAGCTGCAGGGCTGTGCTCCTGGCCCGCGTTGGAGAACCCCCAAGCGACAGCTGCCCCCAGCTCATTCTGTCCCTAAAGCCCCGGGCCTTGGCTGCGCCCAGCACTCGGGACCTGCCAGGCAGTGTGAGTTCAGCAGGAGCCTCCTGGCTCACGGCAGGGAGGAGATTTCTGCTAGCAGGGGGCTCTGAACACCACAGACACCGCAGAGCGAGATCCAGCGGCTGGGAGCTGAAGTGACAAGTCCAGAGGAGAGAGAAGGGGCTGGGTTCAGCAGGGAGGGGAATGACCATTGGAACAGCTGGCCTGGGCGAGTCTCCGCCACTTGACATCCGTAAATCCAGACTGGATCGGGGTGGCTGGGGGCTCAGCTGGGGGTTCTGGGCTGGCTGCAGGGCTGGCTGGGGGGGCCTGTCTTTTCTGCAGGGTGGTCCGAATGGGCCCTTGTGGCCTTGGCAGCCAGGAATCTGTGCAAACCGCTAAGGGGCTCTCTTTGCCTGGCGCAGCACCAGTGGCTCCAACAGCTCGCAGTCCGACGGCCTGCCTGCTCATTTACTCAGCATGGCAGAGAAGGTGAGAGCCACGCGGCTGCGGAGGGCTGTAACTATGGGCAGCGCCCAGGGGGCCATGTGGATGAGGGCTCATAGACCCCTGTGCGATACCACATGCCCAGCCGCCGGAAGTGAGGCCGTTACACTCCACATGGGGTGGCCATTCTCCTGCTAGCTCCCGGCTCCTCAGCTGCCCACCTGCCATTCTAGGAAGGGGCTGCTTAGGGGCTGCATGGCGGCTGGAGGCAGACAGGGTGACGCTCTCTCATGGGAGGGGTCCAGGAGCACGTGGGGTGTGAATACAAATGTTTGCAGCACGCTGGAAATGGCGGGGCAGCATAGTCTGGCTGGGCTCCCTGATTCACTGGCGACCCGGGCTGCCCGACTCACCCTTCACCCTCCGCAGTGAGAGCTTTGGGTGTTAGGAAACCAGCTGCAGCGCCCGGGGCTGAGCTGGTCCCAGCTATTGCCGCAGTGGGAGCAGCCCAGGGAGGGCTGGGGCTGGGTCCGTCAGGGCTGGAGTCTGCTGCTGTTGGCGAATTCTGGAGGGGTGTATGTTGCTGAAGCACCGTCTGCGAGCTGCACACCCCAGGGCCAGGCCTCCTGCAGACGAGGGTAGCGGGATGGGCCAGATGGGGGCCAGTTTTGCAGGTGACGTGTTACCATGCCTTGGCCTCGACGTGGGTTTCTTTGGCTCGATCGAGGGCTGTGGGTGGTGGGGAACGGTGCGTTTCCTGGGGAGCAGGGCTGTCCCCTGGTGGAGCTGTGCTGAGCGCGGGGTCCTTGCTCACCCCACCAGTTCCATCAGAAGAAGAAGAAGCGGCTGCGGACGAGGAAGGAGAGGAACGAGCTGCATCAGAAGTACGCCTCGAGCCAGGGGCTGACGTGCCAAGACAAGACCTTGGTAAGGAGCACGCCAGATGGGGCACACCACGGAGCTGCCTCCTCCCTGGGACAGCGAGGCAGGGGCCTGCAAAGGCCTCCCAATGGATGAGTCCTCCATGACGGGCCGGCCTTGGGTAGCTCTCTGGCTGGTTGAAGGGTATTGTGGGTGCATTTCTGCATGTGCCCTTGTTCAGCTTCCTGCCCTGCAGGGAGGGAGAAGCGGCCGGCAGGGAGACTGAGGCCTTGGCCACATACACACGTCACAGAGCGACTCACGCCCTGGCCACATTGGTGGGCTCCGTGCCCTGGGGCCCTTCCCAGTGCGTGTAGTTCCTCCCTTGGGGGAGCGCCCTGGCTAGTGCTCGCTCTGCCAGCAGCTGGCGGAGGGTGTGTGGGAGGAGAGGGTTGCTTTGCTTTCTTTCGGAAATACCCCTCTGGGTCTCCTTGCAGGTGGCTGGGGAGAGAAGGTTGGGGAGCCCCACCTGCCGGACCCACCAGCCTGTCAGCGCGATGAAGGACAGCTCTGGCAAACAGGTGCAGTGCAGTTCCCCTCTCCCTCCGCTCACAGCCACAGTACCATCTGCTTGGCCCCACTGCATAGCCAGGGCCAGAGGGTGCTGCTGGAGCTGGGCTCCCGGGGACTGCAATGGGGTTTGCGCCTGCAACTCCAAGTTGGGGGTGTTGGAGATCGTCTGTCTCCCTGACCCCTGGCAGAGGATGGAGTCTGAAAGGGCTCCGGGTTCGAGACACTGTAAGACTCTCGCAGCGGGGATGGACATACACACGTAGGGCTCTTCCCTGGCAGCAGGGGCGGGGCAGCAGAAGGCTCATCCATGCCAGCAGGAGGAAGCAGACACACACACACACACACTGAAAAAACACTGACACTCTCTTAATTATTCTCCGCTGCCCGCCACCCCACGCACACAGATCTGGTGCAGGGTGGTTCAATTTTTGCTCCTTCTTCCTTTAACGTCCCTTCGCCAACTGCCTGTGCCCTGCCTGTCTGAGAGCCGGGCATCCGCTGCCATAACCCCGACTCCCCCATGCAACCTGCTTGTTTGTCTCAATAACCTGTTAGGTCTGCTCTGGGACCCCATGTTCGTACAGCTCCCAGCACGGTGAGGGCTGAGGCCTCCAGCTGCGGCTGAGGTAGCAAGGTTTGACCCCAGTGCCAGGGGCCATGGTGAATGAGGGGGGCGCAGAGGTAGAGCAGCTCCTTCCCAGCTCCCGTCACTGCAGGGTCCCTATTTCCATTCTGATAGGGTGGGCAGAGGGAGGAGTATGCGCCCCCCACAGCACGACAGGTCTCCTGTGCGTAGCTAAAGGGCTGGAGCAGACCTGCAGCACTGCAGATCAGGGCGCTACTGAAGGAGAATCGCTCCTACAGAATCAGTGTGTTCCAGCTCATACAGTAAAGTCCACGGGGATCAGGTGGGAGGCCCAGGGCAAGAGCCAGCTTACCCGCTAGATTCTCATGGCAGATGGGGATTTTACACTGGCCAGAAAGTAGCTGTCAGAGCACCCCATTCTTGCTAGAAAATGGGGCTGGACTTTCAGAAGAGCTGCATACTCTGGTGTGTGCCGGCCCTGAGCTCTCTGGAAACCCAGCCATCTGCGTCGCATGGGAAAGGCAGAGCCCTTCCAGGTGTGGCCCAAGCAGCTTCACTACAAGCAGTGACATGGCTGCCGTGTGCACAGGCCCATGCCTCGTTTCCCGAGCCGGAGCCGCCGAGCCGGAGCCGTGGCAGGAGGCGTGGAGAGAGACTTACGGTGTCCATGTTTCCCCACACAGGGCAGGACTCCAGAAGCTGGCCTCATTTCAGATCTGCAGAGGAGAAAACCTAATGCCCGCCAGGAGAAGCTACCAGGTCTGGGTGCAAAGTGGTCTTGGCACATGTCGTGTGCTAGAAAGGGTGTGTGTGTACATGGGTGTGTGTAATTAGGGAGTAACATGAGCTGGTCCATAATTAAAGCTGCTACCAAGTTTCCATTATAAACTCAGTTTTGTCACTCCACCTAAAACCCACAAACCAAAGGAGTTGCAGGCTCAGAATTGGGAGACTAGTTCTGGGGCAGAGGTCGAATTTCTCTGCCACACTGGAAATGAATTGCCCAACCTGCTCCTTAGCTATAGATGCTCCAAAATAGTGTTCTTCACAGCCCCCAAAAGCTTCAAACGCTGGTTTGCCCTCCATAGCAACCAAGCCCTGAGAGCAGGAGTAAGATAAAATGTAGCTACCTTGCCCGGGCTGAGATGCAGTGCCCAGCTCCAGGGTCATTCCATCCAGTCCCCTGATCCAACTCCCATTGTCTTGGAGGGCACCAGATGCCTGCTGGAGACCTTAAGATCCCAGGGTATGTCTACACTATGCCGACTATATTGGCATAGCCCCCTCGTGTAGATGCAGCCTATGCCAATGGAAGGGGTTTTCCAGTCACTGTAGGAACTCCAGTTCTTCTTCGAGTGCTTGTTCATGTCAATTCCAATCAGGTATGTGCATGCCACATGCACAGTTGTCGGAAAGTTTTCCCTTAGCAGCTCCCATTGGGTCGGCTGTGGAGCCCCCGGAGTGGCACCTTCATGGCATTCAATATATGACTCACAAATATATTTGTGGACAGGTTGGAGAGAGTCCAGCAGTGGCAAAAAAATGATTAGGGGGCTGGGGCACATGACTTATGAGGAGAGGCTGAGGGAACTGGGGTTATTTAGTCTGGAGAAGAGAAGAGCGAGGGGGGTTTTGATAGCAGCCTTCAACTACCTGAAGGGGGTTCCAAGGAGGATGGAGCTCGGCTGTTCTCAGTGGTGGCAGATGACAGAACAAAGAGCAATGGTCTCAAGTTGCAGTGGGAGAGGTTTAGGTTGGATATTAGGAAAAACTTTTTCACTAGGAGGGTGGTAAAGCACTGGATGGGTTACCTAGGTAGGTGGCGGAATCTCCCTCATAGAATCATAGAATATCAGGGTTGGAAGGGAACTCAGGAGGTCATCTAGTCCAACCCCCTGCTCAAAGCAGGGCCAATCCCCAATTTTTGCCCCAGATCCCTAAATGGCCCCCTCAAGGATTGAACTCCCAACCCTGGGCTTAGCAGGCCAATGCTCAAACCACTGAGCTATCCCTCCCCTCAAAAAGGTTAGTTAAACTAACAGTAATAATTTCTGATAACCCACTACCATCGGACCAGCCATAACCCACTACCATCGGACCTGCCTCCTTAGAGGTTTTTAAGGCTCGGCTTTATAAAGCCCTGGCTGGGATGATTTAGTTGGGTTTGGTCCTGCTTTGAGCAGGGGGTTGGACTAGATGACCTCCTGAGGTCTCTTCCAACCCTGATATTCTATGATTTTATGACCCTGACGACCAGCCCCTCCTCAGTTCCTTTTTACCGCCAGTGACAATCGTTGGAACTGCGATCGCTTGGTTTGCAAGTGCTTCCCTTAGTGTTCTTTCATATAGTTAGCTTATCCTAGTTTAGTTGTAGTTAGTCTTAGTTGTTAGTGTATATATTGTCTATAGTGAGTTTTGGGAGCGGGGTTTCCTCAGACTCCGGGACATGCCGCGAGCCCAAAGCTTTAAACCCTGCGGAACCTGCAGCAAGCCTATGCCAGCGAGTGACCCCCACAACTTGTGTCTGGGAGAGATGCACCAGATAGAAAGGTAAAAGATCTGCAGGGCTTTCTGCCCCAGAACTAAAAAGGAGTGAGATTTCTGATTGAAGCAGTTGTTCATGGAATCTGCCCTTCATCCCCAGTCTGCTGCGGACCGCCAAGACCCCACACCGAGCACGTCTGTAGGGAGTGCCCTGGCATTGGTAGGTGACATGCAGGGGCGGCAGGTTTGTAGAAATGTTGGTGGTGCCCAGAACCCGCTCCCCCAAACTCCGCCCCCCACCTGCCTAAGGCTCTGGGAGGGAGTTTGGGTGGGGGGAGGAGGTCTGGGGTGCAGGTTGGGCTGGGGCAGGGGATTGGGGTGCAGAAGGGGTGAGAGGTTGCGCTCTGGGAGGGAGTTGGGGTGGGGGAGGGAATCTGGGGTGCAGGCTCTGGGACGGAGTTTGGGTGCTGGGTGCAGGCTCTGGGCTAGGGCAGGGGGTGGGTGTGCAGGTGGTGGTGAGGGGTTCAGGTTCTGGGACGGAGTTTGGGTGCTGGGTGCAGGCTCCGGGCTAGGGCAGGGGGTGGGTGTGCAGGTGGTGGTGAGGGGTTCAGGTTCTGGGGCGGAGTTTGGGTGCTGGGTGCAGGCTCCGGGCTAGGGCAGGGGGTGGGTGTGCAGGTGGTGGTGAGGGGTTCAGGTTCTGGGGCGGAGTTTGGGTGCTGGGTGCAGGCTCCGGGCTAGGGCAGGGGGTGGGTGTGCAGGTGGTGGTGAGGGGTTCAGGTTCTGGGGCGGAGTTTGGGTGCTGGGTGCAGGCTCCGGGCTAGGGCAGGGGGTGGGTGTGCAGGTGCTGGTGAGGGGTTCAGGTTCTGGGGCGGAGTTTGGGTGCTGGGTGCAGGCTCCGGGCTAGGGCAGGGGGTGGGTGTGCAGGTGGTGGTGAGGGGTTCAGGTTCTGGGACGGAGTTTGGGTGCTGGGTGCAGGCTCCGGGCTAGGGCAGGGGGTGGGTGTGCAGGTGGTGGTGAGGGGTTCAGGTTCTGGGACGGAGTTTGGGTGCTGGGTGCAGGCTCCGGGCTAGGGCAGGGGGTGGGTGTGCAGGTGGTGGTGAGGGGTTCAGGTTCTGGACAGAGTTTGGGTGCTGGTTCTGGGCTGGGAGTGGGGATGCAGGCTCAGGGAGGGAGTTTGGGGACAGGAGGGGGTTCAGGGGGAGGGGGTGCAGGCTCTGGAACAGAGTTTGGGTGTAGGCTCTGGGCTGGGGCAAGGGGTGGGGATGTAGGAGGAGGTGAGGGGTGCAAGCTCTGGGAGGGAGTTTGGGGGCAGGTGTGGGAAGGGGGTAGGGGTGCAGGCTCTGGGATGGAGTTTGGGTTCTGTGTGCAGGCTCCGGGCTGGGGGTGCAGGTTCTGGGAGGGGGTGGCGGGGTGCGGCGCTTACCTGGGGCTTCTAGGCAGGGTAGGCCGGGAGTCTCCATGTGCTGCTACCCCCAGACACTGCCCCCGCAGTTTCCCACTGGCCTCAGAGGCGCTTGGGGTGGGACACCGACCCACCCCGCCCAGGGGCTGCAGGGAGGGGCCAGCAGGCAGGTGGAGCAAGCAGGCAGGAAGCCGCTCAGCTCTGCTGCGCTGCCGGTGGTGAGTGGGGGCCCTGTGCTGTTTTAAATGGCCCTGGGGATGCGTGGGGGGGCGCCCATGGCAGAAGGCAGGGCCGAGGGAGAGACCCGGCCTCAGACAGTGCAGGAGCCGGGCCCGTGGTGCCTGGGCACCGCGGGCCATGGAACTCGTCGCCCATGGTGACACGGTGCTGAGGAAGCGCTCTAGTCTAAGAGACCCGGCACTGGCGCTCCCTGGCACCTCAGCGTGCACAGACAACCCGGCACCACTCGCACTCACTGGTGCAGTACAAGTGGCATAGAAAAGCCGACAGGGGGCGCTCCCCGGTGCAGAAAACAGTGGCACCTGCAGGCGCAGCACTGGGGCGTTCTGTGAAGGAGCCCTCAGCGTCCAGGCAGCAAGAGTCAGCGCCGTCAACTTCGGTTCCCACGGGGGACTGTCAAGTCTGGCACACGACTCCCAGGATGGGCAGTGCCACGTGGCGGAGTTGGAGTTACCCTCCACCCCAGGACTTAATAGCGATGACAACTCCTCAGCCCCCCGTGATCAGAGATAAGCCCCCCGGTGCTGCCACGACCTGCATCATCTAGAGGCAAGCTGGCCATGACGCAGCGGTCACTCTCTCCTGCCTGGCACCATTCGCCTTGACACCTCTCCAGATCGCCACCCTCAAGGCACTGCTGTCTGGCACCGGACTCCGCAAGGGGTTCCCTGGCACCGGTGGCACGATGCTCCCCAGCACCAACGAGGGAACGGCAGTGATCCCCGGCTCTGAGAGAAGATTGGCACTGACCCTCGGTATCATACTCTCAGTACCAGTTCCTGGCATCAGATCCACGACATCGGATTCCTGATTTCAGTCCCCGGCCCAGGTGTCTCCACACTGGTCCCCTGCATCATCAACTTGCCACAGGTCCCCGGCGCAGCACCATGCGGCACCACTGTGATCATCTCAGTCGAGATCCGTGTCTTTGGACTCGGATGGTGACTCGTACTATTCCCGTCACAGCAGGCATAGATCCAACAAGCGATGGAGGAAGGCACCAATGGCATGGCAATCCCAGTGGCAGCCTCTGGTGCAATGGCCTTTTTGGGCTCCCATTTGGTGGCCTCGGAGCACCGACCACCCAGACAGCCAAGGACCGGCCTATGCCCCATGGTTCTGAGGTGACCGTGGCGCAAGCAACCACCGAGGCAACTCGGTGGCATGACTCATTGCAAGGCCAGGCTACTGTCACCTCAGCTATGGTCACCATAGAGGTCCCAGATGCTGAACAGGAGGAGGTCAGGGAGCTGGAGGGTCAGAAGGACCTCATACAACCTTTGGCCTCCTCATCTTTGTCCCCGGACGAAGCAGTGGTAGGAGCTTCAACCTTGGGGCCCCCCACAATTGACCACAGGGCCCACCAGGACCTTCTACGAAGGATTGCCCGTAACATGGGGTTACAGGTGGAGGAGGTGATGGAACCTGAAGACCCCATGGTTGACATCCTTGCGCCAAAGGGCGTCCAGGGTAGCTCTGCCACTGATAAAAACTATCCAGAGCAATATTAAGACTCTATGGCAGACTCCTGCCTCAATCCCGCCCACCGCCAGGGGCCTAGAGTGCAAGTACTTCGTTCCCTCCAAGGGGTACGAGTACCTGTTCTCTGACTCACAGCCATGCTCCCTCATAATATCGGCAGTGAATGAGAAAGAGAGACGGGGGCAGCAAGGGCTGGCCCCTAAATCCAAGGAGTCTAAAAGGATGGACCTTTTTGGCAGGAAAATATACGCAACTCGTGGGCCTCCATGTTGAAGTTTAAGTAGCTGATTCCACCAGACTCCAGAGCCAAGTTCTCGGCTATCACTGATGAAGGGAAGGCAGTGGTGTGAACCTCCCTCCAGGCTTCATTGGACTTGGCGGACTCAGCTTCCCGCACCCTTTCCTCAGGAGTAGCCATGAGGAGAAGCTCATGGCTACAGGCATCTGGGTTGCCCCCAGAGCTGCAGCAAACTCTGCAGGACCTACCATTTGAAGGCACAGGGTTATTTTCGGAGCAAACAGACTCCAAGCTGCACAGTTTAAAAGACCCCCGGGTGACTATGAAGTCATTAGGTATGCATACCCTGGCAACCCTGTTGGACGCCTTTCTCCCGATCCCTCTTGTGCACAAGCCACTTCTCAAGATCCGCAGAGGCAGAGTGGAGGTAATTCTGGTGGCCCAAGTGTAGCCCGACAACACTGGTACTCCATGCTCCTGGAGCTGTCAGTGGACACTCCAATCAAGTTACCACTGCATTCCGATCTGATCACTCAGGACCTTGGTCACCTTCATCACCTGGACCTCCAGACATAGAATCATAGAATATCAGGGTTGGAAGGGATCTCAGGAGGTCATCTAGTCCAACCCCCTGCTCAAAGCAGGACTAATCCCCAACTACATCATCCCAGACAGGGCTTTGTCAAGATGAACTTAAAAACCTCTAAAGAAGGAGATTGCACCACCTCCCTAGGTAACCCATTCCAGTGCTTCATCACCCTCCTAGTGAAAAAGTTTTTCCTAATATCCAACTTAAATCTTCCCCACTGCAACTTGAGACCATTACTCCTTGTTCTGTCATCTGCTACCACTGAGAACAGTCTAGACCCATCCTCTTTGGAACTCCCTTTCAAGTAGTTGAAAGCAGCTATCAAATCCCCCCTCATTCTTCTCTTCTGCAGACTAAATAATCCCAGTTCCCTCAGCCTCTCCTCATAAGTCATGTGCTCCAGCCTTCTAATAATTTTTGTTGCCCTCCACTGGACTCTTTCCAATTTTTCCACATCCTTCTTGTAGTGTGGGGCCCAAAACTGGACACAGTACTCCAGATCAGGCCTCAGCAATGCCGAATAGAGGGGAATGATTACTTACCTCGATCTGCTGGCAATGCTCTTACTTATACAGCCCAAAATGCGGTTAGCCTTCTTGGCAACAAGGGCACACTGTTGACTCATATCCAGCTTCTTGTCCACTGTAACCCCAGGTCCTTTTCTGCAGAACTGCTGCCTAGCCATTCGGTCTGTAGTCTGTAGCAGTGGATGGGATTCTTCCGCCCTAAGTGCAGGACTCTGCACTTGTCTCTGTTGAACCTCATCGGATTTCTTTTGGCCCAATCTTCTAATTTGTCTAAGTCCCTTTGTATCCTATCCCTACCCTCTAGCGTATCTACCACCTCTCCCAGTTTAGTGTCATCTGCAAACTTGCTGAGAGTGCAATCCACACCATCCTCCAGATCATTAATGAAGATATTGAACAAAACTAGCCCCAGGATTGACCCTTGGGGCACTCTGCTTGATACCGGCTGCCAACTGGACATGGAGCCATTTTATCACTAGCCGTTGAGCCCAACGATCTAGCCAGCTTTCTATCCACCTTATAGTCCATTCATCCAGCCCATACTTCTTTAACTTGCTGGCAAGAATACTGTGGGAGACGGTATCAAAAGCTTTGCTAAAGTCAAGGAATAACACGTCCACTGCTTTCCCCTCATCCAGAGAGCCAGTTATCTCAGCATAGAAGGCAATTAGGTTAGTCAGGCATGACTTGCCCTTGGTGAATCCATGCTGGCTGTTCCTGATCAATTTTCTCTCCTCTAAGTGCTTCAAAATTGATTCCTTGAGGACCTGCTCCATGATTTTTCCAGGGACTGAGGTGAGGCTCACTCGCCTGTAGTTCCCCGGATCCTCCTCCTTCCCTTTTTTAAAGATTGGCACTACATTAGCCTTTTTCCAGTTGTCCAGGATCTCCCCTGATCGCCATGAGTTTTCAAAGATAATGGCCAATGGCTCTGCAATCACATCCGCCAGCTCCTTTAGCACTCTTGGATGCAGCACATCTGGCCCCATGGACTTGTGCTCATCCATCTTTTCTAAATAGTCCTGAACCACTTCTTTCTCCACAGAGGGCTGGTCACCTCCTCCCCATGCTGTGCTGCCCAGTGCAGTAGTCTGGGAGCTGACCTTGTTCGTGAAGATAGAGGCAAAAAAATCATTGAGTACATTAGCTTTTTCCACATCCTCTGTCCATAGGCGCCAACTTTTCCTGGTGCCAGTGGGTGCTTGACCCCCCCCCCCTGTCCCTGGCCCCACCTTGACTCCACCCCTGCCCTGCCTTCTCCCACCCCTGCTCCGCCCCCATTCCAACCCCTTCCCCAAAGTCCCCAGCCCAACTCCGCCCCCTCCCTGCCCCTGTTGGACTTCTTTCCCAAATCCTCGCCCTGGCCCAGCCTCTTCCCCGAGCGCACTGCATTCCCCCTCCTCCCCCCTCCCTCCCAGCACTTGCTGCCGCTAAACAGCTGTTTTGCGGCGCCAAGCACTGGGAGCTAGGGGGAGAAGCGGGGAAGGCATGCTCAAGGGAGGAAGTGGAGGTGGAGGTGAGCTGGGCGAGTAGCTGCCGGTGGGTGCAGAGCACCCACCAATTTTTCCCCGTGGGTGCTCCAGCCCCGGAGCACCCACAGAGTCGGCGCCTATGCCTCTGCCACTAGATTGCCTCCCACACTTTCCTTGACCTTCTTGTTGCTAACATACCCATAGAAACCCTTCTTGTTACTCTTAACATCCCTTGCCAGCTGCAACTCCAAGTGTGATTGGCCTTCCTGATTTCACTCCTGCATGCCTGAGCAATATTTATATACTCCTCCCTGGTCATTTGTCCAATCTTCCACTTCTTGTAAGCTTCTTTTTTGTGTTTAAGATCAGCAAGGATTTCACTGTTAAGCCCAGCTGGTCGCCTGCCATATTTACTATTCTTTCTACACATCGGGATGGTTTGTCCCTGTAACCTCAATAAGGATTCTTTAAAATATAGCCAGCTCTCCTGGACTCCTTTCCCCCTCATGTTATTCTCCCAGGGGATCCTGCCCATCAGTTCCCTGAGGGAGTCAAAGTCTGTCCCTCCATCTCACAGCCTGGAAGCTTCATGGTTAAACCCCATGGAGCTTCTGTGCTCAGAACCAGGAAGGGAGGTCCTACTTGGCAGTAGGAAACCATCTACTAGGACCACATATCTAGCTCAGTGGAAAAGGTCCACTTGCTGGTGTGACCAGCAGCGTACATCTCCACTCCAGGCGTCAGTACCACTCATTCTAGAGCACCTTCTGTACCTGAAACAACAAGGCCTGGCAGTGTCATCCATCAAAGTACATCTTGCTGTTATCTCAGCCTTTCACTCGGGAGCATCTGGCCAATCCGTATTTGCTAACCCCATGGTAAGCTGTTTCCTCAAGGGTTTGGAATGCCTATATCTTCAGACCAGACAGCCTGTCCCAGCATGGGACCTCAATCTTGTCCTCTCCAAATTAATGGGGCCCCTTTTGAGTCAATAGCAACTTGTTGCCTTCTCTATCATGGAAGGTAGCCTTCCTGGTGGCCATCACATCAGCTAGGAGGGTGTCAGAGCTAAAGGCCCTTGTCTCCGATCCACCCTACACGGTCTTCCACAAGCATAAGATGCAACTCAGGCCTCAGCCAGCCTTGCTTCCCAAGGTAGTGTCACTCTTTCATACTAACTAAGACATTTTTCTACCTATCTTCTAGCCTAAGCCTCATGCCAGTAGTCGAGAGCAGAGGCTACACTCATTGGATGTTCAACGAGTGCTAACATTCTACATTGAGCACACTTAGCTGTTCAGGAAGTCAAACCAGCTGTACATGGTGGTAGCAGACCGGATGAAAGCACTCCTGCTCTCATCTCAAAGAATATCTTCCTGGATCATGTCCTGCATCCACACGTGCTACGAGCTGGTCAGGGCTCCAGCCCCAGCTCCTACGGCACACGAGGGCACAGGCCTCGTCAGCGGCGTTCCTGGCCCAGGTCCCAATACAAGAAATTTGCAGGGCAGCAACATGGTCCTCAGTGCATATTTACCTCTCACTGTGCTATCACCCAACATGCCAGAGATGATGCAGCATTCGGCAGAGTGGTGCTCCAATCAGCAATTCCTTAACTCCGACCCCACCTCCAGGGTAGAACTTGGGAGTCACCTGATTGGAATCGACGTGAACAAGCACTCGAAGTAGAAAAAACGGTTACTCATCTTCTCGTAACTGTTCTTCAAGATGTGTTGTTCACATCCATTCCAATACCCACCCTCCTTCCGCTGTTGGAGTAGTCGGCAAGAAGGAACTGAGGGGGTGTTGGGTTGGCAGGGTCATATATTGAGCGCCATGAAGGTGTCACTCCAGGAGGGCTCCATAGCCAACCCGACGGGAGCTGCTAAGGGAAAACTTTCCAACAACTGTGCACGCAGTGTGCGCACACCTGATTGGAATGGACGTGAACAACACATCTCGAAAAACAACCGTTACAAGAAGGTGAGTAACCGTTTTTCCCCCGAATGATGGTAGCTACGTCCATGGAAGCTGCCTTGTCATAGCTGTGTTTGCACTGGAGGTTTTTTCAGGAGAGCTACACTGGTCAGGACTGTGGTTTCTTCACTCCCCTGACCAGCGTTGCTGTATTGATCCAACTTTTCAGTGGAGATCAAGCCAGCCCCAAACACCAAGGGGTGGGGGTGGCAGCATGGATGAACCTGAGATGAAGAGTACACGCTTCCCTTTGACAAGGGTAAGAGCTAAGCCTGTTTCTTTGCCAGCAGCGCTCCACGCAGCCACTCACTGCGAGGCCCTCCCTGCATGAAGGAGCAGGGCCCACCCAAGTCCGTCAGATGGCCCCATCTCGAGAGAGAGCCTGTGTACTAAGAGGGGATGTCTGCTAGTGTGGCGTGGCCAGGCCCTGGCTGGAGAACTGGGGGAGAGGGGGCATGCCTCTGCTCTGCTGCCTTGGAGTCTCTTGCTAGTCTCAGACCTCCCCTCCCTGCTCCCAGAGGTTCTTAGGAGGGCAGTGCAGAAGAGGAGCTGGGAGGCAGCAGAGTGGGGGAGACTGGTGAGGGGGGAGCAGCAGACTCTTTGAGACTCTCTGAGCCCCCTGCAGGCTACCCAAGATGGCCCCCATCGTCAGGACACTTGCCCTGTCCCCCACTCCCACACTGGTGCAAGGCATGTGCCCCCATCGCCCGCTTGCGTAGGGTCTACAGTGTCCCTCATGAACCCACCCCTTGGAGCTGGGCAGATCCCGATGAAGCTCTCTGTAGGCCAGTTCCCAGTTGTGGCTTGCTAAGGGCATGGGTGGGGGGTGGGGGTGTGAAGGAATGGGTGGACCCCCCTGTCAGAGCAGACCTGCCACAGCTCCCAGGCACTGGGCTGCGTCCCTAGGCTCAAACCCTCTGCCCCCACAGTTTGTCTGCTCCCAGAAGAGCGTCTATGGGAGAGTAAGCTGTGTCACCGGCACAGCTCTGGGCCTGAGCGCTTATGGAAGGCCCGGCAGCCCCAGCCCCTGCTTATCACCATGCTGACCCTGCCGCAGCCCCAGAGACCCGCCGGCGTGTCACCCACCAGAGAGCACCCCCCGCCCTTCCATGCCCAGCTGGACGGAGAGCCATACGGCAGCCAGCATGCAGGTGAGGGCGGGGAGCGATCTGGCACCACAGTGGGGGAGCGCCCTCCTGCAGGGGGAATGCACACTCAGGTCAAAGAGACAGGCCAGGCACCTGCCATGGTCCAGAGTGGTCCCCCCCAGTCCCACATTCCAGAGCCTGGCAGAGCTGGGCTGTTCCTGGGAAATTTCTCCCCCCGCCTCCCGAGCCACCAATGCCTGGCAGAGCTGGGCTGTTCCTGGGAAATTCCTCCCCACCACCCCACCAGAGCCTGGCAGAGCTGGGCTGTTCCGGGGAAATTCCTTTCCCCTCAACATGAGGATGGTGGTATTTGGGTCCTATTCATAGGTGCTGAAACAAGGGGTGTGTGTGTGGGGGGGGTGACCGCACCCCTGGCTTGAAGTGGTTTCCATCATGCACAGGGTTTACAGTTTGGTTCAATGGCTCTCAGCACCCCGGCCCCATCCCTACTGCAAGGTAAACACCCCCATGGGATCCGCGTGGGTCCCACTAGGGGTAGCCAGTGGGTGCAAAGTGTGCGAGAGGACTCTCTCTCCCCCATCAGAGAGGGAGCTGACGATCTGTGGTGGGGGAAGGGCAGTGGTGGATTAATGATTTTGCCGCCCGAGGCCCTGAAATAATTGCCGCCCCCCCCCGAGCAGCTCCTGGCCCCCCCGTCGCAGCTCACCTCCGCTCCAACTCTGACTCCTCCACTGAGCGCATCGCCGGGTCCAGCTTCTCCCTGCTCCCTGCCAGTGCTTGTGTGCAAAACAGCTTCGCGAAGGGGGGGAACGTGGCGCGCCCAGGAGAGGAGGCGGGGCCGGGGCGGGGATTTGGGGAAGGGGACCAACGGGGGCAGAGGGGGTGGGGAAGGGGTGGAGTTGGGGCAGGAGTGGAGGGCACGAACTGGCACCGGGGGAAGCAGCTTCTGGCTGCTATTATAAATTTGCCACCCTAGGCCTAGGCCTTGTCGACCTAGGCGTTAATACGCTGCTGGGGAAGGGAGAGGAATCTCTCCAGTCATGGCTGTACCCTGGAAGGGCACTGGGGTCTCCTCTCGCTCACCTCCCACACATCCCGTGGAGCCGCACCTAGAGCCAGAGCAGGTGTTGCTGGATCCTGTTGCTTCTTAGTGCTCTGACCTTTGCCTCTCTTCTGTCTCTAGGCCGCTCAACGTTGGCGCACTCTGCATCCACGGTTGGAGCCAGCCCAAGCAGGTACTGTGCTGGGGCCCACGCCCCCTGCCCCAGCCAGGGCTCCCTACCCTGGCAGGGTAGGTGTGTAGAATGGAGGGGAGGGGGTACCCGAGGTGGAGCCCAGGTTCTATAGTCATATAAATAGGAAGAAAACAAAGAAAGAAGAAGTGGGACTGCTAAAAACTGAGGATGGAGTGGAGGTCAAGGATAATCTAGGCATGGCCCAATATCTAAACAAATACTTTGCCTCAGTCTTTAATAAGACTAAAGAGGATCTTAGGGATAATGGTAGCATGATAAATGGGAATGAGGATATGGAGGTAGACATCACCATATCTGAGGTAGAAGCGAAACTTAAACAGCTTAATGGGACTAAATCGGGGGGCCCAGATAATCTTCATCCAAGAATATTAAAAGAATTGGCACAAGAAATTGCAAGCCCATTAACAAGAATTTTTAATGAATCTGTAAACTCAGGGGTTGTACCGTATGATTGGAGAATTGCTAACATAGTTCCTATTTTTAAGAAAGGGAAAAAAAGTGATCCAAGTAATTATAGACCTGTTAGTTTGACATCTGTAGTGTGCAAGGTCTTGGAAAAAATTTTGAAGGAGAAGGTAGTTAAGGACATTGAAGTCAATGGTAAATGGGACAAAATACAACATGGTTTTACAAAAGGTAGATCATGCCAAACCAACCTGATCTCCTTCTTTGAGAGAGTAACAGATTTTTTAGATAAAGGAAACACAGTGGATCTAATTTACTTAGATTTTAGTAAGGCGTTTGATACTGTGCCACATGGGGAATTATTAGTTAGATTGGATAAGATGGGCATCAATAGGAAAATTGAAAGGTGGATAGGGAATTGTTTAAAGGGGAGACTACAACGGGTCCTACTGAAAGGTGAACTGTCAAGTTGGAGGGAGGTTACCAGTGGAGTTCCTCAAGGATCAGTTTTGGGACCAATCTTATTTAATCTTTTTATTACTGACCTGGGCACAAAAAGTGGGAGTGTGCTAATAAAGTTTGCAGATGATACAAAGCTGGGAGGTATTGCTAATTTAGAGAAGGACAGGGATACCCTACAGGAGGATCTGGATGACCTTGTAAACTGGAGTAATAGGAATAGGTTGAAATTTAATAGTGAGAAGTGTAAGGTCATGCATTTAGGGATTAATAACAAGAATTTTAGTTATAAGCTAGGGACGCATCAACTAGAAGTAACGGAGGAGGAAAAGGACCTTGGAGTATTGGTTGATCATAGGATGACTATGAGCTGCCAATGTGATATGGCTGTGAAAAAAGCTAATGTCGTCTTGGGATGCATCAGGAGAGGTATTTCCAGTAGGGATAAGGAGGTTTTAGTATCGTTATATAAGGCACTGGTGAGACCTCACCTGGAATACTGTGTGCAGTTCTGGTCTCCCATGTTTAAGAAGGATGAATTCAAACTGGAACAGGTACAGAGAAGGGCTACTAGGATGATCCGAGGAATGGAAAACTTGTCTTATGAAAGGAGACTCAGGGAGCTTGGCTTGTTTAGCCTAACTAAAAGAAGGTTGAGGGGAGATATGATTGCTCTCTATAAATATATCAGAGGGATAAATACCAGAGAGGGAGAGGAATTATTTAAACTCAGTACCAATGTGGACACAAGAACAAATGGATATAAACTGGCCACTAGGAAATTTAGATTAGAAATTAGACGAAGGTTTCTAACCATCAGAGGAGTGAAGTTTTGGAATAGCCTTCCGAGGGAAGTAGTGGGGGCAAAAGATCTATCTTGCTTTAAGATTAAACTCGATAAGTTTATGGAGGAGATGGTATGATGGGATAACATGGTTTTGGTAATTAAATATTCATGGTAAATAGGCCTAATGGCCTGTGATGGGTTTTTAGATGGGGTAAGATCCAAGTTACCCGGGAAAGAATTTTCTGTAGTATCTGGCTGATGAATCTTGCCCATATGCTCAGGGTTTAGCTGATCGCCATATTTGGGGTCGGGAAGGAATTTTCCTCCAGGGCAGATTGGAAGGCCCTGGAGGTTTTTCGCCTTCCTCTGTAGCATGGGGCACGGGTCACTTGCTGGAGGATTCTCTGCTCCTTGAGGTCTTCAAACTACAATTTGAGGACTTCAATAGCACAGATATAGGTGTGAGGTCTTTTTTAGGAGTGGTGGGTGAAATTCTGTGGCCTGCATTGTGCAGGAGGTCAGACTAGATGATCATAATGGTCCCTTCTGACCTAAATATCTATGAATCTATGAATCTGTGGGCCTGAGGGGGTCTGACCGCTCAGCACATGCAGTGGCCACACTCCTGCCCCCAGCTTCCCCAGCCCTAAAGAGCACCCCTGCCTGCTTCGCTCTGCAGGGACCCAGCGCCAGCGGGGCTCCTTCGGCTCTGCAGCTGAGGAGGCAGGACCAGAGCAGTCACTGATCAGGGAATGGGGCACTCTGAGCCTTCGACTGGCACGGGGGCTCCATAAAGAAACAGCCCAGGGGTTTCTGTGGGCATACATCCCTTTGAGCGCAAATGTGGGAGGGGCAGATAAGTCTGGGGTCGAGGGGTCGGTCCAGCCAGAGATCCTTCAGGAACCGGAAATCCAGGCCGAGCAAAGCCAGCAAACCTCAGCCAGCAACATGCAAAGGGGAACTTAGCTCTTGGGGGGCTGAGCAGTAGATAGCTGAGGGCATAAAAGCTCCCAAGAGGCAGTCCTCCTTTGAGTGGCTACAGACATGTTTCCACTCAGGCGCGTGAGTGCCCAGCACAGCAAAGCTGGAGAACTTTGTGTAGCAGTACCCGCTGGGGCAGCACATGCGCCCTGTCCCCCTCAGGGCCCCTCCTGAGGCAATATAAGGGCAGTGCCCACCCCCCGCACTCAGTTCCTTCTCACCACCCACAGCCTGATTTGCAGTTTCTCATGGTTATTGCACCACAGCAAGATCACTCTGTGTGCCTTGTAAATAGTTTTAGCCCCATTAGCTACCTAGTTAGTGAGGGTTAGCAGTTCCATGAGTGGCTGGTTAGTTAGTAAGCCTGGCGCTATGCCTTCACCGAATTTTAAGCACTGTCCTTCATGTGGCTGTCCTGTCTAGTGACCACCACATTTGATGCTCGTTGTGCCTGGGAGAGGGGCACAGGAAAGGAAAATGTTTGTTGCTGGACACTTACGCCTGAAGTAACATCTCCAGGAGCCAACCCCAGGAGGATCTGGGAGCTTGCATAGCTCACCTGGCCTCACAAACTGTGTTGGAGCTAGTGTCAATTTCTGATAGACAGCCAGACTCAGGTTCTTCTCCGTGGAGAAGGGACCATTCTCCTTCCTGTAGTCCTCCAAGGAAGAGGGCTCACAAAACTAATCAGAGCCATTCCGGGGCTCAGAGACTCTTCCTTCTCTTCTAGGAGGAGTGTGCGGAGCATTAGCAAGTCTTCTTGAGTGTCCAAAATAGAGCAGGACGAGGACCATCTACCCGCTCCCCAGTACTGAGAAGCAAACTGCCCAGTACCATACCATCAGTTCTGGCAATATCTTCAGGACACATCTGTTGAGTCCGGTGCCAGCACATTGGCACTGACAGTACTGACCACAGGCTTTTCAGGCAGCAGCTGATTTACTCTGCCTCTCTGTCCCAGATTCACCTCTGACACAGGAGTCCTCATCTGTGGGGAAGCCCCCTGCAATCCTGGGCCAGTGTGGGTCAGTTGCTTTCGACTATGGACAGTTACTGGCTTCTCCCTTGTTACCGGTTAAGAAGCGTACCAAAGAGGTGGATCTGGTCCCATCATCAGCACCAAGACATTCTGCTTGGGTACCAATACCATTTTCGGCTCCGACGATAGCGCTAGTCCCAGTCTCCAAACCTTCAGTACCAAGCCATTCTTCGGCTAGGGTACCGATCTCTGCACAGGAATGACAGCCTTTCCCGTACTGCATTTTAGTGCAGCCTCAACTTCCCAAGCAGTACTCATGGCACTGACTACTGTACCATCCTTGGTACCAGTCCAGTCTCCTCACCGGACCTCAAACAGATTGGGGTACTTAGTGGGCTTGGCAGGTTTAACTCATCTGTTCACTATTTGGGGTGTTCCTTGCAATCAGGCTCAGAATCCTTCTCTCTTTCTTCCATCCCCTTCCTCCAGAAGATCATTACCAAGACAACAGCGTTCCCTCAGCAGGGACATGAGTTCTTGGGCCGGTACATACTGGCTTCCTGTACCACATTAATTTCCTCTCTGGCCTCCTTGGAGTGCCCACCACTCTTCAAGATCTCAATCATCAGCTCACTCCAGAGCTGTTGTCCTTCGGTTGTCTCACTTCCTGGACCACCGAGACTGGAGACACAAACTGATACAGCTCCCACTGAGTCTACTACAGCAGAGTGACCCCTTATCACGGGCTCAAGCCTTACCATAGGGGAGCCCATCTGTTCCACTTCCTGTCATCCTCCTCACCAGACGATTCCACCAGAAGACTTTAAGTCTCACCAACACTCCTTAAGGACGATGACTACAGCCTTTCTTCAAGAGCTTCAGACTCTATGCGCTTCAAGGGGCATAGAAGAAGTTCCCCTCCAACACTGGGGGAAAGGGGTTCTACTCAGGTTACTTCTGATCCCCACGTCCAAGGGAGGGCTGACACCTATACTCGACCTCCAAGGTCTCAACAAGTAAACTTTGAGTGATTTACAATGTGCCAAGTTTTTTCTCTCTCACATCAGGGGCACGTCTGTTTATATAAATCCTGACAATACCACTGCAATGTAGTGTGTGAACAAACCAGTTCAACAAACCACTTCAATCTGTTCTGTTGGGAAGTGATAACTTTTTGGCACTTTTGCATCAAGAAAGACTTTACCACAGCTGCCTACATTCCAGGTGCCCAGAATCAATTGTCCAATCAGCTCAGCAGGAATTTCTCCAAGAATCATGAGTGCTCTGTGAAGGTCCATCTTCAGGGACTGGGGCTTTCCATCTGGCAACCTATTTGCAACAAAAGACAAGAAGTGCTGTCAGTTTTGCTCTAGAGCAGGTCACAGTCCAGGCTCTCTGACCAATGCCCTCAACTGAATTGGGGATCAGCCTTCCCCCAATTCTGCTTGTCCCTCAGGTCATTCTCAAAATGAAGCTGGATCAGGCCAAACAGATACTCATTGAACTAGCCTGGCCAAGACAATGTTGGTTCTCCAGCCTTCACAGCCAGTTGGTCCAATGTCCTGTGCCTCTTGCGCTCTTCCTAGACCTACTGTCTCCGCACCATGGCGGCAGTTTGCATCTCATAGTATGAATGCTGCGTGGTCAGATTAAGTGGAAAAGAACTGTTCAGAGGCAGTCCAACAGGTTCTGCTAATAATACGAAGCTATCTACTAGATCAACCTCTTCGGCCAAGTGGAAATGCTTTTTGGGTTTGTCATTGACTTGGGGAATTCGATTGGTACTAGTCTGGATTCAGGACATTTTAGATTACCGGTTACATCGTAAACCATGGGGCCTGCTCTCAGCCATTGAGGGTCAACTTGGCACCAATCTCAGTGTTTCATTCCCTGATCCACGGGAAGTCGGTATTTTCCAGCCCCATGGTTGTTAGATGTCTGCAAGGTGTTGTTTGCCTCTTCCCACCTATAAAGAAGGGGTTCCCCTGTTGGAACTTAACACTGTGCTTGCTGCCCTTACAGGGCCGCTATTTGAGCCTCTAGCAACCTGTACTCTGTGCTTCCTTTGCCAAAAGACCGCCTTTCTTATTGCTATAACATCAGCAAGGAGGGCAGGTGAACTCAGGCCCTAATGACAGGACCTCCAGACATTCAGCTAGTGAAAGACAGAGGAGCCTTAAGGCCACATCCAAAATGTTTGTCTAAAGTTTCACCACGTCACCTTAACCAAACTATACAGTTGCCTGTATTTTTCCTAAGCTGCACTCCAGTGCAGATGACCAGCACCTTCCTATGTTGCATGTAAGACGAACCTGGCTTTCTGTCTGGATGGGACTAAGCCAGTTTTATTATCACTGCGGCGTGATGTCTCCTGTGCAGACCAGACGAGCGGTCAAGTGGTTTCGGTGCAGACAGTTTCCAGACAGATTACTTCCTGCATTACCATAGGGTGTAGCAAACACCAGGCTGCCTTAGTGGCATTTCTCAGGGTTGTTCCCATATTAGATATATTCAGGGCTGCTACTGAGTCTTCCGTATCCAACTTTACCAAACTACACGGTCAGGAAGGCTTCTAGGGCAGAAGTGAGCTGTGGAAGAGCAGTTCTGCAGTCACTATTTAAATAGGTTTCAGAGTAACAGCCGTGTTAGTCTGTATTCGCAAAAAGAAAAGGAGTACTTGTGGCACCTTAGAGACTAACCAATTTATTAGAGCATAAGCTTTCGTGAGCTACAGCTCACTTCATCAGATGCATATCGTGGAAACTGCAGCAGACTTTATATATACACAGAGAATATGAAACAATACCTAATACCAGGTATTGTTTCATATTCTCTGTGTATATATAAAGTCTGCTGCAGTTTCCACGATATGCATCTGATGAAGTGAGCTGTAGCTCACGAAAGCTTATGCTCTAATAAATTGGTTAGTCTCTAAGGTGCCACAAGTACTCCTTTTCTTTTTACTATTTAAATAGACGCCGAGCCACTACTGCTTGCAAGTCACCCAAGTGGTCTACACATCTGCAACCACTGGGAGAAGAAATGGTTACTCATGGTTACAGTTACTGTTGTTCTTTGAGAGGTGGGTGCAGTCGTGTACTCCCCGGCATGCCCTCGGGTCCCTCTGCATCGGAGTCTCCAGACAAATGGCTGCCAGTGTGAAGGAACTGACGGGGACTGGGCTGGGGTCCTGGGGGTGCGTGCGGTACCCCAAGGGGCTTTGCTACACCGAGTTCTCTGGCTTTGGGGCACTGGGCGTGCCCACCTGAGTGGAATGTGTGTCTGCCCCCACCCCTCGCAGAACAATGGTCGGAGTGCAGGTAAGGAACGGTTTTCCCTGTAAGCCAGTCAGAAGCCAGCGGGAGCTGGGAGAGGGATCAGAGTGCCGTGGATACTGGGCTTCGTTTTCCCCGGCCACTTGCAAAACCCTAAGAACCAGCTGACTAGAAAATGAGGTCATTTGCAGCAGCTGGATCCTGGGAGCTGCTTAGCCAAATGACACCAAATTTGCAGCACAAACTCTACCCCAGCTCCTCAGTGGGCATGGCAGCTTTCAAGACAATCTGAGCATGTGTGTGGATTGTAGAATAAATGGACCAGGGCTTTTAACTGACCAGCTGTAGCTGTAGGGGTCCCAGGGATTCCTAGTCCAGGCTGTCATGTTGGTGAGGGTGAGCTTGCTACTGAGCTGCGCTCTAATGGGTGAAATCTGGGGGAGCCCTGCCTGAGGCAGCCCTGGGTTAGGCTAGGGAGCCTTCTCCCTGGGGAGTTTTCTGGGAAGGGGGGGGCTGAGCCCTGCCGCTGTGACTTTTGTCTCTAATCTGCCTCCTCCCTCTGCAGTGCACAGTGAGAATGGGGGGGCCTTGTTCCTGGGATCAGAGATGCCCCCTGATGCACCAGTGTAAGGGGGGAGCAGAGAGGCAGCGTTCAGTGGTATGAGCACAGAACAGCTTATTACACTTCCACTCTGAGCCTCAGCTTCCTGCTCCAGGGGGTGCTCACTCTCTGCCCGCCCCCCTGCTATCTCCAGAGGGATGGGGCTATCCCCACAGGAGCCCCTTCCCTCTGGCTCAGCGGCATTGCCAGGTTAACAGCTGGACAGGGCTGGGAAGGGCCAGAGCCTGACCTGAGGCAAGGACTGGATCCCTGCTGAGCTGGGGCATGTAACAGTGACGCTGACACCTCAGAGTCTTCCTGGAAGCGGGGGGAGTGTTGGGGGGGCATTGGCCGTGGGGGCCGTGGGAAGAGCGGGCACACAGGGGAGGGGACATGATGGAGAGATGGCGACCCAGGTTGTCAAGGGAATGGGGCAGGGATGGGCAGAGCCCCTGGAGTGGTCTGGGAAATGGGGGCAGGGGATGGGGTGGCAAGGGAGCTTGTGGGAGGCCCGAGGGAATGGGGACAGCACTTCTTGGGGGAATGAAGTAGGGCCATGATGGAGCTGGGGAAAGGCCCAGAGGGGAGGGGCACAAGGGACTGGAGAGAGAGCAGCTTACGGTGGGAGGAGAAAGGAGCTTGAAGGTAAGAGGTTGATGGTTGGGACAGAGGTGGGGGATATGGCAGAGAGGATGGGCTCAGACCCAGCAGCCCCAAGGCCTGAGTGAGCCCAGCTGTGTCTGTCCCTTAGGTCTGTGTGGTGGGGCCCCGAGCAGCCCACTGTGACTCTACTGCTGAGCAGAAACCTCTTCCGGAGACCCCAGGTCCCTGGCCAGAGCGTGCCCGTTGGATCCCACAAGCTGAAGCAGAGCCAATCGCAGCACCTTCTGCCTCCCAGACGAGTCACATGGAGCCTGCTGGAGCTCCAGCCCCCCTGCATGGAGCCAGAGAGCCGCAAGAGCCCCTCCTGGCCCCAGTAAGGGGCTGCAGGGCTGGGCCTCTCCTTGCCAGAGCCCCCTCCCTGCATTGGCAGGCTAATTAAAGGGCTTTGGAACAGTCATCCGGGCTCCCTCCCTGAAAGGGGCTGTGAAGATCAGCGTGGGGCAGGACCCCTCTGATGACTGTCTCTGAGAGCTGCCGGCGGTGGGCAGAGGAGCCCCACAGGCTGCTCAGGGCTCCAGTGGGGGCCTGGCTGTTCAGAGTGCAGGCTGACTGCGCCATGAGCGTTGCACCGTGGCCTTTCCTTGTGTTGGCACAGAACCCCGGCCGGCCGGCATGCGGCAGGTACCACGCACACACGGCTGTTAACAGCCCACAGGCTGGGAGAGCAGCTGTCAGCCCACAGCCCCAGCGCCGACTGGCTGTGTTTGTCTCTCGCTGCACTGTCCCCGTCTTCTGCAGGGTGTTGGCTCCATCTGGCCCAGCCCATCAGCACTATGGCCTTGGGCCTGCCCTTCCCTGTTCTGCCCGTATCCTGGGTCCACCAGGGCCAGGCTTCCGAAGCACCGTTCTCCCTCTCCGCTCCCGGGGGGCACGTGGCATGGTGCCATCGGGCCGTCCTGATTGTTAAAATATCTACTATGCTTTCTCAAAGCAATGATGCAGCCAGGGGCAGCCTGGGTCAAAGAGAAAACGACCCCGGAGAAACTGGGCGTGGAGTGTTATTTCAGCAGGGCCAGGGCATGCCTGGTTGCCAGCAGTAACCTGGTCAGATACCTTCATTAAAGAGTCCGGAGGTCACTGCAGGCTGGTCATTTCTTGCAGACGGCCGCAAGCTGGGCTCTTCTCAGGGCTGGGGGGAGAAGGGGCGATTGGCCTCCAAAGCCTCTCTGAGGTGCCGAGATGGGGGCTCTGCACCCCCCTGCAGGCTGCATGAGAGGCATTGCAGGGCTCACAAGGAGTGAGCCTGTGCCCCCCTCGGGTGGAGGAAAGGGAGGTGGCCCAGGAAGATACCCCTAAGGTCCGTGAGGGGCTGCCCACCTGCAGTGGTGGCAAATGCCCAGGAACCGGGCTCTCCCCTCCCACAGACCTTGAGGAGCAGGAGCGTCCAAATTCGAGCTCTTCAAAAAGCAAGGAACGTCCTAGACAAACGTGCGAGGTGCAGGCAGGGCAGTAGCTGGGAGGCGTCTCCCAGCAGAGGAGCCACTGAGACGGCGCGACGGAAATGAACAGAACCTGCCTCAGGCAGCTCGGGCCCCTGTTGCTGGGCGTGGCCAGGGCAGAGCTGGGCGGTGTGGCGGGGCTCAGGCTGGGGCAATCTGCAGGGGCAGCAAAGGGACCGCACGTGCTCCTGTGCTGTCAGTGCCTGGGGTAGGGCTGTCTGTGCCCCCAAGGAAGGCGAGGGCTTCCAGGCCCTGCCCCTCCCCTCGAGCAGCTGGAGACACATGGGAGCCAGGCAATGCCATCACCCCAGGCACTGGGGCTGGGGGCGGGGAGGGCAGGGAACTGGGACGCTGAAGTGGAAGCAGCCACCTCAGGGCAGCCAGGGGATCTGGCCAGGTGTGATGGATCCTCCGTGCTCAGGGAAAAGCTACAACAGGGGCTGATGTGCACAAAGCTTCAGGGGCAGGGGGACTGGCTGCAGGGAAAGGCCTCCCCTCCCCCACATATCCAACCAGGGCTACAGGGGAGCCAGCCCCCCCACCCCATATCACTCTGCTCCCCCACACCCAGCCAGGGCTACAGCCCCACCCTACCACTCAGCCAACCCCAGCTAATGCTATCAGGGAGCCAGCCCCGCCCTGTCATTCTGCCCCTCCCCAGCGAGGGCTACAGGGGAGCCAGGCCCCCCCACATGACTCTGCCCCCCACTGGGTTTTCCAACTTTTTAATTACACAAAACCAAACTCCCTTGCCCCACCCCCTTGCCTGAGGTCCCGCCCCACCACTTCTCTGAGGCCCCGCCCCTCACTCATTCTATCCCACCCTCACTCACGTTCACTGGACTGGGACAGGAGGTTGGGGTGCAGGAGGGGGTACAGACTCCAGTGTGGGGCCAGAAATGAGGGGTTCAGGGTGCAGGAGCAGGCTCAATAAACCCTCCTGTTTTACACTGGCTGAGAGTCACTCCAGACTAGAGAACAGGGGGCATTATTGCCTCTGGGAGTGGAGGCCACGAGGGTCCAGAGTGAGTGGACTCCCTGAGGGGGCCCACGGCAGAGACAGGCTCAGAGAGGTGCGGTTCTAGGAGGTGGTGGGGCCTACGGCTTAACCCCCAAGAAAGAGTGGACGCCTGAGAAGGGCTGTCGCACTGAAGGGGGTTCCCCCCACGCACCGTACGGCGCTGGGAGAAAGCACGAGTCCTGTGAGTCCGTGACAACCTGGTAGGAGCAGACGGTTGGTGGACGCACCCTGTAGACATCTGGCTGCCAGCGCAGGTGCTTTGCAGTGAGTGTCTGCCAGCGATAGAACAAGGGAATTGAAGGAACCAGCAAGGAAAGGGCCTACAACCAGCTCCCTACAAGGGGTCTTGCATGTCTGTGCAGGGAGAGAGGGGTGAGCATTGGGAGGCTCACCCAGGAGCTGCTGATTGCCTGGATGGTAGAGAATGACCAGTCCTAGGAGCAGGTTCTAGATCCCAGCGGGGCTCCCGGGATGCCCGGAGAGTCTGGGAATAGCAGGGGGTGGTTGGGGTAGTGGCAGGGGTCCACTGGACCCAGCTCCACAGCCAGGAGGGGGCTTCCCATCTGGGTTCCCCCCAGTGGATGTGTAGAGTGAAGGAGCTGGAGCTGGAGGAGTGGCGGCTAGCTGACCGCTTGGAGCAGTGAAAACATGAGCTGGAGTTAGAAGAGAGGCAGGCCAAGAGGACCTGCTGTGGGGTAAGTGGGGAAGGACCCCAAAATGCCAATTCGGTAGGAACCCTAGATTCCTCTTCGAGCGCTGTCCCTGTGGGTACTCCACTTCCGGAGCCATCAAGCGGAGATTTTTGCTAGCACAATAGCAGTCTCGCGGCACCGCCGGTGCCTCTTCTAGCACGCACACACCCCGACCCCTGCAGTTCCTTCTCAACGGCCCCAGCTTGAGACGGAGTCCGTTAGCGGTGTCACTATGAACATTAATATCGAGTTGTTAGATGGCTACTTTAACCCTCTTTATTCACAGTTCTTAGTTTAGTTAGCGTTAGTTACATTTAAAAAAAACCCTTTTGCGTCCCGAATTTCCCAATAGGGACGCCTTAAATATGCCTGGATCCCCAGGTTTTAAAAGGTGTGCGTCTTGCAAGTCTGCAATGCCAGTATCTGACAGGCACTCCCTTTGTGTCCGATGCTGGATGAGTCGCACATGCCACAGAAGTGCGCTAACAGCAGCAATCTGAAGGACAGGGCAAAGAGAGATCAGGATCTCCGACTAAAACTCATTTTAATGGAGAAATCCTTAAGCGTCTGGGTGCAGGGAGCTGTGTTCATGCACAAACAGGAGTGAGATGGGAGCCACAAACCCCGCCCCGTGTGTCTATACCCTGCCGTTAGTGCCCAGCCCCAGGGCTAACAGACACATCACTGCATGTCAGGGAACCTGTGGGCTGGGTTCTGATCCCACCCCCTGGGATCAGTCCGGAGTCACCTCTGACTGCAGTGAAATGAAACTGATTACAGGTAAAATCTCACTCTCAGAGATGTTCCAATAAGCTTCTTTCACAGACTAGACTCCTTCCTAGTCTGAGCCCAATCCTTTCCCCTGATACAGTCCTTTGTTAGTTCCAGCAGACATCTTAGGTGTTAACTAGGGTTTTCACATGACTGGCTGCCCTCTCTGTCCTGCTTCACCCCCCTTTTATAGCTTTGGCACAAGGCGGGAATCTTTTGTCTCTCTGGGTCCCCACCCCTCCTTCTAAATGGAAAAGTACCAGCTTTAAGGTAGATTCCAGTACCATATTACATTGTCTCATAGAATATCAGGGTTGGAAGGGACCTCAGGAGGTCATCTAGTCCAACCCCCTGCTCAAAGCAGGACCAATCCCCAGCTAAATCATCCCAGCCAGGGATTTGTCCTGTGAGACCTCATTCTTCATTACCCACGGGTTGGCCCACAGGTACACAGGAAGGCTTGCAGGAAAATAAACCATTTACAACCAGTTGTCCTAGTCAATGGGAGCCATCAAGATTCTAAGCCACCATTAATGGCCCACACTTTGAATAATTACAATAGGACCTCAGAGTTATACTTATTTCTAGCTTTAGATACAAGAATGATACATACATACAAATAGGAGGAATATATTCAGTAGGTTATAACCTTTGTAATGATACCTTACAAGAGACCTCTTGCATGAAGCATATTCCAGTTACATCATATTCACACTCACAAGCATATTTCCATAAACAGATGGAGTGCAACGTCACACCCCCCATGGACACAAGCCCTGGCATCAGATTCCCTCCATGGGCACATGCCCCAGTCTCAGATCCACTCCCCACCCCTCCGGACACATGCCCTGGCTGTCTCCAATACTCAGTGAGGAAGAGGACGGTGAGAGCAGATGCCGTGATGCGGCAGCAAGGGGCCCCACAGCACTGCCACCAACACCCCAGTGCCCAGCTCCACCCAGCCCCGAATAAAGCCCTGAGCCAGGGTCTGTACCTACAGGAAGCCGATGATACCTCATTTCTTCCTGCATCTCTCACATATTGTCTCTAATCTGCAGGGCCAATCTAGCATGGCCAAAGTATGCAGAGGTCCATGCAACATGCAGAAAACCCTGGGACCTGGGACCCTGGCCAAGTGTCATGCTGTGATGATCTGGGTGTTTCCCCTTGTTACGTTGTACGTGAGCCTATTTGAGTGTTACTGTTTTGCAGGAACACTGTGATTACCCTCAGTTCACCAATGCCCAGGTGGTGGGAATAAGGGCGTGTGACTTTTGCTGAGACCCTCAGGGGCAGGTGAGGCTGCTCCAGCTGCCTGCACCTGCACGTAAGTGGTGGCCAATGCCCTTCCTAACCTGAGAATCAGGAGTGAGATGCAACACTTTGCTCGGGAAGCAAGACAAACACCGGAGGAGGGGCAATGGGCATATCGGAGGTCCCCCACCTCTGCTCATCCTCATTGATCTCCTGCAGTTTGCTCTTCATTTCCTGGCTCAGCTCTTCATGATCCCCCAGGCCAAAGTGGTTCCTGCAGATCCCAGTGTGGGGAACAAGTTCTGCTGGCGGCCAGGTGCTCCATAGCCGAGGCGCTGGAGAGGTGCATGACTTGGACATTAAGGTCCTGCCACTGGCAAGGCGGCCAGAGGGGTAACAGCTGGTGGGGGGCCAGAGGGGTGGTGACAGAGGCTGGGGGGGGGCGGCCAGAGGGGAAGCAACAGCTGGTGGAGCGGCCAGAGGGGTGGCGATGGCTGGTGGGGGGCCAGAGGGGTGGCAATAGTGATGGCTGGTGGGGGGCCAGAGGGGCGGTGATGGTGATGGTGATGGCTGGTGAGTGTCCAGAGGGGCGGTGATGGCTGGAGAGGTGGCCAGAGGGGTAGTGATGGCTGGTGGGGGCCAGAGGTGCAGCGATGGCTGGCGGGGGGGCCAGAGGGGTGGTGATGGCTGGTGGGGGGCCAGAGGGGCGGTGATGGCTGGAGGGGCGGCCAAAGGGGTAGTGATGGCTGGTGGGGGGCCAGAGGCGCGGCGATGGCAGGCAGGTGGGGGGTGGCCTATTTTCCGAAGCAAGGCAGCTCTCGAATGGCAGGTAGGACTGTTCACCGGGACCTCTCTGCAAACTATCAGCCCTGCACAAGGCAAAATTATCTTCTGAATACCGTTTACCGAAGGGCGCAAGGCACCTGAGCGGTTCCACGGTTCCCTTTTTGCAGACCTACCAATGCTGACCCAGTCTGGAGTCCACCTTGCCGGGCAGGAGGAAGCAGGTGCCCGCTTTGGACTCTTCACCGCTTGCAAGAGCACCTCCAACTGTTTCTCCTTCAGCCTCCTCCTCTTCTCAGCTGGACGCACGGCTCCTCCACTCGCCCGGCGAGCACCCATCATTTGGTCCTGAACATGCGGGACGCAAAGAATGTTCCCCGCCCTGGCTAAAAACCAAGCATGTCATCTGCAAACCATGATGAACACAGGATCCCAGTCCAGGCAGCAAACACAAGCAGCCTGAAATCACAGGGATACAGTTACATTATAGGGGAGGAGAGGGGAGTGTGTGTGTGTGTTGGGGGGGGGGGGTTGTGAAAAAGCCACAGTAATCTGTAACATATGCCAGACTCTTAACAGAGTTAGGTTTCTCTCTGTCTCTCTTAAATACTTCAAATCCACTGAAAATCTATACAGGAACTGGGAAAAAAAATAAACTAAAAGAGATGGGAGGGGGAAAAAATCAATGTTCCATGTAACAGAAGAATTGCAGAAAACAGGTTACCGGGGCAGGGGGCGGGGGCAGGACTTGAGCCAGTTGTCTGTTGTTTTGTTGAAGAAAACCCTAAATATTGAACCAGAGACCGTATCTGGCAGATCGGTTACAACGTACCTTTTTGTGTGGACACCTCTTCCCCGATATAACGCAGTCCTCGGGAGACAAAAAATCTCACCGCGTATAGGTGAGACTGTGTTATATCGAACTTGTTTGGCCCCTCCGTTCCATGTTCCCTGACCACCCCCTCCAGAGACCCCCATCCCTAATCACCCCCAGGACCCCACCCAACCCCACCCCCCGCTCCCTGTCCCCTGACTGCTCCGATCCCTATCCACACCTCCCGCCCCCTGACAGGCCCTCAACGGCAGCGGCGGGAAGTGGAGCAATGTGGCCCCAGCCCGCTCCACTCTGCCACCTCCCAGCCGCGGCGCTCCGCTTCTCGCCGCCGGTGAGTGCAGGGAGGTTGGGGAAAGGACGCCCCCTGCACTCACCTGTGGCAGGAAGCGGAGTGACGTGGCCCCAGCCCGCTCCACTTTCCTTGCCCCAGCCCCGAGCGACACGGCTGGGGCTGGGGCGAGGGAAACGGAGCTGGCTGCTCCCGGCCCCCTGCTAATCCCCCAGCCACTCTGGGACTGCAAGGTCCCCAAGAGTGCCCCCCCCCAGCTCCTGCCTCACAGACTCTGGGGGGGGGGATGCCCCTGACCGCGCCCGAGACCCTCTGACCCTTCTCCAATGCCACGGCCCAAACCGCTTAACAGGCTGCTTAGAGCAGCGTGTCGGAGCTTTACCGCATTGTATGCAAACCCGCGTTATATCGGGTTGCGTTATGTCGGGGTAGAGGTGTACTTAGGTTACTACTAAATAATGGAATTTTTATACAAAACCTCCTCTGAAATGGGATTGGCATGCTCCGGGCTCGGCTGTTGGCGGCGGGCGGTGCCTGTGAAATGGGATTGGCACGTTCTGGGCTCGGCTGTTGGCGGCGGGCGGTGCGTGTGAAATGGGATTGGCGCGTTCCGGGCTCGGCTGTTGGCGGGGGGCGGTGCCTGTGAAATGGGATTGGCGTGCTCCGGGCTCGGCTGTTGGCGGCGGGCGGTGCGTGTGAAATGGGATTGGCGCGTTCCGGGCTCGGCTGTTGGCGGGGGGCGGTGCCTGTGAAATGGGATTGGCGTGCTCCGGGCTCGGCTGTTGGCGGCGGGCGGTGCGTGTGAAATGGGATTGGCACGTTCCGGGCTCGGCTGTTGGCGGGGGCAAGTGCCTGTGAAATGGGATTGGCATGTTCCGGGCTCGGCTGTTGGCGGAGGGGCGATGACTCTGAAATGGGATTGGCGCGTTCCGGGCTCGGCTGTTGGCGGAGGGGCGATGACTCTGAAATGGGATTGGCGCGTTCCGGGCTCGGCTGTTGGCGGAGGGGCGATGACTCTGAAATGGGATTGGCGCGTTCCGGGCTCGGCTGTTGGCGGAGGGGCGATGACTCTGAAATGGGATTGGCATGTTCCGGGCTCGGCTGTTGGCGGAGGGGCGATGACTCTGAAATGGGATTGGCGCGTTCCGGGCTCGGCTGTTGGCGGGGGGCGGTGCCTGTGAAATGGGATTGGCGCATTCCGGGCTTGCTGTGAAAAGCAGAGCAGCTTTGTTATGTTTTGCGACTTGGCGGCCCCAGGCCCAGGACTGCCCCAAGATGGACTTGGCTGAAAGTCACTGATTTCCATGCTAACAAGTTCTGTTCCACACTGTGTTCCTGTCAACTAATAAGCCTTCTGTTTTACCGGCTGGCTCAGAGTGCAAAGTGGTGGTCCAGCCCAGGGGTCCAGTCCAGCTGGACCCGCTGCAGGAAGTGCATGGACCGGGAGGCTGAATGCTCCGAGGTCAGACCCAGGAAGGCCATAGCCGAGGAGGTTTCTTGCCCTGGACTGCGTGCCCTGATGGGAGTCATGCTAGTCATGACTGACTTCATACAGGGCAGTTCCAGAGCATCGGGGCTGTGACTCTGTGACAACTGGTTGCATCTCCCTCCTGGTTCTCAGTAGGGTGACCAGACAACAAGTGTGAAAAATTGGGACGGGGCTGGAGGGTAATAGGAGCCTATGTAAGAAAAAGACCCCAAAATTGGGACTGTCCCTATAAAATTGGGACATCTGGTCACCCTAGTTCTCAGGTTAGGAAGGGCATTTGCCATCGCTTTCCTGCAGGCAGCTGGAGCAGCTTCACCCGCCCCGAGGGTCTCAGCAAAAGTCTCACACCCTTATTCCCACCACTTAGACATTGGTGATTTAGAGAGGCTCACGTACAACATAACAAGGGGAAAAACCCACCCCATCACACATGCAACTCCCAACTTGTCCATGTCTTTGTGGGGAGGGGACAGGTCACTGTCAATATACCCTGCAGCATTCGGGAAGGTGCACTGGGGTGGGAGCCACCACGGGGTCTGGTCTTCAATCTTCAACTGACTGCAATTTCCATGCAGAGTCCCCCTCCCTTCTTCACTTACATTCTGAGTTCAAACCCGGCTGGTGACTCATGTAGGTAAAATTAGTACGTGATCATGCAATTAAAAGATGGTGTTGTAATGCACTTGGCCAAGTGCGCAGTTAAGGTTGTTCAGGAAACTAGAACTGCGACAATTGCTGATTCCGGAGGGTTTGACTCTGCAGCCTTCTCTCTCAGCCTACAAACCTGCCCACATGTTACATGAACCGTGGTACTGTGGGAGGAGCAGGCATGATGGGGAACACCTGGGTTTGCTGCCCCTTATGCCATAGCTGAATGATGAGGACGGCTTTGCACGAAAATGCCTGGTTACAAGGATCTTTTCTCAGTGTGTGAATTAAATCAGCTAGATTCAAAAGAAAATTGGAGCAAGAGAAATTCCATCCCATGCTCCCAATGGGTCACCAGTCAAGAAGGAAACAGGGACCTTCTAATGCCCCTGCAGGGACCCTCCCCCCCGCTGAAGGAGACACTGTTAGTGGTTATGTGGCCAGGCCACTAGAGAGGGATGTGACACAGGCTTTGTTTATATAAGTGTTGCCTAGAGGACAGTAGAAAGTTGGGGATCAGGAAGTTTTGGCTCTACCCCTAGCTCTGGGAGGGGAGTGGGGACTAGTGGCTAGAGCAGGGGGCTGGGAGACAGGACTCCTGGAGTCATTGGGTGGCGCCCGTCCATTGTTCTAACACAGCAAGTAGGATTGCCAACTTTGTACTTGCACAAAACGAGCACCCTTGCCCCGCCCCCTGCCCTGCCCCTTCTCTGAGGGGATGAAGGCTCTGACTGGGGGTGCTGGCTCCGGGGTGGGGCCGGGAATGGGGGGTTTGGGGTGCAGGAGAGGGCTCTGGGCTGGGGATTGGAGTGCGGGGGAGAGGGGAAGGCTCCAGCTTGGGGTGCTGGCTCTGGTGTGGGGCTGGGGATGAGGAATTTGGGGTGCAGGAGGGTGCTCCAGGCTGGGGCCAGGGGTTCAGAGGACGAGAGAGGGATCAGGGCTGGGGCAGGGGTTAGGGCGCGGGAGTGGGTCGGGGGGGTAGGCTCTGGGCAGCGCTTAGCCTCCGGCTCTATAATGTGGAGGTAGGGCCAGGGGGCTCTGGGCGCTGCCCCGCCTGCAGGCGCCGCCCCCGCAGCTCCCATTGGCCGCGGTTCCCGACCAATGGGAGTTGCAGAGCCGGCGCTTGGGCGGGGGCAGCGCGCGGAGCCCCCTGGCTGCCCCTACACCTGGGAGCCGGAGCGGGGACGTGCCGCTGCTCGCGGGAGCCGCGCGGAGCCAGGGCGGGCGGGGAGCCCGGCTTAGCCCCGCTGCGGGGCAGACCGGAGCCGCCAGGCCCCTCTTCCCCCGGCCGTCCCGGTCGCCCGCCCTGGGAGCCCCGCCCCCCCCACGTCATTCCGAGATGTCCGCCCCGCCTCCGAAAGCCCCGATTGGACCATTTAAGAAAGCGGGAAATGACGATAGCCGATGGGGCGGGGGACCGGAAGTGGAAGAAACGGTACCCGGAAGTGGCCGTCCACCCTTTTGCCCTTTTCGGTGCCGGTCACGTGGGAACGGCGCGGTGACGTACCCGGCTCGGCTCGGCTCGGCATGGCGGACACGGCCTCGCAGGTGCTGCTGGGCTCCGGCCTCACCGCGCTCTCCCAGCCGCTCATGTACGTCAAGGTGCTGGTGCAGGTGAGAGCGGGCCGGGACCCCGCCCCCCGGGCTCCCCCCAGCCCCCCCGCCGCGCGCCGAGCTGCCCCCCCCCGGCCCTCCCCCGCGCGCAGCGACTCCCCCCCTCCCCCGCGCGCCGAGCTGCCCCCCCCGGCCCTCCCCCGCCCCCCGGGCTCCCCCCAGTCCCCCCGCCGCGCGCCGAGCTGCCCCCCCCGGCCCTCCCCCGCCCCCCGGGCTCCCTCCCCCCGCCGCGCGCCGAGCTGCCCCCCCCCCGGCCCTCCCCCGCGCGCCGAGCTGCCCCCCCCCCCCCGGCCCTCCCCCGCGCGCCGAGCTGCCCCCCCCCCCCCGGCCCTCCCCCGCGCGCCGAGCTGCCCCCCCCCCCGGCCCTCCCCCGCGCGCCGAGCTGCCCCCCCCCCGGCCCTCCCCCGCGCGCCGAGCTGCCCGGGGCAGGGCGCGGCTGGGCCGGTTCCCCCCGGTCTGCGCCGGGCGGTGGCTCCGCGGGGCGCTTGGCCCGCCCCAGCCTCTGCTCCGCCGCTCCCCGGGCCGGCGCCCCAGCCCCCGGGGCTGCGCGGTCCGTGGCCGGCCACCAGCGGCGCCGCGAAGCCTCCGCCCAGCCCCGGGGGTTCAAAGCCCGATCAGCCAGTCGGGGCCGGGAGGGACGCTGCCCTGCCGAGCAGCCCCGGGCCGATCCGTGCGGCAGCTCCCTGCCGGCTGTGCAGGCCCCGGTGCCCACTCACAGCCCAGGGAGGAGCCCCGTTCTCTGCTCTCCCTGCCAGCCGGTATGTCTGTGCAGCACCTAGCACGGCCGGGGGGCGCGGGCTGCGACAGAAATTATCCAGACCCAGGACTCAGCTCCCCGCAGCTGCCTCCCATACGGAGCCTGGAGAATGCCAGAGCCACTGATCCCAGAGTACCCAGGCAGAGTCCATAACTGCCCCCCCTTTGAAGCTACCACGACTCTCTCCTGCCCCCCGCCCCCACCCGCCCACGATCCCCGGTTTGCTCAGGCCACAGTGAGAGCACCCAGCAGTTGCTGAGACCATTTACTCCTAGAGAGGTTGAAACCACGGCACAGAAACCCAGGGACCAGGAGAGCTCCGCACAGCCCCATGAAGCAGAATCCACTCAGTCACAGGGAGGGGTTTCTGTCCCTGGCTCCCAAGGCAGAGTCCTTGCTTGGGGAGCCACTGCCAGGAGGGGGCGGGGAAGACGTCTTTCTCCAGTGCAGGATTTCGGCCTTGCTGGGGAAGGTGGCCGGGCAGGAGCCCTTGGGACCGGTACATAGCTCTCTCCTATTGTAGAAGAAATGCCTCTTTCTGGGCTTTGCTGCCATCAGACACTCAGCAAACTGCCTGTCGCACTCGCAGGCCATCCTGCCGCAGACGCTCTGAGAGCGGCACTCTGTCCCTGATGGGCTACATGCAAACTCATAGGGCTGCCACTTCACTCTCCCCCGGCACTCTAAGGAGACCCTGGCGTGGCGGTAGCAGCAGTCATGGAGGAAGCAACACTGGTCCACTGCGTCTCGGGGTGTCCCGGAGCCCCCGGTTCCACAGTAGCACCCATACAGGTTGAGAGCAAACAGCGGGGTCCGCAGTCTCTGCCGGTAACACCACAGAGTGAGACCCAGCTCCAGAAGGCTGCGTCTCCCTCGCCTGCTGCTTTGAGCCTCATGGGCAGACTGTGACAACAAGGTCACCAGCACTAGCCACATAGCGAATTTCATTGCGTCCGTGGGCATCTGCCTTGGGGGAGCCTGAACGGTCGGGTGCCCAGAGTGGCTGGGTCACTTTCTGCCGCTCTCTCCTCTGGTCCTGTGCTCCGTAGAGCTGCCCAACTCCCTTCTGCTTTACCTGGTGACACTGGCTGGCTGTCAGGTCTCAGCCCAGGGTAGGAGCTGTCTTGGGCCACCATTGGCTGGAAAGAGGCGACATTCCAGCTGCAGGAGAGCATTTAACCCTTGAGCCCCCAGGGCAGTCCCCTGTATTCCCAGACAGTGGCCTGATGAAAGTATCTTACTCTAGGTCTGCAGGGCATGCGAGTGCCAGTGGAGAAACCCCTTGAAATCATTGTAAAGCAAAACCCATTTGTAACCCAAGGAGCAGCTGGGAGGTCAGCAGAGCTGCCTGCAAGCCAGATTGCTGGGCATGACCCCCGCTTGTCAGGGTCGTGCACCAACTCGTTCTGTGTCTAGCAGGTGCCCCGCCCTTAACAGCGTTGTATCTAATCCAGTGTCTGGATACCAAGGATGATAAGTGAGAGCACCAGAAGTGTGCAGGGCCCTTCACAGATACCGGGTCCCTGGCCAGAGGGACTTTCCATCTTCCCAGAGTAGGTGGCATGAATGAGGATGGTATGCTGTGCGCTGGAGGAAGCGGGCCAGGGAGTGGGGGTGTTGGGGAAGGGTATTGCCCAGAGATGGGAGATGATTTAATTCCGGCTTGGTCCTTAATTTTCTTTGGGGAAAATAATTGAATGTATTTGTGACTCTCCTGTGCAATTCTAAAGGGCAGCCACCGGGGCTCGCGGTCTCCCAGTGTCTCGCTGCCAAGGGGTTAACCCCGAGGCCGAGCTGAATCCCTCCCACTGGCAGACTGTGGAGGCATTTGGGTCCACCACTAAATATAGCGTCTTTGGCTTCTGAACCCTTCAATTAGCTGCAGGGCACTGACAGTCCCGGGCCGGAAGGAAGCACCAGAAAATCACCAGGCTTTGATACGGTCCATGGGCAGATTGCTGCAGACTGTCTGTTTGTTTTGAAGGTGGGATATGAGCCGCTTCCTCCAACCCTGGGCAGAAATATATTTGGGCGACAGGTTTACCAGCTACCGGGACTCTTTGCATATGGTGAGTCCCTGTCTCTGGCATGCATGTGGATTTGGGGATAGGGCAGGAAAGGAAGCCCCCAAAGGGTGGGGGTTGTAGTTACTGGTGTAAAGATGGGGGAGCCCTCTGTGCCTGGGGAGTGAGGCAGACCTCTCTGTTGTTCTGGATTTTCTGGGGGGATCCCACCCTTGGGCTGGCCACCAAGGCTGGTGTGTTCTGAGGGAAGGAGTTTGATTTCACCTCCAGATACCCTGTTGCCCTGCAGAGAGTGCACTGAGCTGGGAACCAGGGGACAGGAGTTCAAATCTCACTTCTACTCACAGCTGTCTGTATTTCCATGCACTTCACAGCCCTTATCTCACTGACCATGATCTCGTACCCTATCCCTAGCAAGCGGACAAGCATTAGCCTTCTCTCTAACAAAGGCATTTCATGAAGGGCTGGGACTAGAGTCCTGGTCTCTAACATTGCTGACCCACTGCCTATCAGAATGAATGTCCCAAACATATGTGCCTTGGTTAGCCTATCGCAAAGTCATACGCTACCCGCCTCCCCACCACGTTCTGCTGCTGTGCGCCCTGCTGGCAAAGCATGTGTCAAGTCCCCTTTGTGGCTGGCCCACAGAGGATGTCCCCATGACCCCTGTAGCCCCCGTGCTGGAAGCCTGCCTCTCTGAGGGCTCACGGGGAGGGCCAGGGCCTGGCAGTTACACATGAAAGAACAACTCCTGTTCCTGTAATCACACAGCAAGGAAATGTCCTTTAAAATTGGCTGGGGCAGTGGGGTCGGCGCCCCTCATACTTGTGGTGTTTCACAGCTAAGCACATTATGAAGATAGACGGAAGAGCTGGACTCTTCAAAGGGTTGACTCCCAGACTCTGCTCAGGCGCCATCGGCACCATCGTGCACGGCCAGGTGTTACAGGTACGCCGGGCGGGGCTGGAAGGCCGTAGCAAGCCCCTCGCAAGCGGCTGCTGCCCCAGGCTGTCTGCACGGCTGCAGCTGGCCCCACCCTGAGGGGGTTGGGTAATTATCCAGGTCCAAAGGGGGTCCCTTGTGCTCTTGCTCCACACAGACGAGGCGTCCGGGGGGCTGAGTTCTGGCCCAGCAGGGTGTCGGCTCCTCTCTTAGGGCTCGCTGTGGTTTCTAGTGGGTCCCGGGGCTGTCTTCCCCTATGGGAATGTTGGAGGCCACTTGCTGTCAGTCCCCATAACATTCTGACTCAGCCCGGCCTACCCAGGCAGCCGAGGGGCAGTGAAGCCCTGGTGCTTGTGCGCCCCTCCCTGGCTGCCTGGGCCCAACGAGACCTCCATATCCCAGTGGCCTTTGCTGTGCTAACTCTGTCCCCTTGCTCCCTAGCGGTACCAGGAAGCTGACCAGGAGGAGGTACGTTGGAGTTGGTTTCTGGGTCCTTTCCCTTGTAGGCACCTCTCCAAGCTCTGCCCTGCCCTGGGGAAAGGGGACATGGTAGGAACGTGCCCTGTCAGGAGCACAGGGGGTTGGGAGATGTCCACTCATACAAAGCCTGGTGTGGTCAGGGAGGTGGGGGGCTGGGTGGATGGGCCCAGCGAGCTGCAGGGTGGGCCTGGACTGAATGGCTTTTAGATGCTACTGCACTGGGAATATCGAATAACAAAGGGGACCAAGGCAGGGCCTGCTGCTCTCCATGCTGGCTCTGTGGGAGGGGGCAGTGTCATTTGGGGAGTGGGTAGGGGGGAGCTCTCCTACCTCAACCTCTCTCATGCCCTCTCCCCAGGAGCCTGGGGCCAGCCTTAAGGAGCCCGTGTCCTCGTGGGAGCAGGTCATCAAGGAGGTGAGCGAAGGCCCATGCCCAAGGGAACTTAGTGGCCAGGGCAGCATGTGGGGCTTGCGGATCCTCCATTGCTGGAGCTGGATCCCTCTGGGATGAAGTGTGTGTCGCACTGTCTGGGGGGTTCACGTCCATGAGTGCCTACCTCAAGGCAGACTGTCAGAAATGGGGCAGCCACCCCAGAGTGTGTGCTAGAATTAGATTTCATCAAATATGAGCTCCTGGATACCTGTAACTGTCTGACTATGGAGTCACAGGCAGTCCCCTTAGACTCTCCAGCCTGTCTTGCCATGCAGGCAAACTGGACTTAGTGATACATGGTCACTTACTTCAAAAATCACACCACATTCACGTTGCTTCCAGTCCCAAGGGACCAGTCACTTATCCTAGATCAGTTGGCACCCTGGGTCTTACACTAAAGACAATGCCTGAAGCCAGTCCTGTAATAATCTATCTAAAGGTTTATTAACTAGGAAAAAGGAATGAGAGTTTTGTACAGGTTAAAGCAAGCAAACATACACACCATTGAGTTACCATCTGAATCCCAAGAATGACAGAGCTGTAATGAGCAACAATTCAAAGTGTCTTTCCGGGCAGCCCCTGGGGATCTCTGGCTTCAGTTTAGAGTCCCTGGCCCTTCAGAGTTCAAACAGCCAAAAAAGGGGGAAATTTTCCTGTGGCTTTGTCTTATTTCCTTCATTCAGCTCCCAAGCCCACAGGACGAGCTTCCTTGCACCTGGCATTTGCCAGGTGCGATAGGGCCATTAACCAGTCCTATGAATCCTTGATGGCCCATCTGATTTTGCTAGTCCTTGCGGTTGGGCGGGGGACAATTCCCGGGCTTGAGTTCACAAGTTCAGGGTGAACGTTTTCAGAGTTCTAAAGCAAAATGTACCTATTTCCTTGCCACCTGGAATACAGACACTACAAGTGAGACGAACATAGGCAGCATTGTATAAGCGTTTCATAGAGTCTAAACACTACATTTTGGAATTTGGGAGGAGCAAGGGTTGTTATAGCAGGGATTAGAGAGAGGCAAGACAGAACTGGGGGGAGGTGTCAAATCAGTATCTTAGATGTCTGTATATTAATGCGAGAAGTATGGGGAATAATCAGGAAGAACTTGAAATGCTAGTAAATAAACACAACTGTGACATAGTTGGTATCACAGAGACTTGGTGGGATAATACGCATAGCTGGAATATTGCTATAGAAGGATACAGCTTGCTCAGGAAGGACAGGCAGGGAAAAGGAGGAGGAGTTGCCTTATATATTAAAAAGTATACATTTGGACTGAGGTTGAGATGGAAATAGACTTGTTGAAAGTCTCTGGGTAAGGATAAAAGGGGTGAAAAACAAGGGTGATGTCATGGTAGGGGGTCTACTACAGACCACCTAATGAGGAAGAAGAGATGGTTGAGGCTTTTTTAAAACTTAACAGAATCATCCAAAGCCCAGGACTTGGTGGTGATAGGGGACCTCAACTACTGCGACGTCTGTTGGGAAAATGACACAGATTATCCAACAAGTTCTTGGAATGTATTGGAGACAATTTTTTATTTCAGAAGATGGAGAAAGCTACTGAGGGAGACTGTTTTAGATTTGATTTTGACAAATAGGGAGAAACTGGTTGACAATTAGAAAGTGGAAGGCAGCTTTTGTGAAAGTGATCATGAAATGATAAGGAATGGTAGGAGGGAGAACAGCAAAATAAAGACAATGGATTTCAAGAAGGCAGACATCAGTCTGGGATGTATTAACAGGATGAAGTGAGCTGTAGCTCACGAAAGCTTATGCTCAGATAAATTGGTTAGTCTCTAAGGTGCCACAAGGACTCCTTTTCTTTTTGCGAATACAGACTAACACTGCTGCTACTCTGAAAACTACCAGACAGGTGACCTGGTCTGGGCTTCAGCTACAAGGTTGTCGGTTCTTAGCTAACACCTGCAGCCTGGGCAAGAGCTGGTGACTGGCCTGCCAGGGTCACAGTCTGCATCCTCATCTCCCTCTGCTAGAGCCTTCCCTTCTTGGCCCAGCGAGTCGCCCCCTTAGCAGGGTCTTGGCTGCCACCCGCTCCCTGGGGTGCCCATTGTTCTGAACCTCTCTCCACCCCCCCTTGACCATGGCATCATTCCCCTTCCCTCCTTTCCTGAAACCTCTTGACACATGCCCCTGCCCCACACGCCACATTTCATCAGCAGGGCAGCCTTCAGGCACTGCCTCCTGCTGCACCCCAGGCGCATCTGGCTGTGTGGGGCAGAGACCCAGGCTTGCTCCTAGAGCTAGGCGTCCAGTCGCCGATGGGCTGTGTTGGCTTTGGCCATGTGCCAGTGGCATGTGTGCTGTGGAGAGTTGGCTCCTGGCACCTCCCATAGCAGGCAGCCTGGGAGTGCTGAGACTCGTCTGCCCCCAAGCGGCTCCCCCGCAGCATTTCCACCAGCCCCCCACTGCCCTGCCTTCTGCCGCCCCTCTCCTACCACCCCAGGGCCATCTCTGCCGCGGCCCTTCCCCTTCTTATTTGCTCTCTGCTGAGCACATGTCCTGGCTGAGCCCTAATGGCCTGTGTCTGTTCCAGACTTCCCGAGAGATGGTTGCCCGTTCTGCCGCAACGCTAGTCACCCATCCCTTCCATGGTAGGTACCCAGCGCTGTGGGGGTGGTTGGGTGGGGCTCACGCCCAGCCCTGCTCCGTGGGATCCACCCATGGAGACCAGTGCTGGGGTAATTCAGGACCCAGCCGATCCTCAGCAGAGCTCCCGGCTGAGTGAGCCTGTGACCCCATGCTGATGCCCTGAGTTCAGAGGTCCAAGGTTCCCGGTGTGCCGTGTCTGACCCCACAGGACTGGGGTGGCGGGGGTGCAGCCCGGCTCCCCCATGCTGACCCTGCTGTGTCTGGCTCTGCCCGCAGTGATCACGCTGAGATGCATGGTGCAGTTCATTGGCAGGGAGACCAAGTACAGGTAAGGGCCCGGTGAGAGGGGTTGGGACCAGGGGTCCTGCAGGCGCTGCCAAGGGAGTGGGTAGCTGGTGTGGTCTGGGGGGGGGGAGGAGGGGTTGGCACATGGGTGGCTGGCAGGGGGCAGTTGAGGATATGGTAACCCACAGTCCCTTCCCTCGGGAGCCACATGTGACAGCATCTCTCTCCTCTGTCTCCCGTTGGCCCAGTGGCATCTTCAGCCCCTTCGTCACCATCTACCGGGAAGAGGGCATCCTGGGCTTCTTTGCGTGAGTCCTGCAGCCAGGAGGCAGTGGGAGCCCCTGGGAGGCGGGTGTGTGTGCCCTGCAGGGGCGGGAACGGGGGGAGGGCACCCTTGGGAGGCAGGGGGGTGTGCCCTGCGAGGGTGGGAACAGGGAGGGAGCCCTTGGGAGGCGGGGGTGTGCGCCCTGCGGGGGTGGGAATGGGGGGAGGGCACCCTTGGGAGGCGGGTGTGTGTGCCCTGCGAGGGTGGGAACAGGGAGGGAGCCCTTGGGAGGCGGGGGTGTGCGCCCTGCGGGGGTGGGAACGGGGGGAGGGCGCCCTTGGGAGGCGGGGGTGTGCGCCCTGCGGGGGTGGGAACGGGGGGAGGGCGCCCTTGGGAGGCAGGGGTGTGTGCCCTGCGGGGGTGGGAATGGGGGGAGAGCGCCCTAGGGAGGGGGACAGGCGCCGTTGGGAGGCGGGGGCCCATCCAGCTTGTCAGGGAAAGCAGCAGGGACTCTGCTGGCCAGGCTCCTCCTGTGGCTCAGAGGAAGGGGCCATGAATTCTCATCCCAGCTCCTCCTCTGGCCACTGCTGTTTCTGGGCCCTGCGTCACAGCCCAGGGGTCTCCCAGTCTCCCCCTGCTGGCGAGGAAGTTAGGGCAAGTCCCTGAATCTCGCTGTGCCGCAGGCCCCACATGCTGTCCGTGGGGAGACTCGCCCAGGATTGTGGGGTGGGGCCCAGCTTATCCTTGCAAGAGAGGGGCTGCCCCTTGTGCTGGAGGAGGCTCCTGCCAGCCTTGGCCCGGGGGGCACCCTCTGCTCACTCACCTGCTGTGTTTCTTTCAGGGGGCTCGTTCCCCGGCTGCTGGGCGATGTGCTGTCACTGTGGCTCTGTAACATGCTGGCCTACCTCATCAATACCTATGCACTGGAGAACGGGGTAGGCCCCTTCAGCATCGCCCTGGTGGCTGCCCAGGGTGTGGGGCCTGGAGGCAAACGGAGTTCGGGGGGCACTGGGAGGTGACCCGCTCAGCCTGGGAAGGTCCCATCTCTGCTGGGCCTGGCCTGCGCTCCCCTTTGTGTGCTGCCCTCCCAGCACCGAGCCGGGGAGCCTATCCTAGTAGTGGCTGCGACCCACATGGGGTGGTTTGGGTTTCAGGCCCTGGTGGAGCCCAGCGTGCAGACTCGGTGCGGGGAATCGGGGCAGAGGCAGCCCCCTGTGTCTGGGGATGGAGGGGCTGGGCTGTGGCAGGGTGCAGGGTCTCCTTGTTCAATGCGGTTCCTTCCCTCTCTAGGTCTCCACCATGAGCGAGATGAAGAGCTACTCCCAGGCTGTCACTGGAGTGCGTGTGTAACCCCTACTCTCCTCTTGGGGGTGGGGGCCAAGGGTAGCCCCACAGAGCTGCCCTGGGGTGGGAGGGAACCATGGGGGGGTGAGGTTGGTGCCCTCATATGCATCTAAATCACTAGCTGGTGCTTCATGGTGGGTGAACTCTCCACCCGCTAGTGCACCTTGGCCTGGCCCCACCCCCAGGGCTCTGCCCAGCCGGCCCCCTCCCCATGGGCATGTTGTGCCCACTGCCCTACCCATCCAGCCCATGTCTGTCCCAAGCAGGCACTGCTGCCTGGCTCAGACCACGTGCTCTCTGGTGACCTGGGAAGGGAAGGACAAAGACCTCCTCTCCCAGGAGTGAGTCAGTGAGTGCCAGCGAGCTCCCTCTCTGGGCCAGGGCCCTGCTGAGATACCCTCCCTCTCTATTCCTTGTGGTCCTGGGGCTGGGGGTCTCCAGGCGGGGCTGCGAAGCCAGCACCCCGCCCTGCGAACTGTGGTCCATCTCTCATGCCTGCAGTTCTTCGCCAGTATGCTGACGTACCCCTTCGTGCTCGTCTCCAACCTGATGGCCATTAACAACTGTGGGTGAGTGCCCCGCACGCCGTCCTGAGCCAGCTGCACCCTCCCCCTGCAACTCGAGGGCTCCTGCTCCAGCCCTGAGGAGTAGGGGACACGGTGGCTCCTGTACAGGAGGCAGGGAGACGCAGCATCTCCCCCCACACATCCTATAGGGTTTTCTCTGGGAATCCGGAGCCAGGCTTCCCAACTGAGCTCCCATGACGATGTTCCGGCCCCTCGGGGGCTGGGGAGAAACCCTTCAGGGGGGAGCGGAGTCGCTGTCAGTGGCTGCTGGTGTGGAATGTGAACAGCTGGCACCGGCAGGCGAGAGGGCTCTGCCCAGCCCAGACATGGCACCGGGTGGGTGGCTGGGGACGCTGAAGGCTGCGACGTTCAGATACAAGGAGGTGGCTTTTCCCGCAATATGTGAGGGGCCTGTGGAGCTCTCTGCCACTGGAGGGAGATGAGGGAGGTTCAAAGAGGGACTGGACCGTTGGAGGTAGAGCACAGCTAGCCAGAGCTGAAGGGCGCTGAACCTCCTGCTTTGAGCTGGAGCCCATCCCCCAGGGAAGCTGAGCTGGAGCGGTGAGTGAAAGTGGCAAAAGCCCCTGTGTGTCCACTGTCAGACTGGGGTAACGGCGCATCCACGCGTCTGGGAAGGGAAAGGAGCCATGTCAGGGAGAGGCACCTTCCCCCAGGGTAGCTGCAGCCCTGCTGGGGCTGGTGCTGGGAACAGATCACCCCCCACCTGCAGAGTCATCCCCCGTGAAACACCTCTGGGCCTAGCGACTCGACGGCAGAGTGGGACGGGGGGACACATCATCCCCTCCCTGCTGCAGCTGGCAGAGCCGCGATCCTGGGCTCCGGCCCCATCTGTGTGTGTTTGTCGTCCGTCCGTCCCTCTCCCTGCCCCAGCCTGACGTGGAGCTAGTCCTGGCTGCGCTCGCAGCTCACTCCCTGTCTGTCACACAGGCTCCTGTGGCTCCCCTCTTCCCCAGATGCTTGGCAGGCTCTTGGGCTCCCTGGCCATGGCCCTGCAGCGCCTCCCCTCCCGTGTCACCCTCGGCCGCTTGCCAGGAGCGAAATCGCAGGTTGCAGCCTCCCAGAATAGACCTGGGCCTGTTTGGGTGCGACAGCCTGTCCCTGTCCGCCCTGCAGGAGCAGCTGGAACTTGGTGGGGTGGGGGAGGTCTGCGCTCCTGAATCAGCCCCCGACGCGCCCCCCCCCCCCACCTCCAGGGGAGAGTTGCTGCTGTGGCCCGTGGCCATCTCACTAGGGAGCATCGGCTCTGGCCCCAGGAGGAAGGCTGCTCTCCTGGTACCCGTCTGCCCCTCTGTAGTGTTGGGGGTAGGGGCAGGAAGCTCTGGCCATGGGGGAATGGACGGGGGGCAACTGGGGGTCTTGGGGCCTGGCTGAGCTGCCTGGCTCGGGGCCCTGTTAAAGCTACGTAGCTCAGAAGGGCTTGGACAGGAAGTGGTGCTGGGGACGCCAGGGAGGGCTCTGGGAACAGGCTGCAGTGGGGTGGCCGGCAGGGGGTGACCCAGCTGCTGTCCCCGGGGCGACTGGCTGCTGCAGAGGCCTTGGCGGGGCCCTTTGCAGGCTCGGAGCAGGGCTGTCTCTCACTGCCACTCCCTCCCCCCTCTTCTCTCTTGCAGGCTGGCTGGTGGCCTCCCCCCCTTCGCACCCAACTACTCCTCCTGGTTAGACTGCTGGAGCCAGCTGCTCAAGGAGGTACGTCCCAGCCTCACCCCAGCCCCTTAGCGTGGGGACGGAGTGTGTGGGGAAGTCGGGCCTGGCACTCGTCACGGGGTGGGGGTTATAAAAGGGTTGGGGTGTGCTGGCCCTGCGGCGTGGGTAGGAGGGCTGGCAGACTGGGGCCTGGGTGCCCTGCCTGGGTGGTAGGCAGAGGGAAGGAGGGCAGGCCACCCTGACAGCCCTCTCCTCTCCTCTCCATGCAGGGGAACATGAGCCGAGGCAACAGCCTGTTTTTCCGGAAGGTGCCTGCGGGGAAGCTGTACGTGTGGGAGGAGAAGCGGTTCCGCTGAGGCCGGAGCTGGGCGAGGGGCCAGGGGCCAGGCCCGGGGCTGGGCCAGATGCACTGAATGATGGGAGAGTGGTGATTTCTATACAGTTTTTTAAATAATGATTCAATCTTGGGAAATGGAGACTGCGCAAGTCTGAGATTCAGTTATGGGGCAGTGCAGGCTGGGTGGGGGGGGTCGGCTGCCTGGCTGGGGGTGGGGGCACTGCTCTGGTGGGATAGCTCCCGGGTGGGGGCGCTGTGCCCTGGTGGGACTGTTCCCTGGCTGGGGGCAAGGCTGGCTCTACCCCTGGGTCTGCCTACAGATGTGCCTGCCCCCCTCTGCTGTCGGTTCTGGCTGTGAAGGACACACTCCACGCTGGCCTGGTGCCCCCGGCTGGGTCCCATAGCACTGCTCCCCGTCATAGCTCCCCAGGATCAGTGCTACGCCCCAGCTTTTAAACCACTTCTTGGAGGAACCCTGTGACGTGCCAGCCTCCCAAGGGGACTCTCTCTTCCTCCAGGGCCGACCACACGGCTCCAGCCCTCCTGCTTCACCCCATGACCTCTGCCCAGCACGTCCCACTGAGCAAGACCCCTGGAAAGGCCTGGCTGCTCTTTGGGGACCAGTGTCCCCCAGCCAGTGTTTGCAGTGACATCCCAAAGCCTTTTCCACACAGCACAAGTTTTATTGGTCCCCTGGATCCTGGCCTGGGAGGTCCCTAGGGCAGCACAGAGAAGTAGAGGTGAAGACCAGGGCCCCATCCAGCCAAGCTGCTGAAGACCTAAAAATGGATCCTGTTTCTATCTCTTTTAGTCCTAGCTGGAAGCTCCTGAGTCCCACCAAAAGCCAACTCTTCTTCTTTGTGGAGCCTCCGTTGTTGATCTGGGTTGGTTTTGATCCTGAACGCCCACTTCTTGCCCCCCAGCCATGTGACACACCCACTCCTGTCCCTGAGCTGCAAAGTACAGAGGGAAACTGAGGCATACAGACATCAAAACTATTACAGAAAATTCTTTGTCCCACCCCCTGAGAGGAAGGGGATGTGTGTCCTTGGGGTCTGCAAGGAGCTGGAGTGCCCCAGCCCCTCTCCACACTGCTACTGACCTACCAGCAAGGGAGAGGAGAGTCTACCATGTCTGCTGGGGTGGGGGTGGGCCCAGCTACACAGGGAAGAGCAGCAGCCTGTGCACTGGGACTACCGGAGGGCAGGTCAGTCCCATGTCGCCTGCCAAGGGCATCTATTCTGGGGGAAAGGGAGAAGAGCAGATACTCCTCCCTGTGTTCGGGCCCAGTAGGGCTCTTTGATGGGGTCCTACAGCTGCTCTCCTCCCACGTGTAGTGCACCATCATAAACACAAGCCCTGGCCTGGCTTTCCTGCTGGCCCTGGATCAACCGTCCAAGGCCAGCAACTGCACCCTATCATCACGGGGAGGTAAGGGGTAGGTCACAGCTGGGACATGTGGTCACAGCCCAAGGGAGCTTGCACCAAAGCTTTGGCAAGACCACAGACAGCTCCTGGAAAGGGGACCCACACCCCCAGCCCTAGCCAAGCAACAAACTGCCTGGGGAAGGGAGCAGGAGAGCACCGCCTGCTGAGCTCACAGCACAGGGCATGGGGCCAGCACCCTGAGCGGAGAGCGCCCCCTGCTGAGCCCTCACTCTGCTCTCTTTGGAGCCAGCACTGACTGCTGGGGGAGAGCGCCCCCTGCTGAGCCTCTGCCCTGCTCCAGGGGATAATGGCCCATGAGCTAGTCTCCTCTACCAGGCCCTGACTCCCCTGGTGGCTGGTCAGTATGTCCCCTTCGTGGGGGTGGCAGAGCAGTAGGTCCCTGGAAGTGGCTGGGCCGTGTCCCCATCCGCTCCCCCAGCCCTACGGGTGGTCAGAGCATGGCCGTTCCCCAGCGCTGGGCGCAGGGGCCTTGGCTGCGTCCCCTTCTCCGCCTCTCCCTGTGCCGCGTGCTACTGGGTGCACAGCCGTTCCCCAGAGCTGGGCGCAGGGCCCTGGGCCGAGTCCCCTTCTCCGCCTCTCCCTGTGCCGCGTGCTACTGGGCGCACGGCCGTTCCCCAGAGCTGGGCGCAGGGCCCTGGGCCGAGTCCCCTTCTCCGCCTCTCCCTGGGCCGCGTGCTACTGGGCGCACGGCCGTTCCCCAGAGCTGGGCGCAGGGGCCTGGGCCGCGTCCCCTTCTCCGCCTCTCCCTGTGCCGCGTGCTACTGGGCGCACGGCCGTTCCCCAGCGTTGGGCGCAGGGCCCTGGGCCGCGTCCCCTTCTCCGCCTCTCCCTGTGCCGCGTGCTACTGGGCGCACGGCCGTTCCCCAGAGCTGGGCGCAGGGCCCTGGGCTGAGTCCCCTTCTCCGCCTCTCCCTGTGCCGCGTGCTACTGGGCGCACGGCCGTTCCCCAGAGCTGGGCGCAGGGCCCTGGGCCGAGTCCCCTTCTCCGCCTCTCCCTGTGCCGCGTGCTACTGGGCGCACGGCCGTTCCCCAGAGCTGGGCGCAGGGGCCTGGCCCGAGTCCAGGGCATGGGCTGGCTGGGACTGGGCGAACCCAGGCCGCACCACCAGCTGGTGGAATGCCCCCGGCAGGATGCGGAAGCCGAGGTGTTGCAGGTGCTGCAGGGAAGGCTTGTTGTGGGGCAGCACCCGGGTGTACACAGGGAAGCCGCGGGCGTGCAACTGTGCCGCCAGCATCCCCACCACGGGCGCTATGTGGCGCTGGCCGCGATGCTCCGGGAGCGTGTAACCGTGCATCAGGGCAGCCAGCGGGTCGCTGAGGGACCAGGAGATGGGGGGCCCCTCCGGGCCCAGCAGGCAGGCGTTGGGGAAGTGGCGGATCAGGAGGCACAAATAGCGCAGGCTCCAGCTGTTCCACCCAAACATCCAGGTGTTGCTGAGTAGCATGGCGTGGGCGGGGGACACGGGGGCCAGCCTGAGCCCCTCGTCGTGCCTGCAACACAGGGCAGGGGGGAGAGAGACATGGGGTGGGGTGAGCACAAAGGAGATTGACCTGGCAAGGGGAGGGGGCAGAATAGAACCAGCCTGGGCAGGGGAAGGGGTAAATGTAGGGGTCGGGAGTGGGGCGCAACCAAACATGGGAGGTGTGAGCAGAGGGGGAGATTGACCCAGCTTGGGGGGTGGGGTGCCAGGGGTTGGGGGGTCGACCTGGTACAAGGGCGAGTGAGCCCAGGGAGCAGAAACTGAGCTGGTATGACGTGGCACAGGAGGGGAGCAGGGTCCGGTGGCACCATCTTCCCAGTTTTGGGGCTGAGATGGGCTGGACAGAAAATTGGGGGTGGGGGTGTTGCTGAATGTCAAAGTGTGGGGGGGGGCATGGAATGTATCCTGTGGGGGAGGGGTGTGCCACCCAGCTCTGAAGGGGAGCCCTGCGGGAGGGGATTGAGCCAGGCCCTGGCACATGGCGGGAGGGGATCAACGCACACCGGAGGCCTCACACAGGGGCTGTCTGACAAGGCCCAGTCCAGCCCCAGCAGAGTCATCACTGCTGATGGGCCTCGGCTAAGCTCAGCTCCCTGAGCTGAAAGCACCAGGGCTCAGCGGGCAGCGAACCCCCTGCCTGGGGTTCTGCCCACTGACAGGGAAGGGGGGACCAAGGGGTCTGTGCCTGGTGCGCTGTTAGCCTAGGGAACTCATTGCCACCATCTCTAGGGTGCAATGGAGGCCTCTGGCCTGGCACCCCAGGGTCCTTCCCTTCCCCCAGTCCCGCTCCCCCCCTCCATCTAGCCCAGGCTGGTTGTGTACATTGCCCCATTCTCTCACACCCCATATCTGGGGGGCACCTACCGGTACTGGGGCATGGCAGGTGGGTCTGGGTGCAGCAGGGGCAGGTACGGATACATCTCCATCTCAAGCCCCCTGGCCCTGGCAATGTCCCTGATGGTCTCGTATACCCCATCCTGCAGCCCTGCAGAGACAGCCGTGCACTGTCAGCAGGGTCCCCCTGAAAGGTGCCCATGGATGTGGGGGCCCAGCCCGGTGGGGGAGAGCAGCAGGGGGCGGGGCAAGGGCCACTGTGAGCCGGTATGACCCAATTGGGGGTTCCCAAAACTTGGCTCATTCAGGATCCCGGGTCTGGATGGAGAAGAGGCCCAGTCAGGCTCCTCGGGGCTATTGGCCTGTGTGTGGGGAGGGGTCCAGATGAGCTCCTTGAGGCTACTGGCCTGAGGGGGAGGGGGAGCAGGTGAGCTCCTCTGAGTTGTTGGCCTGTGGGGGGGAGGGGTCTAGGTGAATTCCTTGGGGCTATTAGCACATGGGGGGGGGACTCAGGCGGACCCCTCAGGGCTATTGGCCTGTGGGGGGAGAGGGGCCTGGGCTGGCTCCTCAGGGCTATTGGCCCATGGGGGGGTAGTGTTCCTGCTCCCTGTGTGGCAGGAGCTGGATGGAGCAGGGCTGGAGGGGCTCACCCTGTATCTGGAAGGCCTGGCTCCAGTCCACGGCACGGCTGTTCCCCAGCAGGGCCCGGCAGGCTCCCTCGTCTCGGTAGAAGGCCGTGTACAAGTTGGTGCCGAAATCACTTGGGTCCCATGTCACCTGCAGGGGGACACTGCCTGGGGGTGAGCGCAGGGATGGCAATGGGGGAGCAGGGCACCGCAAGCCCCAAGGCAGAGATTGAGGAGGGGGGAAGGAGCCCTGTGAACAGAGCCAGGGGGCTTAGGGCAGAATGGGCTGGGGAGGGTCTGGGCAGCAGGAAGGGGAGACAGGCTGTGGGGAGGTGGGGCAGACAGAAGGGGGAGGTTACACCAAGCAGGGAAAGGGGCAAGGAAGTTGGGGAGGGGAGCGGGGCAGTGATGGCATCAGGTGGGGGAGGGGAGCGGGGCAGGGATGGCGTCAGGCAGGGGAGGGAAGCGGGGCAGATGGGAGGGGCCCAGCAAAGGCCGCACTTCTCTGTTTGGCCGGGTGAGGACGATTTTGAACTCTGGCCATGAATCCACCAGCACCTCCTGCCTGGCCGGGTTCCCGCGATTCACATGCATCACAGTGCCGTAGACCTGCCAAGACACAGGGTCAGAGTCCGGGGATGTCCTGGATCCCCAGGATCGGTGCTAGGCCCCAGCTTTCACTCTGCCCCTTGGAGGAGCCCTCAAAGTGCTAGCCCCCCAGGGGGCCCCACTCTTCCTGCAGAGCTGGTCACCGCCTCTCAGATGGAGCCTCTGGGCTCCAGCCCTCCCGGTGCCGCCCACTGAGCCAGACCCCTGGAGAGACCTGGCCGCTCTTCGGGGCTCCGACACCTCAGCCTGTGTTTGCTGTGACACGCGGCAGCATTGTCAAGCCAGGCCGGTTTATGAGTCACGGAGCAGCCTGAGGTCAGCAGAGAGAACTGAGGGTAAAGCAGTGTCCATTGCGGTCAGCCAGCGCCCAGCCAAGCTGGGGTGAAAGACCCTTTCCAGGCTGTCTCTGTCTCTGTCTGACCTCCTTGGCCAGCTCCAGGTGAGAGCCTCCATCTTTGTCCAGCACCCCCCACCTCCCAGTCCTGTGCTCTCGGGCTGGGGTCTCTGCTCAGCCTCCCAGCTGAGAGGCAGGAAAATCCAGGCGTCAGTGGCACTTGCCTTGTTTCTCTGGCCCCCTTGGTGATCTGGGTTGATTTCAACAAGTTCCTTAAGGACTCTTCATTCCAGCCACACAGGGAGGTGACACCCACCCCTATGTCTCTTAGCCTGCCCTGAGAGTAAACTTAATCTTCCCCCTCACTCCTGCAACTAGGTAGCCATGCAACACATGGGGGAAACTGAGGCACACATAGTGTTGTAAAAATATTACAGAAAAATCCTACTTTATTACGTCTCTTCCCTCTTTGAAGCCAAACTGGGCAGGGTCACTTTACATGGGGGACCGCGTATGGGGGTGAGACAGCAGCACCGGTCCGCAGGGTCAGCCAGGTTCAAACCGCAACCCTTCTCAAAGGCAGTGAGGTTGGTGTCTACAGCCCCTCCTCTTCCTCCTCAAACTGGGACAGTTTGGTATCCAGCTCCCTTCAGAATGGGCATCCCTGGAGCCTTTGCCCACTTACCCTTGGTGGGTTCTCTTGCCCCTCCACATCTCCAGATCATGCTTTTACGCGTTTCTTCACGTTTTAGCTGCTTCTCACAGCCATCTGGTTCCCTCTCATCATCTGCTAGCACCTTTGCTTTCCTCGCTAACTCCCACCGCTTCAAATCTATTGGCGGGGAACCGGGCCGTGAGGACGCCCTGCTGCCGCGTCTGTCACGCTCAGACCTGCATCAAACCCCGCCTGGGTCTGGAACCTGCTGCTGAGTCCTGTCACCCTTCTCCAGCCCGCAGTCAGCTGCGCCTTGTTGAACTTCCCAATGCTTCGCCCTCTCTCCTTGCACAGGTTTGTGATGTGCTTCCGAGGGTGGTGGTTATACCCCGGGTTCTCGCTGTTTCCTTCAACGGAGTGTGTTTTGCTACGTGCGCATCCAGTGTCTCACCCCTGCCACGAACTGAAAGCAAACTGCCTGTGTCACTTAGCACGGAGAGCAAACTTAAGCCGCTTCCCCCACTGGGTAACTGGGGAAACTGAGGCACACATAGGGTTCATAAAAATATTATAAAAAGGCCCATTTTGTCAAGGGTGTAGCTGCACGGGGGCGGGGGGGGGGTAGCGGGTGGTCAGAGCCATGGTGAGGACCAGGAGGAAATTCAGAGCCGGGGGGTGTGGGCATGGGGGTAGTCAGAGCCACACTTGGCTGGCACCCAGCTGTTCCACACTGTGATTGGCTGCCATGGAGCCGCCCACATGTTCATTGGCTTACGCAAAGCCTGCCCATACTGAGGTTGGCTGGCACAGAGCTCGCTTGTGCTCTGATTGGATGGGCAGGTCCTAGCGGCTACGCTGGGTGAGCAGCAGGCATTGGTGCTGGGTTTGGACTTTGGGAGGCAGGGGGACGAGTGAGGAGGAGGCCCAGGGGGAGGGCCCCCTCGTGCTACCTCTAACCTAGGGGAGGGGCCTCCCCCCCCCCGCCACCGCTACCTTTAACCTGGAGGACGGGCCTGCCCCCGCCGCTACTGCTAACCTGTGGGATGGGCCTGCCCCCCGCCCGCTACCGCTAACCTGTGGGAGGGGTGTGCCCTCCTGCTGCTACCCCAACCCAGGGTGGGGGGCCTGAGTAATGAAGTAGAAGCTTTCCATAGTATCTTTCTGATGCCGATATGTACCTCAGTTTCCCTCTGCATCCTGTACTGCTCTGCACAGCATGTGAAGGGAAGGGACAGGGGTTGTGAGTCACGTAGCAGCCCGGCTGGAGACCAGCATCATTAACCAAGGGAATAAAGTCTCCATACATGCAAGGAGGGTCTGGAGAGACCACGGAAATGCCAATGGCTGGGGTGGACGTTCACAGCGAGCGAGTGAGATTCCCCCCTCATGGCTCTGCAGTGGGGAGGCCCCCAGCTGAAGAACAACGGCTGCGAGGGGTCAGGATATGGGGCTAACAGCCGGCTTTTGGAGGGTCTCGGCGCTTGGCCTTGGCCTAAGAACAAAGGGACAGAGCCAGAGCCAGCCATGGGGCCCATGACGGCTTGGCTGGCTCATTGCCCTGGCTTGGCCAGGTTGGGCTGTGGCTTAACCTTTGATTCCCTGTGCTAACCTGAGGAGTCTGTAGCCAGGTGACTAATGAACTGCTCCCATGTTTTGCAAAGGCTGCGGGGGTCTCTGCCAACACACACTAGGGGCATTGCGCTGGTAGGGACCCGGCCCAAGCCTCCCGCGGGCTTCTGGCTCAGCTGCATTTGCTGCGGGGAGCCACGGACAGCGACAGGAGGCCTGGTGTCAAAGGCCCAGTGGTGGAGGTCACAGGCCTGCCCCTGTGGAGCTGTGTGCAGCCTCGGGCTCTGGCCCACTACAGGGGTCGCTCCCAGGGAACTGGTGACAGGCTGGGGTACGGCACAGCCCCTGTGGATCCATGGGAGTTTGCCCAGCCCTGAACTGCTGCCCCCTGACCTGGAGAAAGGGTCTTCCCCACATACTGCTACCCCCGACCAGGTGGAGGGATTAGCCCTCCATATACCCCCTGACCCAGGGGATTGCACCCCAGCCCAATATGTGCCCCGTCACCCAGGGGACTCCAAAGGACTTTCCCCTGCTCTCTGCCCAGCCCGAAAGTGGGAGCGTTCGGCCCTGCGGGGTTGGGCGAGTCCTGGTCACCGGTAGCGTGTCAGGCAGGCCCTGCCGTAGCATCCCCTCCAGCAGCCGCAGCTTGGAGGAACAGCTCAAGATCAGCATCACTGGCCGGGATGGATCTTCGGAGTTTCCAGCAGGACAGTGCGAGGGGCACCTGCAGGGCAGGAGACCCATCAGTTCCCTGTGACTGTCTCCCAACCCCAGAGACAAGCTGCCAGCTCCCAACCTTGCCAAAATAGCAAACACTATGTGTAGACCCCACAATAACTCACCCGTCTGTGCGCGGCCTCCTGTGCGTTCCCCAGAGACCCTACAATAACTAACCGGTCTGTGCCCAGCCCCTCTGCTCCCCAGAGACCCTACAATAACTCACCCGTCTGTGCGCAGCCTCCTGTGCGTTCCCCAGAGACCCTACAATAACTCACCAGTCTGTGCCCAGCCCCTCTGCTCACCAGAGACCCTACAATAACTCACCAGTCTGTGCCCAGCCCCTCTGCTCACCAGAGACCCTACAATAACTAACCGGTCTGTGCCCAGCCCCTCTGCTCACCAGAGACCCTACAATAACTCACCGGTCTGTGCCCAGCCCCTCTGCTCCCCAGAGACCCTACAATAACTCACCGGTCTGTGCCCAGCCCCTCTGCTCCCCAGAGACCCTACAATAACTCACCGGTCTGTGCCCAGCCCCTCTGCTCCCCAGAGACCCTACAATAACTCACCCGTCTGTGCGCAGCCTCCTGTGCGTTCCCCAGAGACCCTACAATAACTCACCAGTCTGTGCCCAGCCCCTCTGCTCACCAGAGACCCTACAATAACTCACCGGTCTGTGCCCAGCCCCTCTGCTCACCAGAGACCCTACAATAACTAACCGGTCTGTGCCCAGCCCCTCTGCTCACCAGAGACCCTACAATAACTCACCGGTCTGTGCCCAGCCCCTCTGCTCCCCAGAGACCCTACAATAACTAACCGGTCTGTGCCCAGCCCCTCTGCTCACCAGAGACCCTACAATAACTCACCGGTCTGTGCCCAGCCCCTCTGCTCCCCAGAGACCCTACAATAACTAACCGGTCTGTGCCCAGCCCCTCTGCTCCACAGAGACCCTACAATAACTAACCGGTCTGTGCCCAGCCCCTCTGCTCCACAGAGACCCTACAGTAACTAACCGGTCTGTGCCCAGCCCCTCTGCTCCCCAGAGACCCTACAATAACTCACCAGTCTGTGCCCAGCCCCTCTGCTCCCCAGAGACCCTACAATAACTAACCGGTCTGTGCCCAGCCCCTCTGCTCACCAGAGACCCTACAATAACTCACCAGTCTGTGCCCAGCCCCTCTGCTCACCAGAGACCCTACAATAACTCACCGGTCTGTGCCCAGCGCCTCTGCTCACCAGAGACCCTACAATAACTCACCAGTCTGTGCCCAGCCCCTCTGCTCCCCAGAGACCCTACAATAGCTCACCGGTCTGTGTGCAGCCCCCGTGCTCCCCAGAGACCCTACAATAACTCACCAGTCTGTGTGCAGCCCCCGTGCTCATCAGAGACCCTACAATAACTAACCAGTCTGTGCCCAGCCCCTCTGCTCACCAGAGACCCTACAATAACTCACCAGTCTGTGCCCAGCCCCTCTGCTCCCCAGAGACCCTACAATAACTAACCGGTCTGTGCCCAGCCCCTCTGCTCACCAGAGACCCTACAATAACTAACCGGTCTGTGCCCAGCCCCTCTGCTCACCAGAGACCCTACAATAACTCACCAGTCTGTGCCCAGCCCCTCTGCTCCCCAGAGACCCTACAATAGCTCACCGGTCTGTGTGCAGCCCCCGTGCTCCCCAGAGACCCTACAATAACTCACCAGTCTGTGTGCAGCCCCCGTGCTCATCAGAGACCCTACAATAACTAACCGGTCTGTGCCCAGCCCCTCTGCTCACCAGAGACCCTACAATAACTAACCGGTCTGTGCCCAGCCCCTCTGCTCCCCAGAGACCCTACAATAACTCACCCGTCTGTGCCCAGCCCCTCTGCTCCCCAGAGACCCTACAATAACTCACCAGTCTGTGCCCAGCCCCTCTGCTCCCCAGAGACCCTACAATAACTCACCAGTCTGTGCCCAGCCCCTCTGCTCACCAGAGACCCTACAATAACTCACCAGTCTGTGTGCAGCCCCCGTGCTCACCAGAGACCCTACAATAACTCACCAGTCTGTGCCCAGCCCCTCTGCTCCCCAGAGACCCTACAATAACTCACCGGTCTGTGCCCAGCCCTTGTGCTCCCCAGAGACCCTACAATAACTCACCAGTCTGTGCCCAGCCCTTGTGCTCCCCAGAGACCCTACAATAACTAACCGGTCTGTGCCCAGCCCCTCTGCTCACCAGAGACCCTACAATAACTCACCAGTCTGTGCCCAGCCCCTCTGCTCCCCAGAGACCCTACAATAACTCACCAGTCTGTGCGCAGCCCTTGTGCTCCCCAGAGACCCTACAATAACTCACCAGTCTGTGTGCAGCCCCCGTGCTCACCAGAGACCCTACAATAACTCACCAGTCTGTGCGCAGCCCTTGTGCTCCCCAGAGACCCTACAATAACTCACCAGTCTGTGTGCAGCCCTCCGTGCTCACCAGAGACCCTACAATAACTAACCGGTCTGTGCCCAGCCCCTCTGCTCACCAGAGACCCTACAATAACTCACCAGTCTGTGTGCAGCCCTCCGTGCTCCCCAGAGACCCTACAATAACTCACCAGTCTGTGTGCAGCCCCCCGTGCTCCCCAGAGACCCTACAATAACTCACCAGTCTGTGCGCAGCCCTTGTGCTCCCCAGAGACCCTACAATAACTCACCAGTCTGTGTGCAGCCCCCGTGCTCACCAGAGACCCTACAATAACTCACCAGTCTGTGCGCAGCCCTTGTGCTCCCCAGAGACCCTACAATAACTCACCAGTCTGTGTGCAGCCCTCCGTGCTCACCAGAGACCCTACAATAACTAACCGGTCTGTGCCCAGCCCCTCTGCTCACCAGAGACCCTACAATAACTCACCAGTCTGTGTGCAGCCCTCCGTGCTCCCCAGAGACCCTACAATAACTCACCAGTCTGTGTGCAGCCCCCCGTGCTCCCCAGAGACCCTACAATAACTCACCAGTCTGTGCGCAGCCCTTGTGCTCCCCAGAGACCCTACAATAACTCACCAGTCTGTGTGCAGCCCCCGTGCTCACCAGAGACCCTACAATAACTCACCAGTCTGTGCGCAGCCCTTGTGCTCCCCAGAGACCCTACAATAACTCACCAGTCTGTGTGCAGCCCTCCGTGCTCCCCAGAGACCCTACAATAACTCACCAGTCTGTGTGCAGCCCCCGTGCTGATCAGAGACCCTACAATAACTCACCAGTCTGTGCGCAGCCCTTGTGCTCCCCAGAGACCCTACAATAACTCACCAGTCTGTGTGCAGCCCCCGTGCTCCCCAGAGACCCTACAATAACTCACCAGTCTGTGTGCAGCCCCCGTGCTCATCAGAGACCCTACAATAACTCACCAGTCTGTGTGCAGCCCCCGTGCTCATCAGAGACCCTACAATAACTCACCAGTCTGTGTGCAGCCCTCCGTGCTCACCAGAGACCCTACAATAACTCACCAGTCTGTGTGCAGCCCCCGTGCTCATCAGAGACCCTACAATAACTCACCAGTCTGTGTGCAGCCCCCGTGCTCACCAGAGACCCTACAATAACTCACCAGTCTGTGTGCAGCCCCCGTGCTCCCCAGAGACCCTACAATAACTCACCAGTCTGTGCGCAGCCCTTGTGCTCCCCAGAGACCCTACAATAACTCACCAGTCTGTGTGCAGCCCTCCGTGCTCCCTAGAGACCCTACAATAACTCACCAGTCTGTGTGCAGCCCCCGTGCTCATCAGAGACCCTACAATAACTCACTAGTCTGTGTGCAGCCCTCCGTGCTCACCAGAGACCCTACAATAACTCACCAGTCTGTGCGCAGCCCCCGTGCTCATCAGAGGCCCTACAATAACTCACCAGTCTGTGCGCAGCCCTTGTGCTCCCCAGAGACCCTACAATAACTCACCAGTCTGTGTGCAGCCCCCCGTGCTCACCAGAGACCCTATAATAACTCACCAGTCTGTGTGCAGCCCTCCGTGCTCACCAGAGACCCTACAATAACTCACCAGTCTGTGTGCAGCCCCCCGTGCTCCCCAGAGACCCTACAATAACTCACCAGTCTGTGTGCAGCCCCCGTGCTCCCCAGAGACCCTACAATAACTCACCAGTCTGTGCGCAGCCCTTGTGCTCCCCAGAGACCCCCACAAAAAGAAGGCTGCTGTAAGGCCATGTGCTGCCAGGACTGTCCGTTCAGGGTTAAGGTGGCCCTACTGCTCCCACTCACCTGGGGTGACTCCGTGCTAGGGGAAGGAGCAGTTCCTGGATGTCTGTGGAGCTGCGAGGTCCCTGCCTGTCTCTCCTTCAGGGGCTGCTCCAGCCTCTTATCCCTGAGCGAATGAACCATTAACAGAGTCTGTGCCAGTCCTGGAGCGCAGAGCCAGTGACATCCCTGCAGCCGCATGGCACAGTTGATTGGGATTTTGCTCTGGGCAGAGGCGGAGGTGGCCTCCAGGGAAACGCAAATGCACCGACAATGCACCAGGGCCAGGGGCACAATGAGAGCAGGGGCTGCCTGCCCTCCTTGTTCACCAATACCCCTCAATCTTGACCTGCAGCCCCCTGCTATCCTCGCCTGGTCTTGGTCACTGTGTGTCCGCACCGCACCCAGCACAAGGGGACCCAATGACCCTGAGTGTGAGCGACCCACAGCAGGAAATGGAGTACTTGTGGCACCTTAGAGACTAACCAATTTATTTGAGCATGAGCTTTCGTGAGCTACAGCTCACTTCATCGGATGCATATCGTGGAAACTGCAGCAGACTTTATATATACACAGAGAATATGAAACAATACCTCCTCCCACCCCACTGTCCTGCTGGTAATAGCTTATCTAAAGTGATCATCAGGTGGGCCATTTCCAGCACAAATCCAGGTTTTCTCACCCTCCACCCCCCCCCCCACACACAAATTCACTCTCCTGCTGGTAATAGCCCATCCAAAGTGACAACTCTTTACACAATGTGCATGACAATCAAGTTGGGCTATTTCCTGCACAAATCCAGGTTTTCTCACATCCCCCCCACGCCCATACACACACAAACTCACTCTCCTGCTGGTAATAGCTCATCCAAACTGACCACTCTTCAAGTTTAAATCCAAGTTAAACCAGAACATCTGGGAGGGGGGGTAGGAAAAAACAAGGGGAAATAGGCTACCTTGCATAATGACGTACCACTCCCAGTCTCTATTTAAGCCTAAATTAATAGTATCCAATTTGCAAATGAATTCCAATTCAGCAGTTTCTCGCTGGAGTCTGGATTTGAAGTTTTTTTGTTTTAAGATAGCGACCTTCATGTCTGTGATTGCGTGACCAGAGAGATTGAAGTGTTCTCCGACTGGTTTATGAATGTTATAATTCTTGACATCTGATTTGTGTCCATTTATTCTTTTACGTAGAGACTGTCCAGTTTGACCAATGTACATGGCAGAGGGGCATTGCTGGCACATGATGGCATATATCACATTGGTGGATGTGCAGGTGAACGAGCCTCTGATAGTGTGGCTGATGTTATTAGGCCCTGTGATGGTGTCCCCTGAATAGATGTGGGCACAATTGGCAACGGGCTTTGTTGCAAGGATAAGTTCCTGGGTTAGTGGTTCTGTTGTGTGGTATGTGGTCGTTGGTGAGTATTTGCTTCAAGTTGCGGGGCTGTCTGTAGGCAAGGACTGGCCTGTCTCCCAAGATTTGTGAGAGTGTTGGGTCATCCTTTAGGATAGGTTGTAGATCCTTAATAATGCATTGGAGGGGTTTTAGTTGGGGGCTGAAGGTGACGGCTAGTGGCGTTCTGTTATTTTCTTTGTTAGGCCTGTCCTGTAGTAGGTAACTTCTGGGAACTCTTCTGGCTCTATCAATCTGTTTCTTTACTTCTGCAGGTGAGTATTGTAGTTGTAAGAAAGCTTGATAGAGATCTTGTAGGTGTTTGTCTCTGTCTGAGGGGTTGGAGCAAATGCGGTTGTATCGCAGAGCTTGGCTGTAGACGATGGATCGTGTGGTGTGGTCAGCGTGAAAGCTGGAGGCATGTAGGTAGGAATAGCGGTCAGTAGGTTTCCGGTATAGGGTGGTGTTTATGTGACCATTGTTTATTAGCACTGTAGTGTCCAGGAAGTGGATCTCTTGTGTGGACTGGACCAGGCTGAGGTTGGTGGTGGGATGGAAATTGTTGAAATCATGGTGGAATTCCTCAAGGGCTTCTTTTCCATGGGTCCAGATGATGAAGATGTCATCAATATAGCGCAAGTAGAGTAGGGGCTTTAGGGGACGAGAGTTGAGGAAGCGTTGTTCTAAATCAGCCATAAAAATGTTGGCATACTGTGGGGCCATGCGGGTACCCATAGCAGTGCCGCTGATCTGAAGGTATACATTGTCCCCAAATGTGAAATAGTTATGGGTAAGGACAAAGTCACAAAGTTCAGCCACCAGGTTAGCCGTGACATTATCGGGGATAGTGTTCTTGACGGCTCCTGGCCCACCTGATGATCACTTTAGATAAGCTATTACCAGCAGGACAGTGGGGTGGGAGGAGGTATTGTTTCATATTCTCTGTGTATATATAAAGTCTGCTGCAGTTTCCACGATATGCATCTGATGAAGTGAGCTGTAGCTCACGAAAGCTTATGCTCTAATAAACTGGTTAGTCTCTAAGGTGCCACAAGTACTCCTTTTCTTTTTGCGAATACAGACTAACACGGCTGTTACTCTGAAACCTGTCACAGCAGGAAATGGATTTCCTATAACATGCCAGGATTCAGCTTGGGCCTTCTCATCAAATTTGAAAGGCCCAGCCGCCTGGAAGACAGTGCCATGGAGAATAGAGCCAGTTTGGGTCAGATCAGCCAGGTGGGGGGAAAAAGACAACAAAACCAGGGGATTGGTCCCTGTGACAAAGTGGGAATTTTTTTGTAGTATTTTATGACCCCTATATGTGCCTCAGTTTCCCCTATGTGTTGCATTGTTACCCTGTGGGGAGAAAAGGGAGCAAGTTTGCTCTCAGGGCAGGCTACGATACACAGGTGGGTGTCACCTCCCAGTCTGGGTGGAGGAGGGAGTCATTAAGGAACTAGTTGAAATTGACCCACATCAACAAAGTGGCCAGAGAGACAACGCAAGCCCCCATGGTTTATGGATTTCCCCACCTCTCAGCAGGGAAGCTGAGCAAAGACCCCCACCTCAAGAACAAAGGACTGAGAGGGGGAAGGTAGGGGATTGTGACAGAATGGCCACACCCTACCTACTGTTGTAATAATCTTTGTACAACCTTGCAAGGTATCATTTGTAAACATATAATTTGCCGGTCAGTATTGCCCTGATAAAATATGTGTGTGGCAACATTGTACGTGAAGTGATAAGATTCCTCTTTATGGTGTTAACACATGCTCGAACCTGAGGTTGGCAAACAGGCCTGTCTCAACAAAGGAATGGGTGCTCTGCTTAATTTGCATTTAAGCAACAAACAGAGTCATCAAGCAGGAAGGGAAACAAAAGAAACTCCAACTGGGGAGGAAAAAGCAGCAGGGAGCATCCTTCCCTACAGACTCTCTCTCCTGAATCTCAGCTGCAAATGTTTTCCAAGTGTTTCCAGCCCTCTGTGGAGAAAGAAGTGGTTCAGGACTATTTAGAAAGGCTGGACAAGCACAAGTCCATTGCACTGCATCCGAGGGTGCTAAAGGAGTTGGCGGATGTGATTGCAGAGCCATTGGCCATTATCTTTGAAAACTCATGGCGATCGGGGGAGGTCCTGGATGACTGGAAAAAGGCTAATGTAGTGCCCATCTTTAAAAAAGAGAAGAAGGAGGATCTGGGGAATTACAGGCCAGTCAGCCTCATCTCAGTCCCTGGAAAAATCATGGAGCAGGTCCTCAGGAAATCAATTCTGAAGCACTTAGAGGAGAGGAAAGTGATCAGGAACAGTCAGCATGGATTCACCAAGGGCAAGTCATGCCTGACTAATCTAATGGCCTTCTATGACGAGATAACTGGCTCTGTGGATGAGGGGAAAGTGGTGGATGTGTTGTTCCTTGACTTTAGCAAAGCTTTTGATACGGTCTCCCACAGTATTCTTGCCAGCAAGATAAAGAAGTATGGGCTGGATGAATGGACTATAAGGTGGATAGAAATCTGGTGAGATCATGGGGCTCAACGGGTAGTGATCAATGGCTCCATGTCTAGTTGGCAGCCGGTATCAAGCGGAGTGCCCCAAGGGTTGGTCCTTGGGCCGTTTTTGTTCAATATCTTCATTAATGATCTGAGGGACGGCATGGACTGCACCCTCAGCAAGTTTGCAGATGACACTAAACTGGGAGGAGACGTAGATACGCTGGAGGGCAGGGATAAGATACAGAGGGCCCTAGACAAATTGGAGGATTGGGCCAAAAGAAATCTGATGAGGTTCAACAAGGACAAGTGCAGAGTCCTGCACTTAGGACGGAAGAATCCCATGCGCTGCTACAGAATAGGGACCAAGTGGCTAGGGAGCAGTTCTGCAGAAAAGGACCTAGGGGTTACAGTGGACGAGAAGCTGGATATGAGTCAACAGTGTGCCCTTGCTGCCAAGAAGGCCAATGGCATTTTGGGATGTATAAGTAGGAGCATTGCCAGCAGATCGAGGGATGTGATCATTCCCCGCTATTCAGCATTGGTGAGGCCCCATCTGGAGTACTGTGTCCAGTTTTGGGCCCCACACTACAAGAAGGATGTGGAAAAATTGGAAAGAGTCCAGCGGAGTGCAACAAAAATGATTAGGCGGCTGAAGCACATGACTTATGAGGAGAGGCTGAGGGAACTGGGATTGTTTAGTCTGCGGAAGAGAAGAGTGAGGGGGGATTTGATAGCTGCTTTCAACTACCTGAAAGGGGGTTCCAAAGAGGATGGATCTAGACTGTTTTCAGTGGTAGCAGATGACAGAACAAGGAGTAATGGTCTCAAGTTGCAGTGGGGGAGGTTTAGGTTGGATATTAGGAAAAACTATTTCACTAGGAGGGTGGTGAAGCATTGGAATGGGTTACCTAGGGAGGTGGTGGAATCTCCTTCCTTAGAGGTTTTTAAGGTCAGCTTGGCAAAGCCCTGGCTGGGATGATTTAGTTGGGGATTGGTTCTGCTTTGAGCAGAGGGTTGGACCTCCCGAGGTCCCTTCCAACCCTGATATTCTATTATTCTAAGTTGGGGACTGACACTACAAAAAGGAGGGACAAACACCCCAAGCCCCTGTCGTCAGATGTTGTCAGTGTCGTTGGATGTTTGGCTGGGTGCGAGTGTTCTCCCTGTTTGCCATCCCAGCTCTGAGCAGACAGCTGACCTCAAGTGGACTGCCCAATGACCACAAGATCCGTCAAGATACGAAGGCACTTGGTCAGGTTTATTGTCAGCAAAGCATGTTGGGTCACAGAAACCCCCTTGGGACTGCTACCTGATGTGCTGAGACTACTTAGCAGAGACTACACCTAGGGAGGTGGTAGAATCTCCTTCCTTAGAGGTTTTTAAGGTCAGGCTTGACAAAGCCCTGGCTGGGATGATTTAACTGGGAATTGGTCCTGCTTTGAGCAGGGGGTTGGACTAGATGACCTTCTGGGGTCCCTTCCAACCCTAATATTCTATGATTCTATGATACTTCGAAGCCCATTTTCCCTGGCAACTTGAGACCTCAGTATCCTGCCTTGTTGTAGCCTGCTACAAACACAGACCCAGGTCTGAACTACATCCCGCAAAAGCTGCAGGCTTAACTGAAAACAGCTTAAGAAGTGCTCCTGTCTCCAGCACCCAGATACCCAGTTCCCAATGGGATCCAAGCCCCAAATAAATCCATTTTACTCTGTATAAAACTTATACAGGATAAACTCATGAATTGTTCGCCCTCTATAACACTGATAGAGAAATATGCACAGCTGCTTGCTCCCCCAGGAATTAATTACTTGCTCTGGGTTAATTAATAAGTAAAAAGTGATTTTATTAAATATAAAAAGTAGGATTTAAGTGGTTCCAAGCAATAACAGACAGAACAAAGTAAGTTACCAAGCAAAATAAAATAAAACACGCAAGTCTAAGCCTAATACAGTAGGAAACTAAATGCAGGTAAATCTCACCCTCAGAGATGTTCCAATAAGCTTCTTTGACAGACTAGACTCCTTCCTAGTCTGGGTCCAGCAAACATTCACACCCCCGTAGTTACTGTCCTTTGTTCCAGTTTCTTTCAGGTATCTCTTTGGGGTGGAGAGGCTATCTCTTGAGCCAACTGAAGACAAAATGGAGGGGCTTCCAGGGCCTTATATAGTGTTTCTCTTGTTGCACATCTTGAGCCACAAGATGGGGTCTCTAGCCACCTGGGCAAGTCACATGTCTATGAATACTTGTGGCACCTTAGAGACTAACCAATTTATTTGAGCATGAGCTTTCATGAGCTACAGTGAGCTACACTTCCGATGAAGTGAGCTGTAGCTCACGAAAGCTCATGCTCAAATAAATTGGTTAGTCTCTAAGGTGCCACAAGTACTCCTTTTCTTTTTGCGAATACAGACTAACACGGCTGTTACTCTGAAACATGTCTATGAATGATTCAGCTTTTTGCTGGCCAACGCCATTGTTTACATGTTAGTTTGAATGTTCCCAGGAAAGCTCAGATGTGGATTGGCGTCTCTCAAAGTCCATTGTTAGTTAAGTACTCCCAGTTATTTCACTACCCCCTTCACACTGTGTTGACCAAATCTGCCTTATGTGCTTCCTACAGCAAACACTTTAAATACATGCACAGAGCCAACGCTCATAACTTCAGGTGTAAAAATGATCCATGCATACAAACAGGATGAATATATTCAGTAGATCATAACCTTTTCAAAGATATGTTACATGGCATATCTAGCATAAAACATATTCCAGTTATGTCATATTTACACTCATAAGCATATTTCTATAAAGCATTATGGAGTGCAACATCACAGCATGGTCCTAGCTCCCTGGATCAATGTCTACAGTTATGATAGCACATGTATGCCTGTGACAATGGACCAGCTCACTTAGTGGTGGGACTTTCCACTATCCCCTAGGCCAGATAAAGACGCTCCCTCTGAGATACATCTTTATACACCAATACAGACAAGTTAGGCATCACTCCTGTGTCCTTGCTTACAGACAGCCCCCCCAACCTGAAGCAAATACTCACCAGCAACTATACACCACACAACAAAAACGCCAACCCAGGAACCAACCTCTGCAACAAACCCCAGTGCCAACTCTGTCAGCATATTTATTCAAGGGACGCCAACATAGGCCCTAACCACATCAGCCACACCAGGGGCTCAACCACCTGCACATCTACCAATGTGATAGATGCCATCGTGTGCCAGCAATGCCCCTCTGCCATGTACATTGGCCAAACCAGACAGTCTCTATGCAAAAGAATAAATGGACACAAATCTGACATCAGGAATTATAACATTAAAAAACCAGTCGGAGAACACTTCAATCCCCCTGGTCACTCAATAACAGACCTAAAAGTGGCAATTCTTCAACAAAAAAACTTCAAAAACAGACTCCAACATGAAACTGCAGAACTGGAATTAATTTGCAAACTGGACACCATCAAATTAGGCCTGAATAAAGACTGGGAGTGGTTGGGTCACTACAAAACCTAATTTTCCCCCATACTAATTTCCCCCTAGTGTTATTCACACCTTCTTGCCAACTGTTTGAAATGAGCAACTCTCATTACCACTACAAAAGTGATTTTTCCTCCCTTGGTATCCTACTGTTAATTGAATTGTCTCATTAGACTGACCTCCCACTGGGTAAGGCAACTCCCATCTTTTCATGTGCTGTATATTTATACCTGCTACTGTATTTTCCACTCCATGCATCTTATGAAGTGGGTTCTTATGCCCAAATAAATTTGTTAGTCTCTAAGGTGCCACAAGGTCCCCTCGTTGTTTTTGCTGATACAGACTAACATGGCTGCCACTCTGAAACCTACCTTATTTAAAGGAACCTCAGCCAGACCTGGTAGGGTAGCAGAGGGTCTAATGATGAACATGTTGGGTGTGTCTATGCAAGCTCTGTAGCCAGTCCATAGCTGGTACGGGAACACGACACTGGGGTTTCCTGCCGATCAGGAGTGGACAGGCTGGGACACTGTTCCCACCACACGACAGTGTCATAAAAGGAGACACTATCCCACTCTAGTAACCCTGGCCCTGGACTTGCACCTGCTGCAGCTGTGACATCACTGTCCTGGGGAGAGAGCCGGCCAGTGAGGGCGGTGGCAGCTCGAGCTGGGGAGGGGGCTGGGAATCCGCCCAAAGGGGCAGCTGGAAAGAGCTCTTAGAGAAGAAGGAAAAGAATCGAGATGTGGAGCGAGTGGAGGAACTGGAGCCGGGCTAGGAAGGAAGGTGATAAAATAAAAGAAGAGGAGAATAAAAGCAGGGGACTGGGAAATGAGAAGGAGGAAAGAAGAAAAATAGGAAAGGTTTGGGGTCAGGAGAAGCAGAAAAAAAATAGAGCTGGGTACACAAGCAGGCACTAAGAGAGAAGGGAAGTGGAGGGAAATAAACTCTACAGACTTTCTCAGAAAGAGAGGATCAAGGGAAAAACTGGAAGAAAATACAACTGGGGAAAAAGGGAATTGATCAAAAAGCTATTGGAGAAGCAAAGTGGAGAGAAATAAACTCTACAGACTTACCAGAGAGAGAATATCAAGGGGTCAGAAAAAACTGGAAGGAAATAGAACTGGGGGAAAAGGGAATTGACCACAAAGCTGTGTTTAATGCAAACAGATCCTGAAAAGGGTAAACGAGAAGCCTTACACGAGCAGAGAGAATGGCGGTGTGAACATCTATTGACGGAATACAGTTCAAAGGTGCCTAATGGAGAAGTGAGGGCCCACTAGGTGAAGAAACCCCGCTTGTGGATAAACTCGGTGCAAAGATGTACAGCCACAGGAACATCGACTCTTCGGAGCACTTCAGGCTGAAGAGAAGCAAAGAACAGGACAGCAAGAGTGGAGCTGGACCTGCTGCCAAGGAGAGGAAAAGTTGATTCTTCTCCGAAGTGACCCAGTATATCAGAGAGTCAACTCTTGTTCTTGTTCATAACAATGCATTTGGTACTAACTGCACAGCAGGTACAAGCTCACAAAGGTTAATGAGTTGGTAACCTATGGTTTATTAGAATAAGTAGTAAGTCTTTGGTAATGTTCTACAGTATTTATGCTCCTGGTACAATTTGATATTTTCCCTTATAAAGTTCTAAAAATTTAAAAGGCTCCCTTTTGTCTTGGTTTGCCTCTGCCTCTCCTCCCAGTTAGCCCAGCCGGGTCACCGCAGAAGGACCTGAAAGCAGACACCAAGCAGTGCGTTGTTGTTTTAGTGCTTCACAGCAGGGTCAGTGCATCCCCAGGCCAGCGTGCCTTGTAGGATCTCAAGACCGACACTGATACTTTGTAAAGCTGAGCGTCAGTATATCAGGAGAGGAACACCTCGGCTTCCAAAAGCTACAGTGGAATGTACATAGACCATAGTGAGTTACAATTCACAATTTTTTGGTATAAAAATTGCAGTGCTCCTTGGTCTGTCTCTGGGGGGCTAGCTGTGGCTTACTACATAAGCCTTCTCCATACTTTCAGGCATTCCACATTCTTGGCGACATAACAATAACAAAGGTTCCAGAATGGCAATGGCAGATTTTATTCCAAGATGCTGGTGCCAAGCCAACTCAGAGGTTTTCATGTCTATGAGCAGCCACATAGGCTGGTGACCTACAGAGCAGGCCTGGGAAATTTGCCCTTCCCTGAAATGTGACTGCCTGTCTGGAGTTCCTGCTATGGGAGAAGTTGGCCTCTATCCGTGCCTGGGACTGGGTCAGAATTCATGGGAGAAACCTACTGGATGTTGCATTAGCATTGACATGGATGACTGCCTCCCTACGGAGCCGTATGGCACCCGACATAGGCTGCTTTGAACGCATCTATCCAGGGACTACAAGCAAACAGACATGATAATATGGACTCCCAAAGAACTACCTGCCTCCGGCACATTTCTGGACTGCACGCAACTGCTTGGCCGTGCTCTGGACATTGATTTTGTCACCTATGGTCTACATTTAACCTCCCCATTGATCGTTTTTGTTTACAGGTGGCTGGTTCCACTGTGGCGTGACCAATTTGTATGACACAGCGTGCTAAAAGGGAAGGTAATGTAAGGTTCTTACTTCAAACACCCCATTTGTGATGTTGCACTCCATATGATTTTATGAAAATATGCTTATGAGTGAATATAATGTAACTGGAATATGCTTCATGCAAAAGGTCTCTTGTAAGATATCATTACAAAGCTTATAATCTACTGAGTGTGGTCTCAAATTTGTATAAATGTATCATTCTTGTATCTGAAACTAGAAATATGAAATATAACTCTGAGGTCCTATTGTAATTATGCAAAGTGTGGGCTATTAATGGTGGTTTGGAATCTTGATGGCTCCCATCCACTAGGACAATTGGTTGTAAATGGCTCTGTTTACTTGCAAGCCTTCCTGTGAGTCAGGCCAGGAAGAATGAAGGCTTGGGGTCTCCCAGGACACGTGACCATGTCACCTGGTACTGGAATCCATCTTAAACCTGGTGCTTTTCCATTAGAAAGAGGGGTAGGCACCCAGAGAGACAAAAGATTCCTGCTTTATGCCAAAGCTAGATAAGGGGTGGAAGAGAACAAAGTGGTCAGTCATGAAATATCTCCTACCTACCACCTGAGCTGGAACAAGGACTGTACCAGGGAAAAGGATTAGGCCCAGACTAGGAAGGAGTTCAGTCTGTGAAAGAAGCTTATTGGAACATCTCTGATGGTGAGATTTTATCTGTAATCAGTTTCTTAATGTATTAGTCTTAGACTTGTGTGCTTTTGTTTTATTTTGTTTGGTAACTTACTTTGTTCTGTCTGTTATTACTTGGAACCAGTTCAATCCTACTTTTTATACTTAATAAAATCACTTTTTGCTTATTAATTAACTTAGGTAGCAATATTAATACCTAGGGGAGCAAACAGCTGTGCATATCTCTCTATCAATGTTATAGAGGGTGGACAATTTATGAGTTTACCCTGTGTACGCTTTATACAGAGTAAAACAGATTCATTTGGAGTTTGGAACCCATTGGGAACTGGGTGTCTGGGTGCTAGAGACAGGAACATTTCTTAAGCTGTGTCATAAATATAAAGGGAAGGGTAAACCCCTTTGAAATCCCTCCTGGCCAGGGGAAAGCTCCTCTCACCTGTAAAAGGTTAAGAAGCTAAAGGTAACCTCGCTGGCACCTGACCAAAATGACCAATGAGGAGACAAGATACTTTCAAAAGCTGGGAGGAGGGAGAGAAACAAAGGGTCTGTGTCTGTCTGTAGTCGTCTTGGCCAGGGACAGAACAGGAATGGAGTCTTAGAACTTTTAGTAAGTAATCTAGCTAGGTATGTGTTAGATTATGATTTCTTTAAATGGCTGAGAAAAGAATTGTGCTGAATAGAATAACTATTTCTGTCTGTGTATCTTTTTTGTAACTTAAGGTTTTGCCTAGAGGGGTTCTCTATGTTTTTGAATCTAATTACCCTGTAAGATATCTACCATCCTGATTTTACAGGGGGGATTTCTTTATTTCTATTTACTTCTATTTTTTATTAAAAGTCTTCTTGTAAAACACTGAATGCTTTTTCATTGTTCTCAGATCCAAGGGTTTGGGTCTGTGGTCACCTATGCAAATTGGTGAGGCTTTTTACCAAACCTTGTCCAGGAAGTGGGGTGCAAGGTTTTGGGAAGTATTTTGGGGGGAAGGACGCGTCCAAACAGCTCTTCCCCAGTAACCAGTATTAGTTTGGTGGTGGTAGCGGCCAGTCCAAGGATAACGGATGTAATATTTTGTACCTTGGGGAAGTTTTGACCTAAGCTGGTAAAGATAAGCTTAGGAGGTTTTTCATGCAGGTCCCCACATCTGTACCCTAGAGTTCAGAGTGGGGGAGGAACCGTGACATGGTGGCACAGTGGTGGGATTAACCTGAAATCATTTTGAGATCCAGTTGAGATTTTTTGAACTAGAAATAAAGATTTTAAAAAGGAATTTTTAGGAAGTCCAGAAAGCAGCTTTGAAACTGAAAGCAGCTTGGTTTCTCTCTGCTTTGTGGCCAAGCAGAGACAAAAGGGGATTATCTTGTGAATTGCAGGTTTTCTTTGCCTGGAGGCAGGGTACTTAACTCCTGCAGGGAAATTCACAGTCTTCCAACCCAGAGGTTTTTTTTTTTTCTTTTCTTCCTAAAAGTAAATAGGGGGTGTGTGCTCTACCCATTTGCCTGGAGACAAAAGTGGCAGGGTTTTTTTTAGGATTTTGATTTTTTTTTGTTTTACAAGGAGCACAGGTTTGAAAAGAAATTTTTTTTTCTTTGGGCTGGGTAAGCAGGTTTCCAAGTAGTTGGAGGTTTTTTGCTTTAATTTGGGCCCAGAGCAGAGACAAGGGAATTGTCTTTTTCTGTAGGCTGACAATCACTATCAGAGAATAGGTATTCTATTCCAGCACAGCAAAATTTTACAGCCAAGTTTTGTTTGTTTATTTCTAAACCTCGGGTGTAAAGTTAGTTAAAAACAGAGAGGTTAGAATGGCCAAATCCTCGGCTCGACTACAGCTGGAATTAGCCAAATTTCAGGCTGAGGAAAAACAAAGGGAACATGAAAGACAGATAGAATTCATGCGGCTGGAGAAGGAGGTACAGGAGGCTGCCCACAAGAGGGAAATGGAGGCAAGGAAGCATGTGGAGGAGATGGAGAGGATAAAGGCCCAGCAGAATATACCAACAAACCCTAGCAATCCTTCTCCAGGTACCACTTCCCATCCCAGAAAGTTCCCCACCTACAAGGCAGGTGATGATACTGAGGCCTTCTTAGAAAACTTCGAAAGGGCCTGCCTTGGGTACAACATCTCTACTGACCAATACATGGTAGAGCTGAGGCCGCAGCTCAGTGGATCCTTAGCTGAGGTGGCAGCTGAAATGCCTAAAGAACATATGAACAAGTATGAACTGTTTAAATCCAAGGCGAGAGTCAGAATGGGGATAACACCCGAGCAGTCTCGTCGGAGGTTCCGAGCCCTAAGGTGGAAACCAGACATGTCATTTACCCGACATGCCTACCACATTGTGAAACATTGGGATGCCTGGATATCAGGAGCAAGTGTTGAATCTCCAGTAAATTTGCCCTTCCTAATGCAAATGGAACAATTCTTAGAGGGTGTTCCTGAGGAAATAGAAAGATACATCCTAGATGGGAAACCCAAAACTGTAATCGAGGCAGGAGAGATTGGAGCCAGATGGGTGGAGGTGGCAGAGAAGAAGAAAACTGGTCGCAGTTGGAGCGGAGACCAGAAGGGACCACCCCAGACCACACCCTATTACCGGGGGCCGCCCAAAGCCCCACCTACCTCCCAAAGAACCCTCCAGACCCCTTATCGTCCCACCACCCCGTTCTCCAGCAACCCACCTCGCCCCGGTGACCCGTCAGCTGGACGGTGTTTTAAATGTAACGAGCTGGGGCATGTAAAGGCCAACTGCCCCAAGAACCCCAACAGATTACAGTTCATTGCACCGGAATCACACCAGAGGTCCACAGGCCCAGATACCTCCCAGATACCCTTGGAGCGGAGGGAAACTGTGAGTGTGGGCGGGAAGAAGGTCACCGCGTGGAGGGACACCGGAGCACAAGTGTCAGCTATCCATGCTTCCTTAGTGGACCCCAATTTAATCAACCCAGAGATCCAAGTGACGATTCAACCCTTCAAGTCCAACTCTTTCAATTTGCCTACAGCCAAGTTGCCTGTCCAGTACAAGGGCTGGTCAGGAATGTGGACTTTTGCAGTCTATGATGATTATCCCATCCCCATGCTGTTGGGGGAAGACTTGGCCAATCACGTGAAGCAGGCCAAGAGGGTGGGAACAGTCACCCGCAGCCAGGCTAAACAAGCCGTGAGGCCTAGCTCTGTTCCGGAAACTTCTATCAGGGCCCGGTCAGAGGTGATGGACCCGGACCCCAGGCCAATGTCTGCAACAGCAGTAGTGGATCCAGTCCCAGAGACCCAGACGGAACCAGTCCCAGAACCGGAACCAGCCAAACAACCAACACCAGACCCTGTGCCAGCACTGAATCCAGTACTTGCAACCTCAACACCAGAGGGCCCCACCGAACCTGAACTGGCAGCAGCCGATAACCCTACACAAGAGGCTCAGCCGGAGCCTGAATCCCAACATAGTGCACCAGCGGAGAGCGGTTCACAGTCAACAGAAACAGCTCCATCCCCTATATCGCTTCCAGAGGGACCAAGCCTATGTCCCCAATCCAATGAGGAACTGATGTCTCCAGCATCAAGGGAACAGTTCCAGACCGAACAGGAAGCAGATGAAAGCCTCCAGAGAGCGTGGACGGCGGCACGGAGCAACCCACCGCCTCTCAGCTCTTCTAATCGATCCAGAGAATTAAAGGGTTGTCAGTTTACAGCCCAGGGAGGAGACGACGCTGAGTGGCCTGAAGGTGTTTACTACGAAGGGAAATGAGCTGGTGGTGTGGAAGAGGTGAACCTCTCCATGACCCTTGGGCGTATGCAGCGACAGCAGATCCAGGAGCTGTGCACTAGCTACGCGCCAACGTTCTCAGCCACCCCAGGACTGACTGAACGGGCATACCACTCCATTGACACAGGTAATGCTCACCCAATTAGGGTCCACCCTTACCGGGTGTCTCCTCAAGCTAAAACTGCTATAGAACGGGAGATCCAGGATATGTTACAGATGGGTGTAATCCGCCCCTCTGAAAGTGCATGGGCATCTCCAGTGGTTCTAGTTCCCAAACCAGATGGGGAAATACGTTTTTGTGTGGACTACCGTAAGCTAAATGCTGTAACTCGCCCAGACAACTATCCAATGCCACGCACTGATGAACTATTAGAGAAACTGGGACGGGCCCAGTTCATCTCTACCTTGGACTTAACCAAGGGGTACTGGCAGGTACCGCTAGATGAATCTGCCAAGGAAAGGTCAGCCTTCATCACACATCTCGGGCTGTATGAATTTAATGTACTCCCTTTCGGGCTGCGAAATGCACCCGCCACTTTCCAAAGACTTGTAGATGGTCTCCTAGCGGGATTAGGAGAATATGCAGTCGCCTACCTTGACGATGTGGCCATATTTTCGGATTCCTGGGCAGACCACCTGGCACATCTACAAAAAGTCCTTGAGCGCATAAGGGAGGCAGGACTAACTGTTAAGGCTAAGAAGTGTCAAATAGGCCTAAACAGAGTGACTTACCTTGGACACCAGGTGGGTCAAGGAACTATCAGCCCCCTACAGGCCAAAGTGGATGCTATCCAAAAGTGGCCTGTCCCAAAGTCAAAGAAACAGGTTCAATCCTTCTTAGGCTTGGCCGGTTATTACAGACGATTTGTACCGCACTACAGCCAAATCGCTGCCCCACTGACAGACCTAACCAAAAAGAAACAGCCAAATGCTGTTCAGTGGACCGGAAAGTGTCAGAAGGCCTTTAACAAGCTTAAAGCGACACTCATGTCTGACCCTGTACTAAGGGCCCCAGACTTTGACAAACCGTTCCTAGTAACCACAGATGCATCCGAGCGTGGTGTGGGAGCAGTTTTAATGCAGAAAGGACCTGATCAAGAATTCCACCCTGTAGTGTTTCTCAGCAAAAAACTGTCTGAGAGGGAAAGCAACTGGTCAGTCACTGAAAAAGAATGTTATGCCATTGTCTACGCTCTGGAAAAGCTACGCCCATATGTTTGGGGACGGCGTTTCCACCTGCAAACCGACCATGCTGCACTAAAGTGGCTTCACACCGTCAAAGAAACTAACAAAAAACTTCTTCGGTGGAGTTTAGCTCTCCAAGATTTTGATTTCGACATCCAACACATCTCAGGAGCTTCTAACAAAGTGGCTGATGCACTCTCCCGTGAAAGTTTCCCAGAATCAACTGGTTAAAATCGTCCTTGAGATGTGGAAAATATTGTTAGTCTTTATGTACTTGGTAGTATATTTAGAGATGCATGTGTCTTATTAACTCTGTTTCCTAGAGCTCCAGGAAGAAATCCCAGCCAGTGTTTCACCCTAGCTGAGATTTGGGGGGCGTGTCATAAATATAAAGGGAAGGGTAAACCCCTTTGAAATCCCTCCTGGCCAGGGGAAAGCTCCTCTCACCTGTAAAGGGTTAAGAAGCTAAAGGTAACCTCGCTGGCACCTGACCAAAATGACCAATGAGGAGACAAGATACTTTCAAAAGCTGGGAGGAGGGAGAGAAACAAAGGGTCTGTGTCTGTCTGTAGTCGTCTTGGCCAGGGACAGAACAGGAATGGAGTCTTAGAACTTTTAGTAAGTAATCTAGCTAGGTATGTGTTAGATTATGATTTCTTTAAATGGCTGAGAAAAGAATTGTGCTGAATAGAATAACTATTTCTGTCTGTGTATCTTTTTTGTAACTTAAGGTTTTGCCTAGAGGGGTTCTCTATGTTTTTGAATCTAATTACCCTGTAAGATATCTACCATCCTGATTTTACAGGGGGGATTTCTTTATTTCTATTTACTTCTATTTTTTATTAAAAGTCTTCTTGTAAAACACTGAATGCTTTTTCATTGTTCTCAGATCCAAGGGTTTGGGTCTGTGGTCACCTATGCAAATTGGTGAGGCTTTTTACCAAACCTTGTCCAGGAAGTGGGGTGCAAGGTTTTGGGAAGTATTTCGGGGGGAAGGACGCATCCAAACAGCTCTTCCCCAGTAACCAGTATTAGTTTGGTGGTGGTAGCAGCCAGTCCAAGGATAACGGATGTAATATTTTGTACCTTGGGGAAGTTTTGACCTAAGCTGGTAAAGATAAGCTTAGGAGGTTTTTCATGCAGGTCCCCACATCTGTACCCTAGAGTTCAGAGTGGGGGAGGAACCGTGACAAGCTGTTTTCAGTTAAGTCTGCAGCTTTGGGGCATGCGGTTCAGACCCTGGGTCTGTGTTGGAGCAGACTGGTGTGTCTGGCTCAACAAGGCAGGGTTCTGGAGTTCCCAAGCTGGCAGGGCAAATGGGTTCAGAGTTGTCTCAGCAATGGCCTAACTTGATTATCATACACTTTGTAAGGAGAGTGATCACTTTAGATAATCTATTACCAGCAGGAGAGTGGGGTGGGGGGAAAGAAATCCTTTTGTAGTGGTAAACACCCATTTTTTCATGGTTTGTGTGTATAAAAACATCTTCTGTATTTTCCACAGTATGCATCTGATGAAGTGAGCTGTAGCTCACAAAAGCTTATGCTCAAATAAATTGGTTAGTCTCTAAGGTGCCACAAGTCCTCCTTTTCTTTTTGCGAATACAGACTAACACGGCTGTTACTCTGAAACACATCAGGTGGCAGTCTTAAGGGGGTCTCTGTGACTGAACCCATCACAGTTCATCTAAGGTTGCCAACCCTCCAGGAATTAAAGGTTAATCTTTTATGTTATGTGATGAAACTTCCAGGAATACAGCCAACCAAAACTGGCAACCCTAGGCACAGCTCTGTAAGAATGTGCGAGTTTCTAATCCAAGTTTAATGTTAAATGCTTGTTTCAGTTTTGTTTGCGCTCCCAATCTCCATTTTGAACTCCGGTTCGTGCCAGCAATTTGCCATTACTGGCTACACGCGGCTGCCTGCGGCTTACAATACATTCTGCTTTGGGTAATAAATTGGAAATCCCTCTCATTCCTAGATTAATAACAGACATGCAGCCAGAAACTGACTAGGCTCAGGGGCTACCTCTGCCTCTTGTGTTTCTGATGCTGGTTCCGTGGCGGGCAGCCCCTCTCGGGGGGCATCAGAAAGCCCCTCCAAGTAGGGACCCAGGATGTATTGCAGCTGCTCTGGCAGCAAAGCTGCCTTGGAGACCACAGTGAGCCCGAGAATCCCTTTGGCCACCTCATCCAGTGCTTGCTGGCTCCCCGCTGGCCCCGTGCTGGGTTCAGGGGTGAGAAGGTCGCTATCCAGGCTGGTGTGGCTGTTGTGAAGCGCTGGGGGTGCAGTGTAGCACCCAGCACCTGGTCAAACTCCTCGTAAAAAGGGGCAAGTTCCCAGAGGGGCAGTTCCGATCCCTGGCTTTCTGGTATCTGCTCTCTGCGCTGATCACCGGTCCAGTGAATCCCCAGCACTGCCAGCTGCTTTGCTATCAGCGGGTATGTGTGAGCATTCCTGGAACTCTGGCTGACCTCGAAGTGTTTGCTCACCTGGCCCTGGAGATTAACCAGACTCTGTGTGTGCTCTCGTGACCAGCTCACGGCATGCTTGGCAAAGAACGCCTCCATCTCAATTAATTTGATTAAAATATGATCATTGTTGCAACCACTGTTATATATTTGCAACAAAACTTGTACAAAATGTGTCATGTAAGATGTCTATGAAAAGGTTATGATTTGCTGAATTGAATTATGCTATCTGTATGCACGTATCATTTTTGTATTTGAAGTTATGAATATTGGCTCTATACCTGGATTTCAACTGTTTGCTCCTGGGGTAACGCCCACAAGGTATTTAGCCTGCACATCTTGGAGGGACTATTCAAATTAAGTCGTTCATCAAAAAACACTTAACTGACAATGGACCATGGGAGACCATCTACACTGAATGGACTGTCCTGCAAACACATTGTCTGGGATAAGTAATGATTTCCTGCTGTGACTAAGCACAATTATGCACGGACATGTGACTTTCCCATGTGATTCCAAACCCCATCTTTTACCTGTAATTTTCTACTAGCTGTGCTGGGGGCTTTGTTTGAAACAATGGGTTTCCCTCCACATGGCAGAAGCTAGAAAAGGCCCCGGAAACACCTCCATTTTGCCTCTTTCCAGCTCAGACCTCTGGATTATGGATTTATACTAATGGGAGCATTCTAACTGAGGGCCTTCCAATGATTTGGAAGCAACCAGAGATGTATCAAGCCAGCAGTTTATTCCATCACTGCTACAAGCCTGAAACAAGAACTTTGCAGTTATTGTATGTATTTGATTCCTTTAACCAATTTTAACTTCTTTCTTTCTATGAATAAACATTTAGCTTTTTAGATACTAAAGGATTGGCAACAGCGTGATTATTTGGGTAAGATCTGAGTTATATATTGACCTGGGCATGTGGCTGGTCCTTTGGATCAGAAGAACCTGTTATTTGATTAAATTGGTTTTAAAGAACCACTCATCTATAAGTCTCTAGTGTTTTTGGTGACGATACAAGGACTGGAATGCTTAAGGAAAATGCTGTTCTGACTTCTTGTCAGTCAGTGTGGTGAAACAGAAATTTACTTTTGTCGCTGGTTTGCTATATCTCATGAGAGAATAGCCACCAGCTTTGGGGCGTGTATGCCCTATTTCTCAGCAGTTAGTCCAGAGTTTGGTATTCTCAGTTGTGTGCCATGAAGGCAGGGTTACAATGTTCTTAAGGCATATTTCAAATCTGGGGAAGCAGCTCAAACCAGTTCCTCAGAGAAAACAGGTAAACTGACATGTCAGTCAGGTGTCAACAAAATCAGCTGGACTATCACTTAGTTAAGTGGCCATTCTTTGACCGGAAGAAGGATGTGAGCAAGAAATTTACATCTTGGCAAACAGACTCATTGTTGCGTGAACCCCAGCTGGAGGTGGTTCTCAAAGAGGAGCTAAAGGTATAAAAATGAGGAACAGAGGCCCCAAATCACCTCTCTCTCTCCTCATCTCTACTCACGGCATCAACAACATTCAAAAGACAAAGGAAGCATCACTGAACTGGGGGAATGGTCCTGGCTGAAAGAATCCAGCTAGACAGTTGTGAATACACGGTGAGAGAAATCCATTTGCTTTAAGTTCACTTAGCTTGTAAAGTTAAGTATTAGTTTGCATTTTACCTTTTATTTCTTTGTAACCGATTCTGACTTTTATGCCTCATTACTTGTAATCACTTAAAATCTCTCTCTCTCTCTCTGTATTTAATAAACTTGTTTTGTTGTTTTATCTAAGCCAGTGTGTTTGGATTGAAGTATTTGGGACCCTCCACTTGAGATAACAAGATTTGTGCATATCATTTTCTATTAATGAAATGATGGATTTCTATGAGCTTGTATTATCCAGAAGGAGAGAGCTGGGCAGTACAAGATGCATATTTCTGGAGACAAGTCTAGACTGGGAGTTTGCTAGTGTCACTCTGCAACATAATTCAGGAGTGGCTGGTTCGAAGCCCTCATGTATCAGCTGGGAGTGATTTTGCATGCTAGAGGTCACATGTGAACAGACCAGGAGTGGTTGTTCTCAGAGTAAAGTAGTGTAAAAGGCTCTCTAGATTGGAGAGCTGAGGAGACACAGCTGTCCATCGGTCCAGATTGTACCCTGAGGAATGTCACGATCACTCACGACTCCATCAGTGTAATAGTGAGAAAATGGTTGTTGGACATGTAACATACCTGTCTGGGTGTGTTTGGGCACATCTGTGTCTCGTTGCCCCCTGACATTGATGCCCTAGGCCTAGCCACTGGCTATGCCGAACGCATCTGCTCTGGGCCCTCTTGTCTGGATAGCGTGTCTGCCCCCATGACATGCTGAGTCTCCATCTCATGCCCTTGGAGGGCAATACTCCAGTGTACCAACCAAGAGTTGGTGCCTTTGGTTCTGTGTAGCCATGCTAAAGGGGGGCAGGCAGTCAGTACCCAGCACCTCCGGTTGAACAGGTACATCCTACAGTTGCTGAGTATTCATGTTCTATAACGGCATCATGGAGTCCGTTTTCTGCTCAGAAAGGCAATGGGATGCTGCTCGGTACCCTCCCCTGCTTGCATCAGCAGTGCTCCCAAGCCTGTGTTGGATGCGTCAGTGCACAATTCAAACATCTGGCCAGAGTCCGCCTTCACCTTTCCTGACAAAATTTGTTTTACATCTTCAATGCCCCATCTTGCACTTTGACACCTTTACACTTAGACCTGCACCTTTGAGTCTCTTCAGCACCATTCCCATGCGATCCTTATGCTCTGGCAAGGAATTGCTGAAGATTGCAATATCCTCGATGTAGGCATGAGCAAAGTCCTGTCACCCAGCCACTTGATTCGCAAGCCTTTGAAAGGTGGCTCCTGCATTCATTAACCCAAATGGTAACACTTTAAGCTCAGAAAGTCCCAAATTGGTTAGGTAGATACTTTTTTTTTTCTGCGTATCACTGTTCTAAGGCAATGTGCCAGTATCTCTTTGCTAAATCCAGGATGCTCGGGTCTCTGTCAGAACCCACCTCCTCCTGCACTATGATTCAGGGTCTCTGGCAAGGGTACTCCTTGTCACGGACCTACAGGGTCTGGTCTATGCTCCAGCCTGTAACCAGTCATAGAATATCAGGGTTGGAAGGGACCCCAGAAGGTCATCTAGTCCAACCCCCATCTAGTCCAGTCTTCTGGGAGCAACCCCTTTAGTGTGTGTGCTGAGCCTCAGGGACACACACAGTTCCACAGGGGCAGGTCTGTGGCCTCCACAACTCTGAAAGTGGGCCTTCGGCACTAGCGATCCCTGTCTCCCTGCAGCAAATTCAGCCACAGCCAGACTCCTGCAGGAGACTTGTACTGGGCACCTTCAGGACGTGATGCTCCCAGTGAGGATTTGCGGGGACAGCAGGCAGCCTGTGCAAAACGAGAATGAGTCACCTGATGGCAGGAAGTGAGCGTCCTTAGGTCAGTGCAGAGATACAGGAGCTCAGCCAGCATTCAGTCCACTCAGTGTGAGGGGTCTACCCAGCCAAGCTGTTGTCTCCGTCTGTCAGTCCCAGGGCAGAGCTTCTGCGTCTCTGTGAGCCAAGGTTTTATCACCCCTCCTGTCTCCTCTCGGTCCGTTGTCCTCCCCAAGCAAAGCACGCTGGGTTCACACGGTCAGCCAGCTGGTGCTTCCACTATGCCTTAATTGGTCAGTCCTGGGGCTTCCCATTGTCCTCTCGGCTCCTCCATTGACGTGGGTTGGTTTCTGCCAGTCCAGTAACGCCCACGCACACTACTGGAGACAGGTCCGTGACACACACAGCTCATGTCTCCTGCTCTGCCCCAGGAGCAGCATTTGAACCCTTCTGCACCCACTGGGGAGGGATACCAAACTGGTACGTACTGAGTCATACTGAGTTCATTACACTATTTATTACAGTTTCCACTTGTCAGCCCCTCGATACATGACCATGGAGTGGGGGACCCGGGTCCATGGGTTCTGCAGCATTTGGCTGCTCAGGGAACTGGGATGTGGGTTTGCTTAGTAGGGGCGGGGCTTGTACCACCCCTCCCAACCTTGGGCCATAGAGGAGCTGTCACCAGGCAGGGATGGGCATCATGCAGGAGATGTCACCAGGCAGGAGGCAAGATTCTGCTGCCTCTCTGAATTGTACAAACAAGGTCAGATCTGCTTGGAGGGCACGTCAGAGTAGAGGGGGTGGGTTTGACTCATGGGACCCCTGGGTGGTTCATGAGTGTCAGCAGCTCTTGTCAGACCTGACATACTGACTGCACCTAAAAGGTGTCACATGAGAGACTGTTGGAAAGCAAATACCGCACTGACCATTAGCATCCTTGTGTGAGGTATGTACAAGGAGTGTACCAAGTTATGTGCTAGAATTATGTTCTTCAAATGTGTTTGGTAAGCAATGATTAAGCCCGCTATACCCTAGACAAAGGAGCGTATTTGTTTGTCTCACCAGCCTGCTCGTCATGCAGAGACAATAAAGGTACAGTTCCACAAAAGTGAAACAAACCCATCAAACTGCAGGCGGGGGAGAGGGGGGAGATGGCCTTTCGCAGGGGGGTGAGCTTCAAGACATAGGCAATTTACTCAAGGGCTTGTCTACAATATTAGTGTATTAGAAAAGCAGAAAGAGTGAGGCCTTTCATGAAAGCCTGGGACACACTGGTGATGAGTGTCATTGTGAAATGTCTGTAGTCACATGACTCAGAGTGGTCACCCCACTAGAACAGACTAAGGCTGGCTGAGATGGGGCCGGGGGCTGCTGTGTGGTAGGCAGGCTGCTGGGGTCAGAGAGCTGACCTAGGGCTGCACAGCAGACAGACAGACATTCAGGGGACTGTGTGATTGTCTGCTGGCCGTTGGTGTCCAGGCCCGGAGGCACAGCAGCAGAGCATCCAAGGCACCCCGGTCTGGATTGCACCCTAAATTGTGACAATGGTCTGAGGGGCAAACTGGAGCATATTTGAGCAGGGCGTGTCAGAGCCTGGGATGTGGGCAGTTAGTTGTGCCAGGTGGTAAGAGCAGGAGTTGGTTGCCAGGAATTGATGCTCAGGGGCAGAGCCAGAGTCAGGGCTGGGTTACCTGGAGTGGGGCGGGGAGGGACGGACAAGGAGGGGGGCAGTGCACTGCTGGGAACAAGCAGGTGCAGGAGTTACCACAGCCAGACTGCAGGGGCTGCTGGGGTTAAGAGACGGTCAGCTGACTCTTCCCACCAACGAGGCGTGGAGCCACTTGGGCAGCCTGCTCCCGGCCAGCTGTGCTTGTTGGGGTGCCCAGAACCCGGCTCTGCTCCTGAGATGCAGCCCCTGCCCCTCACACAACTGCTTATTAAGATTTCAAAAGCCCTCTGACACAGGGCCATAGCAGGCTCAATGACCCAGATTCAACCTTTAGAGACATATTAGTAGATAACGATTTGTGGTTTTTGTGTGTTTACATATATATTGTTAGAGGTTGACAATGTAACCAAATGGTTCCTATCACTGTATTCTTTAATTCAGAGATCAAAAGGAGATGTTAACATTTAGATCACTGCCTTCATTTCTCTTTGAAGTATGTAGTAAGCTACCTGTAAATAGTGGGAGAGGGACAGTTGCATCCGATGAAGTGAGCTGTAGCTCACAAAAGCTTATGCTCAAATAAATTTGTTAGTCTTTAAGGTGCCACAAGTCCTCCTTTTCTTTTTGCGAATACAGACTAACACGGCTGCTACTCTGAAAGTTGCCTTATACTAATCCATGTAGCTAATTATTGGCGGTACTAGGAAATAGGTTAGTTCAAAGACACTATTCTTCACCCAAGGACTGCACGCTGTCAGGAGGCTGCCAGGCAACTATAAAAAGAACACCTAGGGCCCTGATCCTGTTATCTCAGATCTGCTTAAGTTTCATCAGTGGAATTTGGAGTCACAAGACTGAGGTCTCCAGTCCTACCTGGTATTAGGATATAGATATTCAGGCCTGTCTGCAAAGGCCTGTACTTTAAGAATTTAGGTGTATTCTTATCACTTGGCTAGTTAGAGGTATAAAAGAAAGAATCAAAATCACTGTCTGCCAGTGTAAGGGCCTTCTCTTACTGTGACAGTCTGAGGCCCTGTTCTTAGGCTAAGGCCTTTGGCTAAGCAGCAGAGGCAGCCATAAGCTGGGAAGCAAACGGTCACATCCTCACATTCCAAACTAGTCACATTGAAAGAAGGTGCTATTGGGCTGTTAGGAATACAATCCTGTCCTGATAATGCCTATCACCTCCAGAGAAAGGGAAGTGCCTAGAAGACGTAAAAGGAAACTTAGTTTGGTAGCATCCTGTCTGGCAAGAACTCACTTATCGATAGCTGGGATGTGAAATCCTCATTTCTGTGTTTGTTCTATTACTGTAGTCCCCATTTTCCTATTGTTTGTCTGTATAATCTCTGTCTGGTTCTGTGATTGTTCCTGTCTGCTGTATAATTAATTTTGCTGGGTGTAAACTAATTAAGGTGGTGGGATATAATTCGTTACATAATCATGTTACAATATGTTAGGATTGGTGAGTTAAATTTCAGGAAAATGATTGGTTAAGGTATAGCTAAGCAGAACTCAAGTTTGACTGCAGACTATATAGTAAATCAGGAACTGGGTGAGTGGGTGTGGGGGAAATGGGAACAGGGAATGGGGGTGGGGAAATTGGAATCATGTTTGGCTAAGGGCAGGAATGGGAACAGGGACACAGGTGTAAGGCTCTGTGGTGTCAGAGCTGGGAAGGGGGACACTAAGGAAGGAAACTGGAATCATGCTTGCTGGAAGTTCACCCCAATAAACATCGAATTGTTTGCTCCCTGTGCAGGGCTCTATCCCATGGCCTCGCTCCCAAACTACCAGCTCCTCTAGCTGGGAGCACGAGGAGCAAGCTCCTATCTTGCAGAATGCCCCAGGTGGGACTCCTAACCCCACAGACCCAGGGTGGGGTGGAGGCAAGACTCAGTAGGGTGAGCTGGGTGGGGAGGGCTGGCAGAGATCGGGGGCACTAGACAGAGTCCCCCCGTCAGTAGGATTCAGAGTGAACAACGCTAAGCGCTTCCAGCCCGTTCTTCCATACGCTGTAGCGCGGACCTCCCACTGCCACGCGCCCGGAGAGCCATTCCGGAAATAGCCGAGCGCCCGCCGGCTGTAGCCGAGCGGGTCCGGAAACGGCCGATCAGTTCCGGAAGTACCCGAGCCCTTCCGGAAAGCCCCGGAGCGGTCCGAGTCGGCGGCGTAGGCAGAAGCCGCTGTGCAGGAGCCATCATGGCGGACCAGGTCGCGCAGCTGCGGGCCGACGGGATCGCGAAGCGGCTGGTGCAGGAGGGCCGGGGCCCGATGCCCGACTACCGCGACGGCACCAAGGTAACCAGCCGCCCCACCCCTCGGGACAGAGCGGGGCCGGGTTCTGGCGCGCATGCGCGGCAGGGACGGACCGTTAGAAGGGGCCTAGCGGCGCCTGCCTGCCGGAGTCCGTCGGCGCTGACAGGGGCGGGGGTGATGACTGCGCCTGCGGCAGCGAGCCGGTACTATGGTGACTTGCCCCGCTTTCCAGCGCCGTGTTTCTATTGGCGCTGTGTTCAGCGACGTACAACCGCTCCTGCTTGCTGATTGGCCAGCCACGCTAATGGAGGCGGGGCACGCAGAACGTGTTGGGGCTGGGACGCTCTGTCCCAGGGAGGGGGCGTGGCCCGAGCTGCCCGCAGTGACAGGCCCCGCCTTCTGTGGTTGGGGGTGGGGCAGGGACGCGAGGGGCCCGGGAGGGGGCTGGGATATTTTGGTAGGGTCGCTCCGTCTTGGCAGTCTCCCGAGCCTGGCAGTGGGAGGGTGGAGGGTAGCTGGAGCCCTGGGGGCAGCATGGGCCTGACTGGGCTGGCACGGTGCCCAGGGCCCCTGGAGACACAGTAGCCCAGGGAAGGGGAGCCCCTTAGGGCTGGCAGAGCTCAGGCCGACGCCCCCGTGTCCTGCCCGACGCCCCCGTGTCCTGCTAGTCCAGGAGGCCAGGGCTGCGCAGTGCGCCCCAGTCCAGTGGGTGGGCTGGGCATAGGCGCCGACTTCCCCTCTTTCCCCTGGGTGCTCAAGCCCCCCTCTGCCCCACCCCCACTCCACCCCTTCCATGAGGCCCTGCCCCTATTCCAACCCCTTCCCCAAAGGCCCCGCCCCGGCCCCGCCTCCTCCCCTGAGCACACCAGGTTCCCGCCTGGCCGCCCCTGGTGCACTGGGAGGTAGGTGGAGGAGCAGGGATGTGGCGCACTCAGGAGAGGAGGAGGTGGGGCCGGGGCTGGGGGGGGTGGAGCACCCACTAATTTTTCCCCATGGGTGTTCCAGCCCCGGAGTACCCACAGAGTCAGCGCTTATGAGGGTGGGCATGGTATGTAGCAGGGGCCTGCCAGGAGCACACATCCCCAAGCTGGGCACGCAGGGGTGCTCTGGGTGACCCTGTCCCTGCTAGGGCCCATTTCCTATCTAATGGGCTAGTAGGGGCATGGCTCTGTCACTGGGGCTTGTCAGCAAGAGCTGAGAATCCCAGTACTAGTGCCCACACCTTCCAATGCAAGCCTCCCTGCCCTGTCACGGCCACTGGGTCCTGGCGAGCAGTCACTGGCCCGTGGAGCCCCGTTGTGCTGGGTGGGGTGGGGTGTGGAACAGCCTCAGCCGTGTTTGATCTCCTACCCAGGCCACTTTCCACTACCGCACCATGCTGTCCGACGGGGAGCACCATGTGCTGGATGACAGCCGTGCCCGCGGGAAGCCCATGGAGCTCATTATTGGCAAGAAATTCAAGCTGCCGGTGTGGGAGACCATCCTGAGCACCATGCGGGACGGGGAGCAGGCTGAGTTCCTGTGTGACACCAAGGTATCCTCCCACCCCTGCCGGCCCCACAGCTCCCTGCATCCCCCCTCCAAGCCCTGTCCCTGGGGGGTGGGATGCAGGCAAAGTTCCTGTGTGACACCAGGACCCCAACATCAGGTATTTCTGTGCTGTAACCTGAGCCTTGAGACAGTCTCTCTGGGGAGCAGGCTTTGGTTTCACCAGGCTCTGGGCAGAGCCATCCACAAGGGCAGGCCATACGGCCACAATGGTTCTGAGCCTTCAGACTCACCAGGAGCTAGTCCAGCTGAGATCTGCTGGAGGCTTTGAGCCCTGTGGGGAGCCAAGCACGCAGCGATTCTAGCTGGACCGGCCAGGGCTCTGTACTGTACTGTGTAGAGCACAGGTCTAGCAGTGTCGGCAGAGTCGCTGCTCCAGATGAAAGGCAGCAGGAGAAGATCTGCCACCACAGTGACCTTCCCAGACACCACATGCTCTGCTGACAGCGGCCGCGTCGGCGCCGGGGGTTCTGCCAGCGCAGCTCTGCTGGTTGGGGGGCTGATGTTCTCGCTCTCAGAGTGGGCAGAGCCTTGCAACGCAGACTAGGCCTGCCTCCCCGCAGCCCCCACTCCTCCCGTCTGTGCCCAGCCCTAGCCAGACGCCTTCCTGGGCTGGCGGTTAGGAGTTACAGCGCTCCCAGGTCTCTGCCGGGTCTTCTCCATTTGTGGGTGTTGATTCCAGCCCATCCTTACGAAGGGGTCTGGTTCCAACCCAGCTGGCGCAGTGATCCCTCCCTCCCCCCCACGCCCCAGGAGGCCAGGCAGAGTGGGCAGGTGCCCAGGGTCAGTACCACCAATTCCTGCATTCAGCCTGCGCCCCGGGATCCTGCGTGACACCCCTTTCCCCCGCTGCCCGGTGCTGACACCCTGTCCCCCCAGCACGTGGTGCTGTACCCGCTGGTGGCGAAGAGCCTGCGGAACATTGCCGCGGGGAAGGACCCCCTGGAGGGCCAGAGGCACTGCTGCGGCATCGCCCAGATGCATGAGCACCACTCTCTCGGCTACCCTGACCTGGATGACCTGCAGCAGAACCCCCAGCCCCTGATCTTCGCCATCGACATGCTGAAGGTGACGAGGACCTGGGGATGGGGGGGCTCTGAGGGGTGGGGGACCCCGGCTGGAAAGGGGGTCCCCGAGGGGTGGGGAAGCTGTGGAGACGGGGTAGTGGGACTGGGGAGTGGTGCCAGGGGCTGGACTGGGCTGGGGCTCTCCCCTTGCCAGCTGTGGTGCCTGGGGATGGGTCCACGGGATGGAGGGGGGGTGATGGATAAGGTGCCCGGGCCCTCTCAGGATGGGCGTGGTACCCCAGGGCTGGGGCGGGGTTGGGTTCTCTCTGGATGGGCGTGGTACCCTGTGGCTGGGGCGGGGCTGGGCTCTCTCCGGATGGGCGTGGTACCCCGTGGCTGGGGCGGGGCTGGACTCTCTCTGGATGGGCGTGGTACCCCGTGGCTGGGGCGAGGCTGGGCTCTCTCTGGATGGGCGTGGTACCCCGTGGCTGGGGCGGGGCTGGGTTCTCTCTGGATGGGCGTGGTACCCTGTGTCTGGGGCGGGGCGGGGCTCTCTCTGGTTGGGCGTGGTACCCCGTGGCTGGGGCGGGGCTGGGCTCTCTCTGGATGGGCGTGGTACCCCGTGGCTGGGGCGAGGCTGGGCTCTCTCTGGATGGGCGTGGTACCCCGTGGCTGGGGCGAGGCTGGGCTCTCTCTGGATGGGCGTGGTACCCCGTGGCTGGGGCGAGGCTGGGCTCTCTCTGGATGGGTGTGGTACCCCGTGGCTGGGGCGGGGCGGGGCTCTCTCCGGATGGGCGTGGTACCCCGTGGCTGAGGCGGGGCGGGGCTCTCTCCGGATGGGCGTGGTACCCCGTGGCTGGGGCGGGGCGGGGCTCTCTCGGGATGGGCGTGGTACCCCGTGGCTGGGGCGGGGCTGGGCTCTCTCCGGATGGGCGTGGTACCCCGTGGCTGGGGCGGGGCGGGGCTCCCTCCGGATGGGCGTGGTACCCCGTGGCTGGGGCGGGGCTCCCTCCGGATGGGCGTGGTACCCCGTGGCTGGGGCGGGGCGGGGCTCTCTCTGGATGGGTGTGGTACCCCGTGGCTGGGGCGGGGCTCTCTCCGGATGGGCGTGGTACCCCGTGGCTGGGGCGGGGCGGGGCTCTCTCGGGATGGCCGTGGTACCCCGTGGCTGGGGCGGGGCGGGGCTCTCTCGGGTTGGGCGTGGTACCCCGTGGCTGGGACGGGGCTCTCTCTGGATGGGCGTGGTACCCCGTGGCTGGGGCGGGGCGGGGCGGGCTCTCTCCGGATGGGCGTGGTACCCCGTGGCTGGGGCGGGGCTCTCTCGGGATGGGCGTGGTACCCCGTGGCGTGGGCGGGGCGGGGCTCTCTCGGGATGGGCGTGGTACCCCGTGGCGTGGGCGGGGCGGGGCTCTCTCGGGATGGGCGTGGTACCCCGTGGCTGGGGCGGGGCGGGGCTCTCTCGGGATGGGCGTGGTACCCCGTGGCTGGGGCGGGGCGGGGCTCTCTCCGGATGGGCGTGGTACCCCGTGGGCGGGGCTGGGCTCTCTCCGGATGGGCGTGGTACCCCGTGGCTGGGGTGGGGCGGGGCTCTCTTGGGATGGGCGCGGTACCCCGTGGGTGGGGCGGGGCGGGGCTCTCTCTGGATGGGCGTGGTACCCCGTGGCTGGGGCGGGGCGGGGCTCTCTTGGGATGGACGGGGGTGGGGTGCGGTCCGGGCTCTCCCGCACTGACACAGTATTGCAGGTGGAGGCGCCCGGCTCGTATCGGCAGGACCCGTGGGCCATGACGGACGAGGAGAAGATGCAGGCTGTTCCGCTGATCCATGAGGAGGGCAACGAGCTCTATCACCAGGGCAAGGTGACTGAGGCGGCCGCCAAGTACTACGATGCCATCGCCTGCCTGAAGAACCTGCAGATGAAGGTGAGCGGTGCCCCACCTGGGCACTACGTCCCTAGACACTGACCCTGACCACAGGGTGGGGCAGGGAGCTGGCTCGGTGGCTGTTCCAGGCCACTCCCACCCACCTGCTGTCCCCGAGGGGCCTGGCGTGCCTCCGTCCACACATTCTCCTGGGAGAGCCCCCATTAGCCCTGAACCCTCCGCAGCTCAGGGATGGGGCTTTCGGCTCCAGCTTCCCATTTCCCCGTGAGCTCCGACAGCGAGTCCTGCTGAAATCAGCCTGCTCTGCCTCCAGGGAGCGACGCCCCAGGGCGCACCTGCAGCCAGGGCCCCCCGGTCAGAACACGGCAGCATCCACGTGGGGACGGCTCGGGGCAGCCAGGCCTATGTCACATCCAGATGGGCAGAAACTGCTGCCCCTCTGTCAAGGGCCTGCCTGGTGTCCATCGGGTGCTCTCTGCCCTGGTTCCTAGCCCAGCCTCCTGCTGGGTCTGTCCCCTCTGAGCTGGCCCTCGGCTCTGCAGTTGGTAACGCAGGGGCTCTGGCTGAGGCCTGCCGCTGGCCACGTGACTCCCAGCCATCCTTGTCCCAATGGAGGAATTAACCCCTTCACCCCCATTGCGGAGTGGGTGGGGAAACTGAGTCATGCACATGGTTCATGACAATATTTCCACAATCCCCAACCGCGGGCGCCTCTGCCTCAGTGCCAGCACCAAGCCCACTGTCTTGCCAGGATCCAGCCCCAGGTTTCCCCTTCCTTCCCCCCTCCCCCCAGTGCCTACGCCTCATTCCCCTCCCCCCTCGCAGGAGCAGCCGGGCTCCCCAGACTGGATGCAGCTGGACCTGAAGATCACCCCCTTGCTGCTGAACTACTGCCAGTGCAAGCTGCTGTGCCATGAGTACTACGAGGTGCTGGACCACTGCTCCTCCATCCTCAATAAGTATGAAGGTGAGGAGCTGTGTGGGGGACAGCAGGGACTGAGGGGCACTGGCAGAGCTGTGGGGGAGCCCAGGGGCGGGCTACAGGGGGTTGTGAGTCGGGTCTGAGGGCACTGGCAGGACTGTGGGGCGGGGGAGCCCAGGGCTGGGCTAGCAGGGGTTGTGAGTCAGATCTGAGGGGCACTGCCCCGTGCTCTCTCCCCGCAGACAACATCAAGGCCTATTTCAAGCGGGGGAAGGCGCATGCCGCCGTCTGGAATACGGCCGAGGCCCAGGCCGACTTCGCCAAGGTTCTGGCGCTGGACCCGTCGCTGGCCCCCGTGGTGGCCAAGGAGCTGCGCAGCATGGAGACACGCCTGCGCCAGAAGGACAATGAGGACAAGATCCGCTTCAAGGGCATCTTCTCCCAGTAGCGGCTGTGCCAGCCCTTCGTCCCGGGGAGCAGCAGGGCGCTGCCAGAGGGGGCTGTGCAGGGTGAGGGGCTGTGCCGGCCCCACAAGGCCCCGGCTGGCGTGAGCTGGCAGCTCCCGTCTGTCTATCTGTCTGTGCTTGGCCCCCCTGTGCTCCTAGTCCTCGCTCCCCATGCTCTGAAGCCAATAAACTGATATTTATCCATGGGCTCTGCCCTCCCCGCCTGAGCCAGGCCAAGGAGCCCAGAACCACTGCCATGGCCCCCTCCACCGCTTCCACCTCTGCCCCAGGCACCCTACAGCCCCTGTTACATGGGTTTGTGAGCTGGGTTTGGTGCCTTGTAGGTGGTTTATCCGCAACTCACTGCTGATCTACCCCAGGGTTACCCCCACTCTCCTAATGCCCAGCAAGCAGTTCTCAGCCTGGCACTGCCCCCGGACCATGGCTGCCCGGGGGGGCAAGGGGCGAGATTGGTGCCTGGGCTCAGGGCCCATGGTGGCTGCAGCGTTGTCACCTGCCTGGGCACTTGGTGCCGAGTTGAGCCCTTCACAGCACAAGAAAGGGGCCCTGGGCCCCACACCCTCTAATTGTGCTGACTTAAGGGGAAGGGGCTGGCCCTAAGCTCTGGCCCCAGGCTGCCCTGGCTGGGGGCAAGTGACCAATGAAGTCTCCTGCTACCTGTGTGAGGTGGGGGAAGCTCCCAAGGCAGGGCCTGGGGGTGGGGGCAGCTCCCCCCGGGTGGGCTGCAGAGAGGGTGGGGGGAGCAGGGCTGCCTTTTACCAGCCGATGTGTCCCAAGTCTCTAAAGTCCCCTGCAACCTGTGAGCGTCTGGAATTGCTGTGTCGGCGGGGGTGGTGGGGACCGATGGGTGCTGCAGGCTCACGCCCTGGCACTGTTCCACCAGGCTGACCTCCCCCAAGGTGCCAGCCTGAGCTGGTGGCTGGCGTCTGCTGCCCTGGGGGGGAGTCGTGCCCTCACTCTCAGCAGGGCTGCTTCACTCTGCTTGGGAGCGCTGGTGCTGGGGGGGGCCCAGTCTGGCCACGAGGGGGCTGGGGGAGCAGGCAAGAGGCCCTGAAGTTGACTGCCAAGGGCTGTGCATTCAAGGCCTGAGCGGGGTTAGTCAGGCCCGGTGTGCCCAGGGCCAGGGAGCTCAGCAAGAGCCGTGGCTCCCCCAGTGACGGCTCAGTGGGCCTTTCTGCTTAAGGGCTGATTCTCCAAGTGCCATCAAACCCCTGTGTGCAGTGAGCTGGGCTGTCAAAGTGCTGCCCCCCAGCAGGGACCAGGCAGGTGCAGGGGTGTGAATCCAGCCCTCCCCACTGAGCGGCTTGTATCCTGGCCAGATGCCTCCTAGACTTTAAGGCCAGAAGGGACCACTGAGACGATCTAGTCTGACCTGCACATTGCAGGCCACAGAACCTCCCCCACCTGCTCCTGCAATAGACCCAGGGCCTCTGGCTGAGTTACCAAAGTACTCCAGTCAAGAGAATCCACCACTGACTCTGTCTGGTTCAAACCAGCAAATGCCCCATGCCCTGATGTGGCAGAGAAAGACAAAAAACCCCAGGGCCTCTGCCAATCTGACCAGGGGGAGAATTCCTTCCTGACCCCAAACATGCCCTACCAGCCAGGCACTTAGTTCTGGCCCCACCCTGGAGCCTGCACCCCCAGCCGGAGCCTTCTCCCACTCCTGCACCCCAGCCCCCTGGGTCAGCCTGGTGAAAATGAGCAAGTGAGTGAGGTTGGGGAGAGCAAGCGGAGGGGGGGGGGTGAAGTGAGCAGGGGATGGGGCTTTGGAGAAGAGGTGGGGCATCAGAGGAGGGGAGGGGCAAGGGTGTTTGATTTTGTGCGCATAGAAAGTTGGCAACCGTAGCAGTGGAGCGGGGCAGGCTCGGAGCAGGGCGCAGGTGCACAGCGGTGGGATGGCAGGGGCAGGCAGGCAGGTTCAGTGCATTGCCAACTTCCTAATCGTACAAAACCGAACCCCCCAGCCCTGCCCCTGCCACACCCTTTCTCTGAGGCCACTCACTCCATCCCCCCTCCCTCTCGCTTGCTCTCTCCCACCCTCACTCTGGGCTCACTGGGATGGGGCCAGAAATGAGGGGTTCAGGGTGTGGAAGCGGTGTCCGAGCTGGGGCAGGGTGTGTGTGTGTGTGAGGGTGCTGGGGTGGGGCTCGGGATGAGGGGTTTGGGATGTAGGAAGGGTCTTTGGGCTGGGGCCAAGGGGTTTGGAGTGCAGGAATAGGCTCAGGACTGGGAAGTGGAAGGGGTGCAGGCTCCTGGAGGGGAGCAGGGCTGGGGCAGGGGTGCAGGATGCAGGCTCTAGGAGGGTGTTTGGGTGCGGGAGGGGGTTCGGGAGTGTGGGCTCCAGCCAGGCAGCACTTACCTCGGGCGGCTCCTGGTCGGCGATGCAGGGGGGCTGAGGCAGGTTCCCTGTCTGCCCTGGGTCTGTGTGGCTCCCTGAAGTGGCCAGCGTGTCCCGGCAGCCCCGGGGTGCAGGTACGATCAGGGAGGCTCTGCGTGCTGCCCCCACCCTGAGTGCCAGATCCACAGCTCCCATTCCCAGGAACAGCTGGGATGGGCGGGCGTGGGGGAGGCTCAGGGCAGGGCCCAGGCACACAGCGCTGGGATTGGGGTGTGGGGCTCAGTGCATGGCCCAATGGAGGGACAGGCATGGTTGAATGGTGACCCCCCCCATCCCGTCTGGGGCATCCTGAGCCGCTGTGGGTCTGAGTTTCAGAGTAACAGCCGTGTTAGTCTGTATTCGCAAAAAGAAACTTCTGCAGTTTCCACGGTATGCATCCAATGAAGTGAGCTGTAGCTCACGAAAGCTCGTGCTCAAATAAATTGGTTAGTCTCTAAGGTGCCACAAGGACTCCTTTTCTTTTTGTGGGTCTGAGGTGTCCCGAAGGGTACAGCCTGGCTGGAGTTGTGCTGTACTCACGCCTGAACTGCAGCCCACCCTGGGAGCAGCCCAACAGCCTTGCACAGCATGAGCCAGGACCCGGCGCAGCCCCTGGGGCTGGCTGCAAGGCGGGTTCAGTTCCCGCCTCGCGCCCTGCAGATGCGTCAGCGGGGCTGACCAGAACAGGGCAGTTATCAAGCGAGCCAGCCCATGTCAGCCAGTCCCAACTTCCGCAGCCAGAGGCTTAGGGACACCCAGAGCGCAGGGCTGGGTCCCTGACAAGTAGCTTCAGTGGCCCTAGCCTCAAGGTTAGGTGGTGACTTGATTACATTCTCTGCATGGGACCAGAGCTGTACCAATGGGCTTGTCAGTCTAGTGGAGAAAGAGCTAATACGAGCCCATGGGTGGAAGTTGCAGACAGCTAAAGGCCAACAGGAAATAAGATGTACATTTTAAAAGTGAGAGTAATTAACCATTGGACCAATTTACTGAGAACCATGGCCAACGGGAGCTGCGGGGGTGGAGCCTGTGGGCACGGGCAGGACGCAGAGCCCTCTGCCTGTGCCTCCACCTAGGGGCTGCAGGGACATGCTGCTGCTTCTGGGAGCCGCCGGAGGGAAGCACTGCCCGGAGCCTGCACCCCGCATCCCCTCCTGCACCCCAACCTCTGGCCCTGAGCCCCCTCCCACACCCTAACTCCCTCTCAGAGCTTGCACCTCAACCCCCTGCCTCAACCCTGAGCCCCATCCCACCTCCAAAGCCCTCGGCCCCAAGCCCTAGCCCTCCCACACTCCAAACCCCTCATTCTCAGTGCTACCCCAGAGCCCGGACCCCCCAGCTGGAGTCCTCACCCCCTACCCCTGCCCGGTAAAAATGAACAAGTGAGCGGCGGTGGGGGGAGAGTGAGTGACAGAGGGACTGGGGCTGGAGTGAGCAGGGGCAGGGCCTCAGAGAAGGGGGGGGCCTAGGGGGCAGGGCCGGGATGTTCAGTTTTCTGCAATCAGAAAGTTGGCAACCCTACCCCCAGCACATGGCATTCAAACTGAAGTCCCCCCCCCCCCGATCACAGCTCCCCGCCCCCCCACGCACACAGTAGACAAGTGCGTAAGGAGCAGCCATCCCATTCGCTAGTGTGGTTTGGTGGCTGCAGCAGACACCCGCCAATACCCCTCTTTGCTCCACCGGGTAGGGCACTGGGCCATGAGCAGTTGAGATCATTTTCTTCCAAGTGATAATCCCGTCTTGGACAAGGCCTCGCTCCCTGCTGAATAGGTTATAACTCGTGATTTTAATACTCCAGTCACATAAAGCTCCCCCCTGCTGCCCTGTATTCCTCTTCCTCGCCCCCAGGAACCAGCCCTTCTTCTTTGTACCATTCTCTGTTTATTTATTTTTACATTTTTATTCCACATTTACACATTTTTTTAAAAAAAAACAAAGAACCATGAATCCTTCTGCCCCTCCCCCCCCAGGCCCCGCCTCCTCTGGGCCTGGCCTCTCCCTCGCTAACTCCGACACCAACAAAAATAAATAATGAACCCCCCTGTCCCTGGGTGGGGGTGTACCGTGCCCAGCTGGGGCGCATGGCCTAAACTCACGCCCAGGCCGTCTGGCCCTGCTTCTGGGATCCAGCATCACACAGGACACAGCCGGGGCTGGGTGTATGGGTGGGGTCTCTGTGCAGGGAGGCTGGGTCATGCAGGCTGTGGGGTACAGGAGCTGCCCAGAGACAGGGGCAGCTGCCCCTCCTCCCAGTCGCTGTGATGGGGACACCAGGGGCAAATGTGCCAGATCTAGGCCTTGCATGGGGGGCAGGGTGGAGAGGCCCAACCCCCTAATTCCCAGCAGCGACTCACCCTTCCCCTGGGAAACCCCGCCACACGGCAGCCACTTGCTCCCAGAGAGCAGCATGGGCAAAAAGGGGGTCTCAGGGATGGGCTGGCAGAGGTCTGTGGGTCAGGATTGAGGGGCACCAACAGAGCTGCGGTGGAGGAGGGGGGGTTGGGCCCAGGGCTGGGGGAGCAGGGGAGGCTGTGGGTGGGGGAGGGGACCCCAGGGCTGGGAGAGCAGGGGGTTGTGGGTGGCAGGCAGGCCATGCCCAAGAGAGCAGTGGGCTGTGGGTGGGGGAGGGGAGCCCAGGGAGATGTGGGGCAGGCCATGCCCAGTGCTGGGGGGCTCCTCTGGCCCCCACGCACAGTTCTTGCCCCGCACCGGCGCTGCGGTGCGGCACGTGGTCCCGTGGGAACGCCCGCTCTGTGCCGGACGCCCTCGTCGCCTCCTGCGGGCGCGGCACTTGCTCCAGGCTGGGAAGCCGCGGGGGGCTCACTCCTCGCTCTCCAGCTTGAGGCTGATGCTGCGGGCCTTGGCGCGGGGCGGAGCCGGGGCGCCCCCCTCGCGCTCCGCCTGGCTCTGCCCCCGCGAGCGCAGCAGCTGGCTCTGCTTCCGCAGGAAGTCGACAGGGGCGGGGCAGCCGTAGGTGCCTTTGCCCAGCGTGGGCCGCGGTGCCCCCTTGGGCGAATGTGCCACCGACGCAGTCTCCAGCTGGGCCAGGTGCGCCACGTAGCCCTCGGACAGGAACTGCGGACAGACACAACAGACCGAGCATGGGGGCAGCTGGACGGGAGAGCACTGGGGCCCAGCCCCCACTGTCTCCATGCCATGGGCACCACTGCCTCCCACCCTTCAGCCCAGGCGCTCTGTGCCCTCTGGAAGGGACTCCCATGTCCCATTCCCCAGCCCCCTGAGCCAGCCAGTCTCCTGCCCTGGGGCCAGACCAGAGCCAGCGCCCCCTAGAAGGGAAAGGCCCCATGTCCCAGTCCCTGAGCCAGCTAGTCCGCTGCCCGGAGACTGCGACTTGTACCCCCTGGTGTCCGCGTACCTGGCACTGGTTCTGGAACTTCTTGACGGTGCGCCCGACGATGTAGATCTGGGTGGGCGAGAGCCCCAGGGAGCTGTAGACCGAGATGTCCTTCGTGGAGCCATAGCCAGCCACAATGGTGACCTCTGCCTGCAACACATGGGTACTCAGCCTGGCACCCCGCCTCCTCGTGCCACCTGACCCATGCCCCCTTGTGCCACTAGAGCCCCACCCCCCTAGCACCACCTGAGTCCCACCCCCATACCCCAAGCTCCACCTCTTCATGCTGTCCCAAGTCCCACCTCCTCACACCACCTAAGCCCCACCCCTCATGCTGCACGAGCCCCGCCCCCTCGTGATCCCCAAGCCCCACCCAAACCCTGCCCTCTTGTGCCACCCCCTGGCACTGACTGAGCCCCGGCCTGGCCTGCCCCCCACCACTCCCAAGCCCTGTCTCCTGTCCCCCGCAGCGCTGGGCGCAGGCCCCACCTCGGTGCGCAGGCTCTGCAGGAAGGCAGCTTTCTGGCGCAGGGGGTCGTGGGTGAGGCCATCGCAGAAGGAGACGACACCGTGCGGGAAGTTGTGTTGTGACAGCCAGGCCACCACGCGGTGCTTCTGCATGTCAGGCCGCCCTGTCACGTAGATGATCATGTACCCCGAGTCCTGCCAATGCCTGGGGCAACACAACATGAGCATCACGGGGGGCCGTGGGGAGCTGGGGGGGGCAGGAGCTGAGAGGAAAGCAGCGGGAAGGTGGTTAGCAGGTGGTAGGGGGTTGCTGGGCGTAGGGACAGGAGTGGAAGGGTTACCCGGGGGGAGGGGGTGGGTGTCACTGGGGGCACCTACCGCACAACGTCGACGGCGCCTGCCCGCACCTTGGGGTCGCTGCCCATGATGGAGACACTGGCTGTGAAGGAGCCGTCGATGCTGAACACAACCGCCTCAGTGCTGCGTGCCACCACCGTCAGGAAGGCCTCGGCGTAGCTGTGATCCCCTCTGCACAGGAGCGGGGGCACGTCAGGGACCAAGCGGGACATGGGAGCCCACAGGACCCCCCCCCGCCCCTGCACATAGATCTCCCCCTCCTCCGCACACACACTGCCGGGGGCGGGGGCTCCCACAAGCCTTACGCAGAGGTGTCCCTGGGCTCCAACAGCTTCCCCTCACCCCTTCCCAACACTGCTTTCCCCGGCCCTTCCCCTGAGGGCTCTCCCTGCCAGGCTGCTGGTACAGCCCCACTCCCAGTGCGTGCCTCCCCAGGATCACATGCACACAGAGAGGGCGGGGGTCTCACCTCACCACCATGCGCACAGGGTACATGCCAATGCCCAGTGCCTTCTCGGGCGGGATGAGGAAGGCCAGGCGCCCACTGCTGCTTGTCACCTCGGTGCCATAGTGCAGCCACTTCCCCGACAGCGGCTGCGTCATGATGTAGATGTCCACCTGCCAGAAGCCGCGCAGGCGTTAACGTTGGCTCTTAACAGCCACTGCTTTCACGGCTCCTCGGCCTGCCCGGGATCCGAGATCACCCTGTGCAGCACCCAAAAGTCCAGCTTCCCCTTGGAGCGGCTGAGACCTCTTGTCTGGAGACCCCGGCTACCTCTCTTGAGTCTAGAATTAGGCTAAAGCTAAATGACACCGTTCTCAGGAACGTCGAGTGATACCTGCGAGGGATCTCCCAGCTGCTGTCAGACACTCTCCCCAAAGACTGCCCTAGTTCACTCACGGATGAGACGTCCAATTCGCTTAGTCTAGCTAAGAGCCCCTGCCAGGTGACAGAGAGGAGCAGTTGCTCCCAGACATGAGCCAAGGGAGAATAGATAAGTTTAAGGAGCTGGGAACAGCTTGCAGGGTGACCCAAAAATGTTCCTGAGAGTCCAAGAAGTCTCAACCAGCTAGCCCTCGCTGACGCCAGTGTGCAGCGGCCTGCCTTGGGAGACAAAGCCACTCCTCTCCTCGCCAACCCTCCGGCTTGTTCCTCCCTGGGATGTCTGAGACCCTGGGACAAGCCTGAAGGGTGTGGCAGCAAAGGTCTCAGAGATCATCCGGGGCTGGGGCATTGGGCCCACCAGACTGCAGGGATCTGTCAGGGGGTGGTGTGCGTGCTTTGGAGGTGACCGGGGCTCTCTAGGAGTGACAGGAATTGCACAGCTCCTCACCAGAACCAGACTCTGGAACACTAAGAGAAATTGCTTGCGAGGGGGCACTGGGCTCATTATGAATCAGGCCTGGCCATGAACCAAAGCAACACCCCTCGCTCTCTGCAATGTGTCACACACCAGCGCCATCTCCTGGACAGCAGAGGAACTCAGAGCTGGAAAGCGGCATATAAAACTGAAAAGGAGTACTTGTGGCACCTTAGAGACTAACCAATTTATTTGAGCATTGGTTAGTCTCTAAGGTGCCACAAGTACTCCTTTTCTTTTTGCGAATACAGACTAACACGGCTGTTCCTCTGAAACATATAAAACTGAGGTCACCCTGGGGGACCCCAGAGCTAGCTGCACCCTCTGCAGGCAGCCTCTTCTCTTGGCCACGGTCACAGCACCAAGAGATGAACGACTTGCCCCCAGCCCAGGGTTCGCAGGAGAAGAAGAAGGGATGAGATTTCATTTCCCCCCTGTTCTTTAACAGAAATATCTGCAGGTTGGCTTGTTGAGTGTACATGCCCTAGCAACACCTCGGGCAGCCACGTGTTGGATTTAACCACCGCGCTTTGCGCGCTCTTCTTTGTAGGCCTGAGCATTGAACCAACAAAAATGATTAGGGGTCTGGAACACATGAGTTATGAGGAGAGGCTGAGGGAACTGGGATTGTTTAGTCTGCAGAAGAGAAGAATGAGGGGGGATTTGATAGCTGCTTTCAACTACCTGAGAGGTGGTTCCAGAGAGGATGGTTCTAGACTATTCTCAGTGGTGGAAGAGGACAGGACAAGGAGTAATGGTCTCAAGTTACAGTGGGGGAGGTTTAGGTTGGATATTAGGAAAAACTTTTTCACTAGGAGGGTGGTGAAACACTGGAATGCATTGCCTAGGGAGGTGGTGGAATCTCCTTCCTTAGAAGTTTTTAAGGTCAGGCTTGACAAAGCCCTGGCTGGGATGATTTAATTGGGGATGGGTCCTGCTTTTGAGCAGGGGGTTGGACTAGATGACCTCCTGAGGTCCCTTCCAACCCTGATATTCTATGATTCAATCCACTCTGGAACCAATCCACACCCATAGCAGTGTGAGGGGCTCGAAAGACAAGCGGTTCCTTTCTCCCCGGTGAAATACTGGGCAGGAGTGTCTGTATGTTCGGGGCGGAAGAATTGCTGAGTGATGATTATAAAGAAACCCGGCTGCTCTGCATTGCTCCTTGATCTAACCGCTCGTCCTCAAACCCACGGTACCACTTGCAAGGCTGTGCAGGACAGAGCTGAAACGGTGGTTGTATCTACGCTCGAGTGGTGCACTGCTGCTGGTATGCTAAGGTGGCTCTGGCCAATTAATAAACAGGTTGGTTGGGAATAACCGAGTGTCCAGTTATGAGAAATGCCCTCCAAGGTGAGCGCTGACCTGAGAACAGCCCAGTGTTAATTAGTAGCTAAGGCTCCTTGGGCTCAGTAAAAGGGTTCTCTTCTTAGCTTCCACTGGAATATTGGCTACGAAGTGAGAGTTTTCTAAGATTTTTATGAGGCCGATGTGTGCCTCAGTTTCCCCCTGTACTTTGCATTGCTGGCCAGTGGGTGCAGAAGGGTGAAATCTGCTCTTGAGGCGAGCAGGAGGCTTGAGGTGTTTGTGTCACATGACTGCCAGTGTGGTGGGGAGGAATGGGTCATTGGAGGCCTGGGCGAAACCGACCCAGACCAACGGAGGGTGCAAATAGAGAACCCCAATCGGCACCGAGCAGCCGGGAAGGCCAGCAGCAGGACACCCATGCGGACTCAGCTGGAGAGACCCAGGGCTCTGGCCTTGGACTGACAGAGGGAAGGAGCCAGGAACGGAGTCCACAGCTGCATGGCACCCCAGGGCACTAGTGCCAGGGTTCACGCTCCCAGCCCCCACGTGGGACCCTGCCTCTCCCTCACGGTGCTGGTACCTTCTCCCCAGTCAGTGTCACCACGTCCAGGGGGCCGTACATGAAACGCCCACTCAGCACCTGGGGCCGCCCCTCGCACACGATGATGTCGCTGGCTCGGTGGTTGGACGTCACGTTCTGCGGGGCAGAGCAGGGGGGTCAGTGGCGGCTGCTCCCCACCCCCACCCTACGCCCACAAGGGCTGTTGTGTTCTCTGCCCCCCACCCCAGGGGGCCTGCCTGAGCTCAGGCAGCACAGCTGGGGCTGAGTCCAGCGTCCCGTCCAGAGCCCTGTGCCCTAGGAGCCCAGCCCAGCCCAGCTGTGGGGGCCAATGGAGTACTGCTGACTCGGCATCACCCCGCTGACGTAACCCCCGTCAGCAAAACCCAATGACTCAAACCCCACCTCTCCGCTCGCGCCCCCCGGGCCCCTGCCCCACTCCACTCTGCCTGGGCCCCCACTGCCCTCACCCAACTATCCTCAGCCCACCCACCCCAGCAGCACCATCTCCTGCCCCGACCCCGGTCCCCCCATGCAGCCCCCTGCTCGGGCACAGGCCAGCTGCCCCAGCCTCAGGCCGGTGGAGGCCGCGTACCCGGATCTTCACTTGTGTCCGCTTACGCTGCCACTTCTCGCGGGGGATGGCGGGGCTGTAGACGGAGCTCTCCTCGCACTCCGCCAGCTGGGGGCGCTCCTTCTCGATCACCTGCAATAGCAGCGCAGCCTCAGCGCCCCCCGCCAGACGGCGACTGCCCGCGCCCCGCCCCGGCGACAGGGCCCCGGCCACTGCATGCTCCCCACCCTGCTCCCGACACCCTCTGTGCCACCGACCCTGCCCCCAGGCCCGCTGGCCCCTCCCCTCCCGGACCCCTCCGGCGCACCTGGCGCAGGATGAAGGCTACCACGTCGGAGGACTCCCAGTAGCTGGCGTGGAAGAGGTGCGGCAGGGTGATGGTGGGGAAGGCGGTCAGCGCGTCAGGGCAGTACAGGGAGTAATCAATGCGCTTTGGGCCCCACCACCGCTCCAGGACTGCGGGGAGAGCAGTGTCAGGAGAACTTGTACCCCGGCCTGGTCCTTCTGCCTGGTACCCACACTCCAGACTGGACTGGTATCCCCTCCCGAGACTGGACCGGTACCCCGCTTCCTCTGCTCGGTACCCCCTCCCCAAAACAACCTGTAACCCGCTTCCTCCGCTCGGTACCTCCCACCCCAGACTGGCCTGTACCCCGCTTCCTCCGCTCAGTACCTCCCACCCCAGACTGGCCTGTACCCCGCTTCCTCCACCCGGTACCTCCCACCCCAGACTGGTCCAGTACCCACTCCCCAGACCGGCCCTGTACCCTGCTTCCTCTGCCAGGTACCCTCTTCCAAGACTGGCCTGTACCCCACTCCTTCTCCCGGGCACCCCCTCCCCAGGCTGGCCTGTACCCCGCTCCTTTCACCTGGTACCCCCTCCCCAGATCAGCCCTGTATCCCACTCCCTCCACTCAGTACCCCCACCCCAGAGCAGCCCTGTACTCCGCTTCCTCTGCCCAGTACCCCCTCCCCAGACAAGCCATGTACCCTGCTCCTTCCACCTGGTACCCCACCCCAGGCCTGTTCCCTACCCCCTCACCTTCTGCACTGCTCCCCCGTACCCAAGACCTGCCCCATACTCTGCCCCTTCCACCTTGTGCCCCTCATCTCAGACCTGCCCCTACCCCTCATCCCCTGGCCTACACCATCCACCCTTGAGATGCCCCCTACCCCTCACCCCAGACCTGCCCTGTACTCTGTCCCTTCCACCTTGCACCCCCTACCCCAGACCTGCCCCTATCCCCCACTTCCTGCCTACACCCCCTACCCCAGACCTGCAGCCTACCCCTCATACCCTGCCCTGCAGTCCAGCACCCCAGACCTACCCCATACCCCACAGCCTCCTGTCTTGTACCCCCCTCAATGCTCCATCCCCCCGACTCCCTCATGTCACTCTTGCTGGTGCTGGAGGGGTCGGGGGGGTTAGGCAACGAGCTAGGTGGGCGGGGGAGGGGTTGCACTCACTCTTGACGACCTCGCTGGTGCTGGAGGGGGCGGGAGGCTCTCCTGTCTCGCTGCCTTTCCAGAAGCCTCCAAAACAGCTGGTAGGGGTGGTAGGAGCTGTCAGCTCCAAGTCGCCCAGGAAGAGGGTGGAATGAGTCTGCAGGGCCTCAGCTGAGCCAGGGAGAGAGAGAGAGAGAACAGGGTGAGCACAGCAACCCCAGGGACCCTGCCCACCACAGTCCCCTGGGAGACAACCCAGAGGGGACCCCCCAATCTTCACTGTCCCCCTGAGAGACAACCCAGAGGGGACCCCGTATCCAACCACCACCCTGACAACCCAGAGGGGACCCCCAAACCCCACTGTCCCAGGCCCCCACTGTCCCTCAGGGGGGCAATAGGGAACATCCCAGAGGGGCCCCCTTAACCCTCACTGCCCCCCTGAAGGACCCCTAACTTCCATTGTCACATCCCCCACTTGCCCACCCCAAGGGGACATCCCAGAGGGAACCCCCAAACTCCACTGTCCCCCCCTTTACCCCACAATATTACCTCCAGCCCTGGGGACCCCCATGCTCCCATTGAGACTGCCCCAAAGGGATCCTGTCGTCCCCGCCCCCCATTCCCAGCCCTTACCCAGCAGTGCCGAGGTGCCGTCGCCCAGCGGGTATTTCTGGTAGCGAGGCACGCCCAGGGGGGGCACGGCATGGAAGGCCTTGGCCAACAGGGGCTCCAGGCGTGAGGCGCAGGGGTCGGCTGCGTGGAACAGGTTGTAGATCTGCTCGCAGGCCGGGCGCATCTGGGCCACTGCAGGGACAGGGGGGTTAAATGCCTGCACCGGGGGGAAGGGGTTAGTGAGCTATGCAGGGGAGGGGTCAGCCCCTGCACCTTGGTTGTGGGGGAAGTGCGGGGTGAGCAAGCAATGCAGGAAGGGTCACCCACTGAGTGAACAATGCAGGGGAGGGGAGCAGTGATGCAGGGGGGCAAGTGATGGGGGGCAGTGGCCCCTGTGCCGAGTGGGGATGTGAGCAATCCAGGGGGAGTGAGCGCAACAGGGGAGAGAGGCTCCTGCATGTAGGGGGTGGGGGTGGAGGGGGGGGCAAGGCAGCGGGAACAAATGTTTCAGGGGGTGGGATCGGCACCTAGGGGAATGAGGGGGCCCCCTCTCTGTTGGAGACCCATGGGGAGAAGCAGGGGTGCCAGATGCCCTGTCTTGGAGCAACAGAGCTGGCCCTAGCTCAATAAAGGGGACACCCCAGAGGTGTCTGTATAAAGGCTGGGGCAAAGCAGAGACCCTGGAAATCTGTGCCAGCTTGATGGCAGCGGTGGGTGTCATTTCCCACTTTCAGTGGCCCCGGCCACAGAAACAAGCTTAAAACAATTTGCCAAGGGCCGTGGTAGGTTCTCCAGTGTTTAAATCAAGATGGGATGTTTGTTCTAAAAGCTCTGCTCTAGGAATTATTTTGGGGCCGGTCTCTGGCCTGTACTAGACAGGAGGTCAGACTAGTTGATCACAATGGGCTTTTCTGGCCTGGGAATCTATGAGAAAAAGAAATGGCAGGAGAAATGACATCTAAACAACTCCCCATGAGGGAGATGGCAGAGCAGTGCAGACACCGGGAGGCCTGCTCCAGGACATCTGGCAAAGAACCCTGGTTCCAGCCCAGGCGAGGCTCTGAGCGGCCCAATCCACCAGCCGCAGGGAATGGAGACCCAGACGCCCCAGAGGAGAGGTGAGAAGCCAAGAGTGACAGCTGCAGTGGCCCCAGCCCAGGAACTAGAGCAGGCAAAAGCTGGAAGCAAAGGGCCGGCGTCTGGGGCTGCAGAAGCAGGAGCTGGCTGAGTAGGGCAAGCAGCCGAAGAGCAGCAGGGGAAGCAGGCCCTGGCAATGGAGGCCTGAGAAGCAAGAGGCTGTGTGGCAGAGAGCTCAGGGGGCCAACTCCACTGGGAGAGAGATGCTGGATTGGTGACCCTGTTCAAGGTGCATCCTTTCCCTCCGAGGCGGCCTGTGAACCGGATCCCCCTTCAGGCAGGCTGCGTAGCCTCACTCCCTTCCTGGGCCACGCGGCCAACTGGGAGGGGCCGATGGGGGGGATTATGAACAGTCCCTAAAGGAATCTTTTCAGAAGGTGGCTGCCGGCATGGGGCCCACAGCACAGCCCCCCACTCCCTGCTCAGGGAAGAAAAACATTCTGGTGGTGGCGTTTGTCACCATTCACTACCCTGAGCAGTAGGCTTCCCCAGCAAGGCAGTTACCAGCCAGGGGGCTAATTTCGTGTCAACCTTTCTCTGGTGCTTGTGGGTCATAAGAACAACCACACTGGGTCAGACCAATGGTCCATCTAGCCCAGTATCCCATCTTCTGACAGTGACTGGTGTCAGAGGGAATGAACACAACTGGGCAATTATCATAGAATATCAGGGTTGGAAGGGACCTCAGAAGATTATCTAGTCCAACCTCCTGCTCAAAGCAGGATCAATCCCCAATTTTTGCCCCAGATCCCTAAATGGCCCCCTCAAGGATTGAACTCCCAACCCTGGGTTTAGCAGGCCAATGCTCAAACCACTGAGCTATCCCTCCCCCCTTGTGATCCATCCCCTGTCATCCAGTTCCAGATTCTGGTGGCCAGAAGTTTAGTTGCGTCTCTGACTCGCTTGGCTAATAGTCAGTGATGGACCTACCCTCCATGATCTTATCTCATTCTTTTTTGAGCCCACTTGTGCTTTTGGCCTTCACAACATCCCCAGCAATGAGTTCTATGGGTTGACCGTGCATTGTGTGAAGTACTTCCTTGTGTTTGTTTCAAACCTGCTGCTTATTAATTTCATTGGATGACCCCTAGTTAACGTTATGTTATGTGAAGGGGTAAATAACACTTCCCTATTCACTTTCTCCACACTATTCATGATTTTATAGACCTCTATCACATCCTCCCCTTAGTCAAAACAGTCCCTATCTTTTTAATCTCTCCTTGTATGGAAGCTGTTCCATACCCCTAAGCATTTTTGTTGCCCTTCTCTGTACTTTTTCCAATTCTAATATATCTTTTTTGAGATGGGGCGACCAGAACTGTGCACAGTATTCAAGGTGCGTACTTACCATAGATTCATATACTGGCATCATATTTTGTGTCTATTCCTTTCCTAATGGTTCCTAACATTCACTTTGCTTTTTTGACTGTTGCTGCACATTGAATGGATGTTTTCAGAAAACTATCCACAGTGACTCCAAGATCTCTTTCTTGAGTGGCAACAGTTAATTTAGACTCTCATCATTTTGTATGCACAGTTGGGATTAATTAGCTGGTGGCAAGAGCTAATTTTTTTGTTTTCTTTCTCAGCTCTTCCCCAGAGGGGGGTGAAAGGGCTTGAGGGTACCCCACAGGGAGGAATTCCCAAGTGCTCCTTCCTGGGTTCAAAGGGTTTTTTGTTTTTTTTTGCATTTGGGTGGTGAAGAAACAGATTAACAGAGCCAGAAGTGTACCCAGAAGTCACCTTCTACAGGACAGGCCCAACAAAGACAGTAACAGAACGCCACTAGCTGTCACCTACAGCCCCCAACTAAAACCTCTCCAACGCATCATCAAGGATCTACAATCTATCCTGAAGAACAATCCCTCACTCTCACAGATCTTGGGAGGAACATGTTGTGACAGAGTGGGCATTGTCTATACTATTTGTATGAATCTTGCCCATGCCTCAGTTTCCCTCATATTTTGCAAGGCTACCCAGTGGGAGGATGAAAGAACTATTTGCTCTCAGGCAGGTGAAGAGACATAGGTATGAATAGCGCCTAGCTGTCTGAGCCGGGATGGGTCACTAAAAAGGACTGGCTGAGGCTAACCCCGTATCAACAGAGAATCTATGAAGAAAATGGAAAGCCAACCACGAGGACTGTGACACCTAGCAACCCGAGGGACATGGATTTCCCCATCTCTCAGCAGAGAAGCTGAGCGACTTCCTCCAGCTGGAGAACAAAGGCCTGACAAGGTGGGAGGTGGGGATAAGAGTCAGCTGCTGGAAGGAGTCGGGGCTCTCGCCCGGGATGTGATTAACGAGGTCAGACTCAGAGACAGAGCTTGAACCATGGGGTTCACTAGAGCTTGGCTGGGCCCTGGGCTGACCAACCTGTGCTAACCTAAGGGCTTCCTATGCTGTGTTTCAGCTGACTAATAAACCCCACTGTTCTGACAACGCTGTGTGAGCGTCACTGCAAATGCTTGGTGAGGTGCATTAATCCCTGGTGACTGGGCAATGGGGGATAGTGGGGGTTTGAGGGGGCCCCCCTCCGAGATGTCCCTCGAGGTGGGCACACTGAAGGGGTTCCCCCAGAGACTCTTCCAAAGCTGGGGATGTAGCACCAAGCCCGTGGCTCCGTGACACATGGCCCAGGAGTGAAGGAGGCAGGAGCGACTGTTCAGGTGGACAAGTGTAAAGTGGGGCTCACAGAGATGTCGTGCCTGGGCCACAAGTGCCTGGGAGCAGCAGCACAAGGCCAGACCTGCCAAGGTGGAGGCGATTAGGGACTGAGCCGCTCCCCAAACCAAGAACAGGCCCAGGCCTTGATTGGGATGGCAGGGCACTACGGGAGGTTTGTGCTCCACCCTAGTGCCCTAGCAACTCCCATAACCAAACTGTACAAGCAGGGGGAGCTGGACAAGGTGGTCTGGCCGAGCAGTGCACTGAAGGAGGCTCTAAGCCCAGACTCAATACGGGTGAACTCAGACTTTGGAAACTAGGATGAGTTACCTCAGACACAGGGCTGGGTGTGGTGCTGATGCAGGCCAGTGCTAAGGGGGAGAGACACCCGATTGTACCCTTGAGCAAGAAACTACTACCCCAGGGGACAGAGCTATGTCACCCCGGAGAAAGGAGGTCTGGCCGGTGGGTGGGCCCTGAAGAAGCTGCAGCCGAAACTGTTTGGGCAGCAGCGTACTGTGTGTACTGACCATTCACGTCTCACCTGGCTACAGCAAATGAAAGGGTTGAACGCTGAGTTGTTAAGATGGAGTCTGACAATCTGGAAGAGAGTCACGTGAAGGGGGAATGTGAATGTTACTGCTGACACAAGGTCCAACTTCCCTTGGTCACTGGGGTGGGGTGGGGTCACCTGGAAAGAGGGTGCAACATGGAGAATGCAGGAACATCTATAATGTCTGCATGAATAATATACGTGACTCAGTTTCCCTGCTCACTCTCGATGGCCCCAAACACACTGGCTGTGAAGAGGTTGCCTTTCTCCTCTGGGGACCAGACCGGTGAAGGGGTGCTGCTGGAAGCACTATCCCCAACTATCCTCCAATAAGAGGAGGGAGGGTCCAACGACTGGATGTGGTTCCATGAATGCCTGGCAGCCAACGCGAAGGGACGTGGAACCAGCGCAGCTGTGACCAGGGACAGAGACTCCCAGTGCATCACAAATTGAATATGAGCCCACACCAGGATGCAGCTGATGGCTAATGTCATTCTGGGGTGTGTATGTGTGACGGAGGGAGAATTTTCCGTAAATATTTTGTATGAATACTATGTGTGCCTCAGTTTCCCCCATATGCTGCATAGTCACCTGGGGTGTGGGGAGGATTGTTTACTGTCTGCAAGGCCGCGGGCTTCAAGATGCAGGTGTGACTGATGCCTACCTGTCTGGGGTCTGGCCCAGCTCAATGGAGAGTCTGTGAAGACAATGGCATATCCAGTCACCAGGATTTGGTACATTTGCTAAGTTGGTACTTAGCAACTCATGACAATGGATGGCCCACCCCTCTGCAGGAAGCCAGCCCTGTTTCATCAGGTGGGGAACAAAGACGGAGGAGGAGCCAGCTGGGACTTGCCAGGAACTTGTACAGAGGACAGAGAGGGAGCCAAGGGGGACACACCACTTGGCTGGGCCTCCGGGTAACCACAATGCTGTAACTTTCTTTTCGCTATGCTGCGTTCCAGTTGACTCATAATCCCTGCTGTCTTTACAGTCACTGCAGATGCTTAAGGGGTGTGTGTGTGTGTACGAGTCTCTCTCAGGTGTCCATCCCAGCAGGACTCACTGAACAGAGCTCAGTCAGTTCTGGGCGCCGCACGCAAGACAGATGTGGACAAACTGGAGAGAGTCCAAAGGAGAGCAACGAAAATGGTCAAAGGTTCAGAAACGCTGGCCTGTGAGCGAAGGTTGAAGAAACTGGACATGCTCAGGCTTGAGAAATGAAGACTGAGGGGGGACCTGATAATGCTCCTCAACTCTGCTAAGGGCTGTTATAACCAGGACTGTTCTCCACACCCACTGAAGGTGGGCAAGGAGCAATGGGTTTAACCTGCAGCAAGGGAGATCGAGGCTAGGTATTAGACAGGCCTTTCAAACGCTAGGGCTAGAGAAGCTCTGGAGTAGGCTGATGTGCCGAAGTGGGAATTCTCTGCAGTATTTTGAGGAGTGATCTGCACAGCAGGGACTGATTTGTCATGGGGCCAGTACCCAATGGGGGCAACAGGGTTAAGCTGCTCCTGGGGCAGAGCAGGGGACCCGAGGTGTTGTGTCACGTACCTCCCTGGGGTGGTAAGAAGGGGGTGCTGTGGGGTAAAGGACTGTCTGATACTGACCCATTCCACAAGAGCCCCAAGGACCAAACAACTGACACCGATCCAGGGAAGCTGGCAGGCGGCACATGTGAGCTCAGGAGGACTCTGCAGGAGCCGGACAAGGGATTGAAAGTTGGCACGTGGCTGGGATAAGAGCTGGCTTTTGGGGAGACTCAGCAGCTCTCACCTGGGATGGACAAAGACTGGAGAGAGAGCCAGCAAAGAGCTCGTAGGGCAGCTCGGCTCGGGGGGCCATGGCCTGGCCAGCGGAACGGTATCTTAACCTTTCTATCTGTGGCCCTAAGGGCCTCCCTAGGGAGAGTCCCAGATGACTCATAACCTGACACTGTTCTGAAAAGGCTGCTAAGTGTCACTGCGAACACCGGCTGGGGGGGCACTGGGCCCCGAAGAATGGCCAGGTCTCTCCCGGGGGTGTGGCTCAGTGGGATGCGCCAGGCAGAGCTCACAGGGTGGAGCAGGAGGGCTGGAGCCCAGAGGCTCTGTCTCGGAGGTGGTGAGGCTGCGTGACTGGCCCTGGAGGAAGGGTGGGACCCCTGGGGGGCTGCTGCACTCAAGGGTTCCTCCGAGGGACAGTTTACAAGCTGGGGGGCAGCCCACATCCCTGCAGGTGGGACAAACCCCAGCTGTCAGGGATGGTCTAGATTTACCTGGCCCTGTCTCAGTGTGAGGGGACAGAGTTGACCTCTCGAGGCCCCTTCCAGCCCGACATTGCTATGATCAGAGCGTGGCCGTCCAGGGCACGGGCAGGGGCAGTGGACCCCAGAGGCTCTGGGCAAGGGCAGGGAATGGGACTGTGATGAAGTCTGGCTTCCTCACACGGCCCCAAGTGGCCTCCAGGGGCCTGCCAAATGCGGACTGTGGGAGAGGGCGTGCTCTCTCCCTGCAGATCCTTGTGGGGCCCATCGCTCTGCCAGGGGCCTGAGCTCACATGGACCCGCTGGGGAGAAGCAGGGCCCAGTCTCAGGGGCTGAAGCCACAGGCCTCGCCCTTGGAAAAGGCTGAGCCGAGGGCCTGGCGCACTAAGGGTACGCCGAGACAGGCACGGCCGTGGGTTGTGTGACCTTCACACTGGGTAGCAGCCAGGGCATCGAACCCCCTGGGAGCCTGTGCCGGGGGGAGCGCAAGTGTGCGTGTGTAGGGGGTAAGTGCCTGCACCAGAGAAGCGTGGGGGAGGTGGGGTGTCAGCGCTGGAGGAAGAGAGGAGGCCTGGTGTCGGCCCCGGGGGAGCCCTGTGGGGGTGCAGAGGCCGGGGCCGGCTGGCGCGAGGGACCCTCACCATCCAAGGCTGGCAGGACAGTCTTGCGCAGAGCTAGTACCAGCCCCAGCGGCGAGCCGAACAGGAAGAAGCCGGACACCTTGAAGTCGAGGCGGGCGGCCGTGCCCTCGCCCCCGTCCAGCGCTGAGCCCGAGGAGCAACTGCTGGGCCGCAGCTCCCCCTCCCCCTGGGGGACGCTGGCCTGCAGGCTGGAGAGGACAGGAGAGCAGGCTCCAGCAGGCACCGGGATGGACACGGGGCCTTTCCCCTCCAGGGGGCACTGGCTCTGATCCAGCCCCAGGGCAGGGGGACTGGCAGGCTCGGGGAGTGGGGACTGGGACACGGGGCCTTTTCCCTCCGGGGGCACCGGCTCCTGTCCAGCCCCAGGGCAGGGGTCTGGTTCTGTGCATGTCCACTTGGTGCTGCTCCCATGGGGTTAGGGTGCAGCTGTCCCACGCGGTCAATCTCCTGCCCCCCAACTGGGGTGAGCTGTGCCATGGGGCCCAGAGCCATTGCTCCAGTCCTGCCAGTGACCTCCTGTGGAGGGGTCACCCCTCCCCCTTCCCTTCCCCCAATACCCACCGAGGGCAGCCCCCTCCCCACCCCGGGTGCTCTCACCTGCACAGGAAGGTGTGCTGCTGGCGCACAGAGTCCACGTCGCTGTGCTCCGGGGGGGGCGGGAGCACCCCAGGCTCCGGGCTGGCCCGTCCCGTCCCCCCAGCCCCCTCGGCCAGCGGGTCCTTCCTGCTGCCCAGCTCCGGGGAGATCGGCTCCAAGTTCTGGGCAGTGGGTGAGCAGTGAGAGAGCAGCACCCGGCTGGGACAGTACCCATCGCGGGCACCCCACCCCCACGGGGTCAGGGCCACCCACCCCATCGTGGGCACTGTCCCCACCTCCACGGGGCCAGGGCCACCCCCCACCTATCGTGGGCACTGTCCCCACCTCCACGGGGCCAGGGCCACCCCCCACCTATCGTGGGCACTGTCCCCACCTCCACGGGGCCAGGGCCACCCCCCACCTATCGTGGGCACTGTCCCCACCTCCACGGGGCCAGGGCCACCCCCCACCTATCGTGGGCACTGTCCCCACCTCCACGGGGCCAGGGCCACCCCCCACCTATCGTGGGCACTGTCCCCACCTCAGGAGGCCCTCGGTGCCCTGGACCCCATCACCTCTCAGAGGTTCGTCCCCATCCCAGACCAGGGCTTCCTGAGCTGCTGCTCCCTCCCCACCATGTAAAGGGTCGGGGCCACGGACAGCCCAGCAGGCTCCAGCGCTCAGGGGGGTGGGTATGGGGCAGTGTACAGTGATGTGAAAATGGAGGATCCCATAGAGGGGCTACCAGAGCCACCCCAGCTCCCTTGGCAAAGAGGGGCCCAGGCACTCACCAGGCTGCCCCGGCGGCTGCTGCTCCGGCTCCCCACCGTGCCCGCCCGGCTCTGGCACAGGGCATCGAAACCCAGGATGCCCCCAACACAGTCACCAATCAGCACCACCTGCTGGAGGAAGGGACCGTCCGATCCGGGAGGGACCCCATGCCCCATAGTCATAGCCCACTTGGCCCTGCCCACCCCCACAGCCGCTGCCCCCTTCACCCTTCCCCGTCCCACAGCGTCCCCCACAGCCACCAACCCCCACTTTTCACAGTGCCCCCCACTCCGCCCCCCACAGCCAGTGCTCCCTTCTCCAGCCCCACAGCCAGAGACCCCCATCCTCACAACTCCCCCATCCCACTCCCCACCCTGATCCCCACAGCTTCAGCCCCACCCTCCTCCCAACTGTGCCCCTCTTCACCTCCCCCCAGCGCTGCCCCCTGACCTGGCCACAGAAGCCGGAGCCCTCAGTGGAGTGCAGGAAGGTGCTGTGGGCCTGGTTGGCGCGGGCGATGGTGGTGGCCACGGCATGCTGGTAGCTCCCGGAGGATGTGGCCAGCAAGGGCAGGGCGGCCAATGGGATGTGGTCCTGGCTGCTGGACAAGCTGTCCCTATCATGGCTGTAGGGGCTGAGGCTGGGGGTGAGGGTTAGTGGTGAGAGAGGTGGCTGCTGCCTGGAGACCCCCATGCCCCGTGCCATCGCCGGAAGGCAGCCCCTCCCATGCCAGCTGAGGGATGGCACAGGCAGCTGGGCAGGGCCCTGCGCCCATAGGACCACCACCCACTGTAGCCCATGGAGCCTGTGATTTAGCTCAGCAGGAACACAAGGAACCCACAGGCCTGTGTCCTGTAAGACACTGGCTTAAGCAAGTTAGCATGAGTAACACGGCTCTCAGTATAGAGAAAATGGCCTGACCGTTACCCGAGGTTTGGGGAGCTGGGAATAGCTTGCTCGAGAGAGAGTTGGATCATAACAGTACCAGGTGACTGCAGGAGCGCTGGGGTATTTTGGGACAGAATCGCTGGAAGATGTCGAACCACCCACTTGCCTGAACAATAGGTAAGGCTTTACCAAATTCACAACCATGAACCGTGAACTCTGGGTTTGTGTGTGCTTTACCCTGTACTATACAGATTTCACGAGGGAGACCAGCGTTTCTCAAGTTGGGGGTCCTGCCCCAAAAGGGAGTTGCAGGGGGTCACAAGGTTATTTTAGGGGGAGCCACGGTATTGCCACCCTTACTTCTGTGCTGCTGTCAGACCTGGGTGGGCAGAGAGCGGCGGCTGTTGGCCAGGTGCCCAGCTCCGAAAGCGGCGCCCCACTAGGAGTGGTGCAGAAGTAAAGGTGGCAATGCCATACCATGCCACCCTGACTTCTGCGCTGCTGGGTGGCCGGAGAGTGGGGGCTGCTGACTGAGGGCCCAGCTCTGCTGGCAGCAGCCCAGAAGTCAGGGTGGCAATACCAAACCAGGCCATCCTGACTTCTGGGCTGCTGCTGGCGGGGGCTCTGCCTTCAGAGCTGGGCTCCCGGCCTGCAGCTGCAGCTCTCCAGCCGCCCAGCTCTGAAGGCAGAGCCCCCGCCAGCAGCAGTGCAGAAGTAAGGGTAGCAGTACCACAACGCCCCCCCCCACACACACACTAATCTTGTGACACCCCCCACAACTCCTTTTTGGGTCAGGACCCCTACAATTACAACACCCTGAAATTTCAGATTTTAAGAGCTGAAATCATGACATTTACGATTTTTAAAATCCTACAACCATGAAATTGATCAAAACAGACCGTGAATTTGGTCGGGCCCTAGCAATAGGTGACCTATATGACAATGAGCTAAAAGGCACTGATGTGTTAACCAACAGGATACGGTCACCCCGATATTACAAGGGTGAGGACGATAGATTGGACACCGAAGGCTGGGCATCAGAACGAACGTTCGTGATATTGCCCAGGCTCTAGAATAGGCCAAGCCACCACGCAGCGGGCGCTAGCTTTCCATAAGTGACCCTTCAGCTCTCCACGGCTATCTACCACCGACCTTTGGGCGACGGGGGTCTGGACCATCGGACTCCTTGGGCAGGCCAGGGACATGGCTGGTCCTTTCTCTCTCCCCACCAGGTCCCCAAGGAAGGGCGTGAGTAGATGAGCACACGCACGGAATGGCACCAAAGGGGCCCCTAGTACTGTGTCCTACTATGGGGTTTGGCGCTTTGCTGTCTATGGGATTGCATGACTAAAAATCGCCATGACTTTGCTTTGCCCGCAGCGGGAGAGTCTTTGCCATTCACCCGAGGTTCCCTACAAGATATTGAATTGTCAGTTTTAATTCTGCGGAGCCTGGTTCCGGGATGAGACCCCCAGTACCCCCAGCTCGTTACATTAGTATCAACTGGCAATCAATGCAATTATTATTCACCCATCCAAAGGATTGGGCAACACCCTACCCAGCAGCCACCTCATCTGCTGATACTCCCCCTAGTGCCATGCTAGAGCCAGCACTGGCTGAGGGAGAGTGCCCCCATGGAGTTCCCAACCTACTCCCCGCAGCACAGCACCCCTAGTGCCGCACTGGGGCACAGGGGCCAGCCCTGACTGCAGGCAGTGCCCCCTGCAGGGGGGAGGACATACTTGGAGACCAGGGCATAGGCAGTGGCGCAGATGGGTGGGCAGGGCACCAGGCGCAGCGCCACGTGGCCCAGCGCCTCGGGGAAGTGCACGCGGGTGACGGCATCGAAGGTGGAGGCCAGCGTCTGCACATCAGCCTGCTTGGAGCCTGGTTCGCCCGCACCCTGGTCCAGGATGTTCCCACTGTGCAGGATCAGGAACAGCGCGTGGATTCGGCAGGCCTGTGCCACGCTCTCCACAGAGCCACCCTGCGGAAACACATGCCGTCAGTGGGGCAGGCAGGGACGGGGAGGCATGGCCCTTGTGAGGGGGGAGGGGAGATAATGGTGCCCCTTGGTGCAGGGAGACGATGATGCCCACAGTGGGCACTTGGGAAGCACCTCCCTGAGGACCAGGTTAGCCAGCTTACGCAGCTCTGGACTGGGGTCAGAGAGCCCCCACTTGGCCCCACGCAGCTGCTCTAGGCACACTGGACTGTGAGCAGCCAGCTCTGCCCCCCCTGGGGTCGGGGGCGTCTGTGCCAGGGGAGGCCATGGCTGGTGATTCCTAGGGGAAAAGGCAAGTGGCATCTGGGTTGCAAGGAGAGGGCCAGACCAGATGGGTGGGGCAGGGGCTGGGGCAGGTGAGACAAGACAGGTAGCAGGGCTGGAGTCAGCACCAGGTGGGCCGTGGGTGGGGTGGGGGATAGGGCTGGGGCCAGGGCAGGGGGCACACACCTCGGCAAAGCTGGCCCCGGTCAGTCCATTGCCACTGGGCTTGGCCACGCTGGTTCCATCTCCTGCACAGACAAAGCCCGGGTGAGCCTGCTGGCGCGGGAGGTGCCCCACGGGCCAGGCCCAGCTGCTGGATCCTAACCCCGCTACCCTGGGGTGCTGGGTGGACCACAGGGGCCCTGGCATTCACCCTGCTGTACTCTGACCCACTCCCCCACCTCCCACCCTCTTGCCACCCTCCCCCTATGCCACCTGCCACCTTCACACCACCCTGTTCCTCTACACTATCCCAACACCCACCCTCCTGCCTCCCTGCCCACCTGAAGCCCTGCCTCCCTCAACAGCCCTATCCTCCTACTGTCCTGCCCCACCCTCCTGCCATCCTGTCCCCCTACCCTATCCCCCACCCTCCCACTCTCCTGTCCTTTAGGAAGTGTATTTACTCCTTCTATTAACACAAGAACTAGCTAAGGGTCACCAAACGAAATTAATAGGCAGCAGGTTTAAAACAAATAAAAGGAAGTATTTCTTCACCCAACGCACAGTCAACCTTTGGAACTCCTTGCCAGGGGACGTTGTGAAGGCCAAGACTATATCAGGGTTCAACAGAGAACTAGATACATTCATGGAGGATAGGTCCATCAATGGCTATTAGCCAGGATGGGCAGGAATGATGTCCCTAGCCTCTGTTTGCCAGAAGCTGGGAATAGGCGACAGGGGATGGATCACTTGATGATGACCTGTTCTGTTCATTCCCTCTGGGGCACCTGGCACTGGCCCCTGTCGGAGGACAGGATACTGGGCTAGATGGACCTTTGGTCTGACCCAGTAGGGCCATTCTCGTGTTTACCCTGCCCCGACTCTCCCCCTGCCCCATGCTCACCCAGACCCTCGTCCAGCTCTCCTGGCCGGTCCAGCGTGTCCAGCAAGTCGTTGGAGTTCCACTTGGTCATCTCCTTGGCAAAGACCTCGTCACTGTCAGACAGATCCTCTGTGGGGGAGGGTGGGTCATGAGACTGAGACACTCTCCAAAGAGACCCCCCCAAGAATGAGGGACCCTCGGGAGAGACACCTGTGGGAATCGGGGACTCTCTTTGCACCTTCCCCTGGGAATGGGGGACCCCCCCGGCATGTGCCCCTGGGAATGGGGGACCTCCCAGCAGAGAGACCCCCAGGAATGCAGGACTCCACTTGCACACCTGCCACTAGGAATAGGGGACTCCCCCAGCAGAGATACTTTCCGAGAAATGGGAGACTCCCCCCAGGCACACCAACCACCAGGAAAGGGGAACCACTCCCCTCCACTCTCTGTACCGTGTGCATCGAAGAATTCCTCCTCTGAGCTGTTCTCCGAGTCCCGTGCGATGTTCTGCATGCGCCACTCTGAGAGACTCTGGGGCGATACCCCCCCTAGAGGATGGGATGGGGGTCAGATACCAGAGACTGGGGAACCCGCCCCACAGCTCTCCCACCAGCAACCCACCCCAGCCCCCCTGCCAGCACCCCACCCCTCCCCCGAATGTCCCATCCCCCAGCGCCCTGCCAGCACCCCACCCCTTCCCCCCCGAGCACCCTGTCCCCCAGTGCCTCTGCCAGAACCCCACCCCCATCTGAGCGCCTTTGTACCCCAGTGCTCCTGCTAGAACTTCCACCCATCCCCCCAAGTGCCACTGTCCCCTAGCGCCCCACCCCACCCTTCCCCAAGTACCTGTCCTCCCGCACCTCTGCCAGCACAACTGTCCCCCTGAGCACCCCAGCCCCCAGCACCTCTGCAGACCCCACCCCTCCCCCCGAGTGCCCCTACCCACTAGTGCCCCATCCCCCAGTGTCCCCACCCCCTGCGCCCCTGCCAGCAGCCCCACCCTTCCCCCTGAGTATCTCTCTGCCAGCACCATGCTGTCCCTGTGAGCACCCCAGCCCCCAGCACCTCTGCAGACCCCACTGCTCCCCAATGAGCATCCTGTCCCCTGGCCCTCCTGCCAGCACCCCACCCTTCCCCCCCCCCCGAGTGCCGTGCCCTGCCCCCCAGCAGCCCTGCCCCACATCCTCATCACCCCCAGCTCTGCCCAACTGCCCACAGTGCCTTTGCCAGCAGCCCTGCCCTGTTCCTTGCAGCATCCCTTGCAACCCTCCAGCCAGTGCTCCCATCCCGCTCCATGCCAAGGCCTCCACCCCACTCCTCGCAGCACCCCCACCTCCTACCAGCCCGCCCATCCTGCTCGCCGTCACTCCTGCCCCTGCCAGCTCACTCCCCACACGCCCCCAGCATCCAACCCCGCCCTGGCCCCCTCACCTCCATGCTGGGAGGAGTAGGAGGAGCGGGAGGACGTTGACCACTGCTTGGCAAAGGTGTCGTCGGGGGAGGCATCGGGCAGCCCCTGCCCCTCAGCTCGGTCCTGCCCATCAACACTGCCCAGCTCGGCCCGGTCCTCGGCACTGGGGGCAGCCGCCGCCTCCTCGGCCTCGGTGCACTTGGCCATCTTCTGGGCCAGCATGCGGGCCGTCTCTTCCTCCAGCTGCCGGATGTCCTCCATGGTCAGCTCCGTCCACTCGTCCTGCCAGCACCAGGCCTGGCGGTGTGCCCGCAGCATCACCTTGCGCAGCCCTGGGAGGGGTGGGGGGGACGGGCAGGGGAGTGCGGCGCAGCCAGAGCACCCCTCCCCCGCCGCTCCCCCCCGCCAGAGCACCCCTCCACCACCGGGCCTCCCAGCTCTCCCCCTGCCTGAGCCAGAGTGGCCCAATGTGCAGCTCCAATGGGGGGATTCCATGGCGGGGATCAAGGAATTGGGATCCCCTTGAAAGGGCTCTGCTACATCAGTGTGACCCAGCAGGCTGTGTGAGCAGCTCCCCCTCCCCTGGTTGGGTCCCCCAGCCTTATAACAGGAGGCTGGCGAGTCACAGGGAGCAGCATCAGGGGGTCTTCCCGGGTAGGGCTGGGTGGCAAAGCCAGGGGGTCAGGAGTAGGAGGGCCAATGCTAGGAGGGTGGGGGGGCCACAACGCTAAGGGGCAGTGCTGGGTATGGGAGGCAGTGACACTGGCCTGGAGGTTAAGGCGGGTGGGGACTGCACCAGGGGGCAGCACCAGCGCAGCGCTAAGGGGCAATGCAGCGGGGCCAGCAGTGCTATGGGGCAGCACCGGGGCACAGCGAAGGGAGAGCACCGGTGGAGGGGGGGCATCGCTAAGGAGCAGGGAAGCCAGGGGACTGGGGCCAGCGCTCACCTACGTCGTGGATGAACTGCTCGATCTTGGACTGCATGCCCCAGTAGCGGAACTCCACCTTGCACAGCTTGTAGGCACACATGAGGGGCCCGGCAGCCACGGCCCCCTCCAGCCAGTCGTCACCCAGCGGCCCCCGGCCTGTCTTTGCTGAGCGATACAGCTTGGGGTCCTCCTCCACCTTGTACTCGTTGGGCGAGATGGGGTCCCGCACAATGTCAATGGTGTCTGGGGGTAGCAGGGAGTCAGGACCCACACACGGCACCTGCCTGCCCCAGTGCCAGGGGTCTCACCCGCTGCAGCCCCCCATGGACAGGGAAAATACCGGGCCCATTCCCCAACGTTTTTGTTGCAGAGCAATGGAACGGGGGGTTGGAGCAGTGTGGGGGGGCACAGAAGGGAGGGAGATTAGTGGGTGAAGGAGTGGGGAGAACGCCTGCCCTCCCAGCCCCACAGAACTCTGGGGTAGAGCACACTCGGGCGGCAGGGCTCAAGACGACACCTTCTCCCCACTCCAGCAAACCCCAGACTCAGAAGTAGGGAGTGGGAGCTCTCCAGGCTCCAGCCCCACCCACCGGACTTGCCCCAGCACTGAGCTCCCGTACAACTAAGGCACTTGTGAGGCAGGTCTGTGCCCTGTTCACGGGCTTCCTCCCCTGGGGGCTGGCTCTGTTGCTCACCGTCTTGGTAGAGCAGCACCGGTGCCAGGTGCCCTGAGCGTGAAGGCACAGATTGGCCCACCCAGTATGGGGCTGGAGGGCCCCGTGGGAGCTGTTCTCGCGAGCAGTGCTTACCCAGAATCCGCTGCCTCTTCTCGGCTGCCGTGAGGTTGAAGACATTGGTCTGTTTGCCAGAGTCGGGCCGGTAATAGGTCTCAATCTCGATGGAGAACTTCTCCACGAAGGGGCAGGTGTATCTGGGGGACGGGAGAGATGGGGGTACAGGGGGGTGAAAATGGGCAGCTTCTGCCCTGCCCCAGCTCTGACCAGCCCCACCCCCACCCTGCTCCAGCCCTTGCCCCAACCCCACCCACCTCCCTCTCTGCCTCACTCTCCCCACACCCCACCCCCTGGGGCCTGCACCAGCCCCACCCCCAGCTTCTCCCCTGGTCTTGCCCACCCCACATCCTACCCCCTGGGGCCATCAGTGCAGCATGAGGTGGGGCCCCACAGCGCTGCAGGCTGTCCCCTACTCTGTGCCGGTCCCCTGGCCCTGCAAGGGACTTTGGGGTGGCTCCAAGACGAGTGCTCCCAACCAACCACACAGCGGGGCAAGGGGACAGGGCAAGGAGGCAGCCCCCTGAACACTGCTACCAATGTTCCTCAGCTGCCTGCCCTCCACCCTGCATGCCACTCAGCTGGCCTCACACACCCTGTTGTTGTTCCCCCACCCCGCGCCATGCTGCACCTGGTGCGTGTGTAGGGATAGGCATTCCATGACTCCTCCTCCACCTGCAGGGCAGCCTTGGGCAGCAGGGCACGGAACCAGCTGGGGATGTGGGAGCCCACGTGGTAGATCTTGTGGGTGTACTGGCCGCTGCCTCCTGGGCCGTCACTGTAGGGCTGGTTGGCCAGGATCTCGACCCCGCTGCCCTCCCCACTGGATTCCTCCCGGCTCTTCTTCTGGAGGGGAGACACTGACCCATTGGCTCCAACCTGGGCCCTGGAACCAGTCCCACCCCAACTGCCCCCCGGTGCCAACCCTCCCAGACAGACAGATCCAGTCCCTGCTGTCCACCCGGAGTCCACCCTGCACCCAGACAGACAGGCAGACCTCGCCCCGCACCCGCACACAGACCCCTCCCCTCACCTGGATCATATAGAGCTGGGCCACCTGGTACTCCTCGAGGCTCATGGGCAGCAGGATGTGATACTCCTTGATGAGCATGGTGACTGGCAGGGCCTGTGGACAGGGGCAAGGAGTTAGATCCCCACTGCCCCCCCTCACAGACCTCCGCCCCAGAGGGCCATCCCTGCCCCAACCCTCCTCCCTCCCTTCTGGCTGCTTGGCCCATAGGATGGGGGATGGGGACCAAGAAGCAAATCCCCATGTGACCTGCTTAAAAATCCATCCTGCCTGATGCGTTTCCATAGCGATGCGCAGGGAAGGGGGGGGGCAACAGGCTGGGGGGCCATCTCCCCTCCACCCCCCTCTTCCCCACACACGCTGTCAGGTCCTCTTGTATCCACCCTGCCCAGCTCTGCACCATCAAGGAACAGGTCTGGACTCCTGGGTCCCAACCCAGGCAAGGTTGGGCCCCTGCCCAGTTCCAACCCCCAAACTAGCTGGATGCTACTGGCAGCCCAGGGCTGGTGGGGGGCTGCTCCCGGAGCCAAGGGAACACAGCAGTGTGGGCACCGCAGCCCCATGGCCTTGGCCACCAAACCTCCCCACCCAGCCCCTGCCTGGGCCCAGTGCACCAACCCCCCTAAAAAAACCCTGCCTGGGGCACCAAACCTCCCCCCACCACACAACCCTTGCCTGGGTCCGGGGCCCCAAATCTTCCCCCCCACAGCTCCTGCCTGGGCCTAGGGCACCAAACTTCCCTCTGCACATTCCCCCCACCTGGAGCCGGGATACAAAACCTCCCCGCACAGCCCCTGCCTGGGCCCAGGACACCAAACCCCTCCCCCAGCCCCTGCCTGGGGAACCACCCCCACCCCCTCAAAAATCCCTGCCTGGGGCACCAAACCTCACACACACACCTCGTCTGGGTCCCCAAACCTTCCCCGCCCCCCTCAAACTCCTGCCTGGGGCACCAACCTCCCCACAACCCTCACCTGGGCCTGGGTCCCCAAACCTTCCCCCACAGCCCCTGCTTGAGGCACCAGACCTCCCTGCCCCAACTCCCACCTGGGCCTGGGGCACCAAACCTCACCCCTCCCCACAACTCCCACCTGGGCCCAGGACAGAAAACCTTCCCTCCCATGCGAACTCTTGCCTGGGCCATTAAATCTCCCCTCCCATAACCCTTGCCCCGGGCACCAATCTTCCCCCGCCCCCACAGCCCCTGCCTGGGCCTGGGCCACCAAATCTCCCCCACTCAGCCCCTTCATGACCCCGGGGCACCAAACCTCCTCCCCACACAGCCCACCTCTGCCTGGGCCGATAGCACCAAGCCTCCCACCCGGGCCACCAAACCTCCCCCCCCCCACTCACTCCCCCTCCACCTGGGGCATTAAACCTCCCGCCCCACATTCCCCCTACCTGGGCTTGGGCACAAAACCTCCCCTCCATTCCACCCAGGCCACCAATCCTTCTCCCCCCAACAGCAAACATGTGGGTCTGGGATACCAACACCCTCCACCCAGCCTGAACCCCCCTTCCCAGTTTCACCACAGGCAGCTACTGACTAGAGCCCAGCAATGGGACACCCAGACTTTTCTTGGGGGACAATGCCCAGCCAGCTCCCCTAGAGGGGAAAGGCCCGGTGTCCCATTTGCTACCCCCTGAGCCAGCCAGGCCCTTGCCCTGGGGCTGGATCAGAGCCAGCAGCGCCTAGAGGGGAAAGGTCCCTGCCCCATCCCTCCACCCCCACCAGGTCAGGTCCCAGCCGGTGCCCCCTAGAGGGGAAAGGTCCCTGCCCCATCCCTCCACCCCCACCAGGTCAGGTCCCAGCCGGTGCCCCCTAGAGGGGAAAGGTCCCTGCCCCACCCCACCCCCAGTCAAGTTGCAGCTGGCGCCCCCTAGAGGGGAAAGGTCCCTGCCCCATTCCCTGGGGTGAAGTCACAGCCAGCACCCCCTAGAGGGGAAAGGTCCCTGCCCCATCCCCCCGCCCCCAGATCAGGTTGCAGCCAGTGCACCCTAGAGGGGAAAGGTCCCTGCCCCACCCCACCCCCAGTCAAGTTGCAGCTGGCGCCCCCTAGAGGGGAAAGGTCCCTGCCCCATTCCCTGGGGTGAAGTCACAGCCAGCACCCCCTAGAGGGGAAAGGTCCCTGCCCCATCCCTGCCCCTGGTCAGGTTGCAGGCGCTGCCCCCTAGAGGGGAAAGGTCCCTGCCCCATGCCTCCCCCTTCCGATCATGTCGCAGTCGGCGCCCCCTGGAGGCCAAGGCCCCGCGCTCCGCTCCCGCCCGGGTCGCAGCCGCCCCCTGGCGGTCCAGTCCCACCTGCTGGCGGCGCGGGCTGCTCTCACTGCACCCGCCGGGCCCTCGCCGTCCCGCGGCTGCTGCAGCGCGGCCCCCTCCGCGCCGCGCAGTGGAGCATCTCGCGGGGCTCGGCGGCTGCAGCCCGGCCGCTGCGCTCGGCTCGGCTCGGCTCGGCTCGCTGCCTGCCCGCGTCACCGCCGGCCCCCACCTCCCTCCGGCGGCCGGCTCCGTGCGGGGGGAGCGAGGGGCGGGAGGAGCGGAGCGAGCGCGAGGGAGGGATCGAGGGGAGGGAGCCGTGCGGGGCGGGGACCGAGGGGAGGGCTGGGGGCGGAAGGAGGAAACCGTAGGGGCAGGGGAGGGCAAGGCAGGGCGGGAACTGAGGGGCGGAAGGAAGGGGAGGGGAACGGGGGGAAGCGGAGGGCCAGGCTGGAGCGGGGCCGAGGAGGGAGCCGGGGGGGGCAGGGGGGGCTGTTCCAGGCTAAGTTGCTGGTGATGGAGCTGTCGCTGCTTCCCTGGCTGCCGGCTGGGCTGGATTCTGATTCTCCCTGTGAGGGGGAGGCTCGCTCAGCACCCAGGGGCCCAGAACAAGGGGGCAGGGGGACTCCCCCTCCCCACATTCCAAGCAGCCGACACGTGGGGCTCTTTAAGAAATCAACACGCTAGCCTCTCTGCCTGTGACATCACAGCTAGTTGCCATGGAAACAGCTGTGACATCAGAGGCCAATGACATCAAGCCCCAAAAGGGAATAAACTGCGGCGGGGAGAGAGCGGGAGTCGAGTGTGACTCACTTAAAGGGTCAGCTGTCATCCTTCACTCCGCAGCCAGGGACTGGCCCCACACTCTCAGCTCTGCCCGTACCCCTCAGTCCCGACCCACAGCCCCTGCGATCCTAACCCTTGGCTCCCCTACCATAGCTCTGCTATTGCCCCTCAAGCCTGACTCCCACCACTCGCTGCTGTTAGGCGTGTTGTGGCACACAGCCCCGCCCATTTCCTGCCTCAGTGCCACATGCCAGCTGCTTGCGGGGAAGGCTCAGGAGCAGTGATTGGGTAATTAGGCACCCTTGTGCCAGGGGTCAGTCCCAGCTGCAGAAGCAAAGCCCGCTCCCTGCGCCCAGGAATCTGGTGGCTCTAGCCCTCTGCAGCACCCAGACCCACCTGGGGTCTGGCTCAGTGGGACATGCTGGGTAGAGCTCTCAGGGTGAAGCAGGAGGCGATGAGGCTGCATGGCCAGCCCTGCAGGAGGAATGGGAACCCTTGTGGGCCTGGCACATTGAAGGTTTCCTCCACAGGACAGTTTAAAAGCTAGCATCTACCACAGACCCTCTGGATCTATGACACCAGGCATCAAGCCTGCCCACCCCCAGCTTCCTCCTGCCCAGCTCCAGCTCCGTGTGCCTGGGCCATGCACTGGGCCTGCCCATCACCAGTGCCCGGCTCAGACTCAGCCCAACATGTCTAGCACTGTTCAGCAGGAGCCCAGCAGAAACTGATTGGTGCTGGCTGCAACTCTTGCACTGGTATCACAGGTGCCATTCTCCATGCATCAGCCAGGACCCCCAACCCATCCCAGCCCCACCAGGTGTCACAGGCCTGGCAGATGGGTAGGTGGTAGGGGCCAGAACTTCTCAAAAAGCACACTCCCACCCCAAGAGCCTGGCTGTGGCCCAGACACTGGGCACAAAGGCTGGGAGTGTCCTATCATGCCCAGCATCCAGGAGAGGGCTGCAATGCACAGGCCATGGGCTGCTGGTACAGCACTTGATCCATTAACCAGAGCGGGAGCACACGTCTCACACGCAGCTGCTGAGGAGCAATCGCTGGCAGAGATGCCAACCATCCACAAGCAAATCGACCCAAGCTCGTGTAGCTCAGCAGTTTCTGAGCTGGCCCTTGGTGCCACTGAATAGCTGAGCTCACGGCAGGCTGTCCCATACCTGGCACCAAATAAAAGGTATCTGGAAATGACAAAATTAGCTATTTGGGGGAGGGTTGGCAGGACCCCTTGACCGAAGGACCTCAGATTTTCCTCACAAAATCTACTCCAGTCCCTGCTGTGTTGCAGCAGTTTTCAAGACAATCTCCCTCTGTATAGGAATTTTAAGCGCTTTGATTATTAAAGTCAGCTCTTTATTGGGGTATGGAGTAAATAAAGTAATATTATTTACTCCTCATAACACAAGAATGAGGGGTCACCAAATGATAGGGAGCAGGTTTAAAAACAAAACAAAAGGAAGCATTTTTTCACACAATGCACAGTCAACCTGTGGAACTCTTTGCCAGAGGATGTTGTGAAGGCCAAGACTATAACAGGGTTCAAAAACTAACCAGATAAGTTCATGGAGGATAGGTCCATCAATGACTATTAGCCAGGATGGGCAGGGATGGTGTCACTAGCCTGTTAGCCAGAAGCTGGAAATAGTGACAGGGGATGTCACACTCTGGGGCACCTGGTATTGGAAGCCAGGACACTGGGCTAGATGGACCTTTGGTCTGACCCAGTATGGTCATTCTTACGAGGGGAGGCAATAGCTGAGAAACCCCTTTGAGCAGATGATGGTGGCTGGCACTTCAAACTACTGTTGGCCTGAACATGGAAGCATACACTTTGTACAAAGCATTTCATTTTTCCATCAAAATGAGTCCCACCTTTGGAGGCCCTTGCCAGAGTCCTAGAGGAAGGAACCACCAGGCAGATATGGTCTAACCTGAATATCACAGGCCACCAGCATCGCCCAGCCTTGCTCAAACAACCCCAAATTTGGACCAATACCCTACCCCAGGCTTCCACAGGCACAGCAAGATTCAAACCAATCCAGGTACGAACATGGATTCTAGAGCTCTTATAAGTATCGGCTGTTATCCTGTGTGTGAGCCTAACTCTTCGCTGTAGTGGCCCTGCCACCCCACCCCAACCCCCTCCAGTAACAGCGGTGTGTCCCCCCTCCACTCCACTGGAACATGCCCTTGATCCAGGATTCTAACCCTGCAGGGCTCCAAGGGTGAGGCCAGGCTGAGTGCTGGACCCAGTCATACTGCCAGCTGACTGGTCATGCTGAGTCAGTAGGATGCTTGGCTAAGACAGTGGGGAGGCAATGCCAGGCCACTGCACAGGCAGAACACACTTGGAAGGCAGGGGGTTGAGCAGGGCAGGTGTGACTAGAGTAGGGCCAGCACAGCCCCGCCCAGGTGCAATCCCAGCACCACCATGCTGCTTTCCCATCAGCCACGGTGACTAAGCCATATGCCCCAGGCACACTCCCAACCACCAGCTGGGGAGTGTAGCAGGTGGCATGGCGCCGCATGATGCAGTTCCAGGCTCCAGGTGCTGAGGGCTCTCTCCAGCTAGCCCAGGGAATACAGCATCCTGCCCCTGGTGCAAGGCTGCCTCCCTCCTGTGAGCTGCTGCTGCTTCTAAGGCCCTGGGAGGCCCCAGGAACCTGCTGTGGGAGGGACCCACTCCTTCCTCGTCACTGGGGGCAGCACAAACCACAAGGGCCAGAGGCAGGTCAGAATCCCAATGCTTTCTTTTATTGAGTTATAAAAACAAACATGTTATAAAGATGCGAGAAAAGCCGCTGGCTCCTCTCCCTGGAGATCTCTGCAGCATGGTCCAAGCGCCAGCTTTCCCAGCGCTGACTGCCGGCAACAGCTGCACTCCAGCAGGACCCGCTCCAGATCCTCGGCTGATGAATGCTGAAAGGTCCGTGTGGGGTATGGCAGAGCCGGGTCTCAGGTGGGAAGGTCCGTGGGAGGGCAGATCTCCAGGTTCTCAGATCCTCATTGGTGGGAAGGTCCATGGGGTGGGGCAGGGCAGCAGCTGTTACGTACGGGCATTGCGCTCTGTCTCTGCCAGACACTCTCTCACCAGCGCCCGGGCGTGGATAATGCCTGGAAGGGGAAAACCCAAGGGAGCCTCAGACCTGCCGAATGGCCTCCGAACCCAGCCCAGCAGGGCACAGTGCCAGGGCCACACCTAGGCCACTGCAGGGATCCAAGCACTTTTGGAGCTCTAGGAGGTCTGGCACCAGCTCATAGCCAGGAGCAGAATGCCCACAAGCAGAGCTGAAAGGGTAGCATCAGCCTTGTGGGAGAGGCACCAGCCAGCCCTCTGACCCCCCTGTCCAGGAAAGAGAGTGGATCCTGACTCCTCAGGCTCCACTCACATGGCACTGAGCCATCGGCACTGCAGGCACTGGCAGGGAGCTGTAGCTTTAAGTGGCTGCATGGGGGCACTCTCAGCTTTAGCCTGTGAGGGATGTTTCTCCTCTTTGCCTCCCTGTTGGGCAGGGATAGAGGGGACCTTACACTGGGCAGAGGGGTGAACTCCTCCTTCCCATCCGGGAACTAGCTGCCCCACAGCCCCTCACCCCAGTATCTGCCATTGCACCCGACAGCAATGCCACTGCCAGGAAACAACGCGAACAGAGCAATTGTCTTCATGGGGTTCGGCAAGAACTGCCACTGAGACGCCTGGGGCAGCCCCTGCCCCCTCCCAGGGACTGGTTCAGGCTCACTGCAGTTTCAGGCAGCGTCGGTCACACCCAGGGCAGCTCCCGACCCCCAGCACCAGCAACGGGCTCAGACTCAGGCAGCGTTGCTGTGTCAGTCATGCCCAGGGCAGCTTCCTCGCTCCGCACGACCCACCAATGGGCCCAGGCTCTCTGCAGCCTCAGTCAGCCTCACTGCACTGATCACATCTGGGGCAGCTCCTCCTCTCTCCCCCAGCAATTGGCTTAGGCTCTCTGAAGACTCAGGCCGCAACAGTCACACCCGAAGTAACTCAGGCTCTCAGCAGATGGCTCAGACTCTGTGCACAGTCACTGAGTCAGTCACACCCAGACTGACCCCCCAGGGCCTCGTACCTCGTTTCAGCCGCTCCATGGCACTCTTGCTACCTGCATAGGTGGGTCGAATCTCTTTGCCCATCTCCTCAATGACTGAGAGTAGGTCAGTGTACGTGCTCTGGGAGCCCTGGGAACCTGGTGGCTTCATGGCCTGCAAGGGGCAGAGAGAGCATGAGAGAGCCAGCCCTCCCCAGGCCATGCTGGAGCAGGCAGCAGAGGTGGGGGCAGCAGCTCACCTGCACGTAGCCCATGGACGGGGGGCCAAAGTCGTTGAAGAGGGGCCGGAAGGGGGCAGAGGCTCCAGGGACAGATCCAGATGGCGATGGGACACTCGTGGCTGAAAGAGATGAGAAAGGAGAGGGGAGGTCACCTAGGTAATAGCAGCCCTGTTCCTGCCCCAGTGCCCTGTGGCCAGCACCATCCAGCACACAGGCCCCTCCCAACCCTGCTGTGGGCTGCAGTGACGCTAGAGGCTATCCCGCTCACAGCACATGGTGTTCCTTCCCCCTGCTGTGCGGAGTGGGTGAGGGAGTGGATTGGATCTGCTGGGCTTCGGTTGGGGCAGGGCTCTAGCCCTGGTGCTGTTCAGTGATCTCTGGCCTATGCCATTCGCTGTCACCACAAACCGGAGGGAAGAATCTGCTGCTTCCTCCCTTTGCTTCAATGTCCCCTGTAGTTCCCCCCGATCTATCGCCACCTGCCTATATAATAACACCCAGGCTGTGCCTCACTGCTAGAGCTACAGGACACGCCCCACCAACCCCTACAAGCTTGTCTAGCTGGGCTCCTACACTGGCACCGTCAGCATGGTAACCAGGGCTTCTGCAGGGACTGCCTTGCCTCTGACAACAATCAGGGACTAGTACAGGCCCATGGCCTGAGAAGCACCACCACCACGCAGCCCATCCCCCTTCCTTTGGGCTCAATGCAGCCTGTGACACTATGGCTCTTCCCTGTGGTGCTCCCGCCCCATGGAGGGCTCAGTTCCACTCTCAGCCCTCGCCACCTTCCTGGGGCCGAGAGGCTGGGCACAGGGCTGGGAGGAGACCAGGGCTCTCGCCCGCTCGTTGTGCAATCCTACTTGCCCGCTGTGCCATGGGCAGAGTGCCACTGACTGAGCTCTGCCAGGTGCTGGGAGCATTAACCCTAGCTCACAGCAGCACCACAGGCTTCTCTCCCCACACCCTCCGCTGGCCTTGGCCACAGGAGCTGACAGGTTTAGCTCAGCTTCCTGCAACCAAGTGTTGCAAAGGAACAAAAGCCTATCTTGAGCAAGAGCTGCCTCCGCCCCACAACCCTATCTCCACACTGCCCCTCCTACTCCCAGCCTGCACTTGCTCCACTGTCCATAACCTGGGCATCGTCCGTGACGCTTAATTCTCTCCTTCCCCAGCCTTGGGTCTGTAGCTCAGCCCACCACCCCAGTGCTGCCTCCCCAAGTCCCTGCTCTAGCATGCTGCAGCTGCCTTCCTCTGGGCACAAAGCAGCATGGGTATCTCCATGCATGCAGCTCACTTGCCTTCCCTCCAGATCCCAACAAGTCACCCTGCTCTCCAGAGGCTTCTCAACACCACTCCAGCCTCCCTCACTGGCCTGCTGTCTCACTCAGACCTTCCACGTCTAGCCTCCTGCATAGCACAGGCCAGGGAACCCACCCAGCCCAGCTATCTCCTGCCTTCCCTGCTTCCTCCACTTGGCTGGCACCAGCTCCTCACAAAAGAATCAATGTCAGAGCTTCCCGCACGTCCTCCCTCATCTGCTTCACCAACTTCTCTCTCACTTCAAGTCTCAGCTACAAGCATCTCTCCATTTGCCTCAAGTCACCTGCAGTATCAATCCTGGCTTAGAGAACTCCTTGTTGGACCAGAGAAGTGGGAGACTCCTGGGTCCCTCATGCAATGGTTTGGCATAAAATATCTTTGTCTCATGTCAATGTCTGTCATACAGCTGGGAGAAAAGTCCAGATGTTTAAACCTGCTGACTAAGGTCTTGTTTACACAGGGTGGTATTGCAGAATAGCTGTTCCATGTGTGGATGCTCTTACTCCAAATCAGTTTAATCCACTTCCCATGTGGTTTAAACTAACTCAAAACAAGGCACTCTTGTTCTGGAATAAAAGCATTCACACATGCAGTTAATCAGGAAGAGTTAATCCACTTTTGATTCATATGCCAGCTTCTTCCAGGTTGACTCTCTCGTGTAGACACGGTCTAAGCTTCCCTTCCAAGCTCCACAAATGAGGATTCACTTTTTTGGTGAGGTTACAAGCCTATGGACTGTCCCAGGGGTCAGAGAGTCTTACAGGAGAAAAATGGAAGACAAGATCTGAATATCTAACATGAGTCACACAAGCAGATCAAACCACTACCACAGTACAGCTTTCTTTACACATCACACACATTGGCAGAAAAAGCCAATACCCCTCCTCCCCCCAGCTGTGACATTTCCTGATTTTTGCATGCTTAAAATATGAAGCATCTACTTCAAAGGAAGGTGCAAGATACTCTGCAGCAGCAGTTATGGGAGAGCCTGCCCCATGGCAGAGAGAATATTAAATAATAAGAACTGGTTCTGGCTGGATGAAAGGAATCCCCTGTTAGATATCTGATCCTTTTCTGTATCCAGCTAAGGTCTTGGCCTCGGTGATATCCTAGGGCAGTGAGTTCAACAAGCTAATTGTGTAAAAAAGTATTTCCCTTTACCATAGATTCCTGGAGTTAAAAGCAGTGAGCCTGATGTGCCACATTCCAATGGCATCGAATGCCCTTGTTCCTTGCATTACGACAAGGAAAATACACAGTTCTGCTCTACAGTCTCTAGGAGTCCATTCAGTGTTTTGTATCCTTTTGTCAAATCCCCTCTCTGCCAAGCTGAGCTATCCCAACCTCCTTCCAGGGCTGAGAGTTTCTTGTCACTCATCTCTGAAGCCCCTCCAATTCTGAAGTGACCAGTATTGCACATCATCTCCAAGGGAGGATGCCCCGCTGATTTACAGAAGGGCATGCCGAGGATTTCAGTAGTATTCCCCAGCCCATTCCTCAGGCAAACACAGCGCTGCATTTGCCTTTCTCACAGTTGTTGCACAGCAAGCAGAGGAATCACAGAGTGGTACACAGCAGTGCTGTGAGTGGTGATGGTTAATTTACAGCCCAGTAAAGTGGACGGTGAGTTCAGATTAGTCCCTTCAATGTGCATTACTAAGCATCTGTCCCTCTGGAATCCCACCTACCATGGTGCTGCTTTCTTCTCATACCGTGATTAGGTCCCTCAGAAGTGCCCTATCAGCATGAGTTTCCCACTCCAGGAACAGAATTGACACTTCTAATGGAGTTTATCACCAGCTACAAATGCAGCTTTTCTGCATTTAGCCTCCTAATTCCTTAGGAGGGAGTGTACAAGATTGCAGAGTTAACTGATCTGAAGTCAGGAACGCCCAAGTCCCAGCTGCATGCACTACCCTGTCACCCGTAGGCAGCATTATGATAACAAGTCAGACTTCACAATCCGAGGTTATTTCTCAAACAACAAGGTGCTCTTCCAGCTCAGAGGCTACAAAGCAGCATCTGCTACAGACAAGCAGGCTCTCCAAGTCACTGAATGGAAGAAGACACAGCAATCAGCTGAATGACCCACACAGCCAAGAAGAGCAGTGGGGACAGGCCAGCTCACTTCACTGCCAAGGGATGGCCCCTTCCTCTGAGCTGCACTCCAGGAAGGCCATCTTGTGGTTTGAAAAGCAAATGCCTGGCCTGGTGCACAGCTCTCATGGCAGGCTGGTCCAGGGGAAAAAGCACTGAAGTGGGTGTCAGGTTTGAGTTCCACTCCTTGCTATGCCATAGACTCTGGAGAAGCAAACTCCCCCCACCTCCCAGTCCCCCATTTGTAAGATAGGGGCACCTGTACTTTACTTTCTTAATAATGTGCTCTGAGGCCTCAGAATGAGAAGTGTTACCTAGGAGCTGAGCTGACAGATCACGGTGAGAGAAGAATACACAGTGTCAAAGCTCAAAGGCAGCAGAGACAAACCTGCCAGTGACCACATTAGCTTCTCTGATGCACAGTGCCCACGCATCTACCCAAGGGGAAGTGGAAAAAGTTCAGTGTAATACTGAAGAAACAGTGTGAGCCACAAGCAGCCTGTGCCAATGGTGCAGGGCAGGGGAAGGCCTGCGGGTGACAGAGCCATGGTACTGTCTGGCAGGGGGGGAAAATCAGGATGTTGATGTGGACCAAAGTTACTGTGAAGGGGCTCTGGCCAGGGGGGCCCCCAGCAGGTGGTGCCCTCGGCCCTTGGAGATTTGGTTCAGGGGCTGGGAAGCCAGGTAGGGCTGTGAGGGCGGGGATAGTCCTGTGCATGGGTCTGTCAATGGCAAGTGGGGGGGGGGGGTCAGTTGGGGAGCTGGGTTCCTGGGGGAAGGAGGAAGATCTACAATAAAGTTACTCGTGGGGGGGGGGTAAGGCTGGGAGGGGGCTGGTCCCCAGGGGGTTCCTTGGCAAGGGGAGGGCTGTTCTCTGCAGGGGTTAGTCTCTCACTGGTGAAGGGAAACAAGGTCAGACATAAGGGGAGCAGACTTCCAGGTTGGGGGGGGGGGTTGGTTTTTCACTGGTGCGTGGTGGAAATCACTGGCTCCCATGGGGGAGGGAAAAGGTCCCTGCTCCCAGGAGAGGGGCTGTTCTGGGGGGAAGTAACTTGTGGGGGGGGGTCGCTCCCAGGGGAAGGGCTGTTCTGTGGAAGAGTCATGAGGGGGAGAGAAGGGGTGCTCCCGGGGGAGGGACTCAGGGGGTGGGGTCGCTTCCAGGGCAGAGGCTGTTCGGGGGGGGGAGTCACTCGGGGAGGGGGGGATCACTCCTGGGGGAGCAGCTGTTCTGAGGGGCAGGGGTGTTTCTCGGGGAGGGTGGGGGTCGTTCCCGGGATCCAGGCTGCTCTGGGGGGTGGTCACTTCCAGGGTAGGGGCTGTTCTGCGGGGGGTGGGGGTCGCTCCCAGGGGAGAGGCTGTTCCAGGGTGAGTCACTCGGGGAGCGGGGTCACTCCTGGGGGGTCCCTCTCTCCCTCACCGGCGGGCGGGGCACTGGGGGCGGGTGCCGGGGGCAGTCGCTCGCGGGGGAGGGGCTGTTCCGGGGGGGGGGGGGAGTCGCTCGGCAGGGGGGTCGCTCGGGCAGGGGGGGGTCGCTCCCGGGGGAGGCGCTGTTCCGGGGAGGTGGGGGGGGGTCCCTCTCTTGCTCACCGGCGGGCGGGGCCCCGGGGGCGGGGCTGGCGCTGCTGCTGGTGCCGGCTGCTCCGGAGCTGGCGGGGGCGGGCGCGATGGGCTTGTAGGACATCCCCGAGTCCCCTCCCTGACGCGGCGCGCGACTCCTGGGCGCTGATTGGCTGCGGCTCCGGCGCGGGGCGCCTCGGTTCCCGGGCTAGCGGGAGGATCCCGCACGCTGCCGCTGATTGGCCGGCTGGCGAGGCTCCTCGCGCCGATTGGCCGGCCCTGCTCACCCCTCGCGGTTGATTGGCCGCAGCCTCACCGTCCCGCTGGGTCCCGACGCCGCTCTCGGCTCTGTCCTCACGCTGAGTGGGTGGGCGCGCGGCCCCTTCCCGGCCCCTCGAGCGCGCGCGCTCTGGCGCTCACCCCTCCTGCTCGCGGCCCGTCCCCACAGGCCTGGGCCCGCCAGGCCCGGCGCGCGCCGCTGCCGCCTGGCTCGCTCCGCTCGGTCCCCTCAGCGCCCGCTCGCGATGACGCCTTTCCCCCCCGCGCCTGCGTCTTCCGCCCCCTCTGTGACGTACGCCTCATACGTAATGGCGCCCGCGCGCTCTCTCCCGTCTCCATGGAGAGCAGTGGGACGCCTGGCTGCGGCCTAGGCGCCCTCGGCCAGCCGGTCCCTGGAGGGTCGGCCCCGGTCCCGGTCCCGGTCCCGGACCCGCGGCAGCAGCGCGGCCCGCCAGGCCTGGTCCGGGTCCGGGTGCCCCCGCCCGCAGCTGCCCCCGGCCCGGCTCTCGGCCCTCCGGCGCCTGCTGCCGGGCCGCCGCGCCACGAGGCTGGGGCGGTTCCAGCCTCGGCCCCTGGCAGGACGGGCTCTGAGTCGGCGCTACCGGCAGCGGGCCGCTCGGCTGGAGCCGAACCCGTGCTGTGGCCTGGGGTCCCCCCGCTCCGCTGTGCGGCGGGGTCCCTCCGATCAGACCGCCGGGCCCCTCGGAGGTGGCTCTACAGCCCGTTTGCCCGGGGCTGGACCAGCCTGGCCCCGGGGGCGTGGATGGGGCGCCCGCCGCCAGGAGGAGGGCGCCATCGCCTGGCTCCTCGCCGCCCATCGGCCGCAGCTGGGGAGCAGGGAGGGCAGCTTTGGCTGGCTGCATGGGGGCACTCGGGGCCTAGGGCGGGGGGCATCTCCTCTTTGCCTCCCTGTTGGGCTGGGGTGGCACTTTCACTGAGTGCCGGGGTGGATTCCCCCCCCCCCCCCCGGAGCTAGCTGCCCCACAGCCCCTGACCCCAGGAACGGACTCTGCAGCGGATGCACGCTCCCAGGATGGCACTGCCGCCGCCACTGGCAGGAAACAACGCTGACCGCGCAATTGTCCTCATGGGGGTCGGCAGGAGCAGCGGCTGTGATGCCTGAGGCAGGTCCCCCCCCCCCCCCCCCCCCCGTGCACAGCAATGGGCTCAGGCTCTCTGCAGACTCAGGCAGCATCACTGGGTTGGGCATGCCTGGGGCAGCTCCCCCTACCCCAGCGATGGGTCAGGCTCTTTGGAGACAGGCAGCGTTACTGCATGAGTCGCATCCAGGGTACATGAGAACAACTAGAAGGTGAATGTTACGAAGCCAAGGGCACCATCGTGCAGCAACTGCTGTCTGAGTGCAGCCCCCAGAGGGCCCTCCAAGCACCAGCTTGGCTTTGAAATCTGATGTCCCAGTGATCCCAGTGTCAAACATTAGCACAGACTATCCATGGCTGCGACACAGCCAAACCCAGTGGTTGCTGGGAACTCACCAGAGCAAGCCCAAAAAGGAGGCAGCTGGGCTGTACAGCTCTCCCCCAGCACCCTGCAGGAATGGCTGCAGCCTATAGGGGGCACCAGTACTTCCAACCAGAACCCTGTCCTCTGACAAAGTGGGAATATTTTGTAATAGTTTTATGACCCCTGTGTGTGCCTCGTTTCCCCTATATGTTGCATAGCTATCCAGTGTGGGGGGAAGGATTTAGTTTACTCTCAGGGCAGACTCGGAGACAGAGGGGTGGGTGACACCCTCCCTGTGTCGGTGGAACAAAGAGTCATTAACGTACTGACTGAAACTGACCCAGACCGTCAAGGGGGCCAGAGAGAAAACACAAGCTCCACTCAACAACAGGATGCTCCAGCTAGGGGGGCTATGGCCTCAGCGTGGCCCTGCCTGGAGAACAAAGGACAGATGGGTCCAGCTGGGAACACATACGAGCTCTGGAAGAAGCTGGGGACTCTCACCTGGGAACTGCTGATGGAAGGAAATCAGAGAGATCCAGAGCCTGAACATGGAGTTTGGGCTACGTTCTTTGGGGAGGTGGGGGATAGCTTTATGGGCAGGGGCAGGCTTGGCTGGTAAATTGTGGCTCAACCAGAATGGTTGATTTTTTAACCCTCAGTTCTCTTTGCTGACCTAAGGCCTCCCTGGGCTGTGTAAAAGGCGACTAATAAACCCAACTGTTTTGAAAACGCTGGCAGGAGTCTAACTCAGTGGGATGTGCCGGGCAGAGCTCTCAGGATGAAGCAGAAGGCCTGGAGCTGAGAGGCTCTGTCTTGGAGGCAGTGAGGCTGCAAGGCCAGCCCTGGAGGAAGAGTCGGACCTTTGGGGGGCTGGCACACTGAAGGACTCCTCCAACGGCCTGTTTAAAAGCAGGGGCCTAGCACTGATCCTGACCCCCCCCTCCCAATCTCTGACCCTCACAAAATCTAGATCCCAACCCCATCTCTGACCCTAACTGCCCCCCCCACACACACACACGTAGCCCAGACCCCACTCGCACCAGAGTTGGCAGCAGCACCTAGGGGGTGGTGATGAGAGCTTGAGAAGGGCTGCCCTCCCCCGGTGCCACCTCCTCCCCACTCAGGTGTGAAGAAGAACAACACTTTATTAAATCATTAGTTGGGCTCACAAGCAGAACAGCTGGGGGGACAAGCAAGGGGCACAGGCTGGGTGGGCTCAGGGGGACACACACTCTAAACCTACTGGGAACGTGTCTGGAGAACTGGACAGGGTTGGGGAGTGGGGCCAGGGTGTGGAAGGCAGCATTGGGGTTGGAGTGCAAGGGTCAGCATTGGAGGCACGGTCAGCATGCAGGGGTCCACATTATGGGTCAGGGTCAAGGTGCAAGAGGCTGAATCGGGGTGCAGCGGTCAGCATGAGGGGCGGGGCAAGGTCAGGATGCAGAGGGCAGCGTTAGGATTGGGGTGCGGGGGTCTGTGCTGGGGTGCCAGGGCAAGGTTGGAGTGTGGGGGTCAGCATTAGGGGCAGTTTATAGGGCAAGGTCAGGGGACAGCATTGGGGTGAAGGCAGGTTGCCAGGGTGGCATGCCGGGGACAGCCCTAGGTCAGGGGCAGGTTCAGGATGTTGGGGACAGTGTTAGAAGCTGGGGTGGGGGCAGGGTTGGGTTGCGGTGTTTAGGGGGAGGGCTTGGGGTGGGAGGAGCAGGGGCAAGGTGAGGGGCAGCATCAGGTGCAAGGTCAGGATCGGGGGGGCAGCGTAAAGAGTGGGATCAGGAGCAGGGTGGAGGTGAGAGGGGCAGCCCTGGGGGACCAGCACTTTGCTATAGGGTATGTGCAGGCTGAGTCCATGTTCCGGGGCGCTGGCCTGCTCCGGGGGTTGGAGGTGCAGGCCAAGCTCAGCAGCAAGGGACGGCATGGTCTGAGGAGGTGCCATCCGGGGGTGTGGGTGGAGCAGGCTGGGGGTGCAGACAGAGTGGACCAGGAGCCAGTGTGGGGTCGGAGTGTGGGTGGAGCAGGCTGAGGTCAGCAGCGGGGCCGGGGTGGGGGGTCGGGGTGCACTGTGGCAGGGCTGGCAGTGGAGAGGTGAGGTCCTAGCTCAGTGCTTGCACGTTGCGCTGCTCTGGTGTCCAGACTCTCCAAGCTGCCGCCGGAGCCAGCTCTCTGCAGCCCCTTCCTCTCCGTAAGGCACAGCAGGGCTCTTGTCCTGCACCCTGCACGGCACTTGTTGCCTCAGCGTGACATCATTCGCACAAACTCTGCCAGAGCAACCCAGGGACACTGTTAGGGCAGTGAAGGCAAACAACCCAGGAGTCCTGGTACCTCCCCCAACCCATTAGGCCCCCTTCCCTTCCCAGAGCTGGGGATGGAACCCAGGAGTCCTGGTTCCCAGCCCCCCAGCTCTAACCATAAGACCTCACTGCCTTGCCCACACAGTACCTTCGAAATCCACCAGGCCGTCCCCATTGAGATCCACATCCTTGAGGATTTCGTCCACCTCGCGGTAGTTGAGTTGCTGGCCCAACAGCTTGCGCATGGCCTCGCGCAGCTCAGTTGTGCTGATCCGCCCGTCCCCATTGGTGTCGAACTGCGGGGAGAGCGCTAGGCAGATGGCTGGGCTGGGCGCAGACCCCTCTTGTCCCTGAACTGCCCCAGGGCATCTCTGCTCACACCTGGACCTGGCCCCCACCAAACCCCCAGGCCCTACCCACCCTGCTACACCCTCAGGACTGCCCTGCCCGCATCTGGCCCTACCCGTCCCTGGGACTGCCCTGCCCTGTCTGTCCCTGGCACTGCTCTGCCCCCCCCATACCCCTCGATCCAAAGGGGTCCTGCCCACTCACACAAGCCATCCCCCACACCGGCCTCCTGGGCCCACTGCCCCCCTACTCCCTGTCACACCCCCAGACCTGCCCCCTGCTGGACCCCTGGGCTGCCTGCCCTGCCCCAACTGCCTAACCCCGTTCCCTCAGGCACCCACCCCTTGCCCTGGCTCCCCTCCTCATGCCCGGCCCGACTGTCCAACTCCCTCTGTTTGCCAGGAGCCAGTTCAGCTGCCTTGTGTCTGCCCCCTGCTCTGCCCTGTGGGCTATGGCATCAATGGGGCAGTGCCATTGGGGTACAAAACTGGGCACCACCAGAAGCTCATGGCTGGGCCACACAGAGTGTATAGGGTGCATGAGGCCAGGCCGGGCTCTCACCTCGCGGAAGGCGTCCCGTAGCTCCTTCATCCCAATCATATCGGCAGTCTCTGCCAGCATCTTGGGGCCCATCAGCTCCACGAAGTCATCGAAATCCACCTTCCCCCCAGCTGTGAGACATGGACGCTGTTATGCGGGATGGGTGGGGACGGGGAACTGCGCCTAGTGTGGGGTCCTGGTGGGGGACTTTGCCCCACGGGAGGCGGGGGTGACGAGGGACCACGTCCTGGAGGAGAGGTGCCTGACGGAGTCTGTACCCCATGGGAGGCGAAGCCTGTGGGGTCTGTGACCCATGGGAGAGAGGTCTGATGCGGTCTCTGTCCTGGGGCAGCTGATGGGGTGTGTGTGAGGGGGCAACCTCACGAGGTCTGGGACCCGCAGGAAGGGGGCCTGATTGGATCTGTGACCCAGGGGGTGGGGGGGCTGATGGAGTCTTTGACCCAGGGCTACAGGGGGCCTGATGGGGTCTGTGAACTGGGGCGACAGGGCACCCGAAGGAAGCAGGGCAGTGGACGTGTGGAGGTGGGAGCGGGGTGGTGGGCGGGTGCAGGTGGAAGGGGGTCTGTGACCTACAGGAAGGGGGCCTGATGGGGGGTTGTGCCAAGGGCGAGGGGTCTGCAGCCCTGCAGGGCCTGGGCCATGCCCAGCAGGGAGCTCCCTGGCAGGGGCGCTGTGCCTCCCCCAGCGGGGGGGAGGGGAGGGTGGGCACGTACTGATCTGCTGCGACAGCTCGATGAGCTCCATCTCGGTGGGCATGTAGCCCATGGTGCGCATGCACTCGCCCAGGTCTTTGTAGCTGATGTACCCGTCACGGTCCTTGTCGAATTCCCGGAAGGCTTCCTTCAGCTCTGGGCAGGGGAGACACCGTGACAGTGCACCCCGACACCGTAGCCTGCCCCTCAACGAGGGCTCCCCATGCACCAGCCACTGACAGGGACATGGATCCACAGGAATCTGGGTTGAGACCCACCAAACTCGTTACATATCCCACAGTGCTCCATGGGGATGGGATAGCTGAAGGAGACCCCTAGAGGGGAAAAGCCCTGTGCCCCAGTCCCCATCCCCCCTGAGCCAGCCAGTCGCCCGCCCTGGAGCTGGATCAGAGCCAGCACCGCCTAGACGGGCACAGCCCCATGTCCCTGGGCATGGTGGTGGGTGAAGCACTTGCAGGTGGCTGGGGGGTGGATCCCCAGTGGGGCAGGCTGGCCCCGTCCCATGGTCCCGCTCCCTCCTTTACCTTCTATCTCCTCCGGCCGCAGCTCTCGGTCCTGGGGAGGAAGGAGAATTGGGAGCGGTCAGAGGGTAGCAGCTGCTGCGGATCCTTCCCCCAGCCAGGTCCTGGCCGAGCCTGCCCAAGGACTCCCCTGAGCTCAGCCTCTGGGACCCCTCTGCTAGACCCTGGGTCCACGTGATGGGTGGCCTAGGTGGCCTTTCCATGGCTGCATGAAGCAGGTGCTGGCAGCTCCGTGGGCAGGGTTGGCGTGGGGCGCTGCAGGGCAAGTGCTGGATGGAGGGCGGGGGTTGGAGTGGCCGGTGGAGGGGGGCATAAGAAAGAGGGCATGGGGGGAGGAACCGGCGAGGGTGGGCATACATACCTTTGAGCTGGGCGACGGGACAGAGGCGTGGGAGCAGGGCATGGTGCAGAGGGGAGGCTGGGGCAGGTACAAGCTGTGAGGAATGTGGGATAAACTATTCATAGGACTCTGTCCCTGCCCCTTGGCATACTCGTTCACTCCCTGGCCATGGGAGATCAGGCCAGGGATTTGTGACAGAGCCGCTGGGACTGTCTGGGGCAACGGCAGACCCTGAAGAGACCAGGGGATCTCCCATGGCAGGGAGAAGGGGCCAGGCTGGCTTCTCCAGCAGCATGGCTCAAGGGGGCTCTGACATTGGCCAGGCTGAACCCTGGCTTCATCTTTGGCTCCCTGTGCCAGCCTAAGGCCTCTCAGCCAGGTGGCTAATACCTCATTCTGCCAAGGCTGCTGGGGGTTGCTGCACTCTGCAGGGCTCTGGCTTGGCTGCATTCCCTGCAGGGTGCTATGGAGGTGCTATGGTGGGAGACAGGGTGGCTGGTGCCTGCAGGCCCAGGTTCAGAGTTAAGCCATGGGAGATGGGCACAGGGCAGTGGCCGTGTGGAGGTGGGCGCAGGTGGTGGGTATGAGAGGTGGGCACAAGGAGGGTGGGCACGGGGCAGTGGGCATGGGGTGGTGGGTGTGGAAGGTGGGCACAGGGCCGTGGTGCAAGTGGTGGGTGCAAGTGGTGTGTGTGGGAGATGGGTATAGGGCAGTGCCTGTGTGGAGATGGGTGCGGGATGGTGTCTGTGTGGAAGAGGCACAGGGCAGCGGGTGTGGGAGGTGGGCACAGGGTGGTGAGCATGGGAGGTGGGTAGAGGGTGGTGGGCATTTGGATGTGGGCATGGGGTGGTGGGTGTGTGGAGGTGGGTGGTGGGCGTGCAGAGGTGGGCATGGTGGTTGTGGGAGGGAGCGCAGGGCAGTGGGAGATGAGTACAGGGTGGTGGGAGATGGGCACGGGGAAGTGGCTGTGGGGAGATGGGTGCAGGGCAGTGGCTGTTTGGAAGTGGGTGTTGGGAGGTGGCCGTGGGGAGGTGGGCGCAGGCGGTGGGTGTTGGGAGGTGGGTGTTGGGAGGTGGCCGTGGGGAGGTGGGCACAAGGAGGGGGCCGTGGGGCGGTGGCCGGGGGGAGGTGGGTGCTGGATGGTGGAAGATGGGCACGGGGCGGTGGCTGTGGGGAGGTGGGCGCAGGCGGTGGGTGTTGGGAGGTGGCCGTGGGGAGACGGGCGCAGGTGGTGGCCGTGGGGAGGCGGGCGCAGGTGGTGGCCGTGGGGAGGTGGGCGCGGGGCAGAGGGCGTGGGAGGGGTGCAGGTACGTACGAGCTGGGTGATGGCGATGCTCTGGCGCAGGAAGATGCAGGCCGGCCCCACCAGCCCATGCAGCACCGAGTAGCTCTGCAGCGGCGGGGTCTGCGGGGCGGCGTCCGGGTCGTCGGGGTTGTGCCTGCCGGAGGCCGGGGAGCCCGGGGCGCCTGAGCGCTGCTTGCCGTCCTACGGCAGAGCGGGCAGTTAGCAGCGAGCGGGGCCCACGCCTCCCCAGCCCGGCAGGCGCTTGGGACCCACATTGGGGGTGGGCTGTATTGACAAGTCACACACAGGGGAGAGGGTAGTCCTGAGCGAGAGACAGCTGGACAGAGGAACATGGACGGGTCCGAGCGAGGCTCCCAGATGCCTCACCCACCAGTGCCCCACTCACTGCATTGGGACACCCACGTGGCACCAACACACCTGCCTAGCAACCACACACCTGCATGGCACTGACTAATTCGCCTGGCAGTGACACACCCACACACCTGCCTGTCACCAACACATCCATGAGCCCCGCTGACACCCCCATCCCTCCCCTTACTCCCCATAGGCCAGCACTGACAGCGCACACCCACGGCAAAGTCCCTGCTGGCCCCCACCCCCATCTCCCATCCCCTGCACCCACGTGCACGACACAAACCCACCGACGCTGCAGCCCCCAGTCACACGGGTGACTACACAAACCCAGAGACCCACAGTCCCATCCTCAGCTGCTGAGACGGCAGAGCTTGGGGCGGGGGAGGGACGTATACACTACCTCACTGCCACTGGGGGCCTGATACACTGGCACTGGTGTGTGTGTGTACTGGGGCCCCGTGGGGGGAGGTGCTGTGGGGGGGACCATGCACAGGCGGTCTTGGGGGGGATGGGCCTGTTGGCAGGGTATCAGAGGCCTATCAGCAGGCAGGCATGAGGCAGGGCCTGGAGGTGGGAGTGAAGTGGGGCCCTGTGGGCACAAGTGGGGCAGGAGCCGATGGGCAAATGGGGGTGGCATAGTGGGCATGGAAGAGGGACCTGGCAGCAGGAGTGTGGGGTGTTTTGTGGACTGGGCCCCAGAAGCAGCTTTAAGGGGGGCATGGGGAGACCGTCGCCCATTGGCAGGTGTGGGGCAGAGGCCCACAGCTGGGCATGGGAGTCTTGCATGTTCCTGCCCCATTCCCACTGGGATGGCTCGCTGCCCCTAAGCAAACCACTCAGGGCAGCCCCAGGCTGTGCATCCCGCAGGGCCGGGCCCCCATCCCCATCACATCCTGCTGACATCAACAGGCCCCACTGGGGGGTCAGTGGACATCAGGGACCCAGAAGCCCCCACTCCCCGCAGCAGAGATCCAGTCAGGGCCCTAACACACAGGAGGAGCCGACTGACACCAGGGAGTGGGTCAGGATGAGAGTCCCTCGTAGATGCTGCCACCTGGTACCCTTGGCCCTGGGGTGGAGGTGTCTCCGGCCCCAGCAGGGTGGGCAGTGTGGGGGACAAGTGAAGGGCAGGGCAGGCAGGGGTGAGCCACGGGCTCTGGGTGCTGACACAGACATAGGAACAGACAGAGGGATCAGCGCCCATGCGCCCCTGCCCGCCCCGCTCCACCCTGGCCTTACCTTGGAGACCCTCCTCTCAGGGGTCTTGGTGCAGTTGCCCATGGCTTGTGGGCCTCCCCTTGCCAGAGAGCATGCCTGTGTGGGGCTGGCGCTGGCCCCGGCCCTGGCGCTGTGCCTGGCGTTCTGGCCAGGGTGGGATTTTTTATAGTAACAGGGGCCGGTGGCTGCGTGGGGATTTGAGGTTTTTATTGAATATCTCTGGATATGCAGGGCGCGGGGGGGCTCTCTCCCACACACACATAATCCCAGGATTACTCCCCTCTCAGTCACGCCGCTCCGGGCATGGGGACAGCCCCAGCTGGTCCCCACATGGCCCCTCTCCCCCCCACACCCTGCACCTGAGGGGCGCACGGCCCTTCTTGCTCCCGCAAGGGCAGCCGGCCGGCTTGCTGCCACTTGGGCACCTGCCAAAGGGGCACTGCTCCCCCAGCTGGCATGCAGCCCTAATCTCCAATGACAATCACCAGGGATTTACAAATCTCTCCCAGCGGCGGGCCGTGCTGCCCCGAGCCCTGTACACCGTCCCTTGTGATTGCATGGGGGGGGACACCAGAGGTGACATGTGGGGGGCACATGGGGTCATGCCCCCCCCCTCAAATTTCTGCCTTCCATTTAGCAACAGCTAAATATTCTGAGGGGACCCATCCAGCGGGGGTGCTGCAGACTCTGCCCCACAGGGCACTGGGGGTGGGCAAGGCTTCCGGCATTCTTGGGGATGCCCAGCAGCGAGGAGTCAACGGCTCCCCCTGGCGGTACTCACCGTGTGTCCGTGCAGCATGGGGAGGGAGGGAGCAGCGGGGCGGCGGGCTGAGCACCCCCATACGTGGGGCTGCTTCTCCTTCCCTGCTGCTGAAGTCCCAGCACTTCTCACTGCCTGCTTTGCAGGCTGCCTTGGGGCGAACGCCACGGGGGCAGGGCAGGGGCTGCTCTCCCACTCCTATAGCAGGGGCTCTGCCCAGGGGAAACTGCTCCCCTCGGGCTGCGGCGGGGCTGGCTCTGCCTTACATTTAGCAACAGCTTCTATCTGAGACTACTGGTGTCTGCAAATGCTCACTGGGGGCATCGTGCCAGCAGGGACCTGGTCCCAGCAAGCCTCTGGCAGGCATCTGGCTTGGCTGCATTCGCTGCAGGGAGCCACAGAGAGACACGGGGTGGCTGGTGCCTGCACAGGCCCAGTGGAGGCCGTGGGCCTGCCCCCGTGGAGCGGTGTCACAGCCCAGAGCCCACTGATCCACGAGGGTGCTGGCGGGTCTCACCATGCTGCCCAGCTGCCAGCCTGCTTCTGCTCCAGCCTGCGGCAGGGCCCAGCTCCCGTGCGGCTGCTATGCTGAGAGGAAGTCAGGGCTAAGCCTGGGGCATCGCAAGGCACCTGTGCTAGGGCCCAGAGCTCCCGAAGGCGGCACCATAGGGATTGGCGGAGAGACACCCCTCAACTCTGAGAGCCCAGCCCAGCTCTCCCCACCGGCAGGGCCAGGGAGCATCGCTCAGCCCGGCCCAGCCCTCCCCACCACCCAGCCCAGCCCAGCTCAGCTCTCCCCACCGGCAGGGCCAGGGAGCATCGCCCAGCCTTGGCCTACCCCACCCCACTGCTCAGTCAAACCCACCTCACCAGCAGGCTCTTGGACCTTTCCCCCTGCAGCGCTGCAGCCTGACCACGCTGCCCGCAGGAGGCCCCACGGGGGAGCCTGACCCTACCTGGCTGGCTCAGGGTAACTCCACCAGGGCAGGGCCTGGCCTGGGCAACTGGCTGGGGGCATTACTGGGATATCACTCCAGGGACCCCCCACCCCTGTCCCAAGCAGCTCCTTCCCTGGTGTCTCTCACCCTGCCCCCCGCCATCCCTCCCCCATTGCCCCAGCTCCCTCCCCACCACCCCATCTTTCCCACCGTTCCCCAATCCTGCCCCATCCCTGCTGCCACCCTGCTCCCCAATCTTGCCCCACCCTGCCCAATCACCTGCCCAAAGATGGAGCTGAGCAGGGGCACCAGGTCCTCGGCACCCTGGGGCCCCTCCGCAGGGGCCAAGCTGGCCTTGCCCGACGATGCCTCCTCCTCCGGGCTGCGGGCTCTGTGCCTTTCCCAGCAGGGCATGGCCCCCCTCCCTGTGTGCCCTGCGGGGCCAGGCGGCTCTTTGACTCGCTGGCTGCGGCCACCCCTTCTGCGCGACCCCTGCCTGCTGGCTGGCCGCTGGCAGGAGATGCTCCGGGGGGCCGGACAGGGGAGCTGGGGCTCGGGCATCTCGCCACTCAGGCGCTGTGACTGACGGAGGAAAAGGAACATGCCAGGGATGCTGAGCTCCCTCCTCCTCCTCTTCTTCCTCCCGCCTCTTCCCACTGTGCTCCCTCTGTCTCTCCTCTTCCTCCTCCCCCTGCCACTGCCACACTCCCTCCTTCCTTCTCCTGCCACTGGGCTCCCTCCTCCACTCCTCCTGCCACAGGCCTTCCCTTACTCCCTCCTATGCTCCCTCCCTTCTCCCCCTTCCACACTCCTTTGCTCCCTCCATCCTTCCCTGGGCCTGCTGCACTCTCTCCCACCCTGGCACCCTCCCTCTGGCTGTGCTGGGTGGCTCCCGGCTCCCTTCTCTCTGCGACTTGAATGCAGGCTCCCAGAAGGGCAGGCTCCAGCTGGCAGCTCTGTCCACCCCCACCCCCCTTGCTCTGGTCCCCTTCCTGCTGCCTCTCTGAATCAGGTTCCCTCATTGCCGGGAGTGAGATTGCAGGGGGGCAGAGGGGGAAATTGGATCTGAGGGGTCAGACACACGACCTGGCCCCTTCTCCGCCAGGTAAAACTACCCGTGCCGCCCGAAACCGGAGAGTGCCTGGGGCTGCCAAGGGGATGGTGACAGTGGGGCATCCTGGCTACAGCACCTGACCTCTCCCAGCAGGGGGCGCCGTGGGGAGTGGGGCAGGAGTGCTGGCTGGGGGGAGAGCAGTGGAGAGGGTAGGGTTTGGAGGGGTAGGCTGACTGTGGGGTTTGGGGAGGTGGGAGGGCTTTCTCCTTTCTTGTGGTCGTGGCTGTGAGGCTGGTTGCAGGAAGGGGGGGGGGTCCCTGGCTGCAGCCGGGTGGGGTTGCGAGACCAATGCAATCCCAGCCAGCTTCCTTGTGCATCCGTAACTGGATGCCACCTGCCCAGCACCATGAAATCTGAGACAGTGGGCACTGGCCCAGCTCCCCCCGCCAGCTCCCCAGCCGCTCCCTGCCTACAGCCCGCTCCCATATTCCCCCACAGCTCTCCCAGCCTGTTTAGCTCTGTCCCCAGCCCGCACCCCCCACACTTCTATTCTCAAATCCCCCTATAGCCCCCCCCACAGGTCTCCACCCCCCCCAGTGCAGCCCTGCGGCCCCCCTAGTCCTTGGACCAGCTCCCCCACACAACCCCACTCATCGCACCATCCCCATACTCCCTTCCCTGTGGCCTGCGTAGCCTCCCCCAGCCCCTCCTCCACCCCCCTGCTGGCCACCGTGCTCTCACCCAGCCCACCCCCCACAACTACCTCCAGATCACCCAACCCTTACCTGTCCCCCCACAGGCCACACCCAACCCCTTCCATCCCCCCAGCCTTCACACAAACCTTGCCCAGGCCCCCCACAGGCCTCCCAACCCATACCATCTAACCTAACCCCCACTCTGCCCCCCAACCCCTACCTGCCACCCCAGCCCTCCCCAACCTCATCAGATGTGCCCTAGCTGTGAAGTGTGGGGGAAGGCTCCTGGGGAAAGGCAGTCTCTGTGCGGCACAGAGCTCTCTTCAGCCCTGTGGGGTTGTGTGTGGGGTGTAGGGCTTGTGTCAGAGAAGCCACCCATTAGCTTTGGGGGCGTTGGAAGAAGAAGGGTGATTCAGGACCCCCCCCCCCACTACGCCCGCCTGCATTAGCTGCAATGCATGTGGGGTGGCTGCCAGGGAGGGGCACGGACCGCTCCCTCCCCCCAGTATCTGTGAGAAATCAGGTCACCTCCCAGGGTGTGGAAACTAATACCAGGGAGGCAGCCTGGGGGAATGACCAAGGTAATTACAGCCAGGAAGGAGGACGACCCCCCTGCCCCGACTCCCTGATGGACTATGAAGACGTCTTTCACACACACAAACACTGGGTGTGGGAGGGGAGCCCCTGGACTTTGTGGGAACAAAAGGCTGCCCCAGGGGGCTGGGAGATCAGTTCTCTTCCTCCAGAGAAGCTGAGGTAAAGCCACAGGAGTCCCAGCCCCCTTTGTGCCCCCCTCCCCCAGAGGGGTCCTGCCCTTCTCCTCAGCCCCTGACACCTTTTCCCCTGTGTTCCCCAGCTCGGTTCCCACCAGTGTTTTCCCCAGGAATTGAAATGGGGGGGGGGTGTTTAAATTTACAGGGGTGTGTGTGTGTGTGTGTGTGTGTGTCAGGGCCGATGAGGGGGAAGACTATGAGGGTGAAGGGGGGCTGTATGGCACCATAGTAAAAACTGAAAAATGGTTCATGACCATTTTATTAGATTTTAAAATCATCACACAAATTAAAGCTGGCTACTCAAGCCTTCTGTGAAGCATGACGTCTACATCCTTCTTGGTTTCTTGTTATAATTTTGCACAACTCTCTTAATATACTTCTTGAAAGCAATGCATTCATCTTTGGTGGCTTCTCGTGTGTCCGGTCCTTCCATTCCTTCAATGGCTATGCTCATTAGTTCATTCACATGATCAGGCAGAAGGCGATTTCTTTCAAAACACAAAGACTCTTTCACTGCTGCACCACATGTGTCTAGCCTGTCTGTTGAGTTTCTTGCAGAAAGATAGTGAGCATTTGCTGGTCTTGTTCGGAACCAGTGTTCAACTTCAGGATGAACAAGTGACAATGCCCTGAACATTGGCCTCCAGTTTGCAGTGTGTGGTATCTCTTCCTTCAATAGAAAGTACGATGCCACGGCCATGTTTGTTCGCATGAACTGTGTTGTGTAACAGCCTCATTAACACTCACCGGTGTTGTCCTTGGTCAGTGGAGACTCAGAGTTCAGAGGTGCTTTCACATGAGTTCACCTCCCAGGTGGGGGGCAAGAAGGCACCTTGCTCATTCCTCCAGCTGCTCACTGTTTGCTCTGGCTGCTGTTGTTCGTTGTGCCACCGTTCACCCCATCGCTCTGTTGCCAGTGGCCCTGCGCCCTCACCTTCTGCTGCCACCTGCCACTGTGACCTCTGCGACTTGGTCTCTTGAGGTTCCACCCAGCTCTCAGTGATTTCAGCTGAGCTCTCAGTGAGGGAACCTTGCGGCTAGTGCAGGCTGGGCCGTCTCTTCCACAGAAACACTGTCCCACAGCAGCTCTAAGCACTTAGACCTGATTATCAGGGATTTCAGCTGTAGCGGTCACTTAACACAACAAAAGACTATCTATGGAGCCTAATCAGCTCTGTCTTTAAACAGTGGAGAGGGGCAGGTCAAATCGTACTTGTGACTCAGGCAGACCATCAAGCAAAACACCTGCTCCCACCCTCTCTCTCAATGCCCTCAATCAGCACAGGCTAAGTACAGTTCTACTGCCCTTTACTCATACAATAAGAACAACAACATTTCTTTACACACACCCCATCCCCCGCATTCAGGCAATTTGTAACCCAAACCCAGCCAATACTTATTATTAGGTTGGCCAACATCACCAAAATGAATGCACTGACATGATCATAAAAACAACAGCTCTATAAGGAAGCTAGTCTATGTTCTTACTTTTCAAATCTATTATAATTTTTCAGATAAAATATGTGCATCATACCCTTTATATGCTTTTAAAGTGTGTATTAATATTTCAATTTCAATTCAAATTTCCAAACAATCATTAAATTGACAACACTGCAGGTAACTAGTTCACAAAATTGGGGAGGATGTTGGGGAAATTCAGGGGGGAAACACCCCCGCAGGGGGGTGTCAAGGTTCCTTCCCCACTCTGGGGTACAGATATGGGGACCAGCATGAAAACCCCCCTAAGGTTATTTTTACCAGCTTAAGTTAAAACTTCCCCAAGGTACAAGCTATTTTACCTTTTGTCCTTGGACCTTATTGCTGCCACCACCAAGCATCTAAGAGCCCACTTGGAAACGTCTTTCCCCAAAAAATCCTCCCCAAACCCTACACCCCCTTTCCTGGGGAAGGCTTGATAAAAATCCTCACCAATTTGCATAGGTGAACACAGACCCAACCCCTTGGATCTTAAGAACAATGAAAAAGCAATCAGGTTCTTAAAAGAAGAATTTTAATTGAAGAAAAAGTAAAAGAATCACCTCTGTAAAATCAGGATGGTAAATACCTTACAGGGTAATCAGATTCAAAACATAGAGAATCCCTCTAGGCAAAAATCTTAAATTACAAAAAGACACAAAAACAGGAATATACATTCCATTCAGCACAGCTTATTTTATCAGCCATTTAAACAAAACAGAATCTAACGTATATCTAATTAGATTGCTTATTAACCCTTTACAGGAGTTCTGACCTGCATTGCTGCTCTGGTCCCGGCAAAAGCATCACACAGACAGACCCTTTGTTCCCCCCCACTCCAGCTTTGAAAGTATCTTGTCTCCTCAATGGTCATTTTGGTCAGGTGCCAGTGAGGTTATCTTAGCTTCTTAACCCTTTACAAGTGAAAGGGTTTTGCCTCTGGCCAGGAGGAATTTTATAGTTCTGTATACAGAAAGGTGGTTATCCTTCCCTTTATATTTATGACAGGGGGTGTAGGGAAATCCCTGGTTCCCACCTAATAGCTGGCCTTGATGTGGATTTCTCAGCGTTGGGGCCTCTTTGGCTGGCTGGCTCCTCTGTGAATTTGGGTTGGGTTCAGCTTTTCTTTAATGGCCCAGACAGGGAGATGACACCTGTCCACCTGAGAGCAGATCGAAACCCCCACCACCACCACTGGGTACCCATACAAGGCATTGGGGGAAACTAAGGCACGCATTGGTCATCATAAAAATATTACAGAACCATCCCTCTTCATGACAGATGGGCATTGGCAGAGGGCTGGTTCTGTGCATGGGTGAAGTATGAAATTATGCAAGATCACAGCAGAAATGCCATCCAGGGACTAAACCAGGAAATAAATCAAATGTACCTTGCCCCTCCGCACCCCAGAGAAGGGGGAATGGCCAGGGGCATGGAGCCCAATGTGACCCAGAGAAGGGCGAGTGATGGGGTTGGGTGTGTGTGAGGGGAAACAAGGCAGTGAGCAGGGCATCACCTGATGTGGGAAGGAGCCGGGGCAGGGTGGGGGGAGGCACTGAGCCTAGCATCCCGTCATGGGGGGAGGGGCAGGGGTGTGGCCAAAGAGCCCCGCGTGACCCACAGTGGGGCAAGGGCGAGTGGGAGCCCCTAGCCCAGTCTGACCCAGTTGTGGTGAGCAAGGGTGGGTGGGAGCCCCGAGCCCAGTCTGACCCAGCTGCAGGGGCACTGAGCCCAGCCCGAGCCAGTGGGGGCAGAAGGGCCGGGGGTGCAGCGCAAGCCGTGTTGCGAGGTTCGGCAGGTGCTGGTCACAGACCCAAGGATCAGCCAGTCCACAGGGCAAGGTCCTGGCTGGGGCTGTAATGTTAGAAACCGCTACCAGCACAATGTGCTACTGGCAGCTATGACTGACGCCTAGCAGCTCTCTTAGAGGCCCTGTCACCATCTGCTACCTCTCCCCTTTCCCTATCTCCTGGTCTGGGCGTGGCCTGTTGGGATGGTTAGGGGCACTGCTCACCCCGTTTGCTACCGTGGTGAAATGTCCCATTTAAATGTGGACACAAACAAAGAACAGTATTTCTGTAAGCTGGAGAAGCAGTGTGCAAAACTGATCTACGTAAAATTCTGACTGAAGGGCTTTGTCCTCTATTGGTCCCTCTCCATAGTAGATTAGAGGTTTATTTGCCGCTGGCTATACAATTTCTAATGTAGGCCAAACACTAACTAGCGGGAAGTGTTGTAAACAGTATTTGAAATACTTATGAATAACTTTTCAACGCAAGCAGTTAGGGGGTGCTGCTGGTGGGTGCCTGCCTATCAATGCCTCTCCCACCCCCACTGCCTCCTGCCCGCTAGGGGGCCCCACCAATCCGTGCCTCCCACCTGCCATGGATCAGCTGTTTCGTGGCATCAGGAGGCACTGGAGGGGAGGGCGAGGGTGCAGCGCGCTCTGGGAAGGGGGCAGAATGGGATGGGAAGAGGTGGAGTGGGGGCAGCGTCTGGGCAGAGCTGGGGGGAGCAACCCCCGCAGCAGATTAGAAACTCGGTGCCTAAGGTAATGAGGCATAAAAGTCAGAAATGGTTAAAAGAAAAATAGAAATAAAAACTTACTAGTATCTGCTTAAGAAACTCTCTCAATTGCAAAGCAAATTTTCTTACCACATGCTCCAGCAGACTACTGACAAAACTTTCATATCAGGGCCCCTCCCCTAGTGTCCAATGGCTATTTCAATTGTCTTCTTAGGTGCAGCGAATGAGGTGGGTGGAGAGGGAGGATGTCTCAGGGTGTTTGAGTTTCCTTTGTTTCCCTTCCTGCTTCATGACTCTGTTATAAAGGCAAGTATACATTCCTTTGTTTAGGACAGACCTCTTTGCTGACTTTTGTTTGGATAGGTCTGTGGGATTTGGAACATCTCTTAAAACCAGCACACAGGAAAATCTTATAATTTCCCATACAATGTTGTCACACCTATTTTATCAGGACAATACTGACCAGAAAATATGAGTTTTCATAAAGTTCACCCCCTCCCTCAGTGTGGAGGGGAATATATCACGGCCTTTGCCCCTTGAGCTAAGATTCACATACACTTCACTCCAACTCACTGGTTTAGATAAAGCAAAAAAACAAGTTTATAAACTACAAAAGATAGATTATAAGGGCTAGCAAACAGATCAAAGCAGATTACCTAGCAGATAAACAAAAAATGCAAACTAAGCTTAGTATACGAAATAGATTGGATATGAATAGCAGATTCTCACATTAACTGATGGTACAAGCAGACTGCAGAGTCTTAAGGAGCAAGGTGCCCTTTCTTTACAGCCTGGAAGCCCCAGGTCTTTCATGCACAGGCTAGAAACCTCTTCCCCCAGTTCAGTCTTTGTTCCTCAGGTGCTTCCAGGAGTCTTCTTAGGTGGGGAGAGCAGAACCACAAATTATGTCACTCCCTGCCTTATATAGCTTTAGCATCTGGTGGAAACCCTTTGTTCCAAATTCAGTTTGTGGAAAAACACTGACATCCCAAAGTGGAGTCTGGAATCATGTGACCTGGTTGCATACCTTGCTGAGTCATCGCAGCCATTACTCACAGGTTGTCTGGAGTGTCCTCAGAGAGGCTCAGGTGGTGAACAAACATCTCCTAAGACCTCTTGTTTTCCCTAATGGCCCATTACCAGGAATGGGCCCTTCCCATCCAGCTATCTAGATTGAAAGCATCTTGTCTAGTGGCTGTTACCCAGGTAAAACTACATCTGAAATACAGATACATAGTCACTATTCATAACTTCAGATACAAAATTGATACATGCGCACAAATAGGATAATCATATTTGGCAAATCATAACTTTTCCAGTGGCACCTCACATGACTTATCTTGTATAAAATGCATCATAATTATGCCATAATCATACAATAATAATATCACTGTGAAGACTATGGGGCGTGGTGTCACACCTCCCCCCTTAGATTACTGCCAGAGGGTTAGTCACTGACTAGTGCAGAGGCAGATGCTTAATGCCCGCTTTAGGTTTTGGTTCTACGACTCCCAAGTGTTACCAAACATTCTACCGTCACCCAGTTTCTTTTCTGTGTTTCTTTTCCCAGGTTGCCTGAAAACATTCTTGTGTGTAGCATTGTTAACATAATGCAGATATCAATTTATTTTAGAGTGTCGGTGTCTTGGCATTTAGCCACCAATGCCATGAGATGGTGTGCCTCAGTTTCCCCTTCCACACAGCAGACTGGGTTTGTTATGCTTTTTCTGCTGTGCCAAGCTCAAATCCTGTTTACAGATATTAGTTGAGAAGCAGTATCCTTATAGGACTTCCCTGATACCACTCCCAGCATGTTCAAAAGTTCTTCCCAACAATCATGCATGTTACACCTTTTCAAAGGGTTCACCTTCAATATAACCAACAAACGGTGTATTATGAGACTTAACAGTACCAGCAAATTCATGACAGGGAGGCGTTTCCAAGTGCCACGCCTTTTGTTTAGACAGTCCGGTTTGTTTAATATTCATTGTTTTTTTCTACTCCTCCCTGAGCCATAGCAGGTGTTCAGATACTGGCCTTTCTTCCCCATTAGTGTTTTTTTCCAGTGTCCCCTTCAGTAAGGGTGTGATGGGATCCCCGGGGTGCATCCTGGGACTGTGGGACTGCTGTGCCCCCTTAAACTCTCTCCAGCCTGGGCTGTCTCTCACAATGCTTTGCTAGTGACAAGCAGCCAGCCCCGCCAGATGCTGTGATCACTCAGCACAACAGCAAGTGGAGACTCACACCCAGCTAGATTGCATGAATGCTCCCAGAGCCACTCATGAATCACACAGAGAAAGGCACCAGAGCCAAATCCCCCCAGCTCCCAGCACTGTATCTCAGGAATATACTGTCTTGCACTGCTCAAGATGAGCAGTGCAAATTTATTATTTGGTTCACCGCTTCATCAATGGAAAGTGGATATGCACCAGCCTTTGCAAAACCTGAGCAGATTTGCCACACACTTCCTACAAACTCACTGGTAAAGATAAACAGTAAAACAAATTTATTGACTACAAAATATAGATTTTAAGTGGTTTTAAGTGATAGGCAAAAAGTCAGCGTTAGTTACCAAAAGAAATAAAATATAACCACGCAGTCTGAACTCTCAACCCTATTAGACTGGGCAACAACTAGATTCAGCAGGTTTTCCTCACCCACGGGATATTGCAGTTCAGATTTAAAAATTTTATTAAAGCGAATGTTTAATCAAATGTACATAAGTTAAGAAGGAAGGTACTGTACATCTGGGGTCAGGCTTAAGCTATGGGAGGTTACAAGTGTAACCCTTCTGCCCTTCAGAGTTGGCAGCAACAAGGGCCGGGTTCAGTATCTAGGGGTTCCATTCCAATAACACAATGCAAAACCGGCTCGAGCCCCCACTCAGTGACCTGGGACAAATATATACCACCCCCGCTGGGCGCCTCCAAGAGGCAATACTTCCCCTCTCGCAAGCACGGAGTCTGAGTGTAGCAAAAAGCCTTTTAATAACAGAGAGAAACAATGTGGCATTATGTTGGGGGAACATCACCAACAGGATTCATAACAGAACCCATGAGCAAAAACCCACCCCAAGCAAATTGGGGCGTGCCCCTTTCCCTTTGGTTCTTGAGTCCAGCAACCCCAAATCACCCAAAGTTCCAAAAGTCCAACAACCCAAAAGTCTCTGTCCCTGGTCAGGGCAGCCCTAGAGTTCGAAAGTTTATCTGCAGAGTTTTACCTCCCAACCTGGGTGGAGATGGGGGGGGAGGGAAGAGGTAAGGGGCACCTTACATGATCTGAAGCTGACCGCCCCACAGCTCCAGAGGGCTTCACTCTGCTCCGCTCCACCAGCCGGTCCATAAACTGCTCCACTCGGCTCGCAGTCCCACAAGCAGCTCCCACCGTCCCACGAACTGCTCTACTCAGCGTCCCACAAACTGCTCCACCAGCCAGTCCACAAGCCGCTCCAGCCATCCTGCAAATTGCTCCACAATATATCTTCAGGCTCCCCCACTACTTAACACAACACTCAGTAATTTCAGCTCTTAGTCAGTTTTTAGCTCTTTTGTGATGTCAGCTGGTAGCAGGGGAGCTTTAGTGCTGGTGCACCATTAGCCCAAAGCAACTTCAGCTCAGCAGCCTGTAACTAGACTCCTGATAGACTCAACATTAGCTCTGATAGTCCACAGTGGAGAGAGGAGGAAGTACAATTAGCACGTGAGACCCATACCACCAGGTATTAATACCTATCCCCAGCCTCTTTCCATTCACAGAGTTTTGGAAGCCATGTCCCTTGCCTAGCGAGTGCTACTTAGTTGATGGCGAGTCCCTCCATCATGACAAAAGGCCCAGTACAGTTCCAAGCACAGTTCCCATAATCAGGGTAATAACAATTTATTCTTCCTGCCCCAATAACAGAGACACTGGGGATCCCACAGCAGCCAAAGTGACCATTTGGGCACCTATGGCCTCATTCTAGGTATGGTGGGTGTGCCTATGCAAATGAGACCAGCCCCTGAAGTTCTTTTCCACAACTTGCCACACCTCACCACCAGATGTCAGGGTGGAGCTCATCCTGACTCTGCTTACACAAGTATCGGTAACAAGGTTCACAAGATACATACATAGCACATAACCAGCATAGACCCAGATTGGGATGCAGGAGTTTTTAAAGTGTCAGTGAATAAGTGATCTCGGGTAAGCCACCCATAGAATGTATTTAGAGTCTAATTCAGTGTTGTTATAGCAAATAGGTGCATAGTACTGTACACAGATTTCACCCTTGAAAGCTGGACCAGTCCCCTCAGTTGGAGTCTTCAGAGTGTCCTTGTTGCTTGCAGCATAGGTGGGGGCGGAAGAAAGGCCAAGCATGGGCCCCCCGTGTTCGATTTTATACTCTGAGTCCTATGTGCTTGGGGAGCACAAGTCCAGGCACGTCTGGGGGGCATTGTTGAGTCCCCAGGCAATGTTAAGCAATGCCCCTGGTGTGGCCTCTTGCAGGTGAGTCATTGAATTGTAGCTCCCTTGCTGGTCAATGGCTGTTGTTGGATTGTTTGACACCCCGCCAGGGTATTGGTTTCTTTCCTTGCTGTTGCCTCTAGGGAGCTAATATCTGGCTGATTCCCCAATTTACGGCATGTTTTAATGACATGTTTAAATAACCCTACAACACAATTCTCATAACTTCATATGCATTCATGATACACATATATATAGAGAGAAATGACTTTCAGCAGATCATAACCTTTCCCTGGATACCGTACAAGGCAGGCTTTATACGTAAGATCATGATTATAAAAAAAATGAATATGGGGGTTCCAGGATGCTCTCCCAAGATACAGAATGTCACAAAGGGTTCTCAGTTTATGTAGGTCTTTGGGGTTTTGGTGAGGCAAGGAGGTGAGGGGACCTTGCATGGTGTCTGGCTCTCTGTGGAGCTGCATTTGGTCTCCAGGGTTATGCCCATGCAAATAATCCTCCCCATTCCCAATCCACCCCCCTGCTCCTAGGATTTTGTGATTTACCCTTCCGGCACTGGGACTTTCCCCACCCCCTTTTTCATAGAGGGCTGTGATCCTCCAGCAGCTTTTCCTTAGCTGTTTGCTGTATCTTATCCACCCTGGAAATTGCTTCCTCCTCCCCTTTCTCAGGTGAGTCATTAGCATATTGACCGACATTTAAGTCTTTAGTCAGATTCTCAGCCCATCTTAAAGAGACAGAGTTCGTTTCCACAAGTACATTACGAACAGCATTTTTCCAAAAGTGGGACCTGGATTGGGGTATCCTCACTTAAGTCCCCGGCAAAATCATGGAGCAGGTCCTCAAGGAATCCATTTTGAAGCACTTGGAGGAGAGGAAGGTGATCAGGAACTGTCAGCATGGATTCACCAAGGGCAAAGTCATGACTGACCAACCTGATTGCCTTCTATGACGAGATAACTGGCTCTGTGGATATGGGGAAAGCAGCGGATGTGAAATATCTTGACTTTAGCAAAGCTTTTGATATGGTCTCCCACAGTATTCTTGCCAGCAAGTTAAAGAAGTATGAGCTGGATGAATGGACTATAAGGTGGATAGAAAGCTGGCTAGATTGTCGGGCTCAACGGGTAGAGATCAATGGCTCGATGTCTAGTTGGCAGCTGGTATCAAGCAGAGTGGCCCAAGGGTCAGTCCTGGGGCCGGTTTTGTTCAACATCTTTATCAATGATCTGGGAAATGGGATGAATTGCACCCTCAGCAAGTTCACAGATGACACTAAGCTGGGGGGAGAGGTAGATACGCTGGAGGAGAGGGATAGGGTCCAGAGTGACCTAGACAAATTGGAGGATTAGGCCAAAAAAAAAAATCTGATGAGGTCCAACAAGGACAAATACAGAGGACTGCACTTAGGACGAAAGAATCCCATGCACTGCTACAGGCTGGCGACCGACTGGCTAAGCAGCAGTTCTGCAGAAAAGGACCTAGGGGTGACAGTGGACGAGAAGACGGATATGAGTCAGCAGTGTGCCCTTGTTGCCAAGAAGGCTAACGGCATATTGGGCTGTATAAGTAGGAGCATTGCCAGCAGATTGAGGGAAGTGATTATTCCCCTCTATTTGGCACTGGTGAGGCCACACCTGGAGTATTGCATCCAGTTTTGGTCCCCCCACTACAGAAAGGATGTGGAGAAATTGGAAAGAGTCCAGTGGAGGGTAACAAAAATGATTAGGGGACTGGAACACATGACTTATGAGGAGATGCTGAGAGAACTGGGGATGTTTAGTCTATGGAAGAGAAGAATGAGGGGGGATTTGATAGCTGCTTTCAACTACCTGAAAGGGGGTTCCAAAGAGGATGGATCTAGACTGTTCCCAGTAGTGGCAGATGACAGAACGAGGCGCAATAGTCTCAAGTTGCAGTGGGGGAGGTCTAGGCTGGATATTAGGAAAAACTTTTTCACTAGGAGGGTGGTGAAGCACTGGAATGGGTTACCTAGGGAGGTGGTGGAATCTCCAACCTTAGAGGTTTTTAAGGCCTGGCTTGACAAAGCCCTGGCTGGGATGATTTAGTTGGTGTTGGTCCTGCTTTGAGCAGGGGGTTGGACTAGATGACCTCCTGAGGTCTCTTCCAACCCTAATCTTCTATGATTCTACGATTCTATGATCCTCTGTCATCCCTCTCTCTATCCCAAAGAGGTCAGTTGTGTGACTGCTCCCCTCTGGGAGGTCAGTTACACAGTTCCCTCTTAAAACCTGAGCTACAGGTTGGGTGCCTGGCTGCACAGAAACTGACCCAGCGTTTCAGTCCTGGGTGAACCCCTCCCCACATGTGATCAGTGAGGAAACATCATAGAATCATAGAATATCAGGATTGGAAGGGACCTCAGGAGGTCATCTAGTCCAACCCCCTGCTCAAAAGCAGGACCCATCCTCAACTAAATCATCCCAGCCAGGGCTTTGTCAAGCCTGACCTTAAAAACTTCTAAGGAAGGAGATTCCACCACCTCCCTAGGCAACGCATTCCAGTGTTTCACCACCCTCCTAGTGAAAAAGTTTTTCCTAATATCCAACCTAAACCTCCCCCACTGCAACTTGAGACCATTACTCCTTGTCCTGTCCTCTTCTACCACTGAGAATAGTCTAGAACCATCCTCTCTGGAACCACCTCTCAGGTAGTTGAAAGCAGCTATCAAATCCCCCCTCATTCTTCTCTTCCGCAGACTAAACAATCCCAGTTCCCTCAGCCTTTCCTCATAAGTCATGTGTTCCAGACCCCTAATCATTTTTGTTGCCCTTCGCTGGACTCTCTCCAATTTCTCCACATCCTTCTTGTAGTGTGGGGCCCAAAACTGGACACAGTACTCCAGATGAGGCCTCACCAATGTCGAATAGAGGGGGACGATCACGTCCCTCGATCTGCTCGCTATGCCCCTACTTATACATCCCAAAATGCCATTGGCCTTCTTGGCAACAAGGGTACACTGCTGACTCATATCCAGCTTCTCGTCCACTGTCACCCGTAGGTCCTTTTCCGCAGAACTGCTGCCTAGCCATTCGGTCCCTAGTCTGTAGCTGTGCATTGGGTTCTTCCGTCCTAAGTGCAGGACCCTGCACTTATCCTTATTGAACCTCATCAGATTTCTTTTGGCCCAATCCTCCAATTTGTCTAGGTCCCTCTGTATCCTATCCCTGCCTTCCAGCGTATCTACCACTCCTCCCAGTTTAGTATCATCCGCAAATTTGCTGAGAGTGCAATCCACACCATCCTCCAGATCATTTATGAAGATATTGAACAAAACCGGCCCCAGGACTGACCCTTGGGGCACTCCACTTGACACCGGCTGCTAACTAGACATGGAGCCATTGATCACTACCCGTTGAGCCTGACAATCTAGCCAACTTTCTACCCACCTTATAGTACATTCATCCAGCCCATACTTCTTTAACTTGCTGACAAGAATCAGGAGTCTTATTAGGGGCAAGTTATACCTAAAGCAAATATTGCAGTAAAGACAAGCCCTGTACTCCCACTAATTCCTTTTCAGTTTCCTCCTCTGACCCCGCTCTAAGACACACAGCTAGAGTGGAATCTGTCCCCTGTCCAGCTGTGATGAGCTCATAGCTAACAGCCTGAACAGTTCTTTCCCTGGCAGGCACTACACACTCCTCCCTCTCGGAGTTGGGTTTGTCTCCAACTACAGAGTCAATGGAACCCTCACGCACCTCAGTGGTCTCTACTCTCTGGACTATCACGCTCCTCTGGACTTCCCTCTAGGACACATCTCCCTATGTACGTGAGGTCTGTCACTTGCTTATCTGCAACCTGCTGGCAGCCAGCAACCTGGACAGTTTTCTCACTGGCGGGCAACACCCCCCGCCCCCACCCTTTCTGGGGGAAATGCTGCTTTCAGCTACTGGGCAAGAGCTGGTCTCAACCACACACCCCTGGAAGCATACCGTTTCCCACTGCTGCAGAGGAATTAAAGAGACACTCTCCCCTTACTCCAGCAGTACCTGAGACCTTATCGTTTTCCTCTGGAGTTTCAGCTTAATACTCAACAGGGTTAAATTTTTTTTTTTAAACTTACGATCCTTTTTTTCCAATAAATCTTTTATCTGGTTCTGATTCTTTCGCAAGTTTAGTTGGTGCTTTCTCTCTTTTTCTTTCCCCTCCATGGCTAATTTCTGGATCTTAATTTCTTTATCTTCCTCTATCTGTTTCAGTTGCAAAACTCTCTGGTGTGCAGTTTCTTCCTTGCATTCTCTGCTTTCATGACTTGCTTCTGGGCTTCAGTTACTTTTATTTTTGCAATTCTTTTATCTCCAACAGTCTTTGGGGTTCTCTTTTTCTTCTGCCTGCACTCTGCACAGTTCCAAATTCACAATGGTTTCACTATTTTCACTCATCTTGCTGCTTTTCTGTCCCTAACTCCCTTGCCTGAAATAAGCAAACAGAAAATAACAAACTGGTAACCTCTTTGACTGATCTCAAGCCACTACACTTAAAATCACCACCAGCCTATGAAGTGCAAATCTCACTCAGAGCAACAAGCTGTGCATATAACCCTGCTCGACCATGCCATTGTGATGGGTTCCCACAGGGGTGCCACCTGTAACGGAGGTACCACTGAGCCCTCTGACCCACCATCCTGGGCTCCCTCTCTCACTATGCTGCTGTGAAAAGCTGCAAAGCCCTTCAGACTGCACTTTCACTAGCTTCAGAACATGCAGGCTCTCTATCCAGGCCCTGCAATGAACCAACAACAGAAAGGCTACAGCTAAGGCAACTCCCAGCTCTCCAGGCATGCACCCCCCCAGGAGTCAAAACCCAAATTAATATCATCTTGTGCTGCACAGGGAACTGCACAGTGTAAGCTCATAAAGTTCATCCCCTCCCTCAATGTGGAGAGGGATATGCAACAGCCTTTGCCCCTTGAGATAAGATTCTCATACACTTCACTCCAACTCACTGGTTTAGATAAAGCAAAAACAAGTTTATCAACTACAAAAGATAGATTTTAAGTGATTATAAAGGATAGCAAACAGATCAAAACAGATTACCTAGCAGATAAACAAAAAATACAAACTAAGCTTAGTATACGAAATAGATTGGATATGAATAGCAGATTCTCACACTAACTGATGGTACAAGCAGGCTGCAGATTCTTAAGGAGCAAGCTGCCCTTTCTTTAGCTTGGAATCCCCAGGTGTTTCATTCACAGGCTAGAAATCCCTTTAGCCTGGGTCCAGCACTTCCCCCAGTTCAGTCTTTGTTCCTCAGGTGTTTCCAGGAGTCTTCTTAGGTGGGGACAGCAGAATCACAGATGATGTCACTCCCTGCCTTATATAGCTTTAGCATCTGGTGGAAACCCTTTGTTCCAAATTCAGTTTGTGGAAAAACACTGACATCCCAAAGTGGAGTCTGGAATCATGTGACCTGGTCACAGGCCCTTGCATACCTTGCTGAGTCATCGCAGCCATTACTCACAGGTTGTCTGGCGTGTCCTCAGAGAGGCTCAGGTGGTGGATAAACATCTCCTAAGACCTCTCATTTTCCCTAATGGCCCATTACCAGGAATGGGCCCTTCTCATCCAGCTATCTAGACTGAAAGCATCTTGTCTAGTGGCCGTTACCTAGGTGTAACTACATCTGAAAAACAGATACATAGTCACTATTCATAACTTCAGATACAAAATTGATACATGCGCACAAATAGGATAATCATATTTGGCAAATCATAACTTTTCCAATGACACCTCACATGACTTATCTTGTATAAAATGCATCATAATTATACCTTAATCATATAATAATAATATCACTGTGAAGAATATGGGGTGCACTGTCACAGTCACCACTTATGCCCGCTGCCCGACCAATGCAAAGGAGTGACAGGATAATTAATTTTTTTTTAAAATCCTTAATTTTGGCAGTACAAAAGAGTAAACTTGTCAGAATGAAGGGCACCATGTATCATGTTGAAATGTATCAAAATAAAACATGTAGCATAAAAAAAGGCTATGAAAATATGCAATTAGAAGTAATTCAGTAGAAAATCCACATCTAGGTATGCAACAAATGAAGTCACAGAACAGTGAAGTCTGCACTTCAGCGTTTGCAGGGTGGGGATTATCTACACAAAGGGAATTTTAAATAAGTTTTCAATTACAAAGTGTGTGGGGAGGACGAATCACATATTACTGGAAGTCCAAAACAGTACAGGATTTATAGGAATGTGCAGCTGTTTTAGGGATATGGATTCTTGGGGAGAGGTAACTGCAAAAGTACCAACCTAGCACACCCTAAAGGCTCAAAAAGAAAAATGCAAATTAAAAGAACCCAGAATGAATTTGTTTATTTAAATCTCATGTCTTTTGGGGTGTAGAACTCATTATTTTTTATAGCTTGTGGCTGTCAATCTATCTTGGGGCTGTACACCTATATTTGGTAAAAATTACAGTAGAAATTTGCCTTTGAGAAGGATTTCATACAAGCTAGTATAGTGCCTAAATAAAGGCACCTAGTGGGATTTTCAAAAGTATTCATAGAATACCAGGGTTGGAAGGGACCTCAGGAAATCATCTAGTCCAACCCCCTACTCAAAGCAGGACCAAGCCCCAACTTTTGCCACAAATGGCCCCCTTGAGGATTGAACTCACAACCCTTGATTTAGCAGATCAATGCTCCAACCACTGAGCTATCCCAAAGTATCAAGGTGCTTTCAACCTTTACACATCTGGCCTGTGTTGAATATTTGGGAACCGACTTCTGCACACAAATGGTGAGGTGAAAAAGCAGGAGAGTGCTCGATAGGGAGGCAACAGTTGACAAAGGCAATCCCCATTGGTAGCTCAAAGGAAACGGAAAAAGTTTGGACACCAGGCTAGGAAATCACTCAGCCTGGATGGCATATGATCCCCAAGAATAACCCCAGGTATTAAAAAAAGAGGAAGAAAAAAAGGAACAAAAATGTAGAAGGAGACAGGAATGATGCAAGGCAAGCCGGAAGCGCTGCACTAGAAACACCGTGATTGCATGGGGCACTGCTCGGCAGGACTCCCGCGGCACAGGGGGGCCGCAGGAGCAGGATGAGGGGCTCAGGGCAGTAAAAAGCACGTTCTCTGGATCGGCGTGAAGCCGCAGGGACGGGGTCACAGTCAGAGCCGCGGCTAGGACAGACCTGCGCTGAGGTTCTGCAGACCCGAAAACTGAGTGGGGAGGTTTAAATGTCTGACAAGGGTATTTTTTTTGGAGCGGGGGGCGCACACTATGTCACTGTCTCAAGTCTCCTTGAGCAGCTCAATGCACTGGCCAGGCAGGTGCCTTTAAGAACCGAGCCCCGGGAAGCGGGTTGGGAGCTCCGCGCTCCCACCCCAGCAGCAAATTCCGCCCCGCTGGCTGGGGGCGGGGCCTGTCCCTCTGCTTTTAAGGCACCGGGGGCGGGTGACTCAGCACTTTCCAGGCTCCGTGTAACCAGAGCAGGACGCGTCCGGCTCCGCAGTTGCAGAGAGCGAGCGAGCCCAAGAGTGAGTCCGGGCGAGGGGCCCTGGTGCGCCCCCCTCCCCTCCCCCGTCCCAGACCCCGCTAACTCCGCTCCCTTCTCTGTTCTCTCCGCAGTGCCCGGGCCCTTCACCATCACCTACTTCCCCGTGCGCGGTGAGTGACGGGGGCCCCCGGATCCTGACCTGCAGCCCCCGCCGGTGCCCCGCACTCCCGACCCCCAGCCCCCGCTAGCCCGGCCCTGGGCTCCCCCGTCCCCTCAGGGGGTGTCTGTTCTGCCCGGCCTGTGCCCTGCGGGGGCTGGGCAGCGAGGGGGGCGTGGGGCAGGAGTGCCCGTGCCCGGGGGGGGCTGCGGGAGGGGGGCCGGCGGGGCGGGGGCGTGCCCGTGCCCGGGGGGGGCAGCGAGGGGGGCGTGGGACAGGAGTGCCCGTGCCCGGGGGGGGCTGCGGGAGGGGGGCCGGCGGGGCGGGGGCGTGCCCGGGGGGGTCTGCGGGTGGGGGGGCGAGGGCATGCCCGTGCCCGGGGGGGCTGCGGGAGGGGGGGCGAGGGCGTGCCCGTGCCCGGGGGGGCTGCGGGAGGGGGGCCGGCGGGGCGGGGGCGTGCCCGTGCCCGGGGGGGGCTGCGGGAGGGGGGCCGGCGGGGCGGGGGCGTGCCCGTGCCCGGGGGGGGCTGCGGGAGGGGGGCCGGCGGGGCGAGGGCATGCCCGTGCCCGGGGGCAGCGAGTGAGGGTCTGCCCGTCCCGTGGCGCAGGGCGCTGCGAGGCCATGCGGATGCTGCTGGCCGACCAGGGGCAGGAGTGGCAGGAGGACGTGGTGACCATTGATCTGTGGCAGAAGGGAGAGCTCAAGAAATCCTGTGTGAGTGAAACCCCTGGGCTGGGGGGGGGGGCTGGCACTGAGCGGCGGGGGGTCCCTGAGCGGAGTGGGTGAGGTGGGGGGAGTGACCCTGCGGGGGAGAGGGGATCCCCTCCCGGGGGAGTGGGGGGGAGTGACCCTGTGGGGCGGGAGGAATCCAAGGGAGGTGGGGGGCATGAGGGGTGGGGGGCATCTCAGGGGAGATTGGGGACATGACCCCATGGGGGTGGGGAGAGGGTGGGTGTGGGGGAACCCATGGGGGGGCATGACCTGGGGTGGGTTGAAGAGGGGGATTGGGCACTGGTTCAGAGTGCCCTCCCCCAATGGCTTTCTGGCCCACCTTGCTGTTGCCCCACTGAGGTGGCTGCTGTGCCCCATGTCCCCGTGTGTGTGTCCCATGGCCTCACCCTGTTGGCCCAATCTGGGGCTTGTGACTCCTCACTTTGTGCTCCTTGCAGCTGTTTGGGCAGCTGCCCAAGTTTCAGGATGGAGACTTAACCCTGTACCAGTCCAACGCCATCCTGCGGCACCTGGCCAGGACCTATGGTACGGCTGGGGGAGGGAGGGGCTGGGCAGCTGTGGGGGCAAGGGGGGGCTGGGTGTAGGGGGGGCTCCCTGTGCTGACCACGGCTCTCCTCTGGCAGTGCTATGTGGGAAGGAGCTTGGGGAGGCTGGGCTGGGTGTAGGGTGGGGGGAAGGTCTCTCCCTGCTGATGGCAGCTTTCACTCTGGCAGGGCTATACGGAAAGGACCAGCGGGAGGCAGGGTTGCTGGACATGGTGAATGACGGAGTGGAAGATCTGCGCCTCAAATACGCCCAGCTCATCTACCAGAACTACGTGAGCCAAGGGCAGAGTCTGTGTCGGGGGAGGTGGGGGCGCTGGGGGGGGGGGAGCTCCAGCACTGAGAGAGGGGTCTGGTCGGGGTGGGTTGGGTGTGGCTCCAGCACTTGGAGGCAGGAGTGGGCCCCAGTGCAGTGAGAGCAGGATTGACTTTGGTGCTAGGATGGGGAGCAAGGGGGTGGGCCCATCGCTGGGGACAGGCCCCATTGTGGTGCGGGTGGGTCCGGTGCTAGGACAAGTCAGGGTGAGGGGTGGGTTTAGCTGGGGGTGGACCTTGTCATGTTGGGGATGGGTACAGCAGTAGGACAGGTTGTGGTGGGAGTGGGCTCCTGGGGAGGCGGCTGGGCCCTGACTCCTGTCTCCCACAGGAGAACGGGAAGGTGGCCTATGTGGAGGCACTGCCAGGGCATCTGCGCCCCTTTGAGACCCTACTGTCCCAGAACCGCGCTGGCCAGGCCTTCATTGTTGGAGATAAGGTGAGTGTGTTGGGGTGGGGGGGCTGTCTCCCCACTCTTACCCCAGCCACTTTAGGGGGGCATCTGTCCATCAGTCTCCTCCTCAGGTGACCAGAGTCTCACTGTCCCTGGCCCCAAAACAGATGGGTCTCATCAGCTGCTCGGGGGCATGGCCATGGGCTGACTCCGCCCCCTCTCCCCAGATCTCTTTTGCAGACTATAACCTGGTGGAACTGGTGCGGAACCACCTGGTGCTAGCACCCGGCTGCCTGGCCTCCTGCCCTCTGCTGGCCGCTTATGTGGAGCGGGTGAGTGCCCGGCCCCGCCTGCACACCTACCTGCAGTCAGCTGCCCACCGCGACCGGCCCATCAACGGCAACGGCAAGCAGTGACCCCATGGACGGACATAAGGGGCACCCCCGTGGCACAATAAACAGCTACCAGACCAGGCCCCTTTGTGTTGTTGTTATGGTGCACGGTGGACAGGGGAAGTTGGTGCTTAACGCATGAGAGAGGAAACCCCTTTCCAGTCCCAGAAGGAGCCCCCCACACAGCTCCAGCAGGTGCCCGCTGCCCAGAACTCAAGGACTATGCCAGGAGCTGGGTCCTGTGGGGCTGCTGTTTTCTGCAGCTGGGGGGCAGGAGTTGGGCAGTGTTAGCCAGGCACATGGGCTACCTCCTCACAGGGCCCCAGTGCTACTCAATTTGGTGGCTGTACCCAAGATGGGGCACTGCCCAGGGGGGAGATACAGCCACCTCTGGGGTGGGATAGGCAGGAGCTACAGGGGGCAGTGCCCTGACCCAGAGTGGTGCCCACAATATGCGCTGCATTTATCCTGCTCTGTTCCATCAGGCCAGGCTCTGCCGGGGGCAGGCTGTGTTGCCAGGTGCATACCCACAAGCACAGAGCCACCACCCCTGAGGGCTCAGCATGAGGCATGGCAAACTCACCTCCTCAGGGATCCTTGAGGGGCTGGGGCTAAGCACGCCCTACGGCAGTTCACCCTGTGCTGGGGCTGCTTCACCAGGTCCTCAGCCCATAAAATCCAATTCTCTTCCAGCCTAAATGAAAAGGCCGTTGTCTTCCTCTCCCAGCCCCCTGGTGCTAGCATGGCAATCTGCAATGTAGAGGGAAGGGCTGGAACCTAGCTGTCCGGGGTCCTTGCCCCCTATCTTAACCCACTGGACCTCACCCACCCTTTGAGGGCTGGGGATTGAATCCAGGCATCCCCAGCATGGGTGTGTGATTCCTTCATGGGACCCACTCTTGGCCTGGCCCCTTGAGGGGTTGGCAGCACCTCCGTCACAGATCCCCAGGATCAGTGCTAGGCCCTAGCATTTACACTGTCCCCTGGAGGAGCCCTTCAGTGCATCAGTCCGCCAGGGGCCCCTACTCTTCCTCCAGGGTCAGCCACTGGCCTCAGCACCAGAGCCTCTGGGCTCCAGCCCTCCTTCACCCTGCGAGCCCTGCCTAGCATGTCCCACTGAACCAGACTCCAGGGAGAGACCTGGCTGCTCTTCGGGGCCTCCGACACCCCAGCCCATGTTTGCAGTGACAGTGGGCAGCCTTTTCAAACCCGTTCCACAGCCCAGCAAGGCCCTATGTCAGCAGGAGAAACTGAGGGTTAAAGCATCATCCATTCTGGTTGAGCCACAATTCACCAGCCAAGTCCAACCCTGCCCCTAAAGCTGTCCCCCACCTCCCGAATCTGACCCCGACCTAGCCCAAACTCCATGTTCAGACTGTGTCTTTGACTTCCTTCTTTCCTCAGTTCCCAGAAGAGAGCCCCAGTTTCCTTCAGCAGCCAACCTTTCTCCCCCACCTCCCAGCACAGTCTGTCCTTCAGCCTCCCTGCTGAGAGGTGGCAAAATCCTCCTACTGGGGCCCTGGGTGCTAGGGGTCCGTGGCCTGGTGACTGGATTTCCCATTGTCTCCTCACATTCTCTGCTGATATGGGTCGGCCTTACCGGTCCTTCTTTAATGATCCACTCAGACAGCTAGGTGACTCTCCCCCACGTGTCTCTTAGCCTGCCTTGAGAGCAAACTGCAGGGGAAACTGAAGCACACACAGGATTCATAAAAAAATATTACAAAGAATTCCCCCTTTGTCAGAGCATGTCTCCCTGCTTTCACCCACTGCTGCCCCTGGGCATGTCAGATCCAGGCTGGCTGCTAAGGGGAGGGGCTGGGTGGGAGCTCGGGGAGGGGTTGTTTTTGAAGCATAGGCAGTGGGGGAGCTGATGCCCTCTGTAACCTGGGCACAGACACGTGACCCCAGCACTGTAGCTGCATTGGGATCGGGCCTCTCGCTGGGACAGGCTCTCCAGCACATGGTCAGTACTGCCCTATGAGCAGGTCTGGTTTAGGGGGGGGAATTTCCATAGCAGGACTGGCACCTCCCATCCAGGGGTCCCATCAGCCCTGCTGCGCCGTGTCGCCCAGTGTGGTGAGGGAATTGTTATTGTGGATGTGTTGTGGTGCTGGGATCCCCCTCCCCCTGCATCCGTTCCCACTGCTCCATCTCACCGCACAGGGCACAGACCCTCTCCCCCCCACCGCCCTTTCCCTATGATCCACAGTCAGCCCAGAGGGAAGGAGAGGCGTGGTGTTGTTTCTTTTTCCCATCCATATGGAAGGGGGTTGCCACAGCCATGGAACAGCTGCAGGAACCTGCCATGGCGGAAGGGGATGCAGCCACCCTGGAGACTCCCCATGGGGACCCCAAGGCCAGGGGATCTTCACTCCAAGGGGAAAAGGTGGTAGGAGGAGCTGCTGCGGGACACGCACAGGGACCACACCAGCCCTGGGGACAGGGCTAGGGGACTGAGAGATGGAGAGGCCAGATGGGCCCATTGGCTCACCCAGTCTGACCTCCCGTAGGCCACAGGGCAGAGACTCTCACCCGCTTCCCCTGTACTGAGCCCTGTCACTGGTGTTTGACCAACGTCCGGAAAGGCTCCAGTCTGGCTCTGAAGACAGCAGTGATGGTGCCTCCACCCTGGCCCTCAGGAGTTTGCTCCAGGGGTTCCTCAACTGCACTGTTAGACGGTTGTGCCTCCTTCTAACTGGAATGTGCCTGGCTCCATTTCCCAGCCACTGGGTCTTGCCCCACCTTTCTCTGCTAGACCTAAGAGTCCTTTTGTACCTGGTGTTATCTCTCCTGGAAGGTACTTCAACCCGGTTATCAAGTCACCTCTCAGGTGTGGGTTGGAGAAGCTAGACAGATGGAGCTCTGTCAGGCATTTTCTCCAGCCCCCGAATCATTTAGGTGGCTCTTCTCTGCACCAGCTCCAATTATTTCAACATTTGTTGTAAAACCTGCCCCCCAGAACTGGTTGCAGCATTCCAGTATGGGTCTCCCCAGTGCCGGAGGCAGAGGTAAATCCTACTCCCTGCTCCTGCTCACCACTCCCCTGTTTATATAGCCCTGGGTCGCACCAGCCCTTTTTGCCACAGCAGGGCACCGGGAGTGGACGACAAGTCGTTTGGCCCTGTGATCATTCTGGGGCCTTGTCTGGACAGTTGATGGACAGGTGATGGTGGGAAGCTGTTGCTATGGAAAGCAAAAATACCCTCCTGTCTGTGCCCCACCGGCTAGCAGAACGGCGTTCCAGCCCAGGACAATGGGGAATGCTCAGATCATAACAGGACTGACTAATGGGATTGCTGGACAAAGACACTTCCTCCCTCCCTGGCTGGGCTGGGCTGGGGGCAGTGGGAAATGACTGAAAAGACCCAAGTGTTGGTGTGGGGTACATTAAACAGTCCCCCGGGGAGCTTGGGCGAGACACAGGAAGTTTGGGCAGGACAGAGGGTGCAGACAGCCACGCGAGGGGAGCTGAGCTGGGGGAGAAAGCTCCAGATGGCAGCAGACAAACTCTGCTCCGCAGCACAAGGGCATGGCTGGCCCAGAGGACTTTGACCCCAGCCCAGGAATGTGCCCGGGTGGGGAGGATGCTGAGGCAGGGAAATGCTCGGCAAGCTTGTTGCCTTGCATGGGTCTGACTATTGTGCTATTAAAAGGCAGCCATGGGGGAGACTCAAAGGGGCTGCATGTTTCTCTGTTTCACATACTGCAAGCCTCTGGAGAGAGCTAACCAGGAAGCTAGCCGGCTCACCCCTTTCGTGGAGTGCTAGGAGAGTAGGGTTGCCAGGCATCCGATTTTCAACCGGAACGCCCAGTCGAAAAGGGACCCTGGCAGCTCCAGCTGGCACCACTGACTGGGCTGTGAAAAGTCTGGTCAATGCCACAGCAGGGCTAAGGCAGGCTCCCTGCCTGCCCTGGCTCCAGCGCAGCTCTCGGAAGCTGACAGTATGTCTGGCCCCTAGGCACAGGGGTGATCAGGGAAGCTCTGCGTGCTGCCCCCACCCTGAGAAGCCACCCCTACAGCTCCCATTGGCCGGGAACCACAGCCAATGGGAGCTGTGGGGGTGATGCCTATAGGCATGGGCAGTGTGGGGCCAGAGCCGGACATGCTGGCCACTTGTGGGAGCAGCGTGAGACCAGGGCCAGCAGGAAGCCTGCCTTAGCCCTTCAGCGCTGCTGAATGGGAGCTGCCTGAGATAAGTGTTGCCCGGCCAGAGCCCACACCCCAAACTCCCTGCCCCAGGTTGGAAACCCCTCCTGCACCATAGGTGCTGACTCCGTGGATGCTCCAGGGCTGGAGCTCCCCGCCCCAGCTCACCTCCGCCTTGCCTCCTCCCCTGAGCACGCCGCGTCCTGCTTCTCCCCCATCCCTCCCAGCGCTTGCCGCCACAAACCAGCTGTTTCGTGCAGCAAGCGTTGGGAGGGGTGGGGTGTTAGGATATAGATATTCAGGCCTGTCTGCAAAGGCCTGTACTTTAAGAATTTAGGTATATGTTTATCATTTAGCTAGTTATAGAGATATAAAAGAAAGAAAGAATCAAAATCACTGTCTGCCTGTATAAGGCCTTCTCTCACTGTGACAGTCTGTTCTTAGGCTAAGGTCTCTGGCTAAGCAGCAGAGGCAGCAATAAGCTGGTAAGCGACCGGTCACATCCTCAGATGCCAAACTAGTCACATTGAAATAAGGTGCTAGTGGGCTGTTAGGAATACATTCCTGTCCTGATAATCCTAGAATCATAGAATATCAGGGTTGGAAGAGACCTCAGGAGGTCATCTAGTCCAACCCCCTGCTCAAAGCAGGACCAACCCCAATTAAATCATCCCAGCCAGGGCTTTGTCAAGCCTGACCTTAAAAACCGCGAAGGATGGAGATTCCACCACCTCCCTAGGTAACCCATTCCAGTGCTTCACCATCCTCCTAGTGAAAAAGTTTTTCCTAATATTCAACCTAAACCTCCCCCACTGCAACTTGAGACCATTACTGCTTGTTCTGTCGTCAGCTACCACTGAGAACAGTCTAGATCCATCCTCTTTGGAACCCCCCTTCAGGTAGTTGAAAGCAGCTATCAAATCCCCCCTCATTTTTCTCTTCCGCAGACTAAACAATCCCAGTTCCCTCAGCCTCTCATTCACATAGAATCTCTCCTCATAAGTCATGTGCTCCAGTCCCCTAATAATTTTTGTTGCCCTCCGCTGGACGTTTTCCAATTTTTCCACATCCTTCTTGTAGTGTGGGGCCCAAAACTGGACACAGTACTCCAGATGAGGCCTCACCAGTGTCGAATAGAGGGAAACGATCACGTCCCTCGATCTGCTCGCTATGCCCCTACTTATACATCCCAAAATGCCATTGGCCTTCTTGGCAACAAGGGCACACTGCTGACTCATATCCAGCTTCTCGTCCACTGTCACCCCTAGGTCCTTTTCCGCAGAACTGCTGCCTAGCCATTTGGTCCCTAGTCTGTAGCTGTTCATTGGGTTCTTCCGTCCTAAGTGCAGGACCCTGCACTTATCCTTACTGAACCTCTCAGATTTCTTTTGGCCCAATCCTCCAATTTGTCTAGGTCCCTCTGTATCCTATCCCTGCCCTCCAGTGTATCTACCACTCCTCCCAGTTTAGTATCATCCGCAAATTTGCTGAGAGTGCAATCCACACCATCCTCCAGATCATTTATGAAGATATTGAACAAAACCGGCTCCAGGACTGACCCCTGGGGCACTCCACTTGACACCGGCTGCCAACTAGACATGGAGCCATTGATCACTACCCATTGAGCCCGACAATCTAGCCAACTTTCTACCCACCTTATAGTGCATTCATCCAGCCCATACTTCTTTAACTTGCTGACAAGAATACTGTGAGAGACCGTGTCAAAAGCTTTGCTAAAGTCAAGAAACAATACATCCACTGCTTTCCCTTCATCCACAGAACCAGTAATCTCATCATAGAAGGCGATTAGATTAGTCAGGCATGACCTTCCCTTGGTGAATCCATGCTGACTGTTCCTGATCACTTTCCTCTCATGTAAGTGCTTCAGGATTGATTCTTTGAGGACCTGCTCCATGATTTTTCTGGGGACTGAGGTGAGGCTGACTGGCCTGTAGTTCCCAGGATTAGCCACTTCTTAATCCATTTAACGGGGGTTTAGCGTGGCCAGATAGTGCTAATTAGTTAATCTGGAGCTAGAGGAAAGCAAGGCTCTGGAGCAGAGAAGCAAAAGAGAGGGGGAGGATTAGGAGGGATGGGAGGAGATTAGCGTGGCCGGGCTGGCGGAGGGAGATGGAAGGGGATTAGCACAGCCTGGCCAGGAGGTGGGCAGGGATATCTCATCAGGAGATGTTCCCAGAGCCCTGGATTGTTATTTATGAGTTCTGCCCCAGCACCAGGCTGGCCCCATACATGCCAATGCCCACCCCGGTCCCCATCACCATGCAGAGTCAGCCTATGAAACAGGAGTGGCAATCAGCACTCCCAGCCCCGCATCTTCACAGGTGCCATCCCACTCCATCTCCCAGCGCTCTCCAGCTGTGGCCAGTGCCGGCCAGTGCCGGATTAACGCATAAAATAACTAGATGACTGTTTAGGGCCTCGCAATATGAGGGGCCTCTAAAAAAGAAAATACTGACTCCATTTCAAATTTTATCAAAATTGGTTGCTAAATAAAGGAGATATGAGAAAAAGAAGATTCTCTCTAAATATAGGCATTTTCGTTCAAATCTGACAAAAATATACACATCTGGCTACACACATACCCTTACCTACCTTTACCCTTCACTAATTGTTCAGGCGGGAGGCCAGGGCTGAGAAAAGAACCATAATTGCACTCATAAAATTACTATTTCTACGAGTACGTCTGCTATCAGTCTCCTGAGGCAGCATTTTGTTGGCCAGCTGCTACTGGTAAAATTCTGACCGTGCCTTCATCACGTATTTAAATAAATAAATAAATAATCTCACTGCCGATAAATTCGGGAACGATGTGAGGTGGGAGACGGCCACGTCGTGAAGCCGCCCTGCCACGCTCCTACTCGTAGGGGACTCGTCCGAGGAGTGACGTCAGGCATAGCCTCCCCCTTGGCAGGTCAGAGCTGGAAGGCTGCCATCTTTTGTTTACGGTCCAGCACGCAAAGTCGTACAGTGCCTTTGCTCCTATTGTCCTTCGTTTTCCCAAGTGTTTGTGGGTTCTTTCTTCTTTGGATCTGTACATACGGACAATTGTATATTTTAGTGCACACGCCACTTTCTGTTTCATTCGCTACCCATGCTTCACATGATTGAGTGTGCAGATGATCATCTTATGGGCTTGGGTCAAGTGGATCTTGAGGAGGATGAATTTGTGTTGGCTTCCTGCCGTCAGTTTTGGGAACCTTCACAGTAAATATCAGAGAGTGCTGACGAAAGGATAAATAGAGGGTTTTGAGAGAAGTGAAGGAAGATATACGTATATATAGAAATATTCTGAGTATTTGGTGAGTAAGTTATTTCAAACTACATGCAAATATGATTTATAGGCTATTAAATATTCATTAAATTTGCTTGAATATAGGCTAGTTTTTCTCACTTTCTCAATGCCTGTCTAGAGATTATCAGTCTTTTTTCTGGTAAATTCTTTCTTTCTCTTTCGTGCTTGTTGACACTCTGTGTGTCCAAGGTGTTTACTCGAGATTAATTAGTGGTCCTGGGGGAGACAGAGGATAGAGAAGTGAATTTGAAGAGAGATGTCTGCCTAGAAAAAGAGACTGGGATTTTCTGCTTGGTGGGTTTGGAGCACACAAGATAATATTTTATGATAGGTAGTATGCTATGTAAAGAATTCTTATATAGACTTATAAACCACATATCATATGCATAATACATTGTATTTTTATAGTACGGCAAAAGAAAAACCCCAACAATTCATTGTTTCGTAGCGAAAGTTAACCCTAACCCTAACCCTGCCTGGGGAGGCGCTGTCCATTCCAGATCTCTGTCCCCCTCTCTGCGGTGAGTCGCACACAGTCCGGCTGCTCTGCCGTATATCCTACAGCCCTGTGTAAGATCCATGTGAGGGCCATGGGCAGCCCTTGTGCCACCACGACAGCAAGCTATCCCCTGCCAGTGAATACTGGGGCTGCTCCACTGAACGTACCCAAATGCTCCCCTGGCCAGCTGTGCTGAAGTGGGGATTTTCTGTAATATGTTGATCAATCCTAGGTGTGCCTCAGTTTCCCTCTGTACTGTGTATTGCTGCCCAGTGGGGGGAGGGGGGAAAGGGTTAAGCCTGCTCTTGGGGCAGCGCAGGAGATGTGAGGGTGTATCACGCCTTGCTCTCTGGGCAACAGTGAATAGGTCATTAAGTAACTAGCTAGAACCTGCTGAAAGCCACCCCGTATCAACGCAGAATCCCAGAATCTGAAATTGACAATGGGAAGCCCCCCCTCCCCCACTGGAACATTCACACCCAACAATCAATGATCAAGAGGAAAGAAGTGCCCCTAGGGTGACCAGATAGCAAATGTGAAAAATTGGCACAGGGGTTGGGGGGGGGGTAGTAGGAGCCTATATAAGAAAAAGACCCAAAAATCGGGACTGTCCCTATAAAATCGGCACATCTGGTCACCCTAGGTGCCCCCAGCAGGGAAGCTGATCAGACACCAGCTGGAGAACAAAGGACTGAGAGGTGACATTAGAGACACAAGGTCGGGGAGGTAATATATTTTATTGGACCAACTTTTGCTGGTGAGGGAGACAAGCTTTCAAGCTACACCGAACTCTTCTTCAGGTCTGTGATGCTGTTGGGGTGTCGTGCAGTGTCCATGTGGTGGGGCTGGGTGCCATGGTTTCTCCCGGAGGTGGTGTCCCATGGGTTGCGGAGTTGGCTCCACTTTTTGTTTTTGTGGTGAATGGATCATCAGGTTTTGTGACAGTTGTGTTGGGTTTCTTGCATGATTTCCAGATAAGTTTCCTGGTGGCTTTCTTTGAGTCTCAGAGCCCAGGCTCCAGCCTGAGCCCAAAAATCTACCCTGTTATTTTTTGCCCCACACTGATCCAGGCTCCCAGTGCCCTGGGTTTTAGTTTGCAGTGTAAACATACTCTAGGAGTCTATCTCTGTTGGACTTGCTGGGCACAGCTCATAGTGTGAAGGAGGCATGCTGGAGCCCAGGTGCTCAGTCTCGGAGGCACAGAGGCTGCATGAAGGAAGAGTGGGACCCCTTGGAGGTCTGGCACACTGAAGGGTTCCTTCAAGATACTGTTGAAAAGCTGGGGCCTAGCACAGAGTTTGTGGATCTGTGTTAGAGGTGGGTTACTGCATGCACTGGTGGTATTTTGCAATAAGTGACTTGCAGCAGGAAAACAAGGTTAGTCAAAGGAAAATGGCGTATAACCAGCTCCCTTAGAGCAGAAGCACAGAACTGGTCAGGAAGAGAGGGATAAGTGTTGGAAAGTTCAACGAGACGCAACTGATTGCAGGCCGGAGAAGCTTGATTGAACCAAGAAGCAGGGTCCAGACCCGGGCAGGGTTCCTAAAGAGTCTGAGAACAACAGAAGTTGCAGCCGCAGCAGCAGCAAGGCACGCTGGCGAGGCCTGTTCTCCTTGCAGCACAGTGTGCTCGTGACCCGGTTCCCCTTCGCTAGGGCTGAAGCAGTGGGAGCTGGACCTGAGAGTGAAGGAGCTTCAGTTAGAGAGACAGAGATTAGGGGCAGGCCTACATTTAAATCGCTGCAGCTCTGCTGCTGTAGCACTTCAGTGTAGACGCTACCTACCCCAACAGGAGAAGGACCCCTCCTGCCAGCCGAGGTAATCCACCACCCCAAGAGCCAGGTCAATGGGAGAATTCTCCTATCGATGTAGTGCTGTCTATACTGGGCGTACGCTGTCCATGCTGAAAAATCCACACCCCTGAGCGACGCAGTTAAACCAACCTGATGTCCTAAGACCTGGCCTAGATGACCGTGAGAGGCCGTGAAATCATGAGGAAGAACAATGGAAAAACCAGGAAAAGCAGTGAAAGCATGAGCTGGAGATGAAGAAACAGAGGGGCAAGTGAACCTACATGGGGTAAATGGTGAGGGACCATGGGTTACCTATTCCACAGGGAGCCTAGATACCAAAGTGTTGCCCCAGTTTGGGGGGGAGGATATAGATGCTGACCTCACTGCCTTTGAGAAGGGTTGGAATTTGAACCTGGTTGACCCTGCACACCGGTTCTGCTGTCTCACCCCCAATGCTCGGTCCCCCAAGGCCATAGAGCCGTACAGCCAGATGGACAGCGTTAATACTGGGGGCTGGGAACTGTTCAAAAAGGCTCCACTGCTTAAGTTTGACCTGACACCTGAGGCTTATAGGAAAAGTTTTTGGGGTGTACAAAAGACCCAGGATGTGACCTAAATGGAAGCCTGCTGGGGGAATTCTATCTCCACAGCTGGAGTGAAGGTGCAGGCATCACCGCGCTGGGGGATTTGTATAACCTGGGTGGGTTGGAACAACTCTCTGAGATATCTCCCCATGAGCTTAAAACGTGGCTAGTGAACAGAAAGCCTAGAGAGCTGCATAGAGGTGGGGGGCAGATGTATTTAAGGCAGTAGGTCTGGGTATGAAAAGAGACCCAAAGGAGACTGGCCGAAGCATGAGTCCTGGGAAAGGGGATTAATTAAAGCCAAAGTAGGGGGAGCAGCCAGCTCCATTAGACCCCTGCCAAGGGATTGCAAGGAAATTGAGGCACAAATGCTGAAAGGAAGGACAACCTGGTTCCACATGTGAAGCTGTGTGCCCTGCCTATGACTCAGATCTCAGTGCAGACACAGGAAGAATTGGGATGGCTCGTACCTGGGGTTCTCCAGGACATCAGCTTTGGCCACGTCCTTGGGAATGACTGTATCACTTTTAAGACAAAATCCAGTCTTTTTCTGTAACAACCAAGAGTTTGAACCAAGAGAACCAGAAAGCTCAGACTGGAGGTGTCAGTGAAAAGGCAAATAGCTCAGTTGGCAGGGAGCAGGGCATTTCCCCCCTTGCCTGTAACACTAAGGAAAGGCTGTTAAGCTCAGGATACCTGTCTGTCTGTCAGCAGGCCCCTTTATGTGAGTGGGGCAGAGGAACGTTCCCCATCTCCACAAGGGACATGTGAGTCACACGGGCTCCGGCAGAACTTCCCTGAGGCTGTGGCGAAGGGAGCCAGCTCACAGCCTGCTCTCCCTGGGGAAACAGAGTCAGAGCTGAGCCCAGTGGGAGCTGAGACCCCAGCTGAGTGTGGGCCGACATGGGCAGGACAGGAGGACACCAGGCAGGTTTGCCTTCTCCAGTGGGGAGAGAAGTCTCAGAGAAAGGTAAAGCAGCCGGACGGCTGCTGCTATTAATACAGACATTTTGTCAGTGGGTGGCCATGGCCATGGTGGGCTCTCTTAACCAAGAGGCCTCAAATTACAGCCCACCAGCAGGTGGGAGGGCAGGGCAAGAGGGGTCTCTGTCCTGGGGGCAACGGCAACAGGTTAGACCCAAAAGGGAAATTGGGTTACTGGAATACACACAGCCCTGGGATTGGGACACAGCTCTGTAGTAAAGTGTTGAAAGCTGGAATGTTGTTGCCTTAGGAATGCAGTTCAGACTGCCCAGTGCATCTGTCCTTGGAGCTCCGATGTTATCGTACAAGCAGGGGATCAGGCACCCTGCTCGTTCAGCAGATCTCAATGTTACTCATGAAGAAAGACCACCGGCACAGGTCGGTGACAAAGGCACCCATCCAGGTTTATTGCCCTCAAGACACAGTTTTAGTGCCCTGGCTCCATGGTTACAGGTACACTCACACATGAGTGCCCCGTGGCAAGGAATAGCTCAGTCATCAGCGGGAATCTCTGTTGTCCCCATGGCTACACAAAGGGTTAAGGTCAGGGACCCCAAAAATGATAGACTGAGACAAACAACCGGAATAAACACCTTACGTACCACCTTACGTGTTTGTTACCTCCCCTTGTTCCTCATATCTTGGACAGAACACTCTTACTCATTATTTTGTCAAACCATCTTATCTCATACTAGATTGGGATGTATCCGTACAATCTAGGATATATTTATGTAACTATCTAGTGCCTAGTACACCAGCAACAACTTTGCCAAGTTCATGTACTGGACAGTGAACTTGTGAGCATCTGCTTTAATACGTGGCCTGACTTGGGTTCACAGCCTCTGGTTCAGGCCTCAGATTTGGCACCAGGCCCACTGCTCTAAGCTCTCTCTCTCTACTACAAACTCCAGAGGGGGCCTGCCAGTGTGCGGGAGACCCTTGCCTCACCAGACCCTCGGACACCAGAGACATGGGTGGGTTAAGACCAGCCTTGCAGGGGGACAAACCTACACTGACCCCCCAAATGCTCAAGGGGTCACTCCCTATCCCAGCCTAGGGGGCAGGACACCCCAGGCTGCAGCCAAGATGGCCAACACATGGAGGAACGTGGAGTCATGGCAGGATCCTATCTCAGTTTCTAACCCAAAGGTTTTGCGGTGGCAGGAGAGCACAGAGCTGCATGAAAATTCCCCACTGCCCCCTGCCAGCGTCATCGAACAGACCTGCCCTAAGGGAGGGGATGTAAGACTGCTCTGAGCTGTGTATTGGAAACTGTAAGTTTGACTGATTAGAAACTGCTGTAAGAATCTAAAAAGAGCCTGGTAGGACAGCTACAAAGGGGATGGGAAATGTGTAGTAGCAGCTCTGCATAACAGTTGTGGGTTTGAACTTCCACAGGTCACTGGTTAAAGTGACCCTGCTCACTTCAGTCTCAAAGGGGGAAGAAATGTGACCATGTGGAAATTTCCTGAAATATTTTGATAAATCCCACAAAAGTCTCGGTTTCCCTCCATACTTTGCATTGCTACCCGGTGGAGGCAAAAGGGAGCTCCTGGGGCAGTGCAGGAGACATGAGGTGTGTGTGTCTGCGCCCCAATGAACAGGGTCATTAAGGAACTGGCTGAAGCCGACCCATTTAAAGAAGAATCTGAAGGAGACAATGGGAAGCCCCAGTGACCAGAACATTGACACACTGAGCAGAGACCAGCTGGAGAACAGAGGTCAGAGGGCGAGTCCATAGATGCCCACTTCTAATGGCGCCGGTAGGTGCTCGACCCCTCTCTGCCCCCAGCCTCGCTTCGACTCCACGCTGGCCCTGCCCCCTCCTGCCCCCATTCTAACCCCTTCCCCAAAGTCCCTGCCCCAACTCCGCCTCCTCCTTGCCCCTATTCGACTCCTTCCCCAAAGTCCCTGCCCCGGCCCTGCCTCTTCCCTGCCTCCTCCCCTGAGTGTGCCACATTCCCGCTCCTCTCTGCTCCCTCCCGGAGCTTGCTACAGCTGTTTGGCAATGGCAAGCACTGGGAGGGAGGCGGAGGAGCAGGGATGCGGCGAGCTCAGGGGAGGAGGCGGAGGTGAGGCAGGGCGAGGCAGGGTGGGGAGCTTGGCTGCCGGTGGGTGCAGAGCACCCACTAATTTTTCCCCGTGGGTGCTCCAGCCCCGGAGCACCCACAGAGTCGGCGCCTATGGGCCAGTCTACGCTAGAAGCACAACATGGGCACAGCTGCACAATGCAGCTGCCCTGCTGTAGTGTGTCTGGGGAAGATGCTCTTCCATCAGCATCACAACTCCAGCTCTGTGAGGGTGGTAGTTATGGCGGCGGGAGAAGCTCTCCCAGTGACATAGCGCTGTGCACATGGGCGTTTAGGTCGGCGTGACTTACGTCGCTTGGGAGGGTGGCTTACTCACACCCCTGAGAGACATAAGTTATACTGACAGAAGTGGTAGTGTGTACAAGCCCTAGGCGTGACAAGCGTGGGCTTTGGGGAGATGCTGGGCTGCTCTCACCTGGGACTGACAAAGGGCAGAGACGGTGACAGAGCTTGAGTTGGGGAGTCCGTTTCAGCTTGGCTGGGTGAAGCCGTGGCCTGGCCAGACAGACTGTATCTACCTTCACTTCTCTCTGCTCCCATAAGGATTTCCAATGCTGTGTGCTAGGTGACTGATAAAGCCGTCTGATTTGAAACACTGCCGGGTGTCACTGCAAACACCTGCTGGGGTGTCGGAGCCCCCAAAGAGCAGCCAGGTCTCTCCCTGGAGTCTGGCTCAGTGGGAAACACTGAGCAGAGCTCATGGGGTGAAGCAGGAGGGCTGGAGTCCAGAGGCTCCATCTCAGAGGCAGTGAGATCACATGGCTGGCCCTGCAGGAAGAGTGGGCAGGGGCACCATTTCAGATTTTGGTGTGCATGGGGCAACTTTAACCATGATTCCAGGGGCTACTTAGACACCTGAAAATGCTAGGTTTTTGGCAGATAATAGGGGTGGGGGAGCACAACCACAAATTATAACTCAAAGGGGGGACTCAGCTCAAAAAGTTTAAAAACTGCTCAGGGTGCAGTGAGGGGGTAGCTAGGGGCTGTGTGCCAGGAGAGGGGTAACTCAGGAGGCAGGGAGGGGCTGTGGCTGCAGGGCCAGGTGCTCAGTCCCTAGTTGGCACAGTGGGGCAGCTCTGCTCCATGTGGTCATGTGCACACCAGCCCGGGCCACGCCGTCCTACGTGGTTACCTTGGCCACCGGCCCCAGTGGTTCATGGGCACTGAGAACTACGCCTACCTTAGCCTGTAGATCACAGCAGCCGTTACCCAGTCCACGTGGGGAAACTGATTGGGACATACAGAGGTGCCTGGCATCACCGTTCGCCTTGTGCCCAATGTTTCTCTGTGCCGTCCCGAGCCCCCTAGCAGGGCTCAGGGCCAGCCCTGCACAGCAGGGCTCAGGGAGGGAGCAGGGCCAAATGGAAGGCAGAAATCTGGGTGACACCCCCCTCCCATGCATCACCTCTGTGATATAGCCAGTTGTGCACAACCCCAATCTCTGTCCATGCAGGGGGGTGCAGGTGCCCTCCCTAAATTGCACCTCTGAGAGTGGGATCAGCTGAGGGGCTGGCGCACTGAACGGGCTTCTCCAAGGAACCATTTAAAAGCTGGGGCATAGCACCAATCCTTTGCATCCCTGACACCAACCAACACTAGGGCAGCACAAGGATCATCATCATCCCTAATCACATCAGCCATGCCATCAGGGGCTCGTTCACCTGCACATCTACCAATGTGATAGGAAAAACCGGTAGGAGAACACTTCAACCTCTCTGGCCACTCAGGAACAGACTTAAGGGGTGGCAATTTTGCAACAGAAAAGCTTCAAAAACAGACTCCAGCGAGAAACTGCTGAGCTTGAATTAATATGCAAACTAGATACCATTAACTTGGGTTTGAACAGATACTGGGAGTGGCTGGATCATTCCACATATTGAATCTATTTCCCCATGTTAAGTATCCTCACACCTTCTTGTCAACTGTCTAAATGGGCCATCTTGATTATCACTACAATTTTTTTTTCTCCTGCTGATAATAGTGCATCTTAATTAATTAGCTTCTTACAGTTTGTATGGCAACTTCCACCTTCTCTGTATGTATATCTATATCTATATCTTCTTACTATATGTTCCATTCTATGCACCTGATGAAGTGGCTGTAGCCCACAAAAGTTTATGTTCTAATAAATGTGTTAGTCTCTAAGGTGCCACAAGTACTCCTGTTCTTCTTTCATCATCCTGTCTGTAGATGCTCTGTCTCAAAGGCAGAAATTCCCTTGCAAGCAGTGTTGCCAATTTAGACTTAGTGACTTTTTGGTTTCCTTAGCGAGAAAATAAGTGTCAAAGTCACCAGTGACAAATCTAGTGACTTTCACTGCCAACTACAGTGACATTCAGAGAAAGAAGTCACCAATATCTAAAGTGACAAAATCATTCACAAGCAGCTCAATAGTGTTAATAAAATCCATTCCATGCTCCATTCTGCTGCACAGGAAGTCAATGTCATTACGTCTCAATTGAGCACGTCCTTGGAAGGAATCCCATTCCAGGACTTCTTGGGCTGAGATCACTATAATTTGCAGGCGAGGAAAACAAGTTTGTGGAGGCTAATTAAACAGTTTGCTACAGCCAGGCGCACTTTGGAGTGAGCAGCCCATTAGCCAGGCCTTGTTTTTACCCATGTGTTCTTTCTCGCCACTCCATAGTAGGTAGCGCCCCCTGTAATGCAGGGAAAGATGGCTCATGAAGTGGGCAGGCTTGGGGAGCCAGTTAAGCCAGCGAGGCAAGCCGCAGGGGTGGATGGCGGGGTGGGAGGAGACAGGGCCACCGGCCCCAGTGGGATGGGGGGCACCCTGCCTCCGGGAATGAAGCCCTTACTACAGGATCAAAGGTGGAGCGAGCTTGATTTCAGTTCCCCTTTACTCCTTCCCCTGGCTTGGCCAGGGGTTAGCTGCCCGGCTGTTTTCAGAAATCAAACCCTGGAAGCGGGGGGAAGGGGGTCCGGCTGGTGGATTTTTGGCTTCAAATCTACTCTCTTGGCTCCCTGCAGCGCCGAGCTCGGGTCGGGTGAACGCCTCTTGCCCCGCAGGGCTCAGCCCCGCGTCCCCACACGGCCCGCGGTGACACACTTTGAGGTCTATGGTAATTGCTCACAGAATGGGGGCGGGGCTGGGCTGACTGACGTAACGCCCCGCCCCCGCCCCCGCCCCCGCCCCCGCCCCCGGCTGTCCCGACAAACTGCCACTCGCGCCACTGGCCCCTGGCGCCGCATGGTGGGGCGGACCCTGCTCTCGGGACTCTCCCATTCGCTGCCAAGAAAGGGAGGCGCGGCTGAAACTAACCAACCCCAGCGCGGCCGGCTGCAGGGTACGGCGCGCCCTGGCCAATGAGCGGCCGGAGGAGAGAGGCGAGAGCGCGCGCGCCCAGCGTGTGTCCGTGCGCTGGGCGCGGTTTACTGGACTCCCCGCAGCCCCGCCCCCGGATTACGGCTCCCAGCAGGCTCCGCCTCACTCCCGAGGACGTGACGCCCGGCCCGACGCGCCGGAAGTGGGTCCCGGCGACATGACGTCGTTTGCGCGCGACGCCGCCCCTCCGACGGCTGGGTGAAGGTGACGGGGCGGAGCGCGCGGCCCAGACGGACCCGATCCCCGGCCTCGCCCGCCATGGCCGCGCGGCAGCTGCTGAGCCCTCGCGGAGCTGCTGCCTTGCGCCGCTTCTCCGCCGCGGTGAGTGGGGGGCGGGGCCTGGGGCCTTCTTCTCCCCGCCCTCCTGCCCCCGGCGATGACTCTGGAGCCGAGTGACGCCGGCTCCGCCCCTCCCGCCGGGACACCCCTCCCCCCCCGCCCCAGGGCCGGGCCGGGGCCGCAGCTGGGCATCGGCTTGGCCTCAGCCTTCCCTCTGGGCCCGAGCCTGCCCCCCCTACCCCGCATTGTCCCTCCTCTGCCCCCGCGCAGGGCCTCCCCGCTGGGGGCCAGGGCAGCGCTGGGTAGGACTGGGGTAGTGCTGGGGGGTGGGTGGTCCCAGGTTAATGCCTGGCCATGAGGGAGAGGTGCTGCTTGCTGTGGGGCTGGTACCAAGTCACCTTGGCCATGTGCTTTCTGCAGACAGCTCCTAAGAAAACCCAGTTTGGCTCTTTGAAGGACGAGGACCGGATCTTCACGAATCTGTACGGACGCCATGACTGGAGGTGAGAGCCAAGCTGCACAGCCTACAGTATGACTCCTCACTCCTGGACCGTGCGATACTGCCCTCTACTTCTACTCTGATTACAGCTGGAGTGTGGACCAGTGGGCACTGGGAGCCCTGTGGTGGGTGGGAAGAGATCCTATGTTCTAGTCACCCCCTACTCCTAGCCGTATGGCTGGATGGGTGCTGGCACCCTTCAGAGAGGAAAAGCCCCATGTCCCATTCTCCAGCCTCCTGAGCCTGCTGGGCCCCCTCCTCCTCCCTGGAGGTGAATTGGAGCTGGCACCTCCTAGAGGTGAAAGACCCTACACGTTCCCCACCAATTCCCCCGCCCTGGGATCAGATTACAGTCAACGCCCCCTGGATGGGAAAGGTCCTGCATTCCATTCCCCAACCCTGAGCCTGCCAGTCCCCCTTCCCTGTCCTGGGGCTGGGTTGGAGCTGGTGCCCCACGGAGGTAAAAGAGCCTGCATCTGTTTGGTTTGTGCTCTAGGTTTGGTACTACTGATCCCCATAATGTAGCCAGCTACTTTGCCTTCTCTTTTGTCCAGGCTGAAGGGGGCTCTGAGCCGGGGTGACTGGTACAAAACGAAGGAGATCCTACTGAAGGGGATCGACTGGATCTTGAATGAGATCAAGACCTCGGGCCTGCGAGGTCGGGGCGGGGCTGGCTTCCCCACAGGCCTCAAATGGAGCTTCATGAACAAGCCTTCAGATGGCAGGTGGGTGGGGCAGGGCTGCTACTGTTGAGCCCGCTGCAGCATGGGATGGACAATGGCCCAGAGCGATACAGCTCCTTCTCCTAGTCTGAAACATCGCTGTGGGGCAGGGCTTGTGGGGTGGGCAGTGCTTGGGCCTGCATAGAACCTGGACATCCTGGCTGCAAGCTCCCCGCCCTAACAAGCGTTCCTGGAGTACCTCCACCCCGGGGGCAGTCCCATTGCAGGGCATGGGGCTGCTGAGCTGCAGTGTGTCTGGGCCCCGTTGGCTCCCTAGGGTGGGGACAGCTGGCAGTACTGACCAAACGGGCTTTGCTCGCTGGCAGCAAGGTGGTGGAGCCGGGTCTGCGGTGGGATGGTAGCTCACGCAGGGGGGGCTGCTGCGGTCGGTTCGACGGGGTCTGTGTTCCAGGCCCAAGTACCTGGTGGTGAATGCAGATGAAGGGGAGCCAGGCACCTGTAAGGACCGCGAGATCATGCGCCATGACCCACACAAGCTGGTGGAGGGCTGCCTGGTGGCAGGGCGCTCCATGGGGGCCCGGGCTGCCTACATCTACATCCGTGGGGAGTTCTACAACGAAGCCTCCAACCTGCAGGTAAGCAGGAGCTATATGGGGAGCAGGTGCACTAACCCCTAGAGCCTGGGGAGTTGTGGGGTGCGGCAGCAGCCACCACTTTGACCCATTTGCCCATGTGGCACAGAGCAGGGCTGCGGGTGTCACGGCAGGAGCAGCTGTACTGACTGGTCTCTCTACAGGGCACAGAGGGCAAGGCAAGCCAGGGAGCCAGGCCAGGCGGGTGTGGAGCAGCAGGGCCGGGGGAGCAGCTGTGCTGACCTGTCTCCCTGCAGGTGGCGATCCGTGAGGCCTATGAGGCCGGCCTGCTGGGCAAAGATGCCTGCAACTCAGGCTACGACTTCGATGTGTTTGTGGTGAGAGGCGCTGGGGCCTACATCTGTGGGGAGGAGACAGCGCTGATTGAATCCATTGAGGGCAAGCAGGGCAAGCCACGCCTCAAACCACCCTTCCCGGCTGACGTTGGTACGACCCACCGGGGAACTGTGCTGTTGGGGGGAGATGGGGGGTGCCTTAGTGGGGGTTCGCTTGCCCTCTTTAGGGTACTGAGGGATTGTGGGGTGTTCTAGCTGGGTCCCGCTGTCCTCCTGCTTGTGGGGCGGGGGGTCACGTTGGAGCACTGGGACCCCCAGCCTGCTCTGCGTCCATGTCACTGCTCTCTCCTTCCCCAGGCGTGTTCGGCTGTCCCACTACCGTGGCCAATGTGGAGACGGTGGCTGTGGCGCCCACCATCTGCCGGCGTGGGGGGGCCTGGTTTGCCAGCTTCGGGCGCGAGCGCAACTCGGGCACCAAGCTCTTCAACATCTCTGGGCACGTGAACACGCCCTGCACCGTGGAGGAGGAGATGTCGGTGCCGCTCAAGGAGCTGATCGAGAAGCATGCAGGTGAGATGCCAAACCCCAGTCCTCCCCTGACTGGTGGGTGAGCAACAGGGCTGGACACCCGCCCGTCCCCCTTTCCCCTCTTAGGCCACTTTGTCTCAGGGCTGCCCCACAGGTCTAGCTCCAGCTGTGGCGGCTGTGGGTAGCTCACCCTACAGAAGTAGGCAGGTGTGGGGGGGGAGTGATGGGGGAGACGAGACAAGTGCTGGCCTGCTAACCCTGCTTGTGGCCTGTGCGCAGGGGCTGATCTGTTGCTTCCACCCAGAGCCTGGAGTAGCAGGTGGCACTAGGAGGAGGCTTGGGCGGAAGGAAGGGGACAGCACTGGGCATCATGGATCTGGTTTGCCATGGGGAGGGGAAGTGCTAGGCCTAACCCTGCCCCCTCTGTGCACAGGAGGTGTGCGTGGCGGCTGGGACAACCTCTTGGCGGTGATCCCAGGAGGCTCCTCCACCCCCCTCATCCCCAAGTCAGTGTGTGAGACGGTGCCCATGGACTTCGACGGGCTGGTGCAGGCGCAGACTGGGCTTGGCACAGCTGCCGTCATCGTCATGGACAAATCGGTAAGGCCTTAGCCTGCCGGTGGCACGCTCTCTTCCCCCCCGCCCCCCCTCCCCCGCAGTGTGGCACTCACCCTCTCTTCCTTCCCCAGACAGACATTGTCCGAGCCATCGCCCGCCTCATTGAGTTCTACAAGCATGAAAGCTGTGGGCAGTGCACCCCCTGCAGGGAGGGTGAGTGCTGGGAGCTGGGCTGCTGCTGATCTGGGTATGACTGCGGGAGATATGCCAGACTGCCCATTGGTGGGATCGGAGTTGGTGGTGGGAGAGGATGCTGGGAGAGCTGGGGTCACTGGGTGTGGTGGGGAGGATGCTGGGCTGGCTGGGGTCACTGGGGTTAGGATGGGGCAGGGAGGATGTCTGACTAGCTGGGACCATGGGTGGAATTGGGGTGAGGATGCTGGACTGGCTGGATCTGTGGGTGTTGGGGGTGGGGGTGGGGATGCCCAACTGTCAGGGCCTATGGGTGGGATCGGGGGAGGGCAGTTCTGCTGATGCAGCCTCGCCCCCCCACCCCAGGTGTGGATTGGATGAACAAGGTGATGTGGCGGTTCGTGCAAGGCAATGCGCAGGTAGCTGAGATCGACGCGCTCTGGGAGATCAGCAAGCAGATTGAGGGCCATACCATATGCGCCCTGGGCGATGGGGCCGCCTGGCCTGTGCAGGTAGCGGGCGGCTGGGCACCAGGGTGGCCTGGCAGAGGGAGGGGGTGTGGGTAGGTGGTGGGTGTGTGCATAAACTAGCCTGACACAAGGGCTGTGTGTGTGTGTGAGAGAGAGGCTCCTGCAGATGGGGGGGGGTACATCTGGGGGCTACTCTGCGTGTGGTGAGGGGTGGATGGCAGATGCAGGATGGGGAGAGGTGCTACCTTGTCAGCCCTGCACACTCATTCCTTGCTTGCAGGGGCTGATCCGTCACTTTCGCCCAGAGCTGGAGCAGCGGATGCGGCGTCATGAGGAGACCCAGGCTCGGCAAGCGTCCGCATGAGGGCTGGGTGCCCGGTGATGGAGGGGGCTGGATCCCGCCTCTCTGTGTGTGGTCAGCGCCCCTCCCCCATGACAGCAGGTGGGAGGGGCTGAGCACTTGATCCGCATGGGGGCAGCCCTCGGTGCCTCTGGGTGTTGATAGGTTTCTCTGGCATGTGCGGGGCGGGTGACTTACCTGTGTGTATATTGGGGTTCCTCTTGCATGAGGGGGAGACCCCCTGGCTGTGCTGTCTCCTCACCTGCCCACTGGGTGAGCTCCTCAATAAATGTGCTGTGGTGGCAGCTGGTATCTCCTTCCTGTGTGAATGCGTATCTGTGTAACGCTAGGGAGCAGCTGGGCATGGAGCCCCAGGCTGCTGTCCCTCGCAGGGGCCCCCCTCTCTTCCAGAAGAGGGGCGGGTTGGGTTCCATTACAGCTGTGGCGATCTGGCTTATTTTGGGAGGTGATCTGGTACCAGTTGAGCTCTGCTTGGGTCTAATTTGAAAGCCTGACCTGACACTTCCCCGAGCCTGAGCCAGTGCTGCTGCTGCCTCCGCGTCCTCAGGGCTTCCTGCCCTCAGGCCCCTGCGATCTGTCTGGGCCGCCTCTTGCCTGGGAACTTGGAGGTGCCGCGACTCGTTGGCATGCTCACTCTGCAGCACAGGCCGTGTGGCTGGGCAGCAGTGACTGGCAAGAGACTAGCAGGTGGCTGCTGCTGTGCCAACCCCAAGGGCAGCAGGTGGTCAGATCGGACTGGAGCCCACGGGGTTGGGCTGTTTTCTGACCTCACTTCACCCAAACTGGCCCCTATTGAACAGGTTGCGGGGGGGGGGGGTTGCGGAGCAGTGCTGTGGGAGTGGGGGAGAACATGGGCAGTGGGCGGCGAGGACTGGCCTCAGAGAGCCTGGCCAGGGCCCACATGTGGGTGGAAGAGTGGCCCTGTGGGAGGGGGCCACGCTGGGGCACCAGGGGTTCCTCCAGTCCCCGTTGCTGGCAGGGGGGGGGTAAAGGGGGGGGGCTGTTCATGAGTTCCTGTTGGTGTTTCCCACAGGGGCAGGAGCTGAGGCCCAGCAGGGGGCAGCACTTGGCCCTGGGCCACTGCCCCCCCCACCCCAGCACTGAGGTGGCACACTGAACTCAGGGAGGTTTGTTTATGCGTAGGCCCCACATGAAATACAGCAGGCTCCAGCATCACGGCTCACGCAGGTCTCACCAGTATCCCCCCTCCTGACACCATGTAACTCTTCTCCCCCGCAGCATTATCAGGGGCTGGGGATTCCCTCCTGGGGTCACCCCCTCAGCGCTGTCCCACGCTTCTGGGGCAGGCATGCCCAGCCTGCTCCTCTTGTTCTTTCTGCCCTTGAGGTGAGGGGACACCTCACCCAGACCAGCCAGCTGGCTCTCTCCATGCGGCGGGGTGGGGCAGTCCATAGCGCAGGTGGGCTGGGGGCTCAGCGGGGGCTGGGTGGGCGTGTTCTCCGGCGGTAGGCGCTGGGCGCCAGCAGCTCCAGCGTGAGGTCCGTGATGATGGCTGTCAGCCCCCACACCCGGTAGCGGCTGTTGAGGAAGATGGGCAGCGTGTGGCTGTAACGACCCTGGTGGCGGAAGTGGGTGTAACCGTGGTTCTGGGCCTGCAGCAGATGAGACAGAGGGATGGTGAAAACATCCTCGACCTGGGGGCGGAGAGAGACACAAACAGCATGTTGGTGTTGCGCTGCCCGGCAGGGTCCCCTTACCCCCGTGCCTGGCCCTCGGCCCCCGGGCTGGGCTAGGGAAGCAGCACACCCGAGTGCCCTACGGGGGGCTGTGTTCCATGGCCCCAGCACACAGCACCTCCTACAGTAGAGTAGGGCCCGGGAGAGGAGCAGCTGGGACCATGGCTGCTCCCTCCTTGCCAAGCCTCCCTCCCCACTAGGGGAGTGTATTCTCGAGCACAGATACTCCTGCAGCATGACAGCATCTTGCTGTTCCTCCCTCCCCACAGGAGCTGCAGGCTGGGCGGGGCTCATCCCCTGTCCCCCTGGGAGCTCCCCACTGGGCCATTCCCCTCTGGAGCTGATGGAGGCCTTTTCAGGGTGACCTCTAGGAACTGTGCTCAGCCCTCTGCTGCTCAGCTTTATGAGGGATGGCTGGTGGCAAAGCAGGCAGGCGGCACAAAGGCGACCTCTACCCTCTTAAAAGCCCCCGGTAGCGAGCCTCAGAGCCATATAGACGTGGCTTGTGCTGGAGTTTCAGAGCCCACCCCCCTGCCCCGGCTTCAGGCCTCGAACCCACACGCCTCCACGGCTGTTTTCAGAGCTCCAGCACAAGCCCAGGGCTGTAGAGCCGGGCTCGCTACCGGCTGCAAGTTTTAAAACGCAGCGTAGACATCCCCAAAGGTGGCAGGGATGCATCAGACCTGGCCCCTGGGTAAACCTGGCCCCTTCCGTCCTGCCTAGTGCCGGCTCCTGTGGCTGAGAATGGAGCCTGCAGGTCAGGCTGAAGGGTAGGGCTGTCCTTGGCAAGCTGGGACCCTGAGTAGCCCCCAGGGGTCCTGGTGGCTGAGAGGTGAATGCAGTCCTTGGTGTACAAGTGGAGACAGCGAGCAGGGGAGGGGGAGGGCCCACCACGGGTTACCGCATCCAGTGCGGGGATTGGCCTTGCCCAGAGAACACCATCTCACGGCTCTGTCCAGGAGGTGTCATGCATCCATGGGATCGGTGCTGCACCCCAACTTTGAGAGTTGCTTAGAGGAGCCCTTCAGTGTGCCAACCCCCCAAGGGGTCCCACTCTTCCTCTCAGGCCTCTGAGAGTGAGCCACTAGGTTCCATCCCTCCTGCTCCACCCCATGAGCTCTGCCCAGTGTATCCCACTGAGCCAGGCCCCTGCTCAGAGACTTGTACACTCTTCGGGGACTAATGCACCCCAGCCAGTGTTTGCAGTGACACCAGGCAGCCTTTCCCACACACAGCAGGGTTTATTAGTCAGCTGGAACCAGTCTGGGGAGGGTCTTAGGACAGCAGAGAGAAATAAAGGTTAAGACACTGTCCATCTGGCCAAGCCAGTGCCATCTACCAGCCAAGCTGCTTGGCCTCCATTTCAGGCTCCGTCTGTCCCATTCTCAGTCTCAGATGAGCATGCTGTCTCTCTCAAATGCCCTCTCCTATCCCTTTCTGGCCTCTCTGTCATCGGTTCTCAAGCTGGCCTAGGCTCTGCTTCCCTGCCGTGAGGTGGGGGGAACCTCCTTCCTCATGTCTCCTGGTTGCTATGTGTGCGTGTTCTCGTCACGGTGGCTTCCTATCATCTTTTTTGGCTTAGGCATCGCTATGGCTCGGTTTCAGCAGGTTCTAGCTAGTTCCTTGTTCGCTGCACCCCGCACAACAAAACGCCACCCACACCTCACGTCCCCTGTGCTGCCCCAGGAGCAAACGTAACTCTTCTTTCATAGCTTCCAAGGCCAGAAAGGGCCATTGCCGCCATCTGGTGTGACCTCCTGTCTAACCCAAGCCAGGGAACTGCCCCAAAACAATCCGTAGAGCAGAGCTTTTAGCAGAACATCCAGTCTTGATTTAAACATTGCCAGGGATGGAGAATCCACCCTGACCCTTGGTAAATTGGTCCAATGGTTAATTACTCTCGCTCTCAAACATTTACACCTTATTTCCAGTCTGAGTTTGTTTAACTTCAACTTCCAGCCATGGGATCCTGTTAGACCTTTCTCTGCTAGACTGAAGAGCCTATTATTAACTATTTGTTTCCCATGTACGTACTTATGGACTCCGATTGAGTTGCCCCTTAATCTTCTCTTTAAGATAAACAGACTGAGCACCTTGAGTCTCTCACTATAGGGCAGGTAATCATTTTCATAGATCTTCCCTGAACCCTCTCCAATGTATCCAAATCTTTCTTGAACTGTGGGCTCCAGGACTCGACACAGCAGTGGTCACACCAGCAGCAACTACAGGGGTAATGTAACCTCCCTTTCTCTACTCAAGATTAGTCAGCATCACATTAGCTCTTTTGGCCTCACCGTCACACTGGGAGCTCATGTTCAGCTAACTACCCATGACTCCCAAAATCTTTTTCAGAGTCACTGCTTCTGAGGATACAGTCCCGTAATACGACCTACCTTTTTTGTCCCTAGATGTATACATTTACCCATATTCAAATACATAGTTTGCTTGTGCCCAGTTTCCCCAGTGTTCCAGATCACGTGATATCTGTGCTCCTGTCCTCTTCATTATTTACCACTCCCTGACTTTTGTGTCATCTTCAAACTTTATCAGTGACGATTCTGTGTTTTCTTCCAGGTCACTGACAAAAATGTTAAATAGTGCAGGGCCAAGGACCAATTCCCCTGGGACCTCGCTGGAAACGCACCTTCTCAATGCAATTTCCCATTTAAAATTTTCCACCACTGGGTGGCACTGCAAAGTATGTGGGGGAGGAACTGAGGCACACATAGCATTCATAGACCCACTACAAACAAATCCCACAGTCACAGAAGACGAAGAGGTGACTGAGTCTGGTGCATAAGGATCGCCAAAGGAGAGCATTTCTGAGAGCAGGTGACTCTAACTTCAGACACAGGGCTGGGATCAGACTGGAAATAAGGCACAAATGGCTAATAGGGAGAGAAAATAATGCTTGGAACAAGGTGCCCAGGCAGAGCGGATTCCCTATCATTCTTCCTTGAACTCTCAGGCCACGTCTACGCTAAGGGTGCTTGAAGCGAAGACGCTTCCTACAAGGATGGAAGGGATTTTTCCATCGCTGCAGGAACTGCACCTCTCTGAGAAGCAGCAGCTAGGTCCTCCGAAGCGTTCTTCTGTCGACCTAGCCCTCTCCGCTCCAGGGGCTAGGCTGGTGCAGCTATAGTGCTCGGGGCGGGTGGAGAATTCTTCACACCCCAGAGAGCCGTAGCTGGCTCACCCTAACATTTAAGTGTAGACCAGCAGGCCTCAGGGTCTCTTTGCAGGAGATGGGCTCTCCCCCAAGCCAGGACATTACTGCCCGAGTGGGTTGCTAGGTGGGGGGCTCCAGTTGCTGCAGGAGGGGAGCTGCTGAGCAGGGCAGGGGAGGGATCCCCCAGCAAGGGGCACTGGGGTGGTCTTGGGTTACTGGATTGGGGCAGAAACTCAGCCAGGGTGATTGGGAAGGTCCACTCTGGCCAGACCATGAGTCACTCCAGGTAGGGGGAGCCTGATGCGGGCAGCCAGGTCCATGGTGACACTGGTCCCAGCTGCCCATAGGCCAGGGGCTCTGCTGATCTCCCTCCCTGCAGGAGGCCAGCACGCTAACCAGGCTGGGGTGCCACCCTCTGGCCAGGGACCCAAAGGATGTGGGGGGCCCTGCACATGCTAAGGGCAGCCGCAAACAGCACAGCCATGGCGGGGTGGGGAATGCGTGGGGCTCACCTCTTGTGGGTTGGGGCTCAGACGCACACACTCCAAGGGGCCCAGATGTGCCAGGACGGGAGCTACAGTCAGTCCCCTCTGGAAGGAAACCAGAGTGAGACCTCACTGACACTGGCTTCCCTAGGAACCTCTCCCCATCCCAGGACCCACCTTTGCCTCACAGAGGTATCCCCTGCCCACAGGACCCACCTCCACCTTGTAGCACCGCCCCCCCGCAATCCTCCCTAAGAGGCCCCTTGGCCTCACAACACTGCTGCAACAGAACCCACCCCTATTGGGAGAGCCCCCATGGACCCTCCACGTTGCAGTGCCACCCTCCTCCTCAGAGAGACCCCCCCCATGGACCCTCCTCCTGACAGCACTGTCCCCCAGAATCTCCCTCTCCTCAGAGAGGGCCCCCTCCGATAGCCTCTCTGCCTCACCACCCCCACACCATGGGACACACCCTGCCTCAGAGGGATCCTCCCTGCCAGCCTTCCACCTTAGGATCTCCCTCCTCTGAGACCCCCCCATGGCCCACTACCTCACAGCGCCCCCACCCCAGGACACATCCCGCCTCAGAGAGAGAGACCCCCAATGGGACATCCCCACCTTACAGTGCACCGCCCCCACATAGGACCCTTCCCTGTCACACAGTACACACCCCCCAAAAGACCCCTTCAACAGGACCCTCCTGCCTCACAGCACCTCCCCTCACATTGCCACGCGCAGTGGACCCCAGCCTCAAGAGGATCCCAACTCACATGGCTGCCCCCCATGGGACCCTGCTCCAGAGCAACACCCCACCCTTCATGCTGCTCCTCCCACATGATCCCACCCCAGAAAAATCCGCCCTGCCCCAAAGTGATCCCCCCCACCCCAGGACTCTGCCCCAGAGAGACCCCCCACCCTTCCCTCACACTACCCTACCCCAGAGAGATCCTCCCGCCCTTCTCTCACACTGCCCTGCCCCAGAGATTCCCTAACACTGCTAGGGGAGTGGAATGGTGTTACCCCAGTGGGTAGGGGTCTCATGACCCCCCAGACGCTCTCAGCCCCCAAGTGCAGGCCCAGCTCTTCCTGAGTCTCCCTCAGTGCTGTGGCAATCACATCCTGGTCGGAGCTGTCGCGTTTGCCGCCCGGGAAACTGCAACAAGAAAACCAGAGTCTCCTTAGAGGGGAGGCAAGACCCATTGCCTCAGGCGCTGTGGCAGGCAGAAGGGGCATCTTCCACCCTGGCACCAGATGCTCAGGAACTGGCCAAAGGGGCATAGACTTAATACAGGACCACAGAGAAGAGCTTCCATTAACTATTGAAACAACAGAGGGGTGGAGGGGCAGCAGCAGAGCTGTGCGTGAGGAGAGCCCAGGGCTGGGATAGCAGGGGACTGTGAGGTGGGACTGAGTTGCACTGGGAGGTGGGGAGCCCTGGGCTGAGATAATGGGGCTGTGGGTCAGGATTGAGGGGCACCGGCAGAGCTGTGTGGGGGTAGCTCTGGGCTGAGATAACAGGGGGGTGTAGGCTGGGATTCAGGGGCACCGGTAGGGTTGTAGAGGGGGGTGGGAGGGAGCCCAAGGCTGTGATAGCAGGAGGTGCAGGCTGGGATTGAGGGGCACCGGCAGAGCTGTGGAGGGGTGCGGGGAGCCCAGGGCTGGGATAGCCGGGGCTGTGGGTTGGGATTGAGGGGCACCAGCAGAGCTGTGGGAGGGGGGTAGCCCAAAGCTGGGATAGCAGGGGGTGCAGGCTGGGATTGAGGGGCACCGGCAGAGCTGTGGGAGGGGGGTAGCCCAAAGCTGGGATAGCAGGGGGTGCAGGCTGGGATTGAGGTGCACCAGCAGAGCTGTGGGAGGGGGGTAGTCCAAAGGTGGGATAGCAGGGGGTGCAGGCTGGGATTGAGGGGCACCGGCAGAGCTGTGGGAGGGGGGTAGTCCAAAGGTGGGATAGCAGGGGGTGCAGGCTGGGATTGAGGGGCACCGGCAGAGCTGTGGGAGGGGGGTAGCCCAAAGGTGGGATAGCAGGGGGTGCAGGCTGGGATTGAGGGGCACCGGCAGAGCTGTGGGAGGGGGGTAGCCCAAAGCTGGGATAGCAGGGGGTGCAGGCTGGGATTGAGGGGCACCGGCAGAGCTGTGGGAGGGGGGTAGCCCAAAGCTGGGATAGCAGGGGGTGCAGGCTGGGATTGAGGGGCACCGGCAGAGCTGTGGGAGGGGGGTAGCCCAAAGCTGGGATAGCAGGGGGTGCAGGCTGGGATTGAGGGGCACCGGCAGAGCTGTGGGAGGGGGGTAGCCCAAAGCTGGGATAGCAGGGGGTGCAGGCTGGGATTGAGGGGCACCGGCAGAGCTGTGGGCGCAGGGAAGGTAGGCTTGGGGAGCAGGGCTGCAGGGCACTCAGTGCGTCGAGGGCCGTGGTACCTGACATCTCCCTTGTGCTGGCCCGTCAGCGTGCTGGAGCGCAGCGTGTACAGCAGTGCCGGGTACCCGCCCACAGAACACAGCGTCACCAGGACAGCCGCTGCCACCGCCTCCTGCCGGTAGCGTCTGGTGGAGGCCTCCAGCAGCCCTCGGCACCGCTGCTCATTCTCCCGGGACAGGTACTCCCCTGCAGAGCCGCCTGCCCTCCTGGCACCAAGTGTGGGGCGGGCACCCAGGCGGAGGTGGTGCAGGGCAGGGAACATCACACCCTGCGGAGAGAGCGAGAGGACAGCACAACTGAGGCCAGCTGCCCTTCACCGAGCCACGGCCATGTCAGCTCGCAGGGCAGAACTCACTGGGTGGAGCAAGGGGGCTGGAGGCCAGAGGCTCCATCTCGGTGGCAGTGAGGCTGGGTGGCCTGCCCTGAAGGAAGAGTGGGACTCCCTGGAGGCCTGGTGCACTGAAGGGTTCCAAGCACTGTTTAAAAACTGGGGCCTAGCACCGATCCTGTGGATCTGTGGCAAATGAGTTCAAGTACTGTGGAGCCTGGAGTGGGTAGGTGGCTGGACAGTGGGTTCCAACACTCACAGGGGGGTGCCAGATAGCAGGTCTGTGCTCTGGGTGCGTGCCTAGGGACCCTGAGATTGGGCAGTAGCTGGACTCTGTTCAGGCTCCAGGTGTTTGAAATACCCCAGAGATCCAGAGCACAAAGGCTTGGATTCCATCTCACAGCAGCCCTAGCAGAACCCTTCCACCACCATGCCCACTCACCCATCCCCTTCACCACCATGCACCTCTACCCTCATCCCCACCCACCATGCTTCCACTCACCCACTGCCATGCCACCCCCCACTGCTATACCCATCCACCACTCACCCATCCCCTCCACCACCATGCACCTCTACCCTCATCCCCACCCACCATGCTTCCACTCACCCACTGCCATGCCACCCCCCACTGCTACACCCATCCACCACTCACCCATCCCCTCCACCACCACACTATGCCACCCCTACGAACACCCACCCCTCCACCCACTCATCCCTATGCACTCTCACCCATCTCTCCTCCCATCACTGCTATGTGCAGTCACCCATCCCTTCCTTCCCTTTTATGATGAGATTACTGGTTCTGTGGATGAAGGGAAAGCAGTGGATGTATTGTTTCTTGACTTTAGCAAAGCTTTTGACACGGTCTCCCACAGTATTCTTGTCAGCAAGTTAAGGAAGTATGGGCTGGATGAAAGCACTATAAGGTGGGTAGAAAGCTGGCTAGATTGTCAGGCTCAACGGGTAGTGATCAATGGCTCCATGTCTAGTTGGCAGCCGGTATCAAGTGGAATGCCCCAAGGGTCGGTCCTGGGGCCGGTTTTGTTCAATATCTTCATAAATGATCTGGAGGATGGTGTGGATTGCACTCTCAGCAAATTTGCGGATGATACTAAACTGGGAGGAGTGGTAGATACGTTTGAGGGGAGGGATAGGATACAGAAGGACCTAGACAAATTGGAGGATTGGGCCAAAAGAAATCTGATGAGGTTCAATAAGGATAAGTGCAGGGTCCTGCACTTAGGACGGAAGAACCCAATGCACAGCTACAGACTAGGGACCGAATGGCTAGGCAGCAGTTCTGCGGAAAAGGACCTAGGGGTGACAGTGGACGAGAAGCTGGATATGAGTCAGCAGTGTGCCCTTGTTGCCAAAAAGGCCAATGGCATTTTGGGATGTATAAGTAGGGGCATAGCGAGCAGATCGAGGGACGTGATCGTTGCCTCACCAATGTCAAATAGAGGGGCTCATCTGGAGTACTGTGTCCAGTTTTGGGCCCCACACTTCAAGAAGGATGTGGATAAATTGGAGAGAGTCCAGCGAAGGGCAACAAAAATGATTAGGGGACTGGAACACATGAGTTATGAGGAGAGGCTGAGGGAGCTGGGATTGTTTAGCCTGCAGAAGAGAAGAATGAGGGGGGATTTGATAGCTGCTTTCAACTACCTGAAAGGGGGTTCCAAAGAGGATGGCTCTAGACTGTTCTCAATGGTAGCAGATGACAGAACGAGGAGTAATGGTCTCAAGTTGCAGTGGGGGAGGTTTAGATTGGATATTAGGAAAAACTTTTTCACTAAGAGGGTGGTGAAACACTGGAATGCGTTACCTAGGGAGGTGGTAGAATCTCCTTCCTTAGAGGTTTTTAAGGTCAGGCTTGACAAAGCCCTGGCTGGGATGATTTAACTGGGAATTGGTCCTGCTTCGAGCAGGGGGTTGGACTAGATGACCTTCTGGGGTCCCTTCCAACCCTGATATTCTATGATTCTATGATTCCTGCAGGGATGGCATGGTATTTACCAGAGGTGGGTTTTTTACCAGGTAAAATCATGGTTTTTACTACCCTGGGAAAAACTAGTTAGTCCCAATTTAAGGCATTTTAAAAACGGTTTCAGTAATGCACACCACTTTAGTTACATATTGAAAATGCGGTTCCATAAGGCAGTAGATTCAGTGATTAATTTAGGGTTGTACAAATAAAAAGTAAAACTGCACAGGGCATAATACGAATATATGTAATTAGGAACGTCGGAATGCCTGTGTCCAATTTGGTTTGGTATTTTCCTCAAGGAAATCATACGGGTCATGACTCATTTTCAATATTATACAAATATCAAAACCATCTGAGGATATGAAAATGACAGCAATGCAGAGGTGCAAGCTTGATGCATTACGCAATCAGAAGCATGCAGCATTGCAGGCGACCAGCCTGGGTCCATCTGGCCATGCAGCATTCTGCAGCAGTAGACCAACTTTGATGCAGCGGATAGACCGAGCCTATTCCTCAGTTATGAATGGATGTATCCAAAGTTTAAAAGATTCGTTCTTTGCTTGCTGCACTTGCTGGGCACTGATGCAATTGCATCACCAGTTCTATGAAGTTAGATGGACTATCAGCATCCTTCAGATTTTCCCATCCTTTTTCTTCACAGTGGATGAAAAAAGATTTCTTTCTGCTTTAAATGCAAGTAAATATTGCGCAACATTCAGATTTTTGCCAAGCACCCACTGCTTTGCAATATATTCTTGTTCAGCTGACGGTTTCCTTCCTGTTTTCCTGAGAAGGAGGTTGATCAACATGTGTACAGGAGTAATTGCCTCAGGATGTCTCTTTTGTACTTTTGCTTTATGTGGTGCAAGATCTTCATTTATCTGCAGATCCAACCATACTTCACATGTAACAGCAACTGTTGATGTGTGTCCCTTTGGAGTGTGTCAAGTGCCACCGCAACTGGTTTCAATTGAGTGATCAAGTTCTTTGCTTCTTGGTAAATTCCTTGAGTATTAATTATACTGATCGCTCTATCTTCAAATTCTGCCTCATGAGTTCTCACAATCCTGAGATAATGTGGCCGATTTTTAACTTATGTTTCCAGGCATGTTATTTGATTGTTCCATCGTGTCATTGGGGATTCGGCATTCTTTGAACCAAGCTCCAGGCTGACAGCGATTTACAAAAATATTCTGGCAATCTACGTTTCATCAAAGCACTTACTGTACGTTCTTGTCCAAGAAGATTGAGTCAATATGATGCACATCCATCGTCTTCCAAATCAATCATACTTTCCATCTTTTTCTTATTTTCTATCATGTTGCTCTTCACAATGCAACTGTACAATTCATTTGCTAATGCCTTGGCTTCTCTTGCCAGTGTAGCATAGTACTGTCCAGGCTTCTTATTACATACCATATCAACCACTGACGCATGAAGCAGTCTTCCCTATTTGCACACAGTGAGCAATCCACACAGTTATGCCAGCCGTAACTGTTTTTCCATGTAATTTGTTGCATGCTTCCACCCCTCAAGCCATCAGTAACTGCATTTCACTGTTCACCTGGTACCTGCTTTTGACTGGGTGCTCGGTAGCCTGGCCGTAGGCAGCTGATCATTGCTTGAAAAGTTGGATGCTCAATAACAGAAAAGGGAATATTACTGCTACAAAAAAAATTAGCAATTTTCCAGTCTCTCTTTTGTTTCAGTTCTGGAGTTTGTTTTTGTAATTGAAAACAACATGACACTTCCTGCTCGTTGTCTTTGGCTGACCTGGATCCAGCTTCCTTCTGAAGTACTTGGCAATGGCAATGCAGTAATATTAGTACCTTCACCCTCAGAGTCTGAGTCTAACGCTCACAGATGTTTAGCCAAAGTCAGTCGGTTCTGGGAGTCTCCTTCTCTCACTGCATTCAGCGAAAAGGTTCCCCGCCTGAGATCTCAGTCGTACCACTCGCTTGTTCTTTGCAATTTCTGTAGCACTGCCTCTCTTCGCCACCTCCGCAAACTCTCTCACAATAGCCATGACTTGGGTCGAGTGGTTTTTCCACCTTTCGCTCATGCTGAAATATTTGGACTTGGAGTCACCGTGCGCGCTGAGTCCAGCGGCCTCGCTCCAGCCACCCTGGCCAAGGGACAGAGGCCCGGGGTGGGCAGCTCCCGACCAACAGGAGCCAACAGGCTTCCGCAGCTGCGAGTCCTGTGATGAATTTGCAGAAGGCACATAGGGAATTCTCCACACCCAGCACGGTAGGACAGGCCCAGGTCCCTTTCTGTTGGAGGGAGCCAAGGCAACAGTGTATACAGCCCATGCACCCCCCGCCCCATGCATCCCGCTCCACCTCTCTGCACCCCCCGCCCCATGCATCCCGCTCCATCTCTCTGCACCCCCCGCCCCATGCATCCCCCTCCACCTCTCTGCACCCCCTCCCCATGCACCCCCTGCACCCCCCACCCCATGCATCCCCCTCCATCTCTCTGCACCCCCGTAACCCCCTGCACCCCCGGCCCCAACTCCCAGGGGCTCGCGCGGCCGTGTCTGGCCCCACGTGCTCTGGGGTGTCCCTGGCCGCAGGGCCGAGTCTCACCAGGCAGCTCCTCGGACACCGCGGGGTCAAAGCGCCCGCGTTGCCCTCAACAAAGATGGCCCCTGAGCCAGCTTCCCCGACCATTAACAGACCTCCCCCGGCGACTTCCGCCCCAGAAAAACATGGCGGCAGAAGCCCCCGCCTCCCGCCGCTAACAGCCAATCAGATGACGGGAGGGCGAGCTGCGGAGAAGACACGCCCCCTTTCTGGCCCCGCCCTCTGGGCTTGGATGTGGGGAGGGAGCTTGGGGGCAGTGACCGAGCCCTGAAGCACCTGACTACTTAGAGCCCCGCCCCTTTCCAGAGGGGACCCCCCGCCCACCAGCCTCTGGGAATCCCACCCCCAAACCCCTCTCCACAACCCCCCCCAGAGTCCCCAGCCCTGCTGCCTGCCCTCTGGGAATCCCACCCCCAAACCACTCCCCACAACCCCCCCAGAGCCGCCAGCCCTGCTGCCTGCCCTCTGGGAATCCCACCCCCAAACCCCTCTCCACAACCCCCCCCAGAGTCCCCAGTCCTGCTGCCTGCCCTCTGGGAATCCCACCCCCAAACCCCTCCCCACAACCCCCCCAGAGCCCCCAGCCCTGCTGCCTGCCCTCTGGGAATCACACCCCCAAATCTCTCCCCACCACCCCCCAGAGCCTCCTCACTCCCCCCCCCCAGCCTGCCGTCTGGGAATCCCACCCCAAACCTCTCCCCACAACACCCCAGAGCCTCCTCACCCCCCCCCCCAGCCTGCCGTCTGGGAATCCCACCCCAAACCTCTCCCCACAACCCCCCCAGAGCCCCCAGCTCTGCTGCCTGCCCTCTGGGAATCCCACCCCCAAACCCCTCCCCACAACCCCCAGCCCTGCTGCCTGCCCTCTGGGAATCCCACCCCCAAACCTCTCCCCACAACCCCCCCAGAGCCCCCTCACCCCCCCGCCTGCCCTCTGGGAATCCTACCCCCAAACCCCTCCTCACAACCCCCCCAGAGCCCCCAGCCCTGCTGCCTGCCCTCTGGGAATCCTACCCCCAAACCCCTCCCCACAACCCCCCCAGAGCCGCCAGCCCAGCTGCCTGCCCTCTGGGAATCCCACCCCAAACCTCTCCCCTCACCCCCCAGCCTGCCCTCTGGGAATCCCACCCCCAAACTCCTCTCCACAACCCCCCAGAGCCTCCTCACCCCCCCAGCCTGCCCTCTGGGAATCCCACCCCAAACCTCTCCCCACAACCCCCCCAGAGCTCCCTCACCCCCCAGCCTGCCCTCTGGGAATCCCACCCCCAAACCCCTCCCCACCACCCCCCAGAGCCCCCTCAGCCCCCAGCCTGCCCTCTGGGACTCCCACCCCCAAACCCCTCCCCACAACCCCCCCAGAGCCGCCAGCCCAGCTGCCTGCCCTCTGGGAATCCCACCCCAAACCTCTCCCCACAACCCCCCAGAGCCCCCTCAGCCCCCAGCCTGCCCTCTGGGAATCCTACCCCCAAACCCCTCCTCACAACCCCCCCAGAGCCCCCAGCCCTGCTGCCTGCCCTCTGGGAATCCTACCCCCAAACCCCTCCCCACAACCCCCCCAGAGCCGCCAGCCCAGCTGCCTGCCCTCTGGGAATCCCACCCCAAACCTCTCCCCACAACCCCCCAGAGCCCCCTCAGCCCCCAGCCTGCCCTCTGGGACTCCCACCCCCAAACCTCTCCCCACAACCCCCCCAGAGCCCCCAGCTCTGCTGCCTGCCCTCTGGGAATCCCACCCCCAAACCCCTCCCCACAACCCCCAGCCCTGCTGCCTGCCCTCTGGGAATCCCACCCCCAAACCTCTCCCCACAACCCCCCCAGAGCCCCCTCACCCCCCCGCCTGCCCTCTGGGAATCCTACCCCCAAACCCCTCCTCACAACCCCCCCAGAGCCCCCAGCCCTGCTGCCTGCCCTCTGGGAATCCTACCCCCAAACCCCTCCCCACAACCCCCCCAGAGCCGCCAGCCCAGCTGCCTGCCCTCTGGGAATCCCACCCCAAACCTCTCCCCTCACCCCCCAGCCTGCCCTCTGGGAATCCCACCCCCAAACTCCTCTCCACAACCCTCCAGAGCCTCCTCACCCCCCCAGCCTGCCCTCTGGGAATCCCACCCCAAACCTCTCCCCACAACCCCCCCAGAGCCCCCTCACCCCCCAGCCTGCCCTCTGGGAATCCCACCCCCAAACCCCTCCCCACCACCCCCCAGAGCCTCCTCACCGCCTGCCCTCTGGGAATCCCACCCCAAACCTCTCCCCACAACCCCCCAGAGCCCCCTCAGCCCCCAGCCTGCCCTCTGGGACTCCCACCCCCAAACCCCTCCCCACAAGCCCCCCAGAGACCCCCCAGCCCTGCTGCTTGCCCTCTGGGAATCCCACCCCAAACCCCTTCCTACAACCCCCCCAGAGCCCCCTCACCCCCCCCCCCAGCCTGCCCTCTGGGAATTCCACCCGCAAAACTCTCCCCACAAACCCCCCCAGAGCGTCCCCCCCCCCGCCTGCCTCTGGGAATCCTACCCCCAAACCTTTCCCCACAAACCCCCTAGAGTCCCCTCAGCCCTGCTGCCTGGCCTCCGGGAATCCCACCCCCAAACCTCTCCCCACAACCCCCTCAGAGCCCCCTCACTCCCCCAACCCTGCTGCTTGGCCTCTGGGAATCCCATCTCCAAACCCCTCCCCAGAGCCCTCTCACTTCCCCCCAGCCCTGCTGCCTGGCCTCTGGAAATCCCTCCCCACAAACCCTCCAGAGCCCCCTCACCCCCCATCCCTACCGCTTGGCCTCTGGGAATCCCAATCCCCCCCCCCCCCTCCCCCCAGAACCCTGCTGCCTGCCCTCTGGGAATCCCATCCTGGGAGTCCCCCTGTGAACTGTTCTTTCAGGAGCCCCACCTTGTAGAAACCCCACCCCTTCCTGATCAGGCCCTGCAGCTCTCAAGCCTGTGCCAGCCACTGCAAGGCCCAGCATGGAAATGGTAGCTGATCCCCCACAGACAGGGCCTGCTCCCACTGACTCAGCAGGTGCAGCTGACTAGCCACAAACCCTCTGGGCATATGGCATCCTGCTCCTGCCAAATCCCTCCTCTGACCAGCTGCTGCTGGGCTCAGCAGACCCCTGAGAACAAGTTCCTGCCTTCTGGACTGGTTCCTGCTCCTTGTCCCTGCTTCCTCACCCTAACTCCAGTTACTGACAGTCTGGGACTTTTGGCATGACTCCTGACTATGACCCTGACTCTACTCTGGGCTCCAGCCCCTAGGTCAGGCTGCTGATATGATGGGCCCTGACACTCCCTTTTTTTTTTTTTTTGCTTTTTTTGCCTGTTTTCACTAACAAGGTCAGCTCCCAGACTGCTGCGCTGGGCATCACAAAATGCGGAAGAGATGGCCAGCCCTCTGTGGAGATAGAGGTGGTTAGGGACTATTTAGAAAAGCTGGACGTGCACAAGTCCATGGGGCCGGACGAGTTGCATCCGAGAGTGCTGAAGGAATTGGCGGCTGTGATTGCAGAGCCACTGGCCATTATCTTTGAAAACTCGTGGCGAACCGGGGAAGTCCCGGATGACTGGAAAAAGGCTAATGTAGTGCCAATCTTTAAAAAAGGGAAGAAGGAAGATCCTGGGAACTACAGGCCAGTCAGCCTCACCTCAGTCCCTGGAAAAATCATGGAGCAGGTCCTCAAAGAATCAATCCTGAAGCACTTGCATGAGAGGAAAGTGATCAGGAACAGCCAGCATGGATTCACCAAGGGAAGGTCATGCCTGACTAATCTAATCGCCTTTTATGATGAGATTACTGGTTCTGTGGATGAAGGGAAAGCAGTGGATGTATTGTTTCTTGACTTTAGCAAAGCTTTTGACACGGTCTCCCATAGTATTCTTGTCAGCAAGTTAAGGAAGTATGGGCTGGATGAATGCACTATAAGGTGGGTAGAAAGCTGGCTAAATTGTCGGGCTCAACGGGTAGTGATCAATGGCTCCATGTCTAGTTGGCAGCCGGTATCAAGTGGAGTGCCCCAAGGGTCGGTCCTGGGGCCGGTTTTATTCAATATCTTCATAAATGATCTGGAGGATGGTGTGGATTGCACTCTCAGCAAATTTGCGGATGATACTAAACTGGGAGGAGTGGTAGATACGCTGGAGGGGAGGGATAGGATACAGAAGGACCTAGACCAATTGGAAGATTGGGCCAAAAGGAATCTGATGAGGTTCAATAAGGATAAGTGCAGGGTCCTGCACTTAGGACGGAAGAACCCAATGCACAGCTACAGACTAGGGACCGAATGGCTAGGCAGCAGTTCTGCGGAAAAGGACCTAGGGGTGACAGTGGACGAGAAGCTGGATATGAGTCAGCAGTGTGCCCTTGTTGCCAAGAAGGCCAATGGCATTTTGGGATGTATAAGTAGGGGCATAGCGAGCAGATCGAGGGACGTGATCGTTCCCCTCTATTCGACATTGGTGAGGCCTCATCTGGAGTACTGTGTCCAGTTTTGGGCCCCACACTTCAAGAAGGATGTGGATAAATTGGAGAGAGTCCAGCAAAGGGCAACAAAAATGATTAGGGGACTGGAACACATGAGTTATGAGGAGAGGCTGAGGGAGCTGGGATTGTTTAGCCTGCAGAAGAGAAGAATGAGGGGGGATTTGATAGCTGCTTTCAACTACCTGAAAGGGGGTTCCAAAGAGGATGGCTCTAGACTGTTCTCAATGGTAGCAGATGACAGAACGAGGAGTAATGGTCTCAAGTTGCAGTGGGGGAGGTTTAGATTGGATATTAGGAAAAACTTTTTCACTAAGAGGGTGGTGAAACACTGGAATGCGTTACCTAGGGAGGTGGTAGAATCTCCTTCCTTAGAGGTTTTTAAGGTCAGGCTTGACAAAGCCCTGGCTGGGATGATTTAACTGGGAATTGGTCCTGCTTTGAGCAGGGGGTTGGACTAGATGACCTTCTGGGGTCCCTTCCAACCCTGATATTCTATGATTCTATGATTCCCCCAAGAACCCTGCTGTAGCAGTTCTTGGGGTATCCAGGAGTCTGAGTCATACTGTTACCCCCCACCCCCCGGCTGAGAGGGAGTCTTGCCTGTGATAGGTGGGTGTTAGCCCCCTAACACCACCAGCCTTTCAGGCACTCAAGCCCTCCCCTCTGGGCTATGCCAGCTGCCCTTTCGGTGGAGAAGCACATGGTGATCGCTGTGTGGAAGCTGGCAACTCCAGACTGCTACCGGTTGGTCACGAATCAGTTTAGAGTTGGGAAATTGACCACCTGGGCTGCGGTATTACAAGTGTGTAGGGCCATTAATTACATCCTGCTACGAAGGACTGTGACTCTTGGCAATGTGCATGAAATATTGGATGGCTTTGCAGAAGGTCTAGGTAATATTTGCAAAAAGAAAAGGAGGACATGTGGCACCTTAGAGACTAACCAATTTATTAGTCTCTAAGGTGCCACACGTCCTCCTTTTCTTTTTGCGAGTACAGACGAACACGGCTGCTACTCTGAAACCTAGATAATATTTAGTCCTGCCATGAGTGCAGGGGACGGGACTAGATCACCTCTTGAGTTCGCTTCCAGGCCTATTATTCTATGATTTTATGAAATGGGATTCCCTAACTATGGCGGGGTGATAGGTGGCAGGCAAATTCAGTTTTGGCCCACAGACCATCTTGCGATGGAGTACATCAACAGAAAGGGGTACTTCTCTATGGTATTGCAGGCACTTGTAGCTCACTGCGAGCATTTCACGGACATCAGTGCAGTGTGGTTTGGGAAGGTGCATGATACACACATCTTCAGGAACACTGGCCTGTACCGAAAGCTCCAAGCATAGAATCCTAGAATCCTAGAATATCAGGGTTGGAAGGGACCCCAGAAGGTCATCTAGTCCAACCCCCTGCTCGAAGCAGGACCAATTCCCAGTTAGATCATCCCAGCCAGGGCTTTGTCAAGCCAGGCCTTAAAAACCTCTAAGGAAGGAGATTCTACCACCTCCCTAGGTAACGCATTCCAGTGTTTCACCACCCTCCTAGTGAAAAAGTTTTTCCTAATATCCAATCTAAACCTCCCCCACTGCAACTTGAGGAGAAGCAGGGCCTTTCTTTCCAGACCAGAAGAGTCCAGCGGGGAATATTGAAATGCCCATAGTGATCCTGGGAGACCCAGTGTATCCCTTGCTCCCATGCTTCATGAAGCCTTACATGGGAAACCTGGACAGCAGCAAGGATAGCTTCAACAATACGTTGAGCAGGTCCAGACTGACTGTAGAATGTGCCTTTGGCACATTAAAAGCACACTAGTGCTGCCTTTATGACAGGTTAGACCTAAATGAAGAAAATATTCCTGTGGTCATACTAGCCTGCTGCATGCTCCACAATGTTTGCAAAGTGGACTGGGAGATATAAACAGCAGCTAAAAGAGGTAAAATCTGAACAGCTAGACTCATTGGTGTTAGTTCAGGGAAGTGGCTACTGGGCTATAAGGGCGGTCAATTTATGCCTTATTGCATGTGGTGGCGTAGTGTTTTATTGAAATCGCCTCTCCAGAGTAATCACATGCTCCAAGGTAACCACAACCCAGCATGGATTATTTTTTCGTGTGTGTGTGTATGTGCGTCTGTGGAGAAGGACAGGCACAGGATTTTTCAATGTGTGTGTGATGCTGGCTGTGTATCCCTGATTTGGGGGAAAGTTGCCAAGTGCAGATTCCAGAGCAGTTTCAGTTTCTCCGAAAGGGGCTCTGGAAAAGACATGTGAGACAAGCCACTGAAGAAACTGCCCAAAGGGGCAGAGGAGGGAATGTTTCTTAGGTTCCCTGCAAAACTCCATTTCTCACTGCTTGGGCTCTGCGAGCCAGTCCGTGCCATTCCTGAAACTTGTACGCTAGAAGCTTGAACCTGAAATCTGCAACACGACCTGACGGACAGCTCCAGATACTGCCTCTGTGTACTGCTCCACTTAGCATCCTGCCTGGTTAGGGGTGTGTATATGGGCCTTGGCTCCACCCCCTTATTGACATAACCCGCCCATGGGCGGGGCTCGCCCTATACATAAATGGCCCTTCCAGCAGTGGCATGGCTTGATCCAAACAATCCCAGGTGCAGGTGAATTTATAATCTAGTGGAGGTGCTGGGCCCGGGCCCATGACCAGGGAAGACTTGGAGGATGCCCCCAGCTATGCCCCAGAGTTGCTGAGATGCAGTGGTTCAGACCCCCCAGTTTCCTCCCATTTACTAGTCTCCCTGGGCTGCTCCCCATAGACCGTCAGCCCCTGCTCAGAGCCCCCTCACCTCTCTCTGTGCCCCCCCCCAGGTGTAATGTAGCCACTTGCGCGAAACCCTTTTCCCTCCCTGCACTCCTGATCGCCTGCTGCCCCTCTCTCCCTCCACGTGCCCACAGCTCCAGCTGGTGGTAAGAGCCTGTATCTGGCACTGTGCTGTGTTCTCGCTCCCATCCCGCTGCCTGGAAGTTGGTTGAGGGGGATGACAGCTGGATCCTTGAGCTGCTCGGCGTGGAGGCCTGGGGGACCCTGATGGGTGCCCATGCAGGTGAGGAATGGGTTAAAGCAAGGGAGGTCCCCCAGGATTTGCTGATCATGCTGTGAGATGGGGAGGCAGAGCTGGTGCCCTATCCACAGGGGCTGCTGTCCAGTGGGAGTGGTGTCTGGCGTGTGGGACTGGGACTCAGGACCCCTGGGTTCTGTTATTGGCTCCACCCCTGCAAAACAGGGGAAATAATCCCTTGTCTCTGTAACCCGCAAGGAGATGACCTAGATTCCTGGGGCTCTGTCTGCTGGCAGCTCAGGGAGAGGCACACTGTCCCTGGTAGGGAGGGGGAGCTAAGGCAGACTCAGAGTCTGCCTGGCAACCACTAGGGAGTGCGATGCCCTTCCCAGGGAGCTCAGGAAAGCAGAGAAGCCATTTTTTGAGGCAGTCTGGAGCCAGCTAGCCAGGGCAAGGGCAGGACTGGCTGTGTGGGGAGCTGGTGAGTCCCAGGCCTGCATGCAGGGTTCCCCCTGAGAACTGGCCTCTGGGGACCTGACAGCCAGAGCCCGCAGCTGGGCTTTTCCCTCTCCACTGATGACTCCCAGTTTGTAGAGTTTTGCTGGGAAGCTTCCCCAGCCAGGCTGAGTTCCCCCTCCAGCTCCATAGGTGAGACCAGTCACCACATGGTCAGCTCTGCTCTGGCTGCTGGTCCAGGGCTGCTGCCCGCTGTGAGTGTCTGGACGCTGGGCTAGGAGATGACCGTTTGGATTTTAGTGTACTTGTGTAATCTGCACCTTGGCCCCTGCACCACTTTGTGGGGAGGGGAAATCCTGGGACCAGAAGCAGTCTGACTCCTGCCTGAAGAGATCAGCCCCTCTGTAGTGACGGAGGAGTCCAGAGTCATTTTTGAACCTAAGGATCGATCATGGAGTTTGTGAGTGCACCATCATTTAGTTAGTCAGGGAAATTGTTTTGGGGACCCCCTACTCCCTGAGCTGTGTCCTCAAGCCAGGGAGTAAGGGTTTGGGGATTTTATAACCTGCTGCGTATTAAAATTGTGGAGGGACTTACCACCTCCTCCCACTTGTGAGTTCTTTGGGCTGTAGTGAACACAGTCAGCCACCCTGCTAAACCACGGCAGAGAAGATATTGTGGTCATAGGTCATCAAGGGCTCCACCAAAGTACGTGTACCAACGGGACACTGATCTTACATTTGCTACGTCAGGTCACGTGACTGGGAAAAGTCACGGGTGTTATCAGTGTGGGCACCGGTGACCCTAAGAATAGTATTTTACCCTGTTATGTTATCTTTGTCTCCTGTTTAATACAATTACTGTGTTAAATATATTGTATGTATTTGTGTTATTTCTTGGGAGTCTCAGACTATCTGGCAAGTAAGTGGGAGTTACCCTGTGGTTAGAATTTTCCTCCCAAGCTGCCCAGGAAGAAGAGAGGGGGGTGAAGGCACCGCCAAATAAATTCATAGGAAAAAGTAAAGAAGATACAGCCTGCTAAGTGGGTGGCAGAATCCAGAAGAACCCAGACCTGTCCATCAAACCCTTTAAGCAGATTGGCATTAAAAAGTAACGGGGTGGAAAGGGGACACTACACCTCTTTAATGCCTGTTTAGATTGTGAGAGATCCTAGGGGCAGAGAGTGTTTTTCACTGGGTGCCTAGGCAGTGTCCAGCACGCCGGGGCACTGGTCTCGGTGGCTGGGTGCCCGGGCAGTGTTCCAATGGTCAGTCACCCTCGCTGTTAGAAATGTGTGCTTCATTTCTGATTTGAATTTGTCCGGCTTCAGCTTCCAGTCTTTGGTTCTTCTATTCGCTACTCCCCTGTTTATACACCCACAACTGCTTCAGCCCTTTTGCCACATCACAGTAGGCGCTTGTGTTCAAGTTGTCTGTCCACCACAACCCTTAGAGCCTTTTCAGAGTCACTGCTTTCCAGGTTGCAGCCCATCTTGTAGGTTTGGTCTGCATTCCTTATTCCTAGATGGATGTTGATGCATTTGGCTGTATTGAAAGGCATCTGGTTTGAATGGGCCCAGCTTACCAAGCCATCCAGATCCTGCTGTGTGACAGCCCTGACCTCATCATTATTTACCACTCCACCAGTCTCGTTGTCATCCGCAAATGTTATCGCCATGATTTTGTATTTACTTCCAGATCATTACTGAAAATGCTGAATAGCGTCAGGCCTAGAACCTGCCTGGCCACGCCTCCGCCTAGGAGTGGAGGGATGTCGCCACTTCCCGGAAGGCCTGGAACCAGGTAGGGAGCCTGCCAGCCCGATTAACACCCCCTCCCCGAGCACCCGGAGTGCCCTCTGGGCTGCCTCCCCCCAAGATTTAGTCAGGGGTATATAGTAAAAGTCATGGACAGGTCACAGGCCATGAATTTTTGTTTACTGCCTGTGACTTGTCCATGACTTTTACTAAAAGTACCCGTGACTAAAACATAGCTTTAGCTATGAGTAGCCCAGGGAGGGAGAGAATGACCTTAGCCCTCTCCAGGAATTTTAAGCACAATCGAGTGTGTTAAAGAATTTTAAGGACATGAAGTATGTTGAAACCAATTAAGAAATTTAAGAATAAAGTTAAGAAAATTGTGGGAAGGATTCCACCGAGTGATGTGTAAAAGGCTTAAAATCAGTTGTTATTTATACTACAGCCATAGATAAATAAAGAAGAAATGGAGCCAGCAGAGTATGACCAGGCAAACAAATGGCCTAACAAGTTTTTGTGTTGAAGTATATTAAGGATGCAGGGAGGAGGTAAGAAAGGGGGGGAAGTCAGGGGAGGTGGAGCAGTAGGAGGAACGGCAAGTAGTCACGGAGATAGAAATATTTATGTAAAATGTGTGTGACATAAATGCTCTTTTAAAAGGATTCATAAATGTCTGTCGTCTTAATAATAATAATGGAAAATAATTTAAAGTCAAGGATATTAAGGCATTAACTGTCCACTGTGCCTTTAAGCTGTAATGCCTGTGTCTGTTCTTTAGTCAAAGTTGACAGAAACCAGTCAAAAGTTAACACTTCTTGGCCAGTAGCCAACGTGTTGCTGCAGTCACAAAGGGGAAGTGACTTCCCTAGCCTGTGTGTGTGAAAAGGGGAAACAGGCGAAGCGATTTGCTTTTAACCTAAATTTGGCTTAATGACATTACAAATGTATTGCCCATAAACCAGTGGTAATTCCCTTATTTTAATAATGTATTTTGAACAGAGTCAGTTGAAAGTGTTTTAGTCCTATAGGAGCATCTAATTTAGTATCCTTTAAAAATATTAGTAAGTTGTAAGGTTCAGCATCTTCTTTAAATGAGGCTATGCCAGATATAAAGGGTAAAGCAAACCCGCCCCCACTAATCTTCTAAACTGCAAAATATGGTGGAGGAAGGGGAAAAGGCAGAAAAAAGGAACAAAAGGAAAACCTTAGGTACAATTAAAATATTAAGTATTTATATTGTTCTGTTGCTTGAACATCTGAATTGGCTGGACTGTTAGCTACAGAACTAGCTGGGTTCAAATTTTTGGTTGTTAATAAACATATCCTTGATTTTACTAATTGGTTATTGTGTATCATTATCCCAGAGATAGGTATCCAGTCAGTTGTAGTTCAGGACACACCCCCTGTGGTCGTGATAAAGGAAATGAACAATGTAGAACTTTTCTGTTTTACACAGGGATCATTCTTTTAAGGAAGTATTGAAGGCTCACTGAAGCCTCTAGCAAAAACCAAAAAAAAAATGTAAAAATAAAAGGTAGTAAGTAGCCCCTGCTACCCACAATATAACAGTCATTCATCAAAATAGAAATATCCAGACTTATTCCTTGCAATTTTTCTTTTAGGGCTCCTAAGTGAATAAAGCATGTGTTAATATCCCTTTTAAAATAATTTTTATATAGGATATGAATAGTCAGGGAAGACACCTTTTGGCTCTTAACTAAACTATTTAATTTTTATAGGTAAATTAAGGTGCAATCTAGCTAAAAGGAGGTTGTTAACTCAAGTAGGTTTTTCTTCATATCATTCTGTTTAAAAATGGACAAATTTCCAGTGCCTGTTTGCCTTATTGATCAATGCTGCTGTGAACTAAGTCAAGGGTAATTAACAATTTTAAGCCTGAGGTTTATTGGCTGTGTCCTAAACCAGGAGTTCTCAAACTTGTTTGCTTGTGCCCCTCTTTGTGTCTGTAGTCATTTTTACACACGCTCGCTCTCTCTCTCTCTCCCCCGCCAGGTGCCCGGCCAGCAGCAGCCACTCTCTGGCTGTCCAGCTCTGAAGGCAGCGCTGCCAGCAGCAGCAGTGCAGAAGTCAGGGTAGCAATTCCATGCCACCCTCACTGCTGCCTTCTGCCTGCTGAGCTGGGTGCCCGGCCAGCAGCTGCTGCTCTCCAGCCACCCAGCTCTGAATGTGCTCAGTAATTTTTTCCTCACACATTCCCAGAATACATTCTGTGCCCGCCCTAAACAGCAATGTTTAATCCATTGATTATGGTTTGTTTTGTGTTTTTAACTCTTTGTTTTCTAATATATTTTGTTTATGTATAATAATGTTGGAATAATTTGTTCCTTGGTTATATGTTTATGTCATGTGACTGTTGGGTTTGTTTTTTTTTTAAATTGTGGGGTTTGTGTTGCAGCAAACATTTTTGTGTGCAAAACTATGAAAGAAAAATATTGAAAACATTTTTTGTGGTACCACTCTGTTTCAGTATTCTAATTAGGTTGTAACCACCATTGGTGGATTATTATAATGCACTAATGGTAGTTCAGTTCCTTTGTAAATGCTAGTAATAAATACAGGTCTATTTGCCTCAGTAAATAATGTAATTATAACTTTGTTTCCATGGGCGGCAGGTAGGGGAAGCTGGGGGACGCTGTGTCTCCCCAAACAGCCAGGCGTAGACCTGCCCACACTCTGCCCCCAGGGCCCTGCTTTGGTGGTACCACTGGGCTCCAGGGGGTTGGCCACGCTGCCCACCTTCCTGGGGCTGGGGGGGGGCTGCGGGTACTAGCCATCCTGGGGCAGGGGCCAGTGGCCTTGGGGGGGCTCTGGGTTCTGGGGTGCATGGAAGGGACGGGCCCTTTGGTGGAAGGGGCAGGGCTGGGGGGGGGATAGCCTCCCCCAGCCAGCGGTTCACATGCTGCCTATGTTTGTTTCTAATGTTGATGTGGGACTTGTTAAATAATGTGGCAGAACCCAGGCTAGAATGTGTAAGATCATTAAAAGCAAACTACGTCAACATTAATGTAGTATTGATAGTGACAGTGTTTTACAATGTCACCATGTGTATCGGTTGGTTATCTGTGTTATAAATTGTTAAACAGAATCAAATGAATGCAAATATAAAAAATCAGGTCCCAGCTAAGTACAATGATGAGTCAAAAGAACCCAAAGTCACTTTGTTTTATTGCGTTACAGCCTGTGTGGCAATATGGCAATATTGTATCAACAGAGCAGTAAGGGCAATGTACATCATTACTATGAATAGATCATTTTGATGTTTTAAGCCTGGAATCCTAATTTTAAAACAAACCAAATGAAAGTGGAGGAAGGTTCCCCCCGACTTCACTGTGTGCCTGCGAGAGAAGGACAGCATCTCTGAAAGGGCACCATCCTGGGTTACCTGTGAAGAGAGAAATGACGCCATGGGCTTTTTTCTTCCTGCTCCTTCAGATGTGGGAAGAAGATGTTAGAGGGCTTCCCCTTTTGTTGAGATAGAGCTTTTCTCTGCTTGTTCTTTTAATCTGACCAGTTGGGTGCTAGTTGGAAAATCTGAGCCTTGGCGATCAATCCTTGCCTTCTCAGATTTTTGGCAGACTGCTAGGAGAAAACTGGAGTGGGTGATGAATCTCTTACACAGACAGCTCTTCTGCCAAGTCTGAGTTAGAGCTTTGAACAAAATAGGCTATTGATGCAACCAGCCTGCAATGAGAATCAGCTCGGCAGCCCCTTTGGCATTGCGGATAGAGACAGGTGCCTCGGCATGTGATTGAAATCTGAGGCCAAAGTGTAGAAGTCCCAGTCTGTGCTTTCCTGTGATATAATCCTGCTAAATTCTCCGCCTCCCCATGGGACCCCCTAGCAAAACTGGAAGTCAGGAATCAATATTTATAATGGAAAAAATGAAAAAAATCAAGCATCATAAACAAACAGCCAATTTTCCCTTTCCAGTCACCTTTCATTTTCCATCCCAAGCAGACCTTCAGCTGTGCTCCCTTCACTTCCAGTGAAATGCTTTTCCTATAAAACACAGACAATTTCCATTGGGAACGTCCCATGTGTGCTTTCCTGCCCACCGGCTTGCCTTGGTGAAGTCTGAGGTCAGTGGGCTCACATGGCGCGCTGTGGCGGTGAGGAGCTGAAACAGGAAATGTTTTCCCCACTCAGATAATCTTAGTGATGTTGTAAAACGTGCCTCCAAAAATGACTCGATGCATCAACTCCAGGGCCAGCTTATTTGGAGTTATTCACTTCTGGGAATGGGACCTTTCAAAATATATATATTTTTTGAGGGAGTGGGCGGGGTGCAGGGAGAAAGGCTAGTTTTGGAGCTCCAGGCAGAGCTGCTCAAAATGGGTCTCCCCCTCCCACCCCCATAGAAAATTTCCAATGACAAGATTGTTGGTTTTGTTCAAACTGCTTTGAACTCTGACATATTTTTTTTGATGGAAAAGTGCAATTTTGATCGGGAAAAATCCCAGTGTCTTTTAAAATGTTTTATCTTTCCACTGGGAGGAGGGAATTTTGTTGACTAAATGGGGAGTCTAAACTTTCTCACTTTTCTGTTTTTTCCAATTAAAAAAAAATTGCTACTTTGCTATTTGATGTCATTTAAAGAGAATTAAAATGGAAGTGGTACTTTAAAACTTTCATTCTTTCACTTTTTAAACATTCTCTCACTTTAAGTTTAAAAATAAAATCTAGAGAAAATGGGCCAGTTAATGATGGGGAATTTAAAAACAAAGTGTGCATTTTCTGACTATTTTGAAAGGAAATTTTTTTTAAATACTGAAAATATTGCTTTCCCCCCTAAAAGTATCAGAGGGGTAGCCGTGTTAGTCTGTATTCACAAAAACAACGAGGAGTCTGGTGGCACCTTAAAGACTAACAAATTTATTTGGGCATAAGCTTTCAGGGGTAAAAAACCAGGATTTTTTACCCACAAAAGCTTATGCCCAAATAAATATGTTAGTCTTTAAAGTGCCACAGGACTCCCCCTGAAAGTGTGAGTTTAGAATTAAAAAATAAAATTGTCAAACTATTTTTTGTGCGTGTGGAAGGTTTAGTTGGATGAAAACTTTTGTGTGTGTGGCAAGAGGTGTGGGAACAGTTCTAGGTGTTGGCCTTAGTTCACCCAGCAGCAGTGTGTCTGTGCTGGGATGTGCTCTTGGGAGAGGTCTGTGCCATGGTTACTGTAAGCGCATCAGCCACGCTCTGCTGGGACAGGCAGGTTACAGACTCTGCTGATTCGACTAGTATGTTGTCTTGTGTTTCAGAGGGTCTGTCTTCACTGCTCTTACCCACATGTTGTACCCCCTGTCCATACGCACAAAATCCTCTCTCCTGAGCTCTGTAGGGGTTTTAAACCCAGGCGGGTTAAAGTCCTGGTGCTGCTTTCATTCAGGCTGCTAACCTGGCCCCTTTGCAGTGAGGACGCAGGTTAACACACTGCAGTGCTGATAGTCCTCCAGTGCCTTTCCACAATGCCCCTATGGGCCCAGAAGGTCAGAAAAATTCTCTCTCAGTGCACTGGGGGGAAAAAATCCTAGAGCAGCTCAGTTTGCTGCAGCACAAAGCACCAATGGCATATGTCTCCTGTAGTCCTAACGCTTGTGGGGGAGGGCGGCACCCTTCAGGACACAGTAACTCAAGTCAGGATTTGCATTGTGGTGGCTAACACCGGGGCTAGGCTAACCCCAAGGGCTCAGACCTTGGGGCTCACCCCACCGTGAAGATGCACCCCTTGACCAAAGTGTTCCAGCGTGTCACGACATCTAGAGCTGTGGCCAAAGGTAGGAGCCAGGCCTGCAAAGCCTCACGCATGGGAGTCGTCTCATTGCACACACTGAGACCACAGGTCTGTCCAAAGCTCTGCAAAATTTTTCCAGCGACCTTCAGTAGCTACTCACTGGATTCAGAAGCTGGCTCCAGCTGGTAATCTCGCTCTTGAGGGAGATAAAATCATCTACAGCCCATTGTCACACGTGTTTTTTAAAAATGTTTTCTTAAAAAAACAACTCAGGAAATTCCTAGCCTGCTCTTTAGTCACAAGACCCTCACAGCATCCCTGTGAGACTGGGAACGAAATGGGAATGACATGTATTCATCCCCTGGAGCGTAGCCTATGTCATAAAGATTTTGTCTGTTGGTTACGTCCCTGGGGTAGCCCAGCGAAGCACTTTTATTGCTGAACGGAGTTGTTTTAAGACTGGCTCAGAGAAAGGGGCAGTGAAAGGGCCAAGGAGCACAATATAGTCAGCTAATATAGCTTATAAATAGGGCCCTACCACATTCACAGCTGTCAAAAACGTATCATGGACTGTGAAATCTGGTCTTTTGTGTACTTTTACCTATATTATAAAAGTACCCTATACAGAAGTACACAGCTTTTCCGCAGCTGGGGGCCGCAACCCAAAAGGGGGTTGCAAGGCTATTGTAGGGGGGGTCACGGTGTTGTCACCGTTACGGCTGTGCTCTGGCTGGCGGCAGCCCTGCTTTCAGAGCTGGGTGCATAGCCAGCACCTGCTGCTCTGTGGCCACCCTCTACAATAGCCTTGTGACCCCCTTTAGGTAGGGACCTCCAGTTTGAGAAACGCTGAATCTTAAGGGCTTTGCATGTTTATATTTTGCTGTTTTTAAATACATATTCATGTTTGTTACAACACCATGGAATTTAAGATTTAAATACCTGAAATACCTTTAAATACCGTGATATTCAAGATTTTTTAAAATGCGATGATTGTGCAAGTTATGAAAATGGACCGTGAATTTGGTAGGGTCCCAGCTATTGGGCTTGAAGCAACATTTAATTAATGGAAGGCCTACGGACGGTGGTACGTAGGAGATCAGACTACACCGTTACAATGTTCTGACCTAAAACGCTATGAAAGGGGCACCGTCCATTTAAAAATGGGGCCGACAGTTTTTTTTTTAAACTTCTTCCAATGGGCTTTGGCCACAAGAATTTGCTAAGAACAATCCCAACAGCGTTCTGCAGGTGTAAGAGTGCACAATACATCTACCCCTTGAGAATGGGGCTGCCACTTCTCGACCATTTCCCCATTAGGGCACGCCTGGGATGCAGCATGGGGGTGGCAATGGACGTGGAGGATACATTCACTGTGCTTCTAAAACTGCCTCCTGTGGCTTTACCAGCCCCTCCTCCCCCCAAAGCCCCAGGCCTTCAAAGAAATGTGGAGTCAGATGCAAAATATCACAAAATCGGTTTAAAAACTCATTAGATTTAATAAAATAAAATAAATTAAGACAGAGTGATTTGCCCTCTGGCGTTGTAGCCAATAGGGTTTGAGTTTCCTTGATTTTTCTCTCCGGTCATTGGACTAGACCCAGATTTTCTTTTTATATATAAAAGCAGAGCTGGGGCTTTAAGAGACAAGACCACAGATCACGAGTTGGTCACACCAGAACCTTTTTTCTCATTTTAATTCCACACAGAGGGAGATTTCTAGAGCTTCTTTTACACTCCCTCAGCTCAGGGCCCAGTCTGAGAGTTTAAAATTCACCCAACTCTCCCTTCCTGGTGCCTGCCAAGATTTCAGCCTCCTCTCTCCCCCGGCCCCGAGAGAGAGAGAGGTCTGTGCTTGCATTTTACACGCCAGCCACTTGCTCTGCCAGCTCCGGTCCCGCGGTGCCAGAAGTGCCTTCGTGCTGCCTGTCCTCTCTGTGCTGTTCATGCATCCCACGCCAGGCCAGCTTCTCCACTGCTGCCTAAGTGCAAGCCTATGGCCTTGGCATTACTTCCCTCCTGCACATTGATGGGGTTTCACACCCAGTCAGTGGAAAACCAGCTGAATGCATGTTCAGAGAAGCCAGCCCGGACCCTACCGTGCAGTGATGGGGCTCCTCACAGTCTGTTCCCCCCGTGAGCCATCCCTGCCCCTGTCACGCAGTGACATGAGAGGATTCCCCTGCTGTCTGCGCTCCTGTGTGCCTGGTACATGATTCGGGCCGGCTCTCCCCTTCCCCGTGGCCAGCGCGTGTTTGGGGCCGGCTCTCCCCTTCCCCGTGGCCAGCGCGTGTTTGGGGCCGGCTCTCCCCTTCCCCGTGGCCAGCGCGTGTTTGGGGCCGGCTCTCCCCTTCCCCGTGGCCAGCGCGTGTTTGGGGCCGGCTCTCCCCTTCCCCGTGGCCAGTGCGTGTTTGGGGGCATCTCCCCCCTTCCCCGTGGCAAGTGCGTGTTTGGGGCCGGCTCCCCCCTTCCCCGGGGCAAGTGCGTGTTTGGGGCCGGCTCCCCCCTTCCCCGGGGCAAGTGCGTGTTTGGGGCCGGCTCCCCCCTTCCCCGGGGCAAGTGCGTGTTTGGGGCCGGCTCCCCCCTTCCCCGGGGCAAGTGCGTGTTTGGGGCCGGCTCCCCCCTTCCCTGGGGCAAGTGCGTGTTTGGGGCCGGCTCCCCCCTTCCCTGGAGCAAGTGCGTGTTTGGGGCCGGCTCCCCCCTTCCCTGGAGCAAGTGCGTGTTTGGGGCCGGCTCTCCCTTTTCCCGTGGCCAGTGCATGTTCAGGGTTGGCTCTCCCCTTACCCGTGGCCAGTGCGTGTTCAGGGTTGGCTCTTCCCTTACCCGTGGCCAGCGTGCGTTTGGGGGCGGTGCTCCCCTTCTCCACAGCTGATGTGTGGTTTGTTGCTACTTTGTCCTTCCCTGCCCTCAGTGCATCTTTCAGAGTGACTCGCTCCTCATGCACGGCTGGTGCAGCTGGAGTCGGTGCTCTCTTCTCCCCCACAGCTGGCACATCTCTGTCCTTTCCTGTGCTCAGCCTGTTTATGAGGGCAGCTCTCAACTCACCCAGCCCAAGTGTGGGGGTTACCCTTTCCTTCCCTGCGGCCAGCGTGTCCTTTGTTGCCAGCATGTGTTTGGGGGCAGCTATCTTTTCCCTGGCCAAAGCAACTTTCTGAGCTGCTTTGTCCTTCTCCCCCTCTGAAACCACTTCCTGGGTGGCTCTGTCCTTCCCCACTGTGGGTGCATCTTTCCGGGCTGCTCTTTCCTCCCCTGGAGCTGCTCCATTTTGAGGCGTGGCAATCCTCTCACTCAGCCCAGGAGTAGGGGCAGCTCTCTCCTCCCCCCTGGCTGCCCCACTTTTGGGGCTGGTTCTCTCCACTACTGTGACTGGTGTTTTTCTGGGGGCAGCTCTATTCTTGGTGCAGGGGCCCGCGTGGGTGCGTCGGTGTTTGACCAGGTGTGAGGCCTGGCTGAAGCACTTGCCGCACTCGGAGCAGGCGTAGGGGCGCTCACCAGTGTGGACGCGCCGGTGCTGCACCAGGGTGGAGCGATCGCTGAAGCGCTTGGTGCAGACGCTGCACTCGTAGGGCCGCTCGCCGGTGTGGGTGCGCTGGTGGATGATGAGGTTGGAGCTGTGGTGGAAGCTCTTGCCGCACTCGAAGCAGGCGTAGGGCTTCTGGCCCAGGTGGATCTTGCTGTGGGTCAGGAGGTTGGAGCTCTGCGAGAAGGCCCGGCCGCACTCCCCGCACTGGTAGGGCCGCTCCCCGGTGTGGGTGCGCTGGTGCACGATCAGGTTGGACTGCAGCCGGAAGCTCTTCTCACACACCAGGCAGTGGAAAGGCTTTTCTCCCGTGTGGACACGCCGGTGCCGCTGCAGGTCCGAGCTCTGCCTGAAGTTCTGACTACACAAGGGGCACTGGTAGGACTTCTCAGAGGGGGGCGGGCTCTTGCTGGGAGGGGAATCTTGCTCTGCTGGCTCCTTGCTGCAGGACTTAGCCAGGGATGGCAGATGGGGCAGCTGGATAGGGGGTGTCTGTTCCCTGCGTACAGGAGGGGGTGGCTGTTCCCTGTGCATGGGGGAGACAAGCTGTTCTCTGCTCCGGGGAGGGGGCAGCTGTTCCCTTTGCATGGGAGGGACAAGCTGTTCCCTGTGCATGGGGGAGACAGGCTGTTCTCTGCTTAGGGGAGGGGGCAGCTGTTCCCTATGCACGGGAGGGACAGGCTGTTCCCGGCGCAGGGGTGGGGGTGGCTGTTTCCTGCGTACAGGACGGAAAGGCTTTTGCATGCGCACAGAAGGAAGCGGCTGTTGCATGGACATGGGACAGGTGGGGAGCTGCTGTTTCCCACCCTCAGAGGGGGCTTCTGGCTCTTCTCCTTCCAGAGAGGGTTTCTTTCTCTTCCGGCCTGGGCTCTGGGGCGCTTTCCTCTTGGGCCATCTTGGTGAGGCCTTGGGTGTTGGAGCTGCTTTGACAGGTGCCTCCACCTCCCCGTGGTGCGGCACAGCCAGCTCCTCAGCATCCAGCCCCCTCCCGGTGTCTGCGGGGACCAAGGGAGAAGTGGTGCGTGAGCCGGACCCCAGGTGCAGGGGGAAGCCAGCAGAGGGATCTAAACTAACACTGGCTGGAACGTGGAATTCAAAGTTCACAAAAATATTCGAGTTTTTGGAAAAAAGTTTGTCCCGAATTGGGACAAAAAACCAAAAACTGGAAATTTTCCTCACAACTTGGACCCCGCAATACTTCCTTTGGGACACTGAGCTGCAGGAACGTTTGGGTGTGTGAAATGAAATGTGCTCCCTGGGATTCCCGACTGCCCGTCCAGGCAGGTGCCGTGGAATCAGGAGTGCTTGGGAGCCCCGGCTCCAGGGCAGCCACCAGGCCAGCTGCTGATGGCCCCGGGAGCTTGGGAGCCGGGTATCCCAGTGCTTCCAGGCTCCTGGTGCCTCTGTAGTTCAGAAACCCCAGGCCAGGGGCAGCCCTCCTGGTGACATGCTGAAGCGCTGGGGAGGGGCGAGTTGGCGAGACACCAGGCAGGTTTCTGTCAATCACCGGCCTGCTTTCAGCCCAAATTCTGTCAGAACTGAGATGTTTCAAATTCGGCAAATCGTCATTTTGTGGTGGAAAAAATCTCCAGCCAGCTCCAAAGTAACCCCGTTATCTAAACCAGGGCAAACTGCCACCTGGAGGTGCCTACTTTGGTTTACCCTTAACCTGTTACCATGTGCATGGAACTGAACCAAAACAAGCCTGGTTAAAACCAGATCAAGGACGTCCACACAGCCCAGTGCAGCTGTTTAACAGACACGGGTTATATTAAAGTGTCTGTCTATCTCTGGTATTGACAGGCCCCACCCAGCACCATAGTATAAAAGTGCCTCACAATCCTGAATGTGTTTATCCACATGCATGCCTGGGAGGCAGGGCAGGGCTGTTCTCCCCAGTGTACAGATGGGAACCGACACACACAGGATCTAAGTGACTTGCCCAAGGTCACGCAGGAGTCTGTGGCAGCACCCAAATTGGACAGTGTGGCTTGGGGAACCAGGAATTCATGGCTCTGCCTCCCCCATGGTTCAGTGGATCTGACCGTGGGCACTGTGGGAGCTCCTGGCTCAGCTCTGCCATGGCTCAGCAGACGCAGCCAGGGGGCATTGTCCTGGGAGCTTGTGGCTGGGATCCCAGGATTTTGCTTTCTGAGCTGGCTGATTCATCCCTCACCTGTTGAGACGTCCCTCTGGGTCTCCTGCTGCTCAGGGGCTGAGGGATCTGGGACGCACAGCACCTCCTCTCGCTCCAGCTGAGAGATCAGGGCGGGTTTGCGAACTGGAAAACCTGCCCATAGGGAAGAGAAAAGAAGCCATCAGGGCACAGTCAGCGAGCCCCAGGGCTTGGTACAAAGGTCCCTCTCTGCTGGGGAGGGGACGATGGGGAAGTTGTACGGCTAGTGGGAGGAGGGGCAGGCACAACCCCAATGGTGACAACTCTGAACCCCCAGAGACAGACCAGAGCGCTCTCCGCTGGAGCAGGAACCCCAAGCTCACTCACGCAGAAAATACAGACCATGCATGCGGATGTACTCGGACAGGGACTAGGCCCTTTTAGGAACTTTAGGGGTGGAGTCACAGGTTCGAAGGCCAACAGGGCCCACTCTGACCAGACAGTTTGGCCTCCTGCACTGAGCTGGTTGGGAAAAATTCTACAAAGAAAAGTTTCCTTTGGAAAATGTCATTTCAAATTAAGGAAATTTTTCACAAAAACAAATAATTTTCAAAATGAAAACTTTTTGGAAAATGTAATTTAGGAAAATTCAAAACAGAAATTTGTTTTATTTTCATTTTTACATTCTTTTCACATTATTTCATGACAGGTCACTCGGCGAGGTGCCTCATAGGACATAGATCAGAGTCTCTTCTGTTTGTGCTGTGGTTGTTTATTTATTTATTTTTTTCTATTACTGTAGTGCCCTAGGAGCCCCAGTCATGGAGCAGGACCCTATTGCGCCAAGCACTGAACACCACACAACAAATAGACAATTTGTACCTGAAAAAGCTCGCAGTCTAGTACATGACAAGAGACAACAGATCTATGCAGATAGACAGAGGAATACAAGGAAACAAGGAGGCAACATTATCTAAATAGACAAGACACAAGGTTGGGGAAGGGGTAAAACTGAGAGAACAATGTGATGGCAGGCAATGTCATGATAGTTCTATGATAGATTCATCACAGGCCCTGGTTTCAATGCGGGGAATTCAATCACCCTGACGTCTGCTGAGAGCAATACAGCAGTGCACAGACAATCCAGGAAGTTTTTGGAGAGTGTTGAGGACAGCTTCCTGGTGCAAGTGCTGGAGGAACCGACTAGGGGCCATGCTCCTCTTGACCTGCTGCTCACAAACAGGGAAGAATTGGTAGGGGAAGTAGAAGTGGGTGGCAACCTGGGCAGCAGTGATCATGAGATGGTTGAGTTCAGGATCCTGACAAAAGGAAGAAAGGAGAGCAGCAGAATACAGACCCTGGACTTCAGAAAAGCAGACTTAGACTGCCTTAGGGAACTGATGGGCAGTATCCCCTGGGAAGCTAATATGGGAGGGAAAGGAGTCCAGGAGAGCTGGCTGTATTTTAAAGATGCCTGTTTGAGGGCGCAGGAACAAACCATCTCCTCGTCTTTCTTTTTTAGGTATTACTTTGTTTTAAGGAGGTCAAACATCAGCCCAACACAAGGCAGATGCAATTTGAGAATTATCGACGCCTACTGACATAACTTCTTTATGATCTTTTCTAGGGTTGGTATGACACCATCAAGACTTCATTCCTAACTTTGCTTTCATTGCAAGTCCACTGTATAACTTCTGAAAGAAAAGGGATTGCTTGGGCCAGGACAGATCAGATCAGTTCAATTTGTAAAATTGAAGCGAGCAGTAATTCAAGCATCTGTGCTGATCACTCCAGATCCCAGCAAACCACATCACTTAAAAGGTCTCTGAGTGCAATTGCACTTGCAACAGTAGCTTCTAAAGAGTCATGGAAAAATTTAGGCCAATAGCCTATGCTCCAAAAGAATGAGCCTAGTGGAACTTAAATATTCCACTTGTGAAAAATATTTATTGGTCACCAGCTGGACAACCAAGCATTTTGCATTTTTAATTGGTTTAAACCCAATAGCTCTACATTTCACACACACACCCCTCTCCAGTTCTTGCTTTCTAATCGAATCAAGGATGGACAGATGTCTAATGCTCACCTAGCACACTGGACTTTGCTATTGCATGACAGAGGTATAAAAATAACTTCAGCATGGACTCTGTCTCCCCTGCTGGATGCCCTGTTGTATTCTGGGAACCCTCATGTGTGCCCAGATGTTAATCCAGGGAAAATCTGAACCCAGATTTTCACATCAATACCTCCCAAAATAAAAATCACAGAAACTTATTATGATCAGAAGAAACCAATATCTTCTTGTTATTGATCCACTCTCCAAATGGGTGAAAGCATTTCCCCTTGAGGCAAATGCTGCTTTAGCCACAACAACAAGACGTGGTGAAACAAGTCTTCTCTCATTGGAAACTCCCCGCTAGGGTAGAGTCCGGCAGAGGAACACATTTTACTGGGCAAGTGTTCCAAAGATGTTTACAGTTGTTGGGAGTGCCACAAAATTGCACATTTCACATAGACCTCAATCATCAGGGATGCTAACGAGAACAAGTTGCACCATCAAATGAATGCTGCGGAAACTGGTAGATGCCAATGGATGCAGTTGGAATACCCTGATTCCACTCATTTTAACGGCACTCAGGGCAACTCCCACTGCTTCCACAGATCATACACCCTTTGAGGTGATGACTGGGCAAACCACGTGAATGCCAAAGCATCTTTTGTGGCATACCAGTGGCACACAGCTAGAGGAAGTCAAACTGAAAACCTATGTGCAAGCATTAAAAAACATTTAAATCAGGTTCTCTTGCAGGTAGCTATCAAATTGGGAAAATCCAAACAGAAGGCAAAGGTTTATTTTAATAAAGGAGAAAGAGAGAATGCTTGGGAAATTGGAGATCAGGTGGTAATATGCTGTATCAGAACACAATTTATGTAATCAGTGAACTGGGCCACATTATATTATAAATGGACTCCGTTTCCTCTGTATAAAGAATGAGAACCAAAAAAAGGTAGATAAATTCATCAGTAAGTGATGGAATCCCATATGGATTATGGAAAAACAAAACCAAATGTCAAAGCTCAGTAAAAACTGAAGCATCGACCAGATACATATATATATAACCTAAATTATAAATATAAAAGGAGAATATGAAGCTTGTATCCAAATTAAGTCTTTGGGTATTGTAAAAGTTATTAATAAATATTTTAAAGTAAAGGTACAAGCCACAGTAATGGAAAAGACCATTATTCACAGAACCTTGTGAAGTGTTCAGTTCGCAAGAAGACCCTGTTAGTGGTCTCACAGCTACGTCTATACCAGGGGTATTAATTAATCAAGTTCAGTTTATTCATATCCCTGTTGTATGAAATTTACCTAAATGGGTAAATAAGTGAATTTAGTTATTGTACAGATATTAAGGTTGCAACTTTCTTTTCAGTACTTCTCATTGATAAGGTTAGTTTTGAGCAGTATCACAGGTTTATTAGTTCAGAGGTGCTAATTTGAAATAAGGTTAATGTTAAAAGAATCATAAGGCATATCAATTATGTGATTAAAAAAAGAAGCTAAAAAAGTAATTAACCCCATGTTAAAGGAATTAAAGGTTTAGCAAAATAAAAAAATTATTTAAGGTGTATAATATGCAGGAAATAACCAAATTGTTTAATGAAACTCAAAATAAGATTGATCAATTGATAAAATATAATAATGATCAGGGAAAAATCATTAACTTGGAAAAGAAATTATTTGTTCATTATATAGTGAATATGTAATAGACACTATTAATAATACCTATTAATTCTTGGAACTAAGAAAAGTACCCAAATTAATCAGAGATCAACAAATTTTGAATTGGTATTGTCCACACTGTATTCAAAACATGGAGAAGAGAAAGTCGAATGCCAAACCAAATATATTTAAAAAAAAAAAATCTTTTGGTTCAAATAGAAACTTGGGATCTGTGAAACCACATCCAAATGATGACACATTATTTAAATGAAACCTGTGACATTTTATGATCCATATGCCTCGTTCACAGTATCATTGGTCGTATTCGATCCAGATAAGGACGTATGTGATCAATTGGCTTTCCATTCCGTAGGCCACCTAGAAGATGATATCTATAAGAAACAAATGCAAATACCTGCACTGGTGGTGTATCACCAAAATGCCCAGACATGGAAAGTCCCATGGATTGCTTCCTGCTCTCAAAAGGTGCATCAATGGATCTGTAGGTATAATGCGTTTGATGTAACAACTCCACTGTGTCACCAGCTGGAAAGGTACCAACGCAATGCACACGGGTATCATGTGCAGTGCAACTAACCAAATAGAAATCTTTTACGAAATATGTGGCCTATAGCAAAAAGGAATAATATTGTGTAGTAACTAGTCACAAGAAATTCTATTATGGTCATCTTGGATGTATGGTAACACATCCAAATTTTTGTGTTAAGCAACAAGTACCCACAGTTATTGGGCACATGACAATATCTCCAATGTTTTCGAAAATGAAACGGTTATTCTTAGCAACCCAGATCACCGGGATCTCATTGAACGGAGCACTCCAGTGCTTCATGCATATAAACCATTAAACTTTACAACTAAAACAATCGTTAAAGAAAAAAAATGTGCAATTAAAATTAGGAATAACATAAATAAGACAAACCAAGCACTGTCTGAAATTTTTGACAGTAGCAGCTCATAAGGTATTCATTGTATCAAGAGAGATGAAAATTGGATGGAAAAAAAGGATTATTGTCTATAGTATTCTTACTATGTGTACTATGGTATTAATCATGGCTGGATACTGTCATGTAATATATATGTGACAGGACTCTTATTGTCCAATCATCAATTATAATGAGATAACACTCACCCTGTCGGGGGGTGGGGGGGAGAAATGTAGCCAATGATTTTAGTTTATCCATTTATTGTGTGATGTTATGCTTAATCAATGTTATATTACATATATTCATTGGAAATTAATTTGTAGGATTATAAAAGTATAAAATCAATCAGTATTTAGAGGAACCAAGTAAGTAAGTAAGTAAGACAGACAAACTGAAACACAAGAACCTGTAGGTTGAGGCCTGCAAGACTTTAGCTTAGACATTTTGGGTCTTGGAGACAAGAAATGATGACTCAAGCCAATGACCGAGAAATAACCTAATGCCCTAAGGTTATGGGAAAAGGGGCACCAAGTGGTAACATTGTGCAAAATTACCCAGAAGGTTAATATTAGATCATAAAAATACTGTAAAGGCGCATCTGTCTCAGACGTGTGTCTTAACCATGGGATTCAGGTTGTGAGTCGATGCTAATGAGAACAAAGGGAACCTACCCGATGAGTCGAAAGAATAGTAAATATGGCAGGTGACCAGCTTGGCTTAATGGTGAAATCCTAGCGGATCTTAAACATAAAAAAGAAGCTTACAGGAAGTGGAAGGTTGGACATATGACCAGGGAAGAGTATAAAAATATTGCTCGGGCATGTAGGAATGTTATCAGGAGGGCCAAATCGCACCTGGAGCTGCAGCTAGCCAGAGATGTCAAGAGTAACAAGAAGGGTTTCTTCAGGTATGTTGGCAACAAGAAGAAAGCCAAGGAATGTATGGGCCCCTTACTGAATGAGGGAGGCAACCTAGTGACAGAGGATGTGGAAAAAGCTAATGTACTCAATGCTTTTTTTGCCTCTGTTTTCACTAACAAGGTCAGCTCCCAGACTGCTGCGCTGGGCATCACAAAATGCGGAAGAGATGGCCAGCCCTCTGTGGAGATAGAGGCGGTTAGGGACTATTTAGAAAAGCTGGACGTGCACAAGTCCATGGGGCCGGACGAGTTGCATCCGAGAGTGCTGAAGGAATTGGCGGCTGTGATTGCAGAGCCACTGGCCATTATCTTTGAAAACTCGTGGCGAACCGGGGAAGTCCCGGATGACTGGAAAAAGGCTAATGTAGTGCCAATCTTTAAAAAAGGGAAGAAGGAAGATCCTGGGAACTACAGGCCAGTCAGCCTCACCTCAGTCCCTGGAAAAATCATGGAGCAGGTCCTCAAAGAATCAATCCTGAAGCACTTGCATGAGAGGAAAGTGATCAGGAACAGCCAGCATGGATTCACCAAGGGAAGGTCATGCCTGACTAATCTAATCGCCTTTTATGATGAGATTACTGGTTCTGTGGATGAAGGGAAAGCAGTGGATGTATTGTTTCTTGACTTTAGCAAAGCTTTTGACACGGTCTCCCATAGTATTCTTGTCAGCAAGTTAAGGAAGTATGGGCTGGATGAATGCACTATAAGGTGGGTAGAAAGCTGGCTAGATTGTCGGGCTCAACGGGTAGTGATCAATGGCTCCATGTCTAGTTGGCAGCCGGTATCAAGTGGAGTGCCCCAAGGGTCGGTCCTGGGGCCGGTTTTATTCAATATCTTCATAAATGATCTGGAGGATGGTGTGGATTGCACTCTCAGCAAATTTGCGGATGATACTAAACTGGGAGGAGTGGTAGATACGCTGGAGGGGAGGGATAGGATACAGAAGGACCTAGACCAATTGGAAGATTGGGCCAAAAGGAATCTGATGAGGTTCAATAAGGATAAGTGCAGGGTCCTGCACTTAGGACGGAAGAACCCAATGCACAGCTACAGACTAGGGACCGAATGGCTAGGCAGCAGTTCTGCGGAAAAGGACCTAGGGGTGACAGTGGACGAGAAGCTGGATATGAGTCAGCAGTGTGCCCTTGTTGCCAAGAAGGCCAATGGCATTTTGGGATGTATAAGTAGGGGCATAGCGAGCAGATCGAGGGACGTGATCATTCCCCTCTATTCGACATTGGTGAGGCCTCATCTGGAGTACTGTGTCCAGTTTTGGGCCCCACACTTCAAGAAGGATGTGGATAAATTGGAGAGAGTCCAGCGAAGGGCAACAAAAATGATTAGGGGACTGGAACACATGAGTTATGAGGAGAGGCTGAGGGAGCTGGGATTGTTTAGCCTGCAGAAGAGAAGAATGAGGGGGGATTTGATAGCTGCTTTCAACTACCTGAAAGGGGGTTCCAAAGAGGATGGCTCTAGACTGTTCTCAATGGTAGCAGATGACAGAACGAGGAGTAATGGTCTCAAGTTGCAGTGGGGGAGGTTTAGATTGGATATTAGGAAAAACTTTTTCACTAAGAGGGTGGTGAAACACTGGAATGCGTTACCTAGGGAGGTGGTAGAATCTCCTTCCTTAGAGGTTTTTAAGGTCAGGCTTGACAAAGCCCTGGCTGGGATGATTTAACTGGGAATTGGTCCTGCTTTGAGCAGGGGGTTGGACTAGATGACCTTCTGGGGTCCCTTCCAACCCTGATATTCTATGATTCTATGATTCTATGATACCCAGCCTATAGAAAATTGGGGTCCCTTAAGTTTCCAGGGGACACAGACCAATAAGAGAAAAGAGCGTTGACACTTTTATGGACATGTGCAGAATGTAGGTATAGACAGAATCACATTATAAAAAGGGGATGCCCCGAACGGGAAAATTAAGCTCCCTCTGGGAGGCTCCAGCAGGAACCATCCCTCTACTGATGACTAAGCCATGAGAGACCCATCAGACCCTGCGGGCTTGGCTAAACTTGCGAGTTACAGCGCAATAAAGGAGCCCCGGGTGCACTAGCTCACTACCTAGCCACCCTGGCGGGGCACGTAGAGCGCTCTGACTCCGCGGCAACAGCGCTGCTGAGGTGGTACTCCGCCTCGGCGAGTGGAATAATGTTTGCTGCGCCCCCGCTGGAGTGCCGCGGCACCAGGGTGGACGCCCTGGTCCTATAGTGCGCTCTGATCAGCCTCCAGAAGTGTCCCACAATGCCTGTTCTGGCCACTCTGGTCATCACTTTGAACTCTACTGCCCTGCCCTCAGATGACCAACCATCAGACCTGCCCTTTAAATTCTTTAGGGCATTTTGAAAATCCCCTTCCTGTTTGCTCAGCCAGGTGTGGAGTGCTCTCAGCGAATCTTTCCAGGTGACTATGCCTCCACGAGCCAGGCAGTCCCCAATATGGAGCAATGGTGAGGTGCTGGACCTCATCAGTGTTTGAGGGGAGGAAGCTGTCCAGTCCCAGCTGCGCTCCAGCCACAGGAATTATGGTACCTTTGGGCAGATATCAAGGGCCCTGATGGAAAGGGGCCGTGACTGGGACGCACTGCAGTGCAGAGTTAAAGTGAAGGAGCTGTGGAATGCCTACTGCAAAGCCTGTGAAGCAAACAGCCGCTCCGGTGCTGCCCCTGCGACCTGCCATTTCTACAAAGAGCTGGACGCGATACTTGGGGGCGACCTCACCTCCTCTCTGAGTACCACCATGGACACTTCAGAGCCCAGTTCAACAAGGCGGGAGGAGGAGCAGCAAAGCGGGAGCGAGGGTGTTCCAGCGGAGGAAGACACCCCAGCATCCCTAGATGCATGCAGCCAGGAGCTGTTCTCAAGCCAGGAGGAAGGTAGCCAGTTGCGGCAGCCAGTGCTTGGGGAAGGACAACACCAGAGGAGGTTCCCGGTAAGCGGCTTTTATTTTGGGAAGGAAGTTATTCGGTGCAGGCTCTTGCGGAGAGGAGGGTTTCGGCTGCATGCATGCCTAGATGCGGAATAGGGCGTTGATGTGCTCTCTCACATCGTGGTAATGGGCCTCAGTGATCTCTTCAAAGGTCTCAGCCAGAACCTGGGCAATGCTCTTGCACAGGTTTCTTGGGAGAGCCACTGTGTTCCTTGTCCCAGTAAGGCTAACTTGTCCGTGCCACTGTGCCGTGAGGAGCGGAGGGACCATTGCTGCACACAGGCAAGCTGCATATGGGCCAGGGCAGAATCTGCATTGCAGTAGAAGACCCTCCCTTGCTTCCCAAGTCACCCTCAGCAGCGAGATATCTTCCAGGATGAACTCTGTGGAAAATGTGGGGACAGTGTTCAGTATAGGGGGCCCCTGCCACTGTTGGCTCTCCCCAAGGCACAGAAACCCAGAGGACAGTTCAGCCGTGAAACAATCAGTCACGCTTGACCCTGTGCTTACTCACCATTTTGGGGCTCCTGTGGGTTATGTGCGCTCGTTTTGGGATGGGCAAATTATGCTATTGTGTAGACTGTACTTGCCCTTAAGTATGGGGGAATCATTGCTCTGTCTGGTGTGAACAATGCTGCCTCTGTTAAGTGTTGCATTTTGCCTTTACAGATGCAACCTTGAGATCTCAGCTATCCGTGTTATCACTGGCTGAAAGACTCCAAAGAATCAGAAAGAGGCCATTGTGACAGGGTCGATCCAGATGGCTGTAGGAGAGTAACAGAAGGCAGATATATTAGCCCTAGGCTAAGTAGGTCCCTTTTCCCTGGGTTAGGTAACAGGGAAGGTTTCAGAACAATCAGGAACCTTCTCGAGACAATTAAGACAGGCTGATTAGAACACCTGCAGCCAATCAAGAAGCTGCTAGAATCAATTAAGGCAGGCTAATCAGGGCACCTGGGTTTTAAAAAGGAGCTCACTTCAGTTTGTGGTGTGCATGTGAGGAGCTGGGAGCAAGGGGCACTAGGAGCTGAGAGTGAGAACGCGGACTGTTGGAGGACTGAGGAGTATAAGCATTATCAGACACCAGGAGGAAGGTCCTATGGGGAGGATAAAGAAGGTGTTGGGAGGAGGCCATGGGGAAGTAGCCCAGGGAGTTGTAGCTGTCGCACAGCTGTTCCAGGAGGCACTCTAGACAGCTGCATTCCACAGGGCCCTGGACTGGAACCCGGAGTAGAGGGCGGGCCTGGGTTCCCCCCAATCCTCCCAACTTCTGGTCAGACACAGGAGGAGTTGACCTGGACTGTGGGCTCAGAAAAACGGTCAAGCTGAGGGCTGCCATGAAGCTCCAAGGCGAGCCAATCTGCCAATAAGCACAAGACCCACCAAGGTAGAGCAGGAACTTTCTCACACCATGTAGATGCAAGGAAGACGTGTTGCATGAAGTAATGCAGCATTCAAGTAATGAAAATCGAAAAGTGCAGGAGTGGTGGGACAGTGAAAGGAGGATCCGCCAGCAGAATGAGGAACGCCGGCACAAAAGCATGGTGCTCCGGCAGCAAAGCACGGATCAGCTGATAAGCATCATGGAACGCCAAGCAGACTCGATCCAGGCGCTCGTAGTCATGCAGGCGGAGCACTATCGTGCCCAACCCCGCCTGCAGCCCTTGTCCCAAACCCTTTCCCTTGTGCCCCCATGTCACCTCTAACCCACTTTCCCCAACATCTGGGTTCTTACCACCATCAGCTGCCTCCAACACCTGTAGCTTGACCACCCAGCCCTGAAAACTAAGACCCTTTCCTTCTGCACTCAACCCCCATCACCATGCGGTATAGCCAGCCAGAAGTGCAGCACTCATCGCACAGCACTCCAGACAGGAAGGCTGAGAATGATTACAGGACCTACACAAATCTGTGATTGTACCATTCCCCACCCCACCCCCTTGCCCTTTCCGTTTCCCAAGCAGTTGTGTTTCTTTTCAATAAATGAATAAATTGATTTTTTGGCTTTGGAAACATTCTTTATTATTGCATAAAGTAAAAGATACCTTAGCCCAGGAAAGAAACAGGCACTGCAAGTCAGCATAGCAAACACAGATTCCTACTAATACTGGGACCACTGCACTTCACTCCCGTGAAGGGCACCAGACATTACTGGTGGCTTTCAGCCTCAAATTGCTCCCTCAAAACATCCCTAATCCCTGCAGCCCTGCGCTGGGCCCCTCTAATAGCCCTGCTCTCTGGCTGTTCAAATTCAGCCTCCGGGTAGTTCCATGCCTGAGTGAATCACTCACCCTTCCCTTCACAAATATTATGGAGGGTACAGCATGCGGATATAACCGTGGGGATGCTGTCATCAGCCAGGTCCAGCTTCCCATACAGAGAGCGCCAGTGGCCCTTTAAACAGCCAAAGGCATACTCCACAGTCATTCTTCACCAGCTCAGCCTGTTGTTGAACCGCTCCTTGCTGCTGTCAAGGCTCCCTGTGTAGGGTTTTATGAGCCATGGTATTAAAGGGTAAGCGGGGTCTCCAAGGATCACAATGGGCATTTCAACTTCCGCTACGGTGATCTTATGGTCTGGGAAAAAAGTCCCAGCTTGCAGCTTACTGAACAGGCCAGTGTTCCGAAAGATGCACCTTTCCAGGCCAGTCTGCCTTAATGTCAATGAAACGCCCACGGTGATCCACAAGTGCCTGGAGAACCATAGAGAAATAGCCCTTCCAATTAACATACTCTGAGGCTAGGTGGGCTGGTGCCAGAATTGGAATATGTGTGCCATCTATCGCCCCTCCGCAGTTAGGGAAACCCATTTGTGCAAAGCCAGCCACAATGTCATGCACATTACCTGGAGTCACGGTTCTTCTGAGCAGGATGCGATTAATGGCCCTGCAAACTTGCATCAACATGATTCCAACAGTCAACTTCCCCACTCCAAACTGGTTAGCGACCAATCGGTAGCTGTCTGGAGTTGCCAGCTTACAGATTGCAATAGTCACCCGCTTCTCCATCATCAGGACAGCTCTCAATCTTGTGTCCTTGCGCTGCAGGGTGAGGGTGAGCTTCTCCCACAGTCCCATGAAAGTGGCGTTTCTCATCCAAAAGTTCTGCAGCCACTGGGTTCTCATCCCAGACTTGCATGACTATGTGATCCCACCACTCAGTGCTTGTTTCCCGAGCCCAAAAGTGGTGTTCCACTGTGGTGAGCATGTCTATGAATGCCACAAGCAAACTCATGTCATATGCGTTACTTGAGTCAATATCATCGTCTGAGCCCTCACTGTCATTTTGGATCATAAGGAATAACTCGACTGCCAAATGTGAGATGCTGGCGAGACTCGTCAGCATACTTCTCAGCAGTTCGGGCTCCATTCCCGCAGACCGAAAGGGAAGACAAAGCATGCAGTACAAAAAACTTTGAAAGATGGCGCCAAATGTGAACAGAAACACAGGGATTGCTGGGATGCAAAGCGATGCATCACGGGGGTTTGGGACAGGACCCAGAATGCCCCCCTGCTCCCTTCCCACAAGCCACAGCTCCAGAATGAGAAGAGGTGCTCTGTGGGATAGCTGCCCATAATGCACCGCTCCCAATGCTGCTGCGAGTGCCACAAATGTGGCCACGCCAGTGCACTTGTTCCTGTCAGTGTGGACAGACTGCAGTGCTTTCCCTGCTGCGCTCTCCGAAGGTGGGTTTAACTCACAGCGCTCTACATCTGCAAGTGTAGCCATGCCCTAACACTACTGTTAAGGATGCGAGTATAACTGTATTTGTAACTTGTGCATAACTCTGTATAGAATTTCTATATGCTTGGGTAATCATAACTTTAGTAACTTTAATAAAACCTGTAAAATAGACTAGACTTTGTACTGAATGTATGTGTGGTCACCACCCTTGGTCTTTATGTGTTCCTAGAGACTAACTCTGAAGCAAGGAGCAGAGGTAACTTTCACTCTGATAAGCTTGAAACTGTAGCTGCCAGAGCCGAACCCATGGTGGTGTAACACCACATTACAAAATTCACTTTAAATAAAAGGCTTATGACGAAGCGGGACTGTTCTTAATGTTTCCTCTGAATATTGTGGGGGTGCCTCAGTTTCCCCTATGCAGTTCTTAAGCATCTAGGTGGTGGGATAAGGGTGTAAGATCATTGCAGAGCCCTAAAGGGCAGGTGTGTGCAGGGGTCTGGACACAGAGAATGGCCAACACCCTGTTTCCTGGTAACTGATGGCCTGGCCCTTCCCCCCTGCAAGGTGAGAGCTAAAGGGTTGGACAACATAGGAATCAGGTGATCTCCTGGCCCTGGAAAGGGACAAAGCCCAGAGGAGGAGGGGCTGGAGGGAGTTTCAGTTTGGGGCTGGCTGGGACATGAAGTGAAGTGCAGAAGTGGTTGTCTGGCTCACTGCCCCCCAAAATGGACCCAGCTGAGGGGTCCTGTTCTCTGCACCTACAAGCTCTGTTTTAGGCCATGTTCCCGTCGTCTAATAAACCTCTGTTTTACTGGCTAGCTGAGAGTCATGTCTGACTGCGAAGTTGGGGGGTAGGACCCTCTGGCTTCCCCAGGAGCCTGCCTGGGCAGACTCGCTGTGGGAAACGCATGGAGGGGCAGAGGATGCTGAATGCTCCAAGGTCAGACCCAGGAAGGTGGAAGTGGTGTGAGCTGTGTGTCCTGGAGACAGGCTGCTCACAGAAAGGAGACTTCCCCAGAGTCCTGACTGGCTTCGTAGGGAGCAGTTCCAGAGCATCGTCTGGGGACTCCGTGACAAGGCTACATTGGTAGGAGCATTGCCAGCAGATCTAGGGAAGTGATTATTCCCCTCTATTTGGCACTGGTGAGGCCACAGCTGGAGTACCGCCTCCAGTTTGAGCCCCCCCCCCACTACAGAAAGGGTGTGGATGAATTGGAGAGTCCAGTGGAGGGCAATGAAAATAATTAGGGGGCTGGGGCACATGACTTACGAGGAGAGGCTGAGGGAACTGGGCTTGTTTAGTCTGCAGAAGAGAAAAGTGAGGGGAGATTTGATAGCAGTCTTCAACTACCTGAAGGGGGTTCCAAAGAGGATGGAGCTCGGCTGTTCTCAGTGGTGGCAGATGACAGAACGAGGAGCAATGGTCTCAAGTTGCAGTGGGGAAGGTCTAGGTTGGATATTAGGAAAAACAATTTCACTAGGAGGATGGTGAAGCACTGGAATGGGTTACCTAGGGAGGTAGTGGAATCTCCATCCTTAGAGGTTTTTAAGGCCCAGCTTGACAAAGCCTTGGCTGGGATGATTTAGTTGGGGTTGGTCCTGCTTTGAGCAGGGGGTTGATCTAGATGGCCTCCTGAGAGCTCTTCCAACCCTAATCTTCTATGATTCATGTCATGTTAGTTCCACAGGAGTTAAATGTTTTCACTACACCATAAACAGGAGACACTTTGATCTAGAAAATAAGATGTTTCAATCTGTATTAAGCAGCTACTGCCCTTAATATTTTTCAAAATAAAATTAAAATATTTTGAATGTTATGGCATAATATGCCATATTATATGACTTGACATGAGAGGCCATGTTGTATGCAGTGGTGTTGTAACCTTCAGTCCTGAAGAAGAGCTCTGTGTAAGCTCAAAAGCTTGTCTCTCTCTCCAACAGAAGTTGTTCCAATAAAAGAAATTCCCTCACCCACTTTGTCTCTCACAAGAGGACATGCCATAGTGGGCACTGCATGTCATGAAATAAGGTAAAAATAATCCAAATCATACAACAGAAAAAAAGAAATAAAATAAATGCCTAAACAATTTAAGAATTTGTGTTTCATTTCAAGAACATTTGGTTTTGTTCCAATGCAGAATGAAAACAAATTTTGAAATGTCAAGTGAAATGGAAATTCAGTGTTTTGACTGGACCTGCTCCTGCATAACCCAGGCCAGAGAGTCTCACCCCCTGATTCCTGCATCCAGCCCATCACAGAGCTGCTCAGGACATAGGCACTGATTCCATGGGTGCTCCAGTGCTGGGGCGGCACTCCGGAAACAGCTCAGCGCACTGAAGGGGCAGAGGGCCAGGCTACGGCCAAGGCAGCTGGACTCACTAGCTGGGGCTGGCTGATCCAGTGCTGGTTGTTCCCAGCCTGGGCCGGGCCCCCACCCCCAGGCACAAAGCTCTCTGCGTCTCCAAGCCCCACACGCTGGGCCTGGGGCAGTTTTGCCTGGCAAAGCACCTGGGCCAAGCTGGAATTTTGGTGGGTGTCCCAGCCAGTAACTTCTGAACCACCCCACTGGAGAACTGACCCTGGCCCTCCGAGCTGACACCAGCACCTGGAAGACGGTCATGCTTCCCGAGGGGTGAATTTCACTAGCACAGCAGCAACTACAAGAGCTGCTCCCTCTGTAGCTGAAACCCGCTGGGTTATTTGCTGGGAGAAGCTGGAGGCAGGAGGCCCTGGATGGAGGAGGAGAAGGAGTGGGGTGCACTTGGGGGAGTGGGTGAAAGAGGTGGGGCCTTGGTGGAAAAAGTGGAGTGGGGGCGGGACCTGAGGCAGAGTGGGGGTCAAGCACCCCCAGGAAAATCAGAAAGTCGGCGTCTCTGGCTCAGGAAATTAATTTTTTTAATTTAACTTTAGGAGTGGTGGGTGAAATTCTGTGGCCTGCATTGTGCAGGAGGTCAGACTAGATGATCATAATGGTCCCTTCTGGCCTAAATATCTATGAATCTATGAATTTTTCTTTCCCCACTGTGAAATTTTTTTTAAGGGGGGGGTGGTGGTGTTTAGAACTTTCAGGTTTTTGTTGAGGAAAAAAAAAACCCCACACATGTCTGAGGGTTTTCAATGACAAAAATATTTAGTGAAAAGGTTTTGTGAAAATTAAAAATAAAAATCCTATTTCCAGCCAGAAATGTTTATAAAATTCCATTTCAGTTCTTTCATAAACAGAATTTTCCAAACATTTTGGTTCCATGGGAAATTTCTAATTTCATGTTTCTGAAATTTGAACAAAAGTCAGAAATTTCTCACAGGTAAAAAAAATTCTAGTTGATCATGAAGCTCCCTGCAGCCTGCCAGGTTTGGGGGTAGCAGAGACTTCAGAGTGAGAGTTGCTCAAAAACTATCCAGACTCTTTCTGTGACAGAAAATTGGGGGTTTGATGGAACAAAAATTTTAGCAGAGTGTGTGCTTTAGTCAATTGTTGTTTTTTTTTAACATCAAAGTCCCCCAAATTTAAAATTTTCAGCCAAAACCCAGATTTTGGCTATTTTTTAAATTCTATTGATTTTTATTTTTTTTTTGGGCAGTTTTTGAACCAAAAGTGTTGGGGTTACATTGAAAAGTATAAATTTTCCACTGAAAACTTCAACAAAAACTAGAACAAATATTAGTTTCCACTGAAATTTTCTATTGAAAAAAATTGCCATTTTCTGTCCAGCTCTGCTCAAAGCCAGCCCAGAGGTGGTCAAAATTTTTTGTTCCGCAACATCTTTGGATGAAAAACAGACTATTTTTTCCCAATAAAAGAAGTTTCCAGTTTTTGTTACTCTCCGGTTTTTCCTTTTTTCCCCAGTAGCAAAATAGTAAATGGGGGAAAGCAGGAGCAGGAGGAGAGAGGAGAGGATGGGAAAAAGCAGAGCGAGGAGGGGGCAAAAGAAAAGGCAAAGATTTAGATTTTCAGTTTGGGTTTTGTTGGACAATTTGGAATACTTTTGCAAAAAGAATTTTTTTTAAATATTTTCAGTTTCTTTAAAAAATAAAATTCAGTGGAAAAGATTTATGATTTTCTGGACAGCTCTGCCCAGAGCTTCCACAGTGGGCAGGAAGTTTGGATAATAATGCAACTCACCCAGCGAGCGGATGCTCTGGTAATTCTCGTACATGATGTCCCTGTAGAGCTGCTGCTTCTCCTCATCCAGCAACAACCACTCTGCCTCACTCAGACTCACAGCCACATCCTCAAACTGTACTGGCTCCTGCAACCACAAAATCATCCACCTTAGCACAGGCCACTCCAAGGCTACCCCTTGCTCACTAATGCTTGTGCCAGACACTAGCCCTTCCCTCCCAACCTCTGCCATCCTCCTGCATCCCACTTAGCGCCAATCCCTGAAATCAGGGGATCAAGCATAAAAGCAGGTCAGGGCCAAGTGCCGAGGAAACAGGACCCACAGAATTTGGGTGTGCATGGTGGGGTTTGAATCCTGACAATAGTACTAGTCCATTACTAGATGGAAATGGTAGAATTATCAATAATAATGTAGAAAAGGCAGAAGTGTTCAATATTTCTGTGCTTTATTGGGAAAAGAAAAACAGATGATTTAGTCTCATCATACGATAACACTCTTTCCATTAGTATCCCTGGAGGATGTTAAACAGAAGCTATTTGTAAGACATTTGTAAATCAGCAGGCCCAGATAATTTGCATCCACGAGTTTTAAAAGAAGTGGCCGAGGAGCTCACTGGACCGTTAGTGTTGATATTCCATAAGTCTTGAAGCATTGGGGAAGTTCCAGAAGACTGGAAGACAGCTAATGTGCCAATTTATAGAACAGGTAAATGGGATGACCTGAATAATTATAGGCATGTCAGCCTGACATCAGTCCTGGGCAAGATAATAGAGGGGCTGATATAGGATAATAAATAATTAAAACAGGATAATGTAATTCATGCCAATCAACATGGGTTTATGGAAAATAGGTCCGGTCAAATTATCTTGTTTTTTGTTTTATGAGAGTTCAGGTTTGGATGACAAAGGTAATAGTGTTGACATAATATACTTAGACTTTTGTAAGGCATTTGACTTGGTACCACACAACATTTTGATTAAAGAACTAGAATGGTATAAAATTTACATGGCATACATTAAATGAATTAAAAACTGTCTAACTGCTAGGTCTCAAAATGTAACTGTAAATGGAGAATCATGATCAAGCGGTTGTGTTTTCAGTGGGGCCCACAAGGATCGGTTCCTGGCCCTACGTTATTTAACATTTTTACCAATGACCTGGAAGAAAACAAAAAATCATCACTAATAAAATTTGCAGATGACGCAAAAATTGGGGGAGCGGTAAATGATGAAGAGGACAGGTCACTGATACAGAGCAATCTAGATCACTTGGTAAACTGGGTTCAGGCAAACAATATGCATTTTAATACAGATAAATGTAAATATATACAACTAGGAACAAAAAATGGAGGCCATATTTATAGGAGTGGGGACTGTATCCTCAGAAGCAGTGACTGAGAAAGATTTTGGAGTCGTGATGGGTATTCAGCTGAACACGAGCTCCAAGTGTCACGCTGTGGCGAAAAGAGCTAATGTGATCCTGAGATGCATAAACAGGAATCTCGAGTAGGAGTAGAGAGGTTATTTTACCTCTGTATTTGGCACTGGTGCGACCATTGCTGCAATACTCTGTTCAGTTCTGGTGCCCACAGATCATGAAGGATGTTTGGAGAGGATTCAGAGAAGATCCGTGAACATGATTAAAGGATAAAAAAAACGTTCCTTATAGTGATAGATTCAAGGAGCTCAATCTACTTAGCTTAACAAAAAGAAGAGGTGACTTGACCACAGTCTATAAGTATTGACATAAGGAAGAAATATTTAATAATGGACTTTTCAGTCTAGCAGAGAAAGGTCTAACATGATCCAATGGCTGGAAGTTGAAGCTAGACTAATTCAGATTGGAAATACAGTGCAAATGTTTAATAGTGAGGGTAATTAACCATTGGAATAATTTACCAAGCGTGAGGAGTGGATTCTCCATCACTGACAAATTTTAAATCAAGACTGGATGTTTTTCCTACAAGTTCTGCTCTAGGAATTATTTCAGGGATGTTCTCTGGCCTGTTAGACAGGAGGTCAGACTAGATGATCACAATAGTCCCTTCTGGTCTTGGAATTTATGAATCTTAGTGTGGGGAGATGGTGTTTGTAGCCACATCAAATTACCATGTTGTTTTCTGTGCTCTACAAAGTAACTCTGGTGAGGAGGTGACTTGCATGTTAGCTTGAGGCCCTCCAATTTGGAGGGCACATTCTCTGGGAGACAGCCACCCTTACACAATGAATTTAAAGAGCAGGCTGGCTTGTTTCCATGAGGCCCATAATTTTGTAGAGCACCTTCACTACAAGATAGCCGCCCTTACAGAGTGAATCACAAACTTGCATAGAAAATCAACATCGGGTGGGGTTTAACTCAAACCAGTCACGATACTGCAGGAGAGAACCCTGAGATATCACTATTATAAGGGAGACTTTAAATGAGAGCAGACCGTCTCCAACTCTCCCTCAGGGCATCTCAGACACACCTGTGTTAAGATGCCCCATGTGTGGGGAATTCATTCCTTCAGAATTTCCTGACTAGCAGCACTGGTAGCTCTCGCTAGTCAAGGTCTCTCCCCTTGACGCTTCTAAAGTTGTCAGGGCCACATGAGTCTCCAAGCACTCAGATGTCCATGAGTGGCCACTAACTTGGGGCATGACAGTTTTTAGTTGTCCAGCTGGGAGACAGGTGGGGCCTGGTTTCCAGGGGCGATGTGCTAAAGATAACACAACTGTAGCTGGGGCGGTTGACTCATGTTGGGCACCCAAATTCTGAAGCACCCACTCTCCATGAACATATTGGACATGAACACTCCTGAACATGTTGGACAAAGACTTTACAGGGACAAATACAGGAACCCTGGCTCCCCTGTGGCTTCCACGGTTTATCTCCCCTTCCCACCCTGGTCCCTCACTGAGATAACTGGAGTTAAACTCTCACCTGTAGCCCCGGCCATTCGATCTCTGGCTGCCCCACCTGGAACCCCTCTGCCAGGGCCACTGCTTGGGCGCCGGTCTCGGGACCACTTTCCCAGATCCAGCTCTGCATTTCCTCCGGCAGGACAGTCAGGAACTGCTCCAGGATCAGCATCTCCAGGATCTGCTCCTTGGTGTGGCTCTGCGGCTCCAGCCAGCGATGGCAGAGCTCCTGGAGGTGGCTGTAAACCTCCTGGGGCCCCTTGGCCTCCTGGTAACAGAATTCCCTGAAGCGCCTACGCTGTGTCTCTGGGCTGATGCCATAGCGACGCAGGATGGTCGCCTTCACCTTCCCATAGTCACTTGTCTCTGTGATGTCTAGGCTACCAAAGGCCAGCTGGGCTTTCCCGGTGAGGTACGGCTCCAGTCGGGTTGTCCACTCCCCTCTCGGCCACTGGCAGGCATCAGCCACCTGCTCAAAGGTGGCCAGATAGGCCTCGATATCGTCCTCTGGCGCCAGCTGTGGCAGCTGCAGGGTTCCCCATGTAGGTGCTGGAGTTGGATTAACCTCGGCAGGGGTCTGCGGGGCTGACAGCTGCTCCTCTCGGCACGGTGCCGTCTCCTCCTTCGGCTCGGTCCCAGCCTGCTCCAGACCCCTGGGTGACTCTCTGCCCTCCTGGGAGGTGGGGTTTTCACACCCACGTGCACAAGTCGGTGCTGGCACAACTCTGGGAGGGGGCGGCAGTTCTGGCTCTCCGTGCCTGAGGATGCAGGCCGGAGCCGGCCCCACCTCCGGAAGGATGCGCAGGGCCTGCAGCACCTCCTGCCAGACGTCCTCCCAGTGCTGCAGCATCTCCTTCTGCGACGCATACCGGGCCTGTTGCGGTGCCACCCATCTCAGCAGCTCCCCAATGGTGCCGGACTGCACCACAATAGGCAGCCCGCCCGCCCGCTCCAATCCCGCATCTGGTTCGGGCTCAGCTGAGGCCTGCTGCTCCGTCAGCCCAGCGGGGCACACCGACTGCTCCACCTGGATCTGAAACTGCAGGTCCAGGGCCCCCTCTGCCCCCTGCCCTGCAGCCATGGCTGCTCCCTGGGGTGTCCTTATCCCAGCAGGGGATGAGCCCAGACCCCAGGCCTTTCTGGCTCATTCATGCCCCTGGCAGGAAGCATCCAGCCTCCGGCTTCCTACCCCAGTGTCCCGTTTTTGACACCAGGTGATCCGGATGGGGGATCAGGTGCGAGGGCCCAGAAGCACAAACTGTCTTGCGAAATCAGAGCGACCTCCTGGAGCCAGCAATGCTGCTGTCTGGAAAGAGGGGCTTCTCCCGCAGCTCCTGAGAGGGCAAGGGAAACACAGACAGTGAGGGGGCAATTCCATAGTGCCAAGGGATTTGAGCGCTTAGCTCACCCTGCTAACTCCTGGTAAAAATGACAATGGCTGAGTCGTCCCTGGGATTGTGCCTCGTGTTTGCTAACACTCCTGTCCTCCTAGTGTGGATGCAGCCTTCCCTGCCAGAAAAGCTGTGTGTTCTTACAGCCAGCTAGTGACCACCTCTCCTTGTTAGAGAATCATCCCAGAGGGGGGATAGGGCAATGAGGGGCACAAGCCAGGGACCTGGGAAAGCAGAGTTCAGTTCCCTGCTCTGTCAGACTCGGACCCTGGGACAGCCACTCTAGCTTCGTCTACATGAGGTAGGGTTTGTGGTATGATTACATCAGCATAGCTACACCACCAATACCCTGTCGTGGGGATGCAGTTAAGTTGGTATAAAAGTGCTTACACTGATATAGTTTATGCTGGTTTGGTGTGTGGTCTAAACTCTACCAGTGTAACTGCATCTACACTAGGGCATTTACTGGTATAGCTCTGTCAGTAATAGTATCACACCCTCCATCCCCCTCCCAAGCTGTGCTAGTAAAGCTTTGAAGGGTAGACCAGACCTTGGTCTCTCTGTGCCTCAATTTCCCCATCTGTATCATGGGGACAGTTGGACTGGCCTGGTTCACAAGCGTATGTGAGGATAAATACATGAAGGCCTGTGGGATGCTCACACACTATGTTAACAGGGAGCATATTTCCTCCTCACTTATCTTTGAGCAAGGGAGTGAGTGAAAGTTCCCAATACTGGCAGAATTTGCATGGTTCATACCACATATGCAGAGCTTCCAGAGAAAAAGTCATAACTGAAAGACCCGTGCCTATCTCCCCCACTCATACCCCCTGCTCTCTGCCCTGATCTGGCACAGACAGGCCCCTGTCTAACCTCCCCATCCACCTCCCATTCCCTCAGCTCCCTGCCCCACCCAGCACAGACAGGCTCCTCCATGCCCAGTGCTGGGTGACATGGGGTTATATCTAGGTTATTAGGGTGTATCTCCATGGGGAAACTGGCTGGTGGGAATGTCAACAACCCCTCCTTTTGTACAAGGACCCAGCGGAGGGGTATGCACCAGCTCTAACAGCATTCAACAGATCTGAACCCGCAGGTGAGGAGAACGGGATCCCAGCATCCGTGCCTCCCTCCCCCACTTCCCTACTGTACTCACGCACATCCCCTCATGAGCCTTTGCCTCCTCACATATGAGCCCGCCTCTCACTGTATCCCTTCTGACATACACACGTTCCCTCACCCACGTGGCCACCCCTCACCCAAACACGCTTCTCATATGCACCTTGTTTTAGTGTCACCCCCACGTGTTCTTTGCCTTCACCTCTCTGGCATGTCCTCCACACATGCTCCTGCGCCTCACAGACCCTCTCCCGACTAAAATATTGTCTTTGTAGTCACCTGCTCTCTTCCCATTTCTCTCTCTCTCTCTCACACACACACACTCTGCCCATCTGGCACTAGGGTGACCAGATAGCAATTGTGAAAAATTGGGACAGAGGGCAGGGGGTAACAGGGGCCCATATAAGACAAAGACCCAAATATTGGCACTGTCCCTATAAAATTGGGACATCTGATCACCCTGTCTCAAACACACACACTGTTGGAACAATTGGGGCCTTGCAATTATTGTGAGCCTAACTGAAAAAGTAAACAAAAGTTTTACAAACATGTTACCATAACCTCTAACAATATATGATGGTGGGAAAAGGTGCAAAAGGGGGACAGAAAGTCTGAATTAATCTAAACCAAAAGGCCTACTGATATAATTCAAATCTGTGTTACAGGCATGCCTGGGACCAGAAGTCAATGAACCAAAATCGGTGTGTCAGATATTGGGCCTATTGGTGGACAAAATAATGAGGGGATGGGCTATTCCATCCACCACTCCCCTTTTGGGGAGTGTGACAGGGTGTGCATACCCTGCACTAGGCAAGAAAGGGTTAATCCCAAACTGTGGGCGAAGGAAGTCCCACCCCTCAGACCTTTCTAGGCATGCTCTGACTGCCACTTTAGTATAAAAGGGAGCAGCCCAGCTCATTCTAGGCTGACTGCTGAGGGGGATGGATGCTTGGTGGAGGCTCCAGTCCAGAACCTGCTTCAGCAGCAAACTGTGGGATCCTGAGGACCAGATCAGAGACCTGTTGTTGACGGTGGGCTGACTGGAGTCAGAATCCCAGGGAGTGACCCGTGCCAGGAGCCCGGAGACCCTGAGATGTACAGATCCCGGTTTCAGAAGACACAGTAGAAAGTGGCCCGGGGGGCTGGAGTGAATGGTATCTCCCACCTGAGGAAGGTCAGCGTGTTGCAGTAGAATCTCTGCTGACTAGGTGTTGTCAGCAATGAGTGTGGACAGGACCCTGGCCAGGACCTGGTGGAGCAGGGAGGGCCTGGGCCTCTTACCCCAGCTGTCAACCTCCCCTCCCGAGTGGCCCCTGACTCTGGCCATTAGGCTGTACAGCCTTGCACCTGAGGGCAGCCACATTGGCTGACAGGTTAGAGCCATGCTGTCTTAAGCATGAGGACAGTCTGGTGCACTGTAACTGCAGTGCCCCTCACCCAAGATCTGACCCAAAAGGGGGATTGGGTGTGCATACACTGCAACAAGGTCCTTTTAAAAAAAAGGAGAGAGGTTTTTGGAGGAAAATTGGCAAAGGGGGATGCAGGCAGACTGCAAGAGAGAAGATCAGGAAGGATCAAGCTTTATCATGACTGCCTGACCGCATTGTCTCCTGGATGACCAGGCTCCTCCATGACACTGTTGGGCCTTTGTCATCCTGATCCTAAGAGATTTTTCTGACCAGACTCAGGCAAAAAAAGGGACTCAGATGATCACCTCCCCTGGGATGTAAGACTTTGTCCCCCCACCCCTAGGTGTTCTTTTCCCTCCCCATCTTATTTCTTCTCTTTCCTATCCCTCTTCTTTTGCCTTCTGTTTAATAAGAGTCTGGCTTAGTCAACCAAGGCCGTATATTTTGCAATATGGCTGTAAACTTCTGACCAAAGAGGCAGCTAAAAGCAATGCCCTAAACAGCTCAATACTGGTACAAGTTTGCCAAGTCTTAGTGTGACTTGCAACATGTGTTTTTTCCCCAACAGTGAAACTGCAAGTCAAAGTCAACAATGACAAAGACAGAAACTGCACATTCTATCTCTGCTGTCCTTTTCTGTCCCCTGATGTGTGCATGTCTTGCTTTTGCCTTTAATAAAAAAAAAAAAATCAAGCCTCACTAACAATAACTACAGCCCATTTCTCTTAACTTTTTGACAGTTATTACTATCTTTAATACCATCTAAAGATCTGTCAAATGATGGGGGAGGGAACATTCCTTTTTAGAAACTCCCTCCTGCTTCTTTTAAAAAAAGAAAAAACAGTGTTAAAATAAAAGCCTTATTTGGTACTTTACATGTCAAACCTTTAACTATATTGTCCCTTCCTTTTTTGTATCTTTATTAAAGGATTAAAAGAATGTTTAATGGGGTATTTGCCAGGGTACTAAATACTATTACTACCAAAACCCTGAACTTTGTTTTAAAATGTTTACTATTGGACATCTGTGAGTCTTTAAGTCCATATATTCCAATAAATTAATGTAACACATACAGTCTCTGCTGGCTGTCTCTCTAACACACACATTGCCTGGCACATGTTCTCTCCCTGTCGCAGGCGATGCACGTGCACACGCGCTCTTCTGCCCATTGCACAAACACACACAAGTCGCCTGGTGTGCACACACATGTGCTCTCTCTCCTGATCCCATGAGCACACATATGCTCTCTGCACATCACACGGCCACACACTGTCTGACACGCACACAGGCAACTCCCTGTCACATGCACGCACATGCTCTCTACCAGTCACACACACACACACGCGTTCTTTCCCTGTTACGTGTGTACACACACATTCTGCCCATCACACAAGGACATATGCTCTCTGGCTGTCACCTGGCACACACACACGCTCTCTCCCTCTCACACACACACACACACACACTCTCTCTCCCTGTCTCTCTCTCACACACGCTCTCTCTGTCACAGGCGCCCGGTCTCTTTCTCACAGGTGGGGGCTCTCCTACCCCTCCTACCGGCCCTGTGCCACCAGGACTATTTTGGGCCCCCATTTCCCCCTCAAAGTACTATTGGCTTTATTGCCACAAACCAGATCCCCCCCCCCCCCCCCGGCTCCCACGGAGCCCCCTGTGAACGCCTCTGCTTCGTCCGGCCGCCAGCGCTGCTCCCAGCCTCCACCCGTCCCTCTCCCTGCCTGCCTGTGCGCCCCGTCCGCATTCACCCCGCCCCGGCCGGGCCCCCCCGGGCTGCCTCCCTGCCCTGCCGGAGCGCTGCCGCGGGGGGCTGGGAGCAGAGGTCGCTTTCAGCTCCCAGACAAAGGCAGAGCCAGAACCACAGGCTGAGAGCGGGTGGGAGACCCGCCCAGGCTGGGACTCGGGGGCCCGTGGTTACCTGGGCTGGGGAGTCACGCTGGGAACCGCGCCCCTAGGGCTGGGGGTGTCTGTCCGTCCGTCTCTTTCCCCAGGCTACGCTCCAGCTCAGCCCGAAGTTATTGGACCGGATGCGGAGGGTGGAGGTGGGGTTGGGGGGAGGAGACTTTTTCCCACCATGCAACTGCAGGGTGGTGCCACTCCTCCCCCGCTCGCTCACCCCCCAGCTTGCTCCCAGGACCTGCTGCCCAGAGGCGTCCCTTGCTCAGCTTTTATGGGGTGGGGTCGGGTCAGCATGGAGGGTGTGCCGGGAGCTGAGGTGCAGCTGTCTCTGGTGGCTCTTTACACAGGTTCTTTCAGTCCATCCTAAGGTAAAGATACCCCTGGGGTGGGGTGCAGGGGCTGTTTATACGGGGGTCCTTCAGCCAAAGCTGAGATGTTGCTAGTTCTGGGATGGAGGGTGGGGTCTGTTTATACAAGGATCCCTTGCCCAGTTTTGTGACGCAGCTTATTCTGGGGTGCTGGGGGCCCTTTAGCCAGGGATCCCTTGTCGGGCATTGAGATGCAGCTGATTCTGGGGTGGGGCGTTAAGGATGTTTGCACAGGGTCCCTCATCCCATAATGAGATGCAGCTGCCTCCAGGGTGGGCTGCAGGGGCTGTTTAACCGGGGATCTTTTGTCCACTGTTGAGTTGCAGCCATCTCTGGGGTGGGGCATGGCAGCTGTTTATACAGGAATGCCTTGTATGGTGCAGAGTTGCAGCTGATTCTGGGGTGGGATGTGGGGGCTGTTTAGGCCTGGGCTAAGATACAGACACTCTGGGATGCTGGGGCAGGCCTGGGGGCAGCCCAGTGCACCGTTGCACTGACTCCAGCGTTTGTGTTTGTGTTGGCAGTATATGACCAGGAGGCACCTCCACTCACCCCCCAGGGTGAATAGCCAGCTCTAAACTGGCAGATGAGTTGCGACCAGGTCTCCCTGAGGGCTAAAGGCTGGAGTGATGCCAACTGCTCCCAGCCACTGTGGTTGGGAATAAAACCATCCCCACAATTAATAGCAGCTGGACTGTGCTGCGACTGAGTCATCCCATCCTCAGGGACTAGCACAGACTAGGTTGGGGGAGGGGGTCAGAGCCCCATGAGTGCAGGGGCTGCCTCTGCCACCCCGCCCCTCCCCCAATGGCTGATTGCAGACCCAGGGCAGCACCAGGTGCCCAGTTCAGATCCCTGGCTCCCCAACACCATGGCTCAGTGGCTGTCGCTGGCTCTGGAGCTCTCCTCACATTGATGGGGTCTCTCCACCATCGCAGAGGGGAGCTACTGGGGGCTAAGTGATCTGCCCTCATGCCCCCTCCTCCACGCAGACATTGATAGGGTTTCTGCCCCCGTAGGCTGGCTCTGCCCTACTGCCAGCACATTAGCGGGGTCTCTCCCCAGCACAGGGGGCCATTACAATTGTATGATAGGATCCTCATATAGGGTAATGCTTAGGAATGCAGAGAACTCTACGGTCAGTAGTTGCTTGATGAGAGAGGACTGTAGATGTGGCGGAAGGAATAAAACCAGACTGTCGCACTACCTTGGCTCTTTCTCTTATGCTAGAACACTGAGCATGGTGTCAGGAGTTAGTCTGCTCCTGCAGGTACCTGAGATTCAAAACTAAGAATATTGCAGAAAAACAAAACTCAAAGAGGAAACAATAATTAGACTTGTCAGGACTGAATTTTCTTTTTTCTAACTTCACTGGGTAATATCTATGTTTATTTTAAAGCTTTTTAGATTTTTGTCCATTTACGTTTCCACAATTGCACAAATGTGTGGGTTTTAAACTTTTTTTTTCTATTTTTATCAATTTACATTTTTGCAATTGCAGGAAATTGCATGTGTTTCAGACAATACTTATTTAATGACAGATGCTGAAATGCAAAAAATTAAAGTTTTATAACCATTAAAACACAAATTGTCTGTGTTACATAAGAATGGCCCTACTGGGTCAGATCAAAGGTCCATCTAGCCCAGTATCCTGTCTTCTGACAGTGGCCAGTGCCAGGTGCCCCAGAGGGAATGAACAGAACGGGTAATTATCAAGTGATCCATCCCCTGTCACTCATTCCCAGCTTCTGTCAAACAGAGGATAGGGACAGCATTCCTGCCCATCCTGGCTAATAGCCATTGATGGACCTATCCTCCATGAACTTATCCAGGTCTTTTTTGAACCCTGTTATAGTCTTGGCCTTCACAACATCCTCTGGCAAGGAGTTCCACAGGTTGACTGTGCATTGTGTGAAGAAATACTTCCTCTTATTTGTTTTAAACCTGCTGCCTATTAATTTCATTTGGTGACCCCTAGTTCTTGTGTTATGAGAAGTAGTAAACAACACTTATCTCCTTTCTCTACACCAGTCATGATTTTATAGACCTCAGTCATATTTCCATTTAACTGTCTCTTTTCCAAGCTGAAAAGTCCCAGTCTTAATAATCTCTCCTCATACGGAAGCTGTTCCATACCCCTAATAATTTTTCTTGCCCTTTTCTGAACCTTTTCCAATTCCAATATATCTTTTCTGATATGGGGCGACCACATCTGCACACAGTATTCAAGATGTGGGTGTACAATGGATTTATATAGAGGCAACATGATATTTTCTCTCCTATTATCTGTCCCTTTCTTAATTGTTCCTAACATTCTGTTTGCTTTTTTGACTGCTGCTGCACATTGAGTGGATGTTTTCAGAGAACTATCCACAATGACTCCAAGATCTCTTTCTTGAGTGGTACCAGCTAATTTAGACACCACCATGTTATATGTATAGTTGGGATTATGCTTTCCAGTGTGCATTTCTTTGCATTTATCGACATTAAATTTCATCTGCCATTTTGTTGCCCAGTCATCCAGTTTTGAGAGATCCTTTTGTAGCTCTTTGCAGTCTGCCTGGGTCTTAACTATCTTTAGTAATTTTGTATCATTTGCAAATTTTGCCACCTCACTGTTTACTCCTTTTCCCAGATCATTTATAAATATGTTGAATAGGACTGGTCAAAATATACAAAGTAAATATCCTTAAATTGAATTCTGAGGGGTTCTCCAGCAGCATTTTTCTTATTTTGCCTATCTGTAAATTTCAGTTATAACCAGTGGCAATAATTTTTCATTGGTTTGTGTGCCTTGGGAGAAATTGACGTTTACTGACATTTACCAATTAAAAATCTCATCCTCCGAAGCCTAACAAAAATCCTGGTGACATGTCAAATCCCTTTCCCTGAACAAGCAGACACAAAAGGAGATGTGTTCAGCCACTGGACATTCTTTAGATCACAACAGGAAAACTACAAAATTACAAAGGGGCTGGATAAAAAGGAAAAAATAAAAAGCAGCCACACTATTAGCTGTAATGATCAAGGGCTGCCGCATGCTCCAACAGCATCCGGATTATGTCAGCAGCAGACCAGGTTGACCCACGTAAAATCCTACAAGCACTCCAAAAGCACTTTTAACCAACACGAACAATGTCACACACCAAAGATATCTCTTCAACAAGTGTAATCAAGATTTCAATGGCAAAAGAACTACATTCAGGCTGAGTTAAGCTAGTTTGGTTGTTTGCCCTTTCAGAATGCTGAGTTGAGCAAAATTCAGACTTCTGAAAACCAGGAAATGAAAAGTTAAGGTTGCCCGTACAATCTTAATTCTGCCCTTTTTCAGTTGGGCAACTTTGTTTTTTCCTTTTTGTCCTTTAATAGCGTCAGATGGAATCCTGTGAATGAGCTGTAAAAGGAGCTTTTACATTTCAGCAATTGTGGGTTTGGCCAAGTAAAAAGGTATACCTGTTAACATGGTATATTGAGGCATTGCTAAAAGAGGACAGGGCTGTCTGATGACTATTCTACTGCGTGCACAGTAACCCTCCCCATAAAATAAAAACATATATTTTCACAGACAACTTGAGTTGTTAAATCTTTATTGCATAGGTGTACAAAGGTTTGGACTACAATAATTAGTGGCAGGTGTTCACCTGGGGCGTGGCATCAGCACAAATTGCATTTCCTGGTTTTCAGAAGTTTGAGTTTTGCTCAATTCAGCATTCTGCAAGGGTCCGATATACCACCAAGCAACCATAACTCTGTGTTAATGTCATTTTCTGTCATTGAATTTCCTAGTTTTTTGAACTGTAAAATATATTGTTTTGGTAGGAGTTAGTAGTCATTTAGGCAGTTGTACATATCATGTCCTGCAATTTGCATCCTGAGCCAGCCAGCCCCTTGCTACACATCAGCTGGGCTCCTCTATACCTCTGACCCACTGTTTTCCCCACTCCAACCTAGCTTCCTTCCCACTACTGTTTCCAGGCTCTCCTCTCCCCCCCGCCCCTTGCAAGGAGGAAATGCATCTCCCTGAACTCCTCATTCCCTGATATAAAATGTTTCTACTGGCATTACTTATCCCCTCTGATAACCCAACTCACATGCAGTGCCTGGAATGAAGGACAGCTGTGTTACAGTGCAGTGGTGTTCGTGGTTGTGCTTCAGAGTGGTTGAAGGGTGGAGTTTATAGCAGGGCCAGTGAGAGAAATCCCAGACGGGGTTTCTGTTCCAAAATATTGACAGTTTTATGGTTGAGAGAGAGAGCCTCTGTCCCCTGCTCAATAGATGGACTCCATCTTTGAGAAACACTGCAGGGTCAGAGCTCGTAATGTTTCTGTGATAAACACTACACTTTGTCCAGTCAGCCAGGAACCTTCTCATTTCCCGATTAATGTTCTTCCAACCCTTAGTAATGGCTGCCATATTGTCACTGCAGGAATTATGCAGACAATCAGGGCTTCTCTACACTTACTGGCCCAGCTGCACGGGTGCAGCTGTGCGGCTGTAGCGCTTAGTGTGGATGCTACCTATGCCAATGGGAGAGCTTCTCCTATCAGCGTAGGTTCTCCGCGTCCCCGAGAGGCATTAGCTATGTCAACAGGAGAAGCGCTTTCTACACTGGGGGTTAGGTTTCCACACTGCTGAGCGATATAGTTATACCAGCATAAATTGGTAGTGTAGGCGAAGCCTTAGCCAGACTATCGGAGGTCCTGGACACAAATCTGTGATGCAGACCAAATCTGCTGTCCTCCATTGAAGGGGGCCCAGATCATTTCTGCCTGAGTGAATCACGACAAAGTCCGGTAGATTACAAAACATTAGTTAGGCCTTCTCTACACTGCAAAGTTTTGTCGGCAAAAGCTGTTTTTTGCCGACAAAACAGGGGAGGTGTACACGCTGCAAAGCTGCTTTTGGCAGCAAAACTCTGCTGTTTTGCCGACAAGATAAAACCACCTCAACGAGAGCATAAAAACTTTTTGCAGCCAAGTTAAAGTGACAAAGCCTCAGTGTAGACACTGCTGTTTGTTTTGTCAACAGAACCGGCTTCCAGAATCCGCCAGTATCCCACAATGCCTGCCGTGACCGCTCTGCTCACTGTTTTGATCTCTGCTGCCCGGCAGGCATCATGCGCCCCTCCCCTTTCAGAGCTCCGGGAAGTAGCTGACAGCTGAGTGGGCTGCTCCCTTTGGGGCACAAAGAGCAAATCATTAGCGCGCCTGGCACCAGGCACACAGCGGCAGGCAGACTGCTGCTGAGCGGGGGACACGACTGCTGTGACATTCCTCAGCATGGAGAGCTCACAGAGCTGCTCTGGATGCCGCTGAGGGAGAACTCGGAGGGAATCACAAACTTGCAGGCAGAGCAGGCTGCTTTGGGAGAGACTGCTGTGCTGAGCAGAGCCGGGAGCTGATGTAGGGGGTTATCCCCGTCCCTCTGCCTCAGGATAGGCCAGTCAGCCTGCTGTCTCCCCTGCCCCAGACACGCCACTCACCTCTCCTCCTCACACACTGAAAAAGAGACTGACCGAAACCTGCATCATGTGACTCTGTACCTGCCCCATGAGCCATTGCAAGCAGCAAACCCTTCCCAAAGCACCCTGTGGCCAGTTGCTTAGTGAGATAGCTACCCACAGTGCCCGGCTCTCTGAGTCGAGGCAAGGGCTGTTAGTGTGGATGCGCTCTGCCGACACAAGGAGCTAGTGTGGACATGCAACAGCCGTTTTAATTAAAGCAGCATAACTTTTGCCAACAAAACTTTGTAGTGTAGTCAAGGCCTTAGATGCTGCAGAGTGGGCAAAACATGCTGGGAACACAGGCTACCTCTGTCCACCCAAATCTGCCTGTAGTCAGCAACCCCTGTGTCGCAGTGCACTCCTTGCTCTCCCAAAAACTTCTGCAAATTCCTGGGCCAGGGATCACCCAGAATTCACATGTTGGCAACCCTGGCAGCACACATATTTCTGTTCCACCCAATATAACAAAAAATGTGGATAGATCACCTGCTGACTATTCTGCTGTGTTCACAGTAAACCGCCCCATAAAATAAAAGCATGTTATATTATAACAAAGACAACTTGAGTTATTAGGTCTTTATCGCACAGTTATATAAATCTTGGTTTATTAAAAACCTATGAAGGGACAGAGCTTCCTCCTGGAGAGAGAGAGACATAGCTGGAATTGTAACCTTTGTTAGGGGGTGAACAAGAAGGGACATGATCAATGTCTATAAAATATTAACTAGTCTAGAGAAAGGAGATCTGGGAGAAAGGCGTGTCTGTTCTCCCTATCCTATAACACAAGAGCAAGGGGACACACTATGAAACTAAAAGTTGGGAAATTCAAAACTGATCAAAGTAAATACTTTTCCACACAGCACATAATTATCCTCTGGAACTAACTGCCCCAGGATTCCACTGAAAGCAAGAAATTAGCAAGATTCAAAGAGGGAACATCCAGAACTAGAGTAGTTAATGCAAAAAATGCCTGGCAACCCCTCCTGCTTAAGGGCTCGGGGAGCAGATTATCCCCCATCTGCTTCTGCTGGGTTCTTATATCTTCTTCTGCAGCGTCTTGTGTTGGAGATGGGACACTGGACTGGATGGAACTTGGCTCTGACCTAGTCTGACAATGCCTATGTTACTGTGTCCCTGTCTGTTGCTACCCGCACCAGGAAGTCAAAGTGTCTTCCTGGGTGGGGGGGGGATATTGGGCGCTAAAGGGCTCTTTAATCTAGCAGAGAAAAGCAGAACAAGAACCAATGGCTGGGAGCTGAAGCCAGGCAAAGTTAAATGAGAGATGAGGCACATGTTTGCCACTGTGAGGGTCATTACCCACTGGAACAAACTCCCAAGGGAAGTGGTGGATTCTTCATCTCCTGATGTCTTCAGATCCTGACTGGGGGCCTTCCTGGATGATGGTTTAGCTGAACATAAGTTACTGGGCTTGATACAGTGGGAACTGGATGGAATTTAGTGGTCTGTGCTATACAGGGGTCAGACTAATGATCTAATGGTCCCTCCGGGCTTTAATTCTTCCAGCCTTTGAATACTCAGTCACCAGAGACAGCTGATTCCATTGTCCATGGGACAGGGTTATATTCAGGTCTCTGTGTGACCCTTGCTCCACAGCAGTCAGTGGGAAGTTCCCACTGAGACACCATCGCCAACCCAAAGTGATCACCGACTAGGAGACTAAAAATACACCTTGGGTTCTTTGTGTTAGTTTTCTAGTGTATCTGCATTGGTCCTACCCAGGACAGCTCCCTCTCAGGCACCCTGCAGATGCAGGCAGGTGTTGCTACACTGGTTACACTAGGGGCTGTTTGCCTCAGAAATTGGCCCATGGCACACACTCTCTCTCATGTGGAGCAGAGAATCCGTCGGTCCCTGGAGCATGGGGGCCATTTTTCTCTCAGCTCAACTCTCAGCTGCCACCCACCAGGGACCCCCTTGCCCACACTGGGGAGATACACTGCTACACGTGCCCCTGTAACTCACCCCCCCGGGTGGGGTGCTCTGTCCCATCTAGCATAGGCGCCGATTTCTAATGGCGCCGGTGGGTGCTCAACGCCCCTCTGCCCCCAGCCCTGCCCTGACTCCACTCCTGTCCCGGCCCCGCTCGCCCCCATTCCAACCCCTTTCCCCAAAGTCCCCGCCCCAACTCCGCCCCCTCACTGCCCCGATCCGACTCCTTCCCCAAATCCCCGCCCCAGCCCTGCCTCCTCCCCTGAGTGCGCCACGTTCCCGCTCCTTAGGGTGACCAGATGTCCTGATTTTATAGGGACAGTCCCGATTTTGGGGGATTTTTGTTATATAGGCTCCTATTACCCCCCACCCTCTGTCCTGATTTTTCACACTTGCCCTCTGGTCACCCTACCGCTCCTCCCTGCTCCCTCCCAGAGCTTGCTACAGCTGTTTGGCGGTGGCAAGTGCTGGGAGGGAGGGAGGAGCGGGGAGGAGGCGGAGGAGGCGGAGGAGGAGGTGAGCAGGGCAGGGAGCTTGGCTGCCAGTGGGTGCAGAGCACCCACTAATTTTTCCCCATGGGTGCTCCAGCCCTGGAGCACCCACAGAGTCGGTGCCTATGCCTTCTAGTGGCACCGAGACCCCATGTACAGGGGACAGTGTACAGAGCACAGAGCCAGCCTGCGGGGCAGAGACCCTATCAATGTCCCACTAGTGGGGCAGTTCACTCAGTCCCCAAAAGCCCCCCTTTGTGGTGGTGGAGAGACCCCATCAATGTGGGAAGAGCTCCAGAGCCAGCGATGGCTGTTGAGTTGTGACACCAGAGAGCCAGGGATCAGCTCTGGGAACCTAGCACTATCCTGTCCCTGCAGGATGCTGATGGGCAAGATGGGGTGTCACGGGCAGCCCCTGCACCTATGAGGGCCTGACCCTCTAGTCCCATCAGAGCCAGGCCCTGCGTTTGGGATGGCTCAGTCCCAGCTCTGCCCAGCTGCTGTTAATTGTCGGGATGGTTTTATTCCTAAACACAATGATTGGGGGCAGCCAGCAGCTCTCCAGCCTCTACTTCCCAGGGAGTCCTGGTCCCCCACCACATCTCACCTGCTGGGGACAGTTGGGTGCTGGCTATTCACTGTGGCAGGGGAGTGGAGATGCCTCCTAGTCAGACACTCCCAATATGGACACAAGCTGTGGGTGCTGGAGTCAATGCAACAGTGACACCCAGCCTGGGGGATCCCAGCAGAGAGGGCACATGCCCCCAGGCCTGCCCCCAAAGTCAGCTGTAGCTCATTGTCAGGTGAAGGACACCTGTATAAACAGGCTCCAAGCCCCGCTTCAGAGTCAGCTGAATCTCAGCACCGGGAAATGCTGGGCAGGGGATGGGCAGGAGAGCAGCGCCCTGTGCTGAAAGATGGGAACAATCCTTCTCAAACATGCCTGCCCTCTGCTCTGGATGGAGCCCCCACTTACCCCCCAGTTGAGTGGGTATGTAATGCTGACAGGCCCCCCCTCATCAGCAGCAGGCAGGATCAAACCTGGGACCTCTGGAGCTAAATGCATAACCCTCTACCACATGAGTGAAAAGCTACATGGCTCTTAGCTAAGGCTGTAGCAGACTCTTTAATCTCTAAGTGGTCTCAGTGCCGCTAGAGAGCAAAGGCACCGACTTTGTGGGTGCTCCAGGGCTGGAGTACCCATGGGGAAAAATTAGTGGGTGCTCTGCAGCCAAGCTCCCTGCCCTGCCTCACCTTCTCCTCCTCCTCCCCTGAGTGGTCACATCCCCGCTCCTCCCTCCCTCCCAGCGCTTGCTGCCACCAAACAGCTGTAGCAAGTTCCGGGAGGGAGGAGCGGGAACGTGGCGTGCTCAGGGGAGGAGCTGGGTCTGGGGTGTACCTCTCCACTCCCCCTAGCTCGCCACCAAAGTGAAGCAGGAGGGACCCCAACACTCTGACTGGGGCATGAGTGGGGAGCCATCCCCCAGCCCTAGAGCCACACTTTTGTGGGACTGGGGTGCACAGAGGCTCCAGGAGCCTTAAATTGCCGTTGGCAAAAACGTTCATCCAGATCTCAATATGCTTCTGCCCATTGACAGCAGGATTGGGGTCCTGGGGAGTGGGAGAGCAATTTCTTCCCTCATAATCCAAACAGAGGGCATCCTTTGTTGTGTAGTCTTTGTACTGAGCAGTGCCCGAGGCTGGGTATAGCCCTGCCCTTAGCACAAAGTACAGGACACAGAGGAGTCAGTGGATGGGGAAGCAGAGTATTCCTCCCTCCTTTAAAATATTTTCCATTTTTGTCATAACATTTTGGTTTCCCTTGAAAAACTGAAAGTTCTTTACTTTTCTGAAACCAAAATGGTTTTGTTTTTAAGGCTGAAACTCTGTTGGGCTTCGATTACTGAAAACAACATTTGTTGGGTTTTGGGATTTGGAGTTTTTTCCAGTGAAATCAAGGAATTTGACAAAAAAATTAAAACGTATTTGCAAAAATGTCCATTTTGATGAAAAGCTGTTTCCTTTCAAAACCCCTCCCGCACTTTGATGAAGGATGAAAATTCACCAGCTCTGCCGCAGTCTAAATATTTTCCAGTCTCACAAGAGGCAGCACGTGAAATTGTTTCCTCTGAGTTCATTCCACGCCAGCGTCAGTAATTCAGATCTACATCTCCTCTTCTGACCTAGTAAAAACTCTGTGCTCGGTGAGAGATTCCTGTATCATCAGCCCCCTGCTGCCTCCAACCCCAGAGGTGGATCAGATCAATGGGAGACATTAAAACAAGTTGCTTTTGGAGGTGATGTCTATTTATTTAATCAGAAAGGAAACTCCATCCCATTCCACTGAGAAAAACCAACAAACGCTACACAGGGACATTCGCATACAGCTAATCTGGTTGTAAACTGAACTGGGAAACAAGCCCTCTTAGTTTGCTAGAAGAGTATCTACATGGAGAGTTTAATAATGGAGAGCAATAATTTGTTATGCCTGTACATTTCCTGTATGACCATCCCTAGAGGTCTCTCTCTAGGTCAGGGGTGGGCAAACTTTTTGGCCTAAGGGCTGCATCAGGTTTCTGAAATTGTATGGAGGGCTGGTTAGGGGAGGCTGTGCCTCCCCAAACAGCCAGGCATGGCCCGGCCCCGCCCCCATCCGACCTCCCCGCTTCTCGCCCCCTGACCGTCCCCCTGGGACTCCTGCCCCATCCACCCCACCTGCTCTCGGTCCCCTGACCACCCTCGGAACCCCGCCCCTAACTGCCCCCCACCGCCCCATCCAACCCCCCCTCTCCTTCCTCACTGCCCCCCTGGGATCCCTGCCCCATCCAACCACCCCTTCTCCCTGACCGCCCCCGGACCCCTCGCCCCTAACTGCCCCCCACCACCCCATCCAACCCCTCCTCTCCTTCCTGACTGCCCCCCCAGGACACCTGCCCCCATTCAACCCCTCTTCCCTGCCTTCTGACTGCCCTGACCCCTATCCATGCCCCTGATCACCCCCCCAAACTCCCCTGCCCTCTATCCACCCCCCTCCACTCCCTGCCCCCTTACCGCACTGTCTGGAGCACCGGTGGCTGGCAGCGCAGCTGTACCAGGACAGGAACCGTGCCGCACAGCACAGAGCACCGGGTCAGGCTGGGCTCTGCAGCCCCACCGACCAGAGCATTGCGCCATGCGGCAGCGTGGCTGCGGGGGAGGGGGACAGTCTCCCAGGCCAGGAGCTCAGGGGCCGGGCAGGACAGTCCTGTGGGCTGGATGTGGCCCCCAGGCCATAGTTTGCCCACCTCTGCTGTAGGTATTTATCAGTCCCTTGTCCCATCGTGTGCGAGCCCTAGTGCAATGGGGCCCTGGTCTGTAAGATTCCAGCCCCTGTGGCTGAGGAGAAAAGCTGATAAACATGACACCTAATGGCTCCCACACCAGCAGGAGAGTAAACAGGCTCTAAAATTGTTTTTTTATATATATAGAAATGATAAGATATTTAAGATAATCTCAAGATTTTGGGGACCTGGCTCCTGAGCAACAGGGTTTGGCAATACTTCAGTGGTTAATGGATTTTATCCTGACACAGCCCTGTGAGGTAAGAGAGCATTATCTCCACTTTATAGATGGGGAAACTGAGGCCCCCAGAGATTCAGTCACTTGCCCAAGGTCATGCAGGGAATCCCTGGCAGAGCTGGGCCTTGAACCCATGTCTGTCTGCCTGTATGGGTCTGTCAGGAGGGAGTGTCTTGGGAAGAGCACCCACAGGGACCTGGCTCGCTAAAGGGGCTGTGTCAGGGTCTGGGATACGGTAACTCCCCGTCCCCAAGCAGGGAGAGAGCTCAGCTGTGGTGGCTCAGCCTGGCACAGGCTTTGCAGTGGCGATCACTGTGGGAAGGCCAGGCTCCCCATTGCTAGAAGCTCTGTACAGGGCTGGCGGAGGAAGCCATGGGTGGTGTGCAGCCACAAGAAGACTGATAGCTCCACAGATCTCAGGGACAAAGCTGTGTATCCTCGGGCACCTTCTTCTGGCACCTCATCCAGTGCTGAGTGGGGGAGGGAGCTGGGATTATGGGTCCAGAGAGATGGGCCAGGGAGGGTCAGGGCAGGGCCTGTCTGTGCTGAGCGGGGGCAGGGAGCTGTGTTGGGTGGAAATTGGCAAATTTCCATGTACACAGACATCTCTCTCCAATGGAGCACTCAGAGCCCTTTCCCTACCCACTGGGATCTCATTTTATCGCCATCCAGCCCAGCCTCCTGCAGAACCCAGCTAGTTAACCCATCATCTCCCGCAGCTATTCCTGCCCCCCGGCCCAGTAACTCCTGGCTGAGCTAGAGCAGAGCTTTGAGAGAGAGACGCCTCATCTCCATTGACAGACTCCCAGGGATGGAGAATCCATCCCATCCTGAGGGGAGCTCTCCCAATGGTTCATTCCCCTCCCTGATAAACACGGGCCCCTTATTTCCAGTCTGAATTTATCTCCCTTCTACTCCCAGCCAGTGGATCGTGCTCTGCCTTTGTCTGGTGGTTAAAGGTCCCTCTGCTCTCAGCCATCCTCTCCCCAGGTCAGTGTCACAGCCTGGAATCCCAGCACCACACTAAGGGTCTTTCTTCACTGCAGAGCTAGCCTGGGCATGGAAACCCCCGCTACTAAGCACTACCCATGCCAGACCCATGTAACTGCACCCTAATATTACTGCGCTAGCTGTGTACTGGAGTGGGTTTCTGGTGGGATATATCCTGGTGCTGAGCAGTACGTTAATCTGAGCTGCTTTCTCATTTCATTCACAGGGTGCTCTCTCTCTCCTAGCACAGAGCTGCTATCTGTGCAGTGACAAGGGAAAAGCAGTTGCATGTACATAACTCACAGGTGAAGTGCCTCATGATCAATGGAAGCCATCCTGGAGGTGAAAGCTAACAGCTTTTGGCAACAAGAACTCTAATGGGAATGTCTGTCAGCCATTCGGTCTGCAAACCACACAGTGCATCACTGAGCATCGCTCAGCTGACAGTTCTGCCTCTCTGGGTCATAGAACCACAGGGCTAGAAGGGACCACAGGGGCCATCTAGTCCTGTGGGTCTCAACCAGGGGCATGCGCACCCCTGGCGGTATGCAGAGGTCTTTCAGGGGGTACATCAACTCATCTAGATCAGTGGTCATGGGACAGGTTAAAGGCAGTTATAGACAGGTACCCCTGTGAAGCTAAGCTACATACTTCAGCTCTATGTGGTAGGGCTTGGACTTCAGCCCCACTGCCTGTGGCTCCGGCTTCAAACAAGGCTCACAAGTGAAAAACGGACTCAAGTATCACACTGAAAAGTAAGAACAATATTTATATTCCAATTGATTAATTGTATAATTATATGGCAAAAATGAGAAAACAAGCAAATTTGTCAGTGCTAGTGTGCTGTGACACTTTTGTATTTTTATGTCTGATTTTGTAAGCAAGTAGTTTTTAAGTGAGGTGAAACTTGGGGACACGCAAAACAAATCAGACTCCTGAAAGGGGTACAGTAGTCTGCAAAAGGTTGAGAACCACTGATCTAGTCTAACCCCCTGCAAGATGCAGGATTTGTTGTGTCTAACTGTGACTGGGGTCCTAGCTGTGGTCACTCAATTAGGGTGAACTGCAAAGAATAGGGCAGACAATCCCCATAAAGCTGGTGGATATTCTAATACTTAGATTCACCAAGCCAGCATAAAACAGCTTCTTTATTACCTTACTGGTTATTCAGAAGTCCAAACAACACAGTTCCCTGAAAGAGATCCAGCCTCAGGCCCTCATCCAGGTACCCACGTCAAATATGAAAATTTCTGTAAATCTTATTTCATCATATAAAAGAAAAGGTTCTGCCAATCCCAAAGGATCGGACACATTACCTCCCAGGTTATTGAATATTTCAGATCTTACCCAAATACACACTACAGCCAATTCTTATGAACTAAACTAAACTTTATTAAAAAACGAAAGAGAGAGAGTATGGTTAAAAGATCAATATACATACAGACATGAGATCGATTCATTGAGGTTCAGATTCATACCAGAGATGGTGAGTTTTGTAGCTGCAAAGAGTTCTTTCAGAAATAGTTCATAGTTTATAGTCCAATGTCCAAATCCCATATTCAGGGCTTACCAGCATAACTGGGACCTCAGTCTTGCGACTCAAACTTCCCCTGAGGAAGCCTAAGCAGATCTGAGATGACAGAATCAGGACCCAAGGATCTTTTATACAATTTCATGTCTTTTGACAAGTTGGAGTTCCACAGGGAACAAAAGGTAATTAGGATGACTTTGAAGGAGGTCCATCACCAGTACTTAGCTATACGAATTAACATAAGGCCATTTGCTTGTTCCTCCACCATTCACAATACATTACAACTAATTTAAATTATATCAGAATACAGCATAGACAGGGACTGTTGATTACATTGTGGACCCTACTCATACATATATAAATACACAAAAACACAAACATTATCTCCCCACATGTCTTTTGAGGGTTATTTATTTTCCAGGATGTTTAACCCTTTCTAGCCATGCGTCACACTAACCCATCCAAGACAGATGGCTCCAGCCTCCTTTTGAAAACCTCCAGTGAAGGAGCTTCCTTGACCGCCCTAGGCAGGTCTGTTCCATTGTCCTCCTGTTCTTACCGTTAGGAAGTTTTTTCAGAGATTTACTCTTAGGTTTTGACCATACTACACAGCTTTTAGCGACATGGCCGTGTTGACACAGACGTGTCGCTAAAAGATGGGCAGTGTCGTCGCGGTTTTTTCGGCACTCTTGCCGACAAAATACTTGCACCCCCAATGAACAGAGCATTCCTGTCGACAACACACTGTTCACAATGACACTTGCCATGGCAAAACTTTTGTTTTGTTCACACCCCTGAACGACAAAAGTTTTGTCGCTCAATTGCCAATATAGACATAAATCTTCTGAGCTGTAGTTTGAACCCATTGCCTCTTGCCTTTTTTCTCCATCTTTTTTCAAGTATTTGAAGACCGCTATCACATCCCCCTTTAATCTCCTCTTTTCCAAACTAAACATACCCAGTTTCTTCAGCCTTTGCTCTTCTGACTTGCATTCCATCCCTTTGGTCATCTTTGTTGTTCACTTCTGGGTCCTTTCTAGTTTCTCTCTACATCCTTTCTATACATTGGTGACCATAATTGGACACACTACTCCAGCTGAGGCCTAACCAGTGCCGAGGAGACGGGTACTATCACCTCCCGTGACTTGCAGATTCTGCCTCTGTTAATGCAACCTACACTTGCATTTGCTTTTTTTGCAACAGCATCGCAGTGCTGGCTCATGCTGTGGTTGTGATCCACCACCACTCCCAGATCCTTCTCAGCAGTGCTGCTGCCAGGACAGTTTCCCCCCATTCTGTATCGGTGCATTTGGTTTTCTTCCCTAAGTGCAGCACCTCACACTTGTCTATGTTGAATTTCATTTTTTTTTTTTTTTTGGCTGTAGCCCAGTTCTCCAATTTATCAAGATCCCTTTGAATTTTAGCTCTATCTTCCAAAGTGTTGGTAACCCCCCCCCTCCCCCCCGTCCAGCTTTGTGTCATCTGCAAACGTAATCATTGGGAAATCCTGCCCATAAAACCTTTCCCCCGTGATCCGGGAGGCTTCTGTCCAACTGGCAGGAGGGAGGAGGAGTTCTCTGTCCAAACGCTGTGGAAGCTCTAAGCACAGCGGAAACGGAGCAGGCTAATGTGGGGTTAAAATGCAGGGCACAAGTAGGGAGGAGTTAGACGCTGTAGGGAAGCCCAGCCCAAAGGCGGAACTGGAGAGAACAACAGCGGGTTTGATCAGCCTGCAGCTTTCTCACTGCACACAGACAGCAGGGGCTTGCCAGCGAGGCTGAACAAAACCCCAGCACTTGCCGGTGGGGAGGGTTGGGGCCAAGTGCAGGGGGAGGATGCACGTGGGGGCCATGGGCATGTGGAGAGTGATGCTAACAGAAGGAGTTGGGGTGTTTGTGTAAGAGGAGGTGAAGGATTACAAAGTGTGTGAGCTGAGGGGGAACCGACCCACCCAGCATCCCATTCGCCTCCTCTGGGGTCAGGCAAGCTGGACATTTGTCAGAGCCAGCGTGGGCCCCATGCTGGGTGGGCGGCAGATTCAGCCCAACTAACCCATAGTTATTTCCAGCCAATTTCCCTATGTAGACAAACCCTAATAACGCAGCTGCAACCCCATATCACCCTACATGGGGCAAGGAGGGGGCTGGCTGTGCGGGGGGGGGGGCAGGGCCCTGGAGGTACATGTGGAGGGATGGACAAGGAGGGTTGGAAAGGGACCTGTCTGTGCTGGGTGGGGGCAGGAAGCTGTGGGTAGGAGTGGGAGAGGTGAGCAGGGGTCTTTCTGTTATGATTTTTTCTCTGGAAGCTCTGCATGTGACTGTCCTAGGGCCACACACAGAGTCTGACAGAGCAGGGAACTGAACTCGGCTTTCCCAGGTCCCTGGCTTGTGCCCCTCATTGCCCTATCCCCCCTCTGGGATGATTCTCTAACAAGGAGAGGTGGTCACTAGCTGGCTGTAAGAACACACAGCTTTTCTGGCAGGGAAGGCTGCCTCCACACTAGGAGGACAGGAGTGTTAGCAAACACGAGGCACAATCCCAGGGACGACTCAGCCATTGTCATTTTTACCAGGAGTTAGCAGGGTGAGCTAAGCGCTCAAATCCCTCGGTACCATGGAATTGCCCCCTCACTGTCTGTGTTTCCCTTGCCCTCTCAGGAGCTGCGGGAGAAGCCCCTCTTTCCAGATAGCAGCATTGCCGGCTCCAGGAGGTCGCTCTGGTTTCGCAAGACAGTTTGTGCTTCTGGGCCCTCGCACCTGATCCCCCATCCGGATCACCTGGTGTCAAAAGCGGGACACTGGGGTAGGAAGCCGGAGGCTGGATGCTTTCTGCCAGGGGCATGAATGAGCCAGAAAGGCCTGGGGTCTGGGCTCATCCCCTGCTGGGATAAGGACACCCCAGGGAGCAGCCATGGCTGCAGGGCAGGGGGCAGAGGGGGCCCTGGACCTGCAGTTTCAGATCCAGGTGGAGCAGTCGGTGTGCCCCGCTGGGCTGACGGAGCAGCAGGCCTCAGCTGGGCCCGAACCAGATGCGGGATTGGAGCGGGCGGGCGGGCTGCCTATTGTGGTGCAGTCCGGCACCATTGGGGAGCTGCTGAGATGGGTGGCACCGCAACAGGCCCGGTATGCGTCGCAGAAGGAGATGCTGCAGCACTGGGAGGACGTCTGGCAGGAGGTGCTGCAGGCCCTGCGCATCCTTCCGGAGGTGGGGCCGGCTCCGGCCTGCATCCTCAGGCACGGAGAGCCAGAACTGCCGCCCCCTCCCAGAGTTGTGCCAGCACCGACTTGTGCACGTGGGTGTGAAAACCCCACCTCCCAGGAGGGCAGAGAGTCACCCAGGGGTCTGGAGCAGGCTGGGACCGAGCCGAAGGAGGAGACGGCACCGTGCCGAGAGGAGCAGCTGTCAGCCCCGCAGACCCCTGCCGAGGTTAATCCAACTCCAGCACCTACATGGGGAACCCTGCAGCTGCCACAGCTGGCGCCAGAGGACGATATCGAGGCCTATCTGGCCACCTTTGAGCAGGTGGCTGATGCCTGCCAGTGGCCGAGAGGGGAGTGGACAACCCGACTGGAGCCGTACCTCACCGGGAAAGCCCAGCTGGCCTTTGGTAGCCTAGACATCACAGAGACAAGTGACTATGGGAAGGTGAAGGTGACCATCCTGCGTCGCTATGGCATCAGCCCAGAGACACAGCGCAGGCGCTTCAGGGAATTCTGTTACCAGGAGGCCAAGGGGCCCCAGGAGGTTTACAGCCACCTCCGGGAGCTCTGCCATCGCTGGCTGGAGCCGCAGAGCCGCACCAAGGAGCAGATCCTGGAGATGCTGATCCTGGAGCAGTTCCTGACCATCCTGCCGGAGGAAATGCAGAGCTGGATCTGGGAATGTGGCCCTGAGACCGGTGCCCAGGCAGTGGCCCTGGCAGAGGGGTTCCAGGTGGGGCAGCCAGAGGTCAAGTGGCAGGGGCTACAGGTGAGAGTGATCATCTCAGTGAGGGACCAGGGTGGGAAGGGGAGACAGACTGTGGAAGCCATAGGGGAGCCAGGGTTCCTGTATTTGTCTCCGTAAAGCCTTGCTCAAGAGTCTCCATAGCATGTGGGTGCTTTAGAGTTTGGGTTCCCAACATGAGTCAACTGGGGCCTGATGGGTCAGATGCTGCGCAGCTAAAGTTGTGTTATCTTTAGCACATCCCCCTGGAAAGCTGGCCCCACCCGTCTCCCAGCTGGGTAACTAAAAACTGTCATGCCCCAAGTTAGCGGCCACTCGTGGGCATCGGAGCACTTGTGGGCTCATGTGGCCCCAATAACTTAGAAGGTGTCATAAATATAAAGGGAAGGGTAACCACCTTTCTGTATACAGTGCTATAAAATCCCTCCTGTATATTTATGACAGAAGGGACAATGGGAGAGATCTCGGCTAGCGAGGCGGCCAGTGCTGCTAATCAGGGGATTTTGAGGGAGTGAATCTGCCACACGTGGCGTCACCTGTGCTAAGACGTTCCGAGAGGCCGGAAAATATACCACTGGGGAGAGTGGGAGACGGTCTGCTCTCATTTAAAGTCTCCCTTAAAGCAGTGACATCTCAGCACTCTCTCCCGCAGTTCCTTGAGTTCCCAAGTACGCAGCCCAGCTTTGGATCTGAACAGGTTTGGTTTGAGCTGAAAAGGCCCAGTGTTGAGTCTCCGTGAGAGTCTGAGAGTCACTCTGTGAGGGTGGCCATTTTGAAGGGAACGTGCTTCCCAGAATGGAGGAGGGCCTCATGCTGTCGTGCCAGCCTGGTCCCCAGATTCGCTGTGTGAGAGTATTTTTTTTGCAGGGAACGTGCTCTCCAAATTGGAGCACTGCACGCTGACAGGCAGGCCACCTCCTCACCAGAGATACTGTCCAGGGTACAATGTGGTTATTGTTTGATGTGGCTGTGAACACCACTCCCCACACTAATCCCCACCATGCACACCCCATTTCTGTGCATCTTGTTTCCTTTGACATTGGCCCTGTGTCGTGGAGTCACCGGGACGATGCTCTGGAACTACTCCCTATGAAGTGAGCCAGGACTCTGGGGGATCCTCCTCTCTCTGAGCATATTGTCTCCAGGGCAAGAAGCTTACACAGCTTTGACCTTCTGGGTCTGACCTCAGAGCATTCAGCATCCCCTTCCACACTGTACTCTTCCCGCAGCGAGTCCGCCCGGGCGGGGCTCCTGGGGAAGCCAGAGGGTCCTGCACCCCAACTCCGCAGTCAGACGTGACTCTCAGCCAGCCAGTAAAACAGAAGGTTTTTTAGTTGACAGGAACACAGCATAGGGCAGAACTTGTTAGTACAGAAATCAGTGACTTTCAGCCAAGTCTATCTTGTGGGGAGGAGAGCCCAGAGCCAGGGCTCTGGTCCTCTCCCCTGCGCCCCAAGCCAGCTGAGACTGACTCGCTTCCAGCTGGAGCAGCCCCCGCAAAAGTCACACACCCTTATTCCCACCACCTAGACATTGGTGCAATACACAGGGAAACTGAGGCACACACCGCATTCATGCAATAAGACTCACAAAGGCTCACATACAACCTAACAAGGGGAAATCCCCACTACGTCGCACCCTACCCTGCTTTCGTGCATGATCTCCTAATTCCAGGGATAGGCCCCAGAGCAGCTGGCCCTGAGCGGGGCAGGGGAGGACTGGCACGAGCGTAGTGCGGGGGAGGAGTTGTCCCTGGCACAGCTAGCTAGCAGCAGGGAGTTATGCCGGGAGTGGTCAGTGCTGAGGTGGATGTTTTTGTGGTTGCAGATGCCAGTGCAGTTCAAGGATGTGGCTGTGACTCTGGCTGAGGCAGAGTGGTTGCTGTTGGATGAGGAGCAGAGGCAGCTGTATGGGACTGTCATGCAGGAGACTTACCGGAGCATTAGCTCACTGGGTTAGTTGGGTGATTATCCAAACTTCTCGCCTCATGTGGAAGCTCTGGGCAGAGCTGACTGGAAAATCGTAAATCTTTTCCACCGAAAAATTGTTTTGAAAGAAACTAAAAATATTTTTTTCACAAATATTTCAAGTTTTCCAACAAGAACCAAATTGTCTGTCTCTGTTTTTTTTTCCCCCATTTTTTCCTTTCTCTCTCACATGATTTTTACTGTTTTGGTACTGGGGGAATAAAGGAAAAATGAGAGAGGAAAAAACAAAAACTGGAAACTCTTTTGTTGAAAAGTAGATCTTTTTTACATGGAAATAAAGTCTGTTTTTCATCCAAAAATTTTGTCAAACAAAAAAATGTTGACTAGCTCTGGCTGTGGGTAGAGCTGGACAGAAAATGGAGATTTTTTTCCCATGGAAAGTTTCAGTGGAAACTAATTTTTGTTTTGGGTTTTGTATAAATTTTCAGTGAAAAAAACAAAAAATGTTGAGCAAAGCAGAAAATTTCCACTCATTTTTTTTGTTCAATGTCCCAGTTTTAGTTGAAAATAAAGTTTGGATGGCTAGTCTTTGAGCAGTTCCCTTGGTGAGTTCTCTGCTATGCCCAGGTCTGGCGGGCTCCTGGTAGCACAGTGAGGAACCAGAATTTTTGGCTTGTGAGACAGTTCGCTTTTCTAAAATTCAGACAACAAAGTCAGAAATTAGAAATTTCCCATGGAACTGAAATATTTGAAAAATTCTGTGTCAGAAGAACCAAAATTGAATTTATAAACATCTCTCAGGAAGCCAGCCAATCTTGCAGCTTCATGATTTTCACTGAAACTGTTGTGTTGGAAAATTTTTCACACATCTCTAGTTGCAGGCTATTCCCTGGTCTCTTGGGGTCCTGGTGGGAGGTGACGTGAGAATCCCAGGCTAACCTTTGCACCCCTTGTTTTCAAGGAGACTGAGAAACACAGTACATAAAGCATAGGTCTGCTCCAAACTTTCCCATCAAAATTATTTTCTATGGAAATTGGATTTTTCAACAAAACTGACATTTTCACAAAAACTTTCCATCAAATATGTTGTGTGTCCACTGCTGAAAACCCCCAATGTGTGTGTATTCATCAAAAGCCTGAAAAGGTTAAAAAAAAAAAAAGACACCCCCCCCCCTTTTAATCAAAATTTTTTTTAAAAGTAATTTCATGAGCACCTCTGTGATGGGCTAGAAGCAAGAATCGCTGGGTGGCCTGGGTTATGCAGGAGCAAGTCTGGTCAAAACTCCAAATTTCTGTTTCGTTTTGACATTTAAAAATTTGTTTTCACCCTGAATCAGAACAAAACCAAATATTCTTGTAATTTCCCATGAAACAGAAATTCTAAAAATTATTGTTTTAAAATGTGTTTTATTTTCATTTTTATATTATTTGTACATTATTTCATGACATACGGTGCACATTAGGACGTGCCCTCTCATGTCATGATTTGTAATCTCATGACATAATAGTCAAAATATTTATTTATTTAATAGACTAAGGCAGGGGTCTCCAATGCTCTGCCTGTGGGCACAATGGTGCCCCCTGGGGCAGTTGTGTGCACCGCCGAAATGCCGCCGCCGAGCGCGGCCTCAGGAGAACCACCCGCTGAAATGCTGCCGAGAAGTGTTGCTACTTCTCGGCGGCATTTCGGAGGCGAGGATTCTTTCCGCTGCCGCTTCTCGGAGGCATTTCGGCAGTGGGGTGTTTGGCGCCCACCACAGTCTTTTGGGAATAGGAACGTGCTATTCCCACAGGAAGGTTGGGGACCACTGCACTAAGGGCTGTGACTGCTTAGTACAGATTAAAACATCTTGACTTATTTTCTAGATCAAAATGTCTATTTATGTTGCAGGGAAACAGTTTGATACCTGTGGAATTAACATGATGTAAATCTTGGAGCTATCATGACGTTCTCTCTGTTCTACCCCTTCCCCCACCCTATGTTTTGTCTATTTAGATAATGTTACCACATTGTTTCCTTGTATTCCTCCGTCTGTCTGTATAGATCTGTTGTCTCTTGTCATGTACTAGACTATGAGCTCTTTCGGGTACACACTGTTTATTTGTTGTGTGTTTGTACAGCGCCTGGCGCAATAGGGTCCTGCTCCACGACTGGGTCTCCACCATAACACAAATAACAAATAAATAAGAAACCGCAGCACAAACCGGAGACACTTTGAACTATGTTCTGTGATGCACTGCTCATAATGTAAACAATGTAATTTAGAAAATATTCAAAACGACATTTATTTTGCAGTATTTGCATTTTTATATTTTCCAAAGAATGTTCATTTTGAAAATTATTTGCTTGTGTGAAAAATTTCCTTTAGTTGAAATGGCATTGTCCAAAGGAAACATTTTTTTGTAGAATTTTACCCAACCGGCTCAGTGCAGGAGGCCAAACTGTCTGGATAGAATGGGCCTTGCTGGCCTTTGAACCTGTGATGCCGTCCTGGGGTTCTCTATCTGAGTACACGCATGCCCACACACACTCGCTGCCTGTACTCCCTGCCTGCCTGAGCTGGGGTTCGAACCTGTGACTCCACCCCAGAGTTCCTAAAAGGGCCTAGTCCCTGTCCGAGTACATCCGCATGCATGGTCTGTATTTTCTGCGTGTGTGAGCTTGGGGTTCCTGCTCCAGCGGAGAGCGCTCTGGTCTGGCTCTGGGGGTTCAGAGTTGTCACCGTTGGGTTGTGCCTGCCCCTCCTCCCACTGGTTGTCCCACTTCCACATCGTCCCCTCCCCAGCAGAGAGGGACTTTTGTACCAAGCCCTGGGGCTCGCTGATTGCGCCCTCATTGCTTCTTTTCTTTTCCCCATTGGCAGGTTGTCCGGTTCGCAAACCCACCCTGATCTCTCAGTTGGAGCGAGGGGAGGAGCCATGCATCCCAGATCCCCCAGCCCCTGAGAAGCAGGAGACCCAGAGGGACGTCCCAACAGGTGAGGGATGAATCAGCCAGCTCAGAAAGCAAAATCCTGGGATCCCAGCCACAAGTTCCCATGGCAGTGCCTCCTGACTATGTCTGCTGAGCCAGAAAAGGCAGAGCTTAGCCACAGAGCCAGGAGCTCCTGCAGCCCTGCCCCACAGCCAGATCCACTGAGCCTTGGAGGAAGGCAGAATCAAGACATGCTCTGCCTTTCCTTTCCACTCCTCACCACGGTGAATCCAGGTGTGAGACACTCACCGTCACCACTTCCACGCTACTGTTACTCTGACATCCACCAGGCTTGGCTGTGCACAGAGATTCAGCAGTGCAGATAGCTGCATGATCGGGAAGTGTGGCCTGGTGCTTAATTGCTGGCCTTGGATGCTGAAGACCTAACTTCTGTTTGACCTCTGACACAGACTCCCCCTGTGACATTGGGCAAGTCATTTAGTCCCTGTGTGTGTCAGTTCCCATCTGTACACTGGGGATAACAGCCTTGCTCTGCCTCCCAGGAATGCATGTGGATAAACACATTAAGGATTGTGAGGTGCCTACATACTATGGTGCTGGGGCCTGTCAATACCAGAGACAGATAGACATTTAGAATCTTAGGATTGGAAGAGACCTCAGGAGGTCATCTAGTCTAACCCCCTGCTCAAAGCAGGACCAATCCCCAACTAAATCATCCCAGAGAGGGCTTTGTCAAGCCTGCCCTTAAAAACCTCAAAGGATAAAGATTCCACCACCTCCCTAGGTAACCCATTCCAGTGCTTCACCACCCTCCTAGTGAAAAAGTTTTTCCGAATATCCAACCTAGACCTCCCCCACTGCAACTTGAGACATTGCTCCTCGTTCTGTCATCTGCCACCACTGAGAACAGTCTAGATCCATCCTCTTTGGAACCCCCTTTCAGGTAGTTGAAAGCAGCTATCAAATCCCCCCTCATTCTTCTCTTCTTCAGATTAAACAATCCCAGTTCCCTCAGCCTCTCCTCATAAGTCATGTGTTCCAGTCCCCTAATCATTTTTGTTACCCTCCACTGGACTCTTTCCAATTTTTCCACACCCTTCTTGTAGTGTGGGGCCCAAAACTGGACACAGTACTCCTCACCAATGCTGAATAGAGGGGAATGATCACATCCCTCGATCTGCTGGCAATGCCCCTACATATACAGTCCAAAATGCTCTTAGCCTTCTTGGCAACAAGGGCACACTGTTGACTCATATCCAGCTTCTTGTCCACTGTAACCCCTAGCTCCTTTTCTGCAGAACTGCTGCCTAACTATTCGGTCCCTAGTTTGTAGCAACGCATGGGATTCTTCCATCCTAAGTGCAGGACTCTGCACTTATCCTTGTTAAAACTCATCAGATTTCTTTTGGCCCAATCCTCTAATTTGTCTAGGGCCGTTTGTATCCTATCCCTACCCTCCAGCGTATCCACCACTCCTCCCAGTTTAGTGTCATCTGCAAACTTGCTGAGGGTGCAATCCACACCATCCTCCAGATCATTTATGAAGATATTGAACAAAACCGGCCCCAGGACCGACCCTTGGGGCACTCCGCTTGATACTGGCTGCCAACTAGACATGGAGCCATTGGTCACTACCCGTTGAGCCCCATGATCTAGCCAGATTTCTATCAACCTTATAGTCCATTCACCCAGCCTATACTTCTTTAACTTGCTGGCTAGAATACTGCAGGAGACCATATCAAAAAACTTTGCTAAAGTCAAGGATTAACACATCCGCTGCTTTCCCCTCATCCACAGAGCCAGTTATCTCAGCAAAGAAGGCAATTAGGTTAGTCAGGGCATGACTTGTCCTTGGTGAATCCATGCTGACTGTTCCTGATCACTTTCCTCTCCTCTAAGTGCTTCAAAATTGATTCCTTGAGGACCTGCTCCACGATTTTTCCAGGGACCGAGGTGAGGCTAACTGGCCTGTAGTTCCCCGGATCCTTCTTCTTCCCTTTTTTAAAGATGGGCACTACATTAGCCTTTTTCCAGTCATCCGGGACTTCCCCCGATTGCCATGAGTTTTCAAAGATAATAGCCAATGGCTCTGCAATCACATCCGCCAACTCCGTTAGCACTCTCAGATACAGCGCATCTGGCCCCATGGACTTGTGCTCATCCAGCTTTTCTAAATAGTCTTGAACCACTTCTTTCTCCACAGAGGGCTGATCATCTCCTCCCCATACTGTGCTGCCCAGTGCAGTAGTCTGGGAGCTGACTTTGTTTGTGAAGGCAGAGGTGAAAAAAAAAAGCATTGAGTACATTAGCTTTTTCCATGTCCTCTGTCACTAGGTTGCCTCCCCCATTCAGTAAGGGGCCCACACTTTCCTTGATCACCTTCTTGTTGCTAACATAGCTGAAGAAATCCTTCTTGTTACTCTTAACATCCCTTGCTAGCTGCAACTCCAGTTGTGATTTGGCCTTCCTGATTTCTCTCCTGCATGCCTGAGCAATATTTTTATACTCCTCCCTGGTCATTTGTCCAGTCTTCCACTTCTTGTAAGCTTCTTTTTTGTGTTTAAGTTCAGCAAGGATTTCACTGTTAAGCCAAGCTGGTTGCCTGCAGTATTTGCTATTCTTTCTACACATCAGGATGGTTTGTTCCTCCAACCTCAATAAGGATTCTTTAAAATACAGTCAGCTCTCCTAGACTCCTTTCTCCTTCATGTTATTCTCCCAGGGGATCCTGCCCATCAGTTCCCTGAGGGAGTCAAAGTCTGCTTTTCTGAAGTCCAGGGTCCGTATTCTGTTGCTCTCCTTTCTTCCTTGTGTGAGGATCCTGAACTCGACCATCTCATGGTCACTGCCTCCCAGGTTACCATCCATTTTTGCTTCCCCTACTAATTCTTCTGGTTTGCGAGCAGCAGGTCAAGAAGAGCTCTGCCCCAGCTGGTTCCTCCAGACCAGGGGTGGCCAACCTGAGCCCGAGAAGGAGCTAGAATTTACCAATGTACATTGCCAAAGAGCCACAGTAATAAGTCAGCAGCCCCCCATCAGCTCCAGCACCTCCCACCCACCGGCAGCCCCACTAATCAGCGCCTCTCCCTCCCTCCCCGCACCACCCAATCAGCTGTTTCATGGTGTGCAGGAGGCTCTGGAGGGGAAGGGGGGAGGAGCGAGGGCATGGCAGGCTCAGAGGAGGGGGTGGGAAGGGGTGGAGTGGGGGCAGGGCCTGTGGCAGAGCCAGGGGTTGAGCAGTGAGCACCCCCCGGCACAGCTTCATACCGGAGCTCTGAGCAGTCATGCTGCTCTCTTACATACAGTGCAACTCCCCCACCTTTTCTGCCCTGCCTGTCCTTCCTGAACAGTTTCTATCCACCCATGATAGTACTCCAGTCATGTGAGTTATCCCACCAAGTCTCTGTTATTCCAATCACATCATAATTGCTTGACTGTGCCAGGACTTTCAGTTCTCCCTGCTCGTTTCCCAGGCTTCTTGCATTTGTGTATACTATAATATAACCTGTGTCTGTTAAACAGCTGCACTGGGCCGTGTGGACATCGTTGTTCTGGTTTTAACCAAGTTTGTTTTGGTTCAGTTCCATGCAAGTGGAAATAGGTTAAGGGTAAGCCAAAGTAGGCACCTCCAGGTGGCAGTTTGCCCTGGTTTAGATAACGGGGTTACTTTGGAGCTGGCTGGAGATTTTTTCCATAACAAAGTGACGATTTGCCGAATTTGAAATGTTCCATAGAGACATCTCAGTTCTGACAGAATTTGGGCTGAAAGCAGGCTGGGGACTGACAGAAACCTGCCTGGTGTCTTGCCAGCTAGCCCCTCCCCAGCGCTTCAGCAGCTCCCCAGGAGGGCTGCCCCTGGCCTGGGGTTTCTGAACTACAGAGGCGCCAGGAATCTGGAAACACTGGGATACCCGGCTCCCAAGCTCCCAGGGCCATCAGCAGCTGGCCTGGTGGCTGCCCCGGAGCGGGGGCTCCTAGGCACTTCCTGACAGGTTTCAGAGTAACAGCCGTGTTAGTCTGTATTCGCAAAAAGAAAAGGAGGACTTGTGGCACCTTAGAGACTAACCAATTTATTTGAGCATGAGCTTTCGTGAGCTACAGCTCACTTCATCGGATGCATCCTGTGGTGGGAGGGATACTGTGCATCCGATGAAGTGAGCTGTAGCTCACGAAAGCTTATGCTCAAATAAATTGGTTAGTCTCTAAGGTGCCACAAGTCCTCCTTTTCTTTAGGCACTTCCTGACTCCACGGCACCTGCCTGGACGGGCAGTCGGGAATCCCAGGGAGCACATTTCATTTCACACACACAAACATTCCTGCAGCTCAGTGTCCCAAAGGAAGTATTGCGGGGTCCAAGTTGTGGGGGAAATTTCCAGTTTTTGTTTTTTGTGCCAATTCAGGACAAACTTTTTTCCAAAAACTCAAATATTTTTGTGAACTTTGAATTCCACGTTCCAGCCAGTGTTAGTTTAGATCCCTCTGCTGGCTTCCCCCTGCACCTGGGGTCCGGCTCACGCACCACTTCTCCCTTGGTCCCCGCAGACACCGGGAGGGGGCTGGATGCTGAGGAGCTGGCTGTGCCGCACCACGGGGAGGTGGAGGCACCTGTCAAAGCAGCTCCAACACCCAAGGCTTCACCAAGATGGCCCAAGAGGAAAGCGCCCCAGAGCCCAGGCCGGAAGAGAAAGAAACCCTCTCTGGAAGGAGAAGAGCCAGAAGCCCCCTCTGAGGGTGGGAAACAGCAGCTCCCCACCTGTCCCATGTCCATGCAACAGCCGCTTCCTTCTGTGCGCATGCAAAAGCCTTTCCGTCCTGTACGCAGGAAACAGCCACCCCCACCCCTGCGCCGGGAACAGCCTGTCCCTCCCGTGCGCAGGGAACAGCAGCCCTCCACTCTTGGCAGGGAACAGCCTGTCCCTCCCCTGAGCAGGGAACAGCTGCCCTCCACTCCTGGCAGGGAACATCCATCCCCTCCTATGCACAAGGAACAGCCACTGTCTCCTCTGTGCATTGAACAGCTGCTTCCTGCCCTGCACAGGACACAGCCACACCCCACTCTCAGGCAGGCACAGCAGCCCCCTCTGTCATTGCCCATTAATTCCTGCCGCAGGACCCTGTTCATGGGAGGCTCCCCCACTAGTAAGAGCCTGCCCCAGTCTGAGAGGTGCAACCAGTGCCCTGAGTGTGGCCGGGGCTTCAGGCAGAGCTCAGACCTGCAGCGGCACCGGCGTGTCCACACGGGAGAAAAGCCTTTCCACTGCCCAGTGTGTGAGAAGAGCTTCCGGCTGCAGTCCAACCTGATCGTACACCACCGCACGCACACCGGGGAGCGGCCCTACCAGTGCGGGGAGTGCGGCCGGGCCTTCTCGCAGAGCTCCAGCCTCCGGACCCACAGCAAGATCCATCTGGGCCAGAAACCCTATGTTTGCTCTGTGTGCGGCAAGAGCTTCCACCACAGCTCCAACCTCATCCTCCACCAGCGCACCCACACCGGCGAGCGGCCCTACGAGTGCAGCGTCTGCACCAAGCGCTTCAGCGATCGCTCCACCCTGGTGCAGCACCGGCGCGTCCACACTGGTGAGCGCCCCTACGCCTGCTCCGAGTGCGGCAAGTGCTTCAGCCAGGCCTCACACCTGGTCAAACACCGACGCACCCACGCGGGCCCCTGCACCGTGCTGGCCAGGGACACAGCTGTCCCCCAAAACAGGCCTGGCACAGGGGAGAAGAGAGATGCTCCTAGACACAGACCAGACCGTGGGGTGGAAAGAGCCGCCCCCAGAGACTGGCCAGCCGAGGACAGAGATCCTCCCAGACATGGGCTGAGAATGGGGGATGAGAGAGCCACTCCCCAAAATGGCCCTGGCACCAGGGAGGAGAGAGACACTCCCAGGCATGGGCTGGGCACAGGGCAGGAAAAACAGCATGGAAAGATGTGCAGTCTCTGAAAGATGTTTTGGCAAGGGAGAAGGAGAGAGAGGCCTCAAAAGAGACATCAGCCACAAGGAAGGACACAGCTACCTCCAGTCACACACCGGGCATAGGTATGGAGAAAGCAGCGACAAAAAATCATGTTGGCCACAGGGAAGGAAAGGTTGACCCCCAAACCTCGGGCCAATGAGAGGAGACCTGCCCCTCAAAATGGGCTGGGCACGGGGGAGAACAGAGCCACACCAGACAATACCCCAAAAAGCTACAACAAAAGAGGCACCAGCTGTGGATGAGGAGAGAGCTGCCTTGGAAGATGCACTGAGGGCGGCGAAGAACGAAGCAGCAACAAAAGATGCTTCAACAGAGGGGGAGAAGAGAGAGGCCTCAAGAGAGATGCTGGCCACGGGGAAGGGGAGATCCACCCCCAAACCTGCACTGGCCACGGGGAAGGGGAGAGCCTCCTTGAAACGTGCTCCAGGTACACAAGAGCCCAGACTTCAGTGGAGCCTTCTCATGTCACTGCATGGTATGGAGAGGAATGATTCATGGGGGGCAGAGACTGTGGGGAGCCCTGTCACTGAGCAGTAGGGTTGGGGATGGCTCATAGGAACATGCATTAAGCTGGGGGTTCTCAGATCAGGTGTGAAACCCCATCAATGTGCAGGAGGGAAGTAATGCCAATGCCATAGGCTCACACTTAAGCAGCGACGGAGAAGCTGGCCTGGCATGGGATGCACTCACAGCTCGGAGAGGACAGGCAGCACGAAGGCACTTCGGGCACCACCGAGAAGCTCCGCTGGACCCGGAGCTGGTGGTGTGAATGGCTGGCACTTAACATGCAACCACAGAAATATGTTCAGGTTCTTGCCAAAAATGGTCTGCTATCAGATGTTTGGTTTTCCGACGGAAAGTAGCTCTGTAGTGCAGTGAGTGGATGTCCCCTCCCCGAGTCCCCCAGAGCACAATTGTAGAGGCCTCCAGGATGAGTGGGGACAATGTTACAGAGGTGGCAAAAGGGACTGTCATGGCGTCACTCACCACACTGGAGCCTCCTGCTGGGCGTTTTGGGAATTAGCTCAGTCCCAGTGGGTGCGCCCTTGGGTGGTGGTGGGTCTCCTGCCCTCGTCTCCACCTGCAGGCCCCTTATGACCCGTTAAGCTCTACTTCGTGGCACAGCTCTCCGGCTGTGTCACCATCCGGTTCCCCCATTCCGGGGAACTCCTCCAACAAGAGTTCAGCCACTCCTCCCAGTGGCTTGGCAGTCCACAGCCGGGGCGCTCCCTCTGCAGCTAGTGGGGGAGGGGGGCCTAGGCCCACCCACTGCTCCGGGCCCCAGCCCAGGGACCCTGCAAACAGCAGCTTCCTGCTGACTTGTCCTTCCAACCCATTGTCTCTAGTCCCAGGGCCACTTCCCCACAGCCTCAGTTCCTTCTGCTCCTGCATGGCTCCAGCTCCTTTGCCCTCTTCCCAGGGCCTCGAGCCTATAAGTCCTGGCAGCCCATCAGGAGCTCTCCCTAGCTCCCCTGGTCCCTGCTAGCACCTGCCCTTCCCCAGGTGCTGATCTCTCTGTAGCCCTCTAGGAAACCAGTCTTCTCCCTAAGGCTCCCTGCAGCAGACTTGGCAGGATCTCCTGTTGCTCTGTGGTCTCAATTGCTGTCTCCCCTTTGTACTATCCTGAGAACCTCCCAAGTAGTTCCCCATCCTGCTCCAGAGTCCCTCTCCCCCATCCACCCTTGCACAGGGCCCTGGTGCCCTGCTGGCATGGAAAGAACCCAGATGTAGGCCAGTCCCTGAGCTGTGGGGACTGGATTTCTTTTTTTAAAAGATATGTTCTAGTTCAAAAAGAATTATTCTGGGTGTTTTATGGCCAGTGTTATATAGGAGCTCAGATTATATGATCACAATGGTCCCCTTCTGGCCTTGGAATCTATGAAGCTATTAACAAAATTGGAAATGGTGCAGAGAAGAACCACAAAAAATTATTTGAGAGCTGGAGAAACTGCCTTACAATGAGAAAATTAAAGAGCTCAATCTGTTAACTTGATTACAGTATACCTTCACAGGAGAACATACTGGGTAGTAAAGGGCTGTTTAATCTGGTGGAGAATGGCAGAACAAAAAAGAAGCAATGACTGGAAGAGGAAGCCAGATACATTTGAATTTGAAATAAATCACCACTTTAACAGTGAGAAGGATTAGCCAGTGGGATAAACTCCCAAGGGAAAAGATGGATTCTGCATGGAATTTTCATGTCTTTAAATCCAGACTGGGTGCCTTTCTGGAAGAGGCATTAGCCAAACACAGGGGCTCAATATAGGGGTAACTAAGTGGAATTCTATGGCCTGTGACATACGGGAGGTCAGACTGGAGGATCTAATGGTCTCTTCTGGTCTTAACCTCTATGACAATCCACATATCTCCACTTCAAGAGAGGATGGAGCCTAAATCAGAGCCTGCACAGATGCTTACCTAACAGCCAGGACATTGATGAAGTCTTTCCCTCCTTGGGGAAGCTCTGAAGGCTGATGGAGCCTGAGTTCCAACTAATGCTCACCCCACAGCCAGGATGTTGATGGGGTCTTTCCCACTCTGGGGGATTCTCTGCTTATTGGTTTATCAATTTATCAACATCCTTCTTGAATTGTGGGCACCAGAACTGGACGCAGCATTTCAGCAGCAGTCGCACCAGGGCCAAGTCATTTTCCAAGTTTCAACGATTTCTATGTTTAGTTTTCACGAAAACTCAGGCTCACAGAAATAAAGCAAATGCAAGCAACACGTTCACAGCTTTATTATTGAGTTCTTCATACTCTCCTTTAACTGAAATCCTGGTTTGGTAGCATGTGATCACTTGACAATTTAAGAGATTTTCTTGAGCTGAGATGCTTAAAGTTGGAATGGAGTCAGCTGTTCCCAAGAACCAGTTTAGAATCCATTTGGTATCTGGAGATTCATGTTCAACTCCAGGAATATATTAATCAAAATGGAAATACAATCCATAGAAATGAGTTGATATTTGGTCTTTAGTAGCATTTTGATCACTTTCACTCTTTAAAAAGCTGGACTGGAAACAACGGAACTATTTCAGTAATTTCCTTTTCAGTGTGGCTTCTTCCTGAGTCTCCTGACTTGCTCTTTCATATTGAGTATATTTGTATTCCTCCCTTGAAGTGTTCGGTTCTGCGCATTCAATTTGCCAAATACGTCCACCAGGTAAGTGATCATAGTCAAGAAATCCATATTACACACATACCTGCAAGATGTGAAGATGCATTGTAACACTTTCCCATGTGACAACTCCACTGTGAAACAGAAGCAAAGAGGGGTCAGAACCCATCTCCACACAGCATACTAGGGAGATATGATTGCTCTCTATAAATACATCAGAGGTATAAATGCCAGGGAGGGAGAGGAGTTATTTAAGTTAAGCACCAGTGTGGACACAAGAGCAAATGGATATAAACGGGCCATCAACAAGTTTAGGCTTGAAATTAGGTGAAGATTTCTAACCAGCTGAGGAGTGAAGTTCTGGAACAGCCTTCCAAGGGGAGCAGTGGGGGCAAAAAACCCTAACTGGCTTCACAACTGAGCCTGATCAGTTTATGGAGGGCATGGTATGATGAAACTGCCTACAATGGCATGTAGCTGATGTGCGACTGCTAGTAGAAAATATCTCCAATGGCCAGTGATAGGACGTTAGAGTGGGAGGGCTCTGAGTTACTTACAGAGAATTCTTTCCCAGGTGTCAGGCTGCTGGATCTTGCCCACATGCTCAGGGTCTAACTGATCATCATATTTGGGGTCAGGAAGGGATTTTCCCCCGGTCAGATTGGCGGAGGCTCTGGGTTGGGTTTTTTTTTTCCTTCCTCTGCAGCATGGGGCACAGGTCACTTGCAGGTTTAAACTAGTGTAAATGATGGATTCTCTGTAACTTGAAGTCTTTAAATCATGATTTGAGGCCTTCAGTAACTCAGCCAGAGGTTAGGGGTCTATTACAGAAGTGGGTGGGTGAGGTTCTGTGGCCTGCAAAGTGCAGGAGGTCAGGCTAGATGATCATGATGGTCCCTTCTGACATTAAAGTCTATGAGTCTATCCACTATGAATTTATCAAGGATCTTGACTATTTCCTCATTGGTTGTTCAGGTTGGGATTTCTTTGCAAAACAAAAGTTATTCAGCTATTGTACTTGCTGTGACAAATCTCATATATGACAGAAGCTGAGCCATGTTGTCTGTGGATGTGGATTCATCAAGCGGCAGTGCAAAATATTTATTCTTCTTAACTTGCTCTATTGACTGGTCCTGACATTTTCTGCAAAGCCATCAATGCATTGACAGATAATATCACTTGAAATAGGAATGGTTTTCAGTGCCATGGCTGCTTGTTCCCCAATCTTAATTCGACACATCTATTGCTGCTGGGAGTACAAGGGTCTCGCCAATGGTGTGTGCTTGTTTGTATTCTGCAATTCACATACTGTCAAGGTTCCTTCCCCACTCTGAACTCTAGGGTACAGATGTGGGGACCTGCGTGAAAACCTCCTAAGTTTACTTTTACCAGCTTAGGTTAAAACTTCCCCAAGGTACAAACTATTTTACCTTTTGCCCTTGGACTTTATTGCTGCCACCACCAAACGTCTAACCAATATATTACTGGGAAAGAGTCCGTTTGGAAACGTCTTTCCCCCCAAAATCCTCCCAACCCTTATACCCCCTTTTCTGGGGAAGGCTTGATAAAAATCCTCACCAATTTGTACAGGTGAACACAGACCCAAACCCTTGGATCTTAAGAACAATGAAAAAGCAATCAGATTCTTAAAAGGAGAATTTTAATAGAAGAGAAAGTAAAAAGAATCACTTCAATAAAATCTAAAAAATACCTTACAGGGTAATTAGATTCAAAACATAGAGAATCCCTCTAGGCAAAACCTTAAGTTACAAAGAGACACAAAAATAGGAATCTACATTCCATTCAGCACAGCTTATTTTCTCAGCCATTTAAAGGAATCACAATCTAACGCATATCTAGCTAGATTACTTATTAAGTTCTAAGACTCCATTCCTGTTCTGTCCCTGGCAAAAGCATCACACAGACAGAGAGAGATGCTTTGTTTCTCCCTCTCCCCAGCTTTTGAAAATATCTTGTCTCCTCATTGGTCATTTTGGTCAGGTGCCAGCAAGGTTATCCTAGCTTCTTAACCATTTACAGGAGAAAGGGTTTTTCCTCTGGCCGGGAGGGATTTTAAAGGTGTTTACCCTTTCCTTTATATTTATGACACATGCCCACAATGTAAGAATCTTCTAAGGCTCTTTGAAAGGCAGTTGCTTCTTTAGACTCACCCTACCCACCCACCTTCCACTTTAATTCTTCTTATTTCTGAAGGGGAAAAAAATCACAACTCTCCTTCCTGTTCTGTTCATTATCATCTTCAGTCGAATGTTTGTTGTGTGTAGCCTTAGCACTTGGTAAAAATCATTCCTTTGTAAAGTCACAGATTCCAAGGCCAGAAGGGATCATTATGATAATCTAGTCTGACCTCCTGTGTAACACAGGCCATGGAACTTCCCCAAAATATTTCCGAGAGAATATCTCATAGAAAACATCCAATCTTGATTTAAAAAATTGTCAGCGATGGGGAATCCACCATGAACAACCCTTGGTAAATTGGTTAATTATGTTCACTTTAAAAATTACACCTTATTTCCAGTCTGAATTTGTCTACCTTCAACTTCCAGCCATTGTTATACCTTTCTCTGCTATATTGAAGAGCTCATTATTAAATATTTGTTCTCCATGTAGATACTTATAGACTGTGTGACAGGGTATGCATAACCCACACTAGGCAAGAAAGGGTTAATCCCACACTATGGGGGGAGGAAGTCCCACCCCCCAGACCATGCTGGGCATGCTCCAACTGCTGTGCTAGTATACAGGAGAGCAGCCCAGCTCACTCTGGGCTGGCTGCCAAGGAGGAAGGATGTTTGGTGGAGGCTCCAGCCCAGGAGCCGCTACAGCTCTTGCCTGCAGGAGCTGAAGATCCTGAGACCCAGAACAGAGACCTGTTGCCTAACAACTAGCCAGCTGGAGTCAGTGTCCCAGGGAGTTACCTGCGCCAAGGAGCCCGGAGACCCCGATGTCACATGGATCACAGCTTCAAGAAGCATGGCAGGAAGTGGCCCAGGGAGGTGGAGTGAGTGGTATCTCCTACCTGTGTAAGGTCAGCATGTTGCAGTAGGAGCCACACTGAATGGGTGGTGAATGCACTCACTGCCGACAGGGTCCTGGGCTGGGACCCCAGTGGAGTCAGGTGGGCCCACTACCCCGGGACTCTCTATGCTAGCTGCCACCCCCATTGGATGGTGGTCCCCGGATCCAGCCACTAGGCCGCACAGCCCTGCGCTTGAGGGCCACTATATTGACTCCATTTACTAGGCTGCATAGCCTTGAACCCAAGGGCAGCCACTTTGACTCTGACCCTTGAGCTGCACTGCCTTGAGTCTCAGGACCCTAGTCTGGCAGACTGTAACCACAGTGCCACCACATCCACAATCCACCCCACAGGGGGACAGGGTGCACGCACATTGCCACAGACTGTAACCAAGTCACCCCTTTACCTCCTCTTTGTTAGACTCAAGGAGCTCAATCTATTTAGTGTGACAGGGTCGGGCCAGATGGCTATAGGAGAGTAACAGAAGGCAGATATAGTAGCCCCAGGCTAAGTAGGTCCCTTTTCCCTGGGTAAAATAACGGAAGGTTTCAGAACAATCAGGAACCTTCTGGAGACAATTAAGGCAGGCTGATTAGAACACCTGCAGCCGATCAAGAAGCTGCTAGAATCAATTAAGGCAGGCTAATCAGGGCACCTGGGTTTTAAAAAGGAGCTCATTCAGTTTGTGGTGTGCGTGTGAGGAGCTGGGAGCAAGAGGCACTAGGAGCTGAGAGTGAGAATGCAGACTGAGGTGTACAAGCATTATCAGACATCAGGAGAAAGGTCCTATGGTGAGGCTAAAGAAGGTGTTGGGAGGAGGCCATGGGGAAGTAGCCCAGGGAGTTGTTGCTGTCACACAGCTGTTCCAGGAGGCACTCTAGACAGCTGCATTCGACAGGGCCCTGGGCTGGAACCCGGAGTAGAGGGCGGGCCCAGGTTCCCCCCAAATCCTCCCAACTCCTGGTCAGACACAGGAGGAGTTGACCTGGACTGTGAATTCAGAAAAACGGCCAAGCTGAGGGCTGCCATGAAGCTCCAAGGCGAGCCAATCTGCCAATAAGCACAAGACCCACCAAGGTAGAGCAGGAAACTTTGTCACATTAGCTTATCACTCTAAGGCCTGGTCAACAGTAGAAAATTAGGTCAACATAACTATGTTTTTCAGGGGTGTGAAAAACACTCATTCTGAGCGGCATAGTTGAGCTGACCTAAGTCCCTATGTAGACAGTGCTAGGTTGATGGTGGAGTTTTTCTGTCAAGCTAGATACTGCCTTTCAGAGAAGTAGATTACCTACATCCATGGGAGAACCCCTTCAGTTGGCGTAGATAATATTGACACTGAAGTGCTACGGTGCTGCAGCTGCTGTGCTTCAGTTGTGCAGCTGTTGCATTTCAAGTGTATACAACCCCTAAGGCAGGTTTTCTAATCCCTTAAGCGTTCTTGTGGCTCTTCTCTGAAACCTCTCCAATTTATCCACATCCTTCTTGAACTGTGGACACCAGAACTGGACACGCTATTCCAGCAGTACTCGCACCAGGGCTAGATAAGAAAAGATGCATGATTCTCTTCTCTCAGCCCCTTTCTCCTGTCTGCTTGTACTTGTGCTTCTGCTAATGATGACAGTGCTGGAACCCTCTCTTTGCCCTTTGCTCCAGCAGGGGGTTTTTAGGCAAGAGACTTCCTGCTGAATGCTTCTATCCACATGGAATCTCTCTGCTGAAAGCCCCCTGCAGGAGCAGAGGCCACAGAGAGGTTCCCACTCAGCCCTTGCAGCAGCAAAAGTCGCAGATCCAAAGATAAGATGCAGGTAATTTTTAAGCCTTGTATAATAATGTCATAATAATAATAATAATTAATAAAAAAGGGCCTATCAAAAAATTTCCCCCAAACGTTTGTGGCTGGCTCTCCCAAGAACTGGCTCCCCAAAGAAGCCCATGGCTCACAGTTTGGGACACATTCCAGGATGGTGATTTCAATCTCTGCTTACATAACAACAGTTGCACATCCTTGTTACATGGCCACTGCAGCCATGCCCAACCCCCTGAGCATGATGGGAATAATAGGCCAAGATGTTATTCACTTGGCCCTTCCCTAGTCAACGTCACTTATAGGGTCTCTGTCATGCATGGATTTTCTGATGGCCAATGCAGGCTGAGAACTGACTGAAGCTTTTCCAAAAAGAAAAGGAGGACTTGTGGCACCTTAGAGACTATCAAATTTATTTGAGCATAAGCTTTCGTGCACTACAGCTCACTTCATCAGATGCATTCAGTGGAAAATACAGTGGGGAGATTTATATACATAGAGAACATGAAACAATGGGTGTTACCATACACACTGTAACCAGAGTGATCACTTAAGGTGAGCTATTACCAGCAGGAGAGCGGGGCTGGGGGGGGGAAGGGGGGACGGGGGGACCTTTTGTAGTGATAATCAAGATGGGCCATTTCCCGCAGTTGACAAGAATGTCTGAGGAACAGTGTGTGTGTGTGTGTGTGGGGAATAAACATGCGGAAATAGTTTTACTTTGTGTAATGACCCATCCACTCCCAGTCTCTATTCAAGTCTAAGTTAATTGTATCCAGTTTGCAAATTAATTCCAATTCAGCAGTCTCTCGCTGGAGTCTGTTTCTGAAGTTTTTTTTGTTGAAGAATTGTAACTTTTAGGTCTGTAATCGAGTGACCAAAGAGATTGAAGTGTTCTCCAACTGGTTTTTGAATGTTATAATTCTTAACATCTGATTTGTGTCCATTTATTCTTTTACGTAGAGACTGTCCAGTTTGACCAATGTACATGGCAGAGGGGCATTGCTGGCACATGATGGCATATATCACATTGGTGGATGTGCAGGTGAACGAGCCTCTGATAGTGTGACTGATGTGATTAGGCCCTATGATAGTGTCCCCTGAATAGATATGTGGACACAGTTGGCAATGGGCTTTGTTGCAAGGATAGGTTCCTGGGTTAGTGTTTTTGTTGTGTGGTGTGTGGTTGCTGGTGAGTATTTGCTTCAGGTTGGGGGGCTGTCTGTAAGCAAGGACTGGCCTGTCTCCCAAGATCTGTGAGAGTGATGGGTCGTTCTTCAGGATAGGTTGTAGATCCTTGATGATGCGCTGGAAAGGTTTTAGTTGGGGGCTGAAGGTGACGGCTAGTGGCGTTCTGTTATTTTCTTTGTTAGGCCTGTCCTGTAGTAGGTGACTTCTGGGTACTCTTCTGGCTCTGTCAATCTGTTTCTTCACTTCTGCAGGTGGGTATTGTAGTTGTAAGAATGCTTGATAGAGATCTTGTAGGTGTTTGTCTCTGTCTGAGGGATTGGAGCAAATGTGGTTGTATCTTAGAGTTTGGCTGTAGACAATGGATCGTGTGGTGTGGTCTGGATGAAAGCTGGCACATGAAGGTAGGAATAGCAGTCAATAGGTTTCCGGTATAGGGTGGTGTTTATATGACCATTGCTTATTAGCACCATAGTGTCCAGGAAGTGGATCTCTTGTGTGGACTGGTCCAGGCTGAGGTTGATGGTGGGATGGAAATTGTTGAAATCATAGTGGAATTCCTCAAGGGCTTCTTTTCCATGGATCCAGATGATGAAGATGTCATCAATGTAGCACAAGTAGAGTAGGGGCATTAGGGGACGAGAGCTTTTCCCACACTCAGAATATTTGTAGGGTCTTTCTCCAGTGTGCAGCCAAAGATATTCCCACGGTCAGGCATTGGCAGGATCGCTCTCCCGTGTGGATTCTCTGGTGTTCAGTAAGGGGTGCCCTCTGGTGGATGCTCTTCCCACATTCAGGGCACATGTAGAGCATCTCTCTCATGTAGCTTCTCTGATGAGAAGTAAGGCTCCAGCTCATACTGAAGCTTTACCCACACTCTGGGCAGTTATAGGGTCTCTCTCCTGTGTGGATTCTTTCATGTCTGAGAATGCATGAGCTGCTGCTGATGCTTTTCCCACACTGGGGGAACTGGTGGGGGTCTTTCTCTTCCATGTGGATTCACTGGTGTTCAATAAGGTGTGCATGGTGTAGCTTTTCCCACAGTCACTGCATGTGTTGGGTCTCCCTCCAGTGGGGATTCTCTGAGTCGTTCCTTTCATTTTCTTGACCACTCTGCTCCTGTGAGTGGATTTATTCCCTCTCTTTCCTGGCTGGTTTCCCTGCGTGCCTCTCTACCCTGTGTTGACTCTCATGGGCTTCTCCCTGCTTAGGACTGTGGGAAATGTTCCCCTTGGCTCTTCCCAATATCATCCCATGCAGTTCCACTTGCTCAGTGCCTTTCTGATGAGGATTCTTCTCCTTGTTCTCACTCACTGCCCAACCTGGTGCTGGGACAGCGAGAGAGAATCTGGACACGATTCATTCTTTCCCTGTGCCGGGCGAAAGTAAACCTCAGAGAGGGGAATGGGAAAGACAGGATCTGTGACCCGGGGATGCATTGGTGCCAGCTGGCAAAGAAAAAGAGTGCACAGGGTTTTATCAGGGATCTTCTTGGTTGGATATATGCATAATAGTTCACCAAAAGGTGGCATGTTGAGGTTTCTAACGAGAGCCAGTAGCCCACTGGTTTTCATAATCATTGCAAAATGTATATATGGATAATATTTAAGGAGTTATGTATCTATACTGAGAATTATGGTCTTAAGGTCTTAGAGATAAGATAGGTCACCAGGAGGTGACATACTTCAGAGATGTTCCTTTCAGGCAGGAGGTGAACTGACACTTATCTCCCTGTCTGGCCATTTATGTATTGTAGGCCTAGTTGCATACTGAGCCAAGTGTGAATTGAGTGACTGCAAAATCTACAGGGGAAGAAATCTACAGGAAGAAACAAACTGCAGAGGGGTGTCCTGTTCTTGAATAAAGACAAAGAGTTGGTCTGGTATACCCTAGAGTGCAAAAAGACACTGAAACACTCACCTAGGGGGCAAACCGACAGTGTGATTGTCTCACAAAAGGAGGGTCACAGCCAGCCTGGCTGGAAAGCACTGCAGGGATTTTGGGTGAGCAATAACTTTATTAGACATGAGAATATCTTTTTAATTAAATCTAGGCTCTAGATTGTGAGTTATGGTTTTATTTTATATGTACCCATTTGGTCCCAACACTTTTACTTGCTACTAGTTGGATCTCTGTGCTTTGTTAAATAAACTCATGCTTGATTTCACTCTAAACAAATCTGAGTGCTGTGATTTAAGCAGAGCAGTGACCTGAGGTGAAACTGGTAAGATGAAGTATACTGCTTCTTTGGAAGCAACAGATCAGTGAACACTGTGCATTTCCAGTGGACTCGGGGGACTCTCGGAGGACATTGCGGGTCTGTCTGCCTATTGCTAATCTGCAGAGTGATAGTGGGGCCTGTGAAGCCAAGAAGGGAGTGCTTGTGTTACCTGGGGCTGATAGAGTTGGGGAGCTGGCCCCTGGCAGGCACAGACAAAGCTTCCTCACGCTAAGGGCGGGTGGAGCAAGCTGCCTCACAACCCAGAGTGCCCCCAGGAAGTGTCAAAGCATCAGACCCAAATGATTGCTGTGGAAATTGCGATATCAGGCACTGAACCCCAGTCCCTTTCCAATGGGAGATGGAGCCAGGGATCAATTCTGCTTCCATGTCCCACCTGAATATAGATATGGGGAGGGACTATAGCAGGGGTGACCAAACTTACTGACCCTTCGAGCCACATATGACAATCTTCAGACGTCTGAGAGCCGGGGCACAGTGGCAGGAGTGGAGAGGCTTTCAGCAGCTGCAGCAGCAGCAATGTAAGACGCAGGCCCATAGATAAAACCCAGATGATTTTTCAACCTAGTTTGGTAGCCTCTTAGGAGGTTAAAAACAGGGGCATATCTATTAAACAATTTCCCCCAACACTCGTGGCTGGCTCCCCCAGGAACACTTCAAGGCTCCCCATTTGCCATGGCTCACACAGAGGCTCTACACGATTCTAGTCCAGGATGGTGATTTTGTTCTCTGCTCACATAACTACTACATGCCCTTGTTACGTGGCCTCTCCAGCCTTGCCAAACCCTGTGAGCAGACATTAGGGACTTTAGAAACTTGGCGCCTATCTGCCGGGGGGGTGCTCCCACCGGCTCCCCCCAGGCCTCACCCCCACTCCACCTCTTCCCCCAAAGCCCCACCTCTGCCCCTCCTCTTTCCTGCCCAGTTCTGCCCCATCCCCTAAGCACGCTAGGCCCTTGCTCCCAGCACCTCCTGACAGCTGATCCGCGGCAGGCGGCAGACGCTGGGAGGAAGGGGGAGGCGCTGATCAGTGGGGCCCGCCGTTGGGCAGGAGGCACTGGGGGGAGGGGGAGGTTCTGGTAGGGGGGCTCCTCCTCGCTCCCCCCCACCTGCCTGCCTGCCGCTCACCTCCTGTTCGCCTCCTCACCCCACTCACCCACACACCTCCCGCCTCACCTCCCCACCCGTGGGGGGCCCCCCAAAGTGCGAGGCTGTCACCCTGCTTCGCCATACCCAAGGGACGGCCCTGCCTGTGAGTTTGGTGCAAATCAGCCATGGTGCTGTTCACTTGGCTCATCTCTAGTCAGGTCACTTATGGGATTTCTGTCTTGGGTGGATTTTCTGATGCCTAATACAAACTGAGAAATGACTGAGGCATTTGCCATACTCAGGAGATTTGCAGGGTCTCTCTTGTGTGGATTCTCTGGTGTTCAGTAAGGTGTGACTTCTTGTGGAAGTCATGCATCCGATGAAGTGAGCTGTAGCTCACGAAAGCTTATGCTCAAATAAATTGGTTAGTCTCTAAGGTGCCGCAAGTACTCCTTTTCTTTTTGCGAATACAGACCAACACGGCTGCTACTCTGAAACCTGTTCTTGTGGAAGCTTTCCCCAAACCCTGGACCGTTATAGGGTCTCTCTCTCTCTCTCTCTCATGTGGATTCTCTCATATCTGAGAATGTATGAGCTGCTGCTGCTTTCCTCACATTCGGGGCACTTGTGGAATCTCTCTTCCTTGTCGATTCCTGGGTACTCAATAAGGTGTGTGTGGAGATTGTAGCTTTCCCTACGCTCACTGCATTTGTAGGGGTTCCCTCTCATGTGAAGTCTCTGAAGTCAGAGCTGAGACTGAAACGTCTCTCACACTCATTGCATTTGTGAGGTCTCTCCCCCGTGTGGACACATGGCCAGAAAGGGTTAAGGAGCTCACAGGCTAAATGACCCAGATTCGACCTTTAGAGACATGTTAGAAAAGTATAAAGAAAAGGAGTACCTGTGGCACCTTAGAGACTAACCAATTTATTTGAGCATAAGCTTTCGTGAGCTACAGCTCACTTCATCAGATGCATACTGTGGAAAATACAGAAGATGTTTTTATACACACAAACCATGAAAAAATGGGTGATTATCACTACAAAAGGTTTTCTCTCCCCCCACCCCACTCTCCTGCTGGTAATAGCTTATGTAAAGTGATCACCCTCTTTACAATGTGTATGATAATCAAAGTGGGCCATTTCCAGCACAAATCCAGGTTTTCTCCCCCCTCCTATCCACCCCCACAAACCCACTCTCCTGTTGGTAATAGCTTATCTAAAGTGATCACTCTCCTTACAATATGTATGATAATCAAGGTGGGCCATTTCCAGCACAAATCCAGGGTTTAACAAGAACGTCGGGGGCGGGGGGGGGTAGGAAAAAACAAGGGGAAATAGGTTACCTTGCATAATGACTTAGCTACTCCCAGTCTCTATTCAAGCCTAAGTTAATTGTATCCAATTTGCAAATGAATTCCAATTCAGCAGTCTCTCGCTGGACTCTGGATTTGAAGTTTTTCTGTTGTAATATTGCAACTTTCATGTCTGTAATTGCGTGACCAGAGAGATTGAAGTGTTCTCCGACTGGGTTTATGAATGTTATAATTCTTGACATCTGATTTGTGTCCATTTATTCTTTTACGTAGAGACTGTCCAGTTTGACCAATGTACATGGCAGAGGGGCATTGCTGGCACATGATGGCATATATCACATTGGTGGATGTGCAGGTGAACGAGCCTCTGATAGGGTATGTCTACACTACGGAATAAGGTCGAATTTATAGAAGTCGGTTTTTTAGAAATCGGTTTTATATATTCGAGTGTGTGTGTCCCCACAGAAAATGCTCTAAGTGCATTAAGTGCATTAACTTGGCGGAGTGCTTCCACAGTACCGAGGCTAGAGTCGACTTCCGGAGCGTTGCACTGTGGATAGCTATCCCACAGTTCCCGCAGTCTCCGCTGCCCATTGGAATTCTGGGTTGAGATCCCAATGCCTGATGGGGCTAAAACATTGTTGCGGGTGGTTCTGGGTACATATCGTCAGGCCCCCGTTCCCTCCCTCCCTCCGTGAAAGCAAGGGCAGACAATCGTTTCGCGCCTTTTTTCCTGAGTTACCTGTGCAGACGCCATACCACGGCAAGCATGGAGCCCGCTCAGGTAACCGTCACCCTATGTCTCCTGGGTGCTGGCAGACACATGGCCAGAAAGGGTTAAGGAGCTCACAGGCTAAATGACCCAGATTCGACCTTTAGAGACATGTTAGAAAAGTATAAAGAAAAGGAGTACCTGTGGCACCTTAGAGACTAACCAATTTATTTGAGCATAAGCTTTCGTGAGCTACAGCTCACTTCATCAGATGCATACTGTGGAAAATACAGAAGATGTTTTTATACACACAAACCATGAAAAAATGGGTGATTATCACTACAAAAGGTTTTCTCTCCCCCCACCCCACTCTCCTGCTGGTAATAGCTTATGTAAAGTGATCACCCTCTTTACAATGTGTATGATAATCAAAGTGGGCCATTTCCAGCACAAATCCAGGTTTTCTCCCCCCTCCTATCCACCCCCACAAACCCACTCTCCTGTTGGTAATAGCTTATCTAAAGTGATCACTCTCCTTACAATATGTATGATAATCAAGGTGGGCCATTTCCAGCACAAATCCAGGGTTTAACAAGAACGTCGGGGGCGGGGGGGGGGTAGGAAAAAACAAGGGGAAATAGGTTACCTTGCATAATGACTTAGCTACTCCCAGTCTCTATTCAAGCCTAAGTTAATTGTATCCAATTTGCAAATGAATTCCAATTCAGCAGTCTCTCGCTGGACTCTGGATTTGAAGTTTTTCTGTTGTAATATTGCAACTTTCATGTCTGTAATTGCGTGACCAGAGAGATTGAAGTGTTCTCCGACTGGGTTTATGAATGTTATAATTCTTGACATCTGATTTGTGTCCATTTATTCTTTTACGTAGAGACTGTCCAGTTTGACCAATGTACATGGCAGAGGGGCATTGCTGGCACATGATGGCATATATCACATTGGTGGATGTGCAGGTGAACGAGCCTCTGATAGGGTATGTCTACACTACGGAATAAGGTCGAATTTATAGAAGTCGGTTTTTTAGAAATCGGTTTTATATATTCGAGTGTGTGTGTCCCCACAGAAAATGCTCTAAGTGCATTAAGTGCATTAACTTGGCGGAGTGCTTCCACAGTACCGAGGCTAGAGTCGACTTCCGGAGCGTTGCACTGTGGATAGCTATCCCACAGTTCCCGCAGTCTCCGCTGCCCATTGGAATTCTGGGTTGAGATCCCAATGCCTGATGGGGCTAAAACATTGTTGCGGGTGGTTCTGGGTACATATCGTCAGGCCCCCGTTCCCTCCCTCCCTCCGTGAAAGCAAGGGCAGACAATCGTTTCGCGCCTTTTTTCCTGAGTTACCTGTGCAGACGCCATACCACGGCAAGCATGGAGCCCGCTCAGGTAACCGTCACCCTATGTCTCCTGGGTGCTGGCAGACGTGGTACGGCTTTGCTACACAGTAGCAGCAACCCCTTGCCTTCTGGCAGCAGACGGTACAGTACAACTGGTAGCTGTCATTGTCATGTCCGAGGTGCTCCTGGACAGACATGGGCGCAGGGACTTAATTTAGAGTGACTTAACCAAGTCATTCTATTTAGTCCTGCAGTCAGTCCTATTGAACCGTCTTATGGTGAGCAGGCAGGCGATACGGATTGCTAGCAGTCGTACTGTACCATCTTCTGCCGGGCAGGCAAGAGATGTGGATGGCATGCAGTCCTTCTGCACCGTCTGCTGCCAGCCAAAGATGTAAAAGATAGATGGAGTGGATCAAAACAAGAAATAGACCAGATTTGTTTTGTACTCATTTGCCTCCTCCCCTGTCTAGGGGACTCATTCCTCTAGGTCACACTTCAGTCACTCACAGAGAAGGTGCAGCGAGGTAAATCTAGCCATGTATCAATCAGAGGCCAGGCTAACCTCCTTGTTCCAATAAGAACAATAACTTAGGTGCACCATTTCTTATTGGAACCCTCCGTGAAGTCCTGCCTGAAATACTTCTTGATGTAAAGACACCCCCTTTGTTGATTTTAGCTCCCTGAAGCCAACCCTGTAAGCCGTGTCGTCAGTCGCCCCTCCCTCCGTCAGAGCAACGGCAGACAATCGTTCTGCGCCTTTTTTCTGTGCGGACACCATACCAAGGCAAGCATGGAGGCCGCTCAGCTCACTTTGGCAATTAGGAGCACATTAAACACCACACGCATTATCCAGCAGTATATGCAGCACCAGAACCTGGCAAAGTGATACCGGGCGAGGAGGCGACATCAGTGCGGTCACGTGAGTGATCAGGACATGGACACAGATTTCTCTGAAAGCATGGGCCCTGCCAATGCATGCATCATGGTGCTAATGGGGCAGGTTCATGCTGTGGAACGCCGATTCTGGGCTCGGGAAACAAGCACAGACTGGTGGGACCGCATAGTGTTGCAGGTCTGGGACGATTCCCAGTGGCTGCGAAACTTTCGCATGTGTAAGGGCACTTTCATGGAACTTTGTGGCTTGCTTTCCCCTGCCCTGAGGCGCATGAATACCAAGATGAGAGCAGCCCTCACAGTTGAGAAGCAAGTGGCGATAGCCCTGTGGAAGCTTGCAACGCCAGACAGCTACCGGTCAGTTGGGAATCAATTTGGAGTGGGCAAATCTACTGTGGGGGCTGCTGTGATGCAAGTAGCCCACGCAATCAAAGATCTGCTGATATCAAGGGTAGTGACCCTGGGAAATGTGCAGGTCATAGTGGATGGCTTTGCTGCAATGGGATTCCCTAAGTGTGGTGGGGCCATAGACGGAACCCATATCCCTATCTTGGCACCGGAGCACCAAGCCGCCGAGTACATAAACCGCAAGGGGTACTTTTCGATAGTGCTGCAAGCTCTGGTGGATCACAAGGGATGTTTCACCAACATCAACGTGGGATGGCCGGGAAAGGTACATGACGCTCGCATCTTCAGGAACTCTGGTCTGTTTCAAAAGCTGCAGGAAGGGACTTTATTCCCAGACCAGAAAATAACTGTTGGGGATGTTGAAATGCCTATAGTTCTCCTTGGGGACCCAGCCTACCCCTTAATGCCATGGCTCATGAAGCCGTACACAGGCAGCCTGGACAGTAGTCAGGAGCTGTTCAACTACAGGCTGAGCAAGTGCAGAATGGTGGTAGAATGTGCATTTGGACGTTTAAAGGTGCGCTGGCGCAGTTTACTGACTCGCTTAGACCTCAGAGAACCAATATTCCCACTGTTATTACTGCTTGCTGTGTGCTCCACAATATCTGTGAGAGTAAGGGGGAGACGTTTATGGCGGGGTGGGAGGTTGAGGCAAATCGCCTGGCTGCTGGTTATGCGCAGCCAGACACCAGGGCGGTTAGAAGAGCACAGGAGGGCGCGGTACGCATCAGAGAAGCTTTGAAAACCAGTTTCATGACTGGCCAGGCTACGGTGTGAAAGTTCTGTTTGTTTCTCCTTGATGAAACCGCCCGCCCCTTGGTTCACTCTACTTCCCTGTAAGCTAAACACCCGCCCCTCCTCCCTTCAATCACCGCTTGCAGAGGCAATAAAGTCATTGTTGCTTCACATTCATGCATTCTTTATTCATTCATCACACAAATAGGGGGATGACTACCAAGGTAGCCCAGGAGGGGTGGTGGAGGAGGGAAGGAAAATGCCACACAGCACTTTAAGCACAGCACTTTAAAAGTTTACAACTTTAAAATTTATTGAATGACAGCCTTCTTTTTTTGGGCAATCCTCTGTGGTGGAGTGGCTGGTTGGCCGGAGGCCCCCCCACCGCGTTCTTGGGCGTCTGGGTGTGGAGGCTATGGAACTTGGGGAGGAGGGCAGTTCGTTACACAGGGGCTGTAGTGGCAGTCTGTGCTCCAGCTGCCTTTGCTGCAGCTCAACCATGCACTGGAGCATACTGGTTTGGTCCTCCAGCAGCCTCAGCATTGAATCCTGCCTCCTCTCATCACGCTGCCGCCACATTTGAGCTTCAGCCCTTTCTTCAGCCCGCCACTTACTCTCTTCAGCCCACCACCTCTCCTCCCGGTCATTTTGTGCTTTCCTGCAGTCTGACATTATTTGCCTCCACGCATTCATCTGTGCTCTGTCAGTGTGGGAGGACAGCATGAGCTCGGAGAACATTTCATCGCGAGTGTGTTTTTTTTTCTTTCTAAGCTTCACTAGCCTCTGGGAAGGAGAAGATCCTGTGATCATTGAAACACATGCAGCTGGTGGAGAAAAAAAAAGGGACAGCGGTATTTAAAAAGACACATTTTATAAAACAGTGGCTACACTCTTTCAGGGTAAACCTTGCTGTTAACATTACATACATAGCACATGTGCTTTCGTTACAAGGTCGCATTTTGCCTCCCCCCACCGCGTGGCTACCCCCTCAACCTTCCCCCCTCCCTGTGGCTAACAGCGGGGAACATTTCTGTTTAGCCACAGGCAAACAGCCCAGCAGGAATGGGCTCCTCTGAGTGTCCCCTGAAGAAAAGCACTCTATTTCAACCAGGTGACCATGAATTATATCTCACTCTCCTGAGGATAACACAGAGAGATAAAGAACGGATGTTGTTTGAATGCCAGCAAACATACACTGCAATGCTTTGTTCTACAATGATTCCCGAGTACGTGTTACTGGCCTGGAGTGGTAAAATGTCCTACCATGAAGGACGCAATAAGGCTGCCCTCCCCAGAAACCTTTTGCAAAGGCTTTAGGAGTACATCTAGGAGAACCGCGAATGCCAGGGCAAGGTAATCCTTTCACATGCTTGCTTTTAAACCATGTATAGTATTTTAAAAGGTACACTCACTGGAGGTCCCTTCTCCGCCTGCTGGGTCCAGGAGGCAGCCTTGGGTGGGTTCGGGGGGTACTGGCTCCAGGTCCAGGGTGAGAAACAGTTCCTGGCTGTCGGGAAAACCGGTTTCTCCGCTTGCTTGCTGTGAGCTATCTACTACCTCATCATCATCTTCTTCTTCATCCCCAAAACCTGCTTCCGTATTGCCTCCATCTCCATTGAAGGAGTAAAACAACATGGCTGGGGTAGTGGTGGCTGAACCCCCTAAAATGGCATGCAGCTCATCATAGAAGTGGCATGTTTGGGGCTCTGACCCGGAGCGGCCGTTCGCCTCTCTGGTTTTCTGGTAGGCTTGCCTCAGCTCCTTCAGTTTCACGCGGCACTGCTTCGGGTCCCTGTTATGGCCTCTGTCCTTCATGCCCTGGGAGATTTTGACAAAGGTTTTGGCATTTCGAAAACTGGAACGGAGTTCTGATAGCACGGATTCCTCTCCCCAAACAGCGATCAGATCCCGTACCTCCCGTTCAGTCCATGCTGGAGCTCTTTTGCGATTCTGGGACTCCATCATGATCACCTGTGCTGATGAGCTCTGCATGGTCACCTGCAGCTTGCCACGCTGGCCAAACAGGAAATGAGATTCAAAAGTTCGCGGTTCTTTTCCTGTCTACCTGGCCAGTGCATCTGAGTTGAGAGTGCTGTCCAGAGCGGTCACAATGGAGCACTCTGGGATAGCTCCCGGAGGCCAATACCATCGAATTGTGTCCACAGTACCCCAAATTCGAGCCGGCAAGGCCGATTTAAGCGCTAATCCACTTGTCAGGGGTGGAGTAAGGAAATCGATTTTAAGAGCCCTTTAAGTCGAAATAAAGGACTTCATCGTGTGGACGGGTGCAGGTTTATATCTATTTAATGCTGCTAAATTCGACCTAAAGTCCTAGTGTAGACCAGGGCATAGTGTGGCTGATGTTATTAGGCCCTGTGATGGTGTCCCCTGAATAGATATGTGGACAGAGTTGGCAACGGGCTTTGTTGCAAGGATAGGTTCCTGGGTTAGTGGTTCTGTTGTGTGATATGTGGTTGCTGGTGAGTATTCGCTTCAGGTTGGGTGGCTGTCTGTAGGCAAGGACTGGCCTGTCTATATGTCTCTTTAAAGTTTGTGATGAACTGCTTAATGGATAAATTACCTTATGTTAATCCATGTAGTTAATTACCAGTAATGTTTGGGAAACAGAAAGTTACATCAAAGACCTATTGTTCATTCAAGAACTCTGTGCTGTCGAGGTCCTGTATAAAGAATTCTTGGGACCTGATCCTTTCTATTCAAATTGGCTTATGCTTTATCCGGGGAAGTATTGAGCTGCAAGATTGAGATCTCCAGTCCCATTTGGAATACCCTGGTATGGAACATTGGACTCAAACTATGGACTAATTCTAAGAACTCTTTTGCAACTCCAAAGCTCACCAGCTCTACTAATCTGCTGTTTCTCTCCCTTCCTGGGGCCACCTCTGGCTGCAACTCTCTGCGTCTCCCCTGCACCTCATGCCCCCACTTACTGCCTAGCTAGGGAGATCCTCCGGGGCTGCAGACGGGAACTCACCCTGCTCACACATGAGCCATGAGATGTCGTGGGGTGGAACAGGAAGGCCCCTCCCTTAGCCCAGCCCTACAGGACTGGCAGGGTTTGGAGACTGGGAACACGCTGGGTCCATGTCCAATCCCCAGATTTGCAATAAAATCTCATGCCAACACTGTGTGCTCCATGGAGGCTAGAACACTCCCGTAATGGAACAATTCCCAGATTTAAAAAAAAAGTGTATTAATTTTTATTTACAGCCTATGGACTCGTAGCAGGAGCATCAGGATCACTGCAGGGTTGCTAGCTACATGTAGCCACCTACATGCAAACTAGAATAAGAAAAGTACAGCAAAGGGTGGGATTTACACCAAGCAGGGCTAGCATTTACACCCAGTTGTGTTATTTATTTCCACAATGAATAAAATTGTCCTCCGTGGCCAGGGCCCTGTCCCTTACCCGACAATAAGCAATTTCCAGACCAGCGCACTGACGACTGTCTGGGCTCCTTCTTCTGTCTGTCTGGATCTTCTGTCTCTTGTCTTATGTTTAGACTGTCACCTCTGTGAGGCAGGATTTTTTTGTTCTGTTTGTACAGTGCCTGGCACAATGGAGTCTTGGTCCTTGACTTAGACTCCGAGGTGCTACCATGATACAATAAATAAATAATATAATTGTAATAAGTTACTGGAAATTCTTTCCTTCCAGTAGCAGTCCCAGCCCAGCTACTTCACTCCCCATCCAGAGATTCACGGAAACCAGTCTGAGCCAGGCACCGCCTCACAAGTCTGTTAATTCCACACAGCAATCTGGCCTGGCAGCCAAAACACTCACATTGCCCTGGGTTATTTCTACTGAGCGCCGGAGCTCCCTCATTAGTTTTGCATTGTCCTAACACAGATATAGCACTCTCCAATCAGGGGGCACAGGGCCCCCCAAAATAATGAAAACAATGAGGAGTCCTTGTGGCATCTTAGAGACTAACACATTTATTTGTGCATAAGCTTTCATGCCCAAATATATGTGTCAGTCTCTAAGATGCCACAAGGACTCCTCGTTGTTTTTGCTGCTGCAGACTAACACGGCTGCCGCTCTGAAACCTGTCACCAAAATAGCGAGTGACTGGATTTTAAAAAAATAATACATTTGGGAGTTCTGTTTGTTCACCTTCTGGCTTTGGAGCCTTTAGGGGTCATATTTTAGGGGAGGGATAGCTCACTGGTTTGACCATTGGCCTGCTAAACCCAGGGTTGTTAGTCAATCGTTGAGGAGGTAATTTAGGGATGTGGGGCAAAAACTGGGGATTGGTCCTGCTTTGAGCAGGGGGTTGGACTAGATGACCTCCTGAGGTCCCTTCCAACCCTGATAGTCTATGATTTTCCAATTTCAATCCCCATGAGGACTAGAAACTAGAGCTGGACCACAGTCCCACAAGAGTTTGAGCTTTCGAAAAATTTTCCCTGTCCCAAATTGGGATAAAAAGTCCAAATCTTGAACACTTTCACATATTGGTTTGGACCTAGTCAATCAACGTTTCGTTTCAATGGTTTTAAAATCTTTTGTTTAGATTTTTGACTTTTGAGTAATAAATTAACTAAAATTTGGAAGTGAAAAGTCATTTCGGACCACAAAATGAAACTTTTCATTTCAAAAATGCGGACAACTCCAAATTGTTTATTCAATTTTTTTTTCAAATTGGGAGATTTGTTGAAATCAGCCCTTTCCCGCGAACAGGTGCATTATCGACGAACAGGCCTTTTCCAGCAAAGAAGCCTTTACCTGGAAAATTCCCAACCAGCTCTACCAGAAACTGACTTTTTTTTAAAAAAATGCCAGTTGACCCTAAGAAAGAGAAGGGGGTGTGTGCAATGTGCGGATGGATATATCTATATCTAGAGAGAGGGGAATAGATGGATCGATGCACAGACGGATTTCTCCTATCATTATGTGACTCTGGGAACGGGTGGCTTAAAAAACCAACACAACCCACCACACATTGCACGGTGGGGAATAAAAATGGCAAGAGGTGGTAATGCAGCAACACAAACGCTGCCTGTTATTTCCACCCAGATCATTAGGTCCTACCACTGGTATAACTTGGGGTGATCTGACCATAGGTTGGTTCTTTTCCCCAAAGCCACAGGGGCTAGAAAGAGACAATTTGTTTTGAAATGGAAGCTGAGGTTCCGCCATAACCACATCAATTCAGGCGCTTCCACCTCTACATGACAAGGCAATGCACCGAAAATGGCAAGAGCAGCCAACGCTGCTGCATAGACATGGCCCTGGTCTTCAGTTAGGGCCCAACGCTGGTTTTGCTCGAGGTCTGCAGTGCAGCTATGAGTCAGTGACAGGCTCTCTCTCTTTGGGAGGCACCTCCCTGGGACCGTCCTGCCCCCAGTGGGTCCAGCAGTGCACCGGGAGGCCAGCACTGTGGGCAAAACCCTTCCCGCACTGGGCACAGTGGTAGGGCCACTCCCCGGTGCGGATGCGCTGATGCCGGAGCAGGTCCGAGCCCTTGGCTGAAGCCTTTGCCGCAGCTGGCGCAGGCAAAGGGCCAGTGGGTGGCATGGCTGGCTCTGTGCCGGGTCAGCACCAAGCTGTTGTAGAAGCCCTTGCCATAGTCAGGGCAGCGGCAGGGCCGCTCGCCGGTGTGCCAGCACCCAGCCAGGTGGGCACGGCGGGCAAAGGCCCTCCCGCAGGCACCACAAATGTGGGGCTTGTCCCTGGAGTGGGTGAGCAGGTGGGAGCGCAGCTCTGAGCCAGAGCAGAATCCGTGGGCACAGAGAGGGCAACAGTATGGGCTCCACCAGCCCCACGCTCCGGCTGAAGGCTTTGCCACACGCCCCCACATTGGTAGGGCAGCACCCCAGTGTGGCCATGCCGGTGCTTAGCCAGTGCCATGCGGGAGCTCAGCTCGTGGCCACAGTCAGGGCAGCGGTTGGGTGCCTCTGTGCCGTGGGATGCCTGGTCCGGACTGCCAGGGAGGTGCAGGCCTCCCCGCACTGCGGGGCCAGCATGAGTGGAGCGCAGGTGTTTGGCCAGGATGGAGCTGGAGGTGTAGGCCTTGGGACACTGGGGGCAGCAGAAGGGGCGCTCCCCGGTGTGCAGCCGCCGATGCTCTGCCAGGCTGGAGCTCCCCCAGAAGCTCTTGCCGCAGTCAGTGCAGTGGAAAGGGCACTCACCGGTGCGGACCTGCTGGTGCGTGGCCAGCACTGGGCAGGAGGCGAAGCTCTTGCTGCACCAGGCGCAGGGGAAGGGGGGCAGGCCGGCATGGGCGCTCTGGTGCTTGGCCAGCACGGAGCTGTAGGTGAAGCTCTCCCCGCCCTGTCCACAGCAGTAGGGCCGCTCCCCGGTGTGAATGCGCCGGAGCGCTGCCAGCGTGGAGCTGTGGTTGAAGCGCTTGCCGCAGGCGGCGCCCTGGTAGGGACGCTCCCCCGTCTGCACACGGTAGACGGCACACGTATCCCTAGTTGGGAGGGGCAGACTAAGAGACCAGAGCAGACAGACACACTGGAGCAGGAGCCCAGGTATGTCCCTCTTCAGGAGCCCCAGGGGAGAGATGCTGCCCCCCCTTGGCCCTTATGCTCAAGGGGACAAGTCCCACAAGAGAGAACTTCCCCTCCCAGCTCCCTCTGAGACCTAACATGCTCCTTGCACCAATGAGTGCAACAGCCCCCATGGCAGGGGGGAGGGGAGTCAGGGAGTGCCTGTTTGTGCTGAGTGGGGGCAGGGAGCTGGGGTTATGGGTCAGGCGGATGGGGGGGGACGTTAGAGGGGGATAGACTGTGTTATGTCTGGGCAGGGGCACAGGGTGTGGGCGCTGAGCCTAGTGGCCTGCTAGGCAAAGCTGAGAACTGAAAGCTTCTTAACGAAGCTTTGATCCCTAAGCCCTTTAGCACCCATCAACCCTTAAGCAGGGGCCGGGGCTACTCAGGAAGACCAGGGCTTTAAAAAGCCTGCTCTTAAGCGACCAGAGCAGCTAGCAAACAGAAGCGACTAACGGGAGTTTTGCGAGGAAGTTTACAGGGAGAGAGTGGGGGGGGGGGGAGCTACATACACTTACCATTCCTTAAACTTCTTTAAACTTAAAGCCCAAACCACCCCCTGATACAAACAAAACAACAACAAAGGAACAAGCTTCAGGAGTAAAAAGAGAATGCAGGCAGAAGTCCAGCAACAGAGTGGGGACTACCCAGTTTATTGCACCCAATGCAGCATGTATGATTACCTGCCCTATGGGCAGGTGGCATGTGTGTGCATTCGGTGCAAGGAGCTCCTGGCCCTCAGAGACTGCGTATGGGCTCTGGAGACCAGGGTGGCTGAGCTGGAGGAGCTAAGGGAGACAGAGAGGTACATAGATGAGACTTTCTGGGACACACTAGAACGGTCCCACCCCCAGTCTGACAGCCTCTGTGCTGTGGAGGAAGGTGAAAGCCTTAGGACAGGAGAACATCCAACTAGAGCAGAGAGAAATGGGACCCTCCTTCCAGATGATGTTGGGGTATCCTCTCACACTGAGGATACCTCTCTGGGGGAGGGAACTCCAGTTATTAGGAAGAGACAGGAATTAGTAATGGGCGATTCAATCATTAGAAACATAGATCGCTGGGTTTGCGATGAGCAGGAGAACCGCATGGTGACTTGCCTGCCTGGTGCGAAGGTTGCGGACCTCTCAAGACATCTAGATAGGCCTATGTGTGGTGCTGGGCAGGAGCTGGTGATCATGGTACATGTAGGTACTGTGATACAGCATGGCCAGAGGGCAGCAGGAGAGTGTTAGAAGGGAGCCTTATTCCCTGGAGAGGGAAGAAAGTTTGCTATAAATTAATTAAAGCACCTGAAGCCAGTCACATGATAAAACCCCCCTGCTTCAATCAGCCAAGAGGAGGAGTTGAAGTGGAGTGGATTGATGTGGGAGTAGAGAGCAGTTTGGAGGAGTTGAAGCAGAGTGGATTGGTTGAAGCAGAGAGCAGTTTGGAGAGAAGCAGAGGAGAGTTTGGAGAAGTGCTGCGGTGGGCTAAGAAGACTAAGACCCTGGGTACAGGGACACCTGGGTTGTGCAGAGGGAGGGCAGGAAGCCCCACAAGCTGAAGGGCAGGAGAAGGACGTAGCCCAGGGGAAGGAACCGCTAGTTCTAGTGGTTTACTGCTATCCCTAGGGCCCCTGGGCTGGGACCCACAGTAGATGGTGGGCCCGGGTCCCTTCCTCTCCTCTCCACTCCCCTCCTCTAGGACACTAGTGGGGCACTTAATAGGAGCAAGAAATGGTGCCCTGAACCCCCCCCCCCAGAAGAGAAAGCGTGAGACCCATCGTAGTAGTGTCGGCAATCTGCCACAGTACCAATGACATAGGGAAGGATAGGAGAGAGGTCCTGGAGGCCAAATTTAGGCTGCTAGGTAAGAGATTGAAGTCCAGGACCCCCATAGTAGCATTCTCTGAGATGCTCCCAGTTCCTCACACAGGGACAGTCAGACAGGCAGAACTGCAGGGTCTCAATGCGTGGATGAGACGATAGTGTAGGGAGGAGGAGGGGTTTAGATTTATTAGGCTCCACGTAAACCAAAATGGTACCAGATGGTTGGCACTTAAAATGAAAAAGGTTGTAGAACAGTTTTTAAACTAAGGGCTAAGGGAAAGCTGCCAGGTTCAGAGGAGCACGTGGTTGGGACACAGACATCCCTTAGGGGAGTATGTTCCCCGCATTGCAGCTGGGTGCCTGGCCAGCAGCCTCTGCGCTCTCTGCTCAGCCTTTACAGCTGGGCGGTGGGAGAATGGCCAGTGCTAAGGGGTGGCTATGGGGGGACTAAAGCAAGTTTTGGGGTGGCTATGGCACCCGCAACCCTCCCCTGCCCTTGGGGAGGGGGCGTCCTCCTTGTGCACAAAGAGCACAGCCAATTCGGATTCACTCCGGTGCGGTTTCTTCTCACCCGATGCCCTCGCCCGTGTGCTGCTTTCCCGCAGGCACTTGAGGAGTGCGTGGGAATTGCAGGTTTTCTTGTAATGGGGAAACCCAGGCCCTGGTTCCCGCAGGAAAGCACCACGTGGGTGAGGGCATCACAGCCTGGGAAGAGAAGGAGCCCACAGGTCTCTGCAAAATTGGAGGGGGGAATCAGTGGTCCAGACTTTCCATACATCCAGGTCTATGCTAAAAACTTAAGTTGACCTATGTTAGCTCCCAGCTGGCCTGCCCGCTGGGGTCTCAGCTCCCTGCTCCCAGTCAGGCCCGGCTGCCCCTCTGGTTCTCCACGCCCAGCCAGGTTGTCGCTTGGGCTACCCGCAAGGAGCCTGGGTGCCACCTGCACTCTCGGCTCCCTGTTTCCTGCTGGGAGCCCATCTTCACTGAGGCTCCCTGCTGGGAGCATGGCTGGCCCCCGGACTCTTGGCTGCACGCTCCCCACCGGGAACCCAGCAGCAGCCCCGACTCCGGACACAGAGCTCCCCGCCCAGAGTAAAAAATCCCAAAAAGAACAGAAATGTCCTCAGAGGCAGCTATTCCACGATAGTTATTCCATTCAATTTCCCAATTCATTGATTATAAGGACAGAAGGGACCACTGTCATCTTCTAGTCTGATCTGAATAAATTTAAACCTGGTTTGTATTGTTTTAGTTTGCACTTGCAATGGCTGGCCTAGATGCAGCTTAGGTACCGATTTAAGTATTGTGGGAAGGGATGCAATCTACACCAGTGTAGCTAAAGCGGGTACAATGCTTGGTGTGGATACAGTTATACTGGTATAAAGGTGCCTTACACTGGTTTATGGTATTCCCAGTTTAAACACTTTTATAACAGTACAGCAGCATCCTCACTCGGGGGTGGGTGGGAATTGTACTGTTTTCACCATAGCAATATAGTAATGGTAATGTCTGTCTGTTGACAAAGCCTGAGAGGTGCAAGCTAACCCCATGTAGCCAGACTGAAAGCTGACAGCAGCGTCCATGCACATGGACTTGTCTTCACTAGGGTTTTTTTTTGTCTGTTTTTTCACCTTGAGTTAATTGGTTGCCAGTTAAGTCGAGGCCATTAATCCCCCTTTGGACCCAATGCTGAAAAATGTTTCCTCAGAATGTCCTTTTCAGTGCTTGTTTTGTGTCTCTGAATTATTATTTACGTTTAAGCCTCAGATTTTGTCATGGATATTTTTAGAAGGTCACGGACAGGTCACCAGCAATATTGAAAAATTCACGGAAGTCCATGACCTGTCCCTGACTTTTACTAAAAATATCCTTGACAAAATGGACTGGCTGGGCAGCTGCGTGTGGCTGGGAGCTCCAGGGTCCCCCTCTGCTGGGGCCTCTGAGCTGCGGGGGTCCCACTGCCTCCTGTGGTGGCCCAGAGCTGTGGGGGTTCCCCCTGCTGCCCACGGTGGGCAGCAGGCAGGAGCTGGGGGGGTGCCCCTGTGCTGCTTGCAGCAGAGGGGAGCATCGGGGGTGCCCCTGTGCTGCCCACGGCAGAGGTGGCAGGGGACCCTGCAGCTCCCAGCCGGTGCTGGCTGAAGTCATGGAGGCCTTTGGAAGTCACGGCTTCTTTGACTTCCCTAACCTCTGTGACTCAATCGCAGCTTTATTTATGATCAATAATTACTGGGTTATTAGTGCCCCGATCCTGCCAGCAGCTTCTGCTCATGCTTAGCATTACAGCTGTGAGTATCCATCTCCCATCGAAAGCAATACCCCTTCTTGATCTCTTGCTAACCCTCAAAGAGCTCCTTCAACCTTCGTCCATACCCCCACCCACAACAACCTCAGCACCTCTACTGCCCCCCTCCCCAGGTACCCCCTTAACACCCCCTCCAGCACCCCTGGAGACTCCTAACATCCAAGAGTCTGTCCTACAGGACCCCCCCCCCAAAATATCCAGCTATGAAAGCACGCAACTACTCCCCCAGCACCTCTCAACCCTCCCCCAACGCCATCTATCTCCAAGTAGCCACCAGCTCTCCCACAAGCACCCTGTATCCATCCAATCCCCCCTACTTAGCACCCACCTACCTTCTGGCTTCCCCAACCCCTCCCTACCACCCAGGAGCCCTAGCACCCACCTACCCTCCAGTATCTGAAGTCAGTGCTGCCCATGGAATATTTCTTTAAAATGATGCTTTATTTTATTTTCACTTTGAAGGGCAGGCTCACGGGCAGACCCACGCAGCACAGAGCTGCCCATTTCAGTTTGCCAGGGTTGTGTGTTTGTTCTTCTTCTAAACCATGTCTGATGTCTGTGAGCAATGAGTGCCGTCCCACGCCGGCCACCCAGCACCACCTGGGCCATCAGGACACGTGGACTCTCCTGTGCTGGGCGAGGTGCGAGTTCTGGCTGAAGCCCCTCCCACGCTCGTGGTATGTGAAGGGGCGCTCGCCCGTGTGCATGCGCTGATGCCCGATGAGCTTGGAGAGAGCTCGGATGAAGCTTTTCCCACACTGGGGGCACTTGTTGGGCCTCGCTCCGCTGTGGCTGAGGCAGCGCACCTGCAGGTGGGACCTGGAGACGAAGCTCTTCCCACATTGGTGGCAAAGATGCGGCCGGCCGGCCGTGCGGGCCCCGCACTTGAGAAAATTGGAGCTTCCGGTGACGCTCTTGGCGGTCTCGGTGCAGGCATGGGCCATGCAGCGGTGCATGATGGAGTTGCTCTGACAGCGAAACCGGCTGCAGTCAGGGCACCAGTAGGGGCGCTCCCCCCATGTGCGGGGCCTGGTGCTTGATCAGATTGTAACCCTGGCTGAACTGCAGCCTGCAGGAACTGCACGGGCATGGCCTCTCTACAGAACGGTTCCCCAGATGCATCTGCAGGGCCGAGGTGGGGAGGAAGCTTTTACCGCATTTGGGGCAGCGGTGGCACTGCTCCCATGGGCTCAGCGGCTGTGGAGAGGGGACATGGGGCAGCGCCACCCTCTCGGGAGCTTCCTACTGCCCCCACCTCAGCTCCTTGCCACCTCTCGTGGCCCTGACGCTGGCTGGAACACAGGAAAGCCAGCCGTGAGGGGCTGTCTAACTCGGCCCTATCCTAGGAACCTTCCACCATTATAATACAAAGACATCTTTGTAGTCTTGCCTGTGGCAAGGCATTCAGGGAAGCTTCATCCACCATGGCAGCCATTTTACGAGCCCTACCTGTGACAAGGCATGCTGGGAAATACAATCCACCATGACAGCCATCTAAACAGCCTTGTCCGTGGCAAAGCATGCTGGGAGAATATAGTATAAAAAGAAATCCCCTTTCGGCTGCCTGCGAAGAAGACTGAACTGAAGTGCCCAGGGTGGAAGTCATAGTTTTGGAGTGAAATCCAGCCATTTTATACCCGGCTAGCAGAGCAGGGGCAGACTCGTCAGGGAAGGGGAGCACAACTTGGATCTTCTCAGTGGGCCAGAGAAACCCACTCCTGTCCCTTATTTGACCTTCCATTCTACTTGGGTCAATCACACATAAACCCCTGAGCCCTCTGGACTCAGCCAAACAGCCTGGATTGCCCTAAACCAATGGAAAAAACATGGAATGGGGCATTTGGGAATTACAGCTGCTAGACCAATATATGTGATGCCATTCCAACCCTTTCCCCCCGGCACCATTCCTGTAGTGGTATTTTTAGACTGCAGTTCTTAGGGCAGCGCTTTGCCTTCTGGTCCAGTATTTGTGCAATGTCTGGAGTGACAGGGCCCTGCAATGACACCACATGCAAAATATCACAATAATAAGTAAATTATCTCCAGCACAAGTTACTTTCTTTTAATGCACCTAGTGAGCCAGGGCACTGACTCTCTCTCTGAGGCTCAGTTCCCCACCTGTAAAACAACCAAAATAATCCTTCCTTTTGTATTGTCTATTTAGAGGGTAAACTCTGTGACAGGGACTGTCTCTCACTGCGTGTCTGGGCAGCACCCAGTGCAATGGGGCCCCGATCTCAGGCACTGTATGTCTATGTAGCACCCGGGCACAATGGGGCCCCGATCTGAAGTTAACCATACTATAATAATTTGAAGGGGATGTGGCACGCCATTTTTGTGGGGGACAGAGATTGAGCTGTTAGATACAGCTTAGAAATCCCCATCGAGTAGCTGCTTCCTGGCTTTGTGCTCAGGCAGTCCCCGATACTCTCCAAACTGTGTAGAAAAATTTTCCTGCAAATTTGCCTGCCCAACCGTGGAAGCAAAGCTGTTAGACTATAATTAGAGCTGAATGAATAACTGATTTTGTAGTTCACAGGCTCAACCAAAAAATCCCCCCCACAAAAAAATGTGTGTTAGTTTTGAACCAAAACTGTTTGTTTTTTTTTCCAAATTTTTTGCTCAAACTAGAGAACTTGAAAAAATTTGGTTTCAGATCTACAGAAACCTTTTGGCTGGCATAACACTGATCTTTTTAAAAAGTGTTTTGTTTAAATTCAGTTGTTTTTGGGTGTTTTTCACCCTTTTCTTTTTTTTAATTGGACAAACTTCAGAAAAGTAGAAACAAAACATTTCAAAATGGTCACCTCAAAACCTTGAGAGGTTGTTTTTTTTTTTTTTTTGAGTGTTTCCCATGTTTTTTTTTCCAGCTGAAACTTCTAATTGAATTCAACCCAAATTCAGGAATAGTTTTGGAGCCACAAAAAATACATTTTTAGTGAAAATTGTATTTGTCCAAAAAATGTCACCCTAATCTAGTTACAACACCCCTTGGCAGAGCTGCCGTTCCGTAGCTAGCAGCGCCAGCCCCTCTGCCAATACGAGTGGGAGAGCTGCATCCCAGTTCTGTGTTCGGGATTATGGTGGGTCCGAGTTGATCCAATGTTTCTTACCTGTACTGTGGCACCTTTTAGGGGTGGGCAGGGGATCCGGGACCCATGGCGCCTGCCCTTGCTCCATGCAGGAGATTACATCTGGCTTGGGAATGTGGAACCCTGTGCGTGGGGGAGAGAAAGGACAGAGGTGACATGGGTGGGGTTCTCGGCACAGGGGGAGGTGTGATCCCCATGGGAGGGAAGCGATGTCTGGGACCCACTGGGAATGGTGGGAAGGGTGACCCCTGCTGGAGAGCCTGAGATCAAGGAAGCCATGTTCTCAGGGAGGCTGTGGGTGTGTAGTGGCAACAGGGAGTGGGCAGGGTAGTGCCTCCTTTCTCCCCTACCCCGACGGCAGCCTGGCCAAGGGCCGGTACCAGAGCCCATCCCCAAGAACAAGGACAGGCAGATGTGGCAGCCCCCAGAAAGGGATTTACACCAGGCAGGTCCATTCCTGGATCTCCTTTTAGATAGGAAGTGACAGCGTCTCTGTGACAGGCGCTGCACACTAGGCACCAGGGGGCTGACCCCATAGAAATAAAGGGAATCGAAGAATGTGCTCATCCAGCCTGGCCTCCTGCCTAACCCAGCCAGAGAATCTCTCCCAGCGATTCCTGCCTCTGGCTCAGTAAACTCCTGGCTGAGCTGGAGCGGGGCTTTGGGACAGAGACGCCCCATCTCCACTGACAGACTCCCAGTGAGGGAGAATCCACCCTGTCCTGAGGGGAGCTCTCCCAATGTTCATTCCCCTCCCAGATAAACACTGGTCCCCAATTCCCAGCCAGAATTCATCTCCCATCTGCTCCCAGTCAGACCCTGCCTTTGTCTGGATGTTAAAGAGTCCTCTCTTCCCAGCAGTCTCCTCCCTGTGTGGGTGCTTACAGGCTAGGATCACATCACCTCTTAACTCCTCTGGGACAAACTAAAACATACCGAGCTCCTTCAGATTCTCCCTGGGCTGCTGGCTTTCCGGGGCCGAATCCCAGGCACCAGGAGCTGGCCCAGACCTTCCCCCGAGACACACAGCCCCTTACCGAGCGACTGGAGGCTCCAATAGTTCTCCAGCATGACGTCCCTGTACAGCTCCCTCTGCTCCTCATCCAGCAGCTCCCACTCCGCCTCCGTGAAGGTCACAGCCACGTCCTCAAACTGCACCGGCCCCTGCAGTGTCCGGGACTCTCCTCTCAGTGCTGGCTGCTCCAGGGACCCTTGCCCCTCCTCCGTCGCAGGTGGGGGAGAGGAGTTGAGCTCAGGCAGCAGCGCTGGAAATGCTGACGGAAGGAAACAGAGCTGGGTATGGCTCAGCTGGAGGCTGACGAGGGCGAGCGATGGCCCCGGCACCCAGGACTCCACTCTGCAGCGAGGGCAGAATCCAGGGTGGCTGGGGACAAGGAGGGGCTGTGAGAGGACGGGGCCACATAGGGGTAGTTGGGAGGGAAGGCAGGGCAGATGCAGATGCAGCCTGGGATAACGGGGCAGGTAGTGGGGTGGGACTCAGGACGCCTGGATTCAATTCCTGGCTCCACCACCATGGAGCTGCTGTGTGACCCTGGGTATGTCACTGCGCCTCTGTTTCCCCTCCCAACTTTTGTCTGTTTAGACATGAGTTTTTCAGGGCAGGGACTGTGTCTGTGCAGTGCCTGGCACGACGGGGCCCCAATCTTGGTCGTATGTGTCCATGCAATGCCTGGCACAACAAGGTCCCCAGTCACTGTGTGTCTGTGCCATGCCTAACATGACGGGGCCCCGATCCTGTTGGGGGTGCTGCTGTAACTCAGCCAAAGGAGGAGACTCCCTGCTCAGGGGTGGGGCACGGGGCTGATCAGTTACATCCCCTCCCTGCACTGACACCAGCAGACCACTGAATTGTCCACAATGTGGCCACAGCATTGCGGCCTGCCCGAACCAGCCTGTGCCCTCCATATGCCCAACTCTGGTCACTCCCCTCCCTGTCCCTTGTCAGCCCCCCGCATTCTGCCCCATACCTATTTCCTGGAGGGGCTGGGGCGCCTCTCTGGGGACATGTAGTGCATTGTTCTGGGGTCCTGGAGGTTCACCCTGTCCTGCATCCTTGGATACACACTCAGGATGGGGCTGCAGCCATTTCAGCTGGAAGCCAGGATATTCCCATAATGCCCCAGAGGATGCCATCTTCTCTGAGTTCTCTTCCTTGATGTTCACACCCACCACGACCTGGGAAAGAGCCAAACATGTCAACGTGGAACTGGAGCTCGGCACCCTCTAGGAAGAGTTGGGTCTGAGAGGGGAGATGGCAGGGAATATCCCACTGAGATATGGAGGGGACACAGACCCCACGGCCAGCAGGGGGCGCTGCAGGGGCTCATGGGAGAGAGAGCCCAATAATCCTGGCTTGAGCCAGTCTGTGTCTATCAAAGCTTCCCTCAGACACAGCTCTGCCCATGCCCCTCATTCCCGATCTGCAGCCATCCTGCTATCCCAACCCCGGACACAAATGGATTGAGCTAACTCTAGAATAAGAGTGTCCACACGTAGACTTAATCAATAGTTAATCCGTTTTATGTTCACCCACGCACCCCCCACGTATACCACCTTATTCTGGATTATTTACGTCTAGGCAAGCCCTAACCTCTCACTCAACAACATTTTTTTGCAGCCATTAAATAATTTTTGGAGCTTTTCTCTGCACCCTCTCCAATTTTTTCAATACCCTTTTTAAAAACACTGACACCAGAACTGGCTGCAACATCCCAGTATCAGTCTCACCAATGCCATATACACAGGTGAAACATCCAAGGGTCGCATAAACCCTTTTTGCCACAGCATCACACTGGGAGCTCTTGTTGAGTTGCTCATCCACTGACCCATAAATCCTTTTCAAAGGCACTGCTTTCCAGGATACAGTTCCTCATTCTGGGGCAAGGCCTGCCTTCCTTGTTCCTAGATGTATAACTTTGCATTTGACTCGATTGAAATCCAGGTCGCTCTGTATAACTATTCTGTCCTCATTATTTATCACTCGCCAATCTTTGGGACACCTGCATATTTTGTCAGCCGTGATTTTGTATTTACTTCCAGATCATTAATGAAATGAAAGCGCTGGACCAATGCCTGCAGAACCCCAAGAGGAACACCGTCATTCAGTAAGGATTCTCCATTAATGACTGAGATCTATCAGTCAGCCAGTTTTTAATCCACTTAGCGTGTAATTTACGGATATGGTATAGGCTGAATTTTACGTCAGAACGTTGGACGTCACGAAATCAAATACCTCTTACCGAAGTCTACGTCTATTACATCTACGCAGTTAGCTTTTTTAACCAAACTTGCCACCTCATTAAAGAATGAAATCAGATCTGATAAGACTCATTTTCAATTAAAAAACCGTGATGACTTGCCTTAGCTATAATCCCGTCCTTTAATGCTTTATCTGACATTATTTTCCATTCCATTATTCTGCCTAGGATTGACATCAGGGTAACCCAGGTTGTCCAACTTGCCCTTTTTAAATATTGGCAGGACATTAGCTCTCTTGCAGTCTTCTGGGTTTTCCCCAGTATTCCAAGACATATTAAAAATGAACAGCAGCAGGCCACAGATCTCCTCACTCACCTGTTTCAGGACTTCTGAGTGTGAGATATCTGGGCTTGCTGACTTTTAAAAGTTTATTCCTACTCATTTTTTTTTAACGTCCTCCTTGGTTACTAAAAGTCTAGAAAGTATTCCAGCATTGTCATACGATCAGGGTTGCCAACTTTCCAACTGTTAAAAACCGGGCACCCCTGCCCCACACCCGATGCTCCGCCTCTTCCATGAGGCTCCGCCCCCTACCCCACCTCTTCCCCCTTGCTCCTCTCCCCCTCCCACCCTCCATCACTCACTCTGCCCCTCCACCCCCCGGGACTCACCTGCCACCCGCAGAGCTGGGCTGGGAGAAGCTCATGTGGAGCCTGCCTGTCTGCCCAATCGGGGGACAGCGGCTGGGCTCTGGCTCGGAAAAAAAAGCATAGTTAGCACCCGCAGAGCCTTTTAACATTCCCCTTTCCCATTCTCTCTCTTCAGTGTCCCACTGTACTGAGCTTTTCCTGATTTCACTAAGGCTACACTACACTACCACGTATGTCAGCAAAACTTATGTTGCTCAAGGGTGTGGAAAAAAAACACCCCCCCGAGTGACATAAGTTTCACTGGCATGAGTGGTAGAGTGCTTTATGTTGGCGGGAGAGCTCTCTCCCATCAGCACAGAGCGGCTACACAAGAGATCTTATATCTTGCATTGGTACAGCTGTGTCACTGTAACATCTCAAGTGTGGACATGACCTTAATCTCCCCACTGACCTATAATGAAATTAGAGTTTGGTAACATAGTACACAGGAAAATGATGGTGAGATTTTATTCTTTGATCTGATCTGTGCAATAGTATTTGCATAAACCCAAGGTAGATGTAAATATTTCCAGGCATAACAAAAAAACATTATACGTTTATCCATTCTGTTCTATTGGAACCTAATCACTTATCAAGTCTAAAGGACGTATGCAAAACCTTTCAAACCTCACCGTCTAAAATTAGGCACCTCAATTGGACACTTTCATAAAGCTAAGTCGGTTTTCAGTGGTGCTGAGCACCCACAAAACCTCTGAAAACCAGGTTGCTTTTCTGCGTGTGCTTTAATATACGGTTAGGTGCCAAGTTGTACATTTTTGGACGTCACCAGATGCTGTATAATCATTTCATACAACCTTTATATCTTCTTTATACTTCACGAGACATTAAAAAACAAAAACAGTGCAAGGAACTCCCTAGTACAGCCCCAAAGCACTTTCATGAGAATAGCAATTTAAAACCTATTTAAATTTATACTTCTGATATTTTCTTGCCGTTCCCACAAGCTCCTTAGCCGCTTCCGTCTTCAAAAATCCAGCAAACTCGGCACAGGTCATTTGATAGTTGAAGTGCACGAATAGCTTAGCTTTTGCCACGTCCACTTGGAGCCGATTCCTTTTGTCGGTCCGCAAGTTCTTCATAACCCTGAAAATGCCTTCCACAAATGTGTTGCTGGGTGGGGTAGCAAGCACATGCTGCACAATTTTAAGTAAGTTTGGGGCCTCGCAGCGCTTAAAGAATTCTACCCACACCTCGGAGACATTGTGGGGCTCTTGTGACTGCCGACGCAGTGTCGATTCAGCAGAATTTGTCAAATTCTTTAGGGTCGGTAGCACATCATTCAACGTACACATTTCTGTAAATAGTTCATCTCCGTCCACTTGAATGCCCAAGCTTGTCGTCAAAGCACACAGTTCGTCTAGCTCAAGAGGTCTGTCCAGATTGAGGGGTGCACACAACTTATAGAAAGAGTTTTCACTGAAATCAAACCACTTTTCCAGGTACTGTACCATACGTGTGTAAGCCCGTTGGGCATCTCCAACAAATTTATTCTGCTTGTTAGGTGGTAGTTTCTTCAAGAACTGTGTCACCTTGTACCCATAGAATCCTCTTTCTTGTCGATTCTGAATCTCTCTCCTCAGCTTGTTGAATTTAGTATACAGTTCAGTTACCTGAACGTAATCACTCTCAAGAACCTTTATGGTGTTGTTAAATTGGCTCATAATGTTGTGCACAAAATAGATGTACAGCTCGGGAAGCGTAAGAGTTTCATCGTTGGACACTGCATGCTCTTGCTCAGAAAGGAAGGCCCATATTGCACGGCACACATTTTCCTCTCCTTTGCTCACAAAGTAAGATTTGAGTGCTGGCCAATTCTTCAGTAACCTGTCTACTGCAGTGAAAAGGGTCAGAAAACGTGTAGCTATATGGGGTAAGATTTCTGAATATTCTGTCCCCATGAAGTCAAAGAACTCTTTAAGTTCACTAATATTCTTTTCACTGGACGAGAATTCACTGAAAACGTTGATGACCAAGTGCTCTACATCATAAGAGAGCATTTTCAAGCCATGTTTCGCCGTATTGTGTAGTATGTGAGCACTGCAATGGCCTGGCACAAGGTTTGGTAAATCCAACATTCGTTTTAGGTGCACGAAAACAGACTTGTGTTTTCCAAAATTAACAGATGCATTGTCTGCTCCATATGCCACAATTCGATTATGTATCAGACCGGCATTTTGAAGACAACTTTTTAAGTTATTTGCGATTGCCTCTGATGTTTCGTCTGCATCCTCAAAAAAGTCTATGATACACATGCAGCTTCCCTTATCTTTATTAAAGTAGCGGACGGCAACTGGGAATAATTTTGTGTTCCCTTTATTAGAAGCATCCATCGCTATTGAGAACGATGTTGATCCAATGTCTTGCACAGCCAGTTTCAATGAATGGGGGGCTAGTACTTTCTCGATCAAAACCTCCATTTTTGTCCTTCTGCAGTGAATTTTGGAAGCTATCTTGGAATCAGTGAAAATGGAGCAGTACAGCGTACTTCCGCAATCTTGAGAACGGTAGCTGTGCTGGTGTTTAACTCCATGATATGTTAGAAGCAATTCAGCTGCGCACGTGTGTTCTTCTTCAGAGGCATCAGCCTTTATGAAGAATTTATCCATAGTACTAGACCGTACCTGTGCTCGTACTTTGATTTTGTGACCCGGTGTCTCCGCATGATGCTTGATAGCTTTTACAGAATCAAACTTAACCGTGAATTGAACACGACAAATAGAACAATACCCCGAGTCTTCACTTGCTTTCATAAGCCAATTCCGATATGCTGGGAGTTGCAACCACTTGTCTTTAAAAGAGCACAGCCTTTGAATCTTTCTCTTTTCAGGTGCTGCCATTTCACCTCGCACTAGTCTGACTGCAGCGCAGTTTAGCCACCAGATAAAAGAGCGTCGACTGAGGATGCCGCGATGTTAACTACATAGCTGACCGCTGAAGCCTGCTGGCTAGGCACTTAACTCTTTAAAGGCCAGTTGCTCCCCTCTGCTTGTGGTTGCGCACTAAAAAAGTTAATTCAAAGAGTCAATCAAATATGTTATTCTGACAGATATATATTCTAATTTCAGGTATTATTTGTTACAGGACACTAGAAGAAGATAGAAAATTGCAGTACCTGGACTTTTAGAGTCTGGTCAATACTTCTGACCAGAGACTGCCCAGGTCCCCTTAATACAGGACTATTATATTATATCATCCTCTATATTTTGTCATAAGCTATTTTTCAGTGGAGCTAAAGTTAACAGAGATGTTTTGACCAGTTTCTGCAAGGGCATCTCTGCATATTTGCATCCTGGCTGGGATGATTTAGTTGGTGTTGGTCCTGCTTTGAGCAGGGGGTTGGACTAGATGACCTCCCGCGGTCCCTTCCAACCCTAATCTTCATATGATTCTATGAGCACCATTCTGGGAACAGCACTAACTGGTGCAGCTAGCACATCAAACCTAAGACTGCATGCTTACGTAGGTGTCACCGTTTTTCATGTTTGGGAGAGTATTATTAAGCAGTGACAAACTGATGTGAAAACTATAAGATAACAATATAATTTACATTTGAAACCAGCTGCTCTCCAGATTAACAAAACAAGACACTACCATGTTGATATATTAAGTCGACTGTATTAAGATAATATATTCTGAAATTTGTTTTAACCTTTCAAACAATAAAAAACCCACCCAGAAGAGAGAATGCAAAGAATTTAGTTCATAATCCAACACCACATCCCCATCACAGACAATGTTTATATTTACAAATCAGTTACCTGGCATTCCTTAGAGTACACAGTTCTGTCATAAAGGTGGTTCTCAGGTATCATCTTCATTTTTCTGGACTATATTGACTCTTAACACACGGCATCCGTTGTTCAAACCTTTGCTGAGTGTTGTGTCAGAGAAATCAATCGTGGCACAGTGGGGTGGAGGACAGTCCCCAGAGCAAGGGGCGGGGTGGGGACAATCAGGGCACAGCGGGGTGTGTGGGGGGTGGGGTCGGTCCTCAGAGTGAGGGTCTGGGGCTAGGGTTGCCAACTTTCTACTTCCCCTCCCCAGACCCCATTCCACCTCTTCCCTGAGGCCCCGCTTCTTCCCCAAGCCTGCCCCCCTCATTCCTTCCCCCCCTCCGTTGCTTGCCCCCCTCCCCCACTCACCTGCCACCTGCAGAGCCAGGCTGGGAGGAGCTGATAGGAAGCCTGGCTGCCCAATCAGGGCACAGCAGTGGGGCTCTGGCTCAGAAAAGTCGGTCCCCAGAGTAAGGAGCCAGGGCAACTGGGGCGCAGCAGGGCAGGGGGGCGGGCGGTCCCCGGAGCAAGGGGCTGAGGCAGGGGCAATGGCTGAGGGAAGGGCAGACAAGATCCCCTTCTGGGCAGCCCCAGTATCCAACCTACTTCAGTCTGCTGGAGGCTGGAACCACTTCTCTCCGTCAACAGCTGAGCAGCTCCCCCAGGTAGCAGCAGCTGCTGCTCTTGCCGCCCTCTGCGCGGAGAGGCTGCCTGCGGTTACACCGATAACCGGACGTTGAGTGTCCGGTCCCCTTTTCGACTGGACAAAACGGGACCCCTGGCAGTTCTACATACCGCACAATTACAATACTCCATGGAGCGTCTTTCCAAGGGCAGAGCAGAAATGCCCATTGAGCCCTTCTGCCTTCGCTGCACCATCATCATTCACAATTTCCCCATCTCCAGCCAGCGCCCTGCTTTGCTTCCCCATAGACTGAGCCCCCTGCCCCGGAGCTCTCCTGCGGCCCGGACCTGGCTCAGCTGGGGGGGGCGGGGGGGTGGGTCCGGTTCCAGCCCCGGTTGGGCTCCGAGCCCCACGCCCGGCCCTGCAGCCCCCGATTTCCTGCCTCTGCGGCTGTTTCTCCTCCTGCGCTCACAGTGGGACTCGCCCCCGTACGCCCAAGCCAGCCCCGGAGAGACCCAGGTGTCCGGGGAGGGGTTGGCACAGGAAGGTCCCTCCATTTTCCGTCCCTCTGTAAACACGGCCTTCTTTCCCCAGGCACCGAAAGATTTAGGCGCCTCCTCCAAGCTTTTTAACCCTTCAGCTTCCCGATTTGGGGAAAGTGTGCGCCATTGCACCATTGCGGGGGGTTTGCTGGAATCCCCAGCTCCTGGAGTCACGCGATCACGGGGGACTCCCCCTGCCACCCCCAGCAAAGAGAAAGGGCGTTTTGTAGCCCTGGTGGTTGCAGAGTAAAAATGTGACCATTTCACCCATGCTGCCTGCAAATATACACCATATTTCCCAAAGGGAAAATAGGACATTGTATGGGGCTAGTCCTCCCCCTCCCCCAGTGCAGGGCTGGCCCGAGCCCTGCCTGCCCCTTGCCCGAACCCCTGCATGGGGCTGGCATGGCCACTTGCATGGGTGGCGGGTGAAATTTCTCCTGGGGTAGGCTCCCTGTCCCCTGGCTTTTTCCACCATTGGCCGCACCCACACTCCTCACCGCCCCCACCTGCACCACTTGCTGTGTCCCTCCTCTTCTCCACCCCTCTCCCCTGTGGGCACCGGGGGCATTTGTCCCATTTGCTCTTGATGATCAAGTTGGCAAGAGCAAATGGGACAAATGCCCACTTTTGCCGGAGAAGTTGGGACAGCCAGGACAAGGCTTAAAAAACAGACTGTCCCAGTCAAAAAAGTGACATATGGTCACCCTATGTAGATACTGTGAAACCAGCAGGTACGGCTGGGAGGGGGACATTATCCCCAGTGCCTCTATTGTTGCCTGGAGTAGCAGCATGGCCAACTCTCTCAATACGATAGGATGTTTTCCTCAAAGTCCCAGCTCCTGGAATCCCGTGATGACAAGAGACGCTGCTTTTTGGAAAAATCAGCTTCTACCAGTGCTGCCTTGGGGTGGCAGGGAGGGGAAAGGGATGGTTTAGTTTGCCCCGGAGAGCCCCTATTTGAGAGGGCATCCAAACCGAGTGGCATTGCGTCCTGGCACAGGAGGTCACAGTGCTGTCCAGGTTTTGCCCAGCTGCCCCTCGTTCACGACACAGCCCCAGCCCCACAGGATGGGAGCCACCGCTGCAGGATGAGCGCAGAACAGGCTTGCTCTCAAGCCACCCCTCCTCTGGGGCCTCCCTTCAGAGTTCTTCCTATCTCCCCAAAAACCTTTGTGCAGCCCTTGTTTCTAGCTCTCCTGGTTGGGGAGAAAAGCTTGGAAACATGACCTGAGTGTGGAAGCCTCAACACTCAGAAACCATAGGCCACAGAAACACCCCACACTTCTTGTTTTTAAGATAATTGCATAATTTGGTGGGGGGCCTGAACGCCTGATTGTTCAGTGTTGGGACTGGCCAGGCCGCCAAAAGGTCCTTGAAAACTGATTTGTCTCTGTGGAACCCCATTCCTTTCTCCTAGAATATCCAGAATGTTCTTTCCTACAGGGGACAGGATTTTCCACTACATACTCAGACTGTGAACGCTTTGGGACAGACACCTGCTCTTTGTGTTTGTAGTGAGCCTAGCCCTGAACCACACCTACGGCCTCTAAACCTACTGCAATACCAATAAATATTAATAATAAGACAAGGACTGGCTGGAAAATACCAATTTTTTTCACAAGAAATTAAAAAAAAAGTCAAAATTTCCAGCCATTCCCTCCCCTTTCCGCCCAGTTTTTCAATGCAAACCCCCAAACCTTTTCATTTTTGGAAACCACATTGTGTCGGGTTTTTTTATTTGAAACTGAATATCAAAAAATTTTATCCAACAGTCTTATTACTGGGCACTGAAATTTTCTACCTTTAAAAAAAAATTACTGAAAACTGAAGAGACTTTCCATTTCAAACAGCAATTAATTAACTAGTTTAAAAATCAGTTTTCATTAAAATTTTTTATTACAAATTCCAGTTTTGGGGTATCTGGCCCCATTGATGCCAATGGAGCTATGGATGATTGACACCAGCTGGGGATTTGGCCTCATTGGTTCCAAAGGAGTGATGGCCAATTCACACCCAGTCGGCATCTGGCCCACTGACATCAATAGCGCTACAGCTGATCTGGCCCATTGGCTCCAGTGGAATAACAGCTGATTCACACCAGCAAGGGTTGTGGTTGTGTCTTGGCACTAATAATCCCCGTTCAGGGAGACACCCTCTGCCCTTCTTGGTGCCTGCTGCCCCATGCCCCCTCCTCCTGCACAATCTGCCCGCTCCTGCTTGCCAGTTTTGGTTGGACGTATTCCTGGAGGTTAAATCATACGACATGATTTTTAATAATGCCTGGAGGCTCCAGCAGCCCTAACCGGGAACGCCCTCTGCACAGAAAGTGGCAGGAAGGACAAAGTTCACTTTGCTGGCTTCACCTTGTGCTGGGAGCTTTTGCCATGAGCTTGGAGCTCTGACCTGAGCACATGGCCCAGGCTTTTGGGGAGGTAAAGAATTCCATTTCTCCTCCTTGCCCTTCTCTTTCTGTCTGCCTTATTCCTGTCTTCCACCCTTCCCCCTGCCACGGTCAGTCTTCCCCACATTATTTCTGTCTCCCGCCCCAGCTTGTCCCTTTTGTGCTGGTGGGCCCCCCTTGCTGGTCACTGTATGTGACAGGTGCGGTCCCCTGCTGGGCCTAATGCACAGCAGATGTGAGCCTGTTACAACCTCAGCTCCAAACTCTGGCCCCTTTGCTCTAGCTGGGGAGGTTGGTGTTTTTAGTTCGGCACAGTCCTGCTCCTTCCCCCCCGCCCCCAAGCCAGACAAGATGGCCGCGGTTGTGCTTGTTGTCCTAGCAGGTAGGGGAATGATCCTGTATTCTCTGTGGGCACTGCCCCATCCAGCCCCATGGCTGTATGAGCTGTGTCAGAGGAAGACGGCACTGCTGACTTGAGGAAGGACCCCATAAATCAGGAGACCTCAAAAAAAATAATTAGTCTATTTGTCCTCTAGGGTCAGTGCCATGTAGGGTCATCATGTTTCTGTCAGCTGACTCTTAAACTCTTAAAAACGCAACCGGAGATTCCCCCATAATCCGGGGAGTGCAAGAGTCAGGGTTTGAAAAAAAGCATTCAATCTTGTGACAGCTGGCAGTGCTGGGAAAGGGCAAGTGCCGTAGCTGGCATCTTGCCCAACCACAGCAGCCTGCAGAGCCAAAAGCATGAGTCTGTTGCACTCCTGTTGGGAGGGGAATGATGGTCCAGTGGTTTGGGTGCTGCTATCTTGGGACCCGCTGACTTGGGTTCAATTCTTGCTCTGCTACAGGTCCCTCGGGTGGTCTTGAGCAAGTCGGTGAACTGTTCTGGGGGTAACAGCTGTGCCTTGCCTCACGGGGGGCTGTGAATATCACTACAATGCTGTTTTATAGATTTTAAGGCCAGAAAGAACCATTAGATCATCTAGTCTGACCTCCTGCATAACCTAGCCCAGAGAATCTCACCCAGTTACCCCGGTATTGAGCCCAATCACTTAGATTAGACTAAAGCATTTCAGTCTTCGGGAGATTAAATAGCTGAGTGTCCCAGGCAGAGAACAGTTGAGACCAAGGGGCCCCTGAGGCCCCTGCAATGGCAGGGAATTGATTAGGTGAGAAATGCCCATGTGGTCTTGGCAGGTGATTCATGTTGCAGAGGAAAGTGAAAACCCCCAAAATCCCTGCTAATCTGACCTGGGGAACAGTCCTTCCTGCGCATGGGAGCAAGATCCACCAGCCACATAGCTAGAAAGCATTCTTCAGACAGCCTCCGACCACTAGTCTGTCCTGTCTCCAGCTATGGACAATCCCTGATGCTTCAGAGAAAGGGGGATGGAGAGGAAATGAAGAATACATCTGGCCAAACTGTGCATGGAGACAAATAATTCCTTCCTGACCTCCTCAGTGGCTGTAACCCTGAAGCATGATATTTGATTACAGCCATTGTCTTAGTGCAGAGCTGTATGTGTTGTGAGCATGTTGAGGGCAGTGCAGGCAATCCTGTTCTCCCCATGGGCCATGAAGGACTGGGATTAGCACAGGGACTCATAAAGATAGTGAGGCAGCCGACACTCTGGTGATGGGGTCCATATAGCTAGAGCTAAAGTGGCTGGGCTGTAATAGACTAATGCCTTGCACTGACTGGTGGGTTACACATGCAGGATAACACACCTTCAGAGGAAGTTTCCTCTCCCTAGGTAGAATTTGGGTCTCTATAAACCAAGTTTGAGTGGATCCCTAAAATAGCTCTTGGGTTTGTGTGGTGTATTGAGGACTGTGTTTTCATTGCAAGCTATCACTTTAAGAATGTTTTTTTTCCTGATCCTGTTTGCAGACTAAGGGGCTCTAGAGGGGAGTGTGTGATCAGTCAGTCTGCAGCCAGCCAGCCAAGAGCAAGGTGGATGAATTGGGCCTCACTGCCTTAGGGAGCAGCCTGCTTTGTCTCTCTCTGTTTTGGGATTCTTGAGGAGTGTTATTCTGAATTCTAGGAATTAAAGTAGCATCACGTTGCAACCTTCCAGCAAGAGAGTTTTATGTTTTTATCTCATTTCTGTGAGTGTGCCATGAACATAAGCACTCTGTTTTACAGGGCGTTGCCATATAGCGGCATCATGGCCTCAGCAAACCCTGTGGAGAGACTGAAGGGTGAGGCCTTGTGCCCCATCTGCCTGGAGTGCTTCACTGAGCCAGTGAGCATTGACTGTGGGCATAACTTCTGCCAGGTCTGCATCAGCCGATACTGTGAGGCATGTGAGAAGGAAAGCCCTTGTCGCCCCGTCCAGTGCCCCGTCTGCAAAGAGAAATTCAAGAAGGACAACTTCCGGCCCAATTGGCAGCTGGCCAACATGTTAAAGACCATCCTGGAGCTGAGGGCCATGAGGGGAGAGGAGTGGGCAGGGCCGTTCTGCCAGCATCACCAAGAGCAGCTCAAGTTGTTCTGCGAGGAGGACGGGAAGGCCATCTGCGTGGTGTGCCGGGAGTCCCAAGAGCACCGAGAACACAGGGTGGCACCCATGGAGGAGGCTGCCCAAACATACAGGGTGAGAGTCTGCTGGGTGCAGGGGCTCCTGGGTGCTAATCTGCTGGGGAGCTGGGTGCTAATCACAGGCGCAGCTGGGGGCGCCTCTCCACTGCTGAAAGTTTAGGTGGGGCTACAAGTCTTTTCTTGTGTTTGAGAAAACGCTTTTTCCTCAGCGGGTTGGGCTGCTTGTCCATGCCCAGGGCAGGCCCCCAGGAGGCCGGGTTCAGTTCCCAGCTCTGACACAAATAGACCAAGCAATGGCTTTAGGGTTTCTTCACTGCAACCGAGGGAACTTTTCAGGGAAAAACATGAATATTTTTCACAACATCGTCCATGTTGAAAAAAACAACAACATTTTTCTTTGTGGGGGAGGGGAACTTCTAAGCAAATCTATGGACAGGCTTCATTTATAGGGAGCCTGTGTGTGGCTAATAGGCTCACTTTACTGGTACAAAGGGACACCCCTGGTGACTGATCCCAGGCAGGAGCGGTGGAAGAGCCTTAAAAGTGAGGGGGCCCAGAGGCTCCCGAACTGTGGCCCCGCCTCCATGTGGGCCATTCCCCCGAGGCCCCGCCCCTACACCGCCCATTCCCCCGAGGCCCCTTCCCCGCACCACCTCTTCCTCCAAGGCCCCGCTCCTGCATCACCTTCCCTCAAGACCCCACCCACCACACACTCCTCTCTGTCCCTTCTCCATCACTTGTTCTTATGGCCAGTAAAGATTGGGGGAGCCATGGCCCCCTGACCTCCCCTGTTCCAGCGCCCTTGATCTCAGACCTCTGGATCTTCAACCACACACCGTTCCTGTTTGAGCTTGCAGACCAGGGGGCATTAGCTGAGATGCAGTAGCAGCCTTACAACCCCCTCTACATGGTCAGGTCACAGGTCTGGTGGAAGCCAGAAGTGGTCAGCACCTCAGTGGCAGGTGCACGGCCCTCCCGGATGCCCTCCTGACCTGTGCTGCTCTTCCCCCTCAGACCAAAGTCCAGCAAGCCCTGACTCAGCTCAGGAAGGAGATGGAAGCTGCCAAGTGGCTGGAGGCCAAGGAGAACAGGAAGATCAAGGAATGGCAGGTGAGTGTCTCCCTGGTGGGAAGGTAGATCCACTCCAGTTCAACCACAACCTATTGAGGCCTCGCTCTTGGTCGCCTTGTGTGGGTGCCGCGCTCGGTGCGACAGGGCCCAGCTGCTACCATGATACGAATTAATAATAATAGCAAGGTATTAACGGGCGCCTCCTTCTGTATTTAGTGATGACCCTGGCTCAGGGATCTGTGGGGACTGAACCCAGGGCACCAAAGCATCCCCTTCTAAAAGATTAAGTTTATTAGTGCAACGACTGTAGATGTCTAAGCCAGCAGGGCCGGCCTCCTGCCTAACCCAGGCCAGAGAATCTCCCACAGCAATTCCTGCCTCTGGTCCAATAGCTCCTGGCTGAGCTAGAGCGGAGCTTTGAGACAGAGACGCTCCATCTCCACTGACAGACTCCCAGGGATGGAGCAGACACTACTAGACGCATACATGTGCTGTAGCTGCTGTGGGGATCCGGGAGCACATTAGCACAGACGTAGGGGAGCATGGCTGTCACGGCTCAGGGACACTGCTCCTCTGTCCCCCTGTGCTCTCTGAGGACACCCTGCTCTGGCTGTGAGCCAGTGGGGTGGAATCCTGAGATTCTGCCACTCTCAGACCGGGTCCTGCCCCGCAGTCCCCGGTGTATCATGCACGTGTGGGCTCTCCCTTGGGGAGCGCCCAACCCACGGTCCATTCAGTAGCCAGACTTCTTATAGCAATAGCGGTGTGTCTGTAACCATCTGGACAAAGCACTTCAGAGAGAAGGACCCTGACTCATCAAAAGGTCTCCACGTAGATTTGCTTTACCTGGAATCCTGCCAACTTTCCCCAGTCTAGTTGTCCTTAGCTCTCAAAAACCTTTCCCTCTCCCTTGAGGGTGTGAGCCTCTTTGAGCCCCCCACTCCCAAAGGGACCGAGTCATCCCTGGGCAAACTTGTCTAGCAGGGTGTGAAGGCTGAATCCCCACTCTGGCACTTCGAGTGCAGAAGGTGGGGGCCTGCAAGGATTCTAAAAATTAATACTGGCCACTCCAGGCTGGTATTAAACTCCCAAGGTTACAGCTTCTCTCTGATCTTGGATGGGTAGATGCTGCCACCATCCAATTGCAAAAAACCCCTTGGGAACCAGGAAGGGGCACTTGGGAATTCCTCCCTGTGGGGTACCCTCAAGCCCTTTCACCCCCCTCCAGGGAAGAGCTGAGAAAGAAAAAGGAAATCAGCTGTTGCCACCAGCTAATTAAACAACATCTGCACAAACCTCGTAGGACACAAAAACACAGTCCTGTTCTTAAAAAAGGTAAATTTTATTAAAAACAAAAAGTAAGAAAATACACCTGGAACTTAGGCTATTGCTAGATTTTAAAAGAGCAAATATAATAATTAAGCATCAAGAATGGTTTTCCTGAGGTCCAGTTTAATGGTTACAAGCAAAACAAAAGCAATTGGGGGTTAGCACAGAGGAGTCCACAAGCCAATAAGAAATAAAAGAAATAACCCTAATCACGTCTTTCCAGACATTCCCTGATCTACTTACATATCTGGGGTTTCAGATAAGTAATTCCTAGGTATGATTTGATGATTTTTCATACCTGGTTTAGCTTCTTACAGCATTGCTGCTCTGTGTCTCCTCTCTCCGGAGAACAACAACAGACAGACAAAGGGAAAGTTTTATTCCCAATTTTAAAAAGTTCCAACCCTCCCATTGGCTCTTTTGGTCAGGTGCCCACTCCCTTCCTTTTACCTATGGGCTTTTTTAACCCTTTACAGGTAAAGCCAGTAGAGAACAGCTACTAACAGGGATTTTGTAGCTAACTATCTGGCTGGGTGTCCATAAAAGGGAGCTACCCTCCCCACCCTTCATTTATCACACGCCCCCCAAATCACAGACAGTGCTGGCCAACCTGGTTCAGGTCAGGTCCACACCGGCTGGGATTTCTTCCTGGAGGTTTAGGAAACAGAGTTAATAAGATACATGCACCTTTAATTTGACTAATAATTTCATGAAGAACTAAGCCGTATTTTTTACATTTCAAGGACTACAATGACTTACAGGGACCTTTTTACCCGGCTGATTCTGGGCAACCTTTCTGGGAGAGTGCATCAGCCACTTTGTTAGAGGCTCGTGAAATGTTGTTGTATTTCAAAATCAAAGTCTTGAAGAGCTAAACTCCACCGAAGAAGTTTTTTTGTTAGTTTCTTTGACTGCGTGAAGCCACTTTAGTGCATCATGGTCAGTCTTCAGGTGGAAACGCCATCCCCAAATGTATGGGTGTAGCTTCTCCAGAGCATACACAATGGTGTAACATTCTTTTTCTGAGACTGAGCAGTGGCTTCCCCTCTCAGAAGGTTTTTGCTGAGAAACACGACAGGATGGAATTGTTGATCTGGTCCTTCCTGCATTAAAACCACTCCCACACCACACTCGGATGCATCTGTGGTTATGACAAACGGTTGGTCAAAGTCTGGGGCCCTTAGTACAGGGTCAGACGTAAGGGCCGCTTTAAGCTGGTTAAAGGCTTTTTGACACTTCTCAGACCTCTGAACTGCATTTGGCTGTTTTTTCCTGATTAGGACTGTCAGTGGGGTGACAATTTGGCTGTAGTGTGGTACAAATCGTTGGTAATACCCGGCCAAGCCCAAGAAGGATTGGACCTGTTTCTTTGACTTAGGGACAGGCCACTTTTGGATAGCATTTACTTTAGCCTGTAGGGGGTTGACAGTTCCTTGACCCACCTGGCGTCCAAGGTATGTTACCCTGTTTAGGCCTATTTGACATTTTTTGGCCTTAACGATTAATCCTGCCTCCCTTAAGTGCTGGAAGACAGCTTGGAGGTGTTCCAGGTGTTCTGCCCATGAATCTGAGAATATAGCCATATCGTCAAGGTAGGTGATTGCAAATTCCCCAAATCCAGCCAGAAGGTTATCTACCAGTCTCTGGAGGGTGGTGGGTGCATTTCGCAGTCCAAAAGGGAGCACATTAAATTCATACAGCCCTACATGGGTAATGAAGGCTGACCTTTCCTTGGCGGGGTCATCTAGTGGCACTTGCCAGTGCCCCTTAGTTAAGTCTAAGGTGGAGATGAACTGGGCACGTCCCAGTTTCTCCAGTAGCTCATCTGTATGTGGCATTGGATAGTTCTCTGGGCGAGTTACAACATTTAGTTTACGGTGGTCCACGCAAAACTGGATTTTCCCATTGGGTTTGGGAACCAGAACCACTGGAGAGGCCCATGCACTCTCAGAGGGGTGGATTACACCCATCTGTAACATGTCCTTGATCTCTCTTTCTATTGCGGTTTTGGCTTGAGGAGACACCCGGTAGGGTTGGTCTCTAATTGGGCGAGCATCACCTGTGTCAATGGAGTGGTACGCCTGTTCAGTCCGTCCTGGGGTGGCTGAAAACATTGGTGCGAAGCTGCTGTACAGCTCCTGGATCTGCTGTTGTTGCTTACGCCCATGGGTCATGGAAAGGCTCACCTCTTCCATGCCACCATTGTTTTTTCCTTCATAGTAGACTCCTTCAGGACACTCAGCGTCGTCTCTCTGCTGGGCTGTAAACTGGAGAACCTTGATTTCTTGGGAATAAAAGGGCTTTAGAGAATTAAGATGGTATACTTTAGGTTTTAGGGTAGGGTCTGGGAACACTATGAGGTAATTAATAGCTCCCGGGCGCTCTCGGACCATAAATGGCGCCTCCCACGATGCTTCCATCTTATTGGCCTGGAGTGCTTTCAGGACCATGACTTGGTCACCTACTCTGAAGCCACGCTCTCTGGCATGTTTATCATACCAGGCCTTTTGCTCTTGCTGAACATCCTGCAGGTTTTCTTGAGCAAGAGCTAGAGTCTTTGAGGGGGTTTTGCAGGTTGGTTACAAAGTCCAAAATGTTAGTTCCTGGAGAAGATGTAACCCCCTCCCATTGCTGCTTCACCAATTGTAATGGCCTCTTAACTTTGTGGCCATAAATGAGTTCAAAGGGTGAAAATCCCAAACTGGGATGTGGTCCATCCCTGTAGGCAAAGAGCAACTGGGTCCCAATCATTGGAGTGCTCATTCATGAATTTATGTATCATGGCCCCCAAAGTCCCATTAAACTTTTCCACTAGGCCATTCGTTTGATGGTGGTAAGGAGTGGCAACCAAGTGGTTCACCCCATGAGCTTCCCAAAGACGTTTCATGGTCCTTGCCAGGAATTTTGTCCCCAAATCTGTAAGGATGTCGGAGGGCCAACCTACCCTGGCAAAAATGTCTGCCAATGCCTGGCTCATGCTTTTAGCCCTGGTATTGCTTAGAGCTACTGCTTTCCGCCATTGGGTGGCAAAATCCATGAAGGTCAGTATGTACAGTTTTCCTCTGGGTGTCTTCTTAGGGAAAGGACTCAGAATATCCACAGCTACTCGCTGAAATGGAACCTCAGTTATGGGGAGTGGCTGGAGAGGGGCCTTGACCTGGTCTTGGGGTTTTTCCACCCTCTGGCACACCTCACAAGGCTGGACATAGGTAGAAACGTCCTTGTCCATCCCCTCACAATGGAATGACTTCCCCAAACGGTCCTTGGTCCTGTTCATACCAGCATGGCCATTAGGATGATTGTGGGCTAAGCTCAAGAGCTTTACCCTATACTTAGTTGGAACTACCAACTGTCTCTGAGGATACCAGTCCTCCTTGTGCCCACCAGAAAGGGTCTCCTTGTATAAGAGTCCTCCTTCTACAACAAACCTGGACCGATTAGAAGAGCTGAGAGGTGGTGGGTCACTCTGTGCTGCTGTCCAAGCTCCCTTGAGTCTCTCATCTGCTTCCTGCTCTGTCTGGAACTGCTCGCTTGATGCTGGAGACATCAGTTCCTCACTGGATTCTGGACCTGGGCTTGGTCCCACTGGAAGCGATGCATGTGATGCGGGTGTCTCCGTTGACTGTGAACCGCTCTCCGCTGGTGCACTGGGTTGTATTTCAGGCTCCGGTTGAGCTTCTTGTGATGGTTGAGCTGCTGCTGCAGGTGCAGGCTCTCTGGCGCCCTTTGGTGCTGGCTCCCCTGACTCTGGTGGGGTTGCAAGCACGGGCTCTGGTGCTGAGGGCTCTGCCACTTCTGATTCTTGGGTTGGTTCTGGCTGGGTCCCAGGAACTGGATCTACAACCGCTGCCATAGACTCTGGTCTGCTGGGTCCCTGTAGGATGCTTAGGAATGGAGTTAGGTGTGGAGGCCAGTTTAGCCTCACATGGTTGGCTAAGTCTTCTCCCAGCAGCATGGGAATGGGATAATCGTCATAGACTGCAAAGGTCCATATTCCTGACCAGCCCTTGTACTGGACAGGCAACTTGGCTGTAAACAAGTTAAAAGAGTTGGCCTTAAAGGATTCCACTGTCACTTGGGCCTCTGGGTCAATGAATTTGGGGTCCATCAGGGATTGGTGGATAGTGGACACCTGTGCTCCAGTGTCTCTCCACGCAGTAATCTTCCTCCTGCCCACACTCACAGTTTCCCTTCACTCTGGGGGTATTTGCGAGGCATCTGGGCCTGAAGGCTCTCATTGGGACCCCAGGATGATGAGTTGCTGCTGGCTGGTGCTCTTGGGGCAGTTGGCCTTCACATGCCCCAGCTCATTACATTTAAAGCATCACCCAGCTGACTGTGGGCTGGGGTGAGGTGGGTGGTTGGAGAGTGGAATGGTGGGACAAGAGGGCATCTGGCATCTCCCTGGCTGTGTGGAGGGCTCCTCCTTGTGAGGTGGGGCCTTAGGCAGACTCCAATGGTGGGGTGTTGTCTCGGGTTGCCCCTTCTGGTATCCGCACCAACTGCTACCTCCCCAACCTCGATTACAGTTTTGGGCTTCCCATCTAGGATGTAACTTTCTATTTCCTCAGGAGCACCTTCTAAGAACTCCTCCATTTGCATTAGGAGAGACTTAAAACCAGAGATTTAACGCTTGCTCCTGATATCCAGGCATCCCAATGTTTCACAATGTGGTAGGCATGTCGGGTAAATGCCACATCTGGTTTCCACCTTAGGGCTCTGAACCGCCGACGGGCATGCTCGGGTGTTAGCCCCATCCCAATTCTGGCCTTGTGTTTAAAAAGTTCTTACTTGTTCATGTGTTCTTTAGGCATTTCAGCTGCCACCTCTGCTAAGGGTCCACTGAGTTGCGGCCTCAGCTCCACCATATACTGGTCTATAGGGATGTTGTACCCAAGGCAGGCCCTTTCAAAATTTTCTAAGAAGGCCTCTGTATCATCACCTACCTTGTAGGTGGGGAATTTTTTGGAATGGGGAGCGGTACTTGGAGAAGGATTGTTAGGGCTACCTGATTGATCCAGCGTAGCTTTTTCCAGCTCTAAGCGCTTCAGCTCCATTTCCACCACCAAGCGCTTCGCCTCTCTCCTCCCCTCCGCTTCCACCTCCAATCACTTTGTCTCCACCTCCACTTCCGAGCTCTTCGTCTACGCTTCCACCTCCTGTCCTCTGCTTTCAAGCGCTTCATCTCTAGGAAGAAATTCCTTTCTGCCTCAATTAGAACTCGGCCTGAGTTAAGGGCATCCCTCCATCCTGGCACTGGGATCTTGGTTGGGGGATGGCTGACCCTTCCCTCCTGGGAAGTCTTTGTTCCCCCATCCCCTCCCAGAATTTCTGTCATGGAGCTGGATGTCTGGGCTTGATCTGGGTCTGTCTTCTCCTTGGCGTGCCACTTTGGGAAGACTGGTTTCTCTAGGATTTCAGTGCCCGACCTCAACCTCATGCACAGGGCTGCCTTACTCTAGCCTAGCTATTCTGATGCCATGAAGCTCGACCAAAAAAAAATAAAAAAATGAAATAAACTGCTTGTTGGACTCCCTGGCTTTGCAGGCTGCTAAAAGGTAAAATGTGTCCTTTAAAAATCCTGAGGTCTGTGCTTCAGGTTCAAAATGATCCCACCGCTCTGCCACCATGTCAAGGCTGATTCCCCACTCTGGCACGTCGAGTGCAGAAGGTGGGGGCCTGCAAGGATTCTTAAAATTAATACTGGCCACTCCAGGCTGGTATTAAACTCCCAAGGTTACAGTTTCTCTCTGACCTTGGATGGGTAGATGCTGCCACCACCCAAGTGCAAAACCCCCTTGGGAACCAGGAAGGGGCACTTGGGAATTCCTCCCTGTGGGGTACCCTCAAGCCCTTTCACCCCCATTCCGGGGAAGAGCTGAGAAAGAAAACAAAGGAAATCAGCTGTTGCCACCAGCTAATTAAACAACATCTGCACAAACCTCGTAGGACACAAAAACACAGTCCTGTTCTTAAAAAAGGTAAATTTTATTAAAAACAAAAAGTAAGAAAATACACCTGGAACTTAGGCTATTGCTAGATTTTAAAAGAGCAAATATAATAATTAAGCATCAAGAATGGTTTTCCTGAGGTCCAGTTTAATGGTTGCAAGCAAAACAAAAGCAGTTGGGGGTTAGCACAGAGGAGTCCACAAGCCAATAAGAAATAAAAGAAATAACCCTAATCACGTCTTTCCAGACATTCCCTGATCTACTTACATATCTGGGGTTTCAGATAAGTAATTCCTAGGTATGATTTGATGATTTTTCATACCTGGTTTAGCTTCTTACAGCATTGCTGCTCTGTGTCTCCTCTCTCCGGAGAACAACAACAGACAGACAAAGGGAAAGTTTTATTCCCAATTTTAAAAAGTTCCAACCCTCCCATTGGCTCTTTTGGTCAGGTGCCCACTCCCTTCCTTTTACCTATGGGCTTTTTTAACCCTTTACAGGTAAAGCCAGTAGAGAACAGCTACTAACAGGGATTTTGCAGCTAACTGTCTGGCTGGGTGTCCATAAATGGGAGCTACCCCTCCTCTTCATTCATCACACAGGGGTCACGCCAGGGCATCAAAACAAATGCATCTTTCATTGTACTTTAAGTGTTTCTGAGAAGCATTTACCTGGATCCATCTCTTCCTTCCCATCTCTCCTTTCCTGATTTTTGATGGGAAATTTCAGAATGAAATGAAGATCTTCTTTACATTCTGAGCCAATGTGAAATTTCCCCTTTGGTTCAAATTATTCAATGGGAGACTTAAAGAGCTGAAACTCTTTAACTTCTCAAGAAGAAGACTGAGATGCGACTTGATGGTGGTGTAGAAGTACCTTCATGGGAGAAAATACTGGCTACTAAAAAACTCTTTGATCTAGCAGAGAATGGCAGAACAAGAGCCGATGGCTGGGAGCGGAAGCCAGACAAATTCAAAGTAGATATAAGGCACAAGTTATTAACACGAGGGGTGATTAACCACTGGAACAAACTCCTAAGGGAAGTGGTGGATGCCTCATCTCTTGATGGCTTTGAATCTAGATGGGCACCTTTCTGGAAAACACTTTGGTCAATCACAAGTTATTGGACTCAGGTCAGGGGTGACTGGGTGAAATTCAATGGCTGGGCTATGCAGGAGGTGAGACTAGAATCTAATGATCCCTTATGGCCTTGGAATCTGTACAGTTATTCAATAAAAAATGCTGGTTTTGTTTCACTTTTTGAAACCTGGATAGTGGAGTGGGGGGGAGGTCAAACAATTTGGAGAAAATTGGGGTGGGAGACACCCCCTTCTCCCCACTTTCTCTGTTATTAAAACCATTTTCAATGAGAAAAGTGTAGGGAAAGATTGGCTGGCTGGTTGGTGTGTAAGTAGCACTTAGTTTTCCCTTAGACCTGTTGGATTTTTTTACTTCTCCCGGCAGGAGAAAGTGCAGGTTCAGCGTCAGATCATCGTGTCAGAGTTCGAGAAGATCCGCCAGTTCCTGACCGAGGAGGAGAAGCTGCTGCTAGAGAAGCTGGCAACAGAAGAGAAGGACTTTGTGCAGAGAGTACAGGCCAACCTAGCTGACCTCTCGGAGCAGAGCTCTGCCCTGGGCAAACTCATCGCAGAGCTGGAGGAGAAGTGCCGGAAATCATCTGTGGAGCTGCTAGAGGTGAGAGTGTGTTGGGTGTGTCAACAGGTGGCTGGGTGGCCAAGGGGGTAAGGTACAGGGCAGTGATGTGGGATGTCTGGGTTTTAATCCCAGCCTGCCTCTGGGTGACTTTTCCTTCTGTGGGCATCAGTTTTCCCATCTGTTAAATGGGGCTAACTGGTAGAATTGGTTGGGAAATGACTTGGGATTTTTCCCTTTGCTGAAAAAGATTTTGTTTTCTTCAAAAATTTGGGCTGGGTGGGAGGGAGGTTGGAAAAAACCCCAAATGGAAAATGTTAGGATTCACTAAACAAGCCTTTTTCACAGCAGACACTGATTCTCCTCCGTTTCTCCTCTGCAGGGTGTGAGGCATTCACTGATCAGGTGGGTGACCATGGTCCATCTCCGTTCCGTTTCTGCTATGGATGGGTGTGCTGGGAGCTGAGATAACAAGGCATTTCTCCCCGTAGCGCTGAAACTATCAAACTGCGGGAGCCAGAAGCCATCCCCACTGAAGTGAAGAATAAATACAAATTCCCTGAGCGTTGCCTAGATATGAAGAAAATGCTACAGAGATTCAAGAGTGAGTGACACCACACGGGATGGAATTTGCTGAGGATCCCCGGGAGAGCAGAAGAATATACACCCCGTGTGTGTTTGGGCGGAGGGGTGGGAGGGGGAAGTAAAGTGATACTTGGATGCATACACGGGGAAATCTTGAGTAGGAGTAGAGAGGTTATTTTACCTGTGTTTATCACTGGTGCGACTGCAGCTGGAGTCCTGTGTCCACAATTCCAGAACGATGTTGATAAATTGCAGAGGGTTCAGGGAAGAGCCGTGAGAATGGTTGAAGGATTAGAAAATCTGCCTTCTAGTGAGAGACTCAAGGAGCTCAGTCTATTTAGCTTAACAAAGAGAACGTTCAGGGGTGACTTGATCACAGTCTATAAGTACTTACATGGGGAACAAATATTTAATAATAGAGGCCTCTTCAAGCTAGCAGACGAAGGTCTAACAAGATACAGTGGCTGCTAGTTGAAGCTAGGCAAACTCAGACTGTAAATACCGCATGACTTGTTAACAGCGAGAGTGAATAGCTACTGGAATAATTTACCAACAACTGTGGCGAATTCTCCATCACTGGCCATTTTAAATTCAAGTTTGGATTTTTTTTTTTTCTAAAAGATCTGCTCTAGTTCAAACAGAAATTAATTCAGGGACGTCTTGTGCTGCTGTGTTACACAGGAGGCCAGGCTAGATTGTCACAGTTATCCCTTCTGGCCTTAGAATCTCGTGCAGGTAGGGAGGGCGTGGTTTGTACATGAGGGGAGGTAGGCCCACAGTGCTGAAGTGGGGAGCCATGATGTGTGGGCATGGGGCCATAGTGAGGGGTAGATCCACAGCATGGGATAAGGCTGCTTTCTGGGAGCCATATTGCAGGGGTAACACCGACAGACCCCGTTCGCCGGTGGGATCAAACCTGTGACCTCTGGAGCTAAATGCATGAGCCGCATGGCTCTTAGCTAAGGCTGTAGAGCAGACTCATTAATCTCTAAGTGGTCTCGGTGCCGCTAGCTAGGGCAGGGGACCACACCCCGGAGGTGTGGCCCTGATACAGAGGCTGCAGCTCCGTTTTGGGGGTAGGACCATGGTGTGGTGTGGGGCTGTATTCTGGGGAGCTGGGCCACAGGGCAGAGGTGCCGCCAGGGCCCATGGGCGGGGCCACGTGGTCCCTGGACCATGGAGTGTTTGGCTGCAGGCCTCAGCAGCGCTGGTCTGACTCTCTCATTTCTCCATACAGCGGACGTGACTCTGGACCCCGAGACAGCCCACGCGTGCCTGGAGCTGTCCAAGGACCATCGTGGTGTGCGGCTGGGGGAGCCGCATCGGGCCGTCCCATCCCACCCCAAGCGTTTCGACACGTACCGCTGTGTGCTGGGCGTGGCGGGGCTGCGGACGGGACGGCACTACTGGGAGGTGGAGGTGGAGGCGGGCGACAAGGCCTACTGGACGCTGGGTGTAGCACGGGGCTCGCTGCGCAGGAAGGGCTGGTTCAGCATGGAGCAGGAGGAGGGCATCTGGGCTGTGCGCCTCATCAGGGGCCACTACCACGCCCACACCTGCCCCAAGACCAGCCTGTCCCCGAGCCGCAGCCCCCAGCTCCTGGGCATCTTCCTGGACTGTGACAGCGGGAGCATCACCTTCTATGAGGCCGAGGGCATGGAGCCCATCTTCTCCTTTGCTGCCGGCACCCCCTTCTCCGAGCCACTCTTCCCCTTCTTCTGGCTCATGTGCCCCGGCACCAGACTCAGGGTTCAACCCACGGTGTGAGCGGGGGAAGCAGGCCTGACAGGCTGGGGAATGGCACGGGGGTGGGCAGTGTCCCTGACAGGGCCTCTCGGTGGGACAGTGGCCCCTTCCCCATCACACCAACACCCACCCCAATCGTCCAGTAGCTGGGAACCACTCAAGGCTGTTGGAGTTGGGGGGCTCCCTCACCCTAGCAGCAGCAGGGGTGGGGGGCAGGGAGATGAGGTATGCCAGCCAGCTCCGCTCCCCTTACCCAGCTCTCAGGGCCGGGGGCGGCTGCCTCGGGTAAGCGTGTGTATACACGCTCCCATAGACCTCCCCCCCAGCCCTGTGTACCTCCCTTGCCTACCACCCCCCCTCCCCCACCCAGATCTGAGACGAAGAGGGGCAGAGATGGCAGGGCCGGGCCTGGTTGCTCAGTGGGATGAGCTCACCCGCACTGGTCAGACCTCAGTCTGTGCCCCCTGGTGGGATGGCCTTGCTCCCCCTCTCCCCAGGGAGCTCTCGCTCTGCTGGGTTGGTTTGGTCAGGACCTTTTTTTTAGGATAAACTGAATGTAAAGATGAGGCAGGTTGTCAGTTACTGACCTCTCCACTCCACCCCCGCCAGGTGTGTGCGTACGTCACGCCTACAGCAGCCCCGTGGGGCAGCACCATCTTGTGATTCAAACCCTTAGGAACTAACACGGGAGTTATTCAGAACCCAGAGCTCATCGTCTTCCTAACTAAGGACAGTTTGGGGAGAAACCCACCCTAAATCCCCTGTATTGTCTTCACTGCTGGGTGCTGCATTCCAGGACTTGACTCCAAAACTAGACTGTGGGGCCATCCGGGCAGGGACAATGTCTGGGATCAAAGGAGGGATCCATCAAGAGCCCATTACTATTACTGTGAATCCAACCAGAATTGGGGTCCTGATGTGCAGGGCACTGCACAGACGCTGGCCCTGCCTGAGTCTGGCGAGAGCCTGAGACAATTGCTCTGAGGGGATGGGTTTCATGCACTGTGCCCAGGAGGCTGAATCCTGCTGTCCAAGGGCTCTGATAATCAGGGGTTAAATCTATGTGGCTCAGAGTCTTCTGGGAATTAGAGACCCCTAGAAAAATTTTGATGACATTTGATTTTTCAGTTTTTAGCATTTTTTAAAAACCAACCACCTAGATTTTATGTTTGGAGTCAGGGGGCTTATTTCCCCACTTTGTTCCAGGTTTCCTTCTTAGGGTTTGTTTGTTCTTACAGTGCTCAACCCTCATCGGATAAGCTTGCCTTGCGGGGAGCTAGCATGGACCACCTTTGTGCCCCTCTGCCTCCTCCACCCTTTAGTCCCCCCCATAGCCTCACTGCCTCCATCCAACATCCCCCCGCCCCACGCTCCTGTGCTCCATACCCCTTCATCCCCCTGCCCCCTCCTCTGCCTCCTAACTCTTCATGCCTCTGCCCCCTCCTCCTCAGCCCCCAACTCTGTCCCATAGCCCCTTTCTACCCTTCATCCTTCTGCGCCTTTCTGCCCTGCACCTCCTGTGCCCCTCCACCGTGTGCCCTGTGCCCTGCACCCTATGCCCCTCCACCCATTCCCACACAGCAATTACTGGGGAACAAGCCCCCCCCCCCGGGGGCAAGATTCCCAGAACAGTGTTGCTCCTGGGAGCATTAGGCACTGTGGGAAAACCTGCTCACATCCTCCTGGGGCATGATGGGAGGCAAGGGCTGAACTCCCACAATTCACTCCTGCCATGAGTATGGCTGAGGAGTTTTGTGTGCGGGGGGTGTGTGTGTGTCCGCAGTGCCCCCTGTTGGGTCTTTGCTCCTAGCATCACTGGTGTGTGTGTGTGTGTGTGGGGGGGTGCCTGCACACTCCATTGGTCCATAGGGTTTTAGGCAAGAAGGAAGCACAAGTCCGACTGTGCAGACAGACAGTGTGACGGCTGTACGTTTGGGGCAGCCACTGGGTCAGAATAAACTGGATTCTGCAGCCACAAAAGCTGGTCTCAGTCCAGTGAGTGGAGGAAGCACCCCCACCCCCACAGGGGAAAGGCCCCATGTCACATTCCCTGCCCCCAAGACAGACAGACAGCGCCTCCCAAACTCTGCCTTCCCCAATAGCTGCAGTCCTTCACTGCAGTCCCCGCGGCACTGCCAGGCTGGGTTGTTATTGTTTATTTGAGTTATGTGGGGCCTATAGGCCAGGTGCCCATTGTGCTGGGCGCCGCACAAACACAGAACAAAGAGAAAGCACCTGCTCCCAAGAGCTCACAATCTGTGGGGGCAACATCAACCCTGGATCAGCCCAGGGGCCCATCTAGCCAGTCCAGTGCCCAGGAGCAGCCCATTCAGAGGGAGGGGTGTGAGGCCTGCAGTGGGCAGTTGTGGGAGGAGCTGGTTTGCTCCTGGTCAGGGCCAGGAGTAATTAGTGACGATGGATAACTGTGAACGTTCTCGCTTCCCACCTGGATGCCGAAGCGCGGCTCCTCTGCAGGTGTGAAGCGCCCTCTTTCCATCTGCCCCCCAATCCCTTCCCTGAGACATGTTCAGTTCTTGGACTCCGAAACACCAGGTGGCAATGAGTTCCACAGGGCATGGCAAAGGACATTTCCTTTCACTGAAAATGGGCTGTCTCTTGAAGTGTGTATCCCAGGACTGGACACAGGATCCAGGAACCGTCTCCCTAATGCTGCATGCCACAGTAACACGCCTTCTCCACTCTGACTCTGTATTTCCCTGCTCACACAGCCCAGGAGCAAGTTACCCTCTTACCCACGTGTCATAAATATAAAGGGAAGGGTAAACCCCTTTGAAATCCCTCCTGGCCAGGGGAAAGCTCCTCTCACCTGTAAAGGGTTAAGAAGCTAAAGGTAACCTCACTGGCACCTGACCAAAATGACCAATGAGGAGACAAGATACTTTCAAAAGCTGGGAGGAGGGAGAGAAACAAAGGGTCTGTGTGTCTGTCTATATGCTGGTTTCTGCCAGGGATAGACCAGGAATGGAGTCTTAGAACTTTTAGTAAGTAATCTAGCTAGGTATGTGTTAGATTATGATTTCTTTAAATGGCTGAGAAAAGAATTGTGCTGAATAGAATAACTATTTCTGTCTGTGTATCTTTTTTGTAACTTAAGGTTTTGCCTAGAGGGGTTCTCTATGTTTTTGAATCTAATTACCCTGTAAGGTATCTACCATCCTGATTTTACAGGGGGGATTTCTTTATTTCTATTTACTTCTATTTTTATTAAAAGTCTTCTTGTAAGAAAACTGAATGCTTTTTCATTGTTCTCAGATCCAAGGGTTTGGGTCTGTGGTCACCTATGCAAATTGGTGAGGCTTTTTATCCAACATTTCCCAGGAAAGGGGGGGTGCAAGTGCTGGGAGGATTGTTCATTGCTCTTAAGATCCAAGGGTCTGGGTCTGTAGTCACCTAGACAAATTGGTGAGGCTTCTTACCAAACCTTGTCCAGGAAGTGGGGTGCAAGGTTTTGGGAAGTATTTTGGGGGGAAGGACGCGTCCAAACAGCTCTTCCCCAGTAACCAGTATTAGTTTGGTGGTGGTAGCAGCCAGTCCAAGGACAACGGGTGGAATATTTTGTACCTTGGGGAAGTTTTGACCTAAGCTGGTAAAGATAAGCTTAGGAGGTTTTTCATGCAGGTCCCCACATCTGTACCCTAGAGTTCAGAGTGGGGGAGGAACCTTGACACCACGGCACTGCAGAGTGGATTTGCCTACATCCTTTTCAGGGTCTCTGGTTTCCAGGGTACAGTTCCCATTCTGCAGGTCTGGCCTGCATTCCTTGGTCCTAGAAAGATGACCTTGCATTTGGCTGTATTAAAAAGCACCGTGTTCGAATGATCTCAACTGACCCCAATTGCTCATACACTTTAAGGCCACAAGGGACCATCATGATCATTTAGTCTGACCTCCTCCACGTCGCAGGCCACAGAACTGCCCCCACCCACTCCCGTAACAGGCCCATAACCACTGGCTGAGTTACTGAAGTTCTCAAATTACGATTTAAAGACTTCAAGTTACAGGGAATCCACCATTTACTCTAGTTCAGACTTACAAGTGACTCATGCCCCATGCTGCAGAGGAAGGAGAAAAACACCCAGGGTCTCTGCCAATCTGACCTGGTGGGAAATTCCCTCCTGACCCCAAATATGGCAAAAAGTTAAACCCTGAGCATAGGGGTGCAATCCATGAGCCAGCTCTGCCCCCATTGTTATTCCCCACCCACTCACTTTCATGCCACTGCCAAGCTTTGCCCTGATGTGTGTGATACTCTCCGGGGATGCCAAGCAGACTCCATGCTTTACTTCACTTGACCCTCCTGCCCCCACACCCAGCTCCTTCCCATCCTAGTCCCCAGCCCCACCCCCAAGCTCTCCATCTAGGTGCTAGGTCCCTCCCCCAGAGCCCATCCCCAGCTTCCCAGCACCCACCCCAATCTGACCCCTGTCCTCTGCTCCGCTTGATCTCCAAGCTGGCCCCTGACCCCCAAGGGTGAGCCATGGCCAGTCCCTAGCCCATGTGAGTCCTCTGGTGTCTGATCAGGGCTGAACTCTGGCGGAAGTCCTTCCCGCACTGGGTGCATTTGAAAGGCTTTTCCCCTGTGTGGGTCCTCAGATGGGCGCTGAGGGCCGAACTGTGCAGGAAGCTTTTCCCACACTGGCAGCAGCTGTGCGATCTCTGCTGACTGTGAGTCCTCTGGTGCCTGCCGAGGGCAGCACGGAGCCGGAAGGCTTTCCCGCAAGCTGCGCACTGATGTGGCGTCTTCTCCCCATGGGCGCTGCTCTGGTGGTTCAGGAGTTCATTGCTGGCACTGAAGCCAGCCCCACAGTCAGGGCACTTGTGGGCTGCAGCCCCAGCGTCGTGGCCCCTCTGGTGGACGAGGAGATCGGAGCTGACGCTGAAGGCCTTGCCGCACTGCCCGCACTTGTAGGGCTTCTCTCCGGCGTGGAGCCGCTGGTGGGTGAGGAAGCCCGAGCTCTGGGTGAAGCCTTTGCCGCACTGGTGGCAGCGGTAGGGCTTCTCCCCCGTGTGGGTGCGCCAGTGCACCGTCAGGGTGGAGCTCATGCCAAAGCGCTTGCCGCACACAGTGCACCGGTAGGGGCGCTCCCCGGTATGGGTGCGGCGGTGGGCCACCAGGTCGGAGCGCTGGGTGAAGGCCTTGCCACAGTCGGGGCAGGGGAAGGGGCGCTCGCCGGTGTGGGTGCGCCTGTGCGTGGCGATGTGGGAGCGCCGGGCAAAGCCTTTCCCGCACTGGGGGCAGCGGTGGGGCTTGTGGCCGGCGTGGCCGCGCAGGTGAGCGGCCAGGTTGGAGGAGTCAGTGAAACCGCGGCCGCAGTCGGGGCAGCGGTAGGGGCGTTCGCCGGTGTGGGTGCCCTGGTGCTTCACGAGGTTGGAGCTGCGGCTGAAGCTCTTGCCACACTCACCGCACCGGAACGGCCGCTCCCCGGTGTGCGTACGCCGGTGCTGCGCCAGGTGTGAGCTCCAGGCAAAGCTCTTCCCACACTCAGGGCATGTCTTCCGCTCCGCGCTCCCTTCACCCTGTGCTCCATCCGGCTGAGCCTCGGCCCCAGGCTGGCCCTCGGGCGCCTCGCCTGACAATGCTTCATCCTGCCACGGGCTCCCCTCCTCGTCCCTGTGCAGCATCTCAGCACCTATGGGGAGGAAATGGGAGACAATGAACAGCTGGGAAAGGGGAATCCTGGGGGAGAGAGAGAGAGATCAGTGACTGAGATCAGGGCCCCGTCATGCTGGGCGCTGCACAGAGACACCGTGACCATAAAAACCATAAAAGATTAGGAGAAAGGTAACCTCAGAGAGCACAGCTGGAAAAGGTGGGATCTTTACAATACAAAGGCAAAGCAAGATCTGCTGGCTGGGAGCAGAAGAGAGACAAATGGAGGCTGGGAATTAGGGGGCAGTGTTTATCTGGGAGGGGAATGAACCATTGGGAGAGCTCCCCTTAGGACGGGGTGAATTCTCCATCCCTTGGGAGTCTGTCAGTGGAGGTGGGGCGTCTCTCTCTCAAAGCTCTGCTCTAGCTCAGCCAGGAGTTACTGGGCCAGAGGCAGGAATCGGTGGGGGAGATTCCTGGCCTGGGTTAGGCAGGAGGCCGGGCTGAATGGGCACAATGGGCTCTGCTGTCTCTAACACCTATGAAATTCTAAGACATTATGACATGGAAAGGGCCAGATTCTGTCCTCATTACCAACTTCCTGCCACTAGAGCTGCTAATGAGATTAAACAGGGCAGGAGCGAAAGCTCTCCTCCTGTGTAGTCTTTGCTCTCCGCTCTCCGCAGAAGGATGGGAGGCAAAGGGCTAGAGCTGCTGTCAGAAATGAGTCAAGGTCAGTGCAATCCATGCATGCCATGGCCCGGAGGGCGTAATGCGGCTATTATCATGAAAAACTAGTTCCACCACAAAAATGTTCCTTTCGCGGCTTCCAGTCTGAAGCATTTTTCATCGCTTCAAAATTCTTGGACCCAGATTTCCATCACGGTCACTAGCTACTTCTTTCACCCACTGAAAACCTGGGTGTTTCACCCACATAAAATTCTCTGGGGCCTGACAACCCGCTTCCCAGACAATATTGGCTGTGGGCAGTGGACTTTTTGAAAGAAAACATCGCCTGGTACTTCGCAAAAACCAATGTATTTCAAGAGCGTTGCTGATTCCCCCCCCCCTCAAAAAAAAACAAAACATTAAGAAGCTATGAGAAAACTCCTCATTTGGAAACCAAGATCTATGGCATTTGCTATTGAATGAACCGGGATGGGACAGAACTGGGGCTGTGGCGGAGAGGGGGGGGAGCTCACCCCAGCCCCACTGGGATATTTACCTGGCTCAGAGATGCTCTCTGAGCGCCTTTAATGCATCCCTCACCTCTATGGACGTCTTGTGGCCCATCCGTGTCCTCAGAGCCCTGGAGATCTGGGATCCAGGGTGCTTCCATGGGAATCAGGAATCCTGCCCCTGTGAGGAAGAGCAGGGCAAGCGGGAGATTTTCTCCAGGAGCTGAAATTGGTCAACTACTGAAAGTTCTGAGAAAAAACTCCTCTTGAGTTATTTTGCCAACCAGGAAGGGGAGGAGGGGGAGGAAAACTGACACAAAAACGGTTTCTTTTCTTTCCAAAATTTCCATGAAAAACAGCCCCCTAAATTGCAGCCAGCTCTAGTGACTAGGCAGCAAACAGCGAGCAGAAAAAGCTCCTCCAGCTTCAGGGATGATCTGTGGTTTAGGGCTCCAGGTCACATGTACAGCAAGGAGTGGGGTCTGCACAGTCCTGAGTCTCAGCACCCGCTGGCTGATGCACTCTCCCAGGCACCAGGGGATGCTCAGAGCTGGTTCCCAGGCCCCCATGGCCCCAGGGCGTAGTGCTGCATGGAGGGAGAAAGGAGGCACAATGGGGACTGGGGACTAAGACAGGAGCTGCACAACCAGGAAGTGCTGAAGAGATTGAGAGAGAGAAAAACACGAGCTTTGCTTCCCAGAGCCAGAGCCATCTAGTGGCTCCGGCCCCAGAACCGCATCCCCAGACAGACAGGGGCATGCAGACCCAGACAGACACAGGACTGAATAATATGGAGGTAGTCAGAGAGCTAGGTACTGCTTTGGGATGCTTTGCAGTCCCACTCCTTGGACTTTGGAGCTAAGAAGATTAGCAGCAAAATTTCCCACCGTGTTTAAATTGGCACCATTAGGTTTCACAATCAACAGACCCCCGCCTCCCCCCCCCGAGATGAACGGACACTTTTCAGCCCTCGCAGAGCGATGGGCTCAGACTCTCGGCAGACGCAGGCAGCTGTCACTGCCGTGGCTGAACCACAGTTCATATTCCAAACGTTTCTTTCGGAGCCCTAACCACTAGGGACTCCGTGTCCATGTTAAAGGACGCTGAGCTGCTGGATCAAAGTGGGGTGGCTTCTACTGCAGCTACCGAGCCAGGCCATCACAGAATACAATGAGATGTGCCACCGAATAGAACCCAGGAGTCCAGACTCCCGGCCCCTCCCTCTGCGCTATCCCACCCCCTGCCCCGGCTTGCAGAGTTCACAAACCCCGTGCATGGGGTGCACGGGTCTCACTCTACTACCTAGCTATGCAGAGCATCAGCCCCGTGCAGCTCGTCCTCATCCCAGGGACAGGTGCCTCTCTCCTGCCGCTAGCAGCCCAGGGCTCTGAATGTGCTGGTGATGGCACCAGAGGGGTGTTTACACCAATGGTCCCAGCTCAGGAAGGGCCATTTCCATTGGGTTGCCAAGGGAGCTAACATAGAATCATAGAATATCAGGGTTGGAAGGGACCTCAGGAGGTCAGTTGATTTCAACCCCCTGCTCAAAGCAGGACCAAGCCCCAGTTTTTGCCCCAGATCCCTAAATGGCCCCCTCAAGGATTGAACTCACAACCCTGGGTTTAGCAGGCCAATGCTCAAACCACTGAACTATCCCTCCTCCAGGAGTTATTACCTAGGGCCCCCCCTGTTGCCAGGGGCTGTATAGACACAGAACAGAGACAGGCCAAGCCCCAAAGAGCTTGAAAATCTCATTGTCTTTGCACAAAGGTATTCATACATGTAACGGGCAGCAGGGCCCATTGTGCCCATCCAGCCCAGCCTCTTGCCTAACCCAGGCCAGAGAATCTCCCCCATTGATTCCTGCCTCCAGACCAGTAACTCCTGACTGAGCTAGAGCAGAGCTTTGAGAGAGAGACACCCCATCTCCACTGACAGACTCCCAGACCCCCTTCCCTCAGGGAGCTGATCCTGTTCCAGTGGTGAATTCCCCTCCCTGGTAAACCCTTATTCGCAGCCTGAATCCGTCCCCCTTCATTCAGGGAGGTGGTGTTCCTACCCGGACAGGGAAACTCCTCCCATTATCATATGCTCCGCCTTCACTAGGGGACTGGGCCGGGATATCTAGGCTGGCACAGGCTTGGTAGTATAGACATAGCCTCAGCCTAGCACGATTTATAACTGGAATCTGCTCCCCTACTGCAAAAGTTACAGCGAGAAACCCTGAATGTACGTCTACACTGCAGGCGCTCCAGAGGTACAGGTGCAGTGCTGTAGTGTAGACACGTAGTATAGCAATGGATTGGGTTTTCCCATCACTGTAGTAAATCTATGCCCTCGAGAGGCAGCAGCTAGGTCAACGGAAGAATCTTGAGTGGACCGAGCTGCTTTTACAGTGGGGGTTAGTTCAATCTCACGGCATCACATTGAGCATGACATTTTTCACAGTCGTGAATGATGAATCTAGGTCAGGGGTGGGCAAACTTTTTGGCCCAAGGGCCAAGTTGCCGTGCAAAACTCTATGGAGGGCCGGGTAGGTAAGGCTGTGCCTCCCCAAACAGCCTGACCCCCGCCCCCATCCAAACCCTCCCACTTCCTGCCCCTCTGAACCCCTGCCCCACCCCCCCCCCGCTCCTTGTCCCCTGACCGCCCCCTCCCAGGACCCCCGTCTCTAACCGCCCCCCCCGGGATGCCACCCCCATCCAATCCCCTCTGCTCCTTGTCCCCTGACCATCCCCTCCCAGGCCCCCCACCCCTAACTGCCCCCCAGGACCCCACCCTCCTATCTGACCTCCCCTACTCCTTGTCCCCTGACTGCCCCCTCCCAGGACCCCCACCCCTAACTGCCCCCTGGGACTCCATCCCCCTATCCAACCCCCCCAGCTCCCTGTCCCCTGACCGCCCCTCCCGGGATCCCCGCCCCTAACCGCCCCCCTGGGATGCCACCCCCATCCAACCCCCCCGACTCCTTGTCCCCTGACCACCCCCTCCCAGGACCCCCACCCCTAACTGCCCCCTTGGACCCCACCCCCATCCAACCCCCTCTGCTCCCTGTCCCCTGACTGTCCCGACCCCTATCCACACCCTCACCCCCAGACAGGCCCCCCAGGACTCCCACACCTAACCAATCCTCCTGCTCCCTGTCCCCTGACCACCCACCCCCATAACCTCCACCCAATCCAACTGCCCCCTGCTCCCTGTCCCCTGACTGCTCCCCAGGACCATCTGCCCCTTATCCAAGGCCCCGGCCCCCTTACCATGCTGTTCAGAGCAGCATATCTGGCAGCCATGCCACCCGGGCTGGAGCCAGACACACTGCCGCGCTGCCCTGTATGAATGCGCAGCCCTGCCACCCAGAGTGCTGCCCGTGTGGCAGCATGGCTGCGGGGGAGGGGGGACAGCATGGGAGGGGCCAGGAGCTAGCCTCCCCGGCCGGGAGCTCAGGGGCCGGGCAGGACGGTCTGAGGGTGGATGTGGCTCGCAGGCCGTAGTGTGCCCACCTCCCTTGGTGATCACACCTCAGCTGCTAGAAGAGGGCCTCATCCTCCCTGATTAAACTAACCTCGTTATCCCTAGCCTGATTCTTGCTTGCATATTTATACCTGCCTCTGGAAATTTCCACTACATGTATCTGACGAAGTGGGTATTCACCCACGAAATCTTATGCTCCAATACGTCTGTTAGTCTATAAGGTGCTACAGGACTCTTTACCACTTAAATAGTCATAATAAATCATGGGGAAGTAAGACAAGTGATAAAAATGGTGTATGCTTAGATTGATTAAAATGCTCTAGTGGTTTTAAAAGATGGCACCTTAGCTAGATTTAATGCAGCAGAGGGTAGTTTTTCCTGCTTAGACCTGGGAATTATAACAGCAGATATTGCAAGTAGATGCAACTGGAAAATATATAAGGAAGAAGGAATAGGATATGATAATTTCCCGATAGTACTTTTACTACTTTTAAGGGCATGATAAGGTTGAAGGTCATGGAAAATTAAGAAAGCTAACTGGGAGCTATTTACAAGTAAATGTATTGAATTCGTGAATAATAATTGTGTGAGTGATGAGACAGAGAATTTAAATGATTATGTAATAAAGGGATAAACAGCAGCAGCTACTGTAGCCATACGTAGGATACTGAAGTACCCCAAAAATAAAGACTCACTTCTATGGTGGAATGAGGAGTGCAAAATGGCAGTTAAAAATAAGAACAAAGACAATAAAAAAGCAAAAAATACAATGAATAGTGAAGTTTTAAAGAAGTAAGGCAGTAGCACAAAGAATTATTAAAAAAATCAAAGAAGGAGCATTGGAGAAAGTACTGTGGGCAGATAAACAAAGATACCAAGACATCCGAAAAATACAGGCAAATTAGAAGAAATATTGGAATTCAGACTAAGACTTCCCAGGTCTTATTGGGACTGACAACATAGTAAGAAATTCTGATAATGAGAAAGCAGAAGTTTTAGCAGACACTTTCTGAGGGGTCAATAATGATGAAAACCCAAGTGAAATTTTCCTTCAGATTAAAAGACAATTCATTGGGGTAAACATGAGGCTACTATACTGAATGAATGGTTTTGTTTGTGAGAACTTGAGAAATCTACTGATATCAGCAAGAATACATCCCCAGGTAAAGATAATAAATGTAACATAACGTTTAAATATCTCTCTGACAGCAGTTTGAGAGTTATCTTGCAATTATTTAACACTCTATGGGAAAAAGGAGTGATACCAGACCAATAAAACTGAATCATGGAGTAGTAATTCCAATATGAGAACCAGGCAAACTGTTCGCCTAAGTGGATGCCTATAGGCCACTTGCCCGCACGTTATGGTGAGAACGGTTAATGACAGATTGGCTGCCTATCTGGAAAACAGTGGCATTACAGATAAGGTGCAGAGTGGTTTTAGGAGAGGCAGATGCACCATGGTTCACATTGCTAAATTAGAAACTGAATTACAAACACCCATGAGGTGCAAGGGTTTCATGATAGCTGTCTTTCTAGGTATTGAAAAGACGTATGACCTGCTATGGAGGGAAGGCTTATTGTACAAAGTAGGTGCACTACGGATAAGGGGAAGAATGTAGGGGTAGATTAGAGAATTATTGAGTAAAAGGACCAGGCAGAGTTGGGAAAGTTATGTTGAATATGTACAATATTAAAAATGGAACACCAAAGGGAAGTGTTATCAACCCAACCTTATTTAATATTATGATACTGTAAATGATCTCCCAACACAAATAAGTGCTGGGGCAGGTGTCATTCTATTCAGAGATGACTGTGCTCTGTGCATGAGGAGCAGGATTACTGAGGTGGCAGAAGAGAGAATCAACAACGTGTTAGGAGAGACCTCTGGCTGGGGATATATGTGGGGCTTCGCGTTCTCCATTGCTAAAACCAAAGAGCTGGTCTGTACAGAAAAAAAAAGTTGCAAAGGAATGTAAACTGTATCTGTATGTAGAACAAACAGATATAGTTACAACGTTCAAATTCTTATTGTTAATATTTGATACTAAATTACTTTAGAAAGGTCATAAAACCCTATGTTAAAGATCAATGTGCAGGAAGGATTAACCTGCTTAAAAGTCTTGCTGGAGAGCAGATAAGAAAACACTGCTGATGGCATACGGGGCTTTAATCAGACCAGTTACTGACTTGGCTGCCAAACTTTTGGGTCAGCATCAAAATCAGAATTTAAAAAATTAGAGTTAATGCAAGCCCAGGCACTATGAATTGCGAGCAGTGCATTTATTACAACACCTGTGCCCACTACAGATAGCTTCCAGTGAAATGCCAGCTACACTACAAATGAAACTACTGGCCCTAACTTTCTGGGCCAAAATTAATGGGAACTGCAATGATGAAAGTACCAAGCAAAATATGAGGCTTGTTGGGAATCTGATAGGTAAACTATATAGCACTGTGGTGGGGCGGTTGCCCCACACAGGGAGAAGAAGGGGTTAAAAGCAGCACCAAGGAGGCTGCGCAGAACCCACTAATTAGGAAAGGGCTTATTGAGCCCACCAATAGAGGGAAGGCTTGCTGGAGCAGCCAATCAGGGCCGGCGAGGGCCATATATAAAGGACTGTTCTGCAGAGCAGAGGGCAGTCTCTCTCTGGAAGGCAAGGATGGAGGACTGGGGGCCTGAAGAGGGGCTGTGGCGTGGGAGGGTGAGCTGCTGGCTGACCACTGCGAGGCTGGGGCCTTGCTGCCAGGGATGAGGGGGTGCTAGGGCTACGGGGGAAGTGGCCCAAAGGAAATAGGCAGCAGGTTGGAGAGCACAGTAGGTGGCTGCTGGCTATTGGGTCCCAGGGTTGGGACCCAGAGTAGCGGGCAGGCCTGGGTCCTGTCCCCCACCCCACCCTGCACTCCACTTGCCAATGAAGAGAGTGGCTGGTATCCAGACTACAGTTTGCCCCTGAGATGAGGGGCTGAACCTTGGACTGCAGCTGGCCATTGAGGCAAGTGGCGGGACTAAGGACTGCTGGTCCCCCGGAAGGGGGGAGATACTGTGGTGGGGCTGGAGCTAGTGCAGCTGGAGGACCGTGCCTAGAAGAGGATGCTGCAGTTCGGGGAGCAACGTGACTCCAAAGAGTGGAGACAGCAGTGATGGTAGGCATGACACCACTAGCTGAAGGCAGACTGGAAGGGCCAAGAGCTAATTCCCAGGATGGCCAGCAGGAGGCACTGCAGTGGTGAATCACGCCCCGTAACAAACACATGCTGTTAGAACTCCACATGCAGGAGTTGAAAGACAAGGGAAAACCTGAACGAAGTCAAAACTTTTAGTCATGGGAAAATTAGTTAGGGATGGAAAGTCGCATGCCTGAATGTGGATTTAGATTTATCTTATAAATTTGAGGGTAAAATAGGTATTGAAAATGAAGTGTACCAGTCTATAGATGAGGAGTGGAGTCAGTTTTGTCAAATATATTGTAACGGTGAAGCCAGCAGCAACCAGGGCCAGGTTCAATATCTAGGGGTTCTTTTCCATCAATACAACATAGAACTGGCTCAAGCTCCCACCCAGTAACCCGGGAAAATTATACACCACCCCTGGGTGCCTCTGAGAGGAATACTTCCCCTCTCACAAGCACAGAGTCTGAGTGTAGAAAATAAACTTTTAATAAAAGGATGGGAGTGACTTGGCATTAATTTGGAAAAACACTGCACACAGGGTTCATAAACATAAACCATGAGTAAAAGACCCACCCTCAAGTAAGTTAGGCAGTGCCCTTTCCCCCTTAGGTTCTTAAGTCCGGCAAAAGTCCCTTTAACATGCCTGTCCCTTCTCTGCACCCCACTCACAGTTCCTGTCCTTGGTCAGTGCAGACCTAGAGTTCAGAAGTGCATCTGTAGAGTTCACCTCCCACCCTGGGTGGAGGAGGGAGTAAAGAGGCACCTCGCTCACTCCACTGCTTGGACACTCGCTTGCCGCCCCTCTCTCTAGGGCCCTGCTGGCCCCTCGCTGTGCCTATCTGCCTGCTGGCCCCTCACTCTGCCGCCTGGCCACCCTGCCAGCCACTGCTCCTCACGCCTGACTACCCCACCAGCCCTGGTTCCTCTCCACTGGCCATCCCACCAGCCACGGTTCTTTGCTGCCTCACGAGCTGATTGTCAGTCACCTTCTGCTGCCGCTAGCCTCTCTCCTGTGACCTCTGCACATTAGTCTCTTAGTAATTTTTAGCTCTTTGCAGGCTGCACAGAAACACTGCCCCATCTCAAGTGATTTCAGCTCTAGTGAGTTTTAGCTCTTAGGAGGCTGGGCAGAAACAGAGTCCTACCACAACTAATTTCAGCTCTGATTGAGCATTTAAAATAACAAAGAGGCTCCTAATAACCCTATTTAGCCCTTTCTTTGAAGAGTGGAGGGGAAGAAGTTAAACTAGTACAGGAAGGACTCTTGGGGAAGGAGCCACATCTCCTGGCTGGAACACCCATCCGCACCCTTTTTACTTCTAAAGGGCTCTGGCATTTGAGCCCCTGGCTTAACAAGGTCCTTTCAGCTGAGGGTGACCCCTCTCACTTGGGACACATTAGGTACAGTTCTGCACCCCTTTATTCACAATAATGCCAACACTGGTAACAGCATTTCACTAATGCTGTATTCAGTACTAAGGTGATTTGTAACCCAACACCAGCCAAAGTTGATCACTTTGGGAACACACTGCTCTATCTGCTGGATATCTAAGCAGAGTAGGTGTGTTCATGTAAATACAGTTTGCTCTTGAAGTCTCAAGTTGCAGTGGGGGAGGTTTAGATTGGATATTAGGAAAAACTTTTTCACTAAGAGGGTGGTGAAACACTGGAATGCATTACCTAGGGAGGTGGTAGAATCTCCTTCCTTAGAGGTTTTTAAGGTCAGGCTTGACAAAGCCCTGGCTGGGATGATTTAACTGGGAATTGGTCCTGCTTTGAGCAGGGGGTTGGACTAGATGACCTTCTGGGGTCCCTTCCAACCCTGATATTCTATGATTCTATGATTCTATGATTCTCTCCCCGTCCCAGGTAGCTGTCAGGGAAGAATTCAGTAGACCCTGCTTACATATATACAGGTGGGTCCAAAAAAGAAAAAAAAACAGGAATATTAGGGATGGCGTATTGTATACCAAAATTGGGAATTAGTGCATCCAAAAGAATCTCTGATTATGTAGCAGTCACGACAGCTGAACCAGTAGCAATAATGCTAGCATTAAACTGGATCTTGGACGTACGCCCAGCAGCAGCAGTCATATTTTTGGATTCAATCTCAGGCGTTATGGGGATAATAAAAGGGAATCTCAATATGTAGAAGTGATTTAATCAACAAAATTATATTCTAACAACAGAGTTATGACAGATGGGGATACAGGCAGCATTAGCTTGGATCCCACTGCTTATTGGGATAACAGGGAACAAAATGGCCAACAAAGCAGCTAAAAACACTGTGAGAAATGGAAGGATTAACACAGAAATACCCTTGAGTAAGTAGGGATTCAAAAGCCTGGTGCAGAAAAATGTAAAAGGGGAATGGCAAAAAAAATTGTTCTAATGGAAATAGAGGAAGCTGATTATCTCAACTGTGCCCTAGAGCTGAGGATTACGACATATTTCGGGGCTGGACAGGATGCACGCAGGAAGTGCTTTTGTTTTGTGGCTCAAACAAAAATCTTTTTCAGATGAAGAGACACAAAGACAGATTCTGTGCGCCCTGTAAGGCAGAAGAAACGTGCAATCACCTTTTATGGGTACGTCAGAGCTTTGATAAAGAAAGGGAAAAGCTTTGTGAGGTGGTTACAGACCCCTCTGCCCCCCCACCCCACCCCATCGTTACTCCTATAATCCTTTCCCCCTTCCCACTGTGCTACTATCCTGCCCCACATTGGTGCCTATACACCCTCCTAGAACCTAACCCTCCCCCAGTTCCTCTTCCCTCCCCCTCTGCTGACCCCCAGCAGTTCCTGTGTCCCCAATCCCCCCCCCCCCGCACTATCATTCCCCCCCACCCTCTGCATCCCAAGTCAGGTTGCTTCATGATACTCATGCCTGTTTCATACAGCACTTTTCATCAGGAGATCTCAAAGCACTGCCCACTCAATGTTTAGTGTATTTATCCTCACAGCCCAGTGCCATTATCCCCATCGTGCCTATGGCAACTGAGGCAGAGATAGGCTAAGTGATTTGGCCAAGGTCACACAGGAAGTCCATAGCGGAGCAGGCAAGTGAACCTGGGCCTCTTGTGGCCTAAGCCAGTGCCCAAGCCCCTGTGCTGGGACACCAGCAGCTATTATGGCTGCAGGATTCCAGTCCCGCTGCAGGGCTCTGCCTCCCACTTCCATTCGCTCTAGCTCCCCTCACCCCCCCCCTTTTCTCCTCCCCCCAACCCCATCTCTCTCCCTCTTTCATTTGGTCAGTGGGTGGGAGCTTCCAGCATCCCTTGTTGACAGCTCTCAGACCAACTCATCACCAGAGCCGAGTGCAGCCAAACTGAACAAGCTGTAAACAAAATGACGTTTGGGGGAAGGGGTCATTTTAGGGCACTTTTTAACATGAAAGCAATGGAAATGAAAGGCATATGAAACGGGTGTGGAGGGGGAAGTAAGCTCTTACTGCTGTATTCTCGTGGTTAGCATATTCACATGTGATGTGGGAGACCCTGGTTCAATTCCCTGCTCCGCTTGAGCGGAGCAAGGACTTGAACTTGGGTTTTGCACTGTGCAGAAGAGCGTCCTAACCCCTGGCCTAGGGGGGTATTCGGGGACAGCGTTTGCACGGTCTCTCCTGTTGGAGCCGTTCCACTCGGGATACACAGTTAAACAGCCACTAGAGCAGGGACTTGAACTGGGGGCTCTTATAGTACCAGTGAGTGCCCTGAGCCCTGGATTAGGGGCCGTCCTAGACTGGCTCCTTCTCAAGATCTTCTGCAGAAGCTGTTCCACTTTGTATAAAATACCTGAGTAGTCTCTGTGCCAGCCAGAGAACAAATGACTCTGTAGCCTGGCAGGGCACTTACTTGGGCTATGCCAGCCCCAAGTTCCAGTCATTGGGCCCATGACTAGTTATTTCGCTATACTGCAAGAAGAAGCTTCAGCAGGAGAGACTGAGGGAGCCATACGCCAGACTATCCCATAGCCAGCGGCCAGGGCATGCTCCTGAGAGGTGGGAGACCCAAGGGCTCTACATCAGGCCGAGTGGGGAACTGAACTGGCATCTCCCACATCCCAAGTGAGCATGCTACACAGTGGGCAACAGGTATAAGGGAGATCACCATAGTTGGCAGGGGTCTAACCCCATCCTCCGGGGCGGATTAACAGGTACACCACAGGGTGGGGGGTTAGAGGGAGGGAAGTAAAGCCCAGGGCTGGATCCCTTCCCCCACAGCCTGGATTTCACTCCCTTTCCCTTCCCAAGCTCGGTGTCTGACATGGTAGGCTCTCCTCCTGGACTCCTGCCCCTCAGGCCTCTAGAGCAGATGAGACCAGCCCCCAAGTGTCCCCTAATCCTTGGAGAGAGACACACGCCCTTGTCTGAGCCTGTCACACGTTGGGGTCTGAGGGTACGTTTACACTACATCTGGGAGCGAGTCTTCCCACCCAGCTCCACAGACTCATGCTAGAGTGCTCACGGCAGCAGGCTACAAAATACCTGTGTAGACACATTGCTTGGATGTTGCTGCTCAGGCTGGAGCTCAGGCTCCCAAGCCGACACCCCGCCTCCCCCCACACCAGCCTGAAAACCAGGGCAAGCTGCAGTGGCTACACAGCCAGTTTTAGCAGGCTACCACGAGCCCTCCTAACAGGGGTGCTGGAACGGGGGGGGGACCAGGAGATCATGGCCCACCCACTTTTACTGGCCGAGCAATGGGGGGAGGGGATGGAGAGGAGCAAGTGTGGGGTGGGGTCTTAGGGGAAGGGGCAGGGCAGAGTCTCTGGGTGTCGGGGTGCTACAGGGGGTTCAGGTGCCCATGCCCCCCCCACTTTTAAGAGCTTCCGCTGCTCCTGCCTGCTAGCACAAGGCCATGGATCCAGGCACACTCCCAGCTGCACTGATGACACCCCGAAGGGCATCAGCCTTTGCCCTATTTGGGTCAGTTTTGTTTTTTACACAGGGAATACCCAGTCCTGACTCCGCCCCACCCACATCCCCTTCGCACACAGCTGGGGCTGGGAAAGTTTGGCTCAGGGTTCCGCCCCGCGCATCGCAGTCCAAGTGCCCTCTCCCTCCCACCCAGCAGCTGCTGTTTTCTCCCTTGCACCCGCCTCCACCCCCAACCACAAAATCCTCCTTGCCACCATGGCTGGCGCTAATGAACGACTGCCCTACTCTCAGACAGGTACCACCTTCTTTTTAATTTAAATACAAAGGTACAAAAGTTGCTCTATGTTAAAATAATAACAATAACCAGCCCCTATTGGGTTAATGTGAGAATTACAGTGATTTCCCCTTTCAGCAGGCTGGTGAGAGGCAGCCCCCTCTCCCGACAGTGCCCTGAGGGGTTGATGCTGGTGGACTTAGATGGACAGCAAAGGCCCAGGGTAGCAGCCAGGTTCTGGCTTGAGGGACGTGTGTGTGTCTGGGGAGAAGCAGAGCAAAGCCTCGTCCTGGCAGCGGTGGAACTGCCTTGCCCGAAGCCCTGATACAAAGGACGAATGGGTCTGTAATGCAAGTGAGAGAGTGGGGGAAGGGCACTGCAGTGTACGAGGCTCTGCAATCTACTGGAGAAAAACAGAACAAGAACCCGGGACTGGGGAGCTGAAGCCAGACAAGTTCACACTAGAAATCAGGCACGAATTTTTCTCACTCAGGGTGGAACAAATGCCCAAAGGAAGTGGTGAATCCTCCATTTCTTGGTGTCTTCAAATCCTGACTGACTGCCGTTGTGGAAGAGGCTTTAGTCAAATGCAGGTTATTGGACACAGTGCAGGGGTAACTGGGTGAAATGTAAGGGCCAGGGCTACACAGGGGGTCAGACTGGATGATCTAATGGTCCCTTCTGGCTTTAAACTCTAGGAGGGCATCTCTGGACTTTTTGTGTCCAAAGGGAGGGATGCGGTGGGACAGAATGTAGCTGTGGGGATTCAGGGCTTTATCTTCCCAGGGACTAGGATAAAATGGAGACGCCCCCCCAGATTTGCGGTCCTCACCAGTGCAGCCCAGCAGCTGTTCAGTTCAGCCTCCAGCCCTTCACACTCAGCTGCCAACAGAATGCAGCAGCCAGGGGCTGAAGTGGCTGGGAGAGCAAGGCACGGAGAGGGAGCTGCAGTTTGGTTTGGGGCTCTGCTGATGGCAAATGAAAGATTTTTCCACTGACGTTTTAAAACAAAACAAAACCCCCAAACAAAAACAGATCAATAGATTTCATTCGTGTCCAGATTTTTCACTGAAAAGTTCAACTTTTCAGCAAAAACAAACAAAAAAAAACCACAAACACATAAACTAAAACCAAAATATGTTGATTTGGGAATGCTGCCGCAATTCCAAATGGGAGTTGAAATTTGGGTGCCCCGTGACCCCATTCTCCACTGTAGTCTGGGCTCCAGCATGCACCATGGTCTCTCCTTTTGGTGAGGAGGCAGTTGCATCATGGGAATCCTTGGCCATGGTGCATCATGGGAAATGTAGTCCAGCTGAGGGCCCTGGTCCATAGATGAGAATGGGGATGAGGCAAGTGAACTCCACCTCCCATAAGTTATACCCAAATTGAAATATTTCAGGTTTTGGCTGAAATATTTTTGGTTCGGGTGTTTGGTTTTTCAACAATAATTTTTTTTTCTCAGAAAACAGATATTTTATCTTGTTAAAAACCTGATTTTCCATTGAAAAATCATTTCAAGGGAAAGTTTTCATGCAGCCCTTGTCTTAATCAGTTGTGACATCTTTGGAAACATGGGGAACAGCCAGAAATGGGTTTCCCTCCCTGGAACACACACAGGAAGCAAAGGGAAAGGCAGTGTGTGTGTGTAGGGGGGGAAGGGTGTTCATTGCCTTCATTCCCCTTCCAGATCTGCAACAAGAAACTTGCACTTGTCCTTCAGTGCCCAGTAGAGCTGGTCCTTGCAATACCTGTTCCAGCTCAGCATGAATTCATACAGTTTCCGCATTTTCATTGGGTTGGTTTTCTCGGCTGTAATGGTCATGTATTGCTCAGAGTCCAACACGTTACCCAGCAGCTTATCCAGGACACCCTCGACCAGAGTTACTCGCTGGATGAGCTGTTCTCGGTGCCGGTCAACAAAGTGTGTCTCTGAGGGGAGAAAGAGGAACACAAGAGAGTAAAGAAATGGTCTACCTCATGCTCTCTGCTGCACTCTGATTATCGACCCAGTGTATTAGCTACTCTGTTATCCATGCATTCTATTTGATTATGTGTATGGTCTATTAGCTACTCCAGATGGTCTATATAATAATCCACATAGCCTATTAGCTGCTTCATTATCCACACAGTCTACTCGCTATTCCGTTATCCACAGGATCTATTTAATTATCCACACAATCACCTACCCATCTTGACTGGCTCGGCGCTCAGTCGCTCGCTATTGACCACCCACAGGGCCCTCTGTACTCATCTGTGGCTTCACTGCTCTGTGACCAGGCAGATTTTCTCTACTCCGTAACCTCCCTCCCATGCATAATTAATCTGGTTTGCCCCGTCATCCAAAACCAATCCCCAACCCCTCCTGCTAAGCCCTGTCTCCCCTTCACCTCCAACTTCATTCAGTGTGCCACTAACAACCACCTCTCCAGCTCCACCTCGGTTCCACCCCTCTGATCCGTCTTCCAGCATTACCAAGGCCCTCTTCTGGGCCCAGCCTCAGTGCTTTAACCCCATTCTCATCCTTGATTTCTCCACTGCTTCAGACACCAACCATCATACCCCTCCTGCTTGGTACTTTGTCCTGCCTTAGGCTTCAAGACTCCCTCCTCTGCCAACTGTCCTCCTACCACTCTGGTCGCTCCAGTGACTCATCCGGTGGATCTCCTCCCCACCGCTCCCACTTCTCACTGAGAGGATCCCTCCTTTGTGCCCTCCTTTTCTCCCTGCTCTGAACTGTACACATGGCTTTGGCTGCTATCTTCATGCCTATGACTCTCAAATCCCTGCTCTTGTTCCCACTCCAACCCATTCGCTGCTCTCAGTCCTGTCTCTCTGAAGCCTCCTCCTGGATACCTCGCTGTCAGCTCACATTGGCCAACCAGATCTCCCCTGCGAGGCCCTCTGTTCTCTGCCTCTATTGACAGCACCACCATCCTCCTTGCCACTCCAGCCTGTGACCTGACTGCATCTTTGACTCACTCCTTCTCTCAACACCCTCATATCCAGGCAGTGCCAAATCTTGCCTTGTCTTCCTCCTCAGTGTCTCTGAGATCTGCCCTTTCCTCTGTCCACAAAAGCTTTCTCCAGGTCTTTATCCCCTTCGGCCTCCTTCACATCCACATCAGCCCCTCTCCACTCCATTCCAAACCAAGGTGATATGGGATTTGAGATGCCGCTATCTTGGCGTCCAAAGGTTCAGTTTTGGCTCACAACAATGGTGTTTCTAAAAGTTGGGTCCAAAAGGAACCTTAAGCCTCAGCCCCTTTGGGTTCAAATCCACAGCCAAGATTTGAGTCAGATCCAAACCTGGGAGGGGCCTGTTTTCATCACTGGGTTTAGATCTGGCCCAAGATGCAGGTAGAAAATCAAGGGAGAGCCACTGGCAAAACTCTGGCACTGTGGAACCTGGCTTCACCCTGATTTGGCCTTTGACCCCAAGCTGCAGCCTAACCCGGAGCTGGACACACACTCCTGGGCCCATCTACCTTGCGCCCCACCCTCCATTCAGCTCTCTTCAATGTAATATAAAGACCTTGCCCAGCTAACCTTGCCACTCACCTTTTCCACCAGCTGCATTTTCTCTGTCTTCCCTGGAAATGGACTTAAATTCCCTGGAGTCAGGGGTAACTTCTTTGGAAAAAGGAGTAACTCCCCTGGTGTCGGGGGCAACTTCCTTAGAAACAGGAGTAACTTCCTTGGGGTCGGGGGCAACTTCTTTGAAAACAGGAGTAACTTCCTTGGAAACAGGAGTAACTCCCCTGGTGTCGGGGGCAACTTCCTTAGAAACAGGAGTAACTTCCTTGGTGTCGGGGGCAACTTCTTTGAAAACAGGAGTAACTTCCTTGGAAACAGGAGTAACTTCCCTGGTGTCGGGGGCAACTTCCTTGGCGTTGGGGGTAGCGACACCTGTTCAGAGACCCCAGGAAACAGAGTTAGAGACCCAGGAGAGGACTTTACAGAAGCTATATCACCAGGGGGAGGTTAGAGTAATAGTCCTTTCTGCTCATATTGGATTTCTCGTCAGGTACAGAGGTGAAAGGCTCAGCAAAAACACACGTTTGTGCTGTTACTTTCCCGGCACCCTGGCTAAAGCCGGCCATCGGGTTTCTTTGGGGGACCCCAACCCTGCCTGTATTCTTAAAATTAAAAATTTCAGGTCCTTGCTTCCCAATATTTTTCCTGGTCTGGACTTCTGGACTCACCCCAGCTACGCAGAACTTTAGAAGGTCCCAGGAAAAGTCAGGACCTGAGATTATTGTGAATTACTTTGCTCAGGAACGCCACTCATGGACCAAGACCCTTTGCTCTAGGCAATGTACACTCACAGAACAAGAAGATGAGCCCTGCCCCAAAGAGCATGGACCCATGGGTCTGATCCAGGGCATCAGGGAGAGGTGGGATACTGAGCTAGATGGACCCATGGGTCTGATTCAGGGCAGCAGGAAGAAGCCGAGATACCAGGCTAGATGGGCCCATTGGTTGGATCTGGAGCAGCAGTTCCTATGTCCCTTCATTTTATTCCAGGAGAGCTTGAGGGCTCTCTGGACCCCATTATGGATCTCTATTGGGGAGGGGAAGGGAAACCAGCCCTCTCTGCTCAGCTCCACATGGGTGTCTGCTGAATCCACCAAGGGACCTGTGTGACCCTCTGCATCATCAAGCTGCATGGAGTCAGGGTTCTGTGGCAGGTGAATCTGGAGAAAGTGACAGGGGTGGGTGGGGGGTGTTCCCAAAGAGCCGATCCCAGTTCAGGGCTAGAGTGGGAGGAAACCACAGATACGGGGCCTCATCCTGCAAAACCTCACTGGGGTATCACCTGGTGCAGCGCTTGCTGCTGGGAGAAGCCTCAGTGAAGGGACTGGGATTGCTCCCAGCTGCCAGCAATAGGAGCTCAACAATGAGTGACTTATTTATTTCCAGGGTCAGGTACTAAAGCTACTAAGCGCTACAGTGACTGGTGCCTGACGTATGATCCAGACCAGCAAGCTGGGGTCTAGGAGAATGGGGATGAGGCAAGTGAACTGCAACTCCCATAAGTTATACCCAAATTGAAATATTTCAGGTTTTGGCTGGCTGGCTAGGGCCTGGGAAGACAGACCAGTGTACTAGGATCTAGGGCTGGAGACAGATACACACATTAGGAGAAAGGAAACCCCAAACAACCCATGGGCAATCGCTCTCCACCTTTAAATTCAGACTGACCTTTGACCTCCAGTGTCCCAGTGCTCCTCTCAATGGGGGTCTGCAGGGTCACATGTCCCACCTGGCAGATGAACTCTGCCCCTTGGTCTCTCTGCACCGATGGGGTGAAGGAGAGCGTCACCATCTGCTGGTAGGTCTCCCTGTCTTTGGCACAGGTCTCCTTGGGGATGACGGCATAATCAGCGGAGTCCTTGATGGGCGTGGCCACACTCTCTCCACTCTCCCTCCTGAGCCAGGTCACAGTTAGCTCCTGGGGGAAGTACCCTGCGATGAAGCAGCTGAAGGCCACGTGGCCGCCCTCCACCAGTGGCTGAGACTGGAATATTTCTGACACCTCCGGGCGCCGCAGGACAACTGAGAAGTCAAATGGATAGAGAGAGAGGGAAGGAGAAATCTTGCCCCGGAGTGGGGCTTCCATCTGTAGCATCTGCTAATGGCCACTATTGGAGTTGGGCCCATTGATCTGATTTGGGGTTGTAGGGAAGGGGCAAGATACAGTTTAGACTGGCCCAATGATTTGATCCAGAATGGCATGGAGGAGGCAGGATACCAGGGTAGATGGGCCCATCAGGGCAGTTCCTATGTGCCATCATTACATTCCAGGAGGGCTTGGCATCTCTGGACTCCAACATGGATCTCTGTTGGGCGGAGAAGGGGACCCAGCCCTCTCTGCTCAGCCCCACACCACACTACCTGCTGAATCCACAAAGGCAGGGCTTAAATTCAGCTGTCTGGAGGGGAGCTCCAGTAAATATTTTCCCTTGACTCCAGCCTGATGCTGTTGGCTCTCAATCTGGGATCCCGGCTCTCTGGGGGGCCTCAAGCTGGTTTCAGGGGGTCCCTGGGGCCCCACGGCTGAAGCCCAGAGCCACAAGCCCAGGCACCTCCTGTGGAACTGAAAGCCCAAGCCCTGAAGCATTGAGCCCCGAATGGGATGGGGGAATGAGCCTGGAGGACTCCAGGAGAATGTAAGCACTGCAACAAGGGAGCTACTGACCTGTGTGTCCCTCTGCATTGTCCAAAGGGAGAATTTCCAGCTGCTCAGAGTCAGGAATCACAGTGGGAGGGGACTCTGGAGCAAATGAGACAGAGAGGAAGTGTGAATGCTACAGAGCGAGTCGTGGCTCAGAGCTGGAAAGGGCAGAGACCACTCACGGGGAGCCTTATCCCCCCAACACTTGCCATGGTGCTACCAGACACAGAGCTCCCTGCCTGAAGGCACATACATTACATCTCAGTTCACTAGATAAAAAAATCTAGTGAAAAAAAATCTTCACCTTGCCTCTTTCTACAGGAGCCAGCGAAGGGCACAAATGAGGAGTGGGGCACTCTGCCGTTTGCCACCAGTGCATGGCAGGAAGAAATAGGGGTGATAGTTCCCCACAAAAATCTAGGGGGCTGGGGAAGAGCCCTGAGCCAAAGCTGCCCCAGATGTCTCCAAGCCTGGGATTTGGAAAGGGAATGATCTGTCCCAGGCTGGGGGGAAGGAATCCTCCTTTCAGAGCCTTTCACGCACCTCTTGATTTGCACCCCACTCACCGGCTGCTCCGGCTGTGGCACCAGCAGGAAAGGGCTTGCTCTGCACAGCAGTGGCTGCAGATCCAGGGGGCACTGGAGAAAAAAGGGGGAAATCAGTCTCGGACCTGTGGTCAGCTCACAGCACGGCTCACCTCCTCCCCACGCATACACACAGAGGACAAACGTAGTTCTTCGAGGCCAGAACAGGAGTGTGAGTGAGATATCGGCGTGGGGGAGAGTCAGGGGCAAAGGGAGAAGGATCCATAATGGCAGAGAAACAGGGGTCCAGAGGGCTAAAGCAGATGCTTCTGACCCTCAGTTAGATTTGCTCCTTGACCTTGTTCTAACTATCATATTTTCTTTCAAGTGAACGCTGCCCAGACCTACTACAAATGGGGCCGGGGGAGAGGGGGGCGGTGTCTGGTCCAGGGAACGGGATGGAAGGAGGACAGATACGGCAGTGGAAAGGAGTCCACTGGGAAGGAATAGGGTTCATTCTGGTGCAGTCTGCAAGGCCTGTGTTGGACACCTGTCATGGAGCACATGGAATGATTCATGATTAATAAAAAAAAACCTAAGGAAATTTCCCATTTAAAAACAAACAACTTTGTTAACCTGCAGTTTGGGTGGAGAGATTCTCTCACTTACTTGACCGAAAACACCCCACAGAGCACTCTCGGCCCCATGAAGAGGGCTCTCCAGGAGTCCCTCCTTGCGGGGCTGAGAACGGGAGCCCAGCCACTTGGGGCTGAAAACAGAATTCTACCGCGAGATCATGAGCGAGGCTTAATTTTACCTAGAAATTACATCTCTCGCAATACATTCATGACTGTTGGCATGTTTGCACGGGGGAGGCCCAGCCACAGACCAAGCCCCCATTGCGCCAGGCACTGTACAAAACCCAGAACAAAAAGAGCCTCCCTGCCTCCAACGAGTGAACAACCAGTGTGAGCTGGTGAGCGCTCAACTGGTTTTGGGGGGAGGGGGGGGTGCTGCAGGTCCCAGGGGCTGAGTTAGTTTTGCTTGGCGAAATGATGTTAAAGGAATAACAATTTGTGTGTGTTTTGTGGGGTGGGGGTGGGGGGGGCTGCAGGGGTTTTTGCCAATGGATCAACAACCCTCTCTTGCTTTTTACACATGAGGTGGGGGTGGGGAGCAGATGCTTCCCAGGTGTAAATGTTCCCACCAGCTCAGGATGTGGCCGGAACGGAGCAGGGGAGCGGCAGGGAAGGAGGGGAGCGGGGCTGGTAAGAGAAGAGAATGAAAGTGAAAGCGGGGGTGGAATCCCAGCCTGGAAAAGACGGGAAAGAAAGGCAGATTGGGGGTTGTTTCCCGCTCCCAGAGACCCCCGCGAGGGGGGGATTTAGTTGTGCCCCAGAAATAAGGGGGCCGGGGGCGGGGAGGAGCAGTGGGGATTCCCCCATCTCTCTGTACCGTCTGTGCCGAGTGCCCCTGCCAGGTCTCTGATGCGGTCCGGGTCTATCAGCGCCTTCTCGGCCGCCTCCAGCCCGCCGTGCTCGGCGCTGTCCCTCCGGTCGTTAACCTCCGCGGCCGGCTCCGCCCCTCCCTGCGGCTTGTTCTCGGCCATGAGCTTCTCCCCCTCCCTCACCAGGCACTTCTCCACCCTCTTGCTGAAGCGCTGCAGCTCCCGCTGGCCCTTCTTCTCCAGGGGCCGCAGCAGCCGCTTCAGCGGCTCCCCCATGCTGGCGCTGGCGCTGGCGCCGGTGCCGGCCCTGCCCGCCGCCTCCCGGCCCTTCTGGGAAGCGGTTTCCACACCGGCCTCCCGGCCCAGGTCCCTTCGCCCCACCCCGCGGGCATTTCCCGCTCGTCACTCCCAGACAGGGATCGAGGGCGGGGCTGTCCGCGGGGGCCGGGCTGGGCTGGGCTGGTGGCTTTCCGAGGGGAAATGGGACACCCCGTGTGGGGCTAGCCCGAGCCCCCCCCCATACTTGACTGGCCTGAGCCGCTCGCCCCAGCCGCCCCCCCCCCGCTCTCCCGAGCACACCCCACTCTCCGCATGGGGCTGGCGTCGCTGCTTGCCTGAGCCCTGCCTGCCCCCCCCCCGTGTCCAGCTACCCCCCTCCCGCGTGGGGCTGGCATCACCACTCCCCCCCCATGCCTCTGCACCCCACTTTGTTGACAAAAGTGGGCATTTGTCCCATTTGCTCTTGCCAACTGATCGACTGTGGCCAAAAAACAGTCGGGACGGCCAGGACAGGGCTTAAATAAGGGACTATCCCAGCCAAAACGGGACGTATGGTCACCTGTGACGGTGTGAACTCACTCCGCACTGGACAGGGAAGGGTTAACTCCTCAATGTGGGTGGAGGAAGCCCCGCCCCCACATTCCTACTGGGCATGGTTCAGGTGTAGCTAGGCGCCAACTTCCCCTCTGCCCCAGGGGGCTCGACCCCCCCCCCCGGCTCCGCCCCGCCACACCCCAATTCCACCCCCTTCCCCCAAGTCCCCACCTCTGCCCCGCCGCTTTACCACCTCCTCCCCAGAGCGCACTGCGTCCCCACTCTTCACCCTCCCTCCCAGAAAGTCCTAAGCGCCGCCAAACAGCTGTTAGGCGGTGGGTGGGAATCGCTGGGAGGGGGAGGAGCGGGGACGCAGATCACTCGGGGGAGGAGGAGGCGAGGAGGGGGTGGGGGCGCAGGGAGCTTGGCTGCCGGTGGGTGCAGAGCACCCACTAATTTTTCCCCATGGGTGCTACAGCCCCGCAGCACCCACAGAGTCGGCGCCTATGAGCACCAGTGTAAGAGGGCGCAGCTCACCACCAGAGAGGAAGGATGCGCCTTGCCGGCTCCGGCACAGGAACCACGGGAGCCGTAGCTTAGGTCGATTTATTGCAGTGTCTACACCACGCTGGGTCAACGGGAGAAACTCTCCCATCAACTTACCTTACGGTTCTCTTTCCGGTGGAGTACTGAAGTTGACAGGAGGGCGGTCTGCAGTCGATTTTGTGGGTAGACCCACTAAATCGACCCCCGGTGGCTCGATCGCTGCAGCGTCGATCCACAGTAAGCGTAGACATACCCTGACAGGGCTCAGGGCTGGGACCCGATGAAGCAGGGAGGGCCCAGGTCCCCCTACCTGGCCGCCACCACCCCCTGGGTGGTGGCCCACACACCCCAACTGGCCACTAGTGTCACAACCCAATGGCCCCCTCCCTCAGGGAGTCCCCTGGGAAGGCAGATCAGCAATGTATATTGCTAACGCTGTTGCAAGCATCGCAAAGCATTTTGGGGAGGGTCAAAGGTGTGCGAGTGGGGAGTGGAAGTTTCCTTTGTAGATCACGAGAGGCCGAGGGGGGGAGAGGAAAAAGAGAGCAGAGAACGAGTTAACTCAAGCCTGGAGCGCTAGCTCAGTGCAAAGATAAAGATGCTGGCCCCCGCCCAAGGATACTGTTCACAGCCAAGACTTGGCTGACGGCCTAGAAAGACAGGGGCTTGCAGGTGCTCGAGCAGCCGTGAGAACGAAGATTCCAACTGCACAGATCTGCAAGACAGCAAGGCCAGCACAGAAGGAAACAAAGTCTAAGACGGCAGAGGATGGAAAACGCCGGCAAGACGGAGCTAAGCCTTGCATCCCTGAAGCCAAGGTGTTTTGGGAAGCTGAAGAGCCCACGAACAGCCGGCTTGGACTGGCACAGAGGGCACCAGGAGCAGAGAACACCGCCCCCCACCCCCCGAGGAGCCAGGACTTAAAACCCTCTTGAGAGCTGGAGTAACTGGGAGAGCACAGCAGATCCTTGGATGGCCTGTGCCCAGGACAGCACTCCCATCCACCTCCCCCACCTTCTTCTTCTTCTGACGTTACACCCAGACTTGGCCAGTCTGGGTCGTGTGTGTGTGTGAGGATGAAAGTGGGTTAGAGCTTGGGGCATTAATGCTTGCTTTCTTCCCCTGTGTGACGTGGGAGCGTTCCCAGCACTCTCTGCTGTAATTTCATTATTTGGTACCATTACTATTGAAATAAAGATGGATCAGAATAAACCTGTTTCATTTAGTTTTGCGAAGGTGATTGTTAAACTGCATTTGTGCCCCAGGAAAGTTGAAGAATGGTGACAATAAAAAACTACGGGGACCCCATTTTGTATAGGAATTACTACAAGGCCCAGGCTGGTTATGCCTTACTGGGATTTCAATGATTACCTGTTATGTACAGGGCCGGTTTAGGAGGGATATTTCACAGTCTTTTTAGAAAAGCCATGCCGCTTTTGAGAAGGGGATTTGAAATTATTAAACCCCACATGAAAACAGCCTCAAAAAATATAACCAGAGACATAGTGAACCACGTGTTAAGCGCCGTTATAAACAAAATAGGAGCGCACGAGCCACAGGAAGGTTCCAGTTTAGTGGTGATGAGGAGAAAAAGACCAGCATTGCGCCAGCCATTGAAAGGGCCTCCTAGGCCCTTTAAAAAAAAAGCTGTCTAAAGACGTGTTAGCCATAAACCTAAAAGCTGCCCTAAGAAGAGGAAGCGGCGCGTCGCCCATGGTAAAAGGGATATATTTTAAAATGGCTTTTATTCATTGTGGCTCTGATGAATGCACCAAATAGGAACTGGATTTATTTCTAATAGCCCCCACACAAACCAGTATCAAGAATAGCTTTTATGTAGAGGTGCCACCTTTGGCTGCTTTAACGGTCAATGCCCCTCTAGAATTTTTTATTTCGGGGCCCGGGGATCATTACTTAGACCTTAACAACATGCTGCTGTACGTGTGCTGCAAGGTGGTAAAAGAAGACGGGTCAGACATTGATGACGACGCCAGGATTGCCCTAACAAACTACCCCATTGCCACCCTTTTTAACCAGCTGGATGTTACTCTAGGTGACCATCTCATCAGTCAGAGCAACAATGGTTACTCTTACAGAGCCTTGATAGAGCTGATTTTAAACTACAGCCATGACACCCTCACTACGCAGTTTTCGACAGGAGGGTTTCATAAAGACACGGCGGGGACCCACGAAAGCACCCCTTTGGTCGGCACGACTATTGAGGGGTTTGTGCACAGGGCCAGACTAACGGAAGGCAGCAGGAAGCTGGATCTGTTGGGGCCTCTATACAGCAATTTGTTTTGTCAAGAAAAACGATTGCTGAACAGCGTGGACTTGAAAATTAAACTGATGCGTAGCCAAGATGTCTTTTGCCTCCTGAGCAGGGATGCTGACCAGAATTATAAAGTTCACATTATTTCAGTGTCCCTGTTTGTAAAAGGGGTAAAAGTGACCCCGGGGGTCCATTTGGGGCATGCTGAAGCTCTAATGACCGCCAATGCTAAGTACCTGGTAGACAGGGTGGGCATAAAGGTTTTTAGCATTCCAGCCAGCAGTCATGTCAGTAACTAGGAAAACCTCTTTTTGGGACAGTTACCCAAACAGCTTGTAATCGGTTTTATAGATAACGATGCCTTCAGTGGCAGCTACGTAAAAAACCCTTTTAACTTTAAACACTATAACATTAATTTTGTGGCCTTGTATGTGGATGGCAAACAGGTGCCGGCGAAACCCCTACAACCCGATTTTGAGACTGGAAACTGTGTGAGGGAGTACATGCAGCTGGTGCAGGCGACTGGGAAATATGTAAAAGACCGCTTGCTCTTGATTGACCATGGTGAATTTGCCCAGGGCTATATGCAGTACGCTTTCGATCTGACCCTGGACCAGGAGTGCGCCGATCATTATTCTCTGATTACAACTGGAAACCTAAGAGCGGAGATTCGGTTTGCAACAGCAGAATGGCAGAAGGGCTATCGTTCGCGGTTTTAAAAAATTAAACCGGTACATGGCCATGCAAATCGAGGCTAATGTAAGGTACTGAAAGGGGTCTATATACTCAGTGACCACCTCCACATCATCCTGTCCTGGGCTTTTAACAATCTGCTTCTCTGTCATTTTTATGACTTCATTTCTGAACCGGTCGCAAGCCTCGCGCAAAATTTCAACATCTTTTTGACAATAATAGTGCAGTTCTTTCTGGAGATCGAATTTGTTCTGGCGATTGTGTTGGTACCAGTTCAGAAATTCCTTTTTTTCTTCAGGCATCGTGAATTCAACTCCAAAGTATCAGGTTTCAGAGTAACAGCCGTGTTAGTCTGTATTCGCAAAAAGAAAAGGAGTACTTGTGGCACCTTAGAGACTAACCAATTTATTTGAGCATAAGCTTTCGTGAGCTACAGCTCACTTCATCGGATGCATACTGTGGAAAGTGTAGAAGATCTTTTTATATACACACAAAGCATGAAAAAATACCTCCTCCCACCCCACTCTCCTGCTGGTAATAGCTTATCTAAAGTGATCACTCTCCTTACAATATGTATGATAATCAAGTTGGGCCATTTCCAGCACAAATCCAGGTTTTCTCACCCCCCCCCCCCCACACACACACACAAACCCACTCTCCTGCTGGTAATAGCTTATCTAAAGTGACCACTCTCCTTACAATGTGTATGATAATCAAGGTGGGCCATTTCCAGCACAAATCCAGGGTTTAACAAGAACGTCTGAGGAGGTGGGGGGAGGGGGTAGGAAAAAACAAGGGGAAATAGGTTACCTTGCATAATGACTTAGCCACTCCCAGTCTCTATTCAAGCCTAAGTTAATTGTATCCAATTTGCAAATGAATTCCAATTCAACAGTTTCTCGCTGGAGTCTGGATTTGAAGTTTTTTTGTTGTAATATAGCAACTTTCATGTCTGTAATCGCGTGACCAGAGAGACTGAAGTGTTCTCCGACTGGTTTATTCTTTTAAAGGGACACAAATCAGATGTCAAGAATTATAACATTCATAAACCAGTCGGAGAACACTTCAATCTCTCTGGTCACGCGATTACAGACATGAAAGATGCTATATTACAACAAAAAAACTTCAAATCCAGACTCCAGCGAGAAACTGTTGAATTGGAATTCATTTGCAAATTGGATACAATTAACTTAGGCTTGAATAGAGACTGGGAATGGCTAAGTCATTATGCAAGGTAACCTATTTCCCCTTGTTTTTTCCTATCCCCCTCCCCAGACGTTCTTGTTAAACCCTGGATTTGTGCTGGAAACGGCCCACCTTGATTATCATACACATTGTAAGGAGAGTGGTCACTTTAGATAAGCTATTACCAGCAGGAGAGTGGGTTTGTGTGTGTGTGGGGGGGTGAGGGTGAGAAAACCTGGATTTGTGCTGGAAATGGCCCAACTTGATCATCATACACATTGTAAGGAGAGTGATCACTTTAGATAAGCTATTACCAGCAGGAGAGTGGGGTGGGAAGAGGTATTTTTTCATGCTTTGTGTGTATATAAAAAGATCTTCTATACTTTCCACAGTATGCATCCGATGAAGTGAGCTGTAGCTCACGAAAGCTTATGCTCAAATAAATTGGTTAGTCTCTAAGGTGCCACAAGTACTCCTTTTCTTTTTGCGAACTCCAAAGTACTTTATCCCGGGCATAGGCCCCACATAGTTCTGATTTTCAACTGTGTTAAAAAATTGTGGAAAGTACCCCTTGACTTCCTCAAACCCCATAGCTTTGGGTAACTTGCTAAGTTTCATGGAAAGAAAATTTAAAGAATCTATAAATCTGATGACTAAGTCCACCACCGTTACGCACATTAGTTTCCCCCCTTGTGTTACGGGGCTGACGGCCATTTTTTTCTTTAATCAACTGTCTAAGGATAAAATAACAATCGTAACCTTTAGCGTTATGAATGATAAATGTGTATCCCTTAAAGTGTTTGTCTACAAAGGTTCGAATAAACTCGTTAGCGCATTCTTCACCCTTAAATTCCCAGCTGGTTTCTTTATGTAGGTGCAAGGCATAAACAGACTTTGGCACGTGTACCCCCATTTCTTGCATGCATTCAAAATCATAAAACACATAATCCTTCCCCTCTTCTGGAGACCAAATATTACGCATAGAACATTCGTGACCCTCTATGTTGTCGGTCTTCTGATAGCACTGGGGACATTTTTTGCTTTTACACTTGTGATTTTTAACCTCGTAGAAGCCACACTTATTGCAAAGACTTCTGTTTTTACAATCAACTTTACCATCTTTTGCCAGAGCGCTGTGCCTTTCTAAACAGGCCTCGGACCTGAAAAATAGCTTACAGCTGGGGCATCTCTTTTTTTCAGTGGCCACTTAGCGCTATTACACACATGACAGTGATTTTTACAGGCGTGCTGATGTTTGTGGCTGCACGTGGCGTCACAGCAGCTGCACAAATACAGCGCGCCTATAAAGGCTTTAATATTTAGGATGCCATAATAATGTTTGTCATGTAACAGAACAAAAACAGTTTTGGGGCGTTGTACACGAGCTGTTGTAAAAAAACCACCAATTTCCATTTTCATGATACATAACGGTAATAGCCGCGCCTAAGCGCTCTTCAAAAGAGCTCACGTCCATAAAGCTAATCGGTTTTTGGTCCGAAAACCCCAACTCCTGATGGAAATGTCCAGCCCCTTCTAATAGTTGGGCATCTGTAAGTTTTTCATCTGATAAAAGACCCAGCAAAACACAGATTGTTACCTTGGTTATTTAAATCAATTAAATGTTTTCTTTTTTTCCCGATGATTTTACTGTATGTGATAGTTTTCAAGGGTCTTACAACCCCACCTCCACCAGCCCTGTTTCTAATAATTGTAACAACCAGCCTTAGAGTTCCGGACCCCACAATCTCAGCATTACTTTGCAACACCGTAATGATGTTATTTAAAAAATCTACGGTGTTTAATCTTCCCAAGGCTTCCATAAAGAAAAGAGAGGGTGATTTAGCCCCGGGGCATCTAAGCTTAGCTTTACAAAATCTTCAGGGCCCACCTGATTATTAATATCATCTAGCAAATTTTGAATAGCGGTGTCAATGGCCGCCATGGCCTCTGTAAACCCCATTACTCTGTCCAAATTAGTGAAACGAAATTCTTGAAAATATTCATAAGCGTTAAACTCTCTTCAGGGTCTTATCCAGTGTCTTACATGTTCCAAATACACTGGAGGTGATATATTAGGAGCGGGAGAATCTGGACCTTCAGAAGAGGGGGTCGGGGAGTCTATGTCTATTTCCCTTTCTTGGTTGGGGGATTGTTTTCTTAAAATAACTCTGGCTTTTTTAAGTTTTTTGGCCAAAAGCCTCCTCAATTTTTTAGATCTCTTCCATTTTTTCCTCCAACCCCTCTTTATGTTTTTAGGTTTCAGGTTTAGTCACACCCTCCCTTCCCCCTTTAACATGCTTTCCAACTTTTCAAGCAGTGCATGCGTCTCTGTTATCTTTTGGTCCAAAAACACGCTTTCTTCTGGAGCATTTTGCTTTTGAAACACCTCAAGAATTAGCTTCAAAAACTTTTTATCTATTAAATGCTTAGGAGACATACAAACACTAAGCAGCTCATTACAAACAACAACTGATACTGCAAGGCCTACGGGGTGGTTCTTATTTGTAGCAGAGGTTCTGCTTTGCCCAGAAGCCGGGGGGGCTGGCCTCTTGACTCTGCTCAAACCCACCCCTCGACACAGCGGCTGCTACAGGATTGTTTGCCTTTACCCTTTTTAAAGCTGGTTCCTTCGGGGCTGTAAAGGCTTGGGGTTGTTGAGAACTAGGGGTTTTAATCCCTTTGGATCGCTTAACTAGTGTCCCTGGAAGCTGCAGAGGTCGATCTTTTGGCCCTGGTGGTGCAGGGCGGTTCAAAATCGGGGGCGGTCTAACCCCCTTGCTCCCAACTGCTGCTGTTTCAGTGGTAGATTTTTGGCCCTCTTTAAAGACAGTTGGTTCTGTGTAACAATGGAATTGGATCTGCTGGGCTGCTCCAAATCGAAGTGTCTAATACTCTTGCTTCCAGCTGTCACTGATTCAGAGGGAAATTTCTTGGTCCCCTTCAACGTTTCTTCTTCAGGGATAACGCTTGATAAGTCTATCAATACACATAAACAAAATGTTTTTAGCACATAAACCTGTATGTTCTTTTTACTAACAGCCACAAACATATCCCCTACATATATACATTTCACATAACCCAACCCGTCACGCTAAATATGTCAAATATGAAAGCGCTATTCCCTCTTATGCCACATGGCGGTAGTATAGCTCCAAAATTCTCAACAACGGCCCGCAAAACATTTTTACAGGGTTCAGAGCAGCAGCCGTGTTAGTCCGCAAAAAGAACAGGAGGACTTGTGGCACCTTAGACCTTATGCTCAAATACATTTGTTAGTCTCTAAGGTGTCACAAGTCCTCCTTTTCTTTTTACAGTAAAACCTTTGGGGCAAAGGCAGGGCCGGCTCTAGGCACCAGCGGGCCTGTGTTCGGCGGGCAGGATTCCCCGTTCGGCGGCAAGTTGGGTTTTTTTTGCCGCTTGGGGTGGCAAAAATGCTGGAGCTGGGCCTGGGCAAAGGTGGTTTCTTTTTTTTACTAACAACAGCAAACCCCTAGAAAAAATGTACACTATTTTTAATAGCTGTTATTTCAAACACATATTTAAAAACAAATCATACCGTCTTTTGTAATCTCAGGAAAATCTGTCTGTTGGTTTTGACTTCCATCTTGTTCTAAATTAAAAAAAAACTTAAACTCCTTAAAACCATTTCTTTTAAAAATAAACCATAAATGTGTTAGCAGCTTACCAAAATTTAAAACTTCTCGTGCAGAATCTGGTATGTCAAGAAAAAAGGCCTTGTCCTTTTATATATATATATATATATATATATATAAACTTTTAAATAAGCACAACACAGGTATAAAGCAAGGGTAACACACACCATAGTCATTTTTCTTACCATGTTGTTGCTTCCCATGATGCCAAAAGCTTGTATCAGCAGTGTTTCTTTAACAGCCTTGTCCAGTTTTCTGTCCCTATTTATAGGTTTAAACCTTTTGAAAAAGGGGCTTGGGGCCCCCTAACATTTAAAACCAGGGTGTGTAAGGGTCATTTGTTCTAGGAAAAAAGATGGGGAGGGGGGAGTACGGGGGAAGAAAGGGGCTACATACTTTAGCTTCTTTAAACCTTAATGGTTAAAAAGTTCTTATTTTCTATCGTAAGTGTCTTTAAACAGTTAATAAAAAGACACTGTAAATGGTAATATGCCCATTAACATATCTGTAACCAAAAGTCTTTAAAAGCTACAGCCTTTATTCTTTAATTCAATTTATTCAATTGTTTATGGTATGTGTTGGTCAGCATTTGTTACAGGGTCCTGTTTGTTTAGATAAGAGCAGAGCAAGCGGCCTCTAAAGAAAAAAAAAAGCCAGGAATCCTGGGCTTTAGCTTTAATGGTTAAAAAGTTTTTATTTTATATAGTAAGCTTATTTACAGTTAAAGTTACTGTTCTTTTTAGTACAAGTCTTTGGTATCATTTTCTTTTAAAAGCAGGCCTTGGGCTTTCTTATTTCTGATCACAATGGCTTCTTTTTTCCCATTGTTCTTACTGACCATGTTAGTCTAAAACTTTTTTGTGTTTTTAATTCCTGAACTGTTTCTGCAGGCTTACCTTTTATTAAAACACTTATGCCCATGGGACTAAATAAAGGAGTGTATCTTTTCGAGGGTTTATTCCTTTACAAGTCTTTCATCTCTCTTTGTTAAAAAGTAAAAAAAACCAAGCTTCTTCTCTCTGATCCAGGGGTTAACAAAATAAGGGAAATATAAACTGTCTGTTACTAAAAACCTGGGGTTTTAAACCTGGGGTAATTCTGCCTGCTCTCTTTTATTGAAACACCCCTGTAAATAAAGGGCTGTGTCTTTTCAAGTCAATATAAAGCAGAGCTTTATTCCATTACAAAACTTAATGTAACCAACTTGTGTCTGTTAAAAAACAGGTAAAACAGCAGCCTTCTTCTTTCTGATCACAGCTATCAGCTGCAAAAGCCTGTTGGTTTATATTAGGCTTACTAAAAAAAAAAAGAACCTAGGAAAAAACTTTTTCAAATTGTTTGTTACTAAAAGCGTATGGTTCTAACTTTTGTGAAAACCCCCTTCTAAAAAACTACATGGCGGGAAAAATGCTGGGGGGGGTCCTGTTTCTTTAGATAAGAATAAGGCTGTTAAAAGGGGGGGGAATCTTGGGCCTATAAAATTGGTTCAGGAAAATAGAACAACCTCTGATTGGCCCAATCCAAAGGTGAGGATAACAAGGCTGAAAGTTTCTAAAATGTGCAGCTGCCTCATTTTACAGAAAGACTTGCAAGGTAAATCTCTCTCTCTCTTCGATTCAGTCATGTGCTCTCTATCTTCCCTCTGTTCTTGCTTTTAATCTCCCCTGATACTGAATGCTTTTTTATTCACTTTTTTATGATGTGCTTAGTAAATTTCCTTTTTAAGCCTAGCTTTTAATGTTTTTAGCCAGTTTTTGGCCATGTGCTTACTAAACAGGTTTTTAATATTGTTTAATGCTTTGTTAGTCACTTTTTTTATCATATGCTTACTAAATAGGCTTTGCCTTACTAAATTTCCTTTTTAAACCTAGTTTTATTGTTTGTTAGCCAGTTTTTGGCCATGTGCTTAGTAAATTTCCTTTTTAAACCCAGCTTTTAATGTTTTTTTAGCCAGTTTTTGGCCATGTGCTTACTAAACAGGTTTTGCCTTAGTTTTTAATATTGTTTAATGCTTTTTTTATTCCCTTTTTTATCATGTGCTTCCTAAATTTCCTTTTTAATCCTGTTTTTGTAGCTTTTAATGTCAGGTAAGGATCCTCTCTAAATCTTGGGACTACAGGATTGGTTCCACAAGTGCATTCTGTGACCTAGCTGTAGAACAACTGCTGATCGGCCCGCCAAAAGGAGGGGCTAGCTCCCTAGGAGCGCCGCCCAGAACAGCTATCCTTCCACTACCGGCAGTCGGTGGGGTAGGCTGTTTCGCTCTGCATGTGTTCAGTAACACAAACACTCTATTCTTTAATAACTTGCCCTTTACCAACGGTTCTCCTTATTCAATCACCTTTTTTCAATAAACCTCACCCAAACGTCTCTCACTCTAATCTTTCAACCTTTTGCTCTCAATGTATCACATTTTCTATTCTTTTCTAGCATACTATAATCTCTCTTTTCTTTAATAACCTGCCCTTTAACAACAGCTCTCCTTACACAATCCCCTTTTTTCAATAAACCTCACCCAAGCTTTAAACTTCTCTCAATGTATCCAAGCACAACACTTCCCCCATTCAAACACACACAATTTTTTTTCAAAATGGCCGACGGCGCCAAACTTCGGCGCCAACAGAAACAGTGTGGGAGGGCGGGACATAAGCCCCAAAGGGCGCATGGAAACCTGTCCAAAAACGCATAGTGAGGAGTGCTATCGACGTTATATTACTGTCCCTTCTGGACTTAAAATTTATGAAAGTAGAAACTCAGTGCTTAATTTGTGCCGAGGCTTGCCAGAGATGAGCACCGGCACCTCCAGGCTTGGCAGTTCATAGACACGGCACCTCTGGCCTCTCCTCGTCAGTTATGAAAGTAAAAAAAAATTGCTCGAGCCCCGGCACCTCTTTCATTACAAACTAAACACTGTAGAAACCCCAGATTCACAGGGTCAAATGTACTGTATCGCCAGATTCATGGTGCCACCAATTCCAAAGTCACAGCCACCCAACGCTGCACAATGCCACCACTCCCAAATTCAATAGCTCCAAATTCTCACGGCCACCAAATTCTTGTATTGCCAGCCCCAAATTCAACAAACAAAAAGCATGTGTCAGGCCCCCAAGAGATCCGTGATACTGGCTTAACAAATCATGAGATTTAAAAAATATAATAAATTTGGCAATCTCTTTACTTCCCATCCATGGTTTGAGCCTTTGCGGAGGGCTACATTTTCTGACTCTTCTTCCCAAGCATGAGGGCTAGGGATTGTTGCCGGCACCCAGTGCCGAGAGGCTGAACAACAGCTTGAGTTGGTTCGTTACCCGGTGTGCTGCACCCAATAATCACAACGGGGTGGAGAAGCAGAAAAGTTTATTTGAAGCTTCAAAAAGGTACAGGGAGATTTGAATCTCAAATCCTGTACAACAGAGCAGGAAGTTACACAGGCTTTTATACATCCTTTTTCCCAGCATACTTATCCAATAGCAAGCTGCTCCAAGTAAGTATCCATATAGCCAGCCAATCCAGTTCCCAGCTAGTTCCCTGATTCTCTGTATCATTTGTTAAACTATACATAAAGCTGCTTTATTCAGCATTGTTCTTCCATATCTCCCCTGTTTGGCCTTGCTTAGTTTCAGGCAGTCTGACTCTGCAACATACTGTTGCAGATTCTCAGCATAACTGCTGTGTGTGCCTCCAGGCGGGGGGGCCAAGGACACTTGGGCCTAGCACGCAGAGCTGCTGCGAGTGCCTCCAGGCAGGAGGGGGGGGGCAAGGACACCGGGGCCTAGTGCGAGGGGGCTTCATCGACACTCGTGGTCTTCCATCCCCTCGAGTTACCTAGTGGCCATGCCCCAGTGTTCCCAACAGGATGGACCTTCTTTTTTAAATGACAGCGGAAGTTCTCGCATAATCCCCTGAGTCTGGGAGCTGGGGCTTTAGGAAAAAAACACCAACCTTCATGAAACTCACGAACAAATCATGAGAGTTTGTGACACTGCCAGTCTAAGACCAGCGGGATGCTCAGAAAGCTGGAGACTATGCACAAGTGACTTAATGCTTCAGTTTCCATATTTGAATATACACAGCTTTATTTGCAGGGAGGAGAGGTCACCAGAGCTTAAGCCTGATGAGGCTGCAGCATGGAGCAAACACTGGGGGAGCCAGGAGAACTTCCTAGGTGATCATAATGGTGCCTTCTGGCCTTAGACAGCTCTGGATCTTGGTGCTGCTCCCAGCTGGCTCTGACCTCCCCTGAAGCTGGTGTCTGGGGATGTTTCATGGGTTCTTGAGGCTCTGCCCCATTCTCCTTGTCCTGGGCTGGGTGGAAGGGAGCTGTGGCCGAGTTGCTGGGCCCCAGTGCTGGCAGTTGCTTGCCAAAGACTAGGAGGGGGCAAATGGCTGCTTCCTGCCATCAGCTGGGGGGATGCTCTGGCTGGGCTGCTCCCAGCTCTGGCTGCCCCTGTAGGGGTGGGTCCGGCTGGCTGTGACTAGAAGCAGGGGTTGAGCTCTCAGGTCCAGTGTCTCTCTTGCCAAATCGGGGCATTTCAGCTCCTAGGAGCCGTTCAGGCAAGAGCTAAAACTGCCAGTGACTGACACAGGTTCCCGTGTCTCCCTCTAACCCGCCACCACCATCACACTGCCAAGGAGTAGGAGCCAGAGCCCTCAGGCCTGTGACAGGAAGGTACAATATAGGGCTGCACATTTGGGGTTTGATCCCTGCAGGGGTCCATGTGTCATAGCCCCCACTCTGCTCTTCCACTCCTGGGTGGGCAGGGGGGAAGTCTTCCCAGATCTAGTGTGGAGGGCAGGGACACGGCTCCTCCACACATCAGCCCCTAGGTGTTACTGCTGAACAGCTGTAAACAAGAGGGACACATCCTAGGTAGAATGATGCCTAGTTAAAGTTGCCTGATGCATTCACTTTAAGACCCTGTCTTCAGTTGCTTATGGCTTTTTCAGACTTGAGCCATTCGGACTGAAATGCTTCATGCCAGGCGCCTGCCTCAGGCTGAATGTTCTGGAAAGTTTCAGTGGAAATCATAGAAATGCAGGGCTGGAAGAGACAGGCTGTTTCACTGTTGATAAACTCACAGGAAGGAACCTTATATATTGGGGAAAACAGGTACTCCTGGAGCTGGTCTGTTTCTCTCACGAGGGTGGTGTTGGGCAGGTTTGATCTCTGTCCGAACTTTCCCCACAGCCAGTTCAGAAACAATTCTGCAATTTGCCTTTTAGCCAGGTTCACCTTGACATGGTCTCTGTGTAAATCTACACCTTCCCTCTCACAGAAATTGTCGGGCACCATGCAATCAGCACTGTAGTCTGCCATAGCCCCGACCTCGTCTTCACTTTTAAAGTGTTAAATGAATGAGGAAAATACCCTTTGTTCCAGGCCAAGCCCAGGGCCTGCATTAGCTGGCTGAGCTTCATAGGTAAGAAGTGGAAAGAGTCAATAAAACAAACGTCCAAGGCCTGCACCTTCACAATCAGGACTTTGCCTTCGTGCGCGACCAGATCTACATCCATCTTCTCCTTCAAGAGCTGCCTCAGGATAATGTATCTGTCATCCCCTTCGCCACAGGGAGCGAGGAAGGTGTAGTTCCAAAAGAGCTTAGCCAGAAAGGGCCTGGCAAGGGCTGCACACGTTCCACACCTGTAAACTACCAGCAGATCTTGCTTTGCAAAAATGTAACCAGGGATCTGGTCAGGGGTCCCCTGAGAACAACATACACAATGTACTTTTCTGATGCCTTGGTTGCACTGATGTTGAGTTGTTGACCATGAAACACAGATGTCTGTCTTGACTAGTGGTTCTCAACCTGTTTATCATTGTGGGCCGCAGGTTGAGAACCACAATGTTCCCCCACCCTAAAACCATTCACAGTCCCTTATGCCCAGCGCCCCTGCCCAGAGTGGGGCCAGGAGTGGAGCTGGGCAGCAGCGGGGACCTGGACCCATGGAGCCAGGCAGCAGCTGGGACCCCCCCAGCACCAGCCAGAAGCCTAGCACCTGGTGGGGCTGGCAGCCAGGACCCAAGAAGGGGGTCAGCAGCGGAGGCCCACCTAAAACCTGGGGCAAATCCCTAGTTCCCAGAGCCCCCCCAAAAAACTTACCCACAGACCCACTCTCCTGCCCCCTACCCCACTGCGGCACTCATCAGCCCCCTGCTGGCAGAAGCGCTGGTGCAGGAGGCAAGAAGCTATCTTCCCCTCAGCCGGCCCTGCCCCGTGCCAAACCAGAGCAGCAAATTTTGCATTTTTTTTAGCACACAGTTGGACTGCAGCTATGTGCTAATTGGGCCGCCTGAGGCCCGCGTGTTGAGAACTGCTAGTTTAGATCATCACAGTCTTCAGCATCACCAGGGATCCTAGTTTTCTGTGATAAAAAACTACAGAATTTCTCATAAAAAACCATAAAAATCCACATTTTTCAGCGATTAAAATGAAACGCTGAACTTTAGTTTCCCTATAGAATAGAATATCAGGGATGGAAGGGACCTCAGGAGGTCATCTAGTCCAACCCCCTGCTCAAAGCAGGACCAATCCCCAACTAAATCATCCCAGCCAGGGCTTTGTCAAGCCTGACCTTAAAAATATCTAAGGAAGGGTTTTTGGCATCTTTTCATAACTTTACTTACTCACGTCTGGAGGCTGAAGTGAAATCTGAGATGCATTGAAACATGAGCCCCTATATGTCCTTGAATAACCTCTCTATGCTGGAAGAAGTTTATTGGAGTATGTTTAGCGATGTAAATGTAAAGAGCATTCAAAAATCAAGCAGGATAGGGAGGTCATGCACATTGAATAAGTGACACTGGTACTTTCAGTAACATTTAGTGAATATATGTTTTTATTTTTCCACAAATTTAAAGATTCTCTGTCAAAATGCAAATTCTGCATTTTTCTGCGGCAAACGGATTTCTACGATCCTTGAACATCACACAGCTTACAGTCCCGGCCTTTGCAAGGATGGTCTTTTTCCATGTAGTACCGACAGCTGTCACACAGCATCTTGGACTGGCTTTGCTTTGGGTTGTGTAGTGGAGCAGCTGCCCCACTCCAGCAGAACAAGAGTTAAAAGCAGCCCTGAGAGGGCTGTGGCTGGGATAAAAGGAGTGAGAGCAGTTGAGGGAGCAGCTGACCACAGGTGTGGCCAGCTCAATCAGGGCCCAGCTGGCCCTGATAAAAGGGCTGTGGGGCCTCAAGCTGAAGGAGCTTCACTCTAGCTCTGGAGTGGGAAGGGCTAGCTTCCTGGGAGCAAGGTACCCAAAGTGGAGCAGTGCTGGGGAAGGGCAAAGGGAGCTCCAGCCTAGTAAACCCCAAGGCTGCAGGCCTTGTGGAAGACCTATGAAAGGTACTGGGGCTACAGAGGGGCAGCCTGGGGATAGGCAAAGGCAGCAGGTCCTATCCCCTTGCCAATGTTGAGTAGCCACTATAGGCTGCAGTCTGCCCCAGGGAAAGGGGGCTAGATGATGACTGGCAGTAGCCACTGAGGCAAGGTGGGCTTAGAGGGTTGGGGGTTCCCCTGGGAGGGGAGACCCAGAGTCTGAGGGCACTGCAGTGGGGCAGCACCCCAAGGTATGGGGCACTGGGGTCTGGGAGGGACATGGGGCCTGAGGTGGGTAAGACACTGGCCAGCAGAGGGTGCTCTGAGGCTGAAGAGCTAATTCCCAAGATGACCAGCAGGAGGTGCTTGGCAGGTGAGTCTACAGGTTGCGAAGGTCCTCTGTGTCTCTAAGCACAATGGGGACCTGCAGAACCCCCTGCCAGTACTGCATCTCTAGCACCCTCTGTACACTTGTAAGGATAAGGCCTTTTCCTGTAGCCATATTGCAAGGCCCAAAGCCTTTGTCTGCACCATATTAGAAGAGCAGCAGCCATTGACTAAGAAGCAGGAAGTCACATCCTTGCATTCCATCTAAATTACATTAAAAAAGTAATATCAGGCTGTTAAAAAGGCAATCGTGTTCTAATAGCACCCACCATCACCAGATAAACCGATCTTCAGATGGCTAAAGACAACTTAGTTTGGTAGCGTTCTGTCTGGCAAGAAATCACTTATCAATAGTTGTGGTTGTGAAATCCTCATTCTTTGTTTGATCTTTATGGTCCCCACTCTCTATTGTATGATCTGTCTGGTTCTTTGACTGTTTCTGTCTATTACATAATTAATTTTGCTAGGTGTAAATCAATGAAGGTGGAGGGGTATGACTGGTTAGAGAATCTTGTTCCACAATGTTAGGAGTGGTTAGTAAAATGATTGGTTAAGGTACAGCGAAGCAGGACTCAAGTTTCACTGTATAAACTGGGGTCCAAAAGGTAATTTGGAATCTGCTCCAGGACACAGCTCCAAGATCAGAGCTGCCAGACCTCCACACCCTGCCAATAATACCATGCAGAACCTGGAGTCCCCAAGTAACTGAATCCTGAGAGGCCAGCAGGAAAAATTTGTCTGCTTTATTGGGAGTGATGAGTATTGTATGCTTAGCGTGAGCATTCTGGTTTTGTTGATTGTTAATAAAGAGGATAAGGATATTGCTGTGTAAGGCTCTTTCACTGGTAAAAGATCCTGCAAACCCGCAGCATATAAAGTTATGCCTGAACCCTAGGAACTGGTAAGGGGGGTGCCCCTAGCATGTCTGAGTAACAGAGGTTTGGGCGGGTAACTCACTGTGTGCTCAGACAGAGTCTGCAGCTCTGGTGGCAAACCTGGCTATTGTTAGGGTTACAGGTCATGCAGCAAAGGTCACAGAAATATCTTACCCCACACATTCTTCACATCCAAGACCCCAAAGTAATGATCACTCTGCAAGAGGATAAATGCTGTTTTTAGGGTATACAGGACCCTGGGTATTAAACTGCCCCAACGCCCCCCCTTCTCATTGTACATCACCACACTACGGGTGACTGCTGCACCGCACCTCACTGAGGGTGAGCTTTTTCTGATGGGAAAAGCGTGATTTCTCATGGACCTTTCTCACCCTATCTACCAGCTCAGTGTGGGTGAGCTTCTTCTCTGATAGCGCTGCCGCCAGGGCTGCCGGGGGTCGCTGCATTTTCAGCAGAGGGAAATAGGGTCACCCTACATTAGAATCGCTGGCTGAAGATTGTAGGGGGGGGGTTTCGTGTGCAATGGTCCTGGGGGTGAACCTGGGGGTGTCTCCAGGCAAGGACATTCGGAACGGAACCGACCTTTGCATAACGAAGCCATGTGTACGGCTGTAATTCCACTGTGGATTGTTTTGGTCCAGGCCCTGTCGCCGGAGCTGGCGGCGCGGGCCCCCTCCAGCCTCCGCTCGCTTCCGCGCTAGCCCGGGGCGGGGATTGTACCTGACCCACGTGTCCCTGCGCCCAGACTCCCGGGCCCGCTACAGCCCCGCGCGGCCCCGTTTCCAGCCCCAGGGAGCCCCTTGGAGAAGGGGGCCGGGCGGCTCCTGCCCCCCGCCCAGCGGGGACAGGCTCCGGCCCGCACAGGTCAGCGCGGGGCGGGGCGGGTTACTGGCTGGGGCGCTAAATCCGCCCTGGAGCAGGCAGGGCCAAGGAGCCTTCCCGTGCCAGGCCAGACACCTGGGTCCCCAGCCCGGCCCGTGCGCAGGGCGGGTCCCCGCTGCAGCCCAGCGGTCGGTCGGTGAGCGGGGCGCAGGGGAGGGGGAGAAACAGCCGCGCAGGCAGGAAATCGCTGCCCGGGGAAAGCGGCCGCCGGGGGGGGGGTTCGGAGCCGAAGGGGGCTGGTGACCCCCCACCAGCCGGTGCCAACGAAGGGGGAGAGGGGTCTGCAACTGAGCTAACCTGGGGCTTCATTCCCGTGCCCGTAGTAGGGCAGTGACCGGGGGGGGGGTAACCCCAGCCCCCTCCCTGGGATGTTACTGAGAATGTCACACCTGGCCCAGAATAACGGGGTCCCGCTCTCCTCGGGGGATTCCTTGGGAACTGACTTGGCCCCTTTTCTCCTCTCTCCAGACACGCCCTGTCTGTCCCTTCCCTGCTACCAAGGACCTCGCCTTGCCCCAGACCCCAATAGCCCCAGACCATGGCGATGGCTGCAGCGGGGCCGGCGCAGGCAGGACGCGGGGCGGGGACTCCCCGGCCGGGCACTGGCTGGTCCCAAGGGGGGCCGGGATCCGGGTCCCTCCCGCGCTAGTGACCCCGGGGCTGGGGGCTACAGCAGCTCCCCGGGGGGTGGTGCTGACCCGGGCCAAGCACTGCCCCAGGGTCGGGAGCGGCTCAGCGCGGCCAGGCAAGGCCTAGGGTCCTGCTTTGCACTAGCGCAGCCTGGGGGGCCCAGGGCTGCAGCAGCTGGAGCCGGGGAGAGGCTTTGGGGCCCCAGGACCCTCCCACAGAAAGCCAGGACCGTCCCTGGGACTAAGGAGGGGAGGGCCCTGGCCAGGCAGACATGTGGAGATGGGTGCCGTCCCTTTACCCTTAGGGCCCTGGCCTGGCAAAGGAGCCCTGAGGTGCCCGAGCCAGGGGTGGGAGTGGGGCTGAGCACAGGCCTGTGGCAGAGGCGGGGACTCCTGTTTCTTGCCCTGGGATTCAGGCCCTTCCCAGGGCCCTGACTCAGAACCCCCTGGGCAGAGATGAAAGTAAGCTGGCACACCCCAGTACGGTGTACCGGGAAGAGCCGGTGCGCCGTACCAGGGTGGATCGGCTTCCCCAGGTGCAATTTAAAGGGCCTACAGCGGCTGGAGCCCCCAGCCCTTTAAATTGCTACCAGACCCCTGCTGCCGGAGCCCTGGGCCCTTTAAATTGACCCCGGAGCCTGCCGGAGCCCTGGGGTAGCGGCGGCAGGGCTGGGGCGGTGATTTAAAGGGCCCAGGGTGGTAGCCGCGGCCGAGCCACTTCCCCAGGGCTCCGGCAGGCTCTGGGGACAATTTAAAGGGCCCAGGGCTCCGGCCACCACTACTGCCCAGGGCCTTTTAAACCACTGCCAGAGCCCCAGCTGCCGCTGCTACCCCGGGGAGGGGGAAGGAGGCACTTGCCGGTACGGGGTGGGCCGGGGCTGACTCTGACCCCCCGAGCTCCGTCCCTTCCTCCTGGGGCCCCGCCCCTTCTGGGGGCCAGAGCCGGCCCCAGCCCAGCCCCATACTGGTAAGTTCCTAGATTTACTTTCACCCCTGCCCATGTGAAGCCAAAGGCAACTCCTGTCCCCTCAGCAGGGCCCCGAGTCCCTGGGGAGCTGAGCGGGGCAGGGAGTCTCCCTGGGTCACAGCTGCTGGGCTGGGGGTTCCCTGGGAGTCGCTCCCCTAGAAACCGCATCCCCTGCTGAGACTCCGGGGTGAGGGGCTGGAGCGGAAGGTGCTGAATGTGTAACGCTTGTGCCAGCAGCTCCAGGTGGCGTTTGAGGATGTGGCTCTGTATTTCACCCGGGAGGAGTGGGAGCTCTTGTCCCAGCCAGAGAAGCAGCTGTATCAGGACCAGATGCTGAGGAATTACCGGGCCCTTGTTTCCCTGGGTAAGGACCAATTTCCCCTCTTTTATTCGCAGCTGTGAAATGTCTGGGTTCCCTTGAAGCCTCGGCTGCCATGTGCCACTGAGTGGCCAACTGGTGGCAAATGTCAGTACTAGGGCTATCAAGCAATTAAAAAATTAATCGTGATTAATCGCACTGTTAATAATAGAATACCATATAAATACTTTTGGATGTTTTCTACATTTTCAAATATATTGATTTCAGTTACAACACAGAATACAAAATGTACAGTGTTTACTTTATATTTTTATTACAAATATTTGCAGTGTAAAAAAACAAAAGAAATAGTATTTTGCAATTCACCTCCTACAAGTATTGTAGTGCAATCTCTTTATCATAAAAGTTGAACTTACAAATGTAGAATTATGTACAAAAAAACTGCATTCAAGAATAAAACAGTGTAAAACTTTAGAGCCTACAAGTCCACTCAGTCCTACTTCTTGTTCAGCCAATCGCTCAGACAAACAAGTTTGTTTACATTTGCAGGAGATAATGCTGCCTGCTTCTTGTTTACAATATCACCTGAAAGTGAGAACAGGCATTTGCATGGCACTGTTGTAGCCGGGGTCGCAAGGTATTTACATTCCAGATGCGCTAAAGATTCATATGTCCTTTCATGCTTCAACCACCATTCCAGAGGACATGCGTCCATGCTGATGATGGGTTCTGCTTGACAATGATCCAGAGCAGTGCAGACCGACACATTTTCGTTTTCATCATCTGAGTCAGATATCTCAGCAGAAGGTTGACTTTCTTTTTTGGTGGTTCGGGTTCTGTAGCTTCCGGATAACATGTTGCTCTTTTAAGACTTCTGAAAGCATGCTCCACACCCTGTCCCTCTCAGATTTTGGGAGGCATTTCAGATTCTTAAACCTTGGGTCGAGTGCTGTAGCTACCTTTAGAAATCTCACATTGGTACCTTTTTTTGTGTTTTAACAAATCTGCAGTGAAAGTGTTCTTAAAACGAACAACATGCTGGGTCATCATCCGAGACTGCTATAAACATGAAATATATGGCAGAATGTATGTAAAACAATATAGAAGACATACAATTCTCTCCTCCCCCACAGGAGTTCAGTCACAAATTTAATTAATGCTTTTTTTTTTTTTTAATGAGCATCATCAGCATGTCATCTGGAATGGTGGCCGAACCATGAAGAGGCATACGAATGTTTAGCATATCTGGCACATAAATACCTTACAATGCTGGCTACAAAAGTGCCATATGAACGTCTGTTCTCACTTTCAGGTGACATTGTAAATAAGAAGCGGGCAGCATTATCTCCCGTAAATGTAAACAAACTTGTTTGTCTTAGCAGTTGGCTGAACAAGAAGTAGGACTGATTGGACTTTTACGCTCTAACATTATTTTGTTTTTGAGTGCAGTTATGTAACAAATATCTACACTTGAAAATTTTCACTTTCACAACAGAGATTGCACTACAGTACTTGTATGAGGTGAATTGAAACATCTGCATTGTAAAAATGACAGATAAAAGAAATAATATATTTGTAATAAAAATAATATAAAGTGAACACTGTACATTTTGTATTCTGTGCTGTAATTGAAGTCAATATATTTTAAAATGTAGAAAAACATCCAAAAATATTTAATAAATGTCAATTGGGTTTCTGTTGTTTTAACAGTGCAATTAAAACTGCAATTAATTGCAAATAATTTTTTGGAGTTAATTGTGTGAGTTAACTGCAATTTAATCAACAGCCGTAGTCAGCACCTTTCAGGTCCGCTTCCTGTTGGAGGAGAGCTCATGTCCATAGAGCCTGGGGTTAATTTTAGTGTAATTTGTTTACTTGCATATTATGTCCCTCAGTCCTGGCACAGCAGTGGTAGCAAACAGCCCGTGAGCAACAACCTCTTCCAGGAATCCCAGCCCAGCCACTGATGGCAGCAGCTCTGCTCAAGAAGGCCAATGGCCAATGGCATTTTGGGATGTATAAGTAGGGGCATAGCGAGCAGATCGAGGGACGTGATCGTTCCCCTCTATTCGACATTGGTGAGGCCTCATCTGGAGTACTGTGTGCAGTTTTGGGCCCCACACTTCAAGAAGGATGTGGATAAATTGGAGAGAGTCCAGCGAAGGGCAACAAAAATGATTAGGGGTCTGGAACACATGAGTTATGAGGAGAGGCTGAGGGAGCTGGGATTGTTTAGCCTGCAGAAGAGAAGAATGAGGGGGGATTTGATAGCTGCTTTCAACTACCTGAAAGGGGGTTCCAAAGAGGATGGCTCTAGACTGTTCTCAATGGTAGCAGATGACAGAACGAGGAGTAATGGTCTCAAGTTGCAGTGGGGGAGGTTTAGATTGGATATTAGGAAAAACTTTTTCACTAAGAGGGTGGTGAAACACTGGAATGCGTTACCTAGGGAGGTGGTAGAATCTCCTTCCTTAGAGGTTTTTAAGGTCAGGCTTGACAAAGCCCTGGCTGGGATGATTTAACTGGGAATTGGTCCTGCTTTGAGCAGGGGGTTGGACTAGATGACCTTCTGGGGTCCCTTCCAACCCTGATATTCTATGATTCTATGATTCAAGGCATGGAGAAAATGTTACCCACACTAGGGCACCTGCCCTTACCCAGTTCCTAGGGCTCAGGGTGTAACTTTACACTCTGCGCATTTGTGGGTGTTTTTTACTAGTGAAAGAACCTTATGCCTTATATCCTTAACCTCTGTTTATTAACAGTCACCAAAATGGAATGCTCACGCTAAGCATACAATGCTCACCACTCCCAATAAGGCAGACGAACTTTTCCTGCTGGCCACTCAGGATCAGGTTGGCCAGGGACTCCAGCTTCTGGGGGTGTTGAGGTCTGGCAGCTCTGATCTTTGGGCTGTGTTCTGGAGCTGGTTCCAAAGAACTTCCTTTTGGACCCCAGTTTATATAGTGAAACCTGAGTCCTGCTTAGCTGTACCTTTTACCAATCATTTTAAAGTACTGCAAAATAATTCTTTGACTAATCTTAAAATATTGTGAAACCATTCTTTACCCAGTCATACCCTATCACCTTAGTTGATTTAAATATAAAATTAATTATGCAACAGACAGAAACAATCAAAGAACCAGACAGAAACCATACAGATAAACAATAGAGAGGTAGGGACTGTAAAGGTAAAACAAAGTAGCAATTTCACACCCACAACTGTTGATAAGTGATTCCTTACCAGACAGAATGCTATCAAACAAAGTTTTCTTTAACCATCTGAAGATCTGTTTCTGTATCTGATGATGGTGGGTGCTATTAGGATAAGGTCTCCTTTTTAACAGCCTGGTATTACATTGTTTTAATGTAATTTAGATGGAATGTGAGAAGGTGACTTTCTGCTTTTTGGGCTCCTGGCTGCTGCTCTCGTAATATGGCTGCAGAAAAAGGCTTCAGACCCTGCAAAAAAAACTCCTGCTGCTTGCACAGCCTCCCACTCCCCCCAACCCACTCCTCTGGAAAAGAGGATACATCATAAATTTAACAACCGTGCAGCTGAACAGTGCTCGCACCCTAAGCAAAAAACCGTGCAGGTCTATGTGGTAGTGTTACCTAATGATACCGGCATAACACATTATGGCCGGTCTCTTAATGACATGCTGCAAAGAGCTGTTGAAAACAGCAATAAGACGGCAAAGAAGCAAACACTTCCTTCCTGAAAATTTTTTCAGGAGACAATTGGGTACGTGAAATGATGGCCAGGAGAGAGAAGGTAGGGGGGGACTTTCTGTTCACCCTGTCTCCTAATCTGAGGACAAAGGGATGTTCAATGATATTTCAATGGGTAAAAGGAAATCTGTGTCACACAGTTGTCCTGCGGAACACACTGGTGCTAGATAGCACTGAGACAAAGATGGAATTTTTCTCTGCAACATTTAGAGTTATCCTAATGCTTATTTTTAAAATCTTTATCTCTTGCAAATTCAGAAGGATTATAGACCTTGCTGCTTCAGAGTATGACCTAAACTCACCTGGAGGGGTAAGGGATGAAATCTCTCCTAAGGAAGGTTTATTCCGTTATTGTCCTGCTTGGGATCTTTCTCACTTTCCTCTAAAGCAGTGACCGAGATTAGGGCCCCATTGTGCCACTTGCTGCGCACGCAATGCCAGAGATCAGGTCCCTGTTGTGCCGGGTGCTGCACAGGCATATTATAAATGTAGCTCTCTGCCCCCAAAAGCTTAGCCCGTGTCTACACTACAGTACTATGGTGACAGAAGTTATGTCGACGACCAAAAAATGCTGTAATAACATCACTATTGCGTGTTCACGCTGTGCTCCCTCTGTCGGCAGAATGCATCCACACTTGGTGCTCTGGCATTCACGGTAAGAGCAGTGCATTGTGGGTAGCTATCCCACAGTGCTACTCGCCACCTTGTGGGCTGGCGGAGTGGATCGCAGTGCATCATGGGTGTGGACTCAACATCCCATGATGCATTGTTTTCCGTCCCAGCATTCTGTGCTCTTCCGAGTGCCTTTCACTGCATTTTACAACGGCCCTTGTTTGCTGTGCGCCCACCATCTGTGTGTGAAAGGATGGATCCCACGCTGTTCTGTCATTAACACATCGCAGATTTGCAGTGCACTTAAACATGAGGTTCCTATCTGAACATGAGTCAGAGCTGCCTGACCTGCTGTGGGCTGTGGATAGAAACAACACCAGATTACTTCTGGCATTCATGGAGCAGCTGCACATGGTGGACCATCACTTTTGGGCTAGGGAAACAAGCACTGGGTTGTGCAATCACATCGTTATGCAGGTCTGGGATGATGAGCAGTGGCCGCAGAACTTTTGGATGCGGAAAGCCACCTTCCTGGGACTTTGTGTGGAACTCACCTCAGCCCCATGTTGCATGGACATCAAAATGAGAGCTGCCCTCTTGGTGGAGAAGGACGTGGCGATTGCATTTAGGAAGCTGGCGACTCCTGACTGCTACCAGTTGGTCACGAATCAGTTCAGAGTGGGGAAGTTGACCCCTGGGGCTGCGTTAGCACAAGTGTGCAGGGCCATTAATCACATCCTGCTACGAAGGACCATGTCTCTTGGCAATGTGCGTGAAATAGTGGATGGCTTTGCAGAAATGGGTTTCCCTAACTGCGGAGGGGCGACAGATGTGTAGCCCAATTTTGGCACTGGACCACATTGCCACAGAATATGTCAATAGAAAGGGCTAATTCTCCATGGTGTTGTGGACGTTTCACTGACATTAGTGTGGGGTGGTTCAGGAAGGTGCATGACACATGCATCTTCAGGAACACTGGCCTGTACAGAAAGCTGCAAGCAGAGACTTTTTTTCCAGACCAGAAGAGACCAGTGGGGGATGTTGAAATGCCCATAGTGATCCTGGGAGACCCAGTCTACCCGTTACTTCCATGGCTCATGAAGCCTTACACAGGAAACCTGGACAGCAGCAAGAAGTGGTTCAACAATAGGCTGAGTAGGTGCAGGCAGATCGTGGAGTGTGCGTTTGGCAGATTAAAGGAATATTAATATATAATATTCCCATGGTCATAGCCACCCGCTGTACATTGCATAATAGTTGTGAAGCTAAGAGTGAAAGGTTTGCTCAGGGGTGGGGCACAGAGGCAGATCGCCTGGCTGCTGATTTTGAGCAGCCTGATGCCAGGGCTATTAGAGAGGCACAGTTTGAGAGGACGCAGTTCGAATCAGGGAGGCTTTGAGGCAACATTTTGAGAATGAGAACCAGCGATGTATATTTCTATGTAGCGATCTGCCCTGCTTCATTAAATCAAGTTTCGTTACGAAACACTTGCGATGGTTCGTAGACTAGGTTTTCAGTAAGAAAATGACTAAACTGCCTATATATGTTTTACTGGTAGCTGCTATCACAATCTGTAGTACACAAATAAAGATTAGTGATCTTTCAGAGATTTTGTTTTTATTAAAACGAAGGCTTGGTGGGAAGGGAGGTACAGTGAAGGGCAGATTGTCATAGGTGTGCATAAATCCAGTATCATTTTGGAAGCTGTCCAAAGGAATGGAGTGAAGAAGAAACCGAGAAGTCCCAGAAAGTTGAAAGGAATGTGTGGGAGGAGTTTGGGGAGGGCAAGGAAAACAGTTCCGAAGTGGCTGCAGTGGGAGTCGAGCATCCATCTGTTCAGAATGGAGCATGATTAGGGACTTCAACATCTCTGGTTGCCTCTTCATTACTTTTATCATCCACTCAGTGGCCTTTTGAACAATCTCCTGATATTCTTTTCTGTCCCGCCTTTCCATTTCTATCTACTTCCTGCATTCCCTTTTTTCTGTGTCAGAGAACTGTAGCATCTCCTGGAACATATCCTCTTTGCTCTGCCTTGGTCACTTTTGTGACGTTTCACTCCATATTCTTTATGAAAATATGCTTCTGATATGAATATGACATAACTGTGATAGGTCTTGTAAGATATCCTTGGAAAGATTATAATTTACTGAATGCAATTATTCAATTGTATCATTACTGTATCTGAAGTTAGGAATATTGACTATGTATCTGTATTTCAACTATGCTACTTTGGGTGATGCCCACTGCTAACAGTTCAGGTACAACAATGGAAAAGTCAGACAGGGCTGATGACCATCAGTGAGGACAATGGACTGTGAAAAGCTTGGCCTTCCTGCGGACGCTCCACACTGCCACTGACTCATGGATGTTGTGATACTACAGAGTCAGGTGGTCTTGTCACCTGATACTAAACATTACCTGGGACTTCTTGTAACTTTCCACTGGAAGGTGGGGGAGGGGGCAAGTTTGGGAAACAAAGGATTCCCGCCTTATGTAAATCCTATTTAAGGGTGGGGAGGAAGGCAAACAAGACTCCTCTCCATGGTCTGTCTGCCCAAGAAGACTGCTAAAGCCACCTGAAGGGAAGGCAAGCGGGGAGACAGGGGTACAGTCTGAAAAGGAATAGAACTGGAACTCTGAACCACAGAAACTTTGCAACCTGCCTAAAATAACATTTACGGTGAGAATTTACATTTTATAACCTGTTTCTTAAGTATATTGAGCTTAGCTTGCGTATTTTGCTTTATTTGGTCAGTAACCTGCTTTGTTCTGTCTGTCATCTCTTATATTTACTTAAAATTCACCTTTTGTAGTTAATAAACTTATTTCTTGTTTATAATATAACCCAGTTTATGTAATTTCTAAGTGGGGGTGGGGGCAAGAGGTTGTGCATAACTCCCTCCACATTGAGGGAGGGGGAAAATTTCATAAAACCTTTGAGTTTGTACCCCTTAAAGGGAGTGGGCCCCAGAGTGCTGGGGCAAGCCCTGAAGGCTGAATCTTTCCAGAGTGGATCTGTGTCTCTCTGTGCAGTTGGGTGTGGCCCTGCCTGTGTGCTTGGCTGGAAGAGGCTTGTGAGCCTAACCCAGCAAGGCCAGGTAAAGGGCACCCAGGCTGGCAGAACAGGCTGATTCATTGGCATCCCAGCACCTGGGGTGACACTCCAAAGGGCCCAAACCTGTCACAGCTTTCTTATCTGGGAGAGACGCTCTGCTGGTGTGTAAGGGTTCCCCTGAAGGCCACATCTGCAGAAACACAAGACACAATACACAGAATCATGATTGTTTGTTAGTTCACACACCCCATTGAATCATTACAGTAAAATACACCTCTTGTAGCATCCCAAGCAGTTTCTCACTGACCCTAGGCAGGCAGACATCTTTGTGAACAAACACCCCCTAAGCATGATGAGTTCAGCTCAGTGTGTGTGTGTGTGGGGGGGGGGGGAGGTGGGAGGGGTGTTCCAGCTCGGCAAAAGAGCGATGGTGGTGATTCAAGGGTCACGGTGCAGGTGACTAGGAACAATGTTGTAAATTCTCCCACCCTTTTTCACCGGCAGGGATCATTGAAGCTGATATCTCACTCCTGAGTGTAAGCAAGGATGCAAGGGTGCATCTACTGTGTGCTTGTGGGTTCAGACCTGTTCCCTATGTTGCTCACCTGTGTGCCACTTTGGTCCCTGCACAAGGGATTGCCGAGTGGCACGGGAAGGTTTCCTACAATGGGGGAAGGAACAAAAGCAGCTCTCCCAAGGAACTTTTGGCAAAGGATTGGCAATTACCTTCAGGAAAGTTTCCTAGAGATATCTCTGGAACATTCCCATGAAATCCCAGTGTTCATCAACATACTGTTCCGGCACACTGCTTAGCTGCACAGGGGAATGTGCAGTGCACAGAAACACAGTAAGTCTTGTATATTTCTAACCCTTTACCCACTTTCACATTACACAAAGCGAAGGAAAGCTGGAAATCATATAAACGAGAAGCATCAACTCAAGAAAGTCACTTACCAGCGGTCTCCTCTTCTGCTTCCTGCTCCCCAGAGAGGGACTGGTGGGACTGGGTAGACACCTCCAGAGTAGAAAAGAGGTCCTCACTCACCACCCCACCTGGAGACTGCCATCTCCACTTCCTCATCCGTGATCTCATCCTCTGGGTTAGGTACACTTTCCACTGACTCCAGCCCTGCTGAAGTGTCCACAGGGCTCTTGGCAGTGGAGGTGGGGTCACTGCCAAGGATGGCATCCAGCTCCTTACAGAAGTGGCAGGTCTTTAGTTCAGCACCAGAGTGACAGTTTGCATCCCTTGCCTTCTGGTACTCCTGCCTCAGTGCTTTTATCTTCGCTCTGCACTGCAGCATGTCTCTATCGTAGCCCTTTTCGCACAAGCCATGAGAAATGTGCCTGTTGGTATCAAACTTCCTACAACTGGAGCACAGCGGGGATTGGACAGCCTCCTCTCCCTATATACTGAGCTGATCCAACAGCTCCGCAGGGTCCAAGCTGGAGAGCGTTTGCCATGTGGAGCTGCTGTGATCAACTGGGAAAATGCGATGTCAGCTCTCCATGCCGACAAAACAGGAAGTGGAATTTCAAAAATTTGCGGGGCTTTAAGACGGAGGGGTGGATGCCTGTGTACCTGGCTGCAGGGCAGCAGAGTTCAAACTGCTGACCAGAGCGGGCAGGAGGGGCATTGTGGGGCACCTCCTGGAGGCCCTTTATAGCAACATAATCAAGCACAGTGTCTACACTGATACTTTGTCGCTAAAAATTTGCCTCAAAAAGCTCCATGCCTCTCATGGAGGTGGTTTTATTTGATCACCAAAACAGTTTTTGTCACCAAATGTTGCATTGTAGTACGTACACCTCCACTGTTTTGTCAACAAATCTGTGTAGTGTAGACAAGACCTTAGTAATAAAACTGATTCTTTCCCCTCAAACAGGCTATTCAGGTTCCACACCAGACTTAATCCAGCGGATCGAGGTAGGGGAGGCAGAGCTCTGGATCTGGGATGCCGAGGGCTCCAGGGAAAACTCGGGGCCTGAGAGCCCCTCCTCAGGTGAGTCATAATAATCCAATCCCTTCTGATTTCCCCAGCTGCTAGTGGAGGGCTCCTTAATGTAGAAGGCAAAGGCAGAGCAAGATCCACTGGCTGGGAGCTGAAGGGAGACCAGTTGAGGCTGGGAATTAGGGGCCAGTGTTTGAATTCACCACTGGAACAGCTCGCCTAGGGACGGGAGGGATTCTCCATCCCTGGGAGTCTGTCAGTGGAGATGGGGCGTCTCTCTCTCTCAAAGCTCCGCTCTAGCTCAGCTAGGAGTTACCGGGCCAGAGGCAGGAATCCTGGGGGAGATTCTGTGGCCTGGGTGAGGCAGGAGGCTGGGCTGGATGGGCACAGTGGGCTTCTATGGGCTTGATATCTATGACCCGGGATGGGACCTAAGAGGGATGGGGCCTCAAAGCAGTGAAAGGGACATGAATTGGGGATGGGGAGGGGATGAGATGGGATGAGGGGTGGGATAGTGGTATGGGACAGTTTGTGGGGGGGATTTGAGGGGCGCTGAGGGAAAGCGAGAGCTCTCATGGGGGAAGGACATGGGGAGCTGTGTTTACACAGAGGTGTTCTGCTGGTGTGTAAGGGTTTCCCTGAAGGCCACATCTGCAAAAGCACAACAAACAATACACAGAATCATGATGGTTAGTTCACATGCTCCATTGAATCATTAAAGTAAAATGTGGATTCATAAGTTCTTGATTCAATTCCTAAAGCGCCTCACTACAGCGCTCTCTGTGCACCAGTTTCACCCTCTGTGTAATGGAGAGGGCCGTGGGGCTGTGAGGATAACATTCATTTGTGTGTGTCGGGATCAGACTCTACAGAGCCGGGGGTGAGACAGGCCTGCTGGTCCATAGTCCACAAAGCTCTCTTCTAGGCTTCCTTGCAGATAGGACTTATTCTAGGGCAATAGTTTTGAGCCATTTCCCCCTGCCATTTAACCAGGACCCCCAGCAATATGGGAAGGGCACAGTGGCGTTGACCCCAGGTCTAGGATCTACGTGAGGGAGCTCAGTGGGACAATCTTTCTCTCATCCCCCTCTCTTCCTGCTCCCTCCATGGCACAAACCCTTTGTCACTTCAAACTAACATTGCTTCAGTGCTAATGCTTAGCTCGCCTGTCAGCCTAAATGAGGTCTGTGCTTGTCTGTAGATCACAGGCCCGCTGTGCAGGAGCCGTGAACACCTTCCCACTTAACAATATCCATTGATTGGCTTGTAAAATAATACAAAAGTGGTTTCAGATTACATCACCATAAATCCTGAGTAATGTGTCCCCTCCCCCACACCTGCAAGAAAAAACAAACTTCCAATTTAGTTTTGCACAAGGAAGAAACATCAGGTCGAGGCTGAATGACTTCTTCAGAAGGAATTCCTTGAAAAGGACTCACTCCCCCACAGGAATAAGCTATGTTGTTCTACATACCTTTATGCCGGTCTAACTGTGTCCACATTAGAGGGTTGTAGCCCTTTAACTAAACTGGTTTCAAAGTGGTATAGTTAAAACAGTACCAAAACGGGGGAGCAGGTCTCATGCTACAAAATGGGGAGAAAGTGAAGAGCCAACAACATAAAATCCTCTGATTAAAATAAAAACAAAATCAGTTTGAAAAGAAAAAACAGACCTTGTTTGTACTGCATTAGCATGTACGGGCCCTTGTCCTGGATCAGGGCCGCATTGTGCCAGTTGCTGCCCGTTTCCTGGGCACTCTACAATTTAAGCATAAAATGAGACCCAAGAGGTGCGTGGCTCATGTGGGAGCTGGTGCTAGGTGCTGCACAAACAAGTAAGGGTAGAACCACCGTAAGTCAGGCTGCAGATTTGTCACAGCATTTTGTATCCAATGGGCGCTGACCATTCACAGCAGCACCCTCCACCCAGCACCGTGACCCTAATCCTGGCCTGGTGTGGAGAGGGTGGGGGGAGACTCGAGAGTGAACCCGCCCCGTGCTCACCCCACAGTGTTAGTCCCTGAAGCTCTCCTGGCTATAGGGCTTGTCCTGGTTCCCTACCCTCACCGCACAGCAACAGCTCCTATCCTGCGGGGCTCAGGTTCGATCTGTCCTGGGTGGGACAGAGGGGCAAATGTGAGTGGGCACTTTGGCCCTGGATGCCAGGTTACACCACCTGGTGCAGGGCTTCGGGCCCAGCCCCATGGGACAGGAGTCACTATTGTGCAGTGAGTCACAGACAAGTCACAGATCAATGGGAAAATCGAGCTATCAATGAGATTATTCTCACTTTAACAAACCTGCAAACTTAACCGCGAGCCAACACCAGGATTGCCTCTGCTCTCTCCAGCAGGGCACGGGATCCGGGGAGGAATGAGGACACAGCCTGAATGTGGGGAGAGTGAGGGGGGAAGGCAGGATCCCACGACCCACGGGGGGAGCCATGGACAGGATGGAGTCAATCCTCGTGCCGAGCGTGGGGATGGACTCAGCCCGAGACCAGACCTGGCTCCACACCAGAGGCTGGCCATGGGGCAGCAATCCCACAGCTGCGCCGACTGCGGCAAGAGGTTCGGCAACGCCTCGGCCCTGACCCAGCACCGGTGCACGCACAGCGGGGAGCGGCCCTTCCGCTGCGCCGACTGCGGCAAGGGCTTCATCCGAGCCTCCGCCCTGACCCAGCATCGGCGGACGCACACCGGGGAGCGGCCCTACTGCTGCGCCGACTGCGGCAAGGACTTCGCTCAGCTCTCCCACCTGACAGCGCATCAGCACACGCACACCGGGGAGCAATGGTACCGCTGCGCCGACTGCGGCCAGAGCTCCAGCAGATGCAGACCAGGCTGTGGTCCTGTCTTCGTGATGCCCAGTGGAGAGTCCATGTCGGGGCAAGGAAGGGAATTTGGCTGAGCCCTGTGGGGAAGGGGTTGACAGCTGGATTATGGAGATGCCCATGAGCTTATTGTGCCTTCAGAGCAATTGGTCATGGCCTACTCCATTAGTGTGACCCTCCCACCCCATCTAGCTGGGATCCAGCCAGGACGCTCCCTGCCCTGCCATCTAGCCAGGACCCACCCTTCTCTCTCTGTCTCTCTCTCTTACACACACACACACACACACCTCCAGCCAGGAACTCCCCCCCACAACAGGGGTGGGCAAACTTTTTGGCCTGAGGGCCACATCAGGGTTGGGAAACTGTATGGAGGGCCCGGTAGGGAAGGCTTTGCCTCCCCAAACAGCCTGGCCCTCTGTCCCCTATCTTCCCCCTCCCACCTCCCACCCCCCTCAGAACCCCTGACCCATCCAAGATGCCCCCCTGCTCCTTGTCCCCTGACCGCTCCCTCCCGGGGCCCCCCGTCTCTAACCGCCCCCCCAGGACCTACCCCCTATCCAACTACCCCCTGCTCCCTGTGCCCTGAGTGCCCCAATCCCTATCCACACCCCTGGCCCCTGACAGGCCCCCCCGGGACTCCCACACCTATCCAACTCCCCCCCTCCCACCCCCCTGTTCCCAGTCCCCTGACCGCCCCCCACGAACCTCCGCCTCCCTGCTCCCTGTCCCCTGACTGCCCCCTTACCAAGCTCCTCAGAGCAGCAAGAGCTCGCAGCCATGCCCCCGGGCTTCCCGGCAGGAGTGGCGGGCCAGAGCGCAGGCGGCGTGCTGAAGCTGCGGGGGAGGAGGGACAGCAGGGGAGGGGCCGGGGCTAGCCGCCCTGACCGGGAGCTCAGGGGCTGAGCATGATGGTCCCACGGGCCGGATGTGGCCTGCGGGCCGTAGTTTGCCCACCTCTGCCCCACAACCATCAGCTCCAGCCAGGACACTCCAGAGGTGGAATTTACCGTCCCATCTCAGCGTGGATTGGTCTGAGGGACAGGGCGGGACAGCCTGGTCCGTGTGATTGGAAGAAGACTCGGGAACTGCTCATGCTGTCTATTTTAAATAGAAACGTGATCAATAAGAAATATATAACAAATCTTTAACAAAGGTCTGTCTAACTATATTGGATATTAAAGAAGCGGATCCATTCAGTTGGCATGTGGAAAAGCCAATGTGAAATGTTTAAGAGTAGCAGCCGTGTTAGTCTGTATTCGCAAAAAGAAAAGGAGTACTTTTGGCACCTTAGAGACTAACCAATTTATTTGAGCATAAGCTTTCTTGAGCTACAGCTCACTTCATCGGATGCTGTAGCTCACAAAAGCTTATGCTCAAATAAATTTGTTAGTCTCTAAGGGTATGTCTACACTACGAAATTAGGTCGAATTTATAGAAGTCGGTTTTTTAGAAATCGGTTTTATATATTCGAGTGTGTGTGTCCCCACAGAAAATGCTCTAAGTGCATTAAGTGCATTAACTCGGCGGAGCGCTTCCACAGTACCGAGGCAAGCGTCGACTTCCGGAGCGTTGCACTGTGGGTAGCTATCCCACAGTTCCCGCAGTCTCCGCTGCCCATTGGAATTCTGGGTTGAGATCCCAATGCCTGATGGGGCTAAAACATTGTCGCGGGTGGTTCTGGGTACATATCGTCAGGCCCCCGTTCCCTCCCTCCCCCCGTGAAAGCAAGGGCAGACAATCATTTCGCGCCTTTTTTCCTGAGTTACCTGTGCAGATGCCATACCACGGCAAGCATGGAGCCCGCTCAGGTAACCGTCACCCTATGTCTCCTGGGTGCTGGCAGACGCGGTACGGCATTGCTACACAGTAGCAGCAACCCCTTGCCTTGTGGCAGCAGACGGTACAGTACGACTGGTAGCCGTCACCGTCATGTCTGAGGTGCTCCTGGTCGCCTCTGTGAGGTCGATCAGGAGCGCCTGGGCAGACATGGGCGCAGGGACTAAATTTGGAGTGACTTGAGCAGGTCATTCTCTTTAGTCCTGCAGTCAGTCCTATTGAACCATCTTATGGTGAGCGGGCAGGCGATACGGACTGCTAGCAGTCGTACTGTACCATCTTCTGCCGAGCAGCCATGAGATGTGGATGGCATGCAGTCCTTCTGCACCGTCTGCTGCCAGCCAAAGATGTAAAAGATAGATGGAGTGGATCAAAACAAGAAATAGACCAGATTTGTTTTGTACTCATTTGCTTCCCCCCTCCCCTGTCTAGGGGACTCATTCTTCTAGATCACACTGCAGTCACTTACAGAGAAGGTGCAGTGAGGTAAATCTAGCCATGTATCAATCAGAGGCCAGGCTAACCTTCTTGTTCCAATAAGGACAATAACTTAGGTGCACCATTTCTTATTGGAACCCTCCGTGAAGTCCTGCCTGAAATACTCCTTGATGTAAAGCCACCCCCTTTGTTGATTTTAGCTCCCTGAAGCCAACCCTGTAAGCGCCCCTCCCAGCGTCAGAGCAATGGCAAACAATCGGGCATCTGAGAGTGCTGTCCAGAGCACTCACAATGGAGCACTCTGATGGGGCTAAAACATTGTCGCGGGTGGTTCTGGGTATGTGTCGTCAGGCCCCCGTTCCCTCCCTCCCTCCGTGAAAGCAAGGGCAGACAATCGTTTCGCGCCTTTTTTCATGAGTTACCTGTGCAGACACCATACCACGGCAAGCATGGAGCCAGCTCAGGTAACCGTCACCCTATGTCTCCTGGGTGCTGGCAGACGCGGTACGGCTTTGCTGCACAGTAGCAGCAACCCATTGCCTTCTGGCAGCAGACGGTGCAATACGATTGGTAGTCGTCCTCGTCGTGTCCGAGGTGCTCCTGGCCACGTCGGCTGGGAGCGCCTGGGCAGACATGGGCGCAGGGACTAAATTTGGAGTGACTTGACCAGGTCATTCTCTTTAGTCCTGCAGTCCTATTGAACCGTCTTATGGTGAGTGGGCAGGCGATACGGACTGCTAGCAGTCGTACTGTACCATCTTCTGCCAGGCAGGCAAGAGATGAGGATTGCTAGCAGTCGTATTGTACCATCTTATGCCAGGCAGGCAAGAGATGAAGATGGCTAGCAGTTGTACTGTACCATCTTCTGCCAAGCAGCCATGAGATGTGGATGGCATGCAGTCCTTCTGCACCGTCTGCTGCCAGCCAAAGATGTAAAAGATAGATGGAGTGGGTCAGAACAAGAAATAGACCAGATTTGTTTTGTACTCATTTGCCTCCTCCCCTGTCTAGATCACACTGCAGTCACTCACAGAGAAGGTGCAGCGAGGTAAATCTAGCCATGTATCAATCAGAGGCCAGGCTAACCTCCTTGTTCCAATAACAACGATAACTTAGGTGCACCATTTCTTATTGGAACCCTCCGTGCAGTCCTGCCTGAAATACTCCTTGATGTACAGGCACACCCTTTGTTGATTTTAGCTCCCTGAAGCCAACCCTGTAAGCCGTGTCATCAGTCGCCCCTCCCTCTGTCAGAGCAACGGCAGACAATCGTTCCGCGCCTTTTTTCTGTGCGGACGCCATACCAAGGCAAGCATGGAGGCCGCTGAGCTCATTTTGGCAATTAGGAGCACATTAACCACCACACGCATTATCCAGCAGTATATGCAGCACCAGAACATGGCAACGCGATACCGGGCGAGGAGGCGACGTCAGCGCGGTCCCGTGAGTGATCAGGACATGGACACAGATTTCTCTGAAAGCATGGGTCCTGACAATGCATGCATCATGGTGCTAATGGGGCAGGTTCATGCTGTGGAACGCCGATTATGGGCTCGGGAAACAAGCACAGACTGGTGGGACCGTATAGTGTTGCAGGTCTGGGACGATTCCCAGTGGCTGCGAAACTTTCGCATGCGTAAGGGCACTTTCATGGAACTTTGTGACTTGCTTTCCCCTGCCCTGAAGCGCATGAATACCAAGATGAGAGCAGCCCTCACAGTTGAGAAGCGAGTGGCGATAGCCCTGTGGAAGCTTGCAACGCCAGACAGCTACCGGTCAGTTGGGAATCAATTTGGAGTGGGCAAATCTACTGTGGGGGCTGCTGTGATGCAAGTAGCTCACGCAATCAAAGATCTGCTGATATCAAGGGTAGTGACCCTGGGAAATGTGCAGGTCATAGTGGATGGCTTTGCTGCAATGGGATTCCCTAACTGTGGTGGGGCCACAGACGGAACCCATATCCCTATCTTGGCACCGGAGCACCAAGCCGCCGAGTACATAAACCGCAAGGGGTACTTTTCGATAGTGCTGCAAGCTCTGGTGGATCACAAGGGACGTTTCACCAACATCAACGTGGGATGGCCGGGAAAGGTGCATGATGCTCGCATCTTCAGGAACTCTGGTCTGCTTCAAAAGCTGCAGAAAGGGACTTTATTCCCAGACCAGAAAATAACTGTTGGGGATGTTGAAATGCCTATAGTTCTCCTTGGGGACCCAGCCTACCCCTTAATGCCATGGCTCATGAAGCCGTACACAGGCAGCCTGGACAGTAGTCAGGAGCTGTTCAACTACAGGCTGAGCAAGTGCAGAATGGTGGTAGAATGTGCATTTGGACGTTTAAAGGCGCGCTGGCGCAGTTTACTGACTCGCTTAGACCTCAGCGAAACCAATATTCCCACTGGTATTACTGCTTGCTGTGTGCTCCACAATATCTGTGAGAGTAAGGGGGAGACGTTTATGGCGGGGTGGGAGGCTGAGGCAAATCGCCTAGCTGCTGGTTATGCGCAGCGAGACACCAGGGTGGTTAGAAGAGCACAGGAGGGCGCGGTACGCATCAGAGAAGCTTTGAAAACCAGTTTCATGACTGGCCAGGCTACGGTGTGAAAGTTCTGTTTGTTTCTCCTTGATGAAACCCCCCGCCCCTTGGTTCACTCTACTTCCCTGTAAGCTAACCACCCGCCCCTCCTCCCTTTAATCATTGCTTGCAGAGGCAATAAAGTCATTGCTGCTTCACAGTCATGCATTCGTTATTCATTCATCACACAAATAGGGAGATGACTACCAAGGTATCCCAGGAGGGGTTGTGGAGGAGGGAAGGAAAATGCCGCACAGCACTTTAAAAGTTTACAACTTTAAAATTTATTGAATGACAGCCTTCTTTTTTTTTGGGCAATCCTCTGTGGCGGAGTGGCTGGTTGGCCGGAGGCCCCCCCACCGTGTTCTTGGGCGTCTGGGTGTGGAGGCTATGGAACTTGGGGAGGAGGGCGGTTGGTTACAGAGGGGCAGCAGTGGCAGTCTGTGCTCCAGCTGCCTTTGCTGCAGCTCAACCATACACTGGAGCATACTGGTTTGGTCCTGCAGCAGCCTCAGCATTGAATCCTGCCTCCTCTCATCACGCTGCCGCCACATTTGAGCTTCAGCCCTGTCTTCAGCCTGCCACTTACTCTCTTCAGCCCACCACTTACTCTCTTCAGCCCTCCACCTCTCCTCCCGGTCATTTTGTGCTTTCCTGCAGTCTGACATTATTTGCCTCCACGCATTCGTCTGTGCTCTGTCAGTGTGGGAGGACAGCATGAGCTCGGAGAACATTTCATCGCGAGTGCGTTTTTTTTTTCTTTCTAAGCTTCACTAGCCTCTGGGAAGGAGATGATCCTGTGATCATTGAAACACATGCAGCTGGTGGAGAAAAAAAAAGGGACAGCGGTATTTAAAAAGACACATTTTATAAAACAGTCGCTACACTCTTTCAGGGTAAACCTTGCTGTTAACATTACATACATAGCACATGTGCTTTCGTTACAAGGTCGCATTTTGCCTCCTTCCACCACGTGACTACCCCCTCAACCTTCCCCCCTCCCTGTGGCTAACAGCGGGGAACATTTCTGTTTAGCCACAGGCAAACAGCCCAGCAGGAATGGGCTCCTCTGAGTGTCCCCTGAAGAAAAGCACTCTATTTCAACCAGTTGACCATGAATTATATCTCACTCTCCTGAGGATAACACAGAGAGATAAAGAACGGATTTTGGTTGAATGCCAGCAAACATACACTGCAATGCTTTGTTCTACAGTGATTCCCGAGTACGTGTTACTGGCCTGGAGTGGTAAAGTGTCCTACCATGAAGGACGAAATAAGGCTGCCCTCCCCAGAAACCTTTTGCAAAGGCTTTAGGACTACATCTAGGAGAACCGCAAATGCCAGGGCAAAGTAATCCTTTCACATGCTTGCTTTTAAACCATGTATAGCATTTTAAAAGGTACACTCACCAGAGATCCCTTCTCCGCCTGCTGGGTCCAGGAGGAAGCCTTGGGTGGGTTCGGGGGGTACTGGCTCCAGGTCTAGGGTGAGAAACAGTTCCTGGCTGTCGGGAAAACCGGTTTCTCTGCTTGCTTGCTGTGAGCTATCTACAACCTCCTCCTCATCATCATCTTCTTCGTCCCCAAAACCTACTTCCGTATTGCCTCCATCTCCATTGAAGGAGTCAAACAACACGGCTGGGGTAGTGGTGGCTGAACCCCCTAAAATGGCATGCAGCTCATCATAGAAGCGGCATGTTTGGGGCTCTGACCCAGAGCGGCTGTTGGCCTCTCTGGTTTTCTGGTAGGCTTGCCTCAGCTCCTTCAGTTTCACGTGGCACTGCTTCAGGTCCCTGTTATGGCCTCTGTCCTTCATGCCCTGGGAGATTTTGACAAAGGTTTTGGCATTTCGAAAACTGAAACGGAGTTCTGATAGCACGGATTCCTCTCCCCAAACAGCGATCAGATCCCGTACCTCCCGTTCGGTCCATGCTGGAGCTCTTTTGCGATTCTGGGACTCCATCATGGTCACCTGTGCTGATGAGCTCTGCATGGTCACCTGCAGCTTGCCACGCTGGCCAAACAGGAAATGAGATTCAAAAGTTTGTGGTTCTTTTCCTGTCTACCTGGCCAGTGCATCTGAGTTGAGAGTGCTGTCCAGAGCGGTCAGAATGGAGCACTCTGGGATAGCTCCCGGAGGCCAATACCATCGAATTGTGTCCACAGTACCCCAAATTCGAGCCGGCAACGTCGATTTAAGCGCTAATCCACTTGTCAGGGGTGGAGTAAGGAAATCGATTTTAAGAGCCCTTTAAGTCGAAATAAAGGGCTTCACTGTGTGGACGGGTGCAGGTTTAAATCGATTTAACGCTGCTAAATTCGACCTAGTGTAGACCAGGGCTAAGGTGCCACAAGTACTCCTTTTCTTAATGTGAAGTATGAATCTTTAAAGTGAACGAACCAAAGTGTTCTCGAAGGCCTAACTGACCATGAGCCCTGATGAACTGTGTGACTGGCAGGTGCCCAGAGAGTGTCACATGTGAAGTGATCCTACTGACCTTGTCACTGAGGTTTAGGAAATAAGTCCTGGTACGGAGGTGCATAGAGCTCTCTTGTGTTATTTCACTAACTGTTCTCTCCTCTTGCTGGTGGACCAAGCAAGTGAATCAAATGACTCTATATGGCTGTGTAATGAACTACTACCCAAGGACAGAGTCATCCAGGAGGGGGAAGAGACTTTCAATAGAGACTTTATTCTAACTTCCAGAACATTGTTGGAGATTGCTGCAGACAGCTAAGATGGAAAGAGCATGGAGTCATGCACAGTGGGCCAAAGGAGCATACCGCAGGGGGCCCACGGAAAGTAACTTGCAGAAATAGGTCACTGACTGGAGCTGAGCCAGCAGATGTTCAATGCATGACCCAGCGTGTCTGACCTAAGTGGAGATGGCACAAGGTGTTTTACACAAAGACGCTGGAGTTTTCCAAAGTTGCAAGAGTTGTTTTCTCATTGGACAATGAGAAGGGACATAACTCGTATCCTGGCTGGACATTCCAAGTTTTTGCCATGAGTCCGGATGACTTCCTCATTGGACCACATTAGCTTTGCCCATCAGAAAAGGTATAAAATGTCCCGCTCCCTAAAATAGAAACATCTGCATGACAGTGATGGTGAGTGGGAGCATACTTGCCTGGCCAGGTTGAGTGCCCCGTGCTGGGTAACAAGTGAAATCTGGTCGCTGACAAGCACCACTGAGAAATCCACCCAGAGAACAGGCGTCTGGCTGTCACAGCACCTTGAGTGAATCACCTGAATGAACTGCCTCTCCGTCTTTAGATCCAGCCATCGCAGTGGTGAAGCTGAGCTGGAGAAGTCACCTCCATGCCAACTCCAACTTATATATGTAGCAAAATGACGTTTATCATAGAACAGGGGTGGGCAAACTTTTTGGCCTGAGGGCCACATCGGGGTTGCAAAATTGTATGGAGGGCTGGGTAGGCAAGGCTGTGCCTCCCCAAATAGCCTGGCCTTGCCCCCTATCCGCCCCCTCCCACTTCCTGCCCCCTGACTGCCCCCCTCACAATCCCTGACCCATCCAAACCCCCCTGGTCCTTGTCCCCTGATGGCCCCCTCAAGAGACCCCCACCCTAACTGCCCCCCCAGGACCCCAACCCCCCTGCTCACTGTCCCCTGACTGCCCCGACCCCTATTCACACCCCCGCCCCCTGACAGTCCCCCGGGACTCCCATGCCTATCCCCCCGCCCGTTTTCCGTTCCCTGACCGCCCCCCCAGAACCTCTGCCCCTTATCCAGCCCCCTGGCCCGCTTACCATGTCACTCAGAGCAGTGTGTCTGGCGACTGCGTGGCCCGCCGGAGCTCATAGCCCTGCCCCCTTACCATGCCGCTCAGAGCGGCAGGAGCTCAGGCCCCACCGGAGCCAGACACACCGCCCGCGCTGCCCAGGAGCAGCGGGCCAGAGCGCTGGCGGTGCAGCGAGCTGAGGAGGTGGGGGTAGCCTCCCTGGCCGGGAGCTCAGGGGTCAGGCAGGAAGGTCCCGGGGGCTGGATGTGGCCCACGGGCCATAGTTTGCCCACCCCTGACCTAGGGGCTGATATGTGGAGGAGACACATGGCTGCCTGAGGAGCTGTGTCCCCACCCTCCACACTAGACCAGGGCAGACTTCCCCTTCCCTGTCCCCCCAGGAGTGGAAGAGCAGAGTGGGGGCTATGAAACATGGACCCCCAGCAGGGATCAAACCTCTATTGTACCTGCACTATATTGTACGTTCCTGTCACAGGCCTGAGGGCTCTGGCTCCTGCTCCTTGGCAGTGCGATGGTGGTGGCGGGTTAGAGGGAGATGGGGGAACCTGTTTCAGTCACTGGTAGTTTTAGCTCTTGCCTGAACAGGGTCACAGAATCATAGAAGATTAGGGTTGGAAGAGACCTCAGGTCATCTAGTCCAACCCCCTGCTCAAAGCAGGACCAACCCCAATTAAATCATCCCAGCCAGGGCTTTGTCAAGCCGGGCCTTAAAAACCTCTAAGGATGGAGATTCCATCACCTCCCTAGGTAACCCATTCCAGTGCTTCACCACCCTCCTAGTGAAATATCCATGTATTGTTTACCCAGTTGATGTCTTGGTTGTGTTTAAACTAAATGCTTCATACCAGGGTTAAAACCCTCTGGACGACTAAAATCTGTGATGTGTATTTGTATTTCACTAGTCACGAGTTGTCTAGAAGTTACACTGAATCACTAACAGGCTAGGTCTACACTATGGAGCCTATGTTGATGGAGCTATTCCAGCATGGTTACCTAGTATAGATGGAGTGTATGCTGACAGAAGATGTTTTTCTGCTGGGGTAGGAACACCTGCTCCCCGAATTTTGAGCATATGCTACTGCGGCGCATCTATGGCTTTGCAGTCATAGCACCATAGTGTAGGGTTTTGCAACATAGACGAAAGGGCTTATTCCATCAATTTGATCTTTAATAGGGCTGTCAAATTATTAAAAAATTTAATCGTGAGATTACAAAAATTAATTGTGATTAATTGTGTGATGAATCGTGCTGTTAATAATAGAATATGATTTATTTAAATATTTTTGGATATTTTCTACATTTTCAAATATATTGATTTCAGTTACAACCCGGAATACAAAACGTACTTCAGATTTATTTTTTATTACAAATATTGTACTTACCACCACCATGGAAGGGGTTTCCCTGTCTCTGTAGTAACCCCACCCTTTTGAGAGGCGGTGGCAAGGTAGATGGAAGAATTCTTCCATTGACTTAGCTGCATTTACAGTGGGACCTAACTAAGTTGTGCAGGGTCTGAAATTTTTATATCTAAGTTTTTGGTGTTGACCACATCTGAATGTTTCAGAGGGTTCATCTTAGAAATCCTACAGATTTTTGTGGTCAAGAAAATTGACAGCTTCTTAGACAGAGGGGAAGGAGCTTTGAATTAGCTTGTGAGATAAAGATTTTTACTACTATTTAAATGTATGGTTATGGTGGCATAAGAACTGGTTAAATTCTAGAGAAAGTAGAATAGCTTCAAAATCATTCCCTACATGTTAGGTTTTGGTTTTAACGTGGAGTAGTCTTGTGCCTGTACAAGCTTGGCTCTGAGTATCCCCGGGCATTGTCCTTCTGAAATGAATTGACATTTCTTGATAATGAAGTAATTTGACTAAATTTCTAAATTCGACTGAGAATTGGTGTCAGTTCAACTAAACAAGAAGTCCTGTGAGTCCATTAGCAGATAAGCTTGAGTGGAAGAAGAATCTATATTGAAGGATCCATAGTCCCTTTCTGGTAGCAAAATCACCCACCCAGACTAGGATAGAATCAAAGTTTGTCTTTGTAAGAAGAATGTGATAAAAAACCTTGCGTAATGGAATGGTACGTTGTAGGCACTGAATCTCACCCACCCACTCCTGCATTCGCCTATAATCTCTGGACTGGTCACAGTGGACTTTCCTGACAGGATCATTTTCACCTTGTCAAAGCCTTTCTTTTCATGCTACTTCACTTGGTTTTGGTTTTTAATGCTAGCCTGTGATAGCAGCCACAATCTCACTGAACCACTTACACATCTGCAGTAGTAATTAGCCAAGCCTATAAAAAACTGGATTTGCTTTTTAGTTTGGCATATAGGCCAGTTAACAATGGATTCCATCTTCAAGGGATGTAGATAGATGTGGCCTCCTCCTGCCCAACGTCCCAGATAAGAGAGTCTGGCTGCTCCTATTTTGTACCAGGACACTGTGACATTAAGCATAAGTACCCCTCTATTCACACCCTACACACCAGTGTAATAGTTTTTGCACAAAATAGGCCTTGGGAGGTATCATTTGATAATGAATAACAACCTGATCAGTAATGTTCTTGTGTGAGGTATGCAAGCAGTGGGTATTCAGAGTTATGGAATATGGTGGAATTATCACTAAAGTGTGAGTAAGCCAGGTATGTCAAGGGAGTTGTTACACAGGTCTGTCCTAAAGTGAGGAATGTGTGTTTACCACAGTTTACATCTAAGCCATAAAGAGGACCATCAAGGCAGCAGGGGGAGGAGATGCAGGTAACAGAACAGTTTGCATTTCAGCAAGTACAAGTGAGGGAAGAAAGAGCATGGAGCTTTCTTCCCCACCAGACTCCATGTCGCCTTCCTCACAGCTTGAATAAACTTTACTTTGAGGAGTGACCCTCAGCAGAACCCATTTAAAAGATTGACAGGACTATAAAGATATGGGCTCAACCTCAAGTGATGAGCAATTGAATCAACTGAAATGCTACTGTATTATAAAAGTGTACAGAGTGAGGTCTTTTTTTTTCTTCATCTGATGAAGTGAGCTGTAGCTCACGAAAGCTTATGCTCAAATAAATCGGTTAGTCTCTAAGGTGCCACAAGTACCCCTTTTTGCGAATACAGACTAACACGGATGCTACTCTGAAACCTGAAAGCTAATGACACCCTGGTGATTAACATCATTATGAAATGTCTGTATTAACACTATATGAGAAAATGTGGGTACTTAACAATACTATGTTTTAAAGTCTGTGGCCAAATAGGGAGAAACAGGTTCCCTCCCAGACAGGTGTCTCCTGTGTAAATTAAACATGGTGGAAAGAAAACAATGGAAGCTCCATTTACATACAGAGGGATGGAAAGCTCACAGGAAGAGAAGAACAGTATGAGGTCATCCTGCTTCTTGAAACAAGTTCATTGAACTTTGAAAGATATAAGCAAGGACAGAAGCTACCTTTTGGCATTCATTGCTAGACAAACTCAAAGGGGCAGAGCTCTTGCAAGCTGAGAAAGATGGGTCCTTCAACACCGGGAGGGTTGAAGTCTGGAACTGAATATAGGTAAGAAGCCAGCTTAGGCAAAGATCTTTCACTTTTGTGGAAGATCCTGACTAAAGGAAATCAGCCATGGCTGGGCTGAAGGATGACTGGTGAGAGAAACCATCTTGAACAAAGCCTGCTAGATTAAGTTTTAGACTGTTTGAAGCATGTTTTGGTTTGGTTTTACTTGTAACTCTTTCTATCTTCATTCCTTATCCTTGAGCTCACATAACCTTGTATATATTTTGTTAATAAATTTAAGTTCACTATAAATGAAGTCCGTGCTGTGTTTTAAAGGGAAGGGTGCATTTTCCCCAGATAAGTTAGATACGATGTGCTTTGGGAGCTTTACAGAAAAAAGCAAACATTATTAGTTCTCTGAACTGTCCAGGAGAGAGCTGGACATTACAGAGCGCACTGTATGGGGAAAATTCAGGACTAGGAGTGTGTTGGGGGCACCTTGGTGTTTGTGAACAAAGCTGGGGAAAGCCAGCATGGGGCTGTAGACAGGCTGTTGGTGTAAGGGACGATTTTAACAGCCCAGCAAAGTACCTAGGCCACTGCCAGTAACTGGAATATTGATTATTATGCTTATTGTCAAAAGCAGCTGCAAGGCATTTGTAGCAGCCTTAGCATAACTAGGCAGGAGGGGCGAGGGAGTGACCACGAGACTTGAGCATGATCTGGCACCATCCTGTCTTCTTTCAAACTGCTGAAGTAAAGATTTTGAAAGACAGGGCATCTATCTATATCTGACTTCTGGTGTGTTTGTCTGGATCTACAATATTGCAGACTTTGCAACAACATATTTGCAACAACATAACTTTGCAACAACATAACTAATGGCTTGAAACTTGTTTAATAAACTGCTTGCTTAGCGGTTATTGGTGATTGACAAGCGATGTGATACTTACTAGCATAAAAAGGTGAAAAGGTCTCAGTTGGGTGGACTCTGCTGTGAACCCATCTTAAGGTCAGTGTAGTGAGGAGGCTGCCCCACTCGGGGGAGAGAAGGGTTAAAGCAGGCCAGAAAGTCTGCACAGATGGGCAGCCAATCAGAAAGGGCCTGTGGGTAGGCAGTCACGGCCAGCCTGGGCCCTATAAAAGGGCTGCTGATCAGATGAGAGATCAGTCTCCCCCTGACCAGCAAGTGAAGAGGACTGGCTCCTGGTAGAAGGAGCAGTACCCTGGATAGAGCAGGAGCTCTGGCTGACTCCTGCCAGCCAGACTGCAGGCCTAGATACAAGGGCTGAGTGGGTGCAAGGGGTATGGGAAAGTGACCCAGGGAATGAAGGCAGTAAAGGAGAGTGGAGGAAGGCAGCAAGCAGCTGCCGGTCAAGGGTCCTTGGGCTGGGGCCCAGAGTAGTGGGTGGGCCTGGTCCCCCACCCTTCTTTGCCCGACTGGCCGCTAGAGGGAGTGGCCAGCTAGAAGGACTGCAGCTTGCACCTGTGAGATGGATTAGACTAAGTGGCCACAGTTTGGCATGGGCAAAACTGAGGACCGCTGATTCCCATGGAGAGGGGGAGACCTGAGTTGGAGACACAGCCAGAGGGTTGTGCTCTGAAGAGGATGCTGCAAGCTGAGGAGCTACATGAGTCCCAGATGGTGGAGAAGGTAACAGCAGGCAAGTCACCACCCGCAAAGGGCACTCCAGGACTGGAGTTGAGCTAATTCCCAGGAGCAACTAGCAGGAGGTGCCACGACGGTGACTCTCAACTTGCTACAGTCAGCAGCAGCAGATGGTAGGCAGGTCACCGGAAGGCTGCTGTTGACCACTCCAGACCTTTAGGGTAACAATTGATTTGGGGTGCTCTATAACCTGTTGTGTTTGTATGTGCTTGTAACTAAATAAAATAGAAGCTTTAAGTGAAAGCACTCTTGTGTTGTACAGCTTGTGCCAACCCTCTGTACCCAGCAACACGTTAGCTCTATCTCTTATCTTCTCTCATTTTGCTAAAAGCCCCATCTGGTTGTAGGACATACAACACACAGTGTCTTTCTTTGTTCTTACATATTAGTATACAAGAATATCAAACTGAAACCTCTGTCTCAGGCTAACAAACAGGCCTATATATTAACGTTAGGCACTTTGGGAAAACTTGCCCCTGAACCACAAGTGGTAGCCTCTGAAAAATGGCTAAAATGACTTTCCCAGCTTCATGTAGGGGGTCAGGATAAGAAAGCTGGTTTCCAGTGGCCACTCCAGAGTGTTAACCACAAAGCCTGCTAACCACAAAGCAGTGCCAACATCCCTCATATAGGTGACCTGTGCAATGTTGCAGTGATGGCTCATGCTTGGACACCATGGTGAAAAACATTGCAGAAAGTGCTATGTAGGATGTCATCAAGAAGCGAATCGCCAGGACCCCCTCCAACCAACAAATCGCCACCTACCTGGGTGACTCCTTGGAAGGTGAATTTGGAAGAGATAGGGGAGACTTTGCTTCGCTCTGGACTTGTGCCCACAATGCTACACGATGACTGGAGAAGGATATCGGCTGCCACTGGACATGGTGGGAGGAACGCCAGGAGCTGGGAGTCCTGATGCCCTGGGTGAAGAACATGGAGCACACACTCATTACTCCAACAGCCAGAGACATGTGGAGAGGACTCTGACGGATGCCATCCTCTGCCAGTATTGTATATATGGGCATACACTGGAAGGCTGCCTGGCTCCCCTCTCAAGCCAAGGTCAAGCAACCACTCAGGATGGGTGAGGGGGTAGAAGTTATAAGAGATACTAAAAAGCCAAAGAAATGCCTATCCCTGACCAAAGCATAACCTCACTGCCTACCCTTCCCACAGGGTATAAAAGAGGTGGTACCAAAGCCCCCAGGCCCAAGACCCTCCAAAATGGAACATGACTGTACATTGTAAGGGGTGGGACCAGAGGCATGCACTTAAGGTATATTTGGGCTTGTTAAGGAGGAGAAGGTGGGAACAGGAACACTGGGAAAAGGCCCTGTGGTGTCAGAGCTATGGATATGCTTGCCTAATTAACCCCAATAAACATTGCGTTGCCTGCACTTTGGACTTCTGGTCTTCTTCTTTCTGTCTGTGTGACAAGAACCGGGCAAAGGGAAAGCACTTAACACCCAATTCCCATTTTCAAAAGTGACAAACGCCTGAGGTGCCTAAGTCTCTGTGAAAGCCAATGGGATTTAGGACCCTATGTCATTTTTGAACATTTCACCCCTTCTCTGGCAGTTTCTGTTATCTGACAATGAGCTCAGCTGTAGAATAATCACAAGATACTGGGCTGGAGGCAGGAATTGCGGGGGTGGGCGTGTTACTTGTCCTGGGTTACAAAGGAGGCCAGAAGGGATGGGCAAAATGGCCCCTTCCAGCCTCACACTATTTTCAAAGGTTTTATTTGCCTTTAAAAATGAACCTGTGAACTAAAACAAAAGCAGAGTAAATGAATCATTCCATCAACAGTAACTAGCACAGCATTGCCCATGGCGCATGCCCAAAAACAGTGAGCCAAGCCTCAAAAAATCAAGGCCGGTGAAAAACCATGAGACCTTACAAAATAGATTGTATTTGCCTTATTGTTTCATAGCCAGTAGGGGGCTGATTTCCAGGATTTTCTCTCAAGGCTTATCCTTTTTTAAAAAGACAAGTGAAGATTTTGGCGTAAACAATTCTAGGAGCTGGGAATCTAAGGAATATCACCCAAATATCACAAGACTCATGCCACCACCACCCCTTCCACTTTGCAAATGGCTCTGGCGTGAGGACATGGGCTGTCTGGGGCCGTCGCAGTGACTGACCAAATATGTCTTGTTTCAGAGTAACAGCCGTGTTAGTCTGTATTCGCAAAAAGAAAAGGAGGACTTGTGGCACCTTAGAGACTAACCAATTTATTTGAGCATGAGCTTTCGTGAGCTACAGCTCACTTCATTGGATGCATACTGTGGAAAATACATTTTTTCATGGTTTGTGTGTATAAAAACATCTTCTGTGTTTTCCACAGTATGCATCCGATGAAGTAGCTGTAGCTCACGAAAGCTCATGCTCAAATAAATTGGTTAGTCTCTAAGGTGCCACAAGTACTCCTTTTCTTTTTGCAAATATGTCTTGGGTCACCACGTCCCTGAGCTCTTTGCCTGTTCTCCGCTGGCCATGCCACTTCTTGCCCCAGCTTTATTTTTGTGCAAGACCCACCAGCTGCTCCAAGCCTGAGCAAGTTAAGCAGCTGCTTAGGTCAGTAGATTCGTGGCAAGCTACGACATGCTCCAGCCTCAACGCGCTTGAGGGGCCCAGACTGTCGATGCGCGACCTGGTGCACATTCACTGTTCCTTCATGCGGGTTGATCTGGTCCTCTTTGGAAGGGACGGAGCCCAAGGCGCATTTATAGGTGGTTCACGTGCAGCTGCAGGGTTCACACGGTGTGCGCCTGGCCTACGCACGATAACACAACGACCCTGATCCCCACCGCAGGGACTGCTGGCTCCGCCGGGTGAAACAGGAAATCCCCCGGCCTGGCTGCTGGAGCTGGCGGCGCAGGCGCGGGAGGCGGCCCCGGGGAGGCACCAGCCGCGGGGCGGGAAGTCGCTGCCCGGGCGGAGGAAGCGGCCGGGGCCGGAGCCGAGCCCGGCGATGGCTGCAGCGGGGCCGGCGCAGGTAGGACGCGGGGCGGGGACTCCCCGGCCGGGCACTGGCTGGTCCCGGCTGGGGCCGAGGGGGGCCGGGACCGGGTCCCTCCCGCGCTAGTGACCCCGGGGCTGGGGGCTGCCGCAGCCGGAGCACTGGGGCCGGGGAGCGGCGCTGGGGGCCCCGGGCCGGGCGGACACGCGGAGCCGGGCCGAGGAGCCCCGAGGCGGCCGAGCCGGGGGCGGGAGCGGGGCCGAGCCCAGGCCTGGGGCGGAGGCGGGGACTCCGGCCGGGGGAGGAGCCTGGTCCCTGCCCTGGGATTCGGGCCCTTCCCAGCGCCCCGCCCCAGAGCCCCGTGGGGAGCTGAGGGCGACTCCTGTCGCCGGCCAGCAGGGCCCGAGTCCCCGGGGGGCTGTGCGGGGGGGTCTCCCTGGGTCACAGCTGCTGGGCTGGGGGTTCCACGGGAGCCGCTGCCCTCGAACCCGCGTCCCCTGCGGAGAGCCCGGGCTGGGGCTGGCGCGGAGGGTGCTGAGTGTGTAACGCTTGTGCCAGCAGCTGTGGGTGGCGTTTGAGGACGTGGCTCTGTATTTCACCCGGGAGGAGTGGGAGCTCTTATCCCGGCCAGAGAAGCAGCTGTACCGGGACCAGATGCTGAGGAATTACCGGGCCCTTGTTTCCTTGGGTAAGGACCGATTTATCTCTACTCATAGCTGTCAAATGTCTGGGTTCCCTTGATGCCACCCCTGGCATGTGCCACCCTATGGCTGAGAAGTGGTAACTGACACCCTCTTTCAGTTCGGCTTCTTGTTGAAGAACTCAGGGCTACAGAGCCTGGGGCTAATCTTAGTGTAACTTATTTACTTGCATTACCTACCTCACCTCAGTCATGGTACAGGGCTGGTTCCAAACAGCACAGGAGCAAATAAGGCAGGGAGAAAACTCTTCTTCTCCTTGTAACAGCTCCCTACCTCCCCAAAAAGAATGAACATCATAAACTTAACAACCGTGCAGTTGACCAATACTTGCATCCTAAGCAAAAGAACTGATAAGTCTGTGTAACGGTGACACCTGGTGACACCTGCCGTGTCTAAGTTCCCAAAGCAAATTGAGACGGGTCATAGACATTGCTGCTTCAGAGTATGAATTGAACTTTCCTTGTGGGAGATGGAAGAAATTTCCGCTAGGGAAGGTTTATTTCATTATTCTCCTGCGCTTTCCTCTCAAACAGCATCCGAGATTGGGGCCCCATCATGCCAGGTGCTGTGCAGATGCACCTTGACTGAGATCGGGGTCCTGTTGTGCTGTTTAGCTGTTAGCACTCAAGAAAGAGAACTTGGAGTCATTGTGGATAGTTCTCTGAAAACATCCACTCAATGTGCAGCAGCAGTCAAAAAAGCAAACAGAATGTTGGGAATCATTAAGAAAGGGATAGATAATAAGACAGAAAATATAATTTTACCACTATATAAATCCATGGGACGCCCATATCTTCAATACTATATGCAGATGTGGTCACCCCATCTCAAAAAGGATATATTAGTATTGGAAAAGGATCAGAAAAAGGCAACAAAAATTATTAGGGGTATGAAATGGCTTCCATATGAGCAGAGATTAATAAGACTGGGACTTTTCAGCTTGGAAAAGAGACAGCTAAGGGGAGACTGAGGTCTATAAAATCATGACTGGTGTAGAGAAAGTAGGTAAGGAAGTGTTGTTTACTACTTCTCATAACACAAGAACTAGGGGTCACGAAATCAAATGAATAGGCAGCAGGTTTAAAACAAATAAAAGGAAGTATTTCTTCACACAATGCACAGTCAACCTGTGGAAGTCCTTGTCAGAGACTGTTGTGAAGGCCAAGACTATAACAGGGTTCAAAAAAGAAGCAGATACATTCATGGAGGATAGGTCCATCAATGGCTATTAGCCAGGATGGGCAGGGATGGTATCCCTCGCCCCTGTTTGCCAGAAGCTGTGAATGTGAATCCAGGAAATGGATTGCTTGATGATTACCTGTTTTGTTCATTCCCTCTGGGGCATTTGGCACTGGCCACTGTCAGAAGCCAGGATACTGGACTAGATGGACCTTTGGTCTGACCCAGTAAGGCCATTCTTTGGTCTGCACCAACATATAAATGAGTCCCTGTCCCCAAAACTTCAGTAATAAAACTGATTCTTTTCCCCCAAAACAGGCTATTCAGGTTCCACACCAGATTTAATCCACAGAATTGAGGTAGGGGAGGCAGAGCTCTGGATCCAGGATGCTGAGGACTCCAGGGAAAGCTCAGGGCCTGAGAGCCCCTCCCAAGGTGAGTCATCACAACCCAGTCCCTTCTGATTTACATACCTGCTAGTGGAGGGCTCCTTCATGTAGAATGCAAAGGCCAAGTGAGATCCACTGGCTGGGAGCAGAAGGGGACAAATGGAGACTGGGAATTAGGGGCCAGTGTTTATCTGGGAGGGGAATGAACCACTGGGAGAACTCCTCACTGGAAGTCTGTCAGTGGAAATGCAGTGTGACTTTCTTAAAGCTTTGTTCTTGTTGAGCCAGGAGGTAGGAATCACGGGGGGGAGGGGAGAGATTCTTTGGCTGGGATAGGCAGGAAGCCAGGCTGGATGGGCACAATGAACCTGTCTGGCTTTGATATCTGAATCCTGGAAATCTTAGAAACATAGAATTAGAAGGCACCTCAGTAAGTCATCTAGTCCAATCAGTCCCCTGCACTGAAGCAGGACTAAGTATTATCGAGTCCATGCCTGACATGGTCTTAAAAACTTCCCATGATGGAGATTTCACAACCTCTCCAGGTAATTTGTTCCAGTGCTTAACTACCCTTATAGTTTGGAAGTTTTTCCTAATCTCCAACCTAAATCTCCCTTGCTGCAATTTAAGCCCATTACTTCTTGTCCTGGCCACAGTGGATAAGAACAACAATTTATCACCCTCCTCTTTGTAACAACCTTTTACGTTCTTGAAGACTGTTATCACACCCTTTCTGCCCCCCCACCCCCACCCGTCTTCCCTTCTCCAAACTAAACAAACCCAATTTTTTTTCAATCTTACCTCATAGGTTATGTTTTCTAGACCTTTAATAATTCTTGTTGCTCTCTTCTGATCCTCTCCAGCTTATCCACATCGTTTCTGAAGTGTGGGGCCCAGAACTGGACACAGTATTCCAGTTGAGGATTCACTTTGTTGACTCGCTTAGTTTGTGATCCACTATAACCTCCGATGGTTTTCTGCAGTACTCCTTCCTAGGCAATCATTTCAATTCCGACCATTTCTCCATTTTGTCAAGATCATTTTAAATTCTAGTCCTGTCCTCTAAAGGGCTTGCAACCCCTCCCCAGCTTTGAATCATCCATAAACTTTATGAGTGCACTCTCCATGCCATTGTCTAAATCATTAATGAAGATACGGAATAGAACCGGACCCAGGACAGATCCCTTTGGGATCCCACTCAAGATGCCCTTTCAGCTCATTCGAGAACAATAAGAACCACTCTCTCAGTGCAGTTTTCCAAGCAGTTGGGAACCCACCTTACAGTAGCTTTGCCTCGGCTATATTTCTCTAGTTTGTTTATGGGAAGGTCATGTAAGACAGTATCAAAAGCCTCACTAAATTTGAGATGTGACATCTACTGCATCCATCCAGTCCAAAGCTTGTCACCTGTCAAAGAAGGATATTAGGTTGGTTTGACATAATTTGTTATTGACAAATCCATGCTGACTGTTAGGTATTACTTTGTCCTTCTAGGTGCTCACAAATAGAATGTTTGGTTACTTGCTCCCTTATCTTTTCAGGTACTGAAGTTATGACTGGTCTATAACTCCCTGAGTTGTCCTTATCCCGTTTCTATATGTAGGTACTTTATTTGCCCTTTTCCCATCCTCAGGTCTCTCAACCATCCTCCACACATTCTTAGAGATAATCCCTAATGGCTCAGAGATCTCTTCATCCAGTTCCTTAAGTATTCCAGGATGTATTTCATCAGTCCCTGCCAACTTGAAGACCTCTAACTTGTCTAAGAAATTCATAACTATTTTCCTTTCCTATTTTAGGTGCAGATCCTACCCCATTGACACTGATGTTGACTATGTTAGTCAGCCGATCACTGCTAACTTTTTTGGTGAAAACTGAAACAAAAGAGGCATTTAACAGTTCAGCCATTGCTGCGTTTTCTCTTATTGTCTTTCCCTCCATTTAGTAATGGGCCTAGGCTGTCCTTGTTTTCCTCTGCCTTCCCATGTATTTGTAAAATGCTTTGTTTTTTCCCTTTATATTACTGGCTAGTTTAATTCGCTTTTTTGCCTTGGCCTTTCTAATTTTTTTCCTACGTGCTTGTGGGTTTGGTTTTTTGTTTTGTTGTTGTTTTTTTAATATTCACCCCTTGTAATGTGACCTAGTTTCCACTTTTTGTATGACTCTTTTTTTGAGTTTCTGGTCATTGAAGATCTCCTGGTTAAGCCAGGGAGTCTTACTATCATACTTCCCATCTTTCCTATTCATTGGATATCTGTGACCTACGATGAGACCTAAAAATGATGGGGCCTCAAAGCTGTGACAGAAATGGATCAGAGAGGGGGAGGTGATGAACTTGGAAGAGATGTGGGGTGGTGGATGTGACGGGTTGGATCACAGAAACCCCCTTGGGGTTGCCAACTGATGTGCCAAGGCTACTTGTGAACCTGCTTTCCCTGCCCTGGCAGCTTGGGACTTCAGTGCCCTGCCTGGTTTGAGCCAGACCCGCTAGCCTGCTGCAAACCCAGACCCAGGTCTGAACCACGCCCCCTAACAGCTGTCGGCTTAAACTGAAAGCAGCTTAAGAAGTGTTCCTGTCTTTAACACTCAGATGCCCAACTCCCAATGGGGCCCAAACCCCAAATAAATCAATTTTACCCTGGATAAAGCTTATACAGTAATCACTTATCACTGTAATACTCTAAAACTGCCCCGTGTGCCAGGCAGCTGCTGCTGGGGGCACACACACACATGGGAGCTAGAGGAAATTATCCTGTGTAGCACGACTTGGAGTATCCTGGTGTATGGGCTGGGTATGAGGGAGAGGGTGGTGGGATGGCCTTTGTCACATCCCCCTTTCCTCCTGCTCTCTCAGTGGCACAAAATCATTGTCACTTACATTGCTTCAGTGTCAATGCTTAGCACAGCCCTCAGCCTTAACATGGTCTGTGACCCTCTGTAGATCAAGGGCCTGCTGGGTGGCAGCTATTCACCCCTTCCAGCTCAGCAGTGTCACTGATTGGCTTGTGACACAATACAGACCTGTTTTTCAGGTTACTTCACACAAACCCTGAGTGACTGGTCATCCCCTCAAACCTCCCCCCAACCCTCTTGAGGTTTTAGTTTAGTTTTGCACAAAGAGTGAAACAGGCTCAGGGTAAATGACTCCTTTAGAAGGAATTCCTTGAAAAGGACTCACTCCTGCACAGGAATAAGCTATGCTGATGTAAGCAGCTTTATACCGGTCTCAATGTGTCCACGAGGGGATTGTAGATCCTAAACTGGTTTCAAACCAATATCGTTTAAACAGAGCAAATACTAGGGAACAAGAGACGTGCTGTAAAACAGGAGACAGTACAGAACCAGCAACATGTAAATAAACCCCTCTGATGGAAATAAAACCAAAATCAGTGAAAACAAAACCCGGATCCTGTGTGTTAGCACTTAGAGCCCCTCGTTCTGGATGAGGGCCCCATTGTGCCAGACGCTGCCTGTATCCTGGTCAAGCTACAATTTAAGCATCAAACAAGACCCAAGAGGTGCATGGCGCACGTGGGAACAGGTGCTAGGTGCTGCACAAACAACATAGGGTAGAACCACCCTGAGTCAGGCTGCAGATTTGTGTCAGCATTTCCTATCAGAAATTACGGAGCAGTTGTAGTAAATTTAGTAAAAGTCACAGGTCACTAAATTTACTGTGACCACTCCATGATTTTTCACAAAACCTGTCCTCCTCGCCCTGCCCAGGAACCCTCCAATACTGCAACCCTAACCGCAGGCTGATGCAGAGGCGTTGAGAAGATATGAGTGGCAAGTCCATTCACTAAAGTTTGCCTCACCTTCCCCACCATCATGACTGGGGGCGGGGGCAAATCTGAGTGGCACTGTAAGCCCGCAGGCCAGGTCTCAGTACCCAGAGCGAGGCTTTGGGTCCAGCCCTGTGGGACAGGAGCCACCATTGCTGGGTGAGGCACCCATCCAAAAAACAGTCACAGACAAATGGGGAAATCGCTCCATCCTTGAAATTTTTCCTTCCTTGACAAACCTGTAGCCTTAACTATGAGCTAACACTGGGATTACCTCTGCTCTCTCCAGCAGGGCTCGGGATACTGGGGGGACCGAGGACACCATCTGAGTGTGGGGAGAGCGCGGCAGGATCCCACAGCCCACAAAAGGATCCATGCACAGGACGCAGTCCATCCCCCGAATAAACTCAGCAAGAGACTCCCCATGGGCCGGTGTCCCTATCGCTGCGCTGACTGTGGCAAGAGCTTCAGACAGTCCTCAATCCTGAGAACACACTGGTTTACGCACACTGGGGAGCGGCCGCACCGCTGTGCTGACTGCGGGAAGAGCTTTGCACAGAGCTCACACCTGAGAACCCACCAGCACACGCACACCGGGGAACGACCGCACCGCTGTGCTGACTGCGGGAAGGGCTTTGCATGGAGCTCAAGCCTGAGAGCCCACCAGCGCACACATCACGGAGCAGCCGCACCATTGTAACGATTCTAGTAAGAACTTCACCAGAACCAGTGCACTGATCAAGCACCAGTGCACGCAGGCTGGGGGGAGGACATTCCGATGCATTGGCTGAAGCAGGAACTTTGCACGGGCCTCCTCCTTGCTATCACATCGGTTCATTCACAGCCAAGGGCGGCCATACAGCTGTGCTGGCTGGGGCAAGCACTTTGCTAGATTGGCCAACCTCTCAGCACCCAGTCATGCACCCCAATGCCCTTCTGCCACCTGCAGGGCCTCAAGGGCTTCTGGCAGTCAGTGGGCCTGACACAGCTCCAGCAGAGCAGATCAGGACATAGTCCTGTCCCCAGGATGCCCAGCAGAGAGATGGGGGGGAGGGGGCCAGGGAAGGGGACTTGGCTTAGCAGTGTGTGGAAGAGCAGACAGGTGGAGTATATTTTGAGCAGATGGTCACAGCCTACTGCATTTAGGTGGGATCCAGCCAGGTCTCTCTCTTTCCGTCCCACACTCGCTCCCCCTCTCCCCCTCCCCCATCTCAATGGGACCAAGCTAGGAACTTCCCCCACACATCTACCTTGGTTCCAGCCAGAGGATTACTCTTGGATGACATCTAGAGGTGGGATTTGCAGTCCTGTCTCAGCATTGATTGGGCTGAGGGGCAGGACAACCTAGTGCAGGGGTAGGCAAACTTTTTGGCCCGAGGGCCACAGCGGGGTGTGAAGCTGTATGGAGGGCTGGGTAGGGAAGGCTGTGCCTCCCTAAACAGCGGGGCCCCGGCCCCTGAGGGCCCCTCTCAGCACCCCTGACCCATCCAACGCCCCCTGCTCCTTGTCCCCTGACCGCCTCCTCCCGGGACCCCCCCGCCCCAACCGCCCTTGGGACTCCACCCCCTATCCAACCCCCGCTGCTCCCTGTCCCCTGACTGCACTGACCCCATCCACACCCCCAGCCCCTCACAGGCTCCCCAGGACTCCCATGCCTGTCCACCACCCCCACCCCGTTCCTCGTCCCCTGACTGCCCCCTCCCCCCCCAAACTTCCGCCCCATCCAACCCCCCTGCTCCCTGCCCCCTTACCATGCCACTCAGAGTGGCAGGACTAGCAGCCAGACCCCCACCCGGAGCCAGCCACGCTGCCCATGCAGCGGCATGGCTGCGGTGGAAGGGGGACAGTGGGGGAGGGGCTGGGGGCTAGCCTCCCTGGCCAGGAGCTCAAGAGCCGGGCAGGACGGTCCCGCGGGCCAGATGTGGCCCACAGGCTGTAGTTTGCCCACCTCTGACCTAGTGTGTGTGATTGAAAAAAGACTCAAGGACTGCTCATGCCATCTATTCTAAATAGATATGTAACAAAGAAGAATTATGTACCTAATGTGTAACAGAGGTCTGTCTAACCCAGTGTTTCTTTCCTATTAAAGAAGCTGATGCATTCACACAGCATGTGGAGAAGCCAGTGTAAATAGTGTAACCAATCAAAATGTTCTCGGGCCCAACTGCCCATGAGGCCTGATGAACTGTGTGACTGGCAGGTGCACAGAGAGAGTTTCCCATTACTCCTGGGGGAATTCTGCGCCTAAAAATTCTCCAAACAAAATTTTAAAACTCTGCATATTCTATTTGTCCAAATCACAGAATCACACTGGTTTCAATTATTTTGAGAATTTATTTCAAAATCCCTGTCAGCAAGTATGTCTGTAACAATACAAAAAAGATTCAGTACTTGTGGCACTTTAGAGACCCACACATTTATTTGAGCATAAGTATAAAGTGAGCTGTAGCCCACGAAAGCTTATGCTCTAATAAATTTGTTAGTCTCTACGGTGCCACAAGTCCTCCTCGTTCTTTTTGTGGCTGCAGACTAACACAGCTGCTACTCTGAAAAAAGATTCTGTTAGTGTGTTTTGACGAATAGATTCTTTACAAGGCATATTAACACAGAACTTTGAGTAAGAATTCATGTAAACTACCATACAGAACCTTATTTCCCACGCCCCTCAGAAGCAGTGCAAAGGGTTGGGGGACTCAGGGGTAATGGAGGAGCTCAGGGAAAGGGAAGTAATTGCCGGGAAGGAGCCTGGGAGTGAAGCAGGAGGGTTATTGGGTGTCTTCCCCCCCAGCCCTTCTGAACCCCAGTCTATGTGACCTTGCAGAAGTCCTGTGTGCCCTTCTTTGTCTGTCCCCCCCCAGTCCTGCATGTTTCCTCACAGGTTGCTGTGAGGAATGCCACTTCTGCTATGGCTGTGAGTTGGCTATCCTCTATTCTGGCACCACAATAGTTCCTGGTGGGCAAAAGGTGTAACTGCAGCGCCACTCTGGCAAAATGTATTTTCTGCAGAGGAAAAAAAAATCTGTGGGGGACATAAATTCTGCGCCTGTGCAATGGTGCACAATTTCCCCAGGCCTATACAGGAGACCACTGTGATCATTCAGCCTGAGCTCCTGTATAACACAGGCCAAAGAACTTCCGTGAGTTAATACCTGTTTGAACTAGAGCAGAGCTTTGATTTTTTTTAAATCTAAACTTGACTTAAAAATTGCCAGAGATGGAGAATCCACCAGGATGCTTCAGAAATGATAAATTGTACATGCATGGTTAAAAGTAGGGAAAGGGGTTTGGTTTTATTCTACCACCTGCCTGTTTAGAAAAGCCTGAAGTTGCCATTTCCCCCTCTGACAGCTCACACGGCAAATTAATTCTCTTTTGTAAAATCAGCTTATGCACACGGGGAAGGGAAATGGTTGTGGACATTCTCAGAGGAGAGTCAAACAGCACAATGCCTCTTGCAGGGGAGCAGCCATTGCACCAGATGTGCAAAGGTGGGCTGAAGGCAGCAGTAGCTGGCTGCAGAGTGTGGGCTTCATCCCCCTAGGGCACCAGCTGCTTTTTTCCTTCCATGAAAATCTGTCTGATGCATTGATGGCTCCACCCCTTACACAACAGCTCCTTGATTGGATTGACACAGCCCACTCTGACCTGTGCTTTGGGGCTGGAGAAGGAAAAAAATGCCTCACAACATATGGAGTTTGGAGGAGGGAGAGTTGTTTGCCTTGGTTTTAGTTGAAATATATTATTCTCTTGAGATAATTTAAATATGGGGCCTCTGTATATCTTAAAGTGCATTACAAAGCAGCTTAGTGCCTCAATCCCCATTTTACAGATGGGGAAACCAAGGCACAGAGAACCTCACCCAATGTCAGTCAACAGACCAGTGGCGAGCTGGGAACAGAACTCTGGTCTCCTGGCTCCCAGCCCATAGCTCAGCCCACTGAACCACACTGCCTTTAAAAACAGCTCTTCAGTGTGTAATGTCTTGCTGTGTCTTTAAATGAAAACTCTGGGCTTCACACACTCCTTCGTACAGCATGAAAAGTAACAGCCTCCACAACCCTCCTAATGTCACTGCCAAACTGGGCAAGGAGAGATCTGACCATCCAGAACCCTCCAGCTTTTAATGAGATGAAAGGAGGGGGCAGTTCCACAGTATGTGCTTATTGTATGACTGGTAGGGTTGCCACCAGTCCAGGTTTTGGCTTCTGTTTCCAAGTGCCATTTAGGGTTGCCGGGTGTCTTGTTTTTGGGACCTGGTAACCCTAAATGGTGCCCGAACCTTCTGGTTACAGGACAGGAGAAGGCAGCAGTGCTGAAAACGTAAAGGAGCTGAGGCAGGCGTATCAGAAGCCAAGGGAAGCAAACATGTGGTCTGGTGTTGCAACTAAGACCTGCCGCTTCTGTAAAGAGTTGGACGCCATCCTTGGTAGTGACCCCACCTGCACAGCCAAGAGCCCCATGGATATTTTGGCAGGGCTGGAAGCAGTGGATGGGGGCTCAAGCCTGAGGACGAAGTCATGGACAAGGAGGTTGAGTTGGAGGATGTTGGGGAGCCCATGGCCAGCTTGTCCGGTGGCGCGGCAAGTCAGGAATTCCTCTCCACTCCAGAGGGGTCTAGCCAGTCTCAGAAGTCCATTTGTGGCCCACATGACACAGGAAAAGAGAACCATGGAGTTCGTTTTGAAGTTCATGATGCTCGGTTATACAAGGTAGAGTTGTTCTTTCCTATGTGTATTGTGGAAGTGGGTGAAGAGATAGAAATGTACAAGACTAGCTGTGTTTGCATGTGCTTCACATTCCCCAGGGCAGCTAAGCAGTGGGATGGAACAGTGTGTTAATGCACACTGGGATTTTACAGGAATCCTCCAGAGAGATCTCTAGGAAACTTTGGCAGAGCTACTTTGTTCCTTCCCCCATTGTAGGAAACTTTCCCGCACCACTCGGCAATCACTTGTGAAGGGACCAAAGTGGCACACAGGGACACAGCATAGGGACCAGGTCTGAACCTGCGCGTGCATGCAGTAGATGCACCCTTGTATTCTTGCTTACACTCAGGAGCACACTTACACACTTACAGGAGCACACTTACATATCAGCCTCAATGATCCCCACCTGTGGAAAATGAGGGCAGAATTTACAATATTCTTCCTAGATGTCTTCACTGATCCCTGATCTGCTGAAAACATCACCATGAAAGTAAGGGGTAGGCTGGGTCTCCCAGCATCGCTATGGGCATTTCAACATCCCCCACTGGAGTCTTCTGGTCAGGAAAGAAAGTCCCTGCTTGCAGCTTTCTGTACAAGCCAGTGTTCCTGAAGATGCATGAGTCATGCACCTTTCTGGACTACCCCGGGTTGATGTAAGCGAAACACAGATGATAATTCACAAGTGCCCACAATACCATACAGAAGTACCCCTTTCTGTTGATGTACTCCATCGCAAGATGGTCCGGGGCCAAAATTGGAATATGCATGCCATCTATTGCTCCACCACAGTTAGGGAATACCATTGCTGCAAAAATCATCCAATATTTCATGCACATTGCAAAGTGTCACAGTCCTGCCTAGCAAGATGCAATTAATAGCCCTGCACACATGCATTAATGCGGCCCCAGTGATGGACTTTCCCACTCCAAACTGATTCACAACTGAGCGTTAGCAGTCTGGAGTCGCCAGCTTCCACACTGCGATCACCACACGCTTCTCCACCGAGCGGGCAGCTCTCATTTTGGTGTCCTTGTGCCACAAGTCTGGAGTGAGCTCTGCACACGAGTCCATGACGGTGGTTTTTCGCATACCAAAGTTCTGCAGCCACACCTCATTATCCCAGACCTATGTAACAATGCGATCCCACCACTCACTGCTTGTTTCCGGAGCCTATATGTGACTGTCCACTGTGTAACTGCTACGTGAACGCCATAAGTAATCTGGTGTTGTTTCTTTCCATTTGCACACAGCAGGTCAGGCAGCTCTGATTCCTTTTCACTGTGGGAGCTCATGATATGCATTTGGCCATTTAAAAGCGCGCTGGCGCAGTTTACTGACTAGGTTAGATCTCAGCGAAACAATATTCCAATTGTAATTGCTGCTTGCTGTGTGTTCCACAATATCTGTGAGAGTAAGGGGGAAATGTTTATGGCGGGGTGGGAGGTCGAGGCAAATCACCTGGCCGCCAATTTTGTGCAGCCAGACACCAGTGCGATTAGAAGAGCACAGCAGGGTGCACTGCACATCAGAGAAGGTACCTAGCAAATGTTCTTTCTGTACAAGGCCTCATTTTGCCTTTTATACTGAGTGCCTGTCAGGTTGGTGTGACTGCATCACACGCGGCTGGGCAACAGCATTCAGCTTGCAGGCAGCCATGGTAAGCCCTAGGGGCACGCGGGGTTCTGCTTCTTCTGAATTCATTACAATGCTTTTGAACTGCGGTGCCCCCCTTTCCCATGCCAAGCAATGCCTGGTGGGTTGGCCATTTAAAAGGAGGGCCTGCGATCTCTCTGGGATAATACACACACATACACATCCCTTTAGGCCAAACACCCACAGGCCAGCGTGGATGGGTTCCCCCCACACACACCACGTGGTTCAGCCAAATGTGAACAGCCCAGCGTGAATGGACACCTCTGATTGTCCCCTTAAACAAATTCCCCTATTTCAACCAGGTGCCCATGAATGATATCACTCTCATGAGGCGAACACAGAGAGATAAAGAATGAATGTTGCTTGAATGTTCCCAAAACCTAGGAGCTTTCGCTGCTGTGCTCTGTTCTGCAGTGATTCCAGACTACTTGCTACTGGCCTGGCAGGGTAAAGTGTCCTACTATGGAGGACGGAATAGGGCAGCCCTCCCCAGAAACCTTCTGCAAAGGCTTTCAGAGTATGTCCAGGAGAGCTGCATGGAGATGTCCCTGGAGGATTCCCGCTCCATCCCCAGACATGTTAACAGCCTTTTCCTGTAGCTGTACTGGATGCGAATGCATCCCAAGTCTTCAGAGCAAATGAATCATTAAACACACTTTCTTTTAAACCCTGTCTCGTATTTACAAAGGTACACTCACCAGAAGTGCCTTCTCCAGCATCATGGTCCCGGAGTCCGCCTTGGGAGGGGGTGGAGGGTATTGGCTCCAGGGGGATGAACAGTTCCTGGCTGTCGGGGAGAACGGATTCACCGCTTGCTGCCTATGCACTGTCCTCCTACTCCTCTTCCTCCTCCAAAAAATCATCCTCCCTGTTCTGTGAGACTACCCCCTTGCAGATGTCCATGGACAGTGGTGGGGTAGTGGTGGCGTCCCTGGCGTCCCCCGCGCCCCCCCCCCCAGAATTGCATGCAGCTCATCGTAGAAGTGGCATGTTTGGGACTGTGACCTGGAGCACCCGTTTCCCTCTCTAGTCTTTTGGTAGGCTTGCCTGAGCTCCTTGATTTTCACAGGGCAGTGCTGTGTGTCCCTGGAGTAGCCTCTGTCCGTCGTGTCCCGGGAGATTTTCACAAATATGTTTGCGTTCCTTTTTTTTGAATGGAGTTCTGCCTGAACAGATTCTTCTCCCCATACAGCGATGAGATCCAGTACCTCCCGTTCGGTCCATGCTGGAGCTCATTTGCGCATCTGGGACTGCATGGTCTCCTGTGCTGGTGGACTCTGCATGGTCACCTGTGCTGGTGAGCGGTGCATGCTCACTGATGAGCTCGCCATGCTGGTCAAACAGGAAATGAAATTCAAAAGTTCCCATGGCTTTTCCTGACTACCTGGCTAGTGCATCTGAGTTGAAAGTGTTGTCCAGAGCGGTCACAATGGAGCACTCTGGGATAGCTCCCAGAGGCCAATACCATCGAATTGCGTCCACAGTACCTCAAATCCAGAACAGCAATGTTGATTTTAGCGCTACTCCCCTTGCTGAGTTCGAGTACAGAAACCGGTTTTAAGAGCCCTTAAAGTCAACAAAACCAGGTTGGTTGCGTGGACGGATTTAGATTTAATTCAAAATAACACGGCTAATTTTGATATAATCGCGTACTGTAGACCAGGCCCAAGTGTGGACACACTGTGCAGAGACAGGGAGTGTAGTGTGGACACGCATTACTGATATAGTTATTGCACTCTTGGATTGTTGGCATAATGTTTGTAGAAAGAACTCTGTAATGTAGACAAGGCCGAGGAAAACAAGGTGTGTTCTTATCTGAGGGTAAAATCCCAGTCAGGACAAGGAAGTTTGCCATTAACTGGTCAAGGTCAAGCTTGGGCGCCCCTGTGGTCTTGTATGTTCTCAGGTCAGAGCAGGGCTCATTTGGAAAATAAATTAGTTTAAAACCTTTTGTTTCTTTTCGACTAGCCACGGTTTGGCCAGTTCAGTTCTGTCCTATGAGCTGCAGGACTGTGTGTGTGATGCCCCCGGGTGCCACCCTGGAACCAGGGTACCATTGAGCCTCCCTAATCACCAGCCTGGGCTCCCTTTACACTGTACTGCTCTGACCAGCCTGCATACTCACCAGCACCCATACAGGTAGGGCTGCACCCAGCTGTAGTTACATTCAGATGCTGTGTCCAGCCCTGCATGGGAAGGCTCCAGCCAAGGAACTTCCCAGCTACTCAGGCAAAAACCGCGCTCTGGAGTGTAAACCCAAAATTATGCCGTCTTGTGCTGCACAGAGAACTGTGCAGCGTAAGCTCATGAAATTTGCCTCCTCCTTCAATGTGCAGAAGACTATACAACAGCTTTCTGCCCCAAGTTATGCCTCCCACACACTGGTTTTAGACAAAGCAAAAACAAGTTTATTAACTACAAAATATAGACTTAAAATGATTACAAAGGATAGCAAACAGATCAAAACAGATTAGCAAATAAACAAAAATACAATCTAAGATCAATATACTAAAGAGAATGGATATGAATAGCAGATTGTCACCCTAAAAAGTTGATACAAGCAGGCTGCAAATTCTTAAGGGGCCAGCAGCACTTGCTTACAGCTTAAAATCCTCAGGTCTTTATCACACAGACTAAAAATCCCTTTAGCCTTGGTCCAGCACTTCCTGCAGTTCATTCTCTGTTCCTTAGCTCTGGTCTACACTATGAGTTTTGGTCATAGAATCATAGAATATCAGGGTTGGAAGGGACCTCAGGAGGTCATCTAGTCCAACCCCCTGCTCAAAGCAGGACCAATCCCCAACTAAATCATCCCAGCCAGGGCTTTGTCAAGCCTGACCTTAAAAATATCTAAGGAAGGAGATTCCACCACCTCCCTAGGTAACCCATTCCAGTGCTTCACCACCCTCCTAGTGAAATAATGTTTCCTAATATCCAACCTAAACCTCCCCCACTGCAACTTGAGACCATTACTCTTTGTTCTGTCATCTGCTACCACTGAGAACAGTCTAGATCCAGCCTCTTTGGAACCTCCTTTCAGGTAGTTGAAAGCAGCTATCAAATCCCCCCTCATTCTTCTCTTCCGCAGATTAACAATCCCAGTTCCCTCAGCCTCTCCTCCAGCCCCCTAATCATTTTTGTTGCCCTCCGCTGGACTCTCTCTAATTTTTCCACATCCTTCTTGTAGTGTGGGGCCCATACCTGCCTCATACTGGGAATGAGGGGCGATCAACAGGTTATCTCAAGTGCTTACATACGAATGCATAAAGCCTTGGAAACAAGCAGGGAGAACTGGAGGTCCTGGTGATGTCAAGGAACTATGACGTGATTGGAATAACAGAGACTTGGTGGGATAACTCCCATGACTGGAGTACTGTCATGGATGGTTATAAACTGTTCAGGAAGGACAGGCAGGGCAGAAAAGGTGGGGGAGTAGCACTGTATGTAAGGGAGCAGTATGACTGCTCAGAGCTCTGGTACAAAACTGTAGACAAACCTGAGTGTCTCTGGATTAAGTTTAGAAGTGTGTGCAACAAGAGTGATGTAGTGGTGGGATTCAGAGTAACAGCCATGTTAGTCTGTATTCACAAAAAGAAAAGGAGTACTTGTGGCACCTTAGAGACTAACCAATTTATTTGAGCATAAGCTTTCGTGAGCTACAGCTCACTTCATCGGATGCATACCGTGGAAACTGCAGCAGACTTTATATACACACAGAGAATATGAAACAATACCTCCTCCCACCCCACTGTCCTGCTGGTAATAGCTTATCTAAAGTGATCATCAAGTTGGGCCATTTCCAGCACAAATCCAGGTTTTCTCACCCTCCACCCCCCCCCCCCACACAAATTCACTCTCCTGCTGGTAATAGCCCATCCAAAGTGACAACTCTCTACACAATGTGCATGATAATCAAGTTGGGCCATTTCCTGCACAAATCCAGGTTCTCTCACCCCCTCACCCCCCTCCAAAAAACACACACCCAAACTCACTATCCTGCTGGTAATAGCTCATCCAAAGTGACCACTCTCCCTACAATGTGCATGATAATCAAGGTGGGCCATTTCCAGCACAAATTCAGGTTTTCTCACCCCCACCCCACCCCCATACACACACAAACTCACTCTCCTGCTGGTAATAGCTCATCCAAAGTGACCACTCTCCCTACAATGTGCATGGTAATCAAGGTGGGCCATGTCCAGCACAAATCCAGGCTTTCTCACCCCCCCCGTTTTTTTTTTTCCCCAGGGACACACACACACACACACACAAACTCACTCTCCTGCTGGCAATAGCTCATCCAAACTCTCCAAGTTTAAATCCAAATTAAACCAGAACGTCTGGGGGGGGGGGGGTAGGAAAAAACAAGGGGAAATAGGCTACCTTGCATAATGACTTAGCCACTCCCAGTCTCTATTTAAGCCTAAATTAATAGTATCCAATTTGCAAATGAATTCCAATTCAGCAGTTTCTCGCTGGAGTCTGGATTTGAAGTTTTTTTGTTGTAAGATAGCGACCTTCATGTCTGTGATTGTGTGACCAGAGAAACTGAAGTGTTCTCCGACTGGTTTATGAATGTTATAATTCTTGACATCTGATTTGTGTCCATTTATTCTTTTACATAGAGACTGTCCAGTTTGACCAATGTAAATGGCAGAGGGGCATTGCTGGCACATGATGGCATATATCACATTGGTGGATGTGCAGGTGAACGAGCCTCTGATAGTGTGGCTGATGTTATTAGGCCCTGTGATGGTGTCCCCTGAATAGATATGTGGGCACAGTTGGCAACGGGCTTTGTTGCAAGGATAAGTTCCTGGGTTAGTGGTTCTGTTGTGTGGTATGTGGTTGTTGGTGAGTATTTGCTTCAGGTTGCGGGGCTGTCTGTAGGCAAGGACTGGCCTGTCTCCCAAGATTTGTGAGAGTGTTGGGTCATCCTTTAGGATAGGTTGTAGATCCTTAATAATGCGTTGGAGGGGTTTTAGTTGGGGGCTGAAGGTGACGGCTAGTGGCGTTCTGTTATTTTCTTTGTTAGGCCTGTCCTGTAGTAGGTAACTTCTGGGAACTCTTCTGGCTCTATCAATCTGTTTCTTTACTTCCGCAGGTGGGTATTGTAGTTGTAAGAAAGCTTGACAGAGATCTTGTAGGTGTTTGTCTCTGTCTGAAGGGTTGGAGCAAATGCGGTTGTATCGCAGAGCTTGGCTGTAGACGATGGATTGTGTGGTGTAGTCAGGGTGAAAGCTGGAGGCATGTAGGTAGGAATAGCGGTCAGTAGGTTTCCGGTATAGGGTGGTGTTTATGTGACCATTGTTTATTAGCACTGTAGTGTCCAGGAAGTGGATCTCTTGTGTGGACTGGACCAGGCTGAGGTTGATGGTGGGATGGAAGTTGTTGAAATCATGGTGGAATTCCTCAAGGGCTTCTTTTCCATGGGTCCAGATGATGAAGATGTCATCAATATAGCGCAAGTAGAGTAGGGGCTTTAGGGGACGAGAGCTGAGGAAGCGTTGTTCTAAATCAGCCATAAAAATGTTGGCATACTGTGGGGCCATGCGGGTACCCATAGCAGTGCCACTGATCTGAAGGTATACATTGTCCTCAAATGTAAAATAGTTATGGGTAAGGACAAAGTCACAAAGTTCAGCCACCAGGTTAGCCGTGACATTATCGGGGGTGGGATATGGTGGGAGTCTGCTATAGACCACCGGACCAGGGGGATGAGGTAGATGAGGCTTTCTTCCGGCAGCTCACGGAAGCTACTAGATCGCATGCCCTGATTCTCATGGGTGACTTTAATTTTCCTGATATCTGCTGGGAGAGCAATACAGCAGTGCATAGACAATCCAGGAAGTTTTTGGAAAGCGTAGGGGACAATTTCCTGGCGCAAGTGCTAGAGGAGCCAACTAGGGGGGACGCTTTTCTTGACCTGCTGCTCACAAACCGGGTAGAATTAGTGGGGGAAGCAAAAGTGGATGGGAATCTGGGAGGCAGTGACCATGAGTTGGTTGAGTTCAGGATCCTGATGCAGGGAAGAAAGGTAAGCAGCAGGATACGGACCCTGGACTTCAGGAAAGCAGACTTCAACTCCCTCAGGGAACGGATGGCCAGGATCCCCTGGGGGACTAACATGAAGGGGAAAGGAGTCCAGGAGAGCTGGCTGTATTTCAAGGAATCCCTGTTGAGGTTACAGGGACAAACCATCCCGATGAGTTGAAAGAATAGTAAATATGGCAGGCGACCAGCTTGGCTTAATGGTGAAATCCTAGCGGATCTTAAACATAAAAAAGAAGCTTACAAGAAGTGGAAGGTTGGACATATGACCAGGGAAGACTATAAAAATATTGCTCGGGCATGTAGGAATGATATCAGGAGGGCCAAATCGCACCTGGAGCTGCAGCTAGCAAGAGATGTCAAGAGTAACAAGAAGGGTTTCTTCAGGTATGTTGGCAACAAGAAGAAAGCCAAGGAAAGTGTGGGCCCCCTACTGAATGAGGGAGGCAACCTAGTGACAGAGGATGTGGAAAAAGCTAATCAGCACTCCAGATGAGGCCTCACCAATGTTGAATAGAGGGGAATAATCACGTCCCTCGATCTGCTGGCAATGCCCCTACTTATACATCGCAAAATGCCATTGGCCTTCTTGGCGACAACAGCACACTGTTGACTCATATCCAGCTTCTCGTCCACTGTAATCCCTAGGTCCTTTTCTGCAGAACTGCTGCCGAGCCATTCAGTCCCCAGCCTGTAGCAGTGGATGGGATTCTTCCGTCCTAAGTGCAGGATTCTGCACTTGTCCTTGTTGAACCTCATCAGATTTCTTTTGGCACAATCCTCCAATTTGTCTAGGTCCCTCTGTATCCTATCCCTACCCTCCAGTGTATCTACCTCTCCTCCCAGTTTAGTGTCATCTTCAAACTTGCTGAGGGTGCAATCCACACCATCCTCCAGATCATTTATGAAGATATTGAACAAAACCGGCCCAAGGACCGACCCTTGGGGCACTCTACTTGATACCGGCTGCCAACTAGACATGGAGCCATTGATCGCTACCCGTTGAGCCCGACAATCTAGCCAGCTTTTTATCCACCTTATAGTCCATTCATCCAGCCCATACTTCTTTAACTTGCTGGCAAGAATACTATGGGAGACCGTGTCAAAAGCTTTGCTAAAGTCAAGGAACAACACATCCACTGCTTTCCCCTCATCCACAGAGCCACTTATCTCGTCATAGAAGGCAATTAGATTAGTCAGGCATGACTTGCCCTTGGTGAATCCATGCTACCTGTTCCTGATCACTTTCCTCTCCTCTAAGTGCTTCAGAATTGATTCCTTGAGGACCTGCTCCATGATTTTTCTGGGGACTGAGATGAGGCTGACTGGCCTGTAGTTCCCAGGATTCTCCTTCTTCCCTTTTTTAAAGATGGGCACTACGTTAGCCTTTTTCCAGTCATCCGGGACTTCCCCCGTTCGCCACGAGTTTTCAAAGATAATGGCCAATGGCTCTGCAATCACAGCCACCAATTCCTTCAGCACTCTCGGATGCAACTCGTCCGGCCCCATGGACTTGTGCACGTCCAGCTTTTCTAAATAGTCCCGAACCACTTCTTTCTCCACAGAGGGCTGGTTACCTCCTCCCTATGCTGTGCTGCCCAGTGCAGTAGTCTGGGAGCTGACCTTTTTTGTGAAGACAGAGGCAAAAAAAGCATTGAGTACATTAGCTTTTTCCACATCCTCTGTCATTAGGTTGCTTCCCTCATTCAGTAAGGGGCCCACACTTTCCTTGACTTTCTTCTTGTTGCTAGCATACCTGAAGAAACCCTTCTTGTTACTCTTGACATCTCTGGCTAGCTGCAGCTCCAGGTGTGATTTGGCCTGGTCAAATCAGGTCAAATTTAGCAGCGTTAGATTGATTTAACCCTGCACCCGTCCACATGACGAAGCCATTTTTGTTGACTTAAAGGGCTCTTAAAATCAATTTCTGTATTCCTCCCTGACAAGGGGATTAGTGCTGAAATCAACATTGCTGGGTCGAATTTGGGGTAGTGTGGATGCAATTTGATGGTATTGGCCTCCGGAAGCTATCCCATAGTGCTCCATTGTGACCACTCTGGACAGCTCTTTCAACTCAGATGCACTAGCCAGGTACACAAGAAAAGCCCTGGGAACTTTTGAATTTCATTTCCTGTTTGGCCAGCGTGGCGAGCTCATCAGCACAGGTGACCATGCAGTCCCAGAATCGTAAAAGAGCTCCAGCATGGACTGAAAGGGAGTTACCGGATCTGATCACTGTATGGGGAGACGAATCTGTGCTATCAGAACTCCATTCTAAAAGACGAAATGCCAGTACATATTCCAAAGTCTCCAAGAGCATGATGGATTGAGGCTACAACAAGGACACACAGCAGTGCCGCGTGAAAATTAAGGAGCTCAGGCAAGAGTACCAGAAAACCAAAGAGGCAAACAGACGCTCCAGGTCAGAGCCCCAGACATGCTGCTTCTATGACGAGCTGCATGCAATTCTAGGGGGGAGGGGCCCTGTCCGTGGTCACCAGCAAGCGGGGAGTCTCATGCTACAGGGACGAGGAAGATAAGGAGGAGGAGGACGAGGTTGAGGATATCGCACAGCAGGCAAGCGGAGAATCCCTTCTCCCTGGCAGCCAGGAACTGTTCATCACCCTGGAGCCAATACCCTCCCGACCCTCCCAAGGCGGGCTCCTGGACCATGAAGCCGGAGAAGCTACCTCTGGTGAGTGTACCTTTGTAAATATAATACATGGTTAAAAATTATTCATTTGCCCTGAAGACTTGGGATGCATTCGCGGCCGGTACAGCTAATGGAAAAGTCTGTTTACGTGCCTGGAGATGGAGCAGGAATCCTCCAGGGACATCTCCATGAAGCTCTCCCGGAGGTACTCCAAAAGCCTTTGCAGAAGGTTTCTGGGGAGGGCAGCCTTATTCCGTCCTCCATGGTAGGACACTTTACCACACCAAGCCAGTAGCAAGTAATCTGGTATCATTGCATAACAAAGCCTGGCAGCATATGGTCCCAGTGTTTGCTGGCATTCAAGCAACATCCATTCTTTATCTCTCTATGTTATCCTCAGGAGAGTTATATCATTCATGGTCACCTGGTTGAAATAGGAGAATTTTATTAAGGGAACAGTCAGAGGTGGCCGTTCCTGCTGGGCTGTTTGCCTGTGGCTGAACAGAAATCCTCCCCGCTGTTAGCCACGCGGTGGCGGAGGTGGCGAGTCATGCTGAGCTTTTCACATTTGGCTAGCAGGGATCTTCCTGATACTTGCCATAGATGTGGGGAGGGGTGAAGTGATCATCCCAGAGAACTGGGGGTGAGGGTTAGTTGGGTTTGTGCTGCATGTTGGAGCATTGGGATTGGAGAATTGGGCCAAAAGAAATCTGATGAGGTTCAATAAGGATAAGTGCAGGGTCCTGCACTTAGGATGGAAGAATCCAATGCACCGCTACAGACTAGGGACCGAATGGCTAGGCAGCAGTTCTGCGGAAAAGGACCTAGGGGTGATAGTGGACGAGAAGCTGGATATGAGTCAGCAGTGTGCCCTTGTTGCCAAGAAGGCCAATGGCATTTTGGGATGTATAAGTAGGGGCATAGCGAGCAGATCGAGGGACGTGATCGTTCCCCTCTATTCGACATTGGTGAGGCCTCATCTGGAGTACTGTGTCCAGTTTTGGGCCCCACACTACAAGAAGGATGTGGATAAATTGGAGAGAGTCCAGCAAAGGGCAACAAAAATGATTAGGGGTCTAGAACACATGACTTATGAGGAGAGGCTGAGGGAGCTGGGGATGTTTAGTCTGCAGAAAAGAAGAATGAGGGGGGATTTGATAGCTGCTTTCAACTACCTGAAAGGGGGTTCCAAAGAGGATGGCTCTAGACTGTTCTCAATGGTAGCAGATGACAGAACGAGGAGTAATGGTCTCAAGTTGCAGTGGGGGAGGTTTAGATTGGATATTAGGAAAAACTTTTTCACTAAGAGGGTGGTGAAACACTGGAATGCGTTACCTAGGGAGGTGGTAGAATCTCCTTCCTTAGAGGTTTTTAAGGTCAGGCTTGACAAAGCCCTGGCTGGGATGATTTAACTGGGAATTGGTCCTGCTTCGAGGAGGGGGTTGGACTAGATGACCTTCAGGGGTCCCTTCCAACCCTGATATTCTATGATTCTATGATTCTATGTTAACCCGAAAACTGCAGCACCTCCTTTTAAATGCCCAAAACAACAGGCTTAGCTTGGTGTGGGAAAGCAGGGCGCTGCTGTTTGAAACCATTCCCACATGTTATGAAGGTTGAAGAAGCCGAAAGACTATGGCTTACCATGGCTACCTGCAAGCTGAATTCTGTTGCCCGGCCCTGCGTCTGTGATCTCTCACACCAATACCGGCAGGTACTCAATATAAAAGGCAAAATGCAACCTTGTACTGAAAGCACATGTGCTATGTAATGTGAATAGCTTGGTTCACCATGGAAGAGTCTACCAATTGTTCCCTAAAATGCATCTTTTTAAATACTACTCTCCCTTTTTTTCCTCCCACAGCTGAAAATGTTTCAATGCTCCCCCTATCATCTCCATCCCAGAGGCTTGCGCAGATAAGAAGGTGAAAAAAATGCACGCACGATGAAATGTTCTCTGAGCTCATGCAGTCCTCCCGCACTGAAAGAGCTCAGCAGAATGCGTGGAGGCAAACAACGGCAGAGTCCAGGATAGCGGAAAATGAACGTGAGGACAGGAGGGACATGCAAGAGGAGCGGTGGCGGTAGTGTGATGAGAGGAGGCAGGAGTCAATGCTGGGGGCTACTGTGGGATCAGACTGACATGCTCAGGCATCTGGTGGAGCTGCAGGAAAGGCAGCAGGAGCACAGACCGCCGCTATAGCCCCTGTATAACCGCCTGCCCTCCTTCCCAAGTTCCATAGCCTCCTCACCCAGACTTCCAAGAACGCCCGGGGTGGGGGGGAAGGCTCTGGGCACCCAAAAGCTCCACCCCAGAAGATTGCCCAAGCAACAGAAAGCTGGCATTCAATAAGTATTGAAGTGCATTGTGGCCTTGTCCTTCCCTCCTCCCCTCATCCACCACCCCACCCAGTGCTTCCCTCCTCTCCTACACCTCCCAGGCTACCTTGGCAGTTATCCCCCTATTTCTGTGATTAATTAATAAAGAATGCATGATTTTGAAACAACAATGACTTTATTGCCTCTGCAAGCAGCGATCGAAGCGGGGCAGGCAGCTGGCTTACAAGGAAGTAGAGTGAACCAAGGAGTGGGGGGTTTCATCAAGGAGAAACAAACAGAAGTGTCACACCGTAGCCTGGCCAGTCATGAAACTGGTTTACAAAGCTTCTCTGATGTGCAGCGCGCCCTGCTGTGCTCTTCTAATCGCCCTGGTGTCTGGCTGTGCATAATCAGCAGCCAGGCGATTTGCCTCAACCTACCACCCCAGCATAAACATCTCCCCCTTACTCTCACAGATATTGTGGAGAACACAGCAAGCAGCAATAACAATGGGAATATTGGTTTTGCTGAGGTCTGAGTCAGTAAACTGCGCCAGCGCGCTTTTAAACGTCCAAATGCACATTCTACCACCATTCTGCACTTGCTCAGCCTATAGTTGAACGGCTCCTGACTACTGTCCGGGGTGCCTGTGTACAGCTTCATGAGCCATGGCATTAAGGGGTAGGCTGAGTCCCCGAGGATAACTACAGGCATTTCAACATCCCCAACTGTAATCTTCTAGTCTGGGAAGTAAGTCCCTTCCTGCAGCTGTTCAAACAGACCAGAGTTCCTGAAGATGCAAGCATCATGTAACTTTCCCAGCCATCCCATGAAACATCCCTTGTGATCCACCAGTGCTTGCAGCACCACTGAAAAGTACCCCTTGTGGTTTATGTACTGGCTGTCAAGGTGGTCCAGTGCCAAGATAGGGCTATGCGTTCTGTCTATCGCCCCACCACAGTTAGGGAATCAAATTGCAGCAAAGCCATCCACTGTGACCTGCACATTTCCCAGAGTCGCTACCCTTGATAGCAGCAGCTCAGTGATTGCGTTGGCTACTTGGATCACAGCAGCCCCTGCAGTAGATTTGCCCACTCCAAATTGATTACCGACTGACCGGTAGAGCTGTCTGGCGTTGCAAGCTTCCATAGGGCTATCGCCACGTGCGTCTCAACTGTGGGGACTACTCTCATCTTGGTATTCTGGCGGTTCAGGGTAGGGGAAAGCAAGTCACAAAGTTCCATGAAAGTGTCCTTACACATGCGAAAGTTTTGCAGCCACTGGGAGTCATCGCAGACCTGCAACACTATGCGGTCCCACCAGTCTGTGCTTGTTTCCCTGGCCCAGAATCGATGTTCCATGGCATGAACCTGCCCCATTGCCACCAGGATGTCCAAATTGCTGGGCCCATGCTTTGAGAGAAATCTGTGTCCATGTCCTCCTCACTCTCCTCACTGCGCTGCCATCGCCTCCTTGCCGGCTTTTGTAGGTTCTGGTTCTGCACATACTGCAGGATAATGCATGAGGTGTTTACAATGGTCATAACTGCCATGGTTATCTGAGCGGGCTCCATGCTTGCCATGGTATGGCATCTGCAGGAGGGCAGAGTTGCAGCAGAAGCGGTGGAGGATGACGGATGACACAAGAATAGATATTTATACAGAACGAAAAGAGGACCTGTGAAGTGGATTCATGAGAGCAGGAGAGCAGAGTTGCAGCGGAAGCGGTGGAGGACGACGGTTTGCACCGCGCACATTTTCTGAGGAAGAACACACGTTCCCAGGAGCGCATGACAGACAACATGGAGTAATTTGCTATTGAGACAATAGCATCAGGCCAGAATTGCAGCGGAAGCGGTGGATGATGACAGTTAGCAGTCCTACTGCACCGTCTGCTGAAAGCAGTATGGCGTCCACATGGAAAAAGGGTGCAAAACGATTGTCAGCCGTTGCTTTCATGGAGGGAGGGGAGACTGATGACATGTACCGAAAACCACCCACGACAATGTTTTTGCCCCATCAGGCATTGGGCGCTTAACCCAGAATTCCAATGGGCAGCGGAGACTGCGGGAACTGTGGGATAGCTACCCACAGTGCACCGCTCTGTAAGTCGATGCTAGCCACAGTAGTGAGGACGCACTTCCCCGACTTAATGCACTTAGTGTGGACATATGCAATCGACTGTATAAAATCGATTTCTAAAAATTGACTTCTATAATATCAGCCTAATTTCGTAGTGTAAACATACCCTTAAGATGCCTGGGTCCTACCCCTGGCTCTTGGAGAGGAGAGGAGTGGAGGCTGGTGGTTTAAAGTAGTAGGGGCTGGGAGCCAGGACTGTCCTGGAATGGGATCCCAGCCATGTCTCCCTTGTGACACTTCCTGCAGACCCAACCCTGATCTCAGCACCAACCTGGCCAACATCATCAAGCAGTGCTGGAGCAAGAGCATGCCCAAAGCATCCATTGAGCATCTTGACTCTAACTATCCCCCTCCCAGAGCCAGGGATAGAACCGAGGAGTCCTGAGACCCCTGGTGACCCTCCCTGCCCTAAACCACCTGTCCCAAACCCTTCCCCTCTTCAGCCACAGTTAGATGTTATCTTAGGCCGCCTGAACCACAGGGACTGGGCTTCCCCCCACTTATGCGAAGTAGCTGCAAGAGCGGGACAGAGACCCAGTCACGTTAGGGGAGGTGTTGTGAGACAGAGGAAAGGTCCAGTGGAAGAAGGATGAGAATGGGAGACACTACCCCACAGACCAGCATCCTCTGTTCCAGCAGGCAGGGACGGTGCGGGCCTTGGGCTAATAGAGGTGCTGGGGTTAGGGGCAACAGGGTCAGTGCTACTCAAGGTGGATAAAAATCAATGATTTTTTTTTAATTTAAATCAGTTTTTTTGATAAAATGCTTTTTGAGGAAAAAAGTTTTAATTAAGATACATAATAGCTCAAAGATATCTCATAATGGAATAGGGATTATAAATTCTAATTCTATAGTATGAGACAATATATTCATGTAATGTTTAAGAAAAGTTTTGTAAATGAGTTCCAATAGTTCATGGACTAGGGACCCAATCTTATGGGGTTCCAGGGGCTTCTGTATAGATTATTTAGGTTAATCTTTCTATCTACCCAATGGGACTTAGTGCTCAGTCTAGGAGATACCATCAGAGAGGCTTAGTTTTGCAGTTCTCAAACTGTGGATTTGTGTCTCTACAAATAACATGCTTATTAACAGCAAAAATGTTTTAAATAAATATATAAATGATATATAGTGATGAGAAATAACAGACCTCAACCCTATTGTCCCTCTGCAAGTTTGTGTACACAGAGTCAATCCCTTACCTCTCTCTAAAAGTGCAAAGTTTCAAAAAGTTCAGTGAATAGAAGATTGTTGGGGGCCGAATAGATCTGGACAAGGAGAAGAAGTCTGGAGATAAATGTGAGAAGGGAGGGACAGGAAGTAGAAACAAAAGTGAAACTGTTTCAACAGCATATTCCAGAAGTCTTGAGCTCTTTCTGAGTGTAGCCTTCATTGATTTGAACTCTACCTTTACCATTCTCTCACTAGAAGGGAAAACCTATAATGGCAGCAGGCCATAAAAGAGACCCAGTTTGGGAATATTTTAATGAAGTTCCTCTACCTGTGGGTAGGACAGGCATGCGTGCAAAATGCAAACAGTGCAACAAAGAAATGCAAGGCCTAGCTGCCCGAATGAATGAACACTGGCAATGGGTCACTGCAGTGAGGTTGGCTTATGGGATTGGGATCCCCTGGGAGGGGAGGACCCTAAACCGTGGGAACTGTGGTCCGGGAGAGATGCAGGGCCTGAACTGGTGGAGAAAAAGGGACTGCGGAGGGGCAGGTAAGGGCACGGGAGAAACTGGACATAGGCAGGTGATCCTGAGTTGGATGAGCTAATTCCTGGACTGACCAGCAGGAGGCGCTGCAGCGGTGAGTGGTCGCCCTGCTACAGGGGACGACACTTCGGTTGCACAACATTCCCTCAGGGTTTTCATAACGCACCCACAATTTGTCACTCCCATGTGGTTAAGATGTGGGAAAAATTGACACGGGATGAACAAAAGAGAGTAATTTCTTAAGTTGATGATCTATTGGTGCATGGGGACAATAGGTTGGTTAGATCACTGAGGAGGTGTTACAGATCATCTAAGATTCAAGGCTTGCAAAGCCAAGGCCCAGTCGGGACAGCAAGAGGTAAAATATTTAGGGGTCATATTGGGAAAGGAAGGATGAGCCTCAGCTGCACAATGGGTGGAGTTGATTAGAAAACTTCCCACCCCTACTGATGTGGCATCCTTAAGAGCCCTTTTGGAAACTCTGAACTTCTCAAGAGATTTTATTGAAATGTATGCTGACAAGAGTCACCCACTGTATTTTCTCCTAAAGAAAGGGTGGCAATAGTACATTCTGCCACCTGCCCGCCTCCCTCCCCCACTCCCAGTGCAAGAGGGGTCCTGGGGGTGGCCCCCTGGCCCAAGTTTTAGTTAGGGGCTGGAATATAGCAGCTGGAATAAAAATCATTGACAGGTCATGGTTACTAAAAATACCTGTGACTAAAACGCAGCCTGACCTATAATATCCTGAACAAACCGTATGGAATTATGATACAAGTTAGTGAATTAAGTTAAACTGTATTGAATTAGGGTTAATATCTTTGGGGTACATTATACTAAAAATGCAGCTGTGTATGCGTTATTATTACCTTGCTCGTACCTTCTCTGGTAGGGAGGCTAATATCCTTCCTCTGTTATCCCACCCCAGAGAGATCTGCGTGTACTAGTTCAGACTGGATTCTCTAGGGACCAAATCACAAAGAAGCGTTTTGCGAATAACTAGCCTGGTTTCAAACAGGCTCAGGGCCTTCTTCCTGATCCATCAAATGGACAGGACCCCTGAGCCACGCAGAACTTCAGGCCTTAGGGGAGGGCTGGAAGGACTGGGTGCTAGTTTTGAGCTGAAACTGGGAAGAGTTGGTAACCACAAGGAACACAATTGGGCAGGGGTTTGAAGGACTGCTTCTGCCAGAATCCATGGCAGGTTGGGGAATCCTGGTCTTGTTAGCATGAGTATAGGTTTCTTATTTTTATTTGATTTATTTTGTGTGTTTTCTCTGTAGTTCTTTGTACCTTAAGAAGAAAGCAGACTTGCTAGGAAATGCTGGGTGGTACTTTATACCTGTCGCAGTGCATCTATTAACAATTTCTGAAAAGAAAGTCCTTGGGCAGCCTGTCTGTGCTGGGATAACACAGGGAAGGGAGAACGGTGCAACCTGGAAATACCCCTATCAGAAGGAAGAGGGGCAAGTGTCTTCAGCCAAGAAAGGGAACAGCTGGGGAGCTGGAAGCCTGACAGCGGGTGCCCTGGTTGAGCCATTGAGGGCTAATACAAGTGAAGTTGCTCTAAACTGACATCCAGAGCCCAGCCTGGCCCCTGGCAGCCTCTCCCTGGGTAAGCTCAGGGGCATGCAACCGGGTAAGTGGTTCCTCCTCCCTCTCATCTGCCACCTGCTCTAGTCCTCCTGCCCCTCTCCGCTCCTTGTGTCCTACCCCAGCCTACCTGCCCCGACCCCATGGCTCCTGCCCCCTATATCCTAACACCACTGCCCTAGCCTTCCTGTCCACATCTCCCTGGCTTCCCGTATTCTAGTGCATCTGCATCCTGCCCCTTCCATGTGCCCCCAGGTCCAGCCCCCTACTGTGGCAATCTGCCCCACAGTGGCCTGCTCTCATCTGTCCTCAGGTCCTGACCCCCATCCCATGGGCCCCCTTCTCTAGCATTCTGCCCGATCTGCCCCCCATGTTCTATTCCCACCCACCATCTGCTCCTTCCCTACCGTTTTTCTAGCCCCTCCCCTCTGCCCACTGGGTCCTAGTCCCCCCATCCCATTTCTCACTAGGGCTGACAACCCTTAGGCCTGGAGTTTCCAAGAATTAAAAATTAATCTTTAATTAAAGAGTGTCAGAAAAAGAAATCTACTGGCAACCCCTTTTCTCTCCCCGTGTGTTTCAAATCGCACCGCATCAGTCCCATGTGTCCTTGCCTTAGGGTGACCAGATGTCCCAATTTTACAGGGACAGTCCTGATTTCTAGGTCTTTTTCTTACATAGGCCCCTATTATCTCCCACCCCCTGTCTGATTTTTCACATTTGCTGTCTGGTCAGCTTACCTGGCCCCAATCCCCACCCTCTGTCCATCCCCCTGTATTACAGCCCCCCACCCCTGTTATGCCACCCATGGATTTCATGCCCCTGCTTCCCCAGCCTGGTGTCGGGGACCTTCTCTCTCTGGCTTGTCGCAGCTCCATCTGCACCCCAGGCTGGCCTTCAGCGTGACACCCCGAGGGGGTTCGCTCAGGATGGGGGGGCAGAGGGAGCCCCCAGAGACAGGAGTTCCAGCACATGCTGCTCTTGGGGACAGAGCCCCGTCGCAGGGCTCCGGGATCCTCGCGGTGAACTGGGAGTCCGGGGGGCTGGGCCAGAAGGTCCCTGCGCTGGAGCCTCCCCCGGCTCCCCGACAGAGCCGGTGGGGCGGCCGGGGAGGGCAGCGGGACTGGAGCGGGGCGGGGCCTTCCCGGCCCCCTGGGTCCCAGCCCGCCCCGTGCGCAGGGAGGCACCAGCCGCGGGGCGGGAGGTCGCTGCCCGGGCGGAGGAAGCGGCCGGGGCCGGAGCCGAGCCCGGCGATGGCTGCAGCGGGGCCGGCGCAGGTAGGACGCGGGGCGGGGACTCCCCGGCCGGGCACTGGCTGGTCCCGGCTGGGGCCGAGGGGGGCCGGGACCGGGTCCCTCCCGCGCTAGTGACCCCGGGGCTGGGGGCTGCCGCAGCCGGAGCGCTGGGGCCGGGGAGCGGCGCTGGGGGCCCCGGGCCGGGCGGACACGCGGAGCCGGGCCGAGGAGCCCCGAGGCGGCCGAGCCGGGGGCGGGAGCGGGGCCGAGCCCAGGCCTGGGGCGGAGGCGGGGACTCCGGCCGGGGGAGGAGCCTGGTCCCTGCCCTGGGATTCGGGCCCCTCCCAGCGCCCCGCCCCAGAGCCCCGTGGGGAGCCGAGGGCGACTCCTGTCGCCGGCCAGCGGGGCCCGAGTCCCCGGGGGGCTGTGCGGGGGGGTCTCCCTGGGTCACAGCTGCTGGGCTGGGGGTTCCCCGGGAGCCGCTGCCCTCGAACCCGCGTCCCCTGCGGAGAGCCCGGGCTGGGGCTGGCGCGGAGGGTGCTGAGTGTGTAACGCTTGTGCCAGCAGCTGCGGGTGGCGTTTGAGGAGGTGGCTCTGTATTTCACCCGGGAGGAGTGGGAGCTCTTATCCCGGCCAGAGAAGCAGCTGTACCGGGACCAGATGCTGAGGAATTACCGGGCCCTCGTTTCCCTGGGTAAGGACCAATTTCCCTTCATTTATTCACATCTGAAAAACATTTGGGTTCCCCATGTGGCACCCTGTCACTGAGTGGTGGCAAATGCCAGCCCCTTTCAGGTCAGCTCGTTCGAGGAGAACTCAGGGCTTGGGAGCCTGGGGCTAATCTTAGTGTAACTGGTTTATTTGCATTACCTGCCTCAGTCGTGGCACATCCCTGATGGTAGCAAAGAGCCCATGAGCAACCATCTCTTCCCAGAATGCCAGCCAGAGGTTGAGGGCTGCAACTCTGCCTCAGGAGCTGACTCTAGGCAGGGGGAAAACACTGCTGTTGCAACAGCTCCCCACCTCCCCCAAAAGAATGAGCATCGTAAATTTAACAACTGTCCAGTTGAACAATGCAAAAGAACTGGAATGTCTGTGTAACGGTGACACCGGGTGACACCTGCCATGACACATTGTGGCCGATTTGCCTTAATGACATGCTCGAAAGTTTTCAACAGCTATAAGGTGGCAAAGGAGCAAAGTTCCCTTCTTCCAAAGTCTTCCCCATGATCCATATTTCAGGAGACAGTTGGGTAAGTGAAATAATGACCAAAAAGAAGGTGGTGGAGGATTTTCTATTCACCCTGTCTCTTAATCTGAAACTAATGGGTGTTCACTGGTGTTTCTGTAGGAAGGAAGGAAGAAAGACAAGGAAATCCATGGTTTCAGAGTAACAGCCGTGTTAGTCTGTATTCGCAAAAAGAGGGAAATCCATGTCACACAGTTGTCCTATGGAACGTACTGCCACAAGATAGCATAGAGGCCAAAGTGTTAGCAGAATGGGATATTTCTATGGAACATCTAGAGTGGGGTGGGCAAACTACGTCTGGCCACATCCTGCCCAGCCCCTGAGCTCCCGGACAAGGAACTAGTCCCCGGACCTCCCCTGCCTTCTCCCCCTCTCCCGGAGCCATGCCGCCGCATGGGCAGCGCTCTGGAGGTCAGGGCTGTGCACTCCTGCGGGGCAGCATGTCTGGCTCTGTGTGGTCGCCCGGCACGCTGCTCTGAGCAGCATGGTAAGGGGGCCAGGGGGTTGGATAAGGGGCAGGGAGCGGTTGGATGGGGCAGAGATTCTGGGGGAGTGGTCAGGGGATGGAGAACGGGGTGTGTGGATAGGGCGTGGGAGTCCTGGGGGCTTGTCAGGGGGCTGGGGTGTGGATGGGGTCGGGGCAGTCAGGGGACGGGGAGGGTTGGGATCCTGGGGGGGCAGTTAGGGTGGGGAGGTCCTGGGGGGGCAGTCAGGGGACAAGGAGCAGGGGGGCTTAGATAAGGGGTGGTTAGGGATGGGGGGGTCTCTGGAGGGGGTGGTCAGGGGACAAGGAGCAGGGGGGTTTGGATAGGTCGGGGATTGTGAGGGGGCAGTTAGGGGGTGGGAAGTGGGAGGGGACGGATAGTGGGCGGGGCCAGGCTGTTTGGGGAGGCACAGCCTTCCCCAGCTGGCCCTCCATACAATTTTACAACCCCAATGTAGCCTTTGGGCCAAAAAGTTTGCCCACCTCTGATCTAGAGTTACCCCAGCAAGGCTTTAAACTTGGCTCCCACTGCAAAGTGAGAAAGGTTGTAGATGTTGCCAATTCATAGTACGAGTGAGAGACAGGAAGAAATCTCCTCTAAGAAAGGTTTATTTCAGGGGTTCCCCACTCCCCCTCTCCCCAGCGCGCCACGTCCCTGCTCCTCTGCTTACCTCCAGGTGCTTATCGCTTTCCAGGAGGGAGGGGGGAGGAGCCCGGAGCTGTGTGCTTAGGGGAGGAGGTGGGGCAGAGGCGTGGATTTGGGGAAGGGGTTGGAATGGGGGGCAGGGGCAGTGGGGGGGTGTCAGTGATGTGGCCCTTGGGCCAATGTAGTAGTAGTACTCGTGTGGCTCTCCTGGTGATTGGAGTTTGAGATCTCTGGTTTATTTCATTATTCTCCTGCTTGGGATCTCTTGCGCTTTCCTCTGAAGCAGTGTCCGAGATTGGAGCCTCATCGTGCCAGGTGCTGTGCAGACACACCCTGACCGAGATGTGGGCCCTGTTGTGCTGGGCTGCACCGACACATAAACGAGTCCCTGCCCCCAAAACTTTAGGAATAAAACTTTCCCCCAAAACAGGCTCTTCAGGTTCCAAACCGGACTTAATCCACCGGATCGAGCTTGGGGAGGCAGAGCTCTGGATCCAGGATGCCAAGGGCTCCACGGTACACTCTGGGCCTGAGAGCCCCTCCTCAGGTGAGTCATAATCAGTCCCTTCTGATTTACACACCTGCTAGCGGAGCGCTCCTTGATGTAGAAGGCAAAGGCAGAGCGAGATTCACTGGCTGGGGGCTGAAGAGAGACAAACTGAAGCTGGGAACTAGGGGCTAGTGTTTAGACCAGTCAAAATATATATGCATTACAGAAAGTACCAAGAAGTAACAACAATATTACAAGTATGTGTTCAGAGGTGAGTGTGAAAGAGCTGGAGACTGTGTGTGTAACACACAGAATCAGTCTGTGTGCTGGCGAAGTTTCTGAGAGACGCTGGGTGCTGTCTATAAGGCATTCACTGAAAGCTCTCCTGAGCCCTGTCTCCCCTGCCCTCGCTCTGAGGAGATGGGGTACATGGACTGGTGTGGGGGAGGAGGGGAGAGAAAGATAGAGACTGTGTGAACTGGCTGATGGGGGGCAAACAAGCACCTGGGTAGAAAGACAAGCCTGTCCGGTCATAGAACACAAGACCTGCTAGGCTTCCCACACCTCAGAAAATCATACCAAGATAAAGGGCGCCCTAGAGATTTTTCAAATGGCTTTTCATGGCTCTGCCCCCTGCAAGAGCATCCCAGAGTCGCAGGCCCTTGGCAGAGAAGGTGCTGTTCTCCCCAGGTTCCCACCCCACCCCCTCTCTGCCACTTCACTTCGCATGTGACCTCTCAGACTGGAGAAACCTGTCCCCAGCGAGCAAGGAGAAAGCTAGGAATGATGCCGGGCAGGGTCAGTCACATACGACTAGTGTAAGGTGACGCCATGCAGAGGTGCCATGGTGCAGAACAGATCTCTAGCACCTACAGCACTTCGCTGTAATGCTCTAAAACTGCCCCGCGGGCCAGGCAGCTGCTGTGGGGGGAGTGGACACATTTAGGGGCCAGATTAAATTGTCCTGCGGGCCATGACTTGGAGTACCCTGGTGTATGAGCTAGCTGTGAGAGAGAGGGTGGCGGTATGGCCTTTGTCCCATCCCCTCTCCTCCTGCTTTTTGTGGCATGAAAACTTTGTCACTTACATTGCTTCAGTGTCAATGCTTAGCACAGCCCTCAGCCCTAACGTGTCTGTGACTGTCTGTAGACCAAAGGCTGGGTGGCAGCCATTCACCCCTTCCAGCTCAGCAGTGCCAGGGAGCGGGTTGTGACACAATACAGACATGTTTTCCAGGTTACATCACACAAACTCTGAGTGACTGGTCATCCCCTCAAATCCTTCACACACAGACACCCCCCAAAATCCTCATCTTCTTGAGGATTTTAGTTTAGTTTTAGTTTCACACAAAGACTGAAACCTCAGGCTGAGAGTAAATGATTTCTTCAAAGGAATTCCTAGAAAAGGACTCGCTCCCCCACAGGAATAAGCTACATTGTTCTAAGCAGCTTTAAACTGGTCTCACTGCGTCCACATGAAGGGATTGTAGCCCCTCAACTAAACTAGTTTCAAACCAATATAATTATAACAGCAAAATAACTGGGGAACAGGCCTCATCCTATAAAACAGGAGAAAGTGAAGAACTAATACCACATAAATAAACCCCTCTGATTGCAATAAACACAAAATAAGTTTGGAAACAAAACCAGGCCTTGCTGTGCCAGGCGCTGCCTGTATCCTGGGCAGGCTAAAATTGAAGCTTAAACCAAGACCCAAGACATGCCTAGCCCCTGTGGGAGCAGGCGCAAGGTGCTGCGGAAACACCAAAGGGTAGAACCACCCTGAGTCAGGCTGCAGATTTGTCACCACATTTTTTTTTATCAGAAATTATGGAGCGGTTACAGTAACTTTAGTAAAATCACAGGTCTGTAAATTTACTGTGACTGCTCCAGGATTTTTAATAAACCCTGTTGTCAAGGTTGATTCCCTGCTCTGGCACTTAGACTGCAGAAGGTGGGTGCTGGAAGAAGAACAGGCTGACCCAGGGGCAGATTTGAGTAGATGGGCTTCTTTATTGCGGTACTTGTTCCCCTGGACCCAATTGTCCAGTAAGCACTGGATTAGTTACATCATACTCTTTTTATTTACATTAGCATGTAAATTCCTACATTTATTACAACACTCCCAAAACCCTTATGGAGTAATATGAACACCCACACAATCATAGAATCATAGAATATCAGGGTTGGAAGGGACCTCAGGAGGTCATCTAGTCCAACCCCCTGCTCAAAGCAGAACCAATCCCCAACTAAATCATCCCAGCCAGGGCTTTGTCAAGCATGACCTTAAAAACTTCTAAGGAAGGAGATTCCACCACCTCCCTAGGTAACGCATTCCAGTGTTTTACCACCCTCCTAGTGAAAAAGTTTTTCCTAATATCCAACCTAAATCTCCCCCACTGCAACTTGAGACCATTACTCCTTGTTCTGTCATCTGCTACCACTGAGAACAGTCTAGAGCCATCCTCTTTGGAACCCCCTTTCAGGTAGTTGAAATACAATGAATATTGATAACCCTATACTGAGTGACAGGTTTCAGAGTAGCAGCCGTGTTAGTCTGTATCCACTAAAAAGAAAAAGAGGACTTGTGGCACCTAAGAGACTAACAAATTTATTTGAGCATAAGCTTTCGTGAGCTACAGCTCACTTCATCGGATGCATTCAGTGGTGAAGTGAGCTGTAGCTCGTGAAAGCTTATGCTCAAATAAATTTGTTAGTCTCTAAGGTGCCACAAGTCCTCCTTTTCTTTTTGCCTATACTGCATATAATTATTCCCGCCCCTGATTACTATTTACCTCATTAGCATATTTGCCTATAAGTTTTACTTTGAAGATACACTTTTTTGCTATAATTGCAGTAATGAACTCCTTGGATCAGCAGTTTGCAGGGGAGGGAGAAAGCGGCCATGACCCAGGGCTTGCTTATGTAGCTGGGAAAGGAAGGGAGGAGGAGATAACGCTTCTTTACCCAAAAGGTATTCTTTAGATCCCCACAATTCTCATGCAGCTGCAACACTTCTTAATTCTTCACAAGGAGAAGGGAGGGGAAAGGGGTAACACTTTATCTGTTAGGCGAAGGAATAGTGCAGGCCTGTGTCTACTCCCTGATACCATGCTAGCACACCAGCGGTTTTCCATGTCTTTACTTAACCCTTATATATCCCAACAGTGGGGGCCTGCAAGGACTTTAAAACTTAATACTGGCCACTCCAGGTTTGTATTAAACTTCCAAGGTTAGAGATCTCCCTGGTCTTGGGTTGGTAAATGCTGCCACCCCCTAAGTGCAGAACCCCTCTGAGAGCCCAGGAAGGCACACTTGAGAATTCCTTCCTGTGGGGTACCCCCAAACTCTTTCAGCTCCCCCTATGGGGAAGGGCTGAGAAAAGGAAAAGAAAAAGAAATCAGCTGTCGCCACCAGCTAATAGAAAAACATGTGCACGGACCTCTTAAGACAGAGAAATCCCATCCTCTTAAAAAAAAAAAAAAGTTTTTATTGAACAAAAAAAAAGCAAGAAAACACATCTGGAAAATTAGGCTGCTGTTAGATATATATAGCACAAAAATGCAACTGCAAGGATTAAACACCAGGAATGGCTTTCTTGGGGTCCAGCTTAGCGGTTACAAAAACAAAACAAAAGCACCTGTGTTAGCACAGATGAATCCACAAGCCCAAAGTAAAGAGAGAGACCTGATCACATCTGTCTAAACCAGGGGTGGGCAGACTACGGCCTGCAGGACCCTCCTGCCTGGCCCCTGAGCTCCCCGCCGGGGAAGCTCCCCCCAGCCCCTTCCCTGCTGTTCTCCCTCCCCCGCAGCCTCAGCACACCACGGTGCCAGCACAATGCTCTGGGCGGGGAGGGTGCGGGGGGGCTGCTGAGCTGCGGCCCAACCCAGTGCTCTCTGCCGCGCGGTGCATGGCTGCCTGTCCTGGTGCAGCCATGCCGCCAGCCACCTGTGCTCCAGGCAGCGCGGTAAGAGGGCAGGGAGCGGGTGGGTCGGAGGTTTGGATAGGGGGCAGCGGAGTTCGGGAGGTAGTCAGGGGGCGGGGGTGTGGATAGGGGTTGGGGCAGTCAGAGGGCGGGGAACAGGGGGGTTGAATGGGGGCAGGGATCCCCCGGGGGGGCAGTCAGGAATGAGAGGAGGGGTTGGATGGGGCAGCAGGGGGCAGTCAGGGGTGGGGGTTCCGGGGGTGGTCAGGGGACAGGGAGAAGGGGTGGTTGGATGGGGCAGGTGTCCGGGGGGGGAGGGGCTGTCAGGAAGGAGAGGAGTTGGATGGGGTGGCGGGGGGTCCAGGGGTGGTCAGAGAGCAGAGGGGGTGGATGAGGCCCCAGGGGGGCCGTCAGGAAGGAGAGGGGGGTTTGGATGGGGTTTCCGAAATTGTATGGAGGGCCGGTTAGGGAAATTTCGGAAATCCAATGCGGCCCTCAGGCCAAAAAGTTTGCCCACCATTGGTCTAAATATTCCTGTTCTACCTACATATCTGTAGTTTCAAATGCAGGGAGAAGCAGGAACGCAGTGTGCTCAGAGGAGGAGGCGGGGTCAGGACGGGGATTTGGGGAAGGGGTTGAAATAGGTGTAGGGAGGGGGAGGAGTTAGGGCAGGGAACGGTGAATTTTGCCCATATACTCAGGGTTCAGCCGATCGCCATATTTGAGGTCAGGAAGGAATTTTCCTCCAGGGCAGATTGGAAGAGGCCCTGGAGGTTTTTCGCCTGCCTCTGTAGCATGGGGCACGGGTCACTTGCTGGAGGATTCTCTGCTCCTTGAAGTCTTCAAACCACGATTTGAGGACTTCGATAGCTCAGACATAGGTGAGAGGTTTTTCGCAGGAGTGAGTGGGTGGGTGGGATTCTGTGGCCTGCGTTGTGCAGGAGGTCGGACTAGATGATCATAATGGTCCCTTCTGACCTTGGTATCTATGAAAGGGGTTAGGATGGGGCAGGGGTGGAGTCAGGGCGGGGCCAGAGCAGGTAAAGCACCCACCGGTACCAGCAGAAGTTGGCGCCTGTGGGCCCCAAGCTTCTTACAGCATAGCTGGTGCCCTCTCTATCCAGCTGAGAAAACAACAGAGAGACAAAGGAGAAGTTTTTTCTCAATTTTAAAAAGTTCTAGCCTTCCCATTGGCTCTTTTGGCCAGGTCCACACTTGCTTCCTCTTACCTAAGCATCGCAGTGAGACTCCTTAACCCTTTATAAGTAAAGCAAAGAGAACAGCTACTAAGAATTTTTATAGGTAACTGACTGGCTGGGTGTACTACCCTCCCCACCCCCACCCCCAATTTAAAACACCTGCCCTCCTCCTCGCCCTGACCAGGGGGAACTTGCTGCCCAGAGAAGCACCCTTCTCCCAGCACTGAAACCCTAACTCCAGCCTGGTGCAGGGGGGTTGGTGTGGGGTAGAGAACATATGGGTGGCAAGGCCAGTCACTGAAATTTGACCTGCCTCCCCGACCATCGTGACTGGATTCAGGGGCAAATCTGAGTGGCGCTGTAACCCCGCAGGCCAGGTCTCAATGCCCACAGCGAGGTGTTGGGTGCAGCCCTGTGGGACAGGAGTGGCCATTGCAGGGTGAGGCACCCATCCCAAAAACAGTCAGAAATGGGGAAATTGCTCCATCCGTGACATTTTCCTGTCCTTGACATACCTGCAGCCCTAACCGTGAGCTAACCCTGGGATTCCCTCTGCTCTCTCCAGCAGGGCTCAGGATCCCGGGAGGAACGAGGACACAGTCTGAATGTGGAGAGAGCACGGCAGGAACGCAGAATCCCACAGCCCACAGAGGGATCCATGCACAGGACACAGTCCATCCCCGGGGCAGACTCAGGCAGAGACCGGACCTGGCTACACACCAGAGACTCCCCATGGGCCGGTGTCCCCATCGCTGTATCGACTGCGGCAAGAGGTTCAGCAACCCCTCCCCACTGACGCAGCACCGGTGCATGCCCACCGGGGAGCAGCCGTATTGCTGCGCTGACTGCGGCGGAAGATTCAGATGGTCCTCGGTCCTGAAAATACACCAGCGCACACACACTGGGGAGCGGCTGGACCACTGTGCTGATTGCGGAAAGGGCTTTGCACAGTTTGCCCACCTGAAAAGACACCAGCGCACGCACACTGGGGAACTGCCATACAACTGTACCATCTGCGGCAAGAGCTTTGCCCAGAGCTCAAATCTGAGACTACATCAGCGCACACACACGGGGGAGCGGCCGTACCGCTGCTCTGACTGCGGCAAGAGCTTTGCAGCGAGCTCGAAGCTGAGAATACACCAGCGCACGCACACCGGGGAGTGGCCGTATTGCTGCACCAACTGCGGCAAGGGCTTTGCAAAGAGATCAACCCTGAGAACACACCAGCGCGCACACACTGGGGAGCGGCCGCACCGCTGTGCTGATTGCAGAAAGGGCTTTGCACAGTTTGCACACCTGAAAAGACACCGGCGCGCACACACCGGGGAACTGCCATACAACTGTACCATCTGCGGCAAGAGTTTTTCACAGAGCTCAAGCCTGAGAATACACCAGCGCGCACACACCAGGGAGCGGCCGTATCGCTGTGTTGACTGCGGCAAGGGCTTTGCACGGGTCACACACCTAAGAACGCACCAGCGCACGCATACAAGGAAGTGGCTGCACCGACTGTGGCAAGAGTTTTTCACAGAGCTCAAAGCTGAGAATACACCAGTGCACGCACACCGGGGAGCGGCCCTACCACTGTGACAATTGCAAGAAAAGCTTCAGCAATGCCAGTACGCTGACCAGACATCAGCGCACACACGCACCGGGGAGCAGCTGCACCGCTGTGCCAACTGGGGTAAGAAGTTCAGTCGTGGCAACAAGCTAATACCTGGGAGTACACCAGCGCATTCATGGCGGGGAGAAGCTGTCCAGGTGTGCTGACTGTGGCAAATGCTTTGCTCACTTGGGCAACCTCACCTGGCCCCAGTTCACTAACACCGCTCTGCCACCACCAGATCCCAGGGGCTGCTGGCGGGCCTGGCATAGTGCCAGCAGAATCAGACCAGGGGGTGGTCCTGTCCCCATGATGCCCAGCAGAGACTGTGTGGAGTTTGGGAATGGGACTTAACTGAGCAGTATGGGGAAGAGCGGCCAGGTGGGGCGATCTTAGAGTAGATGGTCACAGCCTTTCCCAGGAGCCCTGTGTGTCCCATTCTGTCCATCTCCCCCATACTCCTTGCCTCCATACCTGACCCCACAGGCAGAGCACTGTGATGCATCCTCTGACCCCCTCCCTCTCTGTGGCTGGCTGCTCCCGCCGTAAGCCAGCTGCCCTCTCTTCTGGTGCCATAACAGTCCCCAGAGGGGAAAGGTGTAATTGCAGCGCTGCTCCATCAAAATCAATTATTCTGGGGTGAAAAATAACTTGTGGGGCACATGAAGTTTGTGCTTGCGCAGTGGTGCAGAATTCCTCCGGGAGTATCGCATATGAAGTGACGTCACACATGTAATCATTGACGGGTACGGCAAAATCAAGCCCTGGCACAGAGGTTCGTAGAACTGTTCATGTTCTTTCCTCAACTGTTCTCTCCTGTTAGCCATGCCCACAGACTACGCAAATGAGTCAAATCCCTGTATATGTCTCTGGGATGAACTACTCTCCAAGGAGCCACCCAGGAGTGGAAAGAGACTTTCCATAGAAATTGTTTGAACTTCGAGATGGAAATTTCTTCTAGGGATGTAAATACAATTTTAAAAAGTTAACTGTTTAAACCAGCGGTGTCCAATAGCAATTTGATGCTAGCCGCACTTGTGGTTTGAAATTCGATGCTAGCCACACTTTTGGTTTTGAATGTTTCTTACTCGCCACATTATAAAAATGGATTTAAAAACACATTACAAACGACCTTTCAAATCATTAACAGGTACTACTAACACAAAATTACTGTATCCTAGCCACGTTAAGCTGTATATCGAAGCCTGCAACCTGTCTTCCAGTGCTGTTGTCTTCAATACACCAACGCATTGCTCATGCATATCCTATTGAATTGTGGCTAATTTGCCACATGCGGCTAGTGGTGAACGTATTGGACACTGCTGGTTTAAACAATTAAAATATGGCATTTATGGGCCTGCTCTGGCTGGCTGGAGCTCTTCCGGCTGGGCCTGCTCCGGCTGGCGTGGAGGTTAACAGTTAAGGCGGCTAACTGGTAAGACTATGCTTACCAGGTAATCACTTTACCTTTTACATCCCTAATTTCTGCACACAGCTCAGAGTGCTGATGGAAAGAGCATGGAGTCATGCAAAGCTGGCCAAAGGAGCACAGGTCAGGGAGCCCATGGAAAGTAGCTTGTGGAGGTAGGTTACAGACTGGAGCTGAGGTTCACTCCACGACCCCACAGGTCTGACACCAACTGGGACAGCACAAAGTGTTTTACATGGGGATACTGGAGTTTTCCAAAGTCTCAAGAGGCCTCTGGGATGGAATACACCCCTGTATTCAAACCCTACACACTGCTATAATAATCTTTGTACAAATTATGCCTTACATGATAGGTATCATTTGAAAACTTATAACTTACTGGCCAGTATTATCATAGTGAAATGTATGCAGCAACTTTGTATTAAAAAACTAGGAACAGAAGCTGAAATTGCAACTGAAGTGTGTTGACCAGACACATCTCGGGAGTGGGTAAAAGTGTTTCTCAAAAACAAAGGAGAAGTTAACGCCTCTAGCCGAGCATGAAACCTCTTTCCCACCATGTTCACGTCTTCCCGCTCAGCTGAGAACTTTATTTAGGGGTTGCTTTGAGAAAAGTCTGCATTTCAAAGGGTGATTGAACTATAAAAGAGAGGGGCAGAAACACCTCTTGTTATTTCTCCCTGTTCATCTCTCCTTATCACCTAAAAGGACAAAAAGGAGCCCTTGGACCTCAGGAACTGATCCTGAACTGGAAACTTGGTCAGCAGTGCTACTGGAAACCTGTGGCAAGGGACTTCACTTTGCACCACGTCTAGTTTGTTCAGTTTAGTACTAGGAAGTGTTTTTATTTTTATTTTTCTTGAAACCATTTCTGACTTTGATGCCTCATTACTTGTACTCACTTGAAATCTACCTTTGTGATTAAATAAATTTGTTTTCTTCTTTAATTGAAATGAAGTGAACTGTGTGGGCAGCTCCATTTGGGGTGGGAAAAATGACTGTAGATTGATCCCCCTTAGAGGGGCAATGGACCTATTCTATCAGGACTGTCCAGGAGAAGGCTGGACAATACAGGCCACACATTTCTGGGGGAAATCTGGGACTGTGTGTGTATTGGGATCACCCTGCAGTAATAACCAAGGCTGTGAAAGCCAGAGTGTGAGCTGAGCATGGCTGGCAGGCAGCAGCTATCCACAGACACTTGGGGTAAGACCGGATGCTGGAGGCTGTTTGTGAGTGGTCCAGGTTGGGAGCTACAGCAGCAAATCATTACTGGGCACCCCAGGTTACAGGGCAGGCAGTGACATGTCCCCCCACCTCTCCTCACTAGTTTGGATTACACCCTGGATTGTGATAGCCTCATTGTCTCCTTGGATAGTGAGAATAGACACAACTCATATCCTAGTTGGATGTTCCAAGATTCTGCCATGAGTATGGGTCATTTCCTGATTGGCCCAGGCCAGCTTTGCCCAGCAGTGTGACCAGGCTGCACCATCCAACAGAAATGGTATAAAGTGTCCCATGTTGTTCAGCACGTCGCTTCCTCAAGTCAAAATGTCTGTACGAAGGAGACGTGAGTGGGACCAGCATCACCTGGCCATAGAGGACACCGCCTGCTGGGTAACAACTTTAGTCTGGTTGCTGACAAGCACCCTACTAACTCCCTCCTGTAAAGTCTGGTCTTGGGCAACCGCTGAGAAATACACCCAGAGAACAGGCGTATGGATGTCACAGCACCTTGAGTGAATCGCCTGAATGAACTCCCTCTCCGTCTTTAGAACCAGCCACTGCAACAGTGAAGCTGAGCTAGAGAAGTCACCTCCATGCCAGCTCCAATGGATATGTAGAAAAAAATCATTTTGCATATTTACATATTGGTTAATGAACCATATTTACATACTGGATAATAAACTGACAACATAGCATCATAGAATATCAGGGTTGGAAGGGACCCCAGAAGGTCATCTAGTCCAACCCCCTGCTCGAAGCAGGACCAATTCCCAGTTAAATCATCCCAGCCAGGGCTTTGTCAAGCCTGACCTTAAAAACCTCTAAGGAAGGAGATTCTACCACCTCCCTAGGTAACGCATTCCAGTGTTTCACCACCCTCTTAGTGAAAAAGTTTTTCCTAATATCCAATCTAAACCTCCCCCACTGCAACTTGAGACCATTACTCCTCGTTCTGTCATCTGCTACCATTGAGAACAGTCTAGAGCCATCCTCTTTGGAACCCCCTTTCAGGTAGTTGAAAGCAGCTATCAAATCCCCCCTCATTCTTCTCTTCTGCAGGCTAAACAATCCCAGCTCCCTCAGCCTCTCCTCATAACTCATGTGTTCCAGTCCCCTAATCATTTTTGTTGCCCTTCGCTGGACTCTCTCCAATTTATCCACATCCTTCTTGAAGTGTGGGGCCCAAAACTGGACACAGTACTCCAGATGAGGCCTCACCAATGTCGAATAGAGGGGAACGATCACGTCCCTTGATCTGCTCGCTATGCCCCTACTTATACATCCCAAAATGCCATTGGCCTTCTTGGCAACAAGGGCACACTGCTGACTCATATCCAGCTTCTCGTCCACTGTCACCCCTAGGTCCTTTTCCGCAGAACTGCTGCCTAGCCATTCATTCCCTAGTCTGTAGCTGTGCATTGGGTTCTTCCGTCCTAAGTGCAGGACCCTGCACTTATCCTTATTGAACCTCATCAGATTTCTTTTGGCCCAATCCTCCAATTTGTCTAGGTCCTTCTGTATCCTATCCCTCCCCTCCAGCGTATCTACCACTCCTCCCAGTTTACTATCATCCGCAAATTTGCTGAGAGTGCAATCCACACCATCCTCCAGATCATTTATGAAGATATTGAACAAAACCGGCCCCAGGACCGACCCTTGGGGCACTCCACTTGATACCGGCTGCCAACTAGACAAGGAGCCATTGATCACTACCCGTTCAGCCCGACAATCTAGCCAGCTTTCTACCCACCTTATAGTGCATTCATCCAGCCCATACTTCCTTAACTTGCTGACAAGAATACTGTGGGAGACCGTGTCAAAAGCTTTGCTAAAGTCAAGAAACAATACATCCACTGCTTTCCCTTCATCCACAGAACCAGTAATCTCATCATAAAAGGCGATTAGATTAGTCAGGCATGACCTTCCCTTGGTGAATCCATGCTAGCTGTTCCTGATAACTTTCCTCTCATGCAAGTGCTTCAGGATTGATTCTTTGAGGACCTGCTCCATGATTTTTCCAGGGACTGAGGTGAGGCTGACTGGCCTGTAGTTCCCAGGATCCTCCTTCTTCCCTTTTTTAAAGATTGGCACTACATTAGCCTTTTTCCAGTCATCTGGGACTTCCCCGGTTCGCCACGAGTTTTCAAAGATAATGGCCAATGGCTCTGCAATCACAGCCACCAATTCCTTCAGCACTCTCGGATGCAACTCGTCCGGCCCCATGGACTTGTGCACGTCCAGCTTTTCTAAATAGTCCCTAACCACCTCTATCTCCACAGACGGCTGGCCATCTCTTCCCCATTTTGTGATGCCCAGTGCAGCAGTCTGGGAGCTGACCTTATTAGTGAAAACAGAGGCAAAAAAAGCATTGAGTACATTAGCTTTTTCCACACCCTCTGTCACTAGGTTGCCTCCCTCATTCAGTAAGGGGCCCACACATTCCTTGGCTTTCTTCTTGTTGCCAACATACCTGAAGAAACCCTTCTTGTAACTCTTGACATCTCTGGCTAGCTGCAGCTCCAGGTGCGATTTGGCCCTCCTGATATCATTCCTACATGCCCGAGCAATATTTTTATACTCTTCCCTGGTCATAAGTCCAACCTTCCACTTCTTGTAAGCTTCTTTTTTATGTTTAAGATCCGCTAGGATTTCACCATTAAGCCAAGCTGGTCGCCTGCCATATTTACTATTCTTTCGACTCATTGGGATGGTTTGTCCCTGTAACCTCAACAGGGATTCCTTGAAATACAGCCAGCTCTCCTGGACTCCTTTCCCCTTCAAGTTAGTCCCCCAGGGGATCCTGGCCATCCATTCCCACAACATGGTTGTGTTAAACTAACTGCTTCGTATGTGAGTTAACATCCTCTAGGCGACTAAAATGTATGAGGTGCAGAGGCGACTGGCAGGGCCGTCCCTAGCTATTCTGGGGCCCTACACAGCCCCCTCACAGGGCGGGGTGTGTGGGGACCCAGGTCTCCATGATGTGGGGGGACAGCTGGCTTGGAAGTCAGGGGGGGAACATTAGAATCTTAAAAGACCTATTGGTTTTCCTAGGTGCCCATCCATAGAATTTTAGAATATCAGGGTTAGAAGAGACCTCAGGTGGTCATCTAGTCCAACCTCCTTCTCAAAGCAGGACCAATCCTCAACTAAATCATCCCAGCCACGGCTTTGTCAAGCCTGACCTTAAAAACCTCTAAGGAAGGAGATCCCACCACCTCCCTAGGTAACCCATTCCAGTGCTTCATCACCCTCCTAGTGAAAAAGTTTTTCCTAATATCCAACCTAACCTCCCGCACTGCAACTTGAGACCGTTACTCCTTGTACTCTCATCTGCTACCACTGAGAACAGTCTAGATCCATCCTCTTCGGAACCCCCTTTCAGCTAGTTAAAAGCAGCTATCAAATTCTCTTCTGCAGACTAAACAATCCCAGTTCCCTCAGCCTCTCCTCCAGCCCCCTAATCATTTTTGTTGCCCTCCACTGGACTCTTTCCAATTTATCCACATCCTTCTTGCGGTGTGGAGCCCAAAACTGGACACAGTACTCCAGATGAGACCTCACCAATGCCGAATAGAGGGAAAGATCATGTCCCTCGATCTGCTGGAAATGCCCCTACTTATACAACCCCAAATGCCGTTAGCCTTCTTAGCAACAAAGGCACACTGTTGACTCGTATCCAGCTTCTCATCCATTGTAACCCCTAGGTCCTTTTCTGCAGAACTTCTGCCTAACTATTCGGTCCCTTGTCTGTAGCAGCGCATGGGATTCTTCCATCCTAAGTGCAGGACTCTGCACTTATCCTTGTTGAACCTCATTAGATTTCTTTTCGCCCCATCCTCTAATTTGTCTAGGGCCCTCTGTATCCCATCCCTACCCTCCAGGGTATCCACCACCCCTCCCAGTTTAGTGTCATCTGCAAACTTGCTGAGGGTGTAATCCACGCCCTCCTCCAGATCATTAATGAAGATATTGAACAAAACCGGCCCCAGGACCGACCCTTGGGGCACTCCGCTCGATATCGGCTGCCAACTAGACATGGAGCCATGATCACTACCCGTTGAGCCTGACAATCTAGTCAGCTTTCTAGCCACCTTATAGTCCATTCATCCAGCCCATACTTCTTTAACTTGCTGGCAAGAATACTGTGGGAGACCGTATCAAAAGCTTTCCTAAAGTCAAGGAATAACATGTCCACTGCTTTCCCCTGATCCACAGAGCCAGTTGTCTTGTCACAGAAGGCAATTAGATTAGTCAGGCATAACTTGCCCTTGGTGAATCCATGCTGACTGTTCCTGATCACTTTCCTCTTCTTTAAGTGCTTCAGAATTGATGAAACCATGAATGAAGTTTATTAATGACAAAGAGAGATTTTAAGTGAGTACAGCAATGAGGCATAACAGTCAGAAATGGTTACAAGAATAATAAAAATAAAATGCTGTCTAGTGCCTACTTGAACTATGTTAGATTAGATTACTGACCAAACAAATGAGGCCTCCGCTCTGATCCAGTCTGACTTAAGTCATAGGGAATAGCCAGTGGCTCTCAACATTTCCGGACTACTGTACCCCTTTCAGCAGTGTGATTTCTTTTGCGTATGCCAAAGTTTCACCTCACTTAAAAACCACTTGCTTACGAAATCAGACATAAAAATACAAAAGTCTTCCAGCACACTAGTACTGACAAAATGCTTACTTCCTCATTTTTATCATATAATTATGAATCAATTGCAATATGAATATTGAACTTGTATTTCAGTGTATAGTATATAGAGTGGTATAAACAAGTCATTGTCAGTACGAAAGTTTAGTTTGTACTGACTTTGCGAGTGCTTTTTGTATCCTGTTGTAAAACTAGGCCACTCTCTAGATGAGATGGTGTACTGCCTGGTGCACCCCCTCAGCATACCCCCAGGGGTATCTGTACCCTTGTTGAGAACCATTGACCTGAGTGATTTGCTCAAGGTCAGAGAGGGACTAAGTGGCAGAACCTGGAATAGAAACCACGAGTCCTGTAGTCCAGCCCAGCATCATAACTACAAACCCAGCCTCTCTCCTTCATTCAAGGCTGCGAACGCCCCCTGTTAAGAGTTTTAATATATTTGTATCTTGTAATTTTATAGTGTTTTTAATGAGGTTTTCTGATTTTATCCCCTCATAATCACTAAAATGGTGATTATCCAATATGGAGTCAGACATTTAATATGGCATCTCTTTGCCACAAGCAACAAGATTCCATTTTGTTTCAGCTGGGTGGTGGTGGTTTTGCACCCTGTTTGAACTTTGGCGGGAAAGGGCAGCTAACAGGCCACTCTGAACTGGTTCTGTAACTGACAGTCTACCTCAGGTCTTCCCGTCACAGAACCGTTAAAAGGAACTGCGTGACGTCACCACAGTGCTCTCCGTCACAGAGGCAGCCGATCGCAGTGGCGTTAGCACGGTCCTCAGATCACGAGTCAGCAAATCGTGAAAGACAGCTCATCCTCATCCATCCCATCCACGTACCTGCCGCATCCAGGGTGACACCTGTAACACCTCGGCAAGGTCAGGCCTGACCAGAGAATTGAAAAAGGCTGCAGCCCATGAGCCCGGCTGACAGGACGCAGCTACGAACCCTTCCCTTGATGGCCACCTCAGTGGATGCTTTGTCAAGACCATGCTCCGGCACTGCTCAGTGATGTTTGCCAGGTTGGTGTTGAAATCAGGGTTGGGTCCCCCTGCTGCAATGCACAGAGATGGAACGTCACAAGGAAGATACAGCTGGGACCCCACTCGAGGGCAATCCTGACTGCGAGCCCCCTCTGCTTCAACCCACCACGATCCACTCCCCTCCCAGAGCTTGGGATAGAATCAAGGTGTCCTGACTCTGAGCCCTCTGCTATAACCCGCCATCCCCTTGCAGAGCGGAGATGGGACCCCGGAGTCCTGAGGCCCCTGGTGACCCTCCCTGCCCCAAACTACCTGTTCCAGGGCCCTTCCCCTCTTCAGCCATCGTTAGCTGTTATCTGGGAAGCTGGCAGGGCTCTGCAGCACTCCCTCTGGCTGGGGTTGTGTCACACAGACACAGGATCCATCCCTTCCTCCCCATACCTTTGTGGGCAAAGTGCAGGAGCATGACAAGCTTCTGGAAGAGCGGGTTGTGCTTGGCTTCCCGTGGGCCCTTGATGTTGTCACCGGCGGGGGGGGGGGGAACACCTGAGGTGTGCAGGGCCCGGCACAATGAGCGGGGGGCAGGGGCAGCTGCTTCAGTGCCAGCACCGAGGCCAGAACATGGCATCTGTATGGGGCACCTGCCCTCCCCATGGCACTGGGCAGTGATATGGGTGTGAGCTCCTGAAACACACAAACACACTACAGCCACGTGTGAGCTCCTGTAACTCTCATGAACACACCGCCCTCCTCTAACTCACACACAATTGTCTCTAACACACACATTACAGGGGACCACACCCCAGGCTGTGATCCCCTGTAAGTAACACACACACCAACATCACACAGCCTAACAACAAACACAGCACACATCCAGAGCCTTGTCTTACTGTGACACACACACACTCCACAGTCACCTTGTGATCTGTAAAACACTCACGTTACACAGCCTTCCTGTACCACTCAGACCCACAGACAGCCTGGGGGTTGATCTCCTCAGATGCGCACACCAACCTCACACAGCCAATCAACAACCACAGCCCGACCCGTGTGTTACTGTGACACTCCCACGCTGCACAGCCTGGCCGAGGCCCTCTTGTACCCACTAGTCCCCGCTCCCCTCCCAGAGCCGAGAGAGGACCCAGGAGTCCGGGCTCCGGGCTCCCCACAGCACAGCGGGGCCCCGCGCACAGCCCAGGGGCGGGGACCGGGTTGTCCCGTTTCGGGCTCCTGCCGCCCGGGGACCAGGTGCCGCGAGCGCCCCCAGCGGCGGGACTCGGGACCCAGGCGTCCGGGGACGGGGCCGGAAGGTCGCTGGGCTGGGGCCTCCCCCGGCTGCTGGAGTGGGCGGCGCAGGCGCGGGGCCCGGGGCGGAGCCGGAGCCGGAGCGGGAGGCGGCCCCGGGGAGGGAGGCACCAGCCGCGGGGCGGGAGGTCGCTGCGCGGGCGGAGGAAGCGGCCGGGGCCGGAGCCGAGCCCGGCGATGGCTGCAGCGGGGCCGGCGCAGGTAGGACGCGGGGCGGGGACTCCCCGGCCGGGCACTGGCTGGTCCCGGCTGGGGCCGAGGGGGGCCGGGACCGGGTCCCTCCCGCGCTAGTGACCCCGGGGCTGGGGGCTGCCGCAGCCGGAGCGCTGGGGCCGGGGAGCGGCGCTGGGGGCCCCGGGCCGGGCGGACACGCGGAGCCGGGCCGAGGAGCCCCGAGGCGGCCGAGCCGGGGGCGGGAGCGGGGCCGAGCCCAGGCCTGGGGCGGAGGCGGGGACTCCGGCCGGGGGAGGAGCCTGGTCCCTGCCCTGGGATTCGGGCCCCTCCCAGCGCCCCGCCCCAGAGCCCCGTGGGGAGCCGAGGGCCCGTTTTGTTCAATATCTTCATAAATGATCTGGAGGATGGTGTGGATTGCACTCTCAGCAAATTTGCGGATGATACTAAACTGGGAGGAGTGGTAGATACGCTGGAGGGGAGGGATAAGATACAGAAGGACCTAGACAAATTGGAGGATTGGGCCAAAAGAAATCTGATGAGGTTCAATAAGAATAAGTGCAGGGTCCTGCACTTAGGACGGAAGAACCCAATGCACAGCTACAGACTAGGGACCGAATGGCTAGGCAGCAGTTCTGCGGAAAAGGACCTAGGGGTGACAGTGGACGAGAAGCTGGATATGAGTCAGCAGTGTGTCCTTGTTGCCAAGAAGGCCAATGGCATTTTGGGATGTATAAGTAGGGGCATAGCGAGCAGATCGAGGGACGTGATCGTTCCCCTCTATTCGACATTGGTGAGGCCTCATCTGGAGTACTGTGTCCAGTTTTGGGCCCCACACTACAAGAAGGATGTGGATAAATTGGAGAGAGTCCAGCGAAGGGCAACAAAAATGATTAGGGGACTGGAACACATGAGTTATGAGGAGAGGCTGAGGGAACTGGGATTGTTTAGTCTGCAGAAGAGAAGAATGAGGGGGGATTTGATAGCTGCTTTCAACTACCTGAGAGGTGGTTCCAAAGAGGATGGTTCTAGACTATTCTCAGTGGTAGAAGAGGACAGGACAAGGAGTAATGGTCTCAAGTTGCAGTGGGGGAGGTTCAGGTTGGATATTAGGAAAAACTTTTTCACTCCAAGGGTGGTGAAACACTGGAATGCGTTGCCTAGGGAGGTGGTGATTCTCCTTCCTTTGACCTTTTTAGGGTCAGGCTTGACAAAGCCCTGGCTGGGATGATTTAATTGGGTATGGGTCCTGCTTTTGAGCAGGGGGTTGGACTAGATGACCTCCTGAGGTCCCTTCCAACCCTGATATTCTATGATTCTATGACTCCTGTCCCCAGCCAGCAGGGCCTGAGTCCCCGGGGGGCTGTGCGGGGGGGTCTCCCTGGGTCACAGCTGCTGGGCTGGGGGTTCCCCGGGAGCCGCTGCCCTCGAACCCGCGTCCCCTGGTGAGAGCCCGGGCTGGGGCTGGCGCGGAGGGTGGTGAGTGTGTAACGCTTGTGCCAGCAGCTGCGGGTGGCGTTTGAGGACGTGGCTCTGTATTTCACCCGGGAGGAGTGGGAGCTCTTGTCCCAGCCAGAGAAGCAGCTGTACCGGAACCAGATGCTGAGGAATTACCAGGCCCTCGTTTCCTTGGGTAAGGACCAATTTCCCTTCATTTATTCACAGCTGTAAAACATTTGGGTTCCCTTGAGCCTTTGGCTGCCATGTGGCACCCTGTCACTGAGTGGTGGCAAATGCCAGCCCCTTTCAGGTCAGCTCGCTGTTGGAGGAGAACTCGGGGCTACAGAGCCTGGGGCTAATCTTGGTGTAACTGGTTTATTTGAATTACCTGCCTCAGTCGTGGCACATTCCTGATGGTAGCAAAGAGCCGATGAGCAACCATCTCTTCCCGGAATCCCAGCCAGAGGTTGACGGCAGCAACTCTGCCTCAGGAACTCATTCTAGTCAGACAAATAAGGCAGGGGGAAAACACTGCTGCTGCAACAGCTCCCTACCTCCCCCAAAAGAATGAACATTGTAAATTTAACAACTGTACAACTGAACAATGCAAAAGAACTGGAATGTCTGTGTAACGGTGACACCGGGTCACACCTGCCACGACACGTTGTGGCCGGTTTGCCTTAATGACATGCCTGAAACGTTTCAACAACTATAAGTCGGCAAGGAGCAAAGTTGCCTTAGTCCAAAGTGTGGGTTAAAAGAAAATCCATGTCACACAGTTGTCCTATGGAACGTAGTGCCACAAGATCGCGTAGAGGCCAAGGTATTAGCAGAAAGGGATATTTCTATGGAACATCTAGAGTTACTTCAGCAAGGATTTAAACTTGGCCCCCACTGCAAAGTGAGAAGGGTTGTAGGCGTTGCTGATTCAGAGTATGAACTGAACTTGCCTGGCGGAAGACGGGAAGGAATCTCCTCTAAGGAAGGTTTATTTCTTTATTCTCCTGCTTGGAAACTCTTGTGCTTTCCCATGAAGCAGCGTGCAAGATGTCATGCCAGGTGCTACACAAACATAAACGAGACCCTGCCCCCAAAACTTTAGTAATAAAACTTTCCCCCAAAACAGGTTCTTCAGGTTCCAAACCGGACTTAATCCACCGGATCGAGCTAGGGGAGGCAGAGCTCTGGATCCGGGATGCTGAGATCTCCAGGGTAAACTCTGGGCCTGAGAGCCCCTCCTCAGGTGAGTCATAATAATCCAGTCCCTTCTGATTTACACACCTGCTAGCGAAGGTCTCCTTGATGTAGAAGGCAAAGGCAGAGCGAGATTCACTGGCTGGGAGCTGAAGAGAGACAAATTGAAGCTGGGAATTAGGGGCCAGTGTTTATCTGGGAGGGGGAATAAACCATTGGGAGAGCTCCCGCGATGGATTCTCCCTCACCGTGTATTTATAAAACGCTTTGTTTTTTCCCTTTATATTGCTAGTTTAGTTTTGTTTTTTGCCTTGGCCTTTCTCATTTTCTCCCTAGATGCTTGTGGTGTTTTTTAATACTCATTTTTGAAATTTGACCTGCTTTCCATTTCTTGTACGACACTTTTTTGAAGAGTCGCTGCAGCTCCACCATGTCTCGGCTACCCCAGCTGTTTAATGGAAAGGACACTGGGGCTGTGAGCAATGTTCCCTCTCATTTTTTCCATCCATTTGCAGAATAAATTTTGTTATGTACATCGAGTTATGTGTACTACCAGTAGACACAAAAAAATCTACATATACTTTTTTTAAAAGTTACCATAGGGATATTTACCTCAGCCAGGAGACCTTAGGTATTTTGGAACTTACTAATTAAATTTAATTAAATTTAAGTGCAAGAGAAATAAAAATCATGAAATGCACAGACCAGTCAAAACACTAAAGTAACACATTGAGGAAGAATAAAATTTCAGAGAATATATGTGCATTATAGGAAGTAGCAAGAAGTAACAACAATATTACAACTGTGTGTTCGGAGGTGAGTGTGGAAGAGCCAATGAGTGTGTGTGTGTGTAATCAGTCCATAGTCAGACATTCACTGAAAGCTCTCCTGAGCCCTGTCTCCCCTGCCCTCACTCTGAGGAGATGGGGTACGTAGACTGGTGGGGAGGAGGAGGGGAAAGAAAAATAGAGACTGTGTGAGCTGGCTGCTGGGGAGGAAACAAGCACCTGGGTAGAAAGACAAACCTGTCCAGCCATAGACCACAACACCTTCTAGGCTTCCCACACCTCAGAAAATTATCCAAGGTAAGGGGCGCCCTAGAGATTTTTCAAATGGCTTTTCATGCCTCTGCCCCCTGTAAGAGCATCCCAGAGTCACTGGCCCTTGGCAGAGAAAGCGCTGTCCTCTCCAGGTTCCCACCCCACCCCCTCTCTGCCACTTCACTTTGCATGTGACCTCTCAGACTGGAGAAACCTGTTCCCAGCGAGCAAGGAGAAAGCTGGGAATGACGCCGGGCAGGGTCAGTCACATACGACTAGTGTAAGGTGATGCCATGCAGAGGTGCCATGGTGCAGAACAGATCTCTAGCACCTGCAGCACTTCACTGTAATGCTCTAAAACTGCCCCGCGGGCCAGGCGGCTGCTGGGGGGGGAGTGGACACATTTAGGGGCCAGATTAAATTGTCCTGCGGGCCATGACTTGGAGTACCCTGGTGTATGGGCTGGCTGTGAGAGAGAGGGTGGCGGTATGGCCTTTGTCCCATCCCCTCTCCTCTTGCTCTTTGTGGCACGATACTTTTGTCACTTTCATTGCTTCAGTGTCAATGCTTAGCACAGCCCTCAGTCCTAACGTGTCTGTGACTGTCTCTAGACCAAAGGCTGGGTGGCAGCCATTCACCCCTTCCAGCTCAGCAGTGCCAGGGAGCGGGTTGTGACACAATACAGACATGTTTTCCAGGTTACATCACACAAACTCTGAGTGACTGGTCATCCCCTCAAATCCTTCACACACAGACACCCCCCAAAACCCTCATCTTCTTGAGGATTTTAGTTTAGTTTTAGTTTTGCACAAAGACTCAAACCTCAGGCCGAGAGTAAATGATTTCTTCAAAAGGAATTCCTAGAAAGGGACTCGCTCCCCCACAGGAATAAGCTACATTGTTCTAAGCAGCTTTAAACTGGTCTCACTGCGTCCACATGAAGGGATTGTAGCCCCTCAACTAAACTAGTTTCAAACCAATATAATTATAACAGCAAAATAACTGGGGAACAGGCCTCATCCTATAAAACAGGAGAAAGTGAAGAACTAATACCACATAAATAAACCCCTCTGATTGCAATAAACACAAAATAAGTTTGGAAACAAAACCAGGCCTTGCTGTGCCAGGCGCTGCCTGTATCCTGGGCAGGGTAAAATTGAAGCTTAAACCAAGACCCAAGACATGCCTAGCCCCTGTGGGAGCAGGCGCAAGGTGCTGCGGAAACACCAAAGGGTAGAACCACCCTGAGTCAGGCTGCAGATTTGTCACCACATTTTTTTTTATCAGAAATTATGGAGCGGTTACAGTAACTTTAGTAAAATCACAGGTCTGTAAATTTACTGTGACTGCTCCAGGATTTTTAATAAACCCTGCTGTCAAGGCTCATTCCCTGCTCTGGCACTTCGAGTGCAGAAGGTGGGGGCCTGGAAGGACTTTAAACCTTAATACTTGCCACTCCAGGCTTGTATTAAACTCCCAAGGTTAGAGATTCTAACCCTAGCCCTAACCGTGAGCTAACACTGGGATACCCTCTGCTCTCTCCAGCAGGGCTCAGGATCCCAGGAGGAACGAGGACACAGTCTGAATGTGGAGAGAGCACGGCAGGAACGCAGAATCCCACAGCCCACAGAGGGATCCATGCACAGGACACAGTCCATCCCCGGGGCAGACTCAGGCAGAGACCGGACCTGGCTACACACCAGAGACTCGCCATGGGCCGGTGTCCCCATCGCTGTATCGACTGCGGCAAGAGGTTCAGCAACCCCTCCTCACTGACGCAGCACCGGTGCATGCCCACCGGGGAGCAGCCGTATTGCTGTGCTGACTGCGGCAGAAGATTCAGATGGTCCTCGGTCCTGAAAATACACCAGCGCACACACACTGGGGAGCGGCCGTATTGTTGTGCTGACTGCGGCAAGAGCTTTGCAAAGAGCTCAGCCCTGAAAACACACCAGCGCAGGCACACGGGGGAGCGGCCATATCGCTGCACACACTGTGGCAAGAGCTTTGCAGAGAGCTCACACCTGAGAACACACCAGCGCACGCACACTCGAGAGCGGCCGCACCACTGTGCTGACTGCGGCAAGGGCTTTGCACAATTTTCGTACCTGAGAAGACACCAGCGCACGCACACCGGGGAACTGCCATACAGCTGTACCGACTGCGGCAAGGGCTTTGCCCAGAACTCAAGCTTGAGAATGCACCAGCTCACACACAGCGGGGAGCGGCTGCACCGCTGCGCCGACTGCGGCAAGAGCTTTGCAGCGAGCGCAAGCTTGAGAAGTCACCAGCGCACGCACAGCGGGGAGCGGCTGTATCACTGCACCCACTGTGGCAAGGGCTTTTCAACGAGCTCAAAGCTGAGAAGTCACCAGCGCACGCACACCGGGGAGCGGCCGTACCGCTGCCCCGACTGTGGCAAGAGCTTTGCGGAGAGCTCACACCTGAGAGCCCACCAGCGCACGCACACCGGGGAGCTGCCGCACCACTGTGCTGACTGCGGCAAGGGCTTTCATCGGATCTCAACCCTGAGAAGGCACCAGGGCATAGATACCCGGAAGTGGCTGCACCGCTGCACCGACTGCGGTAAGTGTTTTTCACAGAGCTCACACCTGAAAATACACCAGCGCAGGCACACCGGGGAGCGGCCGCACCGCTGCACTGACTGCGGCAAGAGCTTTGCAGAGAGCTCAAACCTGAGAAGACACCGGCGCACGCACACCGGGGAGTGGCCGCTCCACTGTACCGACTGCGGCAAGGGCTTTGCCCATGGCTCAAACCTGAGAACACACCAGCGCACGCACACAAGGGAGCGGCCGTACCGCTGCAATGACTGTGGCAAGAGTTTTGCAAAGAGCTCGACCCTGAAAACACACCAGCGCACGCACACCAGGGAGCGGCCCTACCACTGTGATGTTTGCAAGAAAAGCTTCAGCAATGCCAGTACGCTGACCAAACATCTTCGCACACACACACGGGGGAGCAGCTCTACCGCTGTGCCAACTGCGGTAAGAAGTTCAGCAGTGCCAACAAGCTGACCCACACGCACCGGGGAGCAGCTGTAATGCTGGACTGACTGCGGAAAGGGCTTTGCACACAGCTCAAATCTCTGAATACATCAGTGCACACACCGGGGAATGGCCATTCCAGTGCACTGTCTGCAGAAAGAGCTTTGCACAGAGCTAATACCTGAGAATACACCAGCGCATTCACAGTGGGGAGCGGCTCTACAGGTGTGCTGACTGTGGCAAATGCTTTGCTCACCTGTCCCCAGTTGACTCCCTAATACCCCTCTGCCACCACCAGGGCCCGACGGGCTGCTGGCAGGCCTGGCACAGTGCCAGCAGACTCAGACCAGGAAGTGGTCCTGTCCCCATCATGCCCAGCAGAGACTGTGTGGGGCAGGGAATTGGACTTAACTGAGCAGTGTGGGGAAGAGCAGCCAGGTGGGGGGATAACCTGGTGTTTCTTTGCTATTAAAGAAGCTGCTGCATTCAGAAGCCAATGTGAAGTGTAAATCTTTAAGATAAACCAGCCCAAATGTACTAAGGCTTGACTGACCATGAGGCCTGATGAACTGTGTGACTGGCGGGTGCACACAGAGAGTTTTGCATTACTCCTTGGGGAATTCTATGTCAAAAAAAAATTCTGCACCCCATATTTTAAAATTCTGCATATTTTATTTGTCAAAATAACACAATATAATTGTGACAGGGCACCCCATAAGGCTTTATGGAGATATGCTTGTAAATGTCTATATGACATAACTGGAATGTGTTTTATGGTACATGTGCCATGTATCATATCTCTGTAAAGGTTATGATCTATTGAATCTATTCCTCCTATCTATATGCATGTGTCATTTTTGTAGTTGAAGCTATGAATATTGGCTGTGTACATGCTTGATTTCCGGGTAGCCATTGGTAAAGTATTTTGTCAGTTTTCTGAGAGAAGTCTAATCCCAGTAAGTGCCCAATCAAGAACCACTTAAGCCAACAGTGATTTGGGAGACGCCAATCCACTTCTGAGCTTTCCCAGGAATGTGGTGTGACTGCTAAGGAACTCAGTCTTGCAGGGACATGTGACTTGCCTGTTAGGATATAGATATTCAGGCCTGTCTGCAAAGGCCGGTACTTTAAGAATTTAGGTGTATTCTTATCACTTGGCTAGTTCTAGAGGCATAAAAGAAAGAAAGAATCAAAATCACTGTCTGCCAGCGTAAGGTCCTTCTCTTACTGTGACAGTCTGAGGCCCTGTTCTTAGGCGAAGGCCTTTGGCTAAGTGACAGAGGCAGTCATAAGCTGGGAAGTGACTGGTCACATCCTCACATTGCAAACTAGTCACATTGAAATAAGGTGCTATTGGGCTGTTAGGAATACAATCCTGTCTTGATAGTGTCTGTCAGAGAAAGGAAAGTGCCTAGAAGATGTAAAAGGACATTTAGGTTGTTAGTTTTCTGTCTGGTAAGAACTCACTTACCAATAGACACAGCTGGGAAACTCTTATGTCTTTATAGATGTAGTTGTGAAATCCTCACTTCTGTATTGTTTTGTCATTGTAGTTCCCACTTTGCTATTGTTTATTGGCATGGTCTCTGCCTGGTTCTGTGATTGTTTCTGTCTACTGTATAATTAATTTTGCTGGGTGTAAACTAATTAAGGTGGTGGGATATAATTGGTTAGCTAATCATGTTACAATGTGTTAGGATTGGTTAGTTAAATTTCAGTAGAATGATTGGTTAAGGTATAGCTAAGAATAGTACTATATAAATAATAACAGGAAGTTAGTTGGGATTCGAAAATAAGGAAAAAGGAACTTAGATTTAAGCTTGCTGGAAGTTCACCCCAATAAACATCTAATGGTTTGCACCTTCGGACTTCGGGTATTGTTGCTCTCTGTTCATGCGAGAAGAACCAGGGAAGTGGGAGAGTGAAGAAATAAGCTCTCTAACATTGCCCATGTGACTCCAAAACTCCATCTTGGAGCTGGATTCTACACAGGGGGAGGGAGGGAGGGTGTCCACCCACAAGAGAAAGTCTATTTAAACCCCTGGGAGACCCCTCCATTTTGTGTTCAGCTGGCTAAAGAGAGAGCCTCTCCACCCCCAAGGATACCTGAAAGAAACTGGAACAAGGGACAATAACTATAGGGGGTGTGAGTGACTGCTAGACCCAGGCTAGAAGGAGTCCAGTCTGTACAAGGAAGCTTACTGGTAGGGTTTTTATCTATATTCAGTTTTTATCACTGTATTAGAGATGGATTTGCATGTTTTATTTTATTTTATTAGGTAATTCACTTTGTTCTGTCGGTTACTACTTGGAACCACTTAAATCCTACTTTCTGTACTTATTAAAATCACTTTTTACTTCTTAATTAACCTGGAGTACGTCTTAGTACCTGGGGGAAGAGGAGGCAAACAGCTGTGCATAGCTCTCTATCAGTGTTATAGAGGGCGAACAATCTATGAGTTTACCCTGTTTAGGCTTTATACAGGGTAAAACGGATTCATCTAGGGTTTGGACCCCATTGGGAGTTGGGTATCTGAGTGTCAAAGGCAGGAACACTTCTCAACTGGCTTTCATTTAAGCCTCGCTGGGATGATTTAAGCCTTTGAGGCACATGTTTCAGGCCCTGGGTCTGTGTTGGCGCAGACTGGCGTGTCTGGCTCAGTAAGACAGGATGCTGACATCCTAAGCTGGCGGAGAAAGCAGGGGCAGAAGTAGTCTTGGCACATCAGGTGGCAGCCCCAAAGGGGGTTCTGTGATACCAACCCCTCACAATAATCACAGGAGTTTCAATTATTTTGATAATTTATTTCAAGCCACCTATCGGCATCTATGTTCGTAACAATACAAACAAAAAGACTGAGAAAGTGATTTTTCACAAAGAGATTCGTTACTAGACCTTTTAACAGAGTAATAATTCATTTAAACTACAATATAGAAATGTATTTCCCGCACCCCTCAGAAGCAGTGCAAAGGCTTGGGAGAGCCAGGGGTAATGAAGGAGCTGAGGGAGAGGGAAGTAATTACTGGGAAGGAGCCTGGAGTGAACTTTGAGAGTTGTTGGGGGTGGGTGGGGGAAGTATGGAAGAGGGGGATTTGGGGGGAGAGGGGAAGAGTGATTGATAGAGAGTTGCAGAGCCTCCCGTATGGAACCGTGGCTCACCCTTGGCCTCTCCCATTGAGTAAGGCACACCTGCCCTCTCTCCCCATGTGTCCCTGCATCCCCCCCATCCTTGTATGTCCCTGCCCCCCCTTCCACTCCTATGTGTCCCTGCGTCCCCACTTGCATTCCACCCCTGGATCACTGTTACCTCTCTAGCTCCAGTGAGACCCCAGGAGCCCTGTATGCTCCATTCTGTCCATCTCCCCCATACTCCTTGCCTCCACACCTGACTCCATTGTGAAGTATCCTCTGACCCCCTCCCCCTCAGTGGCTGGCTGCTCCAGCCGTAAGCCAGCTGCCCTCTCTTCTGGTGCCACAGCGGTCCCTAGTAGGAAAAAGGTGTAATTGCAGAATAAAATCAATTATTTTGGAGTGAAAAATAATATTTGGAGCACATGAATTTTGTGCTTGCGCAGTGGTGCAGAATTCCTCCGTGAGTATCGCATATGAAGTGACGTCACACATGTAATCATTGACGGGTACGGCAAAATCAAGCCCTAGGCACGGAGGTGCGTAGAGCTGTTCGTGTTCTTTCCTCAACTGTTCTCTCCTGTTAGCCATGCCCACAGACTACGCAAATGAGTCAAATCCCTGTATATGTCTCTGGGATGAACTACTCTCCAAGGACGGAGCCATCCAGGAGTGGAAAGAGACTTTCCATAGAGATTGTTCGAACTTCTAGATGGAAATTTCTGCTAGGGATGTAAATACTGTTTTAAAAGTTAACCGTTCAAACAAGTAAAATATGTCATTTAAAGGGTTAACCATTTAAGCGGCAGCGCCATCTAACAGAAATGGTATAAAATGTCCCATGTTGTTCAGTACGTCGCTTCCTCAAGTCAAAATGTCTGCATGAAGGAGATGTGAGTGGACCAGCATCAGGGAGAACACCACCTGCTGGGTAACAACTTGAGTTGGTTGCTGACAAGCACCCTATTAACTCTGTCTGTTCTAGTCCAGTCTTGGGCAACCACTGAGAAATCCATGCAGAGAACAGGCGTCTGGCTGTCACAGCATCTTGAGTGAAAAACCTGAATGAACTCCCTCTCCGTCTCTAGAACCAGCCTCTGCAACGGTGAAGCTGAGCTAGAGAAGTCACCTCCATGCCAGCTCCAATGGATATGTAGAAAAAAATCATTTTGCATATTTACATATTGGTTAATGAACCATATTTACATACTGGATAATAAACTGACAACATGGTTGTGTTAAGCTAACTGCTTCGTATGCGAGTTAACATCCTCTGGGCGACTAAAATGTATGAGGCGCAGAGGCGACTGGCAGGGCCGTCCCTAGCTATTCTGGGGCCCTATGCAGCCCCCTCACAGGGCGGGGTGGGTGGGGACCCAGGTCTCCATGATGTGGGGGGACAGCTGGCTTGGAAGTCGGGGGGAACATTAGAATCTTAAAAGACCTATTGGTTTTCCTAGGTGCCCATCCATAGAATTATAGAATATCAGGGTTGGAAGAGACCTCAGGAGGTCATCTAGTCCAACCTCCTGCTCAAAGCAGGACCAATCCCCAACTAAATCATACCAGCCAGGGCTTTGTCAAGCCTGACCTTAAAAACCTCTAAGGAAGGTGATCCCACCACCTCCCTAGGTAACCCATTCCAGTGCTTCATCACCCTCCTAGTGAAAAAGTTTTTCCTAATATCCAACCTAACCTCCCGCACTGCAACTTGAGACCATTACTCCTTGTACTCTCATCTGCTACCACTGAGAACAGTCTAGATCCATCCTCTTTGGAACCCCCTTTCAGGTAGTTAAAAGCAGCTATCAAATTCTCTTCTGCAGACTAAACAATCCCAGTTCCCTCAGCCTCTCCTCCAGCCCCCTAATCATTTTTGTTGCCCTCCGCTGGACTCTTTCCAATTTATCCACATCCTTCTTGCGGTGTGGAGCCCAAAACTGGACAAAGTACTCCAGATGAGACCTCACCAATGCCGAATAGAGGGGAATGATCACGTCCCTCGATCTGCTGGAAATGCCCCTACTTATACAATCCCAAATGCCATTAGCCTTCTTAGCAACAAGGGCACACTGTTGACTCATATCCAGCTTCTCGTCCATTGTAACCCCCTAGGTCCTTTTCTGCAGAACTGCTGCCTAACTATTCGGTCCCTCGTCTGCAGCAGCACATGGGATTCTTCCATCCTAAGTGCAGGACTCTGCACTTATCCTTGTTGAACCTCATCAGATTTCTTTTGGCCCAATCCTCTAATTTGTCTAGGCCTCTCTGTATCCCATCCCTACCCTCCAGGGTATCCACCACCCCTCCCAGTTTAGTGTCATCTGCAAACTTGCTGAGGGTGTAATCCACGCCCTCCTCCAGATCATTAATGAAGATATTGAACAAAACCGGCCCCAGGACCGACCCTTGGGGCACTCCGCTCGATATCGGCTGCCAACTAGACATGGAGCCATTGATCACTACCCGTTGAGCCTGACAATCTAGTCAGCTTTCTAGCCACCTTATAGTCCATTCATCCAGCCCATACTTCTTTAACTTGCTGGCAAGAATACTGTGGGAGACTGTATCAAAAGCTTTGCTAAAGTCAAGGAATAACATGTCCACTGCTTTCCCCTGATCCACAGAGCCAGTTATCTTGTCACAGAAGGCAATTAGGTTAGTCAGGCATAACTTGCCCTTGGTGAATCCATGCTGACTGTTCCTGATCACTTTCCTCTTCTTTAAGTGCTTCAGAATTGATGAAACCATGAATGAAGTTTATTAATGACAAAGAGAGATTTTAAGTGAGTACAGCAATGAGGCATAACAGTCAGAAATGGTTACAAGAATAATAAAAATAAAATGCTGTCTAGTGCCTACTTGAACTATGTTAGATTAGATTACTGACCAAACAAATGAGGACTCCGCTCTGATCCAGTCTGACTTAAGTCATAGGGAATAGCCAGAGGCTCTCAACCTTTCCGGACTACTGTACCCCTTTCAGCAGTGTGATTTCTTTTGCGTATGCCAAAGTTTCACCTCACTTAAAAACCACTTGCTTATGAAATCAGACATAAAAATACCAAAGTCTCCCAGCACACTAGTACTGACAAAATGCTTACTTCCTCATTTTTATCATATAATTATGAATCAATTGCAATATGAATATTGAACTTGTATTTCAGTGTATAGTATATAGAGTGGTATAAACAAGTCATTGTCAGTATGAAAGTTTAGTTTGTACTGACTTTGCGAGTGCTTTTTGTATCCTGTTGTAAAACTAGGCCACTCTCTAGATGAGATGGTGTACTGCCTGGTGCACCCCCTCAGCATACCCCCAGGGGTATCTGTACCCCTGGTTGAGAACCATTGACCTGAGTGATTTGCTCAGGTCAGAGAGGGACCAAGTGGCAGAACTAGGAATAGAAACCACGAGTCCTGTAGTCCAGCCCAGCACCATAACTACAAGCCCAGCCTCTCTCCTTCATTCAAGGCTGCGAACGCCCCCTGTTAAGAGTTTTAATATATTTGTATCTTGTCATTTTATAGTGTTTTTAATGAGGTTTTATAATGTTATCCCCTCATAATCACTAAAATGGTGATTATCCAATATGGAGTCAGACATCTAATACGGGGTCTCTTTGCCACAAGCAACAAGACTCCTTCTTGTTTCAGCTGGGTGGTGGTGGTTTTGCACCCGTTTTGAACTTTGGCGGGAAAGGGCAGCTAACAGGCCACTCTGAACTGGTTCTGTAACTGACAGTTTACCTCAGGTCTTCCCATCACAGAACCGTTAAAAGGAACTGCGTGACGTCACCACAATGCTCTCCGTCACAGAGGCAGCCGATCGCAGTGGCGTTAGCACGGTCCTCAGATCACGAGTCAGCAAATCGTGAAAGACAGCTCATCCTCATCCATCCCATCCACGTACCTGCCGCATCCAGGGTGACACCTGTAACACCTCGGCAAGGTCAGGCCTGACCAGAGAATTGAAAAAGGCTGCAGCCCATGAGCCCGGCTGACAGGACGCAGCTACGAACCCTTCCCTTGATGGCCACCTCAGTGGATGCTTTGTCAAGACCATGCTCTGGCATTGCTCAGTGATGTTTGCCAGGTTGGTGTTGAAATCAGGGTTGGGTCCCCCTGCTGCAATGCACAGAGATGGAGCGTCACAAGGAAGATACAGCTGGGACCCCACTCGAGGGCAATCCTGACTGCGAGCCCCCTCTGCTTCAACCCACCACAATCCACTCCCCTCCCAGAGCCTGGGATAGAATCAAGGTGTCCTGACTCTGAGCCCTCTGCTATAACCCGCCATCCCCTTGCAGAGCGGAGATGGGACCCCAGAGTCCTGAGGCCCCTGGTGACCCTCCCTGCCCCAAACTACCTGTTCCAGGGCCCTTCCCCTCTTCAGCCATCCTTAGCTGTTATCTGGGAAGCTGGCAGGGCTCTGCAGCACTCCCTCTGGCTGGAGTTGTGTCACACAGACACAGGATCCATCCCTTCCTCCCCATAGCTTTGCAGGCAAAGTGCAGGAGCATGACAAGCTTCTGGAAGAGCGGGTTGTGCTTGGCTTCCCGCGGGCCCTTGATGTGCTTCACCTTGGACCATTTGTTGTGACCAGTCGGGGGGAGGGACACCTGAGGTGTGCAGGGCCCGGCACAATGAGCGGGGGGCAGGGGCAGCTGCTTCAGTGCCAGCACCGAGGCCAGAACACGGCATCTGTATGGGGCACCTGCCCTCCCCGGGGCCCTGGGCAGTGATATGGGTGTGAACTCCTGAAACACACAAACACACTACAGCCACGTGTGAGCTCCTGTAACGCTCATGAACACACCGCCCTCCTCTAACTCACACACAGTTGTCGTCTAACACACACATTACAGGGGACCACACCCCAGGCTGTGATCCCCTGTAAGTAACACACACACCAACATCACACAGCCTAACAACAAACACAGCACACATCCAGAGCCTTGTCTTACTGTGACACACACACACTCCACAGTCACCTTGTGATCTGTAAAACACTCACGTTACACAGCCTTCCTGTACCACTCAGACCCACAGACAGCCTGGGGGTTGATCTCCTCAGATGCGCACACCAACCTCACACAGCCAATCAACAACCACAGCCCGACCCGTGTGTTACTGTGACACTCCCACGCTGCACAGCCTGGCCGAGGCCCTCTTGTACCCACTAGTCCCCGCTCCCCTCCCAGAGCCGAGGGAGTCCGGGCTCCCAGCTACCATAGCACAAGGGGGCCCCACGCACATATCAGGGGCGGGGACCGGGCTGCCCCCTTACGGGCTCCTGCCGCCCGGGGACCAGGTGCCGCGAGCGCCCCCAGCGGCCGGACCCGGGACCCAGGCGTCCGGGGGCTGGGCAGGAAGGTCGCTGCGCTGGGGCCTCCCCCGGCTGCTGGAGCTGGCGGCGCAGGCGCGGGGCCGGCCGGGAAGGGAGGCACCAGCCGCGGGGCGGGAGGTCGCTGCCCGGGCGGAGGAAGCGGCCGGGGCCGGAGCCGAGCCCGGCGATGGCTGCAGCGGGGCCGGCGCAGGTAGGACGCGGGGCGGGGACTCCCCGGCCGGGCACTGGCTGGTCCCGGCTGGGGCCGAGGGGGGCCGGGACCGGGTCCCTCCCGCGCTAGTGACCCCGGGGCTGGGGGCTGCCGCAGCCGGAGCGCTGGGGCCGGGGAGCGGCGCTGGGGGCCCCGGGCCGGGCGGACACGCGGAGCCGGGCCGAGGAGCCCCGAGGCGGCCGAGCCGGGGGCGGGAGCGGGGCCGAGCCCAGGCCTGGGGCGGAGGCGGGGACTCCGGCCGGGGGAGGAGCCTGGTCCCTGCCCTGGGATTCGGGCCCCTCCCAGCGCCCCGCCCCAGAGCCCCGTGGGGAGCCGAGGGCGACTCCTGTCGCCGGCCAGCGGGGCCCGAGTCCCCGGGGGGCTGTGCGGGGGGGTCTCCCTGGGTCACAGCTGCTGGGCTGGGGGTTCCCCGGGAGCCGCTGCCCTCGAACCCGCGTCCCCTGCGGAGAGCCCGGGCTGGGGCTGGCGCGGAGGGTGCTGAGTGTGTAACGCTTGTGCCAGCAGCTGCGGGTGGCGTTTGAGGAGGTGGCTCTGTATTTCACCCGGGAGGAGTGGGAGCTCTTATCCCGGCCAGAGAAGCAGCTGTACCGGGACCAGATGCTGAGGAATTACCGGGCCCTTGTTTCCCTGGGTAAGGACCGATTTATCTCTACTCATAGCTGTCAAATGTCTGGGTTCCCTTGATGGCACCCCTGGCATGTGCCACCCTATGGCTGAGTAGTGTCAAATGACAGCCTCTTTCAGTTCAGCTTCCTGTTGAAGAACTCAGGGCTACAGAGCCTGGGGCTAGTCTTAGTGTAACTTGTTTACCTACCTCAGTCCTGGCACAGGGCTGGTTGCAAAGAGCTCATGAGCAAATAAGACTAATAAGGCAGGAAGAAAACAGCTCCCCACCTCCCCAGAAAGAATGAACATCATAATCTTAACCGTACATTTGAACAATTCTTGCACGCTAAGCAAAAAAATGGTAGGTCTGTATAACAGTGACAACTGCCAGGACTCAGTCCCAAAGCAAATTGAGAAGGATCATAGACGTTGCTGCTTCAGAGTACAAACTCAACTTGCCTGGCGGGAGACGGGATGAAATCTCCTCCAAGGAAGTTTAATTTCTTTATTCTCCTGCTTGAGATCTCTTGCGCTTTCCTCTCAAGCAGTGTCTGAGATTGGGGCCTTATCGCACCAAGTGCTGCACAGACAAACACTGACCGAGATCGGAGCCCTACTGTGCTGGGCTGCACCGACATATAAATGAGTCCCTACCCGCAAAACTTTAGTAATAAAACTGATTAATTCCCCCCAAACAGGCTATTCAGGTTCCACACCAGACTTAATCCACCAGATAGAGGTAGGGGAGGCAGAGCTCTGGATTCGGGATGCTGAGGACTCCAGGGAAAGCTCCGGGCCAGAGAGCCCATTCCGAGGTGAGTCGTAATAATCCAATCCCTTCTGATTTACGCACCTGCTAGTGGACGGCTCCTTAATGTAGAAGGCAAAGGCAGAGTGAAATCCACTGCCGAAGAACTGAAGGGGACAAATGGAGGCTGGGAATTAGGGGCCAGTATTTATTCTGGAGGGGAAGGAGTTACTGGGCTGGAGGCAGGAATCACTGGGGGGAGTTTCCTGGGATAGGCAGGAAGCCAGGCTGGATGGGCACAATGATTGATATCTATGAATCCTAGAAATTATAGACATGTAGGATTAGAAGGGACCTCAGTAGGTCATCTAGTCCAGTCCTCTTTACTAGAGACAGGACTACGTATTATCTAGTCCAGGTGTTTGTCTAACCTGCTCTTAAAAGCCTCCCATGATGGAGATTCCACAACCATCCCAGGTAATTTGTTCCAGTGCTTAACTACACTTAGAGTTTGGAAGTTTTTCCTAATATCTACCCTAAATCTACCCTGCTGCAATTTAAGCCCATTACTTCTTGTCCTGGCCTCAGTGAATAAGGAGAACAATTTATCACCCTCTACTTTGTAACAACCTTTTATGTACTTAAAGAATCTTGTTAAGCCCCCCTCAGTCTTTCCTTCGCCAGACTAAACAAATCCAATTTTTCAATTTTTCCTCGTAGGTCATGTTTTCTAGATCTTTAATCATTCTCATTGCTCTCCTCTGACCCCGTCCAGTTTGTCTACATCCTTTCTGAAGTGCGGGGCCCAGAACTGGACACAGTAGTCCAGTTGACACCTTACCCGTGCTGAGAGGAGTAGAAGAATTACTTCTCACATCCTGCTTGCAACACTCCTGCTAATACATCCCAGAATGATATTTGCTTTTTTTCTTTTCAACAGTATTACATTGACTCATATTTAATTTGTGATCCACTGTAACCCCAGATGGTTTTCTGCAGTATTCCTTCCTAAGCTGTCATTTCAATTCTGACCATTTCTCCAGTTTGTCAAGATCACTTTAAATTCTAATCCTGTCCTTTAATGCGCTTGCAACCCCACCCAACTTTAAATCGTTCATAAGAATATTAAGTTGGTTAGACATAATTTGTTCTTGACAAATCCATGCAGACTGTTACTTATTACTTTATTTCCTTCTAGGTCAGGGGGTCTCAAACTATGTGGCCCGTGGGGCTCCAGCAGTTTTGGGGCCGGGTCTCTCCCTTGGCCCCACCTGCCACCTCCCGGGTGTGTTCCCCCCCTCACCCCCTCTGGCAACTTACAATGGCCCGGGGCCCCGGCAGTGCAGCAGAGCTGAGCGGTGTCTGCCTGCTCACTCCACGCATCTGCCAGCCCCCACTAAGCACGTTAAGTTGGTGGAGGGCATCCACAGTACCATGGCTAGCATTGACTCTCGGAACGGTGCACTTTGGGTAGCTATCCCACAGTTCCCGCAGTCTCTGCCGCCCATTAGAATTCTGGGTTAAGCTCCCAATGCCTGATGGGGCAAAAACATTGTTGCGGGTGGTTTTGGGTGCATGTCGTCAGTCACCCCTCCCTCCGTGAAAGCAATGGCAATAATTGTTTCGCGCCTTTTTTCTGCAGCAGACGGTGCAATAGGATTGATAGCTGTCCTTGTAAATGGTGTATGGCTCCACCACTTCTGCTCTCCTGTGAGCTGGAGGCTTCTGCCTCAGGCTGCTCTCCCAGACAGCAGCACAACGCGGTCGCGCCTACCCCTTGCTCCCATGGCTCATGAAGCCTGGACAGTAGTAAGGAGCATTTCAACTATAGGCTGAGCAAGGTGGTTTTGGGTACATGTCGTCATTCTCCCCTCCCTCTGTGAAAGCAACAGCAAACAATTGTGTTGCGCCTTTTTTCCTGAATTACCTGGGCAGACGCCATAGCACGGCAAGCATGGAGCCTGTTCAGTTCACCGCTGCAGTTGTGACCATTGTAAACACCTCGCACATTATCCTGCAGTATGTGCAGAATCTGCAAAACCGGGTGAGGAAGCAATGACAGTGCAATGATGATAGTGATGAGGACATGGACTCAGATGTTCCTGGAAGCACAGGATGTGGCAATTGGGAGATCATGGTGCTGTTGGGCCAGGTTCATGCTGTGGAACGCTGATTCTGGGCCTGGGAAACAGGCAGACTGGTGGGACTGTATAGTGTTGCAGGTATGGGATGATTCCCAGTGGCTGTGAAACTTTTGCATGTGTAATGCCACTTTCCTTGAACTCTGTAACTTGCTATCCCCTGCCCTGAAGTGCAAAGATACCAAAATGAGAGCAGCCCTCACAGTTGAGAAATGAGTGGCGATAGCCCTGTGGAAGCTTGCAACGCCTGACAGCTACCCGTCAGTCGGGAATCAATTTGGAGTGGGCAAATCTACTGTGGGGGCTGCTGTGATGCAAGTAGCCAATGCAATCACTGACCTGCTGCTATCAAGGGTAGTGACTCTGGGAAATGCGCAGGTCATTGTGGATGGCTTTGCTGCGATGGGGTTCCCTAACTATGGTGGGGAAATAGCAGAACACATATCACTATCTTGGCACCAGACCACCAGGGCAGCCACTATGTAAATCGCAAGGGGTACTTCTCAATGGTACTGCAAGCACTGGTGGATCACAAAGGACGTTTCACCGACATAGACATGGAATGGCTGGGAAAGATGCATGACGTTTGTGTCTTCAGGAACTCTGGTCTGTTTGAACAGCTGCAGGTAGGAACTTCCTTCCCAGACCAGAAAATTACTGTTGGGGATGTTGAAATGCCTATCGTTATCCTCGGGGACCCAGCCTACCCCTTAATGCCATGGCTCATGAAGCCGTACACAGGCACCCTGGACAGTAGTCAGGAGCCGTTCAACTATAGGCTGAGCAAGTGCAGAATGGTGGTAGAATGTGCATTTGGACGTTTAAAAGCTCGCTGGCGCAGTTTACTGACTTGGTTAGACCTTGGCAAAACCAGTATTCCCATTGTTATTGCTTCTTACCGTGTGCTCCACATTATCTGTGAGAGTAAGGGGGAGATGTTTATGGCGGGGTGGGAGGTCGAGGTAAATCGCCTGGTGGCCAGTTTCACGCAGCCAGACACCAGGGTGATTAGAAGAGCACAGCTGGGCGTGCTCTTGCTGCCTTTCCCACGTCAGATCCACCAGACAGCGGAGCAGTTTGCTCCCCCATTAGCTTGAGCATGGCGTCCTGCCTGCTCTCATCGTGCGCCTCCCTCCTCTCATCGCATTCATTGAACGCTTTCCGGGACTCTGCCATTGTTTGTTTCCGTGCATTCAGCTGGTGTCTGTCAGCGCGGGAGGACTGCCTAAACTCTGAACACATTTTGTCCTGAATTCATCTTTTTTTGCCTTCTAATCTGGGACAGCCTCTGGGACGGAGATGATAGGGGGAGCATGGAAACATTTGCACCTGCGGGAGGAGAAAAAGGGAGAGTAGAATTTTAAAAGATACCAAAGGGGAGACTCTTTCTCAGTGAAACATGCAATTCATGGTACATTTAAAAGGAGAGCCTGCGGTTTCTGTACAGATGCGCAACACGACCCGCCTCCACCACCACCACCACCACGTGGCTCTGATCAGGGCTGAGCCCTTTAAGCCAAACGCGAACAGCCCAGCGTGAGCGGACTTTTCCAGTAGCCTTACTGGCCACGATTGCATCCCAATTCTTCAGGGCAAAGGAATCATTAAACACACTTTCTTTTAAACCCTGTCTCATATTTACAAAGGTACACCAGAAGTGCCTTCTCTGGCATCATAGTGCCGGAGCCCGCCTTGGGAGGGGGTGGAGGGTATTGGCTCCAGGGTGATGAACAGTTCCTGGCTTCCGGGGGGAATGGATTCACCGCTTGCTGCCTGTGCACTGCCCTCTTCCTCCTCCACAAAATCATCCTCCCTGCTCTGTGAGACCCCCCTTGTGTTGTACCAATAAAATAAAAACCAGCAGGATCTTATTAAAGGGAAAAAGGCAAAATACCACATTTATTGTGAATACAGAAAGAATCATAGTAAGCAGTTAGTTATAGCTATAACATTCCATTCAATCTCATATTTATTCTCACATTCATTCATACAAACACACACACACACACACACAGACAGGTTCTGCAAGGTTGTTATCATAGTTACCAGCCTTAGAGTTGCTCATGCCAAGCCACTGGCCAGGTGGCCTGGACATGAGGAGGGAGCAGGGCCTTGTCAGATGCTCATCTGATGCTCCTGGAAGTTGGTTTGCAGAATCAGACCCCAAAGTTCTCACTTTTTAGAGTCTATTTTTATAGGAATTTCTTCCTATGCCAGTCTATGGGAATTGCTTCATCATGCTGTTGCTGAATCAATCAGCAGATAGCACATTCCTGACGGCTCCAAGATGTTATCTTGTTCTTTGGTTCTCCCATTCTTGAGGCTGTTGGGTGGACTCCAGTCTGCCCTCCGGGGGGGTCCTCTGGTTATTTCCACTTGACGCCTTCTTCAGCCGATGGACACTGGATTCTTAGGCTGGCACCTCCCTGATCATTCAGTTTATCCACACCAAGCATCCATCCACATACATCCTCTATCTCTATTTTAATCACAATTGTTAATACAACAAAAGGGCGGGGAGTCTCTGGGTGCTGTTTCTGTTGTTAGAGTATTGCTTTGAGTCTCTCTCTCTGTGAATTGCTTTGAGAACAGACTCTGTCTTAGAATGTACTAACACAATTAGCAGCTTGCAAGTTTCACACATAAAGGGAGAGAAACAGTACCAAAAACCAAGAGACCTCTTAATTAGTAATACCCTGGAATTTAAACTCTGGGGAATCAAACTCATTTGTGACTTTAATACAGAACTTCTTTAATATGATCCAACACTTGCAGGTGTCCACGGACAGTGGTGGGGTAGTGGTAGCATCCCCTCCCCAGATTTGCATGCATCTCATCATAGTTGCGGCATGTATGGGGCTGTGACCTCAAGTGGCCGTTCGCCTCTTTTGTCTTTTGGTAGGCTTGCCTGAGCTCCGTAATTTTCACAGGGCAGTGCTGTGTGTCCCTGAAGTAGCCTCTGTCCGTCATGCCCTGGGAGATTTTCTCATATATGTTGGCGTTCTGATTTTTGAACAGAGTTCTGCCTGCACAGATTCTTCTCCCCATGCTGCGATGAGATCCAGTCCAGTACCTCCCGGAGCTGGAGCTCATTTGCGCATCTGGGACTGCATGGTCACCTGTCTGTGCTGGTGAGCTGTGCATGGTCACTGATGAGCTCACCATGCTGCTCAAACAGGAAATTAAATTCAAAAGTTCCCGGGGCTTTTCCTGACTACCTGGCTAGTGCATCTGAGTTGAAACTGTTGTCCAGAGTGGTCACAGTGGAGCATTCTGGGATAGCTCCCGGAGGCCAATACTGTAGAATTGTGTCCACAGTACCCCAAATTTGAACCAGTGATGTTGATTTTACCACTACTCCCCTTGCCAGGGAGGAGTACAGAAATTGATTTTAAGAGCCCTTTAAGTCGACAAAACGGGGTTCGTTGTGTGGACGGATTTCGTTTTAATTCAACCTAATGCATTTAAATTCAACATAATCATGTACTGTGGACCAGGCCCAAGTAATTCATAACTATTTCCTTTCCTATTTTAGGCTCAGATCCTACCCCATTGACACTGGTGTTCACTATATTAGTTGACTGATTACTGCTAACTTTTTTTGGTGAAAACAAAACAAAAGAGGCATTTAACAGTTTGGCCATTGCTGCTTTTTCTCTTATTTTCTCTCCCCTTCATTTAGTTATGGGCCTAGCCTGCCCTTCGTCTTCCTCTTGTTTCCCTTGTATTTATAAAATGCTTTCTTGTTCCTCTTTATATCCCTAGCTAGTTTAGCTTTTTGTTTTGCCTTGGCTTTTCTAATTTTGTCCCTACATGCTTGTGGTGCTTTTTTGTTTGTTTGTTTGTTTTTAAATATTCATCCTTTGTAACTTGACTTAGTCATACAAGAAGTTGTCAAAGTTCCTTCCCCACTCTGAACTCTAGGGTACAGATGTGGGGACCTGCATGAAAACCCCCTAAGCTCATTTTTACCAACTTAGGTTAAAACTTCCCCAAGGTACCAATTATTTTACCTTTTGCCCTTGGACTTTATTGCTGCCACCACCAAGCGTCTAACAAATATATATAACAGGGAAAGAGCCCGCTTGGAAACGTCTTTCCCCCCAAAACCCTACACCCCGTTTCCTGGGGAAGGCTTGATAAAAATCCTCACCAATTTGCATAGGTGAACACAGACCCAAACCCTTAGATCTTAAGAACAATGAAAAAGCAATCAGATTCTTAAAAGAAGAATTTTAATAGAAGAAAAAATAAAAGAATGATCTCTGTAAAATCAGGATAGTAAATACCTTACAGGGTAATCAGATTCCAAACATAGAGAACCCCTCTAGGCAAAACCTTAAGTTACAAAAAGACACAAAAACAGGAATATCCATTCCATTCAGCACAGCTTATTTTACCAGCCATTTAAACATAACAAAATCTAACGCATATCTAGCTAGATTACTTACTAAGTTCTAAGACTCCATTCCTGTTCTGTTCCCGGCAAAAGCATCACACAGGCCGCGAGAACCTTTGTTTCTCCCCCCCCCCTCCAGCTTTGAAAGTATCTTGTCTCCTCATTGGTCATTTTGGTCAGGTGACAGCGAGATTATCCTAGCTTCTTAACCCTTTACAGGTGGAATGGTTTTTCCTCTGGCCAGGAGAGATTTTAAAGGTGTTTACCCCTCCCTTTATATTTATGACAGAAGTAGAAACTCTTTTTTTTGAGTTTCAGATCATTGAAGATCTCCTGGTTAAGCCAGAGAGTCTTATTATCATACTTCCTCTCTTTCCTACTCATTGGATATCTGTGACCTAGGATGGGACCTAAAAATGATGGGACCTCAAAGCTGTGAAAGAGAAGTGGATCGGAGATGGGGAGGTGATGAAGTTGGAAGAGGGTGGGACAGTGATATGGGACAATGTGTGGAGGGGGAAGATTTGAGGGATGCTGAGGGAAAGAGAGAGGTCTCTGTGGTGGGGGAGCATATGGGAACTGCATTTACCTAGTGGGTAGGACATTGTAGTAGGATTCAGAAGATCTTGGTTCAGTTCTAGAAGCGAGTCACTACAGCTCCAGCATGCCTCAGATTCCCCAGCTGTGTAATGGAAAGGGCACTGGGGCTGTGAGGATAAAATCCATCTGTGCGTGTCAGTGGATCTGGCACTGGGGGTCAGACAAGCACCTGGGTAGAAAGACACGCCTGCCGGTCCATAGACCACACCACCACCTTCTAGGCTTCCCACATCTCAGAAAATCATACCAAGCCGGGGTGCCCAAGAGATTTTTCAAATGGGCTTAATGCCTGCCCCTCCTGACTCAGGCTGTACGTGCTGGTGCCCTAAGGCCCTTGGCACCTGGATCCAGAAATACTTCAGATGGGGACAAAAACCTGCTTGCAGCCTGGGAGAGCATCCCAGAGTCACTGGCCCTTGGCAGAGAAGGCGCTGTCCTCTCAAGGCTCCCACCTCACCCCCTCTCTGCTGCTTCCCTTTGCACATGACCTCTCAGGCTGGAGAAACCTGCCCCAGCAAACAAGGAGAAAGTTGGGCGTGACTCAGGGCAGGGCAGGATCAGTCACGTGTGATGAGTGTGAGGTTACACCACATGGAGGACACCATTTTGTAGAGCAGGTCTCCAGCACTTCCAGCGCTTCACTGTAATCCTCTAAAACTGCCCCACGTTCCAGGCAGCTGCTGCTGGGCATGTTTGGTAGCCAGACGAAATCATCCTTCAGGCCACAGCTTGGAGTACCCTGGTGTATAGGCTGGGTGTGAGGGAGAGGGGGTGGAATGGCCTTTGTCACATCCCCTCTCCTCCTGCTCTCTAAGTGGCACGAAATCGTTCTTACTTACATTGCTTCATTGTCCATGCTTAGCCCAGCCCTCAGCCTGAACACAGTCTGTGACTGTCTGTAGCTCAAAGGCCTGCCGGGTAGCAGCCATTCACCCCTTCCAGCTCAGCAGTGTCACTGATTGGGTTGTAAAACAAGACATGGTTTTCTGATTGCATCACACAAACCCTGAGTGACTTGTCATCCCCTAAACCCACTTCCCACCCCCAAAAAACCCCCTACCCTTTTGAGGGGTTTAGTTTAGTTTTAGTTTTGCACAAAGAGTGAAACGTCAGGCAGAGAGTAAATGACTGCTTTAGAAGGAATTCCTTGAGAAGGACTCAATCCCCGCAGGAATAAACTGTGTAGTTCTAAGCAGCTTTAGACCGGTCTCACTGCATCCACATGAGCTAGTTTCGAACCAATATGGTTAAAACCGCGCAAACACTGTGGAACAGGCCTCATGGTATAAAACAGGAGAATGTTAAGAACCAGCCACATGTAAATAGAAACCTCTGATTGAAATATAACCAAAATCAATTTGAAACAAACCCTGGACCCTCTTTTTTAGCACTTAGAGCACCTAGTTCTGGATAAGGGCCCTGTTGTGCCTGGCGCTGTCTGTATCCTGGGCAAGCTACAGTTTAATCATCAAAGAAAACCCAAGAGGTGCATGGCGCACGAGGGAGCAGGCGCTAGGCGCTGCACAAACAACAGGGTAGAACCACCCTGAGTCAGGCTGCAGATTTGTCATGGCATTTTGTATAAAAAATTACAGAAAATTTAGTAAAAGTCACAGATCACTAAACTTCCTGTGACTGCTCCTTGATTTTTAACAAAACCTGCCCTCCTCCTCGCCATGGGGCACCCACCCAGCACTTCCCCAAGTGCTGCAAGCCTGACCGCAGCCTGGTGCAGAGGGGTTGGTGCGGGCTAGAGAGGATCAGAGTGGCAAGGCCATTCACTGTAGTTTGGCTTGCCTCCCCTACCATTATCACTGGGGGGCGAGGGCAAATCTGAGTGGCGCTGTAAGCCCGCAGACCAGGTCTCAGTACCCAGAGAGAGACGTTCTGTGAGACAGAAGCCGCCATTGCAGGGTGAGCACCCATCCAAAAAACAGTCACGGACAAATGGTGAAATCGCTCCATCTGTGACATTTTCCATCCTTGACAAACCTGTAGCCTTAACCGTGAGCTCTCTCCAGCAGGGCTCGGGATCCTGGTGGGGACGCGGACACAGTCTGAATGTGGGGAAAGTGCGGTAGGGAAGCAGGATTCCACATCCCACAGAGGGATCCATGCAAAGGACGCAGTCTGTCCCCCGAATAAACTCAGCCAGAGACCAGACCTTGCTACACACCAGAGACTCCCCATGGGCCAGCGTCCCCACCACTGCACCGACTGCGCCAAGAGGTTCAGCAACCCGTCCGCACTGAACCAGCACCAATGCACGCACACCAGGGAGTCGCTGCACCGCTGCGCTGACTGCGGCAAGGCCTTTGCATGGCGCTCACACCTGAGAAGACACCAGCGCGCACACACTGGGGAGCGGCCGCATCGCTGCGCTGACTGCAGCAAGGCCTTTGCGGAGAGCTCAAAGCTGAGAATACACCAGTGCACCCACACCGGGGAGCGGCCGCACCACTGTGCCCACTGTGGTAAGGGATTCCGCTGTGCTTCCACCCTGACACTGCACCAGCGAACGCACACCGGGGAGCAGCCGCACCGCTGCGCTGACTGCGGCAAGGGCTTTGCAGAGAGCTCAAAGCTGAGAATACACCAGCGCACGCACACCGGGGAGCGGCCGTACCGCTGTGCTGACTGCGGCAAGGGCTTTGCACAGAGCTCAACCCTAAGAATACACCAGCGCACACACACTGGGGAACGGCCACATCGCTGTGCTGACTGCGGCAAGGCCTTTGCACGGAGCTCACACCTGAGAAGTCACCAGCGCACGCACACCGGGGAGCAGCCGCATCGCTGCGCTGACTGTGGCAAGGGCTTTGCAGAGAGCTCAAAGCTGAGAATACATCAGCGCACGCACACCGGGGAGCGGCCGTACCGCTGTGCTGACTGTGACAAGGGCTTTGCACAGAGCTCAGCCATGAGAATACACCAGCGCACACACACCGGGGAGCGGCCGTACCGCTGTGCTGACTGCGGCAAGGGCTTTGCAGACAGCTCAAGCCTGAAAACACACCAGCGCACGCACTCCGGGGAGCGGCCGCACCGTTGTGCCCAGTGTGGTAAGGGATTCCGCAGTGCTTCCACGCTGACAGTGCACCAGCGAACGCACACCGGGGAGTGGCCGCACTGCTGTGCTGACTGCGGGAAGGGCTTTGCGCGGCGCTCAGAGCTGAGCAGACACCAGCGCGCACACACTGGGGAGCGGCCGCATCGCTGTGCTGACTGCGGGAAGGGCTTTGCGGAGACATCAACCCTGAGAACACACCAGCGAACGCACACCGGGGAGCGGCCATATCGCTGTGCTGACTGTGGCAAGGATTTTGCACAGAGCTCAACCCTAAGAACACACCAGCGCACACACCGGGGAGCAGCCGAACTACTGTGATGATTCTGGTAAGAACGTGAAAAAAACCAATCCACCCACCCGGCACCAGTGCACGCACACTGGGGGGAGGACATTCCGACGCGCTGGCTGCAGCAAGAGCTTTGCACGGGCCGCCTCCTTGCAATCACATTGGTTCTTTCACAGCTGAGAGCAGCAGTACAGCTGTGCTGACTGGGGCAAGCACTTTGCTAGAGTGGCCAACCTCACCCGGCACCCGGTCACGCACACCGGTGCCCCTCTGCCACTGCCAGGGCCTGAGGGGCTTCTGGCAGCCCGTGGGCCTGACACAGTGCCAGCAGATCCAGACCAGGGAATGGTCCTGTCCCCATGATGCCCAGCAGAGAGACTGGGGGGCAGGGGAGGGGATTTGGCTGAGCAAGTGTGGGGAAGAGCAGACAGGTGGAGGGAGTTTAGAGCAGATGATCACAGCCTACTGCATTAGGGAGCCCTCCCCCTCATGTAGGTGGGATCCGGCCATGTCTCTCTTTCTGTCCTACACTCACGCACTCATTTCACTGGGCTGTAGCCAGGATAACCCCTTCTCTCTCTCTCTCTCTCTCCTGGATGGGACCCAGCCAGGAACTTCCCCCCCCAACATCTAGCTCTGTTCCAGCCAGCGGGTGACTCTTGGGTGACATCTAGAGGTGGGATTTGCAGTCCTCCCTCAGCATGAATTGGGCTGAGGGGCGGGGCCGGGCAGGACAGCCCAGTGTGTGTGATTGAAAGAAGACTCAGGAACTGCACATGCCGTCTACTTTAAATAGGAATGTGATGAAGAACTACGTCCCTAATGTGTAACAAAGGTCTGTCTAACCAGGTGTTTCTTTGCTATTAAAAAAGCTGATTCATTCACACGGCAGGTGGAAAAGCCAATGTAAAGTGCAACCAATCAAAGTGTTCCAGGGCCTAACTGACCATGAGGCCTGATGAACTGTGTGACTGGCAGGTGCACAGAGTTTCCCATTACTCCTGGGGGAATTCTGCGCCTAAAAATTCTGCAAACAATATTTTAAAATTTTGCATATTTAATTTGTCAAAATAACACAGTATAATCACACTAGTTTCAGAGTAGCAGCCGTGTTAGTCTATATCTGCAAAAAGAAAAGGAGTACTTGTGGCACCTTAGAGACTAACACATTTATTTGAGCATAAGCTTTCATGAGCTACAGCTCACTTCATCAGATGCATGAACACTAGTTTCAGTTATTTTGGTAATTTATTTCAAAATTCCTGTCAGCAAGTATGTCTGTAGCAATGGAGAGACCAAAAAAAAGATTCAGAAAGTGTTTTTTGACAAATAGATTCTTTACTAGGCATATTAACACAGAACTCTGAGTAAGAATTCATGTAAACTATAATACAGAAACCTATTTCCTGCACCCCTCAGCAGTAGTACAAAGGCTTGGGGGAGTCAGGAGTAACAGAGGAGCTGAGAGGGAGGGAAGTAATTGCTGGAAGTAGCCTGGGAGTGAAGCAGAAGGGTTGTTGGGTGTGGGTGGGAGAAGTATTAACAGATTTGGTGGGGGCGGGGATTGTTAGAGAGTTGGGGAGCCTCCCCCATACTTCCCTGGCTGACTCCCTAGCCTCTCCCATTCAGTTAGGCACATCTGCCCCATTCCTGTGTGTCCCTGCACCCTCCTTCCCCTATCCCTGTGTGACCCTGCACTCCCACTCAGCCACACCTGCCCCTGTGTAGCCCCTATCCCTGTGTGGTCCTGCACCCCCACTCCCACTTAGACCCTCACCCCAGTCTTCCCCCCCCACCAGCCCTTCTGAACCCCAGCCTATGTGGTCCCCGCAGCAGCCCTATGTGCCCTGCTCTGTCTGCCCCCCCCACCCCCCATATTGCCTGCTTCCTCACCTGGCCCCTTTGGGCAGTTTGCTGTGAGGAATGCGACTTCTGCTACAGCTCTGAGCTAGCTGCCCTCTGTTCTGGTGCCATAACAGCTCCTGGTGGGAGAAAGGTGTAACTGCAGCGCCTCGGTGGCAAAATGTATTTTCTGCCAAGGGGAAAAAAAGTCTGCTGGGGACATGAATTCTGCGCCTGTGCAGTGGTGCACAATTTCCCCAGGCCTATACAGGAGACCACATTCAGCCTGAGCTCCTGTATAACACCGGCCAAAACTTCTCTGAGTTAATGTCTGTTTGAACTACAGCAGAACTTTCTTTTTTTTTTTTAAATCCAGTCTTGATTTTAAAATGGCCAGAGATGAAGAATCCACCAGGATGCTTCAGAAGTTATGAATTGTACATGTGCATGGTTAAAAGTAGGGAAGGAAGTTTGTTTTTATTTTACCATGTGTCTGTGAAGAAGAGCTTTCAGTTGCCATCTCTTCCCCTCCCCTCCCCTCTCCTCCCCCCGACAGCTCACACTCTAGTGAAGAGATGAATTCTCTGTTGTAAAAACAGCTTATGCACACGGCGAAATGGTTGTGGATGTTCTCAGAGGAGAGTCAAACTGCACAATGCCTCTTGCAGGGCAGCAGCCATTGCACCAGATGTGCAAAGGTGGGCTGACGGCAGCAGTAGCCGGCTGCACAGTGTGGGCTTCATTTCCTTTGGGCAGTGGCTGCTTTTTCCCTTCCATGAAAGTCTGTCTGATGCTTTGATTGTCCCACCACTTACACAATAGCACCTTGATTGGATTGACACAGCCCACTCTGACCTGTGCTTTGGGGCTGGAGAAGGAAAAAATCTGTCACAACACTTGGGGTAGGAGAGTTGTTTGATTTGGTTGTACTTGAAATATATTATTCTATTGAAATACTTGAAGATGGGGGCCAGCTGTACATCACAAAGTGCTTTACAAAGCCACTTAGTGCCTCAATCCCCATTATACAAATGGGGAAACCAAGGCACAGAGAGCCTCACCCAAGGTCAGTCAACGGGCCAGCAGCAGAGCTGGGAATGGAACTCTGGTCTCCTGGATCCCAGCCCATAGCTCAGCCCACTGAACCACACTGCCTTTAAAAACAGCTCTTCAGTGTGTAATGTCTTGCTGTGCCTTTAAATGGGGCTTCACACACCCCTTCGTACAGCATGAAAGAGTAACAGCCTCCACAACCCTCCTAATGTCACTGCCAAACTGAGCAAGGAGAGATCTGACCACCCAGGAATGCCCCAGCTTTTAATGAGATGAAAGGAGAGGCCTGTTCCACAGTGTGTATTTATTGTATGACTGGTAAGGTTGCCACCTGTCCAGGTTTTCGCTTTTGTGGCCGGGTGCCATTTAGGGTTTCTGGGTGTCTGGCTTTAGGGATCTGGCAACCCTAAATGGTGCCTGAACCAAAAGTCCGGTTACGGGGTGGGAGGAGGCAGCAGTGCTGAGCGAAGAGAAAGGAGCTGAGGCAGGCGTACCAGAAGGCAAGGGAGGTAAACCGTCACTCTCGTCCCGCGCTGAAGACCTACCCCTTCTATCAGGAGCTGGATGCCACCCTTGGTGGTGACCTCACCTCCACCGCCAAGAGCCCTGTGGATACTTTGGTGGGGCTGCAGGCGGTAGACAGGGGGCTCAAGCCCGAGAACGAAGTCCTGGACAAAGGTCAAGTTGGAGAACGTTGTGGAGTCGGTGGTAGGGTCATCCGGTGGCACAGCGAGTCAGGAATTCTCCACTCCAGAGGGGTCTAGCCGGTCTCAGCAATCTATTTGTGGCCCACAAGACACGGGAGAGAAGAACCGTAGTAAATGTTCATTTTGGAGCTCATGCTGCTCAGTTATATGAGGTAGAACTGTTCTTCCTATGTATATTGTGGCAGTGGGTGAAGAGATAGAGAAATTAAAAAGAAAAAAATAAATAAAACCCAAAAGCCTGCACACACAGCCCCAGTCACAAACCCCTCCCAGCTCTACTTCCCAAAACGAATAAGCATTCATTCAAGCCAACTTATGAACCACCATAAGCATACATTCAAATTAGTTTTATAGATGTCACCCACTCACATACACATTCATACTTGTTTTTCAGCATTATTTTATACAGAATACGCACACAGCCTAGCTTAAAAGAAATCTAACAGTGTTCAATTGTTCAATACACCCCATGTAGACAAAATGTAAGGCTAGTTTAAACTATTTTATGTTAGAGTTGATTCCACTTTTTACCAGAGCTATAAATGTTGTTTTCTGACCTCTCTACACGCATACAGACACATAACACTTTAACATCCACCCTTCCCTCCTCTTTCTCAAAACAATTTAGCATACACTCAAACCAAACTGCATATTATTTTATAGATAAACTACTTTAAGCATATGTTCAAGTTAGTTTTATTGACAGTTAAGTCTCACAGACCATCATACTTGTTTTCAGCAGTATTTTATACAAAACACACAGAGACTAATGTCAGGTAAATCTAACAGTGTAAAGTTGGACAGTACACCCATGTATGAGACAAAATGCAGAGCTGGTTATTGACTTATTTGGCACATTTAGCAAAATACTAAAAAAGAAATAAGAAATTCATGAAACACTTAGGCCTGGCAGAAGCTATAAAAAGCCCTAGAAACATCTGCATTTTGCCTCTTCCCTGCACTGATCTCTGGACTATGGACTTACAATAAAAGGAGCGTTCTAACCAATGGACTCGGGACCTTCCATTCTTTTGGATGCCATCAGAGACTTAACAAGCCAACAGTTTATTCCATCACTGCTTCAAACTGGACACAAGCACTTTGCAATGTGTGTATATATTTGATTCCTTTAACAGTTTTTACCCTCACCTCTTTCTTTCGCTTATACATAAATCTTTAGATCAGGGGTCTTAAACACATGGCTTTCAATCAGGGGTCTCAAACACGCAGTTCCCTGTTCCTGGCCAATGGGAGCTTCGGGGGAGGTACCTGGAGGAGCAGCCAGGGCAACACACAGACCCCTGTACCCCCCCTCCCCCAGGTTCCGTCCGCTTCCCGGAGCAGCGCGGGGGCAGGGCAGGCAGGCAGGAAGGGAGCCTGCCCTGCCCTGGTGCATGCCAGGCCAGAGCCTGCCCCCCAAAACCCCTCCTGCAGCTGAACCCCCTGCCCTGAACCCCCTCCTGCACCCTGACCCCCTGCCCTGAGACCCCTGCTACACCCCTCCTGCACCCTGAGCCCCCTGCTGCACCCCGCACCCCTCCTGCACCTCAACTCCCTGCCCTGAGCCCCCGCCACACCCTACCTGCACCCCCTGGGGGCAGGGAGGGGGCAGAGTTGGGGGTGGGGATTTTGGGGAAGGGGTTGGAATGGGGGCAGGGGAGAGGTAGGGCAGGGGCAGAGCCTCATGGAAGGGGTGGAGTGGGGGCGGGGGCTGCAGGTCGGGGTGTCAATGATGCGGCCCTCGGGCCAAGGTACTAGTCCTCATGTGGCCCTTGTGGTCATTTGGGTTTGAGACCCCTGCTTTAGATATTAGATACCAAAGGATTGGCAACAGTGATTATTGGGCAAGATCTGAGCTGTATATTAACCTGGGTTTGTGGCTGGGCCTTTGGGCTCAGAAGAACTCCTTGTTTGATGAAGTTGGTTTTCAATAACCACTCATCATTAAGTCTAGTGTGTGGGTGATGAAACAAGGCCTGGGATATCTAAGGCGGCTGCATTTCTGACTATTAGCCACTGTGGTGAGACAGGAGTTTACTTTTGTTGCTGGTTTGGTATATCTTCTGGAAGAATAACCAGCAATTTTGGCTGTGTCTGCCCTATTTCTCAGCAGTTTGTCCTGAATCTGGTATTTCCCGGTGTGACCCACTGAGTGACACGAGCACAGGATGACTATTCCCCCCCCCCCCATCCGCTACTGCGGGATTCTTACACCAACCTCTGCAGCCTCTGGTGCTGGAAACAGGACACTGGAGTGGACACACCTCTGCTCTGATCCCGTCTGGCAATTCCCTGTGACCAAAGGTCACAGAGGCAGCAAGTGGCAGAGCTGGGAGTAGACACCGGGAGTTCTGTAGCCCAGCCCTGTAGCCACAAGCCCAGCCTCGCTCCCTCATTCAAGGTTCCCAATGCCCCTTGGCAGAGCTGTCCCTAGCTATTCTGGGGCCGTATGCAGCCCCCCCCGGGGGGGGGGCAGGCCTCTGTGGGAGGGGGCGGGGCTGGCCCCAAGCCTAGCCGGGGCAGGGCAGGGAGGACCCACCCCCCAGCACTCACCGGCGGTGTAGCTGGGCCCAGGCTGCTGCCAGTGAGTGCAGGCCCTACCCTGCTGCCGTCCTCAGGGCAGTGGGGGCACAGCAGGGGTGGGGAAGAGGCAGGGTGGGGCAGAGCAGGGCAGGGGCTTTGGGGAAGGGGTGGAGTGGGGGTGGGGCTGGATCAGAGCAGGGGCGGGAAGGGGGGGGTCATGGGGAAGAGGCAGGGCAGGGGCTGGAGCAACATGCAGCTGTGCAGGACAGCAGGAAATTTGCCCTATGCAGCTGCGTACTTTGCGTATGGGTAAGGATGGCCCTGCCCCTCGGCATGGCCCAGACAATGCAGCAAGGCTGCTGCTCATGAGCCCCTCTGCCTTGTGAGCTGGGCTGCCTGGATGCGGCTACGTACTCCTCCCTCGATGGCCATATCAGTGGGTGCTGTGGGCATGCTATTGCTCCATCAGTGCTTGATGTTGTCAGCCAGGTTGGTGTTGAGATCAGGGTTGGGTGGGCCCCATCTCTGCAGGAGGCATCACAAGAAGACATGGCTGAGATCCCATTTCAGGGTAGTCCTGGCTTCCAGCCCCCACTACTTTAACCCACCAGCCTCCACTCCTCTCCAAGAGCCAGGGATAGAACCCAGGTGTCCTGACTCTGAGACGCCCCTGCTCTAACCCACTATCCCCCCTCCAGAGCTGGGGATGGGACCCAGGTGTTCTGAGGCCCCTGGTGACCCTCCCTGCCCCACACCACCTGTCCCAAGGCCCTTCCCCTCTTCAGCCACCGTTAGCTGTTACCTCCGGCTGCCTGAACCACAGGGACTGGACTGCCCCCCTCTTATGCGAAGCAACTGCTAGACGGGGGAGGGGGAGCAGAAACCCAGCCACCTTAGGGGAGGTGCTGTGGGACAGAGGAAAGGTCCCGCAGAGGAAGGATGAGAAGGGGAGAAACTACCCCATAGACCAGCATCCTCTTCATCAGCGAGGGACGGTGCTGGCCTTGGGTTAACAAGGGTTAGGGGGTGCTGGAGTTAGGGGCAACAGGGTCCTGTAACAAATGCACACTACAGCCAGAGAAGGCTCTTGCACCTGAAGAAGTGGGGTTTTTACCCATGAAAGCTTATGCTCAAATAAATCTGTTAGTCTTTAAGGTGCCACTGGACTCCTCCTTGTTTTTGTGGATACAGACTAACACGGCGACCCCCTGATACTTACAGCCAGAGTGTGATCTGTAAAACACCTCTATCATAAATATAAAGGGAAGGGTAACCACCTTTCTGTATACAGTGCTATAAAATCCCTCCTGGCCAGAGGCGAAACCCTTTCACCTGTAAAGGATTAAGAAGCTACGGTAACCTAGGTGGCACCTGACCCAAAATGACCAATGAGAGGACAAGATACTTTCAAATCCGGAGGGGGGGAACAAAGGGTTGGTCTGTCTGTGTGATGCTTTTGCTGGCAACAGATCAGGAATGCAGACTTACAACTCCTGTAAAAGGAAAAGGAGGACGTGTGGCACCTTAGAGACTAACAAATTTATTTGAGCATGAGCTTTCGTGAGCTACAGCTCACTTCAGCGGATGTTGCTGTAGCTCACGAAAGCTTATGCTCAAATAAATTGGTTAGTCTCTAAGATGCCACAAGTCCTCCTTTTCTTTTTGCGGATTCAGACTAACACGGCTGCTACTCTGAAACCTAACTCCTGTAAAGTTAGTAAGTAATCTAGCTAGAAATGCGTAAGATTTCCTTTTGTTTAATGGCTGGTAAAATAAGCTGTGCTGGATGGAATGTATATTCCTGTTTTTGTGTCTTTTTGTAACTTAAGGTTTTGCGTAGAGGGATTCTCTAGGTTTTGAATCTGATTACCCTGTAAAGTATTTACCATCCTGATTTTACAGAGGTGATTCTTTTACCTTTTCTTTAATTAAAATTCTTCTTTTAAGAACCTGATTGCTTTTTCATTGTTCTTAAGATCCAAGGGTTTGGGTCTGTGTTCACCTGTACAAATTGATGAGGATTCTTATCAAGCCTTCCCCAGGAAAGGGGGTGTAGGGGTTGGGGGGATATTTGGGGGGAAGACGTCTCCAAATGGGCTCTTTCCCTGTTCTTCGTTTAAAACGCTTGGTGGTGGCAGCATACGGTTCGAGGACAAGGCAAAGTTTGTATCTTGGGGAAGTTTTTAACCTAAGCTGGTAAGAATAAGCTTAGGGGAGTCTTTCATACAAGTCCCCACATCTGTACCCTAGAGTTCAGAGTGGGGAAGAAACCTTGACAACATCACGCAGCCTTCCTGCAACACTCATACCTACACACCATACACAGCCTGGGGTGTGATCTCCTGTAACACACACACCAACATCACACAACCAAGCAACAAACACAACCTGACCCATCCCTTACTGTGACACACATGCTGCACAGCCTGGTCTGGGCCCTCTGGTACCCACCTGTCCCCCTCCCATCCCAGAGCCGGGGGCGGACCCAGGAGTCTGGGCTCCCAACCCCCAGCCTTAGCCAGCTCCCCAAGGCGCAGTGGTGCCCCACTCCCAGCCCAGGGGTCTGGCCTGTAACGGGCTCCTGCCTCCCAGGCACCACGTGCAGCGAGCGCCCTAGCGGTGAGACTCGGGACCCAGGCGTCCGGAGGGGCTCGGCCAGAAGGTCCCTACGCTGGGGCCTTCCCTGGCTGCTAGAGCTGGCAGCGCACGCGCGGGACCCTTGAGCCAGGGGCAGGCAGGAAGCAGCAGGGCTGGAGCGCTTAGCGAGCTGGGCCAAGGGAGGAGCCTTCCCGGGCCAGCCTGGACAATGCGCAGGGCAGGCCCTGGCTGCAGCCCCAGGGTGGGGAGCAGGCAAGAGGCGGCCCTGGGGAGGCACCAGCCGCAGGGCGGGAAGTCGCTGCCTGGGCCGGAGCCGAGCCTGGCAATGGCTGCAGCGGGGCCAGCGCAGGCAGGACGCAGGGCGGGGACTCCCTGGCCAGGCACTGACTGCTCCCGGCTGGGGGCCAAGGGGGCCGGGACCCAGGTCGCTCCCGCGCTAATGACCCTGGGGCTGGGAGCAGCTCAGCGCAGCATGGCCAGGCAGGGCCCAGGTCCCGCTTTGCACCAGCGCAGCCTGGGGGCTCAGAGGCTGCAGCTGCCGGAACGCTGGGGCCGGGGAGCAGCTTTGGGGCCCTGGGACCCGCCCAGAAAGCCGGGAGCGTCCCTGCGGCTAGGGAGGGGAAGGCCCTGGCCGAGGCGGACATGCGGAGCCAGGTGCGACCCCTTTACCCCCGAGGCGCCTGAGCCAGGGGCGAGAGCTGTGCTGAGCAGAGGCCTGGGGCAGAGGTGGGGACTCCGGCTGGGGAGGTGGTGGGGAAGGAGCCTGTTCCCTGCACTGGGATTCAGGACCTTCCCAGAGCCCCACCCCAGAGCCAAAGGCGACTCCTGTTCCCTGCCAGTAGGGCCCCAAAGTCCCTGGGAGAGCTGGGAGTGGGAGTCCCCCTAGGTCACAGCTGCTGGGCTAGCAGCTCCAGGTGGCGTTTGAGGATGTCGCTCTGTATTTCACCTGGGAGGAGTGGGAGCTCTTATCCCAGCCAGAGAAGCAGCTGTACCAGGACCAGATGCTGAGGAATTACCGGGCCTTCGTTTCCCTGGGTAAATACCAACTTCCCATCTTTTACTCACACCTGTGAAATGTATGTGGTCCCTCGACGCCTCAGCTGCCATGTGTCACCCAGCAGCCCAGTGGTGGTAAATGTCAGCCCCTTTCAGGTTGGCTTCCTGTTGAAGGAGAAGTCAGGGCTACAGAGCCTGAGGCTAATCTTAGTGTAACTTGTTTACTTGGATTATATACCTCAGTCCTGGCACAGGGGTGGTTGTAAAGAGCACATGAGCAAATAAGGCAGAGAGAAAACTCTTCTGCTTGTAACACCTCCTCAGCTCCCCAGCAAGAATTAACATCATAAACTGAACAAGCGCACAGTTGAACAATGCTGCACCCTAAGCAAAAGAACTCATAGGTCTGTGTAACAGTGACACCTGCCGTGACTCAGCCCTCAAAGCAAATTGAAAAGGGTCACAGACGTTGCTGCTTCAGAGTGTGAACTGAAGTTGCCTGGTGGGAGATGGGAAGAAATCTCCTCTAAGGAAGGTTTATTTCTTTATTCTCCTGGTTGGGATCTCTTGCGCTTTCCTCTGAAGCAGCGACTGAGACTGGGGCCTTGCCGTGCCCAGTGCTGCGCAGACAAACACTGACCGAGATCGGGGCCCTGTTGTGCTGGGCTGCACCGACATATAAAGGAGTCCCTACCCCCAAAACTTTAGTAATAAAACTGATTCATTCCCCCCAAACAGGCTATTCAGGTTCCACACCAGACTTAATCCACCAGATCGAGGTAGGGGAGGCAGAGCTCCGGATCCCGCTGATGCCTCGTCTCCATTTTGTCTTCAGTCCTGCTTCTTACCTCTGGAGGGACTTTGCTACAAATGGAAGCTCTACACAAAGGACTGAATGACCCATCCCAGCTGTGGATGCACTCCAGAGACTTGATTTGAACCTGCAGTTTATTCTATCACTGTAATGATGCTGGTTCTGGCAGGACTCAACAAAGAGTGCCAATTTCAGGACAAATTGCTTCAAGGAGGGCAGTTAGAGCCCAAGACTGGGGTTTTTCCAACTCTAAGGCAAACCAAACCAGCCAAACAGAGAGGACTTTGATTTTACCCACCGACTAACCACAAGTCACACAAGCAATTCCCTGAGACACTCCCGTTTCCCAGTATCACCACCAGTGCCACTCGCTATGGGGATGAATGGTTATGAAAACCTATACCCCAGTAAAAGAAAAAAGGTTCTCTCGATCCCAAAGGACCAAGCCCCAGACCCAGGACAATATACAAATCAGATCTTACCCACAAACCACGCTGTTGCCAATCCTTTAGAATCTAAAATCTAAAGGTTTAGTCATGAAGGGAAAAAAATATAGATGAGAGCTAGAATTGGTGAAATGGAATCAATTACATACAGTAAAGGCAAAGTTCTTGGTTTAGGGTTGTAGCAGCGATAGAATAAACTGCCGGTTCAAATCAAGTCTCTGGAGAACATCCACAGCTGGGATGGGTCATTCAGTCCTTTTTATAGAGCTTCAGTTTCTAGCAAAGTCCCTCCAGAGGTCTGAAGCAGGACTGAAGACAAGATGGAGGCGAGGCAGCAGCCTTTTCTAGTCTCTTGCCATGTGGTCTTTGCTTTCTTTGTCCCAAGGACACTCTATCCAGCACTGGCATAGAAAAACCTTAGAGTTCTATCCAGAGGCAGATCCCTGCATACCTTGCTGAGTCACAAGGTGTTTATGCCTTCTCTCAATGGGTCCATTGTATAGCTGATGGTCCTTAATGGGCCATCAAGCAGGCCAGGCAGAGCTGACACCAAATTGTCTGGGGTGTTCCCCGGAAGCAGAGCACAAGTTTGAAATACAGACAGTATAGAGCCAATAGTCATAACTTCAACTACAAAAATGATACATATACACAGATAGCATAATTATAATCAGCCCATCATAACCGCTCCATAGACCCCTTACACGACAACCTTTATACAATATTGCCTGCAAATATATAACAGTGGTCGCAACAGTGATCTATAGAGTTACAGATTATGTCAATAACATCACAGGAGGTGACATGACATCAGTGAGACTGATATTGGAATACTGTCTCCAGCTTTGGTGTCCTCATTTCAAAAAGATGTTGTGAAATTGGAGCTGGGGCAGCAAAGAGCCACCAAATGTTCTGCGGGCTGGAGAAAAATGCTTTCTCGTGAGCTATTGAAAGAGCTCAACCTGGTTAGCTTATCAAAACAAGATTGAAAGGGGACTTCGTTGAAGTGTTGAAGTCCCTTAATGGAGAGAAGCTATTGGGTATTAAAGGGCTCTTTAATCTAGCAGAGAAAGGCATAACAAGACCCAATGGCTGGACAGTGAAAAGAGACAAATTCATATGCCAAATAAGGCACAAATATTCAACAGCGAGGATGATTCACCACAGGAACAAGCTACCAAGGAAAGCGGTGGATTCGCCATCTCTTGATGTCATTTAATGAAGACTAGATCCTTTCTGGAATGTGTTTGCCCCAAAAGTAGCTGTTGTGTCATACAGGGGGCCTGTGATATGCAGGAGGTCAGATTAGATGCTCTAATGGTCTCTCCTGGCCACAAAGTCTCCTCATTTCTGAAAAACTGAGTGGAGCATTGGGAGCAGCGTCTGATGTTTTACTGTCGAGCCGGCTTGCTTCCGAGAATGAACAGTCCTTGAGTGGGGTGATCCACAGGGAGTAGCTCAAACCTCCAAAGTGCCTGGCCAGCGGCAGGACATTAGCACAGCAAGGGAGGGGTGTGGGAGTGACATCACAAAGGCCTTTTGCAGGACCTCAGACTATTGGTCCAAGGTGATGGGGAGGTGGTGACCTCACAGAGAGATGCTGACATCAGCCAGGCAGAACAGGGGTGAGGGGCCAGGGAAACCTTGCAGACCCCTGTGTCTTTGCTTCAGCAAGTCTCCTTCTCCAGGTCTCTCTTTGAGGACTGAGAGCGTATTAGGGTTCACATACGTGAGCACCAGCAGGAACCTCTTTCGAGTTTTCTCTTTTCCTTTTACTGATTTGACTAGAAAACAGACATTCCTGTTTAGAAGGTAAGAGCCTCCTCGAGGTTTGAAACCTGCTCAGTCTGATCCATCTGGAGACAGCTGAATTCTAGGCGTGGAAAACATGAGTTTAAGGAGGCAGAATTTTATTCTCCACCTAAAATTTTGTCCCTTTGAATCACTGGGGACATTAGGGTTTGTCCTTTTTGTTTCACCTTCTCCTCCATCCCTCTCTCCTTTCTCTTCTTCTCTTGCTTCTTTTGTCCTTTCTCTTGTTCCCCTCCCAACACTAGGAGGTGTATCTGTGTGTGTTTCGCGGGGAAGAGCTCTGCAGCTCCCATTGTGGGAGGTCCACCCAAAAATGTGGGGCTGAAATAGTGCTCGGGCAGTGATCCCCACCAGTGACCTGGGCCATCCTTTGGGCTCTCTGGTGAGAGCCCTCAGCCTTCCATCCTCAGTCTCTACCCTGATTGCCTGAGCAGGGGGTTATTGACAGGGAGGAGACTCAGGTCCTTGTTGTTCTCTTTTAAGACCAAGTAAATAAGTCATAACCAGTCATATGTTTGACGAATTTTGCTGCTTCTCTGCCTTAATTGTCTCTGAGCAGTTCATGATTCTCTCTAATATTCCAGTTCTCCTAAAATACTTGCTGAATAATTCCTGTGCACTGTTGTTGGTCTGGAGCTCATTTGAGAACACTTTATTCAGGTCATTCAATGTATGAAATTCAAGATCCGATGGTTAGTTTGAAAATCAGGGCTCTTGGGTCCTATTCCCAACTCTGCCACTGACTGGCTGTGTGACCTAAGACAAGTCAATTCTCCTTTCTCAGCCTTAGCTTCTCCCTCTTTCAAGTAGGGATAATAATGATCCGCTTCTACCTACCTCACGGTGTGTGGAAGATGGGGATCCATTGGAGAGTGTCACTACGAGAAGTGCATAATATGAGGTGTCCTATCACGTTTACTCAGATCAGATTATGACATCATAGAATTGCTGAAATATTCTATTTTATTGGTATTTTTTTATTTTGAAATTGTTAAGAGCAGCAACTACTTAGCTCAGACTGAAGCATCTCATCTAATTTTTGAGATCTAAGTGTCTCCTCTTTGTGTGCGACGAGACAATTTAACACACTGTGACAAACAGGAGGTGCTTTTGTTTTGCAACAAAACATTTGTGCAAAGAACTTTCATCCCACTTGTTATGATTTCAAGAAACAAACTGGTGTACTCTGAATGGGATTTTCTGACAGAAACAGGGGTTTCAATGCAATTTCCCCACCATCTCGATTCCTGGGCTCTATCCCTGCCTCAGCGGGGGAGTTGTGCCATGGCGGGGCAGGGGTTGTGGTCTGTTAGAACGGGAGTCAGGACTGGTGGCTTCTCTTTCTGGCTCTGCCACCACCTTGCTGTGTAGGCCCTTGGGTAGGTCACTTCCCTTCTCTGTATCTCAGGCTCCTCCCCATCTGTCCAATGGGAACAGGGACAATTCTCGAACTCTGAGCAGTCATGAGCCTGAGTGAGAGAAGGGGCACTAAAGCCCTCTGTGAAGGAGACAGGGGAATTTCACGGTGTTTAGCACCAAGGAATTTTAAAGTTTGCTAAAATGTCTAGTCTGCGGAAACAAGAAATGGTTGGGGCCAAATTTTGTAACCACTGCCTTTTTTAAAGCCCATTCAGGGATGTGAGTCCCTGTCTTTTAGGTACCTGGGGTTCTTTGCCAGCAGGAGAAAAGAGGTTCCTGCCTCCATTTTTGTGGCCTTAACAAACCAAGTGCTGTGCCCCAGTTCTCGTCTGAGATCCCTGAAAAAGAACATCTTCCCATCCATTAACAAGACAGGACCTATCTTTAAAAGGGGAACAAACAGAACCCTGGGACTTACAGACGAGCTAGCCTCACTTCCATAGCTGGAAAGATACTGGAATATATTCTTAAACAATCAGTTTGTCAGCACCTGCAGGATAATTTGGTTCTTAAGACTAGTGAGCATGGATTTGTCAAGAACAAATCATTCCAAACCAATCCTATTTCCTTCTTTGGCAGGGTTAGGTCTTTGGCCTCGTGGACGGTCAGGCCTGGGAAAGAGAGAATGACATTTGTCATTCTGGCTGCAGTGCTTGTGTCCTTCCAATCGCATTGGTGGCTGCAGAGTGGGCAGAGTCCTCGCTGTGTGCCTGGTCCAACCGAATTGCAGGGGGTGGTGTAGTAGACAGAAAGAGAGAGAGAGAGAGAGAGAGACTCATTCTCCAGCCGGGGTTAGTCTGAGAGAAATTGGCTGGGTTCCCAGTCACACTCTTCTCTCAGGTGCCATTTCCCAGCTGTCCCCGATAATGTCACGGCTAACCAGGTGGCTGAACTTTGTGACTTTGTCCTTACCCATAACTATTTTACATTTGGGGACAATGTATACCTTCAAATCAGCGGCACTGCTATGGGTACCCGCATGGCCCCACAGTATGCCAACATTTTTATGGCTGACTTAGAACAACGCTTCCTCAGCTCTCGTCCCCTAACGCCCCTACTCTACTTGCGCTATATTGATGACATCTTCATCATCTGGACCCATGGAAAAGAAGCCCTTGAGGAATTCCACCATGATTTCAACAATTTCCATCCCACCATCAACCTCAGCCTGGTCCAGTCCACACAAGAGATCCACTTCCTGGACACTACAGTGCTAATAAACGATGGTCACATAAACACCACCCTATACCGGAAACCTACTGACCGCTTTTCCTACCTACATGCCTCCAGCTTTCACCCTGACCACGATCCATTGTCTATAGCCGAGCTCTGCGATACAAGCGCATTTGCTCCAACCCCTCAGACAGAGACAAACACCTACAAGATCTCTATCAAGCATTCTTACAACTACAATATCCACCTGCGGAAGTGAAGAAACAGATTGATAGAGCCAGAAGAGTTCCCAGAAGTCACCTACTACAGGACAGGCCTAACAAATGTAACCCTTCTGCCCATCAGAGTTGGCAGCAACAAGGGCCGGGTTCAATATCTAGGGGATTCATTCCAATAACACAAGGCAAACCGGCTCGAGCCCCCACCCAGTGACCTGGGACAAATATATACCACCCCCGCTGGGTGCCTCCAAGAGGCAATACTTCCCCTCTCGCAAGCACAGAGTCTGAGTGTAGCAAAAGCCTTTTAATAACAGAGAGAAACAATGTGGCATTATGTTGGGGAAACACAACCAACGGGATTCGTAACACAACCCATGAGCAAAAACCCACCCCAAACGAATTGGGGCATGCTCTTTCCCTTTGGTTCTTGAGTCCAACAACCCCAAATCACCCAAAGTCTCTTTCCCTGGTCAGGGCAGCCCCAGAGTTCAAAAGTTTATCTGCAGAGCTTTACCTCCCAACCTGGGTGGAGATGGGGGGGTGGGGAAGAGAGGTAAAAGGGGCACCTTACATGATCTGAAGCTGACCACCCCTCAGCTCCATAGGCCTTCGCTCCGTTCCACCAGCTGCCCCACGAACTGCTTCACTCGGCTTCGCTCCGCTCCACTGCCCACAAGCAGCTCCTGCCGTCCCACAAACTGCTCCACCAGCCTGTCCATAAGGCACTCCAGCCCTCCCGCAAACTGCTCCACAATGTATCTTCAGGCTCCCCCACTACTTAACACAATGCTCAGTGATTTCAGCTCTTAGGTGAATTCAGCTTGTAGTAGGGGAGTCTCAGTGCTGGTGCACTATTAGCCCAAAGTGAGCTCAGCAGCCTGTAACTGGACTCCTAATGGAATAAAAATTAGCTCTGATATTCCACAGTGGAGATAGGAGGAAGTACAATTAGCATGTAAGGCCCTCACCCAGGGGCCCATACCACCAAGTATTAATACTTATCCCCAGCCTCTGTCAATTCACAGTTTTGGAACCCATGACCCTTGCCTAGCGAGTGCTACTTAGTTGATGGTGAATCCCTCCATCATAACAAAAGGCCCAGTACAGTTCCAAGCACAGTTCCCATAATCAGGGTAATAACAATTTATTCTTCCTGCCCCAATAACAGAGACACTGGGGATCCCACGGCAGCCAAAGTGACCATTTGGGCAGCTATGGCCTCATTCTAGGCGGCGTGGGTGTGCCTATGCAAATGAGATCAGCCCCTGAAGTTCTTTTCCACAACTTGCCACACCTCACCACCAGATGTCAGGGTGGAGCTCATCCTGACACTGCTTACACAAAGAAAATAACAGAACACCACTAGCCGTCACCTTCAGCCCCCAACTAAAACCCCTCCAATGCATTATTAAGGATCTACAACCTATCCTGAAGGATGACCCAACACTCTCACAAATCTTGGGAGACAGGCCAGTCCTTGCCTACAGACAGGCCCCGAACCTGAAGCAAATACTCACCAGCAACCACATACCACATAACAGAACCACTAACCCTGGAACCTATCCTTGCAACAAAGCCCGTTGCCAACTGTGCCCACATATCTATTCAGGGGACACCATCATAGGGCCTAATAACATCAGCCACACTATCAGAGGCTCGTTCACCTGCACATCCACCAATGTGATATATGCCATCATGTGCCAGCAATGCCCCTCTGCCATGTACATTGGTCAAACTGGACAGTCTCTACGTAAAAGAATAAATGGACACAAATCAGATATCAAGAATTATAACATTCATAAACCAGTCAGAGAACACTTCAATCTCTCTGGTCACGCGATTACAGACATGAAAGTTGCGATATTACAATAAAAAAACTTCAAAACCAGACTCCAGCGAGAGACTGTTGAATTGGAACTCATTTGCAAATTGGATACAATTAACTTAGTCTTGAATAGAGACTGGGAGTAGCTAAGTCATTATGCAAGGTAACCTATTTCCCCTTGTTTTTTCCTCCCCCCCCTTCCTCAGACGTTCTTGTTAAACCCTGGATTTGTGCTGGAAATGGCCAACCTTGATTATCATACACATTGTAAGGAGAGTGATCACTTTAGATAAGCTATTACCAACAGGAGAGTGGGTTTGTGTTGGAGGGGGGAGAGAAAACCTGGATTTGTGATGGAAATGGCCCAACTTGATTATCATACACATTGTAAGGAGAGTGATCACTTAGATAAGCTATTACCAGCAGGAGAGTGGGGTGGAGGGAGAGAAAACCTTTTGTAGTGGTAAACACCCATTTTTTCATGCTTTGTGTGTATAAAAAGATCTTCTATACTTTCCACAGTATGGATCCGATGAAGTGAGCTCTAGCTCACGAAAGCTTATGCTCAAATAAATTGGTTAGTCTCTAGGGTGCCACAAGTCCTCCTTTTCCATTTCCCAGCTGGGCTCCTTACCCCTCTGGTGCAGCAGCAGTTGGTAGAGCCGGTAAACAGCCTCCTTGGCCTCCCAGGTGATGTCCTTGGCTGGGTCACCGATGAACAGAGCCAGCTGTGCCACATCGTGACCCATCCTGGGGAATTTGGCTGAGTTCTAATCGAAAGGAGAGGGAGCGGGAACTTCATCAGCATTTTCCTGTCAGCTCCCAGTCCCCACCTGAGCCAGGACTCTCCTTCTTCTCAGCCCATCTGCAGGAGATGCTACAGCATAGGAGCTAGAGCGAGATCCTTAATTGTCTCTGCCCGCAAGGAAGCCTGGAGCACAGAGATGCAGGCAGGACTCTACATGAGGATTTGCTTCCCCAGCTGCTCCAGGATCACAGGAAGGCATGAATCTGGAGCATGGTCCCCTTAAAAGCGAGAGTTGACACTTAACCAGGACAAGAAGAACTTGACTCAAGCCAGGCTCATTCTCTGCTTTGACTCTGCCTCCCCAAGAGGTGCACTCCTAACCCACAGCCCATGCAGCAGCAGATCCTACAGCCCGTTGGAGCCAGCCCACCTATGCCTGGAGTCAGGAAGCTGGGGTCAGAGGCCACTTATGTCAAAGTCAGGGAAGGTGATGATGGATCAGAGCAGGACAGTGCTGCTCCTAATGGCCCTGGCTCTCTCTCGCGACACCCTGGAAATGATCCAGTAGTTAATGTGCTGTGGGGAAAGGAGGCAGCTCAGGGTCAATGGGCAGGTGCATGTGTTGTGCTAATGAGCCCCTCCCCATCCCCAGGAGGCTGAGACATTGTATGCGGGGTGGAATAGCTGATTCATTGATATCAGAGCTTCAGAACGGATTGTTGTGCCCAGGACGATGCTTGTAGGTCACAACTTGTCGTTGACTCTCTACATTGGGACAATATTCGGTGTCGGGGCTGGTCCCAACCTCCCTGAACTCCTGATTCCTGAACAGCTCACCAGGAAGGAGACAGACCCCTCACCCCTCCCTTCCTCAAGTCCTTGGTTGGGTGAACAGACTGAGTATGAGCACAATTCCCCCAGGCATCTCGGGCCCGTCAGAGACAAGGGCTGATTCTCTGGGTCCTCCTATTTCTCGAGGAACAAGCGTGTGACTCTTCTGTGAGGACCATCTTCTGGATCTCACAGGAGGGGTTCAGACTCTCACTCCCCAAGCCAGCCAGGGGCCCCATGGTTAGTGCTTAACAGAACCAGGCAGAATTCTGGCTTGAAGTCCCAGCTCCTTCCTCTGTCCTTCAAAGAGGAAGGGCCTGACACTGCATTGCACTGACTGCCCTGACTCAGGACGGCGCACTGAGGGCCCAGCTAGGAGGACAGCCTGGAAAAGGGATCTAAGAGTTAAGGGAAAATTGCCCCCACCCCTCTCATGGGGCTCACCTCCAAGATGTAGTGGAGCCTGTTGGAGTCTGGGGACTTTGCCAGCGGGTTCCCCAGCGTGGCATCCAGGAGCTCTGGCAAGACCCTATGCAGATCCTACAAAGCAAGGGAGAGTCGTGGGTCAGAGTTAGGGAAACTGGGGCTACACCTGCCACAGGATGGGAAGAGGCGGTCTCTTGGAAGCACTGGTGAGACCCCCAAACACATATCCTGGCCTCTCTCATTCACATCCCACTGCAGGCAATTCGCAAGGATTCGTGGCAGGATGACAGCTGGCTCTTCAATCCGGGATTTAGCACGATCTACTTGGACTTGGGTGGTGTCCTTCTCTGTGCCCAGAGTGAAGACTGCATGCAGGGCAGCTCGAAGGAGGTGGGTCTCCAGCGCTGGCTCAAGGGCAGGTGTCATGGTGCTGGCAAGAGAGAGGAGCCGGTTTTAGACTGTGCAGTGCAGGGGTGGGACTGGCAACAACACGGACGTGAAACTGCAGGGAAAGAGGCAGAGGCGGGCGAGAACGGAAACTGAGGCACCAAGCCAGGGACTGATAAAGCCAAGGTCACCCCACAGACAGTGGCAGGGCAGGAATAGTGTCTGTTCCCTGGACCCTGCTGCCCCTCCTGTATCTGATCCAAGGAGTCAGCCTCTCCCCAAACCCATTGCAATGTTACTGGAGGGAAAAAAACAGAGCAGCCAGGAGAGAGAGTGAACCTTCCCGCCACCTCTGCCAGAGGAGACACCCTTGGGACGTGACCTGGGAGTGGGAGGGGCAGTGACTCCCAGCCATGGGCCTGAGCAGCACCAGGGTTAGGGGAACCGGGCAAGAGGGTCTTGGTACCTGAGGTTGCCCACAGCAATCAGGGAGTTGGACAGGACGGCGCTGGGTGGAGAATCATCAGGAAGCTCCTCAATGAGCTCCTGTGAGACGCAAAGGAGCGTGTGAGCTTTGGGCCTCCCTCACGCTTCCCAGTGGGGAGATTACACAGCCAGCACCCCACGCAGCCAACAGGATCCCCCCACCTGCCTCCCGCTCCTCTGATTCCTGCCCACTATTTCTCCCGTCTCTTCTCCCCAATCTTCAGCCCCAGCAATCCCTGCCCTCAGCTGCTCCTCCAGCACCAGCCATCCCCCGACCATCAGCCCGGGGAGACCCCTGCCCCTCCCATAGCTCTGTCCACCCTCTAGCTGCCGGGCGCCCTGTCTCGCTCACCACAATCCTCTCCTCCACAGCCGCCTTGCAGCAGTGCGGCTCCAGTGTGTCCTGCCCTCTCTGCTGTGCAGCGAGACACGCGGGGTTTATGGTGTGCAGGAACATGAGCTGCTGGGCCTCATCCTGTACCCACCAGGAGTGGGGTTAGGGGAGATAGAGCCAGTTAGCCAGGGACCTCCCTGCCCCAGCCACACCAGCTCCAGGACTTAGGCCTGAATGGGGGATAGTGGGGACCCGCCCATTGTCCATATCCCCCACGACTCCTACACAAGCAGGGTCAGGAACTGGGTCAGTGCCTGTGGGGGAGGAGACCCCGGCTGGTGTGTGACAAACACCCTTATCTTGGGGGTCCTAGATCATGGAGGAGAAAGGTCCCCATTAGGGGTGGTGGCACATGAGGGCCAAGACCCTCTGCAGGGGGTCGGGATGCTGGGAAGGAGTGGGACAATCTTGGTTCCAGCACAGCTGGGGAATGTTTGTGCCTTTTCTTGGCCCTGGAGCTGCTCTAGGATGTTTTTGAGAGCAGCCTCCTCTGTGAGCACATCCACCCTTTCCTCCTCCTCCTCGTCCTCTGAGTCCTTGGCGGTCCCTGCACCAGGGAGAGAAGGGGACAGGGTGTCTCCTGCTGCCACTCGGGGAAGGACAGGGGCATGGTGGGGCAATGTGCCCCCTTCCCACCTCCGGGACCTAGGGCAGATCGGGCCCCACCCTTCCCCCTCTCAGTGATGCCTTCAGCCACCAACTCCTTCAGGAGCCCATAGCAAAAAGACACCCACACACACACACTCTCCTGGACTCCCTGGGAGGTGCCTCTCCACTTGCCCTCCTGCCTCCCTGCCCAATGGAGCACCAAGGACAAAAAGTGGCAGCATCTAGTGTCAGTGGGGTTCACGTGGCTCAGGCCAGACACCTGGGCTGGGGACCCACCCCCATAGCACTGGTCGAGGGCCTGGGCCCAGCGGGTTCACAGCCCCCTCCTCACCCCTCCCTGAGCCCAGCCTGGCTCCTCACCTGGAACAAAGCAGAAGCGTCCATCGGCCTCGCTGCTGCCCGAGTCCCACTCACTGCTGCTGTCCCATGGGGCGAGAGCCGAGCTTGCTGGTGCTGGTACAGGGATCCTCCACCTCCTACCCTGGGAAGGCTGGAAGGTCCTCAGGGACCGGGCAGGGTGATGCCTCCTGCTGGAAATGAGGGCTGGGCTTCTGGGGCCGCTGCTGCCCCAGTGCCATCCTGCCCGGTTCCGCTCCTGGGCTGGGTCCTGCCTGCCCAGACGCATCGTGGCCCAGCTCCATTTTGGCCTGGCCATTGCCTCTGCCACCTCGGTGCCTGCACCAGGAGCGGGTTTCCTCTGCCAGAAGGCTGGGCACTTTCACCTCTTGGCCCGGCCAGGAGCTCCTTCCCCACCAGCGGGGACGGAGGGAACGCTCTGCTCCTGGGGAAGATGGCAGCTGCTTTCCTCAGGCTCGGGGGCCACCTGCAGAGCCTTCTTCCTGAACCTCCTCAGGAGCCTGGCCATCCTGGAACCGAGCGGGCAGTAGGCGTGAGTCTGGGGTCAAGGCAGCCTCTCACGAACCAGCCTTTTTGGTCCCTCCCCATCCCTGCCCCAGCCAGAGCAGCTCCTCCTCCCCCCACAGTGGTGCAGGGGGTGCAAGCAGGAGTTCATTGCATGATCTGCTCCCAATGTTCCCCCTCGTCATCCCTAGTGCTGCAATAACCGGGGAATCTCGTCCTTTTTGAGCACTGGGGTCAGTCACAAAGACCATCGGTCACTTTGGACAAGCAGCTCCCTCCTGCCATCCCAGGCCACACTTCTCCCTGCCCAGGTTAGAGAAGGAACAGAACCCAGGAGTCCGGACTTCTCCTGGGAAACCATTCCCCACTTCAGAGTCCCTAGGCTTAGCAAGGCCAGGGCCCCCTCGTTTCCCATTGATTTCCATGCTCAGCAGCTCACAGCGTCTGGCCCAGCTCAGAGACTCTCAGCCTGGGGAACTGTCTCCCACAAGGGAAGGGCTGGGAGCCCCTTTGCTGGGACCTTTCCAAACACACTGGAGATGGCTCTGGAGAAGCCCCTCCCCAGTCTGAGAGTGAGGGGCTCCTGGGGGCTGTTTGTAAATCCAATCTCCTTTGGGAGAGATTCTCTCCCCCTCTTTCTGCCTCTCCCCAGACAGACAGAGAACGCCACAGAGGAACTCTAATGCCACTCACTTGCTCTAGGTGATGGAGCGATGGATGGAGGATGTTCAGTGTCGTCCCTCGCCCTTCTCCTCACTCTCCAAGCTAAGGCAGGCTGGAGAGGGTGGTGACCTGAGGAGTTACCCAGCCCAGCCAGCAGGCAGGGTGATGACACTGAGCGATCGACTGGCTGGAAAACAAGAGTCTGTCTTATTGGCAAGGGACGGAGAAACTCGGTCAGCCCCAGGGGGTAGAGATCACTGCTGTAGTGTGGGGGTGACAGCGCCTCCAGGATCCTGACATCCCAGCACTTTACACACCTTCCTGGAGCCTCCCAAGCCCCCTGGGCTGTAGGGACTGTGATCCCAACCCAACTGATGAGAAACAGGCCTGGGGAGGGGAAGCTACTGGCTCAGGGTCACACCAAGTGTCAGAGCACTTTCCAATAGCGGGAAAGTATTAAATCCCCATTTGACTGCTGGGGACAGAGCCATAGACGGGGGAGCAACTTGCCCAAAGTCCCACAGGAAAAGGAAAACAACCAGCAATGGATCAAATAGGAAACCCAGCAATGGAACTCAGGAGTCCTGACTCCCAATTCCCTGGTCCAGTCACTCCAGCAGAGCACACTCCCTCTGAAAGTCAGGGGGAGCGGACATGAGGGCCTGGTTGTAATTGCCAGCTGTGGGAGGGAGTGTGCAGCAGTGGTTAGCGAAGGGGCCTGGAAATAAGGACTGCTGGGTCCCATCCATAGCTCTGACACTTGGTGTGACCCTGAGCCAGTAGCTTCCCCTCCCCAAGCCTGTTTCTCATCAGTTGGGTTGGGATCACAGTCCCTACAGCCCAGGGGGCTTGGGAGGCTCCAGGAAGGTGTGTAAAGTGCTGGGATGTCAGGATCCTGGAGGCGCTGTCACCCCCACACTACAGCAGTGATCTCTACCCCCTGGGGCTGACCGAGTTTCTCCGTCCCTTGCCAATAAGACAGACTCTTGTTTTCCAGCCAGTCGATCGCTCAGTGTCATCACCCTGCCTGCTGGCTGGGCTGGGTAACTCCTCAGGTCACCACCCTCTCCAACCTGCCTTAGCTTGGAGAGTGAGGAGAAGGGCAAGGGACGACACTGAACATCCTCCATCCATCGCTCCATCACCTAGAGCAAGTGAGTGGCATTAGAGTTCCTCTGTGGCGTTCTCTGTCTGTCTGGGGAGAGGCAGAAAGAGGGGGAGAGAATCTCTCCCAAAGGAGATTGGATTTACAAACAGCCCCCAGGAGCCCCTCACTCTCAGACCGGGGAGGGGCTTCTCCAGAGCCATCTCCAGTGTGTTTGGAAAGGTCCCAGCAATGGGGCTCCCAGCCCTTCCCTCGTGGGAGACAGTTCCCCAGACTGAGAGTCTCTGAGCTGGGCCAGATGCTGTGAGCAGCTGAGCATAGAAATCAATGGGAAATGAGGGGGCCCTGGTCTTGCTAAGCCTAAGGACTTTGAAGTGGGGAATGGTTTCCCAGGAGAAGTCCGGACTCCTGGGTTCTGTTCCTTCTCTAACCTGGGCAGGGAGAAGTGTGGCCTGGGATGGCAGGAGGGAGCTGCTTGTCCAAAGTGACCGATGGTCTTTGTGACTGACCCCAGTGCTCAAAAAGGTCGAGACTCCCTGGTTATTGCAGCACTAGGGATGACGAGGGGGAACATTGGGAGCAGATCATGCAATGAACTCCTGCTTGCACTCCCTGAACCCCTGTGGGGGGAGGAGGAGCTGCTCTGGCTGGGGCAGGGATGGGGAGGGACCAAAAAGGCTGGTTCGTGAGAGGCTGCCTTGACCCCAGACTCACGCCTACTGCCCGCTCGGTTCCAGGATGGCCAGGCTCCTGAGGAGGTTCAGGAAGAAGGCTCTGCAGGTGGCCCCCGAGCCTGAGGAAAGCAGCTGCCATCTTCCCCAGGAGCAGAGCGTTCCCTCCGTCCCCGCTGGTGGGGAAGGAGCTCCTGGCCGGGCCAGGAGGTGAAAGTGCCCAGCCTTCTGGCAGAGGAAACCCGCTCCTGGTGCAGGCACCAAGGTGGGAGACGCGGTGGCCAGGCCAAAATGGAGCTGGGCCACGATGCATCTGGGCAGGCAGGATCCAGCCCAGGAGCGGAACCGGGCAGGATGGCACTGGGGCAGCAGCGGCCCCAGGAGCCCAGCCCTCATTTCCAGCAGGAGGCATCGCCCTGCCCGGTCCCTGAGGACCTTCCAGCCTTCCCAGGGTAGGAGGTGGAGGATCCCTGTACCAGCACCAGCAAGCTCGGCTCTCGCCCCATGGGACAGCAGCAGTGAGTGGGACTTGGGCAGCAGCGAGGCCGATGGACGCTTCTGCTTTGTTCCAGGTGAGGAGCCAGGCTGGGCTCAGGGAGGGGTGAGGAGGGGGCTGTGAACCTGCTGGGCCCAGGCCCTCGACCAGTGCTATGGGGGTGGGTCCCCAGCCCAGGTGTCTGGCCTGAGCCACGTGAACCCCACTGACACTAGATGCTGCCACTTTGGTCCTTGGTGCTCCATTGGGCAGGGAGGCAGGAGGGCAAGTGGAGAGGCACCTCCCAGGGAGTCCAGGAGAGTGGGTGGGAGGGGTGTCTCTTTGCTATGGGCTCCTGAAGGAGTTGGTGGCTGAAGGCATCACTGAGAGGGGGAAGGGTGGGGCCCGATCTGCCCTAGGTCCCGGAGGTGGGAAGGGGGCACATTGCTCTACCATGCCCCTGTCCTTCCCCTGAGTGGCAGCAGGAGTCACCCTGTCCCCTTCTCTCCCTGGTGCAGGGACCACCAGGGACTTAGAGGACGATCAGGAGGAGGAAAGGGTGGATGTGCTCACAGAGGAGGCTGCTCTCAAAAACATCCTAGAGCAGCTCCCGGGCCAAGAGAAGGTACAAACGTTCCCCAGCAGTGCTGGAACCGAGATTGTCCTGCTCCTTCCCAGCATCCCAACCCCCTGCAGGGGGTCTTGGCCCTCATGTGCCACCACCCCTAATGGGGACCTTTCTTCTCCATGATCTGGGACCCCGAAGATAACGGTGTTGTCCCACACCAGCCGGGGTCTCCCCCCCCACAAGCTCTGTCCCAGTTCCTGACCCTGCTTGTGTAAGAGTCGTGGGGATTTGGACAATGGGCGGGTCCCCACTATCCCCCATTCAGGCCTAAGTCCTGGAGCTGGTGTGGCTGGGGCAGGGAGGGCCCTGGCTAACTGGCTCTCTCTCCCCTAACCCCACTCCTGGTGGGCGCAGGATGAGGTCCAGGAGCTCCTGTTCCTGCACACCATCCACCCCGCGTGTCTCGCTGCACAGCAGAGAGGGCAGGACACACTGGAGCCGCACTGCTGCAAGGCGGCTGTGGTGCAGAGGATTGTGGTGAGCGAGACAAGGCCGCCCGGCAGCTAGAGGGTGGACAGAGCTATGGGAGGGGCAGGGGTCTCCCCGGGCTGATGGTCGGGGGATGGCTGGTGCTGGAGGGGCAGCTGTGGGCAGGGATTGCTGGGACTGAAGCTTGGGAAGAAGAGACGGGAGAAATAGTGGGCAGGAATCAGAGGAGCGGGAGGTAGGTGGGGGGATCCTGCTGGCTGTGTGGGGTGCTGGCTGTGTAATCTCCTCATTGGGAAGCGTGAGTGAGGCCCAAAGCTCAAACGCTCCTTTGTCTCCTTTGGGTCTCACAGGAGCTCATTGAGGAGCTTCCTGATGATTCTCCCCCCGGCGCCGTCCTGTCCAACTCCCTGATTGCTGTGGGCAACCTCAGGTACCAAGACCCTCTTGCCCGGTTCCCCTAACCCTGGTGCTGCTCAGGCCCATGGCTGGGAGTCACTGCCCCTCCCACTCCCAGGTCACGTCCCAAGGGTGTCTCCTCTGGCAGAGGTGGCGGGAAGGTTCACTCTCTCTCCTGGCTGCTCTGTTTTTTTCCCTCCAGTAACATTGCAATGGGTTTGGGGAGAGGCTGACTCCTTGGATCAGATACAGGAGGGGCAGCAGGGTCCAGGGAACAGACACTATTCCTGCCCTGCCACTGTCTGTGGGGTGACCTTGGCTTTATCAGTCCCTGGCTTGGTGCCTCAGTTTCCGTTCTCGCCCGCCTCTGCCTCTTTCCCTGCAGTTTCACGTCCGTGTTGTTGCCAGTCCCACCCCTGCACTGCACAGTCTAAAACCGGCTCCTCTCTCTTGCCAGCACCATGACACCTGCCCTTGAGCCAGCGCTGGAGACCCCCCTCCTTCGAGCTGCCCTGCATGCAGTCTTCACTCTGGGCACAGAGAAGGACACCACCCAAGTCCAGGCAGATCGTGCTAAATCCCAGATTGAAGAGCCAGCTGTCATCCTGCCACGAATCCTTGCGAATTGCCTGCAGTGGGATGTGAATGAGAGAGGCCAGGATATGTGTTTGGGGGTCTCACCAGTGCTTCCAAGAGACCCCCTCTTCCCATCCTGTGGCAGGTGTAGCCCCAGTTTCCCTAACTCTGACCCACGACTCTCCCTTGCTTTGTAGGATCTGCATAGGGTCTTGCCAGAGCTCCTGGATGCCATGCTGGGGAACCCGCTGGCAAAGTCCCCAGACACCAACAGGCTCCACTACATCTTGGAGGTGAGCCCCATGAGAGGGGTGGGGGCAATTTTCCCTTAACTCTTAGATCCCTTTTCCAGGCTGTCCTCCTAGCTGGGCCCCCAGTGGGCCATCCTTGGGTCGGGGCAGTCAGTACAATGCAGTGTCATGCCCTTCCTCCTTGAAGGACAGAGGAAGGAGCTGGGACTTCAAGCCAGAGCTCTGCCTGGTTCTGTTGAGCACTAACCATGGGGCCCGTGGCTGGCTTGGGGAGTGAGAGTCTGAACCGCTCCTGTGAGATCCAGAAGATGGTCCTCTTGTCACACGCTTGTTCCTCGAGAAACAGGAGGACCCAGAGAATCAGCCCTTGTCTCTGACAGGCCCGAGATTCCTGGGGGGATTGTGCTCACACTCAGTCCTTTCACCCAACCAAGGACTTGAGGAAGGGAGGGGTGAGGGGTCTGTCTCCTTCCTGGTGAGCTGTTCAGGAATCAGGAGTTCTGGGAGGATGGGACCAGCCCCGACACCGAGCATTGTCCCAATGTAGAGAGACAATGACAAGTTGTGACCTACAAGCTTCGTCCTGGGGGCAACAATCCCCTTTTAAAGCTCTGCGATGAATGAATCAGGTATTCCACCCCGCATACAATGTCTCAGCCCCCTGGGGATGGGGAGGGGCTCATTAGCATAACACATGCACCTGCCCATTGATCCTGAGCTGCCTCCTTTCCCCACAGCACATTAACTACTGGATCGTGTCCAGGGTGTCGCACGGTCCTGCTCAGATCCACCATCACCCTCCCTGACTTTGACATAAGTGGCTTCTGACCCCAGCTTCCTGACTCCAGGCGTAGGTGGGCTGGCTCCAACGGGCTGTAGGATCTGCTGCTGCATGGGCTGTGGGTTAGGAGTGCTCCTCTTGGGGAGGCAGAGTCGAAGCAGAGAACGTGCCCAGCTTGAGTCAAGTTCTTCGTGTCCTGGTTACCTGGTGACTCTCGCTTTTAAGGGGACCATGCTCCAGATTCATGCCTTCCTGTCATCCTGGAGCAGCTGGGGCAGCAAATTCTCATGGAGGGCTCTGCCCACATCCCTGTGCTCCAGGCTCCCTTGCGGGCAGAGACAATTAAGGATCTTGCTCTAGCTCCTATCCTCTAGCATCTCCTGCAGATGGGCTGAGGAGAATGAGAGTCCTGGCCCAGCCGGGGACTGGGAGCTGACAGGAAAATGCTGATGAAGTCCCCTCTCCCTCTCCCTCCCATTAGAACTCATCCGAATTCCTCAGGATGGCTCACCACGTGGCACAGCTGGCTCTGTTCGTCGGTGACCCAGCCAAGGACATCACCCAGCAGGCCAGGGAGGCAGTTTACCAGCTCTACCAGCTGCTGCTGCACCAGAGGGGTAAGGAACCCAGCTGGGAAATGGCACCCGAGAGAAGAGTGAGACTGGGACCCCAGCCAATTTCTCTCAGACTGACCCTGGCTGGAGGATGAGTCTCTCTCTCTCTCTCTTTCTGTCTTCTACACCCCACCCCCTGCAATTGTGTCGGGCCAGGCACACAGCGAGGACTCTGCCCACTGCCTCGGGCACCAAGATGTGGAGGTGCCAAAAAAAGGTGACCCCCATTTTTTTTACGTTTTAACTTGTCTTATCTTCGACGAGCAGGGGCGCTGGCTGGCCGCCCCACCGCGCACGGAGCCGGGGGATGGAACGGCGGGGCGCGGCCTGGGCTGGGCCCAGCTGTCACCGCGGCAGGCGGGGCAGCACCGCGGGCAGTAGCTGATGCACCATGGCGCCAGCTATGGCACCGGGCCCACACCCCGAAGGGGCCCTGGCGGCCGCTCTTCTCCATCCCCCGCTCTCCCCTGAGGGGACAGAAGCTTGGTGCTGCGGCTCCTGGGGCTCTGTCCTGCTTCAACAGGGCAGGCTGTGCCGGCCACCAAGCTCCCCACTTCTCCGCCTCTTCCCCCAGCGGGCGGTTCCTGCCTCCCCCTCTCCCTCCCTGCCACTGACCAACTGCTGCCAGGGAGAGGGAGAGGGAGAGGGAGAGGGAGGAAGCAGAGAAGAGGCAGGGGCGGGGCCTTGGGGAAAGGAGTGGAATCGGGGCATATCCCCTCCAGCCCCCTGACATGAGCTGCTCGGGGCAGGGGTTGGGAGCATCCGCACGACCCCAGCCCACCCCCCCCCAGCCCTCTGCCCTGACCCCTGCACCCCCCTCACACACACCCAGCCCTCTGCCCTGACTCCTACACCCCCCACACCTCCTAGCCCTGACTCCTGCACACCCTCACACACCATGACCCCAGCCCTGACTCCTGCACCCCCTCACATGCCCCCAGCCCTCTGCCCTGACTCCCGCACCCCCCCACACACCGCCATGACCCCAGCCCTGACTCCTGCACCCCCTCACACATCCCCAGCCCTCAGCCCTAACTCCTGCACCTCCCTCACACACCCCCAGCCCCCTGCCCTGACTCCTGCACCCCCCAACACCTCCACATGACCCCATTCCTGACTCCTGCACCCTCTCACACACCCCCCAGCCCTCTGCCCTGACTCCTGCACCCCCCACACCTCCTTGCCCTGACTCCTGCACCCCCCTCACACACCCCCAGCCCTCTGCCCTGACTCCTGCACCCCCCACACCTCCTTGCCCTGACTCCTGCACCCCCCTCACACACACCCAGCCTGCTGCCCTGACTCCTACACCCCCCACACCTCCTAGCCCTGACTCCTGCACCCCCACACACACTGCCTTGATCCCAGCCCTGACTCCTGCACCCCCTCACATGCCCCCAGCCCTCTGCCCTGACTCCTGCACCCTCACATATACCCAGCCCCTCCACCTCATGCCCTGACTCCTGCACATCCCCACCCCCACCCTGAGCACTAAACAGGAGCTCCTGCACCCCCCCATACAGATACTCACCTGCACCCCTCGCACCAAATGGGAGCTTCCCCAGATAAGCGCTCCGCACCTAACCCCCCCTGCCCCAACCCTGAGCTCCCTCCCTCATTCTAGCTAAACCCTAATACTCTTTCAAAGAGAGACCTCGAGAAGACGACTTGCTGAAGCAAAGCCACAGGGGTCTGCGAGGTTTCCCTGGCCCCTCACCCTTGTCCTGCCTGGCTGATGTCAGCATCTCTCTGTGAGGTCACCACCTCCCCATCACCTTGGACCAATAGTCTGAGGTCCTGCAAAAGGCCTTTGTGATGTCACTCCCACACCCCTCCCTTGCTGTGCTAATGTCCTGCCGCTGGCCAGGCACTTTGGAGGTTTGAGCTACTCCCTGTGGATCACCCCACTCAAGGACTGTTCATTCTCGGAAGCAAGCCGGCTCGACAGTAAAACATCAGACGCTGCTCCCAATGCTCCACTCAGTTTTTCAGAAATGAGGAGACTTTGTGGCCAGAAGAGACCATTAGAGCGTCTAATCTGACCCCCTGCATATCACAGGCCCCCTGTATGACACAATAGCTACTTTTGGGGCAAACACATTCCAGAAAGGATCTAGTCTTCATTAAATGACATCAAGAGATGGAGAATCCACCACTTTCCTTGGTAGCTTGTTCCTGTGGTGAATCATCCTTGCTGTTGAATATTTGTGCCTTATTTGGCATATGAATTTGTCTCTTTTCACTGTCCAGCCATTGGGTCTTGTTATGCCTTTCTCTGCTAGATTAAAGAGCCCTTTAATACCCAATAGCTTCTCTCCATTAAGGCACTTCAACACTTCAATGAAGTCCCCTTTCAATCTTCTTTTGATAAGCTAACCAGGTTGAGCTCTTTCAATAGCTCACGAGAAAGCATTTTTCTCCAGCCCGCAGAACATTTGGTGGCTCTTTGCTGCCCCAGCTCCAATTTCACAACATCTTTTTGAAATGAGGACACCAAAGCTGGAGGCAGTATTCCAATATCAGTCTCACTGATGCCATGTCACCTCCTGTGATGTTATTGACATAATCTGTAACTCTATAGATCACTGTTGCGACCACTGTTATATATTTGCAGGCAATATTGTATAAAGGTTGTCATGTAAGGGGTCTATGGAGCGGTTATGATGGGCTGATTATAATTATGCTATCTGTGTATATGTATCATTTTTGTAGTTGAAGTTATGACTATTGGCTCTATACTGTCTGTATTTCAAACTTGTGCTCTGCTTCCGGGGAACACCCCAGACAATTTGGTGTCAGCTCTGCCTAGCCTGCTTGATGGCCCATTAAGGACCATCAGCTATACAATCGACCCATTGAGACAAGGCATAAACACCTTGTGACTCAGCAAGGTATGCAGGGACCTGCCTCTGGACAGAACTCTAAGGTTTTTCTATGCCACGTGCTGGATAGAGTGTCCTTGGGACAAAGAAAGCAAAGACCACATGGCAAGAGACTAGAAAAGGCTGATGCCTCGCCTCCATCTTGTTTTCAATCCTGCTTCATACCTCCGGAGGGACTTTACTACAAACTGAAGCTCTATAAAAAGGACTGAATGACCCATCCCAGCTGTGGATGTTCTCCAGAGACTTGATTTGAACCTGCAGTTTATTCTATCACTGCTACAAGCCTGAACCAAGAACTTTGCCATTACTGTATGGAATTGATTTCATTTAACAATTCTAGCTCTCATCTATATCTTTTTCCCTTCATGACTAAACCTTTAGATTTTAGATTCTAAAGGATTGGCAACAGCGTGATTTGTGGGTAAGATCTGATTTGTATTGTGACAAAGCTCTGTCCTTGCCTCCGTGGGTCCCGCGTTTCCTGGCGGATTTCGCTAGCCTCAGAGGCCCACTGTGACCCTCCACATGACCCTTCTTTCTCTAGAGACAAGGGTCACTGTCTACTGAGCCATTTTCATCATAAGCCAGCAAGGGAGGTGAGGAGAAGTTATCCTTCCTTGCACAGTCTCTGTTGTCTCCCAGTCTCAGTGATTAATCAGGGGGAAAAGGTGGGGGGGAGCCCGGGTCCACCCTCTACTCCGGGCTCCAGCCCAAGGACCCTAATAGTATCAGCTATGGTAGCTGACCTTTTAGAAACATGACGTGTACAATTCCCTGGGCTACTTCCCCCACAGCAGCCCTCACTTCCTCAAGCTCCACTTCACCCTCACCTCAGGGCCTCCTTCCTTGTGCCTGATATGGTGTGTACTACTCAGTCTCTCCAACAGCGCAACTTCCTCCCACAGCTCCTGACATGCACACCCACCTGACTGACTGGGAGGCTTTTAACTAGTTTCAGCCAGCCCCTGATTGGCTTCAGGTGTCCCAATCAACCTAGCATTCTCCCTGCCTTCTGGAAAGTTCTTAATTGGCCCCCGGTGTCTTAATTGACCTGGAGCAGCTGCCACTTCACTTAACCTGGTACCAGGGATTTGTTTAGCCTGGAGCTAATATATCTATCTCCCACTACTTTTCTATAGCCATCTGGCCTTGCCCCGTCACAGTATATTGACCTGGGTCTGGGGCTTGGTCCTTTGAGAGAACCCTTTTTCTTTTATTGGGGTATTGGTTTTCATAACCATTCATCCCCAAAACGAGTGGCACTGGCAGTGATACTGGGAAACTGCAGTGTCCAAGGGAAATTGCTTGTGTGACTTGTGGTGGGCTAGTGGGGTAAAACTGAAGTCTTCTCTGTTTGGCCGGTTTGGTTTGCCTTAGAGGTAGAAAAACCCCAGCCTTGGGCTGTGACTGCCCTGCTCCAAGCAATTTGTCCTGAATTGAGACTCTCAGTAGTGTCCCGCCAGAGGCCGCATCATTACAGGGGTCGTCCGGGATTACAACTGGGAAGTCTCTGAAGGTCAGGACGCGCTTCCGCAGCTAGGGGAAGTATGTAACCCACACACCTTCTGGGTGCAGTGTGTGTCCCAGCTAGTGGCACCAAGACCACTTAGAGGGAGAGATAAAACGAGTCTTCTCTACAGCCTTCGCTAACAGCCAGGGGGCTTTTAGTTCATGCTGTAGAGCCCCATGCACTAAGCTCCAGAGGTCCCCGGTTCGATCCCGCCCACCGACAACTGGGATCTGTCAGCGGAACAGAGGCAACTGCCACCCCAAGAAGGAGAGAGCTGCCATGCCATGCCCGGCTGTGAAGAGGTGCCAAGCAGTGAGTTGACACCCTTCAGAGCTTCCTGTGATAAACTGCGAACTTGGACAATAGCGGGGTGTTAGGAAGTGTCACCCCCTTGTGTTGCCCTCAGAGTGGCCTGGGTCAGAGCCCAGTGGGAGGCCCTGGGCTCCCCCACCATCTGCCGCACCCTTCCCCCCTGAAGGGCCGAAACCCTGACCACTAGGCAACATCCCTATGAGCGAAGGCCATGACGAGGCATCCCTCTTTGAAAGTTCGCAGAGGATGTGGGAGCAGAAAGGGGAGAGAGGATGAGAGTGGCTCTTGGGAAGAGGGAGGGAGGGAGCCCTATGGGAATCTCTTATTTACTGCCATCAACACAATGATCAGACCATTGATGCCTAGAATCTTCCCTGACGTTTTGTAATTGATTGGATCTAGATTTTAAAATGGTCACCACATTTGCAGACGGAGAAACGTCAGCGAGTTGAGTGGAAGGCCATTGCAAGCTCAGCTAATTATACAATGTGGCTTATGCCCAATCTAACAAGCTCCTTAAAGAATAGCTCCCAATTTTAATTCACATTGTTCTGTTTAGTTTTTTTCTCCATTTTCACTAATCATTTTGGTCAGCTTTGGAAAGTTAGCCCTTTCAGTGCACCCAAAATAAATATTGCTGGTTGGGACTGCCCTCTATTGGTCATAAGAACAGCCATACTGGATCAGACCAATGGTCCAGCCAGCCCAGAATCCTATCCTCCCACAGTGGCCAATGCCAGGTGCCCCAGAGGGAATTGTCAGAACAGGTAAAAATCAAGCGATCCATCCCCTGTCGCCCATTACCAGCTTCCGGCAAACAGAGGCTAGGGACACTTTAAGAGCATGTTTTTTTATCCCTGCCCATCCTGGCTAATAGCCAATGATGGACCTATCCTTCATGAACTTATCTAGTTCTTTGTTGAACTCTGTTATAGTCTTGGCCCTCACAACATCCTCTGGCAAAGAGTTTCCCCAGGTTGACTGTGCGTTGTGTGAAGAAATACTTCCTTTTGTTTGTTTTAAGACTGCTGCCTATTCATTTCATTTGGTGACCCCTAGTTCCTGTGTTATGAGAAGGAGTAAATAACACTTCCTGATTTACTTTCTCCATACCCGTCATCATTTTATAGACCTCTATCCTATCCCCCTTAGTCATCTCTTTTCCAAGCTGAAAACTCCCCCCAGTCTTATTAATTTCACCTCATACGGCAGCTGTTCTATACCGCTAATCGTTTTGGTTGCCCTTTTCTGTACCTTTTCCAATTCCAATATATCTTTTTGAGATGCGGGGACCAGCTCCAGTATTCAAGATGTGGGCATGCCATGGATTTATAGAGAGGCAATATTACATTTCTGTCTTGCTATCTATCCCTTTCCTAATCACTTCCCAACATTTTGTTCGCTTTTTTGACTGCCGATGCACATTGAGTGGACATTTTCAGACAACTATCCACAATGACTCCAAGATCCCTTTCTTAAGTTGTAAGAGCTCACTTAGACCCCATCATTTTAGATGTAGAGTTGGGATCACGTTTTTCAATGTGCATTACTTTGCATTTATCAACAATGAATTTCATCTGCCTTTTTGTTGCCCTGTCACTCCGTTTGGTGAGATCCCTTTACACTCTCACTTTGCACTCTCTTTTGGACTTAACTAACTTGAGTTGGTTTGTATCATCTGCAAATGTTGCCACCTCACTGTTTACCCCCTCCCCAGGGTAAACAGGGGGGGATCCTGTTTACCCCCTCCCCAGCCCTGCTGCGCTTGCAGTTTACTCCCGGCCACTCCCTTGCTCCAAGGACCAACCCTAGCTCCTGCCCTGCTGTACTTTTGCCCCCAGCCCCTGCCTTGCTCCAGTCAGCAGGGACTAATCCTCCCCCCATGACCCACTGTGTTCATCTTGCCCCGGCTCCTGCCTTGCTCCAGCTGAGGACCAATCCTTCCCCCCGACCATACCCAGCTGTCAGGGTGGATAAAAATCAATGACTCAAAAAAAAAATCAAAAAATTGAATTTAAATCGGATTTTTGAGGGAAAAAACTATTTAAAGATTAATTAAGATACATTATATCACGGAATAGGGATTATAAATTCTAATTCTATAGTATGAGACAACATATTCATGTAATGTTTAAGAAAAGTTTTGTAAATGAGTTCCAATGGTTCATGAATTAGGGACCCAATCTTATGGGGTTCCAGGGGCTTCTGTATAGATTATTTAGGTTAATTTTTCTATCTACCCAATGGGATTCAGTGCTCAGTCTAGAAGATACCATCAAGATGCTTAATTTTGCAGTTCTCAAACTGTGGATTTGTGTCTCCAGAAGTAACATGCTTGTTAACAGCAAAAATGTTTTTAAATAAATACTGTATAGAGGTGAGAAATAACAGACCTCAACCCTATTGTCCCTCTGCAAATTTGTGTACTTTAAAAGAAAAAGTTTCAAAAAGTTCAATGAATAGAAGATTGTTGGGGGCCGAATAGATCTGGACAAGGAGAAGAAGCCTGGAGATAAATGTGAGAAGTGAGGGACATATGCTTTTTTGTTAAAATATAATGTTTGCTGTTGAAGAAAAAAATCCAGAATACTTAACGTTGTTGTCTTAGTTAAGTAAAACAATTTAAATGTCTGTCAGGTGGTGTTCTCCTCCTAATACAGCCTGGCAAGAAAATCCTCCAGATATTAATGATTAATCTCTTGAATTGGAGATAGTTCACCTCCCAATGACTTCATAAATATCTGCTTCAATTATCTTTGATAAAGGAAATAACCAAACAATCATTCATTTTCTGATATAGCTGTAAAACTCATCTGAAAAGTTTTCAAAATAAATCATGGTTTAAAAATGTATAGCGTGTACCTTGTAAAAATGAAACCTATGTCTATCTCTGAGTTGTGAAGAATATGTATTAAGGTTATAACAACCAACAAGAATGTACTTTTATGTAGAAACCCATGATTAAATCAAGACTTCCTAACTAGTGATTTAAGTAATGATTTAAATCAAATCCACCCTGCCCGCTGTGCTCTTACCCCTGGCCTCTTCATTCCCCGGGGGGCCCACAAATATGTTTGGCGCCAGGCCCACAAAAAGTTAATCTGGCCCTGTGGGGAGCCAGGTCAGCCCCCTCTGGGGCGGGGAGCACAGGGCCTGGCCTGCTCTGGGGCAGAGCACAGCCCCTGCGGGCCCACAAGGTGTGCCAGGCTTGTCCCCCTAAGGCGGGACCCTTTGCTGAGCAGGGCCTCAACGAGACCAGATGGGAGCTGCAGGCGGGTGCTAGCGGGATGGAGTGGGACTCCTTGCCCAAGCCTGAGGGTGGGTACCTGCCGCTGCCTCCCCATGTGCCCCCCGCAGCCTTCCCGCTGGTGCCCCAGCTCCCCATAGCGAGCAGTCTCGGAGACCCCTGCCTGCCCCCCTCATTCTACATTTGGCCCAGGACATTTTTAAATTTCTTGGGGCAGTTTAACCATCTCAGGATTTCTATGGGAAGTGCTCACCTGGAGCCACAGCTGGTCAATGCAGAGACAAGCGGGCACCATGAGGCATTATAGTTACCAACCATGGAAACCTCCCCCTCTGGGTACCCAGATTTTGTGTGTGTGTGAGAGAGAGAGAGACGTCATTTTCCCCATTGCGCGTGGCTGTCACCCCGTTCTGACAGGCTGTTTATTGTGCTAAGTTGACTAGTTTTCAGAGATTGTCAACTGAGGCTAACTATTTTTGTGGAGTTGTTTCAGATCTCAGACTCTGGCAAGTGCTGCTGTATCATTTCGCGAATACTTCGTGTCAATTGTGTGGGTATGTTCAGTATTTGAGTGTATATGTTTACGTGCGACTATGCGTGTGTAGGTTTTTGACATTTGTCATATTGATGTTGTCATTGCCACTTTGTACTGTAGTGAAGCAGTACGAGGGGAGGGGAAAGAAGGGGGGAAATGGGGGGGGGTCAAGGCAGAAGTTTCGCCTAGGACACAAAACATCCTTGCACTGGCCCTGCATAACGCTGCCAAAGAAGGAAATAGGATTGGTTTGGAATGATTTGTTCTTCACAAATCCATGCTCACTAGTCCTAAGAACCAAATTATCCTGCAGGTGCTGACAAACTGATTGTTTAAGAATATATTCCAATATCTTTCCAGCTATGGAAGTGAGGCTAGCTAGTCTGTAAGTCTCAGGGTTCTCTTTGTTCCCCTTTTAAAGATAGGTCCTGTCTTGGGAATGGATGGGAAGATGTTCTTTTTCAGGGATCTCAGACGAGAACTGGGGCACAGCACCTGGTTTGTTAAGGCCACAAGAATGGAGGCAGGAACCTCTTCTCTCCTGCTGGTAAAGAATCCCAGGTACCTAAAAGACAGGGACTCACATCCCTGAATGGGCTTTAAAAAAGGCAGTGGTTACAAAATTTGGCCCCAACCATTTCTTGTTTCCGCAGACTAGACGTTTTAGCAAACTTTAAAATTCCTTGGTGCTAAACACCGTGAAATTCCCGTCTCCTTCACAGAGGGCTTTAGTGCCCCTTCTCTTACTCAGGCTCACGACTGCCCAGAGTTCAAGAATTGTCCCTGTTCCCATTGGACAGATGGGGAGGAGCCTGAAGTACAGAGAAGGGAAGTGACCTACCCAAGGGCCTACACAGCAAGGCGGTGGCAGAGCCAGAAAGAAAAGCCACCAGTCCTGACTCCCGTTCTAACAGACCACAAACCCCCCCGGGGCAGGGATAGAGCCCAGGAATTGAGATGGGGGGAAATTTCATTGAATCCCCCGTTTCTGTCAGAAAATCCCACTCAGACTACACCAGTTTGCTTCTTGAAATCATAACAAGTGGGATGAAAGTTCTTTGCACAAATATTTTGTTGCAAAACAAAAGCACCTCCTGTTTGTCACAATGTGTTAAATTGTCTCGTCGCACACAAAGAGGAAACACTTAGATCTCGAAAATTAGATGAGATGCTTCAGTCTGAGCTAAATAGTTGCTGCTCTTAACAATTTCAAAATAAAAAAATACCAATAAAATAGAATATTTCAGCTATTCTATGATGTCATAATCTGATCTGAGTAAACGTGATAGGACACCTCATATTATGCACTTCTCGTAGTGACACTCTCCAATGGATCCCCATCCTCCACCCACTATGAGGTAGGTAGGAGCGGATCATTATTACCCCTACTTGAAAGAGGGAGAAGCTAAGGCTGAGAAAGGAGAATTGACTTGTCTTAGGTCACACAGCCAGTCAGTGGCAGAGTTGGGAATAGGACCCAAGAGCCCTGATTTTCAAACTAACTATCGGATCTTGAATTTCATACATTGAATGACCTGAATAAAGTGCTCTCAAATGAGCTCCAGACCAACAACAGTGCACAGGAATTATTCAGCAAGTATTTTAGGAGAACTGGAATGTTAGAAGAAAAGGAGTACTTGTGGCACCTTAGAGACTAACCAATTTATTTGAGCATGAGCTTTCGTGAGCTACAGCTCACTTCATCAGATGCATGCCGTGGAAACTGCAGCAGACTTTATATATACACAGAGAATATTCTCTGTGTATATATAAAGTCTGCTGCAGTTTCCACGGCATTCTCTGTGTATATATAAAGTCTGCTGCAGTTTCCACAGCATGCATCTGATGAAGTGAGCTGTAGCTCACGAAAGCTCATGCTCAAATAAATTGGTTAGTCTCTAAGGTGCCACAAGTACTCCTTTTCTTTTTGCGAATACAGACTAACACGGCTGTTACTCTGAAACCTGGAATGTTAGAGAGAATCATGAACTGCTCAGAGACAATTAAGGCAGAGAAGCAGCAAAATTCGTCAAACATATGACTGGTTATGACTTATTTACTTGGTCTTAAAAGAGAACAACAAGGACCTGAGTCTCCTCCCTGTCAATAACCCCCTGCTCAGGCAATCAGGGTAGAGACTGAGGACGGGAGGCTGAGGGTTCTCACCAGAGAGCCCAAAGGATGACCCAGGTCACTGGTGGGGATCACTGCCCAAGCACAATTTCAGCCCCACATTTTTTGGGGGACCTCTCACAGTGGGAGCTGCAGAGCTCTCCCCCGTGACACAGACACTCACTCACTCACTCACACACACACACACACCCCTCCTGGTGTTGGGAGGGGAACAGGAAAAAGGACAAAAGAAGCAAGAGAAGAAGAGAAAGGAGGGAGGGATGGAGAAAAAGGTGAAACAAAAAGGACAAACCCTAATGTCCCCAGTGATTCTAAGGGACAAAATTCTAGGAGCGGAATAAAATTCTGCCTCCTTAAGCTCGTGTTTTTCACACCTAGAATTCAGATGTCACCAGATGGATCAGACTGAACAAGTTTCAAACCTCGAGGAGGCTCTTACCTTCTTAACAGGGGACGACTGTTTTCTACTCAAATCAGTAAAAGGAAAGGAGAAAACTTGAAAGAGGTTCCTCCTCGTGCTCACGTACGTGAACCCTAATACTCTTTCAAAGAGAGACCTCGAGAAGACGACTTGCTGAAGCAAAGCCACAGGGGTCTGCGAGGTTTCCCTGGCCCCTCACCCTTGTCCTGCCTGGCTGATGTCAGCATCTCTCTGTGAGGTCACCACCTCCCCATCACCTTGGACCAATAGTCTGAGGTCCTGCAAAAGGCCTTTGTGATGTCACTCCCACACCCCTCCCTTGCTGTGCTAATGTCCTGCCGCTGGCCAGGCACTTTGGAGGTTTGAGCTACTCCCTGTGGATCACCCCACTCAAGGACTGTTCATTCTCGGAAGCAAGCCGGCTCGACAGTAAAACATCAGACGCTGCTCCCAATGCTCCACTCAGTTTTTCAGAAATGAGGAGACTTTGTGGCCAGAAGAGACCATTAGAGCGTCTAATCTGACCCCCTGCATATCACAGGCCCCCTGTATGACACAATAGCTACTTTTGGGGCAAACACATTCCAGAAAGGATCTAGTCTTCATTAAATGACATCAAGAGATGGAGAATCCACCACTTTCCTTGGTAGCTTGTTCCTGTGGTGAATCATCCTTGCTGTTGAATATTTGTGCCTTATTTGGCATATAAATTTGTCTCTTTTCACTGTCCAGCCATTGGGTCTTGTTATGCCTTTCTCTGCTAGATTAAAGAGCCCTTTAATACCCAATAGCTTCTCTCCATTAAGGCACTTCAACACTTCAATGAAGTCCCCTTTCAATCTTCTTTTGATAAGCTAACCAGGTTGAGCTCTTTCAATAGCTCACGAGAAAGCATTTTTCTCCAGCCCGCAGAACATTTGGTGGCTCTTTGCTGCCCCAGCTCCAATTTCACAACATCTTTTTGAAATGAGGACACCAAAGCTGGAGGCAGTATTCCAATATCAGTCTCACTGATGCCATGTCACCTCCTGTGATGTTATTGACATAATCTGTAACTCTATAGATCACTGTTGCGACCACTGTTATATATTTGCAGGCAATATTGTATAAAGGTTGTCATGTAAGGGGTCTATGGAGCGGTTATGATGGGCTGATTATAATTATGCTATCTGTGTATATGTATCATTTTTGTAGTTGAAGTTATGACTATTGGCTCTATACTGTCTGTATTTCAAACTTGTGCTCTGCTTCCGGGGAACACCCCAGACAATTTGGTGTCAGCTCTGCCTAGCCTGCTTGATGGCCCATTAAGGACCATCAGCTATACAATCGACCCATTGAGACAAGGCATAAACACCTTGTGACTCAGCAAGGTATGCAGGGACCTGCCTCTGGACAGAACTCTAAGGTTTTTCTATGCCACGTGCTGGATAGAGTGTCCTTGGGACAAAGAAAGCAAAGACCACATGGCAAGAGACTAGAAAAGGCTGATGCCTCGCCTCCATCTTGTTTTCAATCCTGCTTCATACCTCCGGAGGGACTTTACTACAAACTGAAGCTCTATAAAAAGGACTGAATGACCCATCCCAGCTGTGGATGTTCTCCAGAGACTTGATTTGAACCTGCAGTTTATTCTATCACTGCTACAAGCCTGAACCAAGAACTTTGCCATTACTGTATGGAATTGATTTCATTTAACAATTCTAGCTCTCATCTATATCTTTTTCCCTTCATGACTAAACCTTTAGATTTTAGATTCTAAAGGATTGGCAACAGCGTGATTTGTGGGTAAGATCTGATTTGTATTGTGACAAAGCTCTGTCCTTGCCTCCGTGGGTCCCGCGTTTCCTGGCGGATTTCGCTAGCCTCAGAGGCCCACTGTGACCCTCCACATGACCCTTCTTTCTCTAGAGACAAGGGTCACTGTCTACTGAGCCATTTTCATCATAAGCCAGCAAGGGAGGTGAGGAGAAGTTATCCTTCCTTGCACAGTCTCTGTTGTCTCCCAGTCTCAGTGATTAATCAGGGGGAAAAGGTGGGGGGGAGCCCGGGTCCACCCTCTACTCCAGGCTCCAGCCCAGGAACCCTAATAGTATCAGCTATGGTAGCTGACCTTTTAGAAACATGATGTGTACAATTCCCTGGGCTACTTCCCCCACAGCAGCCCTCACTTCCTCAAGCTCCACTTCACCCTCACCTCAGGGCCTCCTTCCTTGTGCCTGGTATGGTGTGTACTACTCAGTCTCTCCAACAGCGCAACTTCCTCCCACAGCTCCTGACATGCACACCCACCTGACTGACTGGGAGGCTTTTAACTAGTTTCAGCCAGCCCCTGATTGGCTTCAGGTGTCCCAATCAACCTAGCATTCTCCCTGCCTTCTGGAAAGTTCTTAATTGGCCCCCGGTGTCTTAATTGACCTGGAGCAGCTGCCACTTCACTTAACCTGGTACCAGGGATTTGTTTAGCCTGGAGCTAATATATCTATCTCCCACTACTTTTCTATAGCCATCTGGCCTTGCCCCGTCACAGTATATTGACCTGGGTCTGGGGCTTGGTCCTTTGAGAGAACCCTTTTTCTTTTATTGGGGTATTGGTTTTCATAACCATTCATCCCCAAAACGAGTGGCACTGGCAGTGATACTGGGAAACTGCAGTGTCCAAGGGAAATTGCTTGTGTGACTTGTGGTGGGCTAGTGGGGTAAAACTGAAGTCTTCTCTGTTTGGCCGGTTTGGTTTGCCTTAGAGGTAGAAAAACCCCAGCCTTGGGCTGTGACTGCCCTGCTCCAAGCAATTTGTCCTGAATTGAGACTCTCAGTAGTGTCCCGCCAGAGGCCGCATCATTACAGGGGTCGTCCGGGATTACAACTGGGAAGTCTCTGAAGGTCAGGACGCGCTTCCGCAGCTAGGGGAAGTATGTAACCCACACACCTTCTGGGTGCAGTGTGTGTCCCAGCTAGTGGCACCAAGACCACTTAGAGGGAGAGATAAAACGAGTCTTCTCTACAGCCTTCGCTAACAGCCAGGGGGCTTTTAGTTCATGCTGTAGAGCCCCATGCACTAAGCTCCAGAGGTCCCCGGTTCGATCCCGCCCACCGACAACTGGGATCTGTCAGCGGAACAGAGGCAACTGCCACCCCAAGAAGGAGAGAGCTGCCATGCCATGCCCGGCTGTGAAGAGGTGCCAAGCAGTGAGTTGACACCCTTCAGAGCTTCCTGTGATAAACTGCGAACTTGGACAATAGCGGGGTGTTAGGAAGTGTCACCCCCTTGTGTTGCCCTCAGAGTGGCCTGGGTCAGAGCCCAGTGGGAGGCCCTGGGCTCCCCCACCATCTGCCGCGCCCTTCCCCCCTGAAGGGCCGAAACCCTGACCACTAGGCAACATCCCTATGAGCGAAGGCCATGACGAGGCATCCCTCTTTGAAAGTTCGCAGAGGATGTGGGAGCAGAAAGGGGAGAGAGGATGAGAGTGGCTCTTGGGAAGAGGGAGGGAGGGAGCCCTATGGGAATCTCTTATTTACTGCCATCAACACAATGATCAGACCATTGATGCCTAGAATCTTCCCTGACGTTTTGTAATTGATTGGATCTAGATTTTAAAATGGTCACCACATTTGCAGACGGAGAAACGTCAGCGAGTTGAGTGGAAGGCCATTGCAAGCTCAGCTAATTATACAATGTGGCTTATGCCCAATCTAACAAGCTCCTTAAAGAATAGCTCCCAATTTTAATTCACATTGTTCTGTTTAGTTTTTTTCTCCATTTTCACTAATCATTTTGGTCAGCTTTGGAAAGTTAGCCCTTTCAGTGCACCCAAAATAAATATTGCTGGTTGGGACTGCCCTCTATTGGTCATAAGAACAGCCATACTGGATCAGACCAATGGTCCAGCCAGCCCAGAATCCTATCCTCCCACAGTGGCCAATGCCAGGTGCCCCAGAGGGAATTGTCAGAACAGGTAAAAATCAAGCGATCCATCCCCTGTCGCCCATTACCAGCTTCCGGCAAACAGAGGCTAGGGACACTTTAAGAGCATGTTTTTTTATCCCTGCCCATCCTGGCTAATAGCCAATGATGGACCTATCCTTCATGAACTTATCTAGTTCTTTGTTGAACTCTGTTATAGTCTTGGCCCTCACAACATCCTCTGGCAAAGAGTTTCCCCAGGTTGACTGTGCGTTGTGTGAAGAAATACTTCCTTTTGTTTGTTTTAAGACTGCTGCCTATTCATTTCATTTGGTGACCCCTAGTTCCTGTGTTATGAGAAGGAGTAAATAACACTTCCTGATTTACTTTCTCCATACCCGTCATCATTTTATAGACCTCTATCCTATCCCCCTTAGTCATCTCTTTTCCAAGCTGAAAACTCCCCCCAGTCTTATTAATTTCACCTCATACGGCAGCTGTTCTATACCGCTAATCGTTTTGGTTGCCCTTTTCTGTACCTTTTCCAATTCCAATATATCTTTTTGAGATGCGGGGACCAGCTCCAGTATTCAAGATGTGGGCATGCCATGGATTTATAGAGAGGCAATATTACATTTCTGTCTTGCTATCTATCCCTTTCCTAATCACTTCCCAACATTTTGTTCGCTTTTTTGACTGCCGATGCACATTGAGTGGACATTTTCAGACAACTATCCACAATGACTCCAAGATCCCTTTCTTAAGTTGTAAGAGCTCACTTAGACCCCATCATTTTAGATGTAGAGTTGGGATCACGTTTTTCAATGTGCATTACTTTGCATTTATCAACAATGAATTTCATCTGCCTTTTTGTTGCCCTGTCACTCCGTTTGGTGAGATCCCTTTACACTCTCACTTTGCACTCTCTTTTGGACTTAACTAACTTGAGTTGGTTTGTATCATCTGCAAATGTTGCCACCTCACTGTTTACCCCTTTTTCCAGATCACTTAGGAGTATGTTGAACAGTACTGGTCCCCGCAGTACAGACCCCAGGGGGACACCACTATTTACCTCTCTCCATTCTGAGAACTGAGCACTTAGTCAGACCCTTTCTTTCTTGCCTTTGAACCAGTTCCCTATCCCAGAGAGGACCTTCCCTCTTATCCCATTTTGCTTCAGAGCCTTTGGGGAGAGACCTTGTCAAAGGTTTTCTGAAAATCTAAGTACACTATATCCACGGGATGACCTTTATCCACATGCTTGTTGACTCCCTCAAAGAATACTAGTAGATTTGTGAGGCATGATTTCCCTTTACAAAAACCATGTTCACTCTTCCACAACAAATTGTGTTTATCTTTGTGTCTAATAATTGTGCTCTTTACTATAATTTTACCCAATTTGCCTGGTACTGAAATTAGCCTTAGTGGCCTGTAATTGCCGGGAGCGTCTCTGGAGCCCTTTTTCTACATTGGTATCATATTAGCTATCCTCCAGGCAGCTGGTACGGAAGCTGATTTAAAGGACAAGTGTCCTAACCATACAGCTAAGGGTAGCCTAGAATTCCTCCTTACCTGTAAGCGGTTAAGAAGCTCAAATAACCTGGTTGACACCTGACCAAAAGGACCAATGGGAAAGAAGATACTTTCAAATCGTGGGGGGGTGGGAGGGGGAGGCTTTGTTTGAGTGTTTTCTTGGGAAGCAGAGAAGCATCAAGTCAGAAAACTCCTTCTCCTATAAACCATCCTAAAATGAGTCTCAATATTGCAAAAAGAGTAAGTAAATAAGGCAAGGCGTGTTAGATTATCTTTTGTTTCAGCTTGTGAATTTTCCCTTTGCTAGAAGGAGGTTTATTCCTGGATTTTGAACTTTGAAACAAAGCCTAGAGGGAGTTCTGCTGTGTTTCTGAATCTTTTGTTACCCTGTAAAGTTATCTTCCATCCTGATTTTGCACAGGTGATTCTTTTTCCCTTTTTTTTTTTTTTTAAATAAAATTTTTCTTTTAAGAACCTAATTGATTTTTAGTGTCCTAAGACTCAGGGGGGTTGATCTGTGCTCACTTTGTAACCAATTGGTTAGGATATTATTCTCAAGCCTCCCCAGGAAAGGGGGTGTAAGGGCTTGGGGGGATATTTTGGGGTAATAGGAACTCCAAGTAGTCCTTTCCCTGATTCTTTGTCTAAATCACTTGGTGGTGACAGCTTACCATCCAAGGACAAAGGATTTGTGCCTTGGGGAAGTTTTTAACCTAAGCTGTTAGAAATAAGCTTAGGGGGGTTTTCATGCGGGTTGCCACATCTGTATCCTAGAGTTCAGAGTGGGGAGGGAACCCTGACAACAGGTTACATACCACAGTTATTTATTAGTACTGCAATTTCACATTTGAGTTTTTTCAGATCTCTTGGGTGAATACCATCTGATTCTGGTGACTTATTGCTGTTTAATTTAACGATTTGTTCCAAAACCTTCTTACTGGTCCTTACTGAATAGTCAAGTCATGATCACTGGCCCCAGAACAACCATGGACATCCAGTCCAGTGATCAGTTCATCTTTATCCTCCACAAGCAGGCCCACAATAGTCACCCTTAGTTGGGTACAAAACTTTGTATTAGAAAAGTATCTATAATTTTTCAAAATCTCCAAGGACGATTTACTCCTGGCTACTTGAGACCTCCACCGTTTGTCTCCCAATAGGAAGTCCCCCGTGCTAACCTAATTTCTTCCCACAAGTCACAGACAGTTGCAAAAGGAGAAACATTTCCTGCTCTCTGGTTTGGATTCAGTGAACTGTGCCAGCCCCGCAACGGTTCATCTGCTGGGCTGTGTTAGTTAGCAGATTGATCCCTATCCATTCGAAGTCCTGGGGGCCCAGTTTCCACTGCCACCACGCAAAGTGATCTGTTTGTAGAGATGCATAAAGCCCTGCACTGATTCTCTGAGAGAATTCCCCCTGAGCAGTTGTGGGAGGCAAGACCTTATTCCTTACCTCTCGTGACAGGGCTGCGTGAGAGCTTGTAGAAAGCCAGAGGCAGCTTTCTAGAGCGTTAATTCAGAAATTCCCTGTGGAACCTAGGGGCTGCGGCCTATGGCAGGAAGGAGCCAGGTGGTTCTTGGAGTGACTCCAGGAGGAATGCTAGGGGATGGCTCTCTGATCACTTCTTTACTCTGCTTCTTCCCACCCCCACCTTTGGGGTAAGTCCATCACCTTCTCCTTAGTGCGTGTGGGCTGGAAACCAGATATGGCAGTAGAGAGGTTGCCCACTCAGCCCACGCACAGGAGGATCCATTGCAGCTCACGTCCTCCGACTTGTCACAGCCCAGAGAAATGCATGACACCGATCCTGGACTCTGTGACTGCATTAGTCACCAACAGGTGAGTGTGGCAGGAGAGGACACATAATATGTCTACAAATAATTTTTTCTGGACTGCTAAGGTGGGGGGAGAGAGGCCAGATTCCATCTGGCTCTTTAGGACTCTGAGGAAGCTCTGGGATCTGGAGAGAAGTCTCTGGAGCCTCGAGATGTGCAGGTTTGGAGGCATGTGGCTCCTACCTAGTCCGAAGTAACCTCCCGTGCTCCCCCACAAGAGCCATATTAACAGGCAACACTGCCTCTCTATTTCCTTGGCCACATGTATCATGTCCTTTTTCTGGTGGCTAGTCCAGAAAAGAAAAGGAGTACTTGTGGCACCTGAGAGACTAACAAATGTATCTGAGCATAAGCTTTCGTGAGCTACAGCTCACTTCATCGGATGCATTCAGTGGAAAATACAGTGGGGAGATTTATATACACAGAGAACATGAAACAATGGGTGTTACCGTACACACTGTAAGGAAAGTGATTACTTAAGGTGAGCTATTACCAGGAAGAGAGTGAGTGCCATTGAGCAGCCTGATGGAAATCCCTGAGTCCTCTGTCTAGGCACACAGGCCCCGCAGCTAAAGCCAAGCCCCACTGAGAGCAGTGGGAGATTAGCCTGGAGTGTCAGGAGGCGAGGCTTGGCCCATGGGGACCCCAGGCACTGCAGCTGCTGACACCCACAAGGTGAATCCCCCAACCCATCGCCAAAAGGCTCTTCCACATTCTGCAAACTGGCCTCACTGGCTGACTGTCTAGGAGAACAGAAATCCTTTGTTTGAGCAGGAGAGTCTCTTCAATGCAGCACTCTTTCCACGGCTCCCATAGGGTTCCAGTGAAACCCCTGCGAGTCTCTAGGAGGCTCTCAAGGAGTTCCCTGCTCAGTCACTTGGCGCCCACTAGCAATGGTCTCTGACAGTGGCATTGCAAAGGGGAGCTCAGCAGATGGTCCCTTCTATGGCTTCCTGAGTGGGAGGGAGGTTGGTCTTGTCATTTAAGGCCTAGCTGTCAGAGTCAGGGCTCCTGGGTACTCTGACTTTGGAAGTGGGTGGAGGAGTCTAGTGGTTGGAGCTGGACTGGTGTCAGTACCACGCTTCCTTCCTGCCTCTGTCAGTGACGCTGTGTGTGACCTTGCAGCAGGGGTGAAAGTAAATTGAGTGACTTACCGGTACTTTGGGTCCAGCTCTGTCCCCTGGAAGGGGCGGGGCCTAGGGCAGAAGGAGCGGGGTTGAGGGGGGTCAGAGCCAGCCCCAGCCCACCCTGTAAGGTAAGTGCCCCCTCCACTGGGGTCGCAGCAGCAGTCCGGGTCTCCGGGGGCTATTTAAAGGGCCCGGGGCTCCCCTCTTCTGCCTCCCTAGCCCTTTAAATAGCCGCCAGAGCCCTGGGGAAGCAGCGGGCTCCAGCGGCTATTTAAAGGACCGGGGCAGCAGAGGCAGCTGGAGCCCGGGCCCTTTAAATAGCCCTTGGAGCCCCCGCTACCCCAGGGCTCCGGGAGCTATTTAAAGGGCCCACGGCTCCCCTGCTTCTACTGCCCCGGTCCTTTAAATAGCCGCCGGAGCAGCGATGGCGGGGCTCCAGTGGCTATTTAAAGGGCCTGGGCAGTGGAAGCAGAGGAGCCCCAGGCCCTTTAAATAGCTGCCAGAGCCCTGCAGCCACTGTCCCAGGGCTCCAGCAGTGGGGCTCTGGAGGCAATTTAAAGGGCTTGGGGCTCCAGCCACTGCTGCCCCCTGGGGAAGCCGGGCTGCCCCATTACGGTGCACTGGCTCTTGCCGGTACGCCGTACCATGGCATACCGGCTTACTTTCACCTCTGCCTTGAAGCCAGTTGCTTTCTATCCCTATGCCCCAGCTAACAGGGATAATACTGACCCACCTCAGAGGGGCTGGCAGGGGTCACCACTGTCATGACTCAAGTTGGAATGAGTTGTGCTCTTGGTAGTGAAGGGCCCAGAATCAGTCCCCATGGATGCCCAGGGTGTCTGTATTGTGGCCGTGGTTTGACTCACCTAGCACTCCAGGCTGTTTAGCCCGGTCCTGGCCAGGCGTGGTGCATCTGCTCCTGGCCCTCTCTGGCACACAGCTCCGTCACACACAGAACACTGCCCGCCAAGGACAATCTATCAGCTCCCATCTGGTGTTCAGCTCCAAGATGGATGGTGAGCCCTAGCCAGACCACAGAAAGAGAGGGTGGTGCTCTTTGGTGGAAACTGCTCGAGCTTCAGCCTCTGCTCCCACCTCCACCCACATGCTAAGGGCTTCAAAAGTGGTCCCTGACCCCAGGTAAACAAAGTCGCTGAGCTGAGGCCAGGGTGGGTGGAATTACTGCTGGGACTGATCCTAGGAGAAGGGCAGATTTCTCCCATGACAGGAGTTGAGAGTCAGCTGGGTCAGGATACTGGAAGATCAGCAGCAAAAGACAAACTTGCGATCACAACCACAAATCAGACGCCAGGAAACCAAGCCAGGGGAGCGGCAGCAGAAACAGGCACCATACAGTCCAGAACAGGGAGCAGCCCTGGTGTTCAGTCAGCGTCCTGTTCCCGCTGCTGTCTTAAGCAGGACTAGGGGGCCAATTAGCTTTTCTGGGACTCCCCAATAGGACCTCAGGAGTGGAGCCTCAAACTGGGGCTGAACTTCATGGGTCCTAAGTAAGCAATTTTCAGCAGGCTTCCGGGTGGAGGGTTGGAGTGTGGCTGATCCCATGAACCCTGCAGACCCGGGTTGAAGGCCCCTGGGTTGTGACAGTGAGTGATCGCTCCCTGCTCAAACCTCCAGCAGCAGGAAACAGACTCCAGGATCCTGGACACATCCTCTGAGAATCAAATGAGGATATCATGATGAGAAATAGGTCTCTGTACCAGGGCCAGGATCCAGGGACAGGGCAAGCTCCCAACCAGGTTATGTAGCAGGAGCTCTGTTTGTTGCAAGGGCCCCAAGTGGTAGGACAAGTGAACGGTTCTTACCTCCAGGAGGTGCATGGGATCTTCCATCTGAGCCTCAATGGGACCCATGTTGCTTGGTTTGACAGGATGAGATGACCTGTTCCCACTGCTCCCTGAGCTGGGCTGGCTGAGGGATATATCTGTGTGAGAGACTGGGACAGAGCCTGAAAGACAGATGTGACAATCAGGGTAGGGTTCTCTCACCTCAAGGGGAGAACAGAGGGTCTGAACCCCAGAGAATAAGCATTTGAATCAACTGATTCATTGAAGAATTATTGTGCCATACAGGTACATCATACGGTCCTCTCATGGATTGGTCACTGGTTAAACACTGCTCTGCACTGATCATGGGTGGCTCAAGGGCCCACTGCACCCCCAACTTAGCAGCTCCAGCTACCAAGAGAGCAAGACCCAGAGGCCTTCCTGCTCCTGGCACAGAGGAGTAGGTTGATGATCTACCTGGATGTGAGTGTTGGCCTTCCCCATGTCATGTTTTACGAAGCTATGCAATAGCAGAACGGAGACAGTTCTAAAGGAGAGCTACACATGAAGCAGCTCTGGGTTGCACTTATGTACTATCTCAATTTTAAGAACAGAGATATTTGCAAACTAAACCTTTAATATGGTGTTTTGGGGCTCTTGTGATAATATCAGCACCCAATCATTATATCAGGAATCAGCTTGTAATTTAACCATATACAATTATTTCCCCTCTGCATTTGAATCCACTCTCTTTGCTGGATTTACAAGAAAAGCTTGGTACTCTTGGGCATCATAAGTATCAGAAATCTCATGCTAACCCTCCTGAGGACTATGATGTCTCTCTTCTGGTATCTATAGCATCACAAAAAGAAAAGGAGGACTTGTGGCACCTTACAGACTAACAAATTTATTTAAGCATAAGCTTTCGTGAGCTACAGCTCACTTCATCGGATGCATTCAGTGGAAAATACAGTGGGGAGATTTATATACATAGAGAACATGAATGGGTGTTACCATACACACTGTAAGGAGTATCACAGAATTCTGAACATGGGGCGTCAGTAGCAAAGCTGGAAAAACAGGTATCGTGGCAGGAGGGGAGTGGTTTGAAAGAATTTTTGGAACGTAAATTAAAACAGATTTCTGTGCTCAATCTCCTGTGCCCAGCCCAGTGAGCAGAGACGTTCCAGTCACCTATCTGAGCCTGCCTACAATTCCATTTTCTCTCTACACTTCACTTTTAACTAGAGATGGGCCCCAAACTAGGACACAGAATCCAGACCGCTCAGAAACATGAGGAAAGTCAGATCTAGGTGCACATTTCAACTTCACAGCTCAGGTTTCTTTTTATGGTGTCCCATTTAAGAACTCAAATCCCAACTCTCTTATGAAGTGACTTGGGTTTGGATCTGAAGATTAGGAGCTTGAATTTGGATCAAAGCTTCACAACTGACCCACTTGTGCTATTAACGTTACAAAGTTGAATTGTGTGACTTTCCAGTTCTTAATAATATATTCTTATAATATATTCTAGCATTAAGGCCTAATCCAGCAAGCTCTTAAGCATATGGTCAATTATAAGCATGTGAGTAGTCCCACTGAAATCAATGGAACTGCTCAAGTGCTTGGATTTAAGTACATTCATAGAATCATAGAATATCAGGGTTGGAAGGTACCTCAGGAGGTCATCTAGTCCAACCCCCTGCTCAAAGCAGGACCAATCCCCAATTAAATCATCCCAGCCAGGGCTTTGTCAAGCCTGACCTTAAAAACTTCTAAGGAAGGAGATTCTACCATCTCCCTAGGTAACGCATTCCAGTGTTTCACCACACTCCTAGTGAAAAAGTTTTTCCTAATATCCAACCTAAACCTCCCCCACTGCAACTTGAGACCATTACTCCTTGTCCTGTCCTCTTCTACCACTGAGAATAGTCTAGAACCATCCTCTCTGGAACCACCTCTCAGGTAGTTGAAAGCAGCTATCAAATCCCCCCTCATTCTTCTCTTCTGCAGACTAAACAATCCCAGTTCCCTCAGCCTCTCCTCATAAGTCATGTGTTCCGGACCCCTAATCATTTTTGTTGCCCTTCGCTGGACTCTCTCCAATTTATCCACATCCTTCTTGTAGTGTGGGGCCCAAAACTGGACACAGTACTCCAGATGAGGCCTCACCAATGTCGAACAGAGGGGGACGATCACGTCCCTCGATCTGCTCGCTATGCCCCTACTTATACAGCCCAAAATGCCATTGGCCTTCTTGGCAACAAGGGCACACTGCTGACTCATATCCAGCTTCTCGTCCAGTGTCACTCCTAGGTCCTTTTCCGCAGAACTGCTGCCTAGCCATTCGGTCCCTAGTCTGTAGCTGTGCATTGGGTTCTTCCGTCCTAAGTGCAGGACCCTGCACTTATCCTTATTGAACCTCATAAGATTTCTTTTGGCCCAATCCTCCAATTTGTCTAGGGCCCTCTGTATCCTATCCCTGCCCTCCAGCGTATCTACCACTCCTCCCAGTTTAGTATCATCCGCAAATTTGCTGAGAGTGCAATCCACACCATCCTCCAGATCATTTATGAAGATATTGAACAAAACCGGCCCCAGGACCGACCCCTGGGGCACTCCACTTGACACCGGCTGCCAACTAGACATGGAGCCATTGATTACTACCCGTTGAGCCCGACAATCTAGACAACTTTCTACCCACCTTATAGTGCATTCATCCAGCCCATACTTCTTTAACTTGCTGACAAGAATACTGTGGGAGACCGTGTCAAAAGCTTAAAGTCAAGAAACAATACATCCACTGCTTTCCCTTCATCCACAGAACCAGTAATCTCATCATAGAAGGCGATTAGATTAGTCAGGCATGACCTTCCCTTGGTGAATCCATGCTGCCTGTTCCTGATCACTTTCCTCTCATGTAAGTGCTTCAGGATTGATTCTTTGAGGACCTGCTCCATGATTTTTCCGGGGACTGAGGTGAGGCTGACTGGCCTATAGTTCCCAGGATCCTCCTTCTTCCCTTTTTTAAAGATTGGCACTACATTAGCTTTTTTCCAGTCATCCGGGACTTCCCCCATTCGCCACGAGTTTTCAAAGATAATGGCCAATGGCTCTGCAATCACAGCCGCCAATTCCTTTAGCACTCTCGGATGCAACTCGTCCAGCCCCATGGACTTGTGCACGTCTAGCTTTTCTAAATAGTCCCTAACCACCTCTTTCTCCACAGAGGGCTGGCCATCTATTCCCCATGTTGTGGTGCCCAGCGCAGCAGTCTGGGAGCTGACCTTGCTAGTGAAAACAGAGGCAAAAAAAGCATTGAGTACATTAGCTTTTTCCACATCCTCTGTCACTAGGTTGCCTTCCTCATTGATTAAGGGGCCCACATTTTCCTTGGCTTTCTTCTTGTTGCCAACATACCTGAAGAAACCCTTCTTGTTACTCTTGACATCTCTCGCTAGCTGCAGCTCCAGGTGCGATTTGGCCCTCCTGATTTCATTCCTACATGCCCGAGCAATATTTTTATACTCTTCCCTGGTCATATGTCCAACCTTTCACTTCTTGTAAGCTTCTTTTTTATGTTTAAGATCCGCTAGGATTTCACCGTTAAGCCAAGCTGGTCGCCTGCCATATTTACTATTCTTTCAACACATCGGGATGGTTTGTCCCTGTAACCTCAACAGGGATTCCTTGAAATACAGCCAGCTCTCCTGGACTCCTTTCCCCTTCAAGTTAGTCGCCCAGGGGATCCTGGCCATCCGTTCCCTGAGGGAGTCGAAGTCTGCTTTCCTGAAGTCCAGGGTCCGTATCCTGCTGCTTACCTTTCTTCCCTGTGTCAGGATCCTGAACTCAACCAACTCATGGTCACTGCCTCCCAGATTCCCATCCACTTTTGCTTCCCCTACTAATTCTTCCCGGTTTGTGAGCAGCAGGTCAAGAAAAGCTCCCCCCCTTGTTGGCTCCTCTAGCACTTGCACCAGGAAATTGTCCCCTACGCTTTCCAAAAACTTCCTGGATTGTCTATGCACTGCTGTATTGCTCTCCCAGCAGATATCAGGATGATTAAAGTCGCCCATGAGAACCAGGGCGTGCGATCTAGTAGCTTCTGCGAGTTGCCGTAAGAAAGCCTCGTCCACCTCATCCCCCTGGTCCGGTGGTCTATAGCAGACTCCCACCACTACATCACTCTTGTTGCTCACACTTCTAAACTTAATCCAGAGATACTCAGGTTTTTCTGCAGTTTCGTACCGGAGCTCTGAGCAGTCATACTGCTCCCTTACATACAGTGCTACTCCCCCACCTTTTCTGCCCTGCCTGTCCTTCCTGAACAGTTTATAACCATCCATGACAGTACTCCAGTCATGTGAGTTATCCCACCAAGTCTCTGTTATTCCAATCACGTCATAATTCCTTGACATCACCAGGACCTCCAGTTCTCTCTGCTTGTTTCCAAGGCTTTGTGCATTCATATATAAGCACTTGAGATAACCTGCTGATCGCCCCTCATTCTCAGTATGAGGCAGGAGCCCTCCCCTCACAGACATTCCTGCCTGTGCTTCCTCCTGGTATCCCGCTTTCCCACTTACCTCAGGGCTTTCGTCTCCTTTCCCCGGTGAACCTAGTTTAAAGCCCTCCACACTAGGTTAGCCAGCCTGCTCGCAAAGATACTCTTCCCTCTCTTCGTAAGGTAGAGGCCATCTCTGCCCAGCACTCTTCCTTCATGGAACACCATCCCATGGTCAAAGAATCCAAAGCCTTCTCTCCGACACCACCTGCGTAGCCATTCGTTGACTTCCACGATTCGACGGTCCCTACCCAGGCCTTTTCCTTCCACGGGGAGGATGGACGAGAACACCACTTGTGCCTCAAACTCCTTTATCCTTCTTCCCAGAGCCACGTAGTCCGCAGTGATCCGCTCAAGGTCATTCTTGGCAGTATCATTGGTGCTCACGTGGAGAAGCAGGAAGGGGTAGCGATCCGAGGGCTTGATGAGTCTCGGCAGTCTCTCCGTCACATCGCGAATCTTAACCCCTGGCAAGCAGCAGACTTCTCGGTTTTCCTGGTCAGGGCAGCAGATAGATGACTCAGTCCCCCGGAGGAGAGAGTCCTCGACCACCACCACCCGCCTCCTTCTCTTGGGAGTAGTGGTTGTGGAACCCCCCATCTAAGGACAGTGCATCTCATGCCTTCCAACCAGCGGAGTCTCCTTCTGCTTTCTCCCCCCAGACATATCATCTGGTCCACTCTCCGCAATGGTACCTGTGGAGAGAACATGAAAGCGGTTAGTTACCTGTGTCTGCGTTGCTGGAACCCGGACATTCCCCCTTCTTCTTCTGGAGGTCACATGTTGCCAGGCTTCTTCACTGGCCTCTTGGCTCCGCTGTGCAACCTGCTCTAAATCTTTAGAGCTTTGTGCCCGTAGAAGCATTCATGTATTCTGCTGGGTGAGGGTCTTAAGAAAAAATGAAATAAAATATTGTCAGTTTCAAGGGAACTGCACTTGTATTCCCCTCATCTTCCCATTGCCCTGGCCCCCGCTGCCTCCTCGCCCACCTCCCCATTGCCTTGGCCCCACTCCCCACCCCCAGGCCCTGGCAATCCCCTCCCCCTTCTGTCTTCCCCATGCACATCCCCATCATCCTGGTTCCCTGCTGCTTCCTCTGGTCGCCCCAGCCATCCACTCTGGCCCCGATGCCTCCCCCAGGCTCCCCAGCCATCCCCACATTGCCCCTGGAGTGTCCAGCTTCCCGCGGGCTCCCCGAGCCTTGCTGTCTACCCCCCACCTCCGAATTTGCCCAAGCTTCCTTCTGCAGTCAGCCAAGCACACCAACACTGTTCTCACCAGCCTGGATTATCGCAGTGTGAACCCAACACACTCCCAATCCCAGATTTTCCCTCAGAAATGTATGTTCTGTCATGTCCAACCCCCTCCCAGGCAGTCGAGAAATGCTAAATTCGTTATTCCTTTAAAGGGAATAACATACACCAGTTCATTTCCATAAACAAAGTTACTCCGACACGTTACTTAAACACACTGGGTTAGATGAAACCATGAATCAAGTTTATTAATGACAAAGAGATTTTAAGTGAGTACAAGCAATGAGGCATAACAGTCAGAAATGGTTACAAGAATAATAAAAATAAAACGCTGTCTAGTGCCTAATTGAACTATATTAATTAGATTACTGTGAAAACAAACTAGGCCTCCCCTCTGATCCAGTCTGGCTATTCCCTATGATTTAAGTCAGTGGCTCTCAGCCTTTCCGGACTACTGTACCCCTTTCAGCACTCTGATTTCTTTTGCGTATGCCAAAGTTTCTCCTTACTTAAAAACTACTTGCTTACAAAATAAGACATAAAAATACCAGCCGCCCAGCACATTAGTACTGACAAAATGTTGACTTCCTCCTTTTTTCCATATAATTATAAAATAAATCAACTGCAATATAAATATTGTACTTATATTTCAGTGTGTAGTATATAGAGTGGTATAAACAAGTCATTGTCAGTATGAAAGTTTAGTTTGTACTGACTTTGCAAGTGCTTTTTTTGTATCCTGTTGTAAAACTAGGCCACTCTCTAGATGAGATGGTGTACTGCCTGGTGTACCCCCTCAGCATACCCCCAGGGGTATCTGTACCCCTGGTTGAGAACCACTGACTGAGTGATTTGCCCAAGGTCAGAGAGGGACCAAGTGGCAGAACTAGGAATAGAAACCATGAGTCCTGTAGTCCAGCCCAGCACCATAATTACAAGACCAGCCTCGCTCCCTCATTCAAGGCTCCAAACGCCCCGTTTTAATATATTTGTATCTTGTGATTTTATAGCGTTTTTAATGAGGTTTTATGATGTTATCCCCTCATAATCACTAAAATGGTGATTATCCAATATGGAGTCGGACACTTAATATGGTGTCTCTTTGCCACAAACAACAAGACTCCATCTTGTTTCAGCTGGGTGGTGGTGGTTTTGCGCCGTTTTGAACTTTGGTGGGAAAGGGCAGCTAACAGGCCACAATGAACTGGTTCTGTAACTGACTACCTCAGTCTACCTCAGGTTTTCCTGTCACAGAACCGTTAAAAGGAACTGCATGACGTCACCACAATGCTCTCCATCACAGAGGCAGCCAAGCACAGTGGCGTTCACGTGGCCCTCAGATCACGGGTCAGCGAATCATGAGAGACAACTCATCCTCATCTATCCCATCCGCGTACCTGCCGCATCCAGGGTTCCTGGCCGTACCCCTGCCATTGGCTCCAAGTCCAACTACAGCACGATCCAGCGTTCCTCCCTTCGGGCCATCACCAGGTCTGGGGGCCGTAGGTCCTGGGTCCGACGCACTCCAACACCCAGCCTGTCCAGAGAAAGCATCTGACAGCAGCAGGACTTTAGGGGATTTTATCATTTTAGTTTGCTTCAAGCTCCTTGTATTGTGATCCCAGTTTGCTTAGGTTTTATGACAGTTGTGTTTCCTTTTCCCCTTTTCCCCAGTTATTGTAAACCAACCTTCATACACTTACCTTTTGTTAACATAAGTATGGCCATACTGGGTCAGACCAAAGGTCCAGCCAGCCCAGTATCCCGTCTACCGACAGCGGCCAATGCCAGGTGCCCCAGAGGGAGTGAACCTAACAGGTGATCAAGTGATCTCTCTCCGGCCATCCATCTCCACCCTCTGACAAACAGAGGCTAGGGAGACCATTCCTTATCCATCCTGGCTAATAGCCATTAATGGACTTAATTTCCATGAATGTATCCAGTTCTCTTTTAAACCCTGTTATAGTCCTAGCCTTCATAATCTCCTCAGGCAAGGAGTTCCACAGGTTGACTGCGCGCTGTGTGAAAAACTTACTTTTCTTTGTTTTAAACTTGCTGCCCATTAATTTCACTTGGTTGCCCGTGGTTTTTATATTATGGGAAGAAGTAAATAGCTTTTCCTTATTCACTTTCTCTACACCATTCATAATTTTATATACCTCGTGCATATACCCCCTTAGTCTCAGTCTTAGTTGACCTTCTCTGAACTTTTCTAATGCCAGTATATCTTTTTTGAGATGAGGAGACCACATCTGTACGCAGTATTGAAGATGTGGGCGTACCATGGATTTATGTAAGGGCAATAAGATATTCTCCGTCTTATTCTCTATCCCTTTTGTAATGATTCCTAACATCCTGTGTACTTTTTTGACTGTCGCTACACACTACATGGACGTCTTCAGAGAACTATCCACGATGACTCCAAGATCTTTTTCCTGCTTAGTTGTAAAGAAATTAGCCCCCATCGTATCATATGTATAGTTGGGGTTATTTATTCCAGTGTGCGTTACTTCACATTTATCTACATGAAATTCCATTTGCCATTTTGTTGCCCCCTCACTGTTTACCCCTTTCTCCAGATCATTTATGAATAAGTTGAATAGGATTGGTCCTAGGACTGATCCTTGGGGAACACTACTAGTTACCCTTCTCCATTCTGAAAATTTACCATTAATTCCTATCCTTTGTTCCCTGTCTTTTAACCAGTTCTCAATCTATGAAAGGATCTTCCCTCTTATCCCATGGCAACTCAATTTACATAAGAGCCTTGTCCACATGTTTGTTGACCCCTTCCAAGAACTCTAATAGATTAGTAAGACCTGATTTCCCTTTACGGAAACCATGTTGACTTTTGCCCAACAATTTATGTTCTTCTACGTGTCTGACAATTTTCTTTTTATTATTGTTTCAACTAATTTGCCCAGGACTGACATTAGACTTACCGGTCTGCAATTGCCGGGATCACCTCTACAGCCCTTTTTAAATATTGGTGTTACATTAGCTATCTTCCAGTCATTGGGTATAGAAGCTCATTTAAAGGACAGGTTACAAACCATAGTTAATAATTCCGCAATTTCACATTTGAGTTCTTTCAGAACTCTTGGGTGAATGCCAGTTGGTCCCGGTGACTTGTTACTGTTCAGTTTATCAATTAATTCCAAAACCTCCTCTAGTGACACTTCAATCTGTGACAATTCCTCAGATTTGTCACCTACAATCTCCCTAACGTCCTCAGCCGTGAAGACTGAAGCAAAGAATTCATTTAGTTTCTCCTCAATGACTTTATCATCTTTAAGTGCTCCTTTTGTATCTCGATCGTCCAAGGGGCCCCACTGGTTGTTTAGCAGGCTTCCTGCTTCTGATGGACTTAAAAAACATTTTGTTATTACCTATTGAGTTTTTGGCTAGCTTTTCTTCAAACTCCTTTTTGGCTTTTCTTATTACATTTTTACACTTAATTTGGCAGTGTTTATGCTCCCTTCTATTTACCACACAAGGATTTGACATCCGCTTTTTAAAAGATGCCTTTTTATCTCTTACTGCTTCTTAAGGCTCTTTTTTAGTTCTTTTACTGTGTTTTTTAATTTGGGGTATACATTTAATTTGGGCCTCTATTATGGTGTGTTTGAAAAGTGTCCATGCAGCTTGCGGGGATTTCACTCTATTCACTGTACCTTTTAATTTCTAATTAACTAACCCCCTCATTTTTGTATAGTTCCTCTTTCTGAAATAAAATGCTATACTGTTGGGCTGTTGACGTGTTCTTCCCATCACAGGACTGTTAAATGTTATTATATTATTTTGGAACACCTATCTGTCTCTGTCCTCTTTCTTTGCACTACACTGGAAGGAGGATGGGACCAACATCACCAGCTGCTTCCACAGCTATAGACGCAGATACCAGGTACAAGATCCTGCGTCCTGTGAAGGGGGAACATATAGGTTTACAATGATTTTCATTTTTCCCTGTAACACCTTGGCATGGTCTGGTCTGACCCAGAGAATTCAAAAAGGCTGCAGCCCATGAGCCCAGCTGGCAGGACGCAGCTACGTACCCTTCCCTTGATGGCCACCTCAGTGGATGCTATGGTCCTTGACTCCATGCTCCGGCACTGCTCAGTGAGGTTGGCCAGGTTGGTGTTGAAATCAGGGTTGGGTCCCCCTGCTGCAAAGGACAGAGATGGAGCGTCACAAGGGAGGCACAGCTGGGACTCCACTTGAGAGCAGTCCTGACTCCCAGCCCCCGCTGCTTTAACCCACCACAATCCACTACCCTCCCAGAGCCAGGAATAGAAACAAGGTGCCCCCCCTGCTGTAACCCACTATCCAATTGCAGAGGCGGCGATGAGACCCAGGAGTCCTGGGGCTCCTGGTGACCCTCCCTGCCCCAAATTACCTGTTCCAGGGCCCTTCCCCTCTTCAGCCACCGTTAGCTGTTATCTTAGGCCGCCTGAACCACAGAGACTGGGTTGCCCCCTCTTATGCGAAACATCTGCGAGAGATGGGGAGAGACTCAGCCACCGTAGGGGAGGTGCTGTGAAACAGAAGAAAGGTCCAGTGGAGAAAGGATGAGAAGGGGAGACTCTACCCCTCAGACCAGCATCCTCTGCTCCAGCAGCCAAGAAGGATGCTAGCCTTGGGTTAACAGAGGTTAGGGGGTGCTGTGGTTATTAGGGGCAACAGGGTCAGTGCTAGTGGTCAAGGCTGGGCTGGCAGGGCTCTGTAGCCACAGCCTCTGGCTGGGACCTGTCAAGTACTGGGAGGCTGGGAAGTCTCTGTAATGCCCCCTCTGGCTGCAGCGGGGCCTGTGGGGCACGGGGAAGCTGGCAGGGCCCGTAGCACTCCCTCTGGCTGGGGCTGTGTCACGCACAAGATCCTTCCCTTCCTCCCCCCACGATACCTTTGCGAGCAAAGCGCAGCAGCATGGCGAGCTTCTGGAAGAGCCGGCTGGGCTCGGTGTCCCGCAGACCCTTGATGTGCTTCACCTTGGACCATTTGTTCTGACCGGCCGGGGGTGGGGGGGCACCTGAGGTGTGCAGGGCCCGGCCCAATGAGCGAGGGGCAGGGGCAGCTGCTTCAGCGCCAGCACCGAGGCCAGAACACGGCATCTTATGGGGCACCTGCCCTCCCCGGGGCCCTGGGAAGGGACATGGGTGTGAGCGCTTGAAACACACCCCAGGCTGTGATCCCCTGGAAGTAACACACACACCAACATCACACAGCCAGACCCGTGTCTTACTGTGACACACACACTCCACAGTCACGTTGTGATCTGTAAACCACTCACATCACACAGCCTTCCTGTACCACTCAGACCCACACCCCAGACCCAGCCTGGGGGGGATCTCCTCAAATACACACACCAACCTCACACAGCCTAGCAACAGGAGAGTGGGTTTATGGGGGGGGGGGCAGGAGGGGAAGAGAAAACCTGGATTTGTGCTGGAAATGGCCTAACTTGATTATCATACACATTGTAAGGAGAGTGATCACTTTAGATAAGCTATTACCAGCAGGAGAGTGGGGTGGGGGGAGGTATTTTTTCATGCTCTCTGTGTATAGAAAGATCTTCTACACTTTCCACAGGATGCATCCGATGAAGTGAGCTGTAGCTCAGGAAAGCTTATGCTCAAATCAATTGGTTAGTCTCTAACTCCTTTTCTTTTTGGGAATACAGACTAACACGGCTGTTACTCTGAAACCTAACAACAACCACCACCCACCTGCCCTGCTCCTGGCTCCCCACAGCACAGCGGGGCCCCGCGCACAGCCCAGGGGCGGGGACCGGGTTGTCCCGTTTCGGGCTCCTGCCGCCGGGGGACCAGGTGCCACGAGCGCCCCCAGCGGCAGGACTTGGGACCCAGGCGTCCGGCGGGGGGCTGGGCCGGAGGGTCGCCGCGCTGGGGCCTCCCCCGGCTGCTGGAGCTGGCGGCGCAGGCGCGGGCGGGGCCTTCCCAGCCCCCTGGGTCCCAGCCCGGCCCCTGCGCAGGGCGGGTCCCGGCTGCAGCCCCAGGTCGCTGGGGAGGGAGGCACCAGCCGCGGGGCGGGAGGTCGCTGCCCGGGCGGAGGACGCGGCCGGGGCCGGAGCCGAGCCCGGCGATGGCTGCAGCGGGGCCGGCGCAGGTAGGACGCGGGGCGGGGACTCCCCGGCCGGGCACTGGCTGGTCCCGGCTGGGGCCGAGGGGGGCCGGGACCGGGTCCCTCCCGCGCTAGTGACCCCGGGGCTGGGGGCTGCCGCAGCCGGAGCGCTGGGGCCGGGGAGCGGCGCTGGGGGCCCCGGGCCGGGCGGACACGCGGAGCCGGGCCGAGGAGCCCCGAGGCGGCCGAGCCGGGGGCGGGAGCGGGGCCGAGCCCAGGCCTGGGGCGGAGGCGGGGACTCCGGCCGGGGGAGGAGCCTGGTCCCTGCCCTGGGATTCGGGCCCCTCCCAGCGCCCCGCCCCAGAGCCCCGTGGGGAGCCGAGGGCGACTCCTGTCGCCGGCCAGCGGGGCCCGAGTCCCCGGGGGGCTGTGCGGGGGGGTCTCCCTGGCTCACAGCTGCTGGGCTGGGGGTTCCCCGGGAGCCGCTGCCCTCGAACCCGCGTCCCCTGCGGAGAGCCCGGGCTGGGGCTGGCGCGGAGGGTGCTGAGTGTGTAACGCTTGTGCCAGCAGCTGCGGGTGGCGTTTGAGGAGGTGGCTCTGTATTTCACCCGGGAGGAGTGGGAGCTCTTATCCCGGCCAGAGAAGCAGCTGTACCGGGACCAGATGCTGAGGAATTACCGGGCCCTTGTTTCCCTGGGTAAGGACCGATTTATCTCTACTCATAGCTGTCAAATGTCTGGGTTTCCTTGATGGCACCCCTGGCATGTGCCACCCTATGGCTGAGTAGTGTCAAATGACAAAGTGTCAAACAGCACATGAGCAAATAAGGGAGGAAGAAAACTCTTCTTCTGCTTGTAACAGCTCCCTATCTCCCCAAAAAGAATGAACATCATAAACTTAACAACCGTGCAGTTGACCAATACTTGCATCCTAAGCAAAAGAACTGATAAGTCTGTGTAATGGTGACACCTGGTGACACCTGCCGTGTCTAAGTCCCCAAAGCAAATTGAGACGGGTCATAGACATTGCTGCTTCAGAGTATGAACTGAACTTGCCTGGTGAGAGACAGGAAGAAATTTCCTCTAAGGAAGGTTTATTTCATTACTCTCCTGCTTGGGATCTCCTGCGCTTTCCTCTCAAGCAGCATCCGAGATTGGGGCCCCATCATGCCAGGTGCTGTGCAGACGCACCTTGACTGAGATCGGGGTCCTGTTGTGCTGTTTAGCTGTTAGCACTCAAGAAAGAGAACTCGGAGTCATTGTGGATAGTTCTCTGAAAACATCCACTCAATGTGCAGCAGCAGTCGAAAAAGCAAACAGAATGTTGGGAATCATTAAGAAAGGGATAGATAATCAGACAGAAAATATCATTTTACCGCTCTAGAAATCCATGGGAAGCCCATATCTTCAATACTATATGCAGATGTGGTCGCCCCATCTCAAAAAAGATATATTAGTGTTGGAAAAGGATCAGAAAAAGGCAACAAAAATGATTAGGGGTATGGAACGGCTTTCGTATGAGCAGAGATTAATAAGACTGGGACTTTTCAGCTTGGAAAAGAGACAGCTAAGGGGAGACTGAGGTCTATAAAATCATGACTGGTAGAGAAAGTAGGTAAGGAAGTGTTGTTTACTACTCATAACACAAGAACTAGGGGTCACGAAATCAAATGAGTAGGCAGCAGGTTTAAAACAAATAAAAGGAAGTATTTCTTCACACAATGTACAGTCAACCTGTGGAACTCCTTGTCAGAGACTGTTGTGGAGGCCAAGACTATAACGGGGTTCAAAAAAGAAGCAGATACATTCATGGAGGATAGGTCCATCAATGGCTATTAGCCAGGATGGGCAGGGATGGTGTCCCTCGCCTCTGTTTGCCAGAAGCTGTGAATGTGAATCCAGGAAATGGATCACTTGATGATTACCTGTTCTGTTCATTCCTTCTGGGGCACCTGGCACTGGTCACTGTCAGAAGCCAGGATACTGGGCTAGATGGACCTTTGGTCTGACCCAGTAGGGCCATTCTTTGGTCTGCACCAACATATAAATGAGTCCCTGTCCCCAAAACTTCAGTAATAAAACTGATTCTTTCCCCCCAAACAGGCTATTCAGGTTCCACACCAGATTTAATCCACAGAATTGAGGTAGAGGAGGCAGAGCTCTGGATCCAGGATGCCGAGGACTCCAGGGAAAGCTCGGGGCCTGAGAGCCCCTCCCGAGGTGAGTCGTCATAAACCAGTCCCTTGTGATTTATATACCTGCTAGCACAGGGCTCCTTCATGTAGAAGGCAAAGGCCAAGTGAGATCCACTGGCTGGGAGCAGAAGGGGACAAATGGAGACTGGGAATTAGGGGCCAGTGTTTATCTGGGAGGGGAATGAACCACTGGGAGAGCTCCCCACAGGACGCAATAGATTTTCCCTCACTGGAAGTCTGGCAGTGGAAATGGGGTGTGACTTTCTCAAAGCTTTGTTCTTCTTCAGCCAGGAGGTAGGAGTCACGGGGGAGAGATTCTTTGGCTGCGATAGACGGGAAGCCAGGCTAGATGGGCACAGTGAGCCTGTCTGGCCTTGATATCTATGACTCCTGGAAATCCTAAAAACATAGAATTAGAAGGCACCTCAGTAAGTCATCTAGTCCAATCAGTCCCCTGTACTGAAGCAGGACAAAGTATTATCGAGTCCATGCCTGACATGGTCTTAAAAACTTCCCATGATGGAGATTTCACAACCTCTCCAGGTAATTTGTTCCAGTGCTTAACTACCCTTACAGTTTGGAAGTTTTTCCTAATGTCCAACCTAAATCTCCCTTGCTGCAATTTAAGCCCATTACTTCTTGTCCTGGCCACAGTGGATAAGAACAACAATTTATCACCCTCCTCTTTGTAACAACCTTTTACGTTCTTGAAGACTGTTATCAAACCCTTTCTCCCCCTCCCCCGGCCGTCTTCCCTTCTCCAGACTAAACAAACCCAATTTTTTTCAATCTTACCTCGTAGGTCATATTTTCTAGACCTTTAGTAATTCTTGTTGCTCTCCTCTGATCCTGTCCAGCTTATCTACATCGTTTCTGAAGTGTGAGGCCCAGAACTGGACACAGTATTCCAGTTGAGGATTCACTTTGTTGACTCACTTAGTTTGTGATCCACTATAACCTCCGATGGTTTTCTGCAGTAAACCATCCTTCTAGATGGTTTTCTGCAGTAAACCATCCTTCTAGATGGTTTACTGCAGAAAATGGTCTAAACCATTTCTCCTTCCTAGGCAATCATTTCAATTCCGACCATTTCTCCATTTTGTCAAGATCATTTTAAATTCTAGTCCTGTCCTCTAAAGGGCTTGCAACCCCTCCCCAGCTTTAAATCATCCATAAACTTTATGAGTGCACTCTCCATGCCATTGTCTAAATCATTAATAAAGATACGGAATAGAACCGGACCCAGGACAGATCCCTTTGGGATCCCACTCAAGATACCCTTTCAGCTCATTAGAGAATGATAAGAACCACTCTCTCAGTGCAGTTTTCCAACCAGTTGCGAACCCACCTTACAGTAGCTTTGCCTCGGCTATATTTCTCTAGTTTATTTATGGGAAGGTCATGTAAGACAGTATCAAAAGCCTTCTTAAATTTGAGATGTGACATCTACTGCGTCCGCCCAGTCCAAAGCTTGTTACCCGTCAAAGAAGGATGTTAGGTTAGTTTGACATAATTTGTTATTGACAAATCCATACTGACTGCTAGTTATTACTTTATGTCCTTCTAGGTGCTCACAAATAGAATGTTTGATTACTTCGCCTATAAATCCCTGAGTTGTCCTTATCCCGTTTCTATACCTAGGTACTATATTTGCCCTTTTCCCATCCTCAGGTCTCTCAACCATCCTCCACACATTCTTAGAGATAATCCCTAATGGCTCAGAGATCTCTTCATCCAGTTCCTTAAGTATTCTAGGATGTACTTCATCAGTCCCTGCCAACTTGAAGACCTCTAACTTGTCTAAGTAATTCATAACTATTTTCCTCGCCTATTTTAGGCGCAGATCCTACCCCATTGACACTGATGTTGACTATGTTAGTCAGCTGATCACAGCTAACTTTTTTGGTGAAAACTGAAACAAAAGAGGCATTTAACTGTTAGGCCATTGCTGCGTTTTCTCTTATTCTCTTTCCCTCCATTTAGGAATGGGCCTAGCCTGTCCTTGTTTTCCTCTGCCTTCCCATGTATTTGTAAAATGCTTTGTTTTTTCCCTTTATATTACTGCCTAGTTTAATTCGCTTTTTTGCCTTGGCCTTTCTAATTTTGTTCCTACATGCTTGTGGGTTTGTTTGGGTTTTTTTTTTTTTTTTTTAATATTCATCCTTTGTAATTTGACCTAGTTTCCACTTCTTGTATGACTCTCTTTTTGAGTTTCCGGTCATTGAAGATCTCCTGATTAAGCCAGGGAGTCTTACTATCATACTTCCCATCTTTCCTACTCATTGGATATCTGTGACCTACGATGGGACCTAAAAATGATGGGGCCTCAAAGCTGTGACAGAAATGGATCAGAGATGGGGAGGTGATTATTAAGGGGCTTATTCCTTCACCCACTTACTTTCCTGGTCCTTCTCGCATGAACAGAGAGCAACAATACCCGAAGTCCAAAGGTGCAAACAATTCAATGTTTATTGGGGTGAACTTCCAGCAAGCATGATTCCAGTTTCCTTCCTTAGTGTCCCCCTTCCCAGCTCTGACACCACAGAGCCTTACACCTGTGTCCCTGTTCCCATTCCTGCCCTTAGCCAAACATGATTCCAGTTTCCCCATCCCCATTCCCTGTTCCCATTTCCCCCTTTAGCAAAACATTATTTCAGTTTCCTTACCCCCATTCCCTGTTCCCATTTCCCCCCACCCACTTCCTGATTGACTGCAGACTATATAGTAAAACTTGAGTTCTGCTTAGCTATACCTAAACCAATCCTTTTCCTGAAATTTAACTCACCAATCCTAACATATTGTAACATGATTATGTAACCAATTATATCCCACCACCTTAATTAGTTTACACCCAGCAAAATTCATTATACAGCAGACAGAAACAATCACAGAACCAGACAGAGATTATACAGACAAACAATAGCAAAATGGGAACTATAATGACAGAACAATACAGAAGTGAGGATTTCACATCCCAGCAATTGATAAGTGAGTTCTTGCCAGACAGGATGCTATCAAACTAAGTTTCCTTTTACGTCTTCTAGGCACTTCCCTTTCTCTGGAGGTGATAGGCATTATCAGGACAGGATTGTATTCCTAACAGCCCAATAGCACCTTCTTTCAATGTGACTAGTTTGGAATGGGAGGATATGACCGGTCGCTTCCCAGCTTATGGCTGCCTCTGCTGCTTAGCCAAAGGCCTTAGCCTAAGAACAGGGCCTCAGACTGTCACAGTAAGAGAAGGCCCTTACACTGGCAGACAGTGATTTTGATTCTTTCTTTTATACCTCTAACTAGCCAAGTGGTAAAAATACACCTAAATTCTTAGAGTATAGGCCTTTACAGACAGGCCTGAATATCTATATCCTAACAGTGATGAACTCGGAAGAGATGTGGGGTGGTGGATGTGATGGGTTGGATCACAGAAACCCCCTTGGGGTTGCCAACTGATGTGCCAAGGCTACTTCTGAACCTGCTTTCCCTGCCCTGGCAGCTTGGGACTTCAGTGCCCTACCTGGTTTGAGCCAGACCCGCTAGCCTGCTGCAAACCCAGACCCAGGTCTGAACCACACCCCCTAACAGCTGTAGGCTTAAACTGAAAGCAGCTTAAGAAGTGTTCCTGTCAAGATTCCATACCACTATTAATGGTCCACACTTTGCATAATTACAATAGGCCCTCAGAGTTATATATTATATTTCTAGTTTCAGATACAAGAATGAGACATTCATACAAATAGGATAAACACATTCAGTAGATTAGAAGCTTTGTAATGATACCTTACAATGAGACCTTTTGCATGAAGCATGCCTCAGTTACATTATAGGCACACTCATTAGCATATTTTTATAAAATCATATAGAGTGCAATGTCACAGTGGATTTGAGAGATGCTGAGGGAAAGAGAGAGGTCTCTGTGATGGGGGAGCATATGGGGACTGCATTTCCCTGGTGGGTAGGACTTTGCAGCAGGATTCAAAACATCTTGTTTCGGTTCTAGAAGTGAGTCACTGGGACTCCCCCATGCCTCAGTTACCCCACCTGTGTAATGGAGAGAGCACTGGGGCTGTGAGAATAAAATATGTGCGTGTCAGTGGATCTGGCACTGGGGGGCAGACAAGCACCTGGGTAGAAAGACACTGCTACTGGTCCATAGACCACAACACCTTCTTCAAGGCTTTCCGCACCTCAGAAAATCATACCGAGCGGGGGGCATCCTAGACATTTTTCAGATGGGCTTCATGCCTCTGCCCCTCCTGACTCAAGTTGTGTGCGCTGGTGTTCTCTGGCTGGGCACCTGGATCCAGACATAGCTCAGACAGGCAAAAACCTGCTTGCAGCCTGGGAGAACATCCCCAAGTCACTGGCCCTTAGCAGAGAAGGCGCTGTCCTCTTCAGGTTCCCACCCCACCCCCTCTCTGCCACTTCACATCACATGTGACCTCTCCGACTGGAGAAACATGTCCCCGGCGAGCAAGGAGAAAGCTGGGAATGACTCAGGGCAGGATCAGTCATGTACGATAAGTGCGGAGGACGCCATTTTGTAGAGCAGGTCTCCAGTATTTGCAGCGTTTCACTGTAATGCTCTAAAACTGCCCCACGTGCCAGACAGCTGCTGCTGGGGGCACGAATGCACATGGGAGCCAGAGGAAATTATCCTGTGTAGCACAACTTGGAGTATCCTGGTGTATGGGCTGGGTATGAGGGAGAAGGTGGTGGGATGGCCTTTAACACATCCCCCTTTCCTCCTGCTCTCTCAGTGGCACAAAATCATTGTCACTTACATTGCTTCAGTGTCAATGCTTAGCACAGCCCTCAGCCTTAACATGGTCTGTGACCCTCTGTAGATCAAAGGCCTGCTGGGTGGCAGCCGTTCACCCCTTCCAGCTCAGCAGTGTCACTGATTGTCTTGTGACACAATACGGACCTGTTTTTCAGGTTACTTCACACAAACCCTGACTGAGTGGTAATCCCCTCAAACCTCCCCCCAACCCTCTTGAGGTTTTAGTTTAGTTTTGCACAAAGAGTGAAACAGGCTCAGGGTAAATGACATCTTTAGAAGGAATTCCTTGAAAAGGACTCACTCCTGCACAGGAATAAGCTACGCTGATGTAAGCAGCTTTATACCGGTCTCAATGTGTCCACGAGGGGATTGTAGATCCTAAGCTGGTTTCAAACTAATATAGTTTAAACAGAGCAAATACTGGGGAACAAGAGACGTACTGTCGCCTGTTTTACAGCACAGAACCAGCAACATGTAAATAAACTCCTCTGATGGAAATAAAACCAAAATCAGTGAAAACAAAACCCGGATCCTGTGTGTTAGCACTTAGAGCCCCTCGTTCTGGATGAGGGCCCCATTGTGCCAGACGCTGCCTGTATCCTGGGCAGGCTCCAATTTAAGCATCAAACAAGACCCAAGAGGTGCATGGCGCACGTGGGAACAGGTGCTAGGTGCTGCACAAACAGCATAGGGTAGAACCACCCTGAGTCAGGCTGCAGATTTGTGTCAGCATTTCCTATCAGAAATTACGGAGCAGTTGTAGTAAATTTAGTAAACGTCACAGGTCACTAAATTTACTGTGGCTGCTCCATGATTTTTCACAAAACCTGTCCTCCTCCTCGCCCTGCCCAGGAACCCTCCAATACTGCAACCCTAACCGCAGGCTGATGCAGAGGCATTGAGGCAGGCTGGAGAAGATATGAGTGGCAAGTCCATTCACTGAAGTTTGCCCCACCTCCCCCACCATCATGACTGGGGGCGGGGGCAAATCTGAGTGGCACTGTAAGCCCGCAGGCCAGGTCTCAGTACCCAGAGCGAGGCTTTGGGTCCAGCCCTGTGGGACAGGAGCCACCATTGCTGGGTGAGGCACCCATCCAAAAAACAGTCACAGACAAATGGGGAAATCGCTCCATCCTTGAAATTTTTCCTTCCTTGACAAACCTGTAGCCTTAACTATGAGCTAACACTGGGATTGTCTCTGCTCTCTCCAGCAGGGCTCGGGATACTGGGGGGACCGAGGACACCGTCTGAGTGTGGGGAGAGCGTGGCAGGAACGCAGGATCCCACAGCCCACAAAAGGATCCATGCACAGGACGCAGTCCGTCCCCCGAATAAACTCAGCAAGAGACTCCCCATGGGCCGGTGTCCCTATCGCTGCGCTGACTGTGGCAAGAGCTTCAGACAGTCCTCAATCCTGAGAACACATTGGTTTACGCACACTGGGGAGCGGCCGCACCGCTGTGCTGACTGCGGGAAGGGCTTTGCACAGAGCTCACACCTGAGAGCCCACCAGTGCACGCACACCGGAGAGCGACCGCACCGCTGTGCTGACTGCGGGAAGGGCTTTGCATGGAGCTCAAGCCTGAGAGCCCACCAGCGCACGCACACTGGGGAGCGACCGTACTGCTGTGCTGACTGCGGGAAGAGGTTTTTCCGGAGCTCACACCTGAGAACACACCAGAGCACGCACACCGGGGAGCGACCGCACCACTGTGCTGACTGCGGGAAGAGGTTTTCACGGAGCTCACACCTGAGAAGACACCAGCGCACGCACACCGGAGAGCGACCGCACCGCTGTGCTGACTGTGGGAAGGGCTTTGCATGGAGCTCAAGCCTGAGAGCCCACCAGCGCACACATCAAGGAGCAGCCGCACCATTGTAACGATTCTAGTAAGAACTTCACCAGAACCAGTGCACTGATCAAGCACCAGTGCACGCAGGCTGGGGGGAGGACATTCCGATGCATTGGCTGAAGCAGGAACTTTGCACGGGCCTCCTCCTTGCTATCACATCGGTTCATTCACAGCCGAGGGCGGCCATACAGCTGTGCTGGCTGGGGCAAGCACTTTGCTAGATTGGCCAACCTCTCAGCACCCGGTCATGCACCCCAATGCCCTTCTGCCACCTGCAGGGCCTCAAGGGCTTCTGGCAGTCAGTGGGCCTGACACAGCTCCAGCAGAGCAGATCAGGACATAGTCCTGTCCCCAGGATGCCCAGCAGAGAGATGGGGGGGAGGGGGCCAGGGAAGGGGACTTGGCTTAGCAGTGTGTGGAAGAGCAGACAGGTGGAGTGTATTTAGAGCAGATGGTCACAGCCTACTGCATTAGGTGGGATCCAACCAGGTCTCTCTCTTTCCATCCCACGCTCGCTCCCCCTCCCCCCCCCCGTCTCAATGGGATGAAGCTAGGATCGTCCCCCACACATCTACCTTGGTTCCAGCCGGAGGATTACTCTTGGATGACATCTAGAGGTGGGATTTGCAGTCCTGTCTCAGGATGGATTGGGCTGAGGGGCAGGACAACCTAGTGCAGGGCTGGGCAAACTTTTTGGCCTGAGGGCCACATCAGGGTGCAAACCTGTATGGAGGGCTGGGTAGGGAAGTCTGTGCCTCCCTAAACAGCCGGGCCCCCGCCCCTGAGGGCCCCTCTCGAACCCCCAACCCATCCAGTGCCGAATGCTCCTTGTCCCCTGATCGACTCCACCCCCATCCCATCGACTCCAACCCCAGCTGCTCCCTTTCCCCTGACTGCACTGACCCCATCCACACCCCCAGCCCCTCACAGGCTCCCCAGGACTCCCATGCCTGTCCAACCCCCCCTCCCCGTTCTCCGTCCCCTGACTGCTCCCAGAACCTCTGCCCCATCCAACCCCCCTGCTCCATGCCCCCTTACCATGCCGCTCAGAGCAGCAGGACTAGCAGCCGCACCGCCCCGCCGGAGCCAACCATGCTGCCCATGCGGCTGCGGGGGAAGGGGGACAGCGGGGGGAGGGGCCGGGGGCTCACCTCCCTGACCGGGGGCTCAAGGACCGGGCAGGACGGTCCCGCAGGCCAGATGTGGCCCACAGGCTGTAGTTTGCCCACCTCTGACCTAGTGTGTGTGATTGAAAGAAGACTCAGGAACTGCTCATGCCGTCTGTTCTAAATAGAAATGTAACAAAGAAGAATTATGTACCTAATCTGTAACAGAGGTCTGTCTAACCCAGTGTTTCTTTCCTATTAAATAAGCTGATGCATTCACACAGCATGTGGAGAAGCCAGTGTAAACAGTGTAGCCAATCAAAATGTTCTTGGCCCCAACTGCCCATGAGGCCTGTGACTGGCAGGTGCACAGAGAGAGTTTCCCACTTATTTGTTTTCCCCCTGCCTTATTTGTCTGACTAGAGTCAGTTCTTGAGGCAACTCTGCCCCAAGAACTGACTCTAGTCAGACAAATAAGGCAGGGGGAAAACACTGCTGCTGCAACAGCTCCCCACCTCCCCCAAAAGAATGAACATTGTAAATTTAACAACTGTATAACTGAACAATGCAAAAGAACTGGAATGTCTGTGTAACGGTGACACCGGGTGACACCTGCCATGACACGTTGTGGCCGATTTGCCTTAATGACATATCTGAAACATTTCAACCACTGTAAGATGGCAAAGGAGCAAAGTTCCCTTCTTCCAAAGTCTTCCCCATGATTCTCCATACAATTTTGCAACCCCGATGTGGCCCTCTGGCCAAAAAGTTTGCCCAGCCCTGTGTCAGCAGAATGGGATATTTCTATGGAACATCTAGAGTTAACCTCAGCAAGGCTTTAAACTCGGCCCCCACTGCAAAGTGAGAAGGGTTGTAAAAGCTGCCGATTCAGAGTACAAGTGAGAGACAGGAAGAAATCTCTAATAAGGAAAATTAATTTCATTACTCTCCTTCTTGGGATCGCTTGAGCTTTCCTCTGTTTCAGATTGGACAGATTGGTGTCCTGTCATTCCACGTGCTGTGCCAACATATTAATGAGTCCCTGCCCCCAAAACTTTAGTAATAAAGCTTTCCCCCCAAACATCTTCAGGTTCCAAACCGGACTTAATTCACTGGATCGAGCTAGGGGAGGCAGAACTCCGGATCCGGGATGCCAAGGGCTCTCATTGGGAGCTACTACAGAAGCACATCATTACTGGGCACCCCAGGTTACAGGGCAGGCGGTGACATGCTCCCCCACCTCTCCTTACTAGTTTGGATTACAGCCTGGATTGTGATTGTCTCATTGGACAGTAAGAATGGACACAGCTCATATCCTGGTTGGATGTTCCAAGATTCTGCCATGAGTATGGGTCATTTCCTGATTGGCCCAGGCCAGCTTTGCCCAGCAGCGTGACCAGGCTGCACCATCCAACAGAAATGGTATAAAATGTCCCATGTTGTTCGGCATGTCGCTTTCTCAAGTCAAAATGTCTGTACGAAGGAGACGTGAGTGGGACCAGCAAAGCCTGGCCATAGAGAACACCGCCTGCTGGGTAACAATTTTATTCTGATTGCTGACAAGCACCCTACTAACTCCCTGTTTTAAAGTCTGGTCTTGGGCAACCGCTGAGAAATCCACCCAGAGAACAGGCGTCTGGCTGACACAGCACCTTGAGTGAATCGCCTGAATGAACTCCCTCTCCGTCTCTAGAACCAGTCACTGCAACGGTGAAGCTGAGCTAGAGAAGTCACCTCCATGCCAGCTCCAACAGATATGTAAAAAAAAAAGTCATTTTGCTATTTATTGGTTAATGAACCATATTTACACACTGGTTAATGAATTGACAGCATGGTTGTGTTAAGTGAACTGCTTCATATCTGAGTTAACACCCTCTGGGCGACTAAAATGTCTGATGTGCAGAGGTGACTGGTAACGGCTGGCAGTGCGGGGAGGAATATGTAAAGGCTCTGGTGGTGTGCTGCAGGGTCAGGGCAGGTACTCAAGCGACGAAGGAGTTTTGATTTCTAGACCTACTTTTGATGTCATTGTGTCTGGTTGCCGCCCCCACCCTTCAGGGTGCCACCTGATATACTTTGGGTACCACTGAGCCTGCCTGCTCCACAAGCCTGGGCTCCCTTACCCTGTCCTGCTGAGCCAGGCCCTCAAGCCTTTTTCGGCACGCACACAGGTAGGGCCACACCCAGCTGCAGAAAGACACCGACACTGCAACCAGCACTGCAGGGGAAGGCTTCAACTAAGGAATTGCTCAGCACTCAAGTGTAAACCCTCTGGAGTGTAAACCCAAACTTACATCGTCGTGCACTGCATAGAGAACTATACGGCATAAGCTCATGAAATTCGTCCCATTCCTCAGCGTGGAGGAAGAAGTGTGGTTTTAGCGAAAACGAACCCAAGTTTATTAACTACAAAAGATCGATGTTAGTGATTATAAGAGAGAGAGCAAACAGATCAAAACAGATTACGGATCAACTAAAACAAACATGCAAGATAAACTCAATAAGCTAAAGAAACCAGTTATCAGCATCAATTTCTTACAGCATCTTGGGCAGGGATTCACTGAAAACCAAACACTGATTATGTCGCTCCCCTGCCTTAAATAGGTTTCACATATGGCCAGAATCCCTTGTTTTCCAGGGTGATTCTATCCCCAGTCAGTGGAAAAGTATTAATTTTATCATAGAGTTCAGTATCTGGCGACGTGATCATATGACCCTGCAGCCACCACTCAAAGTCTGTTTGTTGGGCCCACTGGAAGGCTTCCCAGGAAGGTGGGATATTGGAATCTTAAAAGATGTATTGTTTTTCCTCGTAGTCCATCCAGACTGATTGCATTTTCTGGTGGGCGTTCCCCAGTGAAAACCCACTTGTAATTGATTCATAATCAATATTCCTAACTACAGATACCAAAATGAAACATGGTTACAAATAGGATAATCACATCCAGTAATCATAACCTTTCCAGTGAAACCTCACATAACCCATCTTGCATAAAATACATCTCAGTTATGCTATGAAGAATACGGAGCGCAGTGTCACAGTCATGTTTTACGAAACTATGCCATAGCAACATGAAGCAGCTCTGGGTTGCACTGATGTACTGTATCATTTTGAAGAACAGAGATATTTGCAAACTGAACTTTTGATATGATCTTTTGGGGCTCTTGTGATAATATCAGCACCCAATAATTATGTCAGGAATCAGTTCTAATTTAACCATATACAATTATTTCCCCTCTGCATTTGAATCTGCTCTCTCTGCTGGATTTAGAAGGAAAGCTTGGCTCTCCTGGGCATCACAGGTATCAGAAATCTCATGCTATCCCTTCTGGGGACTATGACGTCTCTCTCCTGGTATCTATAGTATCACAGAATGCTGAATATGGGGCGTCAGTAGCAAAGCTGGAAAAACAGGTATCATGCTAGGAGGAGAAGGGTTTGAAAGAATTTTTGGAACGTTAATTAAAACAGATTTCTATGCTCAATCTCCTGTGCCCAGTCCAGTGAGCAGGGACGTTCCAGTCACCTATCTGAGCTTGCCTACAATTCCATTTTCTCTTTACAGTTCACGTTTAACTAGAGATAGACCCCAAACTAGGACACAGAATCCAGACCACTCAGAAACATGAAGAAAATCAGATCTAGGTGAAGATTTCAACTTCACAGCTCAGGTTTCTTTTTATGATGGCCCATTTCAGAACTCAAATCCCAACACTCTTGTGAAGTTACTTGAGTTTGGATCTGAAGATTAGGAGTTTGAATTTGGATCAAAGCTTCACAGCTGACCTGCTTGTGCTATTAACGTTACAAAGTTGAATAGTCGCAAAAAGAAAAGGAGTACTTGTGGCACCTTAGAGACTAATAAATTTGTTAGAGCATAAGTTTTCTTGAGCTGTAGCTCACGAAAGCTTATGCTCTAATAAATTTGTTAGTCTCTAAAGTGCCACAAGTACTGTTAGATTAGATTAGATTACTGACCAAACAAATTAGGCCTCCGCTCTGATCCAGTCTGGCTATTCCCTATGACTTAAATCAGTGGCTCTCCACCTTTCCGGAATACTGTACCCCTTTCAGCACTCTGATTTCTTTTGCGTGTGCCAAAGTTTCTCCTTACTTAAAAACCACTTGCTTACAAAATCAGACATAAAAATACCAAAGTCTCCCGGCACACTAGTACTGACAAAATGCTGACTTCCTCCTTTTTTCCATATAATTATAAAATAAATCAATTGCAATATAAATATTGTACTTGTATTTCAGTGTATAGTATATAGAGTGGTATAAACAAGTCATTGTCAGTATGAAAGTTTAGTTTGTACTGACTTTGCAAGTGCTTTTTTTGTATCCTGTTGTAAAACTAGGCCACTCTCTAGATGAGATGGTGTACTGCCTGGTGCACCCCCTCAGCATACCCCCAGGGGTATCTGTACCCCTGGTTGAGAACCACTGACTGAGTGATTTGCTCAAGGTCAGAGAGGGACCAAGTGGCAGAACTAGGAATAGAAACCACGAGTCCTGTAGTCCAGGCCAGCACCATAATTACAAGCCCAGCCTCGCTCCTTCATTCAAGGCTCCAAACGCCCTGTTTTAATATATTTGTATCTTGTGATTTTATAGCGTTTTTAATGAGGTTTTATGATGATATACCCTCATAATCACTAAAATGGTGATTATCCAATATGGAGTCGGACACTTAATATGGTGTCTCTTTGCCACAAACGACTCCATCTTGTTTCAGCTGGGTGGTGGTGGTTTTGCACCTTTTTGAACTTTGGTGGGAAAGGGCAGCTAACAGGCCACAATGAACTGGTTCTGTAACTGACAGTCTACCTCAGGTTTTCCTGTCACAGAACCATTAAAAGGAACTGCGTGACATCACCACAATGCTCTCCGTCACAGAGGCAGCCGAGCGCAGTGGCGTTCGCACGGTCCTCAGATCACGAATCAGCGAATCCTGAGAGACAACTCATCCTCATCCATCCCATCCACGTACCTGCTGCATCCAGGGTTCCTGGCTGTACCCCTGCCGTTGGCTCCAAGTCCAGCTACAGCACGATCCAGCGTTCCTCCCTTCGGGCCATCACCAGGTCTGGGGGCCGTAGGTCCTGGGTCCGACGCACTCCAACACCCAGCCTGTCCAGAGAAAGCATCTGACAGCAGCAGGACTTTAGGGGATTTTATCATTTTAGTTTGCTTCAAGCTCCTTGTATTGTGATCCCAGTTTGCTTAGGTTTTATGACAGTTGTGTTTCCTTTTCCTCTTTTCCCCAGTTATTGTAAACCAACCTTCATACACTTACCTTTTGTTAACATAAGTATGGCCATACTGGGTCAGACCAAAGGTCCAGCCAGCCCAGTATCCCGTCTACCGACAGCGGCCAATGCCAGGTGCCCCAGAGGGAGTGAACCTAACAGGTGATCAAGTGATCTCTCTCCGGCCATCCATCTCCACCCTCTGACAAACAGAGGCTAGGGAGACCATTCCTTATCCATCCTGGCTAATAGCCATTAATGGACTTAATTTCCATGAATGTATCCAGTTCTCTTTTAAATCCTGTTATAGTCCTAGCCTTCATAATCTCCTCAGGCAAGGAGTTCCACAGGTTGACTGCGTGCTGTGTGAAAAACTTACTTTTCTTTGTTTTAAACTTGCTGCCCATTAATTTCACTTGGTTGCCCGTAGTTTTTATATTATGGGAAGAAGTAAATAACTTTTTCTTACTCACTTTCTCTACACCATTCATAATTTTATATACCTCGTGCATATACCCCCTTAGTCTCATCTTAGTTGACCTTCTCTGAACTTTTTTAATGCCAGTGTATCTTTTTTGAGATGAGGAGACCACATCTGTACGCAGTATTGAAGATGTGGGCATACCATGGATTTATATAAGGGCAATAAGATATTCTCCGTCTTATTCTCTATCCCTTTTGTAATGATTCCTAACATTCTGTGTGCTTTTTTGACTGTCGCTACACACTACGTGGACGTCTTCAGAGAACTATCCAAGATGACTCCAAGATCTTTTTCCTGCTCAGTTTAATGAAATTAGCCCCCATCGTATCGTATGTATAGTTGGGGTTATTTATTCCAGTGTGCGTTACTTTACATTTATCTACATGAAATTCCATTTGCCATTTTGTTGCCCAATCACTTAGTTTTGTGAGATCCTTTTGAAGTTCTTCACAGTCTGATTTAGTCTTAACTATTTTGGGCGGCTTAGTATCATCTGTAAACTTTGCCCCCTCACTGTTTACCCCTTTCTCCAGATCATTTATGAATAAGTTGAATAGGATTGGTCCTAGGACTGATCCTTGGGGAACACCACTAGTTACCGCTCTCCATTCTGAAAATTTACCATTAATTCCTATCCTTTGTTCCCTGTCTTTTAACCAGTTCTCAATCTATGAAAGGATCTTCACCTCTTATCCCATGGCAACTTAATTTACATAAGAGCCTTTGGTGAGGGACTTGTCAAAGGCTTTCTGGAAATCTAAGGTCACTATGTCCACTGGATCGCCCTTGTCCACATGTTTGTTGACCCCTTCCAAGAACTCTATTAGATTAGTAAGACCTGATTTCCCTTTACAGAAACCATGTTGACTTTTGCCCAACAATTTATGTTCTTCTACGTGTCTGACAATTTTCTTTTTATTATTGTTTCAACTAATGTGCCCAGTACTGACGTTAGACTTACCAGTCTGTAATTGCCGGGATCACCTCTAGAGCCCTTTTTAAATATTGGTGTTACATTAGCTATCTTCCAATCATTGGGTACAGAAGATCATTTAAAGGACAGGTTACAAACCATAGTTAATAGTTCCGCAATTTCACATTTGAGTTCTTTCAGAACTCTTGGGTGAATGCCAGTTGGTCCCGGTGACTTGTTACTGTTCAGTTTATCAATTAATTCCAAAACCTCCTCTAGTGACACTTCAATCTGTGACAATTCCTCAGATTTGTCACCTACAAAAGACAGCTCAGGTTTGGGAATCTCTCTAACGTCCTCAGCCGTGAAGACTGAAGCAAAGAATTCATTTAGTTTCTCCTCAATGACTTTAGCGTCTTTAAATGCTCCTTTTGTATCTCGATCGTCCAAGGGGCCCCACTGGTTGTTTAGCAAGCTTCCTGCTTCTGATGAACTTAAAAAACATTTTGTTATTACCTATTGAGTTTTTGGCTAGCTTTTCTTCAAACTCCTTTTTGGCTTTTCTTATTACATTTTTACACTTAATTTGGCAGTGTTTATGCTCCCTTCTATTTACCACACAAGGATTTGACTTCCGCTTTTTAAAAGATGCCTTTTTATCTCTCAATGCTTCTTAAGGCTCTTTTTTAGTTCTTTTACTGTGTTTTTTAATTTGGGGTATACATATAAGTTGGGCCTCTATTATGGTGTGTTTGAAAAGTGTCCATGCAGCTTGCAGGAATTTCACTCTATTCACTGTACCTTTTAATTTCTGTTTAACTAACCCCCTCATTTTTGTATAGTTCCCCTTTCTGAAATAAAATGCTATAGTGTTGGGCTGTTGACATGTTCTTCCCATCACAGGAATGTTAAATGTTATTATATTGTTTTGGAACACCTATCTGTCTCTGTCCTCTTTCCTTGCACTACACTGGAAGGAGGATGAGACCAACATCACCAGCTGCTTCCACAGCGATAGACGCTGATACCAGAAACAAGATCCTGCATCCTGTGAAGGGGGAACATATAGGTTTACAATGGTTTTCATTTTTCCCTGTAACACCTCGGCATGGTCTGGTCTGACCCAGAGAATTCAAAAAGGCTGCAGCCCATGAGCCCAGCTGGCAGGACGCAGCGACGTACCCTTCCCTTGATGGCCACCTCAGTGGATGCTTTGGTCAAGACCATGCTCCGGCACTGCTCAGTGAGGTTGGCCAGGTTGGTGTTGAAATCAGGGTTGGGTCCCCCTGCTGCAAAGGACAGAGATGGAGCGTCACAAGGGAGGCACAGCTGGGACTCCACTTGAGAGCAGTCCTGACTCCCAGCCCCCGCTGCTTTAACCCACCACGATCCACTACCCTCCCAGAGCCAGGAATAGAAACAAGGTGCCCCCCCTGCTGTAACCCACTATCCAATTGCAGAGGCGGCGATGAGACCCAGGAGTCCTGGGGCTCCTGGTGACCCTCCCTGCCCCAAATTACCTGTTCCAGGGCCCTTCCCCTCTTCAGCCACCATTAGCTGTTATCTTAGGCCGCCTGAACCACAGAGACTGGGTTGCCCCCTCTTATGCGAAACATCTGCGAGAGATGGGGAGAGACTCAGCCACCGTAGGGGAGGTGCTGTGAAACAGAAGAAAGGTCCAGTGGAGAAAGGATGAGAAGGGGAGACTCTACCCCTCAGACCAGCATCCTCTGCTCCAGCAGCCAAGAAGGATGCTAGCCTTGGGTTAACAGAGGTTAGGGGGTGCTGTGGTTATTAGGGGCAACAGGGTCAGTGCTAGTGGTCAAGGCTGGGCTGGCAGGGCTCTGTAGCCACAGCCTCTGGCTGGGACCTGTCAAGTACTGGGAGGCTGGGAAGTCTCTGTAATGCCCCCTCTGGCTGCAGCGGGGCCTGTGGGGCACGGGGAAGCTGGCAGGGCCCGTAGCACTCCCTCTGGCTGGGGCTGTGTCACGCACAAGATCCTTCCCTTCCTCCCCCCGCGATACCTTTGCGAGCAAAGCGCAGCAGCATGGCGAGCTTCTGGAAGAGCCGGCTGGGCTCGGTGTCCCACAGACCCTTGATGTGCTTCACCTTGGACCATTTGTTCTGACCGGCCGGGGGTGGGGGGGCACCTGAGGTGTGCAGGGCCCGGCCCAATGAGCGGGGGGCAGGGGCAGCTGCTTCAGCGCCAGCACCGAGGCCAGAACACGGCATCTTATGGGGCACCTGCCCTCCCCGGGGCCCTGGGAAGGGACATGGGTGTGAGCGCTTGAAACACACCCCAGGCTGTGATCCCCTGGAAGTAACACACACACCAACATCACACAGCCAGACCCGTGTCTTACTGTGACACACACACTCCACAGTCACGTTGTGATCTGTAAACCACTCACATCACACAGCCTTCCTGTACCACTCAGACCCACACCCCAGACCCAGCCTGGGGGGGATCTCCTCAAATACACACACCAACCTCACACAGCCCAGCAACAACCACCACCCACCTGCCCTGCTCCCGGCTCCCCACGGCACAGCGGGGCCCCGCGCACAGCCCAGGGGCGGGGACCGGGTTGTCCCGTTTCGGGCTCCTGCAGCCCGGGGACCAGGTGCCGCGAGCGCCCCCAGCGGCCGGACTCGGGACCCAGGCGTCCGGGCGGGGCCGGAAGGTCGCTGCGATGGGGCTTCCCCCGGCAGCTGAAGATGGCGGCGCAGGCGCGGGGCCATTGAGTCGGGGGCGGGTGGGGAGCGTAGCGGGTCCCAGCCCAGCCCGTGCGCAGGGAGGCGGCCCCGGGGAGGGAGGCACCAGCCGCGGGGCGGGAGGTCGCTGCCCGGGCGGAGGACGCGGCCGGGGCCGAGCCCGGCGATGGCTGCAGCGGGGCCGGCGCAGGTAGGACGCGGGGCGGGGACTCCCCGGCCGGGCACTGGCTGGTCCCGGCTGGGGCCGAGCGGGGCCGGGACCGGGTCCCTCCCGCGCTAGTGACCCCGGGGCTGGGGGCTGCCGCAGCCGGAGCGCTGGGGCCGGGGAGCGGCGCTGGGGGCCCCGGGCCGGGCGGACACGCGGAGCCGGGCCGAGGAGCCCCGAGGCGGCCGAGCCGGGGGCGGGAGCGGGGCCGAGCCCAGGCCTGGGGCGGAGGCGGGGACTCCGGCCGGGGGAGGAGCCTGGTCCCTGCCCTGGGATTCGGGCCCCTCCCAGCGCCCCGCCCCAGAGCCCCGTGGGGAGCCGAGGGCGACTCCTGTCGCCGGCCAGCGGGGCCCGAGTCCCCGGGGGGCTGTGCGGGGGGGTCTCCCTGGGTCACAGCTGCTGGGCTGGGGGTTCCCCGGGAGCCGCTGCCCTCGAACCCGCGTCCCCTGCGGAGAGCCCGGGCTGGGGCTGGCGCGGAGGGTGCTGAGTGTGTAACGCTTGTGCCAGCAGCTGCGGGTGGCGTTTGAGGAGGTGGCTCTGTATTTCACCCGGGAGGAGTGGGAGGTCTTATCCCGGCCAGAGAAGCAGCTCTACCGGGACCAGATGCTGAGGAATTACCGGGCCCTCGTTTCCTTGGGTAAGGACCAATTTCCCTTCATTTATTCACAGCTGAAAAACGTTTGTGCTCCCCATGTGGCACCCTGTCACTGAGTGGTGGCAAATGCCAGCCCCTTTCAGATCAGCTCGGTGTTGGAGGAGAACTCAGGGCTACAGAGCCTGGGTCTAATCTTGGTGTAACTGGTTTATTTGAATTACCTGCCTCAGTAGTGGCACATCCCTGATGGTAGCAAAGAGCCCATGAGCAACCATCTCTTCCCAGAATCCCAGCCAGAGGTTGACGGCAGCAACTCTGCCTCAGGAGCTGATTCTAGTCAGACAAATAAGGCAGGGGGAAAACACTGCTGCTGCAACAGCTCCCCACCTCCCCCAAAAGAATGAACATCGTAAATTTAACAACTGTACAACTGAACAATGCAAAAGAACTGGAATGTCTGTGTAACGGTGACACCGGGTGACACCTGCCATGACACGTTGTGGCCGATTTGCCTTAATGACATGCCTGAAACATTTCAACAGCTATAAGTTGGCAAGGAGCAAAGTTCCCTTCTTCCAAAGTCTTCCCCATGATCCATGTTTCAGGAGACAGTTGGGTAAGTGAAATAATGACCAGAAAGAAGGTGGTTGCAGATTTTCTATTCGCCCTGTCTCTTAATCTGAAACTAATGGGTGTTCACTGGTCTTTTTGTGGGTTAAAAGAAATCCATGTCACACGCTTGTCCTATGGAACGTAGTGCCACAAGATAGCATAGAGGCCAAGGTGTTAGCAGAATGGGATATCTCAAGGGAACATTTAAAGTTACCCCAGCAAGGCTTTAAACTAGGCCCCACTGCAAACTGAGAGGGTTGTAGATGTTGCCAATTCAGGGTACTAACTGAACTTGCCTGGTGGGAGACGGGAAGAAGGTTTATTGCTAAGGAAGGTTTATTTCTTTCTTCTGCTTTGGATCTCTTGAGCTTTCCTCTGAAGCAGCCTGTGAGAGTGATGTCCTGTTGTGCCAGGTGCTGCACAAACATATAAACGAGTCCCTGCCACCAAAAATTTATTAGTAAAACTTTCCCCCAAACAGGCTCTTCAGGTTCCAAACCGGACTTAATCCACCGGATCGAGCTCGGGGAGGCAGAGCTCTGGATCCGGGATGCCAAGGGCTCCAGGGTACACTCTGGGCCTGAGAGCCCCTCCTCAGGTGAGTCCTAGGTGTCTGTCTAACCTGTTCTTAGAAACCTCCCATGGTGGAGATTCCACAACCTGCCAAGATCATTTTGTTCCAGTGCTTAACTACCCTCAGAGGTTGGAAGTTTTTCCAAATATCTAACCTCTATCTCTCTTGCTGCAATTGAAGCCCATAAAGTCTTGACCTATTCTCAGTCAATAAGGAGAACAGTTTATCACCCTCCACTTTGTAACAACCTTTTATGTCCCTGAGGACTGTTATCAGGGGTTCTCCCCTGCCCCCGCCCCCTTCTTCTGACTAAACAAACCCAGTTTTTTCACTTACTTCAGAAGTCATGTTTTCGAGACATGTAATCAGTATTGTTGTTCTCCTCTGACCCTCCCGAATTTGTCCACATACTTCCTGAAGTTTGGAGCCCAGAAGTGGACACAGTAATGGACCTAGCCTGTCCTTGTTTTCCTCTGCTTTCCCGTGTATTTGTAAAATGCTTTGTTTTTTCCCTTTATAATGCTAGTTTAGTTTTGCTTTTGCCTTTCTAATTTTCCCCCTACATGCTTGTTTTGTTTTTTAAGACTCATTTTTGTAATTTGACCTGCTTTCCGTTTCTCGTACGACTCTTTTTTCAAGAGTCGCTACAGCTCCACCATGCCTCAGCTTCCCCAGCTGTTTAATGGAAAGGGCACTGGGGCTGTGAGCAATGTTCCCTCTCATTTTTTTCAATCCATCTGCAGAATAAATTTTATTATGTGCACCGAGATCTGTGTGCCACCAATAGAAACAAAAAACCTCAATATAATATTTTTTAAAGTTACCATAGGGATAATTACTCCAGCCAGGAAACATTAGGTATTTCAGAACTCGCTAATTAAATTAAATTAAATTTTTAAGTAGAAGAGAAATAAAAATCATGAAATGCATAGACCAGTCAAAACCCTAAAGTAACACACTTAGGAAGCATAAAATTGCAGAGATGATATGTGCATTACAGGAAGTACCAAGAAGTAGCAGAAAGCTCATGCTCAAATAAATTGGTTAGTCTCTAAGGTGCCACAAGTACTCCTTTTCTTTTTGCGAATACAGACTAACACGGCTGTTACTCTGAAACCTACTACAACTCTGTGTTGGGAGGTGAGTGTGAAAGAGCCAGAGACTGTGTGGGTTTGTACCACACAGAGTCAGTCTGTGTGCTGGGGAAGTTTCTGAGAGACGCTGGGTGCTGTATCTAAGGCATTCACTGAAAGCTCTCCTGAGCCCTGTCTCCCCTTCCCTCACTCTGAGGAGATGGGTACATGGACTGGTGGTGGGGAGGAGGGGAGATAGAGGGACTGTGTGAGCTGGCTGCTGGGGAGGAAACAAGCACCTGGGTAGAAAGACAAGCCTCTCCGGCCGTACACCACAACACCTTCTAGGCTTCCCACACCTCAGAAAGTCATACCAAGGTAAGGGGCGCCCTAGAGATTTTTCAAAAGGCTTTCGTGCCTTTTAGTTTCATTTTAGTTTTGCTCAAAGACTGAAACCTCAGGCCAAGAGTAAATGATTTCTTCAAAAGGAATTCCTAGAAAAGGACTCACTCCCCCGCAAGAATAAGCTACATTGTTCTAAGCAGTTTTAAACTGGTCTCACTGCATCCGCATGAAGGGATTATAGCCCCTCAACTAAACTAGTTTCAAACCAATATAATTATAACAGCAAAAATACTGAGGAACAGGCCTCATGCTATAAAACAGGAGAAAGTGAAGAACCAATACCACATAAATAAACCCCTCTGATTGAAATAAAGACAAAATCAGTTTGAAAACAAAACCAGCGCCCTGCTGCGAGAGGTGTTGCCTGTATCCTGGGTAGGCTACAATTTAAGCTTAAAACAAGATCCAAGACATGCATAGCCCCTGTGGGAGCAGGCGCTAGGTGCTGCAGAAACACCATAGGGTAGAACCACCCTGAGTCAGGTTGTAGATTTGTCACAGCATTTTGTATCAGAAATTACAGAGCGGTTACAGTAACTTTAGTAAAATCACAGGTCTGTAAATTTACTGTGACTGCTCCAGGATTTTTAATAAAACCTGGTGTCAAGGCTGATTCCTTGCTCTGGTACTTTGAGTGCAGAAGGTGGGGGCCCGGAAGGACTTTAAAACGTAATACTTGCCACTCCAGGCTTGTATTAAACTCCCAAGGTTAGAGATCCCCCTGGTCTTGGGTTGGTAAATTCTGCCACCCCCCAAGTGCAGATCCCCTTTGAGAGCCCAGGAAGGCGCACTTGGGAATTCCTTCCTGTGGGGTACCCCCAGACTGTTTCAGACCCCCTACGGGGAAGAGCTGAGAAAAGGAAAAGAAATCAGCTATTGCCACCAGCTAATTGAAAAACATGGACACGGACCTCTTAAGACACAGAAATCCAATCCTCCTCTTAAACAAACAAAAATAAGTTTTATTGAAAAGAAAAAAAAAACTAAGAAAACACATCTGGAAAATTAGGCTGCTGTTAGATATTAAATAAAAAAAGTAACTGCAAGGATTAAACACCAGAAATGGCTTTCTTGGGGTCCAGCTTAAAGGTTACAAAAACAAAACAAAAGCACCTGTTTTAGCACAGACGAATCCACAAGCCCAAAATAAAGAGAGAGACCTGATCACATCTCACTAAATGTTCCTGTTCTACTTACCTAGCTGTAGTTCCAAATGAGAAAGTCTAGGTATAGATATTGATGATTTTCGTACCTGGCCCCAAGCTTTTTACAGCGCAGCTGCTGCCCTGTCTCTCCAGCCAGAGAACAAGAGAGAGACAAAAGGGAAGTTTTTTCTCTATTTTAAAAAGTTCTAGCCTTCCCATTGGCTCTTTTGGCCAGGTGCCCACTCACTTCCTCTTACCTAAGCATCGCAGTGAGACTCCTTAACCCTTTACAGGTAAAGCAAAGGGAACAGCTACTAAGGATTTTTATAGCTAACGGGCTGGCTGGCAGGTGTACTACTCCCCCACCACCACCATTTACAACACCTGCCCTCCTCCTTGCCCTGCCCAGGGGGAACTACCCAAAGAAGCACTCTTCTGCCAGCACTGCAACCCTAACCCCAGCCTGGTGCAGAGGGGTTGGTGTGGGGTACTGCAGTGGTTCTCAACCAGGGGTCTGGGGGCCCCTAGGGGGATGTTGATCAGGTTTCGGGGGGGCCTCCAAGCAGGGCCAGCATTAGACTTGCTGGGGCTCAGGGCAGAAAGCTGAAGCTCCCTCCACATGGGGCTGAAGCCCAGGTCCCCAAGCCCTGCCACTCAGGGCTGAAGTCTGAGCCATGTAGCTTCATGGGGGTCCCTGTAGCATGGGTGCCCTGCTTGCTACCGCCTAACGCCATCCCCACCTTTGATATGCAGAAAACCAATTATTGTGGCACAGGTGGGCTATCGTGTTTTTTAGTAAGTTGGGGGGGGGGTCTCAGAAAGAAAAAGATTGAAAACCCCTGGGGTGTAGAACATGAGTGTTAATGCCATTCACTGAAATTTGACCTGCCTCCCTCACCATCATGACCGTGGGCGGGGGCAAATCTGAGTGGAACTGTAACCCCGCAGGCCAGGTTTCAATGCCCAGACAGGAGCTGCCATTGTAGGGTGAGACGCCCATCCCAAAAACTGCCCCATTTGTCTGTGACTATCGCTCCATCCGTGACATTTTCCGTCCTTGACAAACCTGCAGCCCTAAGTGTGAGCTAACACCAGGATTGCCTCTGCTCTCTCCAGCAGGGCACGGGATCCCGGGAGGAACGCAGACACAGTCTGAATGTGGGGAGAGCACTGTTGGAACACAAGATCCCACATCCCACAGAGGGATCCATGCACAGGACGCAGTCCATCCCTTGGGTAAACTCAGCCAGAGACCAAATCTGATTACACACCAGAGACTCCCCATGGGCCGGTGTCCCCATCAGTGCATCGACTGCAGCAAGAGGTTCAGGAACCCCTTCGCACTAACCCAGCACCGGTGCATGCCCACCGGGGAGCGGCCGTATTGCTGCGCTGACTGTGGCAAGAGCTTTGCAAAGAGCTCAGCCCTGAAAACACACCAGCGCAGGCACACCGGGGAGCGGCCGTATCGCTGCACACACTGTGGCAAGAGCTTTGCAGAGAGATCAAAGCTGAGAATACATCAGCGCACACACACCGGGGAGCGGCCGCACCGCTGTGCTGACTGCGGAAAGGGCTTTGCACAGTTTGCCCACCTGAAAAGACACCGGCGCACGCACACTGGGGAACTGCCATACAACTGTACCATCTGTGGCAAGGGCTTTGCCCAGAGCTCAAGCCTGAGAACACATCAGTGCGCACACACCGGGGAGCGGCCGTACTGCTGCGCTGACTGTGGCAAGACCTTTGCAGAGAGCTCAACGCTGAGAATACACCAGCGCACGCACACCGGGGAGCGGCCGTATCGCTGCACCGACTGCGGCAAGGGCTTTGCACATAGCTCAACTCTGAGAAAACACCAGCGCACGCACACCGGGGAGCAGCCTTACCACTGCAGTGACTGTGGCAAGAGTTTTGCAGAGAGCTCAAAGCTGAGAATACATCAGCGCGCGCACACCGGGGAGCGGCCGTACCACTGTGCTGACTGTGGCAAGAGCTTTGCAGAGAGCTCAAAGCTGAGAGTACACCAGCGCACACACACTGGGGAGCGGCCGTACCGCTGTGCTGACTGTGGCAAGGGCTTTGCACAGTTTGCACACCTGCAAAGACACCAGCGCACGCACACTGGGGAACAGCCATACAACTGTACCGACTGCGGCAAGGGCTTTGCCCAGAGCTCAAGGCTGAGAACACACCAGCGCACGCACACCGGGGAGCGGCCGCACCGCTGCACCGACTGCGGTAAGGGCTTTGCACAGAGTTCAACCCTGAGAATACACCAGCGCACGCACACCGGGGAGCGGCCCTACCACTGTGACGATTGCAAGAAAAGCTTCAGCAATGCCAGTACGCTGACCAGACATCAGCGCACACACGCACCGGGGAGCAGCTCTACCGCTGTGCCAACTGGGGTAAGAGGATCAGCAATGCCAACAAGTTGACCCAGCTTCAGCGCACGAACACCAGAGAGCAGCCGGACCACTGCGCTGTCTGCGGCAAGGGCTTTGCACACAGCTCAAACCTCTGAATACATCTGCGCGCACACACACCGGGGAACGGCCATTCCAATGCACTGTCTGCAGAAAGCACTTTGCACAGAGCTAATACCTGAGAATACACCAGCGCATTCACAGCGGGGAGCGGCTGTCCAGGTGTGCTGACTGGCAAATGCTTTGCTCACTTGGGCAGCCTCACCTGGCACCAGTTGACTCGCCCTTCTGCCACCGCTAGGGCCCAAGGGGCTTCTGGCAGCTGGCGGGCCTGGCACAATGCCAGCAGAATCAGACCAGGGAGTGGTCCTGTCCCCATGATGCCCAGCAGAGACTGTGGGGCAGAGAATGGGACTTGGCTGAGCAGTGTGGGGAAGAGGAGACAGGTGAGGGGATTTTAGAGCAGATGGGCACAACCTTCTCCATTTGGGACCCCCTCCATCTAAGTGGGGTCCAGCCAGATCTCTCTCTTTCTGTCAAACTCCCCCCAACACATATAGCTGTCAGGCAGCCAGGACAATCCCCCTTCCTCCCCCTGCATCCCTCCCCGAGAGTTACCTTGATTTCAGCCAGGAGGTGACTCTTAGGTGACATCTAGAGGTGGGATTTGCAGTCCTGTCTCAGCATGGATTGGTCCAAGGAGGGCGGGGAGGACAGCGCGATGTGTCAGATTGAAAGAAGACTCAGGAACTGCTCAAACCATTCTAAATAGAAATGTGATGAAGAAAAACTACGTGACTAATGTGTAGCAAAGGTCTAACCAGTTGTTTCTTTGCTATTAAAGAAGCTGATGCATTCGAATGGTGTGTGGATAAACCAATATGAAGTGTAAATGTTTAAGATAAACCAGTCCAAATGTCCTAAGGCCTTACTGACCATGAGGCCTGATGAACTGTGTGACTGGTGAGCCGCACAGAGAGTTTTGTATTACTCCTTGGGGAATTCTGTGCCAAAAAAAATAAAAATTTTGCACACCATATTTTAAAATTCTGCATATTTTATTTGTCAAAATAATATAATCACACTAGTTTCATAGACTATCAGGGTCGGAAGGGTCCTCAGGAGGTCATCTAGTCCAACCCCCTGCTCAAAGCAGGACCAATCACCAATTTTTGCCCCATATCCCTAAATGGCCCCCTCAAGGATTGAACTCAGGAGCCTGGGTTTAGCAGGCCAAAGCTCAAACCACTGAGCTATCCATCCCCCCCACTAAGTTTCAATTATTTTGATAGGTAGTTTGAAATAAATTATCAGCAACTATGTTTGTAACACTACAAACAAGATTCAGGAAGGGATTTTTCACAAATAGATTCCTTACTCGTCATTTTAACACAGAACTTTGAGTAATAATTCATTTAAACTACAATATAGAAATGTATTTCCTGCACCCCTCAGAAGTAGTGCAAAGACTTGGGGGAGCCGGGGTAATGGAGAAGCTGAGGGAGAGGGAAGTAATTGCTGGGAAGGAGCCTGGAGTGAACTTTGAGAATTGTTGGGTGTTGGTGGGAGACGTATGCAAGAGGGGGTTTTGTGGGGGGAGGGGAAGAGTGATTGTTAGAGACTTGGGGAGCCTCCCATATGAAACCCTGGCTCACCCTTGGTCTCTCCCATTCAGTCAGGCGCATCTGCCCTCTCTCCCCATGTGTCCCTGCATCCCCCCATCCCTGTGTATTCCTGCCCTCCTTTTTCCCCCATGTGTCCCTGCATCCCCACTTGCATTCCACCCCTGGCTCAATGTTACCTCAATAGCTTCTGTGACCCTCCCAGGGACCCCTATATGCCCCATTTTGTCCATCTCCCCCATATTCCTTGCCTCCACACCTGCCCTCTCTTCTGGTGTCACAGCAGCCCCCAGAGGGGGGAAAAGGTGTAATTGCAGCGCTGCTCCATCAAAATCAATTATTCTGGGGTGAAAAATAATATGTGGAGAACATGAAGTTTGTGCTTTCACAGGTGGCACAGAATTCCTCCATGAGTATCGCATATGAAGTGACATCACACATGTAATCACTGATGTGTAGGGAAAAATCAAGCCCTGGCACAGAGGTGCGTAGAGCGGTTAGTGTTCTTTCCTCAGCTGTTCACTCATGTTAGCCATGCCCACAGACTACGCAAATGAGTCAAATCCCTGTATATGTCTCTGGGATGAGCTACTCTCCAAGGACGGAGCCATCCAGGAGTAGAAAGAGACTTTCCATAGAGATTGTTCGAACTTCTAGATGGAAATTTCTGCTAGGGATGTAAATACTGTTTTAAAAGTTAACCGTTTAAACAAGTAAAATATGTCATTTAAACAGTTAACTGTTTAAGCGGCTGGGGCCCATCTGACTGGGGCTGGGGCCTGGTCTGTCTGGATGGTGCTGTTCTGGCTAGGCCTGCTCCAGCTGGGCAGCACTGCTCCGGCCGGGTGCCGTGTCCGGGCCTGCTCCAGCTGGCGTGGGGGTTAACAGTTAAGTTAACTGGTAAGACTATGCTTACCGGTTAACTATCTACCTTTTAGATCTCTAATTTCTGCACACAGCTAAGAGTGCTGATGGAAGGAGCATGGAGTCATGCAAAGCTGGCCAAAGGAGCACAGGGCAAGGATTCCATGAAAAGTAGCTTGTGGAGGTAGGTTACTGACTGGAGCTGAGGTTCACTCCATGACCCCACAGGACTGACACCAACTGGGACAACACAAAAGTGTTTTACACAGGGATACTGGAGTTTTCCAAAGTCTCAAGAGGTCTCTGGGATGGAATACACCCCTGTATTCAAACCCTACACACTGCTGTAATCATCTATATACAAATTATGCCTTATAAGGTAGGTATCATTTGAAAACTAATAACTTACTGGCCAGCATGATCATAGTGAAATGTATGCAGCAACTTTATATAAAAACTTATGAACAGAAGCTGAAATTGCAACTGAAGCGTGTTGACCAGACACGTCTTGGGAGTGGGTAAAACTGTTTCTCAGAAACAAAGGAAAAGTTAACCCCTCTAGCCAAGGTGTCCTCAGAGCTGATGAGCCATCACCTATAAAGTAGCCATTCTTTGGAAAGGAAGGCAATCAGGAACAAACTGATCTGCATTTTAGCAAACAACAGCATGAAACTTCTTCCCCACCAAAGTTCATGTCTCCCCACTCAGTTGAGAACTTTATCTAGGGGTAGCTTTGAGAAAATTCTGCATTTCAAAGGGTGATTGAATTATAAAAGAGAGGGGCAAAAACACCTCTTGTTCTTTCTCCCTGTTCATCTCTCGTTTTCACCTAAGAGGACCAAAAAGAAAGAAAGAAAGAAAAGCAGCCCTTGGACCTAAGGAACGGATCCTGAACTGAAAACTTTATCAACAATGCTCCTGGAAACCTGTGGTAAAGGACTTCACTTTGCACCATGTCTAGTTTGTTCAGTTTAGTACTAGGAAGTGTTTTTATCTCTTTTTTTTCTTGAAACCATTTCTGACTTTGATGCCTCATCACTTGTACTCACTTGAAATCTACCTTTGTGATTAAGTAAATTTGTTCATTTCAATTAAAGAAGAAAACTGTGTGGGTAACTCCATTTGGGGTGGGAAAAATGACTGTGTATTGATCCCCTTAGAGGGGCAATGGACCTATTCTATCAGGACTGTCCAGGAGAGGGCTGGACAGTTCAGGCCACACATTTCTGGGGGGAAATCTGGGACTTTATGTGTATTGGGGTCACCCTGCAGTAATAACCAAGGCTGTGAAAGCCAGAGTGTGAGCTGAGCGTGGCTGGCAGGCAGCAGCTACACACAGACACTCGGGGTGACACCGGAATGCTGGAGGCTGTTTGTGAGTGGTCCGGGTTGGGAGCTACAGCAGCAAAGCATTACTGGGCACCCCAGGTTACAGGGCAGGTAGTGACACTAACCCCCATCCCCACCCCCACCCCCATCTGGATTACATCCTGGATTGTTTACACAAATAACAATGTGTGAATTCTTTGCAGAAAAGGACATCCCGGAACATGAGCACGAAGCGCTGCTTAACCTCCCCAATTTTAATCCACAGAAAATAAGGTTCCAGTATAAGGTCTGGCTTTAGCTGCTTCTGGGAACTTTTAGTGCCCAGATAATTAGAGCAATCATAGGAGAAGTTGCAGCCCCCCTTATAAGCCAATATTTAAGGAATAATTCATTCCCCGCCAGCCAATCATGGATTCCTATCCGTGATCCAGTAATCCTCATGGAATGGTATGATAAAAATACTAGCCAACTCTTAAGTCTTAGGAAATACCAGTATGTATGCCTGGGAAGGGAAAGTGGGACTTAAGGTTCACCTTATAAACACCACAGGAATACCAAACTACTGGGAAATAGGGGTTAAAATAGAAGGTCCCTATGGGGCTACCACCTGGAGTTCCAGCTACCCACAGTTACCGTACCAGTGGGATGAGCCTGTTAAGACAGGAACAATATTAACAGTGATTGTGGGATACTGTCCAATACCCCGTAGTAAATTGAACCTATGGTTCCCGGACACATGAACCAGAACCAGGACCAGAGACTATGCATTCGAAAGAGGTACCCCAATTAAGATAAAGAAACCAAAATTGTTTGTGACTCAAAGCGACCCAGTAAAAGTTTTGTTAAACCCACTATTAGTAAAAATAAAAATTGGTATGGATTGGACTCAGTTGAACGTGTCTAAATTGGAACCCAAATGTTCACTCTATTCCCTTCCTATTATAACGGCCTGGATAAAAACATATCAACACTCCAATGGCCAAGCAAAAGGAGAGGTAGTAGACACCATATTAGGAGGAGGTGGATTTGGAGCAGGAATTATGAATATTATAGACCTGGAGGTAATTAAGAATAAATTGAGGTTTTTGTCACAACTGCAAGATAGTCTCATTCACAAGCAGGCAGATACTACTGTGGATTTGGTACAAATAGGTCTGGGAAACCTGAAAGCATGTACCAATTTCAGTTTTCCATCTTTTTCAATACAGTATACCAATGGGCTAAGGCGGTCCACTGTGGATAAGGGCCTTTACATTTTGATTCCAATGAGTGGTCCCTTTTTTCCATTTTAAGGTACAGGATTGGTCCCCTGTTTTCCACAGGGCTGCCTTTAGTGGGCCTTTGTTTCTGAATTTTGTTGTTCATGTGTTCGATGGCCTGATTAACCCTATACTAGAGGGTGTTTTTATCTTCTTGTAACTGTTTGAGCCATTGAAAGTCATAGAGTCATAGAATATCAGGGTTGGAAGGGACCTCAGGAGGTCATCTAGTCCAACCCCCTGCTCAAAGCAGGACCAATCCCCAATTTTTGCCCCAGATCCCTAAATGGCCCCCTCAAGGATTGAACTCACAACACTGGGTTTAGCAGGCCAATGCTCAAACCACTGAGCTATCCCTCCCCCCAAACCACGGAGCTATCCCTCCCCCCATGAAAAGTAATCATGAAAGTAATCATGCTGGGTTATATTAGAGCTCTCTTCTTGACCCTGTACCAGGTAACTAGGATCAATCATTAGGAGCATTGGATGTCCAAACAGGATTTGGAAGGGTTGAATTTTTGTCTTTAGTCTATTACTGCTGCAGATGGCAGCCAAAATCAGAGGCAGTTTATCCGGCCAGTCTTTCCCTGTGTGATTTAGTACCTTCTGGAGCGCTTCCTTAATAGTGAGGTTCATGTGCTCTGCTTGGCCTGAGGACTGAGGCCGGTATGGTATGTGGAGCTTTTGTTTAATTCCCAAGGCTTGTATCGCTGTTTTAAAGATTTCTCATGTGGGGAACAGCTTGTGCTGGGAAGGAATACTGAGGAATTGGCTTCCGTGCCTTCACATTCCAATGGTTTTTTAGCCCAACTCATGGGAAATTCCCCTATCCACTTATTGTCTGGCAGTCCCACAGCCGCCATAGCCTTACAGTCCCGCTTTCTTAATCCTTCTGAAATAACCTGCTCATTCACTGTCCCTCTCTCTTTTTTCCCCCGCAAGGAGCCTCCTGCCAAATCAATTATCCGCTCTTCCTGTGGATCCACAACTACTTCCAAGATAGCTTCCTCAGTCATGCTGTGACACATCACTGTACCTGTTTACAATTGAGGTTGAGCTACTACCTATGGCAGATGTTCCAATAAGGTTCCTTTTACTTCTTTGCTGTGAAATTGAAACAAAGGAATGATTTACCCTCTCTGCACATTCTCCTGCAGTGACTTAATTAAAAAGAACAGGAGGACTTGTGGCACCTTAGAGACTAACAAATTTATTTGAGCATAAGCTTTCGTGAGCTACAGCTCACTTCATCGGATGCATGCCGTGGAAAATACAGTGGGGAGCTTTATATACACAGAGAACATGAAACAATGGGTGTTAACGTACACACTGTAAGGAGAGTGATCACTTAAAATGAGCTATTACCAGCTGGAGAGTGGGCGGGGGGGGGAGAAAACCTTTTGTAGTGATAATCAGGGTGGGCCATTTCCAGCAGTTAACAAGAATGTCTGAGGAACAGTGTGTCGGGGGTGGGGAGGGAATAAACAAGGGGAAATAGTTTTACTTTGTGTAATGACCCATCCACTCCCAGTCTCTATTCAAGCCTAAGTTAATTGTATCCAGTTTGCAAATTAATTCCAATTCAGCAGTCTCTTGTTGGAGTCTGTTTTTTGAAGTCTTTTTGTAGTAATATTGCGACTTTTAGGTCTGTAATCGAGTGACCAGAGAGATTGAAGTGTTCTCTGACTGGTTTATGAATGTTATAATTCTTGACATCTGATTTGAGTCCATTTATTCTTTTACGTAGAGACTGTCCAGTTTGACCAATGTACGTGGCAGAGGGGCATTGCTGGCACATGATGGCATATATCACATTGGTGGATGTGCAGGTGAACGAGCCTCTGATAGTGTGGCTGATGTGATTAGGCCCTATGATGGTGTCCCCTGAATAGATATGTGGACACAGTTGGGGTGTGGGGGGGACTGGAGTCTGGGCTGGGGTCATGGGGGGTGCAGGGGTCAGGGCAGAGGGCTGGAGGTGTGTGAGGGGGGTGTAGGAGTCAGGGCTGGGGGGTGGGCTGGGGTCGTGGGGGTGCTCCCAGCCCCTTGCCCAGAGCGACTCACAGCAGGGGGCTGGAGGGGATATGCCCTGATTCCACCCCCTGTCCCCACGGCCCCGTCCTCCACCTCCTCCCCGGAGCCGCAAGCGTGCTGTGGCTCCGCTTTCTCCCCTCCCCCGCAAGGGCTATCAGCTGATCGGTGGCAGGGAGGGAGAGGAGGAGGGGCAGGAACCCAGCGCGCTGCGGGAAGAGGCAGGGGAGGGAGAACTTGCCTGTCCTGCAGCAGCAGCCGGCAGGATCAAGCTTCTTCACCCTGCCCCCCCCCCCCCCCCGTGGGGAGGGCAGGAGGGGCGGCGCGTGGAGAAGAGCAGGCCGGGGCGGGTGGGATTTTTAATAGCATGCTGCTGCCTGCCGGGTCCCGGCCGCTGGCCCCGCTCAGCCCGCTGCCGGCCTGGGTTTGGCAGCGGGCTGAGCGGTGCCGGCAGCTGGGACCCGGCAGGTAGCAGCGTGCCATTAAAAATCGGCTTGCGTGCCGTCCCCTGCATTAGGGTGTGCCTGGGAACACCCCGTACGCACGCCTATGAATGGAAGCAAGGTTTGTGGTGTGACACCTCATGTTTGTTTCTTGAGAGCAGGGAAAGATCCCAGGTGCTCGTTCTTTAGCTCTGTTGCTCTAGCAGTGAAGCACTGACATCCAAAGCTGGGCTTCTAACCTGAATGTGCAGCAACCAGCCCCCGCTCCTGCCTGAGCAGCCGTGTCCACTGGCGTCACAAGGACGGGAACACCCCATGGGCGAGAGGTTTCAGAGGGGTAGCCATGTTAGTCTGTATCAGCAAAAACAACAAGGAGTCCTTGTGGCACCTTAGAGACTAACAAATTTATTTGGGCATAAGCTTTTGTTGGCTAAAATCCACTTCATCAGATGCATGGAGTGGAAAATACAGTAGCGGGTATAAATACACAGCACATGAAAAGATGGGAGTTACCTTACCAAGTGGCGGGTCAGTGCTAACGAGCCAATTCAATTAAGGTGGAAGTGGCCTATTCTCAACAGTTGACAAGAAGGGGTAAATACCAAAGGAGGGAAAATCACTTTTGAAGTGCTAATGAGGCCAATGCAATCAATGTGGCCCATTTCAAACAGCTGACAAAAAGGTGTGAGTATCAGCAGAGGGAAATCAGTTTTTGTAGTGACCCAGCCAGTCTTTATTCAGGCCTAATTTGATGGTGTCCAGTTTGCAAATTAATTCCAGATCTGTGGTTTCTCACTGAAGTCTGTTTTTGAAGTGTTTTTGTTGAAGAATTGCCACTTTTAAGTCTGTTATTGAGTGTCCAGGGAGATTGAAGTGCTCTCCTACTGGTTTTTGAATCTTACAATTCTTGATGTCTGATTAGTGTCCAAGGACTCCATGAGGGAGAGACACCCAACCCAGCCACCGCCGCCTCCCCAGGTGAAGCGCCAGCTGCTGCTTCCCGCTATGAGCGCCTGCTTCTCCCTCCTCTCCCGGGCTGGCTGCGGCCGGGGAAGATGGCGAGGGAGTTCTCCTGGCCTGGGTGTGTCTCTCGGGGCAGAACGCGGTTTTGCCATTTTTTTGCACTACTTTGTGTAGGGCATATTTCATAAGGTTTTTTTTAATTGTTTCTGAGAATTGAGGATGACAGGGAATATGTAGTTGTTGCTTTACTTCTAAAGCTTTTAATAATTTTTAACTACTTTTTTTTTCTTTTTTTACAAAATATGGTCCATTATTTGAATTAATTACTTTTGGGGTTTCATATTTACTGAACACTTTTGGCGGTGGTCTTTGCAGTATGATTTCTGGTGGGAATTGCCTCCACCCATCCAGGAAAATAATTTACTATTACTAATAAATACGGATTCTCCCTTATCTACATAGGAGGTGACATTTTTCCAATTTTATTTGGATAATTGATCCAGCAGTACCATTGTTTCTTAAAAGTAAATGCAAAGCGGGCCCAAGAATCCGGATGCAACGGCATGGCAAAAAAACAATTTGCCAAATCTATGACAGAGACCCATTTAGGGGCCCCCTGTATTCTTGCGATCACTTGAGGCAAATCTGTTACTATTGGTGCCATGGCGGGGGTAGCTTTATTAATTTGTTTTAAATTCACTGTTAATTTGTAATCTTTTGAAGCTTTTAGTACTGGCCAAATTGGGCTATGGTATGCAGATTTTCCCTTTTTAATCACTCCCTGTTCCAGTGATTTGATTGTTTTCTTAATTCCTGCCTCTGCCTGCACAGGATATTTATATTGTCTCCGTGGTGGCGCTTTATTCCTCACAATTTTAACATGTGCTTTGATTTTACCACAGTCTGCTTTGTTCTTTGTCCAGACATTGGGACACTCTTTTACCCACGTATCTTGTTGATTTAGTGTAATTTCCTTCACTGCTTTTGCAGCACATATTCAGGAATGTACCCTGCTGTCGGGGTGTCTTCTGTCCAGTCCGGCACATGCCCCAGAACTCCGTTAAATTCAGAACCAACCGATTTCTCTTTAAAAAAGGAGTCCCTAATATCACTGGCTCAGTCACCTGATCTATTGGAAGCATTTGTTCTTTACAACAAAAATTCCCCATTTTCTCTCTGGGTATAGCTATTTTTACTGAATGATACATTTTTTTCTGTCACTCCTTCCCCAATAGAGGAGGCTGCTGTAATGACTTCAGACACATATGGAGTCAAATTACAACTTCTGTTTACAATATTGACACCAGCCCCACTATCCAATAGGGAATTTTTGGGTCCATTATTTTCCACAATGACAGTTATCGTAGGTCTTCCATTCGAGTCCATCTTAATTTAGTTATTGTCTCCCACTCTTGGGGACCCATTTCCAGTGGGAGCAACTTGTTATCAGGGCTTCCCTGGTAAGCAGAATTTTTTGAACCCTCAGCTTGCACAGCTGCAACTCTTTTCTGCTCCCTAGACATTTCCTCTTTCATCCTTTGCATTTTTTAATTAATTTATCCGTGTGTCTCCCATTCTACATATTCATATTTACTTCCTCAATTTCAAATACCTCCTTCTCCCCGCCCAGTGCGCCGCATCCCCGCTGGGGTGGGAAAAGGCAGGGTGGGGCAGGGACTTTGGGGAAGGGGTGGAATTGGGGTGGGACAAGGGCAGTGCAGGGGTGGGAAGAGGCAGGCCAGGGGCCGAGGGGATCAAGCTCCCACTGGGCAGCGGGGAAGTCAGCGCCTTTGGCCCTGGGGTTTGTCACTAGTTGTATTTCTCCAGCCAATAACCCCAATGTTATTCTTCTTAACAACTAATTCCTGGGCAAATCCCCAGGCTTCATGTAATTTGCACTGGATAAAACTTCATGGGTCTTTGACCTGATTTTTTTTTCCTAACAGCATAATAAATCGCAGTACCAGCTGGTGTGCTTCTGGCTGCCTCTCCAAAGCATTTTTTGCTCTATCTACGGCCAGTCTAATCTCTCCAGTGGTAGCTGTCCTGATCAACCTGTAACATTTACCCATACTTAAATTTTCCGTTCCTCCTGACTCTGCCCACTGTACTAGCCATGTAGCTAGATTTTTTATATTTACTGGGCATAATGACTTTGTCATCAACTGTAAGTTGATGAACTTGCAGGAATTATTTCTGTTTGTTCTGAGGGTACCTCTCTGGCTGCATCTTTGACAGTTGATCTATGTTCTATTCCTGCTATGGACTTTCCTGACTTCGGCTTTTCCGGACAGTTTTTTATTTCTTTTCTCAATTTAGTATAAAGCCGCTCTCGAGGCCAATCAAGTTCCCTTTTCTCTTGATCCCCACATGCGTCCTCCAAATCCTCCAAACCAGATATCATTGGAATCCAAATCCAAATCTCTCCCTTTTCGACAAACAGCTGCAACCTGCAGCTCCGGTATTTTTACTTGCTTTTATAATGTTGCTATAGTTTTCTTGCACCAACTATGAGAAACGCTTGCAATTTCTGTTTCCTTCGTCAGTTTTTGAATTAATTGTTTCATTCCTACTGCTTATTTTTGTCTGCCTTAATTTTTTCCCGATCCACCATTTTCTTTTTTTATTCCCTATTTTGTTTTTCCATTTCTTCTAACTGAGTTTGCATTATCTGTGCCTGCCTCACTTCCCTCTCCAAATTTTTCTGGCAAGTTTTAAAATTCTCTTGTAATGTCTGGAACTCCGCACAGATTTCCCCCTTACATGTGATTGCCTGTTTTACAGCCTGCCACAACAGCCACACTCTGGCTGTTTGCCTTTTACTGGCATTAGGGTTGTACAACTGTCCATATTTCTCAAACATGTTTTCTGAAGTGTCAGCTGTTACATTGGGTTCAACCACACCTTCCATACAGAGGTGCATAGAGCTGTTAGTGTTCTTCCATTAACTGTTCTCCCCTGTTGGCGACGGATAGGGTTGCCAACCAACTTCCTAATTTCTGAAAACAGGACACTACAGCAGGAGCATTGGAATCCTGCCCCTGCCCCACCTCTTCCCCCTGAGGCCCTGCTCCACCTCTTCCCTTGATGCCCTGCCCCTTCTCCATCTCTTCCCATAGCCCCCCACTTGCTCCCCTCCTCCCCCCACTGCATTTCTCATCGCTCAGTCCTCTCCACCTCCCCCACCTCCCCAGCTGGGCTCCCTCTCCTTCGGGGAGGGGAGCTGCAGCTCCTGACACAGAGACTGTCTGCCCACGAGTTGCAGGTAGGAGGCCTCCCCGGCTGTGCAGATGCTGGCGCAGGTTGCTGACCTTTTTCCACCTACCCCCACCCCCTCCCGCAGTAATCGTACTTTTGGTGTGTGGTCAGTACATCTGACAAGACACTGTACAGGTCCCCTTTTGACTGGACTTTGCAGTTGAAAATGGGACACCTGGCAACCACAGCCACGGACCACACAAATGAGTCAAATCATTGTACATGACTCTGTGATGAACTACTACCCAAGGGCAGGGCCATCCAGGTGTGGGAAGAGACTTTCCAGAGAGACTCTATTCTAAACTTCCAGATGGACATTTCTGCAACCAGCTATGGAGTGGAAGTGACAGCTATGGAAAGACAGCTATGGAAAGAACATGGAGTCATGCACAGCTGGACAAACGAGCACATGGCAGAGAGTCCAAGGAACGCAACTTGTGGAGGTAGGTTACTGACTGGATCTGGATCTTCAGTGCGTGACCCCACAGGTCTGACACCAACTGGGCAGCACAAAGTGTTTTACACAGGGATACCAGAGTTTTCCAAAGTTGCAAGAGGTTGCTGTGATGGAATACACCACTATTCACACCCTACACACTACTCTAATAATATTTGTACAAAATATGCCTTATAAGGTATAATTTCAATCTTGCTGGCCAGTATTATCATAGTGAAACGTATGCAGCAACTTTGTATATACAATTATGAACATAAGCTGAAATCACGACTGAAGTGTGTTTACCAGACACACCTGGGGAGTGAATAAAACTTTTTCAAAAACAAAGGAGAAGTTAGTGCCTCTAGCCATGGTGCCATCAAAGCTGATGGGCCATCAATTGTCAAGTCGCTGTTCTTTGAAAAGGAAGGTGGGCAGGAACAAAGAGATGCAAACAGCAGCATGAAACCCCTTTCCCACCAAAAAGTTCATGTCTCCCCACTCAGCTGAGGAGACCTTTATCTAGGAAAAAGAAAAGGAGTACTTGTGGCACCTTAGAGACTAACCAACTTATTTGAGCATGAGCTTTCGTGAGCTACAGCTCATGCCAATGAAGTGAGCTGTAGCTCACGAAAGCTCATGCTCAAATAAATTGGTTAGTCTCTAAGGTGCCACAAGTCCTCCTTTTCTTTTTGCAAATACAGACTAACACGGCTGTTACTCTGAAACCTTTATCTAGGAGTCACTCTGAGAAAAATCCATTTCACAGGTGATTGAACTATAAAAGAAAGGGCCAAACACACCCCTTGTTATCTCTCCCTGTACATCTAAGAAAGAAAAGAAAAACAGCTCTTGGACCTCAGGAACTGATCCTGAGCTGACAACTTGGTCAGCAATGCTACTGGAAACCTGTCCTAAGGGTTTCCCTTTGAACTAAGTCTAATTTGTTCAGTTTAATACTAGGAAGTATTTTTATGTTTCTTTTTCTTGTAACCATTTCTCACTTTGATGTCTCATCACTTGTACTCACTTGAAATCTACCTTTGTGGTTAAATAAATTTGTTTTCTTCCTTAATTGAAACAAAGCCAGTGTTGTGATGTGTGGGGTGACAAACTGTTGCATATTGATCCCCTTAGCGGAGCAATGGACCTATTCTATCAGGACTGTCCAGGAGAGGGCTGGACAATTCAGGCCAAGCATTTCTGGGGGGAAATCTGGGACTGTGTATGTATTGGGATCACCCTGCAGTAATAACCAAGGCTGTGAAAGCCAGAGTGTGAGCTGAGCGTGGCGGGCAGGCAGCAGCTACACACAGACACTCGGGGTACGACCGGAATGCTGGAGGCTGTTTGTGAGTGGGCCGGGTTGGGAGCCAGAGCAGCAAACCGTTACTGGGCCCCCCTGGTTATAGGGCAGCCGGTGACACTGCCTTGCACTGGTCTGGATTACACTCTGGATTGTGATTGCCTCATTGGACAATGAGAGTGGACACAACTCATATCCTGGTTGGATGTTCCAAGATTTTGCCATGACCACGGGTCATTTCCTCATTGGTCCAAGCCAGTTTTGCCCAGCAGAGTGACCAGGCTGCGCCACCCAGCACAAACACGAGGAAGATCAGATCTAGGTGCAGATTTCAACTGAACAGCTCATGTTTATTTTGATGATGGACCCACCTCAGAACTCAAATCCAACACTCTTGTGAAGTGACTTGGGTTTGGAGCTGAAGTTTAGGAACTTGAATTTAGATCAAAGCTTCATAACTGACCCATTTTTGCTATTAGTGTTACCGAGTTGATAGTGTGACTTTCCAGTTCTTAGTTATTACTCATTATAATGTATTCCGACATTAAGGTCCCAATCCAGAAAAATCTTAAACTTATGCTCAACGATAAGCATGTAAGTAGTCGCACTGAAATCAATGGAACTGCTCAAAGTGCTTGGACTTAAGCACACTGAAGTACTCTGTCCTGTGAGGGCCTTAAGAAAAAAATGAAATAAAATATTGTCAGTTTCAGGGGACCTTCACTTATATTCCCCTCACCTTTCCATTTCCACAGGTTCCCGCTGCCTCCCCAGGCTCCTCACCCACCTCCCCATTGCCTTGGCCCTGCTGCCTTCCCACAGCCCTGGCAATCCCCTCTTAGCCTTCTGTGTTCCCCAGGCTCGTCATGCACATCCCCATCATCCTGGTTCCCTGCTCTCTCCCCCAGTCTACCCAGCCATCCCCCTGACCTCCAATGACTCCCCCAGGCTTCCCAGCCATCATCCCATTGTCCCTGGCCTGTCCAGCTTCCCGCGGGCTCCCTGAGTCCCTCTGCTAACCCCCCCTTCCTAAATTGCCCTGAGCTTCCTTCTGCAGTCAGCCAGGCACACCTTGCTTTTCTCACCAGCCTGGATTATCTCAGGGTGACCCTAATGCACTCCCAGTCCCAGATTTTCCCTCAGAAATGTATGTTCTGCCAAGTCCAACCCTACCGAGAGAGTCCAGAAATATTAAATTTGTTATTCCTTCAAAGAAATATATACAGCAGCTTATTTCCATAGACAAAGTTACTCTGACACTTTACTTAAACACACTGGGTTAGATGAAATGATGAATCAACTTTATTAATAACAAAGATAGATTTTGAGTACAAGCGAGGCATAACAGTCAGAAATGGTTACAAGAATAATAAAGATAAAACTCTGTCTAGTGCTCCAGCAGCCAGGGAGGATGCTGGCCTTGGGCTAACAGAGGTTAGGGGGTGCTGGGGTTAGGGGCAGCAGAGTCAGTGCTAGTGGTCAAGGCTGGGCTGGCAGGGCTCTATAGTGTCCCCTCTAGCTGGGTCTGGGTCCATGGGGTGCTGGGGGCCCCAGCAGTCTCTGCATCAGCCCCTGTAGCTGGAGCGGAGCTGGCAGAGCCCAGTAATATCCCCTGTGGCTGGGGCTGTGTCACACACAGAGTCCATCCCTTCTTTCCCCACTGTAGCTTTCACAATGAAGCACAGCAGGGTGAACTTTTGGAAGAACCAGCTGCCCTGGGCATCCGGAAGGCCCTTGATGTATTTGATCTTGGACCATTTGTTGTAGCCAGCCTAGTGTGCAGGGTCTGGCCTGATGGGCGGGGACCAGGGGTAGCCAGCTGGGGCGTGAGCACTGAGGCCAGAATGCAACATCTGTATGGGGCAGATGCCCTCCCAAGGGTGCTGGGCAGGGACATGGGTGTGAGCTCCTGAAACACACACACATTACACAGCTGGGTGAGAGCTCCGGTAACACACACACACAGAGCACAGCACAACCCTCTTGAAACACACACACACACACACATACAGCCATGTGAGAGCTCCTGGAACCACAGGGGCTAGAATTAGGGGTGCTATGCGTCATAGCACCCCTAATTGAAGTGGTTTCCAATACATACAGGGGTCACGGTTTGGTTCACTGGCTCTCAGCAGCCCCCCAATACAAACTGCTCCAGTCCCGCCCCTTGCCTGTATCGCGCACAGACACAGGGCGAGCGCTGCTCACACAGCCTGGGGTGTGATCTCCTGTGACACACGCACCAACACCGCGCAGCCGAGCAACACACACGACACAGCCCGACCTTTGTCCTTCTGTCACACGCGCTGCCCCACTAGTTCCCCCTCCGCTCCCAGAGCCGGGAGAGAACCCAGGAGTCCGGGAGAGAACCCTAGCTCCCCACGGCACAGCCCAGGGGCGGGGACCGAGCTACCCCCTTACGGGCTCTGCCGCCCGGGGAACAGGTGCCGCGAGCGCCCCTAGCGGCCGGACTCGGGACCCAGGCGTCCGGGCGGGGCGGGGCCGGAAGGTCGCTGCGATGGGGCTTCCCCCGGCAGCTGAAGATGGCGGCGCAGGCGCGGGGCCCTTGAGTCGGGGGCGGGTGGGGAGCGTAGCAGGGCGGGGCTTTCCCGGCCCCCTGGGTCCCAGCCCAGCCCGTGCGCAGGGAGGCACCAGCCGCGGGGCGGGAGGTCGCTGCCCAGGCGGAGGAAGCGGCCGGGGCCGAGCCCGGCGATGGCTGCAGCGGGGCCGGCGCAGGTAGGACGCGGGGCGGGGACTCCCCGGCCGGGCACTGGCTGGTCCCGGCTGGGGCCGAGCGGGGCCGGGACCGGGTCCCTCCCGCGCTAGTGACCCCGGGGCTGGGGGCTGCCGCAGCCGGAGCGCTGGGGCCGGGGAGCGGCGCTGGGGGCCCCGGGCCGGGCGGACACGCGGAGCCGGGCCGAGGAGCCCCGAGGCGGCCGAGCCGGGGCCGGGAGCGGGGCCGAGCCCAGGCCTGGGGCGGAGGCGGGGACTCCGGCCGGGGGAGGAGCCTGGTCCCTGCCCTGGGATTCGGGCCCCTCCCAGCGCCCCGCCCCAGAGCCCCGTGGGGAGCCGAGGGCGACTCCTGTCGCCGGCCAGCGGGGCCCGAGTCCCCGGGGGGCTGTGCGGGGGGGTCTCCCTGGCTCACAGCTGCTGGGCTGGGGGTTCCCCGGGAGCCGCTGCCCTCGAACCCGCGTCCCCTGCGGAGAGCCCGGGCTGGGGCTGGCGCGGAGGGTGCTGAGTGTGTAACGCTTGTGCCAGCAGCTGCGGGTGGCGTTTGAGGAGGTGGCTCTGTATTTCACCCGGGAGGAGTGGGAGCTCTTATCCCGGCCAGAGAAGCAGCTGTACCGGGACCAGATGCTGAGGAATTACCGGGTCCTTGTTTCCTTGGGTAAGGACCAATTTCCCTTCATTTATTCACAGCTGAAAAACGTTTGTGTTCCCCATGTGGCACCCTGTCACTGAGTGGTGGCAAATGCCAGCCCCTTTCAGGTCAGCTCGTTCGAGGAGAACTCAGGGCTTGGGAGCCTGGGGCTAATCTTGGTGTAACTGGTTTATTTGAATTACCTGCCTCAGTAGTGGCACATCCCTGATGGTAGCAAAGAGCCCATGAGCAACCATCTCTTCCCGGAATCCCAGCCAGAGGTTGACGGCAGCAACTCTGCCTCAGGAGCTGATTCTAGTCAGACAAATAAGGCAGGGGGAAAACACTGCTGCTGCAACAGCTCCCCACCTCCCCCAAAAGAATGAACATCGTAAATTTAACAACTGTACAACTGAACAATGCAAAAGAACTGGAATGTCTGTGTAACGGTGACACCGGGTGACACCTGCCATGACACATTGTGGCCGATTTGCCTTAATGACATGCCTGAAACGTTTCAACAGCTATAAGTTGGCAAGGAGCAAAGTTCCCTTCTTCCAAAGTCTTCCCCATGATCCATGTTTCAGGAGACAGTTGGGTAAGTGAAATAATGACCAGAAAGAAGGTGGTTGCAGATTTTCTATTTGTCCTGTCTCTTAATCTGAAACTAATGGGTGTTCACTGGTCTTTTTGTGGGTTAAAAGAAATCCATGTCACACGCTTGTCCTATGGAACGTAGTGCCACAAGATAGCATAGAGGCCAAGGTGTTAGCAGAATGGGATATTTCAAGGGAACATCTAAAGTTACCCCAGCAAGGCTTTAAACTAGGCCCCACTGCAAACTGAGAGGGTTGTAGATGTTGCCGATTCAGGGTACGAACTGAACTTGCCTGGTGGGAGACGGGAAGAAGGTTTATTGCTAAGGAAGGTTTATTTCTTTCTTCTCCTGCTTTGGATCTCTTGAGCTTTCCTCTGAAGCAGCCTGTGAGATTGATGTCCTGTTGTGCCAGGTGCTGCACAAACATATAAACGAGTCCCTGCCGCCAAAAATATATTAATAAAACTTCCCCCAAACAGGCTCTTCAGGTTCCAAACCGGACTTAATCCACCGGATCGAGCTAGGGGAGGCAGAGCTCTGGATCCGGGATGCCAAGGGCTCCAGGGTACACTCTGGGCCTGAGAGCCCCTCCTCAGGTGAGTCCTAATAATCCAGTCCTTTCTGATTTACACACCTGCTAGTAGAGAACTCCTTGATATAGAAGGCAAAGGCAGAGCGAGATTCACAGGCTGGGAGCTGAAGAGAGACAAATTGAAGCTGGGAATTAGGGGCCAGTGTTTATCTTGGAGGGGGAATAAACCATTGGGAGAGCTCCCCTTAGGACGCGATGGATTCTCCCTCTGGGAGTCTGTCCGTGGAGATGGGGTGGCTCTCTCTCAAAGCTTCACACTTGTTCCACCAGCAGTTACTGGGCCAGAGTCAGGAATGACTGGGGGAGCTTCTCTGGCTGGGATAGGCAGGAAGCCAGGCTGGATGGGCATAATCAGCCTGTCTGGCTGTGATATCTATGAATCTTAGTCCTTTCTCAGTGCAGAGATGATTTCTTAGTATTACCTAGTCCATCCCTGACAGGTGTCTGTCTAACCTGTTCTTAGAAACCTCCCATGGTGGAGATTCCACAACCTGCCAAGATCATTTTGTTCCAGTGCTTAACTACCCTCAGAGGTTGGAAGTTTTTCCAAATATCTAACCTCTATCTCTCTTGCTGCAGTTGAAGCCCATAAAGTCTTGACCTATTCTCAGTCAATAAGGAGAACAGTTTATCACCCTCCACTTTGTAACAACCTTTTATGTCCATGAGGACTGTTATCAGGGGTTCTCCCCTGCCCCCTTCTTCCGACTAAACAAACCCAGTTTTTTCACTTACTTCAGAAGTCATGTTTTCGAGACATGTAATCAGTATTGTTGTTCTCCTCTGACCCTCCCGAATTTGTCCACATACTTCCTGAAGTTTGGAGCCCAGAAGTGGACACAGTAGTGGACCTAGCCTGTCCTTGTTTTCCCCTGCTTTCCCGTGTATTTGTAAAATGCTTTGTTTTTTCCCTTTATAATGCTAGTTTAGTTTTGCTTTTGCCTTTCTAATTTTCCCCCTACATGCTTGTTTTGTTTTTTAAGACTCATTTTTGTAATTTGACCTGCTTTCCGTTTCTCGTACAACTCTTTTTTCAAGAGTCGCTACAGCTCCACCATGCCTCAGCTTCCCCAGCTGTTTAATGGAAAGGGCACTGGGGCTGTGAGCAATGTTCCCTCTCATTTTTTTCAATCCATCTGCAGAATAAATTTTATTATGTGCACTGAGGTCTGTGCGCCACCAATAGAAACAAAAAACCTCAATATAATATTTTTTAAAGTTACCGTAGGGATAATTACTCCAGCCAGGAGACATTAGGTATTTCAGAACTCGCTAATTAAATTAAATTAAAGTAGAAGAGAAATAAAAATTATGAAATGCATAGACCAGTCAAAACCCTAAAGTAACACACTTAGGAAGCATAAAATTGCAGAGATGATATGTGCATTGCAGGAAGTACCAAGAAGTAGCAACAATATTACAACTCTGTGTTGGGAGGTGAGTGTGAAAGAGCCAGAGACTGTGTGGGTTTGTAGCACACAGAGTCAGTCTGTGTGCTGGGGAAGTTTCTGAGAGATGCTGGGTGCTGTCTCTAAGGCATTCACTGAAAGCTCTCCTGAGCCCTGTCTCCCCTGCCCTCGCTCTGAGGAGATAGGTACATGGACTGGTGGTGGGGAGGAGAGGAGATAGAGGGACTGTGTGAGCTGGCTGCTGGGGGGCAAACAAGCACCTGGGTAGAAAGACAAGCCTGTCTGGCCATACACCTCAACACCTTCTAGGCTTCCCACACCTCAGAAAGGTAAGGGGCGCCCTAGAGATTTTTCAAATGGCTTTTCATGCCTCTGCCCCCTGCAAGAGCATCCCAGAGTCACTGATCCTTGGCAGAGAAGGTGCTGTTCTCCCCAGGTTCCCACCTCACCCCCTCTCTGCCACTTCACTTTGCATGTGACCTCTCAGACTGGAGAAACCTGTTCCCAGCGAGCAAGGAGAAACCTGGGAATGATGCCGGGTGGGTCAGTCACATAGGACTAGTGTAAGGTGACGCCATGCAGAGGTGCCATGGTGCAGAACAGATCTCTAGCACCTGCAGCACTTCGCTGTAATGCTCTAAAACTGCCCCACGGGCCAGGCGGCTGCTATGGGGGGAGTGGACACGTTTGGGGGCCAGATTAAATCAACCTGCGGGCCATGACTTGGAGTACCCTGGTGTATGGGCTGGCTGTGAGAGAGAGGGTGACGGTATGGCCTTTGTCCCATCCCTTCTTCTCCTGCTCTTTGTGGCATGAAATTGTTGTTGCTTACATTGCTTCAGTGTCAGTGCTTAGCACAGCCCTCAGCCCTAACGTGTCTGTGACTGTCTGTAGACCAAAGGCTGGGTGGCAGCCATTCACCCCTTCCAGCTCAGCAGTGCCAGGGAGCGGGTTGTGACACAATACAGACATGTTTTCCAGGTTACATCAAACAAACCCTGAGTGACTGGTCATCCCCTCAAAGCCCACACACAGACCCACACCCCCTACCTCTCAAAACCCTCACCTTCTTGAGGATTTTAGTTTAGTTTTAGTTTCACACAAAGACTGAAACCTCAGGCCGAGAGTAAATGATTTCTTCAAAAGGAATTCCTAGAAAAAGACTCACGTCCCCCCCACCCCCAGAAATAAGCTACATTGTTCTAAACAGCTTTAAACTGGTCTCACTGCACCCACATGAAGGGATTGTAGCCCCTCAACTAAACTAGTTTCAAACTAATATAATTACAACAGCAAAAATGCTGAGGAACAGGCCTCATGCTATAAAACAGGAGAAAGTGAAGAACCAATACCACATAAATAAACCCCTCTGATTGAAATAAAGACACAATCAGTTTGAAAACAAAACCAGGCTCTGCTCTGACAGGTGCTGCCTGTATCCTGGGCAGGCTTCAATTTCAGCTTAAAACGAGACTCAAGACATGCCTAGCCCCTGTGGGAGCAGGCGCTGGGTGCTGCGGAAACACCATAGGGTAGAACCTATGCCTGGATTGGTGTACTACCCCGCCCCACCTGCCCTCCTCCTTGCCTTGCCCAGGGGGAACTTGCTGCCCAAAGAAGCACTCTTCTCCCAGCACTGCAACCCTAACCCCAGCCTGGTGCAGAGGGGTTTGTGTGGGGTAAAGCAGTGGTTCTCAACCAGGGGTCTGGGGACCCCTAGAGGGGCCTTGAGCAGGTTTCGGGGGGGACCTCCAAGCAGGGCCAGCATTAGACTTGCTGGGCTCAGGGTAAAAAGCTGAAGCCCCCCCCCCGACATGGGGCTGAAGCCCAGGTCCCCAAGCCCTGCCACTCAGGGCTGAAGCTGAAGCCTGAGCCATGTAGCTTCACGGGGGTCCCTGTAGCATGGGTGCCCTGCTTGCTACCACCTAACGCTGTCCCCGGCTTTGATATGCAGAAAACATATTATTGTGGCACAGGTGGGCTATGGTGTTTTTATAGCATGTTGTGTGGGGTCTCAGAAAGAAAAAGGTTGAGAACCCCTGCGGTGAAGAACATGTGGGTGTCAAGACCATTCACTGAAATTTGACCTGCCTCCCTCACCATCATGACCGTGGGCAAATCTGAGTGGAACTGTAACCCTGCAGGCCAGGTCTCAATGCCCAGACAGGAGCTGCCACTGCAGGGTGAGACGCCCATCCCAAAAACAGTCACAGACAAATGGGGCAATCGCTCCATCCGTGACATTTTCTGTCCTTGACAAACCTGCAGCCCTAAGCGTGAGCTAATGCCAGGATTGCCTCTGCTCTCTCCAGCAGGGCACGGGATCCCGGGAGGAACGCAGACACAGTCTGAATGTGGGGAGAGCACTGTTGGAACACAAGATCCCACATCCCACAGAGGGATCCATGCACAGGACGCAGTCCATCCCTTGGGTAAACTCAGCCAGAGACCAAATCTGATTACACACCAGAGACTCCCCATGGGCCGGTGTCCCCATCAGTGCATCGACTGCAGCAAGAGGTTCAGGAACCCCTTCGCACTGACCCAGCACCGGTGCATGCCCACCGGGGAGCGGCCGTATTGCTGCACTGACTGTGGCAAGAGCTTTGCAAAGAGCTCAGCCCTGAAAACACACCAGCGCAGGCACACCGGGGAGCGGCCGTATCGCTGCACACACTGTGGCAAGAGCTTTGCAGAGAGTTCAAATCTGAGAATACATCAGCGCACACACACCGGGGAGCGGCCGCACCGCTGTGCTGACTGTGGCAAGGGCTTTGCACAGTTTGCCCACCTGAAAAGACACCGGCGCACGCACACTGGGGAACTGCCATACAACTGTACCATCTGCGGCAAGGGCTTTGCCCAGAGCTCAAGCCTGAGAACACATCAGTGCGCACACACCGGGGAGCGGCCGTACTGCTGCGCTGACTGTGGCAAGACCTTTGCAGAGAGCTCAACGCTGAGAATACACCAGCGCACGCACACCGGGGAGCGGCCGTATCGCTGCACCGACTGCGGCAAGGGCTTTGCACATAGCTCAACTCTGAGAAAACACCAGCGCACGCACACCGGGGAGCAGCCTTACCACTGCAGTGACTGTGGCAAGAGCTTTGCAGAGAGCTCAAAGCTGAGAATACATCAGCGCGCGCACACCGGGGAGCGGCCGTACCACTGCGCTGACTGTGGCAAGAGCTTTGCAGAGAGCTCAAAGCTGAGAGTACACCAGCGCACACACACTGGGGAGCGGCCGTACCGCTGTGCTGACTGTGGCAAGGGCTTTGCACAGTTTGCACACCTGCAAAGACACCAGCGCACGCACACTGGGGAACAGCCATACAACTGTACCGACTGCGGCAAGGGCTTTGCCCAGAGCTCAAGGCTGAGAACACACCAGCGCACGCACACCGGGGAGCGGCCGCACCGCTGCACCGACTGCGGTAAGGGCTTTGCACAGAGTTCAACCCTGAGAATACACCAGCGCACGCACACCGGGGAGCGGCCCTACCACTGTGACGATTGCAAGAAAAGCTTCAGCAATGCCAGTACGCTGACCAGACATCAGCGCACACACGCACCGGGGAGCAGCTCTACCGCTGTGCCAACTGGGGTAAGAGGTTCAGCAATGCCAACAAGTTGACCCAGCTTCAGCGCACGAACACCAGAGAGCAGCCGGACCACTGCGCTGTCTGCGGCAAGGGCTTTGCACACAGCTCAAACCTCTGAATACATCTGCGCGCACACACACCGGGGAACGGCCATTCCAATGCACTGTCTGCAGAAAGCACTTTGCACAGAGCTAATACCTGAGAATACACCAGCGCATTCACAGCGGGGAGCGGCTGTCCAGGTGTGCTGACTGGCAAATGCTTTGCTCACTTGGGCAACCTCACCTGGCACCAGTTGACTCAGCCTTCTGCCACCGCTAGGGCCCAAGGGGCTTCTGGCAGCTGGTGGGCCTGGCACAATGCCAGCAGAATCAGACCAGGGAGTGGTCCTGTCCCCATGATGCCCAGCAGAGACTGTGTGGGGCAGAGAATGGGACTTGGCTGAGCAGTGTGGGGGAGAGGAGACAGGCAAGGAGATTTTAGAGCAGATGGGCACAACCTTCTCCATTTGGGACCCCCTCCATCTAGGTGGGGTCCAGCCAGGTCTCTCTCTTTCTGTCAAACTCCCCCCAACACATATAGCTTTCAGGCAGCCAGGACAATCCCCCTTCCTTCCCCTGCATCCCTCCCCCAGAGCTACCTTGATGATTTCAGCCAGGGGGTGACTCTTAGGTGACATCTAGAGGTGGGATTTGCAGTCCTGTCTCAGCATGGATTGGTCCAAAGGGGGGGCGGGGGCAGGACAGCGCGGTGTGTCAGATTGAAAGAAGACTCAGGAACTGCTCAAACCGTCTATTCTAAATAGAAATGTGATGAAGAAAAACTACGTGCCTAATGTGTAGCAAAGGTCTAACCAGTTGTTTCTTTGCTACTAAAGAAGTTGATGCATTCGAATGATGTGTGGAGAAACCAATATGAAGTGTAAATGTTTAAGATAAACCAGTCCAAATGTCCTAAGGCCTTACTGACCATGAGGCCTGATAAACTGTGTGACTGGCGGGTGCACACAGAGAGTTTTGCATTACTCCTTGGGGAATTCTATGCCAAAAGAAAAATAAAAATTCTGCACACCATATTTTAAAATTCTGCATATTTTTTTGTCAAAATAACACAATAGAATCACACTAGTTTCAGTTATTTTGATAGTTTGAAATAAATTATCAGCACCTATGTTTGTAACACTACAAACAAAAAAGATTCAGGAAGTGATTTTTCACAGATTCCTTACTCGTCATTTTAACACAGAACTTTGAGTAATAATTCATTTAAACTGCAATATAGAAATGTATTTCCTGCACCCCTCAGAAGTAGTGCAAAGACTTGGGGGAGCCGGGGTAATGGAGAAGCTGAGGGAGAGGGAAGTAATTGCTGGGAAGGAGCCTGGAGTGAACTTTGAGAATTGTTGGGTGTTGGTGGGAGACGTACGCAAGAGGGGGTTTTGTGGGGGGAGGGGAAGAGTGATTGTTAGAGACTTGGGGAGCCTCCCATATGAAACCCTGGCTCACCCTTGGTCTCTCCCATTCAGTCAGGCACATCTGCCCTCTCTCCCCATGTGTCCCTGCATCCCCCCATCCCTGTGTATTCCTGCCCTCTTTTTTCCCCCATGTGTCCCTGCATCCCCACTTGCATTCCACCCCTGGCTCAATGTTACCTCAATAGCTTCTGTGACCCTCCCAGGGACCCCTATATGCCCCATTTTGTCCATCTCCCCCATATTCCTTGCCTCCACACCTGACCCCATGGGCAGAGATCTGTGAAGTATCCTCTGACCCCCTCCCTCTGTGGCTGGCTGCTCCAGCTGTAAGCCAGCTGCCCTCTCTTCTGGTGTCACAGCAGCCCCCAGAGGGGGGAAAAAGTGTAATTGCAGCGCTGCTCCATCAAAATCAATTATTCTGGGGTGAAAAATAATATGTGGAGAACATGAAGTTTGTGCTTTCACAGGTGGCACAGAATTCCTCCTTGAGTATCGCATATGAAGTGACATCACACATGTAATCACTGATGTGTAGGGAAAAATCAAGCCCTGGCACAGAGGTGCGTAGAGCCGTTAGTGTTCTTTCCTCAACTGTTCTCTCCTGTTAGCCATGCCCACAGACTACGCAAATGAGTCAAATCCCCGTATATGTTTCTGGGATGAACTACTCTCCAAGGACAGAGCCATCCAGGAGTGGAAAGAGACTTTCCATAGAGATTGTTCAAACTTCTAGATGGAAATTTCTGCTAGGGATGTAAATACTGTTTTAAAAGTTAACCGTTTAAGCAAGTAAAATATGTCATTTAAACAGTTAACTGTTTAAGCAGTTGGGGCCCATCTGATTGGGGCTGGGGCCGGGTCTGTCTGGATGGTGCTGTTCCAGCTGGGCAGCGCTGCTCTGGCCGGGTGCCGTGTCCGGGCCTGCTCCAGCTGGGTGGCACAGCTGGGCCCGCTCCAGCTGGTGCGGGGGTTAACAGTTAAGGCCGTTAACTGGTAAGACTATGCCTTACAGCTTGCATGCCTTCACATTTCCCAACTCATGGAAAATTCCCCTATCCACTTATTGTCTGGCAGTCCCACAGCCGCCATAGCCTTACAGTCCCGCTTTCTTAATCCTTCTGAAATAACCTGCTCATTCACAGTCCCTCTCTCTTTTTTTCCCTGCAACGAGCCTCTTGCCAAATCAATTATCCGCTTTGCCTGTGGATCCACAACTACTTCCAAGATAGCTTCCTCAGTCATGCTGTGACACATCACTGTACCTGTTTACAATTGAAGTTGAGCTACTACCTATGGCAGATGTTCCAATAAAGTTCCTTTTACTTCTTTGTTGTGAAATTGAAACAAAGGAATGATTTACCCTCTCTGCACGTTCTCCTGCACGGACTTAATTAAAGTTTCCTCCGCTCCTGTACTAATTAATGCCAGCAACCATTATATGTTTCCTTCTCTCCCCACTTCCCCCTCAGATCTACCAGTTACGTGGGGCTGTAATTTGGCCACTAACATTCAGTCCTGGGGACAGGGGTGTGATGGGTTCGGTCACAGAGACACCCTTGAGACTGCCACTTCATATGCTGGGATACCACTGAGAATAACCTCTCTGCCAGAACGGGCATCTCTCACCTCTGTCTTGCTGAGCTAGACACTCCAGCTCCAGCACAGACCCAGAGTTAGGGCCACACCCCTCTGCAGTTCATACACTGAGGTTCACTCAGCCCTGGAGCTTCTCAGTTAAAAGGGACTTGCCCCCAGCACCCAGTGCACTGCCTTTCTGGGAGCCTGACCCCAGATAAATCTGTTTTACTCTGTATAAAGCTTATACAGGGTAAACTCATTAGTATTTGCCCTCTGTATCACTGATAGAGAGATGTGCACAGACTGTTTGCTCCCCCCAGGTAACAATTACTTACACTGGGTTTATTAATAAACAAAAGTGATTTTATTAAGTATAAACAGTAGGATTTAAATGGTTTCAAGTAATAACAGACAGAACAAAGTACATCACAAAGCAAAATAAAACAAAAAACGCAAGGCTAAGCTTAATACACTAAGAAACTGGTTACAAATGCTAACTTCTCACCCTGGATGTTATTTCAGGTACAGTCTTTCTCAAGTCAGTTGCCTTTTCTGACTTGGGTCCAGCCTGTTCTCTCCCACCTATATGGTTACAATCCTTTTGTTTCCAGGTGCTTTCAGGTATCTCTTTGGGGAGGATAGGCCATCTCTTAAGCCAGCTGAAGACCCCCATTGTTTACTTCCCCCGCCTTATATAGAGTGTCCCTAAGGCAGGAAACCTTTGTTTGAAATCCCACCCCCCTCTGGAAAAGTATCAGCTTCAAGATGGATTTCAGTATCAGGTGATGGGGTCACATGTCTCTGTAAGACCCCAGTCTCCATTCTTCCTGGGTTAGCCCACACTACACAGGAAGGCTTGCAGGTAAACAAAGCCATTCACAACTCATTGTTTCTGAAGTACCCTTAATGGTCTCCACTTAATATGACTACATCCGTAGCACAAGTTTATACCTCTTTTTCCTAACTCCAGACATACAAATAATACGTGCAAAAAAATAGAATGAACAGGCTTAGTAGATTATAACCTTTCTAATGATATGTCACATGGGGCATTTAGCATAAAGCATACTTCAGTTATGTCAGGGGTCGGCAACCTTTCAGCAGTGGTGTGCCAAGTCTTCATTGATTCACTTCAATTTAAGGTTTCGCGTGCCAGTCATACATTCTAATATTTCTTAGACGGTCTCTCGCTAGAAGTCTATATATTATATAACTAAACTATTGTCGGATGTAAAGTAAACAAGGTTTTCAAAATGTTTAAGAAGCTTCATTTAAAATTGAATTAAAATTCTGATCTTACGCCGCCGGCCCGCTCAGCCCGTTGCCGGCCTGGGGTTCTGTTCACCTAGGCCAGCAGCAGGCTGGAGCACCCACAGGGATAAATTAGCTGGTTCTCCACACCCACCTGCAGCCAGGCTCCCCGCTCTTTGCCTCCTTTTCCCCCCCACAATGCGCCGAGTCCCCACTGGGGTGGGAAAAGGAGGGGTGGGGCAGGGACTTCAGGGAAGGGGTGGAATTGGGGTGGGACAAGGGCAGTGCAGGGGTGGGAAGAGGCAGGCCAGGGGCCGAGGGGATCAAGCACCCACTGGGCAGCGGGGAAGTCAGCGCCTTTGGCCCTGGGGTTTGTCACTAGTTGTATTTCTCCAGCCAATAACCCCAATATTATTCTTCTTAACAACTAATTCCTGGGCGAATCCCCAGGCTTCATGTAATTTGCACTGGATAAACCTTCATGGGTCTTTGACCTGTTTTTTTTCTTAACAGCATAATAAATCGCAGTACCAGCTGGTGTGCTTCTGGCTGCCTCTCCAAAGCATTTTTCACTCGATCTATGGCCTGTCTCATCTCTCCAGTGGTAGCTTTCCTGATCAACCTGTAGCATTTACTCATACTTAAATTTTCCGTTCCTCCTAACTCAGCCCACTGTACTAGCCATGTAGCTAGATTTTTTATATTTACTGGGCATAATGACTTTGTCATCAACTGTAAGTTGATGAACTTGCAGGAATTATTTCTGTTTGTTCTGAGGGTACCTCTCTGGCTGCATCTTTGACAGTTGATCTATGTTCTATTCCTGCTATGGACTTTCCTGACTTCGGCTTTTCTGAACAGTTTTTTATTTTTTTTCTCAATTTAGTATAAAGCCCCCCTCGAGGCCGATCAAGTTCCCTTTTCTCTTGACCCCCACATGCATCCTCCGAATCCTCTGTACCAGATATCGTTGGAATCCAAATCCAAATCTCTCCCTTTTTGACAAACAGCTGCAACCTGCAGCTCCCGTATTTTTACTTGCTTTTATAATGCTGCTATAGTTTTCTTGTACCAACTATGAGAAACACTTGCAATTTCTGTTTCCTTAGTCAGTTTTTGAATTAATTGTTTCATCCCTACTGCTTGATTTTTTAATTTATTTTCTTCCCGATCCACCATTTTCTTTTTTTATTCCCTATTTTGTTTTTCCATTTCTTCTAACTGAGTTTGCATTATCTGTGCCTGCCTCACTTCCCTCTCCAAATTTTTCTGTCAAGTTTTAAAATTCTCTTGTAATGTCTGGAACTCCGCACAAATTTCCCCCTTACATGCAATTACCTTTTTTACAGCCTGCCACAACAGCCACACTCTGGCTGTCTGCCTTTTACTGGCATTAGGGTTGTACAACTGTCCATATTTCTCAAACACGTTTTCTAAGGTGTCACCTGTTACATCGGGTTCAACCACACCTCCCATCCAAGGGCATGTCCCAAATGTGATGTTCCCCTTTGGTGTTATCTGGACTGGTGATCTGCTAGGCCACTCCAATCCTTGACTCTGGGAGCCAGCCTTACCCTGCTCTGCATCTGCCCTGTCCCCGTGTCTCCCTGCACACACACCCCATCCCCATGTGCCCTGCACCCCCCCCTGCATTCAGCCTCTGGCTCAGTGTCACCCCCCTAGCTCCTGTGACCCCACCAGCAACCCTGGGTGCCCCATTCTGTCCATCCCCCTCCCCCATCCATTGCCTCCAGACCTGGCCCCACGGGCAGGGTGCAATGAAGAAAGCAGCCCCTAACCCCCTCCCTCCCTGTGACTGGCTGCTCCAGCCCTAAGCCAGCAGCTCTCTGTTCTGGTATCACAGCAGCCCCTTGTGGGCAAAAGGGGCAATTACAGGGCTTCCCCGTCATAATACATTATTCTGCAATGGAAAGAAAGGTGGGTCACATGAATTCTGCGCTTGCGCAGTAGCACGGAATTCCTCCAGGAGTATCGCATGGGAAGCGTCAGTACTGATATTATCATTGAAGTGTAGGAAATAATCAAATGCTGGCACAGAGGTGCATAGAGCTGTTAGTGTTCTTCCATTAACTGTTCTCCCCTGTTGGCGACGGATAGGGTTGCCAACCAACTTTCTAATTTCTGAAAACAGGACACTACAGCAGGAGCATTGGAATCCTGCCCCTGCTCCGCCTCTTCCCTTGATGCCCTGCCCCTTCTCCATCTCTTCCCATAGCCCCCTGCTTGCTCACCTCCTCCCGCCACTGCATTTCTCATTGCTTAGTCCTCTCCACCTCCCCCACCTCCCCAGCTGGGCTCTTTCTACTTTGGGGAGGGGAGCTGCAGCTACTGACACAGAGACTGTCTGCCCACGAGTTGCAGGTAGGAGGCCTCCCCGGCTGTGCAGATACTGGCACAGGTTACTCACCCTTTTCCACCTACCCCCACCCCCTTCCTACGGTAATCAGACTTTTGGTGTGTGGTCAGTACATCTGACAAGACACTGTACAGGTCCCCTTTTGACTGGACTTTGCAGTTGAAAATGGGACACCTGGCAACCACAGCCATGGACCACACAAATGAGTCAAATCATTGTACATGACTCTGTGATGAACTACTACCCAAGGGCAGGGCCATCCAGGTGTGTGGCTTTCTACAAGCCATTACCCTATGATCCCACTGAGAGTTACCAAAAGCAACTACAGCATTTGCTCAAGAAACTTCCTGAAAAAGCACAAGATCAAATCCGCACAGATACACCCCTGGAACCCCGACCTGGGATATTCTATCTACTACCCAAGATCCATAAACCTGGAAATCCTGGGCGCCCCACCATCTCAGGCATTGGCACCCTGACAGCAGGATTGTCTGGCTATGTAGACTCCCTCCTCAGGCCCTACGCTACCAGCACTCCCAGCTACCTTCGAGATACCACTGACTTCCTGAGGAAACTTCAATCCATCGGTGATCTTCCTGATAACACCATCCTGGCCACTATGGATGTAGAAGCCCTCAACACCAACATTCCACACAAAGATGGACTACAAGCCGTCAAGAACACTATCCCCGATAATGTCATAGCTCACCTGGTGGCTGAACTTTGTGACTTTGTCCTTACCCATAACTATTTTACATTTGGGGACAATGTATACCTTCAGATCAGCGGCACTGCTATGGGTACCCGCACGGCCCCACAGTATGCCAACATTTTTATGGCTGATTTAGAACAACGCTTCCTCAGCTCTCGTCCCCTAAAGCCCCTACTCTACTTGCGCTATATTGATGACATCTTCATCATCTGGACCCATGGAAAAGAAGCCCTTGAGGAATTCCACCATGATTTCAACAATTTCCATCCCACCATCAACCTCAGCCTGGTCCAGTCCACACAAGAGATCCACTTCCTGGACACTACAGTGCTAATAAACAATGGTCACATAAACACCACCCTATACCGGAAACCTACTGACTGCTATTCCTACCTACATGCCTCCAGCTTTCACCCTGACCACACCACACAATCCATCGTCTACAGCCAAGCTCTGCGATACAACCGCATTTGCTCCAACCCCTCAGACAGAGACAAACACCTACAAGATCTCTGTCAAGCTTTCTTACAACTACAATACCCACCTGCGGAAGTGAAGAAACAGATTGATAGAGCCAGAAGAGTTCCCAGAAGTCACCTACTACAGGAAGAGGCCTAACAAAGAAAATAACAGAACGCCACTAGCCGTCACCTTCAGCCCCCAACTAAAACCCCTCCAACGCATTATTAAGGATCTATAACCTATCCTGAAGGATGACCCAACACTCTCACAAATCTTGGGAGACAGGCCAGTCCTTGCCTACAGACAGCCCCGCAACCTGAAGCAAATACTCACCAACAACCACATACCACAAAACAGAACCACTAACCCAGGAACCTATCCTTGCAACAAAGCCCGTTGCCAACTGTGCCCACATATCTATTCAGGGGACACCATCACAGGGCCTAATAACATCAGCCACACTATCAGAGGCTCGTTCACCTGCACATCCACCAATGTGATATATGCCATCATGTGCCAGCAATGCCGCTCTGCCATTTACATTGGTCGAACTGGACAGTCTCTACGTAAAAGAATAAATGGACACAAATCAGATGTCAAGAATTATAACATTCATAAACCAGTCGGAGAACACTTCAATCTCTCTGGTCACGCAATCACAGACATGAAGGTCGCTATCTTACAACAAAAAAACTTCAAATCCAGACTCCAGCGAGAAACTGCTGAATTGGAATTCATTTGCAAATTGGATACTATTAATTTAGGCTTAAATAGAGACTGGGAGTGGTACGTCATTATGCAAGGTAGCCTATTTCCCCTTGTTTTTTCCTAACCCCCTCTTCCCCCCCATACGTTCTGGTTAAACTTGGATTTAAACTTGGAGAGTGGTCAGTTTGGATGAGCTATTGCCAGCAGGAGAGTGAGTTTGTGTGTGTGTGTGTGTCCCCGGGAAAGGGGGGGGGGGTGAGAAAGCCTGGATTTGTGCTGGAAGTGGCCCACCTTGATTACCATGCACATTTTAGGGAGAGTGGTCACTTTGGATGAGCTATTACCAGCAGGAGAGTGAGTTTGTGTGTGTGGTTTTTGAAGGGGGGTGAGGGGGTGAGAGAACCTGGATTTGTGCAGGAAATGGCCCACCTTGATTATCATACACATTGTGAACAGAGTTGTCACTTTGGATGGGCTATTACCAGCAGGAGAGTGAGTTTGTGGGGGGGGGGCAGGGCGGAGGGTGAGAAAACCTAGATTTGTGCTGGAAATGGCCCAACTTGATGATCACTTTAGATAAGCTATTACCAGCAGGACAGTGGGGTGGGAGGAGGTATTGTTTCATGATCTCTGTGTGTATATAATGTCTGCTGCAGTTTCCACGGTATGCATCCGATGAAGTGAGCTGTAGCTCACGAAAGCTTATGCTCAAATAAATTGGTTAGTCTCTAAGGTGCCACAAGTACTCCTTTTCTTTTTGCGAATACAGACTAACACGGCTGTTACTCTGAAACCTACCTCCAAAGAGACAGGGCACACCTCAGCCTGTTAGGTTAGCTGGAGGTTCACACCTCACTTGAACAGCCAGCACTGAGACTGTTTGGGAAGCAGAGTAACAAAGAACAGAGATCTAAGAGGCACCTTAGAGACTAACAAATTTATTTGGACATAAGCTTTTGTGGGCTAAAACCCACTTCATGAGATGCATGGAGTTAAAAATACAGTAAGCAGTATATATATTACAGCACATGAAAAGATGGGAGTTGCCTTACCAAGTGGTGGATGTCGCCCACTCCCAACAGTTGACAAGAAGGTGTGAGTATCAACAGAGGGGAAATTATTTTTTTAGTGACCCAGCCACTCCCAGTCTTTATTCAGGTTTAGTTTGATGGTATCCAGTTTGCAAATTAATTCCAGTTCTGCAGTTTCTCACTGAAGTCTGTTTTTGAAGTGTTTTTGTTGAAGAATTGCCACTTTTAAGTCTGTTATTGAGTGTCCAGGGAGACTGAAGTGCTCTCCTACTGGTTTTTGAATGTTACAGTTCTTGATGTCTGATTTGTGTCCATTTATTCTTTTGTGTAGAGACTGTCTGATCTGGCCAGTGTACATGGCATAAGGACATTGTTGGCACATGATGGCATATACCACATTGGTAGATGTGCAGGTGAACGACCTCCTGATTTTGCTTTTGCTGCAATCGTCACAGCAGTATGGCTGCTCCCCAGTGTGTGCTCGCTGGTGTATTCTCAGGTGTGCGATCTGTGCATAGCCCTTTCCACAGTCAGCACAGCGATACGGCCGCTCCCCGGTGTGTGTGCGCTGGTGTATTTTCAGGATCGAGGACCAGCTGAATCTTCTGCCACAGTCAGCACAGCAGTAGGGCTGCGCCCCGGTGTGCTGGGCCAGTGCGAAGGGGTTGCTGAACTTCTTGCCACAGTTGATGCAGTGATGGGGACACTGGCCCATGGGGAGTCTCTGGTATGTAACCAGGTCTGGTCTCTGGCTGAGTTTACCCCGGGGACGGACTGTGTCCTGTGCATGGAACTCTCTGTGGGCCGTGGGATTCTGCGTTCCTGCCGTGCTCTCTCGACATTCAGACTGTGTCCAGGGGGATCTCTAACCTTGGGAGTTTAATACAAGCCTGGAGTGGCAAGTATTAAGGTTTAAAATCCTTGCGGGCCCCCACCTTCTGCACTTGAAGTACCAGAGCAGGGAATCAGCCTTGACAGCAGGTTTTATTAAAAATCCTGGAGCAGTCACAGTAAATTTACAGACCTGTGATGTTACTAAAGTTACTGTAACGGCTCCGTAATTTCGGATACAAAATGCTGTAAATCTGCAGCCTGACTCAGGGTGTTTCTACCCTATGCTGTTTGTGCAGCACCTAGCGCCTGCTCCCACAGGGGCTAGGCATGTCTTGGGTCTTGGTTGAAGCTTGAATTGTAGCCTGCCCAGGATACAGGCAGCGCCTGGCACAGCAGGACCCTGTTTTTGTTTTCAAACTGATTTTGTCTTTATTTCAATCAGAGGGGTTTATTTATGTGGTATTGGTTCTTCACTTTCTCCTGTTTTATAGGATGAGGCCTGTTCCTCAGTATTTTTGCTGTTATAATTATATTGGTTTGAAACTAGTTTAGTTGAGGGGCTACAATCCCTTCATGCGGATGCAGTGAGACCAGTTTAAAGCTGCTTAGAACAATGTAGCTTATTCCTGTGGGGGAGCGAGTCCTTTTCTAGGAATTCCTTTTGAAGAAATCATTTACTCTTGGCCTGAGGTTTCAGTCTTTGTGCGAAACTAAAACGAAACTAAAATCCTCAAGAAGGTGGGGGTTGCGGTGAGGGGGTGGGGGTTCGGGTGTGTCTGAAGGTTTGAGGGGATGTGTGATGTAACTGGAAAACATGTCTGTATTGTGTCACAACCCACTCCCTGGCACTGCTGAGCTGGAAGGGGTGAATGGCTGCCACCCAGCCTTTGATCTACAGACAGTCACAGACACGTTAGGGCTGAGGGCTGTGCTAAGCATTGACACTGAAGTAATGTAAGTGACAACAATTTCATGCCTCAAAGAGCAGGAGGAGAGGGGATGGGACAAAGGCCATACTGACACCCAGGGCCGGTACAAGGATATTTTGCACCCTAGGCGAAACTTCCACCTTGCGCACTCCCTCCCCCCAGCGCTGCTTATAAACTTTCAAAAATGAATACTGCCTAATGTGGCATTGTTCATTAGAATTAACACACGTTTGGCTTGAAAATTTATTAATTTCATTATTTAGGCTCCATATTTAATGAAAATAAATGAATAACCTGACAGCGTTGACATTGTTATTGTTTTCACTTTGTACAACATAGCATGGATCTTAAAATAAATCACATACTCTGTGACAGTGTATTGTGTATAATGTAACACATTATAATTTAGAATTTATTTTTCCACGCTTTCAGTTTAGCAAATTTAGAAACAAGTTCCTCCAAGTCAATGCTGTGAGCCATGTCATGTTCTATTGACAAGGTAGATAGCCCAAGTCTTTGTTTCACCATTGACATTCGCATGTATGTTTATATCAACTTGAGCTTCGATAAGCTTTGCTCACCACTGGCCACAGAAACTGGGAGAGTCAAGAGGATGCAAAGAGCAATAACTGTTGGGGAGACTGTCAGCTTATTTTTCCATATGAAGTTCAATACATCTTGCGGTGATGCACTCTTTTGGACTCGTCTTGCAATAGCTTGCAATTCATTGCACAAGTCAAAGGCATCAATGTCTTTGGATTCACCATGTTGCAAAGCGTGCTCCAGATTCAAGCAATGTTCCATAAGTTGCTTTGGTGTTGTATTTTGCAAACTGTAATCACATAGGAAGCCAAATACTGAACTAATTTGCTGCATCAATGTGAATCTTTCTTCAACCAAATGTATTTCTGTGTTGATGAGTGCAAAGTAAAAGTTCACTTTGAATTTTTCTTTCGGATTATAAGTAGGTTCGTCATCTGCTTCATATGTGAACGGCTTCCTCTTTTTTCTAATACGGACTGGATCTGGTTCCAAAAGTGCCGGTACATCCAACTCCTCCGCAAGTTCACCTGCATCTACCAATGTTTTCTCAAAGTCTGCGCCGCTTCTGTGGCCCACAAGAAACTTCTTGGTTTCTCCAAGTTGATTAATGGCCTCACATATGTCGAACTCTTTCGCCTGAAGCTATTCGCTAGTCATGTTGATCTCAAACAATATGTCATACCACACAACAAGAAAAGCTTGAAACTAGAAACGGCTTTTGCAAGATGCTTTGCATCAACTTGTGACGTATTGCCAGATGATCCTGTTAGTGTCATCATAGATCTCTATCAGAGCATCATAGATGTCACCAAGCTGATCGCGAAGAGGTTTCAAAGCATCGATTGGACTTTCCCATCTTGTTTCACTCCATGGTTTACCTGTGAGATTAGATACTTCCCAGTGACATGCAGAAGCTGAGAAATACACATAAACACGCTGAACTAAATCGAAGGCGGTTGCCTCCAAGCAACACTTTGCAGCATCATTAACAACCAAATTTGATGTGTCTGTATTCGCACTGTCAGTCTTGGTAGGACCATCCTGGGATGGATGGAGAGACTCAGCTAGGAAGTACTGCAGGTCCCTGCTTGCCCTACACTCCTCTCCCTCTCCAATACCGCATAGTTGGAGCCAATCAATTTGAAGCCAACAGTGCAGCTCTACATTTCCCTTTAGCCCTGATCTGTCTTTGGGGCACAGTGTCTCTCTGGCTTTGTCCCTCTCTCGACGCCTGGGTCCCGGTTTGCAGAAAGCCCCAGCCCAGGGCAGCTCCAATCGTTCTCCCGCTGACAGAGGCTGGGGCAGGGAGAGGGGCACCAGGGCAGCTCAGCTCTGCAGGCTGCCATCCTCTCCAGCCGCCCGTGCACGAGAGCAGCGCGGACCAGCAGGGGCCCGAGCTGTGGGGAAGCGCTTACCTTGGCCAACGCACCAGCATCCTCTTCCTCTGCCGTACTGCCATGTGAGGCTCTTCTGTTCTCAGGGGGTGGGGGTGGGGGGTGAATGCGCTCTCCATGCCCCCCGCTGGGGCTGAGCCAAGGCAGCCGCCCGTTTCCTTTGTAAGCCCTGCTGCCGCCAGGCTTGCTTTTTGGCGCCCCCAAATCTTGGTGCCCTAAGCGGCCCCTAGTGGTTACACAGGCCCTGCCACTGCCCTCTCTCTCTCACCCAGCCCATACACCAGGGTACTCGAAGTTGTGGCCTGCAGGACAATTTCATCTGGCCCCCAAATGTGTCCACTCCCCCCACAGCAGCTGCCTGACATGTGGGGCAGTTTTAGAGCATTACAGTGAAACACTGCAAGTGACAGAGATCTGCTCTACAAAATGGTGTCACCTCGCACTCATTGTATGTGACTGGTCCTGCCTGAGTCATTCCCAGCTTTCTCCTTGCTCGCTGGGGACAGGTTGCTCCAGTTGGAGAGGTCATGTGTGAAGTGAACTGGCAGAGAGGGTTTGGGGTGGGAACCTGGAGAGGACAGCGCCTTCTCTGCCAAGGGCCAGTGACTCTGGGATACTCTCACAGGCTGTGAGAAGGTTTTTGCCCCTTTGAGCTACGTCTGGATCCAGGTGCCCAGCGCCACAGGACACCAGCACACACATGCCTCGAGTCAGGAGGGGCAGAGGCATGAAAACTCATTTGAAAAGTCTCTAGGGCACCCCTTCCTTGGTATGATTTTCTGAGGTGTGGGAAGCCTAGAAGGTGTTGTGGTCTATGGCCAGACAGGCTTGTCTTTCTACCCAGGTGCTTGTTTGATCCCCCAGCAGCCAGCTCACACAGTCTTTCCCTTTCTCTCCCCTCCTCCCCGCCAGCCCTCCAGTCCATGTACCCCATCTCCTCAGAGCGGGGGCAGGGGAGACAGGGCTCAGGAGAGATTTCAATGAATGTCTTGGATTCAGCTCCCAGCATCTCTCAGAAACTTCGCCAGCGGCCAGCACACAGACTGACTCTGTGTTACACACACACACACACACACACAGTGTCTCTGGCTCTTTCACACTCACCTCCAAACACATAGTTATAGTATTGTTGTTACTTCTTGGTACTTCCTACCATGCACATATATTCTCTGCAATTTTATTCTTTCTAAGTGTGTTATTTTAGTGTTTTGACTGGTCTATGCATTTCATGATTTTTATTTATCTTGCACTTAAATTTAATTCTTTAAGTAGTGAGTTCTAAAATGTCCTGGAGTAATTATCCCTATGATAACTTTTAGAAATACATATTATACGTAGGGTTTTTTGTTTCTACTGGTGGTGCACAGGCCTCGGTGCACGTAACATTTATTCTGGATGGAAGAAATAAGAGGGAACATTGCTCACAGCCCCAGTGCCCTTTCCATTAAACAGCTGGGGAAGCTGAGGCATGGTGAGGCTGTAGTGACTCACTTCTAGAACTGAAGCGAGATCTTCCGAATCCTACGGCACTGTCCTACCCACTAGATAAATGAGGCCCCAGAAGACTTCCCCCCACCATGGAGATCTCTCTGATTCCCTCAGCACCCCTCCAATCTCCCACCCCACCAATGACCCATATCGCAATTCCACCCCTCTTCCCATTTCATCACAGCCCCATCTCTGATCCATTTCTTTGTCATGGCTTGGAGGCCCCATCATATGTAGGTCTCATCCTAGGTAAGAGATTACCCATGCATAGGAGAAATAGGAAGTATTGTAAGAGGCCCCCCTGGCTTAATCAGGAGATTTTCAATGACCTGAAATTCAAAAAAGAGTTATACAAGAAGTGGAAAGTAGGTCAAATTAGAAAGACAACTATAAAAAAAACAACACAAGCATATAGGGACAAAATTAGAAAGGCCAAGGCAAAAAACAAAACAAAACTAGTGATATAAAGGGAAAAAACAAAGCATTTTACAAATACATGGAAAGGCAGAGGAAGACCAAGGACAGGCTAGGCCCATTACTAAATGAGGAGAGAAAGACAATAAGAGAAAACACAGCAATGGCCGAACTGGTAAATGCCTCTTTTGTTTCAGTTTTCACCAAAAAGTTAGCAGTGATCGGTTGACTAACATAGTGAACGTCAGTGTCAATTGGGTAGGATCTGAGCCTAGAACAGGAAAAGAAATAGTTATGAGTTACTTAGACAAGTTAGAGGTCTTCATCTCAGCAGGGCCTGATGAAATACAACCTAGATTACTTCAGGAACTGGCTGAAGAGATCTCTGAGACAATAGCGATCATCTCTCAGAATTCGTAAAGGATGGTAGAGAGACCCGAGGACTGGGCAAATATAATACCTAGCTATAGAAAGGGGAATAAGGACAAGCCAAGGAATTACAGACCAGTCAGCTTAACTTCTGTACCCGGAAAGATAATGGAGGAAGTAATGTAACATTCTATTTGTAAGCACCTAGAGGGAAATAAAGTAATAAGTAAGAGTCAACATGGATTTGTCAAGAACAAATTATGTGAAACCAATCTAATATCCTCTTTGACAGGTAACAAGCCTTGGGGATAGGGGAGAAGCAGTAGATGTCACATATCTTGACTTTAGTAAAGCTTTTGATACTGTCTTACATGACCATCTCACAAACAAACTAGAGCAGTATGGGCTAGGCAAGGCTACTAAAAGGTAGTTGCACAACTGGTTGGAAAACTGTACTTCGAGTATTATTGTTCACAAACGAGCTGAAAGGGCATATCGAGTGGGATCGTGCAGGGATCTGTCCTGGGTCCAGTTCTATTCCGTATCTTCATAAATGATTTGGACAGTGGCACAGAGAATACCCTCATAATATTTACAAATGATTCCAAGAGGGGAGGGGTTGCAAGTGCTTTAAAAACAGGATTAAAATTCAAAAGGATTTCAACAAACTGGAGAAATGGTGTGAATAGAAAAGGAAGAAATTCTATAATACCATATTCAAAGTACTACATTTAAGTAGGAATAATCAATTACACAAATACAGAATGGGAAGTGACTGCCTAGGAAGGATTACTGCAGAAAAGGATCAGGTGATTATAGTGGATCACAAATTAACTATGAGTAGAACAGTGGAATACTACTGAAAAAAAAAAGGAAATATCGTTCTGGGATGTATTAGCAGGAGAGTTTTAAGCAAAATACAGGAAGTAACTCTTCCACTCTATTCAGCACTCATAGGGCCTCAGCTGGAGTACTGTGTCCAGTTCTGGGCCCCACATTTCAGAAAGGATGAAGACCAATTGGGGAGAGCAACAACCATAGATTCATAGAACTGGAGGGGACCTTGAGAGGCCATCAAGTGCAGTCCCCTGCATTCACAGCAGAACCAGCACCATCTAAACATCCCTGACAGGTGTTTGTCAAACCTCCTCTGAAAAATCTCCAGTGATGGAGATTCCACAACCTCCCTAGGCAATTTCTTCCAGTGCCTAACCACCCTGACAGTTAGGAAGTTTTTCCTAATGTCCAACCTAAATCTCCCTTGCTGCAATTTATGTCCATTGCTGCTTCTCCTATCATCAGAGGTTAAGGAGAATAATACTGATTAAATGTCTAGAAAACAAGACGTATGAAGAAAGTGAAAAAATTGGGTTTGTTTAGTCTAGAGAAGAGAAGGTGGTGGGGCAGGGGAGAACCCCTGATAACAGTCCTTGGGGACATCAAAGGTTGTTACAAAGTGGAGGGTGATAAATTGTTCTCCTTATCCACTGAGGACAGGAGAAGATTTAATGAGCTTCAATTGCAGCAAGGGAGATAGAGGTTAAAGATTAGGAAAAACTTCCGAACTCTGGGGATAGTTAAGGCTGGAACAAAATTATCTAGGCAGGTTGTGGAATCCCCATCATTGGAGGTTTCTAAGAACAGATTAAACAGACACCTATCAAGGATGGACTAGGTAATACTTGTCTTGTCTCAGTGCAGGGGACTGGGCTATATGACCTACCTTGGTCTCTTCTAGTCCTACATGTCTATGATTTCTAGGATTCATAGATATCAAGGCCAGACAGGCTTATTGTGCCCATACAGCCTGGCTTCCTGCCTATCCCAGCCAGAGAAGCTCCCCCAGTCATTCCTGACTCTGGCCCAGTAACTCCTGGCTGAGTTAGAGCAGGGTTTTGAGAGAGAGACGCCCCATCTCCATTGACAGACTCCCAGTGAGGGAGAATACATTGCATGCTGACGGGAGCTTTCCCAGTGGTTCATTCCCCTCCTAGATAAACACTGGCCCCTAATTCCCAGCTTCAATTTGTCTCTCTTCAGCTCCCAGCTATTGGCTCTTGCTCTGCCTTTGCCTTCTACATGAAGGAGCGCTCCACTAGAAGGTGTGTAAATCAGAAGGGACTGGATTATTACGACTCACCTGAGGAGGGGCTCTCAGGCCCAGAGTGTACCCTGGAGCCCTCGACATCCCGGATCCAAAGCTCTGCCTCCCCTAGCTCAATCCAGTGGATTAAATCCGATTTAGAACCTGAAGAGTCTGTTTGGGAGGAAAGTTTTATTGCTAAAGTTTTGGGAGCAGGGACTCGTTTATATGTTCGTGCAGCCAAACACAACAGGGTCTGGATCTCAGTCAGGGTGTGTCTGCACAGCACCTAGCACAACAAGGCTCCAATCTCGGTCTCTGCTTCAGAGGAAAGCGCAAGAGATCCCAAGCAGGAGAATAAGGAAATAAACCTTCCTTAGAGATTTCTTCCCGTCTCTCACTCATACTCTGAATCAGCAACATCTACAACCCTTCTCACTTTGCAGTGGGGGCCGAGTTTAAAGCCTTGGTGAGGTAACTCTAGATCAGGGGTCAGCAACCTTTGAGAAGTGGTGTGCCCAGTCTTCATTTATTCACTTTAATTTAAGGTTTCGCGTGCCAATAATACATTTTAACGTTTTTTAGAAGGTCTCTCGCTATAAGTCTATATATTATATAACTAACTATTGTAAGTAAACAAGGTTTTCAAAATCTTTAAGAAGCTTCATTTAAAATGAAATTAAAATGCTGATCTTACACCGCTGGCCCGCTCTGCCCATTGCTGGCCTGGGGTTCCGTTCACCTAGGCCGGCAGCAGGCTGAGCAGGGCCTGTGGCCGGGACCCCAGCTGGCAAGGGGCTGGCAGCCAGAACCCCAGACTGGCAGTGGGCTGAACGGGGCCGGCGGCCGGGACCCCAGACTGGCAGCAGGCGAGTGAGGCAGGCCCGCTGCCGCTTAGCCCGCTGTGGGTCTGGGGTTCCGTCCGCCGCCTCCTGCCAGCCAGGGTCCTGGCTGCAGGCCCTGCTCAGCCCGCTGCCGGTCTGGAGTCCCGGCCCTGTCCACATAGAGTAGGTACCTACCTTCTCCCTGGTTTTATCCATTCTCTTCCTCTCTCTGCACTGAGATGAGGGTGGAAGTATGCTGAGAACAGGGCTGGGGGTGAAGGAGCAGACTGGGGTTGGGGTGTAGGGTCTGGCCAGGAGCTAGAATGAGGGAGGGGGCTCAGGGTTGGGGCAGGAGGTTTGGGTGTGGAGTGCTTACCTGGGCAGCTCCCATTTGGTGCGAGGGGTGCAGGTGGGAATGGGGGGTGGTGGTGCTCAGGGTGGGAGTGGGGGTGTGGGGGATGCAAGAGTCAGGGAATAGGGTGTGGTGGGGCTGGGTATGTGTGGGGGGTGCAGGAGTCAGGGCTGGGGTGTGTGTGAGGAGGGTGCAGGAGTCAGGACAGGGGGCTGGGTACGAGGGGAGGGTGCCGGAGTCAGGGCTGGGGTGTGTGGGGGGTGCAGGGGTGAGGGCATACTTCAGTAAACACATTTCAGTCATGATTTCAGCTTATGTTCATAATTGTATATACAAAGTTGCTGCATACGTTTCACCATGACAATACTGGCCAGCAAGATACTGGTTTGGAAATTATACCTTATGAGACATATTTTGTACAGAGATTATTCTAGTGGTGTGTAGGGTGTGAGTAGTGCTGTATTCTATCACAGTGACCTCTTGCAACTTTGGAAAACTCCGGTATCCCTGTGTAAAACACTTTGTGCTGTCCCAGCTGCTGTCAGACCTGTGGGTCATGCACTGAACATTTACTGGCGCAGATCCGGTCAGTAACCTGCCTCCACAAGCTACTTTCCGTGGGCTCTCTGCCATATGCTCGTTTCTCCAGCTCTGCATGACTCCATGCTCTTTCCATCAGCACTCACAGCTGTCTGCAGAAATGTCCATCTGGAAGTTAGAACAGAGTCTCTAGGGAGAGATTCTTCCCACTCCTGGGTGGCCCTGTCCTTGGAGAGCAGTTCATCACAGAGTCAGGTACAGTGACTTGACTCATTTGTGTGGTCCGCACGAGGGTTGCCAGGTGTCCCATTTTCAACTGCAAAGTCGAGTCAAAAGGGGACCTGTACAGCATCTTGTCAGATGAACTGACCACACACCAAAAGTCCGGTTACCGTGGGAGGGGGTGGGAGTAGGGGTAAGTGGGAGAGGATCATCAATCTTTGCCAGCCTCTGCACGGTCAGGGAGGCCTCCTACCTGCAACTGGTGGGCAGGCAGAATTCATGCGCCCCATGGTTTTTTCCATTGCAGAACAATTTATTTTGATGGGGAAGCCCTGTAATTGCACCTTTTCCCCACAAGGGGCTGCTGGGACACCAGAACAGAGAGCTGCTGGCTTAGGGCTGGAGCAGCCAGTCACAGGGAAGGAGGGGGTTAGGGGCTGCTTTCTTTGCAGCCCCCTACCTGTGGGCCGAGGTCTGAAGGCAATGGATGGGGGGGATGGACAGAATGGGGCACCCAGGGGGGTGACATTGAGCCAGAGGCTGAATACAAGGGGGGTGCAGGGCACATGGGGAGGGGTGCAGGGAGACACGGGGACGGGACAGAGCCTGACTGAATGTGAGAGACCGGGCTGAGCCACAGTCTCCATAGGCTCCCCAACTCTCTAACAATTACTGCCCTCCCCCACAAAAAACCCCCGTTCCATACTTCTCTCACCCACACCCAGTACCCTCCAGGTTCACTCCAGGCTCCTTCCCACCAATTACTTCCCTCTCCCTCAGCTCCTCCATTACCCCTGGCTCCCCCAGGCCTTTGCACTGCTTCCGAGGGGGGTGGGCGGGGGGGGGGCCGCGGGAAATACATTTCTGTGTTGGAGTTTAAATGAATTATTACTCAAAGTTCTGCATTAATATGTCTAGTGAGGAATCTATTTGTGAAAAATCACTTCCTCAAACTTTCTTGTTGTCCGTATTGTTACATAGTTCCTAACAGGTATTTTTAAATAAATTACCAAAATAATTGAAATTAGCATGATTATAATGTGGTATTTTGACTCAGAAAATATGCAGAATTTTAAAATATTTTTTGCAGAATTTTTAGGCACAGAATTCCCCTCAGACTAATGGGAAACTCTCTCTGAGCACCTCCCAGTCACACTGTTCATCAGGCCTGATGGTCAGTTAGGCCCTAGAACACTTTGCTTCATTCATCTTAAAGATGTACACTTCTCACAGGCTTTCCTCTAGGACATCTGGAAGCATCAGCTTGTTTAATAGCATAGCAACACCTAGTTAAACAGACCTGAGATTCACTCAGCCCTGGGGCTTGTCAGTTAACAGGGACTTTCCCATCCCCCAGTGTACTGCCTTTCTGGGAGCCTGAACCCCAAATAAATCCATTTTACTCTGTATAAAGCTTATGTAGGGTAAACTCATAAGTTTTTGCCCTCTGTATCACTGAAAGAGATGCACAGCTGTTTGCCGCCCCCCCAGGTAACAATTACTTACACTGGGTTTATTAATAAACAAAAGTGATTTTATTAAGTATAAACAGTAGGATTTAAATGGTTTCAAGTAACAGACAGAACAAAGTAAGTCACAAAACAAAATACGCAAGGCTAAGCTTAATACACTAGGAAATCGGTTACAAATGATAACTTCTCAACCTAGATGTTATTCCAAGTGAAATCCTTCTCAGGTCAGTTGCCTTTTCTGACCTGGGTCCATCCTGTTCTCTCCCACCCCTGTGGTTACAATCCTTTTGTTTCCAGGCCGGGGGGGAGAGGGGGGTGTTGTCCTGGCTGCATCCCAGCTAGAGGTGTGTGTCTCAGAGACAGAGTGAGAGATCTGGCTGGATCCCAGTGAGATGGGGGAGGGGATGACCTGGCTGGATCCCACCTAGATACAGCGGGTCCCTAATGGAGTAGCCTGTGACCATCTGCTCTAAAATTCCCCCACCTGTCTGCTCTCCCCCACACCGCTCAGCCAAGTCCCCTTCCCTGCCCCACACAGTCTCTGCTGGGCATCACGGACACAGGACCACTCCCTGGTAGGTACCTGCAGGCGCTGTGCCAGGCTCACTGGCTGCCAGAAGCCCCTCAGGCCCTGGCACTGGTGTGAGTGACCGGGTGCCAGGTGAGGCTGCCCAACTGAGCAAAGCATTTGCCACAGTCAGCACAGCTGTGGGGCTGCTCCCCTGTGTACGTGCGCTGGTGGGCTCTCAGGCTTGAAATCTGTGAAAAGCCCTTCCCGCAGTCAGCACAGTGGTATGGCTGTTCCCTGCTATACACGCACTGATGCTTAGTCAGTGCACGGGCACTGCTGAAGCTCTTGCCGCAATCGTCACACCGCTACGGCCGCTCCCCGGTGTGCGTGCGCTGGTGTCTTCTCAGGTGTCCGAGCTGTATAAAGCTCTTGCCACAGTCAGGGCAATGGTGCGGCCGCTCCCTGGAGTGTTTGCGATGGGGCACTCTCAGGCTTGAGCTGCATGCGAAGTCCTTGCCGCAGTCGGCCCAGCAGTGCAGCCGCTCCCCCGTACGCGTGCGCTGGAGTGTTCTCAGCTTTGAGCTGTATGCAAAACCCTTGCCGCGGTCGGCACAGCGATGTGGCCGCTCCCCGGTGGGCATGCACCGGTGCTGTCTCAGTGCAGAGGGGCTGATAAACCTCTTGCTGCAGTCGGTGCAGCGGTGGGGACGCCGGCCCATGGGGAGTGTCTGGTGCGTAGCCAGGTCTGGTCTCTGACTGAGTCTACCCAGCATATTGATCCTCGTGTGGGCTGTGGGATCCTGCTCACCCTCTGTGCTCTCCCCACATTCACTCTGTCTCCTCGTTTCTCCCGGGATCCCGTGCCCTGCTGGAGAGAGCAGAGGCCATTCCGGTGTTAGCTCATCATTAGGGATGCAGGTTTGTCAAGGAAGGAAAAATGTCACGGACGGAGCGATTTCCCCATTTCTCAGTGACTGTTTTTGTGATGTGTACCTCTGCCTGCAATGGCGGCTCGTATCCCACAGGGCTAGACTCAACACCTCGATCCGGATACCGAGACCTGGCCTGCGGGGTTACAGTGCCGCTCAGATTTGCCCTGCTCCCAGTCATGATGGTGGGGGAAAGGGCTAAACTTCAGTGAAGGGCGTTGCCACCCACATCCACTCTAGCCCACCCCGACCACTCTGCCCCGGGCTAGGTTTAGGCTTGCAGTGCTGCGGGGAGCATGCTTCTTTGGGCGGCAAGTGCCTCTGGGAAGGGCGAGGAGGGGGGCAGGTTTTATTAAAAATCTTCAAGCAGCCACAGTAAATTTTGTGACCTGTGACTTTCTAAATGTACTGAAACGGCTCTGTAATTTTTGACACACAATGCCGTGAAAATCTGCAGCCTGACTCATGTTGGTTCTACCCTATGTTGTTTGTGCAGCGCCTAGCACCTGCTCCCACGTGTGCCATGCGCCTCTTGGGTCTTGTTTTATACATAAATTGCCCAAGATCCAGGCAGTGCCCTGACCCAGGACTAGGGCCCCTCGGTGCTCATGCAGTTGAAACAGGGTCCATGGTTTGTTTTCAATCTGATTTTGATTTCATTTCAAACAGAGGTTTTTATTTACATGGTGCTGGTTCTTCACTTTCTCCTGTTTTATAGCACGAGGCCTGTTCCCCACTTTTTGTGCTGTTTTAACAATACTGGTTTCAATATAGTTCAGTTGAAGGGCTACAATCCCCTCTTGTGGATGCAGGTAGCTGCCTAGCACAACGTAGCTTATTCCACGGCTTGACGTTTGTTTCATTCTTTGTGCAAAACTAAAACTAAACTAAAATCCTCAAGAAGGTTGGGATTTTTTTTGGCGAGGGGAGGGTGGGGAGGGGGTTGAGTATATGACAAGTCACTCAGGGTTTGTGTGATGTAACCTCAAAAACATTTTTGTCTTGTTTTACAACCTGAACCGTGGCACTGCTGAGCTGGAAGGGGTGAATGGCTGCCACCCGGCAGGCCTTTGAGCTACAGACAGTCACAGACGCGTTCAGGCTGAGCTAAGCATTGACACTGAAGCAATGTAAGTGACAACGATTTCGTGCCACTGAGAGAGCAGGAGGAGAGGGGATGTGACAAAGGCCATCCCACCCCCTCTCCCTCACACCCAGCCCATACACCAGGATACTCCAAGTCGTGGCCCACAGGACCATTTCCTCTGGCCCCCACGTGCCTCCGCTCCCGCAGCAGCAGCTGCCTGGAACCCGGGGCAGTTTTAGAGCATTACAGTGAAACGCTGCAAGTGCCTGAGACCTGCTCTACAAAATGGCGTCCTCTGCCTGGGCACGACCTCTCACTCTTCCTACATGACTGATCCTGCCCTGAGACAAGTTGGAGAGAGTCCAGCGGAGGGCAATGAAAATGATTACCGGAGCTGGGGCACATGACTTACGAGGAGAGGCAGAGGGAACTGGGCTTGTTTAGTCTGCAGAAGAGAAGAGTGAGGGGGGATTTGATAGCAGCCTTCAACTACCTGAAGGGGGGTTCCAAAGAGGATGGAGCTCGGCTGTTCTCAGTGGTGGCAGATGACAGAACCAGGAGCAGTGGTCTCAAGTGGCAGTGGGGGACGTCTAGGTTGGATATTAGGAAACACTATTTCACTAGGAGGGTGGGGAAGCACTGGAATGGGTTACCTAGGGAGGTGGTGGAATCTCCATCCATAAGAGTTTTTAGGGCCCAACTTGACAAAGCCCTGGCTGGGATGATTTAGTTGGGATTGGTTCTGCATTCAGCAGGGGTGTTGGACAAGATGACCTCCTGAGGTTTCTTCAAACCCTAATTTTCTATGATTTTATAAGTAATCAAACCTTCTATTTGTAAACACCTAGATGGAAATAAAGTAACAGGTAAGAGTCAACATGGACTTCTCAAGAACAAATTATAATCAAACTAACCTAATATCCTCCTTTGGCAAGAAACAAACCTTGTGGATGGGGAAGCAGTAGATGTCACATCTTGACTTTAGTAAGGCTTTTGATACTATCTTGCATGACCTTCCCATAAACAAACTAGAGAAATATAGCCTAGGGAAACCTACTATAAGGTGAGTCTGAGTATGGTTTTCCAGCCACTTGTGCAGAGTTGTTATTATGGTTCACAATTGAGCTGAAAGGACATATCAAGTGGGATCCCACAGGGATCTGTCCTGGGTCTGGTTCAATTCCGTATCTTTATTCATTATTTGGACAATGGTGTGGAGCATTCACTCATGAAGTTTACAGATGATTCCAAGCTGGGAGGGGTGGCAAGCACTTTAGAGGACAGGATTACAATTCAAAAGAACCTTAACAAAATGGAGAAATGGTCAGAATTAAATAGGATGACATTCAGTGAGATCATATGCAAAGTACTATACTGAGGTAGGAATGATCACTTACACAAATAGAGAATGGGAAATGACTGCCAAGAAAGGATACTGCAGAAAACCATCTGGGGTTATACTGGATCACAAATTAAATGAGTCAAAAATAGAATACTGTTGCAAAAAAGCAAGTATCATTCTGGGATGTATTAACAGGAGTGTTGCAAGCAAGTTGTGAGAAGTAATTCTTCCACTTTTCTCAGCACTGATAAGGCCTCAACTGGAATACTCTGTCCAGTTCTGGGCATCACACTTCAAGAAGGATGTGGACAAATTGGGGAGGGTCACACAGGAGAGCAAGAAGAATGATTACATGTGTAGAAAAAAGGTTGCTACACTGAGTAGGGTGATAAATTGTTCTCCTTAACCACTGATGTAAGGATCAGGCCCTCTTCCTGTAGCCATATTATAAGGCCTGTAGCCATATTGTAAGGCCTAAAAGCCTATGGCCTTTGTCTACAGCCAGATTGAAAGAGCAGCAGCCATAAACTGAGTAGCAGAAAGTCACCTCCTCTTATTCTGTCTAAATTACATTAACACAATGTAATACTGGGCTGTTAAGGAGACCCAGTTCTAATGGCACCCACTGTCACCAGGTAAAGAAACAGATCTTAAGATGGTTACAGAAAACTTGGTTGGATGGCACTCTCTCTAACAAGAAACTACTTCTCAGTAGTTGGTAGCTGTGAAAGCCCCATTTCTTTATTGTTTTGTCATTATGGTCCCCACTACCCTATTGTTTGTCTGTATGATCTCTGTCTGGTTCTTTGATTGTTTCTGTCTACTGTATAATTAATTTTTCTAGGTATAAATCAATTAAGGTGCTGGGATATAATTGGTTAGAGAATTATGTTACAATATGTTAGGATTGGTTCGTAAAATTTTAGTGTAATGATTGGTTAAGATACAGCTAAGCAGGCCTCCAGTTTCACTATATAAACTGGGGTCCCAAAGGAAGTTCTTTGGAAACCAACTCCAGGACACAGCCCCAAGCTCAGAGCTGCCAGACCTCAACCCTCTGCCAATGACACTGTACAGAAACAGGAATCCCCCAGGTGGACCTGATCCTGACTGGCCATCAAGAAAAGTTCATCTGTCTTATTGGGAGTGGTGAGCATTTTATGCTCAGCATGTGCATTCTGTTTGTGGTGATTGGTAATAAATAGAGGTTAAGTAGGATATTGCTGTGTAAGGCTCTTTCACTGGTAAAAGATCCCGCAAACCCGCAGAGTGTAAGGTTACACCTGAGCACACGGAACGGGTAAGGGTGGGTACCTATAGACTGTGTGAGTGACAGAGAATTTTGTGTGGGTAACACTGAGGCCCGGACAAGAAGTAATGGGCTTAAATTGCAGCAAGGGAGATTTAGATTAGACATTCAGAAAAACTTCCAAACTCTGAGGTTAATTAAACACCAGAACAAATTACCTAGGCAGGTTGTGGAATCTCCCGTCATTGGAGGTTACTAAGAACAGGTTAGACAGATACGAGACAGGGATGGTCTCTAGGTAACATTTAGCCCTGCCGCAGTGCTAGGAACTGGACTTGATGACCTACCGAGGTCCCTTCTAGTCCTACATTTCTATGATTCATCGACATCAAGGCCAGACAAGCTCATTGCGACTATCCAGCCAGGCTTCCTGCCAAACTATCTACCCCAGTAACTCTTGGTTGAGTTAGAGCAGGGCTTTGTGAGGCAGATGCACCTTCTCCACTGACAGACTCCCAGTGAGGGAGAATCCATTGCATTGTGAAGGGAGCTCTCCCAGACGCTCGTTCCCCTCCGAGATAAACACTGGCCCCTAATTCCCAGCCTCCATTGGTCTCCCTTCTGCTCCCAGACAGTGGAGCTCGCTCTGCCTTTGCCTTCTACATTAAGAAGCCCTCTCCTAGCAGGTGTGTAAATCAGAAGGGACTGGATTATTACGACTCACCTGAGGAGGGGCTCTCAGGCCCGGAGCTTTCCCTGGAGCCCTCAGCATCCCGGATCCAGAGCTCTGCCTCCCCTACCTCGATCCAGTGGATTAAGTCTGGTGTGGAACCTGAAGAGCCTCTTTGGGGGGAAAGAATCAGTTTTATTACTAAAGCATTGGGGGAAGTGACTCGTTTATATGTTGGTGCAGCCCAGCACAACAAGGCCCCGATCTCGGTCAGCGTGTGTCTGCACAGCACCTAGCACGACGGGACACTGCTCTCGGTCGCTGCTTCAGACGAGAGTGCAAGAGATCGCAGGCAGGAGAATAATGAAATAAACCTTCCCTAGAAGAAACAACAAGGAGTCCTGTGGCACCTTAAAGATTAAACAGACCTATCGTCCCCCTCTATTCAACATTGGTGAGGCCTCATCTGGAGTACTGTGTCCAGTTTTGGGCCCCACACTACAAGAAGGATGTGGATAAATTGGAGAGAGTCCAGCGAAGGGCAACAAAAATGATTAGGGGTCTAGAACACATGAGTTATGAGGAGAGGCTGAGGGAGCTGGGATTGTTTAGCCTGCAGAAGAGAAGAATGGGGGGGGATTTGATAGCTGCTTTCAACTACCTGAAAGGGGGTTCCAAAGAGGATGGCTCTAGACTGTTCTCAATGGTAGCAGATGACAGAACGAGGAGTAATGGTCTCAAGTTGCAGTGGGGGAGGTTCAGGTTGGATATTAGGAAAAACTATTTCACTAGGAGGGTGGTGAAACACTGGAATGGGTTACCTAGGGAGGTGGTAGAATCTCCTTCCTTAGAGGTTTTTAAGGTCAGGCTTGACAAAGCCCTGGCTGGGATGATTTAACTGGGAATTGGTCCTGCTTCGAGCAGGGGGTTGGACTAGATGACCTTCTGGGGTCCCTTCCAACCCTGATATTCTGTGATTCTACGATTCTATGACTCCTGGGTCCTCTCCCGGCTCTGGGAGGGGGGCGGGGACTAGTGGGTACAAGAGGGCCCCGGCCAGGCTGTGCAGCGTGGGAGTGTCGCAGTAACACATGGGTTGGGCTGTGTCGTGTGTGTTGCTCGGCTGTGCGGTGTTGGTGCGTGTGTCACAGGAGATCACACCCCAGGCTGTGTGTGGTGGGTGTGTGAGCAGCGCTCGCTCTGTGTCTGTGCGCGATACAGGCAAGGGGCGGGACTGGAGCAGTTTGTATTGGGGGGCTGCTGAGAGCCAGTGAACCAAACCGTGACCCCTGTATGTATTGGAAACCACTTCAAACCAGGGGGTGTCATAGCACCCCTAATTCTAGCCCCTGTGGTTCCAGGAGCACTCACATGGCTGTAATGTGTGTTTCAGAGTAACAGCCGTGTTAGTCTGTATTCGCAAAAAGAAAAGGAGTACTTGTGGCACCTTAGAGACTAACCAATTTATTTGAGCATAAGCTTTCGTGAGCTACAGCTCACTTCATCGTGTTTCCGGAGGGCTGTGTGTGTTACAAGAGCTCTCACCCAGCTGTGTAACGTGTGTGTTTCAGGAGCTCACACCCATGTCCCTGCCCAGTGCCGGGGGAGGGCCGCTGCCCTATGCCATCTTCTGGCCTCAAGTGCTCATGCCCCAGCTGGCTACCCCTAGATCCCGCCCATTGGGCCGAGCCCTGCACACCACAGATGCCATCTACACCAGCTGCAACAAATGGTCCAAGGTTAAACACATCAAGCGCCTGCGGGACGCCCAGCGCAGCCGGGTCTTCCAAAAGTTCGCCAAGCTGTGCTTTGCCGTGAAAGCTACAGTGCGGAAAGAAGGGATGGATTCTGTGTGTGACACAGCCCCAGACAGAGGGGGCACTACAGAGCCCAGCCTTGACCACTACCACTGACCCTGTTGCCCCTAACCCCAGGAGCCCCTAACCTCTGTGAGCCCAAGGCCAGCACCATCCCTGGCTGCTGGAGAAGAGGATGCTGGTCTGTGAAGTAATGTCTCTCCCAGTCTTATCCTTTCTCCACTGGATAGTTCCTCTGTCCCACAGCACCTCCCCTAAGGTGACTGGATCTCTTTTCCCCCCTCTCGCAACTGCTTCACATAAGAGGGGGGGAAGTCCAGTCCCTGTGGTTCATGCGGCCAGAGGTAACAGCTAACAGTGGCTGAAGTGGGGCAGGTGGCTTGGGGCAGGGAGGGTCAACATGGGCCTCAGGATGCCTGGGTTCTATCCAGGTCTCTTAGAGGGCAGGGGTGGCTGGGGGGTTATAGTAGTGGGGGCTGGGAGTCGGGACTGCCCTGGAATGGGATCCCAGCCGTGTCTTCCCCTCTCTGTGCTATTTCAAAGGAGGGACCCAACCCTGATCTGAACACCAACCGGGTCAGCATCATCAAGCAGTGCTGGAGCAAGAGCATGCCCAAATCATCCACTGAGATGGCCATCAAGGGAGGGGAACATAGCCGGGTCCTGCCAGCCCAGCTCATGGGGCAGAGGGGCTCATGGGCTGCAGCCTTGCTGCATTCTCTGGGCCAGGACAGGCTATGCGGAGGTGCGTTGGGAGCCTTGAATGAGGGAGCGAGGCTGGGCTTGTGGCTACAGGGCTGGGCTGGGCTACAGGATTCCTGGTTTCTATTGTTAACTCTGCCACTTGCTCCCTCTGTGGCAAATCACTTAGGTCAGTAGTTCTCAACTAGGGGTACCCCTGGGGGTACACCATCTCATCTAGATAGTAGCCTTGTTTTACAGCAGGCTACATAAAAAGCACTTCCAAAGTCAGTACAAACTAAACTTTCATACTGACAATGACTTGTTTATACCACTCTATATACTATACACTGGAATATAAGTACAATCCTTATAGTGCAATAGATTTAGTTTATAATTATATGACAAAAATGAGGAAGTCAGCATTTTCTCAATACTTGTGTGCTGGGACATTTTTGTATTTTTATGTCTGATTTTCTAAGCATATCGTTTTTAAGCGAGGTGAAACTTGGGCATACGCAAGAGAAATCAGAGTGCTGAAAGGGGTACAGTAGTCTGGAAAGGTTGAGAGTCACTGACTTAGGTTATAGGGAATAGGCAGACTGGATCAGACCAGAGGCCTGTCCACTCCAGTGTCCTGTTTCCAGCATCAGAGGCTGTGGAGGAGGTGTAAGAACCCCACAGTAACAAATTTGGGGATAATCTTCCTGTGCTAGGTCTCATCTTGGTCTGTAATGGTTACAGTCAGTTCAAGTCTTGGAGCAGGAAGTTTAATATCCCTGCCATGGTTGTATGCATTAACTATTCCAGCTCTGGAAGTTCTTGTGGTCCATAGAAATATCCAGTCCCTCTTTGAGTCTTGCTAAGTTCTTGCCCTCTGTAACATCATGTGACAGAGAATTCCACTGGATAATCACCCATTGTGTGAAAAAGTATTTCCTATCATCAGATTTGAATTTCCCACCCTTTATGTCACTGAACATTCTCTAGGTCTTGTGTTATGAATAGAGATCATTGGGAAATACAGTGTCCATCCCATGGGAAATTCTGACATTTCTAAATTTGTTTTGATTCTGAAGCAGATCAGAAATTGAAATTTCAAAATTTTTAGCGAAAGAAAATTTAAGAAAAATGTTGGAGTAACTTAATTTATGGAAATGAGCTGGTGTACATTATTCCCTTTAAAGGAATAACTAATTTAGTATTTCTGAACTGTCTGGGAGAGGGTTGGACATGACAGAACATACATTTCTGTGCGAAAATCTGTGTTGGGGTCACCCTGTGATAATCCAGGCTGGTGAGAAAAGCAAGGTATTGCTGGTTGACGGCAGAAGGAAGCTCAGGGCAATTCAGGAAGCAGGGCTTAGCAGAGGGGCTCAGGGAGCCTGCAGGAAGCTGGACAGGCCAGGGGCAATGCAGGGATGGCTGGGGAGCCTGGGAGAGTCACTGGGGGCCAGAGGGGATGGCTGGGGAGACTGGGGGAGGCAGCAGGGAACCAGGATGATGGGGATGTGCATAGGGAGCCTGGGGAAGGCAGAATGCTAAGGGGGAGATTGCTGGGCTCTGTGTGGAGGCAGTGGGGCCAAGGCAATGGGGAGGTGGGTGGGGAGCCTGGGGGGGAAGCGGGGGCAGGGGGAAATGGGAAGATGAGGGGAATACAAGTGCAGTTCCCCTGAAACTGACAATATTTTATTTCATTTTTTCTTAAGGCCCTTACCTGCCAGAGTACTTCAGTGTGCTTAAGTCCATTGATTTCAGTGGGACTACTCACATGCTTATAATTAAGCATAAATTTAGGAGTTTGCTGGATTGGATAATGTCAAAATATATTATAATGAGTAATAATTAAGAACTGGAAAGTCACACTATTAAACTTTGTAACGTTAACAGCACAAGTGGGTCAGTTGTGAAGCTTTGATCCAAATTCAAGCTCCTAATCTTCAGATCCAAACCCAAGTCACTTCACAAGAGTGTTAGGATTTGGGTTCTGAAATGGACCACCATAAAAAGAAACCTGAGCTGTGAAGTTGAAATCTGCACCTAGATCTGACTTTCCTCATGTTTCTGAGCGGTCTGGATTCTGTGTCCTAGTTTGGGGTCCATCTCTAGTTAAAAGAGAACTGTAAAGAGAAAATGGAATTGTAGGCAAGCTCAGATAGGTGACTGGAACATCCCTGCTCTCTGGGCTGGGCATAGGAGACTGAGCACAGAAATCTGTTTTAATTTACTTTCCAAAAATTCTTTCAAACCCTTCTCCTCCTAGCACGATACCTGCTTTTCCAGCTTTGCTACTGATGCTCCATGTTCAGCATTCTGTGATACTATAGATACCAGAAGAGAGACATCATAGTCCTCAGGAGGGTTACCATGAGATTTCTGAGACTTGTGACGCCCAAGAGTGCCACGTTTTCTTTGTAAATCCAGCAGAGAGGGTGGATTCAAATGCAGAGGGGAAATAATTGTATATGGTTAAATTAGAACTGATTCCTGACATAATTATTGGGTGCTGATATTATCACAAGAGCCCCAAAAGATCACATCAAAGGTTTAGTTTGCAAATATCTCTGTTCTTCAAATTGATACAGTACATCAGTGCAACCCAGAGCTGCTTCATGTGTGCTATGGCATAGTTTCGTAAAACATGACTGTGACACTGCGCTCCGTATTCTTCATAGCATAACTGAGATGTATTTTATGCAAGATGGGTTATGTGAGGTCTCACTAGAAAGGTTATGATTACTGGATGATTATCCTATTTGTAACCATGTCTCATTTTGGTATCTGAAGTTAGGAATACTGATTATGAATCCATTACAAGTGGGTTTTCACCTGGGGAACGCCCACCAGACAATGCAATCAGTCTGGATGGGCTACGAGGAAAAACAATAGGTCTTTTAAGATTCCAATATCCCACCTTCCTGGAAAGCCTTCCTGTGGACCCAGCAAATAGACTTTGAGTTGTGGCTGCAGGGTCATGTGATCACAACGCCAGATACTGAACTACATGTTAAAATTAGTACTTTTCCACTGACTAGGGATGGACTCACACTGGAAAACAAGGGATTCCGGCCATATGTGAAACCTATTTAAGGCAGGGGAGTGACCTAATCAGTGTTTGTTTTTCACTGAATCCCCGCCCAAGATGTTTGCTGTGAACATTTAAGAAACAAAGACATGGGCTGGGGGGAGAGAAGAGCTGGAAAGCGTCTAGCCTGTGAAAGGAACATCTGAAGTTTTAAGTTGCAAGCAAGAGCAGCTTGCCTTCAAGATCCTCTGCAATCTGCCTAAAATAACATTTAGGGTGAGAAATTGATGCTTACAACCACTTTCTTTAGCATATTGAGTTTAGCTTGCGTGTTTGTTTTAGTTGATCGGTAATCTGTTTTGATCCGTTTGCTCTCTCTTATAATCACTAACATCGATCTTTTGTAGTTAATAAACTTGGTTTTGTTTTCACTAAAACCAGTTTCTGAAATTCATAACTGGGGGGCAAAAGCTGTGCGTATCTTCCTCCACCCTGAGGAAAGGGGCGAATTTCATGAGCTTATGCTGTATAGTTCTCTATGCAGTGCAAGACAGTATAATTTTGGGTTTACACTCCAGAGGGGTTGTGATCATATGCTGGACAATCATAGGCGCCGATTTCCTCTCTGCCTGGTGGGTGTTTGACCCCTTGCCTCTGTACCGCCCTCACCCCACCCCCATTCCACCCCTTTCCCAAAGTCCCCACCCCACCCCGCCTTTTCTCACCCCAGCCCCGCCTCCCCTTCCCACCCTCTTCCCCCAAGTCCCCTGCCCTGCCTCTTCCTTGCCTCCTCCCCCGAGTGTGCCGTGTCCCCGTTCCTCCCCATCCCTCCCGGAAAATCCTAAGCGCCGCCAAACAGTTGTTAGGTGGTAGGGGGGAGAAGTGCTGGGAGGGAAGGGGAGGAGCAGGGACTTGGCCTGCTCGGGGTGGGAGAAGGAGGCGAGGACAGGGGAGCTTGGCTACCGGTGGGTGCGGAGCACCTGCTAATTTTTCCCCATGTGTGCTCCGGCCCCGGAGCACCCACGAAGTCGGCCCCTATGTGGGGAATTCCTTATTTGAAGCCTTCCCATGCAGAGCTGATTTCAGTGTCTGTGTCCTTCTGCAGTTGGTTGTGGCCCTACCAGTGTGCGCTGAAGAGGCTGGAGGGCCTGGCTCAGCAGGGCAGGGTAAGGGAGCCCAGGCTGGTGGAGCAGGTGGGCTCAGTGGTTCCCCAGTACATCAGGTGGCACCCCGGGGGGGAGAGGGGGGAACCCAACATGACATCAAAAGTAGGTCTAGGAATCAAAACTCCTTTGTCGCTTGAGTACCTGCCCTGACCCTGCAGCACACCACCAGAGCCTTTACATATTCCTCCCCGCACTGCCAGCCGTTACCAGTCACCTCTGCACATCAGACATTTTAGTCGCCCAGAGGGTGTTAACTCAGATATGAAGCAGTTCGCTTAACACAACCACGCTGTCAATTCATTAACCAGTGTGTAAATATGCAAAATGACTTTTTTTTTCTACATATCCGTTCGAGCTGGCATGGAGGTGACTTCTCTGGCTCAGTTTCACCGTTGCAGTAGCTGGTTCTTGAAACGGAGAGGGAGTTCATTCAGGTGATTCACTCAAGGTGCTGTGACAGCCTGTTCTCTGGGTGGATTTCTCAGTGGACTTTAAAAAGCCAGAGTTAATAGGGTGCTTGTCAGCAACCCAACTAAAGTTCTTACCCAGCAGGCGGTGTTCTCTATGGCCAGGCGATGCTGGTCCCACTCACGTCTCCTTCGTACAGACATTTTGACCTGAGGAAGCAACGTGCTGAACAAGATGGGACATTTTATACCATTTCTGCTGGATCGTACAGCTTGGTCACGCTGCTGGGCAAAGCTGGCCTGAGCCAATCAGGAAACAACCTGTACTCATGGCAGAATCTTGCAACATCCAACCAGGATATGAGTTGTGTCCATTCTCATTGTCCAATGAGACAATGAGGGTATCACAATCCAGAGTGTAATCCAGACATGCGGTGGGGAGGTGGGACAGTGTTACCGCCTGCCCTGTAACCTGGGGGGCCCAGTAATGCTTTGCTGCTGTCACTCCCAACCCAGACCACTCACAAACAGCCGCCAGCATTCCGGTCGTACCCCGAGTGTCTGTGTGTAGCTGCTGCCTGCCAGCCACGCTCAGCTCACACTCTGGCTTTCACAGCCTTGGTTATTACTGCAGGGTGATCCCAATACACACACTGTCCCAGATTTCCCCCCAAATATATGTGGCTTGTATTGTCCAGCCTTCTCCTGGACAGTCCTGATAGAATAGGTCCATTGCCCCTCTAAGGGGATCAATATACCTACATTTTTCCGCACCCCAAATGGAGTTGCCGACACAGTCCACTTCATTTCAATTAAAGAAGAAAAATTTATTTAATCACAAAGGTAGATTTCAAGTGATGAGGCATCAAAGTCAGAAATGGTTTCAAGAAAAAGAAAGATATAAACACTTCTCAGGACTAAAGTGAACAAACCAGACGTGGTGCAAAGTGAAGTCCTTTACCACAGGTTTCCAGTAGCATTGCTGACCAAGTTTTTAGTTCAGGATCAGTTCCTGAGGTCCAAGGGCTGCTTTTTTTTTGGGGTCCTCTTAGGTGATAACAAGATGAACAGGAAAAATAACACGAGGTGTTTTTGCCCCTCTTTTTTATAGTTCAATCACCCTTTGAAATGCAGAATTTTCTCAGTGACCCCTAGATGTGGAGAGACATGAACTTTGGTGGAGAAGAGGTTTCATGCTGTTGTTGCTAAAATGCAGATCAGTTTGTTCCTGATTGCCTTCCTTTCCAAAGAATGGCTACTTGATGGGTGATGGCCCATCAGCTTTGATGACAACTCGGCTAACATCTCCTTTGTTTTTGAGAAACAGTTTTACCCGCTCCGGAGACGTGGCTGGTCAACACGCTCCAGTTGCAATTTCAGCTTCTGTTCATAGATTTTTATACAAAGTTGCTGCATACATTTCACTATGATCATGCTGGCCAGTGAGTTATTAGTTTTCAAATGATACCTACCTTGTAAGGCATAATTTGTACATAGATGATTATAGCAGTCTGTAGGGTTTGAATACAGGGGTGTATTCCATCCCAGAGACGTCTTGAGACTTTGGAAAACTCCAGTATCCCCGTGTAAAACCCTCTGTGCCGTCCCAGTTGGTGTGAGACCTGTGGGGTCATGGAGTGAACCTCAGCTCCAATCAGTAATCTACCTCCACAAGCTACTTTCCATGGGCTCCCTGCCCTGTGCACCTTTGGCCAGCTTTGCATGACTCCATGCTCCTTCCATCAGCACTCTGAGCTGTGTGCAGAAATTAGGGATGTAATTAGGGATGGAGCGGGCCCAGCTGCAGCACCAGCCCAAGTGGGCCCAGCCAGAGCCCCCCCCGCACCAGCCAGATGGGCCCCAGCCGCGTAAATGGTTAACTGTTTAAATGACATATTTTAATCATTTAAATGGTTAACTTTTTAAACAGTATTTACACTCCTAACAGAAATTTCCATCTACAAATTCGAACAATCTCTATGGAAAGCAGTGCTGGTTTAGAGTTAGTGGGGCCCTGTGCTCAGCTTCATTTTTGGGGCCCCTCCTTGGGACCCAACCAAGAAAAAGAACATTCTCTCTTATCCCCCCCCCCTTCATTCTTTTTTTCTTCTTCCTCCTCCTATAAGTCATAGGAAGTAAATGAAAATAAAGGGAGGTACCTTGATTGTTTTTGTAGTCTAATTTATTTTTCCACAGACCACTTGAAGATCATGGAGGGTCTCATCGGACCACTTCATGATCTTTCCAAATATTGTTTGTACCATTAGCTAATGATTGTAGAGTGCTTTGGCTAAGAGCTCTTTATTAAAAAAAATTTAAAAAACCGTTGGGGGTGTGGGGTCTGGCCAGGACTTAGGGTGTGGGAAGGGGGCTCAGGGCTGGGGCAGGAGGTTGGGGTGTGGAGCGCTGACTGGGGGCAGCTCCCGTTTGGTGCGAGGAGTGCAAGCGGGAATGTGTGTGTGTGTGTGCAGGAGCTCCCATTTGGTGCTGGGGATGGGGGGGGGTGCTGGAGACAGGGCATGGGGTTTGGGGGTGCTAGGTATGTGTGGGGGGTGCAGGAGTCAGGGAGGGCTGGGGGTTTGTGAGGGGGGTGCAAGAGTTAGGGCTGGGGTCATGGGGGTGCTCCCAGCCCCCTGCCCTGAGCGGCTCACGGCAGAGGGCTGGGGGGGGGTATGTGTAGGGGGAGTGTGGGGGCCCCACCCTGTCCCAATTCCACCCCTTTCCCTAAGGCCCCTCCCCCACCTCTTCTCCGCCTGCTCCCCGAGCGTGCTGCAGCCCTACTCCTTCCCCTCCTTCCCAGAGCGACCTGAGGGCCAGCAAATAGCTGTTTGGCGGCAGGGGAAGCATTGAGAGGGTGGGGGAAGGGAAGAGGGAGAGGGAGGGGCAGGAACATGGCATGCTCTGGGGAGGAGGCGGGGAGGAGGGAGCTTGGCTGCTGGTGGGTGTGGAGCCTGCAGCAGGAGCCAGGAGGACCAAGCTTCCGCCCCCACAACTGCCCAGCCCTAGGGTACCCTGTTGTTGGGGGGCCCTGTGCCAGGGCACCCTCTGTTTCACTGCAAATCCGTCTCTGATGGAAAGTCTCTTTCCACTCCTGGGTGGCTCCTTGGAGAGTAGTTCATCCCAGAGACATATACAGGGATTTGACTCATTTGCGTAGTCTGTGGGCATGGCTAACATGAGTGAACAGCTGAGGAAAGAACACGAACAGCTCTACGCACCTCTGTGCCAGGGCTTGACACTTCCCTACACGTCAATGATTACATGTGTGACGTCACTTCACATGCGATACTCACGGAGGAATTCTGCACCACTGCGCAAGCACAAACTTCATGTGCCCCACAAGTTATTTTTCACCCCAGAATAATTTATTTTGATGGAGCAGCGCTGCAATTACACCTTTCCCCCCCTGGGGGCTGCTGTGACACCAGAAGAGAGGGCAGCTGGCTTACAGCTGGAGCAGCCAGCCACAGAGGGAGGGGGTCAGAGGATACTTCACAGTTCTCTGCCCATGGGCTCAGGTGTGGAGGCAAGGAGTATGGGGGAGATGGACAGAATGGGGCATACAGGGGTCCCTGGGCGGGGTGAGGGGGGGTCACAGGAGCTAGTGAGGTAACACTGAGGTAGGAGCAGAATGCAAGTGGGGGCGCAGGGACACATGGGGGTAAAAGAGGGGGCAGGGATACACGGGGGTGTGGGGAGGCAGGGACACACAGGGACAGCGGGCAGGTGTGCATGAATCAATGGGAGAGGCCAAGGGTGAGCCAGGGTTCCATACGGGAGGATTCCCCAGTCTCTATCAATCACTCTTCCCCTCTCCCAACAAATCCCCCTCTTCCATACTTCCCCCACCCACCCCCAACAACTCTCAAAATTCACTCCAGGCTCCTTCCCAGCAATTACTTCCCTCTCCCTCAGCTTCTCCATTACTCCTGGCTCCCCCAAGCCTTTGCACTGCTTCTGAGGGGTGCAGGAAATACATTTTGATAGTGTAGTTTAAATGAATTAATACTCAAAGTTCTGTGTTAAAGGGCCTAGTAAGGAATCTATTTGTGAAAAATCACTTCCTGAATCTTTTTTGTCATCTGTTGTTTGTACTGTTGCAAACATAGTTGCTGATAGGTAGTTTGAAATAAATTACCAAAATAATTGACACTAGTGTGATTATATTGTGTTATGTTGACAAATAAAATATGCAAAATTTTAAAATATGGTGTGCAGAATTTATTTATTTATTTTTTTGGGCATAGAATTCCCCAAGGAGTAATGCAAAACTCTTTCTGTGCACCTGCCAGTCACACGGTTCATCAGGTCTCATGGTCAGTCAGGCCTTAGATCAGACATCAATCTATGCTGAGAAAGGACAGCAAATCCCAGCTCCAGATGTCACCTAAGAGTCACCCCTTGGCTAAAACAGAGGGAGCTGTGGGGGGAAGTTCCTGATTCAGTCCCATCTAGATGGAGGGAGGGGGAATTGTCCTGGCTGCCTCACAGCTATATGTGTTGTGGGGAGTTTGACAGGGAGACCCCTGGCTGGATCCCACCTAGATGCAGGGGGCCCCTAATGGAGTAGGTTGTGACCATCTACTCTAAAATCCCCCCACCTCTCTGCTCTTCCCCACGCTGCTTAGTCAAGTCCCCTTCCCTGCCCCACACAGTCTCTGCTGGGCATCATGGGGACAGGACCACGCCCTGGTCTGATTCTGCTGGCACTGTGCCAGGCCCGCCAGCTGCCAGAAGCCCCTTTGGCCCTGGTGGTGGCAGAAGGGCGAGTCAACTGGTGAGTCAACTGGTGCCAGGTGAGGTTGCCCAAGTGAGCAAAGAATTTGCGACAGTCAGCACACCTGGACAGCCGCTCCCCGCTGTGAATGCGTTGGTGTATTCTCAGGTATTAGCTCTGTGCAAAGTGCTTTCTGCAGACAGTGCATTGGAATGGCCGTTCCCCGGTGTGCACTGGTGCTGGGTCAGCTTGTTGGCATCGTTGAACTTCTTACCACAGTTGGCACAGCGGTGCAGCTGCTCCCCAGTGTGCGCGGGTGTGTGCGCTGATGTTTGGTCAGTGCACTGGCATTGGTAAAGCTTTTGCTGCAATCGTCGCAGCGGTACGGCCGCTCCCCGGTGTGCGTGCGCTGGTGTATTCTCAGGTGTGCGATCTGTGCATAGCCCTTTCCGCAGTCCGTGCAGCGGTACGGCCGTTCCCCCGTGTGCGCGCGCTGGTGTATTCTCAGCTTTGAGCTCTCTGCAAAGCTCTTGCCGCAGTCAGCGCAGTGGTGCGGCCGCTCCCCGGTGTGCGTTCGCTGGTGCATTCTCAGGGTTGAGCTCTGTGCAAAGTCCTTGCCGCAGTCGGTGCAGTGATGCGGCCGCTCCCCGGTGTGCAGACGCTGGTGTATTCTCAGCGTTGAGCTTGTCGCAAAGCTCCTCCCACAGTCGGTGCAGCAGTACGGCCGCTCCCCGGTGTGCGTGCGCTGGTGTGTTCTCAGGTGTGCGATCTGTGCATAGCCCTTTCCGCAGTCAGCGCAGCGGTACGGCCGCTCCCCGGTGTGTGCGCGCCGGTGTGTTCTCAGCTTTGAGCTCTCTGCAAAGCTCCTGCCACAGTCAGCGCAGCGATGCGGCCGCTCCCCGCTGTGTGCGCGCTGGTGTCTTCTCAGGTGTGCAAGCTGCGCAAAGCCCTTGCCACAGTCAGCACAGCAATACGGCCGCTCCCCAGTGTGCGTGAGCTGGTGTCTGCTCAGATTTGAGCTCGATGCAAAGCCCTTGCCGCACTCAGCACAGCGGTGCGGCCGCTCCCCGGTGTGCGTGTGCTGGTGTGATCTCAGATCCGAGACTTGTGCAAAGCCCTTGCCACACTCAGCACAGCGATACGGCCGCTCCCCAGTGTGCGTGCGCTGATGTACTCTCAGCTTTGAGCTGTGTGCAAAACTCTTGTTACAATCAGCACAGCGATGCGGCTGCTCCCTGATGTGCATGCGCTGATTCTGGGTCAGTGTGCTGGCGTTGCTGAGCCTCTGACCAGAGTTGGCGCAGCAATACGGCTGCTCCCCAGTGGGCATGCGCTGCTGCTGGGTCAGTGCGGAGGGGTTGCTGAACCTCTTGCCGCAGTCGATGCAGCGGTGGGGACACCGGCCCATGGGGAGTCTCTGGCTGAGGCTACCCAGGAGATGAACTGTATCCAGCATATTGATCCCCGTGTGGACTGTGGGATCCTGCTCTCTTTCTGTGCTCTCCCCGCATTCAGACTGTCCCCTCATTTCTCCCGGGATCCCGTGCCCTGCTGGAGAGAGCAGAGGCCATTCTGGTGTTAGCTCATCATTAGGGATGCAGGTTTGCCAAGGAAGGAAAAATGTCACGGATGGAACAATTTCCCCATTTCCAGGTGACGGTTTTTGGGATTTGCACCTCTGCCTGCAATGGCGGTTCCTCTCCCACAAGGCTGGACCCAACACCTTGCTCCAGATATTGAGACCTGGCCTGCGGGGTTACAGTGCCACTTAGATTTGCCCCACACCCCAGTCATGATGGTAGGGGAAAGGACCAAACTTCAGTGAATGGCATTGCCACCCACATCCACTCCAGCCCACCCCAACTGTTAGGATACAGATACGCAGGCCTGCCTGTAAAGGCCTAGACTTTAAGAATTTAGGTATATGTTTATCATTTAGCTAGTTATAGAGGTATAAAAGAAAGAATCTGTGTAATGGTCTTCTCTCACAAAAAACTTCAAAAACAGACTCCAACGAGAGACGCTGAATTGGAATTAATTTGCAAACTAGACACCATTAAATTAGGCTTGAATAAAGACTGGGAGTGGATTGGTCATTACACAAACTAACACTATTTCCCCATGCTTATTTTCCCCCCTACTGTCACTCACACCTTCTTGTCAACTGTTGGAAATGGGCCATCCGGATTATCACAACAAAAGGTTTTTTTCTCCTGCTGACAATAGCTCACCTTAATTGATCACTCTGGTTATAGAGTGTATGGCAACACCCAGTGTTTCATGTTCTCTGTGTGTATATGTATCTTCCTACTGTATTTTCCACTGCATGCATCCGATGAAGTGGGTTTTAGCCCGTGAAAGCTTATGCTCAAATACATTTGTTAGTCTCTAAGATGCCACAAGTCCTCCTTGTTCTTTTTTCTCTCACTGTGACAGTCTGAGGCCCTGTTCTTAAGCTAAGGCCTTTGGCTACGCAGCAGAGGCAGCCATAAGCTGGGAAGCGACCGGTCACACCCTCACATTCCAAACTAGTCACATTGAAATAAGGTGCTATTGGGCTGTTAGGGATTATTAGCACAGGATTGTATTCCTTTCACCACCTGAGAAAGATGGTTAAAGAAAATTTAGTTTGATAGCATCCTGTCTGGCAAGAAATCACTTCTCAATGGTTGTGAAACCCTCATTTCTGTATGTTTTATCTTTAGGGCCCCACTTTTCTATTGTTAATCTGTCTGGTTCTTTAATTCTTTCTGTCTGCCGTATAATTAATTTTGCTAGGTGTAAGTTAATTAGGGTAGTGACATATAATTGGTTAGAAAATTATGTTACAATATGTTCGGATTGGTTAGATAGATTTCAGTAAAATGATTGGTTAAGGTATAGCTGAGAATATTACTATATAAATTAGGGGCAAAGAGGAAGTAAATTGGGATTCGAAAATAAGGAAGAAGGAACTTCTATTTAAGCTTGCTGGAAGTTCACCCCAGTAAACATCGAATTGTTTGCACCTTCGGACATTGTTGCTCTCTGTTCATGCAAGAAGGACCAGGGAAGTGAGAGGGTGAAGGAATAAGCTCTCTAACACCAACCATTCTGTCCCGGGCTAGGATTAGGCAGTGCTGCAGGGAGCATGCTTCTTTGGGTGGCAAGTGCCTCTGGGCAGGGCGAGGAGGGGGGTAGCTTTTATTAAAAATCTTCAAGCAGTCACAGTAAATTTTGTGACCTGTGACTTTAACTAAATGTATTCAAACTGCTCTGTAATTTTTGAGACAAAATGCTGTGAAAATCTGCAGCCTGACTCATGTTGGTTCTATCCTATGTTGTTTGTGCAGTGCCTAGCACCTGCTCCCATGTGTGCCATGCGCCTCTTGGGTCTTGTTTTATGCGTAAACTGCCCAGGATCCAGGCAGTGCCCTGACCCAGGACTAGGGTCCCTCGGTGCTCATGCAGTTGAAACAGGGTCCATGGTTTGTTTTCAAACTGATTTTGGTTTCATTTCAAACAGAGGTTTTTATTTACACGGTGCTGGTTCTTCACTTTCTCCTGTTTTATAGCAGGAGGCCTGTTCCTCAGTGTTTGTGCTGTTTTAACAAGACTGGTTTCAATATAGTTCAGTTGAGGGGCTACAATCCCCTCCTGTGGACGCAGGTAGCTGCTTAGCACAACGTAGCTTATTCCTCGGCTTGACGTTTGTTTAATTCTTTGTGCAAAACTAAATCTAAACTAAAATACTTAAGAAGGGTGGGAATTTTTTTTTCGGGGGGGTGAGGGAAGGGGATTGAGGGGATGCCAAGTTACTCAGGGTTTGTGTGAGGTAACCTCAAAAAACATTTTTTGTCTTGTTTTACAACCTGATCCATGGCACTGCTGAGCTGGAAGGGGTGAATGACTGCTACCCGGCAGGCCTTTGAGCTACAGACAGTCACAGACCCCGTTCAGGCTGAGGACTGTGCTAAGCATGGACACTGAAGCAATGTAAGTGACAATGATTTTGTGCCACTGAGAGAGCAGGAGGAGAGGGGATGTGACAAAGGTCATTCCACCCCCCTCCCTCACACCCTGCCCATACACCAGGGTACTCCAAGTTGTGCCACTCAGGACGATTTCCTCTGGACCCCACGTGCGTCCGCGCCCCCAGCAGCAGCTGCCTGGAACCCGGGGCAGTTTTAGAGCATTACAGTGAAGCACTACAAGAGCCAGAGAGCTGCTCTACAAAATGGCGTCCTCCGCCTAGGCATGACCTCGCACTCTTCCTACGTGATTGATCCTGTCTTGAGACAAACTGGAGAGCGTCTAGAGGAAGGCAATGAAAATGATCGGGGGCTGGAGCACATGACTTACGAGGAGAGGCTGAGTGGACTGGGCTTGTTTATTCTGCAGAAGAGAAGAGTGAGGGGGATTTGATAGCAGCTTTCAACTACCTGAAGTGGGGTTCCAGAGAGGATGGAGCTCGGCTGTTCTCAGTGGTGGCAGATGACAGAACAAGGAGCAATGGTCTCAAGTTGCAGTGGGGGAGGTCTAGGTTGGATATTAGGAAACACTATTTCACTAGGAGGGTGGTGAAGAACTGGAATGGGTTACCTAGGGAGGTGGTAAAATCTCCATCCGTAGAGGTTTTTAAGGCCCGGCTTGACAAAGTTGGTTTAGTTGGTGTCGGTCCTGCTGTGAGCAGGGGATTGAACTAGATGACCTCCTGAGGTCTCTTCCAATCTGACTCACCTGGGGAGGGGCTCTCAGGCCCGGAGCTTTCCCTGGAGTCCTCGGCATCCCGGATCCAGAGCTCTGCCTCCCCTACCTCAATCCGGTGGATTAAGTCCGGTGTGGAACCTGAAGAGCCTGTTTGGGGGGGAAAGAATCAGTTTTATTACTGAAGCATTGGGGGCAGTGACTCAGTGATACGTTGGTGCAGCCCAGCACAACAAGGCCCCGATCTCGATCAGCGTATGGTTGTGCAGCACCTAGCACAACGGAACACTGCTCTCGGTCGCTGCTTCAGACGAAAGTGCAAGAGATCCCAGGCAGGAGAATAATGAAATAAACCTTCCCTAGAAGAAACAACAAGGAGTCCTGTGGCACCGTGAAGATTAACACATTTATTTGGGCATAAGCATAGTAACGTAACACACCCATCTTTGCATGTGTGTATATATATAGCTGCCCACTTAAGTTTCCACTTCGTGCATCTGATGAAATGGTTCCAGCCCACAATAGCTCATGCCCAAATAAATGTGTTAGTCTTTAAGTTGCCACAGGACTTCTCGTTGTTTTTGCTGAAACAGACTAACACAGCTACCCCACTGAAACTTCCTTAGAAGAGATTTCTTCCCGTCTCCCACCAGGCAAGTTCAGTTTGTACTCTGAAGCAGCAATGTCTATGATCCTTCTCCATATTTTGGGGGGGCTGAGTCATGGCAGGTGTCGACATGTGGTGCCATTACACAGACCTATCAATTCTTTTGCTAAGGATGCAGCATTGTTCAACTGTAAGGTTGTTAAATTTACTACGCTGTTCATTCTTTTGGAGAAGATGGGGAGCTGTTACAAGAAACAGGAGAGTTTTCTCCCTGCCTTATTTGTCTAACTAGAGTCAGTTCTTAAGGAAGAGTTGCTGCTCTCAGTGGCTGGGCTGGGATTCCTGGAAAAGGTTGTTGCACACGTGCTGTTTGCTACCACCGCTGTGTCAGGACTGAGGTACGTAATAAACAAGTTACGCAGAGATTAGCCCCAGGCTCTGTAGTCCTGAGTTGTCCTTCAACAGGAAGCCGGCCTGAAACGGGCTGCTATTTACCACCATTTCGCTGCTGGGTAGCACATGGCAGCAGAGACCTTGAAGGAACCCGACATTTCACAGCTGTGACTAAGACGAAGCCCGTTTTTCAACTTAAAGGGCTCTTAAAATTGATTTCTTTACTCCACCCCCGACAAGGGGATTAGCACTGAAATTGGCCTTGCGGGGTCGAATTTGGGGTACTGTGGACGTAATTAGATGGTATTGGCCTCCGGGAGCTATCCCAGAGTGCTCCGTTGTGACCGCTCTGGACAGCACTCTCAACTCAGATGCACTGGCCAGGTAGACAGGAAAAGGCCCGTGAACTTTTGAATTTCAACTTCCTGTTTGGCCAGCGTGGCAAGCTGCAGGTGAGTGCAGAGCTCATCAGCAGAGGTTACCATGATGGAGTCCCAGAATCGCAAAAGAGCTCCAGCATGGACCGAACGGGAGGTACGGGATCTGATTGCTGTGTGGGGAGAGGAATCCATGCTATCAGAACTACGTTCCAGTTTTCGAAATACCAAAACATTTGTCAAAATCTCCCAGGGCATGAAGGATAGAGGCCATAACAGGGATGCGAAGCAGTGCCGCGTGAAACTTAAGGAGCTGAGGCAAGCCTACCAGAAAACCAGAGAGGCGAATGGCCACTCCGGGTCAGAGCCCCAAACATGCCGCTTCTATGATGAGCTGCATGCCATTTTAGGGGGTTCAGCCACCACTACCCCAGCCATGTTGTTTGACTCCTTCAATGGAGATGGAGGCAACAAGGAAGCAGGTTTTGGGGATGAGGAAGATGATAATGATGATGATGTTGTAGATAGCTCACAACAAGCAAGCGGAGAAACCGGTTTTCCTGACAGCCAGGAACTGTTTCTCACCCTGGACCTGGAGCCAGTACCCCCAAACCCACCCAAGGCTGCCTCCTGGAACCACCAGGCAGAGAAGGACCTCTGGTGAGTGTACCTTTTAAAAGAGTATACATGGTTTAAAAGCAAGCATGTGAAAGGATTACTTTGCCCTGGCATTCGCGGCTCTCCTGGATGTACTCCCAAAGCCTTTGCAAAAGGTTTCTGGGGAGGGCAGCCTTATTCCGTCCACCATGGTAGGACACTTTACCACACCAGGCCAGTAGCACGTACTTGGGAATCATTGTAGAACAAAGCATTGCAGTGTATGTTTGCTGGCGTTCAAATAACATCCGTTCTTTATCTCTCTGTGTTATCCTCAGGAGAGTGAAATCATTCATGGTCACCTGGTTGAGATAGGGTGCTTTTCTTAAGTGAACATTCAGAGGTGCCCGTTTCTGCTGGGCTGTTTGCCTTTGGCTGAACAGAAATGTTCCCTGCTCTTAGCCACGGGGAGGAGCTAGCCATGTGGTGGGGGGAGGCAAAATGCGACCTTGGAACGAAAGCACATGTACTATGTATGTAATATTAATAGCAAGGTTTACTGTGAAAGAGTGTACCCATTGTTCTATAAAATGTGTCTTTTTAAATACCACTGTCCCTTTTTTTTCCCTCCACCAGCTGCATGTATTTCAAGGATCACAGGATCTTCTCCTTCCCAGAGGCTAGTGAAGATTAGAAGGTGAAAAAAAACGCACTCGCAATGAAATGTTCCCTGAGCTCATGCTGTCCTCCCACACTGACAGAGCACAGACGAATGCGTGGAGGCAGACGATGTCAGAGTGCAGGAAAGCACAAAATGACCGGGAGGAGAGGTGGCGGGCTGAAGAGAGGGCTGAAGCTGAAAGGTGGCGGCAGCATGATAAGAGGAGGCAGAATTCAATGCTGAGGCTGCTGGAGGATCAAACCAATATGCTCCAGCATATGGTTGAGCTGCCGGACAGGCAGCTGGAGCACAGACTGCCGCTATAGCTCCTGTGTAACCAACCACCCTCCTCCCCAAGTTCCATAGCCTCCTCACCCAGACGACCAAGAATGCGGTGTGGGGGCCTCCAGCCACGCAGCCACTCCACCCCAGAGGATTGCCCAAGCAACAGAAGGCTGGCATTCAATAAGTTTTAAACTTTTAAAGTGCTGTGTGGCCTTGTCCTTCCCACCTCCACCACCCCTTCCGCGGCTTCTCTCCTCCACCACCCCTCCCGGGCTACCTTGGCAGATATTAATAAAGAATGCATGAATGTGAAGCAACAATGACTTTATTGCCTCTGCAAGCGGTGATCAAAGGGAGGAGGGGAGGGTGGTTAGCTTACAGGGAAGTAGAGTGAACCAAGGGGTGGGGGGGTTTCATCAAGGAGAAACAAACAGAACTTTCACACCATAGCCTGGCCAGTCATGAAACTGGTTTTCAAAGCTTCCCTGATGCACACCGTGCCCTCCTGTGCTCTTCTAACCGCCCTGGTGTCTGGCCGCGCTTAACCAGCGGCCAGGAGATTTGCCTCAACCTCCCACCCTGCCATAAACATCTCCCCCTTACTCTCACAGATATTGTAGAGCGCACAGCAAGCAGTAATAACAGTGGGAATATTGGTTTCGCTGAGGTCTAACTGAGTCAGTAAACTGCACCAGCACACTTTTAAACGTCCAAATCCACATTCTGCACTTGCTCAGCCTGTAGTTGAACAACTCCTGACTACTGTCCAGGCTGCCTGTGTACAGCTTCATGAGCCATGGCATTAAGGGGTAGGCTGGGTCCCCAAGGATAACTATAGGCATTTCAACATCCCCAACAGTTATTTTCTGGTCTGGGAAGAAAGTCCCTTCCTGCAGCTTTTGAAACAGAACAGAGTTCCTGAAGGTGCAAGCATCATGTACCTTTCCCGGCCATCCCACGTTGATGTTGGTGGAACGTCCCTTGTGATCCACCAGAGCTTGCAGCACTATCGAAAAGTACCCCTTGCGGTTTATGTACTCGGCGGCTTGGTGCTCCGGTGCCAAGATAGGGATATGGGTTCCGTCTATGGCCCCACCACACTTAGGGAATCCCATTGCAGCAAAGCCATCCACTATGACCTGCACATTTCCCAGGATCACTACCCTCAATATCAGCAGATCTTTGATTATGTTGTCTACTTGCATCACAGCAACCCGCACAGTAGATTTGCCCACTCCAAAATTGATTCCCAGCTGACCGGTAGCTGTCTGGCGTTGCAAGCTTCCACAGGGTTATTGCCACTCGCTTTTCAACTGTGAGCGCTGCTCTCATCTTGGTATTCTTGAGCCTCAGGGCAGGGGAAAGCAAGTCACAAAGTTCCATGAAAGTGCCCTTACGCATGTGAAAGTTTCGCAGCCACTGGGAATCGTCCCAGATCTGCAACACTATGCGGTCCCACGAGTCTGTGCTTGTTTCCCGGGCCCAGAATCGGCGTTCCACGGCATGAACCTGCCCCATTAGCACCACGATGCCCACATTGTCAGGGCCCGTGCTTTGAGAGAAGTCTGTGTCCATGTCCTCATCACCGCGCTGACGTTGCCTACTCGCCCAGTTTCACTATGCCAGGTTCTGGTGCTGCATATACTGCTGCATAATGCGTGTGGTGTTTAATGTGCTCCTAATTGCCAAAGTGATCTGAGTGGGCTCCATGCTTGCCGTGGTATGGTGTCTGCACAGGTAACTCAGGAAAAAAGGCGCAAAATGATTGTCTGCCGTTGCTTTCATGGAGAGAAGGAGGGCCTGACGACATGTACCCAGAACCATCCGCGACAATGTTTTTTGCCCCATCAGGCACTGGGATCTCAATACAGAATTCCAATGGGCAGCGGAGACTACGGGAACTGTGGGATACCTACCCACAGTGCAACACTCCGGAAGTCGACTCTAGCCTCGGTACTGTGGAAACACTCCGCCAAGTTAATGCACTTAGAGCATTTTGTGTGGGGACACACACAATCGACTATATAAAAATGATGTCTAAAAAAACGACTTCTATATATTCGACCTAATTTCATAGCGTAGATATACCCTAAAAGAAGGGAAATTGGTCCTTACCAAGGAAAACGAGGGCCCGGTAATTCCTCAGCATCTGGTCCCGGTACAGCTGCTTCTCTGGCCGGGACAAGAGCTCCCACTCCTCCCGGGTGAAATACAGAGCCACCTCCTCAAACGCCACCCGCAGCTGCTGGCACAAGCGTTACACACTCAGCACCCTCCGCGCCAGCCCCAGCCCGGGCTCTCCGCAGGGGACGCGGGTTCGAGGGCAGCGGCTCCCGGGGAACCCCCAGCCCAGCAGCTGTGACCCAGGGAGACCCCCCCGCACAGCCCCCCGGGGACTCGGGCCCCGCTGGCCGGCGACAGGAGTCGCCCTCGGCTCCCCACGGGGCTCTGGGGCGGGGCGCTGGGAGGGGCCCGAATCCCAGGGCAGGGACCAGGCTCCTCCCCCGGCCGGAGTCCCCGCCTCCGCCCCAGGCCTGGGCTCGGCCCCGCTCCCGCCCCCGGCTCGGCCGCCTCGGGGCTCCTCGGCCCGGCTCCGCGTGTCCGCCCGGCCCGGGGCCCCCAGCGCCGCTCCCCGGCCCCAGCGCTCCGGCTGCGGCAGCCCCCAGCCCCGGGGTCACTAGCGCGGGAGGGACCCGGTCCCGGCCTCCCTCGGCCCCAGCCGGGACCAGCCAGTGCCCGGCCGGGGAGTCCCCGCCCCGCGTCCTACCTGCGCCGGCCCCGCTGCAGCCATCGCCGGGCTCGGCTCCGGCCCCGGCCGCTTCCTCCGCCCGGGCAGCGACCTCCCGCCCCGCGGCTGGTGCCTCCCTCCCCAGCGACCTGGGGCTGCAGCTGGGACCCGCCCTGCCCGGCTAGGACCCAGGTGTCCCGGCTGGCCCCGCCCCCCTCGCTGGGCGCTGTGGGACGCGCAGTCTCCAGCTGTGATTTGCTGCCCGCCCGCCCCGGCTGCAAGGGCCCGGCGCCTGCGCCGCTAGCTCCAGCAGCCCGGGGAGACCCCAGCGTGGTCGTGGGGAGCTGGGAGCGGGGCCCCGCTGTGCCGTGGGGAGCTGGCTGCGGGGGGCTGGGACCCCGGGCTCCTGGGTCCTCTCCCGGCTCTGGGAGGGGGGGCGGGGACTAGTGGGTACAAGAGGGCCCCGGCCAGGCTGTGCAGCGTGGGAGTGTCGCAGTAACACACGGGTCGGGCTGTGTCGTGTGTGTTGCTCGGCTGTGCGGTGTTGGTGCGTGTGTCACAGGAGATCACACCCCAGGCTGTGTGTGGTGGGTGTGTGAGCAGCGCTCGCCCTGTGTCTGTGCGCGATACAGGCAAGGGGCGGGACTGGAGCAGTTTGTATTGGGGGGCTGCTGAGAGCCAGTGAACCAAACCGTGACCCCTGTATGTATTGGAAACCACTTCAAACCAGGGGGTGTCATAGCACCCCTAATTCTAGCCCCTGTGGTTCCCGGAGCTCTCACATGGCTGTAGTGTGTGTGTTTCCGGAGCTCACGCCCATGTCCCTGCCCAGCACCATGGGGAGGGCAGCTGCCCCATACAGATGCTGTGTGTGACACAGCCCGAGCCAGAGGAGGCGCTACAGAGCCCAGCCTTGACCACTACCACTGACCCTGTTGCCCCTAACCCCAGCACCCCCTAACCTCTGTGAGCCCAAGGCCAGCACCATCCCTGGCTGGTGGAGAAGAGGATGCTGGTTTGTGGGGTAGTGTCTCTCCCATTCTTATCCTTTCTCCACTGGACCTGTCCTCTGTCCCACAGCACCTCCCCTAAGGTGGCTGGGTCTCTGTCCCCCTCTAGCAACTGCTTCACATAAGAGGGGGGGAAGTCCAGTCCCTGTGGTTCATGCGGCCAGAGGTAACAGCTAACGGTGGCCGAAGAGGGGCAGGTGGCTTGGGGCAGGGAGGGTCACCACGGGCCTCAGGATGCCTGGGTTCTATCCCTGTCTCTTAGAGGGCAGGGGCGGCTGGTGGGTTATAGCAGTAGGGACTGGGAGCCGGGACTGCCCTGGAATAGGATCCCAGCCGTGTCTCCCCCTCTCTATGCTATTTCAAAGGAGGGACCCAACCCTGGTCTGAACACCAACCAGGCCAGCATTATTGAGCAGTGCTGGAGCAAGAGCGTGCCCAAAGCATCCACTGTGATGGCCATCAAGGGAGGGGTACGTAGCTGGGTCCTACCAGCCCAGCTCAGGGGACAGAGGGGCTCATGGACTGCAGCCTTGCTGCATTCATTCTCTGGGCCAGGACAGGCCATGTGGAGGAGCTTCAGAGCCTTGAATGAGGGAGCGAGGCTGGACTTGTGGCTACGGGGCTGGGCTGGGCTACAGGACTCCTGGTTTCTATTGCTAGCTCTGCCACTTGCTTCCTCAGTGACCTTGGGCAAATCACTTAGGTCAGTGGTTCTCAACCAGGAGTATCCTTGGGGGTACGCAGAAGTCTTCCAGGGGGTACACCATCTCATCTAGATAGAGGCCTACTTTTACAACAGGCTACATAGAGAGCACTTGCAAAGTCAGTACAAACTAAACTTTCATACTGACAATGACTGGTTTATACCACTCTATATGCTATACACTGGAATATAAGTGCAATTTATAGTGCAGTTCATTTAGTTTATAATTATATGACAAAAATGAGGAAGTCAGCATTTTCTCAGTACTTGTGTGCTGGGACATTTTTGTATTTTTATGTCTGATTTTCTAACCATATCGTTTTTAAGTAAGGTGAAACTTGGGCATACGCAAGAGAAATCAGAGTGCTGAAAGGGGTACAGTACTCTGGGAAGGTTGAGAGCCTCTGACTTCGGTCATAGGAAGTAGGGACACTGGATCAGACCAGAGGCCTGTCCACTCCAGTGCCCTGTTTCCAGCATCAGAGGCTGCAGAGGAGGTGTAAGAACCCTGCAGTAACAGATTTGTGGATAATCATCCTGTGCTAGGTCTGATCTTGGTCTGTAATAGTTACAGTCAGCTCAAGTCTTGGAGCAGGAGGTTTAATATCCCTGCCAGTGGTTGTATGCATTAACTATTCCAGCTTTGGAAGTTCTTGTGGTCCATAGAAATATCCAGTCCTTCTTTGAATCTTGCTAAGTTTTTGCCCTTTGTAACATCCTGTGGCAGTGAGTTCCACCGGATAATCATCCATTGTGTGAAAAAGTATTTCCTATCATCAGCTTTGAATTTCCCACTTTATACATCACTGAACATCCTCTAGGTCTTGTGTTATGAATAGAGATGATTGGGAAATACAGTGTCCATCCTGTGGGAAATTCTGACACTTCTGAATTTTTAGTGGAAAGAAAATTTAAGAAAAGTGTGGGAGTAACAATTTATGGAAATGAGCTGGTGTACATTATTCCCTTTAAAGGAATAACTAATTTAGTATTTCTGGACTATCCGGGAGAGGGTTGGACGTGACAGAACATACATTTCTGAGGGAAAATCTGGGATTGGGAGTATGTTGGAGTCACTCTGCAATAATCCAGGCTGGAGAGAAAAGCAAGGTGTGGCTGGCTGACTGTAGAAGGAAGCTCAGGGCAGTTCAGGAAGAGGGAGTTAGCAGAGGGACTCGGGGAGCCCACGGGAAGCTGGACAGGCCAGGGGAGATCATGAAACAATACCTCCTCCCACCCCACTGTCCTGCTGGTAATAGTTTATCTAAAGTGATCATCAAGTTGGGCCATTTCCAGCACAAATCCAGGTTTTCTCACCCTCCACCCCCCTACACACAAACTCACTCTCCTGCTGGTAATAGCCCATCCAAAGTGACAACTCTCTTCACAATGTGCATGATAATCAAGGTGGGCCATCTCCTGCACAAATCCAGGTTCTCAGAAACTTCCTGAAAAAGCACAAGATCAAATCCGCACAGACACACCCCTGGAACCCCGACCTGGGATATTCTATCTATTACCCAAGATCCATAAACCTGGAAATCCTGGGCGCCCCATCATCTCAGGCATTGGCACCGTGACAGCAGGATTGTCTGGCTATGTAGACTCCCTCCTCAGGCCCTACGCTACCAGCACTCCCAGCTACCTTCGAGACACCACTGACTTCCTGAGGAAACTTCAATCCATCAGTGATCTTCCTGATAACACCATCCTGGCCAGTATGGATGTAAAAGCCCTTTACACCAACATTCCACACAAAGATGGACTACAAGCCGTCAAGAACACTATCCCCGATAATGTCACGGCTAACCTGGTGGCTGAACTTTGTGACTTTGTCCTTACCCATAACTATTTTACATTTGGGGACAATGTATACCTTCAGATCAGCGGCACTGCTATGGATACCCGCATGGCCCCACAGTATGCCAACATTTTTATGGCTGATTTAGAACAACGCTTCCTCAGCTCTCGTCCCCTAAAGCCCCTACTCTACTTGCGCTATATTGATGACATCTTCATCATCTGGACCCATGGAAAAGAAGACCTTGAAGAATTCCACCATGATTTCAACAACTTCCATCCCACCATCAACCTCAGCCTGGTCCAGTCCACACAAGAGATCCACTTCCTGGACACTACAGTGCTAATAAACAATGGTCACATAAACACCACCCTATACCGGAAACCTACTGACCGCTATTCCTACCTACATGCCTCCAGCTTTCACGCTGACCACACCACACGATCCATCGTCTACAGCCAAGCTCTGCGATACAACCGCATTTGCTCCAACCCCTCAGACAGAGACAGACACCTACAAGATCTCTGTCAAGCTTTCTTACAACTACAATACCCACCTGCGGAAGTGAAGAAACAGATTGATAGAGCCAGAAGAGTTCCCAGAAGTTACCTACTACAGGACAGGCCTAACAAAGAAAATAACAGAACGCCACTAGCCGTCACCTTCAGCCCCCAACTAAAACCCCTCCAACGCATTATTAAGGATCTACAACCTATCCTGAAGGATGACCCAACACTCTCACAAATCTTGGGAGACAGGCCAGTCCTTGCCTACAGACAGCCCCGCAACCTGAAGCAAATACTCACCAACAATCACATACTACACAACAGAACCACTAACCCAGGAACTTATCCTTGCAGCAAAGCCCGTTGCCAACTGTGCCCACATATCTATTCAGGGAACACCATCACAGGGCCTAATAACATCAGCCACACTATCAGAGGCTCGTTCACCTGCACATCCACCAATGTGATATATGCCATCATGTGCCAGCAATGCCCCTCTGCCATGTACATTGGTCAAACTGGACAGTCTCTACGTAAAAGAATAAATGGACACAAATCAGATGTCAAGAATTATAACATTCATAAACCAGTCAGAGAACACTTCAATCTCTCTGGTCACGCAATCACAGACATGAAGGTCGCTATCTTACAACAAAAAAACTTGAAATCCAGACTCCAGCGAGAAACTGCTGAATTGGAATTCATTTGCAAATTGGACACTATTAATTTAGGCTTAAATAGAGACTGGGAGTGGCTAAGTCATTATGCAAGGTAGCCTATTTCCCCTTGTTTTTTCCTACCCCCCCGCCCCAGACGTTCTGGTTAAGCTTGGATTTAAACTTGGAGAGTGGTCAGTTTGGATGAGCTATTGCCAGCAGGAGAGTGAGTTTGTGTGTGTGTGTCCCGGAGGGGGAGAAGGGGGGGTGAGAGAGCCTGGATTTGTGCTGGACATGGCCCACCTTGATTATCATGCACATTGTAGGGAGAGTGGTCACTTTGGATGAGCTTTTACCAGCAGGAGAGTGAGTTTGTGTGTGTGGTTTTTGGAGGGGGGTGAGGGGGTGAGAGAACCTGGATTTGTGCAGGAAATGGCCCACCTTGATTATCATGCACATTGTGAAGAGAGTTGTCACTTTGGATGGGCTATTACCAGCAGGAGAGTGAGTTTGTGGGGGGGGGGGGCGGAGGGTGAGAAAACCTGGATTTGTGCTGGAAATGGCCCAACTTGATGATCACTTTAGATAAGCTATTACCAGCAGGACAGTGGGGTGGGAGGAGGTATTGTTTCATGATCTCTGTGTGTATATAATATCTGCTGCAGTTTCCACGGTACGCATCCGATGAAGTGAGCTGTAGCTCACGAAAGCTCATGCTCAAATAAATTGTTTAGTCTCTAAGGTGCCACAAGTACTCCTGTTCTTTTTACATTCCAAACTAGTCACATTGAAAGAAGGTGCTATTGAGCTGTTAGGAACACAATCCTGTCCTGATAATGCCTGTCACCTCCAGAGAAAGGGAAGTGCCTAGAAGTGCCTAGAAAATGTAAAAGGAAACTTAGTTTGATAGCATCCTGTCTGGCAAGAACTCACTTATCAATAGCTGGGATGTGAAATCCTCACTTCTGTATTGTTTTGTCATTATAGTTCCCACTTTGCTATTGTTTGTCTGTATAATCTCTGTCTGGTTCTGTGATTGTTTCTGTCTGCTGTATAATTAATTTTGCTGGGTGTAAACTAATTAAGGTGGTGGGATATAATTGGGTACATAATCATGTTACAATGTGTTAGGATTGGTGAGTTAAATTTCAGGAACATGATTGGTTAAGGTATAGCAAAGCAGAACTCAAGTTTTACTATATAGTCTGCAGTCAATCAGGAAGTAGGGTGGTGGGCATGCGGGTGGGGGAAATGGGAACAGGGGATGGGGGTAAGGAAATTGGAATCATGTTTTGATAAAGGGGGAAATGGGAACAGGGAATGGGAGTAAGGAAATTGGAATCAAGTTTTGCTAAGGGCAGGAATGGGAATAGGGACACAGGTGTAAGGCTCTGTGGTGTCAGAGCTTGGAAGGAGGATACTAAGAAAGGAAACTGGAATCATGTTTGCTGGAAGTTCACCCCAATAAACATCAAATTGTTTGCACCTTTGGACTTCGGGAATTGTTGCTCTCTGTTCATGCGAGAAGGACCAGGGAGGTAAGTGGGTGAAGGAATAAGCCCCCTAACACATTATACAAAGTAAAACTATTTCCCCTTGTTTATTCCTCCCCCCCCCCCCCCCCCCGCTGTTCCTCAGACGTTCTTGTTAATTCCTGGAAATGTGCTGGAAATGGCCCACCTTGATTATCACTTCAAAAGGTTTTCTCTCCCCCTACCCCACTCTCCTGCTGATAATAGCTCATCTTAAGTGATCACTCTCCTTACAATGTGTACGATAAACACCCATTTTTTCATGGTCTGTGTGCATATAAATCTCCTCACTGTATTTTCCCCTTTATGCATCCGATGAAGCGAGCTATAGCTCACGAAAGCTTATGCTCAAATAAATTGGTTAGTCTCTAAGGTGCCACAAGTCCTCCTTTTCTTTTCACTTCTCCTTTGTTTTTAAGAGTTTTACTCACTCCTCAGGTGTGTCTGGTAAACACACTTCAGTCATGATTTCAGCTTATGTTCATAATTGTATATACAAAGTTGCTGCATACATTTCACCATGACAATACTGGCCAGCAAGATATTGGTTTGGAAATTATACCTTATAAGGCATATTTTGTACAAAGATTATTCTAGTAGTGTGTAGGGTGTGTATAGTGGTGTATTCCATCACAGCAACCTCTTACAACTTTGGAAAACTCCAGTATCCCTGTGTAAAACATTTTGTGCTGTCCCAGCTGGTGTCAGAGCTGTGAGGTCATGCACTGAACATTTAAAGGCACAGATCTGGTTAGTAATCTACATCGACAAGCTACTTTCCATGGGCTGTCTGCTGTGTGCTCATCTGTCCAGCTGTGCATGACTCCACGCTCTTTCCATCAGCACCCATAGCTGTCTGCAGAAATGTCCATCTGGAAGTTAGAACAGAGTCTCTATGGAAAGTTTCTTCCCACATCTGGATGGCCCTGTCCTTGGATAATAGTTCGTCACAGTCACATACAGTGGTTTGACTCATTTGTGTGTTCCGTGCTACAGATGCCAGGTGTCCTATTTTCAACTGCAAAGTCTAGTCAAAAGGGGACCAGTACAGCATCTTGTCAGATGTACTGAACACATACCAAAAGTCTGGTTGCTGTGGGAGGGGGGGAGGTAGGTGGGAGAGGGTCATCAATCTGTGCCAGCCTCTGCTCCTATCTGCAACTCGTGGGCAGACAGTCTCTGCGTCAGGGGCTGTAGCTCCCATCCTCGAAGGAGAGGGGGCCCAGCTTTAGAGATGGGGAAGTTCGAGAGGACTGAGCGACGAGAAATGCAGTGGGGGGGAGAGGAGTGAGTGGGGGGGCTGTGGGAAGAGATGGAGAAGGGGCGGAGCATCAAGGGAAGAGGCAGAGCAGGGGGCAGGGCCTCAGGGGGAATAGGTGGGGCAGGGTTGCAATGCTCCTGCTGTATTGTCCTGTTTTCAGAAATTAGAAAGTTAGCAACAGGTTTCAGAGGGGTAGCCGTGTTAGTCTGTATCAGCAAAAAGAACGAGGAGGACTTGTGGCACCTTAGAGACTAACAAATTGATTTGGGCATAAGCTTTCGTGGACTAAAACCCACTTCATCGGATGCATGCAGTGGAAAATACAGTAGGAAGATAGATATACACAGAGAACATGAAGCAATTGTTGTTGCCATACCCACTATAACGCTGGGATGTTGGTATGTATGTTAGCAACCTTATCCGCAGCCAACAGGGGAGAACAGTTAATGGAAGAACACTAACAGCTCTACACACCTCTGTGCCAGGGCTTGATTATTCCCTACGCTTCAATGATAATATCGGTACTGTCGCTTCCCATGCGATACTCACGAAGGAATTCCGTGCTACTGCGCAAGTGCAGAATTCATGCGCCCCATGGTTTTTTCCATTGCAGAACAATTTATTTTGATGGGGAAGCCCTGTAATTGCACCTTTCCCCCACAAGGGGCTGCTGGGACACCAGAACAGAGAGCTGCTGGCTTAGGGCTGGAGCAGCCAGTCACAGGGAGGGAGGGGGTTAGGGGCTACTTTCTTCACAGCCCCCTACCTGTGGGCCGAGGTCTGAAGGCAATGGATGGGGGAGGGGGATGGACAGAATGGGGCACCCAGGGCTGCTGGTGGGGTCAGAGGAGCTAGGGGGGTGACACTGAGCTAGAGGCTGAATGCAAGGGGGGGGGTGAGGTAAGATTCTGCTGACTGCTTTTTTGAAGCCACTGCCCTTCAGCCTGCCCTTTCTAGACGTTAAGATTTTGCTGACGGCTTTTTACAGGGGTTAAAAAGGGGAAAGGGGGCAAATCGGAGGAGGCGGGTGGTCAGGGTCCGAGTAGGGGGCGAAAATCAGCTGGTCTGGGGGGTCAAGCAGCTGGAGGCAGGGTTAGGAGAGGGACTGAGGGGCAAAATTGGGGGAGGGGAAGAAGGAGCCAGGGTTAAGCCCAGAGGTGAGGCGCTGCCAGAGGGCAAAACCCCGGCACAAGCAGGAGCAGAGGGGGTAACAGTTACCTTGGTGGACTGAGACACCAGTGTTTGCAAAAATGGGGGGGGGGGCAGAGGGGCTTTTTTATTTCCTCTCTCACAAACAGCACCTCTCAGCATGGGCTTCCCAGGGCTGGGTTCTTAAAGGCACAGGCATCCCACTGCCTCCTCACCGTAGCTCTCTTTGTCTGATGTAACCGACTGAGGTGCTGCAGGAGACTTAATTCAGTGAAATACCAAGAAACAGGGTGTTGGCCATTCTCTGTGTCCAGACCCCTGCACACCCCTGCCCTCTAGGGCTCTGCAATGATCATACACCCTTACCCCACCCTCTAAATACTTAAGAACTGCATAGGGGAAACTGAGGCACCCCCACAATATTCGGAGGAAACATTAAGAACAGTCCCACTTCGTCACAGGGGCCCCACTATGTCCATAGTCACCTTCTGGAAAGGTTCCTCTGTGTTGGGCAGGGGTCTCAAGGGAGCTTCTCCCTTATCCTGGCCTTCCCTCCTCCCCACCTCTGGCCAGGGTTGCAGGACCTGCCGTGCTGCTGGGCGACGTCCCAGACTCCGGGCCAGTAGTGGTTCTGCAGCAGCCGCTGCCTGGGGCCTGGATCCCCTGGTGTCCCGAGAGAGGGTCGTTGTGGGCCAGGTACGACAGCCGGTGGTGACACTTCCGGGGCACCCCCAGCGGCCTCCTGATCCCCCACGGTTCTACTTCCCCTGGGGGAGCCCCGTCTCGGTACAGGAATCCCTTCTCCCACGGGAATCTGTCCCTGCAGCCTTCCCCACGGGGGTTTGCAGCCTGTGGCCAGCAAGTCCCCTCAGCTCCTCCTAGGAGGGATCCTTCCGCAGCTCGGTCTGGAATTCAGGTGCTGGGGACGGGAGTGGGACCTGCTCCCTCTCGTGGGCTGGGCCTGGGGTCACAGCCCCGCTGAGCCCTGTCCCTGGTCGCTCCCTCCCTGCCCTGGGATCACTTCCCAGCAGCGTCTCTGGACCAGCTAAACCTGGTTGGCAGCCGAACTGCCCTGCCTGTGGGTCCCCCCCCCCTCAGCTGGGGTCTCAGCTCCCCCCTTGCTCAGCGCTGCCCTTGCTGTCGCAGTGGGGGCAGGCAGCGAGCTCTCTGCTCTCCTTACAGCATCGGATCCAGCGTGAGCCCCCTCTCCGGTGTGCAGGGGGGCAGGGAGCCTCTTTCCGTCCCACCCAGTCCCAGGGGGCTGGTTACAGGTAGGCAGGTATCCTAAGCCTAGCAACTCCTCCCCACTGCCAGCCAGGTCATCTGCATTTTCACTGACCATTTCCCTCTCCACCGATTGGTTCCCTGGATTCAAATTCAGATCCTCGGCCGTTACAGGAGCAGGGCCTGGATCCTGTCCCAAAGAGACACAGTCACCCCCCAACAGGACCTCACGGCCCATATCCTGGAGAGCCCCAACGACCAGCCAGCCCCACCCCTCCTGGGTCTGCACAGGGATCTGGGCCACAGGCAGGGCGAGGGGCTTTGTCCTTGGGACCCTCACCCAGCTCACACAGCCCCTCAGCATCTGAGGCTGCACCACCCAGGGCCTGACACCAGTTCTCTCTGTCGCAGGATCTCGCCACCCCAGAAATGTCTCCCCATTGACCATCACCTTCCGCTCCCACTGGAGGTCTGAGGGGCCTGACCCCAGGAAACTCCACACAGACACATAGGCTGGGGCCAGGAGCCTGTCCACCTCCCCACCCATCGGGCTGACGGTGTCTATGGCCTTGGGACCCAGCAAGGGAGCTAGACACCGGGGCTGTTCCACAGGGTCCCCTGGTTCAAATCGCCAGCCTGCTCAAAGGCAGTGAGGTGGCAACCACATCCCCCCCCTTAACCAGGGCAGCAATTTAGTCTCGAGGTTCCCTGCGGAACTGGGGGTCTATCCACACTCACCCCTGGGAGGTCCCCTGTGCCTCTCCGCTCCACCATCGCCAGTTCATGCTGCTGCTTTTCCTGCAGCTCTTTCTTTGGCTCTCGCTGTCTCTCATAGTCCTCGGACTCAGCTCCAATCCCGTCCGATTCCCTGATGGCAAACCCGATTGTGAAGACCCCCGTCTGGTTGGGGACAGGAGTCTTGGGGATGCCTGGCTACTACTCCAGCTGCTCCCAGATCCTGCTATAGCCCCATTTGGGGTCAGGACTCTGTTCCTTAGGGCGGTCATCGTCCTCCAGCTGCACGATGAACTGTGCTTTGGTGATCTTTCCCATGCGCAACCCTCTCTTTTTGCACAGGGTTATTATCGTGGGGAGGAGGGATAGCTCAGTGGTTTGAGCATTGGCCTGCTAAACCCAGGTTTGTGAGTTCAATCCTTGAGGGGGCCATTTAGGGATCTGGGGCAAAAATTGGGGATTGGTCCTGCTTTGAGCAGGGGGTTGGACTAGATGACCTCCTGAGGTCCCTTCCAACTCTGATATTCTGTGATTCTGTGATTTTACATATACCCCCCTCAGAAACAAAAAATCCCTAATCAGTGTATCTGACTGCATAGAGTCTTCTAGCAGTTCAGCAGTTTGTCTTCTCTGCTGCTGGGATTCCCTGAATTACTCTTAGGATTTCATCATTTAGCTTTGTTATTGTGCAGATGCATGTTATTGTGCTATTTAATTTATATTTTAACAGCAAATACTCATTGAAAATATATATAAGTAAGTTCATGCTAGTAGTTTTAGGAATGACAGCTGTGTTTCTAGTGTTGCCCTTGCATTTACTGTGATTTCTAATTTGAAATTTTTAATTCTAACTTTTTTTCCCTTATTTTTAGAGCAGAAGATTTATTCTGTTGGGTCATCTGAGTTCCCGTCTCACTAAATTTATGGACTGGTCTCAAAACTTTGTTTTCATTCAATCTACCAACGGTGATTGCATTTTGCAACTGTTATTTTGCCTCTCAATCCAGCCCTTAGTGTTCTTCCGCATGCCACTGATTGTGTGTACAACTGGATTCTCAAATATTCAATAAAGGCCGATTACTATCTCCTATAACATCTTTCTCGAAGGCAAAAATCTATTGTAATTTTTGCTGAACATTAGAACTGCCATAGTGGGTCAGACAAATAGTCCGTCTAGTCCCTTATCCTGTCTTCTGACAGCGGCCAGTGCTAGGTGCTTCTAAGGGATGAACAGACCAGGCAATCACTGAGTGAACCATCCCATTGTCTACTCCCAGCATCTGGCCGTCAGAGGACGGTTTAGGGACACGCAGAGCATGGAGCTGCATCCCTGATTATTTTGGCTAATAGCTAATGCACCTATCCTGAGGGACTGATCTAATTCTTTGTTGACCCCATTCATAGTTTTGGCCTTCAAAACATAATGAACACACATCTACAACCCCAGGATACCTTGACAACCACAAGAATTCTAAAAACACGAGTTATACACCCTGAAGTCAAGATATTTTAATAAATAAATGATATTTTGTTCTTATGCACCTCTTTGTTCCTGAGCCTTTAGGGTGCAGTATGGTCAGTTCCCAAAGCTGGAGCCTAAACACCTGAATGAATCTTAGTCTACCCTCATACTTTTCCTGGGCTTATTAAGAATATGAAATAAGAGAAATCCAAAGTATGACTTCAACCAATTCCCTTGCATACAGGTCAGTTGGCCCTTTGAATGGGTGGGAATTTATTTAATACGGCCATAACTGGCAACAAAGGAGGGATACCAGTATATCCTGACAGCCACAGACTATCTTACAAGATGGGTTGAAGCATTTCCACTTCGAAATACGTTGGCATCTGAGGTGCCAAAAAAAATGTATGAAATTATACAGCAACTTGGATGTCCACAGTGAATTGTGACAAATTTCAGTTACCAATCTGCCTGACGCGTCAGGTGATTAGGCTGAGGCCACAGGATCGTTAAGGGAGGAGATGACGGAACATACCAAGTGTCTAAGTTTTAAAGCTTTATTAATAAAATAACAGCGAAGAGTGGAGGGCGTACCCTACGTTACTCAGAGGAAGGAAGAAAGCATTAGTGCCCCAAGCCCTAACCCACTTTCATACTCACAGACAAACTACCTGAGGCTGGCCAAGCCTGGGTGTAACTTAAGAAGAAGAAGGGTGGACAGGAGTGCTGTCCTGGGCCCAGGTCGTCCAGGGTTCGCTGTAAATCTCCAAATTGCTTCAGCTCTCAGGAGAGTTTTTAAGTCCTGGGTTTCTTTGGGGTTGTTCTGTTCCATGACCTCTGCTTTTGGTGCTTTTTGTACCAGTCCAAACTGGCTTTCTGTGGTCCCCTTTGCTTTCCCAAAACACACCAGCTAGACTTTGTTTTTCTCCGTGTTGGTCTTCGCTGTTTTGCTTGTTTTGGGCTGCCTCTACAGGTCTGTTTAATTGGATCCTCCGTTCTCACTGTGACCTCCTTAACGTTTCCAGAACATATGCGAAGCTCCGCTTTTCTCCCCCTGTTGTCTCGCCTGTGTTTTTAATCTCTGCAGCCTTGGTTCAGTTCACTTTTTCTTTATCTCATGGCTGGCTGGGGCTGGGTGAGATAACACACAGTTGTAGACTTTTTCTCACTGAACACCGTGGCCTTGGACTGGGGCCAGCATCTTATTTTCAGACTGAGCTAGCTGAAGCGTTGAGGTAACCCGTTCTCTGCTCTCTTCCTCCTTCCCCTTTTGGCCTCTCACAGCCTGCAAAGAAATCTTCCATTCCACACTCACACCTTTGACCCTTCCCAAAATACTCTGCGATACTTGAAACAGTGTTAGCACTATACAAGGCTAATTAGCCTCCCCCCAGGGACCCCCGGAGGGAGGGGGCCATTGGGTTGTGACAGTGACAGGTCGTGGGCCAGAATTCAATGATGGGGTAAATACTTTTTTCTAAGGTTGTTTTTGACTATGTCTTCAACCACACTTTCAGATCACAGAGAGCTGACAGTGAACATGGGCTTCATTGCCCTGGTGAGTTTTTCTTCATGGGCATTTTTGCTGACAAGTTTCTATGAACTCCCACTCAACTCTGGTAAGGATTACGGCTGGTCACCCCATCAGGGTTGCTATAACATTTTATTCTTTGGTCTCTTTTTACCCACCAAACCTGTCCAAAGGAAAGTTTATGGCCTAACTTTTTTTCTTTCAGTTTAACCTAGACATTTACAAAAAATTGGGACTACAGTGTAGTTTCACCAGCCCATACCACCCACGAACCACTGGATTGGCTGAAAACACAAACAAATCCATCAAAAGGTCATTTTGCGGCTGGGAAAATTACAGTATTAATAGCAAGGAGAATGCACTATGACAGAAGGTACAAACTGCTTCAAAATTTTAGTACATTGCAAGTCCACTTATCTTTTAGTTCAAGAAAAAGTAATCGTACCAATAAACTAGGATGGCCTCTTTACGCCTTTTGGATTGTGTACAATTTCTCTCCCCTCTCCCCCACCAAAGAATCCATCATGATTTGTTATAGAGCATTGCGGAAGTTGGTTGATGACACTAGGAATAATTGGGACGAATTTCTTGGTGACATTTTATTTTCTTTGTGATCAAAACCAAACACAACCACCAAAATGTCACCCTTTCGATTACTGTATGGCTTTGAAGCAACATTCCCAGACCAAGTCTCAGAAAATTACATGGTCGGTGTCTTTAAGAACCATCAGCTTTCAGGTGCATATGTTATTCTGTGATTGTTCATTTTACACACACAACTCCTTCTCCATTTGTTTACAAAGCCAACAGATTTTGAGGAACTTGAGGAACAATTCTACAACGAGTACACCAGAAATATGGAATCTAGACGTGCTGCTGACATTGAACTTGCTCTTACTAATATTTCTAAAGCTCATTAAAAGCAACAGATACAGTATGCCAAACTAAGACTCATAAACATGGGAAAACAACATTCGCGGTTGGGGAGAGTGTCATGTTACTGAATGCAAGAAGGAAAACAAGAAAGGGAGGGCCACTGCAACCTTCCTACTGTGGACCATACAAAGCCACTGCTGTAGAGGGTAAAAGAGTTAAATTAGAAACCATCTCAGGAAAACTTTTAGGATCTATGTACAGTATCTCCCACTGAAAACTATTTAAAGAGCCTCCAACATTAGCTGCTGAAAACAGATTGCAGGAAAACATGGAATTGGAGACTGCTGTGGATGACACTATGAAAAAAGTCACCTCAGAAGAGATAGGCGAAATGGGAAGTGATGTATCTTACAAGCCTCACAACAGCCAAGTGATAAAGGTGGAGGTCACAGACAGGGATGAAGAGGAGTGTTTTTTTGGCAGAAATTGCAAGCAGTGATCCAATCCAAACTATGACCCCCCCCCCCCCCCCAAAAAAAAGGAAAATTATTTGCAAACAAGTTAATTTTGGGGAGTAATTGACAGTAATGAATAGATCAAGATTTCTATTTACAGTTTTGGTCACAATGTAACCATCATTTGACAACATTTTATTGATTTTTTTTCAGAGACCATGGAGGACTACTGCTTATACTGCAATTATGTGACTTGCAAAAAAAATAAAAATAAAATGAAGATGGCATGATGGTAAGAAACACAAAATGGGGTATGAGAGACATTCACCATATCTCCAATAAGATACTACCCCAGGAGCTTGCTGGAATCTACGCTCCCTTTGATCAGAAACCTTTCTCAGTCAAGACAACAGGACAAGTGCATCGCTGCCTGGGCCTACCTGTTGAGTTGATGAACTGTAATGGTCAGAGATCGCACCATCTGAAACCAGCATAGAAGTGTACTGAAGGCGAACCCTAAGGAAATTAAGATTTTAAATTATCCTCCACATGTCCCGTGTCCCACTACAATGAATTCGGGCAGGGTCGTTTGGAAGCTGAACACTCTACGCTTCCCTCCCACACCACTGTCAAGTTTTAGCAAATTAGGATCAGCAACTGCTAATGTTAGCAATTCACTACCTCTCCCTACTACAGGTAGCAAATTCATACAAGTAGCAGTTTCACACAGCCTACAGCATAAGAAACTGCTCTCCATAGGAATTAGCTACATCAGCCAGTTTTTAGCAAAGCAGGACCTGTCGCTGCTTCAGGTAGAAAATTCCTACGGAGAGCAGTTTCTTACACTGTAGGCTGTGTGAAACTGCTCTTTGCCGTAATTAGCAGTTTTTAACAAATTAGGACAAGTCAGCAAATAAGAACAACCTTATGTTCTTGGTGGTGATGGGGGACTTCAACTACCCAGACATCTGTTGGGAAAATAACACAGCAGGGCACAGATTATCCAACAAGTTTTTGGAATGTATTGGAGACAATGTTTTATTTCAGAAGGCTGAGAAAGCTACTAGGGGACAGGCTGTTCTAGATTTGATTTTGACAAATAGGGAGGAACTGGTTGAGAATTTGAAAGTGGAGGGCAGCTTGAGTGAAGGTGATCATGAAATGATAGAGTTCATGATTCTAGGGAATGATAGGAGGGAGAACAGCACAATAAAGACAATGGATTTCAAGAAGGCAGATTTTAGCAAACTCAGGGAGTTGGAAGATAAGATCCCATGGGAAGCAAGTCTAAAGGGAAAAGCAATTGAAGACTATTGACAGTTTTTCAAAGAGACATTATAAGGGCACAAGAGCAAGGTATACCACTGTGTAGGAAAGATAGAAAGTATGGCAAGAGACCATCCAGGAGATCTTCAATGATCTAAAAATCAAAAGAGTCCTACAAAAAGTGGAAATTAGGTCAAATTACAAAGGATTAATATAAACAAATAACACAAGTATGTAGGAACAAAATTAGAAAGGCCAAGTCACAAAACGAGATCAAACTAGCTAGAGACATAAAGGGTAACAAGAAAACATTCTGCAAATACATTAGAAGCAAGAGGAAGACCAAGGACAGGGTAGGCCCGTTACTCAATGGGGGGATAAACAATAACAGAAAATGTGGAAATGGCAGAGGTGCTTAATGACTTCGTTTCTGTTTTCTCCAAGAAGGTTGGTGGCGACTGGACGCCTAACATAGTGAATGCCAGTGAAAATGAGGTAGGACTAGAGGCAAAAATGGGAGAAAAACAAGTTAAAAATTACTTAGACAAATCAGATGTCTTCAAGTCATCAAGGCCTGATGAACTGTGACCTAGAATACTCAAGGAGCTGACTGAGGAGATATCTGAGCCATTAGCGATTACCTTTGAAAAGTAAAGGAAGACGGGAGAGATTCCAGAAGACTGGAAAAGGGCAAATATCGTGCCCATCTATAAAAAGGGAAATAACGACAACCTGTGGAATTACAGACCAGTCAACTTAACTTGTGTACCTGGAAAGATAATGAAGCAAATAATTAAGTAATCAATTTGCAAACATCTAGAAGATAATAAGGTGATAAATAACCATCAGCATGGATTTGTCAAGAACACGTAGTGTCAAACCAACCTGCTAGCTTTCTTTGACAGGGTAACAAGCCTTGTGGACATGGGGAAGTGGTCAACATGGTCTATCTTGCTGTTAGTAAAGTTTTTGATACTGTCTCCCATGACCTTCTCATAAACAAACTAGGGAAATACAACCTAGATAGAGCTACAATAAGGTGGGTGCAAAACTGGTTGGAAAACAGTTCCCAGAGAGTAGTTACCAGTGGTTCACAGTCACGCTGAAAGGGCATAACGAGTGAGGTTCTGCAGGGACCACTTCTGGATATGTTTCTATTCAAAATCTTAATCAATGATTTAGATAATGCCATAGAGAGTACACTTATAAAGTTTGCAGATGATACCAAGCTGGGAGGGGTTGCAAATACTTGGGAGGATAGGATGAAAATTCAAAATGATCTGGACAAACTGGAGAAATAGTCTGAAGTAAATAGGATGCAATTCAGAAAGGACAAATGCAAAGTACTCCACTTAGGAAGGGACAATCAGCTGCACACGTACAAAATAGAAAATGTTTCAGAGTAGCAGCCGTGTTCGTCTGTATCCGCAAAAAGAACAGGAGGACTTGTGGCACCTTCGAGACTAACCGATTTATTTGAGCATGAGTTTTCTTTGTTAGCCTCGAAGGTGCCACAAGTCCTCCTGTTCTTTTTGAAAACAGGAAATGATTTCCGAGGGAGGAGTACTGCGGAAAGGGACCTAGGGGTCACAGCACACTACCAGCTGAATATGAGTGAACAGTGTAACGCTGCTGCAAAAAAAACTGAACATCCTTCTGGGATGTATTAGCCGGAGTGTTGTGAGCAAGACACCAGAAGTATTTTTTCCGCTCTACTCTGTGCTGATCAGGCCTCAACTGGAGTACTGTGAAGATTAAAAGTCTAGAAAACATGACCTATGAGGGAAGACTGAAACATGATAACAATTTTCAAGTATGTAAAAGGTTGTGACAAGGAAGAGGGAGAGGAATTGTTCTCCTTAACCTCTGAGGATAGGACAAGACGTAATGGGCTTAAATTCCAGCAAGGGAGATTTAGGTTGCTGCATCAAATAGCAGTTTCTTACAATCTACACCTATCAGTAACTGCTACACATAGAAAATAAGGATTTGTGGCACCTTAGAGACTAACCAATTCATTTGAGCACAAGCTTTCTACACATAGCACATTTCTAGGTGTAGCAATGTCACACAGGACAGTGCAAGAAGCTGCTACCTGGAGGCATCTGCTACCTCAGGGAGCTGGTTTATACCACAGCAGTTTCTTACAATCTGCTACGTGTCAGTAACTGCGGCCAGTCGCACATTCCCAGGGGGAGCAGTAACAGACACACCACACCGGAAGGTCCCTGCGCTGGGGTCTCCCTCGGCTGCTGGAGCAGGCGCGGGGTCCTTGCAGCCGCAGGGAGGCGGGCGGGAAGCGCAGCAGGGCTGGAGGGCTGCGGCCCCGGGGAGGCACTAGCCGCGGGCGGGAGGTCGCTGCCCGGGCCGGAGCCGAGCCCGGCGATGGCTGCAGCGGGGCCGGCGCAGGTAGGACGCGGGGCGGGGACTCCCCGGCCGGGCACTGGCTGGTCCCGGCTGGGGCCGAGGGGGGCCGGGACCGGGTCCCTCCCGCGCTAGTGACCCCGGGGCTGGGGGCTGCCGCAGCCGGAGCGCTGGGGCCGGGGAGCGGCGCTGGGGGCCCCGGGCCGGGCGGACACGCGGAGCCGGGCCGAGGAGCCCCGAGGCGGCCGAGCCGGGGGCGGGAGCGGGGCCGAGCCCAGGCCTGGGGCGGAGGCGGGGACTCCGGCCGGGGGAGGAGCCTGGTCCCTGCCCTGGGATTCGGGCCCCTCCCAGCGCCCCGCCCCAGAGCCCCGTGGGGAGCCGAGGGCGACTCCTGTCGCCGGCCAGCGGGGCCCGAGTCCCCGGGGGGCTGTGCGGGGGGGTCTCCCTGGCTCACAGCTGCTGGGCTGGGGGTTCCCCGGGAGCCGCTGCCCTCGAACCCGCGTCCCCTGCGGAGAGCCCGGGCTGGGGCTGGCGCGGAGGGTGCTGAGTGTGTAACGCTTGTGCCAGCAGCTGCGGGTGGCGTTTGAGGAGGTGGCTCTGTATTTCACCCGGGAGGAGTGGGAGCTCTTATCCCGGCCAGAGAAGCAGCTGTACCGGGACCAGATGCTGAGGAATTACCGGGCCCTTGTTTCCCTGGGTAAGGACCGATTTATCTCTACTCATAGCTGTGAAATGTCTGGGTTCCCTTGTTGTCTCACCTGCCATGTGCCCAAGCAGTTGCAGATGTCAGCCTCTTTCAGTTCGGCTTCCTGTTGAAGAAGAACTCAAGGCTGCAGAGCCTGGGGCTAGTCTTAGTGTACCTTGTTTACCTACCTCAGTCCTGGCACAGGGCTGGTTGCAAACAGCACATGAGCAAATAAGACTATTAAGGCAGGAAGAAAACAGCTCCCCACCTCCCCAGAAAGAATGAACATCATAATCTTAACCGTACATTTGAACAATTCTTGCACGCTAAGCAAAAAAATGGTAGGTCTGTATAACAGTGACACCTGCCATGATTCAGCCCCAAAGCAAATTGAGAAGGGTCATAGATGTTACTGCTTCAGAGTACGAACTGAACTTGCCTGGCAGGAGACAGGACAAAATCTCCTCTATGGAAGTTTTATTTCTTTATTCTCCTGTTTGGGATCTCCTGTGCTTTCCTCTTAAGCAGTGTCCGAGATTGAGGCCTCGTCGCGCCCAGTGCTGCGCAGACAAACACTGACTGAGATCGGGGCCCTACTGTGCTTGGTTGCACCAACATATAAATGAGTCCCTACCCGCAAAACTTTAGTAATAAAACTGATTAATTCCCCCCAAACAGGCTATTCAGGTTCCACACCGGACTTAATCCACCAGATCGAGGTAGGGGAGGCAGAGCTCTGGATTCAGGATGTCGAGGACTCCAGGGAAAGCTCCGGGCCAGAGAGCCCATTCCGAGGTGAGTCGTAATAATCCAATCCCTTCTGATTTACGCACCTGCTAGTGGATTGCTCCTTAATCTAGAAGGCAAAGGCAGAGTGAAATCCACTGCCGAAGAACTGAAGGGGACAAATGGAGGCTGGGAATTAGGGGCCAGTATTTATTTTGGAGGGGAAGGAATTACTGGGCTGGAGTCAGGAATCACTGGGGGAGTTTCCCTGGCTGGGATAGGCAGGAAGCCAGGCTGGATGGGCACAATGAGCCTGTCTGGCCTTAATATCCGTGAATCCTAGAAATCACAGAAATGTAGGACTAGAAGGGACCTCAGTAGGTCATCTAGTCCAGTCCCCTCTACTGAGACAAGACTATGTATTATCTAGTCCATGACTGACAGGTGTTTGTCTAACCTGTTCTTAAAAGCCTCCCATGATGGAGATTCCACAATCATCATAGGTAATTTGTTCCAGTGCTTAACTACACTTAGAGTTTGGAAGTTTTTCCTAATATCTACCCTAAATCTACCCTGCTGCAATTTAAGCCCATTACTTCTTGTCCTGGCCTCAGTGGATAAGGAAAACAATTTATCACCCTCTACTTTGTAACAGCTTTTTATGTACTTGAAGACTCTTGTTAAGCCCCCCTCAGTCTTTCCTTCGCCAGACTAAACAAATCCAATTTTTCAGTTTTTCCTCGTAGGTCATGTTTTCTAGATCTTTAATCATTCTCATTGCTCTCCTCTGACCCCGTCCAGTTTGTCTACATCCTTTCTGAAGTGCGGGACCCAGAACTGGACACAGTAGTCCAGCTGACACCTTACCCGCGCTGAGAGGAGTAGAAGAATTACTTATCACATCTTGCTTGCAAAACTCCTGCTCATACATCCCAGAATATATACTTTTTTTCTTTTCAACAGTATTACATTGACTCATATTTAATTTGTGATCCACTATAACCCCAGATGGTTTTCTGCAGTACTCCTTCCTAAGCTGTCATTTCAATTCTGACCATTTCTCCAGTTTGTCAAGATCACTTTAAATTCTAATCCTGTCCTCTAACGTGCTTGCAGCCCCACCCAGCTTTGAATCGTCCATAAGAATATTAGGTTGGTTAGACATAATTTGTTCTTGACAAATCCATGCTGACTGTCAGGGGTCTCAAACTCTGCGCCCGCGAACCTCCCCAATGTGTCCTGCGAGGCTCCAGCAGTTTTGGGACAAGGTCTCTCCCTTGGCCCCACCTGCTGCCCCCAGGTGCTTCCCCCCACTCCCCCAGGCGACTTACAATGGCCCCTCCCAGAGCCTGCATCCCTCCCCTGACCTCTGTCCCAGAGCCTGCACCCCTCCCCCTCCTCCTGTACACTCACCCCCTGCCCCAGCCCAGAGCCTGCACCCAGCACCCAAACTCCATCCCAGAGCCTGCACCCCAATCCCCTACCCCAGACCTCCTTCCCCCACCCAGACTCTCTCCCAGAGTCTTTGTGGGACAGGTTCTGGGTGGCATGAGTGACAGTACTGGCCCGCTGGGAGGATTTGAGGACTGGCACTGGCCCTAAGGTAAACCGAGTTTGAGACTCTGTTCTAGGTGCTCACAAATACAATGTTTGGTTACTTGTTCCGTTATCTTTCTGGGTCCTGAAGTTAAGCTGATTGGTCTATAATTCCCTGAGTTGTCCTTGTCCCCTTTCTGTAGCTAGGTACTATATTTGCCCTTTTCCACTCCTTGGTTCTCTCTACCATCCCCCACAAGTTCTCAGAGATCTCTTCATTCAGTTCCTTAAGTAGTATAGGATGTATTTACTTTTAACTTGTCTAAGTAATTCATAACTGTTTCCTTTCCTATTTTAGGCTTAGATCCTACCCCACTGACACTGGTGTTCACTATGTTAGTTGACTGATTACTGCTAACTTTTTCAGTGAAAACTGAAACAAAAGAGGCATTTAACAGTTCGGCCATTGCTGCTTTTTCTCTTATTGTCTCTCCCTCTTCATTTAGTTATGGGCTTATCCTGTCCTTCGTCTTCCTCTTGCTTCCCATGTATTTATAAAATGCTTTCTTGTTCCCCTTTATATCCCTAGCTAATTTAGTTTTGTTTTTTGCCTTGGCCTTTCTAATTTTGTCCCTACATGCCTGTGGGTGTTTTTTAAATATTCATCCTTTGTAACTTGACTTAGTTTCCACTTGTATGACTCTTTTTTGCGTTTCAGGTCATTGAAGATCTCCTGGTTACGCCAGGGAGTCTTATTATCATACTTCCTCTCTTTCCTACTCATTGGATATCTGTGACCTAAGATGGGACCTAAAAATGATGGGGCCTCAAAGCTGTGAAAGAGAAATGGATCGGAGATGGGGAGGTGTCAGGGTTCCTTCCCCACTCTGAACTCTGGGGTACAGATGTGGGGACCTGCATGAAAGACCCCCCTACGCTTATTCTTACCAGCTTAGGTTAAAACTTCCCCAAGACACAGATTCCTTTCTTGCCTTGGGATTGCTGCCACCACCAAGTGATTTAACAAACAATCAGGGAAAGGACCACTTGGAGTCCTATTCCTCCAAGCCTACACCCCCTTTCCTGGGGAAGGTTTGAGCATATATCCTCATCAATTGGCTACAGACCCAAACCCCTGGGTCTTAGAACAATGGGAAAAAATCAGTCAGGTTCTTAAAAAAGAAGGATTTTATTTAAAGAGAAAAAGGTAAAAGAATCACCTCTGTACTTAGGCTGGTAGTTAACCTTACAGAGTAGCAGAAAATTCAAAGGGCACAAAGGAACCCCCTCTAGCCTTAGTTTCAAAGTTACAGCAAAACAGGGATAAATCTCCCTCTATCAAAGGGAAAATTCACAAGTTGAGAAAACAAAGATAAACTAATATGCCTTGCCTGGCTGTTACTTACAAGTTTGAAATAAGAGAGACTTGTTCAGAAAGATTTGGAGAATATGGATTGATGTCCGGTCCCTCTTAGTCCCAAGAGCAAATGGCCACACAAACAAAGAACCCAAAACAAAACCTCCCCCCCCACCACATTTGAAAGTATCTTTTGTCCCCATTGGTTCCTTTGGCCAGGTGCTAACCAGGTTACATGAGCTTCTTAACCCCTTACAGGTAAGGAGGAATTTAGGCTACCCCTATGGTTATGACAGGAGGTGATGAAGTTGGAAGAGGGGTGGGATAGTGATATGGGACAATGTGGGGACAGGGAAGATTTGAGGGAAAGAGAGAGGTCTCCGTGGTGGGGGAGCATATGGGGGCTGCATTTACCTAGTGGGTAGGACATTGCAGTAGGATTCAAAAGATCTCACTTCAGTTCTAGAAGCGAGTCACTACAGCTCCACCATGCCTAAATAACCCCACCTGTGTAATGGAGAGGGCACTGGGGCTGTGAGGATAAAATCCATCTGTGTGTGTCAGTGGGTCTGGCACTGGGGGGTCAGACAAGCACCTGGCTAGAAAGACACGCCTGCCGGTCCATAGACCACAACACCTTCTTCTAGGCTTTCCACATCTCAGAAAATCATACCAAGCCGGGGTGCCCTAGAGATTTTTCAAGTGTGTTTCATGCCGCTGCCCCTCCTGATTCAAGCTGGTGTCCTATGGCCCTTGACACCTGGATCTCGAAATAGTTCAGATAGGGACAAAAACCTGCTTGCAGCCTAGGAGAGCATCCCAGAGTCACTGGCCCTTGGCAGAGAAAGCGCTGTCCTCTCAAGGTTCCCGCCCCACCCCCTCTCTGCGACTTCACTTCGCACATGACATCTCAAACTGGAGAAACCTGTCCCTGGCGAGCAAGGAGAAAGCTGGGAATGATGCAGGGCAGGGCAGGATTAGTCATGTATGATAAGTGATGAGTGCGAGGTTACACCACGCGGAGGATGCCATTTTGTAGAGAAGGTCTCTGGCACTTCCAGCGCTTCACTGTAATGCTCAAAAACTGCCCCGCGTTCCAGGTAGCTGCTGCTGGGAGAGCGGACATATTTGGGAGCCAGACGAAATCGTCCTTCGGGCCACAGCTTGGAGTACCCTGGTGTATGGGCTGGGTGTGAGGGAGAGGGGGTGGAATGGCCTTTGTCACATCCCCTCTCCTCCTGCTCTCTCAGTGGTATGAAATCGTTGTCACTTACATTGCTTCAGTGTCAATGCTTAGCACAGCCCTCAGCCCGAACGCAGTCTGTGACTGTAGATCAAAGTCCTGCTGGGTAGCAGCCATTTACCCCTTCCAGCTCAGCAGTGTCACTGATTGGGTTGTAAAACAAGACATGGTTTTCAGATTACATAACACAAACCCTGAGTGACTTGTCATCCCCTCAACCCACTTCCCACCCCCAAAAAAACCCCTACCCTCTTGACGGTTTTAGTTTGCACAAAAAGTGAAACATCAGGCCGAGGGTAAATGATTTCTGTAGAAGGAATTCCTTGAAGAGGATTCACTCCCCCGCAAGAATAAACTGCGTAGTGTTATACTAATAAAAATGATACCAACAGGATCTTGTAAGAGGGACAAGGCAAATTGCCATGTTAATTGTAAATACAACAAAATATTCCTTTATGCAATTTCTATATAGATCCATTTTCCACTGAATGCATCCGATGAAGTGAGCTGTAGCTCACGAAAGCTTATGCTCAAATAAATTTGTTAGTCTCTAAGGTGCCACAAGTCCTCCTTTTCTTCACACACACAGACATTCTCACACAGGTTCTACATAAAGGTTGTTATAGTTACCAGCCTAGATGTTGCTCGTGCCAAGTCACTGGCCAGGTGGCCTGGACATGAGAGTGGAACCGAGTCGTTGTCAGATGTGCATCCGATGCTCCTGGAGGGTGGTTGTAGAACCGGACTCAAAGAACACAGTCCCTGGACCCAATTTTTAATAGATCTCTGGTTCAATACAAGTCTATGGAAGTTGCTTCATCATGCTGAATTTCCAATTGAGATGACCATCGATCAGCTCAATCAGCAACAGGTGGTACATCCACGATGGCTAGATGTTATCTTCTTGTTCTTCCTTGATGTGTTTTGGGTGGATTCTGGTTCGCCCTCTGGGGGTCATCCGGTTATCTCCACTTTGCATATTCTTTGGCCCATCAATATCAAGGTTTCAGAGTAACAGCCGTGTTAGTCTGTATTCGCAAAAAGAAAAGGAGTACTTGTGGCACCTTAGAGACTAACCAATTTATTTGAGCATGAGCTTTCGTGAGGTTGAAATTCTTAGGATTAGACTGGCACCATTTACTAACCAATTACTAACCAACAACCAATAACTAACTAACATTTACTAACCAATTATTTCCCTGCTTCAGGCTCTCAATTCGATGCACTCATCATTCATTCTTTTACTTAACAACACAATCGATGATTCTTGATTCATTTAACAAGTTTTATCCCACTATCTATTTTTCCCTCTTCGGATACCAAGATTTACATAGGCATGACAAGGGCCCCCCCCCGCGGGGGAAGAGCATCACAGTGTTGTTTTAAAGAATAGCATTGTTTCTTCAAAGTTCTTATCACTATCCAGCACAGACTCTTTGTCTTGTACCAGCCTGAAATAATTAGCACTTTGGCCTTCCATTTGTTACGGAGTGAAATTCAACAGCATGGAACTGATGTTCATACCTTTTTACAATACCTATTGTCACGGAGTCCCTGGGTGATGCTCTGGAACTGCTCCCCATGAAGCCAGTCAGGACTCTGGGGAAGTCTCCTTTCTGTGAGCAGCCTGTCTTCAGGACACAAAGCTCACACAACTTCCACCTTCCTGGGTCTGACCTCGGAGCATTCAGCATCCTCTGCCCCTCCGTGTGCTTTCCACAGCAAGTCCGCTCAGGCGGGTCTCCTGGGGAAGCCAGAGGGTCCTGCACCCCAACTTCACAGTCAGACGGGACTCTCAGCCAGCCAGTAAAACAGAGGTTTATTAGACGACAGGAACATGGTCTAACACAGAGCTTGTAGGTGCAGAGAACTGGACCCCTCAGCTGGGTCCATTTTGGGGCCAGTGAGCCGGACAACCACGTCTGCACTTCACTTCATGTCCCAGCCAGCCCCAAACTGAAACTCTCTCCAGCCCCTCCTCCTCTGGGCTTTGTCCCTTTCCCAGGCCAGGAGGTCACCTGATTCCTTTGTTCTCCAACCCTTTAGCTCTCACCTTGCAGGGGGAAAGGGCCCAGGCCATCAGTTGCCAGGAAACAGGGTGTTGGCCATTGTCTGTGTCCAGACCCCTGCACACACCTGCCCTCTAGGACTCTGCAATAATCATACACCCTTACCCCACCACCTAGATACTTAAGAACTGCATAGGGGAAACTGAGGCACCTCCACACTATCCAGAAGAAACATCAAGAACAGTCTCACTTTGTCACACCTATATACTCTTTTGTCTATCTTTATTTCTACTGCTACATAATTATAATTCTATCCTACTTGTTTCAGAGGAACAGCCGTGTTAGTCTGTATTCGCAAAAAGAAAAGGAGTACTTGTGGCACCTTAGAGACTAACCAATTTATCTTGTGTAACTTTGAGGGCGACCCAACAGTATCCCTCTTTTGACACTATAATAATACAGTCAATAGTGTCATTTTCTAGATAATCTTTTAGAGCGCATATATTGAGAGGCGAGCTGGGCTCATGGTTCTAGCCTCACATACATTCTTTTTATCCAACAATGCACTCCACACATCCCAATTAACGTGGATAGTTGTATTCCCTACGGTCTCACTTGTTTGTTCTAATAGCTAATAAGTATTTGTTCTAATAGTTAACTCTAGTGCTAACTCTTGCCAGTCAAGATCAAGGTGAATGGAGAACTCTGGTCGTCCTGCCTCCATTGTAAATTGAGATCTTTTTGGCTGTGGCAAATAGTAAGTATGATTTTTAGTGAAAATCGTGCTTACATTACATTTACATTCATCTACCGGTGGATTACTGGTCCTCCCATCCTCCCACTATACAATTTCCCATGAGGTAATACAAACGCATTGCCCATTATACAGTACCCTGGTTTCATTACTTAACTCATCCCATACACAGGATCCCATGGACATATCCTTACTGTGAGGTTCTGAGGCTTCAGGCAGGGATAAGCACACCCACTTTTGAGGTGTCCATTTGGTACATCCTCTAATATCCAATAGTTTTCCGTCCCCCCCAGCCCACTGGCTCGAGGTCCGAGGTAGCCAGTATGATCCCACATGCATTGTGGGGAGTGGGCTAACTTTCCATATCCGAGTCTCCTGTCCTTGTTGCTGTGCTACTTTAATCATAATTTCTCCGAGCAGCAGTTCTGGTTTTACATTACTGGACACATACTGCACCCATTCGTACCGATATGTGTCAAACAGTGATCTTCTTCCTTGTTTTAGTAGGTGTAGCAAGACCTTCGTATTCCCCGATATAACCCAGAACATTTCCTGTCCTAATGTGGAGAGTGCCATAATTTGCATCTCCGTACACCCCATGGCTATGCGGTTCTCTAGCTGTAATTGTTGTTTATGCAACATCCAGGTAGTGGCATTAAGCCATTGCCAAAGATTCCATCTAGCTTTTAGATTGCCAATGCCTGTTTGAACCAGGTCTACGTTTGCGTGAACTTGTTTCTGAATTAGGCTATCTTGTAGTTGGGACAGAGAGCTTAATTTATTCCTAATTACCTGAAGGTCTTCAGTATATATATATATATATATATATATATATATATATATATATATATATATTTAAACACACAACAGTGCTAACAACAAGACAAAACAGAACACAAAACACAATTTCTGTTATGACAGTAAATTCATGGTATTGGGTTGCTCTTCAGCTGGCATCAGCTTTTCCTGATTTTCTGAAAGAGAAAAAGAACGTGTTTCTACCCCTTTTGGGGTGGCAGATTATTGCTTAAAATATTTCTTTTACAAATACTCTTGCTGATTGCAGGCAAAACAGAGGAATTGCCCCCATATTTTCCTATGTTTGTTCTATAGGCAGGCCAGGTTTCAATGGCTTATATCTTTATGGGGAAATTATCCCACTGTTTAGTCATTAAATTCATGAGGTGGGATACCTCAGTTTTCCTTTGTATACAGCAGACCAAGTTTATAACGTTTTTCCTGCTGTGTTAAGCTTTAAGTTTATTTACAGGTAATAGCTGAGAAGCATCATTACCATAAGGAAAAGGAGTACTTGTGGCACCTTAGAGACTAACCAATTTATTTGCTCAATTTAATGCTCAAATAAATTGGTTAGTCTCTAAGGTGCCACAAGTACTCCTTTTCTTTTTGCGAATACAGACTAACACGGCTGTTACTCTGAAACCTGTCATCATTACCATATGACCTTAAAGGATTTTTCCAAAAATCATGCACACTATACATTGTTACAGGGGTACTTATTATCATTAGATTTATTAAAGTTATCTTGTTATCCCTTGGATTATTTATTTAGACAATTTGTTTGCTGACCAGGTGTGTCCTTTATCTGCAGCTCCTTTGTGCTGCTAGTTCTTTCCTTCCTTTATCATTTAGGTCATTTGCATTTTCACAGACGCTTCCTGCTTTTGGATTTAAAGCCATCAGCAGCTCAGAGACTCTTATCTTAAAAGGGACACAATCAACTTTCACCAGAGTTTTGATTACTTTCAACTTCTACTTCCAAAACACACAGCAATCTGAAAAAGAAAACCCAACCTATTGTGGCTCCCTTTGGAGCCCTAATAGCATTTTAATTAAGTAGCATGGTATGTTTGCATTTCTTTTTACCCTTCTACAATATACCCTGCACATGTTCTGGGGCAAATGCACATTCCTTCCATAGTTTAACTTCTATAACAATATCCATATCCATTTTTACATAAGGTGTAACTATTTCTTTTGTGCTTACAGAGTTTTCATGTACCTTTATTCAAGTGAATCAGATTACTCAGAGCCATTTTAAGACTCAGCGTTTCTAACATTGCTTCTTTTTGTTTTGTGCACCTCACGCCTGCTGTTGCTTCAAAGGGGCACTGTCTCTTTTAATTTCTTAGTTATTTATTTTTTTACTACACTCATGTGGTATTTTGTTACAAAAATAAACAAAAACCAACCAAACAAAAAGAATCCAGAATTTTTTTTCTATTCTCCTGATTTTGACTGCCCTGCTGCAGCCACAACTTAAAAACATTTTAAATTTTGCAAAGCATTGAGTTACCTTTTAAGGGTTAAATGCCAAATCCCGAAGCCAAACAACACTAATTACCTGTGTCTAGCAAAAAGGCCTGTCAGTTTTGCAACTTTGAATTAAAGAGTCAAATGGATTTTTAGTGGCATTATTTAAAACAAAACCAATTGGTCCTTAGAACTTTACATATTTACACACACACAGATACATACACATTTTCTTTTCCTTAACATCCCTTCCACACTGCTCTGTTTTTACATCTTACATTTCCTTTATATATTTGAGGCAGTTAAGTTCCAATAGAACCCTCTTATGTTCTTTTAGCAAATTTGACTAAATTGTCCAGTCAAATGATTTTAAATAGTTTATTTTTGCCTGGCTAATTTACAGACATTCCTTTGGAAAAGGGCCCATTTTTCCTTCAGAATGGCTGCAAAGAAACCAAGAATTATTTTTCTCTAACACTTTTCCTTTTTAACATTTTCACAAAGTTTAGCTGCTTAATTCCCTCCAGCTCTGCAGAGTTAACTTTTCACTCTCTTTTCTCTTTGTAATTATGCCTGGGGGTGCCGTGCATAGGACCTTCTCCCCCTTCACCTACTGTAATGGCTGCTACCTGTTTAGAGGCAAAGCCCAATTTTTGTCTCAGTCTCTTAATTAGTGACTCACAACGACTATGATTTGCAGGTGCTCTGCCCTGCTTCAAGGTTAATTTCTTTACCATACCTTGGAGCACATGATTCTCTCTTTCAATTTTCTCAGAGGCTTTAGCTTGGTCTGCCAGGAATCTTTCTCTCTTTTTGCATTCCTGGAGTGCCTCTCTCACTATTTTCAGCTGACTTTGGGTATCCAATTGTCTGCTCCCTTTTCCATTTGTGCCTTTTCCTCTTTACGAGAAGACAAGCGGAGGGAAGAATCCTTACATGCCTCCCACAACAACCAAATTGCTGCTGCATCTCTTTTGGCAACACTAGAAGGTTTGTATATGAGGCTATACTGAGCCAATCTATCCTCTAGGTCCGAAATAGTGCAGACATCAGCTAGGGCTTGTTTAGTCCAAGGACTGTGCCCAAATTTTTGAAGGATTTGTTTAAAAGATGTAACTTCTTTTACAAAGGGGGTGGCTGGAGCTTCTGTTAATTCCATTCCTCCCTCTGTTATTGGCTTCCCCTGCCTTTCCTTAAACATTTTTACAAGCATACTTTTGTTTCCTTTTTGTTACCCCGATATTGTTCAGCGAGTTAGTGCTGGGCCTTTCGGCTCTTTATTACTCCTGATCTCGTTCAGCGAGTAATTTGGCTTGGATACCGTAATTGTAGCTTTACCAAAGTTTTCTGTTTTTCTCTGTGAGCTTCTACCTCCCGGAGGTCAGGGAGCTTAGGTACCAATCTCTTATAGAGCTCCTACCTCCCGGAGGTCAGGGAGCTTAGGTACCAACCTCCCGGAGCTCTATAAGAGATTGGTACCTAAGCTCCCTGACCTCTGGGAGGTAGGAACTCGCAGAGAAAAATAGAAAACTTTTTTAAAGCTACAATTACGGTATGCAGCTTTAGACCGGTCTCACTGCATCCACATGAGCTAGTTTCAAACCAATATGGTTAAAACCGCGCAAACACTGTGGAACAGGCCTCATGGTATAAAACAGGAGAATGTGAAGAACCAGCCACATGTAAATAGAAACCTCTGATTGAAATATAACCAAAGTCAATTTGAAACAAACCCCGGACCCTATTTGTTAGCACTTAGAGGCCCTGTTGTGCCAGGCACTGCCTGTATCCTGGGCAAGCTACAGTTTAATCATCAAAGAAAACCCAAGAGGTGCATGGCGCACGTGGGAGTGGGAGCAGGTACTAGGCTCTGCACAAACAACATAGGGTAGAACCACCCTGAGTCAGGCTGCAGATTTGTCATGGCATTTTGTATAAAAAAATTACAGAAAATTTAGTAAAAGTCACAGGTCACTAAACTTCCTGTGACTGCACCCTGATTTTTAAAAAAACCCTGCCCTCCTCCTCGCCGTGGGGCACGTGCCCAGCACTTCCCCCAGTGCTGAAAGCCTGACCGCAGCTTGGTGTAGAGGGGTTGCTGCGGGCTAGAGAGGATCTGGGTGGCAAGGCCATTCACTGTAGTTTAGCCTCCTTCCCCCACCATTGTCACTGGGGGCAGAGGCAAATCTGAGTGGCGCTGTAACCCCGCAGACCAGGTCTCAGTACCCAGAGAGAGGTGTTAGGTCCAACCCTGTGAGACAGGAGCCGCCATTGCAGGGTGAGGCACCCATCCAAAAAACAGTCACGGACAAATGGTGAAATCGCTCCATCTGTGACATTTTCCATCCTTGACAAACCTGTAGCCTTAACTGTGAGCTCTCTCCAGCAGGGCTCGGGATCCTGGTGGGGACGCGGACACAGTCTGAATGTGGGGAAAGTGCGGCAGGGAAGCAGGATTCCACATCCCACAGAGGGATCCATGCACAGACCGCAGTCCATCCCCGGGGTAAACTCAGCCAGAGACCAGACCTTGCTACACACCAGAGACTCCCCATGGGCCAGCGTCCCCACCACTGCACCGACTGCGCCAAGAGTTTCAGCAACCCGTCCGCACTGACCCAGCACCAGTGCACACACACTAGGGAGTCGCTGCACCGCTGCGCTGACTGCGGCAAGGCCTTTGCACGGCGCTCACACCTGAGAAGACACCAGCGCGCACACACTGGGGAGCGGCCGCATCGCTGTGCTGACTGCGGCAAGGCCTTTGCGGAGAGCTCAAAGCTGAGAAGACACCAGCGCACGCACACCAGGGAGCGGCCACATCACTGTGCTCACTGCAACAAGGGCTTTGCACAGAGCTCAGCCATGAGAATACACCAGCACACACACACTGGGGAGCGGCCGCACCGTTGTGCCCACTGTGGTAAGGGATTCTGCAGTGCCTCCACGCTGACAGTGCACCAGCGAACGCACACCGGGGAGTGGCCGCATCGCTGTGCTGACTGTGGGAAGGGCTTTGCATGGCACTCAGAGCTGAGAAGACACCAGCCCATGCACACTGGGGAGCGGCCGCATCGCTGTGCTGACTGCGGCAAGGCCTTTGCACTGAGCTCACAACTGAGAAGTCACCAGCGCACACACACCGGGGAGCGGCCGCATCGCTGTGCTGACTGCGGCAAGGGCTTTGTAGAGAGCTCAAAGCTGAGAATACACCAGCGCACACACACCGGGGAGCGGCCGTACCACTGTGCTGACTGCGGCAAGGGCTTTGCACAGAGCTCAGCCATGAGAAGACACCAACGCACACACACTGGGGAACGGCCGCACCTTTGTGCCCAGTGTGGTAAGGGATTCCGCAGTGCTTCCACCCTGACACTGCACCAGCGAATGCACACCGGGGAGTGGCCGTACTGCTGTGCTGACTGCGGGAAGGGCTTTGCGGAGACATCAACCCTGAGAACACACCAGCGCACACACCGGGGAGCAGCCGAACCACTGTGATGATTCTGGTAAGAACGTGAAAAAAAACAATCCACCCACCCGGCACCAGTGCACGCACACTGGGGGGAGGACATTCCGACGGCTGCAGCAAGAGCTTTGCACGGGCCGCCTCCTTGCAATCACATTGGTTCATTCACAGCCAAGAGGAGCAGTACAGCTGTGCTGACTGGGGCAAGCACTTTGCTAGAGTGGCCAACCTCACTCGGTCACGCACACCGGTGCCCCTCTGCCACCGCCAGGGCCTGAGGGGCTTCTGGCAGCCTGTGGGCCTGATACAGCACCAGCAGATGCAGACCAGGGAGTGGTCCTGTCCCCATGATGCCCAGCAGAGAGACTGTGGAGGACAGGGAAGGGGACTTGGCTGAGCAGTGTGGGGAAGAGCAGACAGGTGGAGGGAATTTAGAGCAGATGATCACAGCCTACTGCATTAGGGAGCCCTCTCCCTCATGTAGGTGGGATCCAGACATGTGTCTCTTTCTGTCCCACACTCGCTCACTCACTTCACTGGAATGCAGCCAGGATAACCCCTTCTTCCTCCTCCCATCTAGATGGGACCCAGCCAGGAACTTCCCCCCACACCTAACTCTGTTCCAGCCAGCGGGTGTGTCATAACCATAAGGGTAGCCTAAAATTCCTCCTTACGTGTAAGGGGTTAAGAAGCTCAAATAACCTGGTTGGCACCTGACCAAAGGAACCAATGGGGACAAAATATACTTTCAAATCTGGGGGGGAGGTTTGTTTTTGGTTCTTTGTTTCTGTGGCTATTCTCTTTTAGGACTGAGAGGGGCCAGACAGAAATCCATCTTCTCCAACCCATCCTAATCCAAGTCTCCAATATTGCAACCAGTATAGGTAAACCAGGCAAGGCGGATTAGTTTATCTTTTGTTTTGCTTGTGAATTTTCCCTTTGTTAAGAGGGAGGTTTATTCCCGTTTTCTGTAACTTTAAGGTTTTGCCCACAGGGGAATCCTCTGTGTTTTGAATCTCAATACCCTGTAAAGTATTTTCCATCCTGATTTTACAGGGATGATTTTTCCTTTTTTTTTTTTTTTTAAATAAAATCTTTCTTTTAAGAACATGACTGATTTTTTCCATTGTTCCAAGACCCAGGGGTTTGGGTCTTCGATCATTTTGTAACCAATTGGTTAGGATATTATTCTCAAGCCTCCCCAGGAAAGGGGGTGTAAGGGCTTGGGGGGATTGCTGGGGGAAGAGGAACTCCAAGTGGTCCTTTTCCCTGGTTCTTTGTTAAATCACTTGGCGATGGCAGCATACCTCAGTCCAAGGACAAATAGAGATTTGTGCCTTGGGGAAGTTTTTAACCTAAGCTGCTAAGAATAAGCTTAGGGGGTCTTTCATGTGGGTTCCCGCTGCTGTATCCTAGAGTTCAGAGTGGGGAGGGAACCCTGACGGGGTGACTCTTGGGTGACATCTAGAGGTGGGATTTGCAGTCCTCTCTCAGCATGAATTGGGCTGAGGGGCAGGGCAGGACAGCCCAGTGTGTGTGATTGAAAGAAGACTCAGGAACTGCTCATGCCGTCTACTTTAAATAGAAATGTGATGAAGAAGAACTACGTCCCTAATGTGTAACAAAGGTCTGTCTAACCAGGTGTTTCTTTGCTATTAAAAAAGCTGATGCATTCACACGGCAGGTGGAGAAGCCAATGTGAAGTGCAACCAATCAAAGTGTTCTAGGACCTGACTGACCATGAGGCCTGATGAACTGTGTGACTGGCAGGTGCACAGAAAGCGTTTCCCATTACTCTTGGGGGAATTCTGCACCTACAAATTCTGCAAACAATATTTTAAAATTCTACATATTTCATTTGTCAAAATAACACAATATAATCACACTAGTTTCAGTTATTTTGGTAATTTATTTCAAAATTCCTGTCGGCAAGTATGTCTGTAGCAATGCAGACAACGAAGATTCAGAAAGTGTATTTTGACAAATAGATTCTTTACTAGGCATATTAATACAGAACTTTTTGTAAGAATTCATGTAAACTATAATACAGAAACCTATTTCCTGTACCCCTCAGGAGTAGTAGAAAGGCTTGGGGAGTCAGGGGTAACAGAGGAGCTGAGGGAGAGGGAAGTAATTGCTGGGAGTGAAGCAGGAGGGTTGTTGGGTGTGGGTGGGAGAAGTATGTAACAGATTTTTTTGTGGGGTGGGGGCGGGGATTGTTAGAGAGTTGCGGAGCCTCCCACACGCTTCCCTGGAGGACTCCCTAGCCTCTCCCATTCAGTTAGGCACATCTGTCCTGTCCCTGTGTGTTCCTGCACTCTCCTCCCCCCATCCCTGTGTGACCCTGCACCACCACTCAGCCACCCCTGCCCCCATGCACCCCCCTGTCCCTGTGTGGTCCTGCACCCCCACTCCCACTTAGACCCCCACCCCAGTCTTCCCACCCACCAGCCCTTCTGAACCCCAGCCTATGTGATCCCCGCAGCAGCCCTGTGTCCCCCCGCCCCATATTGCCTGCTTCCTCACCTGGCCCTGTGGGCGGGTTGCTGAGCTGGCTGCCCTCTGTTCTGGCACCATAACAGCTCCTGGTGGGAGAAAGGTGTAACTGCAGCGCCTTGCTGGCAAAATGTATTTTCTGCCAAGGAAGAAAAAATCTGCTGGGGACATGAATTCTGCGCCTGTGCAGTGGTGCATAATTTCCCCAACTCTTCTGTGCGTAATGTCTTGCCGTGCCTTTAAATGAAAACACTGGGCTTCACACACCCCTTGGGACAGCATGAAAGAGTAACAGCCCCCCCACAACCTCCCCAATGTCACTGCCACACTGGGCAAGGAGTGATCTGACCACCCAGGAATGACCCAACTTTTAATGAGATGAAAGGAGGGGCCTGTTCCACAGTGTGTACTTATTGTATGACTGGTAGGGTTGCCACCTGTCCAGGTTTTGGCTTTTGTGTCTGGGTGCCATTTAGGGTTTCTGGGTGTCTGGTTTTTGGGATCTGGCAACCCTATATCGTGCCCGAACCAAAAGTCCAGTTATGGGGTGGGAGGAGGCAGCAGTGCTGAGCGAAGAGAAAGGAGCTGAGGCAGGCGTACCAGAAGGCAAGGGAGGAAAACCATCACTCTGGTCCTGCGCTGAAGACCTACCCCTTCTATCAGGAGCTGGATGCCACCCTTGGTGGTGACCTCACCTCCACCGCCAAGAGCCCTGTGGATACTTTGGCGGGGCTGCAGGCGGTGGACAGGGGGCTCAAGCCTGAGAACGAAGTCCTGGACAAAGGTCAAGTTGGAGAACATTGTGGAGTCGGTGGCAGGGTCATCCAGTGGCACGGCGAGTCAGGAATTCTCCACTCCGGAGGGGTCTAGCCGGTCTCAGCAATCTATTTGTGGCCCACATGACACGGAACAGGAGAACCGTAGTAAATGTTCATTTTGGAGCTCATGCTGCTCAGTTATATGAGGTAGACCTGTTCTTTCCTATGTATATTGTGGCAGTGGGTGAAGAGATAGAGAAATTAAAAAGAAAAAGAAAAAAAAACAAAACCCAAAAGCCTGCACACACAGCCTCAGTCACAAACCCCTCCCAGCCCCACTTCTCAAAACAAATAAGCATTCATTCAAGCCAACTTATAAACCACCATAAGCATACATTCAAATTAGTTTTATAGATGTCATCCACTCACATACACATTCATACTTGTTTTCAGCATTATTTTATACAGAATACGCACACAGCTTAGTTTAAAAGAAATCTAACGGTGTTCAATTGTTCAGTACACCCCACGTAGACAAAATGTAAGGCTAGTTTAAACTATTTTATGTTAAGAGTTGATTGCACTTTTTACCAGAGCTATAAATGTTGTTTTCTGACCTCTCTACACACATACAGACACATAACACTTTAACATCCACCCTTCCCTCCTCTTTCTCAAAACAATTTAGCATACACTCAAACCAAACTGCATATTATTTTATAGATAAACTACTTTAAGCATACGTTCAAGTTAGTTTTATTGACAGTTAAGTCTCACAGACCATCATACTTGTTTTCAGCAGTATTTTATACAAAACACACACAGCCTAATGTCAGGTAAATCTAACAATGTAAAGTTGAACAATACACCCATGTATGAGACAAAATGCAGAGCTGGTTATTGACTTATTTGGCACATTTAGCAAAATACTAAAAAAGAAATGAGAAAATCATGAAACACTTAGGCCTGGCAGAAGCTATAAAAAGCCCTAGAAACATCTGCATTTTGCCTCTTCCCTGCACTGATCTCTGGACTATGGACTTACAATAAAAGGAGCGTTCTAACCAATGGACTCGGGACCTTCCAATCTTTTGGATGCCATCAGAGACTTAACAAGCCAGCAGTTTATTCCATCACTGCTTCAAACTGGACACAAGCACTTTGCAATGTGTATATGTATTTGATTCCTTTAACCATTTTTACCCTCACCTCTTTCTTTTCGCTTATACATAAACCTTTAGATATTAGATACCAAGGATTGGCAACAGCGATTATTGGGCAAGATCTGAGCTGTATATTAACCTGGGTATGTGGCTGGTCCTTTGGGATCAGAAGAACTCCTTGTTTGATGAAGTTGGTTTTCAGTAACCACTCATCATTAAGTCTAGTGTGTGGGTGATGAAACAAGGCCTGGGATACCTAAGGTGGCTGCATTTCTGACTATTAGCCACTGTGGTGAGACAGGAGTTTACTTTTGTTGCTGGTTTGGTATATCTTATGGAAAAATAACCAGCAATTTTGGCGTGTGTCTGCCCTATTTCTGAGCAGTTTGTCCTGAATCTGGTATTCTCCGGTGTGACCCACTGAGTGACACGAGCACATGAGATTATCCCCACATCTGCTACTGCGGGATTCTTACACCAACCTCTGCAGTCTCTGGTGCTGGAAACAGGACACTGGAGTGGACACGTCTGCTCTGATCCCATCTGGCAATTCCCTATGACCTAAGTGATTTTCCCAAGGTCACAGAGGCAGCAAGTGGCAGAGCTAAGAATAGACACCAGGAGTCCTGTAGCCCAGCCCAGCACCGTAGCCACAAGCCCAGCCTCGCTTCCTCATTCAAGGCTCCCAATGCCCCTCAGCATGGCCCAGAGAATGCAGTAAGGCTGCAGCTCATGAGCCCCTCTGCCCTGTGTGCTGGGCTCCTAGACCTGGCTCCGTACCCTTCCCTTGATAGCCGACTCAATGGCTGCTTTGGGCATGCTCTTGCTCCAGCACTGCTTGATGATGTTGGCCAGGTTGGTGTTGAGATCAGGGTTGGGTCTGCAGGAAGTGTCACAAGGGAGACATGGCTGGGATCCCATTCGAAGGCAGTCCAGGCTCCGAGCCCCGACTACTTTAACCCACCAGCCTCCACTCCTCTCCCAGAGCCATGGATATAACCCAGGCGTCCTGACTCTGAATATCCCCCTTGCAAAGCTGGGGATAGGACCTAGGAGTCCTGAGACCCCTGGTGACCCTCCCTGCCCCACACCACCTGCCTAACGCCCTTCCCCTTTTCAGCCACCATTAGCTGTTACCTTAGGCCGCTTGGACCACAGGGACTGCACTTCCCACCACTTATGCAGAACAGCTGCTAGAGTGGGGCAAAGACCCAGGCACCTTAGGGGAGGTGTTGTGGGACAGAGGAAAGGTCCAGTGGAGGAAGGATGGGAAGGGGAGACACTACCCCACAGACCAGCATCCTCTTCTCCAGCAGCCAGAGGGGATGTAGGCCTTGGGCTAACAGAGGTGCTGGGCTTAGGGGCACCAGGGTCAGTGCTACTGGTCAAGGCTGGGCTGGCAGGGCTCTGTAGCCACAGCCTCTGGCTGGAGCTGTGTCACATACAGGATCCATCCCTTCCGTCCCCCCCATACCTTTCTCAGCAAGCACAGCGGCATGGTGAGCTTCTGGAAGAGCCAGCTGCGGTGGGCTTCCCATGGGCCCTTGATAAGTTTGACCTTGGACCATTTGTTGTGGCCAGCGGGAGCAGTACATGAGGTGTGCAGGGCGGCGGGTGGGGCAGCCAGCCTGGGCACCAGCTCCTTCAGCACCACACAGACACACACACACACACACACATTACACAGATGGGTGATGGATCCTGTGACATATATGTCACACACACACTGCGCAGCCCTCCTGAAACACACATGTAGCACACAGTACAGCCAGGTGTGACTGAGCTCCTGTAACACACACAGACACACCGCTCCCGAAACCTACACGCACACACTACAGCCGGGGTGAACTCCAGTAAGATATGCACACTACACAGCCAGGGTGTGATCTGCAAAACCCTCACATCACACAGTCTTCCTGCAACACCCATACCTACACACCATACACAGCCTGGGGTGTGATCTCCTGTAACACACACACCAACAACACACGACCGAGCAACAAACACACCACACAGCCCGACCCGTCCCTTACTGTGACAGTGACACACTCCACAGCCGGGCCTCAGCCCTCTTGTACTCACTAGTCCCCGCTCCCCTCCCAGAGCAGGGAGAGAACCCAGGAGTCCGGGATCCCAGCCCCCACCCCAGGGGGCTGCCCAGTAACGGGCTCCTGCCGCCTGGGACCAGGTGCCGCGAGCGCCCCCGGCGGCCGGACTCGGGACCCAGGCGTCCGGCGGGGGGCTGGGCCGGAGGGTCCCTGCGCTGGGGCCTCCCCCGGCTGCTGGAGCTGGCGGCGCAGGCGCGGGCGGGGCCTTCCCGGCCCCCTGGGTCCCAGCCCGGCCCCTGCGCAGGGCGGGTCCCGGCTGCAGCTCCGGGGAGCGGGCGGGAGGCGGCCCCGGGGAGGGAGGCACCAGCCGCGGGGCGGGAGGTCGCTGCCCGGGCGGAGGACGCGGCCGGGGCCGGAGCCGAGCCCGGCGATGGCTGCAGCGGGGCCGGCGCAGGTAGGACGCGGGGCGGGGACTCCCCGGCCGGGCACTGGCTGGTCCCGGCTGGGGCCGAGGGGGGCCGGGACCGGGTCCCTCCCGCGCTAGTGACCCCGGGGCTGGGGGCTGCCGCAGCCGGAGCGCTGGGGCCGGGGAGCGGCGCTGGGGGCCCCGGGCCGGGCGGACACGCGGAGCCGGGCCGAGGAGCCCCGAGGCGGCCGAGCCGGGGGCGGGAGCGGGGCCGAGCCCAGGCCTGGGGCGGAGGCGGGGACTCCGGCCGGGGGAGGAGCCTGGTCCCTGCCCTGGGATTCGGGCCCCTCCCAGCGCCCCGCCCCAGAGCCCCGTGGGGAGCCGAGGGCGACTCCTGTCGCCGGCCAGCGGGGCCCGAGTCCCCGGGGGGCTGTGCGGGGGGGTCTCCCTGGGTCACAGCTGCTGGGCTGGGGGTTCCCCGGGAGCCGCTGCCCTCGAACCCGCGTCCCCTGCGGAGAGCCCGGGCTGGGGCTGGCGCGGAGGGTGCTGAGTGTGTAACGCTTGTGCCAGCAGCTGCGGGTGGCGTTTGAGGAGGTGGCTCTGTATTTCACCCGGGAGGAGTGGGAGCTCTTATCCCGGCCAGAGAAGCAGCTGTACCGGGACCAGATGCTGAGGAATTACCGGGCCCTCGTTTCCCTGGGTAAGGACCAATTTCCCTTCTTTTATTCACTGCAGTGGGCTACCTCATGCCTCAGCTGCCATGTGCCACCGAGTAGCCAAGTGGTGGCAAATGTCAGCCCCTTTCAGGTCGGTTTCTTGTTAAAGGAGAAATCAGGGCTACAGAGCCTCAGGGTAATGTTAATGTAACTGGTTTACTTGCATTATACCTCAGTCCTGGCACAGAAGTGGTTGTAACCACCTCTTCCAGGAATCCCAGCCCAGACACCGAGGGCAGGAACTCTACCTCAAGAACTGACTCTAGTTAGACAAATAAGGCAGAGAGAAAAGTCTCCTGCTGCTTGGAACAGCTCCCCACCAATGTTCCCTCTAAGATTTTACATCCATGTGTGGAATGAATTTTGTTCTGTGCACCATTATGGAGGTGATGTGTGGTGGGGGTGGGGCTGAGGGGTTCGGAGTGTGGGAGATGGCTCAGGGCTGGGGCTAAGGGTGGGGGGGGGGTTAGGACTCTGGCTGGGGGTGAGGGCTCTGGGGTGGGGCCGGGGATGAGGGGGTTCAGGGTGCAGGAGGGGTTTCAGGGCTGGCACAGCAGGTTGGCGTGCAGAGGGTGAGGGCTCTGGAGTGGGGCCGGGGATGAGGGGTTTGGGGTGCAGGCTGCCTAGGGCTGTGGCGGAGAGAGAGGACTCCCCCCAGCCCTCTCTTGCTGTAGCAGCCCAGGGCTGAGGGAGAGGCGCCTCTCCCTGGTTGCGGCAGCTCTGGGGCTGGGGCCAGGGGAGAAGCGCCTTTACCTGGCCGCGGCACCTCTCCAGTCCAGACCCCTGTGGCTGTGGACCTGTGCAACCCTTGATAGTCTGCTGCACGGCCGCACAGCTTAGTGGGAATTTAGCTCCCCACCTCGCCAAAAAGAGGGAACATCATAAATTTAACAACTGCACAGTTGAACAATGCTGCATCCTAAGCAAAAGAACTGGTAGGTCTGCGTAATGGTGCCACCTGGTGCCACCTGCCGTGACTCAGCCCCCAAAGCAAATTGAGACGGGTCGTAGATGTTGCTGCTTCAGAGTACGAACTGAACTTGCCTGGCGGGAGACGGGAAGAAATCTCTAAGGAAGGTTTATTTCATTATTCTCCTGCTTGGGATTTCTTGCGCTTTCCTCCTAAGCAGCGTCCAAGACTGGGGCCTCATTGTGCCAGTTGCCATGCAGACGCACCCTGACCGAGATCAGGGTTCTGTTGTGCTGGGTTTCACAAACATATAAATAGAACAGGAGTACTTGTGGCACCTTAGAGACTAACAAATTTATTAGAGCATAAGCTTTCGTGGGCTACAGCCCACTTCATCAGATGCATAGAGTGGAACATATACACGTACAGATAAGTTGGAAGTTATTATACAAACTGTGAGAGGCTAATTAGTTAAGATGAGCTATTATCAGCAGGAGAAAAAAACTTTTGTATTGATAATCAAGATGGCCCATTTAGAAAGTTGACAAGAAGGTGTGAGGATACTTTTGCGTAGAGACTGTCCGGTTTGGCCAATGTACATGGCAGAGGGGCATTGCTGGCACATGATGGCATCTATCACATATCATATATCTACGCAAAAGAATAAATGGACACAAATCTGACATCAGGAATCATAACATTCAAAAACCAATAGGAGAACACTTCAACCTCTCTGGCCTCTCAGTAAAAGATTTAAGGGTGGCAATTTTGCAACAGAAAAGCTTCAAAAAACAGACTCCAATGAGAAACTGCTGAGCTTGAATTAATATGCAAATTAGATACCATTAACTTGGGTTTGAATAGAGACTAGGAGTGGCTGGGTCATTACACATATTGAATCTATTTCCTTAAGTTAAGTATCCTCACACCTTTTTATCAACTGTCTAAATGGGCCATCTTGATTATCACCACAAACGTTTTTTTCTCCTGCTGATAATAGCTCATCTTAACTAATTAGCCTCTCTCAGTTTGTATGGTAACTTCCAACTTATTTGTATGTGTATCTATGTATCTCTCTTACTATATGTTCCATTCTATGCATCTGATGAAGTGAGCTGTAGCCCACGAAAGCTTATGCTCTAATAAATTTGTTAGTCTCTAAGGTGCCACAAGTACTCCTGTTCTTTTTGCGGACACAGACTAACACGGCTGCTACTCTGAAACATATAAATGAGTCCCTGCCCCCAGAACTGATTCTTTCTCCCCAAACAGGCTGTTCAGGTTCCACACCAGACTTAATCCACCGGATCGAGCTAGGGGAGGCAGAGCTCTGGATCCGGGATGCCGAGGACTCCAGGGAAAACTCAAGACCTGAAAGCCCCTCCTCAGGTGAGTCATCATTATCCAATCCCTTCTGATTTACCCAGCTGCTAGCGGAGGGATGCTTAATGTAGAAGGCAAAGGCAGAGCGAGATTGACTAGTGGGGAGCAAAAGGGAGACAAATTGAGGCTGGGAATTAGGAGCTATTGTTTATTTGGAAGGGGAAGGAACCATTGGGAGAGCTCCCCTCAGGACAAGATGGATTCTCCATTACTGGGAGTCTGTCAGTGGAGATGGGGCATCTCTTTCTCAAAGCCCTGCTCTAACTCAGCCAGGAGTTACTGGGCTGGAGGCAGGAATTGCTGGGGGAGATTCTTTGTCTGGGATAGGGAGGAAGCCAGGCTGGATGGGTACAATGAGCGTGTCTGGCCTTGATATCTATGAATCCTAGAAATCATAAAAATGTGGGACTGGACGGGACCTCTGTAGGTCATCTCATCCAGTCTCCTGCACTAACAGGACTAAGTATTTTCTAGACCATCCCTGACAGGCGTGTTTCTAACCTGTTCTTAAAAACCTCCAATGATGGAGATTCCACAGCCTCACTAGATAATTTTGTTCCAGTGCTTAACTATCCTCAGAGTTTCAAAGTTTTTCCTAATGTCTAACCTAAATCCCCCTTGCTGCAGTTTAAGCCATTACATCTTGTCCTGGCCTCAGTGGATAAGGAGAACAATTTATCACCCACCTCTTTGTAACAATCTTTTACGTACTTGAAGACTTTTATCAAGTCCCCCACAGTTTTCTCTTCTCCAGACTAAACAAACCCAATTTTTTCAATCTTTTGTCATTGGTCGTCATGTTTTCTAGACCTTCTTGTTGATCTCGTCTGATACTTTCCAAGTTGTCCACATCCTTTCTGAAGTGTGGGCCCTAGAACTGGACACAATACTCCAGTTGAGGTCTTACCTGTGCTAAATAGAGTGGAAGAATTACTTCTCGCATCTTGCTTGCAACACTTGGAAAACCGCACTCTGAGAGTAGTTATTATGGTTCACAAATAAACTGAAAGAGTATCTCGAGTGGGATCCGGCAGGGATCTGTCCTGGGTCCAGCTCTGTTCCATATCTTCATAAATGATTTGGACAGTGGCACAGAGAATACACTCATAAAGTTTACAGACGAATCTAAGATGGGAGTGGTAGCAAGTGCTTTAAAGGACAAGATTAGAATTCAAAAGGTTGTTGATAAACTGGAGAAATGGTGTTGCTCCATTATTTTTCCAGGTTTTGAAGTTAAGCTGACTGGTCTATAATTCCCTGAGTTGTCCTTATTCCCCTTTCTATAACTGGTTACTATATTTGCCCTCTTCCACTCCTTGGGTCTCTCTACCATCCTCAGCGATTATCTCTAAGAACATGTGAATGGCTCAGAGATCATTTCAGGCAGTTCCGTAAGTATTCTAGGATGTATTTCATCAGGCCGTGCTTACTTGAAGACCTCTAACTTGTCTAAGTAATTCATAACTATTTCTTTTCCTATTTAGGCTCAGATCCTACCCCACTGACACTGGTGTTCACTATGTTAGCCGACCGATTACAGCTAACTTTTTTGGTGAAAACTGAAACAAAAGAGGCATTTAATGGCAGTTTGGCCACTGCTGCGTTTTTTCTTATTGTCTTTCCCTCCATTTAGTAAGGCTAGCCTGTCCTTGGTCTTCCTCTTGCTTCCCACGTATTTGTAAAAAGATTTCTTATTCCCTTTTATATCCCTAGCTAATTTAATTTGTTTTTTGCCTTGGCCTTTCTAATTTTGTCCCAACATGCTTGTGGGGTTTTGTTTTTTTGATATTAATCCTTTGTAACTTGACCTAGTTTCCATTTCTTGTATGACTGTTTTTTGAGTTTCAGGTCATTGAAGATCTGGTTAAGGCAGGGGGTCTTACTATCATACTTCCTATCTTTCCTACTCATTGGATATCTGACCTACGATGGGACCTAAAAATGATACAGCCCTAAAGCTGTGAAAGAGAAGTGGATTGGAGAGGGGGAGGTGATGAACTTGGAAAAGGGGTGGGATAGTGATATAGGACAATGTGGGGAGGTGGGAGATTTCAGGGGATGCTGTGGGAAAGAGAGAGGTCTCCGTGGTGGGAGGAGAATATGGGAGCTGCATTTACCAAGTGGGTAGGACATTGTAGTAGGATTTGAAAACATCTTGGTTCATTTCTAGAAGCGAGTCACCACAGCTCCCCCATGCCTCAACTTCCTCAAGTGTGTAATGGAAAAGGGATTGCGGCTCTGAGGATAAACTTCATCTGTGCGTATCAGCAGATCAGACACTGGCACTTGGGGGTCAGACAAGCACCTGGGTAGAAAGACACGCCTATTGGTCCATAGACCACAACACCTTCTTCTAGGCTTTGCACACCTCAGAAAATCATACCAAGGCAGGGGTGCCCTAGAGAGTTTTCAAATTGGTTTCATGCCTGAAAAATCTGATTCAAGCTTTGTGCGCTGGTGTCCTATGGCCCTGGGGCACCTGGATCCAGACATAGCTCAGAGAGGGGCAAAAACCTGCTCGCAGCCTGGGAGAGCATCCCCGAGTCACTGGCCCTTGGCAGAGAAGGTGCTGCCCTGTCAAGGTTCCCATCCCCCGCCCTCTCTGCCGCTTCACTTCGCACGTGACCTCTCAGACTGGAGAAACCTGCCCCCAGCGAGCAAGGAGAAAGCTGGGAATGACTCAGGGCAGGGCAGGATCCGTCATTACTTCCGCCAAAAAATTCAAAGTTCTGCGGACAATATTTTAAAATTCTGCATATTTTATTTGTCAAAATAACACAATATTATCACACCAGTTTCAATTATTTTTGGTCATTTATTTCAAAATACCTGTCAGCAAGTATGTCCGTAATAACAAAAAAGATTCAGGAAATGTTTTTTGACAAATAGATTCCTTACGAGGCGTGTTAAAACAGAACTCTGAGTAATAATTCATTTAAACTACAATACAGAGCCATATTTCCCGCACCCCTCAGAAGCAGTGCAAAGGCTTGGGGGAGCCAGGGGTAACGGAGGAGCTGAGGGAGTGGGAAGTCATTGCTGAGAAGGAGCCTGGGTGCGAACTTGGAGGGTTGTTGTGTATGGGTGGGAAAAGTATGGAACAGGCTTTTGGGGTGGAGAGCGGGGTAGGGGGGCAGGGAGAGATTGTTAGGGAGCTTCCCCCATGCAAACCCTGACCAACCCCTAATCTCTCCCATTCAGTTAGGCACATCTGCCCCTATCACCATCTGTACCCCCACCCAGCCAGTCCCCTCTCCCTATGTAGCTCTGCAAACCTCCCCCATCACTGAGTGTCTCTGCACCTCCCTCTCCCCCGTGGCCCTGTGCCTCCACTCCCATTCAGCCCCTGCCCCAGTCTATCCTCCCCCACTAGCCCTTATGAGCCCCTGTCTGACCTGACCCTCCCCCACAGCCAGCCACTCCACAGTCCCTGTCTCCTGACTCCCTCACTGCAGGGAGCTGCAACTTTGTTCTATCACCACAGCACCCCTTGGTGGGCAAAAGGCGGAACTACAGCAACATTTTGGCAGAAGCTTTTTTCTGCATGAAAAATTAGAAATCTGCGGGGCTCATTAAACATCCGTGCACGCAGTCGCACAGAATCCCCCCCCCCCCCCGAGTGGGTCATGTACCATGAGTGCGAGGTCATGCCACGCAGAGGACACCATTTTGTAGAGCAGGTCTCCGGCACTTGCAGCTTTTCTTTGTAATGCTCTAAAACTGCCCCGCGTTCCAGGCAGCTGCTGCTGGGGGAGCGGACATGTTTGGGGGCCAGACGAAAGGCTCCTGTGGGCCATGACTTGGAGTACCCTGGTGTATGGGCTGGGTGCGAGGGAGAGGGTGGCCTTTGTCACATAGAATATAGAATATCAGGGTTGGAAGGGACCTCAGGAGGTCATCTCCTCTCCTGCTCTCTCAGTGGCACAAAATCTTAGTCACTTACAATTGCTTCAGTGTCCATGCTTAGACACCCCTCAGCCTTAACACTGTCTGTAGATCAAAGGCCTGCTGTGTGGCAACCATTAATTCCTTCCAGGTCAGCAGTGTCTCTAGGTGATTTGTCATCTCCTCAACCCCTCCCCACCCCGAGGATTTTAGTTTAGTTTTAGTTTTGTGCAAAGAATGAAACATCAGGCCAAGGCTGAATGACTTCTTTAGAAGGAATTCATTGAAAGGGACAGACTCCCCTGCAGGAAGTTACCTTGTGCTAAACAGCTTTATACCGGTCTAACTGCATCTACATGAGGGGATTATAGCCCCTCAACTAGTTTCAAACCAGTATAAACTGCACAAACGCTGGGGAACAGGCCGTGTGCCATAAAACAGGAGATAGTGCAGAACCAGCAACATAAATAAAAACCTCTGATTTAAATAAAGCCAAAATCAGTGTGAAAACAAACCCTGGACCCTGTTTGTTAGCACTTAAAGCCCCTACTTCTGGATCAGGGCCCCTTTGTACAAGCTGCTGCCTGTTGTCTGGGCAAGCTACAATTTAAGCATAAAATGAGACCCAGTAGGTGCATGGCATATGTGGGAATAGGCACTGCATAAACAACATAGGGTAGAATCATAGAATATCAGGGTTGAAAGGGACCTCAGGAGATCATCTAGTCCAACCCCCTGCTCAAAGCAGGACCAATCCCTAATTTTTGCTCCAGATCCCTAAATGGCCCCCTCAAGGATTGAACTCACAAGCCTGGGTTTAGCAGGCTAATGCTCAAACCACTGAGCTATCCCTTCCACCCTGAGTCAGGCAGCAGATTTGTCATGGCATTTCATATAAAAAATTACAGAGCAGTTACAGTAAATTTAGTAAAAGTCACAGGTCATTAAACTTCCTGTGATGGTTCCATGATGTTTAACAAAATGTGCCCTCGTCCTCGCCCTGCCAAGGGGGTACTAACTGCCCAAAGAAGCACTTTTCTCCCCCCAGCACTGCAACCCTAACCCCAGCCTGGTGCAGAGGGGTAGGAGGAGGCTAGAGACGAAATGGGTGGCAAGGCCATTCACTGAAATTTGGCCCGCCTCACCCACCATTATGACTGTGGGCAGGGGAAAATCTGAGTGGCACTGTAACCCCGCAGGCCAGGTCTTAATGTCCAGAGCGAGGTGTTCAGTCCAGCCCTGTCAGATAGGAGCTGCCATTGCAGAGTGAGGCGCACATCCAAAAAATCAGACAGAGAAATGGGGAAATCGCTCCATCCATGACATTTTCCATCCTTGACAAACCTGTATCCTTAACCATGAGCTAACACCGGGATTGTCTCTGCTCTCTCCAGCAGGGCACGAGAGCCTGGGAGGAATGAGGACATGGTCTGTCTTTGGCAGGAGCTTCAGCCAGTCCTCAGTCATGAAAATACACCCGCATATGCACACCAGAGAGCGGCTGTACCACTGTGCTGACTGCGGAAAGGGCTTTGCACGGAGCTCAAACGTGAGAAGACACCAGCGCACACGCACTGGGGAGCGACCACACCACTGTGCTGACTGCAGCAAGGGCTTTGCAGAGAGCTCACTCCTGAGAACACACCACCGCACACGCACTGGGGAGCGTCCGCACTGCTGTGCTGACTGCAGCAAGGGCTTTGCAGAGAGGTCACACCTGAGAATACACCAGCGCACACACACGGGGGAGCGGCCGTACCACTGTGCTGACTGCGGAAAGGGCTTTGCGGAGAGCTCAAGCCTGAGAAGACACCAGCGCACGCACACTGGGGAGCGGCCGTACCGCTGTGCTGACTGTGGCAAGTGCTTTGCACAGAGCTCAATCCTGAGAAGACACCGACGCACACACACCGGGGAGCGGCCGTACCACTGTGCTGATTGCGGCAAGGGTTTTGCACAGAGTACAAGCCTGAGAAGACACCAGCGCACACACACTGGGGAGCGGCCGTACAGCTGTGCTGATTGCGGCAAGAGTTTTGCAGAGAGCTCAAACTTGAGAACACACCAACACACACATAGCGGGGAGCTGCTGCACTGCTGTGATGTTTGCGGCAAGAACTTCAGCAACACCAATGCACTGACCAAGCACCAGCGCACACACACAGGGGAGAGGCCTTTCCAATGCACTGACTGCAGCAAGAGCTTTGCAGAGAGCTCAAGCCTGAGACGACATCAGCGCACACACACCGGGGAGCGGCCGTACAACTGTGCTGACTGTGGCAAGTGGTTTGGTAGATTGGCCAACCTCAACCGGCACCAGGTCACTCACACTAACACCCCTCTGCCATCGCCAGGGCCTGAGGGGCTTCTTGCAGCCAGTGGGCCTGCCATGGCATCAGCAGATGTAGCCCAGTGAGTGGTCCTGTCCCCCTGATGACCAGCAGTGATTGCGTGGGGCAGGGAAGGGAACTTGGTTGAGCAGTGTGGGGAAGAGCAGACCAGTGGTAGTAATTTAGAGAAGATGGTCACAGCCTACTCCATTAGGGAACTCCCTCCTGCCCTCCATGTAGGTGGGATCCAACTACGTCTCTCTGTTCCACACACACTCATGCATCTAGAGGGGATGCAGCCCGGACAACCCCCTCCCCTCCACCCCTGCAGATGGGACCCCGCCAGGAACTTCTCCCCACATCTATCTCGGTTCCAACCAGTGTGACTCTTGGGTGACATCTAGAGGTGGGATTTGCAGTCCTGTGGGGCGGGGCAGAACGGCCTGGTCCATGTAATTGAAAGAAGACTCAGGACCTGCTCATGCCGTCTACTTTAAATAGAAATGTGATGAAGAAGAACTACGTCCCTAATGTGTAAGAAAGGTCTGTCTAACCAGATGTTTCTTTGCTATTAAAGAAGCTGATGGGTTCAGATGGCATGTGGAGAAGCCAATGTAAACAGTGTAAATCTTTAAGGTGAGCCAATGAAAATGTTCTAAGTCCTCACTGTCTGTAAGGCAACTGTGGCTCTCTCCCCGTGCATCAGGAGGCTGTGCAGTCCCAGCTGCGCTTGAGCTGTAGGAATTGGGATACCCACGGGCAGATTTCTCGAGGCTTGTGCGAAAAGGGCTGTGATCGGGGCACGCTACAGTGCAGAGCGAAGGTAAAGGAGCTGAGGCAGGGGGACCATAACGCGAGGGAGGCGGACTGTCGCTCAGGTGCTTCACCTAAGGCCTTCTGGTTCTATAAGGAGCTGGATGCTATCCTCAGTGGAAACCCCACCTCCACTGCCAAGAGCCGCATGGATACTTCAGAGGGCACAGAGGCAGCGGAAAGAGGACCTAACCCAGAGGCTGAAGTTACTGATGAAGAGGTGGAGTTAGATGAGGATGTGCAGCTCCTGGCAGGGTCATCCAGTAGGCCAGGCAGCCAGGAACTGTTCTCCACTCCAGAGCTGTCTAGCCAGACTCAGCAGTTGCTCTTCAGGGAGCAAGAAGCAGGAGATGAGATGCCTGGTAAGTGGCTGTGGCTTGTGTAGTGTGGAGGTGGGTTCAGGCTATAGAAATGTGGGAGGCTGGCTGTGTTTCTGTGAGCTGGACGATTCCCCGTGTAGCTAATTGGTACGGTGGAATTGGTACGGTGGTCGGGTGTTGATGCACGTCGAGATCTCACAGAAATCCTGCAGGGAGATCTCCAGGAAAGTATCCTGGAGGTACTTGCCAATCCTCTGCTGAAGGTTCTGTGGTAGAGCAGCTTTGTTCCTTCCCCCATTGTAGGAAACTTCCCGCGCCATTCGGCAATCACTTGTGCAGGGACCAAAGTGGCACACATGCGAGCAGCATATGGAGCAGGGCAGAAACCACAAGCGTGGAGTAGCTGTACCCTTTTCCCCTGCTTACCCTTAGCAGTGAGATGTCCGCTAGAACGACCCCCACCTGTAGAAAAGCGTGGGAGAATTTTAGAATTTGTTCCCTAGAATGCTGCACCACGATGCTTGCAAAGAGTGTGTGCTCTTTTCTCAGTGTGGAGTCAGTCCCCCGTCCCAACACTCCCCATGCTTTGGGTGTTCACAGAAATGTGTGCCTCGCTAGGGTCGGTGAGAAAGTGATGGCAATGTTGTAAAAGGTATATTTAATTGAAATGTTTTAACGTTGTGCATGAATTTAACAATCCTGCTTCTGTGCATTGTCCCCTGTGCTTCACCAGATGTGGCCTTCAGGAACACCTCACGCATGCTGGCCAAGCATCTCCGCCAGATAAAAAAGCGCCCAAGGTGCAGCAAAGAAGACATATTCTGGGAGGTCCGGCAGTGCTCTAATGCAGAAAAAAAGGGAACACAAGGAGTGCTGGGAAGCTGAATAGCAGGACAGAAAAGAGAATCACACATTTCTTAAGGACACAACTGAGTGGATGATTAAAATAATGGAGGAGCAAACACAGGTGCTGAAGTCCTTAATAATGCTGCAGACTGAGACCTTGCCTATGCTAGAGGGGAAATTCGATCTAAGCTACACAATTTGAGTTACATGAATAACGTAACTCAAATCAACATAGCTTAGATCTACTTACCACGGGGTCCACACTATGTGATATTGACGGGAGACGCTCTCCTGTCGACTCCTGCTACTCTTGGGCTGGTGGAGTACAGGAGTCAATGGGAGAGCGATCTGCGGTCGATTTAGCAGGTCTTCACTCAAGCCACTAAATCAACCGCCGATGCATTGATTGCCACTCGTGGATCCCCCGGGAAGTGTAGACAAGCCCCAAGCAGATCTGAATGTGCTGCAGTGGCAGAGGAGCACTGAACTCTTTCCCATGTCCCTGCCCCCTAAACTCTGCCCACAAATTCCTTTCCACTTTCTGGGACTTCTCAGTTTCCCCTTCACTCCACCCCCTCGGACAACTTTCACAATGACAGCTGGACCTACACACAGCTGTGAAAGTCTGCCCTTCCCTGGTTCCTCCTTTCCCGCCAAGCATCTGTGTGTTTGCGCGTGCTGTTCCTTGTGCAGTAAAAGCCAAGCTTTATAATGGTAAATCATCTTTATTTTTTCTTTCTACAAGGTAAGATTGCAGGCACTGCCAATACGTGCACAGGCATTTTAATCACTTTCTTACTGGATTATAAGGCCCCCATTTCCCCTAGGAAAACTACATGTAATGTAACATTGGAGTACCTCTGACAGAGGTATGTTACTGGTGCTCATTGTCCAAGTGCTGTCTCAAACCCTCCCTGATTCAAATAGCTCCCCTCTGGGCTCCTCTAACAGCCCTGGTATCTGGCTGCTCAAAATCAGCAGCCAAGTGGTCTGCCTCAGCACTCCAGCCCTGAGCAAACTTTTCACCCTTCGCTTCAGAGATTGTGCAACATACAGCATGTGGCTATGACCATGGGAATATTATCCTAAGTGAGCTCTAACCTGCTATAAAGGCATCGCCAGCGTGCCTTTAATCTGCCAAAGGCACATTCCACTGTTATCTGGCACCTACTGAGCCTGTTGTTGAACCGCTCCTTACTGCTATCCAGGTGTCCCATATAAGGTTTCATGAACCATGGCTGTAAGGGGTATGCAGGGTCCCCCGGGATCACTGTGGGCATTTCAACATCCCCCACTGTGATCTTCTGGTTAGGAAAGAAAGTCCCTGCCTGCAACTTTCTGTATAGGCTGGTGTTCTGAAGATGTGTGCGTCATGCATCTTCCCGGACCACCCCATGTTGATGTCAGTGAAACGCCCACGGTGATCCACAAGTACCTGCAACAGCATGGGGAAGTACCCCTTCCTATTGATGTACTCCGTTGCAAGGTGGTCTGGTGCCAAAATTGGAATATGTGTACTATTGCCCCTCCACAGTTTCAGAAACCCATTTTTGCAAAGCCGTCCACTATTTCATGCACATTTCCCAGAGTCATGGTCCTTCATAGCAGGCTGCGATTTATTGCCCTGCACACTTTCATTAATGCAGCCCCAATGGTTGACTTCCCCACTCCGAATTGATTCACGACTGACCGGTAGCAGTCTGGAGTCACCAGCTTCCACACACTGATTGTCACACGCTTCTCTACTGAGAGGGCAGTTCTCATTCTGGTGTCCTTGCGCTGCAGGGCTGGGGCGAGCTCCACACGTGGTTCCAGGAAGGTGGCTTTCCACATCTGAAATTTCTGTACCCACTGGTCATCATCCCACACCTGCATGACAATACGATCCCACCATTCAGTGCTTGTTTCCCGAGCCCAAAAGCGATGGCCTACCCTATACACCTGCTCTGTGAATGCCAAAAGCAAGCTAAAGTTGCTCCTATCCCTATCACACAGAATGTCGGGCACCTGCAAGACCTCCTCAGTTAGGAACTTCATGATTAACTGCACTGCCATCCGTGATGTCTTCATGACAGTTAGCAACATAGGAAAGCACTGCAGGATCCATCCCTTCTCACAAATATGCCAGGGTGCACAGCAAAGACGGGCCATTGCAAAAATGCCACGAAAGAAAGCCGGAAGCTCATAGAGTGCTGGGACAGAAAGCAATGCAGGCTTCTTGGCCTGAAAGTGGGGAGGCTGCCAGCCCCAGGGATGGAGTGGCAGGGGGTAGGAGGAACGCAGGCCCACCCACTCCACTGCATCCCAGCCCAAGGCCCTAACGGTGGTGGAGTGGTCTGCAACTGGGTCAGCGGGGAAATCTGGCTGCAACATGCTGGCCGGCTTGCAGTCAGTCACATAGCCGAACCCTATTCAGCTTCCCTGGGCTCCTTCCTACACTCCCAATCAGGGGGTACCTGGGTTCCAGGGTTGTCGCTCATCTTGCTGGGGTAAACGGCTAGTGGCTGCCCCAACAGCTCCTCAGTGGCAGCGCAGAAGGGCGGCAATATCACACCAGGCCAGCCTCACTTCTGGGCTGCTGCTGGTGGTGGGGCTGCCTTCAAAGCTGGATTCCCAGCTGCCAGCTACCGCTCCCCGGCCACCCAGCTCTGAAGGCAGAAGTGAGGGTGGAGATACTGAAAGCCCCCTACAATAGCCAGAGAGCATTGTGGGGGAGACCAGGCTTCAGGGCTGTGAATTTGGTAGGGACCTATTCATCATACATAAAGTCCTTGCAATCCCAAGGGACCAGCCACTTAGCCAGGTCAATATATAACTTAGATCCTACCCTAAAATCAGGCTGGTAGCCAGTCCTCTAGTATCTAATAACTACAGGTTCTTCTTCCAGGGATGTCCCTGTGGGGGCTCCACTCCAGGTGATTGTGCGCCCCTGCACCTCTAGCCAGAGAATTTCGACAGCAGTGCCCGGTGGGGTCGCATGTGTGCTCTTCCTGTCTCTGCCGGCAGGAGCCATTAACTAGCACTGTGCGATCAACCCGCCCCCTCAGTCCTTCTCACCCACGTCTAGTCTGAGTGGGAGCTCTGGCGGTGCATCTGCACAACTTAACATTTAGATATAGGTGTGATGTTGCACCCCATAATGCTTTATAGGAATCTGCTTATGAATGTCTATATGACATAACTGGAATATGTTTTATGCTACATATGCCATGTAACATATCTCTGTAAAGGGTACGATCTACTGACTATATTCATCCTATTTGTATGCATGGGTCATTTTTGTGTTCAAAGTTATGAATATTGGCTGTGTACTTGTTTGATTTTAAGTAGGCTCAGGGAAGCAGTTGGTCAGCTGCCTGAGAAAAGTCTCTTCTCAGTAAGTGCCCAATCAAAAAACACTTAAGCTAACAATGAACTTGGAGACGCCAATCCACATCTGAACCAAACTGTACCATAGAATCTCTATGGATAGTCATTCCATGCTTGAATAATAAGAAGATAGCAGTAGGGATATATTACAGACCACCTGACTAGGATGGTGATAAGTGACTGTGAAATGCTCAGGGAGATTAGAGAGGCTATAAAAATTAAAAAACTCATGAATAATGGGGGATTTCAACTATCCCCATATTGACTGGGTACATGTCACCTCAGGATGGGGTACAGAGACAGCTTCTTGACACCTTAAATGACTGCTTCTTGGAGTCCTGGAACCCACAAGGGGAGAGAGGCAATTCTTGATTTAGTCCTAAGTGGAACACAGGATCTGGTCCAAGAGGTGAATATAGCTGAACTGCTTGGTAATAGTGACCATAATATAATTAGATTTAACATCCCTGTGGCAGGGAAAACACCACAGCAGCCCAACACCATAGCATTTAATTTCAGAAATGGGACCTACACAAAAATGAGGAACTTAGTTAAACAGAAATTAAAAGGTATAGTGGCAAAAGTGAAATCCCTGCAAGCTGCATGGAACCTTTTGAAAGACACCATAATAGAGGCTCAACTTAAATATACACCCCAAATTAAAAAACATAGTAAGAGAACCGAAAAAGTCACAGTGGCTAAACAACAAAGTAAAGGAAGCAGTGAGAGGCAAAAAGGCATCCTTTAAAAAGTGGAAGTCAAATCCTATTGAGGAAAATAGAAAGGAGCATAACCTCTGGCAAATGAAGTGTAAAAATATAATTAGGAAGGACAAAAAAGAATGGGATGAACAGCAAGCAACAGACTCAAAAAGTAACAGCAAATTTAGTTTTTTACCTCAGCAGCAGGAAGCCTGCTAAACAACCAGTGGGGCCACTGGATGATCGAGATGCTAAAGGAGCACTCCAGGATGAGAAGACCATTGCGGAGAAACTAAGTGAATTCTTTGCATTAGTCTTCATGGCTGAGGATGTGAGGAAGATTCCCAAACCTGAGCCATTCTTTTTAGGTGACAAATCTTGAGGAACTGTCCCCAATTGAGGGGTCATTAGAGGAGGTTTTGGAACAAATTAATAAACTAAACAGTAATAAGTCACCAGGACAAGATGCCATTCACCCAAGAGTTCTGAAGGAAGTCAAATGTGAAATTGCAGGACCACTAACTGTCGTCTGTAACATATCATTTAAATCAACTCTGTACCAGATTACCTGTAGTCTGTACCAGTCTGTAGACCTGTAGTCTGTACCTGATGACCTATAGTGTAACCTATCATTTAAATCAGCTTCTGTACTAGATGATCGGAGGATAGTTAATGTGATGCCAATTTTTAAAAAGGGCTCCAGAGGTGATCCCGGCAATTACAGGCCAATAAGTCTGACTTCAGTACCAGGCAAACTGGTTGAAACTATAATAAAACCAGAATCATCAGACACATAGATGCATGGGCGCCAAGTCCATGGGTGCTCCAGGGCTGGAGCACCTACTGAGAAAAATTAGCGGGTGCTCAGCACCCACTGGCAGCCAAGCTCCCCCCGCCCCTCAGTGCCTCTCACCTGCCTGCGGGCCCCACTGACCAACTCCTCCCTCTTCCTCCCAGCACTTCCTACCCACTGCAAACAGCTGTTTTGCAGCATATAGGAAGCTCCGTGAGGGAGGGGGAGGAGCAGGGATGGGGCTTGCTCGGGGGAGGAGGTGGGGAAGATGTGGGAAGGGGGCGGGGCAGGGGCTTGGAGGAATGGGTGGAGTTGGGGCAGGGCCTGGGGCGGAGGGGAGGTCGAGCACCCACCGACTAGAGGGGAAGTCGGCGCCTGTGCAAGGAGTCCAGGAGAGCTGGCTGTATTTTAAAGAAGATTTATTGAGGGCGCACGAACAAGTCATCCCGAAGTGCAGAAGGAATAGCAAATATGGCAGGTGGCCAGCTTGGCTTAACAGTGAAATCTTCCTTGAGCTTAAACTAAAAAAGGAAGCTTCCAAGAAGTGGAAATTTGGACAGATGACTAGGGAGGAGTATACAAATATTGCTCGAGCATGCAGGGGTGTAATCAGGAAGGCCAAAACACAACTGAAGTTTCAGCTAGCAAGGGATGTGAAGGGTATCAAGAAGGGTTTCTACAGGTATGTTAGCAACAAGAAGAAGGTCAGGGAAAGTGTGAGACCGTTACTGAATGGGGGAGGCAACCTAGTGACAGATGATGTGGAAAAAGCTGAAGTACTCAATGCTTTTTTTGCCTTGGTTTTCACAATCAAGATCAGCTCCCAGACTGCTGCACTGGGCAACACAGTATAGAGAGAATGTGAGCAGCCCTCAGTGGTGATGGACTATTTAGAAAAGCTGGACATGCACAAGTCCATGGGTCCAGATCTAATGGATCCAAGGATGCTGAGGGAGTTGGTTGATGTGATTGCAGAGCCATTGGCCATTATCTTTGAAAATTTGTGGCTATCGGTGGAGGTCCCAGACGATTGGAAAAAGGAAAATATAGTACCCATATTTAAAAAAGGGAAGAAAGCGAACCCAGGGAACTACAGACCGGTCAGACTCACTTCAATCCCCAGCAGAATCAGGGAGCAGTTACTCAAGAAATCCATTCTGAAGCACTTGGAGGAGACGAAGGTGATCAGGAACAGTCAACATGGATTCACCACGGGCAATCATGCCTGACCAACCTGATTGTCTTCTATGATGAGAAAACTGGCTCTGTGGATATCAGGAAAGCAGCTGGATTCTCTAGGGACCAAAGGACAAAGAAGGGGTTTGTGGATAAATAGCCTGGTTTCAAACAGGCTCAGGGCCTTCATCCTGGTCCATCAAATGGACAGGACCCCTGACCCACGCAGAACCTCAGGCCTTAGGGGTGGGCTGGAAGGACTGGGTGCTAGTTCTGAGCTGAAACTCAGATGAGCTGATGACCACAAGGAACCCAACTGGGCAGGGGTTGCAAGGACTGCTTCTGCCAGAATCCATGGCAGGGTTGGGATAATCCTGGTCTTGATAGCACATGTGTAGGTTTTTTATTGTTTTTATGATGTTTTCTCTGTAATGCTTTGTACCTTAAGAAGAAAGCAGACTTGCTAGGAAATGCTGGGTGGTATTTTATACCAGTAGCACTGCACCTATTAATCACCTCTAAAGAGAAAGCCAGGAAGTGTCCTTGGGCAGCCTCTCCGTGCTGGGATAACAGTGAGGGAGGGAACGGTGCAACCTGCAAATACCCCGGTCAGAAGGGAGAGGGGTGAATGTCTTCAGCTGAGAGAGGGAACAACTGGGGAGCTGGAAGCCTGACAGTGGGGCCCACTGAGGGCAAATACAGGTGCAGTTGCTCTGAACTGACACCCAGAGCCCAGCCCCTGGCAGCCTCTCCCTGGTTGAGCAGAAGGACAAGGGGCCCCCAGGGTGGGTGTAACCAGGTAAGTGGTTCCTCCTCCTTCCCATCTGCCACCTGCTCTAGTCCTCCTGCCTCTCTCCGCTCCCTGTGTCCTACCCAGCCCCACCCCGTCTGTGCTTGTCCCCTGGGCTCCTGTCCCCTATATCCTAACACCACTGCCCTAGCCTTCCTATCCACATCTTCCCCACCTCCCGTGTCCTAGCCTATCTGACCCACTTGTCCAGCCCCATTCTACGGCAATCTGCCCCACAGTATCCTGCCCCCCCATACCATGGGCCTCCTTCTCTAACATCCTGCCCCCCATGTTCTATCCCCACTCACCATCTGCTCTTTGCCGACTGTTTCCCTAGCCCATCCCCTTTGCCCACAGTGTCCTAGTCCCCTCATCCCATTTCTCTCCCACTGTGTTCCAAACCCCACCCCATCAGTCCCTTGTGTCCTGACCCCGACCCCATCCCCACCCTGTGTCCATATGCCCTGTATTCCACCCCCGTTATTCCACCCACGTATTTCATGCCCCTGCTTCCCCAGCCTCATGTCTGGGACCTCCCATCTCTGGCTTGATGCAGCTCCATGTACACCCTAAGGTGGCCTTCAGATTGACAGCCAGAGGGGTATGTTCTGGATGGGCTTTCAGATTGACACCCAGAGCCCAACTGGGGGGAGCAGATGTAGCTCCACGCCACAAGTTCCAGTATATGCTGCTCTTGGGGACAGATTCCCACTGCAGAGCTGCTGGCTCCTTGGGGTGAAATGGACTTGTAGGCTCTAAAGTTTTACATTGTTTTGGTTTTGAGTGTAGTTATGTAATAAAAAAAAATCTACATCTGTACATTACACTTTCACGATAAAGAGATTGCACTATGGTACTTGTCTGAGGTGTATTGAAAAGTACTATTTCTTTTATCAATTTTACAGTGCAAATATTTTTATTACAAATAAGTGGGCAACTATACACTTTGTAGTCTGTGTTGTAATAGAAATCAATATATTTGAAAATGTAGAAAAATATCCAAAATATTTAATAAATTTCAATTGGTATTCTATTGTTTAACAGTGCGATTAATTTATTAAATTTCAGTTACTTTTTTTTGAGTTAATCGCATGAGTTAACTGCGATTAATCAACAGCCCTCGAAATAAAGCATACATTTCTGATCGCAAAGGTAATTAACCATTTTGGAACAATTTACCAAGGGTCATGGTGGATTCTCAAGATGGGATGTTTTGTTAAAAGATCTGCTCTAAGAATCTCCACTCCTCCTCCCCCACAAATCCTTTCTATACTTCTCCAACCCGCACCCAACAGCCCTCCTGCTTCACTCCCAGGCTACTTCCAGCAATTACTTCCCTCTCCCTCAGCTCCTCTGTTTCCCCTGACTCCCCCAAGCCTTTGCACTGTTTCTGAGGGGTGCGGGAAATACGTTTTTGAATGGTAGTTTACATGAATTATTACTCAAAATTCTGGATTAATATGCCTAATAAGGAATCTATTTGTCAAAAACACTTCTTGAATCTTTTTTGTTGTCTGTATTGTTAGACATACTTGCTGACAGGTATTTTGAAATAAATTAACAAAATAATTGAAACTAGTGTGATTATTATGTTATTTTGAGAAATTAACTATGCACAAATTTAAAATATTGTTCGCAGAATTTTTACGCACCGAATTCCTCCAGGAGTAATGGGAAACTCTCTCTGTGCACCTGCCAGTCACACAGTTCATCAGGCCTCATGGTCAGTTAGGCCTTAGAACACTTTGATTGGTTCACCTTAAAGATTTACACTTCACACTGGCTTTTCCACATGCCATCCAAATGCATCAGCTTCTTTAATAGCAAAGAGACACCTAGTTAGACACAGGGTGCATAAAAATCAGTGATTTAAAAAAAAAAAAATCTGATTTTTTTGACAAAATGCTTTTTGAGGAAAAAACCTATCTAGAGATAGTTTTAATTAAGATACATTATAGCTCAAAGATATCTCATAATGGAATAGGGATTATAAATTCTAATTCTATAGAATGAGACAATATATTCATGTAATGTTTAAGAAAAGTTTTGTAAATGAGTTCCAATAGTTCATGGATTAGGGACCCAATCTTATGGGGTTCCAGGGGCTTCTGTATAGATTATTTAGGTTAATCTTTGTATCTACCCAATGGGACTCAGTGCTCAGTCCAGAAGATACCATCAGAGATGCTTAGTTTTGCAGTTCTCAAACTGTGGATTTGTGGCTCCAGAGATAACATGCTTGTTAACAGCAAAAATGTTTTTAAATAAATAATATATAGACGTGAGAAATAACAGACCTCAACTCTATTGTCCCTCTGCAAATTTGTGTACACAGAGTCAATCCCTTACCTCTCTCTAGAAGTGCAAAGTTTCAAAAAGTTCAATAAATAGAAGATTGTTGGGGGCGGAATAGATCTGGACAAGGAGAAGAAGTCTGGAGATAAATGTGAGAAGGGAGGTGTGACATTGCACTTCATCTGTTTATGTAAATAATGCTTATGAATGTGAATATGATGTAACTGGAATATGCTTTATGCAAAAGGTCTCTTGTAAGGTATCATTACAAAGCTTATAATCTACTGAGTGTGGTCATCCTATTTGTATGTATGTATCATTCTTGTATCTAAAATTAGAAATATGAAGTTAACTCTGAGGTCCTATTGTAATTATGCAAAGCGTGGGCTATTAATGGTGGTTTAGATGGCTCCCATTGACTAGGACAATTGGCTGTAAGTGGCTCTGTTTACCTGCAAGCCTTCCTGTGTTCATGAGATGGGTAATGAAGAATGAGGTCTCACAGGACATGTGACCTGGTCACATGATACTGGAATCCATCTTAAACCTGGTGCTTTTCCATTTAGAAGGAGGGGTGGGAACCCAGAGAGAAAAGGATTCCCACCTTGTACCAAAGATATAAAAGGGCATGGAACAGAACAAAGGGGTCCCCACTCGTGGAATCCCCTGCTTTTCATCTAAGATGCCTGCTGGAACTAACAAGGTCTGTAACAAGGGAAAGGCCTGGGCCCAGACTAGGAAGGAGTCTAGTCTGTGAAAGAAGCTTATTGGAACATCTCTAAGGGTTACATTTACCCGTATTCAGTTTCTTAATGTATTAGGCTTAGACTTGCCTGTTTTGTTATATTTTGCTTGGTAACTTACTTTGTTGTGTCTGTTATTACTTGGAACCACTTAAATCCTACTTTTTATACTTAATAAAATCACTTTTGTTTATTCATTAACATAGAGTAAGTGATTAATACCTGGGTGAGCAAACAGCTGTGCATATCTCTCTATCAGTGTTATAGAGGGCGGACAATTTGAGTTTACCCTGTATAAGCTTTATACACAGGAAAACAGATTTATTTGGGGTTTGGATCCCATTGGGAGCTGGGTATCTGGATGCTGGAAACTGGTTACCTACTGAGTAGTTTTCGGTTAAAGCCTGCAGCTTTGGGGGGGGGGTGGTTCAGATCCTGGGTCTGTGTTGCAGCAGGCTTGCATGTCTGGCTCAACAAGGCAGGGTTCTGGAGTCCCAAGCCATCAGGGAAAATGGGTTCAGAGGTAGTTTCAGCACATCAGGTGACAGTCCCAAGGGGGTCTCTGTGATCAAACCCATCACAGGAAGGGCAGGCAGTAGAAACAAAAGTGAAACTGTTTGAGCAACATATTCCAGAAGTCTTGAGGTCTTTCTGAGTGTAGCCTTCATTGATTTAAGATCTACCATACCATTCTCTCAATAGAAAGGAAAACCTATAATGGCAGCAGGTCATAAGAGACCCAGTTTGGGAATAAGAACCATACAAGAAATATGTGTTCGCTGATGATGTTTTAAAGAAAGTCACATTGATGGAACTGGTAGAAGTCACTTAAGCACTTGGATTCAGAGACTGTTGAAGTGATAATCTCACTTAAGAGGAGTAGCTTCTTCTGCCAGAGTAGAAAGAATATTTTCTTGCTTTGAAATAATTCATTCCAAATTGAGAAATCATTTGGGACCTGAAAAAGCAGGAAAGCTTGTTTTTCTTTTCCAGATTATGAACAAACAGGAAAATGAAGGTGAAGGCGACTGAGTTAGCTCCAGAAGCCAATATTTTAAGTTTCTCATGTTAACCTGGCTGACATCGTCGATTTAATTTTTTTTTAAAAATATTTAACTATTTTAGTTAAAAACAATTTTAACAAAAACAAACCTGATTTTAAAAAACTTGAATGTTTAACTAAATTCAAAAATTCATATGCTTGTTTTGTAAAAAATATTATACGTTTGCTGTTGAAGAAAAAAAATCCAGCATACATAACGTTGTTGATTTAGTTAAATAAAACTATTTAAATGTCTGTCTGGTGATGTTCTCCTCCTAACACAGCATGGCAAGAAAATCCTCCAAATATTAACGATTAACCTGTTGATTTGGAGATAGTTCACCTCCCAGTGACTTCATAAATGTCTGCTTCAATTATCTTTGGTAAATGAAATAACCAAACAATCATTCATTTTCTGATATAGCTGTAAAACTCATCTGAAAAGTTTTCAAAATAAATCACTTAAAAATGTATAGTGTGTAACCTTTTAAAAATGAAGCCTACATCTCTCTCTTAGTTGTGAAGAATATGTATTAAGGATATAACAACCAACAAGAATGCACTTTTAATCACGGATTTCTACATAAATAGAGTCTTCCTGACTCGTGATTTAAATCAAATCCACCCTGGTTAGACAGACCTTTGTAACACATTAAGTACATAGTTCTTCATCACATTTGTATTTAAAAAGATAGCAGGAGTAGTTCCTGCGTCATCTTTCAATCACATGCAGCCGGGCTGTTCCGCTCTCAGCCCAATCCATGCTGAGACAGGACTGCAAATCCCACCTCTAGATGTCACCCAAGAGTCACTCGCTGACTGGAACTGAGGTAGGTGTGTGGGGAATTTCCTGGCTGGGTCCCATCTAGAGGGGGGTGAGGGGTGTCCTGGCTGCATCCCAGCCTGATGCATGAGTGTGGGATAGAAAGAGAAAGGCCTGGCTGGATCCCACCTACAGGGAGTGGGGGTGGGGGTGGGGATGCTCCCAAATAGAGAAGGCCGTGACCATCTGCTCTAAATTCCCTCCACCTGTCTGCTCTTCCCCACATTGCTCAGCCAAGTCCCCTTCCCTGCCCCACACAGTGTCTCTGTCAGGCATCATGGGAACAGGACCACTCCCTGGTTCACACCTGCTGGCGCTGTGCCAGGCCCACTGGCTGCCAGAAGCCCTTTAGGCTGTGGCGTTGCCAGGGGGGCACTGCTGTGTGTGATTTGGTGCCGGATGAGATTGGCCAACCTAGCAAAGCGCTTGCCACAGTCAGCGCAGCAGTGCGGCCCCTCCACGGCGTGCGTGTGTTGATGGACTCTCAGGTTTGAAATCTGTACAAAGCCCTTGCCGCAGTCAGCACAGCGGTACGGCTGCTCCCCGGTGTGGGTGAGCTGGTGTCTTTTCAGGATTGAGCTCTGTATAAAGCCCTTGCCACAGTCAGCACAGCGGTGCGGCCGCTCCCCAGTGTGTGTGCGCTGGTGTCTTCTCAGGCTTGAGCTGCGTGCAAAGCCCTTGCCACAGTCAACACAGCGGTGCGGCCGCTCCCCAGTGTGCGTGCGTTGGTGTCTTCTCAGGCTTGAGCTCTGTACAAAGCCCTTGCCACAGTCAGCACAACGGTGTGGCCGCTCCCCAGTGTGTGTGCGCTGGTGTCTGCTGAGGCTTGAGCTGCATACAAACCCCTTGCCGCAGTCAACACAGCAGTGCGGCCGCTCCCCGGTGTGTCTGCGCTGATGGACCCTCAGGTGTGAAATCTGTGCAAAGGCCTTGCCGCAGTCAGCACAGTGATGTGGCCGCTCCCCGGTGTGTGTGAGCTGATGGACTCTCAGGTGTGAAATCTGTGCAAAGACCTTGCCGCAGTCAACACAGCAGTGTGGCCGCTCCCTGGTGTGTCTGCGCTGATGGACCCTCAGGTGTGAAATCTGTGCAAAGGCCTTGCCGCAGTTAGCACAGCGGTGCGGCCGCTCCCCGGTGTGCGTACGCTGATGGACTCTCAGGTTTGAAATCTGTACAAAGCCCTTGCCGCAGTCAGCGCAGCGATGCGGCCGCTCCCCGGTGTGCATGAGCTGGTGTCTACTGAGGCTTGAGCTCTGTGCAAAGCCCTTGCCGCAGTCAGAGCAGTGGTGCGGCCGCTCCCTGGTGTGCGTGCCCCGGTGTGTTCTCAGGATTGAGGACTGCCTGAAGCTCCTGCCACAGGCAGCGCTGTGGTACGGCCTCTCCCCGATATGCCAGCGCTGGTGCTGGGTCAGCGCGGACGGATTGCTGAACCTCTTGCCGCAATTGATGCGGCGGTCAGGACGCTGGCTGATGGAGAGTCTCTGGTGTGTAGCCAGATCCGGTCTCTGGCTGAGTTTACCCCAGGGATGGACTGAGTCCTGTGCATGGATCCCCCTGTGTGATGTGGGATCCTGTGTTCCTGCCATGCTCTCCCCACATTCTGCCCATGCCCTCGTTCCTCCCAGGATCCCGTGCCCTGCTGGAGAGAGCAGAGGGAATCCTGGCGTTAGTGCACAGTAAAGTCTACTGGTTTGTCAAAGATGGGAAAATGTCACAGATGGAGCGATTTCCCCATTTCTCAGTGACTGTTTTTTGGATGGGTGCCTCTGCCTGCAATGGCGGCTCCTGTCCGACAGGGCTGGACCCAACACCTCGCTCTGGGAATTGAGACCTGGCCTGCGGGGTTACAGCGCCACTCAGATTTGCCCCCGCCCCCAGTCAGAATGGTGGGGGAAGCGAGCCAAACTTCAGTGAATGGCCTTGCCACCCAGATCTTCTCTAGCCCACACCAACCCCTCTGCACCAGGCTGGGGTTAGGGCTGCAGCACTAGGGGGAAGGTGCTTCTTTGGGCGGTTGGTGCTCCATGGGCAGGGCAAGGAGGAGGGCAGGTTATGTTAAAAATCATGGAGCTGTCACAGTAAATTTAGTGACCTGTGACTTTTACTAAATTTACTGTAACTGCTCTCTAATTTCTGATACGAAATGCTGACACAAATCTGCAGCCTAACTCAGGGTGGTTCTATCCTATGTTGTTTGTGCAACAGCCACCACCTGGGGGGAGGGATAGCTCACTAGTTTGAGCATTGGCCTGCTAAACCGAGGGTTGTGAGTTCAATCCTTGAGGGGGCCATTTGGGATCTGGGGCAAAAATTGGGGGTTGGTCCTGCTTTGAGCAGGGGGTTGGACTAGATGACCACCTGAGGTCCCTTCCAACCGTGGTATTCTATGATTCCCATGTGTGCCATGCATCTTGGGTCTCGTTTTGTGCTTAAATTGTAGCTTGCCCAGGATACAGGCAGCGCCTGGCACAACAAGGCCCTCAGCCAGAACTAGGGCCTCAAAGTGCTAACAAACAGGGTCTGGGTTTTGTTTTCACACTGATTTTGGTTTTATTTCCATTAGAGGTTTTTATTTACATGTTGGTGGTTCTGCACTGTCTCCTGTTTTATAGCATAAGGCCTGTTCCCCAGTGTTTGCGCTGTTTAAACTATATTGGTTTGAAACCAGCTACAATCCCCTCATGTGGACCCAGTGAGACCGGTATAAAGCCACTTAGAACAATGTAGCTTATTCCTGCAGGGGAGTGATTCCTTTTCAAGGAATTCCTCCTAAAGAAGTCATTTAGCTTCAGCCTCATGTTTCATTCTTTGTGCAAAACTAAAACCGAACTAAAATCCTTAAGAGGGTGGGGGTTTGATGGGATGACAAGTCACTCAGGGTTTGTGTGATATAACCTGAAAAACATGTTTGTCTCGTTTTACAACCCAATCAGTGACACTGCTGAGGTGGAAGGAGTGAATGGCTGCCACCCAGCCTTTGGTCTACAGACAGTCACAGACCATGTTAAGGCTGAGGGCTATGCTAAGCATTGACACTGAAGCAATGTACACAACAAAGATTTTGTGCCACTGAGAAAGCAGGAGAGGGGATGTGACAAAGACCATTCCACCCCCTCTCCCTCACACCCAGCCCATACACCAGGGTACTCCAAGTCGTGCCCCACAGGACGATTTTGTCTGGGCACCTAAACGTGTTCATTCTCCCCCAGCAACAGCTGCCCGGAACACGGGGCAGTTTTAGGGCATTACAGCGAAACGCTGCAAGTTCCTGAGACCTACTCTACAAAATGGCGTCCTCTGCATAGCATGACCTGCGCTCTTCATACGTGACTGATCCTGCCCTGCCCTGAGTCATTCCCAGCTTTCTCCTTGCTCGCTGGGGGCAGGTTTCTCCAGTCTGAGAGCTCATGTGTGAAGTGAAATAGCAGAGAGGGGGTGGGGTGGGAACCTTGACAGGGCAGCACCTTCTCTGCCAAGGGCCAGTGACTCTGGGATGCTCTCCCAGGCTGCGAGAAGGTTTTTGCCTCTGGCTGAGTTATGTCTGGATCCAGATGTCCCAGGGCCATACAACACCAGCACAACAGCTTGAGTCAGGAGGGGCAGAGGCATGAAGCCCATCTGAAAAATCTCTAGGGTACCCCTGCCTTGGTATGATTTTCTGAGGTGTGGGAAGCCTAGAAGAAGGTGTTGTGGTCTATAGAACAACAGGCATGTCTTTCCAGCCAGGTGCTTGTCTGATCCCCAGTGCCAGATCCACTGACACACACACAGATGGATTTTATCCTTACAGCCTCAATGCCCTCTCCATTACACAGGTGGGGTAACTGAGGCATTGTGGAGCTGTAGCGATTCGCTTCTAGAACTGAATCAAGATCTTTTGAATCCTACTGCAATGTCCTACCCTCTAGGTAAATGCAGCCCTCATATGCTCCGTGGCCCTACCATGGAAACCTCAGCATCCCCTGAAATCTTCCCCCTCCCTACATTATCCCATATCACTATCCCACCCCTCTTTCAAGTTTATCATCTCCCCATCTCCGATCCATTTCTCTTTCACAGCTTTGAGGCCCCATAATGTTTATGTCCCATCATAGGTCAGAGATATCCAATGAGTAGGAAAGATGGGAAGTATGATAAGAGGACTCCCTGCCTTAACCAGGAGATTGCCAGTGACCTGAAACTCAAAAAAGAGTCATACAAGAAGTGGAAACTAAGTCAAATTATAAAGGATGAATATTAAAAAAAAAAACCCATAAGCATGTAGGAACAAAATTAGAAAGGCCGAGGCAAAAAAACAAAACTAAACTAACTAGGGATATAAAGGGCAACAAGAAAGCATTTTACAAATATATGGGAAGGAAAGGGAAGACCAAGGACAGGCTAGGCCCATTACTAAATGAGGAGGGAAAGACAATAAGAGAAAATGCAGCAATGGCCAAACTGTTAAATGCCTCTTTTGTTTCAGTTTTCACCAAAAAAGTTAGCTGTGATTGGTCGACTAACATAGTGAACATCAGAATCAATGGGGTAGGATCTGAGCCTAAAAGAGGAAAAGAAATAGTTATGAATTACTTAGACAAGTTAGAGGTCTTCAAGTAAGCACGGCCTGATGAAATACATCCTAGAATACTTAAGAACTGGCTGAAATGATCTCTGAGCCATTCACTTGTTCTTAGAGATAATCGCTGAGGATGGTAGAGAGACCCAAGGACTGGAAAAGGGCAAATATAGTAACCAGTTATAGAAAGGGGAATAAGGACAAGCCAAGGAATTACAGACCAGTCATCTTAACTTCAGTACCTGGAAAGATAATGGATAAGCAAACATTCTATTTGTAAGCACTTATTAGTTTATTTCCTTCTAGGTAACAGAAAACATGGATTTGTCAGGAACAAATTATGTCAAACCAACCTAATATCCTTCTTTGACAGGTAGTAAGACTCGTGGATAGGGGAGAAGCAGTACATGTCACAGCTCAACGTTAGTGAGACTTCTGATACGGTCTTACATGACCGTCTCGTGAACAAATTAGAGAAACACAGCCTAGGCAAATAAGGTGGGTGCACAACTCGTTAGAAAACTGTACTCAGAGAGTAGTTATTATAGCTCAAAAACGAGCTGAAAGGCATATCGAATGGGATCCCACTGGGATCGGTCCTATTCCGTATCTTCATAAATGATTTGGACAGTGGCACAGAGAATACACTCAAAGTTTATGGACGATGCCAAGCTGGGAGGGGTTGCAAGTGCTTTAGAGGACAGGATTAGAATTCAAAAGGATCTTGACAAACTGGAGAAATGGTTGGAATTAAATAGGATGAAATTCAATAAGACCATATGCAAAGTACTACACTTAAGTCGGAATAATAAATCACACAAATACAGAATGGGAAATGACTGCCTAGGAAAGAGTACTGCAGAAAACCATATGGAGTTATTGTGGATCACAAACTAAATATGAGCCAACAATGGAATTCTGTTGAAAAAAAAAAAAGCAAATATCATTCTGGGATGTATTAGCAGGAGTGTTACAAGCAAGATGTGAGAAGTAATTCTTCTACTCTGCTCAGCACTGGTAAGGCCTCAACCGGAGAATTGTGTCCAGTTCTGGGCCCCACACTTCAGAAAGGATGTGGACAAATTGGAGAGGGTCAGACAAAAGCAACAAGAATGATTAAAGGTCTAGAAAACATGACCCATAGGAAAGATTGAAAAAATTGTATTTGTTTAGTCTGGAGAAGAAAAGACTGTGTGGGCGGGGGGAGGGCGGCTGGTGGACACCTGATAACAGTCTTGAAGTACCTAAAAGGTTGTTAGAAAGATAAATTGTTCTCCTTATCCACTGAGGCCAGGACAAGAAGTAATGGGCTTAAATTGCAGGAAGGGAGATTTAGGTTAGACATTAGGAAAGACTTCCAAACTGAAAGGGTAGTTAAGCACTGGAAAAAATTACCTGGGGAGGTTGTGGAATCTCCATCATTGGAGGTTTCTAAGAACAGTTTACACAGACACCTGTCAGGGATGGACTTCATAATACTTAGTCGTGCCTCAGCGCAGGGGACTGGACTAGATGACCTACCGAGGTCCCGTCTAGTCCTACATTACTATGATATCTGTGATTCATTGATATCAAGGCCAGACAGACGCATTGAGAGCATCCAGCCTGGCTTCCTGCCTATCTGAGCCAGAGAATCTCCCCAAGCCATTCCTGACTCCATCCCAGTAACTTCTGGCCGAGTTAGAGCAGGGCTTGGAGAAAGAGATGCCCCATTTCCACTGACAGACTCACAGTAATGGAGAATCCACCCTCTCCAGAGGGAAGCTCTCTCAATGGATCATTCCTCTCCCAGATAAACAGTGGCCCCTAATTCCCAGCATCAATTTGTCTCGCTTCTGCTCCCAGCCAGTGGATCTCTTTCTGCCTTTGCCTTTTACATTAAGGAGCCCTCCACTAGCAGGTGTGTAAATCAGAAGGGTTTGGATTATTATGACTCACCTGAGGAGGGGCTCTCAGATCCCGAGCTTTCTTTAGAGTCCTCGACATCCTGAATCCAGAGCTCTGCCTCCCCTAGCTCAATCTGGTGGATTAAGTCCGGAGTGGAACCTGAATAGCCTGTTGCGGGGGAATGAATCAGTTTTATTACTAAAGTTTTGGGGGTAGGGACTCATTTATATATTGGTGCAGCCCAGCACAACAGGGCCCTGACCTCGATCAGTGTTTGTCTGCGCAGCACCTGGAACGATAAGGCCCCAATATCAGACGCTGCTTGAGAGGAAAGCGCAGGAGATCCCAAGCAGGAGAATAATGAAATAAGCCTTCCTTAGAAAAGATTTCTTCCCATCTCCCACCAGGCAAGTTCAGTTCACACTCTGAAGCAGCAACGTCTATGACCCTTCTCAATTTGCTGTGGGGGTTGAGTCATGGCAGGTGTCACCGTTACACAGACCTACCAGTTATTTTGCATAGGGTGCAAGATTTGTTCAGTTGTGCGGCTGTTAAACTTACGATGTTGATTCTTTTTTGGAGAGGTGGGGAGTTGCTGCAGGAGGATTTTCTCCCTGCCTTATTTGTCTAACTAGAGTCAGTTCTTGAGACAGAGTTACTGCCATTGGTGTCTGGGCTGAGATTCCTGGAAGAGGTTGTTGCTCATGGGCTGTTTCCAACCACCTCTGTGCCAGGACTGAGGTACATAATGCAAGTAAACAGGTTACATTAACATTAGCCTGAGGCTCTGAAAGTTGCTGACATTTGCCACCACTTGGCTGCTGGGTGGCACATGGCAGCTGAGGTGTCAAGGGAACCCAGACATTTCACAGCTATGAGTAAAGATAAATAGGTCCTTACCCAGGGAAATGAGGGCCTGGTTATTCCTCAGCATCTGGTCCCGGTACAGCAGCTTCTCTTGCTTAGATAAGAGCTCCCACTCCTCCCGGGTGAAATACAGAGCAACGTCCTCAAACGCCACCTGGAGCTGCTGTCAGAAGCGTTACACACTCTGCACCTTCCGCTCCAGCCCCCCAAGCCTGGAGTCTCTGCAGGGGACGCGGTTTCTAGGGGAGTGACTCACAGGGATAACACCCAGCCCACCAGCTGTGAACGAGGGAGACTCCACCGCCCCACCCAGCCCCCCCAGGGACCTCAGGGCAGGGATTTCCCTAAGCCCCCCCTGAATTTCCCCAACACCCCCCCCCCCCCAATTACATGCAGTGTTGCCAGTTTAGTTGTTGGTTGGAAATCTGAATTGAAATTGAAACATTAATACACACTTTAAATGCATATACAGTGTATGAGAAAATACTTGTACCTGAGAAAGCATAATGGGTTTGAAAAGTATGAACCAAGACTAGCTTCCTCATACAGTTATTTATGACAATGTTGGCACATTTGTTTCAGCTATATTGGCCAACCTAATAATTTCAAATGATGGTTTGTAAGCAAGGTCTGAATGAGCTCTCCCCTGACAGCTAGTGATGACCCAGTTGGGTGGAAAAGCTTCAGGACCAGACTGTATATACATGAACTCACCTACTCTGCCTAGGTATCCAGGAAACAGAGCTGTGTTGCCCAAGGGATCAATTTTGGCAGGTGTTGGTTACAAATCACTTAAGAATTAACTGGTTTCAGAGTAGCAGCCGTGTTAGTCTGTCTTCGCAAAAAGAAAAGGAGTACTTGTGGCACCTTAGAGACTAAAATTTATTTGAGGACGACCCATCACTCTTCTGCTGGTAATAGCTCACCTTAAGTGATCACTCTCCTTACAGTGTGTATGGTAACACGCATTGTTTCATGTTCTCTATGTATATAAATCTCCACACTGTATTTTCCACTGAATGCATCTGATGAAGTGAGCTGTAGCTCACAAAAGCTTATGCTCAAATAAATTTGTTGGTCTCTAATGTGCCACAAGTCCTCCTTTTATTTTTAAGTATTAACTGTGGAGGTTATGAAATGTTGTTATCTGTATTGTATGAGTAAAAGGCAGCAGAACTGTACTTAGCTTGACTGAATGAGGATGTGTCCCTCAGTGCTTAATTTGTGCCAGGGCTGAGCCCCGGCACCTCTAGGCTGGGCAGTTCATAGCTCTGGGACCTCTGGGCTTGTCACATCAGTTATTAAAGTAACAAACTTGCTTGAGCCCCAGCACCTCTTTCCTTACAAATTAAGCACTGGTCATCTTCAACTGAACTGCACTCCCTAAGCAGGAGGTTTGGATGCCATATCCTAGTGCACAGAGAGAGAGGGTGGGGCACAGGTGTTTTGCTCGGTGTAGGTGACAGGCATTATTTGACCTGCCCTCTCTCCTGTTTACAGAGAGAGTTGATTAGGCTTCATAAGTGACCACAAGAGCTAAAAACACTGATAATTAGGTCTAAGTGCTTAAACCTGCTGTGGGAGTGTTTCTGTGGAAGAGACGGCCCGGCCTGCACTAGCTGTGAGGTTCCCCCACTGAGAGCTGGGTGGAACCTGAAGAGACAGACTCACAGAGGTCACAGTGGCAGCAGAAGGTGACAGTGCAGGGCCATTGGGGATGGAGCGGTAGAGTGAACGGTGGAACGACAAACAGCGGCCAGGGCATTGGACTACGTTTTAGTGACTTTGCTACAGAATGCTAGATTTGTGACTGGGAAACTTATATAAATATATGTTTCGTAGTAGGCCAATATTTTAAAAATGCATTATTTCCCAAGGCCATTATCTCACATCATCGCTACCTGAAGAGGTCATTATCTCGGGGAATTTCTGTACTGAACTTCTACTATTATAATTATTTTTATGTAAGAAGGACATTATTGGGTCAGACCAATGGTCCATCTATCCCAATATCCTGTCTTCCAGCAGGAATTATTCCAGGTGCTTCCGAGGGAATGACGAGAACCGCATGCAGCGTTCAAGATGAGGGTGTACCATGGATCTATATAGTAAAAATGGAGGAGCTGGGTTTGCCAGACTGATCAGCTAAGCCAATACTGACAACCTATATGAAAAGGCTGCAGAACACCTGGCCTCTGGACTGTATGGACATGCAAAAAGCCTTATCAGCCCGCCACTGTCAAAGCCAATTTTAGAAGAACCGAATGCGGCTGTTAAGAATGCTGGAGACACAACTCAGTTTCTGTGAACCAACAGGGCTGTGGCATCCTACTTTCCACTTAAGCAAGAGATACCAGACGCTACAGAAACGGGAGGCCAATGTTCAGGGCATTGTCACTTGTTCATCCCGAAGTTGGACACTCGTTTGGAACAAGACCAGCAAATGCTCCCCATCTGTCTGCAAGAAACTCAGCTGACTGGCTAGTCGCATGTGGTGTAAGAGTGAAAGACTCAGCCGTTGAAAAAGTGAAGCCCTCTCTCAACCCACCGCTCCGGCCGCTGCAGCTGTGACCCAGGGAGACCCCCCACACAGCCCCCCGGGGACTCGGGGTAAAGGGGTGGCGCCTGGCTCCGCATGTCCGCCCGGCTTTGTGGGCGGGTCCCGGGGCCCCAAAGCCGCTCCCCGGCCCCAGCGCTCCGCCTGCTGCAGCCCCTGACCCCCGGCCCCTGCCTGGCCGCGCTGAGCCGCTCCCAGCCCCGGGGTCACTAGCGCGGGAGGGACCCGGTCCCGGCCCCCCTCGGCCCCAGCCGGGACCAGCCAGTGCCCGGCCGGGGAGTCCCCGCCCCGCGTCCTACCTGCGCCGGCCCCGCTGCAGCCATCGCCGGGCTCGGCTCCGGCTCCGGCCGCTTCCTCCGCCCGGGCAGCGACCTCCCGCCCCGGGTGTCCGGGAAGGCCCCGCTCCGCCGCCAACGGCCCCGCGCCTGCGCCTCCCGCTCCAGCCGCCGGGGGAGGCCCCCACGCAGGGACCTTCCGGCCCCGCCCCGCGCCCCCCGTGCGGCCCGGCTGGGAGCATCTGCCGCGGGGCGGGGGAACGCGGGGCGGGGCCGGCCCGAGGCTGCTGGAGACGAGCCGCTGCCCTGGCCCAGGCCCCGGGGCAGGGGCATAAAGCGGCGGATACTTTGCAAACCGGGGTCCCAAGTCCAGGGGCCGGGACTCGCCCCTCGTGGATCGATCGCGGGCGGCTCGGAGGAGGCGCGGGCTGCGGCAGGGGAGAGATCCCCAGCAGGGGCAGCTGCGGTGGGAGTTCACTGGGGCCGCCCCGTGCCGCCCCTCCTGGAGTGCGGGGCCCACGGGGAAGGGCAAGAGCCTGGAGTAGAAGGGGGCCCGCGGCTTGTTCCTGGGCAGAAGGAGGGGGCAGAGGGGACGAAACCCAGGGAGGGCCCAAGGAAGTGTCACTTATGTGACAAAGTGATGCCCCATGTCTGGGGGATCCAGATCCCCGCCCTGAGCTGCCCAGGTGAAAGCCGCTGCCCCCCAGGCAGAGACTTCAGTGGTGGCAGCCCGAGCTCGAGTTAATTTTGGCAGGTCTGATCTCCTGGACCCAGACCAAGAGTTTATTAAAATAGGCCGAGGTCAACGGTAGCGTGTGCCAGGGCTGGGGAGACACTGGAGCACAGATGTCTCTAGTCAGGAAAAAGAAAAGGAGGACTTGTGGCACCTTAAAGACTAAACAATTTATTTGAACATAAGCTTTCGTGAGCTACAGCTCACTTCATCGGAAAGAGGTGATTAAAGAGGGTGATCTTCTAGGGGAGGAGGTAAAACTCCTGGTCTTGGGGCAGTTGAAAACCATGGAGCCTTTAGCTGACAGTGAATGAGAGTGGGAAGGTTTACGGGGTACTTTCAATGTGGGAGTTCTTAAGAATTTCTCAGCTGATGCATTGGTGGGAAATAAGATAATATGACCTGTATCAAAAGGGAGTATGTCTCTGAATTCCCAGAAGCAAACTCTGAGAATAGGGGCAGCTATTTTGTGAGAGTCCAGCGGAGGGCAACAAAAATGATTAGGGGGCTGAAGCACATGACTTATGAGGCGAGGTTGAGGGAACTGGGCTTATTTAGTCTGCAGAAGAGAAGCGTGACGGGGGATTTGATAGCAGCCTTCAACTACCTGAAGGGGGGTTCCAAAGAGGATGGAGCTCGGCTGTTCTCAGTGGTGGCAGACAACAGAACAAGAAGCAATGGTCTCAAGTTACAATGCGGGAGGTCTAGGTTGGATATTAGGAAGCCCTGTTTCACTAGGAGGGTGGCAAAGCTCTGGAATGGGTTACCTAGGGAGGTGGTGAAATCTCCTCAACAGGAACATATGCATACAAGAGGGTGAGTGACTGGGATGTACCTGTCTATTTGCTTACCCTGGAGTGCCCCAAGAGGCCACATGGAGTGCCCCATTTCATCTCCTGGATGGGAGAAAAGTCACGGGGCCCCTGGATCTCACTGGAGAGTCCCTGCTGGGTGGCTCTGAGGCAGAGGGGGAGCTGATGGCTGAACTTGTGCAAAAGTTTGGGGAAGCTTTAAAGACTATGATGGACATAGTTCAGAAAATCCTCACAAAGAGCTAAGCTGCTCAGATAGCCTGGTGTAGTCGCAATGTGTGTGAATGATCAGTTGATGCAGGGGGCTTGGAGCTGGTGTTACTCCCTGTAGAAAGGTACAAAATGCAGAACCCAGGCAGGAAGGCTGTGGAAAGGGTTACCAATGTTACCTAGAATACGCAAAGGTCCTGCATCAAGGTTGCTCCACAGACTGGTGATAAGCAGGTTAAAAGCAGATGACAATGGAGAAGCCATTGTAAACATGCCATGCTGTGCAGAGGAGGATTCTCAGACTGCCCCTCTAACTGATTTGATGGCTGAACACCATAGCAACACTTCTCTCGAGAGAAGTGGTATGTGAAGAGTTAACCCCAGCTGAAAAGGCAGAGGTTATTACCCTCTTGGGTGGTCAGCCCTGAATGAGTCGAGCTGCTCCCTTTTATACCTAGTCTCCAGCCGGAGCATGACCAGCAGGGCCAAGTCGTGGCCTCCTTGGCCCAGAGAGTAGATTTAACCCTCACAGTATCAGTGTGGGGCAAGTGTGCCCCGTCACACACACACCCTTTTAAGAGGGTGTCCGGTGGTGGTCCCTCTTTTCCTTCCTCACTTCCCGCCTGGGAGAAAAAGTCCACATTTGCGTGTGCCCTACCTGGTCAATGGGCTACTTTGAAGTCATAGGGCTGGAGCAATAGGTACCACCTCATAATTCAAGCATTGGTATCTTTCATAGTGTTGAGCCATTGGAGTGATGAATAATCTGTGACAAACTGGAAGGGGTTCCCCAGCAGGTAGTATCTTAGTGCATTGACCAGCCACTTTACCACCAAGGCCTCCTTCTCTATGGTTGAATACCTCTGCTCCTGGGGAAACAACTTTTGGCTCAAAAAGAGGACTGGATGTTCTTCTCCCTTGATCTTCTGGAACAACACTGCTCCCAGCCCCACTTTGGATGCATCCGTCTGAAGTATAAAGGGTTTAGCGAAGTCTGGGTAAAATAGGACTGATGCCGTAGTCAGTCAGTCCTTTAGATCCTGGAAGGCTCTCTCACATTCTGCTGACCATTGGATCTTTCGGGGTTGGGAGCTCTTGGTTAGGTCTGACAAGGGTGCCGCGAGTGTTGCGAAATCCAGCACAAAGCAGCGGTAGTACCCTGCCAAGCCTAAGAATTAGCATACCTGTCTCTTTGTTGTTGGCATCAGGCAGTCCTGCAGAGCTTGTACCTTGTCCACAAGTGGATGCAGGGTCCGTCACCCCATGGTGTATCCCAGGTAAGTTACTTCCAATTGTCTGAGGTGACATTTAGCAGGGTTGGCCGTGAGTCCAGCTTCCCCCAGGGCTTATAGCATGGACTTGAGGTATCAGAGGTGTTCCTCTCACGTATGACTGTACACCACTATATCATCTATGTAGGCCACTTCATATTGGCGGTGGGGTTGCAACAGCTGGTCCATGAGTTGTTGGAATGTGGCAGCAGTCCCACGTAGACCAAAAGGCATGGTAACTAAGTGGTACAATCCAAATGGGGTAGGGAAGGCTGTCTTCTCATAGGAAGCCGGGGTCAAGGGAATTTACCAACACCCCTTTGTCAAGTCTAGCGTTGAGATGAAATTGCCATTACCCAGTCACTCGAGGAAATCGTCTACCCGTGGTATGGGATAAGCATAGAATCGTAAGATCGCATTCACTTTTTGAAAGTCTATGCAAAATTGTATGGTCCCATCTGGCTTTGGGACCAGCACAATGAAACTTCTCCACTCGCTCCGCAATTTTTCTATTACTCTCATGTCTAGCATAGTCTGGAGCTCATTTTGGACCACATCCCACATCTTCTTCGGTAGGGGTCGGTGGTTCTCACGGACCCTTTGACGTGGGTGGTGATGTGGTGACTTACCAGTCTAGGCTGCCCTGGGTGGGTCGATAACACAGTGGGGAAGGCCTGGACTAGTTGTTGCAGCTCCCTCTGTTGCCTTGGGTCCAGTTCTGCCCTGACCATGATGGGTGTTGACGGGGTCACTGGCCAAGAGACCTAGCTCCAGTTCTGGGGGATACAGGGTGATCAGCAGCCCTTCCTGAGTTTTCCACTCCTTCAGGAGGTTCACATGGTAAGTCCAGACTTCCTTCCTTCTTCCCAGTAGCCGTACTTTATAGTCCACTGGCCCTACCTGTCGGACCACATTGAAAGGGCCCTGCCATTTAGCAAGCAGCTTGGATTCGGCTGAAGGTAGCAGGAGCAGAACACTAGCCCTGGGTTCAAAAGAGCGCAGCCTCACCCCTCAGTTGTATTGGTGGGCTTGGGTCTGTTGCACTGGCAGTAGATTTGCCCACCTGAACACTCCCAACTTCTGGAGTTGTTCGCATAGTTAAAGTATGAAGGGAAGTTACCCCATGACCAAGGATCCCTGCTCTTCCCTGGTCTCCTTCAGGAGGTCAAGGATCCTCCATGGCTGTCTCCCATAAAGTAGCTTGAAAGGTGAGAAGCCTGTGGAGGCCTGGGGACGTCCCGTACAGCAAACAATAAGGTTGGTAGTAGCTTGTCCCAGTGTCACGGGTCGTCATCTATGAACTTCCTTAGCATGGATTTCAATGTCCTGTTAAACCTTTCCACCAAGCCATCTGTCTGCGGATGGTGTACGGAGGTCTTAAGTGCTCGGATATTCAACAACCAGCACAACTCCGACATCAGTTTGGACGAGACGTTGGTTCCTTGGTTGGTCAGAATCTCCCTGGGTATCCCCACGTGGGAGAAGATTTTTAGAAGCTCGGCTGCTATGGTAGGGGCTGAGCCATTCCATAACGGGACAGCTTCGGGATATCTAGTGTCGTGGAGTCCCTGGGCGATGCTCTGGAACTGCTCCCTACGAAGCCAGGCAGGACTCTGGTGAAGTCTTCTGTCTGTGAGCAGACTGTCTGCAGGGCAAAAAGCTCACACAGCTTCCACCTTCCTGGGTCTGACCTCGGAGCATTCAGCATCCTCTGCCCCTCCATGCGCTTCCCACAGCGAGTCCGCCCAGGCGGGGTCCTGGGGAAGCCAGAGGGTCCTGCACCCCAACTTCACAGTCAGACGTGACTCTTAGCCAGCCAGTAAAACAGAGTTTTATTAGATGACACAAATGTGGTCTAAAACAGAGCTTGTAGGTACAGAGAACAGGACCTCGCAGCCAGTCCATGGGGGGGGGGGGGGGGTAGGAGTGAGCCAGACAACCACGTCTGCACTTCACTCCTCGTCCCCAGCCAGTCCCAAACTGAAACTCTCTCCAGCCCCTCCTCCTCTGGGCTTTGTCCCTTTCCCGGGCCAGGAGGTCACCTGATCTCTTTGTCTTCAACCCTTTAGTTATCACCTTGTAGGGGGGAAGGGCCAGGCCACCAGTTGCCAGGAAACAGGGTGTCGGCCATTCTCTGTGTCCAGACCCCTGTACACACCTGCCCTCTAGGGCTCTGCAATGATCATACACCCTTATCCCACCACCTAGATACTTAAGAACTGCATAGGGGAAACTGAGGCACCCCCACAATATTCAGAGAAAACATTAAGAACAGTCCCACTTCTTCACACCTAGTCATGTAATCCACCACCACCAGTATATACTGACACCCAGAACCACACTTTCCCAAGTGTCCTACGAGATCTAGACCAATTCGTTCAAATGGCACCCCAACCCCAGGGAGTGGTATCAAGGGGGCCTTCGGTACCCTTTTTGGCCTGGTGCGTTGACACTGCAGGCAGGCCTTGCCACAGTTCCGTACCTCGTGGTGATGCCGAGCCAGAAGAACCACTGTGCCACCCACTGTAGGGTCTTCTCCCTGCCTAGGTGCCCTGCCCAGGGCACTGAGTAGGCTAATCGTAGCAGGCCTCTCCTGTACTTCCAAGGAACCAGCAACTGCCACAGCTCTTCTTGGCTCTGAGGCTCCCTGACCACGCAGTACAGGCCGTCCTCACATACCTCAGACCTGTGGCCTTTGTTGTTCAGCCTCACTGTCTGGGTCAGGTGCCATCCTCGTTCCCAGATGCAGCTTAGGGTCTGGTCCTCTTGCTGATCCCTCATAAAATCCCCTTCTGTGTCTAGCCAGTTGGGGTCAGTCAGTACTAATCTTGGGGTGAGTGAGTTTGTTTGGCTGTTTATGTTTTTCTTTCTCTTTCAGGTTATTTCAGTTACAGAGTCAATTGGGATTGTGTGTCTGGGGACTGTTTCGAGTCTTTGTTCCCTGGATCATCCTTGATCATCTTTGATCAGCCTCAGTGAGCCTTGTGATCACCCTTCCGCTGTGTAATTAACGAGCTGGTAGAGCTGACCTAGGAGAGAAGGCCTTAACAGCCAGAGGCTAAGCGACCAAGGGGAGCTAGGGAACAGGAGACCGCGAACAAGGGAGTTTGTGGGAGGGAGACATAATATAATCGCTATGGTTAGGAAGGGCTGCATCACCAATGCCAACACTGCTCCCGTCTCCTCCACCTGCGCCTGTATCCAGACAGACAAGCTAACCATGGATGCCTCTGCCCAGATCCTGGTGTGGATTTGCAGATTTCCCACTCTCAGAAAGCCAGGCTGGGGGGACCATCCAGTGTGAAATGTGCCTGCTGGTGGAATCTCTCAGGAAGCAGATGGGAGAGCTACAGGAGGAGGTGGCTAGGCTGAGGAGCATCCGTGCCCACGAGGAATTCCTCAAGAGTAGTCATGTGGAGACATCCAAGGCTGAGGACACTATCCAGCTATAGAGGACTGCTGTCACACCACAGGGGGAGGAGGATATGGCTCTATCACAGGGAGGACACTGGTGTTAGAGGGCTTATTCCTTCGCCCGCTTACTTCCCTAGTCCTTCTCGCATGAACAGAGAGCAACAATACCCAAAGTCCAAAGGTGCAAACAATTCAATGTTTATTGGGGAGAACTTCCAGCAATTCCAATTTCCTTCCTTAGTGTCCCCCTTCCCAGCTCTGACACCACAGAGCCTTGCCTGTGTCCCTGTTTCCATTTCCTGTTCCCCCCGTTTAGCAAAACATAATTCCAATTCCCCCACTCCCGTTCCCTGTTCCCATTCCTCCCCCTTACTTCCTGACTGACTGCAGACTATATAGTAAAACTTGAGTTCTGTTTAGCTATATCTTAACCAATCATTTTACTGAAATGTAACTAACCAATCCTAACATTTTGTAACTTGATTATTTAACCAATTATATCCCACCACCTTAATTGGTTCACACCCAGCAAAATTAATTATACAGCAGACAGAAACAATCACAGAACCAGGCAGAGATTATACAAACAGACAAACAATAGCAAAGTGGGAACTATAATGACAAAACAATACAGAAGTGAGGATTTCACATCCCAGCTATTGATAAGTGAGTTCTTGCCAGACAGGATGCTATCAAACTAAGTTTCCTTTTACATCTTTTAGGCACTTCCCTTTCTCTGGAGGTGACAGGCACTATCAGGACAGGATTGTATTCCTAACAGCCCAATAGCACCTTCTTTCAATGTGACTAGTTTGGAATGTAAGGAGGTGACCATTCACTTCCCAGCTTATGGCTGCCTCTGCTGCTTAGCCAGAGGTCTTAGCCTAAGAACAGGGCCTCAGACTGTCACAGTGAGAAAAGGCCCTATACAGTCAGACAGTGATTTTGATTCTTTCTTTTGTACCTCTATAACTAGCTAAGTGGTAAGAATACATTTAAATTCTTAAAGTATAGGTCTTTGCAGCCAGACCTGAATATCTATATCCTAACAACTGGCTCCTGGTTACTTCTGGCAGTAGGCAGTGCTCCACCCCTACTCCCAACCAGGGCTGGATTACCCAATAGGCAGACTAAACACGTGCTTAGGGCACCAGCAAAGCAGGGGGCATCCAAAAAAATTAGATTTTTTTTGGAAAAAATTTGATATTTCAAAAAAAGCATCGAAGTAGTCATCATGGGAAAAATCAGAACCTTGTTAGACTTCCTTACGCTCCACTACACAGTCTTCCCCCATTTTTCTGTTCTCTTTTTATTACTTATCCCCACCTAAACCAGGGGGCGTCCTACTAACGTAGATCGAAATAGTGCGAGGAAATAAGATCCTGTCATGTATTGCAATAAATTTGTTTTATTATTGATATATTCTTCTGAGTTATACGTACTTGATTCTTTTTTTTTCCTTTTATATATATATATATAGTGTACATTATGTAATTTGTTGTTTTTTTTAGTTCAGATAACTGAGATAAGGGGCAGGATGAAACCTAACCAACTGAGTGGGCCATATCTCAAAATATGGGAATGCTGGCAAAGGTAACCCATCATACTTATCCAAGACAATATGTGATGAATTCATTGGTCTAATGAGTGACAAAGTTCGTTCAGCTATTGTGGATGAAATAAGTATTGATGGGTACTTCAGTTTACCTGTCGACTCTACACCTGATCTTTCACATATTGATCAACTGAGTATTGTACTAAGATATGTGTCTCCCACAGATGGAAAACCAGTTGAACAATTTATAACGTTCCTCAATTTGAAAAGCCACACTGGTGAAGAAATGGCAAATCAAGTACTGCATTATCTGTGCCAAGTTTGCAAAATAGATTTCTCAAAGTGCAGAGGTCAATCTTATGACAACGCTGCCAACATGTCAGGGCGTTATCAAGGAATGCAGAAGAAGCTTTTAGAACAGAACAAATGTGCCATATTCATACCATGTGCTGGACACTCTCTCAATCTTTTTGGCCGCAGTGCTGTTGATTGTTGTCCGGTGGCAGTAAGTTTTTTCTCAACAGTCCAGTTACTTTATACATTTTTCTCTGCCTCAACACACCGATGGGCAGTTCTTCAAACACATTTGGGCAATGATCGTGTGTTGAAATCTCTAATACTCGCTGGGAGGCACATGCAGTGGCAACAAGTGCAGTTCTGGAGTCCCACTCAAAGATTGTGGATGCATTAGAAAGTATAGCCGAAGACCAATCACAAAAGGGAGAAACTAGACGAGAGGCAGAAAACATTGCAAACAAGATGCAAGAACTAGAGTTTGTATTCATGTGGAATGAGATTTTACAACACTTTTACCACACAAGTCAAGCTCTCCAAGAAAAAGAATTGGATTTGAAAACATGTGCAGACCTCTGTCAATCATTAGCGGACCACTTACACACTTTGAGGAATGATTTCGAAAGATTTGAAAACATATCAAAAGATATCTTGCCTGATACTAACTACAAAGAAGCCCAGTCCCTCAAGCGAATCAGGAAAAAAACAAGCAAATGATAGCAGTGCAACAGAAACAGCATCAAATCCTAGAGACAAATTTCACGTATCTACTTACTACGCTATAATTGATACACTTGAAGCTCATATGAAAAGGAGAGGTGAAGTGTACAAAGAAGTATCAAGTAGATTTTCTTTTCTAAATGATATGGACTTATCTGACGAACAATATTCACAAGGTTCCCAAAAGCTAGTTGACTCATACCCTGTTGACTTGAACATGAATCTCTGTGGAGAAGTACGGCAGTTCCACAGTTATATGCGCGCAACGTTTAATGAAACAGGAAAAATGAAATTCAATCACATTGATCTTCATGACACAATACTGAAAGACGGAATACAATGTGTATTTCCAAATGTAGAGTTCTTACGACGTATTTTTCTAACATTGATAATTACTAACTGCTCCGCAGAATGCTCTTTTTCTCATCCGAAAAGAATAAAAAACCCTCAGAGAACAACAATGTGTCAGGACAGACTTGATTCACTTTCCCTATTGTGTATGGAAGCGGACATGCTTCATCAAGTTAGCTTCGATGAACTTATCCAGAATTTTGCAATCAGAAAATCTAGAAAGAAGCTATTTTAATTTCAGCATACATGTAAGTTTTGTGTCATTTTGAAAAATAAAATTTTATTTTACGGTATAGTATTATTTTTATTTTGAATTACATATGGGGGGGCACCATAATCTTTTCAGTGCTTAGGGCCTCTAACGGTCTTAATACGGCTCTGCTCCCAACCCACCCACCATGGTGATGGAAAACAGATATGCTGCCCTGGGAACGAGCGATGAGGAATCACCCCCAAAGGTGGAGGAGGAGAAGCCGTGTACCCCCAAGGCTGGGAGGATCACAGCCACCACTCCCAGGAGGTAACGTAGAGTAGTGGTGGTTGGTGCCCCTCTTCTGAGGGGGATGGAGGCATCCATCTATCACCCTGACATGGCATCCCGGGAGGTATGCTGCCCGCCAGGGGCCCATATCCGAAACGTTATGGAAAGATTGTCAAGGATCATCCGGCCCTCTGACTGCTATCCCATGCTACTCATCCATGTGGGCACTAATGATACTGTGAGGTATGACCCTCAGCAAATCAGAAGTGACTACAGGGCTCTGGGAGTATGGGTGAAAGAGTTCAGTGCACAGGTGGTGTTCTCTTCGATCCTTCTGGTCAAGGGTAGGGGCTCAGGCAGAGACAGGTGCATCCTGGAGGTGAATGCCTGGCTGTGAGGATGGTATCGCCAGGAAGGCTTCAGCTTCCTTGACCATGGGATACTGTTCCAGGAAGAAGGACTGCTAAGCAGAGATGGGGTCCACCTATCGAGGAAGGGGAAGAGCATATTTGGATACAGACTGGCTAACCTGGTGAGGTGGGCTTTAAACTAGGCCCTGGTCTACACTAGGACTTTAGGTCAAATTTAGCAGCATTAAATCGATGTAAACCTGCACCCGTCCACACGATGAAGCCCTTTATTTCGACTTAAAGGGCTCTTAAAATCGATTTCCTTACTCCACCCCTGACAAGTGGATTAGCGCTTAAATCGGCCTTGCCGGCTCGAATTTGGGGTACTGTGGACACAATTCAATGGTATTGGCCTCTGGGAGCTATCCCAGAGTGCTCCATTGTGACCGCTCTGGACAGCACTCTCAACTCAGATGCACTGGCCAGGTAGACAGGAAAAGAACCGCGAACTTTTGAATCTCATTTCCTGTTTGGCCAGCATGGCAAGCTGCAGGTGACCATGCAGAGCTCATCAGCAGAGGTGACCATGATGGAGTCCCAGAATCGCAAAAGAGCTCCAGCATGGACCGAACGGGAGGTACGGGATCTGATCGCTGTTTGGGAAGAGGAATCCGTGCTATCAGAACTCCGTTCCAGTTTTCGAAATGCCAAAACCTTTGTCAAAATTTCCCAGGGCATGAAGGACAGAGGCCATAACAGGGACCCGAAGCAGTGCTGCGTGAAACTGAAGGAGCTGAGGCAAGCCTACCAGAAAACCAGAGAGGCGAACGGCCGCTCCGGGTCAGAGCCCCAAACATGCCGCTTCTATGATGAGCTGCATGCCATTTCAGGGGGTTCAGCCACCACTACCCCAGCCGTGTTGTTTGACTCCTTCAATGGAGATGGAGGCAACACGGAAGCAGGTTTTGGGGACGAAGAAGATGATGATGAGGAGGAGGTTGTAGCTAGCTCACAGCAAGCAAGCGGAGAAACCGGTTTTCCCGACAGCCAGGAACTGTTTCTCACCCTGGACCTGGAGCCAGTACCCCCCGAACCCACCCAAGGCTGCCTCCTGGACCCAGCAGGCGGAGAAGGGACCTCTGGTGAGTGTACCTTTTAAAATACTATACATGGTTTAAAAGCAAGCATGTGAAAGGATTACTTTGCCCTGGCATTCGCGGTTCTCCTGGATGTACTCCCAAAGCCTTTGCAAAAGGTTTCTGGGGAGGGCAGCCTTATTGCATCCTTCATGGTAGGACACTTTACCACTCCAGGCCAGTAACACGTACTCAGGAATCATTGTAGAACAAAGCATTGCAGTGTATGTTTGCTGGCATTCAAACAACATCTGTTTTTTATCTCTCTGTGTTATCCTCAGGAGAGTGAGATATAATTCATGGTCACCTGGTTGAAATAGAGTGCTTTTCTTCAGGGGACACTCAGAGGAGCCCATTCCTGCTGGGCTGTTTGCCTGTGGCTAAACAGAAATGTTCCCCGCTGTTAGCCACGGGGAGGGGGGAGGGTTGAGGGGGTAGCCACGCGGTGGGGGGAGGCAAAATGTGACCTTGTAACGAAAGCACATGTGCTATGTATGTAATGTTAACAGCAAGGTTTACCCTGAAACAGTGTAGCCACTGTTTTATAAAATGTGTCTTTTTAAATACCGCTGTCCCTTTTATTTCTCCACCAGCTGCATGTGTTTCAATGATCACAGGATCTTCTCCTTCCCAGAGGCTAGTGAAGCTTAGAAAGAAAAAAAAACGCACTCGCGATGAAATGTTCTCCGAGCTCATGCTGTCCTCCCATACTGACAGAGCACAGACGAATGCGTGGAGGCAAATAATGTCAGAGTGCAGGAAAGCACAAAATGACCGGGAGGAGAGGTGGCGGGCTGAAGAGAGTAAGTGGCGGGCTGAAGAGAGTAAGTGGCGGGCTGAAGACAGGGCTGAAGCTCAAATGTGGCGGCAGTGTGATGAGAGGAGGCAGGATTCAATGCTGAGGCTGCTGCAGGACCAAACCAGTATGCTCCAGTGTATGGTTGAGCTGCAGCAAAGGCACCTGGAGCACAGACTGCCACTGCAGCCCCTCTGTAACCAACTGCCCTCCTCCCCAAGTTCCATAGCCTCCACACCCAGACGCCCAAGAACGCAGTGGGGCGGCCTCCGGCCAACCAGCCACTTCACCACAGAGGATTGCCCAAAAAAAAAGAAGGCTGTCATTCAATAAATTTTAAAGTTGTAAACTTTTAAAGTGCTCTGCTTAAAGTGCTGTGTGGCATTTTCCTTCCCTCCTCCAGCACCCCTCCTGGGCTAAATTGGTAGTCATCCCCCTATTTGTGTGATGAATGAATAAAGAATGCATGAATGTGAAGCAACAATGACCTTATTGCCTCTGCAAGCGGTGATTGAAGGGAGGAGGGGCGGGTGGTTAGCTTACAGGGAAGTAGAGTGAACCAAGGGGTGGGGGGTTTCATCAAGGAGAAACAAACAGAACTTTCACACCGTAGCCTGGCCAGTCATGAAACTCGTTTTCAAAGCTTCTCTGATGCGTACCGCGCCCTCCTGTGCTCTTCTAACCACCCTGGTATCTGGCTGCGCGTAACCAGCAGCCAGGCGATTTGCCTCAACCTCCCACCCCGTCATAAACATCTCCCCCTTACTCTCACAGATATTGTAGAGCACACAGCAAGCAGTAATAACAATGGGAATATTGGTTTCGCTGAGGTCTAAGCGAGTCAGTAAACTGCGCCAGCGCGCCTTTAAACGTCCAAATGCACATTCTACCACCATTCTGCACTTGCTCAGCCTGTAGTTGAACAGCTCCTGACTACTGTCCAGGCTGCCTGTGTACGGCTTCATGAGCCATGGCATTAAGGGGTAGGCTGAGTCCCCAAGGATACATATAGGCATTTCAACATCCCCAACAGTTATTTTCTGGTCTGGGAATAAAGTCCCTTCCTGCAGCTTTTGAAACAGACCAGAGTTCCTGAAGATGCGAGCATCATGCACCTTTCCCGGCCATCCCACGTTGATGTTGGTGAAACGTCCCTTGTGATCCACCAGTGCTTGCAGCACTATTGAAAGGTACCCCTTGCGGTTTATGTACTCGGCGGCTTGGTGCTCTGGTGCCAAGATAGGGATATGGGTTCCGCCTATGGCCTCACCACAGTTAGGGAATCCCATTGCAGCAAAGCCATCCACTATGACCTGCACATTTCCCAGGGTCACTACCCTTGATATCAGCAGATCTTTGATTGCGTGGGCTACTTGCATCACAGCAGCCCCCACAGTAGATTTGCCCACTCCAAATTGATTCCCAACTGACCGGTAGCTGTCTGGCGTTGCAAGCTTCCACAGGGCTATCGCCACTCGCTTCTCAACTGTGAGGGCTGCTCTCATCTTGGTATTCATGCGCCTCAGGGCAGGGGAAAGCAAGTCACAAAGTTCCATGAAAGTGCCCTTACGCATGCGAAAGTTTCGCAGCCGCTGAGAATCGTCCCAGACCTGCAACACTATGCAGTCCCACCAGTCTGTGCTTGTTTCCCGAGCCCAGAATCGGCGTTCCACAGCATGAACCTGCCCCATTAGCACCATGATGCATGCATTGGCAGGGCCCATGCTTTCAGAGAAATCTGTGTCAATGTCCTGATCACTCACGTGCCCGCGCTGACGTCGCCTCCTCGCCCGGTATCGCTTTGCCCGGTTCTGGTGCTGCATATACTGCTGGATAATGCGTGTGGTGTTTAATGTGCTCCTAATTGCCAAAGTGAGCTGAGCGGCCTCCATGCTTGCCTTGGTATGGCATCCGCACAGAAAAAAGGCGCAGAACGATTGTCTGCCGTTGCTCTGACGGAGGGAGGGGCGACTGATGACATGGCTTACAGGGTTGGCTTCAGGGAGCTAAAATCAACAAAGGGGGTGTCTTTACATCAAGGAGTATTTCAGGCAGGACTTCACGGAGAGTTCCAATAAGAAATGGTGCACCTAAGTTATTGTTCTTATTGGAACAAGGAGGTTAGCCTGGCCTCTGATTGATACATGGCTAGATTTACCTCGCTGCACCTTCTCTGTGAGTGACTGCAGTGTGACCTAGAGGAATGAGTCCCCTAGACGGGGAGGAAGAAAATGAGTACAAAACAAATCTTGTCTATTTCTTGTTTTGATCCACTCCATCTATCTTTTACATCTTTGGCTGGCAGCAGACGGTGCAGAAGGACTGCATGCCATCCACATCTCATGGCTGCTCGGCAGAAGATGGTACAGTACGACTACTAGCCATCCTCATCTCTTGCCTGCCCGGCAGAAGATGGTACAGTATGACTACTAGCCATCCTCATCTCTTGCCTGCCCGGTAGAAGATGGTACAGTACGACTGCTAGCAATCCTCATCTCTTGCCTGCCCGGCAGAAGATGGTACAGTACGACTGCTAGCAATCCGTATCGCCTGCCTGCTCACCATAAGATGGTTCAATAGGACTGACTGCAGGACTAAAGAGAATGACCTGGTCAAGTCACTCCAAATTTAGTCCCTGCGCCCATGTCTGCCCAGGTCCTCCCAGCCGACGTGGCCAGGAGCACCTCGGACACGACGAGGACGGCTACCAGTCGTACTGCACCGTCTGCTGCCAGAAGGCAAGGGGTTGCTGCTACTGTGTAGCAAAGCCGTACCGCGTCTGCCAGCACCCAGGAGACATAGGGTGACGGTTACCTGAGCGGGCTCCATGCTTGCCGTGGTATGGCGTCTGCACAGGTAACTCAGGAAAAAAGGCGCGAAACGATTGTCTGCCCTTGCTTTCACGGAGGGAGGGAGGGAATGGGGGCCTGACGATACGTACCCAGAACCACCCGCGACAATGTTTTAGCCCCATCAGGCATTGGGATCTCAACCCAGAATTCCAATGGGCAGCGGAGACTGCGGGAACTGTGGGATAGCTATCCACAGTGCAATGCTCTGGAAGTCGACTCTAGCCTCGGTACTGTGGAAGCGCTCCGCTGAGTTAATGCACTTAGAGCATTTTCTGTGGGGACACACACACTCGAATATATAAAACCGATTTCTAAAAAACTGACTTCTATAAATTCGACCTTATTCCGTAGTGTAGACATACCCTGAGTTCAAAGGGGGTAGGTGACCAAAGCCCACAGGTAAGTCAAAAACATGGAGACCTGGGAGAAGGTTTGGAATTTGGGGGGCGCATGGGCTGTTATATCTGGGATAAGGGAAAGACAAGACAGAACTGGGGGTTGGGGGAAATCAAATCAATATCTTAGATGTCTTTATAGGAAGGGGAGAAGTATGGGGAATAATCAGGAAGAACTCGAAATGCTAGTAAATAAACACAACTATGACATAGTTGGCATCACAGAGACTTGGTGGGATAATACGCATGACTGGAAGATTGGTATAGAAGGGTACAGCTTGTTCAGGAAGGACAGACAGGGAAAAAAGGGAGAAGGTGTTGCCTTATATATTAAAAATGTATATACACTTGGACTGAGGTTGAGATGGAAATAGGAGACAGACTTGCTGAAAGACTCTGGGTAAGGAAAAAAGGGGTAAAAAACAAGGGTGATGTCATGGTAGGGGTCTACTACAGACCACCAAACCAGGAAGAAGAGGTGGCTGAGGCTTTTTTTAAACAACTAACAAAATTATCCAAACTCAGGACTTGGTGGTGATGGGGGACTTCAACTACCCAGACATCTGTTGGGAAAATAACACCACAGGGCACAGATTATCCAACAAGTTCTTGGAATGTATTGGAGACCATTTTTTTATTTCAGAAGTTTGAGAAAGCTACTAGGGGACAGGCTGTTCTAGATTTGATTTTGACAAATAGGGAGGAACTGGTTGAGAATTTGAAAGTGGAAGGGAGCTTGGGTGAAAATGATCATGAAATGATAGAGTTCATGATTCTAGGGAATGGTAGGAGAGAGAACAGCAAAATAAAGACAATGGATTTCAAGAAGGCAGACTTTAGCAAACTCAGGGAATTGGCAGGTAAGATCCCATGGGAAGCAAATCTAAGGGGAAAAACAATTGAAGACAGTTGGCAGTTTTTCAAAGAGACATTATTACAGGCACAAGAGCAAACTATCCCACTGAATAGGAAAGATAGGAAGTATGGCAAGAGACCACCCTGGCTTAACCAGGAGATCTTCAACAATCTAAAAATAAAAAAAAAGTCCTACAAAAAGTGGAAACTAGGTCAAATTAGAAAGGATGAATATAAACAAATAACAAGTACTGTATGCAGGGACAAAATTAGAAAGACCAAGGCACAAAACGAGATCAAACTAGCTAGAGACATAAAGGGTAACAAGAAAACATTTTACAAATACATTAGAAGCAAGAGGAAGACCAAGGACAGGGTAGGTCCGTTACTCTATGAGGGGGGAAAAACAATAACAGAAAATGTGGAAATGGCAGAGGTGCTTAATGACTTTTTTTATTTGGTTTTCACCAAGAAGGTTGATGGTGATTGGACATCTAACAAAGTGAATGCCAGTGAAAATGAGGTAGGACCAGAGGCTAAAATAGGGAAAGAACAAGTTAAAAATTACTTAGACAAGTTAGATGTCTTCAAGTCACCAGGGCCTGATGAAATGCATCTTAGAATACTCAAGGAGATGACATTAGCGATTATCTTTGAAAAGTCATGGAAGACAGAAGAGATTCCAGAAGACTTGAAAAGGACAAATATCGTGCCCATCTATAAAAAGGGAAATAAGGACAACCTGGGGAACTACAGACCAGTCAGCTTAACTTCTGTACCCGGAAAGATAATGGAACAAATAATTAAGTAATCAATTTGCAAACATCTAGAATTTAATAAGGTGATAAGTAACAGTCAGCATAGATTTGTCAAGAACAAATCATGTCAAACCAACCTGATAGCTTTCTTTGACAGTGTAACAAGCCTTGTGGATAGGGCAGAAGCAGGTGACATGGTATATCTTGACCTTAATAAAGCTTTTGATACTGTCTCGCATGACCTCATAAACAAACTAGGGAAATGCAACCTAGATGGAGCTACTACAAGGTGACCTATGAGGGAAGATTGAAAAAATTGGGTTTGTTTAGTCTGGAGAAGAGAAGACTGAGAGGGGATGTGATAACATTTTCAAGTACCTAAAAGGTTGTTACAAGGCAGAGGGGGAAAAATTGTTGTTCTTAACCTCTGAGGATACCAATGGGCTTAAATTGCAGCAAGGGCTGTTTAGGTTGGACATTAGGAAAAACTTCCTAACTGTCAGGGTGGTTAAGCACTGGAATAAATTGCCTAGGGAGGTTGTGGAATCTGCATCATTGGAGATTTTTAAGAGCAGGTTAGACAAACACCTGTCAGGAATGGTCTAGATCAGATGTGGGCAAACTACAGCCCACGGGCCACATGCGGCCCGCGGGACCATCCTGCCCGGCCCGTGAGCTCCCTGCCGGGGAGGCTCCCCCCCGGCCCCTCCCCCGCTGTTCCCCCTACCCCGCAGACTCAGCACGCTGCACCGCCAGCACTTTGGGCGGCGCTCTCCTGCAGGGCAGCGCCTCTGGCTTCAGCTGGGCGGCGCGGCTCCGGACATGCTGCTCTGAGTGGCATGGTAAGGGGGCCGGGGCCGGGGGGGTTGGATATGGGGCAGGAGGTCCCAGGGGGCAGTCAGGGGACAGGGAGCAAGGGGCAGTTGAATAGGGCAGAGGTTCATGGGGGGACAGGGGATGGGGAACAGAGGGGATTGGATAGGGGGTGGGGTCCCAGGGGGCCTGTCAGGGGGCAGGAGTGTGAATAGGGGTCGGGGCAGTCAGGACAGGGAGCAGGGAGGGTTGGATGGGTGGGGGGTTCTGAGGGGTGAAGGGTTCATGTTTAGCTATTCCACCTGGAAGCAGGCAGGGCACACCCTGACTGTTCTGTAGAAGCAATGCACACATTGCTCTATCCAAGGACAAGGGCTAGATATGAACCCTGAGAACTTGATTGTTGGGACAGCAACTGTGGGAGGCTTTCTTAGCCTGGGCTCAAGGCCTGAGAACCAGGATTGTAGTAGATAAAGGATGGCAAATAAGTATATTAATCAACGTCATACATTCCTTTGTGTATCTTTTTGCGGTAGCAGTGTGTAATGCTTAGGGGGGAGAAATATAATAAAAGGAGAAGGTGGAAGGCGGGGGGGCAGAACAGCCCGTCTCAGCTGACCAGCCTGCTTGCTTGCATAAAGCTGTGTTCTGTCTCATCATTGAACCGCCACAGAGGGGGGCAGTCAAGGGGTGGGAAGTGGGAGAGGTTGGATGGGGGGCGGGGGCCAGGCTGTTTGGGGGGCACAGTCTTCCCTACCTGGCCCTCCATCCAGTTTTGCACCCCAATGTGGCCCTCAGGCCCAAAAGTTTGCCCATCTCTGTCCTAGATAATACTTACTCCTGCCATGAGTGCAGGGGTCTGGACTAGATGACTTCTCGAGGTCCCTTCCAGTCCTATAATTCTATTCTATAAAAGGGCAGCCCAACAGTACACCAGGTAGAAATCTGGTCAAAAAGGCTAAACAAGACAAAGTTAAAATGGTTCTGTTCGTCACAGTTTATACCATGGAAAGGGGATTTCAAGCAGTAACCTCTAATTGGCCCCACCAAGGGGGGCTTAGAAAACTGTGTATTTTGTCTCTCGGAGTTCTAAGAGAAGGCTGGCACCAGCAGAAGAACACCAGTGACCCGGGCACAATGATAAAGAAGCTGCTGTCGCAACTGTGTGTGTGTGTGTGTATTTTATGGTATATGTTATTTGTCTGGTACACAATCCTATTCGCACGCCTGTCGACATTCATGCAGTACATGTATGGAGAAATGATTTCTGGATGATGGTACAATGTTAGATTGATCCATCAGAATTCAATCACACCAGCTGTTGCTTGTGTGGGGAAAAGGGGTTTGCCCATTACTATAACATAACAGCTGGCGGGCGGTCACCAGAAGCCCCATCCCAATTTAGGTTGTCATTCGTGACTGGATACTCTAACACTCTGATGGGAAATTGTACAGGACCAAAAGTCACAATATATAATATTGACTGCCTTAAACTCACACAGAAACAAGGGGTCAATCCTCTTGGGATCCCCATGTTCATCCCAAAATGTGGGATACTGAAGGTCCTGGGGTTTGCTTGGCAGCCAGGAGGGGACATTGATATTAGGATGTTAATGGGGCTTAATGAGCCTCACCTGCTTCAAATCTGGGAATCAAGGCCCAGCACACTGACTGTTCCCTCAGGGCAACAATTGCAAATACCAGGAAATGGTACGAATACATCTTGACCGGTGGCTATAGGTCCAGTGGGACCCCCAGAATGGATTAAAGAAAGCCAGGGCAGTGAATATACTAAAAAACAACCTAAAGTTCAATTACAATATCAGTGTCTAACTAATTTTCATAATATCCCTGCCCAAGTAGGTGAATATGAATTGCAAAACATCTCGGTAAAATTAAATTTTAAAATAATTGTCATCGAACCTAATATGCAAAAATCAAGAAGATACCCATTAGCTGGACCATATGGTAAAACTGGATCATAGGGAACAAGTTATTATATCACCAGTACGATCTCTAAAGCAAATTGAGCTGGACCTTACTGGGTTAAATGTGTCATACCTCAATGTGCCCCATATGTACAAACACTCCATAAGGGGGGCAGCATGGTTAAAATTAGGGTATATTGAAAAATCTATAAGGAAAAGAACCCCAAGGGGTGTATTGGAAACTGTTTTGCGTGGAACTGGATTAGGAGCTGGAGTACCGGATGCTACTAACATAGAGGTAATGGCAAACAAACTAAGTTATGTTACAGCTGAAATAAATACAAGAATTGGGAAAGCCCATCAGTGGATCATTGTCAAAATTAGGAATGAGGCAACAATTATTTTCTCAAATACTGCCAGTTTCACAACAGCAAGGTGAAAATAATTTGTTAGTTTTTGCAGGAATTATGGAATCGATACAAGAAAATGTGGCCTTAGCATTAGCCTGTACACAAGCCCAGGAAATAAGTCAGAAATTGGTCATTCAAATAATCCGGGAAGGCAGGCAAGGAAATCTGCCTTTGGAAAGCAAAAGCGTTGTTGTGGGAAAATGTTACAGAAGGCCTGGTGGAAACTGGTAAATGTTACCCTAAATAAAGAGCAAATGGGTCCACAAGCATATGTAGTAACTGTACACCCCAGTCTAACTGTTGATATACATCCAGTTGTACGTGTGGGAATCCAGTGAACAAAAAAACTGGTTTTTTATTCCACTGCTCATCATTCCTGGGCATATAAAGAAAGCCAACAATGGAAAACCATTGACATGTTTCAATGTGTGGCCCATGAAAATTTGGGATATATGTGTGAAGGGTTCATGTTTAGCTATTCCACCTGGAAGCAGGCGGGGCACACCCTGACTGTTTCCTAGGAGCAATGCACACATTGCTCTATCCAAGGACAAGGGCTAGATATGAACCCTGAGAACTTGATTGTTGGGACAGCAACTGTGGGAGGCTTTCTTAGCCTGGGCTCAAGGCCTGAGAACCAGGATTGTAGTAGATAAAGGATGGCAAATAAGTATATTAATCAACGTCATACATTCCTTTGTGTATCTTTTTGCGGTAGCAGTGTGTAATGCTTAGGGGGGAGAAATATAATAAAAGGAGAAGGTGGAAGGCGGGGGGGCAGAACAGCCCATCTCAGCTGACCAGCCTGCTTGCTTGCATAAAGCTGTGTTCTGTCTCATCATTGAACCGCCATAACTGGCGCCCAAACGTGGGGCCCTCAGCACTCACCTCGCCCGGCAAGGGTTTCAGACGCGTCACTCATCCGCTTCGTGGATCCCGGTGAGTATTTTTCATTGTGGTAAGTATGGGAAGCTCCCTCTCTGCTTTGCAAGTGCAACACCACAATGAGCTGCAGTATTTGCTGCGTAAGGCTCAGCATGACTGCCCCGCTCGAGCACTTACTCTCCTGCTACAGGAGGTGCGTGCCCAATGCCCGTGGTATCCTGTAGCCGGAAGCCTTAAGCTAGTGGACTGGGAGCGATTGGGCCAGACATTGCACGAAGAGCCTCGGGCGCCCGTGCAAGCTTTACATGCCTGGCACCTCTGTCGCGACGCGATACTGCGTGTCACCTCGGATAGGCCCTCTTTCACGAGGCTGGTGATCTCGCCACGCCCGTCGGCTCCTGTAGCCATCCCCGTTGCAGCTCTCCCCCCTTCTACTGATGCAACCCAGTGTGTCGCTTCGGAAAGACCCTCTCCCGTACCCACAGCCCCCCCTCTCCCTGCTTTGCCCCCAGTGTCTTCATTACCACCGCCTCCCTTGCCTTCCCCACCGGAGCCAGTGTGTGATCACCCTCCGTCCGTGGGGCCCCATGCTCCGGGGCCCCCCGGAGGGTCATCTGCATCTGCTCAGAAGCTTTCGCTGGTGCAACAAATGGTTCACGCAGCGAAAGCTCGATCAGATCTTACAGCGGAGGAGCTGGCTGATCTGGTCTCAGTTTGCCCAGTGACCTGGCAGAATAATGACCAGGGCAACCCCGTGGGCACCTGGACCACTTTGCTATACTCGGTGGTTAGAGAGGTAAAGAAAGCAATTCGTGAGTTTGGCCTGACTAGCACCTTTGTGCGTGGTCTCATTGAAGGGATAGGTACTGGGTACTCCCTAATCCCCGAGGATTGGAAAACGCTGCTGCGCATGATGTTATCACCCAGTCAGTATGTTATTTGGCTTAGTGAGTATCGGCAGATGGCAGAACGCCAAGCTCAGGTACATAGAGAGCACGGTATCATTTATGAGCATTTGGCAGGGGAGGGCCCGTTTGCTACTATTGAGATGCAGTCTCAACTCCCTCAGGCCGTCTTCCCCATTATTTCCACCTGTGCCCAGCATGCTTTCAAGAAGGTCCCGGATTCAGGCAAGCCTACCAAAAGCTTTGTCAGTATCCGTCAGGGTGCCTCAGAGTCCTTTTTGGATTTTACCAACAGATTGCAGGAGGCTATCCTCCGACAGGTGGATAACTCTGCGGCAGCTCACGAGCTCCTGTTAAAATTGGCAGTTGAAAATGCAAACGAGGATTGCCGCCGTGCTCTCCAGGCAGCGCAAGCCTCTGGTATTTTAGAGCTCTCAGACATGCTGCGGGCGTGCCAGAACATTGGCACACAAGCCCACAAGGCTGGAGTTCTGGCTGCCGCCCTGAGAAAAACTGAGAAGGAGGGGAAGCGTTGTTACTGCTGTGGTAAGGAGGGTCATTTTCAGCGGGAGTGCCGCTCATCTAAGGCACCAGCCCGACCCTCAAAGAAGTGCCCCAAGTGTGGGAAAGGTTATCACTGGGCTAATCAGTGTCGTAGCGGGTCGGGAAACCGTGCGACGGGTCCCCCCCGAACCCAGAGCCAAACGGGGGTGTTTCCCACTCAGACAACCGCTCCTCTGCCTTAAAATCCGTAGACTCTATGAGGGCGGCGACTGCTGGAAGTGCAGGGCTTGATTTGATCATGCAGGAGGACACTGACTTTCGGCTGCCAGGGGAGGTCTGTGCCATACCTACACAGGTGACGGGACCTCTCCCTGCCGGCTTTGTAGGTGTTGTTCTCCCTCGCTCACATGCTGGGAAACAGGGCTTTTTTGTCATTCCAGGGGTCATTGATGCTGATTACACTGGCATTATTAAGGTTCAGGTGTGGACTCATCTTCCACAGTCGCTCCCGCGTGGACGGTCAATTGCACAATTGATTTTAGTCCCCTATCAGGTGCCAGCTGCCGAGGATCGAACTCGGGGCGGAGGCAGCTTTGGATCGACGTTGTCTCACTCGCCGTCTCACAGCGCGTCTTCTCCACTTGTTGCTCTGACAATGTCAGTCCGCCCCTCGAAACCTCAGTTAACACTTCTCTTAAATGATGTTCCTTTTACAGGGCTGGTGGACACTGGAGCTGACGTTACGGTGATTCGTGATCTGGAGTGGCCGGTTAGTTGGCCTACGGTTCCTTCTAAAGAATTGTGGGGGATCGGGGGTAGTAAACCTGGGCGCCACAGTTTGTCTTGGGTCACAGTCTCTAAAACGGGAGGCCGTACCCTTGCTACTATCCGCCCTTTTGTACTCCCTGTCCACCTCAATATTTGGGGCCGTGATTTACTTACAAAGTTAGACACCACCCTCGATATTAACATCTGATGGCCCAAAACCCTCCCTCACCCACCGTGCCCTCCGCATTACCCTTGGTATGGCAATCCTTAGAGCCCGTATGGATTGACCAGTGGCCCCTCCCTCTAGAAAAGCTAAAAGCGCTTCATTCACTTGTGCAACAGCATTTGCAAGCACAGCGACTGGAGAGCTCCACCAGTCCCTGGAACACCTCGGTGTTCGTTATTAAGAAAAAATCGGGTGCTTGGCGGCTGTTACATGATTTAAGGGAAATAAATAAACACATCCAACCTATGGGCCCCTTGCAATTTGGCTTACCAAATCCAAATTTAATTCCTCAAACCGATCAACTTTGTGTGTTAGATTTAAAAGATTGTTTTTTCACCATCCCCCTTTGCCCTCAAGATCGCGAAAAATTTGCATTTACGGTGCCACAATATAATAATCAGCAACCCTCTCAAAGGTATCAGTGGAAGGTCTTGCCCCAGGGAATGCAAAATAGTCCAACCTTGTGTCAGCTTTTTGTGGATCGGGCCCTTGCCCCTTTCCGTGCCTGGTACCCTTCGCTAAAGGTCTACCATTACATGGATGACATTTTGCTAAGTGGTCCCAGGGTCACGGCACAACAGCTTGAATCTTTATCTCAGATTCTCGGCCAAAATGGCCTGTTAGTGGCACCAGAAAAAATCCAACGCTCTTATCCCTACCACTACCTCAGATATAAGGTTTTACAAACCTATGCTGCTCCGGTTCGTCCGGAATTAATTCTACCTCAACCCCTAACCCTTGTTAAATTACAACAGATTTTGGGCCATTTAAATTGGATTCGGCCCTACTTTCGTCTCCCCACTTCAATGCTGCAGCCGTTGTTTGAGCTCCTACGTGGAGCCCGGGCACCGGGTGCAGTTATTGCCATCACTGAAAAGCATACTGCCTGCATTCGACAAATCAATGCAGCTTTGAGTCAGCAGTTTGTGGACAGACTCCCAGAGGTCCGTCCCTTACGATTGGTTCTTCTTGCCACCCCTCATACACCAACTGCGGCTCTGTTTGTACCCTGTACAGACACAGCCGTCTCTATTATAGAATGGCTATACCTTTCATCCACCCCTCCTCGAAATATTTATCCGTATTTAGATGCCCTATCTGATCTTGTTCGTAAAGCCCGCCACCGTGCAGTGCAACTCACTGGCACTGATTTAGTTGCCATTGTGCTCCCCTTGTCCCGTACTGAATTTGACTCTTTGTGCCACACCTCCTTGGCCTGGCAGGTTGCTCTTTGTGATTATGTGGGAGAGATTTCTTACAATCCTCCAAAAGATCCTCGGTTGGTCATTACCCAAAAGGTGCCCCTAGTTGTTCATCGTCTTAGCCGCTCTCAACCCATTGTTTCTGCTGTCACTCTTTTTACTGATGGCTCTCCCCACCGAGGTGTAGTCACTTTTCAGTTGGGTGACCCCCCTCGTTGGCATTCTCGTTTTACACTGCCTCAGCGTTCTGCACAGCGTTCAGAATTAGCTGCTGTTATTTTGGCCTTTCAACTTTTTGCTGATTGTCCCTTTAATTTAATTGTGGATACCCATTATGTTTATCAGGTAATTGATCATTTACCCCTTGCCCTCATTACCCCTCAGGTTGATGCAGACCTCCTCTGCCTGTTTTTGTCTTTGCAGCATCTTCTTGCCACTCATCATTTCCCTTACTTTGTTGCTCATATTCGCAGTCATAACCCTCTGCCTGGGCCACTCACTGAGGGCAATGCACGTGCCGATCGCGCGTTGCGTGGTCAGGTAAATTCCCTTTTTTCTGACCCCATTGAAAGCCATGCCTTTTTTCATCAGTCTGCCTCTGTTTTGGCCCGGCAGTTTCACATTCCTGCTGATCATGCACGTTCCATTGTTCATTCCTGCCCCCACTGTGCTGCTGCTGCTCCTACTTTTTCTTATGCCGTTAACCCCCAAGGTACCGCAGCAAATCAGCTGTGGCAGATGGATGTTACTCATGTGCCACAATTTCGCCCCTATTCGTTTTTACATGTTTCCGTTGATACTTATTCAGGCTTCCTTTGGGCAACCCCACAACATGGGGAAGCCATTAACAAAGTTATTCACCATTTGCTGGCCTGCTTTTCTGTTATGGGTCGCCCCTGCCAAATTAAAACAGATAATGCCCCAGCCTACTGCTCTGCAGCCCTCTCCACCTTTTGTGCCCGCTGGGATGTCCGTCTTAAACACGGAATCCCTTATAATTCCACGGGCCAAGCCATTGTTGAACGTGCCAATCGCACACTCAAAACCTTGCTAGCTAAACAATTAAAACAAGGGGAGCTGCGTCTCCGAACCTTAGGAGACATTCAACAACAAATGCATATCCTCTTGTTTACTTTAAATAATTTAACACTGAATGCAGATCAGCAGACCCCTGCGGATCGGCATTTTCACAAATCTGAGGTACTGGAAAGACCGCGTGTCTTTTACCGTCAGCTGCCCGATCCACAGTGGCTGGGCCCAGTACCTCTAATCACTTGGGATCGGGGATATGCTGCTGTGTCTCTCCTTGCAGGACTGTTGTGGGTTCCAGCTCGGTGTGTGCGACCGGCACTTAAACAACATGGCATGGCACCAGGGGCTGACGAATCCCATACCAGAGTTTCAGCTGACTTTGGAGGAGACCGCGTTGCCCCCCGAGTCGACAACGACGGGACGGAAACGGAGGAGGCGTAGTGTCCCAAACCGGCCCGTGACATGGGGAGCAGTAAAAGCATTGGTCGCCGCGGCCCAACAAAGACTGTCAGCAGATCAACAGCCAGAGACTCCTGAGACTTTGTTTGTGGCGATTCTCGCCCAAATCACTGCTAATTCTGTGATGATTGTGTGCCTTTTGTGCCTGCTATTTCCTGTAGGGGTTGGCTCGGAAGCGCTTCCCCCGTTACGAGCCCGAATGACATATAACATATGGGAAAGATTGGCTTCAATAGCAAATGTTACCCACTTTTGTCTATCTAATTCTGTAGCAGCCGGAGATTTGTTAGGTACATGCCTTATTCCAGTATGTCATCACCCTGAGGAGATGGAGAATAAGACACTGTTCTCTGCTTATGCGAATCTTTCCTCCCAGTACTCTAGCATGGCTAATTGGGGCCCGGCCAACTATTCTCTGCCTCGCACGGCTATATCCCTCCACACACCGTACCCGGCCGGGGCTCACAATGTCACCTGTTCGCGTGTAGTTAACTGCACTAGTACAAAGGTGGCCTTGGGCTGTCGAAAAATTTCTCAACCCCTTTTAAATTGTTCCCATGCTGTTAATGTTTCATATAATTATGGCCATATCCTACCATCAGGATGGTTTTTTACTTGCGGTTCACGCACCTTTAATTATATTCCTGCAAATTTAAGTGATGGCACCCTTTGCTGTCTTAGTAGAATGACACTTATATTGCCTTTTGCTGGTCAAAATCGTAGTAAAAGAAGTGTACCCCTTTCAGATGATTGTATTGCAGATGTTGAGCTTTTTAGTCATGCTGAGTATACTGCCTTAGCGGCCTCTATTGTTGGGGTCCCCGCGCTTGCTATGTATTCAGCCAGAACCTTAAATAACCTGGCATGCTTTGCAGCAAAGGCAATTAATACAACATCCCAGGCTATTGCCTTACTTAACACAGAACAACACGAATCAAGGGACGCAATTTTGGATAACAGAGTAGCCATTGATTTTCTGCTCCTGAAACACCATCTAGGCTGCTCCACATTTCAGCACATGTGTTGCTTTAATTTAACTGATAATAGTCGCTCCATAGAAACTAGACTGGCTGAATTGGCCAGTCTTACAACACACATACGCCAAGATCTGGGGTTTGAGGGTTTTTGGAATTGGCTTACAGGTTGGCTGCCCTCTCTAGAATGGCTGCGACAGCTTTTTGGTTATTCTGTGTTTGTAATCATTGGGCTTATTTTTTGCTGCTGCTGTGTACAATGTATTCCTTCCTTGTTAAGACTTTGTAAAATTTCACCCTGGAAAGCTCCCCAGGTTATGTCCTTGTCTGTCTGGGAGTTAAATAGCATGACAAAACAAATTGACGGCTACCATGAGATGGCCAAATATCATTAAATAAAAAACGGGGGGATGAAGGGTTCATGTTTAGCTATTCCACCTGGAAGCAGGCAGGGCACACCCTGACTGTTTTGTAGAAGCAATGCACACATTGCTCTATCCAAGGACAAGGGTTAGATATGAACCATGAGAACTTGATTGTTGGGACAGCAACTGTGGGAGGCTTTCTTAGCCTGGGCTCAAGGCCTGAGAACCAGGATTGTAGTAGATAAAGGATGGCAAATAAGTATATTAATCAACGTCATACATTCCTTTGTGTATCTTTTTGCGGTAGCAGTGTGTAATGCTTAGGGGGGAGAAATATAATAAAAGGAGAAGGTGGAAGGCGGGGGGGCAGAACAGCCCATCTCAGCTGACCAGCCTGCTTGCTTGCATAAAGCTGTGTTCTGTCTCATCATTGAACCGCCATATATGTGTGAGAATCAAAATTTACAAGAAAGTGATTAATATTTCTATGTTAAAGACAAAGGAACCCAAAAATGTATGTTTAATACATTCACTGAACAAAAGTCAGCTGTTGTGTATGCAGGAAAGGGATGTGTTTGTGTTAGAAGTCATTGTCCAATGGTAGTAGTAGACAATAAGGAATTGTATTTTGTGACTTATTTAGTAAATAGATGTTTTTGCAATATTACAAAGATTAAAAGTTGTGATTTTGAATACTGTGTACCTGTATGCACCGTAAACTGCTTGAAGTTTAAACCACAATTGTATCACAATGTAATGACTTCTAACCTTAGGCATGAATATGACCATGATAAGAAAATTGTTAATCCATCCTATGTTACATACACATTTACAAGATATTGCACAGACAGGAGAACATATATGTATTGAAGTACAACATGATAATACAGAAATCGCTCATGTACTGAAAACTATTACAGATGCAGGACATCACTCCTGGTGGGAAACACTATTAAGTTGGTCTTCACCTGCAATCGGCATGCTAAATATCATGGTTCACCCCATTGTGGTGATCATTGGCATCCAATTGGCTTTATTAGCAAGCTTTGGCTTGCTGGATGAAGAAAACTGTTTGAAGAATGCAGGAGCTGGCATGGAAAGTCAAATAAAGCCCTTGTTATTTATACCCAGGAGGCAAGCCCAAGCTCAGCAGGTCTGAGTACTGGACTCTTGTAGTAGTAATGACAGCTTTGGTAAAAGCATCATTAAGGAGGGGAATACACATGCTAAGCATACAATGCTATGCTCACCAATCCTGATCAGGCAGGTGGACTTTCCCTGTTGGCCAGGCAAGGTCAGTCTCGTCTGGATTCTGGTTGCTGCACGTCACGGTTGTGCTGAGGTTCTTAGCAGCTTTGTTCTTAAGCTGTGTCTTAGAGGTGAGTTCTTCTTCTTCTTCTGTTCTTTCTCTACTGATCTCCTTCTTGGACCCCAGTTTATATAGTGAGTTCTGCTTAGCTATACCTTAATCAATCATTTTACTAAAATTTTACTAACCAATCCTAACATATTGTAACAAAATTATCTACCAAAAAAAATCATACCCCACCACCTTCATTGATTGACACCTAGCTAAATTAATTTTGTAACAGACAGAAACAATCAAAGAACCAGACAGAGATCATACAGACAAACAATTGATAAGTGATTACTTGCCAGACAGAATGCTATCAAACTAAGTTTTCTTTAACCATCTTAAGATGTTTCTTTATCTGGTGATGGTGGGTGCTATTAGGACAGGATCGCCTTCTTAACAGCCTGATATTACATTGTTTTAAGATAATTTAGATGAAATGTGAGGATGTGACTTCCTAATTCTTACCTAATGGCTGCTGCTCTCCTAATATGGCTGCAGACAAAGGTCTTAGGCCTTACAATATGACTACAGGAAAAGGCCTTATCCTTATGGGGGTATACATTTAATCTGAGCCTCTATTATAGTGTCTTTCAAAAGTTTCCATGCAGCTTGCAGGCATTTCACTTTCAGCACTGTACCTTTTAATTTCTGTTTAACTTTCTCATTTTTGTGTAGTTCCCATTTCTGAAATTAAATGATACCATGTTGGGCAGCTGTGGTGTTTTTACAGGGATGTTAAATCTAATTATGGTCACTATTACCAAGCAGTTCAGCTAGATTCACCTCTTGGACCAGATACCGTATTCCACTTAGAACTCAACCAAGAATTGCCTCTCCTCTGGTGGGTTCCAGGACTAGCTGCTCCAAGAAGCAGTTATTTAAGGTGTCAAGAAACTTTGTCTCTGCATCCCATCCTGAGGTGACATGTACATAGTCAATACGGGGATAGTTGAAATCCCCCATTATTATTGAGTTTTTTTATTTGTATAGCCTCTCTAATCTTCCTGAGCATTTCGCAGTCACTATCACCATCCTGGACAGGTGGTCAGCAGTATATCCCTACTGCTATATTCTTATTATTCAAGCATGGAATGACTATCTATAGAGATTCTATGGTACAGTTTGGTTCCTTTAAGATTTTTACTTCATTTGACTCTGTTTTCTGTCACATATAGTGCCACTCCCCCCACCAACATGACCTGTTCTGTCCTTCAGATATAGTTTGTATCCTGGTATTACTGTATCCCATTGATTATCCTCATTCCACCAAGTTCCTGTGATGCCTATTATATCAATATCCTCATTTAGTACAAAAACAACAAGGAGTCCGGTGGCACCTTAAAGACTAACAGATTTATTTGAGCACAAGCTTTCATGGGTAAAAACCCCACTTCTTCAGATGCATACAAGGCACTCTAGTTCACCCATCTTATTATTAATACAAGTCACTCTCGTTCACCCATCTTATTATTTAGACTTCTAGCATTTTTATATAAGCGCTTTAAAAAATTGTCACTTTTCAGCTGTCTGCCATTACCTGATGTAACTGAATGGGATTCTCTTTCATTTGACTATTTCTTATCAGATCCTACCTGTATTTTATCTTCCATCCTCTCCTCCTTACTAGGACATAGAAAATCTCCATTAATAGATCTTCCCCTAAGGGATGTCTCTGTCCGAACCATGTGCTCCTCTGCACCTGTTGGCTTTCCCCAGCCCTTAGTTTAAAAGCTGCTCTCTGACCTTTTTAATTTTAAGTGTCAGCAATCTGGCACTTTCCATTTTGGTTTAGGTGGAGCCCATCCTTCCTGTATAGGTCCCTCCTGTGCCGTACCGGTGAGAGAAGTCTGTCAGAAGCCGAGGTAGGCAACCAGGGGCTGGGAGGGGTTTGAGTTTCCTAGGTCGGAGGCTAGGCAGAGAAACTTCTCTATAAGAATCTATTTGAGTTTAAGGTCCCTCGCTTTCCGGGCGCAGGTCTTAAGTTTGTGGCAATAGGGACACTTCTGTGATATGTGCACTTCCCCCAGAACAAAGAAAAAGAAAAGAGAGATTTCCCTATCCAACTGGTTAACGTATTTCCCAAACTATACTACTAATCCTATATCTGAAGGTAAGTCATACAGAGGTATTGCCAGAGCTCCCACTCAGACTAAGGGTGGTTGAGAATAGTAAAAATACAATTAGGAAGGCCAAAAAAGAATTTGAGGAACAGTTAGCCAAAGACTCAAAAAGTAATAGCAATTTTTTTTTAAGTCCATCAGAAGCAGGAAGCCGGCTAAACAACCCGTGGGGCCACTGGACGATCGAGGTGCAAAAGGAGCACTCAAGGACGATAAGGCCATTGCGGAGAAACTAAATTAATTCTTTGCATCGGTCTTCACAGCTGAAGATGTGAGGGAGATTCCCAAACCTGAGCCATTCTTTTTAAGGTGACAGATCTGAGGAACTGTCCCAGATTGAGGTATCACTAGAGGAGGTTTTGGAACAAACTGATAAATTAAACAGCAATAAGTCACCAGGACCAGATGGTATTCACCCAAGAGTTCTGAAGGAACTCAAATGTGAAATTGCAGAACTACTAGCTATGGTTTGTAACCTATCATTTAAATCAGCTTCTGTACCAGATGACTGGAGGATAACTAATGTGATGCCAATTTTTAAAAGGGCTCCAGAGGTGATCCTGGCAATTACAGGCCTGTAAGCCTGACTTCAGTACCGGGCAAACTGATTGAAACTATAATAAAGAACAATATTGTCAGACATATAGATGAACATAATTTGTTGAGGAAGAGTCAACATGGTTTTAGTAAAGGGAAACCATGCCTCACCAATCTACTAGAATTCTCTGAGGGGGTCAACAAGCATGTGGACCAAGGGGATCCAGTGGATATAGTGTACTTAGATTTTCAGAAAGCCTTCAACAAGGTCCCTCACCAAAGGCTCTTATGCAAAGTAAGCTGCCACGGGATAAGAGGGAAGGTGCTCTCATGGATTGGTAACTGGTTAAAAGATAGGAAACAAAAGGTAAGTATAAATGGTCAGTTTTCAGAATGGAGAAAGGTAAATAGTGGTGTCCCGCAGGGATCTGTTCTGGGACCAGTCCTATTCAACATATTCATAAATGATCTGGAAAAAGGGGTAAACAGTGAGGTGTCAAAATTTGCAGATGATACAAAATTACTAAAGATAGTTAAGACCCAGGCAGACTGCAAAAAGCTACAAAAGGATCTCTCAAAACTGGATGACTGGGCAACAAAATGGCAGATGAAATTTAATGTTAATAAATGCAAAGTAAGGCACAGTGGAAAGCATAATCCCAACTATACATATAAAATGATGGGGTCTAAATTAGCTGTTACCACTCAAGAAAGAGATCTTGGAGTCACGGTGGATAGTTCTCTGAAGACGTCCACGTAGTGTGTAGCGTCAGTCAAAAAAGCGAACAAAATGCTGGGAATAATTAAGAAAGGGATAGAAAATAGGACAGAAAATATCATGTTGCCTCTATATAAATACATGGTACGCTCACATCTTGAATACTGTGTGCAGATGTGGTCGCCCCATCTCAAAAAAGATATATTGGCATTGGAATAGGTTCAGAAAAGGGCAAGAAAAATGATTAGGGGTATGGAACAGCTTCCGTATGAGGAGAGATTAGTAAGACTGGGACTTTTCAGCTTGGAAAAGAGATGGCTAAGGGGAGATATGATTGAGGTCTATAAAATCATGACTGGTGTAGAGAAAGTTGATAAGGAAGTATTGTTTACAACTTCTCATAACACAAGAACTAGGGGTCACCAAATGAAATTAATAGGCAGCAGGTTCAAAACAAATAAAAGGAAGTATTTCTTCACACAACGCAAAGTCAACCTGTGGAACTCCTTGTTAGAGGATGTTGTGAAGGCCAAGACCATAACAGGGTTCAAAAAAGAACTAGATAAATTCATGGAGGAGGTCCATCAACGGCTATTAGCCAGGATGGGCAGGAATGGTGTCCCTAGCCTCCCTTTGCCAGATGCTGGGAATGAGCTACAGGGGATGGATCACTTGATGATTACCTGTTCTGTTCCCCTGAGGCACCTGGCACTGGCCACTGTTGGAAGACAGGATACTGGCCTAGATGGACCTTTGGTTTGACCCAGTAGGTCCATTCTTATGTTCTTATGTTATGTTCTTATGAGAAGGAACTGAAGAGGGATTGGTCACACAGCGGTAGTTAATGGCTCCTGCCAGCGCAAGACGGGGAGAGCACACGTGCGACCCCACCGGGCACTGCTGATGGAATTCTCCAACTAGAGGTGCAGGGGCGCACAATCACCTGAAGTGGACCGCCCACAGGGACATCCCTCGAAGAAGAACCTTTAGTTATTAGATACTAGAGGACCGGCTACCAGCCTGATTTTGGGGTAAGATCTGAGTGATATATTGACCTGTGGCTGGTTAAGTGGCTGGTCCCTTGGGATTGGAAGGATTTTATGTATGATGAATAGGGTGCTATCAAATTCACAGCCATGAAACCTCGTCTCCCCCATGAAATCTGGCTATTGTAGGGGGTTTGCGTTATTGCCGCCCTTACTTCCGCGCTGCCTTCAGGGCTGGGTGGCTGGACTCCGGAGAGCGGCGGCTGCTGGCTGGGAATCCAGCTTTGAAGGCACTTCCGCCGCCAGCAGCAGTGTGGAAGTGAGGATGGCCTGGTGTGGTAGGGTAGTGGCCCAGACTGGAAGCAGCGTCCTGACTCCCCTTGGGCAGGGCTGGCGTGGAGAAGACACGGAGAAAGCTGCTGTGGCAGACCCTGGAAGAGCAGGGGGACAGAGAGCTGAGGAGATAAGTGAGCAGGCTGCAAGTGGCCCTGCTGGACAAGGGGATGAAGCACATTCCCTGTGAGAAGCTGGACATAGGGGACATAGCTATTAATGATGTGCTGATCAGGTACTGTGCCGAGCGATATGGGGTGGAGGTGGCCGTGAAGGTGCTGACAGACATGGACTGCAGAGACCTGACAGAGGGACTCAGCAGAGGCGGTACAGAATGAGCTCAAGAGAGATCAGACTCCCTAATAGGGGACCCATGTCACACACCCCAACCTGCCCTCTTATTTCTGTGCACAGCCCAGCCAAAGACACATCCCTCTCTCGCCATCAGGAGGAGTCAGCTCAGTTCCCCGAAGCTTGTCCCCTTCTGTCCTGTTCCTTCCAACCTCTCCCAGTCCTGCCTCTTCCCCACCCATGGCTCCTCAGTCCAGTCCCACTTGTCTACCCCAGCAAGTCCCAAGTTCTCCTTGCCCAGCCAGTCCCAGTTCCCCACAGCTCCTCATCTGATCTGTATCTCCCCTCTCCCACCACCAGTTCCTAGCCCGTTTCCTTGCCCAGCCAGTCCCTGTCTCACCCTGTCCAATCTTGGTGGGCCCTGTCTCCCTGGCACCCTCACCCAACAGGCTCCCAATCCCCTGTCCTTTCTGTCACTGGCCAAGTCATGGGTGGTCTGGCCTAATGGGTGGAGCAAGAGTCTGAACTCAGAAGAGACGGGTCCTGAAGCAGAGCCAAGGGTCGGAGCTGGGAGTTGAAAGCTATAGTCTAAGCCAAAGGGTAACTGGAGTCACAGCCAGGAGGCACAGCCAAGGGTCGGAGCTGGGAGTTGAAAGCTATAGTCTAAGCCAAAGGGTAACTGGAGTCACAGCCAGGAGGCACAGCCAAGGGTCGGAGCTGGGAGTTGAAAGCTATAGTCTAAGCCAAAGGGTAACTGGAGTCACAGCCAGGAGGCACAGCCAAGGGTCGGAGCTGGGAGTTGAAAGCTATAGTCTAAGCCAAAGGGTAACTGGAGTCACAGCCAGGAGGCACAGCCAAGGGTCGGAGCTGGGAGTTGAAAGCTATAGTCTAAGCCAAAGGGTAACTGGAGTCACAGCCAGGAGGCACAGCCAAGGGTCGGAGCTGGGAGTTGAAAGCTATAGTCTAAGCCAAAGGGTAACTGGAGTCACAGCCAGGAGGCACAGCCAAGGGTCGGAGCTGGGAGTTGAAAGCTATAGTCTAAGCCAAAGGGTAACTGGAGTCACAGCCAGGAGGCACAGCCAAGGGTCGGAGCTGGGAGTTGAAAGCTATAGTCTAAGCCAAAGGGTAACTGGAGTCACAGCCAGGAGGCACAGCCAAGGGTCGGAGCTGGGAGTTGAAAGCTATAGTCTAAGCCAAAGGGTAACTGGAGTCACAGCCAGGAGGCACAGCCAAGGGTCGGAGCTGGGAGTTGAAAGCTATAGTCTAAGCCAAAGGGTAACTGGAGTCACAGCCAGGAGGCACAGCCAAGGGTGAGAGCTGGGAGTCCAAAGACAGTACAGAGCTGGGACTGCAGCTGGAGCGGGAGCAGGCATAGGCGCAGACTGGGGCTGGAGCAGGAACTGGAATCGAGCTAGACACAGCAGACCAGAGACAGGACCCAGTGCAGCTGAGCCAAGGAGCTCACTGAGCAGCCAGCACTCTGCTGTTGCTGCTGGGCTTATCAACCAGGCTGCTGGCCCTGTGGCCAGTCCGACCCTGCGATCAATCAGGCAGCTCCAGGATAGAGCTGATGGGCCTGTTAGTTGCCAGGCAGTGAAGTTAGCTGGGGACCAGGCTGGTGGATGATCCTAGCTGGCCTGACTCCTGTGAGTTCCCCACTTTCAGGGGCACCTTCCAGGAGCCCTAGAACCAGGATTCTTGGGTCTGCTCTGGGAAAAGCACGCAGGAGGCCCAGGGCATGCACATGTTCCTTGGGATCCCATGAACTCACAGAACTCAATCTGTTTATTTTAACAAAGAGAAGGTAAGGGGTGACTTGCTTACAGTCTGTAAGTATCACATAGGGAACAAATATTTCATAATGGGCTCTTCTGTCTAGCTGACAAAAGTATAACATGATCCAAAAGCTCAAAGTTGAAGCAAGACAAATTCAGATTAGAAATAAGTAGGGCTATCAAGCAATTAAAAAAACTAATCACGCGATTAAAAAAACATCCACTCAGTGTGCAGCAGCAGTCAAAAAAACGAACAGAATGTTGGCACTCATTCAGAAAGGAATGAATACTAAGACAGGAAATATCATATAGCCTCTTGTGATGGGACGCACTTGCCCCACACTGATACTCTGGGGGTTAAATCTATTCTCTGGGCCGAGGAGTCCATGCCCCCTCGGGCGCTCTGGCTGGGGACTAGGTATAAAAGGGAGCAGCTCGGCACATTCAGGGCTGACCGCTGAAGAGGGAGAACACACCCTGCAAGCTCCAGCCTGGGAACTGTGGAAGCCCCGGATGGCAGAAGCCAGAGACGCTGAGACTCCAAAGAATGACCAAGGAGCGATGGAGCTGCTCGTAGCTGCACTGACCAAGGAGCCCAGAGACCCCGGGACCACTGCGTCAGGCACAGGGTAGGAAATAGCTCAGCGGGACTAGCTATTGTGCTGAGTGGGGTCAGCATGTCTCAAGTGGATTCCCTGCTGACCCAGTGGCAGGCATACTTACCACTGACAGGGCCCTGAGCTGGGACCCACTCCCTTGACAGGCCACTAGGCCACACAGCCCTACAGAAGGGGCAGTTATAGTGACTGACCATTGGGCCATGCAGCCCTGAGAGCAGCCCTGAGAGAGGGCAGCCCTACTGACTCTTGCTGCTAGGCCATACTGCCTTGCTGAGCCAGGCGGCCACACTGACTCCGAGCACTAGGCTATACACCATGGCCGAACCGGGAATCCATACTGACTCAGGTCATTAGGTCCCACAGCCCTGTGGGAAGGGGCCATCACCCTGACTCTGGCCATCGGGCCACACAACCTTGAGAGAGAAGGTGGCCATCACCCTGACTCTGGCCATCGGGCCACACAACCTTGAGAGAGAAGGTGGCCATCACCCTGACTCTGGCCATTGGGCCACACAACCCTGAAAGGGGTAGTTGTAAAGACACAACCATGGGGAATTAATTACCCCACCCCAAAATGGGATGGGGTGCACTTGCCCCATGACACCTCTATATAATTCCACAGCATGACCACATCTTGAATACTGCTGTGACGGGTTGGATCACAGAAACCCCCTTGGGGCTGCCAACTGATGTGCCAAGATTACTTCTACCCCTGCTTTCCCTGCCCGCTCGGGTCTCCAACACTGACCCAAGGTCTGAACCATGTGCCCCAAAGCTGGAGGCTTAACTGAAAGCAACTTAAGAAGTGTTCCTGTCTTTAACACTCAGATGCTCAACTCCCAATGGGGTCCAAACCCCAAATAAATCCGTTTTACCCTCTCTAAAGCTTATACAGGGTAAACTCATAAATTGTTCGCCCTCTGTAACACTGATAGAGAGATATGCACAGCTGTTTGTCCCTCCAAGTATTAATACATACTCTGGGTTAATTAATAAGCAAAAAGTGATTGTATTGAATACAGAAAGTAGGATTTAAGTGGTTCCAGGTAGTAACAGACAGAACAAAGTGAATTACCAAGCAAAATAAAATAAAACACTCAAGTTTAAGTCTAATACAGTAATAAAACTAAATACAGATAAAATATCACCCTCAGAGATGTTTCAATAAGTTTCTTTCAGACTGGACGCCTTCCTAGTCTGGGCACAATCCTTTCCTCTGGTACGGCCCTTGTTCCAGCTCAGGTGGTAGCTAGGGGATTTCTCATGATGGCCACCCCCTTTGTTCTGTTCCACCGCCTTATATGGCTTTGGCACAAGGCGAGAATCTTTTGTCTCTCTGGGTCCCCCCACCCTTCTAAATAGAAAAGCACCAGGTTTAAGATGAATTTCAGTACCCGGTGACATGGTCACATTTCCTGTGAGACTCCAAGCCTTCATTCCTCCCAGCCTGCCTCACAGGAAGGCCTGCCTGCAAACAGCCATCCACAGTCAATTTTCCTGGCTGATGGGAGCCATCAAGATTCCAAACCACCATTAATTGCTCACACTTTGCATAATTACAATAGGCCCTCAGTTATATTTCATATTTCTAGTTTCAGATTCAAGAGTTATACATTTATACAAATAGGATGACGCTCAGTAGATTATAAACTTTGTAATGATACCTTACAAGAAACCTTTTGCATGAAGCATATTCCAGTTACATTATATTCATACTCATTAGCATATTTTCATAAAATCCTGTAGAGTGCAATGTCACAACTGCATGCAGATGTGGTCACCCCATCTCAAAAAAAGATATATTGGAATTGGAAAAGGCACAGAAAAGGGCAACAAAAATGATTAGGGGTATGGAACAGCTTCCATATGAGGAGAGATTAATAAGATTGGGACTTTTCATCTTGGAAAAGAGATGACTAAGGGGAGATATAAGAATGGCCATACTGGGTCAGACCAAAGGTCCATCCAGCCCAGTATCCTGTCTACTGACAGTGGGCATTGCCAGGTGCCCCAGAGGGAGTGAACATAACAGGTAATGATCAAGTGATCTCTCTCCCGCCATCCATCTCCACCCTCTGACAAACAGAGGCTAGGGACACCATTCCTTACCCATCCTGGCTAATAGCAATTAATGGACTTAGCCTCCATGAATTTATCCAGTTGTCTTTTAAACCCTGTTGTAGTTCTAGCCTTCACAACCTCCTCAGGCAAGGAGTTCCACAGGTTGACTGTGTGCTGTGTGAATAAGAACTTCCTTTTATTTGTTTTAAACCTGCTACCCATTAATTTCATTTGGTGGCCCCTAGTTCTTATATTATGGGAACAATAACTTTTCCTTATTCACTTTCTCCACACCACTTACGATTTTATATACCTCTATCATATCCTCCCTTAGTCTCCTCTTTTCCAAGCTGAAAAGTCCTAGCCTCTTTAATCTCTCCTCATGCGGGATCTGTTCCAAACCCCTAATCATTTTAGTTGCCTTTTTCTGAACCTTTTCCAATTCCAGTATATCTTTTTTGAGATGGGGTGACCACATCTGCACACAGTATTCAAGATGTGAGCGTACCATGGATTTATATAGAGGCAACATGATATTTTCTGTCCTATTCTCTATCCCTTTCTTAATTATTCCCAGCATTCTGTTCGCTTTTTGACTGACGCTGCACACTGCATGAACATCTTTAGAGAACTATCCATGAAGATTCCAAGATCTTTCTCCTGATTTGTTGTAGCTAAATTAGCCCCCATCATATTGTATGTATAGTTGGGGTTATTTTTTCCAATGTGCATTACTTTACATTTATCTACATTAAATTTCATTTGCCATTTTGTTGCCCAGTCACTTAGTTTTGTGAGATCTTTTTGAAGTTCTTCACAGTCTGCTTTGGTCTTAACTATCTTCAGCAGTTTCGTATCATCTGCAAACTTTTTGCCCCCTCACTGTTTACCCCTTTCTCCAGATCATTTATGAATAAGTTGAATAGGACTGGTCCTAGGACTGACCCTTGGGGAACACCACTAGTTACTCCTCTCTATTCTGAAAATTTACCATTTATTCCTATCCTTTGTTCCCTGTCTTTTAACCAGTTCTCAATCTATGAAAGGAGCTTCCCTCTTATCCCATGGCAACTTAATTTACATAAGAGCCTTTGGTGAGGGACCCTGTCAAAGGCTTTCTGGAAATCTAAGGTCACTATGTCCACAGGATCCCTCTTTTCCACATGTTTGTTGACCCTTTCCAAGAACTCTAATAGATTAGTAAGACATGATCTCCCTTTACAGAAACCATGTTGACTTTTGCCCAACAATTTATGTTCTTCTATGTGTCTGACAATTTTCTTTTTATTATTGTTTCAACTAATTTGCCCAGTACTGACGTTAGACTTACCGGTCTGTAATTGCCGGGATCACCTCTAGAGCCCTTTTTAAATATTGGTGTTACATTAGCTATCTTCCAGTCATTGGGTACAGAAGCTGATTTAAAGGACAGGTTACAAACCATAGTTAATCATAGAATCATAGAATATCAAGGTTGGAAGGGACCTCAGGAGGTCATCTAGTCCAACCCCTGCTCAAAGCAGGACCAATCCCCAATTTTTGCCCCAGATCCCTAAATGGCCCCCTCAAGGATTGAACTCACAACCCTGGGTTTAGCAGGCCAATGCTCAAACCACTGAGCTATCCCTCCCCCCCCCAGTTCCGCAATTTCACATTTGAGTTCTTTCAGAACTCTTGGGTGAATGCCAGTTGGTCTCGGTGACTTGTTACTTCAGTTTATCAATTAATTCCAAAACCTTCTCTAGTGACACTTCAATCTGTGACAATTCCTCAGATTTGTCACCTACAAAAGGGGATATGATAGAGGTCTAATCATAACTGGCATGGAGAAAGTAAATAAGTAAGTATTATTTGCTCCTCGAAACACAAGAACTCGGGGTCACCAAATGAAATTAAGTGGCAGCAGATTTAAAACAAACAAAAAGAAATATTTTAATATATAATATACAGCGCCTTTGCCCCATAAATGAAGTTACCCAGACGCTTTAACTTAAACACACTGGAGTAGATGAAACAATAAATCAAGTTTATTAACAACAATGAGAGATTTTAAGTGAGTGCAATAAATGAGGCATAAGTCAGAAATGGTTACTAGAATAACAAAAAGATAAAATGCTGTCAAATGCCTACTTAACAAACTATACTAGATTCAGAGCAAAGTTTCTCACCATGTGCTTCCAGCAGCATTACTGACAATTTAGGTCACGATCCCTCCTCCAGAGTCCAAAGGTTGTTTCCTTAGTCTTCTCAGATGCAGAGAATGAGATGGGCAGGGAGAGAGACAAGAGGTGTATTCAGGTGTTTGCCCTTCCTTTTTATACATTCAGTTCCTCTTTGGAAAGCATTTGCAGCTGAGAACCAAGAGACAGAGGGTCTGGTGGACGAAGGAGATATTTCTTTGCTAAAATGCAGATCTTTGTCCCTGCCCCCTGTGTCCAATGATTTTAGTTTAGTATCCATTTATCGTGTGATGTTCTGATTAATCAATATTACATATATTCACTGTATGTTAATTAGAGTTGATCTGTAGGATTATGAAAGTATAAGATTCCTCAGTATTTAGAGGAAACATGTAGTAGGCATGAGTAAGACAAGCTGAAACGCAAAGCCTGTAGGCCAAGGTTTGCAAGACTCTACCTTTGCTATTTTGGGTCTTGGAGAGAAGAAATGACGGTGCAAGTCAATGACTGAGAAATAACCCAAAAGATGATGGGAAAAGAGTTACCAACTGGTAATATTGCAAAAGTATTGCTGGGAAGATTAAATTTAAAATATGAAATGCTGTAACAACAAACACTATCTCTAACGCGTGCCCTAACCACAGGACAAAGGTGGTACGTCAATATTGACAAGAACGTACCCAGTCGATAGAATTTGGGATCCCTTGTGTTTCCAGGAATCATAAACCAATAAGAAAGAGAGGGTTGACACTTTCATGTAAATGCGCAGAATGTAGGTATAGACAGACTCACAGTATAAAAAGGGGTGCCCAGAGCAGGAAAATTGGGCTTCTTATGGGAAACTCCAGCAGGAAGCACTCCGCTATTGATGGTCGATCCATGAGAGAACAAACTAACACCATCTAGGAGGATGTGAGTATGTCTGTAGGTATAATTAGTTCATTATTCTTATCGATAGGAATTGTATATGCTGTGACATTTATAGCTTTGTTGGTAACTTCAATAAAATTACTAAAAGATAGATGCTCTTGAAACCATAGGCAAATAACACATACAATTACATGTGTTCCTATGAACTCTAAATCTAGAACAGAGGTAACTCTGTTGAACTTGAGACTATAGCCGCCACAGCCAAACCCACTTAGATATGTGTAAAGTTAAATAGAATAAAAGGCCAAAGAATGGCCACTTGACAGGTAATGGCCCATCAGCTTTGTTGACATCCGGCTGGGGCACCAGCTTGCACATTATGTTTGATAAACTGGTATAGCCACTCCCCAGACTTATCTGAGAAACACACGTCAGTCATGCTGTCGGCTTATGCTCAGAACCATAGGCGCTGACTTCCCCTCTGCCTGGTGGGTGCTTGACACCCCACCACCCCAACCTTGGCCCCACTTCTGCCCTACACTTCCCGCCCCTGCACCGCCCTCGCTCCCACCCCCATTCCACCCCTTCCCCAAAGTCCCCGCCCCACCCTGCCTTTTCTCACCCAAGCCCTGCCCCCATTCCACCCCCTTCCCCCAAGTCCCCGCTCCTCCCCCTCCCTCCCAGTAAGTCCTAAGTGCTGCCAAACAGCTGTTAGGAGGAAGGCGGGAAGTGCTGGGAGGGAGGAAGGGGGAGGAGCAGGGATGTGGCATGCTGGTGGGGGAGGAGGTGGTGAGGAAAGGGTGGGGGCAGGGGGAGTTTGGCTGCCAGTAAGTGTGAAGCACCCGCTAATTTTTCTCCATGGGTGCTCCACCGCCTGAGCACCCACAGTTAGCACCTATGTTCAGAACTTTACCTATAGCGTTGCCCCAGATCCCTAAATGGCCCCCTCAAGGATTGAACTCACAACCCTGGGTTTAGCAGGCCAATGCTCAAACCACTGAGCTATCCCTCCCCCCCCCAGTTCCGCAATTTCACATTTGAGTTCTTTCAGAACTCTTGACTCTCGACATGCATTTTACCGTGCTATCACTGACCAGCAAAGTATGAGATTTCAAATGATACCTCACAATTCATGCCTTGTACAAAGTATATCACTATAGATTAGGGTGTGACTACAGGGGTGTATTCCGTCACACCATTATGTATATATCAGACCCAGGGGATCCCTGTAATCCATATGCACCCCCTCTTTGCCAGTTGGTATCAAGAGGTTCCTGGGTCACACTGCCTCATTTATATTGATGCAGCAGGGTCAATCATGGGCTCACTTTTAGAGTCACCTCAGGGCCCTGTTGCCTGGACAGAGCATCTCCTGCTACGTTTTCTTTACCTCTAACATGTAAATTTCCATTTTATATTCTTGGAGAGTGATGCTCCAATGTACCAGTTTGGAGTTGGTACCTTTTGTTCTGTGTAGCCATACCAATGAAGAATGGTCTGACAGGACCCTCAATTTCCTGTTCAATAGCTAAGCCTGTAATGGGTTGATTGCCCACACAAGTGAGAACATTCTCTTTCTCTTACCTCTGTTCAGTGGGGTGTAGGTTTTTTACTCAGAAAAGTGATAGGATGCTGCTTGTTCCATTCCCCAGTTGCATTACTACAGCTCCCAGGCCTGCGCCAGATGCATCAGTGCACAGTTCAAACCCCTTATCAAAATCTGGACTGGCCAGAATGGACTTTCCTGACAATTTTCTTCACGTCACAAAAGCCTCTCGGACAGGCAGCTGTCCGCACCACTTTACTCGGGTTTGTCTTTTTACACAAGTCTGTGATAGCAACCACAAAGTAACTGGAACCATTTACAAATCTGCAGCAGTAGTTAGCCAAGCCTATAAAAGACTGGACTTGCTTTTTAGTATGGGCTACAAGCCCATGGATTCCACCCTCAAGGAATCTAGGCAAAATTGGCCGCCTCCTACCCAATGTCCCGGATAATGGACTGCGGCCGCTCCTGCTTAACACTTGGATGCTTTGACTGTGAGCCCTGCAGCTCTGAGTCGTTTCAGCACAATTCCCAAGAGGTTTTTATTGTCTGACCAGGAATTGCTGAAATTGTAAGATTGTCATTAGCGGCCTGTGCAAAGTCCAGCTACCTCATTCAGCACTTGCTTAACAAGCTCTGAAATGTGGCTCCTGCATTAACTAACCCCAAAAGTTAATGAACTCAAAGTCCCAAATGAGTAACAAACATGGACTTTTTCTGCACTTCACTGTCTAAGAGGATTGCTTTAGATCTAAGATGCTTGGGAACTTTGTTCCACCTAGACTGTCTAACATGCCATCAATCCTGGGCACAGGGTATGCATCCAGAACAGTGGCAGTGTTGTACTCCCTGTAATCAACCCAAACACCTCATGGTCCTGCCCTTTTGGGGGCCATGGCGACTGGAGAAGCCCAAGGACTGTCTGACTCTGTAACTATCCCCATGCCCACCATGCTTCTTAGTGCCTCACAAATTTGCTCCTGCATTTTTTCAATGGTCCGATATGCTCTGCTGTGGGCAGGTGTGGCCCCACAGTGTTCAACTTATGAACCATTTGCTGAGTCACTCCTGGCCTGTTGGCAAATACCTGCTGGTGACTCTGCCACATGCTCATAACCTCTGCGTTTTCAGCTGGGGTTAACTCTTCACATACCTCAGCACTCTGGAGAGAAGTGTTGCTATGGCGTTCAGCCATCAAATCAGTTAGAGGGGCAGTCTGAGGATCCTCCTCTGCACAGCATGGCATGTTGACAATGGCTTCTCCTTTGTCATCTGCTTTTAACCTGCTTATCAGGAGTAACCTTGATGTGGGACCTTTGTGCATTCTAGGTAACATTGGTAACCCTTTCCACAGCCTTCCTGCCTGGGTTCTGCATTTTGTACCTTTCTACAGGGAGTAACACCAGCTCCAAGCCCCTTGCATCAAGTGATCGTTCACACATATTGCGACCACACCAGGCTATCTGAGCAGTCTGGCTCTTTGTGAGGATTTCCCGAACTATGCCTATCATAGTCTTTAAAGCTTCCCCAAACTTTTGCACAAGTTCAGCCATCAGCTCCCCCTCTGCCTCAGAGCCACCCTCCAGGGACTCTCCAGTGAGATCCAGGGGCCCCGTGACTTTTCTCCCATCCAGGAGATGAAATGGGGCACTCCATGTGGCCTCTTGGGGCACTCCAGGGTAAGCAAATAGACAGGGTAACATTACATCCCAGTCACTCACCCTCTTGTTTGCATATATTCCTGTTGAACATGGATTTTAGAGTCCTGTTGAACCCCTCAACTAAACTGCTAATCTCTACATGGTATGGGCCAAATTTCAATTGCTTTACCCTGCACGTCTCCCAGAACTCACAAAATAGCTGCCCCTCTTCTCAGAGTTTGCCTCTGGGAATTCAGAGACATATTCCCTTTTGATACAGGTTGTCACAATATTAACAGTTTTGGGCAGTGATATCTTATTTCCCACCAATGCATCAGCTGAGAAATTCTTAAGAATTCTCACACTGAAAGTAGCCCGTAAACCTTCCCACTCTCATTCACTGTCAGCTAAAGCAGTGGTTTTCAAACTGTGGGTCGCAACCCACTACTGGGTCGCAGAATGTGAGGCAGTGGGTCGTGGCGGCTCTGGACAGCTCCACTGACCGGGCCATTAAAAGTCCTGTCGGTGGTGCTGCCTGGCTAAGGCAGGCTAGTCCCTACCTGTTCTGACACCATGCTGTGCCCCAGAAGTGGCCAGCAGCAGGTCCAGCTCCTAGGCGGGGGATCCACCGGGCTCCGCACGCTGCCCCTGCCTTGAGCACCGGCTCTGTACTCTCATTGGCTGGCTCCTAGCTCATGGGAGTTGAGGCGCGGTGCATGCAGGCAAGAGTCGCGGAGAGCTGCTTGCACCTAGGAGCCGGACCTGCTGCTGGCCGCTTCTGGGCAGCCACCTGAGGTAAGCCTGTGCCCCAATCCCCTGCCCCAGCTTGAGCCCCCCCAAACCTAGAGCCCCTTCCTGTACCCCAACCCCCTAATCCCCAGCCCCATCCTAGAGCCTGCACCCCCAGCCAAGAGCTCTGACCCCCTCCTGTTGGATCATATTAAAGAAGTTCTGTATTAAAATCACAAATGAGTTTGATTCCCCAGAGTTTAAATTCCAGGGTATTACTAATTAAGAGGTCTCTTGGTTTTTGGTACTGTTTCTCTCCCTCTATGTGTGAAACTTGCAAGCTGCTAATTGTGTTAGTACATTCTAAGACAGAGTCTGTTCTCAAAGCAATTCACAGAGAGAGAGACTCAAAGCAATACTCTAACAACAGAAACAGCACCCAGAGACTCCCCGCCCTTTTGTTGTATTAACAATTGTGATTAAAATAGAGAGAGAGGATGTATGTGGATGGATGCTTGGTGTGGATAATAACTGAATGATCAGGGAGGTGCCAGCCTAAGAATCCAGTGTCCATCGGCTGAAGAAGGCGTCAAGTGGAAATAACCAGAGGACCCCCCGGAGGGCAGACTGGAATCCACCCAACAGCCTCAAGAATGGGAGAACCAAAGAACAAGATAACATCTTGGAGCCGTCAGGAATGTGCTATCTGCTGATTGATTCAGCAACAGCATGATGAAGCAATTCCCATAGACTGGCATAGGAAGAAATTCCTATAAAAATAGACTCTAAAAAGTGAGAACTTTGGGGTCTGATTCTGCAAACCAACTTCCAGGAGCATCAGATGAGCATCTGACAAGGCCCTGCTCCCTCCTCATGTCCAGGCCACCTGGCCAGTGACTTGGCATGAGCAACTCTAAGGCTGGTAACTATGATAACAACCTTGCAGAACCTGTGTGTGTGTGTGTGTGTGTGTGTTTGTATGAATGAATGAATGTGAGAATAAATATGAGATTGAATGGAATGTTATAGCTATAACTAACTGCTTACTATGATTCTTTCTGTATTCACAATAAATGTGGTATTTTGCCTTTTTCCCTTTAATAAGATCCTGCTGGTTTTTATTTTATTGGTACAACATTTTGGTGGAGAATTGCGAAAGGGGGAATATTGGTAAAAAACCTCAGTTATTGTAAATATTGGTGTGCACACCGCCAGCTCTAGTGAGCTAGGCATTTCTATTAGGTTAACCAGACCTGCTGGCCTCCAAGAAGGTAGCAGGGGACCTGCTGGCCTCCGAGAAGGTAGCAGGAAAAACAGATTAAACCAGACCTGCTGGCCTCCGAGAAGGTAGCAGGAAAAACAGATTAAACCAGACCTGCTGGCCTCTGAGAAGGTAGCAGGGGACCTGCTGGCCTCCGAGAAGGTAGTAGGGAAAACAGATTAAAGAAGACCTGCTGGCCTCCGAGAAGGTAGCAGGGAAAACAGATTAAACTAGACCTGCTGGCCTCCGGGAAGGTAGCAGGGGACCTGCTGACCTCCGAGAAGGTAGCAGGGAAGAACAGGTTAACCGGACCTGCTGGCCTCCGAGAAGGTAGCAGGGAGAAACAGGTTAACCAGACCTGCTGGCCTCCGAGAAGGTAGCAGGCAGAAATAGGTTAACTGGACCTGCTGGCCTCTGGGAAGGTAGCAGGGGACCTGCTGGCCTCCGGGAAGGTAGCAGGGGAAAAACGCATAGATTAAGCTATGATTTCAGAATCTAGGCTGTGTCACTTGCTAAGTAATACCAGCAGTGACAAAGAGATTGAAATATCCATGTTAAGATGTTTAAAAGAAAACAGGGTAAGCCAGTACTAGAGGGAGGAATGGAGTCAGAAGGAACTCCAACCTCACCTTTTGTTAAAGAAATTACACCTTTTAAACAAATCCTTCAAAAATTTGGGCACAGTCCTTGGACTAAACAAGCCCTAGCTGATGTCTGCACTATTTCGGACCTAGAGGATAGATTGGCTCAGTATATCCTCATATACAAACCTTCTAGTGCTGCCAAAAGAGATGCAGCAGCAATTTGGTTGTTGTGGGAGGCATGTAAGGATTCTTCCCTCCGCTTGTCTTCATGTAAAGAGGAAAAGGCACAAATGGAAAAGGGAGCAGACAATTGGAAGGTGCTGGCTACACATATCCAAAGCCAGCTGAAAATAGTGAAAGAGGCACTCCAGGAATACAAAAAGAGTGAAAAAGTTAACTCTGCAGAGGCTGGAGGGAGGCAGGTAAAGGGGGAGAAGGTCCTATGTACGGCACCCCCAGGCATAATTACAAAGAGAAAAGAGAGTAAAAAAAAAAAAAAGTTAACTCTGCAGAGGCTGGAGGGAATTAAGCAGTTAAACTTTGTATTTCACCCAAACAACTTTTAACCGAAAATGTTAAAAAGGAAAAGTGTTAGAGCATTCTTGGTTTCTTTGCAGCCATTCTGAAAGAAAAATGAGCCCTTTTCCAAAGGAATGTCTGTAAATTAGCCAGGCAAAAATAAACTATCTGATTAAAATCATTTGACTGGACAATTTAGTCAAATTTGCTAAAAGAACATAAGAGGGTTCTATTGGAACTTAACTGCCTCAAATGTATAAAGGGAATGTAAGATGTAAAAAACAGAGCAGTGTGGAAGGGATGTTAAGGAAAAGAAAATGTGTATGTATCTGTCTGTGTGTGTGTAAATATGTAAAGTTCTAAGGACCAGTTAGTTTTGTTTTTGTTAATGCCACTAAAAATCCATTTGACTCTTTAATTCAAAGTTGCAAAACTGACAGACCTTTTTGCTAGACACAGGTAATTAGTGTTGTTTGGCTTTGGGATTTGGCATTTAACCCTTAAAAGGTAACTCAATGCTTTACAAAATTTAAAATGTTTTTAAGTTGTGGCTGCAGCAGGGCAGTCAAAATCAGGAGAATATAAAAAAAAAAATTTTGGATTCTTTTTGTTTGTTTTTTGTTTGTTTGTTTTTGTAACAAAATAGCAGATGAGAGTTGTAGTAAAAAAAAATTAAAAAAAGACAGTGCCTCTCTGAAGCAACAGCAGGGGTGAGGTGCACAAAACAAAAAGAAGCAATGTTAGAAACACTGAGTCTTAAAATGGCTCTGAGTAATCAGACTGTCACTTTGATAAAGGTACATGAAAACTCTGTAAGCAAAAAAAAGAAATAGTGACACCTTATGTAAAAATGGATCTGGATAATGTTATAGAAGTTAAACTATGGAAGAAATGTGCATTTGCCCCAGAACATGTGCAGGGTATATTGTAGAAGGGGCAAAAGAAATGCAAACATACCATGCTACTTAATTAAAATGCTATTAGGGCTCCAAAGGGAGCCACAATAGGTTGGGTTTTCTTTTTCAGATTGCTGTGTGTTTTGGAAGCAGAAGTTAAAAGTAATCAAAACTCTGGTGAAAGTTGATTGTGTCCCTTTTAAGATAGAGTCTCTGAGCTGCTGATGGCTTTAAATCCAAAAGCAGGAAGTTTCTGTGAAAATGCAAATTACCTAAATGATAAAGGAAGGAAAGAACTAGCAGCACAAAGGAGCTGCAGATAAAGGACATACCTGGTCAGCAAACAAATTGTCTAAATAAAAGGCATGGGATAACAAGATAATTTTAATAAATGTAATGATAATAAGTATCCCTGTAACAACGTATAGTGTGTATGATTTTTGGAAAAATCCTTTAAGGTCGTATGGTAATGATGCTTCTCAGTTATTACCTGTAAATAAAACTTAAAGCTTAACACAGCAGGAAAAACATTATAAACTTGGTCTGCTGTATAAGAAGGAAAACTCAGGGATTTAATGACTAAACAGTGGGATAATTTCCCCATTTTTTATCTTAAAAGATAAAAGCCTTTGAAACCTGGCCTGCCTATAGAACAAAAACAGGAAAATATGGGGGCAATTTCTCTGTTTTGCCTGCAATCAGCAAGGGTATTTGTAAGAGAAATATTTTAAGCAATAATCTGCCACCCCAAAAGGGGTAGAAACATGTTCTTTTTGTCTTTCAGAAAATCAGGAAAAGCTGCCAGCTGAAAAGCAACCCAATACCACGAATCTACTGTCACAATAGAAATTGTGTTCTGTGTTCTATGTTTTGTCTTGTGTTTTGTGTTGTTGCTAGCACTGTTGTGTGTTTAAAAAAAAAAATACTGAAGACCTGCAGGAACTTAAAAATAAATTAAGCTTTCTGTCCCAGCTACAGGACAGCCTGATACAAAAACAAGTACATGCCAAAGTAGACTTGGTCCAAATTGGTCTGGGTAACCTAAAAGGCCAATGGAATCTTTAGTAATGGCTTAATACTACCACATGGCTTATCCATAAGAAAAAAAAATATTAGAAATAGGAAACTACACAGGCATAGCTATGGGATGCACTGAAATGCAGATACTTGCACTAGCTACTTTGGAACACAAAATGTTCTGGGTCATATTGGGAAATATTAAGGGTTTGATGCATTTGTTAAAAAAGAAAGAGATCATTGTTTGACACTTATCAATATGAATGGATGCAATATGTTTCCACTATTGTAAACCAGACTTGTTAATGGGAGAAATTGTTGTCAAAATTGCACACCAACAGTCCCTGGAGGCAAAGGTATTGAAGGTTAACCCACTCCCCATATTACACATGGGATCCTTTTGGCTACCCTGGACCTTGAGCCAGTGAGCTGGGGAGGGAGGGAAGCTATTGGACACTAGAGGTTGTACCGAATGGACTCCTCAAAAGTGGGTGTGCCTCACCTTGCCTGTTGCCCCAGAACCTTGTAGTAAAGATACATCACTAGGATCATGTATGTGGCATGAATTGGAATCACAAACTCAAATTGCCTCACAGTACTTTCTCTTAAATAGGCTACATAGAAAGTGACACTGACGATTATAAATCTTAGTGTCAAAAGGGGGATTATGTTGGATCATATTAAAGAAGTTCTGTATTAAAATCACAAATGAGTTTGATTCCCCAGAGTTTAAATTCCAGGGTATTACTAATTAAGAGGTCTCTTGGTTTTTGGTGCTGATTCTCTCCCTCTATGTGTGAAACTTGCAAGCTGCTAACTGTGTTAGTACATTCTAAGACAGAGTCTGTTCTCAAAGCAATTCACAGAGAGAGAGACTCAAAGCAATACTCTAACAACAGAAACAGCACCCAGAGACTCCCCGCCCTTTTGTTGTATTAACAATTGTGATTAAAATAGAGATAGAGGATGTATGTGGATGGATGCTTGGTGTGGATAATAACTGAATGATCAGGGAGGTGCCAGCCTAAGAATCCAGTGTCCATCGGCTGAAGAAGGCGTCAAGTGGAAATAATCAGAGGATCCCCACCCGGAGGGCAGACTGGAATCCACCCAACAGCCTCAAGAATGGGAGAACCAAAGAACAAGATAACATCTTGGAGCCGTCAGGAATGTGCTATCTGCTGATTGATTCAGCAACAGCATGATGAAGCAATTCCCATAGACTGGCATAGGAAGAAATTCCTATAAAAATAGACTCTAAAAAGTGAGAACTTTGGGGTCTGATTCTGCAAACCAACTTCCAGGAGCATCAGATGAGCATCTGACAAGGCCCTGCTCCCTCCTCATGTCCAGGCCACCTGGCCAGTGACTTGGCATGAGCAACTCTAAGGCTGGTAACTATGATAACAACCTTGCAGAACCTGTGTGTGTGTGTGTGTGTTTGTATGAATGAATGAATGTGAGAATAAATATGAGATTGAATGGAATGTTATAGCTATAACTAACTGCTTACTATGATTCTTTCTGTATTCACAATAAATGTGGTATTTTGCCTTTTTCCCTTTAATAAGATCCTGCTGGTTTTTATTTTATTGGTACAACACTCCCACACCTCTGCCCCAGCCCAGAGCCCCCACCCCCTCCCACATCCTGAACCCCTCATTCCTGGCCCCACCCTGCAGCTCTCACCCCTGCACTCCAGCCCTGTGCCCCTCCCACACCCCAAACCCCTCATCCCCAGCTCCGTTCGGTTGTGCGCATCAACAATTTTCTTCACCCAGGTTGCCAGAAAAAAAGTTTGAAAACCACTGAGCTAAAGGCTCCATGGTTTTCAGCTGCCCCAAAACCTGTTTTACCTCCTCGTCTAGGAGATCACCCTCTTTAGTCACCTCTTTCCTGACTAGAGACATCTGTGCTCCAAAAAGAAAAGGAGGACTTGTGGCACCTTAGAGACTAACCAATTCATTTGAGCATGAGCTTTCCTGAGCTACAGCTCACTTCAGTGTCTCCCCAGCCCTGGCACACGCTACCGTTGACCTCGGCCTATTTTAATAAACTCTTGGTCTGGGTCCAGGAGATCAGACCTGCCAAAATTAACTCGAGCTCGGGCTGCCACCACTGAAGTCTCTGCCTGGGGGGCAGCGGCTTTCACCTGGGCAGCTCAGGGCGGGGATCTGGATCCCCCAGACATGGGGCATCACTTTGTCACATAAGTGACACTTCCTTGGGCCCTCCCTGGGTTTCGTCCCCTCTGCCCCCTCCTTCTGCCCAGGAACAAGCCGCGGGCCCCCTTCTACTCCAGGCTCTTGCCCTTCCCCGTGGGCCCCGCACTCCAGGAGGGGCGGCACGGGGCGGTCCCAGTGAACTCCCACCGCAGCTGCCCCTGCTGGGGATCTCTCCCCTGCCGCAGCCCGCGCCTCCTCCGAGCCGCCCGCGATCGATCCACGAGGGGCGAGTCCCGGCCCCTGGACTTGGGACCCCGGTTTGCAAAGTATCCGCCGCTTTATGCCCCTGCCCCGGGGCCTGGGCCAGGGCAGCGGCTCGTCTCCAGCAGCCTCGGGCCGGCCCCGCCCCGCGTTCCCCCGCCCCGCGGCAGATGCTCCCAGCCGGGCCGCACGGGGGGCGCGGGGCGGGGCCGGAAGGTCCCTGCGTGGGGGCCTCCCCCGGCGGCTGGAGCGGGAGGCGCAGGCGCGGGGCCGTTGGCGGCGGAGCGGGGCCTTCCCGGACACCTGGGGCGGGAGGTCGCTGCCCGGGCGGAGGAAGCGGCCGGGGCCGGAGCCGGAGCCGAGCCCGGCGATGGCTGCAGCGGGGCCGGCGCAGGTAGGACGCGGGGCGGGGACTCCCCGGCCGGGCACTGGCTGGTCCCGGCTGGGGCCGAGGGGGGCCGGGACCGGGTCCCTCCCGCGCTAGTGACCCCGGGGCTGGGGGCTGCCGCAGCCGGAGCGCTGGGGCCGGGGAGCGGCGCTGGGGGCCCCGGGCCGGGCGGACACGCGGAGCCGGGCCGAGGAGCCCCGAGGCGGCCGAGCCGGGGGCGGGGGCGGGAGCGGGGCCGAGCCCAGGCCTGGGGCGGAGGCGGGGACTCCGGCCGGGGGAGGAGCCTGGTCCCTGCCCTGGGATTCGGGCCCCTCCCAGCGCCCCGCCCCAGAGCCCCGTGGGGAGCCGAGGGCGACTCCTGTCGCCGGCCAGCGGGGCCCGAGTCCCCGGGGGGCTGTGTGGGGGGGTCTCCCTGGGTCACAGCTGCTGGGCTGGGGGTTCCCCGGGAGCCGCTGCCCTCGAACCCGCGTCCCCTGGTGAGAGCCCGGGCTGGGGCTGGCGCGGAGGGTGCTGAGTGTGTAACGCTTGTGCCAGCAGCTGCGGGTGGCGTTTGAGGACGTTGCTCTGTATTTCACCCGGGAGGAATGGGAGCTCTTATCCCGGCCAGAGAAGCAGCTGTACCGGGACCAGATGCTGAGGAATTACCGGGTCCTTGTTTCCTTGGGTAAGGATGAGATCCAGGCCCTGTTGTGCTGGGCTTCACCAATATATAAATGTGTCCCTGCTCCCAAAACTTTAGTACAAAACTGATTATTTCCCCCCCAAACAGGCTATTCAGGTTCCACACCCGACATAATCCACCAGATCGAGCTAGGGGAGCCAGAGCTCTGGACCTGGGATGCTGAGAACTCCCGGCAAAGCTCTGGGCCTGAGAGCCCCTCCTCAGGTGAGTCATAATAATCCAGTCCCTTCTGATTTACACTGCTGCTAGTGGAGAGCTCCTTAATGTAGAAAGCACAAGCAGAGCGAGATCCATTGGCTGGGAGCTAAAGGGGACAAATGGAGGCTGGGAATTAGGGGCCAATGTTTATCTGGGAGGGGAATGAACCATTGAGAGAGCTCCCTTAGGGACAGGTTGGATTCTCCATCACTGGGAGCCTGTCAGTGGAGATGGGGCGTCTCTTTCTCAAAGCTCTGCTGTAACTCAGCCAGCAGTTACTGGGCTGGAGGCAGGAATGGCTGGGGGAGATTCTCTTACTAGGATAGGCTGGAAGGGTACAATGAGCCTGTCTGGCCTTGACATTTATGAATCCTAGAAACATAGGATTAGAAGGGACTTCGGTAGGTCATCTAGTTCAGTCCCCTGCACCGAGGCGCATATCTACCGTATATACTCATTCATAAGCCAAATATTTTTGGTAAAAAAGTGACGCATCAAAGAGCGGGGGTCGGCTTATAAATGGGTCTACACCAAAATTTGAAGATTTTAAACTCTCTGGAATCGTCAAATTCAATATCTAATACATTGTCTTTTTGTTTACCTGGAGCGTCTGGAGGCATGGAGCCCCTCAGCTCCCTGTGGCCATGGTTCGCTGTTCCCAGCCATTGAGAACGGCGAACCGTGGCCACAGGGAGCTGAGGGGCTCCATGCCTGCAGACGCTCCAGGTAAACAAAACGTCCCAACCCACCAGCGGCTTATCCTGACAGGCTGGGAGCCAGAGTTTGCTGACCCATTTATTGATGTCAATAGTGCATCCTTTTAAAGTTGCAAAGCCTTTGTTTAGTGGACTAGATTGGCTTGAAAGGAATACTAAAAGAGCAGTGCTGCAGATCTGCATGACATTTGACCCATGCGTTCCACAAAATGCTAGGCCTTACAAGTCAATCAGAAAAGTACAATGAACAACAGTACTATAGCAGTGGTGTCTGTCCGCTACTGTGTAATTTGATCTCTTCATGCATTTCTACCAATGGAACTCATAAGTCTTGAGCCAATATGAAAATATAACATGCAGAATCGATGGAATCTCTAATAAAATTGAAATAGCCTGTTATCCCCACAGACATGCCAATCTACAGGGCTGCTTTGAAATAAACAAAGAACAATAATAATTTGACAGTGATAAAGCAGGTGACATTCCTATATAAAGTCCTACAAAATCTATAACTACAATAATAATAATCTATTTTCATACTAGTATTTAAAATGAACAACGGTGAAATCAAAAGAAAAAGGTCTGCTTATTACGCAGCATTCAAACTTAAAGTTGTTGAATATGCAGAAGCAAACAATAATTGTGCCGCTGCTCGTGAATTCTGTATCAATGAGAAGAAAGTAAGAGAATGGCGAAAAAATAAAACAACACTAAAAGACATGCCAAGAAGCAAGAAAAAATGTCCAACGAGGTGCGCTTCATTTCCTGAGCTGGAGAAAGATCTCAATAATTGGGTTGTTGAATGTCGACAAAATGGGTACATTGTCACTCGAACTGGAATTCGTCTGCGTGCACTGCAAATGTCAAAAGACGACAAATACAAGTCAGTAAAGCCATCAATGTTTGTCGCATCAGCAGGTTGGTGTACTCGCTTCATGAACCGTCATGGTCTCTGTCTTTGTCAGCGAACAAAGATAGCGCAAAAACTGCCGAGAGATCTAGAAGAAAAAATCGAATCTTTCCAAAGGTTTATTATAAAATATCGAAAGGAATATGCATTTGAACTGTCACAAATAGGAAATATGGACGAAACACCGATGACATTTGATCTCCCGAGCAACAGAACGGTAACTGGTGTTGGTGAAAAAACAGTTTTTAATTAAAACCACTGGCCATGAAAAAATCCATTTACAGTAGTTTTATCGTGTTTGGCAAATGGATCAAAACTCACTCCTGTTGTTATTTTTAGAAGAAAAATCTTGCCTAAAATCATGAAATTTCCTGCTGGTATCATCGTATGTGCACACGAAAAGGGATGGATGAATGAAAGTGGGACTATTGAATGGCTGGAAAAAGTGTGGAATAAGAGACCAGGAGCACTTTTCAAGAAACCTGCTATACTTGTCTGGGACATGTTCAGGGCACACAAGACGGATGAGGTGAAAAATGTGGCCAAAAATATGAAAACTACTTTGGCTGTAATACCTGAAGGCTTAACTTCAGTTCTACAACCGCTTGATGTCTGCCTGAACAAACCCTTTAAAGACAGGCTAAGCAAAATGTGGTCTGAATGGATGTGCTCAGGCATGGCAAAGTTGACAAAAGGCGGGAATCTTATGAAGCCCGAAATCAGTCTGGTCACCCAGTGGATCAAGGACGCATGGGTGTCCATTCCCTCCGCAATTATAGAAAAATCATTTAGGAAATGCTGTATCAGCAGTGCACTCGACGGGTCAGAAGATGATGCCATGTTTGATGATGACATGACAGAGGCTGATGATGAGAAGTAGTCTGAGTCTGAAGATGATACTGCCGACATCTACGATGACAATGCAGGTGCAGATGTGACTGAAGCTGAGTTTAATGAACTGTTTGGTGAATCAGAGGCTGATTCAGACTTCGAAGGATTTTAAGACTTTTTAAAGTCTCGTATTGTTCTAAGTTACTTGTTTTAAATATCCATTTACTGATTTTAAATATTGACTGTAATTTTGAAGGTGAGTACATATTTGTTCAGTTATTATTGTAACAACAGGTTTTTCGTTAGATTACATTAAAATAATTCTAGCAAAACTTTTGAGTGTTTCTTGTGATGCCAGCTTTTAAAATATAGCAGGGATTAGAAAACTTCGGCTCCTGGCCCATCAGGGTAAGCCGCTGGTGGGTCGGGGCGTTTTCTTTACTTGGAGCATCTGCAGGCACAGAGCCCCTCAGTTCCCTGTAGCTGCAGTTTGCCGTTCCCAGCCAATGGGAGCTGCGGGAAGTGGCGCCACTTTCCACAGCTCCCATTGGCTGGGAACGGCAAACCATGGCCACTGGGAGTTGAGGGGCTCCGTGCCTGTGAACGCTCCAGGTAAACAAAATGTCCAGGCCCGCCAGCGGCTTACCCTAACGGGCCAGGAGCCAAAGTTTGCCAACCCCTGAAATATAGGGTCGGCTTATGAACGGGTCATACAGTTTTTGCTATTTTTACCTATCCGTCTTGGGGGGGTTGGCTTATAAACGGACGGGCTAATGAACGAGTATATACAGTAGTCCATCCCTGACAGGTGTCTATCTAAACTGTTCTTAGAAACCTCCAAAGATGGAGATTCCACAACCTCCCCAGGTAATTTGTTCCAGTGCTTAATTACCCTTACAGTTTGGAAGTTTTTCCTAATATCTAACCTAAATCTCCCTTGCTGAAATTTAAGCCCATTACTTCTTGTGCTGGCCTTGGGAGAACAGTTTATCACCCTCCTGTTTGTAACAGTCTTCGAGAATGTAAAGGCTGTTATCAGGTCGTGCCCCCTGCCCCCCTCCCCCAGTCTTCTCTTCTCCAGACTAAACAAACCCAATTTTTTCAATCTTTTTCTCATGGGTCATGTTTTCTAGGTCTTTAATCATTCTTGTTGCTCTCCTCTGATCCTCTCCAGTTTGTCCATATCTTTTCTGAAGTGTGGGGTCCAGAACTGGATACAGTACTCCAGTTGAGGCTTTATCAGTGCTGAGTAGAGTGGAAGAATTACTTCTCGCATCTTGCTTGCAGCACTCCTGCTAATACATCCCAGAATAATATTTGCTTTTTTTCCCCAAAAAAACTATTCCATTGTTGACTCATATTTAGTTTGTGATCCACTATAACCCCAGATGGTTCTTGCAGTACTCCTTGCTAGGCAGTCATTTCCCATTCTGTATTTGTGTAATTGATTATTCCTACCTAAGTGTAGTACTTGGCATATGGTCTTATAGAATTTAATCCTATTTAATTCTAACCATTTCTCCAGTTTGTCAAGATCATTTTGAATTCTAATCCTGTGCTCTAATACGCTTGCAATACCTCCCATCTTTAAATTGTTTGTAAACTTTGACTGTATTCTCTATGCCGTTGCCAAATCATTTATGAAGATGTTGAATAGAACTGGACCCAGGCCAGATCCCTGTGGGATCCAGCTCATTTTGAACCATAACCACTACTCTCTGAGTGCGGTTTTCCAACCAGTTGTGCAGTTATAGTAGGCTTGTGTCAAGGTTCCTTCCCCACTCTGAACTCTAGGGTACAGATGTGAGGACCTGCATGAAAGACCCCCTAAGCTGTTATTTTTACCAACTTAGGTTAAAACCTTCCCCAAGGTACAAGCTTTGCCTTGTCCTTGAACACTATGCTGCCACCAACAAGCGTTTTAAACAAAGAACAGGGAAAGAGCCCACTTGGAGATGTCTTCCCCCAAAATATTCCCCCCACCCCCAACCCCTACACTCCCTTTCCTGGGGAAGGCTTGATAATAATCCTTACCAATTGGTACAGGTGAACACAGACCCAAACCCTTGGATCTTAAGAACAATGAAAAATCAATCAGGTTCTTAAAAGAAGAATTTTAATTAAAGAAAAGGTAAAAGAATCACCTCTGTAAAATCAGGATGGTAAATACCTTACAGGGTAATCAGATTCAAAACATAGAGAATCCCTCTAGGCAAAACCTTAAGTTACAAAAAGACACACAAACAGGAATACACATTCCTTCCAGCACAGCTTATTTTACAAGCCATTAAACAAAAGAAAATCTAACGCCTTTTCTAGCTAGATTACTTACTAACTTTACAGGAGTTGTAAGGCTTGCATTCCTGATCTGTACCTGGCAAAAGCATCACACAGACAGACCAACCCTTTGTTCCCCCCCCTCCAGATTTGAAAGAATCTTGTCCCCTCATTGGCCATTTTGGGTCAGGTGCCAGTGGGGTTACCGTAGCTTCTTAACCCTTTACAGGTGAAAGGATTTTGCCTCTGGCCAGGAGGGATTTTATAGCACTGTATACTGAAAGGTGGTCACCCTTCCCTTTATATTTATGGCAGTTTGTCTAAGCTATGTTTCTCTAGTTTGTTTATGAGAAGGTCATATAAGACAGTATCAAAAGCCTTACTAAAGTCAAGATGTGACATCTGCTGCTTCCGCCCTATCTACAAGGCTTGTTAACTGCCAGAAAAGGATGTTAGGTTGGTTTGATGTAATTTGTTCTTGACAAATCCATGCTGACTGTTACTTATTACTTTTACTCCTGGGGAGATTCTGCTTGACTGTGCGCCCGCAGAAAACAGCTCCCCCGCAGAATTCCTGTGCCTCCCTGCAGAAAATGGCAGGGAAGCCACGGTGTGGGAGGTGCGGGGGATGGGAATGTGACCATGTGTGCAGTTGTTTGGGGGGGATTGCTCCCCCCCAACAGAGGTGAGGCATGGGGGGGCACACAGGGTTTTGGGCCACTGCGCCTCCCCCCCAACTATTTTCTGCAAGCACAGAAGCTGCCCAGCTGAAGGAGGCTGCCTCTCAGCTCTGCTGACTCTGCAGCTGAATGTGGCCTCCTGGGTCTTATTGCCAGTCGTGCTCCCCTTCTGTGTACTGGGAACCTTCCTATTTTCTGTGCAAGAGTGAGTGCCCACGGTGAGGCTGGGTAAGGGTTGGGGGAGACGGAAAGGAGGGAACAGGGAGTGAGGGGGTGGGAAAGGAAGGTGGTGTAATAGCGCAGGGGGAGGGGAATGTGGGAGTGAGGGGAGGGGGATGGAGAAGAAAAAGGGGATGGAATTGTGGAGGGAAGCAGGAGCCTGGCATGTAGCGTCCCCTCAGCAGCAGCTGGGGCTTCCCTGTTAAGCAGGCCCATCAAACCCTCACCCTGACAAGCCCTACCCCTCTATATCTGGACCATTCTGACGAGCCACCCAGACCCCGCCTGCTGAGCCCCAACCATCTTCACCTGAATCTCCTCCAGAGTCCCATTGCCCCTGCACCCAGAACCCCACAACGAGTTCCTGTGCATCCAGATCTCACAGAAACCTCTGGCCCAACATCTGGATCTCCCCACATTAAGCCCTGCCACACTTGGATCCTGCTGAGCTGAGCCTGCCCACCGACACCTGGTTCACCTGGCGCAGAGTGGCAGGGTCCCATGGTGTTTGTGGGGCAGGCCCAGCCCTTGGACTGTGTCAAGGACAGGTGCAGCCTCACTGCTGAATCCCTGTACTGTGGGAGGTGAGGGCTTCAGAGTGATCTCCCACCTTAGTGCAGCCAGTGGCCTGTGTTCTCCACTGCCATGCTGGAGCCACATGTATTTATTGACTAATAAAATTTGCTGAATTTTAAAATATTGTGCACATAATTTCTCATTTTTTTGGTGGAGAATTTTTAATTTTTTGGCACTGAATTCCCTCAGGAGTACACTTTATTTTCTTCTAGGTGCTTACAAGTAGAATGTTTGATTGTTTGCTCTGTTATGTTTCCAGGTACTGAACTTAAGCTGACTGGTCTATAATTCCCTGAGTTGTCCTTATCCCCTTTCTGTAGCTAGGTACTATATTTGCCCTTTTCCAGTCTTCAGGTTTCTCTACCATCCTCCACGAGTTCTCAGAGATCTCTTCTTCCATTTCCTTAATATTCTAGCATGTATTTCATCAGGCCCTGCTGACTTGAAGACATCTAACATGTCTAAATAATTCATAGCTATTTCTTTTCCTATTTTAGGCTCAGATCCTACCCCATTTCCACTGATGTTCACTATGTTAGTTGACCGATCACAGCTAACTTTTTTGGTGAAAACTGAAACAAGAGGCATTTAACAGTTCAGCCACTGCTGCGTTTTCTCTTATTGTCTTTCCCTCTTCATTTAGTAATAGGCCTAGCCTGTCCTTGGTCTTCCTCTTGTTTCCCATGTATTTGTGAAATGCTTTCTTGTTCCCCTTTATATGACTAGCTAGTTTAATGTTGTTTTTTGCCTTGGCCTTTCTAATTTTGTCCCTACATGCTTGTGGATTTGTTTTTTTAATATTCATCCTTTGTAATTTGACCTAGTTTCCACTTCTTGTATGACTTTATTTTTGAGTTTCAGGTCATTGAAGATCTCCTGGTTAAGCCAGGGAGTCTTACTGTCATACTTCCTATCTTTCCTACTCCTTGGATATCTGTGACCTAGGATGGGACCTAAAAATGATGGGGCCTCAAAGCCATGACAAAGAAATGGACTGGAGATGGGGCTGTGATGAACTTGGAAGAGGGGTAGGATAGTGATATGGGACAATGTGGGGTGGGAGATTTGAAGGGTGCTGAGGGAAAGAGTGATGTCTATAGAGGCATTTAGGGGCTGCATTTACCTAGTGCAGCAGTTCTCAAACTTTAGCAACCCGAGGACCCTCATTTTGATTTAAAATTCGTGGACCCCCCAAGCCAGGTTCTAATTTTCCCTGGAGGTGTTCAACCCCTGCTACGCCCCAGGCCCCGCCCCCACCCAACCTCTTCCCGCCCCCCACTCCACTCCTAACCTTCCTCTTTCTGCTCCCTCCCCTGAGCGCGCCCCATCCCCGCTACTCCACCTCCCTCCCAGCGCCTCCTGCTCGCTACTGAACAGCTGTTCCGGGGCATGCAGGAGACACTGGGAGGGAAGGGGAGGAGTTGATCAGCAGGGCCGGTGGGGGACATGACTTGCGGAACCCCAGGACCCCAATTGGAGAATGGCTGACCTAGAGGGTAGGACAGTGCAGTAGGATTCAAAAGATCTTGATTCAGTTCTAGAAGCGAATCACTACAGCTTCACCATGCCTCAGTTACCCCACCTGCGTAATGGAGAGGGCACTGGGACTGTGAGGATAAAATCCATCTGTGTGTGTCAGTAGATCTGGCACTGGGGGTCAGACGAACACCTGGCTAGAAAGACACGCCTGTTGTTCCATAGACCACATCACCTTCTTCTAGGCTTCCAACACCTCAAAAAATCATATCAAGGCAAGGGGTGTCCTAGAGATTTTTCAGATGGGTATCATGCTTCTGCCCCTCCTGACTCAAGCTGTTGTGCTGATGCTCTATGGCCCTGGGCACCTGGATACAGACATAGCTCAGCCAGGGGCAAAAACCTGCTCGCAGCCTGGGAGAGCACTGGCCCTTGGCAGAGAAGGCGCTGTCTTCTCAAGCTTCCCACCCCACCCTGCCTCTGCCACTTCACTTCACATGTGACCTCTCAACTGGAGAAACTTGTCCCTGGTGAGCAAGGAGAAAGCTGGGAATGACACAGGGCAGGGCAGGATCAGGCACGTATGATGAGTGTGAGTTCATGCCACATAGAGGATGCCATTTTGTAGAGTAGGTCTCAGGCACTTGCAGCGTTTCACTGTAATGCTCTAAAACTGCCCCATGTTCCAGGCAGCTGCTGCTGGGGGGGGGGAGCAGATCTGTTTGGGGGCCAGACAAAATCATCTTGTGGGCCAGGATTTGGGAGTACCCTGGTGTATGGACTGGATGCGAGGGAGAGGGGGTGGGATGGCCTTTGTCACCTCCCCTGCCCTACCGCTCTCTGTGACACAAAATCTTTGTCATTTACATAGCTTTAGTGTCCATGCTTAGCACAGCCCTCAGCCTTAACAAGGTTTGTGATGGTCTGTAGATCAAAGTTCCTGCTGTGTGGCAGCCATTAACCCCTTCCAGCTCAGCAGTGTCACTGATTGGGTTGTAAAACAATGCAAACATGTTTTTTTAGGTTACATCACACAAACCCTGAGTGACTTGTCATCCCCTCAAACCCCCACCCTCTTAAGGATTTTAGGTTTAGTTTAGATTTAGTTTGGCACAAAGAATGAAACATGAGGCCAAAGGTAAATGATTTCTTTAGAAGGAATTCCTTGAAAAAGACTCACTCCCCCGCAGGAATAAGCTACATTGTGCTAAGCAGCTTTATACCAGTCTCACTGCATCCACATGAGGGGATTGTAGCCCCTCAGCCAGTTTCAAACCAATATAGTTTAAACAGTGCAAACACTGGGGAACAGGACTCATGCTACAAAACAGGAGAAAGTGACTAATTAGCCACATGTAAATAAAAACTTGTGATTGAAATAAAACCAAAATTGGTGTGAAAAGAAACCCCAGACCCTGTTTGTTAGCACTTAGAGCCCCTAGTTCTGGATGAGGGCCCCATTGTGTCAAGTGCTGCCTGTATCCTGGGCAGGCTACAATTTAAGCCTAAAACAAGACCCAAGAAGTACATGGCGCACGTGGGAACAGGCGCTAGGCGCTGCACAGACCCCATAGGGTATCATAGAATATCAGGGTTGGAAGAGACCTTGTGAGGTCATCTAGTCCAACCCCCTGCTCGAAGCAGGACCAATCCCCAATTTTTGCCCTGGTTCCCTAAATAGTCCCCTCAAGGATTGAACTCACAACCCTGGGTTTAGCAGGCCAATGCTCAGACCGCTGAGCTATCCCTCCCCCAGATGGGGGCTGTTTGTGATGGGTTACACTCAGAGCCCTCCTGCTTCTAGAGCATCCAAGAACCTCCCTGAGTCAGGCTGCAGATTTGTCACAGCATTTTGTATCAGAAATTATGGAGCAGTTACAGTAAATTTAGTAAAAGTCACAGGTCACATGTATTTTTAAAAAAACCTGCCCTCCTCCTGCCAAGGGGGCACAAACCGCCCAAAGAAGCACCTTCCCCCCAGCGCTGCAACCCTAACCCCAGCCTGGTAGAGGTGATCTGGGTGGCAAAGCCATTCACTGAAGTTTGGCCCGTTTCCCCCACCATCATGACTGGGGGCGGTGGCAAATCTGAGTGTGACTGTAACCCTGCAGGCCAGGTCTCAGTGCCCGGAGCGAGGTGTTTGGTCCAGCCCTGTGGGACAGGAGCTGCCATTGCAGGGTGAGGCACCCATCCCAAAAACAGTCACTGACAAATGGGGAAATTGTTCCATCTGGGACATTTTTTCATAGCCTTAACTGTGAGCTAACACCAGGATTGTCTCTGCTCTCTCCAGCAGGACTCAGGATCCCGGGAGGAACGAGGACACAGTCTGAATGTGGGGAGAGCGCAGCAGGAAAGGATCCCACATCCCACAGAGGGATCTGTGCACAGGACACAGTCCATCCCCGGGGTAAACTCAGCCAGAGACTGGACCTGGCTGCACACCAGAGACTCCCCATGGGCCAGCGCCCCCACCGCTGCATCAATTGTGGCAAGAGGTTCAGCAACTCCTCCGCACTGACCCAGCACCAGCGAACACACGCGGGGGAGATGCATCGCTGCGCTGACTGTGGCAGGAGCTTCAGACAGTTCTCAATCCTGAGAATACACCGGCGTACGCACACCAAGGAGCGGCTCTACTGCTGCACTGACTGCGGCAAGGGCTTTGCACGGAGCTCAAACCTAAGAATACACCAGCGCACGCACACCGGGGAGCGGCCGTACCACTGTGGTGACTGCGGCAAGAACTTTGCAGAAAGCTCAACCCTGAGAAGACACCGGCGCATACACACTGGGGAGCGGCCCTACCATTGTGCTGACTGCGGCAAGAGCTTTGCACGGAACTCAAGCCTGAGAACACACCAGCGCACGCACACCGGGGAGCGGTCATACCACTGTGCTGACTGCGGCAAGAGCTTTGCACGGAACTCAAGCCTGAGAACCCATCAGCGCGCACACACCGGGGAGTGGTCATACCACTGTGCTGACTGTGGTAAGGTATTCAGCAGTGCCAAGACGCTGACCCTTCACCAGCCCATGCACACCGGGGAGCGGCCACACCGCTGTGCTGACTGTGGCAAGGGCTTTGGACGGAGCTCACACCTGAGAACACACCAGCGCACACACACAGGAGAGCGGCCGCACCGCTGTGCTGACTGTGGCAAGGGCTTTGCACAGATTTCACACCTGAGAGTACATCAGCGCACACACACCGGGGAGCGGCCACATCGCTGTGCTGACTGTGGCAAGGGCTTTGCACAGATTGCACACCTGAGAGCACACCAGCGCGCACACACTAAGGAGCGGCCGCACCACTGTGCTGACTGCAGCAAGGGCTTTGCAGAGAGCTCAAAGCTGAAAAGACAACAGCGCACACACACCGGGAAGCAGTCGCACCGCTGTGCTGACTGTGGCAAGGGCTTTGCAGAGAGCTCACACCTGAGAAGACACCAGCGCACACACACCGGGGAGCGGCCGCACCGCTGTGCTGACTGCGGGAAGGGCTTTGCACAGATTGCCCACCTGAGAGCACACCAGCGCACGCACACCGGGGAGCGGCCGCACCGCTGTGCTAACTGCGGCAAGGGCTTTGTACAGATTTCACACCTGAGAGTACATCAACGCACGCACACCGGGGAGCGGCCGCATCACTGTGCTGACTGTGGCAAGGGCTTTATACAGATTTCACACCTGAGAGTACATCAGTTCACGCACACCGGGGAGCGGCCGCATCACTGTGCTGACTGTGGCAAGGGCTTTGTACAGATTTCACACCTGAGAAGACACCAGTGCACACACCAGGGAGTGGCTGCACCACTGTGACGATTCTGGCAAGAACTTCAGCAAAACGAGTGCACTGACCAAGCACCAGTGCACTCACACTGAGGAAAGGCCATTCCAATGCACTGACTGCGGCAAGAGCTTTACATGGGCCTCCTTGATATCACATTGGTGCATTCACAGCTGAGAGCAGCAGTACAGCTGTGCTGACTGGGGCAAGCGCTTTGCTTGATTGGCCAACCTCACCCGGCACCAGGTCCTCACACCAGTGCCCCTCTGCCACCGCCAGGGCCTGAGGGGCTTCTGGCAGCCCATGGGCCTGACACAGCACCAGCAGATGGAGACCAGGGAGTGGTCCTGTCCCCATGAGGCCAAGCAGAGACTGCCGGGGGCAGGGAAGGGGACTTGGTTGAGCAGCGTGGGGAAGAGTAGACAGGTAGAGGGAATTTAGAGCAGATGGTCACAGCCTTCTCCATTAGGGAGCTGTCCCCCCCATGTAGGTGGGATCCAGCCATGTCTCTCTCTGTCTCCGTCCCAACTCACTCACGCATCTAGCTGGGATGCAGCCAAGACTCTCACACACACACGACTCCCTCACGCATCTAGATGGGACTCAGCCAGGAACTTCCCCCCACACCTATCTGGGTGCCAGCCAACAGGTGACTCTTGGGTAACATCTAGAGTGGGATTTGCAGTCCTGTCTCAGTATGGATTGGGCTGAGGAGTGGGTCAGGACAGCCCGGTCTGTGTTATTGAAAGAAGACTCAGGAACTGCTCATGCTGTCTATTTTAAATAGAAATGTGATGAAGAACTACGTCCCTAATGTGTAACAAAGGTCTGTCTAACCAGGTGTTTCTTTGCTATTAAAGAAGTTGTTGCATTCGAGTTTCCCATTACTGCTGGGGGAATTCTGCACTTAGGAATACAGTGAACAATATTTTAAAATTCTGCATAATTTGTTTGTCAAAATAACACAGTATAATCACACTAGTTTCAATTATTTTGCTAATTTATTTCAAAATACTTGTCAGCAAGTATGTCTGTAACAATACAGACAGCAAAAAAGATTCCTTACTAGGCATATTAATACAGAACATTGAGTAATAATTCATGTAAAATACAATATAGAAATGTATTTCCCGCACCCCTCAGAAGCGGTGCAAAGGCTTGGGGGAGTCGGGTAACGGAGGAGTGAGGGAGAGGGAAGTACTTGCTGGGAGGAGCCTGGGAGTGAACCAGGAAAGTTGGTGGGTGTGGGTGGCAGAAGTATAGAAAAGATTTTTTGAGGGGGTGGGGGATTCCTAGAGCAGATCATTTAACAAAACATCCCATCTTGAGAATCCACCAGGACCTTGGTAAATTGTTCCAAAATGGTTAATTACCTCACTGTCAGAAATGTACGGCTTATTTCCAGTCTGAATGTGTCTTGCTTCAACTTTCAGCTATTGGATCATGTTATACCAGTCAGTTAGACTGAAGATCCCATTATGAAATATGTGATACTTACAGACTATAAGCAAGTCACCCCTTACCTTCTCTTTGTTAAAGGAAACAGAGAGAGTTCTGTGCGTTCATGGGATCCCACGGAACATGGCCATGACCCGGGCCTTCTGCGTACTTTCTCAGGGCAGACCCCAAGAATCCTGGTTCTAGGGCTCCTGGAAGGTGCCCCTGAAAGTGGGCTACTCACAGGGGTCAGGTCAGCTAGGAGCAGCCACTGGCCTGCTCTCCAACTAACTTCGTTGCCTGGCAACTAGCAGGCCCAGCTGCCCTGGCCTGGAGCTGCCTGATTGATCGCAGGGTCTGACTGGCCACAGGGCCAGCAGTCTGGTTTATAAGATCAGCAGCAATAACAGAGCACTGGCTGCTCAACATGCTCCTTGGCTGCAGTTGCGCTTGGTCCTGTCCCTGCTGTGTCGTGTCTAGTTCTGCTCCTGCTCCTGCCCCAGCCTGCTCCTGCTCTAAAGCCCCAGTCCCAGCTCCATGCTGGCTTTCGACTCCCAACTCTGATCCTTGGCTGTGACTCCAGTTACCCTTTGGCTTAGACTTTGGCTTCTAACTCCCAGCTCCAACCCTTGGCTCTGCCTCAGGACCTGTCCTTTCTGAGTTCAGACTCTTGCTCTGCCCATTAGGCCAGACCACCCACGACTCAGCCAGTGACAGAAAGGACAGGGGAGTGGGGGGCCGGGGGACAGGGCACACAGAGATTGGACAGGGTGAGACAGGGACTGGCTGGACAAGGAAACGGGCAAGGAACCAGTGGTGGGAGAGGGGAGATACCGATCAGATGAGGAGCTGTGGGGAACTAGGACTGGCTGGGCAAGGAGAACTTGGGACTCACTGGGGAAGACAAGTGGGACTGGACTGAGTAGCTGCGGGTCGGGAAGAGGCAGGACTAGGACAGGTTGGAGTGAATAGGACAGAAGGGGACAAATTTTGGGGAATTGAGCTGACTTCTCCTGATGGCAAGAGCTGGATTTATCCCTGGCTAGGCTGTGCACAGAAACAAGAGGGCAGGTCAGGGCCTGCAATGTGTGTTCCCCATTAGGGAGGTCTGATCTCTCTTGAGCTCATTCAGTACCGTCTCTGCGGTCAATGTCTGTCAGCACCTTCACGGCCACCTCCACTCCGTAGCGCTTGGCGCAGTACCTGATCAGCACATCATTAATAGCTGTGGCAGCCCGTATGTCTAGCTTCTTGCAGGGAATGAGCTTCACCCTCTTGTCAAGCAGGGCCACTTGCAGCCTGATCACTTATCTCCTCAGCTCTCTGTCCCCCTGCTCTTCCAGGGTCTGCCACAGCAGCTTTTTCCATGTTTTCTCCATGCTAGCCCTGCCCAAAGGGAGTCAGGATGCTGCTGTCAGTCTGCGCCGGAAGAGAATGGAAGTGATTTCAGCATCTGTCTCCTGTCCTGTCCTGTCCTGTCCGAGGTCCCTTCGCCCCACCTCTTGTGTATTTCCTGTTCTTGTCACTTTCTTCTGCTCCCAGAGATTTCATTTTGATCTCTGTTACCAAGGGAAGTGGGTTCTCCATCTCCTGGTGTCTTCAAATCCAGACTGGATGCCTTTCTGGACCATGCTTCAGACAAATACATTATTGGGCTCAGTACAGGGGTAACTGGGTGAGATTCTCTGAGCTGTGTTACACAGGAGGGCAGACTAGATCATGTAATGGTCCCTTCTGGACTTAAAATCTATGAATGTAGTGTCACCGCGCCTAAAGTGGGTCACAACTGAGTACCATATTCAGGATAAACTGTATGAAACGGCAGATCCACCCCAAACTGGTGGTTATTCTATCATTAGAGTTTACCAAGTTGGTAACAAAATGAGCTTCTGTCTCACCATACTGGTTCACCAGTGGCCAAAAAATACAGTCCCCTTAGGAAATCCAGCCCTTGGCTCACCACCCAGACATCTGGTCTTTAAGATGAGAGGTCACTGAAAGACAGATTCATCATTAGGGCCCTATGGAATTGACGGTTCATTTTGGGAAATTTCACAGTCATCACATTTTAAAAATCTTGATTTTCACAGTTACAGATCTTTAAATCTTAAATTTTAGGGTGTTGTCACAAATCATGAATATGTATTTAAAAATATAAAAACATGTAAAGCCTTCAAGTCAGCACTTTTCAAACTGGGGAGCCCAACCCAAAAGAGGGTTGTAAGGCTATTGTGGGATGGGTGGGGGTGCTGTGGTATTACCACCCTTACTTCTGCGCTGCCTTCAGAGCCGGGCGGTGGGAGAGCGGTGGCTGCTGGGCGGGAGCCCAACTCTGAAGGCCGAGCCACCACCACCAGCAGCACAGAAGTAAGTGTGGCATGGTCTGGTATTGCCGCCCTTCTCCACTGCTGCAGGTGGCAATGGCATACCATGCCACCCTCACATCTGTGCTGCTGATGGCAACAGCACTGTCTTCAAAGCTGGGGTCTCAGCCAGCAGCCACCGCTCTCCCACTGCCCAGCTCTGAAGGCAGCACAGAAGTAGGGGTGGCAATACTGCAAACCCCCTACAATAGCCAGATTTAATGGGGGAGACCAGGTTTTGTGTTTGTGAATTTGGTAGGGCCTTATTCATCATACATAAAGTCCTTGCAATCCCAAGGGACCAGCCACTTAACCAGGTCAATATATCACTCAGATCTGGTAGCCAATCCTCTAGTATTTAATAACTACAGGTTCTTCTTCAAATGATGTCCCTGTGGGGGCTCCACTTCAGGTGATTGTGCGCCCCTGCACCTCTAGTCTAGCAGTGCCCGGTGGGGTCGCATGTGTGCTCTCCCCGTCTCGTGCCAGCAGGGGCCATTAACCAGCATTGTACGACCAACACTCCCCCCCACCCCCCAGTCCTTCTCAACCACCCTTAGTCTGAGTCTGAGCTCCAGCAATGCCTCTGCATGACTTACCTTTTGATATAGGATTAGCCGTGTAGTTTGGGAAATACATTAGTTAGATAGGAAAATATCTCTTTGCCCTTCCAATTACAAAACGATTCTTACAAGGTGTCCGGAATCTCTGTCCTGAACTCTGAATCCTAATACCTCTATAGGATCTTAACCTAGTACTTAGTTCTCTTACCGGACCTCCGTTTGAACCCTTGGCTACATGTCCACTCTTACATCTATCAGTGAAAGTGGTCGTCCTTGTTGCCATCACATCCGCAAAATGCGTAGGAGAACTTGGGGCCCTCATGTCATACCCCATGTACAGGATCTTCTTCAAGAACAAAGTCACTCTAAGACTGCATTCTAAATTTCTATCTAAAATACCCTTTTCATTCCAGCTCAATCAACCCATCCATCTTCCCGCATTCTTCCCTAAACCCCTTAAGACAGTGGTTCTCAACTCTTGTCCACCGCTTGGAGCGCCGGGCCCATTTATTTACCTGCTGTGTCCGCAGGTTTGGCCGATTGCAGTTCCCACTGGCCGCTGTTCACCGCTCCAGGCCAACGGGGGCTGCAGGAAGCAGCACGGGCCGAGGGATGTGCTGGCCACCCTTCCCGCAACATAAGTCAACAACTCAGTTCCCTTAAAGTAACATAGCCTCAGGCTTCTCACTAGTCACCCAAGTCAGATATGATGAGGATTAATGAAAACCTTATTCATCATATAAAAGAAAAGGTTCTGCCAATCCCAAAGGATCGGACACATCACCTGCCATGTTAATGAATGTTTCAGCTCTTACCCAAATACACGCTGACAGCCAGTTCTTATCAACTAAACTAAAATTTATAAAAAAAAGAAAAGAGTATGGTTAAAAGATCAGTGTACACCCAGACATGAGTTCAATTCTTGAGGTTCAGATTCATGGCAGAGATGGTAAGCTTTGTAGCTGCAAAGAGTTCTTTCAGAATTTAGTATAGAGGTTATAGTTCAGTGTCCAGTATCACATTCAGGGTGTTCCAGTTTAGGACCACGATCTCAATCTTGCGACTCAAACTTCCCCTGATGAAGCTTAAGCAGATCTGAGATGACAGGATCGGGAATCAAGGATCTTTTATACAATTTTAGGCCTTCTGTGACAGGGCAGAGTCCCTTGGCTCACAAATAGGTCCACCACCAGTACTTAGCTACACGAATTAACATAAGGCAATTGCCTGTTTTTCCACCATTCACAGAGGATTTGCTATACATTTCAAAGAGAGATGAATACAGCAGTATCCTATGTTTAAAGTTCATTTAAATGTTAAGATGTTCTTTTGATCTCTGAATAAATAGAATACAGCATGGACAGGGACTGTCTGATTACATTGTTGACCTCTACCAGTATATATGTAAATACACAAAACCACAAATATTATCTCCCCATATGTTGAATTTGAGTCATTTATCCTGCAGGAGGCTTAACCCTTTCTGGTCATGCGTCCCAGACCCACTTTGGGGTCCCGACCCACAGTTTAAGAACTGCTGAGCTAGAGAGAGATCCTTAAGTCTAAAGAGGGTTGGGGTGGCAGTAAGCTATGAAATTGCTCCTCATGTTCTTGGTTCCTCATACATTCGGAGAAGCAGGACTTTGTTCATTCTTTGCAAATAAAATTGCATCAAAGAAATACCTGGCTTCCAGCAGCACATCCCCAGGGCCCCAAACTCAGACTAGTTGCTCAGGTCGAAAAGTGTCAATAATACTATGAAGCTATAAAAGCAATATAGTGCTTTAATAGTACATGTATTAAGAAATGAACTCTGAGGATGAGCACAAATAATTTAGTCACTTGACTCTGATGCTGACAGCACAACCACCCAGATATCTCAGGGCCTGGCTGAGATCAGTAAAAGGGAGAAAGGCAGCTGGCTGAAGCTTTTCTTGGGCAAGATAGAGATGATGTTGATTGGAAGAGAAAACAATGGGAAGAGCCAGTCACCACCATAGATAGCAGTTTCCATTAATGAAAGAGTCACTCCTCAAATAGTCATTTCAGAGCCTGGGATATCTTCTTGCACACTAAGATAACTACAGCTGCCAAAGACATCCTCTCTCACCTGGGGCTAGCAAGTAGGCAGCAACCCCTGCCTATTGGAGCATGACTTGAGCACAGTGACCTGTATCTGTGGGTAGGACTGCACTGCAGCTTGGAAGGGTAAATCCCAGGGCAGGTGTGAGGTGACAAGTAACCCAGCTCAGAAATCTCATCTTTAGGGAAGCTCCAGCTGGACGAGGAGACCACAGCCCACTTCCCCAGTAATGTCAGCAATGGAAAGGACATCCCCACCACATTCGACCTGTTAAACTGGCTCCCTACAGAATACTGGGTTCATGTCACCATATCAGTCCTCAGCTTTAAGGCCCTCCACAGAAACAGACCAAGCTATATGAAAACACCCTTAGGCACCAAGGGGCCAGAGGCAGTGTCAGTCTGTTCCCTTCCCACTTCAGGGAACACTGGTGAGGGAGACCTTTGGGCTTCCCACCAACATCACGCTGCACAAGGGCATTGCAGGGGAAGAGGGTGGAGGTGTGAGTGGGTGTGGCCAGCACACTGATATGTCCTAGCTTCTCTGCACCTCTGCAAAGTCCCTTAAAGGCCACTGTGGCAGGGGAACAACCTTTCCTGTGACAGGGTCCCCCGCAGCTGTTGGATCTGGACTATTCTCAGTGATAGCAGATGGATCTAGACTATTCTCAGTGATAGCAGATGACAGGACAAGGAGTAATGGTCTCAAGTTGCAGTGGGGGAGGTTTAGGTTGGATATTAGGAAAAACTTTTTCACTAGGAGGGTGGTGAAACACTGGAATGCGTTACCTAGGGAGGTGGTGGAATCCCCTTCCTTAGAAGTTTTTAAGGTCAGGCTTGACAAAGCCCTGGCTGGGATGATTTAGTTGGGATTGGTCCTGCTTTGGGCAGGGGGTTGGACTAGATGGCCTCCAGAGGTCCCTTCCAACTCTGTTATTCTATGATTCTATGAACTGGGCAGGCATAAGCTACTTGCTGTGGACTCATTTTGGGCAGTACTTCAGGTACATTGGCGATGGGCTAAGAACCTAGATAGATGGATAGCTGTTTTGTTACAGGGACACCGTCATCTTGAAAACAAGCCACACTTCTGTCTGAAACCTTTTCACTTCCGTTCTGAGTAAAATCCCCGTGATTTCGCTGACTGAAAGTGGTGACTCTAAGCACCGAGAGCACTTTGTGTACAGTCAGTTTCCTCCTGTTTTTGTGGGTCTTTCACATGGGACAGTAGAAGGGGAGAGGAAATATTTGAAACAATAGGACAATGTGATTGTAATCCCATCAAAATGCAGCACGTGAAACTACTTTAAACTCTTTTTTCTTTTTTAATGACTCGATCTCAAGCTTTGACAGAGACAGTCTCGCCTTCCAGCTGTAGGATTTTTTAGGAAGTCCAGGTGTCAGAGTGTAATTTCAGAGCAATTCCCATGTAAGTACGAAACCAAGGGGTAATAATATGGAATTCAACCATGACGTTAAATATCATTATTGCTAAGGAAGGTTATCAAAAACTATATTCCTACGGGTTTCAGAGTAACAGCCGTGTTAGTCTGTATTCACAAAAAGAAAAGGAGTACTTGTGGCACCTTAGAGACTAACCAATTTATTAGAGCATAAGCTTTCGTGAGCTACAGCTCACTTCATCAGATGCATATCGTGGAAACTGCAGCAGACTTTATATATACACAGAGAATATGAACCAATACCTCCTCCCACCCCACTGTCCTGCTGGTAATAGCTTATCTAAAGTGATCATCAGGTGGGCCATTTCCAGCACAAATCCAGGTTTTCTCACCCTCCACCCCCCCACACAAATTCACTCTCCTGCTGGTGATAGCCCATCCAAAGTGACAACTCTTTACACAATGTGCATGACAATCAAGTTGGGCTATTTCCTGCACAAATCCAGGTTTTCTCACATCCCCCCCACCCCCATACACACACAAACTCACTCTCCTGCTGGTAATAGCTCATTTGGAGCTCCCTCCTGCCATCCCAGGCCAGACTCATCCCTACCCCCACCCCCGCACAGGCTAGAGAAGGAACAGAACTGAGAAGTCTGGACTTCTCCTGGGAAACCATTCCCCACTTCAAAGTCCCCAAGCATAGCAAGGCCAGAACCCCCTTGTTTCCCATTGATTTCCATGCTCAGCAGCTCACAAGGTCTGGCCCAGTTCAGAGACTCTCAGCCTGGGGAACAGTCTCCCATAAGGGAAGGGCTGTGGGCCCCATTGCTGGGACCTTTTCAAACACACTGGAGACTGCTCTGGAGAAGCCCCTCCCTGGTCTGAGAGCAAAGGGCTCCTGGGGGCTGTTTGCAAATCCAATCTCCTTTGGGAGAGATTCTCTCCCCCTCTTTCTGCCTCTCTCCAGACAGACAGGGAACACCACAGAGGAACCCTAGTGCCACTCACTTGCTCTTGGTGATGGAGCGATGGATGGAGGATGTTCAGTGTTGTCCCTTGCCCTTCTCATTCTCCAAGCCCAAGGCGGGCTGGAGAGGGTGGTGGTGACCTGAGGAGTTACCCTGCCTAACCACTGCTGCACACTCCCTCCCACAGCTGGCAATTACAACCAGGCCCTCATGTCCGCTCCCCCTGACTTTCAGAGGGAGTGTGCTCCGCTGGAGTGACTGGACCAGGGAATTGGGAGTCAGGACTCCTGAATTCCATTGCTGGGTTTCCTATTGGTTCCATTGCTGGTTGTTTTCCTTTTCCTGTGGGACTTTGGGCAAGTTGCTCCCCCGTCTATGGCTCTGTCCCCAGCAGTCAAATAGGAATTTAATACTTTCCCGCTATTGGAAAGTGCTGGGAGAATCCCCCAGCAAAAGCTGCTCTGACAGTGCTAAGCAGCATCTGACCATTACAGGTCGGAGCGCACTGCCCAGGAGGAGGAGTGTTTGGCTCTGGGGTTTCACTTCAGCCCAGTCTATAGAGAGGGGCCCAGCCATGGAGTTTGGCTCAAGAAGACCAATTCTCCAATTTGTTAAGGGCGTTTTCAATTCCAATCCTGTGCTTCAAAGTGGTTGGTGTCATTTGCAAATTTTAGAAGCATACTCTCCACTCCATTTTCCAAATCATTAATGAAAATATTGAATAGTACCGGACCTCGGACTAATCCCTGCCAGACCCACCAGGTGCACCCTCTCCGTTGGACAGCCAAACATGGAGAAGGGCTCTTGGAGTATGGGCTTTCAACCAGCTCTGCACCCACATTACACTAATTGCATCTCAACCACATTTCCCTCGTTTGCTTGTGAGAATGTCCTAAGGAACTGTGTCAAAAGCCTTAGTAACACCAAGATAGATCACATCTACTGTTTACCCACCTCCACTAGGCCCGTAACCCTGCCAAAGAAGGAAATAGGATTGGTTTGGAATGATTTGTTCTTGACAAATCCATGCTCGCTAGTCCTAAGAACCAAATTATCCTGTAGGTGCTGACAAACTGATTGTTTAAGAACATATTCCAGTATCTTTCCAGCTATGAGGCTAGCTAGTCTGTAAGTCCCAGGGTTCTTTGTTCCCCTTTCAAAGATAGGTCTTGTCTTGTTAATGGATGGGAAGATGTTCTTTTTGAGGGATCTCAGACGAGAACTGGGGCACAGCACCTGGTTTGTTAAGGCCACAAAAATGGAGGCAGGAACCTCTTTTCTCCTGCTGGCAAAGAACCCCAGGTACCTAAAAGACAGGGACTCACATCCCTGAATGGGCTTTAAACAAGGCAATGGTTACAAAATTTGGCCCCAGCCATTTCTTGTTTCCACGCACTAGACATTTTGGCAAACTTTAGAATTCCTTGGTGCTGAACACCGTGAAACTCCCCTCTCCCCTTCACAGAGGGCTTTAGCGCCCCTTCTCTCACTCGGGCTCACGACTGCCCAGAGTTCGAGAATATTCCCCGTTCCCATTGGAGAGATGGGGAGGAGCCTGGGGTACAGAGAAGGGAAGTGGCCGACCCAAGGGCCTACGCTGCCAGGGTGCTAGACGGGGGTGATTCTGGAGCGAGTTAAAGCCTGGGGAGGGGGCATCCTCCATCGAGAGGGGAAAGCCCAGGCTGGTCAGGGTGGCTGATCCCCCTCGCCCTCTGAGTGGGCACTTCGGGGTGGAGAAGAAGATTGACCAACTGCCAGAACTGCCACTTTGGAGGGTCCCACTCTCCCAGGTGGCAGGGGCTTATCCTGACACAATCCCAAAATTTGTCACTGTGGCAAAAATCCCCCTTTGCTAAAGAGAACAGGAAAAATGAAAAGGATCTGATTGTTCAGAAACCCCAAAACCAAACATCAAACTGGTGAATTTTCAACCTTTGCCATTTTATCCCTCCCCCCACCCCCCAGTGAAATGGTTCATCCCCTCAGCTGGGAGCTTTTATCCTGAGTCTGGGGATAAGTCTCCAACTCCCCCCCCCCCCCCCCACGCAGGTGAGAATGGTCCTTCCCCAGCCCAGAGTGGCAGTTGGTAATTAGGGGTGGGGGCAGGGTTGTGCAGTTTGAAAGTAGAGGGGGAATTGCCCAGAGTGGGACAGTCTGGGCCTGTATTGGCTCCATCCCACAATCCAAACCCCAGATGCCCTTTGCCCTTCACTGCGGCATTAACCCCTGGGAGCAGCAGCTGCAGGGGGCGAGAGGGGACGATGGGCTCAGGAGGATCAAACAGCTCCTGAATTTCTAACAGTCCCAGTGAATGTTCCCTGAGGGGCCACAACAGGCTGCACAGGGCTCAGACCCTGAGAGGTCCCTGCCCCCCACCCCCATATCCTGTGGGGCAGCCCCTGCTTCAGCCCCTAAGACGTCACTGCCACCCTGTATCCTGTGAGGCTCATCACACTCCACAGGGATCTATGAGATCACCCCCATTTCCTTTCCTTGCCCATCTTCACCATTTATGGCCAGGTAGCCCTACCCCATCTCTGTGGAGGGGCACCCCAGATGATGCGCCCAGGGGAGAGGAGCCTGTGTCTGCAGATCAGGTTCCTAATAAATTATTCTGTCTGAGGAGTACGTAAAAAGGACCATAATGATAAGCTGACCCTGGAGCCCATGCTGATCACTCAGCAACTGTCATGTGAGCCCAGATACACACCAGGAGAGTCTGTCTGCTTCGGCAACTGCCAAAACTGGTTGAGGAGAGGGAAGGGGATAACACTTAAGGGGTGGGAATGAAGGTTATCTCCACTGTATTGCAGGAGAATTTCAGCTTTCATTACAAAAGTTTCTAGCCCTCATGGTAGCAGAGAAAACCTTGAATACATGAAACCAGTGCACCTAACAGCTCAGAAACCTAAAGCACGTAAAAACCTCCAACTTCCATTTTCTTAGAACAGTCTCATGATTTTTAACCATTTGGGGGTGGCAAACAGTTTAGCTAACATGTACTGCTCAGGCAGGTTAGTCATAGTACAGCTCAGGTTCACCAGCAGGAGACAGAGGACAATAACTCCTGCTTTCTATCCCTATGCCCCAGCTAACAGGGATAATACTGACCCACCTCAGAGGGGCTGGCAGGGGTCACCACTGTCATGACTCAAGTTGGAATGAGTTGTGCTCTTGGTAGTGAAGGGCCCAGAATCAGTCCCCATGGATGCCCAGGGTGTCTGTATTGTGGCCATGGTTTGACTCACCTAGCATTACAGGCTGTTTAGCCCTGTGCATCTGCTCCTGGCCCTCTCTGGCACACAGCTCCAGAGAGAACAGAGGGTCTGAACCCCAAAGAATAAGCAATTGAATCAATGGATTTACTAAAGAATTATTGTGCCATACAGGTACATCATAAGGTCCTCTCATGGACTGGTAACTGGTTAAACACTGCTCTGCACTGACTTCCCTGACCAAGGGTCACCCAATGGCCCACTGCACCCCCAACTTAGCAGCTCCAGCTACTAAGAGAGCAAGACCCAGAGGCCTTCCTGCTCCTGGGACAGAGGAGTAGGTTGATGATCTACCCGGATGTGAGTGTTGGCCTTCCCCATGCCCATGGTCTATATTCCATTCAGGGCAGCACACAGGAACTGCGATTCCTATTCTGGATCAAGGGGTGGTTTCAGTTTGCTGGCAGGAGACTGTACATGAGCCCTTGCAGTTGCGGAGCGACCCAGGCACTAACACGGGCATGGACGTTTGAGGAACAGGGCAGAGGCCTGTGTGGGGCAAGGAGGGCAGGGATTTGGGAAGCAAGATCAGAGGATCCAACACTTTCTAATGTGGGACAGCATGATCCCCATTTCAAAGATAGAGAAAGTGAGGCACCAGGTGGGAGAGTGACCTGGCCAGGATCACGTGACCACTTAGTGACAGGGATGCAGTATAACCTGTTCCCTGCTCTCGTCACTGGACCCTGCTGCCCCTTCCAGCCATCCTCTCCCACAGGCCATCCCCACCACTCTCCAATACCAGGCTGTTTCCATAATGGAAGAAGGCTTGTAACAGTTCACTCACCGATAGGTGCCCCTTCCTGGCAAGGCCTGGTGGCACAGCTTTCTTGCTGGGCTAGCACCCCCGCCGAGAGTTGCCAGGGCCCTCTCGCAGTTTTTTCGCAGGTGACTGGCAGTTTTTTGGCAGGTGACCGTCTTTTAGTCCTCTCCTTCCTGAGTCGCGTTCATCCCAAAGGAAAAGTCCAAAAATGTCTTTAACCGAAACAAGGTCCTCCATCCCTTCGGGGGCTCTTCATCAGCCTGACTTTGGCTCGGCCTGCCCATGTTGTCCTTGGTAGCCCTTTCTATGGCCTTGTACACCCCCTTCCTTCGAGACCATGGGAGAACCAGTCCTACCCTGGATTCTAGGTTCTGCCCCAAGGCCCGGTACCGAACAGCTGGGCCTGCTCCTGTACCTTTGCTGCGGTTTTCCCTGGCTTTCCCCTCAGGTGGAGCTCACTCTGTAATCCATTTGGCCTAGCTCCAGGCTTTATAACCCACAGGCCAAGCCCCCGTTATATACCCTCCTCCTTAGAAACTGGCCCACATGGGGGGCAAGTTCTGTTCTTGTCCAAGCTTCATCCCTCGTCATCTCGTCGCTGTCACCGGCTGCGCGCTTGTACAGCCTGTGCCCACAGTGTCTCCAGCTCCACTGCCAGCTCCCTCACCGGAATGAAGAGGCATCCTCCTCTTCTGCAGTATCCCAACGCTCTTCCTGCAGCCTCTCATTCTCATTAACCGCTGCTTGCAGAGCCCGTTCTGAAGCCCTTAGCGTCTTCTGTAGCCTTTTCGCTGCTGCAGCTGCAGACGCCAAAACCTTTTCCATCAGGTCTGGGAACCCACCATGGACTGCTCCCCCCTTGTGTTTGTCCCTACTCCAGTCAGCTTCATCTCTGGGCCAACCATTTCGTCCTTCACCTCCCTGCAGCACCTGACAAGGTGTGTTGGTGGAGGGTCTGCAAAGTCCATGGCCATTCCTGCCACCTCCACGTTACCTGCCTCATGTGGGTTTGTGTCAGAGGAACCTTCTCCTTTCTTTCTAACCTCTTGGGGCCCTGGCCCCTCCTTTTGCCACTCAGCAATTTCCTAAGCAGGCCGTGTCTTTTGCTTCTTTGCGGCCAGTACGGGAACCCAGTCCCACCCTGACATTGGTAGCAGCCCAGGGCCCTGTACCCAATAGCAAGGTCTGCTCCTTTCTCTTTGCTGCAGGTTTCCCTGGGCACGTCCTACCTCTCTTCTCAAGTTCCCTTGCTGCTCTGCTCTCCCTTGACCTCGTTCTCATTCCTGTTGATACCCCAGCTGGGCTGTGTCACCACTGAAGTCTGGCTCTTTAGGGGGAGGTACCTGGTGCCTCTCAGTTAGGGCTCATTCTGTAATCAGCTTGGCTAGGCCCCAGGCTCTGCAGCCCAGGGGAAAGCACCCTGTTACAGGCCTGCTCTGCCCACTCCTACTGTTATTGGCCTGGAGTCCTTGCTCCCCATTTCAGACCTGGTTTCCAGAGGGGCTGAGCACACACAGGCCCCACTACCTGGAACTGGAGTTTGCTTCTTCTGGTGACTTGGACATTCAGGCCCTTCATCATTCAAAGGCTGACAGGTGTGGTGAGGGGGCTGGAGAAACCCCACTGTTGAGTGGAAGGAAGTCAAAGAGTTGGGATACTGGGAGATGATGGGTTCATTTGCCCTGCTGCAGGAAGTGGAGTTGGAGACCGGAGATGCCATGTGAACAAGACTACCTGATGCTCTCTTCCTGCCCGAGGGGCTGGAGCCTCCTGCCAGAAATGCTCTCAGGAGTCCAGGTTCGAGGACATCTCTGGGGAGCCCCTTCCTAGGAACAAAACGAGGGTGGTACGATGATGAAGACGTCTCTGTCCCAGAGCTGGGAGTCAGGGACGTGGGAAGCTCCCAGCCAGGCTGTGCATTGGGGAAGCCATTTCTCCCCCAAGAGACCCACAGGCCCCAAGAAGTAAATGGCTCTTAGCTCTATGGGGGAGTGGGGTCTTCCATCTAAGCCTCTTTGAGAGCCAGTGTTGCTTGCTTGGATGGGATGAGGTGACCTGTCCCCACTGCTCCCTGACGTGGCTCAGCTACAGGATGCGCACATCGGGGAGGCTGTAACAGATCCCAGGGCCTGGAAGACAGTTGGGAAGGAGGCTCCTATTCATTTCACACCCAGAGCCCCCATAGAAGGGCCAAGGGGAGAATAAAGGGCAGGAGGTGAAGCTAGCCCTGAGCCTCTGTCCCACCCCCACCTCCTCAAAAGTTTCCGAGCTTTCGTGGGGCTTGGGCTGTGGCCCTGACACAATGGCCTTTCCACACCCTATGGGGCAGGGAGAGCTTTGTTTGGGCGCAGGGGAAATGGGATGGGGGTAGACCAAGGAAAGGGGGGAGGGGAATGGGTGTGAGGAAAAGAGCTCCTGCCTCAGATGAAGGAATCTGGGGGGCAGAGGAAAGGACCCTGCTCCACAGAGAGGAGAGAGTTTCTGTGAGTGCCAGGGGGCTCCATTTCCCCTTCCACTCGCTCCCCATTTACAGGGAGTGTGAGGAGTTCAACCCACCACCGCTGGCACCTCTTGTTGGTCACTCCAGGAATAAGCTCTCAACCGCTGTGCAGTGCCCTTGACACGTGGTGTCTGGCCATCGTCTGCTCTGCTGCCCTGGGACCCGCGTTGCTGCCTGCTCAGCGGCATCCTCTTCGGCGCAGTACCGTTGTCTGCTTCAGGCCACTGCCCTCCAGCAGTGCCCACCACTCCAGTCTCACCCCCTTCCCGGGGGTGGGGATGTTAACAGCAGTCCTCCTGCTTGCACCTCCCTTGGTGGCCAACCACAACCCTTTAGTCTAGCCCCTCTGCTCAAGGTCTGGTTGCAGTCTGTCACAACCACTCTTCCACGGCCAGGTGCTGTACAAGGGGGAAAGGGGTGGACCGAGGCCTGCCCGCTCCTCTGGGTCCTGACCCAGGGACCCTCTAGCGGCAGCCTCCCTCTGCCCTTCTTCTCTCCCCTCTTGTCTGCCTAGTTTCCCTGGGCCACTTCACCTTTTGGCCCTATGCACCTTCTCGACCCTTTTTGGCATGGGCCGAGCCTGGCAGGTAACGGGCTGGAGCTCCATTCTGCTCCCCAAAGCCTGCCCAGCACTGCTCTGTCCAAGGTGCTGCTCCTTATACCAGGAGCCAGTCCTTCTCCCTTACTAGCCAGGGAGCGACCACCTTCGCCTCTGCTCGGCAGCCTTTATATAGGACCTAGCCTGGCCCTGATTGGCTGCCTCTTCCTCTGCTCTGATTGGCTTTCCTCAGGCCTTTACCGATTGGCTGCTGGCCTGCGCATCCTCTCTGGTCTGGTTCAGCCCTTCTTTCTCCAGGGGTGGGGCACTGCCAGAGCAGTACCTGCAGCAGAAGCAGGGAGCGGGAGTTGCTGGTGGCCTCAGAGGCAGAGCCCCTGCAGCGCCTCAGGTACCCGGCGCAAGTGCCGGATGACGCGGAGCTGGCGCATCACATTGGCCGTGACGCCCTCCTGCTGCAAGGGAACGAGGACCTGTCAGAGACTCAGACGCCCCCGCAGTATCAGGGGGAATTAAGGGCACCTGGAACCAGCAGCATTTCCACCCAGCACCCACCCACCTCTGAGAGATGGATTCCCCCTCCTGACCCCCAGAATGGAGTCTTCTTGTCCTTTCTAGTGACCTCCAGTGCCAGCTCCCCTTCTTGTAGAGTGAGCTCCTGCCACCTCCCCCTCAGTGCCCCTGACAGCTCTTCCACCTCCAATCCACAGCTCAAGTTCTCAGACCCCTCTCTTCCACCCCCACCCACGTTGGGCAGGCAGGGGGCTCTAGCAGAGGGGCAGGAGGGATTCTGACAGCAGTGAAGTGGGATGTGGGGAGGTTGAGACCTTTCCCCAAGTCATCCCAGCCACTAATGCTGAAGCCACAGGATGGCAGCCCTGGTGAATGGGGCAGATCAGCAGCCCCTGCTGACTGAATCCTCCCGTTCTCTCTAGAGCGGGTCCAGCCCTGCCAGCAGCAGGACAAGCTTCCCCCGCCCATGTGACTCAGAACAGCCTGGTCAGTCGCCATCACCCGTCAGTCCTTGGCCTCCCAGGCTGCCAATGATGGGAGCAACTCTGGGTGATGGCCCGGGAGACACGGACACTGAGCCACTGGGTGCAGCCCTGTGGGACAGGAGAGGCTCGCAGAGGGCACTTAGGGGGCTCTTCTGCCCTTCCCAAGAGAGACAGCACTGTGTCCCAAGAACATAAGTCCATGATGAGGTAATGCTGGTCATTAATTAGCCTTGCTAAAGCGCTGAGTTGGAGCTGCTCCGGGGACAAGCTGGCTCCCTCCTGCTCATGGAGGTGAATTCATCTCCCTTCCCAGTAGCACCTGCTCTCACTCTCATTCCCCGCCAGTCTCCTTGCTGTCAGGCCAGCGAATGGCCATAGGACGGGAATGAGGCCTGGGCCCCACCCCAATCTCCTGAGTCTAATGCAGCTGCTTACCTTGTCCCCCATCAGCTGCTGGGCTTCCCCCAGGAGGGAGTAGGTGAGGAGCAGCCCAGCCTGGCTGACACACAGTAGGGGGTCTTGGATGGCCAGCACTGCCGTCCGCAGGAAGAATCTTCTCTGCCCCTCTGAGAAGAACTTTCCGAAGACCTAAACAAACCGGATGTGAGGCTTCAGCAGATAGCCCAGAGCCAGGCTCCAAATCCTGGACTAGAATGGCATCTCCATCTAGTGGCTCCAGGAGGCAGCCACCCGCAGTGCCAGAGCTGTGTCATGCCCTGGCAGAGTGTCCTTACCTCCCCCACCCTGGCTGTGTTCTTGTAGCCCAGGAGCCTGCAGTCCTGGTGCCAGTCCCAGACCCACAGGTCTTTGGCCTCATGGACGGTCAGGCCTGGGAAAGAGAGACACACACACATTTGTTGTTCTGGTTGCAGTGCTTGTGTCCTTCCAATCCCATTGCTGGCTGCAGAGTTGGCAGAGTCCTCGCTGTGTGCCTGGCCTGACACAATTGCAGGGGGTGGTGTAGAAGACAGAAAGAGAGAGAGAGAGAGAGACTCATCCTCCAGCCGGGGTCAGTCTGAGAGAAATTGGCTGGGGTCCCAGTCTCACTCTTCTCTCAGGTGCCATTTCCCAGCTGGGTTCCTTACCCCTCTGGTGCAGCAGCAGCTGGTAGAGCCGGTAAACCCCCTCCCTGGCCTGCCAGGTGATGTCCTTGGCTGGGTAACCGATGAACAGAGCCAGCTGTGCCACTTGGTGACCCATCCTGGGGAATTTGGCTGAGTTCTAATGGAAGGGAGAGGGAGAGGGGATTCCATCAGCATTTTCCTGTCAGCTCCCAGTCCCCACCTGGGCCAGGACTCTCCTTCCCCTCAGCAGGAGATGCTAGAGGATAGGAGCTAGAGCTAGATCCTTAATTGTCTCTGCTCGCAAGGGAGCCTGGAGCACAGGGATGCAGGCAGGGCTCTACATGAGGATTTGCTTCCCCAGCTGCTCCAGGATGACAGGAAGGCATGAATCTGGAGCATGGTCCCCTTAAAAGCAAGAGTAGCCACTTAACCAGGACAAGAAGAACTTGACTCAAGCCAGGCTCATTCTCTGCTTTGACTCTGCCTCCCCAAGAGGTGCACTCCTAACCCACAGCCCCTGCAGCAGCAGATCCTACAGTCCGTTGGAGCCAGCCCACCTATGCCTGGAGTCAGGAAGCTGGGGTCAGAGGCCACTTACGTCGAACTCAGGGAGAGTGATGGTGGATCTGAGCAGGGTCGTGCTGCTCCTAATGGCCCTGGCTCTCTCTCGCGACACCCTGGACAAGATCCAGTAGTTAATGTGCTGTGGGGAAAGGAGGCAGCTCAGGATCAATGGGCAGGTGCATGTGTTGTGCTAATGAGCCCCTCCCCATTCCCAGGGGGCTGAGACATTGTATGAGGGGTGGAATAGCTGATTCATTGATTGTAGAGCTTTAGAAGGGGATTCTTGCCCCTAGGATGATGCTTGTAGGTCACAACTTGTCATTGTCTCTCTACATTGGGACAATGCTCAGTGTCGGGGCTGGTCCCATCCTCCCAGAACTCCTGATTCCTGAACAGCTCACCAGGAAGGAGACAGACTCCTCCCGCCTCCCTGGCTCTCAAGTCCTTGGTTGGGTGAAGGGACTGAGTATGAGCACAATTCCCCCAGGAATCTTGGGGCCCATCAGAGACAAGGGCTGATTCTCTGGGGTCCTCCTGTTTCTCTAGGAACGAGCTTGTGACTCTTCTCTGAGGACCATCTTCTGGATCTCACAGGAGGGGTTCAGACTCCCACTCCCCAAGCCAGCCAGGGGCCCCATGGTTAGTGCTCAACAGAACTAGGCAGAGCTCTGGCTTGAAGTCCCAGCTCCTTCCTCTTTTCTTCAAGGAGGAAGGGCCTGACACTGCATTGCACTGAGTGCCCTGACCAAGGACGGCCCACTGGGGGCCCAGCTAAGAGGACAGACTGGAAAAGGGATCTAAGAGTTACAGTAAAATTGCCCCCACCCCTCTCATCAGGCTCACCTCCAAGGTGTAGTGGAGCCTGTTGGTGTCTGGGGACTCTGCAAGCAGGTTCCCCAGCATGGCATCCAGGACGTCTGGCAAGACGCTATGCAGATCCTGCAAAGCAAGGGAGAGTCGTGGGTCAGAATTAGGGAAACTGCGGCTACACCTGCCACAGGATGGGAAGAGGGGGTCTCTGGGAAGCACTGGTGAGACCCCCAAACACATATCCTGGCCTCTCTCATTCACATCCTACTGCAGGCAATTCGCAAGGATTTGTGGCAGGATGACAGCTGGCTCTTCAACCCATGACTTAGCACGATCTACCTGGACTTGGGTGGTGTCCTTCTCTGTGCCCAGGGTGAAGACTGCATGCAGAGCAGCTCGAAGGAGGTGGGTCTCCAGCGCTGGCTCAAGGGCAGGTGTCATGGTGCTGGCAAGAGAGAGGAGCCGGTTTTAGACTGTGCAGTGCAGGGGTGGGACTGGCACCAACACGGACGAGAAGCTGCATGGAAATAGGTAGAGGCGGACGAGAACGGAAACTGAGGCACCAAGACGGGGACTGATAAGGCCAAGGTTTCCCAGACAGACAGTGGCAGGGCAGGAATGGTGCCTGTTCCCTGGACCCTGCTGCCCCTCCTGTATCTGATCCTCGGAGTCAGCCTCTCCCCAATGCCATTGCAATGTTACTGGAGGAAAAAGAACAGAGCAGCCAGGAAAGAGTGAACCTTCCCGCCACCTCTGCCAGAGGAGACACCCTTGGGACGTGACCTGGGAGTGGGAGGGGCAGTGACTCCCAGCCATGGGCCTGAGCAGCACCAGGGTTAGGGGAACCGCGCAAGAGGGTCTTGGTACCTGAGTTTGCCCATAGCAATCAGGGAGTTGGCCAGGACGGTGCCAGGTGGAGAGTCGTCAGGAAGCTCCTCAATGAGCTCCTGTGAGATCCAAAGAAGACAAAGGAGCGTGTGAGCTTTGGGCCCCATTGACACTTCCCAATTAGGAGATTACACAGCCAGTACCCCATGCAGCCAGGAGGATCCCCCCAGCTGCCTCCCGCTCCTCCGATTCCTGCCCACTATTTCTCCCATCTCCTCTCCCCAATCTTCAGCCCCAGCAATCCCTGCCCTCAGCTGCCCCTCCAGCACCAGCCATCCCCCAACCATCAGCCCGGGGAGACCCCTGCCCCTCCCATGTCTCTGTCCACCCTCCAGCTGCCGGGTGCCGTGTCTCACTCACCACAATCCTCTCCTCCACAGCCGCCTTGCAGCAGTGCGGCTCCAGTGTGTCCTGCCCTCTCTGCTGTGCAGCGAGACACGCGGGGTTTATGGTGTGCAGAAACAGGAGCTGTTGGGCCTCATCCTGCACCCACCAGGAGTGGGGTTAGAGGAGACAGAGCCAGTTAGCCAGGGACCTCCCTGCCCCAGCCACACCAGCTCCAGGACTTAGGCCTGAATGGGGGATAGTGGGGACCCACCCATTGTCCAAATCCCCCACGACTCCTACACCAACAGGGTCAGGAACTGGGACAGTGCCTGTGGGGGAGGAGACCCTGGCTGGTGTGTGACAAACACCCTTATCTTGGGGGTCCAAGATCATGGAGGAGAAAGGTCCCCATTAGGGGTGGTGGCTCATGAGGGCCAAGACCCTCTGCAGGGGGTTGGGATGCTGGGAAGGAGTGGGACAATCTCGGTTCTAGCACAGCTGGGGGACATTTGTACCTTTTCTCGGCCCTGGAGCTGCTCTAGGATGTTTTTGAGAGCAGCTTCCTCTGTGACCACATCCACCCAGTCCTCCTCCTCCTCGTCCTCTGAGTCCTTGGCGGTCCCTGCACCAGGGAGAGAAGGGGACAGGGTGACTCCTGCTGCCTCTTGGGGGAAGGACAGGGGCATGGTGGGGCAATGTGCCCCCTTCCCACCTCTGGGACCTAGGGAAGATCAGGCCCCACACTCCCCCCTCTCAGTGATGCCTTCAGCCCCCAACTTTTTCAGGAGCCCATAGCAAAGAGACCCCCCACACTGTCCTGGACTCCCTGGGAGGTGCCTCTCCACCTGCCCCCCGCCCAATGGAGCACCAAGGACCAAAGTGGCAGCATCTAGTGTCAGTGGGGTTCACGTGGCTCAGGCCAGACACCTGGGCTGGGGACCCACCCCCATAGCACTGGTCGAGGGCCTGGGCCCAGGGGGTTCACAGCCCCCTCCTCACCCCTCCCTGAGCCCAGCCTGGCTCCTCACCTGGAACAAAGCAGAAGCGTCCATTGGCCTCGCTGCTGCCCGAGTCCCAGGCGCTGCGGCTGTCCCATGGGGAGCGGGCCGAGCTCCTGGTGCTGGGACAGGGATCCTCCACCTCCTGCCCTAGGGAGGCTGGAAGGTCCTCAGGGACCGGGCAGGGTGATGCCTCCTGCTGGAAATCAGGGCTGGGCTCCTGGGGCCGCTGCTGCCCACACAACAAGCCCCAGAGCCACCCTGCCCGGTTCCACTCCTGGGCTGGGTCCTGCCTGCCCAGCCGCACCCTGGCCCAGCTCCATTTTGGCCTAGCCACTGCCTCTCCCACCTCGGCACCTGCGCCAGGAGCGGGTTTCCTCTGCCAGTAGGCTGGGCACTTCCACCTCCTGGTCCGGCTAAGGGCTCCTTCCCCACCAGCAGGGACGGAGGGGCCGCTCTGCTCCTGGGGAGGATGGCAGCTGCTTCGCTCAGGCTCTGGGGCCACCTGCAGAGCCTTCTTCCTGAACATCCTCAGGAGCCTGGCCATCCTGGAACCGAGCGGGGAGTAGGCGTGAGTCTGGGGTCAAGGCAGCCTCTCACGAACCAGCCTTTTTCGTCCCTCCCCATCTCTGCCCCAGCCAGAGCAGCTCGTACTCCCACCACAGGGGTGCAGGGAGTGCAAGCTACACAAACTGGCAGGAGTTTATCGCATGATCTGCTCCCAATGTTCCCCCTCGTCATCCCTGGTGCTGCAGTAACCGGGGAGTCTCATCCTTTTCGAGCACTGGGGTCAGTCACAAAGACCATCGGTCACTTTGGACAAGCAGCTCCCTCCTGCCATCCCAGGCCACGCTCCCCTGTCCAGGCTAGAGAAGGAACAGAACCCAGGAGTCCAGACTTCTCCTGGGAAACTATTGCCCACTTCAAAGTCCCCAGGCATAGCAAGGCCAGGGCCCCCTTGTTTCCCATTGATTTCCATGCTCAGCAGCTCACAAGGTCTGGCCCAGTTCAGAGACTCTCAACCTGGGGAACAGTCTCCCACAAGGGAAGGGCTGGGAGCCCCATTGCTGGGAGCTTTCCAAACACACTGGAGACGGCTCTGGAGAAGCCCCTCCCCGGTCTGAGAGTGAGGGGCTCCTGGGGGCTGTTTGCAAATCCAATCTCCTTTGGGAGAGATTCTCCCCCCCTCTTTCTGCTTCTCCCCAGATAGACAGGGAAAGCCAAAGAGGAACCCTAATGCCACTCACTTGCTCTCGGTGATGGAGTGATGGATGGAGGATGTTCAGTGTCGTCCCTCGCCCTTCTCCTCACCCTCCAAGCCCAAGGTGGCCTGGAGAGGGTGGTGGTGACCTGAGGAGTTACCCTGCCCAGCCACCAGACAGGGTGATGACACTGGGGGATCGACTGGCTGTGAAAACAAGAGTCTGTCTTATTGCCAAGGGACGGAGAAACTTGGCCAACAGCAGGGGGTACAGATCACTGCCGTAGTGCGCGGGTGACAGCGCCTCCAGGATCCTGACATCCCAGCACTTTACACACCTTCCTGAAGCCTCCCAAACCCTCTGGGCTGTCAGGATTGCGACCCCAACCCTACTGATGAGAAACAGGCCTGGGGAGGGGAAGCTACTGGCTCAGGGTCACACCAAGTGTCAGAGCTATGGATGGGACCCAGCAGTCCTTATTTCCAGGCCCCTTCGCTAACCACTGCTGCACACTCCCTCCCACAGCTGGCAATTACAGCCAGGCCCTCATGTCCGCTCCCCCTGACTTTCAGAGGGAGTGTGCTCCGCTGGAGTGACTGGACCAGGGAATTGGGAGTCAGGACTCCTGAATTCCATTGCTGGGTTTCCTATTGGTTCCATTGCTGGTTGTTTTCCTTTTCCTGTGGGACTTTGGGCAAGTTGCTCCCCTGTCTATGGCTCTGTCCCCAGCAGTCAAATAGGAATTTAATACTTTCCCGCTATTGGAAAGTGCTGGGAGAATCCCCCAGCAAAAGCTGCTCTGACAGTGCTAAGCAGCATCTGACCATTAGAGGTCAGAGCGCACTGCCCAGGAGGAGGAGTGTTTGGCTCTGGGGTTTCACTTCAGCCCAGTCTATAGAGAGGGGCCCAGCCAGGGAGTTTGGCTCAAGAAGACCAATTCTCCAATTTGTTAAGGGTGTTTTCAATTCCAATCCTGTGCTTCAAAGTGGTTGGTGTCATTTGCAAATTTTAGAAGCATACTCTCCACTCCATTTTCCAAATCATTAATGAAAATATTGAATCGTACCGGACCTCGGACTGATCCCTGCCGGACCCACTATGTTCATCCTCTCCATTGGACAGCCAAACATGGAGAAGGGCTCTTGGAATATGGGCTTTCAACCAGCTCTGCACCCACATTACACTAATTGCATCTAGACCACATTTCCTTCCTTTGCTTGTGAGAATGTCCTAAGGAACCGTGTCAAAAGCCTTAGTAACACCAAGATAGATCACATCTACTGTTTACCCACCTCTACCAGGCCCGTAACTCTGCCAAAGAAGGAAATAGGATTGGTTTGGAATGATTTGTTCTTGACAAATCCATGCTCGCTAGTCCTAAGAACCAAATTATCCTGTAGGTGCTGACAAACTGATTGTTTAATAATGTATTCCAGTATCTTTCCAGCTATGGAAGTGAGGCTAACTAGTCTGTAAGTTCCAGGGTTCTCTTTGTTGTTCCCCCTTTAAAGATAGGTCTTGTCTTGTTAATGGATGGGAAGATGTTCTTTTTCAGGGATCTCAGACGAGAACTGGGGCACAGCACCTGGTTTGTTAAGGCCACAAAAATGGAGGCAGGAACCTCTTCTCTCCTGCTGGCAAAGAACCCCAGGTACCTAAAAGACAGGGACTCACATCCCTGAATGGGCTTTAAAAAAGGCAGTGGTTACAAAATTTGGCCCCGAACATTTCTTGTTTCCGCAGACTAGACATTTTAGCAAACTTTAGAATTCCTTGGTGCTAAACACCGTGAAACTCCCCTTTCCCCTTCACACAGGGCTTTAACGCCCTGTCATAACCATAAGGGTAGCCTCAAATTAAGAAGCTCAAATTACCTGGTTGGCACCTGACCAAAGGAACCAATGGGGACAAAAGTTACTTTCAAATCTGTGGGGGAGGGTTTGTTTTGGGTTCTTTGTTTCTGTGGCCGTTCTCTCTTGGGACTAAGAGGCTAATAAGGATCTTAGGGATAATGGTAGCATGACAAATGGGAATGAGGATATGGGAGGTAGATATTACCATATCTGAGGTAGAAGCAACACTCAAACAGCTTAATGGGACTAAATCGGGGGTCCCAGATAATTTTCATCCAAGAATATTAAAGGAATTGGCACATGAAATTGCAAGCTGTCAAGGTTCCTTCCCCACTCTTTGGTATAGATTTGGGGACCTGCATGAAAACCCCCTAAGCTTATTTTTACCAGCTTAGGTTAAAACTTCCCCATGGTACAAACTATTTTACCTTTTGCCCTTGGACTTTATTGCTGCCACCACCAAGCGTCTAACAGATATATAACAGGGAAAGAGCCCGCTTGGAAACGTCTTTCCCCACAAAATCCTCCCCAAACCCTACACCCTTGATAAAAATCATCACCAATTTGCATAGGTGAACACAGACCCAAGCCCTTGGATCTTAAGAACAATGAAAAAGCAATCACGTTCTTAAAAGAAGAATTTTAATAGAAGAAAAAATAAAAGAATCACCTCTGTAAAATCAGGATGGTAAATACCTTACAGGGTAATCAGATTCAAAACATAGAGAATCCCTCTAGGCAAAATCTTAAGTTACAAAAAGACACAAAAACAGGAATATCCATTCCATTCAGCACAGCTTATTTTCTCAGCCATTTAAACAAAACAGAATCTAACGCATATCTAGCTAGATTACTTACTAAGTTCTAAGACTCCATTCCTGTTCTGTCCCCGGCAAAAGCATCACACAGACCACGAGAACCTTTGTTTCTCCTCCCCTCCAGCTTTGACAGTATCTTGTCTCCTCACTGGTCATTTTGGTCAGGTGCCAGCGAGGTTATCCTAGCTTCTTAACCCTTTACAGGTGAAAGGGTTTTTCCTCTGGCCAGGAGGGATTTTAAAGATGTTTACCCTTCCCTTTATATTTATGACACAAGCCCATTAGCAAGAATTTTTAATGAATCTGTAAACTCAGGGGTTGTACTGTATGATTGGAGAATTGCTAACATAGTTCCTATTTTTAAGAAAGAAAAAAGAAGTGATCCAGGTAACTACAGGCCTGTTAGTTTGACATCTGTAGTATGCAAGGTCTTGGAAAAAATTTTGAAAGAGAAAGTAGTTAAGGACATTGAGGTCAATGGTAAATGGGACAAAATACAACATGGTTTTACAAAAGGTAGATCATGCCAAACCAACCTGATCTCCTTCTTTGAGAAAGTAACAGATTTTTTAGACAAAGGAAACACAGTGGATCTAATTTACCTAGATTTCAGAAAGGCGTTCGATACCGTGCCACATGGGGAATTATTAGTTAAATTGGAAAAGATGGGGATCAATATGAAAATTGAAAGGTGGATAAGGAATTGGTTAAAGGAGATACTACAACGGGTCCTACTGAAAGGTGAACTGTCAGGCTGGAGGGAGGTTACCAGTGGAGTTCCTCAGGGATCGGTTTTGGGACCAATCTTTTTATTACTGACCTCAGCACAAAAAGTGGGAGTGTGCTAATAAAGTTTGAGGATGATACAAAGCTGGGAGGTATTGCCAATTTAGAGAAGGAACGGGATATCATACAGGAAGATCTGGATGACCTTGTAAGCCGGAGTAATAGTAATAGGATGAAATTTAATAGTGAGAAGTGTAAGGTCATGCATTTAGGGATTAATAACAAGAATTTTAGTTATAAACTGGGGACGCATCAATTAGAAGTAACGGAGGAAGAGAAAGACCTTGGAGTATTAGTTGACCACAGGATGACTATGAGTCGCCAATGTGATATGGCTGTGAAAAAAAGCTAATGTCGTCTTGGGATGCATCAGGAGAGGTATTTCCAGTAGAGATAAGGAGGTTTTAGTACCGTTATACAAGGCACTGGTGAGACCTCATCTGGAATACTGTGTGCAGTTCTGGTCTCCCACGTTTAAGAAGGATGAATTCAAACTGGAACAGGTACAGAGAAGGGCTACTAGGATGATCCGAGGAATGGAAAACCTGTCTTATGAAAGGAGACTCAAGGAGCTTGGCTTGTTTAGCCTAACCAAAAGAAGGTTGAGGGGAGATATGATTGCTCTCTATAAATATATCAGAGGGATAAATACCAGAGACGGAGAGGAATTATTTAAGCTCAGTACCAATGTGGACACAAGAACAAATAGATATAAACTGGCCATCGCGAAGTTTAGACTTGTAATTAGACAAAGGTTTCTAACCATCAGAGGAGTGAAGTTCTGGAATAGCCTTCCAAGGGAAGCAGTGGAGCAAAAGACTTATCTGGCTTCAAGATTAAACTCGATAAGTTTATGGAGGAGATGGTATGATGGGATAACATGATTTTGGCAATTAATTGATCTTTAACTATTCACGGTAAATAGGCCCAATGGCCTGTGATGGGATGTTAGATGGGGTGGGATCTGAGTTACTACAGAGAATTCTTTCCTGGGTATCTGGCTGGTGAATCTTGCCTACATTCTCAGGGTTCAGCTGATCACCATATTTGGGGTCGGGAAGGATTTCCTTCAGGGCAGATTGGAAGAGGCCCTGGAGGTTTTTCGCCTTCCTCTGTAGCATGGGGCACGGGTCACTTGCTGGAGGATTCTCTGCACCTGGAAGTCTTTAAACCATGATTTGAGGACTTCAATAGCTCAGACATAGATGAGAAGTTTATTGCAGGAGTGGGTGGGTGGGATTCTGTGGCCTGCATTGTGCAGGAGGTCAGACTAGATGATCATAATGGTCCCTTCTGACTTTAATATCTATGAGTCTATGCGAGGGGCCAGACAGAAATCCATCTTCTCCAACGCATCCTAATCCAAGTCTCCAATATTGCAACTAGTATAGGTAAGCCAGGCAAGGCGGATTAGTTTTTCTTTTGTTTTGCTTTTGAATTTTCCCTGTGCTAAGAGGGAGGTTTATTCCTGTTTTCTGTAACTTTAAGGTTTTGCCCACAGGGGAATCCTCTGTGTTTTGAATCTCAATACCCTGTAAAGTATTTTCCATCCTGATTTTACAGAGATGATTTTTACCTTTTTTTTTAATAAAAACTTTCTTTTAAGAACATAACTGATTTTTCCATTGTTCCAAGACCCAGGGGTTTGGGTCTTTGATCATTTTGTAACCAATTGGTTAGGATATTATTCTCAAGCCTCCTCAGGAAAGGGGTTGTAAGGGCTTGGGGGGATTGCTGGGGGAAGAAGAACTCCAAGTGGTCCTTTTCCCTGGTTCTTTGTTAAATCACTTGGTGGTTGCAGCATACCTCAGTCCAAGGACAAATAGAGATTTGTGCCTTGGGGAAGTTTTTAACCTAAGCTGGTAGAAATAAGCTTAGGGGGTCTCTCATGCAGGTCCCCACATCTGTACTCTAGAGTTCAGAGTGGAGAGGGAACTCTGACATGCCCCTTCTCTCACTCAGGCTCACGACTGCCCAGAGTTTGATAATTGTCCCTGTTCCCATTGGACAGATGGGGAGGAGCGTGGGGTACAGAGAAGGGAAGTGACCTACCCAAGGGCCTACACAGCAAGGCGGTGGCAGAGCCAGAAAGAGAAGTCACCAGTCCTGACTCCTGTTCTAACGGACCACAACCTCCCTCCCCGTCCCCCTCCCCCTCGGCAGGGATAGAGCCCAGGAATTGAGATGGTGGGGAAATTTCATTGAAACTGTTTCTGTCAGAAAATCCCATTCAGACTAAACCAGTTTGTTTCTTGAAATCATAACAAGTGGGATGAAAATTCTTTGCACAAATATTTTGTTGCAAAACAAATGCATTTCCTGTTTGTCACAGTGTGTTAAATTGTCTTGCCACACACAAAGAGGAGACACTTAGATCTCGAAAATTAGATAAGCTGCTTCAGTCTGAGCTAAGTAGTTGCTGCTCTTAACAATTTCAAAATAAAAAAATACCAATAAAATAGAATATTTCAGCTATTCTATGATGTCATAATCTGATCTGAGTAAACGTGATAGGACACCTCATATGCACTTCTCATAGTGACACTCTCCAATGGATCCCCATCCTCTATCCACCGTGAGGTAGGTAGGAGAGGATCATTATTATTCCTACTTGAAAGAGGGAGAAGCTAACGCTGAGAAAGGAGAATTGACTTGTCTTAGGTCACACAGCCAGTCAGTGGCAGAGTTGGGAATAGGACCCAAGAGCCCTGATTTTCAAACTAACCATCGGATCTTGAATTTCATACATTGAATGACCTGAATAAAGTGCTCTCCAATGAGCTCCAGACCAACAACAGGGCACAGGAATTATTCAGCAAGTATTTTAGGAGAACTGGAATGTTAGAGAGAATCATGAACTGCTCAGAGACAATTAATGCCAAAAAGCAGCAAAATTCGTCAAACATATGACTGGTTATGACTTACTTTCTTGGTCTTAAAAGAGAACAACAAGAACCTGAGACTACTCTCTGTCAATAACCCCCTGCTCAGGCAATCAGGGTAGAGACTGAGGACGGGAGGCTGAGGGTTCTCACCAGAGAGCCCAAAGGGTGGCCCAGGTCACTGGTGGGGATCAGTGCCTAAGCGCTATTTCAGCCCCACATTTTTGGGGGTCCTCCCACAGTGGGAGCTGCAGAGCTCTCCCCCATGACACACACACCTCCTGGTGTTGGGAGGGGAACAGGAGAAAGGACAAAAGAAACAAGAGAAGAAGAGAAAGGAGGGAGGGATGGAGGAAAAGGTGAAACAAAAAGGACAAACCCTAATGTCCCCAGTGATTCTAAGGGACAAAATTCTAGGTGCGGAATAAAATTCTGCCTCCTTAAGCTCGTGTTTTCCACGCCTAGAATTCATCTCTCACCAGATGAATCAGACTGAGCAGGTTTCAAACCTCGAGGAGGCTCTTACCTTCTAAACAGGGACGTCTGTTTTCTACTCAAATCAGTAAAAGGAAAGGAGAAAACTCAAAAGAGGTTCCTCCTCGCGCTCACATACGTGAACCCTAATACTCTCTCAGTCCTCAAAGAGAGACCTCAAGAAGGAGACTTGCTGAAGCAAAGCCACACGGGTCTGTGAGGTTTCCCTGGCCCCTCGCCCCTGTCCTGCCTGGCTGATGTCAGCATCTCTCTGTGAGGTCACCACCTCCCCCCCACCTTGGGCCAATAGTCTGAGGTCCTGCAAAAGGCCTTTGTGATGTCACTGCCACACCCCTCCCTTGCTGTGCTAATGTCCTGCCGCTGGACAGGCACTTTGGAGGTTTGAGCTACTCCCTGTGGATCACCCCACTCAATGACTGTTCATTCTCGGAAGCAAGCTGGCTAGACAGTAAAACATCAGACGCTGCTCCCAGTGCTCCACTCAGTTTTTCCGAAATGAGGAGACTTTGTGGCCAGAAGAGACCATTAGAGCGTCTAATCTGACACCCTGCATGTCACAGGCCCCCTGTATGACACAATAGCTACTTTTTGGGCAAACACATTCTAGAAAGGATCTAGTCTTTGTTAGGATATAGATATTCAGGCCTGTCTGTAAAGGCCTATACTTTAAGAATTTAGGTATATGTTTATCATTTAGCTAGTTATAGAGGTATAAAAGAAAGAATCTGTGTAAGGGCCTTTTCTCACTGTGACAGTCTGAGGCCCTGTGCTTAGGCTAAGGCCTCTGGATAAGCAGCAGAGGCAGCCATAAGCTGGGAAGCGAATGGTCACATCCTTACATTCCAAACCAGTCATTGAAATAAGGCAATCTGGGGCTCTTAGAAAGGTGATCCAATTTATCACCTTTAGAGAAAGGATGTAAAAGGAAGATGTAAAAGGAAATTTAGTTTGATAGTTTTCCGTTTGGTAAGAACTCACTTATCAATAGACCCAGCTAGGAAACCCTTATGTCTTCATAGATATAGTTGTGAAATCCTCACTTCTGTATTGTTTTGTCAGTATAGTTCCCACTTTGCTATTGTTTATTTGCATGGTCTCTGTCTGGTTCTGTGATTGTTTCTGTCTGCTGTATAATTAAATTTGCTGGGTGTAAACTAATTAAGGTGGTGGGATATAATTGGTTGGCTAATCATTTACAATATGTTAGGATTGGTTAGATAAATTTCATAAAATGATTGGTTAAGGTATAGCTGAGATTACTACTATATAAATTAGGGGCAAACAGGACGTAAGTTGGGATTCGAAAATAAGGAAAAAGGAACTTGGATTTAAGCTTGCTGGAAGTTCACCCCAGTAAACATTGAATTGTTTGCACCTTCAGACTTTCGGTATTGTTGCTCTCTGTTCATGTGAGAAGGACCAAGGAAGTGGGAGAGTGAAGGAATAAGCTCTCTAACAGTCTTCATTAAATGACATCAAGAGATGGCGAATCCACCACTTTCCTTGGTAGCTTGTTCCTGTGGTGAATCATCCTTACTGTTGAATATTTCTAGTAATTGCCATTTAAGGCTCCCAAAGAACTTTGCACTTGGGAATTAAGCCTCAACTCCTCCCCATTTTTCAGATGGAACAACTGAGGCACGAAGGAGCAGTGATGATTTGCCTAAGTCTCCAAGCGAGTCAGTGAAAGAACTGGGGAATAGAACCCAGGAGTCCTGCCTCCCAGCCCCCACTAGACAGACCTGTCCCTGTTCTGACCATGTCTACGGGGTCCCTCTGTGTATTATACACACAAAATCTCCAAAAGGCTCTCCCTAATAACCCTGGTCATGGAGCAGCCACGTGGGTTACACACTGAACAGTGCTTCACTCTCTGTATTTCCCTGCTATGTCAGACCAATCGTGAAGTCTGAACGTGCCCATACCTGAGGGATGCTGCACACGGTGGAATAGGAACTGGCCTATGCTCCCAGACATGAACTCCTGCAGAGGGGGTGACACCGAATTCCCCACCCCAGTTCTTACCTATATGTTGGGGATTGGTTCTGCTTTGAGCAGGGGGCTGGACTAGATGACCTCCTGAGGTCCCTTCCAACCCTGATATTCTATGATTCTATGTCTCCTGGCTCCCCTCTGGGGCCTAAATGATCTCTGGCTTTACTTCTTCTGGTAGATCCTAGAACACAGGATCAGGGGTTAACATGACTCCAGTGGGGATTTCCCACAGGAGAGCTGTAGAGAAGAGGGAGCCCGAGCAGCTGTGGCTGTTTCCGTGGCCTGGGGGCTTTACAGCACGGCCGCAGAGGGGACTCAGGGATCAGCTGGACTCTGCCCCACCGTCTGTCATCTCCTGCAATATTCCCCAGGTGACCAAGATGCCCCAGGAGGTCAGTGAAAGGATTATGAAAGCTGAGTGTTTTCTTCTCAGTGGGCTGGAGAAGCAGCTCTGTGAGGGGGGGCACGGGCACTTGTGATCAGCTTTCAGGTGCCAGGAAGAGCGGTTCAGAGAGTTATGAACAATCCTTCCAAACTCTATCAGGGAAATCCTGTCTTTGCTAGTGCCTCCACCCCTTGCTCCCAAGGGCTCTGCAGACACCCTGGCTCTGCACAAGAGAGACAGCTCTTCCTAATAAATGCAGCCCACAGCCGGGATAAATGATCTACTATTGCAGCTGCCAGCCAAGGGGGAGTCGCCTTGAGCTCAAGTGGCAGAGGCTGGTCGTGTTGAGGCTGAGGGTTCCCACGTGCACAGCATATGGAAACAGCACCCCTTCTGCGCAGCCTGTGGCTATACTAACCCAAACATAGCAGGATTGATGTTTCCCCTAGAAAGGGGTGGCAGGATTTGGGTAGCAGGAGCAGCGTGTTGAATGGCAAAGGCAGGACAAGGTGTGGATGGATCCTAAGGTTGTAGATAAAAACCTCCCCTTGCCATTTTGGAAATGCCAAGTTGGCTCAATGAAGCCCCAGCACAGCACTGCACCGAAAACAGTTTTCAGAGGAAAACACTAGGGCTCACATCCCGCCACCAGGAAATCTGGAATTCATTGTTATTGTTGTTATACAGATTAACGTGCTAAACCACCATGAAGGGAAAGGATGTGAGCCGGGTCACCATGGCTCCACGCTGTCTTTCTAGAAATAGGAACTTCCAGTCGCACCCCCAGCTCTAGCCCACTAGACTCCACTCCCCTCCCAGAGCTGGGAATAAAACCCAGAAGTCCTGACTTTCCCCCACCCAACCCCCTGCTCTAGATCCTGGAATTGGGGGTGGGGAAGTTGCGATAGGAGTAAGTGAAATTAAGTCTATGGATGAAAAAGGAGTAAAAAAAAAGTTGTGTGCCTCCAGGGAGCAACTACTGAGACCCTCACTGATTACTGGGATTGATACAGTTTCTGACCCCTCTAGCCATTTCTGCTTCCCAACTCCACATCCCAACACACAGCCACATGGAGGTAACTTCCTGAACAATGTCCCAGTTGGATCTGGTACTGTGGTAAATGAAGGGGGACAGGTAGCTCCCTGTTATGGACACCCAGCCAGCCAGTTAGCTATAAAATCCCTCTTAGTAGCTGTTCTCCACTTGCTTTACCTGTAAAGGGTTAAAAAGTCTCACTGCGATGCATAGGGAAAAGGAAGTGAATTGGCACCTGACCAAAAGAGCCAATGGAAAGGCTGGAACTTTTTAAAATTGAGAAAAACGCCCCCTTTGTCTCTGTCTGTCTGTCTGTTCTCCCGGGAAGAGGGGGACCAAGCAGCGATGCTGTAAGAAGCTTGGGCCAGGTATGAAAAATCATCAGATCATATCTAGAAACTACTCATCTGAAACCTCAGATATGTAAATAGACCAGGAAATGTCTAGGAAGATGCGATTATGTTTCTCTCTTTTATTTCTTTATGGTTTGTGGATTCCTCTGTGCTAACCCTAGGTGCTCTTGGCACCTTTAAGTTGGAACTCAAATAAACTATTTTTGGTGCTTAATCCTTGTAATTTTTTTTTTTTAAATCAAGCAATAGCTGAGTTTACAGATTTATTTTCTTTCCTTTATTTTAAAAATAAAATTTGCCTTTTTTAAGAATAGAATTAAATTTGTATGTCTTAAAAGGTTTGCGCACATGTTGTTTAATTAGCTGGTGGCAACAGCCAAATTCCTTTTTTATTTCTTTCTCAGCTCTTCCCCGGAGGGAGTGGGGGGGGGAGGGGGGTGAAAGGGCTTGAGGGTACCGCCCAGGAAGGAGTTCCCAAGTGCGCCTTCCTGGTCTCTCAAAGGGGTTCTGCACTTGGGTGCTGACAGCATCTACCAATCCAAGGCCAAAGAAAAGCTGTAACATGGGGGTTTAATACAGAGGTGGGCAAACTATAGCCTGCAGGCCACATCCAGCCCGCGGGACCGTCCTGCCCGGCCCTTGAGCTCCCAGCCAGGGAGGCTAGCCCCCGGCCCCTCCCCCGCTGTTCCCCCTCCCCCGCAGCCTCAGCTCGCCGTGCCACCAGTGCTCTGGGCGGCAGGGCTGCAAGCTCCTGCTGGGGAGCGTGGCTGCAAGAGCCGCCAGTGTAGTGTACTAAATTGCTCCCTGTAGGAATGCGCTACTTCCAGTGCTACTTACGGCTGCCAGTCCTGGTGCTCTGAGCGGCATGATCAGGGGACAGGGAGCAGTTGGATAGGCGTGGGAGTCCTGGGGACCTGTCGGGGGTGTGGATAGGGGCAGTTAGGGGTCAAGGAGCAGGGGGAGTTAGATGGGTCGGAGGTTCTGAGGGGGGTGGGAAGTATGAGGGGGCAGAGAGGGGGCAGGCTGTTTGGGGAGGCAAAGCCTTCCCTACCCGGCCCGCCATACAGTTTCAGAACCCCGATGTGGCCCTCGAGCCAAAAAGTTTGCCCACCCCTGGTTTAATAAAAGCCTGGAGTAGCAAGTATTAATTTTTAGAGTCCTTGCGGGGCCTCAACCTTCTGCACTTGAAGTGCCAGAGTGGGGAATCAGCCTTGACAGGTACAACACCCTTGCGAGAGCACAGTCCGTACCTTCTCTCTCGGACACAGCTCACACTGGTTCTCTCTCGAGGCATCTGTGGGAAGGAAGACAATGCTTCAGATGAGCACATACCACTGGCATCTCTCAGTGGGGAGAGTCTCCAGGCTGCATTACGACTGTTCCTGAAACTGATGCCCTCTCTCCAGCCATAGGAAAGGAGCAATCGGCAGCTACAGTACAAGCTGCCCCATGGCACCCCCCACGTCCCTTGGGGCTGGGATCCCAACTTATACAGCGTTTTCTAAGGCTATTCATTTAGGGGCTCTTGGTGGCAATGACTAGGACTGGAGTAGCTGAGAGCTTTCCACACAGCCAGCGCTCCTGCCTCGCTCCCTACAGCGCCCCCTGCTGGGAGAGGCTAGAGTAGCCAGGAACTCCCCTGCAGCCCGCACTTTAGCTCTGGTCCTGCTGCTGGGAGAGGCTGGGATTGGAGGAGCTGGGAGCTGCTTCCTTAGGCCTTAACCAACCTCTTAAACATTGCTCCCTGGATTTGTTATTATTCCTGCACCAGAGACAGGAGCTGGTGTTCAGACCATCTTTTGTCTTCCCCTTGTCTCCCATATTCTCCCTCCACAGAGAGGGTATGGCTAAGGACCAGGAGAAATATGGTCCCTCCTCTCTCTCCTTCCCTTGTACACTGCCTTGATGCCCTCCAAAGCCATCCTCTCCCCTTGCAGGATGTGTCCCAGAATGTTGCTCACCTTTTAGATGAGCAAAACATAACTTCCTGCCTGTCAATGAAAACACTGGGATTCCCACAAACCCCCTGTGGTCTGATTTTACCACCACTCTGTGTCACCTCTACTTGGTTTGCTCTGTTTTAGGGAACTTTTGCCAAAAAAAACAAGCAAGAAATATTTCCCTGGGGAGACAGCTGTCTGTAGGGAATAGGGAAATGTCACAGAGCCAGGAAGGAAAACCGTGGAGAACCAGGGGAAATGGGAGGCGAAAATGACAGTGTTGGTTGCATCTCATGGGTCATACAAGGGATGGGACTGCAATGAACTAGAACTGCCTTCATTACCGGTTCCCACTTCCTGGCTTTTCGAACCATTCCCAATAGTTAGGAGCCTCCGTATAAAAGGAGACATGGATATAATGGGATTCCCCAAGGAGCCGATCTCCCCTCCCTGACTCATTCCTTACCCGTCCTAGTTGCCTCCATGAGTCTCTGTGCCAGGGCAACCCTGTTCATGCCTCTCAGGATGTCCTGGGTCACCCGCAGAGCATGTTCCTGCCCACACTCATGGATCAGCTCCTCCATGACCTCCACAGGCTCTGCTGTCTCCAGTCTATTGCAGAGAACAGGGTTAGAGTCCTGCTCATGGTTGATCTCAGACACTTTGATCTGCAAGCTCTCAAGTTCCTTCTGTCCCATGCTGCCCCAGGTTTGCATCAGGAGATCACTGACTCTGAAGAGGGCTGATCTCCACTCCCAGGTTTGTCTGATGTAATCCCTCTGCATCTCAAAGTCTTGTCACCTGGGTTCTCTGGTTCTTGTTTCTCAGCACGCTCAGGGTTGCTTCTATAGCATAGCGCACCCCGTAGTGACTGATTATGTCCTCCATCATCTCTGCCAACCCTTCCCTATCCAGCTTGTCCCCATGGATGCGGGGGTTGGTGATAGATGTGTTTCTCAGTTCAACTTCAGTCATTTTGAAGATCCTTGAAGATCCTAAGCTCCTCCTCTCCCAGGTTATCCAAGGTGCAGCGCAGAAGCTCCTTCACTCTGGAGATCGTCAGTAGATGCTCACTGCACTCTTTCCCATATGCCCCCAGTGTCTAAGCAAGTCCTTTTGCGCCGGCTTCTTGGTTCATGACTCTTGTCAAGGTTCCTTCCCCACCCTGAACACTAGGGTACAGATGTGGGGACCTGCATGAAAACCTCCTAAGCTTATTTTTACCAGCTTAGGTTAAAACTTCCCCATGGTACAAACTATTTTACTTTTTGCCCTTGGACTTTCGCTGCCACCACCAAACGTCTAACATCAGTTACTGGGAAAGAGTTAGTTTGGAAAAGTCTTTCCCCCCAAAATCCTCCCAAATCTTACCCCCCCCCCCCTATCCTGGGGAAGGTTTGATAAAAATAGTCACCAATTTGCATAGGTGACCACAGACCCAAACCCTTGGATCTTAAGAACAATGAAAAAGCATTCAGTTTCTTAAAAGAAGAATTTTAATAGAAGAAAAAGTAAAAAGAATCACCTCTGTAAAATCAGGATGGTAAATAGCTTACAGGGTAATTAGATTCAAAATATAGAGAATCCCTCTAGGCAAAACCTTAAGTTACAAAAAGAGACAAAAACAGGAATCTACATTCCATTCAGCACAACTTATTTTCTCAGCCATTTAAAGAAAACAGAATCTAACGCATATCTAGCTAGATTACTTACTAAGTTCTAAGACTCCATTCCTGTTCTGTCCCTGGCAAAAGCATCACACAGACAGAGAGAGAGGCTTTGTTTCTCCCTCCCCCCAGTTTTTGAAAGTATCTTGTCTCTTCATTGGTCATTGTGGTCAGGTGCCAGCAAGGTTATCCTAACTTCTTAACCCTTTACAGGTGAAAGGGTTTTTCCTCCGGCCAGGAGGGACCCCAAAAAGGTGTCTACCCTTCCCTTCACACTCATGATGCCCCCCAAATCACAGATAGAGTGAAACGCTGGCTGGGATTTTTTCCTGGAGCTCTAGGAGAAAACAGAGTTAATAAGACACATGCACCTCTAAATATACTACAAAGTATATAAAGACTAACAATATTTTCCACATCTCAAGGATGATTTTAACCAGTTGATTCTGGGAAACTTTCACGGCAGAGTGCATCAGCCACTTTGTTAGAAGCTCCTGAGATGTGTTGGATGTCGAAATCAAAATCTTGGAGAGCTAAACTCCACCGAATAAGTTTTTTGTTATTTCCTGTGGCAGTATGAAGCCACTGTAGTGCAGCATGGTCGGTTTGCAGGTGGAAACCTCCTCCCCAAACGTATGGGTGTAGCTTTTCCAGAGCGTAGACAATGGCGTAACATTCTTTTTCACTGACTTACCAGTTGCTTTCCCTCTCAGACAGCTTCTTGCTGAGAAACACTACAGGTTTGATCCAGTCCTTCCTGCATTGAAACTGCTCCCACACCACACTCGGACGCATCAGTGGTTACTAGGAATGGTTTGTCAAAGTCTGGGGCCCTTAGTACAGGGTCAGACATGAGTGTCGCTTTAAGCTGGTTAAAGGCCTGCTGACACTCTTCGGTCCACTGAACGGCATTTGGCTGTTTCTTTTTGGTTAGGTCTGTGAGTGGGGCGGCGATCTGGCTGTATTGTGGTACAAATCGCCTGTAATAACCGGCCAAGCCTAAGAAGCATTGAACTTGTTTCTTTGACTTTGGGACAGGCCACTTTTGGATACCATCCACTTTGGCCTGTAGGGGGTTGATAGTTCCTTGACCCACCTGGTGTCACTCTGTTTAGGCCTATTTGACACTTCTTAGCCTTAACAGTTAGTCCTGCCTCCCTTATGCACTCAAAGACTTTTTGTAGATGTTCTAGGTGTTCTGCCCAGGAATCCGAAAATATGGCCACATCAAGGTAGGCGACTGCATCGTCTCCTAATCCCGCTAGGAGACCATCTACAAGTCTTTGGAAGGTGGCGGGTGCATTCCGCAGCCTGAAAGGGAGTACATTAAATTCATACAGCCCGACATGGATGGTGAAGGCTGACCTTTCCTTGGCGGATTCATCAAGCGGTATCTGCCAGTACCCCTTGGTTAAGTCCAAGGTAGAGATGAACTGGGCCCGTCCCAGTTTCTCTAATAGTTCATCTGTGCGTGGCATTGGATAGTTGTCTGGGTGAGTTACAGCATTGAGCTTACGGTAGTCCACGCAAAAATGTATCTCCTCATCTGGTTTGGGAACTAGAACCACTGGAGATGCCCATGCACTGCCAGAGGGGCGGATTACCCCTATATGGAACATATCCTGGATCTCCCATTCTATAGCAGTTTTAGCTTGAGGAGACACCCGGTAAGGTTGGACTTGGGTGAGCATTACCTGTGTCAATGGAGTGGTATGCCCGTTCAGTCAGTCCTGGGGTGGCTGAGAACGTCGGTGCATAGCTAGTGCACAGCTCCTGGATCTGTCGTTGCTGCATACACCCAAGGGTCATGGAGAGGTTCACCTCTTCTACGCCACCCTCACTTTTCCCTTCGTAGTAGACACCTTCAGGCCACTCAGCGTCATCTCCTCCCTGGGCTGTAAACTGACAAACCTTTAATTCTCTGGAATAAAGGGCTTTAGAGAATTAATATGGTATACCTTAGGCTTTCGGTTAGAGGTGGGGAATGCTATGAGATAATTAACAGCTCCCAGGTGCTCCTGGACCGTGAACGGCCCTTCCCACAACACTTCCATTTTATGGGCCTGGAGCGCCTTTAAGACCATGACCTGGTCCCCTACTTTGAAGGAACGCTCTCTGGCATGTTTATCATACCTGGCCTTTTGCTCTTTTTGAGCATCCTGTAGGTTTTCTTTAGCAAGGGGTAGAGAGGTTCAGAGGGTGTTTTGTAGGTTGGTTACAAAGTCAAGAATGTTAGTTCCTGGAGAAGGTATAAATCCCTCCCATTGCTGCTTCACCAACTGTAATGGCTCCTTAACCTTACGGCCATATACAAGTTCAAAAGGTGAAAACCCTAAACTGGGATGTGGTACAGCTCTGTAGGCAAAGAGCAACTGCTGCAACACTAGGTCCCAATCATTGGAGTGCTCATTTACATATCATGGCCCCCAAAGTTCCATTAAACTTCTCCACCATGCCATTTGTTTGATGGTGGTAAGGAGTGGCAACCAAGTGATTTACCCCATGAGCTTCCCAAAGGCTTTCCATAGTTCCTGCCAGGAAATTAGTTCCTGCATCTGGGAGGATGTCAGAGGGCCAACCTACCCTGTCAAAAATGTCTGCTAGTGCCTGGCACACACTTTTAGCCCTGGTGTTGCTTAGAGCTACTCTTCCGGCCATCGGGTGGCAAAATCCATGAAAGTCAGTATGTACTGCTTTCCTCTGGGTGTCTTTTTCGGAAAAGGACCCAGAATATGCACAGCTACTCACTGAAATGGAACTTCAATGATGGAGAGTGGCTGGAGAGGGGCTTTGACCTGGTCTTGGGGTTTTCCCACTTTTTGGCATACCTCACAAGACCGGACATAGGTAGAAACATCCTTGCCCATTCCCTCCCAGTGGAATGACCTCCCCAAACGGTCTTTGGTCCTGTTCACCCCAGCATGGCCACTAGGATGATCGTGGGCTAAGCTCAAGAGCTTAACCCAGTACTTAGTTAGAACTACCAACTGTCTCCGAGGATGCCAGTCTTCCTGGTGTTCACCAGAAAGAGTTTCCTTGTATAAAAGTCCTCTTTCTACAACAAACCTGGATCAATTAGAAGAGCTGAGAGGCGGTGGATTGCTCCGTGCTGCCATCCAAGCTCTCTGGAGGCTTTCATCTGCTTCCTGTTCGGTCTGGAACTATTCCCTTGCTGCTGGAGACATCAGTTCCTCATTGGATTGTGGATTTATGCTTGGTCCCTCTGGAAGCAATGTAGGGGATGGGGCTGTTTCCGTTGATTGTGAACTGCTCTCCACTGGAGCACTATGTTAGGGTTCAGGCTCCGGCTGAGCCTCTTGTGTAGGGTTATCGGCTGCTGCCGGTTCAAGTTCGGTGGGGCCCTCTGGTGTTGGGGTTGCAAGTACTGGATTCAGTGCTGGCAATGGGTCTGGTGCTAGTTGTTCCACGGGTTCCGGTTCTGGGACTGGATCCACTACTGCTGTTGCAGACATTGGCCTGGTGTCCGGGTCCATCACCTCTGACCAGGTCCTGGTAGAAGTTTCCGGAACAGAGCTAGGCGTGACAGTTTGTTTAGCCTGGCTGCGGGTGACCATTCCCACCCTCTTGGTTAGCTTCACACGATTGGCCAAGTCTTCCCCCAACAGCATGAGGATGGGATAATCATCATAGACTGCAAAAGTCCACGTTCCTGACCAGCCCTTGTACTGGACAGGCAACTTGGCTGTAGGCAAATTGAAAGAGTTTGACTTGAAGGGTTGAATCATCACTTGGATCTCTGGGTTGATTAAATTGGGGTCCACTAAGGAAGCATGGATAACTGACACTTGTGCTCCGGTGTCCCTCCACGCGGTGACCTTCTTCCCGCCCACACTCACTGTTTCCCTCCGCTCCAAGGGTATCTGGGAGGTATCTGGGCCTGAGGACCTCTAGTGTGATTCCGGTGCAATGAACTGTAATCTGTTGGGGTTTTTGGGGCAGTTAACCTTTACATGCTCCGGCTCGTTACATCTAACACATTGTCCAGCTGACAGGTCACTGGGGCAAGGTGGGTTGCTGGAGAACAGTGTGGCAGGACGATAAGGTGGCTGGAGGGTTCCTTGGGGGGTAGGTGGGGCCTTGGGGCCTCCACGCATTTGGCTCCAATCTCCCCCACCTCGTTTACTGATTTGGGCTTCCCATCTAGGATGTATCTTTCTATTTCCTCAGGAACACCCTCTAAGAACTGTTCCATTTGCATTAGGAAGGGCAAATCTTCTGAAGATTTAACACTTGCTCCTGATATCCAGGCATCCCAATGTTTCACAATGTGGTAGGCATGTTGGGTAAATGACACGTCTGGTTTCCACCGTAGGGCTCTGAACCGCCGATGAGAAGGCTCGGGTGTTTGCTCCATTCTGACTCTCGCCTTGGTTTTAAACAGTTCATACTTGTTCATGTGTTCCTTAGGCATTTCAGTCACCACCTCAGCTAAGGGTCCACTGAGCTGTGGCCTCAGCTCTACCATGTATTGGTCTGTAGAGATGCTGTACCCAAGGCAGGCCCTTTCGAAGTTTTCTAAGAAGACCTCGGTATCATCGCCTGCCTTGTAGGTGGGAAACTTTCTGGGATGGGAAGTGGTACCTGGAGGCGGATTGCTAGGGTTTGTTGGTATATTCTGCCGAGTCTTTGCCTTCTCCATCTGCAGTGCATGCTTCCTCTCTTTTTCCTTCTTCTCCAGTTCTTTGGCCCTTGCTTCCATAGCTCTCCTGTGGGCAGCCTCTTGGTTCTTTTCTACCTCCATAGCTCTCCTGTGGGCAGCCTCTTGGTTCTTTTCTCCCTCTTTCGCTGCCTCCATTTCTTTATCCTTTGCCTCCATTTCTCTCCTGTGGGCAGCTTCTAGGGCTTTTTCTGCCTCTTTCGCTGCCTCCAGTCTGGCTAACTCAAATTAGTATTGTGTCTTGGTTTCTGTCATCTTTGCCTCTCTGTTTTGAACTAACTTTACACCCGAGAGTTAGAAATAAACAAAAAAACCCAAGAAACCTTGGCTTGTAAAATTTTGCTGTGCTGTAATGTACCACCTATATTCTCTGATAGTGATTGTCAGCCTACAGAAAAATCCTAAAAAAACAAAAACAAAAAACCCTAACACCTTTGTCTCCAGGCAAATAGATAGAAAACCCCTCTAGTTGCTCTTAGGAAAAAAACAACTTCAGGTCTGTGAAGACTTGTAAATTTCCCTGCAGGAGGTTAACTACCCTGCCTTTAGGTAGGGAAACTCCAGCTCACCAAAGACAATTCCCTTTTGTCTCTGCTCTGTCCCCAAAGCAGGAAAAAAACCTAACTGCTTTCAGCTTAAAACCTGCTTTTCAGCAGCCCAAAGAAAAAAAATTTCTTTTCAAATCTGTGCTTCTGGTTCAAAAGAATCTCAAATTGATCTTAAATGATTTCAAGTTAATCCCACCGCTCTGCCACCATGTCAAGGTTCCCTCCCCACTCTGAACTCTAGGGTACAGATGTGGGGACCTGCATGAAAACCTCCCAAGCTTACTTTTACCAACTTAGGTTAAAACTTCCCCCATGGTACAAACTATTTTACCTTTTGCCCTTGTACTTTATCGCCGCCACCACCAAACGTCTAATGGATATATAACTGGGAAAGAGCCCGTTTGGAAACGTCTTTCCCCCCCAAAATCGCCCCAAGCCCTACACCCCCTTTCCTGGGGAAGGTTTGATAAAAATCGTCACCAATTTGCATAGGCAAACACACACCCAAACCCTTGGATCTTAAGAACAATGAAAAAGCAATGAGATTCTTAAAAGAAGAATTTTAATAGAAGTAAAAGAATCACCTCTGTAAAATCAGGATGGTAAATACCTTACAGGGTAATTAGATTCAAAACAGAGAATCCCTCTAGGCAAAACCTTAAGTTACAAAAAGAGATAAAAAACAGGAATATCCATTCCATTCAGCACAGCTTATTTTCTCAGCCATTTAAAGAAAACAGAATCTAACGCATATCTAGCTAGATTACTTACTAAGTTCTAAGACTCCATTCCTGTTCTGTCCCTGGCAAAAGCATCACACAGACAGAGAGAGAGGCTTTGTTTCTCCCTCCCCCCCGCTTTTGACAGTATTTTGTCTCCTCACTGGTCATTTTGGTCAGGTGCCAGCGAGGTTATCCTAGCTTCTTAACCCTTTTTTTGATGAAAGGATTTTTCCTCTGGCCAGGCGAGATTTTAAAGGTGTTTACCCTTCCCTTGATATTTATGACGGGGCCATTTAGGGATCTGGGGCAAAAATTGGGGATTGGTCCTGCTTTGCGCAGGGAGCTGGACTAGACAACCTCCTGAGGTGCCTTCCAACCCTGATATTCTATTCTATGATTCTATTCTATTCTAAAAATGAGTGTGGGCTCTGCGGCCAGGGATGAGGGATTCAGGGGGTGGGACGGGGCTCAGGGCTGGGGCAGCTGTATGGCCACTCCCCTGTGTGCATGTGCTGGTGTAGTCTGAGGTTTGAGTTGTGTGCAAAGTCCTTGCTGCAGTAAGCACAGGCGTACGGCCGCTCCCCGGTGTGTGCGTGCGCTGATGGGTTCTCAGATGTGCGATCTGTGTAAACCCCTTGCCACAGTCAGCACAGCAATACGGCCGCTCCCCGGTGTGCGTGCGCTGGTGTATTTTCAGCTTTGAGCTCTCTGCAAAGGCCTTGCCGCAGTCAGAGCAGTAGTACGGCCGCTCCCTGGTGTGTGTGCGCTGATGGGTTCTCAGGTGTGCCATCTGTGCAAAGCCCTTGCCACAGTCAGTGCAGTGGTACGGCCGCTCCCCAGTGTGCGTGCGCTGATGGGTTCTCAGGTTTGCGATCTGTGCAAAGTCCTTGCCACAGTCAGTGCAGTGGTACGGCCGTTCCCCGGTGTGCGTGCGCTGGTGTATTCTCAGCTTTGAGCTCTCTGCAAAGCTCTTGCTGCAGTCGGCACAGTGGTATGGCCTCTTCCCGGTGTGCGTTCGCCGGTGGAGGGTCAGCATATTGGCACTGTTGAACCCCTTGTCGCAGTCGGTGCAGCGGTACGGCCGCTCCCCGGTGTGCGTGCGCTGGTGTGTTCTCAGGTGTGCGATTTGTGTAAAGCTCTTGCCACAGTCAGCGCAGTGGTATGGCCGCTCCCCGGTGTGCGTGCGCTGGTGTATTTTCAGCTTTGAGCTCTCTGCAAAGGCCTTGCCGCAGTCAGAGCAGCGGTACGGCCTCTCCCTGGTGTGTGCGCACTGGTGCTGGATGAGTCCGGAGGGTTTTCTGAACCTCTTGCCGCAGTCGATGCAGCGATGGCGACGCTGGCCCACGGGGAGTCTCTGGTGCGTAGCCAGGTCTGGTCTCTGACTGAGTTTACCCTGGCGATGGACTGTGTCCTGTGCATGGATCCCTCTGTGGGATGTGGAATCCTGCTTTCCTGCCGCACTCTCCCCACACTCAGACCATTTCCTCGTTCCGCCCGGGATCCCATGCCCTGTTGGAGAGAGCAGAGGCAATCCCAGTGTTAGCTCACGGTTAAGGCTACAAGTTTGTCAAGGATAGAAAATGTCACGGATAGAGCGATTTCTCCATTTGTCCATGACTGTTTTTTGGATGGGTGCCTTACCCTGCAATGATGGCTCCTGTCCCACAGGGATAGACCCAACGCCTTGCACTGGGCATTGAGACCTGGCCCGCGGGGTTACAGTGCCACTCAGATTTGCCCCCACTCACATTCATGATGGTTGGGGGGGGGGGCAAACTTCAGTGAATGGCCTTGCCACCCAGATCTTCTCTAGCCCACACCAACCCCTCTGCACCAGGCTGTGGTCAGGGTTGCAGTGCTGAGGGGGAGGGTGCTTTTTGGGAGGCTAGTGCCCTCTGGGCAGGGCAGGTTTTATTAAAAATCCTGGAGCAGTCACAGTAAATGTAGTGACCTGTGATTTTACTAAGTTTACTTTAACTGCTCCATAATTTTTAATACAAAATTCCACGACAAATCTTCAACCTTAGTCACGGTGGTTCTACCCTACATTGTTTGTGCAGCACCTAGCACCTGCTCCCACGTGTACCATGCACCTCTTGGGTCTCATTTTATGCTTAAATTGTAGCCTGCCCAAGATACAGGCAGCGCCTGGCACAATGGGGCCCTGGTTTTGTTTTCAAACTTATTTTGTTTTTATTTTAACCAGAGGTGTTTATTTACCTGGTGCTGGTTCTTCACTTTCTCCTCTTATATAGCATGAGGCCTGTTTGCCAGTTTTTGTGCTGTTTTAACTACATTGGTTTGAAATTAGTTGAGGGGCTACAATTTCCTCATGTGGATGTACTGAGACTGGTTTAAAGCTGCTGAGAACAACGTAGCTTATTCCTGTGGGGGAGTGAGTCCTTTTCAAGGAATTCCTTTTAAAGAAGTAATTTAGCCTCCGCTTGATGTTTCATTCTTTGTGCAAAACTAAACTGTTTGTTTGTGACAGGGAAGCCTGGCTGTTTAAAAATAGCCAGAGCTTCGCGAACCAGCTGAGCGGCGGAGAACCAGCTGAGCAGCGGGGACAGCAGAGCAGCTCACAGTAGGAGTTTGCCTGGGAGTTCGCCTGGAGTGAGCCCAGTGAGGCTTACGTCTTGCAAACTGCTCTGAGGAAGCTCGTAGTAGGAAGGTGATATGGAAGGGGGGGTTCAGCTGTTGTGACCTGCACTGGATGTGCCATGTTTGTCTTTCTTCCACAGGACAGAAGCGACTTTGTCTGTACAAAGTGCAAGCTGGTCTCCATATTGGAAGAGAAGATTGAAGGTCTGGAGCAACAGATAACAACCCTGCGTTGCATACGGGAAACTGAGGATTTCCTGGACAAAACTCAGGATAGGCTTCTAGGGGCACAAAGCTCTACAGATTTAGAGCAGGTTGCACAGAGGAGCCAAGAGGCCAGTGAAGAAGCTTGGCAACATGTGACCTCCAGAAGAGGTAAGCGGAATGTCCGGGTTCCAGTAACACAGACACCGGTAACTAACCGCTTTCATGTTCTCTCCACAGGTATCGTTGCGGAGAGTGGACCAGATGATATGTCTGGGGCGAGAAAGCAGAAGGAGACTCCGCTGGTTGGAAGGCATGAGATGCGATGTCCTGAGGTTGGGAGTTCCACGACCACCACTCCCAAGAGGAGAAGGCGGGTGGTGGTGGTCGGGGACTCTCTCCTCCGGGGGACTGAGTCATCTATCTGCCGCCCTGACCGGGAAAACCAAGAAGTCTGCTGCTTGCCAGGGGCTAAGATTCGCGATGTGACGGAGAGACTGCCGAGACTCTTCAAGCCCTCGGATCGCTACCCCTTCCTGCTTCTCCACGTGGGCACCAATGATACTGCCAAGAATGACCTTGAGCGGATCACTGCGGACTACGTGGCTCTAGGAAGAAGGATAAAGGAGTTGGAGGCGCAAGTGGTGTTCTCGTCCATCCTCCCCGTGGAAGGAAAAGGCCTAGGTAGGGAGCATCGAATCGTGGAAGTCAACGAATGGCTACGCAGGTGGTGACGGAGAGAAGGCTTTGGTTTCTTTGACCATGGGATGGTGTTCCATGAAGGAGGAGTGCTGGGCAGAGACGGGCTCCATCTTACGAAGAGAGCGAAGAGCATCTTTGCCAGCAGGCTGGCTAACCTAGTGAGGAGGGCTTTAAACTAGGTTCACCGGGGGAAGGAGAACAAAGCCCTGAGGTAAGTGGGAAAGCGGGATACCGGGAGGAAGCACAGGCAGGAATGTCTGTGAGGGGAGGGCTCCTGCCTCATACTGGGAATGAGGGGCGATGAACAGGTTATCTCAAGTGCTTATATACAAATGCACAAAGGCATCACAAAATGCGGAAGAGATGGCCAGCCCTCTGTGGAGATAGAGGCGGTAAGGGACTATTTAGAAAAGCTGGACGTGCACAAGTCCATGGGGCCGGACGAGTTGCATCCGAGAGTGCTGAAGGAATTGGTGGCTGTGATTGCAGAGCCACTGGCCATTATCTTTGAAAACTCGTGGCGAACCGGGGAAGTCCCGGATGACTGGAAAAAGGCTAATGTAGTGCCAATCTTTAAAAAAGGGAAGAAGGAAGATCCTGGGAACTACAGGCCAGTCAGCCTCACCTCAGTCCCTGGAAAAATCATGGAGCAGGTCCTCAAAGAATCAATCCTGAAGCACTTGCATGAGAGGAAAGTGATCAGGAACAGCCAGCATGGATTCACCAAGGGAAGGTCATGCCTGACTAATCTAATCGCCTTTTATGATGAGATTACTGGTTCTGTGGATGAAGGGAAAGCAGTGGATGTATTGTTTCTTGACTTTAGCAAAGCTTTTGACACGGTCTCCCATAGTATTCTTGTCAGCAAGTTAAGGAAGTATGGGCTGGATGAATGCACTATAAGGTGGGTAAAAAGCTGGCTAAATTGTCGGGCTCAACGGGTAGTGATCAATGGCTCCATGTCTAGTTGGCAGCCGGTATCAAGTGGAGTGCCCCAAGGGTCGGTCCTGGGGCCGGTTTTATTCAATATCTTCATAAATGATCTGGAGGATGGTGTGGATTGCACTCTCAGCAAATTTGCGGATGATACTAAACTGGGAGGAGTGGTAGATACGCTGGAGGGGAGGGATAGGATACAGAAGGACCTAGACCAATTGGAAGATTGGGCCAAAAGGAATCTGATGAGGTTCAATAAGGATAAGTGCAGGGTCCTGCACTTAGGACGGAAGAACCCAATGCACAGCTACAGACTAGGGACCGAATGGCTAGGCAGCAGTTCTGCGGAAAAGGACCTAGGGGTGACAGTGGACGAGAAGCTGGATATGAGTCAGCAGTGTGCCCTTGTTGCCAAGAAGGCCAATGGCATTTTGGGATGTATAAGTAGGGGCATAGCGAGCAGATCGAGGGACGTGATCGTTCCCCTCTATTCGACATTGGTGAGGCCTCATCTGGAGTACTGTGTCCAGTTTTGGGCGCCACACTTCAAGAAGGATGTGGATAAATTGGAGAGAGTCCAGCGAAGGGCAACAAAAATGATTAGGGGACTGGAACACATGAGTTATGAGGAGAGGCTGAGGGAGCTGGGATTGTTTAGCCTGCAGAAGAGAAGAATGAGGGGGGATTTGATAGCTGCTTTCAACTATCTGAAAGGGGGTTCCAAAGAGGATGGCTCTAGACTGTTCTCAATGGTAGCAGATGACAGAACGAGGAGTAATGGTCTCAAGTTGCAGTGGGGGAGGTTTAGATTGGATATTAGGAAAAACTTTTTCACTAAGAGGGTGGTGAAACACTGGAATGCGTTACCTAGGGAGGTGGTAGAATCTCCTTCCTTAGAGGTTTTTAAGGTCAGGCTTGACAAAGCCCTGGCTGGGATGATTTAACTGGGAATTGGTCCTGCTTCGAGCAGGGGGTTGGACTAGATGACCTTCTGGCGTCCCTTCCAACCCTGATATTCTATGATTCTATGAAAACTAAACTAAAATCCTCAAGAGGGTGGGGTTTGGGGTTGAAGGGATGTAACCTGTCACTCAGGGTGTGTGATGTAACCTGAAAAACATGTTTGTATTGTTTTACAACCCAATCAGTGACAATGCTGTGCTGGAAAGTGAGAGTGGCCTTTGATCTACAGACAGTCACAGACACGTTAGGGCTGAGGGCTGTGCTAAGCATGGACACTGAAGCAATGCAAGTGACAACGATTTCATGCCACTGAGGCCACGTCTACACTACCCGCAGGATCGGCGGGTAGTGATCCATCTATTGGGGATCGATTTATCTCGTCTAGTGTAGATGCGATAAATGGATCCCCAATCGCTCTGGCGTCGACTCCGGAACTCCACCACTGCAAGAGGCGGAAGCAGAGTCGATGGGGGAGCAGTGGCCGTCGATCCCGCACTGCGAGGATGCGAAGTAAGTGATTCTAAGTTGATCTAAGATATGTCAACTTCAGCTACGCTATTCTCGTAGCTGAAGTTGCGTATCTTAGATCGATCCCCACCCCCAATGTAGACCACGCCTGAGAGAGCAGGACTAGTGGGGATGTGACAAGGCCATGCCACCTCCTCTCCCTCACACCCTGCCCATACACCAGGGTACTCCACACCATAGCCTGTAGGACGATTTCGTCTGGCCCCCAAACACATCAGCTTCCCCTGCAGAAGCTGCCTGGAACCCGGGGCAGTTTTAGCACATTACAGTGAAGCTCTACAAGTGCCTGAGACCTGCTCTACAAATTGCATCCTCCATGTGGCGTCCCCTCACACTCATCGTACATCACTGATCCTGCTCTGCCTCGAGCCATTCCCAGCTTTCTCCTTATTCGCTGGAGAAGGTTTCTCCAGTCTGAGAGGTTATGTGCGCAATGAACTGGCAGAGAGGGGGTGGGAACCTGGAGAGGACAGTACCTTCTCTGCCGAGGGCCAGTGACTCTGGGATGCTCTCCTAGGCTGCGAGCAGGTTTTTGCCCTTCTCTGAGCTATATTTGGACCCACGTGCCCAGGGCCATAGGACACCAGCATTCATAACTTGAGAGAGGAGGGTCAGAGGCATGAAACTCATCTCAAAAATCTCTAGGACAACCCTTCCCTTGGTATGATTTTCTGAGGTGTGGGAAGCCTAGAAGAAGGTGATGTGGTCTATGGACCGGCAGGCTTGTATTTCTACCCAGGTGCTTTTCTCCCCACCCCCCCCGTGCCAGATCCGCTGACACACACAGACGGATTTTAGCCTCACAGTCCCAATGCCCTCTCCATTACACAGGTGAGGAATCTGAGGCATGGTGGAGCTGTAATGACCCACTTCTAGAACTGAACCAATATGTAGGGACAAAATTAGAAAGGCCAGGGCTAAAAACAAATTAAACTAGCTAAGTATATAAAAGGGAACAAGAAAGCATTTTACAAATACATGGGAAGCAAGAGGAAGATCAAGGACAGGCTAGGCCCATTACTAAATGGAGGGAAAGACAATAAGAGAAAACGCAGCAATTGCCAAACTGTTAAATGCCTCCTTTGATTCAGTTTTCACCAAAAAAGTTAGCAGTGATCGGTCGACTAACATAGTGAACATTAGTGTCAACGGGGTAGGATCTGAGCCTAAAATAGGAAAAGAAATAGTTATGAATTTCTTAGACAAGGTAGATGCCTTCAACTCAGCAGCGCCTGATGAAATACATCCTAGAATACTTAAGGATCTGGATGAAGAGATCTCCGAGCCATTAGCGATTATCTCTGAGAACTCCTGGAGGATGGTAGAGAAAACAGAGGACTGGAAAAAGGTAAATATAGTACCATCTATAGAAAGGGAAATAAGGACTACCCAGGGAATTATAAACCAGTCAGCTTAACTTCAGTACCTGGAAAGATAAGGGAGCAAGTAATCAAACATTCTATTTGTAAGCCCCTAGAAGGAAATAAAAGTAATAAGTAACAGTCAACATGGATTTGTCAAGAACAAATTATGTGAAACTAACCTAATATTCTTCTTTGACAGGTAACAAGCCTTGTGGACAGGGTGGAAGCAGGACATGTCACAGCTCGACTTTTGTAATGCTTTTGATACTGTCTTCTCATAAACAAACTAGAGAAATATAGCCTAGGCAAACCTACTATAAGCTGTGCGTGCAACTAGTTGGAAAACCACACTCAGAGAGTAGTTATTATGGTTCATAAATGAACTGCAAGGCTATATTGAACGGGATCCCACAGGGATCTGTCCTGGCTCTAGTTCTATTCCATATCTTCATAAATGATTTGGACAATGGCATAGAGAGTACACTCAAAGTTTATGGATGATTCAAAGCTGGGAGGGGTGCAAGCCCTTTGGAGGACAGAATTAGAATTCAAAATGATCCTGACAAACTGGAGAAAAGGTCAGAATTAAATAGGATAAAATACAATAAGATCATACACAAAGTACTACACTTATGTAGGAATAATCAGTTACACAAATACAGAATGAGAAATGACTGCCTAGGAAACAGTACTGCAGAAAACCATCTGGGGTTATAGTGGATCACAGACTACATATGAGTCAACCATGGAATCGTTTTTTGGGGGAGGGGGAAAAAGCAAATATTCTGGGATGTATTAGCAGGAGTGTTGCATGCAAGATGCGAGAAGTAATTCTTCCACTCTACTCAGCACTGGTAAAGCCTCAGCTGGAGTACTGTGTCCAGTTCTGGACACCACACTTCAGAAAGGATATAGACAAACTGGAGAGGGTCAGAGGAGAGTAACAAGAATGATTAAATGTCTAGAAGACATGACCCATGAGGAAAGATTGAAAAAATTGGGTTTGTTTAGTCTGAAGAAGAGAAGACTGGCGGGGGGGCAGAAGAAGGGGAGAGCTGATAACAGTCCTCAAGTACGTAAAAGGCTGTTACAAAGAGGAGGGTGAGAAATTGTTCTCCCTATCCACTGAGGCCAGGACAAGGAGCAATGGGCTTAAATTGCAGCAACAGAGATTTAGGTTAGACATTAAGAAAAACTTCCAGACTCTACGGGTAGTTAAGCACTGGAACAAATTATCTAAGCAGGTTGTGAAATCTCCATCATTAGAGGTTTTTAAGAACAAGTGAGGCAGACACCTGTCAGGGATGATCTAGATAATACTTAGCTTTGCCTCAGTGCAGGGGACTGGACTAGATGACCTACTGAGGTCCCATCAAGTCCTACGTTTCTATGATTCAAGATATCAAGGCCAGACAGACTCATTGTACCCATCCAGCCTGGCTTCCTGCCTAACCCAGGGCAGAGAATCTCCCCCGTAGTGATTCCTGCCTCTGGCCCAGTAACTCCTGGCTGAGTTACAGCAGGGCTTTGAGAAAGAGACACCCCATCTCCACTGACAGACTCCCAGTGATGGAGAATCCAAGCTGCCATGAGGGGAGCTCTCCCAATGGTCCCTTCCCCTCCCAGATAAACACTGACCCCTAATTCCCAGCCTCCATTTGTCCCCTTCAGCTCCCAGACAGTGGAGCTCGCTCTGCCTTTGCCTTCTACATTAAGGAGCCTGCCACTAGCAGCTGTATAAATCAGAAGGGACTGGATTATTACGACTCACCTGAGGAGGGGCTCTCAGGCCCTGAGGTTTCCCTGGAGTCCTCGGCATCCTGGATCCAGAGCTCTGCCTCCCCTAGCTCGATCCGGTGGATTAAATCCGGTGTGGAACCTGAATAGCCTGTTTGGAGGGGAAAGAATCAATTTTATTAATAAAATTTTGGGGGCAGGGAATCATTTATATATTGGTGCAGCCCCGCACAACAGGGCCCCATCTCGATCAGGGTGTGTCTGCCGAGCACCTGGCATGATGGGACACTGACCTTGGATGCTGCTTCCTAGGAAAGCGCAAGAGATCCCAAGCAGGAGAATAAAGAAATAAGCCTTCCTTAGAGATTTCTTCTCATCTCCCACCAGGCAAGTTTAGTTCATACTCTGAAGTGCAACGTCTATGACCCATCTCAATTTGCAGTGGGGGGCCCAGTTTTAAATCCTTACTAGGGGAACTCCAGATGTTCCACAAAAAGTTCTCATCCTGGCCTCCATGCTATCTTGTGGCAGTAAGTTCCATAGGACAACGAGTTGAACGAGTTGAAATATCATTGAACACCCCATTAACTCTCATTAAGAGACAGGGTGGATACAAAGTCCCCAACTACCCTCTCTCACTTACCCAACTGTCTCCTTAAAAATTTATGGTGGGGAAGACTTTGGAAGAAGGGAAGTTTAGTCCTTTGCCCTCTTACAGCTCAAATTCAACACTTGGCAGTACATCATTAAGGCATAAGCCACAACATGTGCCATGGCAGGTGTCACCAGGTGGCGCCATTCTACAAATCTATCAGTTCTTTTGCTTAGGTTGCAAGCGTTGTTCTACTATACAGTTGTTAAATGTATGATGCGTGTTCTTTTCAGGGAGGTTGGGAGCTGCTGCAAGCAGCAGATGTGTTTTCTCCCTGCCTTATTTTTCTAGCTAGAGTCAGTTCCTGAGGCAGAGTTGCTGCCATCGGTGTCTGGCCGGGATTCCTGGAAGAGGTTGTCGTTCACGTGACTGTTTGCTACCATGGCTGTGCCAGGACTGAGGTACGTAATGCAAGTAAACAAGTTACACTGAGGGCTTGGCTACACTTGCAGATGTAGAGCGCTGGGAGTTAAACCAGCCCTCGGAGAGCGCAGTAGGGAAAGAGCTGCAGTGTGTTCACACTGTCAGAGTCAAGCGCACTGGCGTGGCCACATTAGCAGCTCTTGCAACGCCACAAAGAGCAGTGCATTGTGGTAGCTAGCCCAGCGTTCAAGAGGTGCAACGTGCTTTTCAAATGGTGTGGGTGGGTGGAGTGTGACAAGGACTGTGTTGTGGGTAAGTGGGGGGAGAGAGTTGGTTTTTGGGGGGCAGAGAGTGTGTCAGCATGCTGTCTTGTAAGTTCAGACAGCAGCAGACCCCCCCCCCACCCCATCTCACACACTCACAGCAAGCAGCATTCCACAGCAATGGTTGCTTTGTCCCGGAGCAGCTAAGCAGCCAGCTGTCAGAAATGGAGCTTTGAAAGGGCACATCCGCATTCCTACAGCCAAGGTCACAACATTGGGAAGAGTGGCCACTTGACTTAAGGGGATTATGGGACGTTTCCAGAGGCTGATCACAGCACAGTAATGCAACATGTCGTCCACACTGACGCCCGGGCGTCTCAGCCGAGGCGCAGCAAGCATTGTGCTTCTCGTGGAGGTGGATTACCAGGAGCGCTCCGGCTGCAGAGTCCAGGTGCTGTAAGAGCCTTGCCAGTGTGGACGGGTCGGGAGTTAGGGCGCCCGGGGCTGCTTTAATGCGCTCTAACTTGGAAGTGTAGCCAAGCCCTAAGATTAGCCCCAGGCTCTATAGCAGCGGAGTCCAATACGTTCGCCACTAGCCACATGTGCCTAATAGGCTACTGAATTGTGGCTAATGCAAGTGGCTTTTTTATAATGTGGCTAAGAAGAAAAATTCAAAACCACAAGTGTGGCTCGCAGCGTGGCTAACATGGAATTTTTATTGGACAACACTACTCGATAGTCCTGATTTCTGCTTCAACAGGAAGCCGACCTGAAAGGGGCCGACATTTGCCAACACCCGACCACGGGGTGGCACATGGCAGCTGAGGCATCAAGGGAACCCAAACGTTTCACAGCTATGAGTAGAGATAAATCGGTCCTTACCCAGGGAAACAAGGGCCCGGTAATTCCTCAGCATCTGGTCCCGGTACAGCTGCTTCTCTGGCCGGGATAAGAGCTCCCACTCCTCCCGGGTGAAATACAGAGCCACCTCCTCAAACGCCACCCGCAGCTGCTGGCACAAGCGTTACACACTCAGCACCCTCCGCGCCAGCCCCAGCCCGGGCTCTCCGCAGGGGACGCGGGTTCGAGGGCAGCGGCTCCCGGGGAACCCCCAGCCCAGCAGCTGTGAGCCAGGGAGACCCCCCCACACAGCCCCCCGGGGACTCGGGGTAAAGGGGTCGCGCCTGGCTCCGCATGTCCGCCCGGCTTTGTGGGCGGGTCCCGGGGCCCCAAAGCCGCTCCCCGGCCCCAGCGCTCCGCCTGCTGCAGCCCCTGACCCCCGGCCCCTGCCTGGCCGCGCTGAGCCGCTCCCAGCCCCGGGGTCACTAGCGCGGGAGGGACCCGGTCCCGGCCCCCCTCGGCCCCAGCCGGGACCAGCCAGTGCCCGGCCGGGGAGTCCCCGCCCCGCGTCCTACCTGCGCCGGCCCCGCTGCAGCCATCGCCGGGCTCGGCTCCGGCCCCGGCCGCTTCCTCCGCCCGGGCAGCGACTTCCCGCCCCGCGGCTGGTCCCTCCCCGAAACCGACTGGCCCGCCTGGGGCTGCAGCCGGGACCCGCCCTGCGCAGGGGCCGGGCTGGGACCCAGGTGTCCGGGAAGGCCCCGCCCCGCTCCAACCCTGCCGCGCTCCCCGCTCGCGCCTGCGCCGCCAGCTCCAGCAGCCGGGGGAGGCCCCAGCGCAGGGACTTTCTGGAGCAGCCCCCCCGGACGCCTGGGTCCCGAGTCCGGCCGCCGGGGGCGCTCGCGGCACCTGGAGCCCCAGTGGCAGGAGCCCGTAAGGGGGCAGCCCGGTCCCCGCCCCTGGGCTGTGCGTGGGGCCGTAGGGAGCTGGCTAGGGCGGGGGCTTGGGAGCCCCGATTCCTGGGTTCTTTCCTGGCTCTTGGAGAGGAGTAAGGATCAGTGGGGACAACAGGGCTCAGGCCAGGCTGTGCAGCTTGTCAGTCTCTCAGTAACGGTATGTCTACACTGCGAAGTTGTCAACAAAACGTTTGTCTTTCACGGGTACTTAAAAAAGCCCCCCCCCATGAAAGACAAAAGTTTTGCCCGACGCAAGTGGCAGTGTGAACGCGGCTTTGTCGGCAGGAGCGCTGTCCTGCCGACAAAGCTAATGCCGCTGGTAGGGCTGGAAGAATTTGGCAGCAAAAGCTTGTTGACCCCCTCAAAGATTCTAGTAGATTGGTGAGGCACAATTTCCCTTTACTAAAACCATGTTGACTCTTCCTCAACAAATTATGTTCATCGATATGTCTGACAATATTGTTCTTTGTTATAGTTTCAACCAGTTTGCCTGGTACTGAAGGCAGGCTTACAGGCCTGTAATTGCTGGGAGCATCTCTGGAGCCCTTTTTAAAAATTAGCGTCACATTAGCTATCTTCCAGTCATTTGGTACAGAAGCTGATTTAAATGATAGGTTACATACCACAGTTAGTAGTTCTGCAATTTCACATTTGAGTTCCTTCAGAGCTCTTGGGTGAATTCCATCTGGTCCTGGTGACTTGTTACTGTTCAATTTATCAATTTGTTCCAAAACCTCCTCTAGTGATACCTCAGTCTGGGACCGTTCCTCAGATCTGTCACCTAAAGAGAATGGCTCAGGTTTGGGAATCTCCCTCACATCCTCAGCCGTGAAGACCGATGCAAAGAATTCATTTAGTTTCTCCGCTATGGCCTTATCGTCCTTGAGTGCTCCTTTTGCACCTCGATCGTCCAGTGGCCCCACGGGTTGTTTAGCCGGCTTCCTGCTTCTGATGGACTTAAAAAAAAATTGCTATTACTTTTTGAGTCTTTGCTAACTGTTCTTCACATTCTTTTTTGGCCTTCCTAATTGTGTGGTATGTGTGTCTTTCAGGAGGGCTGCACCATGTGTGTTACAGGAGCTCACACCTGTGTCTCTGCCCAGCGCCATGGGGAGGGCAGCTGCCCCATACAGATGCCCTGTTTTGACCTCGGTGCTGGCGCCCTGGCTGTGTGCCCCTGTCCTCCCGCCCATTGGGCCAGGCCTTCCGCCCCTGCTGGCCACAACAAATGGTCCAAAATAAAACGCATCAAGGGCCCGCAGGATGCCGAGCACAGCCGGTGTAGTGTAGGAAACTGCTCTCTGTAGGAATATGCTATTTAGGGTGCACTCAGCAGGCTCACACAAACAGAGCATGCTCACTAACATCTGCTGAAGCCACTGCCCTTCACCCTGCCCTTATTAGCCATAAGATTCTGCTGACTGCTTTTAACGGGAGTTAAAAAGGGGCAAAGGGGGGCAAATCGGAGGAAGGGGGTGGCCAGGGTCTGAGCAGGGGGTGAAACTTGACTGGTCAGGGGGGTCAAGCAGCTGGAGGCAGGGTTAGGGTAGGGGCTGAAGGCAAAATCAGGGATGGGGTGGAGAGGTGACAAGTTAAGCCCAGGGGTGAGGAGGTGCCAGAGGGTGTCAGAGGGCAAAACCCCGGCACAGGCAGAGGCAGAGGGGGTAACAGTTACCCCGGTGGACTGAGACACCAGTGTTTGCAAAAATAGGGTGGGGGGAACAGAGGGGCTTTTCTATTTCCCCTCCCACAGACTGGGCTTCCCAGGGCTGGGTTCTTAAAGGCACGGGCATTCCAATGTCTTTTCTTAAAGGCACGGGCATCCGAATGCCAGGTCACTGCAGCTCCTCTTTGACGTAACCTGCTGAGGTGCTGCAGCAGGAGACTTAATTCAATGAAACCGGGCCTTCCCTACCCCCCAGAGGGCTGTACACCCCCCCTCAATTTCCCCAACAGCCCCCCCCTCCCCGCCAGTGGTCAACTAGTTACATGCAGTGTTGCCAGTTTAGTCATTGGCTCGAAACTTGAATTGAAATTGAAACATGAATGCACACTTTAAAAAAAAGTCAATAAGGCTTTCTGCATGTTGATGCAATCCAGAGGATTGGAGTTTTGCAGCCTTTTCGCAGTTTGTCATTCTGCATTGGCTTTGCTGATGAAGCTGGCAAACCAAGCTCCTCCACATTTACTATATAAATCCATGGTATGCTCACATCTTGAATACCATGTGCAGTTCTGGTCATCCCATCTCAAAAATGATATACTGGAGTTGGAAAAGGTACAGAGAAGGGCAACAAAAATGATTAGGCTTATGGAACAGCTTCTATATGAGGAGAGATTAAAAAGACTGGGGGACTTTTCGGCTTGGAAAAGAGACTATGGAGCCGGGGGGGGGGGCGGGGGGTCTATAAAATCTTGACTGGTGTGGAGAAAGTGAAAAGCTCCCTCACATAACACAAGAACTAGGGGTCACCCAATGACGTTAATAGACAGCAGGTTTAAAACAAACAAAAGGAAGTACTTCTTCACACAACATACAGTCAATCTGTGGAACATTTTGCCAGGGGCTGTTGTGAAAGCCAAATCTAGAACAGGATTCAAAAAAGAACTAGATAAGTTAATCAAGGATATGTCCATCAATGGCTATTCGCCAGGATGGGCAGGGATGCAACACCATGCTCTGAGAGCCTCTGTTTCCCCAAAGCCGGGAGTGGATGACCAGGGATGGATCACTCAATAATTGCCCTGTTCTGTTAATTCCCCTTGAAGCACCTGACATTGGCCATTGTCGGAAGACAGAGTATCGGGCTAGATGTTCTGACCCAATATGGCCGTTCTTATGTAAAAATTAATTATAATAAAAATGTTTGGTACAGAAACTCCCAACACCAGCCAAAATCGATCACTTGGGCAACACAGCTCTGTCTGCTGGATACCTAGGCAGAGTAGGTGAGTTCATGTAAATACAGTCTGGTCCTGAAGCCTTCCCCCCACCCCTGGCTCATCACTAGCTGTCAGGGGAGAGCTCACTCAGACCTTGCTTACAAACCATCATTTTAAATTATAAGGTTGGCCAACATTGCCAAAACCAATGCGCCAACATTGTCAGCAAAAACAGCTGTGTGAGGAAGCTAGTCTTTGTTCAGACTTTTCAAACCTATTATACTTTTTCAGGTACAAGTATTTTATCATCCATTGTATCTGCTTTTAAAGTGTGTATTCACGTTTCAATTTCAATTCAAGTTTCCAACCAATGACTAAACTGGCAACACTGCACGTAACTAGTTGACCACTGGTGGGGGGGGGGGCTGTTGGGGAAATTGAGGGAGGGGTGTACAGCCCCCTGGGGGGGTAGGGAAGTCATAGATGAGATTTTCTCCATTAGGATCATAGACTATCAGGGTTGTCCCGGTTTCACTGAATTAAGTCTCCTGCTGCAGCACCTCAGTAGGTTACATCAAAGAGGAGCTGCAGTGACCTGGCATTCAGATGCCTGTGCCTTTAAGAACCCAGCCCTGGGAAGCCCAGTCTGTGGGAGGGGAAATAGAAAAGCCCCTCTGCTCCCCCAACCCCATTTTTGCAAACAGTGGTGTCTCAGTCCACGAGGGTAACTGTTACCCGCTCTGTCCCTGCCTGTGCCGGGATTTTGCCCTCACCCTGGGGTTAACTCATCTCCTCCCCCACCCCCATCCCATCAGCCCCTACCCTAACCCTGCCTCCAACGGCTTGATCCCCCTGTACCTTGTGCATGGGCAGTAGGAGCCTGCTAGAGGGCAGCCAGCTCCTTGTCCTTGGGCTGTGGGGCCTCGCTGCGCCTTGGGGAGCTGGCTAGAGCAGGGCGCTGGGAGCCCAGATTCCTGGGTCCGCCCCTGGCTCTGGGAGGGGAGCAGGGACTAGTGGGTACAAGAGGGCCCAGGCCAGGCTGTGCAGTGTGTGTGTCACAGTAAGGGACAGGTCGGGCTGTGTGGTGTGTTTGTTGCTCGGCTGTGTGATGTTGGTGTGTGTGTTACAGGAGATCACACCCCAGCTGTGTAATGTGTGTTGGAGGAGCTCCCACCCAGCAGGGTGCCGTGTGTGTGTGTATATATGTGTTTGTTTCAGGAGCTCTCACCCAGTGCCCATGGCACTGCCCGGATCCATGGGGATCCCCATACAGATGCCATGTTCTGTCCTTGGTGTTGGTGCCCTCGCTGACTGCCCAGCCCCCCGTCCGGCCGCCCCTTTCCCCACCCATTGGGCCAGGCCCTGCACACCCTGGGTGCTACCCTCGCGGGCCACAACAAATGGTCAAGGTCAAAAACACCAAGGGCACCCTGGGGCCTGCGGGATGCCGAGCGCAGCCGGCTCTTCCAGAAGCTCGCCATGCTGCTGCACTTTGTGGTGAAAGACATGCAGAGGGGAGGGGGAGATGGATCCTGTGTGTTGCAAAGCCCCAGCCAGATGGGGGTGCTACAGAGCCCTGCCAGCCCAGCCTTGACCACTAGCACTGACCTTGTTGCCCATAACCCCAGCACCCCCTAACCTCTGTTAACCCAAGGCCAGCATCCTCCCTGGCTGCTGGAGAAGAGGATACTGGTCTGTGGGGTAATGTCTCTCCCATTCTCATCCTTCCTCCACTGGACCTTTCCTCTGTCTCACACCTCCCCTAAAGTGGCTGGGTCTGTGCCCCACTCTAGCAGCTGCTTCACGTAAGAGGGGGGCAGCCCAGTCCCTGTGGTTCAGGTGTCCTGAGGTAACAGCTAACAGAGATGAAGAGAAGGACAGGTGGTTTGGGGCAGGGAGGGTCACCAGGGGCCTCAGGACTGCTGGGTTCCATCCTCAGCTCTGCAAGGGAGATAGTGGGTTATAGCAGGGGGGTCTCAGAATCAGGATGCCTGGATTCTATCCCTGGCTTTGGGAGGGGAGTGGAGGCTAGTGGGTTAAAGCAGTGGGGGCTGGGAGCCAGGACTGCCCTGGAATGGGATCTCAGCCACTTTTCCCTTGTGATGCTCTTTCTGTCCTGTTGCAGAGCGGGGACCCAACCCTGATCTCAACACCAGCCTAGCCAATATCAACAAGCAGTGCCGGAGCAAGAGCATCCATTGAGGCGGCTATCAAGGGAGGGGTATGTAGCCGGGTCCTGCCAGCCCAGCTCAGGGGGCACAGGGGCTCATGGGCTGCAGCCTTGCTGCATTCTCTGGGTCAGGCCATGCCATGTCGATGGGCATTGGGAGCCTTGAATGAGGGAATGAAGCTGGGCTGGTGGCTACAGTGCTGAGCTGGGCTACAGGACTCCTGGTTTCTAATCCTAGCTCTGCACTTGCCACTCTGTGACCTTGGGCAAATCACTTAGGTAACAGGGAATTGCCAGATTGGATCAGAGCAGAGGTCTGTCCACTTCTGTGTCCAGTACCAGAGGCTGCAGAGGCAGGTTTAAGAACACTGCAGTAGCAGCTGTGGGGGATAATAATCCTATGCCAGGACACATCTTGGTCTGTAATAGTAACAATCAGCTCGAGCCCTGAAGCAGAAGGTTTAATATCCCTGCCAGAATTTGGTTACATTAACTATTCCAGCTCTGGATGTTCTTGTGGTCCATAGAAATATCCAGTCCCTCTTTGAATCTTGCTAAATTCTTGCCCTCTGTGACATCCTGTGGCAGTGAGTTACACAGGATAACCACCCATTGTGTGAAAAAGTATTTCCTATCATCAGCTTTGAATTTCCCACGTTTTATTTCACTTAACATCCTCTAGTCATTGTATTATGAGGAGAGATGATTGGGAAATAGAATGTCCATCCCGTGGGAAATTCTGACACTTCTAAATTTGTTTTCCTTCTGAATCGGATCAAAAATTGAAATGTCAACATTTTTAGTGGAAAGAAAATTCAGAAAAAAACCCAATTCAGAAACATTGAATTATTTCCTTTCACTAATGTCAAAACCTTCTAATTTAATAGAAAACATTGACTCTGCATTAAAATGAATAAAATGGAAAATTGGAATGAACTGGAACAATAGTCAAAATAAAATGTTACATTAGCAAAACAATTCTTTTAGATCATTGAAATAAACTGAGGAAATTGAAACCTCTTGATGCCACCTGGCAAAGAGGGGGTGCATAGGGATTAAAGGCATCCCCATGGTCTGATATTTACATAATGGTGTGACAGAATATACTCCTGTAGTCACACCTTACTCATTATTGTGATAAACTTTGTACAAGGCATGTCTTCGGAAGTATCATTTGAAAACTCATTCCTTGCTGAGCAGTAATACAGTATCATGGTAAAATGCATGTAGCAACGTTATAGTTAAAGTTCTGAACATAAGCTGAGAGCATGACTGACGTGTGTTTCCCAGATAAGTCTGGGGAATGGCTAAGCCAGGTTCTCAGACACAAAGGGCAAACTGAGGCCCCAGCTGGGTGCCAACAAAGCTGATGGGCAGGGCCGGTGCAACCACTAGGCAAACTAGGCGGTCACCGAGGGCGCCAAGCGGTTGTGGGCGGTGGTGGAGTGGAGGTGAGCTGGGGCAGGGGGTGCGGGGAGGGCCGACTGCAGCAAGTAACAGGGGGGCGGTGCACAGGAGAACCGCTCCCCGCCCCAGCTCATCTCTGCTCCGCCTCCTCCCCTGATATCGCTGCCCCGCTCTGCTTCTCTCCCTCCCAGGCTTGTGTGCCAAACAGCTGATTGGCGCTGCAAGCCTGGGAGGTGGGAGAAGCGGTGGTGTGCTCGGGGAGGAGGTGGAGCAAAGGTGAGCTAGGGCAGGGAGTTGCCCCACGGCTCCCCGGGCCAGGGGAGCTGCTGCACGGCGGGGAGTTGCCGCATGCGGCTTCCCGGGCCGAGGGGGGGACGGCCATGGGGAGTTGCCGCATGGCTCCCTGGCCGAGGGGAGGGAGGGAGAGAGGGGGTGGCGGGGAGTTGCCACACGGCTCCCCGGGCCGAGGGGACAGTGGGGCACCTCAGGGCGAGGGGGGTGGGTGGAGCTGCCACAGGACTGGGGGCGGGTGCAAGGTGGAAGTTTCGCCTAGGGCACGAAACATCCTTGCACCGGCCCTGCTGACGGGCCATTACCTGCCAAGAGGCCATTCTTTGGCCAGAAAGGGGGGCAGGGACAAAGAGATCTGCATTTTAACAAAGAAATACTATGAAGTCTCTTTCCTCCACCAGGCCCCCGTCTCTTGGTTCTGTCCGGTCAGACAGCCCCTGCGCTGTTAAGGAGGATAAAAGGCTCAGGGAAGGAGAGCAGTCAACAGGAGCAGAGGGAAACCTTACCATAGTTGGGACCCTCCTTCCAGATGATATTGGGGTAACTCCAGTCATTAGGAAAAGACAGGTGTTAGTAATTGGAGCGTCGATCACTAGAAATATAGATAGCTGGGTTTGTGATGACCGGGAAAACCATATGGTGACTTGTCTGCCTGTTGCAAAGGTTGTGGATCTCCTTCTGCCACCAGATCCCCTGTCTCTTGGTTCTCAGCTGGAAAAGCTTTCCAAAGAGGAACTGCAAGTATAAAAAGGAGGGGCAAACACTCCAAGACACCCCTTCTCTCTCTTCCTGCCCATCTCACTCTCTGCATCTGAGAAGACAAAGGAAACAGCCATTGGATGCTGGAGGAGGGGTCCTGACCTACATGTTTGGTCAGCAATGCTGCTGGGAGCATGTGGTGAGAAACTTTCCTTTGAATCTAATATAGTTTGTTAGTAGGCACTAGACAGCATTTTATCTTTATTATTCTTGTAACATTTTCTGACTGTAATGCCTCATTGCTTGTACTCACTTAACATTTCTCTTTGTTGGTAATAAACTGCCCTTGACCCTGCTGACTCCCTAGGCTCCAGACCATTCCTTGCATTGCCCATGGCCATCACTGCCTCTCTGGGGCTCCAGTGTGTTTCAAGTGTCAGGGTAACTCCATTTATGGTAGTAAACTAGTGTATATTATTTCCTTAAAGGAATAATGGATTTCATATTTCTGGACTGTCTGGCAGAGGGTTGGGCATGGCTGGACGTACATTTCTGCAGGCAAACCAGGGATTGGAAGTGTGTTGGGGTCACCCTGCGATAATAATCCAGGCTGGTGAGAGCCAAGGAGTGGCTAGCTGGCTGGCTGCAGCACACACAGACGTAGCTGGGAGGGACCTGCATGCTGGTGGCGGCTTGTGAGCAGTCCAGGTTGGAGGCTAGAGCAGCAAAGCAGTGTAAAGGGCACCCAGGTTACAGGGCAGGGGTGACACAGCCCCCCACTTCCTGGTCTGGATTTGTACCCCGGTGTGTCACAAATGGTTCACCTGAGGGTGGCATGTAAGATTTCTAATGAAAGCTTGTGTTGCAATGAGCATCGTAATCATTGTGAAATGCTTGTACAGAGACAATGTAAGGAGTTAGATATCGATACTGCAAACCATGTTCTTAAGGTCTGCAACTTGGGTAGCTGGTCACCAGAAAAGATGAAAACAAGGTTTTCTTGGGACAAAAGATGTTTATCGTTCTACCTGTTTACATGTGAATTGATGGGTGGGGAGCCCCAGGGAGGCAACGGGAGTCTGGGGAAATGGCTGGGGAGCCCCAAGGAGGCAGCACTGGCCTGGGGGATGGGTGGGGAGCCCCAAGGAGGCAGTGGTGGCCAGGGGCAATGCAGGGAATGGGTATGAAGCCCAGGGAGGCAGCAGGGTCAAGGGAAAAGGGGAGGTGGGGTGGGAGGAACTGGGGGAGGCAGTAGGAGCCAGGGGAAATGGGAAGATGAGGGGAATACAAGTGCAGTTCCCCTGAAACTGACAGTATTGTATTTCATTTTTTCTAAAGGCCCTCACCCGGCAGAGTACTTCAGTGGGCTTAAATCCAAGCACTTGAGCACTACCATTGATTTCATTGGGACTAATCACATGCTTATAATTGACCATATGCTTAAGAGTTTGCTGGACTGGGGCCTTAATGTTGGAATATATTGAGTAATAATTATGAACTGGAAAGTCACACTTTGTAACGTTAACGTTAATAACGTTAATAGCAAAAGGAGGTCCGTTGTGAAGCTTTGATCCAAATTCAAGTTCCTAAACTTCAGATCCAAACCCAAGTCACTTCACAAGAGTGTTGGGATTTGAGTTCTGAAATGGCCCCTCATAAAAATAAACCTGAGCTGTGAAGTTGAAATCTGCACCTAGATCTGACTTTTCTCATGTTTCGGAGCGGTCTGGATTCTGTGCCCTAGTTTGGGGTCCATCTCTAGTTAAAAGTGAACTGTAAAGAGAAAATAGAATTGTAGGCAAGCTCAGATAGGTGACTGGAACGTCCCTGCTAATGTCCCACCTTCCTGGAAAGCCTTCCTGTGGACCCAGCAAACAGACTTTCAGCTGTGGCTGTGGAGTCATGTGATCACGTCACCTGATATGGGACTCCATGATAAAATTAGTACTTTTCCACTGACCGTAGATTGGGGTGGGGATCATACTGGAAAACAAAGGATTCCAGCCATATGTAAAATCTATTTAAGGCAGGGGAGTGACATAATCAGTGTTTGTTCTTCACTGAATCCCCGCCCAAGATGTTTGCTGTGAACATTTAAGAAACAAAGATGCAGGGGGGGGAGGGGGGGAGAAGAGCTGGAAAGCGGTCTAGCCTTCGAAAGAAACATCTCAAGTTTTAAACTGCAAGCAAGAGCAGCTTTCCTTCAAGAACCTCTGCAATCTGCCCAAAATAACATTTAGGGTGAGAAATTGATGCATATAACCAGTTTCTTTAGCACATTGAGCTTAGCTTGCATGTTTGTTTTATTTGCTAGGTAATCTGCTTTGATTTCTGTGTTATCCCTTATAATAACTGAAAATTGATCTTTTGTAGTTAATAAACTTGTTTTCTCTAAAACCAGTTTGTGAAATTCATAACTGGGGGGCAAAAGCCATGCATATCTTCCTCCACATTGAGGGAGGGGGTGAATTTCATGAGCTTATGCCAGGGGTTCTCAAACTGGGAGTCAGGAGGTTATTACAGGGGGGGTTGCAAGCTGTCAGCCTCCACCCCAAACCCCCCTTTGCCTCCAGCTTTTATATATTTAACACCCTTATAAATAAGTGTTTTTAATTTATAAGAGGGGTCACACTCAGAGGCTTGCTGTGTGAAAGGGGTCACCAGTACAAAAGTTTGAGAACCACTGGCTTATGCCATATAGTTCACGCCATATAGTTCTCTATGCAGTGCAAGACTATGTAATTTTGGGTTTACACTCCAGAGGGGTTGTGCACTTGAGTGCTGAGCAATTCCTTAGTTGAAGCCTTCCCCTGCAGTGCTGGTTTCAGTGTCGGTGTCTTTCTGCAGCTGGGTGTAGCCCTATCGGTGTGCGCTGAAGGAGGCTTGAGGGCCTGGCTCAGCAGGACAGGGTAAGGGAGCCCAGGCTGGTGGAGCAGGTGGGCTCAGTGGTTCCCCAGTACATCAGGTGGCACCCGGGGGTAGGGGGAGAACCCGACACAATGACATCAAAAGTAGGTCTAGAAATCAAAACTCCTTTGGCGCTTGAGTACCTGCCCTGACCCTGCAGCGGAGCACCAGAGCCTTTACATTGTGCCCCCCGCACTGCCAGCTATTACCACTCGCCTCTGCGCATCAGACATTTTAGGCGCCCAGAGGGTGTTAACTCAGATATGAAGCAGTTCACTTAACACAACCACGCTGTCAATTCATTAACCAGTGTGTAAATATGGTTCATTAACACATATGTAAATATACAAAATGACTTTTTTTTTCCCCTACATATCTGTTGGAGCTGGCATGCAGGTGACTTCTCTAGCTCAGTTTCACCGTTGCAGTGGCTGGTTCTAGAGACGGAGAGGGAGTTCATTCAGGCGATTCACGCAAGGTGCTGTGACAGCCAGACGCCTGTTCTCTGGGTGGATTTCTCAGCAGTTGCCCAACACTTGACTTTAAAAGATGGCGTTAGTAGGGTGCTTTTCAGCAATCAGAGTGCAGTTGTTACCCAGCAGGGGGTGCTCTCCCTGGCCAGGCCATGATGGTCACACTCACCATCTTGTTCATGCAGACATTTTGACTTCAGGAAGCAACACTTTGAACAACATGGGACATTTTATACCATTTCTGCTGAGTGGTGCAGCCTGGTCACTCTGCTGGGCAAAGCTGGCCTGGACCAATCAGGAAATGACCCATACTCATGGCAAAAGCTTGGAACATCCAACCAGGATATGAGTTGTGTCCATTCTCATTGTCCAATGGGGCAATCACAATCCAAAGTGTAATCCAGACCAGTGGGGAGCAGTGTCACCGCCCGCCCTGTAACCTGGGGGGCCCAGTAACGCTTTGCTGCTGTAGCTCCCAACCCGGCCCACTCACAAATAGCCTCCAGCATTCCAGTTGTACCCCGAGTGTCTGTGTGTAGCTGCTGCCTGCCAGCCACGCTCAGCTCACACTCTGGTTTTCACAGCCTTGGTTATTACTCCAGGGTGACCCCAAAACACTCACAGTCACAGATTTCCTACCCAAAATGTGTGGCCTGTATTGTCCAGCCTTTTCCTGGACAGTCCTGATACAATAGGTCCATTGCCTCTCCCAGGGGATCAAGATATAACAGTTTCCCACCCCAAATGGAGATAGCCGCAGAGTTCACAATACTGGATTCATTTCAATTAAAAGAAGAAAAATTTATTTAATCACAAAGGTAGATTTCAAGTGAGTACAATGATGAAGCATCAAAGTCAGAAATGGTTGCAAGAAAAAAAAAAGAAAAACACTTCTTAGTACCAAACTGAACAAACTAGACTTGGGGCGAAGTGAAGTCCCTTAGAATAGGTTTCCAGGAGCATTGCTGACCAAATTTTCAGGTCAGGATCAGTTCCTGAGGTCCAAGAGCTGCTTTTCTTTTCTTTTGTTTGTCCTCTTAGGTGATAAGGAGAGATGAACAGGGAGAAATAACAAGAGCTGTTTTTGCCCCTCTCTTTTATAGTTCCATCTCCCTTTAAAATGCATTTTTCTCCAAGCAACCCCTAGATAAAGTTCACAGCTGAGTGGGGAGACGAATTTTGGTGGGGAAGAGGTTTCATGCTGTTGTTTTCTAAAATGCAGGTTTGTTTGTTCCTGATTGCCTTCCTTTCCAAACAATGGCTACCTGATAGGTGATGACCCATCAGCTTTGATGATACCTTGGCCAGAAGTGTTAACTTCTTTGTTTTTGAGAAACGGTTTTACCCACTCCCCAGACGTGTCTGGTAAACACACTTCAGTTGCGATTTCAGCTTAGACACAGTTGCTGATAGGTAGTTTGAAATGAATCACCAAAATAATTGGAACTGTGATTATATTGTGTTATTTTGACAAATAAAATATGCAGAATTTTAAAATATGGTGTGCAGAATGTTAAATTTTTTAGCACAGAATTCCCCAAGGAGTAATGCAAAAGTCTCTGTGTGCACCTGCCAGTCACATAGTTCATCAGGCCTCATAACATTTTGATTGGTTTATTTTAAAGATTTACACTTCACGTTGGCTTTTCCTATGCCATCCGAATGCATCAGCTCCTTTAATAGCGAAGAAACACCTGGTTAGACAGACCTTTGTTACAGATTAGGTATGTAGTTCTTCTTCATCACATTTGAATTTAAAGTAGACTAGCATGAGCAGTTCCTGAGTCTTCTTTCAATCTCACACACCAGGCTGTCCTACCCCCCCCCGCCTCCTCAGACCAATCCATGCGGAGGCAGGACTGCAATCCCATCTCCAGATGTCCCCTAAGAGTCAGCCCCTGCTTGGAACCAAGGTAGGAGTGGGGGGAAGTTCCTGACACGGTCGCATCTAGATGGGGGAGGGTTGTCCTGGCTGCCTCACAGCTAGATATGTGGGGAGGGGGGGCAGAGGGGGACACAGACACCTGGGTGGACCCCAGGTAGATGCAGGGGGGCCCTAATGGAGTAGGCTGTGACCATCTGCTCTAACATCCCCCCACCTGTCTGCTCTTCCCCACACTGCTTGGCCAAGTCCCCTTCCCTGCCCCACACAGTCTCTCTGTGGGGCATCATGGGGACAGGATCGCTCCCTGGCCTCCACCAGCTGCCGCTGTGCCAGTTCCACGGGCTGCCAGAAGCCCCTCAGGCCCTGGCGGTGGCAGAGGGGCATTGGTGAGCCAACTGGTGCTGGGCGAGGTTGCCCAATTGAGCAAAGCGTTTGCCAACCAGCACAGCTGCACGGCCGCTCCCCGGTGTCCGTGCGTGGCTGGTTTGTCAGCGTCCTGGCATTGCTGAAGCTCTTGCAGCAATCGTCACAGCGAGGCGGCCGCTCCCGTGTGCGTACGCTGGTGTTTCCTCAGGTGTCCAATCTGTGCAAAGCCCTTGCCGCATTCGTCACAGCGGTAGGGCCGCTCCCCGGTGTGGGTGCGCTGGTGTATTCTCAGGCTTGAGCTCTCTGCAAAGCCCTTGCCGCAGTCAGCGCAGCAGTAGGGCCGCTCCCCAGTGTGCGTGCGCTGGTGTATTCTCAGTTTTGAGTTCTCGGCAAAGCTCTTCCCACAGTCGATGCAGCGGTAGGGCCGCTCCCCGCTGTGCGTGCGCTGGTGTGTTCTCAGGTGTGCGATCTGGGCAAAGCCCTTGCCGCAGTCAGCGCAGCGGTACGGCCGCTCCCCGGTGTGCGTGCGCTGGTGTATTCTCAGATAGGCAATCTGTGCAAAGCCCTTGCCGCAGTCAGCGCAGTGGTGTGGCAACTCCCCGGTGTGCGTGCGCTGGTGTCTTCTCAGGTGTGCAATCTGGGCAAAGCTCTTGTCGCAGTTGGCGCAGCGGTGCGGCCGCTCCCCGTTGTGCGTGCGCTGGTGTATTCTCAGGTGTGCAATCTCTGCAAAGTCCTTGTCACAGTCGGCGCAGCGGTGCGGCCGCTCCCTGGTGTGCGTGCGCTGGTGTGTTCTCAGGCTTGAGCTCTCTGCAAAGCCCTTGCCGCAGTCAGCGCAGCAGTAGGGCCGCTCCCCGGTGTGCGTGCGCTGGTGTATTCTCAGTTTTGAGTTCTCGGCAAAGCTCTTCCCACAGTCGATGCAGCGGTAGGGCCGCTCCCCGCTGTGCGTGCGCTGGTGTGTTCTCAGGTGTGCGATCTGGGCAAAGCCCTTGCCGCAGTCAGCGCAGCGGTACGGCCGCTCCCCGGTGTGCGTGCGCTGGTGTATTCTCAGATAGGTAATCTGTGCAAAGCCCTTGCCGCAGTCAGCGCAGTGGTGTGGCAACTCCCCGGTGTGCGTGCGCTGGTGTCTTCTCAGGTGTGCAATCTGGGCAAAGCTCTTGTCGCAGTTGGCGCAGCGGTGCGGCCGCTCCCCGTTGTGCGTGCGCTGGTGTATTCTCAGGTGTGCAATCTCTGCAAAGTCCTTGTCACAGTCGGCGCAGCGGTGCGGCCGCTCCCCGGTGTGCGTGCACTGGTGCTGGTTCAGCGCGGACGGGTTGCTGAACCTCTTGCCGCAGTCGATGCAGCGGTGGGGACGCTGGCCCACGGGGAGTCTCTGGTGTGTAGTCACATCTGGTCTCTGGCTGAGTTTACCCCAGGGATGGACTGCGTCCTGTGCATGGATCCCTCTGTGGGATGTGGGATCCTGCTTTCCTGCCGCGCTCTCCCCACATTCAGGCTGTGCCCTCATTCCTCCCGGGATCCTGTGCCCTGCTGGAGAGAGCAGAGGCAATCCAGGCGTTAGTTCATGGTTAAAGCTACACCTTCAACAAAGACGGAAAAATGTCACGGATGGAGCGATTTCCCCATTCCTCCATGACTGTTTTTGGGATGGGTGCCTCACTCTGCAATGGCAGCTCCTCTCCCACGGGCCTGGACCCAACACCTCACTCCGGGCACTGAGACCTGGCCTGTGGAGTTCCAGTGCCACTCAGATTTTCCCCCGCCCCCAGTCATGATGGTGGGGGAGGTGGGCCAAACTTCAGTGAAGAGCCTTGCCACCCAGATCCACTGTAGCTCACCCCTACCCCTCTACACCAGGCTGGGGTTAGGGTTGCAGCGCTAGGGGGAAGGTGCTTCTTTGGGTGGCTGGTGCCCCTTGGGCAGGGCGAGGAGGTGGGCAGGTTTTATTAAAAATCATGGAACAGTCACAGTAAATTTAAGGACTTGTGACTTTTACTAAACTTATTATAACTGCTCTGTAATTTCTCATACAAAACGCTGTGACAAATCTGCAGCCTGACTCAGGGTGATTCTACCCAATGTTGTTTGTGCAGCGCCTAGCGCCTGCTCCCTCGTGCGCCATGCACCTCTTGGGTCTCGTTTTATGCTTAAATTGTAGCCTGCCCAGGATACAGGCAGTGCGTGGCACAACGCAGCCCTGGTTTTGTTTTCAAACTGATTCTCTTGTTATTTTAATCAGAGGGGTTTATTTACATGGTGCTGGTTCTTCACTTTCTTCTGTTTTACAGCGTGAGGCCTGTTCCCCAGTTTCCGTACTGTTTTAATTATATTGGTTTGAAACTAGTTTCGTTGAGGGGCTGCAATCCTCTCATGTGGACGCAGTGAGACTGGTTTAAAGCTGCTTAGAACAACGTAGTTTATTCCTGTGGGAGAGAGTCCTTTTTTGGAATTCCTTCTAAAGAAGTCATTTACCCTGCGCCTGATGTTTAGTTTTAGTTTTGCACAAAGACTGAAACTAAAATCCGCAAGAGGGTAGGGGGTTTTGGGGGGTGGGAAGTCACTCAGGGTTTGTGTGATGTAACCTGAAAAACAGGTCTGTATTGTGTCACAACCCGCTCCCTGGCACTGCTGAGCTGGAGGGGGATAATGGCTGCCACCCAGCAGGCCTCTGATCTACAGCCAGTCACAGACGAGTTCAGGCTGAGGGCTGTGCTAAGCCCGGACACTGAAGTAACGTAGGTGACAACGATTTCATACCACCAAGAGAGCAGGGGGTAGGTGACAAAGGCCATCCCACCCCCTCTCCCTCACACCCAGCCCATACACCAGGGTACTCCAAGTCATGGCCCACACGAGCCTTTTGCCTGGCCCCCAAACATGTTCACTCTCCCCATAGCAGCAGCCTGGAACGCGGGGCAGTTTTAGAGCATTACAGTGAAACGCTGCAAGTGCCTGAAACCTGCTCTACAAAATTGCGTCCTCTACCTGGCGTGACCTCGCACTCATCATATGTGACGGATCTTGCCCGGCCCTGAGTCATTCCCAGCTTTCTCCTTGCTCGCTGGGGCAGGTTTCTGCACTCTGAGAGGTCATGTGCGAAGTGAAATGGCAGAGAGGGGGTGGGGTGGAAACCTGGAGAGGACAGCGCCTTCTCTGCCAAGGGTCAGTCACTCAGGGATGCTCTCCCAGGCTGCGAGCAGGTTTTTGCCCCTCTCTGAGCTATGTCTGGATCCAGATGTCCCAGGGCCATAAGACACCAGCACACAACTTGAGACAGGAGGGGCAGAGGCATGAAGCCCATTTGAAAAATCTCTAGGGCACCCCTGCCTTGGTATGATTTTCTGAAGTGTGGGAAGCCTAGAAGGCGGTGGTGTGGTCTATGGAACGACAGGTGTGTCTTTCCAGCCAGGTGCTTGTCTGACCCCCAGTGCCAGATCCACTGACACACACAAATGGATTTTATCCTCACAACCCCAATGTCCTCTCCATTACAGAGCTGGGGAATCTGAGGCATGTAGTGACTCGCTTCTAGAACTGAACCAAGGTCTTCTGAATTCTACTGCATGTCCTACCCACTAGGTAAATGCAGCCCCCCTATGCTCCCCCACACCACGGAGACCTCTCTTTACTTTAGCACCCCGCAAATCCACCACCCCAGATTGTCCCATATCACAATTCCATCCCTCTTCCCATTTCATCGCAGCCCCATCTCCGATCCATTTCTTTGTTGTGGCTTAGAGACCCCGTCATTTTTAGGTCACATCCTAGAGCCAAAGATTAGCAATGTGTAGGAGAGATAGGAAGTATTGTAAGAGGCCTCCCCGGCTTAACCAGGAGATCTTCAATGACCTGAAACTCAAAAAAAAGAGTCATACAAGAAGTGGAAACTAGGTCAAATTACAAAGATGAGTATTACAAAAAAAAAACCAACACAAGCATGTAGGGACAAAATTAGAAAGGCCAAGGCAAAAAACAAAACTAAACTAGCTAGGGATATAAAGGGTAACAAGAAAGCATTTTACAAATATATGGGAAGCAAGAGGAAGACTAATGTAGTGCCCATCTTTAAAAAAGGGAAGGAGGAGGATCCTGAGAACTACAGGCCAGTTAGCCTCACCTCAATCCCTAAAAAAATCATGGAGCAGGTCCTCAAGGAATCAATTCTGAAGCACTTACACGAGAGAAAAGTGATCAGGAACAGTCAGCATAGATTCACCAAGGGCAAGTCATGCCTGACTAATCTAATTGCCTTCTATGATGAGATAATTGGCTCTGTGGATGAGGGGAAAGCAGTGAACGTGTTATTCCTTGACTTTAGCAAAGCTTTTGATATGGTCTCCCACAGTATTCTTGCCAGCTAGTTAAAGAAGTATGGGCTGGATAAATGCACTATAAGGTGGCTAGAAAGCTGGCTAGATTGTCAGGCTCAACGGGTAGTGATCAACGGCTCCATGTCTAGTTGGCAGCTGGTGTCAAGTGGAGTGCCCCAAGGGTCGGTCCTGGGGCTGGTTTTGTTCAATATCTTCATTAATGATCTGGAGGAGGGCGTGGATTGCACCCTCAGCAAGTTTGCAGAGGACACTAAACTGGGAGGAGTGGTAGATACGCTGGAGGGGAGGGATAGGATACAGAGGGACCTAGATAAATTGGAGGATTGGGCCAAAAGAAATCTGATGAGGTTCAACAAGGATAAGTGCAGAGTTCTGCACTTAGGACTGAAGAATCCCAAGCACTGCTACAGACTAGGGACCGAATGGCTAGGCAGCAGTTCTGCAGAAAAGGACCTAGGGGTGACAGTGGATGAGAAGCTGGATAGGAGTCAACAGTGTGCCGTTGTTGGCAAAAAGGCTAACGGCATTTTGGGCTGTATAAGTAGGGGCATTGCCAGCAGATCGAGGGACATGATCGTTCCCCTCTATTCGACATTGGTGAGGCCTCATCTGGAGTACTGTGTCCAGTTTTGGGCCCCACACTACAAGAAGGATATGGATAAATTGGAGAGAGTCCAGCGAAGGGCAACAAAAATGATGAGGGGACTGGAACACATGACTTATGAGGAGAGGTTGAGGGAACTGGGATTGTTTAGTCTGCGGAAGAGAAGAATGAGGGGGGATTTGATAGCTGCTTTCAACTACCTGAAAGGGGGTTCCAAAGAGGATGCATCTAGACTGTTCTCAGTGGTAGCAGATGACAGAACAAGGAGTAATGGTCTCAAGTTGCAGTGGGGTGGAGGGGAGGTTAGGTTGGATATTAAGAAAAACTTTTTCACTAGGAGGGTGGTGAAGCACTGGAATGGGTTACCTAGGGAAGTGGTGGAATCTCCCACCTTTGAGGTTTTTAAGGTCAGGCTTGACAAAGCCCTGGCTGGGATGATTTAGTTGGGGATTAGTCCTGCTTTGAGCAGGGGGCTGGACTAGATGACCTCCTGAGGTGCTTTCCAACCCTGATATTCTATGATAAGACCAAGGACAGGATAGACCCATTACTAAATGAGGAGGGAAAGACAATAAGAGAAAACACAGCAATGGCCAAACTGGTAAATGCCTCTTTTGTTTCAGTTTTCAACAAAAAGTTAGCAGTGATTGTTCGACTAACATAGTGAACATCAGTGTCAATGGAGTAGGATCTGAGCCTAAAATAGGAAAGGAAAATAGTTATGAATTACTTAGACAAGTTAGAGGTCTTCAAGTCGGCAGGGCGTGATGAAATACGTCCTAGAATACTTAAGGAACTGGATGAAGAGATCTCTGAGCCATTTGCGATTATCTCTGAGAACTTGTGGAGGATGGTAGAGAGACCCAAGGACTGGAAAAGGGCAAATATAGTACCTAGCTATAGACAGGGGAATAAGGACAACTCAGGGAATTATAGATCAGTCAGCTTAACTTCAGTACCTGGAAAGATAATGGACCAAGTAATCAAACATTCTATTTGTGAGCACCTAGAAGGAAATAAAGGGATAACTAACAGTCAGCATGGATTTGTCAATAACAAATTATGTCAAACCAACCCAATATCCTTAGACAGGTAACAAGCCTTGTGGATAGGGGAGAAGTAGATGTCACATATCTTGACTTTAGTAAAGCTTTTGATACTGTCTTACATGACCTTCTAGTAAACCAACTAGAGAAATATAGGGTAGGCAAAGTTACTATTGTTGGGAGATTATATATCTCCATGTAATACCTTATAGGCTTGTGACGAAGTGGGGATTTCCCCTTTGTCATAAACATACAGCTAAGGGTAGCATAAAATCCCTCCTTTACCTGGAAGGGGTTAAGAAGCTCAGATAACCTGGTTGACACCTGACCAAAAGGACCAATAAGGAAAGAAGATACTTTCAAATGGGGGTGGGGGGGTTGTTTGTGCTCTCTTTGTTGGTTCCCTCTCGGGACAAAGAGAGAGACTAAGCAGGTAACCCAGCTCCTACGAAATGATACTTACAATTTCTGAAATTTTAGATGTAATAGCAAGGAAATGGTTAGATTATCTTTTGTTTTAGCATGTGAATTTTCCCTATGCTAAGAGGGAGGTTTATTCCTGTTTTTGTAACTTTGAAGTTGAGCCTAGAGGGGAATCCTCTGTGTTTTAAATCTTTTTATTACCCTGTAAAATTACCTTCCATCCTGATTTTACAGAGGTGCTTCTTTTACTTTTTTTCTTTATAATAAAGTTCTTCTTTTAAGAACCTGATTGATTTTAGTGTCCTAAACATAAAGGGTCTGGTTTGTACTTTTATTAAAGGTAATTGGTTGGTATATTAGCCTCAAGCATCCCCAGGAAAGGGGGTGAAAGGGGCTTGGGGGGATATTTTGGGGAAATAGGAACTCCAAGTGGTCCTTTTTCCTGAATCTTTGTCTAAATCACTTGGTGTTGGCAGAAATACCATCCAAAGACAAGGAAAGGATTTGTGCCTTGGGGAAGTTTTAACCTAAGCTGGTAGAAATAAGCTTAGGGGTCTTTCATGCGGGTCCCCATATCTGCACCCCAGAGTTCAGAGTGGGGAGGGAAACCTGACACCCTTGTTATGTTGTACGTGAGTCTTACTGTTGAGCCTATGTGAGTTTTACTGTTTTGCATGAATAATATGTGCCTCAGTTTCCCTGTGTGCTGCACCAATATCTCAGTGGTGGGAATAGGGGTGTGTGACTTTGGCTGAGACCTCTGGGGCAGGTGAGGCTGCTCCAGCTGTCTGCATGTATGCTATAACCGGGGCCCTTTGTAACCTGAGACCCAAGAGGGGGATGCAGCCAGGTGAGGACCAGGTGACACTCTGCCCAGGAAGCGAGACAAAGACAAGGAGGAGGAGCAACAGGGGGGTGTTGGAGGTCCGGTCACTCCGGGAGTCTGCTTGGGGGGGACTGGAAGAGGGGGAGTCCAGGGCTTCTGGCCCATGACTCCCCAGGATGGACTTGGCTGAAAGTCAACGATTTCTGTGCCAACAAGACCTGAAACTCAAAAAAGTCAAAGCCAAAGCTTTGACTTTGACTTAGTGGGGCTGGTGTAAATGGAAGTTGTGATTTGACTCGATACGTGTCAGAGATTATTATAGCAGCCTCCTGTATTGGGGAAGGAGTGACAGGAAAAATGTATCATTCAGTAGAAATAGCTATACCCAGAGAGCGGGGGATGTTCGTTGTAAAGAACAAATGCTTCAGATAGATCAGGCGGCTGAGCCAGTGATATTGGGGACTCCTTTTTTGAAGAGGAATCGGTTCGTTTTGGATTTAACGAACGGAGTTCTGGGGCGTGTGCCCGGCTGGACGGAAAGCGTCCCGACAGCAGGGGACATTCCACGAATACGGGCTGCAGAAGCAGTGGAGGAGATTATACTGGATCAACAGGATGGGGGTAAAGGAGTTTCCCAGTGTATGGATTAAGAATAAAGCAGAATATAATAAAATCAAAGCACGTGTTAAAATTGTGGGGGACAAAGCGTCACCACAGATACAATATAAATATCCTGCGCAAGCAGAGGCAGGAATTGAGAAAATAGTCGAATCATTAGAACAGGGAGTGATTGAAAAGGGGAATTCCACACACAATAGCCCAGTTTGGCCTGTATTAAAAGCCTCAGGAGATTGACAGTGGATTTTAGACAAATTAATAAAGCTACCCCGCCCATGTCACCGATAATAGCAGATCTGCTTCAGGTGACGGCAAGAATACAGGGGCCCCCTAAATGGTTCTCTGTCATAGATTTGGCAAATTGTTTGTTTACCATCCTGTTGCATCCCGATTCTTGGGCCTGCTTTGCGTTTATGTTTAAGGGACAACAGTACTTGTTTAAAAGAATTCCCCAGGGCCTAAGCTGCACTCTGGCTATTGCACACTAATATGTGGTGTGCTTGCTGGATCAGTTATCCAAAGAGGATCAGGAGAACGTCACCTCAAATGTAGATGACATATTAGCGTGGGCAGACACTGAAGAAGAGGTGGCTGAGCGGACTAAAAAAGAGTCATCCAGGAAACGGGTTTCAAGGCTAATAAAGAGAAAGCCCGACTAGTGCAAAGGAGAGTGATTTATTTGGGGGTGACCCCCAGGGAACAAGGAATTCAGGCGGATCAACAAAAGGTGAAATCATTAGTGAATTTACCAAGGCCAGAGGATTCTCGTGCATTGAGGGTGATGGTAGGAGGGTTTAACTATTTAAGGAAACATATGGAATTTTGCCACTATAACTGGACCCTTGTGGCGTTTACTAAAAAAGAAAGGAGAATGGGAGTGGGGGCCTGAACAAGAAAAAGCTCTCTGTCATTTAAAACAAGCATTGATGCAAGCTCCAGCATTGAAATTCCCAGAGATAAACAAGCCGTTTGTGATTAAGTTGGCAGCACCCAACAAAGTCTAGCATTGGAACTAATGCAGGAAATTGACGGAAAGTTAATACCGGTAGCATACAAGTCTAGAAGATTAACCCCTATGGAGCAGTAGTTTGGGATCTGTGAAAGAGAATATTTAGCTGCTGTGTGGGCCAGCGAAGCTTTTGCTTTGAATACTGGCACAGCCCCTGTTATAATACAAACACCTCACTTTCCACTGAAGTATATTTTATCAGGTAAACTGCAGGGGAAAGGAGTATTGAATTGCAGAATGGCCCAAGGTACCTTGATGTTAACTAACACAGATGTTACTTATGAGAACAACAAACTAGCCATGATGTTACCATATGCCCTCCATACTACAGAGACCACTTCCAGAAACCGAACCTAAGTTAGTTGAAGCAGCACCCCTGGTAGACGTTAAGTCTCGGAGAAAAAGAGGTTTGGTTTACAGATGGTAGTTCGTGCCATTGGAACTCTAAGAAACATATGGGATATGCTGCTGTACAAATTGACGGGGAAACTATTTCTGGTTCTATGAGTATGACTGCAGCTCAGGGAGCAGAGGTCAGAGCTCTTAGTGACCTGCTTAAATAGAAAAATAATGTTACGGATTCTCTTTATGTCTAAATGGATTCAGACTTTGTGGTACAAAGACTGGGATACTGGATTGAGATTTGGAAAAAGAATCCTTGGCAAACAGTCGAGGGGAAAAATTTGGTCCAAAAGGAGGATTGGAAATCTAATGGATTGGTTGAAAAAACACCCAGGAAAATTAAGAGTAAGACATATTAAAGGTCATCAAAAGAGAGAAGGGAATGAAAAATATTGGAATGATAAAGCGGATGCTTTAGCTAAATTAACAGCAAAGGAACCTTTGGGAGTTATGGAAGTTACTAGAGCTCAAGCCATAAAACAGGGAGGTTAAACCTGAGGAAAGAAGGGGAAACTGGAATATACAAGGTAACTATGCGGTGAATAAAAAAAAACAGGAGAGGTAAAGTGGACACCTGACAAACTTCAAAGAGAAGAGATTATTAACCTGTGTCACTCTATGATGCATCAAGGAATAGAGAATAGAGAATACTCTCTTTAAGGTAAAACAAATTGGAATATGGCTCAGGTGCGAAATGACGTAGACAATTTTGTTAAAAACTGCATAAGGTGTGCAGCAGACGGGAATACACCAGTGAATTTGAGACCCTTGTGACACCAAAGAATTGTGGAGCCATGGAATAGAATACAGGTTGATTATACTGATAAATTGCCTAAGACTCAAAGGAGGAATCGGTATTTATTAGTGATAGTAGATTCCTTTTCTGGATGGGGGGAGGCAATTCCCACCAGAAATCATACTGCAGAGACCACTGCCAAAAAGCTGTGGGAAGTAGTGCTTAGTAGATATGGACTATTATGTGGGGGAGGTCTAGGTTGGATATTAGGAAACACTGTTTCACTCGGAGGGTGGTGAAGCACTGGAAGGGGTTACTTAGGGAGGTGGTGGAATCTCCATCCTTTGAGGTTTTTAAGGCCCGGCTTGACAAAGCCCTGGCTAGGATGATTTAGTTGGTGTTGGTCCTGCTTTGAGCAGGGGGCTGGACTAGATGACCTCCTGAGGTCTCTTCCAACCCTAATCTTCTATGATTCTATGAACTCCAAAAGTAATTGATTCAGATAATGGGCCACATTTTGTAGGAGGAGTAATTAAAAGTTTATTAAAAGCTTTAGGAATAAAGCAACAACTACATATCCCCTATCATCCTCAATCGTTAGGGACAGTAGAAAGGATGAATCAAACTATTCAACAAGCTTTACGCAAAGTAGTGCAAGAAACTGGCAAAGATTGGGACGATAAATTGCCAATTTGTTGGAGGTCATCCGAAGTAGTGATCTATTGGGTACTGGCTACCAGGCTTATCAAATTCTCTTTGGAAGGCCTATGAGATAGTGGAGCCCTTTATTGTACCCCGAAGAAGAAGAGGAGGTATCAGTTATGCAATGGGTAAGGGTGTTACCAATAGAACTTAAGAAAATGGAATTTAAACTGACTGATGCCATTGAAAAAGCAAGAGACACTGGATTCTCATGTGGCTCAGGACAGTAAATTATGGAAAATCGGAGATAGAGTAATGTATTTGAAATTATCGAAAAATCACGTCCTGGAGTCTAGATGGGTTGGACCATTTCCCATCATGAATAAAATTTCACTTACTGTAGTGCAGATTAACAAGGGGGAAAAGGGAAAGTGGATCCACACATCACAATTAAAGTTATGGCCTAAAGATTAAATAATGTTCCTTTCTTTTTCTTTTAGTTTATCTTACAGAGAGAAAGGAATGCCCAATTGCACAGGAGATTATCCTGTACGAACCTTGGATCTGGAGTGTGGATACGGTGCTACAATTTTTGTAATTGGTTTATTGCTTATGCTTGCTTTGCTTTGCATTTTGTGCTTAGTAGAAGAATTGTGTTGTGGGTGTTATATTTTAGGAAGAAAAAAAATAATACCAAAGCTCGAGTAAAGATAGAAGAGGGTTAGAGTAAGTATTTAGAATAATACGGCTGGAAGCATTGGACATTATTCCTATGGAATAATGGCCATGACTTCAATATTGAGGCTCCTAATAATTCAAAAAGGGTGGAAATATAGTTTTTGGCTTTTATGTTTTTTGAATATTTGGGGAAATGTAGGGGTACATGGATATACATATGGGAGCACCTCTAGGATGGAGGTAAGGATCAAAGGTCAAAATACATTAGACTATTCGCGGGACAGAATGGAAAAAACAGGACCAAACAAAACCAGATGTAAAAAAAACCTTTTGAGGTAAAATTTGAAATATGGCGGGAAGATGGCAAAAATGTGACACGGGAATATTTAAAGCCAAAAGATTTGATATTGAGACATTACAAGGGAAAATGTCAGCTTTGGGTAAGATTTTGGGGGTTATACAGACACATGTGAACAAAATTTTGGTGCATTATCGGAACAAGGAATAAGTAGTGTGGAACTCCAGTTGAAACAAGCCCAACCCTTCAAAATGTCTCTAAATGTAAATCTATTTGTTGTGTCTGAGATGGACAATAAAACTGTACAAGCAATAGAGGCGTACAGAGGCAAACTTATGGGATACAACAGATAGAGAGAATGGTTAATCTGTTAAGTAACGGACAATGGCCTTTTGAGTGGTTCAAAGATCCTCATATATGGAATCAGCAAATTGCAGTATGGAAGAAATATATGGCATTTAATTGGGATCAAGCCACTCTGAAGGTGGAGTGTGGAAAGGCAGAATGCTGTTACACAACACAGGGAAGCAAAGGAACGCAGCAATGGCATTGGTGCTGCCAAAAATTATGAACGAAGAGTTATGGCAAATAGAAATAAGTGGGACACACCTGATTCAAGAAGAAGGGGATTATAAATTAGTAACATTAACGAAACATTGTGAAGAGTGGGGATGAAGTAAATGGGTGTGCCCACAACTAACTTGGTCCCTAGAGGCATGTCATTTGAACCATTCAAGCAGACAATGTACCATGCAATACTTAGCCTCTCATGGCACAAGAGTGTTTGATTTAGGCAACGGTTGTATTTGTGTGGTAACCACTGAAAAACATGTATTTTGGGGAAGTATGACAGAAAAAGGCCCAATTAAGTCATGTAAATGTAATGTAATAGAGATCATTATTAATGGAATTATTTACCGAGGTCCTCTATTTTTAAAAAAGGAAATTGTTTGGGAACCAAAAGATGTGGACTGGTACTTTGATTTGAGGATACATTGGGAACAATGGGAAAAATTTATTGATGAAAGAGAAAAAATCAGGCAATATGCAAAAGATGTATCTAAGTCTGCTCAGCTAGGAAAAATAAACATTTTGAGCCACAAAGGTCAAATATTAAAATTGGGGAAAGAAGAAGAAGAATTGGCAATTTCTCATTGGTATGATATTTTCAAAGGATGGTCTCCCAGTGCCACAGCTCTTCTAAATTTAATGCTATATCCTATTGTGATATTATTTGCATGAATTATTTTGTTAACCTTTATTATGCTATGTTTATACTGCCGAATAAGAAAGCGACAAGAAGTTTTGGAGCAAGCGATATATAAAATTGAATTGCTTGTGAAATTATAAAGTGATACAATAATTAATGGCATTAATCATGTATTGAGGGGGGAAATGTTGGGAGATGTATATATATTACACACACACACACACACAGTGTGATTCATCTCTAACATATTACATGGATATGTCATTGAGGCCTGGTATGAATGACGCATACTTGACATGAATATGTGCATTGCAAGTTGGCAACCGAAGCAAGATCTTATGGTCAAGGACTGTTAGAACTATCTGTGCAAAAACAATCTTGTTATGTTTCAGAGAAAAATACGGAAAATGAGCAGAAAAGGAAACTGTCAGCTGGACTGATATAAAATTGTATAAGAATTGGAGGAAATGGCACGCCTTGAACCATGGCAGCCTGCCCAGGATTGTCTCTTTGGAATTGTGTGGGTAGAAGGCCTAGTAAACAAAGGCAAAGAACCAATGACATGACAGAATGGACTAAAAATAGTTGCCTATGACTTCTGCAAATCGAAGTTATTTATTGATCCAGAGCTCCATGTGGATATAGATGTGGTTTTCGCCGGCTCCCCATATCTTATGATCGGAAGGAATCTCTACTGGCCATCGAGCCCATTCTGACCTTTGGTCTCTGGGATAGTATGTTTGGGATGTGAACGTGGAGTGACTAAGGTTTGTTTTGTAATCAATAAAGAGCATTTAGATTATTATATACCAACACTGTGTCCATTATCTATCTGCTCCCCATCCCGTAAGGGAGACTTCTACTGAGGGTCTAATACTCCTAGTGATGGAGAATCATTGTGTCCTGAGGGAAGCTCTCCCAGTGGTTCATTTCCATTAAGATAAATACGGGCCCCTAATTCCCAGCCTCAATTTGTCTCTCTTCAGCTCATTTGCCTTTGTCAAGGAGCCCTTCATTAGCACGTGTGTAAATCAGAAGGGACTGGATTATGACGACTCACCTGAGGAGGGGCTCTCAGGCCCGGAGCTTTCCCTGGAGCCCTCGGCATCCCAGATCCAGAGCTCTGCCTCCCCTACCTCGATCCGGTGGATTAAGTCTGGTTTGGAACCTGAATAGCCTGTTTTGGGGGGGAAGTTTTATTACTAAAGTTTTGGCTGCAGGGGCTCAATTATATGTTGGTGCAGCCCAGCACAACAGGGCCCCGACCTCGGTCAGAGTGTGTCTGCACAGCACCTGGCACAACGGGACACTGCTCTCGGTCGCTGCTTCAGAGGAAAGCACAAGAGATCCCAAGCAGGAGAATAATGAAATAAACCTTCCTTAGAGGAGATTTCTTCCCGTCTCCCACCAGGCAAGTTCAGTTCATACTCTGAAGCAGCAACGTCTATGACCCATCTCAATTTGCAGTGGGGGCTGAGTTTTAAATCCTTACTAGGGTAACTCCAGATGTTCCATAGAAATATCCCATGCTGCTAACACCTTGGCCTCTATGCTATCTTGTGGCACTACGTTCCATAGGACAAGTGTGTGACACAGATTTTCTTTAACGAGTTGAAACACCATTGAACACCCATTACTCTCAGATTAAGAGACAGGGTGAGTAGAAAGTCCTCAAACACCTTCTCTTTGGTCATTCACTTACCCACCTGAAAAATTTATCATGGGGGAAGATTTTGGAAGAAGGGAACTTTGCTCCTTTGCCATCTTATAGCTGTTGCAAACAGTTTGCAGTAGGTCATTATAAGGCACTGGCTACAACGTGTCATGGCAAGTGTCGCCAGGTGGCGCCATTCAGAGCTACCAGTTCTTTCACATAGGGTGCAAGCATTGTTCAGCTGTACAGTTGTTAAATTTACTATGTTCATTCTTTGGGGGGAGGTGGGGAGCTGTTGTAACAGCAACATTTTTCCCCTGCCTTATTTAACTCGAGTCAGTTCCTGCGTGAGCTGTAGTTCACGAAAGCTTATGCTCTAATAAATTGGTTAGTCTCTAAGGTGCCACAAGTACTCCTTTTCTTTTTGCAAATACAGACTAACACGGCTGTTACTCTGAAACCTGTCATGAGGCACACTTGTTACTCATGTGACTGTTGGCTACCACTTTTGTGCCAGGACTGAGGTAGGGAATGCAAATAAACAAGTCCCACTAAGGGCTTGTCTACACTACCCGCTGGATCGGCAGGCAGCGATCGATCCAGTGGGGGTCGATTTATCGCATCTAGCCTAGACGCAATAAATTGACCGCTGAGTGCTCTCCCGTCGACTCCAATACTCCACCGGAACGAGCAGCGCAAGCGGAGTCGACGGGAGAGTATCAGCTGTCGACTTACTGCAGTGAAGGCAGGTAAGTAGATCTAAGTACGTTGACTTCAGCTACGCTAGTCACATAGCTGAAATTGCGTATCTTCGATCGACCCCGCGCGGAAGTGTAGACAAGCCCTAAGATTAGCCCCAGGCTTTATAGCCCTGATTTCTGCTCCAACAGGAAGCCGGCCTGAAAGAGGCTGGCATTTGCCACCACTCAGCCCAGGGTTGCACATGGCATCGAGGGAACCCAGACATTTCACAGCTGTTAAAAAGAAGATAAATTGGTCCTTACCCAGGGAAATGAGGGCCCAATAATTCCTCAGCATCTGGTCCCGGTACAGATGCTTCTCTCGCTGGGATAAGAGCTCCCACTCCTCCCGGGTGAAATACAGAGCCACCTCCTCAAACGCCACCTGGACCTGTGGGCACAAGCGTTACAGCACCTTCCACTCCAGCCCCAGCCTGGAGTCTCAGTGGGGGATGAGGTTTCTAGGGGAGCGACTCCCAGGGAAACCCCCAGTCCAGCAGCTGTGACCCACGGAGACTCTCCCCTCCCAACCCCGCACAGCCCCCCAAGGACTTGGGGCCCTGCTGGCCGGGGACAGGAGTCACCCTTGGCTTCCTATGGGGATATGGGGTGGGACGCTGGGAAGGGCCCCAATCCCAGGGCAGGGAACAGGCTCCGCTCCTCTCCCCTCCCCAGCCGGAGTCCCCGCCTCCGCCCCAGGCCTGTGCTCAGCCCAGCTCCCACTCCTAGCTCAGGAGCCAAGAAGGCTAATGGCATATTGGGCTACATTAGTAGGAGTATTGCCAACAGATCGAGGGACGTGATTATTCCCCTCTATTCGGCACTGGTGAGGCCGCAGCTGGAGTACTGTGTCCAGTTTTGGTCCCCCCACTACAGAAAGGATGTAGACAAATTGGAGAGAGTCCAGCGGACGGCAACGAAAATTATCAGGGGGCTGGGGCACATGACTTACGAGGTGAGGCTGAGGGAACCGGGGTTATTTAGTCTCTAGAAAAGAAGAGTGAGGGGGGATTTGCTAGCAGCCTTCAACTACCTGAAAGGGGGTTCCAGAGAGGATGGATCTAGACTGTTCTCAGTGGTGGCAGATGACAGAACGAGGAGCAATGGTCTCAAGTTGCAGTGGGGGAGGTTTAGGTTGGATATTAGGAAACACTGTTTCACTAGGAGGGTGATGAAGCACTGGAATGGGTTCCCTAGGGAGATGGTGGAATCTCCTTCCTTTGAGGTTTTTAAGGTCAGGCTTGACAAAGCCCTGGCTGGGATGATTTAGTTGGGGATTGGTCCTGCTTTGAGCAGGGGGTTGGACTAGATGACCTCCTGAGGTCCCTTCCAACCCTGATATTCTGTGATTCTATGAAGGGGCCGCGCCCGGCTCTGCATGTCCGCCGGGCCAGGCCCCCCCAGCCCTGGGGGCCCCAAAGCAGCTCCCCGACTCCAGCGGCCCCGGGCTGCGCTGGTGCAAAGCGGGGCCCCGGGCTCTGCCTGGCCGCGCTGAGCCGCTCCCAGCCCCGGGGTCACTAGCGCGGGAGGGACCCGGTCCCGGCCCCCCTCGGCCCCAGCCGGGACCAGCCAGTGCCCGGCCGGGGAGTCCCCGCCCCGCGTCCTACCTGCGCCGGCCCCGCTGCAGCCATCGCCGGGCTCGGCTCCGGCTCCGGCTCCGGCCCCGGCCGCTTCCTCCGCCCGGGCAGCGACTTCTCTGCCCGCTCCCCGCCCTGGGGCTGCAGCCGCGACCCGCCCTGCGCACGGGCAAGTCCGGGCTGGGACCCAGGGGGCCGGGCTGGCCCGGGAAGGCCCCGCCCCGCTCCAGCTCCGCTGCGCTCCCCGCCCCCCGGCTCAAGGGCCCCGCGCCTGCGCCGCCAGCTCCAGCAGCCCGGGGAGGCCCCAGCGCAGCGACCTTCCGGCCCAGAGCCCCGCCGGATGCCTGGGTCCCGGGTCCGGCCGCTGGAGCGCTCGCGGCACCCGGTCCCCGGGCGGTAGGAGCCCCTTGCAGGGCAGCCCGGTCCCCGCCCCTGGGCTGTGCGCGGGGCCCCGCTGCGCCCTGGGGAGCCCCGCTGCGCCCTGGGGAGCCCGGACTCCTGGGTTCTCTCCCGGCTCTGGGCGGGGAGCGGGGACTAGTAGGTACAAGAGGGCCCAGGCCCGGCTGTGCAGCGTGGGAGTGTCACGGAAAGAGACGGGTCGGGCTGTGTGACGGTGTGTGTGTGTGTGTGTTACAGCGGCTCGCACCCCCGGCTGCTGTGTAATGTGTGTGTGTGTGTGTGTGTTAGAGGAGGCCAGTGTATGGGTGAGCGTGACAGGAGCTCACACTTGCCTGTAGTGTGTATGTGTGCTTCAGGGGGGCTGAGCAGTGTGTGTGTGTTGTGTGTGTGTGTGTGACAAGAGGTCCCACCCAGCTGTCTGTGTGCGTTTCAGGAGCTCACACCCATGTCCCTGCCCAGCGCCATGGGGAGGGCAGCTGCCCCATACAGATGCCGTGTTCTGGCCTCGGTGCTGGCGCCCAGGCTGGCTGCCCCTGCCCCCCGCTCATCGTGCCGGGCCCTGCACACCACAGGTGCCACCCCCGCCGGCCACAACAAATGGTCCAAGGTGAAGCACATCAAGGGCCCGCGGGACGCCGAGCGCAGCCGGCTCTTCCAGAAACTCACCATGCTGCTGCGCTTCGCTGTGAAAGGTACCGAGCGGGAGAGACCGTTCCTGTGCGTGACCCAGCCCCAGCCAGAGGGAGCGCTACGGAGCCCTGCCAGCTTCCCCGTGCCCCACAGGCCCCGCTGCAGCCAGAGGGGGCATTACAGAGACTTCCTGGCCTCCCGGCACTTGATGGGGCCCAGCCTTCGCCAGAGGCTGTGGCTACAGAGCCCTGCCAGCCCAGCCTTGACCACTAGCACGACCCTAACTCCCACACCCCCTAACCTCTGTTAGCCCGAAGCCAGCAACCTCCCTGGCTGCTGGAGCAGAGGATGCTGGTCTGAGGGGTAGTGTCTCCCCTTCTCATCCTTTCTCCACTCGATCTTTCCTTTGTCCCACAGCACCTCCCCTAAGGTGGCTGGGTCTGTGCTCCACTCTAGCAGCTGTTTCACATAAGAGGGGGGCAGTCCAGTCCCTGTGGTTCAGGCAGCCGGAGGTAACAGCTAACGGTGTCTGAAGAGAGGAGGGGCCTTGGGACAGGTGGTTTGGGGCAGGGAGGGTCACCAGGGACCTCAGGACTCCTGGGTCCCATCCCCAGCTCTGGACGGGGGATAGTGGGTTAGAGCAGGGGGGTCTCAGAGTCAGGACACCTGGATTCTATCCCTGGCTCTTGGAGAGGAGTGGAGGCTGGTGGGTTATAGCAGTGGGGGCGGGGAGTCAGGACTGCCCTGGAATGGGATCCCAGCCATGTTTCCCTTGTGATGCCCCCTTTCTCTCCTGTTGCAGAGGGGGGACCCAACCCTGATCTCAACACCAACCTGGCCAACATCATCGAGCAGTGCCGGAGCAAGAGCATGCCCAAAGCATCCATTGAGGCGGCTATCAAGGGAGGGGTATGTAGCCGGGTCCTGCCAGCCCGGCTCATGGGCTGCAGCCTTTCTGTATTCTCTGGGCCAGGCCAGGCTATGCAAAGGGGCATTGCGAGCCTTGAATGAGAGAGTGAGGCTGGGCTTTTGGCTATGGTCCTGGGCTGGGCTACAGGACTTGTGGTTTCTATTCCTAGCTCTGCCACTTGTTCCCTCTGACCTTGGGAAGATCACTTGGGTCATAGCGAATTGCCAGACGGGATCAGAGCAGAGGTGTGTCCACTCCAGTATCCTGTTTCCAGCACCAGAGGCTGCAGAGGCAGGTGTAAGAATTCTGCAGTAGCAGATGTGGAGATAAGTTAGGTCTCAGTTTGGTCTGTAATAGTTACAGTCAGCTCAAGCCCTGAAGCAGGAGGTTTAATATCCCTGCCAGAAGTTGTTTACATTAATTATTCCAAGACTGGATGTTCTTATGGTTCATAGAAATATACAGTCCCTCTTTGAATCTTGCTAAGTTCTTGCCCCCTGTGACATCATGTGGCAGTGAGTTCCACAGGATAATCACCCATTGTGTGAAAAAGTATTTTCTATGATCAGCTTTGAATTTCCCACCTTTTATTTTGCTGAACATCCTCTCATCCTTGTGTTACGAATAGAGATGATTGGGAAAAGGAATGTCCATCCCACAGGAAATTCTGACACTTCTAAATTTGTTTTCATTCTGAATCAGATTAGAAAATTTAGATTTTAAAATGTTTAGTGGAAAGAAAGTTCAGACACACTGAATTATTTCCTTTCACTAATGCCATAACCTTGTAATTTAATACAAAATATTAAACCTACGTTGAAATTAACATAATATAATGTAAAATTGGAATGAACTGGAACAATACAGTCAAAATGAAGTGTTACCTTAGCAAAACACATTTTTTGTATTCTTGAACTGAGAAAATTGAAGTGATTCATTTTCACATCAAATTTCATTGAAATTTACAAGCTCCTGTGAAATGTTTAGATTCTAACAAAATTACCTTTTCTAATGGAAGACTGTTTTGCTACCAGTGTTTTGACCATCTGTGGTTATAGGGTGGGGAGAGCAGATGCTCTCAATCTCCTTTCTCTATCCTAACCTTCAGTTAGCTCAAGAGCATCCTTGACTTCAAGCTGCCCCATCTTGGGATTGTATAAAGGGACTTGGTTCTCAGGAACTGCCGAGGTCCCAGTCTCTGGAAGTCGTACTCCTTCATGCCCTCTCAAATTGGGGCCCCAACCCTGTTTGGGCCCAAAAATAAGTGGCCTGCCTCCATTTCCCCCTGAGTCTATTCAGCCCTAGAGTTAGGGTTGAAACATATCTGTCATAGACCCAGGACAGCCCAACAGCGAACATGTAATAAATGTGGCTTTGGTTTGTCTGTGCCTCAGTTTTCCCATTTGCAAATAGGGTCTGAGCTAATAAACCCATTCGTATTTGCCCAATCAAAAGTCACCCAGTTGCAAAACACACACACATGCACAGGGGTGAAGACTGCAAAATGAACTAGAGCAAATGGAAAAATCCCCCACCCTGCCCCGGTATTGCTACCAGTACCTTTTGATTGGTTAGTTTGGTCACACAGTACTGTTATGTTTTTCTGGGGGCTGAGGGGAATGTGCATCTAATCTTCTTCTCTTGTAAATTCATTTTTGAAAATGTCCTGGTTCAAAAAATGTGTCGGGGGGGGCTTCTTTCAGAGGGCGGGAAAAAGAATAGCAAAAATAATTGTGAAAGATTTAGTGAAAACTCAAGTACTATTGCACAGGAATAGTCTGTGGTGCCCATTTTCTGCACCCTGCGTCCTGTCTATTTAGATTATACGTTCTTTGAGGCAGGGGCTGTCAACTACTTGGTGTATCTGTGCAGCACTTGTTGCGATGGGGGACCTGATCTTGGTCGCCGTGTATCTGTGCACGCCCGGTCTGACGGGGACTTTTTCTCAGTCACCATGTGTCAGAACAGCGCCCGGCACAATGGGGACCAAATCTCAGTTCCGAGATGTCTCTGCCGTGCCCAGTGGGCCAGGGCTACGCTCTTAGTCATGGTGTGTCTGGGCTGCGTCCAGCCTCGTTCACCATGAGTCTAAGTTCCCCGTAAGCTGTGCAGCCATGCAGCAGTCTATTTAGTGCCGCGCAGGCGCTGAGGGAAGCAGCCTGGGGACCTACAGGAGGAGGGGTGCCCCTTCCCCAGCCCCAATTCACCCTGCGGCCCTGACCCGGCTGCAGCCGGATCAGGCCCAGGTGCGGGCGGGGCGGCACAGACCCAGCTGAAGCCGGATCAGGCGCAGGCAGGGTGGCACAGACCCAGCTGCAGCCAGATCGGGCCCAGGCGTGGCCTGACCCGGCCCTGTTGGGGCCGGGGGAGGGATGCCTATCCTCCAGCCCCAGAGCTCCCACGGCAGGGAGAGGCGCCTCTCCCCCTGGCCTCGCCCAGGTGTTGCTGTGGGGAGAGAGCACTGGGGGCGGGGGGAGTCCTCTCTCCCCGCAGTAGCCCTGGAGCACCCTCCTGTACCCCAAACTCCTCAGCTCCACCCCAGAGCCTGCACCCCCAGCCAGAGCCCTCACCCCCTGCACCCAACCCTCTGTCCCAGCCCTGAGCCCCTCATCCCTGGCCCCACCCGAGAGCCTGCACCACCAGCCAGAGCCCTCACACCCCTGCACCCCAACCCTCTGCCCCAGCCCTCAGCCCCCTCCCACAAGAACCCCTCAGCCCCACTCCCACCACATGGATTTTGTTACGTGCACCAATATGAAGATGATGCGTCACACATCACCTCCATTTTGGTGCCCGTAACAAACTTCATTCCGCACGCTGGTGGGAAAAATTAGAGGGGCCACTGCCATGGGTATGTCTACACAGCAATGAAATATGTGGCTGGGCTCAGTCAGCTGACTTGAGCTCATGGGGCTTGGGCTGCAAGGCTATAAAATTGCCACGTAGACATTTGGGTTTGGGCTGAAGTCTAGGCTCTGGGTGCTGTCAGTGATAGGAGACTGGGCTAGATGGGCCTAGATCGTCGGGCTCAATGAGTAGTGATCAACGGCTCGACATCTAGTTGGCAGCCGGTATCAAGCAGAGTGCCCCAGGGGGTCTGTCCTGGGGCCAGTTTTGTTCAACATCTTCATTAATGATCTGGATGATGGGGTGGACTGCGCCCTCAGCAAGTTCACAGATGACACTAAGCCGGGGGTAGGGGTAGATATGCTGGAGGGTAGGGATAGGGTCCAGAGTGACCTAGACAAATTGGAGGATTGGGCTAAAAGAAATCTGGTGATGTTCAACAAGGACAAGTGCAGAGTCCTGCACTTAGGATGGAAGAATCCCATGCGCTGCTACAGGCAGAGTGGCTAAGCAGCAGTTCTGCAGAAAAGGACCTGGGGATTACAGTGGACAGGAAGCTGGATATGAGTCAACAATGTGCCCTTGTTGCCAAGAAGGCTAACGGCATAATGGGCTGCATTAGTAGGAGCATTGCCAGCAGATCGAGGGAAGTGATTATTCCCCTCTATTTGGCACTGGTGAGGCCACATCTGGAGTATTGCGTCCAGTTTTGGGCCCCCCCCCCACTACAGAAAGGATGTGGACAAATTGGAGAGTCCAGCGTAGGGAAACGAAAATGATTAGGGGTCTGGGGCACATGACTTATGAGGAGAGGCTGAGGGAACCGGGGTTATTTAGTCTGCAGAAGAGAAGAATGAGGTGGGATTTGATAGCAGCCTTCAGTTACCTAAAGGGGGGTTCCAAAGAGGATGGAGCTTGGCTGTTCTCAGTGGTGGCGGATGACAGAACAAGGAGCAATGGTCTCAAGTTGCAGTGGGGGAGGTGTAGATTGGATATTAGGAAACACTATTTCACTAGGAGGGTGGTGAAGCACTGGAATGGGTTACCTAGGGAGGTGGTGGAATCTCCATCCTTGGAGGTTTTTGCCCATCCTTGACAAAGCCCTGGCTGGGATGATTTAGTTGGGGTTGGTCCTGCTGTGAGCAGGGGGTTGGACTAGATGACCTCCTGAGGTCTCTTCCAACCCTAATCTTCTAGGATTCTATGATCTTGGTGGTGTTCCCATATGGCAAAGCCTACAATCTATTGCTCCAGAGGGCCCCCTCCTTTACCCCAGTTTCCAGGTCTGACCGGTGCTCCACTCCATACCATAAAAATTCAGAGTGTTTCTATGGCTCCAGTTTGCGGTTGTGTCCCTCATGTATGTGTGTCCAGAGAGGAAGCAGGAGCCATTCCTGGGTAGTGCAGGAGCCACCAGTAACGTATATCTGGGGCCTGCTGTTGGATGGAGACTTGGCCTTTATTGTTTAACCCCAGGCCTTCCTGTTAGTATATGGGCCTGTTTGTTAGCCTGGGGCAGAATTTTGGGCTTGACTTCTGATGTTCTTATATCCTTACTAATAATTGTGAACAAAGACACTGTGTGTTACTTCTACCCAGCCAGATGGGCTTGTTAGTATAATGAGAAGAAAGAGAGTTAAAAGGGTTATTGGGTATGGTGAGGAGTATAACATACGAGCATATCCTGGTTTGCCTGGCACTTCTCTCAAGCCAAGTTCAAGCAACCAGTTAGGAGGGGCAAGAGGGGATTGAGGGGAGACATAAGAAACACTGAAGGCCAAAGAAAGGCCTGGCGTTGGCCAGAACACAACACCACTCCTTATCCCTCCCATGGGATACAAAAGAGGTGATACCATGACCCTAGACTCACGACCCTCTGAAAAGGAACATGACCATACATTGTAAGGGGTAGGACCAGGGGTGTGCACTATCGATATATTTGGGCCTGCTAAGGAGGTGGGAATAGGGAACGGGGATACAGGTAAAGGATCTGTGGCATCAGAGCCATGGATATGCTTGCTTGAAACTAACCCCAATAAACAATGCATTGCCTGCAATGTTCCCTCTAATTTTTTCCATCCATGTGCGGAATAAATTTTGTTATGTGCACCGAGGTATGTGCGGATGTGCACCACCAGTGGAAACAAAAACCCTAGATATTATATATATATATTTTTAACAGTTACCAGGGCTAATTACTCCAGCCTGGACTGGTTAGGCATTTTAGAACTCACTACTCAAAGAATTAAATTTAAATGTAAGAGAGAAATAAAAATTATTAAATGCATAGACCACTCAAAACACTAAAATAACACACTTTGAAAGAATAAAATTACAGAGAATATATGCGAATTGCGGGAAGTACCAAGAAGTACCAACAACAATAATACAAGTATGTGTTGGGAGGTGAGTGTGAATGAGACTGTGCGTGTGTATGAGAGAGAGAGACACACACACACACACACAGATGCTGTGTGTGTGTGACAGACTCTGGGTGTATGCTGGCTGCTGGAGAAAGCCATGCACTGTCTCTTTAAGACACTCACTGAAAGCTCTCCTGCTCTGTCCTGAGCCCTGTTTCGCCTCCCCTGCTCTGTGGAGATGGGCTACAGGGGGAGAGGGAGAGAGAGAGAGAGTGTGTGTGTGTGTGTGTGTGTGTGAGAGAGAGAGAGAGAGAGACTGAGACTGTGAGCTGGCTGCTGGGGAAATCTCAGGAACCGTGCACTGTCTCTTTAAGAAAGGTGCCCAGACACTCACCATTCAGACCTCAGACTGCAGCAGCTCTGAGTCCTGAGCCAGGCTGTCCCCTCTGCTCTGTGGAGATGGAGTACTGGGGGAGGGGGACACCCTGACATCAGTATCCTCCTCCCTCCACCCCTAGTCTGCATAGGCAGCAGGAGGGTCTCGGGAGCAGCTGCAGGACAGAGCAATGGGAGGGGAGGGGCACCTGAACACACGTTGCTGGCTGCGCGGAGAACACAGATTGCCTGCACTTTGGACTTCCAGTCTTCTGCTTTCTGTCTGCATGGCAAGGACTGGGGGTGGGGTATGTGTGAAGGGAAAGCCCCCTAACACCTCCCAAGACATAAGCCCAGCTGCAGAGCTGAATCTGCCCCTTCTCGCTGCAGGACAAAGGGAAGAGCTCCTCGTACCTGCTCTACGAAGCCAGAGGCCCTGGGGGATCTGCGCTGCTCATTGAGGTGCTGACGAACAATGCAAAGCGAGCCTACCAGGATATCCGGCTCATCCTGAGCCGCAATGGGTCAGTCCTTCCCTGCCGAGCCCGACAGTCCTGCATTTCATTGCACAAAGGCCCTTCCCGTGCTCCATGCAATGACCAAATCCGACGCTTCTGGGTCTTAAAACATGATTGTCTCGTGGTTGAGATAAACACAATGCATGAGTTCAAGGGCAATAGTTAGCTAATGCTCTCTGCAGCCTGGCCACAAGTGGGAGACATGGAACATACAGTCTACATGGGGATCAGGGCTGGTCTGTACATGAGGTTGTAATAAGCAAGGCCTTGGGTTGAATTATCAAAAGCACCTAAGTGATTTAGGAGCCATAGTCCCATTTTCAAAAGTGACTTTTGGCCTTTAGGAGCCCAAGTCTTAGCAAATCAATGGGATTCAGGTTCCTAAGTCATGTAGGTTGTTTGGAAAATGTTACCACTGGTTAACTAGAACAGGTGCACCGGGTTAATTTAAATGGGTTTAATTAAACTGGTGCACATCTGTGGCATTAATTTAGATGGAATAAAGGGGCCAAAGGTGTTAACCTAACAACATCACTGTCCAACACAAAAAAGTGTTAAACAAGGTTCGGGGTTTGATATACAGAGAGCTTATGCTGCTTAGCCGCACAGCAAATACTCCACTAAAAATCCTTTTGTTAAAGATTCAGAAAAGAAGGCAAAACAGTTAAAACCTTTGAGATGTAAAGTAGTGAGTAAGGCTTTCATTTTAACAGCTTCCCTTCTAGTTGGAGAGAGTCTTTAGACGTCAAACAAGGGTTTCTCTAGTCTCTTAGATGGTCACAAAGATGGTGATTACTGGTCTTTGTGCTAAAAGATAAGTTAGTTGAGATGAGCTGAAGCTGTTACTGCTGCTGCTAAAGTCTGATCGCATTTTATCTCATGTTTGGGGCTTTGTCTGCACTGCAAAGAGACACACGAGCCGGCTTGGGCTAAGAGGCTGTTTAACTGTGGTGTAGACATTCAGGCTCAGGCTGGAGTCCGAGTTCCGGGACCCCATGAGGGGGGAAGGTCCCAGAGCTCGGGCTCGGATGTCTACACGGCAATTAAACAGCCCCTTAGCGCGAGCCCGAGTCAACTGGCACGGGCCAGACGCAGTTGTCCAATTGCAGTGTAGACATAACCTGGGATTCAGGTCGAGCTGGTAGGGGTGGTGATGTCATCTGAATCCCTATCTTTGGCCTGGTCTGGTCAGGACATCCCCGAGGATTAGGATGAAAGGGGTCTGGGTCCAATAGTCTCCATCTGTTCTTCCCATATTTTCCCCTAAATTGCTTTAAGGACCCCAGAATGTACTGATGTGTGGAATAGCCCGGCCCCTTGTTATCCTGTTCAGCAATTAGGCCTAATTTCCGATTCACCAATTTTGGTTCATTAATTTCTAGTTGCACATCTTTGGTGTTTAGCAAGGATGATTTTAATATAGCCCTTGAGTTATACTAGTCTGACTTTTTTGTTTTAAACTACTTCATTCTTTCTTTCTCTTTCATACCTTTTCCCATCAGCATTTGTTATTAGGGCAAATATAGTGCCAATCTATAAAAAGGGAAATAAGGAAAACCCAGGGAATTACAGACCAGTCACCTTAACTTCAGTACCTGGAGAGATAATAGAAAAACGAATTAAGCAATCAGTTTGCAAACACCTAGAAGATAAGAAGGTGATAAATAACAGTCAGCATGGATTTGTCAAGAACAGATCATGTCAAACCAACTTAATAGCTTTCTCTGACAGGGTAACAAGCCATGTGGATAGTGGGGGAGCGGTAGATGTGGTATATCTTGACTTTAGTAAGGATTTTGATACTGTCTTCGATGACCTTTTCATAAACAAACTAGGGAAATACCACCTAGATGGAGCTAGGTGAGTGCATAACTGGTTGGAAAACTGTTCCCAGAGTAGTTATCACTGGTTCATAGTCAATCTGGAAGGGCATATCAAGGGAGGGTTCTACAGGGATAACTTCTGAGTTTGGTTCTGTTCCATATCTTCATCAATGATTTAAATAATGGCATAGAAGAGTACACTTATAAAGTTTGCAGATGATACCAAGCTGAGAGGGGTTGCAAGTGCTTTGGAGGGTAGGATTAATATTCAAAATGATCTGGACCTACTGGAGAAATGGTCTGAAGTAAATAGGATGAAATTCAATAAGGACAAATGCAAAGTACTCCATTTAGGAAGGAACAATCAGTTGCACACATACAAAATGGGAAATGACTGCCTAGGAAAGAGTACTGCAGGAAGGGATCTGGGGGGGTCAGAGTGGACCACAAGCTAAATATGAGTCAACAGTGTAACACGGCTGGGGGGAGAGGTAGATATGCTGGAGGGTAGGGATAGGGTTCAGAGTGACCTAGACAAATTGGAGGATTGGGCCAAAAGAAATCTGATGATGTTCAACAAGGACAAGTGCAGAGTCCTTAGGATGGAAGAATCCCATCCACTGCTACAGGCTGGGGACTGACTGGCAAGCAGCAGTTCTGCAGAAAAGGACCTGGGGATTACAGCGGACAGACAGCTGGATATGAGTCAACAATGTGCCCTTGTTGCCAAGAAGGCTAACGGCATATTGGGCTGCATTAGTAGGAGCATTGCCAGCAGATCGAGGGAAGTGATTATTCCCCTCTATTTGGCACTGGTGAGGCCACATCTGGAGTATTGCGTCCAGTTTTGGGCCCCCCCACTACAGAAAGGATGTGGACAAATTGGAGAGAGTCCAGCGGAGGGAAATGAAAATGATTAGGGGTCGGGGCACATGACTTATGAGGAGAGGCTGAGGGAACTCGGCTCGTTTAGTCTGCAGATGAGTGAGGGTGGATTTGATAGCAGCCTTCAACTACCTGAAAGAGGGTTCCAGAGAGAATGGAGCTTGGCTGTTCTCAGTGATTGCAGATAACAGAACAAGGAGCAATGGTCTCAAGTTGCAGTGAGGGAGGTCTAGGTTGGATATTAGGAAACACTATTTCACTAGGGGGGTGGTGAAGCACTGGAATGGGTTACCTAGGGAGGTAGTGGAATCTCCTTCCTTAGAAGTTTTTAAGTCCTGGCTTGAAAAAGCCCTGGCTGGGATGATTTAGTTGGTGTTGGCACTGATTTGAGGAGGGGATTGGACTATATGACCTCCTGAGGTCTCTTCCAACCCTAATCTTCTTTGATTCTGTGACTGCTGCAAAAAAAGGGGACATTGTTCTGGGATGTATTAGCAGGAGTGTTGTAAGCAAGACACGAGAAGTAATTCTTCCACTCTACTCCGGTGCTGATTAGGCTTCAACTGGAGTATTGTGTCCAGTTCTGGGCGCCACATTTCAGGAAGGATGTGGACAAATTGGAGAAAGTCCAGAGAAGAGTGACAAAAATGATTAAAGATCTAGAAAACGTGACCAATGAGGGAAGACTGAAAAAACTGGGTTTGTTTAGTCTGCAGAAGAGAAAACAGAGAGAGGTCATAACAGTTTTCAAGTATGTAACAGGTTGTCACAAGGAGAAGGGAGAAAAATTGTTCTCTGAGGACAGGACTATCACCGTGCCTCAGTGGGTCATAACTGAGAATACCAAATTCAGGACAAACTGCTGAGAAATAGAGCTGAATTACTCCAAAACTTGTGGTTATTCTTCCATAAGATAAACCAAACCAGCAACAAAGTTAAACTTAAAAAGAAAAAGAGTACTTGTGGCACCTTAGAGACTAACCAATTTATTTGAGCATGAGCTTTCGTGAGCTACAGCTCACTTCATCGGATGCATACCGTGGAAACTGCAGCAGACTTTATATACACACAGAGAATATGAAACAATACCTCCTCCCAGCCCTGGAGAGAGAACCTGGATTTGTGCAGGAAATGGCCCAACTTGATTATCATGCACATTGTGTAAAGAGTTGTCACTTTGGATGGGCTATCACCAGCAGGAGAGTGAATTTGTGTGTGGGGGGTGGAGGGTGAGAAAACCTGGATTTGTGCTGGAAATGGCCCAACCTGATGATCACTTTAGATAAGCTATTACCAGCAGGACAGTGGGCTGGGAGGAGGTATTGTTTCATATTCTCTGTGTGTATATAAAGTCTGCTGCAGTTTCCACGGTATGCATCCGATGAAGTGAGCTGTAGCTCACGAAAGCTCATGCTCACATAAATTGGTTAGTCTCTAAGGTGCCACAAGTACTCCTTTTCTTTTTGCGAATACAGACTAACACGGCTGTTACTCTGAAAGTTAAACTTCTGTCTCACCACACTGGCTAACGAGAAGTCAGAACTGCAGCCTCCTTAGGCATTCCAGTCCTTTTTTCAACACCCAGACGCTCGACTTAATGAGGAGTGGTTATTTAAAACCAATTTTATCAACCAAAGGATTATTCTGAGCCCAAAGAAGGAGCCACATACCCAGGTCAATATATAACTCAGATTTTACCCAATAATCACACTCTTACCAATCCTTTAGTATCTACTATCTAAAGGTTTATTTATAAGAGAAAAGAAAAAGGTGAGAGTTAAAATTGGTTAAAGGAATCAAATACATACACATGTTGCAAAGTTCTTGTGTCAGGCTTGAAATAAACCGTTGGCCTGTTAAGTCTCTGGTTGCTTCCAAATGATTGGAAGGTCCTCAGTCCTTTGGATGCTCCCATTAGTATAAGTGCATAGTCCAGAGATCACAGCAGGAAAGAGGCAAAATTGAGATGTTTCCAGGGCCTTTTATAGCTTCTGCCCTATGGAGGGAAACCCATTGTTCCAAGCAAAGCCCTCAGCACAATCTGTTTAAAAGTACAGGCCGAGATGGAGTTCAGCACCACATGATCTAGTCCAGGGGTTCTCAAACTGGGGGTCGGGACCCCTCAGGAGGTCGCGAGGTTATTACATGGGGGGGTCACAAGCTTCAGCCTCCACCCCAAATCCTGCTTTGCCTCTAGCATTTATAATGGTGTTAAATATATATAAAAAGTGTTTTTAATTTATAAGGGGAGTCACACTCAGAGGCTTGCTGTGTGAAAGGGGTCACCGGTACAAAAGTTCAAGAACCACTGATCTAGTCATATGCCCTTGCATGCTTCAATGAGTCATAGCAGGGGCCATGAGCAATATTCTGGCTGGAAAGTCCATCAGGTGGGGATAAGCTTCTGCTATGGCCCATTGTATTTGTTGATGGGTCATCAACTTGAATACTCCATTCACAATGTGCTGGCTAGACTGGATGTAAATACCTTGTGGGTGTTACCACAGGAGCGAACACATTTGAAATACAGGTACATAGTCAATATTCATAACTTCAGGTACTAAAACGATACATGCATACAAATAGGGTAATCATAGTCAGCAAACCATAACCTTTCCTTTGACCCCTTACATGACATACTTGTATAAGATTTATTGCAATTGTATAACCGTGGTAGCAACAATAATATACCTGATCATATTTTAATCAGATAATGTCACAAGGATAAGAAACAACGGGCATAAATTGCAGCAAGGGCAGTTTAGGTTGGATATTAGGAAAAACTTCGTAACTGTCAGGGTGGTAAACCACTGGAATAAATTACCTGGGAATGTTGTGGAATCTGCATCATTGGAGATTTTTAAGAGCAGGTTAGATAAACACCTGTCAGGTATGGTCTAGATCAGCGTTTCTCAAACAGGGGTCCCCGAGGGTACCCCTGGGTGTCCGCAGGCCCCGCTGATCAACTTCTCCCCGTCCCTCCCAAAACTCCTCCCCCTTCGTCCCAGCACCTCCTGCACGCTAAAGATCCGGGGGTGCAGTGGGGCTAAGGCAGGCTTCCTACATGCCCTGGCTCCACATCACTCCTGGATGCTGCTGGCAAGTCCCTGTGGCCCCTGGGGGGGCCAAGGGGTCTCGGCACACTGCCCCAGCCCTGAGCGCCAACTCTGCAGCTCCCATTGGCTGGGAACTGCGGCCAATGGGAGCTGTGGGGGCGGTGTCTGTGGGCACGGGCAGCTCGCAGAGATCCCCTGGCCCCCCAACCTAGGAGCCGCTGCCAGAGGGATGTGCCGGTCGCTTTCGGGAGCCGCCCGAGGTAAGTGCCTCCCGGACAGAGCCCGTACCCCCAGCCCAGAGCCCACACCCCACATCCAAAATCCCTCCCAGAGCCCACACCCCGAACTCCCTTGTGCACCCCAACACCCTACCCCAGCCTGGTGAAAGTAGGTGAGGGTAGGAGAGAGCGAGCGACGGAAGGAGCGGGTGGAGTGAGCTGGGGGTGGAATGAGCGAGGGGCAGGGCCTCCAAGAAGGAGCAGGGCGGGGCATGGCCTCAGGGAAGTGGGCAGAGTGTGGGGACTTGGGGATTCCTGAAAATGTTTAAATCAAAATGGGGGTTCTTGGGTTGCTAAAATTTGAGAACCGCTGGTCTAGGTAATACTTAGTCTTGCATTGAGTGCAGGGCACTGGACTAGCTGACCTCTCAAGGTCCCTTCCAGTTCTATGATTATATAGAGTACTGTGACATCTTATGAATTTTTACATTTTTTTTACAGTTGATCTCACAATTAGGGTAAATTTGCCAGCCCACTTATCACAACACATCTCTGGGTGGACTCTCTTATATCCGTGCAAGAAAGGCTTAATTGGAGGTAGCTTAAACCTCTTCCCAAACCATTTACATTGTTATGGATTCAGAGAAGAGCTGCAAGAGCAATCTGAGGGCTGGAAAACCTGCCTCATAGCCAAGGACTGAAGGAGCTCGATCAATGTAGTTTATCTCAGAGAAGGTTAAGACGTCATGTGATCCTGCAAAAAGAAAAGGAGTACTTGTGGCACCTTAGAGACTAACCAATTTATTTGAGCATAAGCTTTCATGAGTAGCTCACGAAAGCTCATGCTCAAATAAATTGGTTAGTCTCTAAGGTGCCACAAGTACTCCTTTTCTTTTTGCGAATACAGACTAACACGGCTGCTACTCTGAAACCTGTCATGTGATCCTGGTCTATAAGCACCGACATGGGGAGGGGTTTTCTGAGACCAGAGGGTTCTTCAACCTTCAGACAAAAGCAGAGCGAGATCCACTGGCTGGGAGCTGAAGGGAGACAAATTCAGGCTGGAACAAGGAGCCCAAGGTTACCAGGGAGGGGAATGAACCATTGGAACAGCTCCCCAAGGGACGAGGTGGATTCTCCATCACAGGGAGTCTGTCAGTGGAGATGAGATGTCTTTTCTCAAAGCTCTGCTCTAGCTCAGCCAGGAGTTACTGGGCTGGAGGCAGGAATCGCTGGAGGAGATTCTCTGGCCTGGGTTAGGCAGGATGGGCACAATGGGCCTTTGACATCTCTGAGATAAATTCAGTACACTGGGAGCCTTCAAGCTCTCTCTGTGAGGCAGGTGATTCATTCTTGTGGCTCTTCTCTGAGCCTTTCCTCGCTCGTCTCTATCCTGTGCGAAGCACGAACCCCCTGGACCAGCATCCAGGAATGGTCTCTCATGCTGTATTGAAGTGACTCCCTGTCCCTTGATGTCCCCCTGTTCCCATGCAGGGCACAGATGTCCGAGGGGGCCCGGCACAGCTTTGACAAGAAGGGGGTGATCATAGTCAGTGGGCAGGACTGTCAGCAGAGGCCAGTGGCCCTGGAGCAGGCCCTGGAGCTGGCGATCGAGGCCGGGGCCCAGGACGTGTGGGAAGAAGATGAGGAGGAGGAGCGAGCAGTTCTGAAGGTGTGTGTGTGTTAGCCAGGGTGCCCCTGTCATAGTGGCAAGTCCATTGTGGCCCTTGCCACAGGGCCCTCCCACTGCTGCAGGGCAGATTGCTGGGAGAACGTGGGACTCCGGAGTGGGAGATACCATCAGCCAGTGGGGGGCAGCGGCTGTTGTAATTGCTCAGGCACCAATCGGGGCCCACCTGGTGCTAATCTGCCTCGGGGGACAGGTGTGGAGATATGTGGGGATCTGGCTGGTTCTGATCCAGCCCAGGTGACAGGGGAGATACATGAGGGTCTGGTTGCTGCTGATATGGCCGGGGAAGGGGAGGAATCGTGGGGATCTGGCATTGCTCCGGCCCAGGGGAGGGGAGAGATGTGGGGGTCTGGCTGGCGTGGCTCTGGCTCAGGCGTATTATACACGGGATCCGTGGGAGGCATTGGGAGGGTATGCTTTGCATTTACCCTCGAGAATGCTATGGGAGCATAAGGAGGTTGTAAACCTGCCCTCCCCAGGGTCTTCCCTGGCTGGCATGGGCATCGCATGCTGCCCTCTGTCCCATTCCCTGCTTCCCCAGGGGGCCTGTGTATGAGTGAGAGCTGCCCCAAGGCTGCTCTAGCATACACCTAGGGGCTCGTCCTGTACGCCCTGTCCCACCGGAGTGACTGCATGGGCCCCCCTTTGCTGCCGTTATTCCTCGGGTGGGCGGGTTAAATCCCCTGGAGCCGCAGTGCAGGGACAGGGTGAATGTGGGTCAGACGGCGAGTTAGATGGTGGCCAGCACCAGGCATTGAACTGGCAACAGCCTGGTCTGAAGAGGCAGGCTCTACAAATCAAGCCCCGTGGGGGTGGCATGGTCTGTTCAGCGGGCACCTATGCTGCAGCCCAGGGGGCCAGCGGGCAGGTTTGCAGCCCCTCACAGCCCCTGTCCTGTCCTCTCCCCTCAGTTTGTGTGTGAGGTGCCATCTCTGCACCGGGTGCGGGAGAAGCTGGACTCACGGGGGCTACAGTCGCTCTCCACTGCCCTGGAGTTCATCCCCAATGCCAGGGTGCGGCTGTCAGATGAGGAGATGGAGCGGGCATCCCAGCTGCTGGCCACGCTGGGCGACTGCCAGGAGGTGATCCGGGTTTACGACAACATCGAGTAGGGGCCAGTGCAGGGGGGTAGCAGATGGAAATCCGCCCAGATAGATGGTGACCAGGCATGTCGTTCCCAGCTTGACCTAGTCCTGGCCTAAGATCAGCCCATATGGAGGGCAACGGTTGACAGCCTGAGATCCTCTCGTATGGACGGCAACCTGTGTGTGGTTCACAACTTGGCCTAGTCCATTGGATCAGGAGGCCCTGGGGCAACCAGTTCAGGACTCTGCCTCATCCTGCCCTGGGATTGGACCCCTGAACTCCACGTGGTTTAGGGCTCAGCCCAAGATCGGGCTTAATTTGAGATTTCTTCCCAGGTTGAACCATCCCCATGGCTGTCAGGCCATTAGTAACAGGTGCAGTTCTCTAGGTGCCAGCACTGGGTGCAGTCTGGCGGCCCTCTCAGGAGCAGAAGTCCTTGCTCCTGAGGATGGGGCGTGTTCTCTGAGGCACCTTATGGCTCTTAACTCCGTCCCCTGGGATTCGTGACCTGAATGCCTCGGCTCCCCTCTTGAATCTGATCCAGCAGGCCTTCTGCAGTAAGCATGATGTTCTGGCACGTCCCCCACCCCTTGCCTCTCTCCCACCATGGTGGGTGGAGGGAGCTTCCTCTGCACCCATGCAGCACCGAATGCTCTGTGGATAAAGAGTAACAGTGTGCCAAGGCAATGACAACCTACGGACTTAACACCTCCCTGTTGTGTGACCCCCTGTTCGCACCCCCAGCAGGAGAACAATAGGGAGTGCATCCCACCCTCCAAATGTACTGTCCAGGGCGGGCTGCCTTTCCCATACACTGCTTAATAAATGGTTTGCTTGTCAGTGCTGGGGAGACTTTGTCCATAACTTGGTTCTCACTAAAGTGTTGGTATGTCCATCCAAATGCAAATGCACCAGGAAGGGCAGAGGGTGCAGCATTAGGAGAAGGGGGCCTTTTGGGGGTCACAGAGTATGGGTGTTGAATGAGCAGTTGACTGGCAGGTAAACGGGATGGTGACAAACTGTTAATGGTTCAAAAGAACCACAAGAATGATTTGAGGTCTGGAAAATCTGCTGTATAGTGAGAGAGTGGAGGAGCATGATCTATTTAGTGAAGAGAAGGTTAAGAGGTGACATGGTCTGTAAGCACCTAAATGAGGAGGGAATTGCTGAGAGCAGAAGGCTGTTTAATTCCCAGACAAAGGCAGAGCAAAATCCACAGGATGGGAGCTGAAGGGAGAAAAATTCATGCTGGGAACAAGGGGCCAGTGTTTCTCAGAGAGGGGACTTCACCATTGGAACAGCTTCCCTATGAGGGGGTGGATTTTCCATCACTGGGAGTCTGTCAGTGGAGATGGGGTGTCTCTTTTTCAAAGCCCCAGTCTAGCTCAGCCAGGAGTTATTGCGTCAGAGGTGATACCGCAAAGATTCCCCAGACTTCATTTTGTGTCCCTAGCTTCCATTTTGAATAGGCAAAAGTCACTCCACCATTAGAAGCTGCAGTTCACATGGTACTTCACTGCTGAAAGTAGGCCAAAAGGTCGAAAGTTCAGCGGGGGGAGGGAAGTGTGGAATAGAATTGGTAGAAAGCCGAAAAGGTGCAGAATAACTCAGTGATAAACAACTAGCAATAAATATGCACCCTAAAGATCTGATAGCTGACAGGACAGTATAAAAGGCAAATGGTTAAGACTATTCAAACAGTTAGGAGTGGAGTGAATGAAAAGATCGAGCAGAGAGGTGACCTGAAAGGGTGGAGCCAAATGGAGTGAAGCAACCTGAAAAACCAGCAGCAGAGTCAACACAGCAAAATCAGCAGATAAGGTGAGTCTGTTAGTTACAATTCTAGTATAGCACAATACAGTGTAGTATTAATATGTGTGTGCGTGAGGATGTATGAGTGTTAATTTTGCTTTATATATGTAAAACTCAAAGTACATTTTAAGATTGCTGTGAGTGATCTGTTGCAGACTGGCCATCTGTAATGGAGCGCAACCACTTAGAATCATTTAAACTGTATACTATTGCAGTTTAAATGCTCTTTAACTTGTGTTAATAAGGGATTTGTGCCTTTAGATATTAGTATATAAGGGATTATTATTTTCACCAATAAAAAGGAGCCTAGTTTTGGAAAGAATACTGCTTGTGTCAATCATTTTATCAGAAAGTTATATCTGTGTTGGCCAAGTTTTTCCCTAACTACTTTGGAGACCCAGACCGCGGGAAGGATAGATTAAGAGGGCGATAGGCAGGTTATTTAAGGGTGCCCCAACACCAGTTTCTCGGAATAACAAACTGGTGAGCCATCCAGGAGTTGTTAAGGAAAGAAGGACGATTGAAAGAGTCAGTTTAACACAAGGCAGTTAGTGGTATAGATAAATTTGTGGGACAATTGAGAGTGGCACATGACCTTGTGGACAAGGACTGTCTCAATAAAGACTTGGGGCTACTATAATCCCATGTGCGTGGCCTTGTGGATGGGGATGGTCTTGTAAGGACCAGGCACTGACACAGTCCCGTATGTATGACCTTGTGAATAAGGATCTTCCTATTAGGACCAGGCATGCATGACTGAGGAGTCCTGTGAAACTTTTATCTGTTGTTGTTACAGCATAGGTCGGGGAGGTGCAGAACTATGAGAGACAATCCCATAAGCAAGCAAGAGGGTAGGAACTAGGGGCATAAACTATGTTTCTGCTATAGTCCACTCAGGAAACTTAAGACTCTGGTATTATTACCTGGCTACGTGTGTAAAAATATCAGAATGACAGCAAAGAAAGTAGAATTAAGTACTATTAAAGACATGGTATTAGGAAAAGAGCTAAAGGATTTTGTTTTAAAATATGGAGACAGTCCTTCGAAGTGTGGTGCTTTTATCCGTCCTGATGCATATCAACTATGGAAGCAATGGGATCAGTGAGTTAAGCCTGAGAGAAAAAGAATCTTTTCAAGAGCTCCAGACAGGTTTGCAAATGGTAGCTGCAGTATTAAATAAAGAAGTAAGTAGTCTGAGGATAAGGATGCAGGAATTACAGGAGAAAGAAATAGCGAGAGAAAAGAAGTATGGTTTAAAATTACAGAAGCTAGAGGAAGACAAGGTAGCAAGGGACAAGGAATTGGCTAGTCTAAGAGTGGAGGCTGATGTGCTGAGAGTTACTATGTTAACACAAAAAGAAAAGGAGGACTTGTGGCACCTTAGCAACTAACCAATTTATTTGAGCATAAGCTTTCGTGAGCTACAGCTCACTTCATCGGTGAAGTGAGCTGTAGTGAGCTGTAGCTCACGAAAGCTTATGCTCAAATAAATTGGTTAGTCTCTAGGGTGCCACAAGTCCTCCTTTTCTTTTTTGCGAATACAGACTAACACGGCTGTTACTCTGAAACCTGTCATTATGTTAACACAGACCATAGGTGCCGACTCCATGTGTGCTCCGGGGCTGGATCACCCATAGGGGAAAATTAGTGGGTGTTCTGCACCCCTTGGCAGCCAGCAAGGTAGACAGAATGGGGGGAAGCGAGATAAAGAGGACAATGAAGGTAGACATTTTAGTAGGAGACAGTGGAGAACCCCTGACTCATTGAAGAGTTTAGTTTGGAAACTATTGTTGAAGTATGAGAACAGGGACCAAACTGACAGGCCACCCACTGCAGAACTGCTTCAAAGGCTGGCATACCACGAAAAAGCTGCACCTACAGCTCCCCTGCCTGCCAAGAAAATAGCATAGGGAGGCTGGACACCCCTGTTTTCGCAGTATCAGCACAAGATCCTGCTGGCTTGGTGGCACATTTAGATCAGGGTACCTGATCGATTTTTTAAAAGTAGGTCTTTTCACAGATTCTGAGTGGGTACTAAGAGCTATAGTAGACTGGATGTCCCAGTGGCAAAAAGAGAAATGAGATCAGCAGGTAACAAGCCTGTTGCCCATGCCAAGAAATTGTCTTACCTTTGGAATTTAGCACAGCAGAGAGAACAGCTGGTACAAATGGGAAAGGTAAGGGGTCATAAGAAAGAGACTGAGGAGGCTCAGTGGAATAACAGTGCAGATGCGGAGGCTAAGGAAGGCGCTAACGAGGGGACATTGTGGCAACCGTAATTCCAGTTAGTTCCAGTAGCAGTAGAAGGGGATAAAACAGAACAAATAGGTCTAATATCCCTACAGGAAAAAAAGATCCAGCAATAAAAAGGCTTGTAGCTAAAGGGGAATATCAAGGGTGGAAAATTTGGCTGCATAATACAGGATTCATTTTAGCTACCAAAATGGGGAAAATGTGCCAGTAAGGGTTGTCCCAACTGAAACAAGATCTGAAGTGATAACCCTAGTCCATAATAATGGACATCTAGACATGGAGAAAACACTCAGCAGGCTGCAAGCAGCAGCTGGTGGCCAAATATGAGAACTGATATGGAGCAGTATGTAAATAATTGCTTGCCTTGTGCTGCCAATAATGAAGATATTGGACTGGTAGAAGGACCCCCCCCCCCGAGTCATCAAAGGATAGAGGGTCCCTGGACCAGAATACAAATTGATTGTATTCTTCCATTACCTTAAACCGAAAAAGGAAACCAATGTTGTCTGGTAATAATTCAGTGTGAGACAAAAGGAAAGAGTGAAGTGAAAAATGGTGTTTCTCTCCTGTCACTCGCCCCTGGGGGGTGTCTCAGCCAGATGGAGCTTTGGGACGGGCACTGAAGATGAATCCTGCATCCAAATAGGGGCCACAGGAATCAGAGAAGTCCCAGAATTGGGAAAGCGTAAGAGGACCCTGCCCTGCTCCCTGCATCATGATGCCCACTACAGAGCCCCCCCTTCCCGCTCCCTGCAGCACAGCCCCCCCTACTGAGCCCCCACTCCACTCCTTGCATCACAATGCCCCCTACTGAGCACCCATCCCACTCTCTGCAGTGCTCCCTAGCACCACGCTGGGTTACTGGGCTAAGCAGCACTCCCATTGCCCTCCAGGCTGTGTATTGTGAGGGCCCCTGAAAGTAGGCCAGGCTCAAGGGTCGGGCAACCATGCTGGGGTGGCTGCATCGGCCGCCTTTCCCGATTCATTCCACTGCATGTGCTCCTGGACCCTGCCCGCGGGCCAAGTTAGGGTCAGCATGGCATGCGGGGTCCCATAGCAACAGTCACCCGCACAGCAGGGGGCCCACCGAGGAGCAACAGGTGGTGCCCTTCCCAAGCGCCACCTACAACACAAGGTTGGACCTGAAGACAAACAATAAGCCCCGCCTTTTCCGCCATTGAACATGTGGGTTATTGTTCATAGGCGGGAATTCACTGGACTTTAACCTAACTTTGCGTGTTTGTACCACTGTGTTTTACTTAATAAAACGTATGTGATTTGGGATTTCATTTCATGTCAATATTCCTTGACCCTGGGCACTTTACAAAGTTGAGAAGTTGATTACAATGACAAACCATGACAATGCTATAGAAAAACTGGTATTTTGTTCTGAGTTTTTCCTTCAATTTATTTGAAAGTTCCAGAAAAAACAACCACCTCACAAAACAAATGTTAAAAGTACAAATATTGGGAATGCAACATTTCCATCACAGCCAGTCATCTCAATACAGCCTCCACAGCTGAGAGCATGGTAGAGGTTAACCGATTTGTTATCCACAACACAAATACGGGACGTGTGACTCTAACTCACAGCCTCCTTCACATCCCAGTGAGTGTTCAAATCTCCAAGCAGCCTGACAAGATCTCCCCAGTGGAGCTATGGCCAACTTACTCCAGCTGGGGATCTGGGCCATTGACTCTAATGAAGCTACAGACAATTGACACCAGCTGGGGATCTGGCCCCATTGACTCTGTTGGGGCTATACCTGATTTATGCCAGCTGGGAATCTAGTTTAGCAGACTATACTCCTTGTCTAGTTAGATCTGCAAGCTGAGATCTCAGAGACATAGGCTGTTACTAGTGACCCAAACTCAGTGACTGAATAGTTTAAATGTTTTGATTCCAGCCTTTCAATCTTCCCCTGGATGAAAAGTTTTTGCTCTCCCAATGCAGTTCTGCCTGGGGAAGCTCCCAGCCAGCAGATCTCTTTCTGCCTTTGTCTGTGAGATCAAAGACCCCTCAGAAATCGAGAGAAATGAATCTAGTTGGGGAGTGAGTTCTAAGCGGATTGTGGGACAAGTCAGCACAAGAAGATCTGTTTGATGTTCCCAGTGCACATCTGCCTGGGTGCAACCACAGGTTGTGTTGGCAGGGCAATGTATAGCCTTTATTGAAAAGAGCCGGTTGGAACTTTTGTGATGCCATATGTCTCCGTCAGCAAATGCCATTTCATTGAGTGGAAATACATCGATTTCAATGAAATTTCATTTAGGAAAAAAACTGGAACAAAATGCTTTGACCTTTAGCGGAACATTTTGATTTCCCATTTCCAGATGATGTTTCTTTTCAATTTTTTAAATTGCGTATTACATATATTTTAAAAATTGTATATTATGGTATATAATAAAGAATGAGAGAGTCTAACCCAGAACAAATTGTTTTTGCTAACACTAGATGTTCCCTCCCCCTCCCCCACAGATTTTGTTTTAGGGGAAGTTCTGAATTTGTTTCTTTTCATTCTGTTTTGGAATGGATATTTCCCCCCCAAAAAATCACAGAATTTCCCATAAAATGGAAAACCCATGTTCAGTCCAGATCCATCTATGAGTCCACTGTGTCGCTGCTTTAGCCCTATCAGGAGAGGCAGTTGCATGTCCAACTGTGTGTAACCCTCTGCTGCCCAGGCAGCATATTGTGGTTTGTAATTCCCACCATGTCTCTGAGTTAGCACAAACATTGGAGGCTTGTGATGTTAGACCCATAGTCCCCATGGCGAGCACCATTATGTGGGTGTGGTGGAGGGCTGCAAGGCTGTGTGGGTCCTTTGGTGCTGCAGATAGCCTGAGCTCTGCCGGAAGCTCTTGCCGCATTGGTGGCAGCGGTAAGGTTTTTCACCGGTGTGGATGCGCTGGTGGGTGAGCAGGTTGGAGTTCTGGCTGAAGGCCTTGCCACACTGCGGGCACTTGTATGGGCGTTCACCGGTGTGGGTGGTCTGGTGCTGGATGTAGGTGGAGCTCTGGCTGAAGCCCTTGCCGCATTGGTGACAGCGGTAGGGTCGCTCCCCAGTGTGGGTGCGCTGGTGGGTAACCAGATGGGCGCTGCGCCCAAAGGCGCGCCCGCAGTCCGGGCACTTGTAGGGCCGCTCACCGGTGTGTGAGGCCTGGTGAGTGATGAGGTTGGAGCTCTGGCTGAAGGCTTTGCCGCATTGGTGGCAGTGGTAGGATCTCTCACCTGTGTGGGCCCGGCGGTGCTGGGCCAGGGCCGAGCTCTGCCCAAAGCACTTCCCGCACTCACCGCATTGGTATGGTTTCTCGCCGGTGTGGATGCGAAGGTGCTGGGCCAGTGTGGAGCCCTGTGTGAAGCTGCGCCCGCACTCGGGGCACTGGTACGGCTTCTCCGCCAGGTGCACGCCTTGGTGCTTGAGCAGGGACGAGCGCTCCACGAAGACCCGTCCACACTGGGGGCACTCGTGGCGCTTGACCCCCGCGTGCACCCGCTGGTGGGTCAGCAGGTTGGCATTCTGGCTGAATCCGCGGCCGCACTGTGGGCAGCGGTAGGGCTTCTCGCCCGTGTGGGTGCGCCGGTGGGTGGTCAGGTTGGAGCTCTGGGCGAAGCGCTTGCCGCAGTCAGGGCACTGGTAGGGGCGCTCCCCGCGGTGAATGCGCTGGTGTTGGCACAGGGCTGAGCTCCAGCTGAAGCGCTTGCCGCAGTCAGGGCACTGGTAGGGGCGCTCCCCGGTGTGCGTGATCTGGTGCTGCAGCAGGTGGGAGCTCTGCCCAAAGGTCTTGTCGCACTCGCTGCACCTGAATGGCTTCTCGGCTGGCTGGGGGGCAGAGGTGAGATCTCCAAGTGCCCCATCCAGCTGAGGGGCAAGGGTGGGATCCTCAAACACCTCTTCTTTGTTGCACCGGAAGGGCTTGTCCTGCTGGGGGTTAGCAGTGGGATCCCTGGGTACTTCGTCCCCACAGCCAGTGGAGTCTGCCAGGTTCTCCCAGAGGGAGAATGGGCACAGGGAGCTGAGGGCAGAGGGGGCAGTGTTGGTACCTTCCTTGCTCAGCTTCCTGTCAACAGCTGGAATGAAGAGACAATCCAGATGAGAGTCAGTCTGTTGTTATAACATCTACGGCAGGGGCACCTATGAATGGGGATGGTGCAGGGCTTAGGGCACTGGACCGGGAGTCAGGAGATCTGGGTTCAATTTCCTGCTCTGAAACGAACTTCCTGAGTGATGCTGGGTGAACCTCTCTGGGCCTCACCTTTAGCCTGATCCTTCCTAGCCTCACAGGGGCTGCGTGTGGCTAAACTCACAAATGACTGTGAGATGCTCAGACCTGGCACCGGTGAGGCCAGATAAATAACACGGATAGATACATGTGCCAAATAAGAGCAGGGCCCCGTTGGGCCGGGCACTGCACAGACAGAGTGACGGAGAGTGGGGCCCTGTCATGTTGGGCGCTGCACAGACACCCAGTGACCGAGATCAGGGACCCATCAGGCCGGGCGATGCACAGACACCCAGTGACCGAGATCAGGGACCCATCAGGCCGGGCGATGCCCAGACACAGTGACTGAGATCAGGGACCCATCAGGCCGGGCGCTGCACAGACACCCAGTGACTGAGATCAGGGCCCCGTCATGCTGGGCGATGCACAGATACGCAGTAAGGGCGGGGGATGGAGAAGTGATTTGTTACCCGTTTCCAGGGGTTCCTCCTTTATGTCACAAAGAAGCTCACGTTGGTGTCCTGTTTCCGGGAGAGCTTGGGGCTTCTCTTTGGGGATAGAAAGCAGCTCATAGTGGGGTCTTGCAGGTTTACCCTTTCCCTCCTCCTTCTGGGATAGACATTCTGGATGGAGCTGCGGCTGGTCCAGCTGGGAACCGGGAGATTCCCATAATGCCCCAGGGGATGCCATCTTCTCCCGGGCCACTTGTTCAACCTTCACCGGCATGCACCCTGACCTGGGGAGGAGCCGAACAGGTCACCATGGAGCCAGGGCCTGGGAGGACCCACGGGGGAGAGGGGAGACTGCAGGGAATGTGCCCCAGAGCCGGGGGAGGGGAGCACAGACCCGCGCTCAATCCCCAGAGCCAGCAGGGGGCGCTGTGGGGGCTGGAGAGGCCGGTAGCCTTGGCTGGAGCCAGGCTGGGTCTGTCGGAGCCTCCCCCAGGCACAGCTCAGCCGATGCTCCCCGGCCCCCAGCCCGCCCCCACTACCCCAGCCCCGTTCCCAGCCCATACTGCCCCGGAGCTGGCTGGGGGAGCGGGGGTCTCTCCAGGCCGGTCCCCTCCTCCCGGCAGCGGCTTCTCCCGGGCAGCGATTTCCTGCCTCCCTCCCCGGGTGCCGCCTCTCGCGGCCGCCCGGCGCCCCGCACTCACCGCCCGGCTGGGGCGATCCCCCCAGACCCCGCTGCTCACGCGCGGGCCAGACCTGGGGACCCGGGGACCGCGCGGTCAGGAAGGTCCCTCCGCTATCCTGTCCCCGTCCCAGCCGTCTGCTCTGTGAAGTGGCAGACCCAGGAGTCACTGGGCTTAACCCTTCCCACCCCAGCCATGACGCTGCATGAGCCGCTCAATGCATTGTGAGAAATGTGGCAGATCCCCCACGGGTGTAAACTGGGCTCAATGGGGGCTAGGGTGACCAGAGAGCAAGTGTGAAAAATTGGGATAAAGGGTGCAGGGTAATAGGCACCTATATAAGAAAAAGGCTCTGAAGTTCGGGACTGTCCCTATAAAATCGGGACATCTGGTCACCCTAATGGGGGCAGATCCCCAACTGATGTAAATCGGCAACACTCCATTGAGGTGACACTGATTTACACCAGCGAAGGATCTGACCCTGGGGCATCTTTGACATCTCTGTGTTAGGCAAAAATTCCCCAGAATTATCTTGCCACCCTTCAGGCCTTCTCTCTGTCCTAGCCTTTCGGCCTATTGTCTGTCTTTCCGCTATTCCTCTGGCCAAATGTCATTGCAGCCTCCACACGTGGCTTGGAAGTTTCTCCCTCAACACCTGAGAGACTAGACTCCCTCTTATACTGCTGGTGTATTCTGTGGGCAACCTCTGCCTCCTGCCCTACAGTTGTTTATAACAGCTTGGATTTAGAGTCATGGAGCTCATGGCCAGAAGGGCCCATTGTGCCCATCTGGGTCAGGCTCCTGCCTCACCCAGGCCAGAGAATCTCCCCCAGGATTCCTGCCTCTGGCCCAGTAACTCCTGGCTGAGCTAGAGCAGAGCTTTGAGAGAGAGACGCCCCACCTCCACTGACAGACTCCCAGGGATGGAGAATTCACCCCATCCTAAGGGGAGCTCTCCCAATGGTTCATTCCCCTCCCAGATAAACACTGCCCCCTAATTCCCAGCCTCCATTTGTCTCCCTTCTGCTCCCAGCCAGTGGATCATGCTCTGCAAAGACTGGAGGATAAAGAGCCCTCTGCTCTCAGCCATCCCCTTCATGTCAGTGCTTACACTGGGATCACGTCACCTCTTAACCTTTTCTCGAATAAACGAAACCCATTGAAGTCCTTTGGTACCTCACTATTGGCAGGTGTGGCAGGATTTTATTTTTTAAAATAACGTCGATGTATCACATCAGTTTGGTGTGAAGCAATTTTTTCAAAATTTATATAAATTTTCACAATTGTGGGAAATTATAGAAGGTCCAACAAGGTGTGTGGGGGCGAGATATCAGACAATAATTATTTAATGATGGTAGACCTCGAGATTAAAAAAGTTAAAGTTTTATAGTTACTAAAACACTAATGGTCAATGTCACATGTCAAAATAAAACAAGGCATGTAGCCTTAAATCAAACTCTAGTTCTCAAGCAGCATGTTTCTTGCTTTACCTATCTGTAAATTTTTATTATTACAGCGGAAATTGTTTTTCATCTATGGGTGTGTGTGGATGGTGAAATTGACATTTATCGGCAGTTACCAATAAAAATATAATCTTAACTATAGAGCAGGTTTTCCAGACCTCAAATAGCTCCTGTAGCTCGTCTCTGAAACCCTTCTCCAATGGTGGGAGAGCTGTGCTTTGCCATCAAAGGCCCAAATGCTGCTCTCACTTCCCTGGGATTTCCCCCGATAGACCTTTGTGAGAACAGTGCTGTGACACCAATAGACAAGGTGCCAGCTCATGCCAAGGCCCCTAGGCCTCACTGAATACTGACAGATGCATAGCTGGAAACCAGACCGGTTCGCCTGTGTGTTAGCATTGTTAAAATATATATTAGCTTCATAGAAATGTGTTCTGTGTTTGGGGACTTTATAAAATGCTTGTGAGTTGCTGCAGGCATTGATCTCAATTATAATATCTGAATCTTCTATTATAAGGTAATATTTAAGTGTTTGCTCTGTAACTATTAAAGTGTTTGCTATGAAACTGGAAACCCTTACAGTCAGGAGACAAGCATTACCACGTGTGCGATACTCGTTTACCACGAGAGGTGTCACCTCCTGCCCAACAAAAGAAGGCCCATAGACACCAGACAAACCATTGTGGAGTGGAACCAAAATACTTTGTTGATTGTTTTCCCCACAAAAAGGGGACATGCGCTTGTCCCAGCAGGGTCTGAACTCTGGGGGAAGGGAATCAAATCCCCCTCAAGAAGAAATTGTCATCACTCTGCTGCTTGGAATGCAGAGAGGGCGATATTACTGAGTTGAAGCAAGCTGCTTAGCTCCAGAGGATTTATAGTGCTTGCACATTACAACAGATTTTTATCACCTTTTGGAACCTAAGACTGTAACTCATTTGTGTGTGTAAGTTACCGGCTTCAACTTTGTGATGTCAAAGTCAGATTCAGGACTCACATAATTTGTCAGCCCACTCTGTTTATTAGCAAAGCGCTTTGCCAATGCACCCAGATATGTGAGCCCCGCTCTGAGGTTCAAGCTAACTTATTTATACAGGTAAGCCAAAGCCAATTTAACATAAGAGACAAAAGGAAGCAAAAACTGACAAATATACATGCATATCTTATTTGCATACTAACCTTTACCAATCTCCTAGCTCAGTAGAAGCTCTAAGTTAATTAGCTTGAGGACCCATTGTCTCACACTCCTTAATGTTTCTCTTCCTGACAACTATATTTCAACAAACCCTTCAAGTAGCATTTCTTTAATGAATTATAATTTCAATATAATTCATTCTACTTTCACAGTGAACAACTCTCCTGTTTCCTTTTTTTAGTTAATAAATCTTTAGTTAATTAAAGGATTGGCTACAAGTGTTATCTTTGGGGGAAGATCTAAGGTGCAACTGACCTGGGGTAAGTGACTGGTCCTTTGGGACTGCCAGTAGCCTGAATATTGTTAAAAGGAAAGGAGGACTTCTGGCACCTTAGAGACTAACCAATTTATTTGAGCATAAGCTTTCCTGAGCTGCAGCTCAGGGCTGTAGCTCACGAAAGCTTATGCTCAAATAAATTGGTTAGTCTCTAAGGTGCCACAAATACTCCTTTTCTTTTTGCGAACACAGACTGACACGGCTGCTACTCTGAAACCTGAATATTGTTGTGATTTTTGGGGTAAGGGACCCTCTCGCACAAAAGCAGGTTTGCCCGGGGTGGCAGGCTAGCCAGAGTGCCCAGGGCAACTGCCAGTGACGCCAGTTATTCTAGGGCTTGAGGAGTTCACCTCTGACACTTGCTTGGTGACATCTGAGGTACAGAACACACAACCGGTCTGGGGTCTGGGCCCGGGCCTGCGTCCCTCTGCCCTGGGGTTGGCACCCACGTTGATGAGCCACGTGACACCCTGTGCGGACCCAGCCGCTCGCTCCCGCAGGCAGCCAGAGGCCCGAGAGGGAGAGACACCCGCCCCCTTGCCGCCTGGGGAGGGATGGGTTAAACCCAGCGAGTTCCTCATCCCAGCTCAGAGCCGGAGAAGCCGGCCCGGCAGGGGGACGTAATAACTAGAGGGACCTTCCTGTGCCAGCCCCGGCCGACACTTGGGTCCCCAGCCCGGCTCCCGGCCTGTGTGTGCGCAGGGCGAGTCCCCGGCTGCAGCCCCGGGCCCCGGCAGGGCGGTGAGCGGGGCGCGGCGGAGACGCGGCTCCGGGGCGGGAGGGAGGAAATCGCTGCCCGGAGGAAGCGGCCGCAGGGCCGGGGGGGGCGGAGCTGCCCTGTGGCTGGGACCAGGCAGATTCCCGGCTCCCAGCCAGCTGGTCCCAAGGAAGCTCCAAGCTCCCCCGCTCCCGGGGCTCTCTGCTGAGCCCCCGGGGCCGCGCGCAGGGGCCCCGCTCGAGGCGTCTCCGTTCCAGCCCCTGCGGCGGAGTGTGGCTGCGCTCGGGGCACGTCCACACTGCAGGGGCACAGGGACCGCGCTGTCCTGGGAACTCCGGAGCAGAGGCGCTTCCTGCAGCGCTGGAAGGGATGTCGCTTATGCACCTCTCCCAGAGGCAGTAGCTGGGCCCAGGGAGGACTTCTCTCCTTGAGCTGGCCACATCTGTTTTGGGCCTAACTACAGCAGGCAGCCAAGATCCCTCCTTTGATCCCCATTGCCTGTCACATTAGCGCTTCTTCCACCCAGACGTTTTGTCTTCAGGACCCCCCCTGCTGTGCCCACGGGTCCCCTGACCCTTTTTGCCATGTCCCGCCATCATATGTCCCTCCAGTCCCTCAAACTCACAGAGCATCTGAGGAAGTGAGCTGTAGCTCACGAAAGCTTATGCTCTAATAAATTGGTTAGTCTCTAAGGTGCCACAAGTCCTCCTTTTCTTTTTGCGAATACAGACTAACACGGCTGTTACTCTGAAACAGAGCGTCCTTTGTAACAGCTGTTTAACCCAGCCCCTCTTTTCTGTCCTCAGGGCCGGATTCCCAACCCCCAGACCAGCCGTGAGTCCCAGATGGAGCCAGAGGTAGAGCCGTGCACGCTGGATCCCCAGTGCTCCAGTGACAGCCCCGTCCCTGCAGGCACAGGTGAGAGACACTTCCTAACTAACCCTGGCTCCCCAGGACACAGTGAGCCTATCCACTCCTGCCTCATCTCGTCCAGTTCAGCACGGGAACCAAGAGCTGCCACATCAATGTGACGGGGTCAGTTGTGACTCCAGCTGGATAAGTAATCTGAGACATACTGGATGGATTTGTTTTTTCAGACACACTTTATATAGCGATTCTGTTTATAAATGACAGGTAAAGTGTTAATCACCGAGGCCCAGCTGTTGAAAGCATGGAACAGGCACGTGTGGTGGATGATTATAAGCGCTGGAAGGTGTGTAGATGGTTTTGTTCGGTGTTTGTATAGTGCCTAGGACAAGGAGGTCTTGGTCCACCACTTGGGCTCCTAAGTGCTACAGTAATACAAATAAATCAGACTAATAGTAATAATAATTATACCCCATGGGTTTCAGGAGCGTATTGAGCTGCTGGGCACTCTATCTATTCAGTCACCGTTCTTTAAGACATCGAGGAATCATTTATAGATGGAGCCTTATGATAAAGTGGAACCAACTTTTTGGGCCTTGTGAATTCTCAGATTTGTCAAACAAAATGTTTCTCAGATTTCTCCAGTTAAATAGGCACGTGTCGCTCAGCCAGGAGTTACTGGGTGGAGGAAGGAATCGCTGGGGAGTTAGGTGAGGCAGGAGAACACAACAATGGCCAGACTGGTCAGACCAATGGTCAATGTTGCCCAGTATCCTGTCTTCTGACAGTGGCAGATGCCAGATGCTTCAGAGGGAATGAACAGAACAGGGCAACTTATTGAGTGATCCATCCCCTGTTGTCCAGTCCCAGCTTCTGTCAGCCAGAGGTTTAGGGACACCCAGAGCATGGGGTTGCATCTCTAACTATCTTGGCTAATAGCCATTGGAGGGTGGACTGGATGGTTATGATGGGCCCTGCTGGCCTTAAATTAATTCTTGGTTGGCAGATCATGCTAACAGTGATTGCTATAGAAGTGTACACAACTCACAAACTGGGCTACATTGGCGAGTTACAGAACCCTGTCAGGCTATCTCCATCCAGGTTCATCTCTCTGCCCATCTACCCCAGGTGTACTCATCTTTTGGAGAATCCTAGGGGTTAATTCCCCTCTAGTAAACATTGGCTGTGGCCAAAGGGGCTAGTGCAATCCTTGGATGCATACACAAGGGAATCTCTAAGAGAAGCAGAGAGGTTATTGTATCTCTGTATTTGTCATTGATCCATCTGCTCTTAGAATTCTGTGTCCAGTTCTGGTGTCCACAATCCAAGAAGGATGCTTAAAAATTGGAGAGGGTTTCAGAGAAGAGCCACAAGAATGATTAAATGATTAGGAAACCTGCCTTATAGTGAGAGACTCCAGAAGCTCAATCTATTTAATTTAGTAAAGAGACGGTTAAGGAGTGACTTGACCACAGTCTATAAGTCTACACTGGGATAGAGAAAGGTCTAACACAATCCAGTGGTTGGGAGTTGAAGCTTAGACAAATTCAGGCTGGAAGGAAGGTGTAAATTTTTACCATTGAGAGTAATGAACCATTGGAACAATTTACTAAGGGTCATGGTGGATTCTCTATCCCTGACCGTTTTAAAATCAAGTTTAGATGCTTTTCTAAAAGCTCTGCCCAAGGAATGATTTGGGGGCAGGTCTTTGGCCTGTGTTACACAGAAGGTCAGACTAGATGATCACAATGGTCTCTTGTGGCCTTGGAATCTATGAAGTTATACAGCCAAGGATCTTGATACTGGTTGAAGTTCTCTGGCCTGGGTTCTCAGGCTGGACTGGATGGGCACAATGGGCTCTTCTGGCCTTGACATCCACAGGTGAAGTCCTGACCCCATTGTAGCCCATGGAATCATGGATTCCAAGGCCAGAAGGGACCACTGTGATTATCTAGTCTCTGCTGTATCACACAGGCCAGAGAATTTCCCTGAGTTAATTCCTGTTTGAACTAGGCCTGATCTTTTAGAAAAACCGCCACACTTGCTTTAAATCTTGTCATGGAGAATCCGCCACAACCCTTGGTAGGTTGTCCCTATGGTTGATTACACTCATTGTTAAAAAAAGCATGCCTCATAAGCCCTATGGGAGCTGCACTCTGGACTCCAGCACATCCTGGATTTCAGCCCACAATCCCTCTCCTAGCCTGCGTGTCATGCTGGGACACGGGCTCCCAGCCAGCTCCATCTCTAGAGGGTGGGTTGGGAGACGGTTTTTCAGCCCCGTGAGTGGTGATCTGTTTCCATGTTGTTCCAGCTGGCGACGAGGTGCAGAGCAGAGACAAGGAGGGGAGTCCTGGCCCGGAGGACGGGGCGCTGTCAAGCGGGTCCGAGTGGGAGTTGTCCCCCAGCCCCGACCAGGAATGGCCACCAATGACGCTCCCCGCTGCCAACTCAGGGAAACCCTACAAATGTGCCGACTGCGGCAAAGCCTTCACCTGGCCCTCTCACCTGGTGCAGCATCGGCGCATGCACACAGGTGAGCGCCCTTACCGCTGTGTCGACTGCGGCAAAGGCTTCGCCGACAGCTCGTCCCTAGTTAAGCACGGCAGGACCCACACGGGAGAGCGCCCCTACACCTGCCCCCAGTGTGGCAAAGGCTTTGTGGACAGCTCGTCGCTCACCAAGCATGCCCGTACCCACACAGGCGAACGCCCCTACTGTTGCCCCAGCTGTGGGCGCAGCTTCGCCGACAGCTCCCGGCTGGCCCAGCACCGACGCACCCATGCTGGGGAGCGACCTTACCGCTGCCCCGACTGTGGGAGGGCATTCGGCCGTCGGGCACACCTGATTGAGCACCGGTACACGCACACTGGCGAGAAACCCCACCGCTGCCACCAGTGTGGCAAAGGGTTCAGCCAGAGCTCCAACCTGACGCAGCACCAGAAGACCCACCTGGCGGAGAAGCCTTTCATCTGCCCACAGTGCGGGAAGGGGTTCTGTCTGCACTCCCAGTTGGCCAAACACCAGCGGCTCCATAGCCCTGACAACCCCCACCGCTGTCCCCAGTGCCACAAGGGCTTTGTGGACCGATCGCCGCTCCTTAAGCACCTGAGGATCCACACCGGGGAGCGGCCCTTCCGGTGCACTGAGTGTGGGAAGACTTTCAGCATGAGTTCACACCTCACACAGCATCAGCGAGTCCACACTGGTGAGAAACCCCACCGCTGCCACCAATGCGGCAAGGCGTTTGCCCAGAGCTCCAACCTGACACAGCACCTGCGCACCCATACTGGGGAGCGCCCATACAAGTGCCCGAAATGTGGCCGGGCCTTCAGTGATAGCTCCAGCTTCTTGAGGCACCAGCGGCTGCACAGTGGGGAGCGGCCCTACTGCTGCCACCAATGCGGCAAGGGCTTCGCTGATGGCAAGGTGCTGCGCAAGCACCAACTGACCCATAGCGGTGAGCGGCCCTTTGCCTGTGGGCAGTGTGGCCGCACCTTTGCCCAGAGCTCCAACCTGGTGCAACACCAGGCCATCCACACCGGGGAGCGGCCCCACCGCTGCCACCAATGCGGCAAAGGGTTCTGCTTTCCCTCGCAGCTGGCGCAGCATCAGAAGTTCCATGCCACTGTTATTGTGGTGGACGATGGTGATAATGAACTCCCCTCCCCACCTGCGAACTAAGCCCCTCCATTCCCTGGCTGCCCTGGGTGGGGATTGAACCCGGGACTCCTCTGTTACTTGAGTTACCAGGCCAAGAGGGTGATACAGACTTGTAATCCTTTATCCAGCCACTAGAGAGGGACAGGGAGCAGGTGTAGTGCTAGAGCTGATCAAGGGACAGAAAGAAAAACAGTTTCACTAAGTCAATTTGGTTCTGGAACAAGACACCTTTTTTCTTTTAATCAAAATTGTTGGTGATATTTTCCCCCCAAAAGTCTTGTGACTATAGGAAAATCTCAGCTTTTTAAAAAAGTCATTTTCTGATCCTCATGGTTGGGGAGAAAGATCTGATTTCTGAATTTTCTGATCCTCATGGTTGGGACAGACCCTTACATTTATGATTTTCAACATCTCATGATGTTTTCAAGCCATGATTATTCTGGGGGCTGACTCATGATTTGTGAATGCTTAGAGTGGCCAGGCTGGTGGGGTTAAATTTTGGAGGCATTTGTGAACCTGCTCCAATCCCAATGGAGTTGGTGGAATTTGTTCATGTGTCTCACAGTTGTGAAGGGTTTAGGAATCCACCAGAGGCTGAATTTATAGCCAGGATTCTAAGGCTCAGGTGTAATTCGTGGGCTTAATGCCTGTGGCCATGTCTCCCTCTAGTGCACAGCCCTGGCTACTACAACATCCCACTGCTCACTCACAGCTGGGGGAGTTACCCCTTTAGCTCAGGGTAGCATGGGATCATGCATTTGGGTTGGGATTGGGTCTAACGGATAAGAGCTGGTCAGGAAATGATTTGTGTGTCCCCATAAATTTTTTAATGAAAACAAGGTTGGGAAAAATGTGTTTCCTTGAAATTTTTCATCTAAACGTTTGTGGAAAATGTTCAGGGTTTTTGTCAACAAACCTAAAGGTGAGAAAATTTGGGTTCATAGAATATCAGGGTGGGAAGGGACCTCAGGAGGTCATCTAGTCCAACCCCCTGGTCAAAGCAGGACCAATCCCCAATTTTTGCCCCTGATCCCTAAATGGCCCCCCTCAACGATTGAACTCACAAGCCTGGGTTTAGCAGGCCAATGCTCAAACCACTGAGCTATCCCTCCCCCTTAAAACCCAAACAGTTTCCAGGTATTTTTCAATGAATCCCATCAACCTTTCCGTGGAATGGAAATTTCTAGGGGGGGAAAATATCTGTTTTGTCCAAAAAAAAAAAAAAAAGGGGGTGGGGACGGGGACGGGACAGACCAGCATTTGATCAGCTTTGGAAGAGAGTCATGTGCCCAAATTCCTTCAGATCCTGTAACAATCACCTTTGGGGGCTGAGACCCCATGAGTTGGATATACAAGAATAAACAACACATCACAATGGAATTGGCTCCTTGCTTTTCAAGACTTTTTGGAAGTGTCACTCCTATTTGCTTAACCTCCCTGGTTTTATATATATTATGTATATATATTTGTAATATGAAAATTAACATTTTCCTCCATTCTTTTCCCAAAACTTTTATGTATTTAATTTTTTAGAAAACTAACACTTAAAAATAGTACTTAGGGAAGATTAGAAATAACAACGTACACTTTTTGTTTTATTTGTTAAAACACAAAACAAAAAATGAACAATAAAAACCAAGGAAAGGTTTGTTTTCCACAGGCAAAAAACTTTGTTAACTGCAGGATTCTAAGAATAGTATCACAAATTAAGGGATCATAGAATCATAGAATATCAGGCTTGGAAGGGACCTCAGGAGGTCACCTAGTCCAACCCCCTGTTCAAAGCAGGACCAACCCCCAATTTTTGCCCCAGATCCCTAATGGATAGCCATTAATAACCTTAACTCCGCCTTTCAGGAAGTGTTTTGTTAAAGACTGAGCTACTGTTGTTAGGACTCCACCACTTGGATTTGGATGTTAGGAGTTAGCCTTCCCAGCTGGGATTTTTCAAAGGAGTTGAAGAGAATTTGGTTTCTAAATTCAATGGGATTAAATTAATCAGAGTGAATTGATATTTTGTAAGCAAAACATATTCCTGGCAAAAAATGAAGTTTAGTGAAAAATGGAGTTTTTCTCATGAAAACGTTATTTTCAACAAAAAATTTTGACTGGTGATCACAAAATGCACATTTTTGTTTAATTTCAAATTGGATTTTTTTTGCTTTGCTCTCCTCTCATCAAGCACGCTTTCTGTCTCACTTCTACTTTCACCCATCATTTGCAGTGAGGAAAAAAGGAGGGGAGAGAAAAATAACTCAAAAGTCCCCAAATTGAAAACTTTTTTCTTTGAAAATCCAGACCGAAATTGTGATTTGAAAATAAAATGTTTTTACATTTCTTTCTTTCTTTTCTTTCTCAAAAAAATGAAATTTTTCATGGTGAAAAATTTCGTTATTTTAACAAGTTCTAGATCAGATTTCCTGAGGGGATTTCAAGATCTTTTGTATGCTGGAAATCTGCCCCAATTCAAGACATCCCCTGCACCAATAGAAGTAATGATTTCCATAGTCTTCCTTAGGGGTTTACATTGGGACAGATACATGACGAGCAGCTGGAATCAGCACAAATCCCAATTTAGACAATGTTTGGGTTAAACTCTTCTTTCCTGAATCCTCCATAACCATATTTATTAGGTGCCACTTTAGAGGCACCTAAGAATCTCTTCGCAGATGCATCCAGGACCTGGCTGCTTCTTGTGAAGTGTTGATAGAAGCCGTAATTGCTATGATCCTTTCAGGATTGGACCTCTGTAGCCTAAAAGGTTTGGGACATCTTTAAAAGGGCTTGATTCTGAATAAAGGGTTGAGCACTTTTCTTCCCAAAATCAGGCCCCCTTTAAGGTATTGAGCTGGGGCACACACAGCCTCAAAATCTCTAGTCACTTCTGAAAATCTTGGCAGAAGGTATTAAGTCCGAACTCCCAAATATCTGCGGTATTTGTTCACTTTTAGCTACAGCATTCTAACAGTGCCGTCAGAAATGGAGGGATGTGCACTCATGACCTTAACTCTGCCCTAGAGGTTGAATTTTGCTTTTAACTCAAGGACTCTAACAATGATGCAGTAAATTAAGGGATATTTGTTATTAACCTCACCTGTGCCCGTCATAGGTTATATTTATCTGTGGGTTTAGCAACAACTGCTAGCATCTGATGTAGGGTTGCCATTCTTCCAGGATTGTCCTGGAGTCTCCAGGAATTAAAGATTCATCTTTAATTAAAGATTATGTCATGATGAAACCTCCCGGAATAAGTCGAAACAAAATTGGCAACCCTAATCTCATGAGGAGGTGGGACTTGGATGTTACCAAGCTGCATTTGGAGGCTTTAATGTTTTCTACTTGCCAAACCCTCTTCCAAACTTTTTTCCTTTGGAATATCTTTTTCAGTCCCTCTTTTGTTTGCACCTTGCCCTAAATCCTGTCTGGGTCAGTTACATGTGGGTTCCTATTTTTCTCTCTTTATTCAATTAATAAGACTTGCCATTTCCATAAGAAGTTCCCTGCATTTTTGTCCTGGTTCTTGGTCGAGTTTTTATTTGTTTCTTTCTTTCTTTGGTGGTTTTTGTTGTTGTTTAACAATTTTAACTCAGACATCTTTTCTCCAAACTGCTGCTCAGTCACTTGATTTCCCAAAAGAACAAAAAAGAAGTAAACAGGTGTAAAAAGGTGTAAACAGTCCGATTCACAATCCCTCAGCAGGTTTAATTCCCAGGCCAGTGTCCTTGCGGCTAGACCACGCTGTCAAAGCTACTGAGAGAATGTGGAGCTGGTGAGGGTGCAGAGTCTGAACTCTTGGGTTCTATTCCCAGTCTAGGGATGGGAGTAAGCAGTACAGGAATGTCTGTGCAGTTGTGATCCATGCAGTGAGCTGTCAGATGCTGTGAATTCTCAGGGCATCTCCAGCTCAGGTTCCCAACACATCATAACTGGTCTCCTGGGTCTGACACGTGGGCAGCTCGTCCCCGCCCCCTAGCAGCATCGTGGCATTCAGCCAGACTGGATTCAGCTGCTCCCTTCCAACCTCAGCACAAACAGATCCTTCCCACATCGGAATGGGGCTCAGACCCAGATCTCCCCCACACGCACCACTGCTGTTCAGAGTGAATGTGCCAGAGCTATGTGCCAGCCAGACCTCACCCGCACCCCGGAGACCCCCGGAGCCAGCTCCCCACCCCCTCTATAACACTGTGCCTTCCTGCTATACTGACATTGTCTCCCTGAAAGAGCAACCCCCCAGAAATGCTCCCTGTCAGAGCATCCATTTCAGGAGCAGACCCCATCTCCATTGATCCAATTATTCCCAGCTCTGGGAAGGAAATGGGGTCTAGTGAGTTAGAGGTGGGAGCCAGGATTCCTGGTTTCTATCCCCAGCTCTGCGAAGGGAGTGGGGTCTAGTGGGTTAAGTAGGGATGCAGGAAGTCAGGACTCCTGGTTCTAGGCCTAGCTCTGCAAAGGGAGTGGCGTCTAGGGGATTAGAGTTGGGGGAGATAGGGTGGTCACTCACACCTCCCCAGAGTACTGGATATTCCAGTACTTCCAGGAATGGTGTGCGCTCTCCCTGCCAGCATGACCTGGGGGGGAATTCATTCCTGACCACAAATTTGGTGAGCAGTTATACCATGAGCATGCAAACAAGGCACATCAGCTCTGAGCACTGGTCCACCCTCCGGTGTCCTACCTCCAGATGTGGTCAATCCCTAATGATACAGAGAAAGGTGAATAAAACAAATAACCCAGAATCCATTGCCCAATTGTGCCGCTGGGGGGAAAACGTCATGCCTGACCCCTGCAGGCCACTGGCGGAAGTATAAGATTGGATTACTGCCCTTGTCTTCATGCAGACCTGAGTGTTATGAGCATGCAGAGGGCAATACAGGTGACCCTGCTTGGACAGCAGTCCGGAAGGGACCACCACAACCATCACAGAATCATAGAACTGGAAGGGACCTCAAGAGGTCAACTAGTCCAGTCCCCTGCACTTGAGGCAGGACTAATTGTCCAGACCATCCCTGACAGGTTTGTCTAACCTGTTCTTAAAAATCTCCAATGATGGAGATTCCACAACCTCCCTAGGCAATTTATTCCAGTGCCTAACCACCCTGACAGTTAGGAAGTTTTTGCTAATGTCCAACCTAAACTTCCCTTGCTGCAACTGAAGCCCATTGCTTCTTGTCCTAGCCTCAGTGGTTAAGAAAAAACAATTTTTCTTCCTCCTCCTGGTAACCACCTTTTACATACTTGAAAACGGTTATCATGTCCCCTCTCAGTCTTCTCTTTTCCAGACTAAACAAACCCAATTTTTTCAATCTTCCCTCGTAGGTCATATTTTATAGACCTTTAATCATTTTTGTTGATCTTCTCTGGACTCTCCTCAAATTGTCCACGTCCTTCCTGAAATGTGGTGCCCAGACCTGGACACAAGTTGAGGCCTAATTAGAGTGGCAGAATTACTTCTCGTGTCTTGTTTACAACACTCCTGCTAATACATCCCAGAATGATGTTCGCTTTTTTTGCAACAGCATTATTGACTCGTATTTAGTTTGTGGTCCACTATGACCCCCAGATCCCTTCTCGCAGTACTCCTTCCTAGGCAGTCATTTCCCATTTTGTATGTGTGCAACTGATTGTTCCTTCCTAAGTGGAGTACTTTGCATTTGTCCTTATTGAATTTCATCCTATTTACTTCAGACCATTTCTCCAGTTTGTCCAGATCGTTTTGAATTTTAATCCGGTCCTCCAAAGCACTTGCAATCCTTCCTAGTTTAGTACCATCCGCAAACTTTATAAGTGTACTCTCTATGCCATTATCTAAATCATTGATGAAGAACCGGACCCAGAACTGATCCCTGTGGGACCCCACTCGTTAGGACCTTCCAGCATGACTGTGAACCGCTGATAACTACTCTCTGGGAATGGTTTTCCAACCAGTTTTGCACCCACCTTATAGTAGCTCCATCTAGGTTGTATTTCCCGTTTATTTATAAGATCATGCAGGACAGTATCAAAAGCTTTACTAAAATCAAGATATACCACGTCCCCCCATCCACGAGACTTGGTACCCTGTCGAAGAAAGCTATTTGGGTTGGTTTGACAAGTGCAACGAGGATGAGCATGGCTCAGCAGGCAGCTCCGGGGCTCAGTGTGTCGGCCGACCCCACGTTTCACCTGGGAACCACGGGCTTTTGTTTTTAATATCAAGAAACCTGCTGCGGCTCAAGCGGCATTGGCTCGGGGCGGGGGGTGGCACACAACCCACGGAGACCTGCGGCACTGTGGGCAGGGCCCAGCCTGCCTGATGCCGGTCCATACAGCAAAGACGGGCAGCTCTCCTAGGGCAGGATTGCCCCTGGGGCACCTCTGAGTTTGTCGCCATGGCGCAGCCCTGTGAGCAGCAGACTGGAGCCAGGGGCCAACACTGGCCCTTTCTTCCTTGGGGGGATGAAAGGAGAGAGCTCTGCCCCAGCAGGCCTGGCCTAAGTTGGCAGTAATGGTAGGAGGAGGGTTTAGGAGGCAGCGCTTCCTACTGGACGGAGAGTTCAGCACCATGGCAGGGAAGAGAGGGCTGGTGTGGCAAGATGGAGGAGCCACCTTCCCTGAGGCCATCTGATCCTGCTCCATGGGGTGTTGCTTGGCTCAGGGCTGCAGAGAATCCAGCCACTTGCTCCTGCCTTGTGCTCTGACCATCGCAGCTTACGCCTGCCATGGCCCCAGCCCCAACCCACACCCCTGGCCTTTGGTTCCACCTCAGCCTACACTTGACATGGCCCAGCCCCAACCAACCCCCCCCAGCCTTTGGCTCCACCTCGGCCTATGCCCGCCATGGCCCAGCCCCAGCCAGCCCCCGCCCGGCCTTCAGCTCCACCTCAGCCTACACCTGCAATGGCCCAGCCCTGTCCAGCTCCCCTGGCCTTTGGCTTGCCCCCAGTGGCCCTAGCTTGGCCCATGCCCCCAGTGGCCCTAGCTCTGTCCTGCCTGTCCCAGCAAGGGAGTATCTCCACACTCAGTGGCCACCAGCCCCTGGTGGTGAGTCCTCTGGTGCCTGGCCAGGTTGGAGCTGACCCGGAAGGTGCGGCCGCAGCCCTGACACTGGTAGGGCCGCTCCCCGGTGTGGACTCTCTGGTGCCGGATGAAGTTGGAGCTGCCGGCGAAGGCGCGGCCGCACTCCAGGCAGCGGTAGGGGCGCTCCCCGGTGTGGGTGCGGCAGTGCTCAGCGAAGGCAGTGCTCTGCCCGAACCTCTTGCCACAGTCAGGGCAGCAGTGGGGCTTCTCGCCGGCGTGGCTCCGGCGGTGCCGAGCCAGGGAGGAGACACTGGCGAAGACCGCCCCACACTCAGCACACTTATAGGGTCGCTCTCCTGTGTGGCTCCGCACGTGCTTGACTAACGCAGCCCGGAGCCGGAAGCGCCGGCCACACTCCGGGCAGCCGTGAGGTCGCTCGCCACGGTGGATTAGCTGGTGCCGGCTGAGGTGGGTGGCGCGGGTGAAGCCCTGGCTGCATTGGTGGCAGCGGTAGGGGCGCTCCCCAGTGTGGGTGCGCTGGTGCTCCACCAGTAGGGAGCTGCGGTCAAAGCTGCGCCCGCACTGGGCACATGAGAATGGCCGTTCCCCCGAGTGGCTGCGCCGGTGGATGGTCAGGAGTGAGTGGCTGGCAAAGCCTTTCCCACATTGGTGGCAGAAGTGGGATCTCTCCCCTACGACATGCGTTCTTTGGTGCCTGGCCAGCCCTGCGCTCCCTGTGAAGCTCTCCCCACACTCAGGGCAGCGCCAGGGCCCCTCGCCCGCTGCGTGGAGGCTCTGGTGCCGGCAGAGGTTGGAGCTCTGAGTGAAGCATTTCCCACACTGGGTGCAGCAGAAGGGACGCTCCCCCGTGTGGACCCGCTGGTGCTTCGTGAGGTTCGACCTGCGGCTGAAGCTCTTCCCGCACATGGGGCAGGTGATGGGGCTTGGGATGCCACCCACTGACCCGTCGCTCAAACCACTCTTCACGCAAATGGAGCCCAGAGGTCCAGGATCCTGCTGCCCTTCCACCCAGCCATCGCCCCCCTTGAGTCTACAGGACACACTCCCTTTGCAACTGGCTGCTTCCCTTTCATGCTGCAAAGTCTCTTCCTTGCTTCTACATGGGATCTCGGCACCTGTAAGAGGAGCCAGATGGGAGTCATTGCTGCACTGATGCCCAGAGGAGGTGCCCTGGGGCAGATCAGGAGTGGCCTGTAATAATCTATAGCCGCTCTAGATGTTTATCTGCCTAATGTACAGAAGGTTACTGCAGCATCTATCGGGTCAGTTCCATATCCTGGCAGTCAGGAACCATGGCTGGACAATAGCCCAGGTCAGAGCTCTTGAGATGCACACCCAGGACTAGCGACCTCTGCCCTCCCACTTCTGGTGAGCCAGACCCACCTTCCTAGGGCTGAGATCCAGATCCTCAAAGGTACTTCCAACTCCTAACTTCCACTGAAATCAATGGGAACCTTTGAGGATCTGTGCCTGAATCACCCCCGCCCCCATGAAGGGGGGAGGGGACAGTCAAAAGACCGAGGGTGAGCGAGATGTTGAAGAGACACACACTCCCTGAGAGACTGGTTTTACATGATGGTTAAGGGGGAGAAACTGCCTCCCTGAATCTCCTGAGCTGGGAGTGTCTCAAGGAAGCTAAGCCTGCCTAGCATGGAAGATGAGGGAGTTTGTTATCCTCTCCTCCCTATTCACCTGCCAGAGTGCCAGGAGTGAAATCAAAGGATGGTCCCTCACAGATGGTCTCCGAATACCCTCACCTTCTTGGGTGCCTCTTGGCATCTCCTGTTCCTTGGAGCACTGGGGATCTGGGACTTGCAGCTCTTCCCATGGCTCCATGTGTGACACGAGGTCGGGTTTGGGAACGGGGACGCCTGCCCCTAGAACAGCAGAGAGGAGGCATTGGAGATTATCACAGCACTGAGAACTTCTTACTGTCACTAGCAACAGTAGCACCTAGAAACCCCGGCAGAGATCAGGGCCCCATTGTGCCAGGGACCGCATGAGCACCCAACGACCGAGTTTGGGGCTCTGTTGCCCTGGGTGCTGTACAGGTACGCAGTGGAAGACACTCCCTGCCCTGAACAGCTTACTGTCTGCTCTAAATAGACAAAGTGCAGGAGTATAAACTGAGGCCCAGAGAGGAAAGATGATTTGTCCAAGGTCTATAGCAGAACCATGAATCGAACCCAGGAGTTCGGAGTCCTTGCCCAGCACTCAGCCAGTGCCAGTGTCACAAGTTAGGTCCAATAAAAGCAGGGCTGTCAATTAATTGCAGTTAACGCAAGCAATTAACGGAAAACAAATTAACTAGATTAAAAAATAGTCACGATCAATCACAGTTTTAATCGCACTGTTAAACAATAATAGAATACCAATTTAAATGTATTATAAATACTTCAATATATTTGAAAATGTAGCAAAACATCCAGATTTCAATTACAACATGGAATACAAAGGGTACAGTGCTCACGTTATATTAGTATTTTTGATTAGAAATATTTGCACTGTAAAAAATATAAACAAAAGAAATGGTGGTTTTCAGTTCACCTCATACAAGTACCGTAGCGCAATCTCTTTATTGTGAAAGCGCAACTTACAAATGTAGAGTTATTATTATTACTTTAGAATCTGCAAGTCGAAGCACGAAGGGGCATGCTAAAGTTTAGCGCATCTGGCACATAAACACCTTGCCATGCCAGCTACCACAGTACCATGAGAACGCCTGTTCTCATTTTCAGGGGACATTGCAAATAAGAAGCGGGCAGCATTATCGCCTGTCAATGTAAACAAACTTGTGTGTCTTAGCGATTGGCTGAACAAGAAATAGGACTGAGTGGACTTGTAGGCTCTAAAGTTTTCCATTGTTTTGCTTTTGAGTGTAGTTTATGTAAAAAAATAATTCTACATTTATAAATTGCACTTTCACTATAAAGAGGTTGCACCACAGAACTTGCATGAGGTGAACTGAAAAATAATATGCAGTGCGCACTGTACACTTTGTATTCCGTGTTGTGATTGAAATCAATATGTTTGAAAATGTAGAAAAACCTCCAAAAATATTTATAATACATTTAAATTGATACTCTGTTATTGTTTAACACTGAGATTAAAACTGTGATTAATCGTGCCTGTTTTTTTAATCTCGTGATTAATTGTGATTATTTTTTTAATCATTTGACAACCCCAGATAAAAGATATTACCTCACCCACTCTGTCTCTCTGAAATCCTGGGACCAACACAGCTACAGCTATGCTGTGTATCGCAAGAGACATGATGTCCTCCTAAATTGCCATTACTTGGGCACGGGATGCCCGGGGCATTGCTAATGGGTAGGGCATCTGATTTTAGGTTTTAGCTGATAAACACGAACAAAACACCCAATACAAAGAAAAGAAATCAAACATTGGAAAGGGTTATAAGGACTTGTCTAGACGGAGCAGTCATGTGCACTACAGGAGTATGATTTCTCAAATGAAGGAATGTGTTGAGCATTAATTGGTCCACATGGACCCTGCTGGTGCGCACTAGAAGCTCCCTAGTGTGCTCTAACATAGTGCTGTTTGAAACAGTGCTAGGTAAAAGCGCGTAAGGGGCTATAGCAAATAAATTCCTCATTACAATATAATATTGATAATACATTAAAGTGATAATACTCTGTTGATTTACTCAAAGTTTAAATTGCAAAATGAAGAATATTGATACAAAGGGAAAGGCCTGAAACACACCCCTCCCAAGCTTTTGGATAGCTACACAGAACTCAAAAACTGTTAAAAATAACGCCCGAAAAACTGACGTTAATGAACCCCAAAAGCAGAAGCCCCACTAACAGGGGGCCACTAACTAAGCCCCAGCCCAGCCCCTGTTCCCACCACGTGGGCATCGAGAGGAGTTGGGCAAGCCCCAGCTCCAGCTGCCACACCACAAACTAACTCACCCTTGGCAGGCAGTGTGGGCAGGGAGCAGGCAGTCATTGCTCCACCAGACACCAGCCCCCCCTTCCCTCATGCCTTCTCCACAGCCGGGTTCCTCCCCCCAGCCTAAGTCAGCCCACACCCGGGATCATCGCTGGCAGAGCCATTCCCCCGGGCAGGCCATTGCCTCGCCTGCTGCACAGCTTGCTTAACCCCTGCACTGCGGAGCTAGCTGCACAGACCCCGGGGCTGCCCAGGGATTGGGGGGGGGGGGGAGAATCTCTCTAGTCCCAGCCGCGGTTCGACTCCGATCCCCCCCCGGCCCTGAAGCCGCTTCCTCCAGGCAGCGATTTCCTGCCTCTGCGGCTGTTTCCCTCCCTCCCAAGGCCGCCTCTCCCCGCGCCCCTACTCACCGCCGGGCCGGGGCGATCCCCCGGAGCTGCAGACTGCGGCGGGAGGGCAGCTGGGCTCGGGACCCAGGTGTCCGAGGCTGGCACAGGAAGGTCCCTCCGCTATCCCGTCCCCCTCCCTGCTCCAGGCTACACGCCAGGCGCTTGGTGTCTTTAACCCATTCGTGCCCCGGCTCGCTGGGGAAGGGGGGGGGGAAACGAGGAGGGAGATTCCTGGTGGGAGGATTTGAACCCGGGGCAGGGGGCGCAGAGGCGGCAGCGTGGTACAAAATCGGAGGCAGCCCATGGGTTATGGCTGCCACAGCTGGGAATAAAACCCAGCCCCCCCCTGCTCTAACCAACTAGACTCCCCTCCTCCCCCCAAGCTGCAAAGAGAACCCAGGAGTCCTGAGTTCCACTCCCCTCCCAGCTCACTAGACCTCATTCCCCTCCCAGAGCCAGGGATAGCCTGGTCACCTGAGACAGGGTCTGCCCTGACATGGGGGGGGGGGTCTGATGGGAAATGCAGTGTGTGTGTGTGAGCGTGTGGCGAGTGGGACACATTGCTTGATCTCCCAGGAGACACCGTCTCAGCACAGCAGGAAGGCACAGGGTTATAGACGGGCGGGGAGCCGGCTCTGAGGGAAGGGGAATGGGTCTGGCTGGCACATAGCTCTGGCACATTTACTCTGAAAGGCAGAGGGTGGATGTGGGTGAGATATGGGTCTGCACCCCAATCCAATGGAGGAAGGGTCTGTTTGTGCCTAGGTTGGAGAGGAGTGGCTGAGTCTAGTTTGGAGGGAGGGGGCAGCCCCAGGATGCCGCTAGGGAGGGGACTGGCTGCCCCATCTGTCCGAACCCCGCTGCCCAGCTCTGGGTGACCCCTTAGGCTCACACTCCACATGGCTGAGTGCACAGGGATGGGGATCCAGATTTGGATCCTGCTGCTAACACTGGATAAGCCAGGGAAGGGCCACAAGAACAAGGCAGGGGTAGCTCACCCGTCCGGCTTCCCCTTTGTTCCCCTCCCTCCCAGACCCAGGAAAGGGAGCAGACAGAGCCAGGGATGTGGCTTCCACCATCATCTTTATTAGTGAGCAGTGTTCACACAGGGCGGGGACAAGCCCCACCTGGAGTCAGCTGCACACGTTCCCACAGAAAGCACCATCACCAGGGCCAGCAGTGCTGGGGGAGGGCGTCATGCTGGGGTGGAGAGCTCCTCAGTGGGAGGAGCTGTGGGGATCATGCCAGGGGCAAGTGAGGCCCACACGGGGGGAGGGGGGAGTCAGTGCAAGGAGCTGTGGGGCCCTGCTGTGCTGGTGGGAGATGGAGGTCTCGGTGGTCAGGGCTGCCACGGACGGGGGCTCAGTGGGAGGCGCCATGGGGGCCACGCTGGGATGGAGGGGGGGGAGGGCTCCACAGGAAGAGCTGTGCAGGCCATAACGGGAGGGGGGAGGGGCTCCATGGAGGCCACACCAGGGTCGAGGGGGAGACGGGGTCTCAGTCATCAGAGCCATCGGGGCTGCCATGGCCGGGGGACGTGGGAGGGCGGCTCAGGAACACGTCCCCGTAGGAGCGGGGGGAAGTGAAAGCCTGGGCAGGGGTCAGCCCCAGGGCGCGCCCCCCAGGCCTGCCCCCTCCGTGGTCCCGTTCCTCTTCCTCCTGGGCGCGGCGGCGGAAGGACTGGAAGTCGATGGCGGCGCAGTTGTCGGGCAGCCCCTGAGGCACCTGCCCGTCCCCGGGACGACACACCTCGAAGCGCACCCAGCGGTAGGCCCCGCACTTGCGGGCCCCGGGGCAGCTCTGGATCAGGTTGTGCACGGCCGGGTGCGAGAAGCCAAAGAAATCAGCCCCGGCTGGCTCCAGCTCAGGGTAGGGCCGCCCACGGGCAGCGCTGATGGCCGCCAGCAGCTGGGTGTGGCAGGTGTCAGCCGTGGTGCCCGCCAGGGCACTGCCCGGCTCATCCTCAGGCACGATCTCAAAGCGGGGGCCTGCCCCGCCATCTTTGATCTGGCAGGTGTAGAGGCAGCGCTGGTCAGGGCGCCGCATGCTGGCGTAGACCCGGGTGCTGCAGAAGCCCACTGGGTAGATGGCCCCCTCATCGTGGAAGCCTGGCCGGTCGGCCACGATCTCCCCCAGGCTGTAGACCGTCAGCCCACCTAGCGCGATGGGGAAGACAGGCCGACCCGAGGGGTCCAGCGGCACTGGCTGCACCAGCCGCCGCACCCCCCTGTCTGGCGCTGCCCGCCGCTTGGCCGCACGCCCGTTCTCCTTGCCCTTCTTGGGCCGCTTCCCCGCAGGTGCTGGGTCATCTGGGCCAGGCGTTGGTGCCACGCTGTACCCTGCTGAAATGCCCCCCAGTGGCACGGCCGGGCTCTCCTCCTCGGCCGTCAGCGCCTGCAGCTGCAGCAGCTTGGTGAAGAGGAATCGACGCTCCTCTCTCGCCCGCAGGAATTTCTCCTCCAGCCGGGCAATCTCATCGCACAGTGCTGCATTCTCGAACACCATGGCCTTGGCCGCCCGGCGCAGCCGGCTGTACTTCAGCCGGTACTTCTCATTCTGGCTCTTCCTTGACACCTTCTTCATCCTCAGCTCACCACGCCTGGAGTGACAGCCACGTTCAGACCTGCTGGAGCAGAGAGCCCGGGCACCATCACCGCTATGGCCACGCACAGACACACACATTCATAGATTCGCTTTCACATGGGCACTCACACAAAGATCGCGGTTTCCTATCCATTCCCAGAGCTCCCTCCATTAGCTCTGTCCCTGCAAAGGCCGCTGGACTCTGAAGAACAGCACATTTCAGAAACGTTAAGGCCAGAAGAAAGGCCCATTTTGCCCCTCCATCCCAGCCCCCCGCTAACAATTCTTGCATCCTGTCTGAGCTACCGACATTGCACTTTCAGATGTTTATTGCTCTGTGTGATCTGTGCTCTCCGTGATTAGGTCAAAGAGCATTAAGGTATTAGACGTGGTGCAAAGTGTCTCTTTGTGAGTGGGACCAGTATAGTGACAGCTGTATAATTATATAGCTGTACCAGTAAATTTCCCTGTGTAGACAAGCCCTTAGCCTCTTGCTGTAAGGCAGGTTTCCACCATGACCCGTAAGCCTTTCCCAGGGCTTCTCCTTTCCAGGATACAGCCCCTCATCTATTAAGTGTAGGCTACCCCCTCTGTCCTAGATGTGTAACCATGCATTTGGCCCTGTTAAGACACACACTCAATAGGGTGGCTCTGTATAACTGACCTGCCCTTAGCGCTATTTACCGAGCTGGTGGGCCAGAGGCAGGAATCGCTGGGGGAGACCCTCCGGCCTAGATGACGCAGGAGGCCGGGCTGGATGGGCTCAGTGGCCTTGAGCATCTATGAAGAAGGCAAGTGACTGGGCCCCTCCACTCACAAGCCACCACGGCTGCTGTCTGATTGGCTCTGAGCAGGAGAGTGGCTGGCTGGCTGAGGGGTGTGGGAGAATATTGGACATGGGATCTGGGGGGGGGGTGTCCTGGCTGGCTCAGAGATGCGGGGAATGGGACACGGGGGGGGGGGGAAGAAAGGGGGGAATCTCTGATCCAGCCCCAGGGGGACTGGCTGGCTGGGGGGTACCGCTAACGTGGTTGGGTTGGGGGCCCCTGCAGGGCTCAGCTGCACAGACCCCCCCCAGCCCGTGATGCCCCGGAGCTGGCCGAGTGGGGGTGTCTCTCTCTGCCCCCCGGGCTCCGATCCCCACCTCGCTCTGCCGCTTCCTCCAGGCAGCGATGTCCTGCCTCTGTTGCTGCGTCTGTTTCCCTCCCGCCCCGGGGCCGCCTCTCGCCGCGACTCTGGGTCTCCCCGGCGCCCCCACTCACCGCCGGGCCGGGGCGATTCCCCGGGGGCCGCGCTGCAGACGGGCCCGCTCCTCGCGCCCGCACGGGCCGGGAGCCGGCTCAGGGGTGGGGCCCCAGCTGCCTGGGGGCCGGCACAGGAAGGTCCCTCTGTTATTCCGGTCCCACCCAGCCCTGCCTGCGCTGCGAAGGGGAGGAGTTTTCAGCCCTTTCTCCCGGGTTAGGGTGGTGCAGGTCAGGGATAGGGCTGTGTGGATTAGAGCTGGAGTTGGGGATACAGGCGGATTAGGTCTGGGATTGGGGTGATGCAAATTCGGGTGATGCAGATTAGGGAGCCGGGGGTAGCAATGAGCAGATTGGGTTTGGAGTTAGAGCTGAGCAGATGAAGGATAGGGCTCAGGTTCTGCAGGTTAGGAAGATATAGATTATGGGTGGAGCTGTGCACATTAGGATTTGGGTTAGGGTTATGCATTTTAGCCTGGTTACCCAGGTTTTATTCCATGTAACTCTTTCTATGCCGATTTTGCACTGAGCTCGATTTTTACTCAGAACCCTGTGCTGCAGGGGGAGGGATAGCTCAGTGGTTGGTGGGAGGGATAGCTCAGTGGTTTGAGCATTGGCCTGCTAAACCCAGGGTTGTGAGTTTAATCCTTGAGGGGGCCATTTGAGATCTGGGGCAAAAATTGGGGATTGGTCCTGCTTTGAGCAGGGGGTTGGACTAGATGACCTTCTGAGGTCCCTTCCAACCCTGATATTCTATTCTATATTCTAAGTCAAAGAGCCTGTAGAAGTCAAGTCTATCATATCCACACAGTTACACAGATTGGCTAAAAGTGTCGGCTTGTTTTAAAATTATAGCAAGTTTGTGAAGAGGGTCAGAATCTAAATTAAAATACATAGTTCAGTTCAGAAGAAATGTTGAGGTTGTTTTCATGCCAAAGGTTCAAGCAATGTTTTTCATTTTTCATAACATTAATCAAAACCATTGTAAAAATAAATAGAACAGGAGGACTTGTGGCACCTTAGAGACTAACCCATTTATTTGAGCATAAGCGTTCGTGAGCTACAGCTCACTTCATCGGATTGCTGTAGCTCACGAAAGCTTATGCTCAAATAAATGGGTTAGTCTCTACGGTGCCACACGTCCTCCTTTTCTTTTTGCGGATACAGACTAACACGGCTGCTCCTCTGAAACCTGTCATTGTAAACATAGTTAGAGAAATTTTTCATTTACAGTAAACAATAATTTTCTAATAACATTTCAATAGCATTATACGTTTGATACAACATTCAATTAAGAAATGTCACAATGTTTTGTAAAAAAAAATGACATGAAAATATGAAATATTTTTTGTGTGCAAAAGATTTCATTTTTGGGAAAAGGCCATTTTTCAGCAACATTTTCTGTGAAAAATTTTTACCCTAGTCAATTCATTCAAAAAAACCATTTTGTAGAGCACCGCATACATGCCCATGACATCGCATGCACCGTCTATGTGAGGGCATGCTGTGCAGAGCAAAATGGAATCATCTGTACACTCGGGATCGGCACAACCCCAGCTGCAGTTTGGGAAGGGCTGATATAGATATATTGTTTTCTATACCGTGTTTGAGAAAAAAATTATTAAAAAGTCAAAGTTTTCACAGAAGACAAAAATGCCAATATTTTTTCACAATTTCTTTTGTTTTCAACCAAATATATTTTGTGTTAAAAAATTTGTGACCACCTATACAAGCCATGTGATGAGTTATTTCCATTAAACCATATTGGTTGGCATCAATTATATCTACATTTTCTCACTCCTCAGACAATTCTTTTAAAACTCTTGGGTGCAAATTATCTGGTCCAGCAGAGGTAGGAACATGGGTATTGCCAAACGGGATCAGAGCTGAGGTCCACCTTATCCAGTCTCCTGGTTCTGATAGTGCCCAGCACCAGATGCTACACAGAAAAGTGTAAGAACCTAGCAGATGTGGGATAATTTGCCACCTACATAAATTTTGCTCCTCACTATGAATCTATCATTAAACCCTAAAACAGGCTTTGCAGCAAGTGCTATCTCACCCCCACTTACAATCACAAGTATTTTCGCTTTCAGGATAAAGAAGTTGACGCAACGCGATGCTGGGAAACTCGGTCCTGCTTTATTAGCTCCAGTTCAAAGTAAGAAACCAAATTAAACCATAAACTTAATTTAGTGCAATCTGATAGATAGATGTGTATGGGTATAGTCAGATACAGATTCAGTGGCCATTAGAGCTAATGGAAAGGTTCCTGTTTTATTCTATTCCTGCACGATGAGGCCAATAGATCCCAGCAAACCAGATTGGGAGTTGGGGGGTGGGGGTGGAAGGGGGGCTTTTTACCATTTTACCAAAGCCAGGCCTCCTCTAGTTCACAGCTTTTGGTTCACATTGTGATTGATGCTTAGGGCTCCAGCAAAGCATACAATGACCAGGGACCATAATGGGTACCCCTCCTCTGCCAACATCTTGTCTTGTGAGGCAGGGCACAGGGCCCGTGTCTCGGACCCATCAGTGTGTTGTCATTGTCCCCACTGCTGTCACAGGGGGTGAACATCTCCATCTAAGTCTGACAAATGCCAGATGAGCAGGGGATAGAATGGCCCAGCAGCAGGGTCTGGCTGCCAGCCAAGCTCTGACCTTGCCTCTGCAATGGAGACCACAGAACACACATTCTGACACGTGTTCTGTGTCATCAGGTGGTCTCTTTCTCTCTCTTCCCCGCACACGTCTTCTATGGTGTTAGGGGGTCTCTCTCTCTCTCCTTGCACAAGGTCATAGGTACCGAGGCCAGCAGGGACCATTGTGATCATCTAGTCTGAGCACCACAGGCCAGAGAACTTCTCCAAAATAATTCCTAGAGCAGATTTTTGAGAAAATCGTCCAATCTTGATTGAAAAATTGTCAGTGATGGAGAAACCACCACGATCCTTGGTAAGTTATTACAATGGCTAATTACTTTCACTGTTAAAAATGTTCACCTTTTTTCCTGTTTGAATTGTATAACTTCAACTTCCAGCCATTGGATCGTGTTATACCTTTCTCTGCTAGATTGGAGAGGCCATTATTAAATATTTGTTCCCCATGTAGGTTCTTATAGACTGTAATCAAGTCACCTTTTAACCTTCTCTTTGTTAAACTAAATAGATTGAGCATCTTGAGTCTATCACCATAAGGCAGGTTTTCTAATCCTTTAATCATTCTCATGGCTCTTCTCTGAAACCCTCTTCAATTTGTAAACATCCTTCTTGAATTGTGGACACCAGAACTGGACACAGAATTCCACTAGTGATAAATACAGAAGTAAAATAACCTCTCAGCTCCTACTTGGGATTCCCATTTATGCATCCAAGATTTGCATTAGTGCTTTTGGCCACAGCGTTGCAAGGGGAGCTCAGGATCAGCTGATTCTGCACAAGGGCCCCTAAATCTTTTTCAGAGTCACTGCTTCCCAGGATAGAGTCCCCCATCCTGTAAGTCTGGCCTACATTCTGTGTTCCTAGATTAAAACACATTTTGTTTGCTAGCATCCAGTTTACCAAGCAATCCAGCTTGCTCTGAATCAGCGACCATCTCTTCATTATTTACCATCCCTCAGTTTTTATGTCATCTGCGAACATTACCAGTGATGATTTTATGTTTTCTTTCAGGTCATTACTAAAAATGCTCAATGGGGTAGGGTCAAGAACTGATCCCTGCAGGACTCCCCTAATACATCCATTCAGGGATGATTCTCCACTTATTACCTTTTAACACCTATTAGTGAGTCAGCTTTCAATCCACTTAATGTGTGCCATGTTAATTTTATATCTTTCTAGTTTTTTAATCAAACTGTCATGTGGTACCAAGTCAAATGCCTTACAGATGTCTAAGTAGATTACATCAACCACTATTACCTTTGTCAATCAAACTTGTAATCCCATCAAAAATGATATCTAGTTTGACGGGATTTATTTTCCATAAACCCATGTTGATTGGCACGTATTATATTACCCTCTTTTAATTCTTTATTAATCGAGTCCTGTATCAAGTGCTCTATTATCTTGCCTAGGATCAGTGTCAGACTGACAGTCCCATATTATCCAGTCATCTCATTTATCCTATTTAGATATTGGCACAACATTAGCTTTGTTCCAGTCTTCTGGAACTTTCCCAGTGTTCCAAGACTTATTGAAAATCACGATTAATGGTCCAGCAAGCTCCTCAGCCAGCTCTTTTAAAACTTCTGGATGCAAGTTATATATTTAAAAATGTCTGACCTTAGTAGCTACAGTTTAACATCTTCCTGAGACACTAGTGGAATGAAATGTTATCATATGATATAAGACATCATTTATTTTTTCCCAAATACAGAACAGAAATATTTGTTGAACATTTCTGCCGTTTCTGCATTATTATTGACAATTCTACCATTTCCATCTAGTTATGGACCAAGACCATTGTCAGGATTCTTTTTGTTCCTAATATACTTTAAAAACTCCTTCTTATGGTCCTTAACTGTGCTGGCCATAGGTTTTTCCTTGCCTCCCTTTGCTTCTCTAATCAATTTTCTACAATTCCTAGCTTCTGATTTATATTCATCAACTTCCCCTTTCTTCCATTTTGTTATATACCTTTTTTTTTCTATTTTCTACAGTTGCCTTCACTTCCCCGCTAAACCAGATCAGTGGCCTTCTTCCTCAGTTGTGGGACTTTGGCTTTTTAGACATCTAATAAAGTGTTCTTAAACAATTCCCAATTATCAATCATATTTTTCTGATTCAATTCTTCCTCCCAATTGATTTGGTTCATAATTGTTTTCAGCTTTTTGAAATTGGCTCTTTTAAAGCACCAAGTATATATATATAAATCACTGGTCTGGACTGCATTCCGTTTGCACAGTATAAATCTGATCAAGTCATGATCACTTGTACCTAAGTTACCATTAATTTTTAGTTCTGTGATTATTTCCTCTTTATCTGTCAAGGTCTAATATAAATTCCCCCATGTTGGATGCAACACTTTTTGAATTAGGACATTATCTATAACATTTAGAAATTTCAAGGATGTTTTAGTACTGGCAGCATGAGACCTTCAGCTTATGTCACTCAGATTGAAATCCGCCAGGATCACGCAGCTTTTTTATCTACACATTATAGATAGCTGTATAAGGAGCCGGTCTCCCTGTCCCCTAGTGTGATTTGGTGGTCTGTAGCAGACACCAACTAATAACCCCTTCTTGTTCTTTATCTCTTAGGACATTGAGTCATAAGCATTCAAGATAATTTTCTTCCATGCCATGTTCTGTGCCATCAGGCGGTCACTCTCTCTTTCTCTCCCCTGTGCATGTTCTGTGCTGGCAGGGGGACTCTCTCTCCCCAAGCATGAACTGTGCCCTCAGGTGGGCTCTCTCTCCCTGCATGTGTTCTGTGCCATCAGGTGGTCTCTCCCACTGCATGCTGCCGCCGCTGATGTGCCAGGAGGTTGCCGCTGCGAGTGAATCCCCTCCCACACTGGGCACAGTGGTAGGGCCGCTCCCCGGTGTGAACCCTGTGGTGGGCCAGGAGGTTGGAGCTGAGGCTGAAGCTCTGGCCACATTGGTGGCAGCGGTAGGGTCGCTCCCCAGTGTGGGTACGCTGGTGGGTCAGCAGGTCGGCGCTCTGCCCAAAGCTCTTGGGGCACTGGGCGCACAGGTAGGGCCGCTCCCCGGTGTGGGTCCTGCGGTGGCTGACGAGGTCGGAGCGCCGGCTGAAGCACCTCCCACACTCCCCGCATGGATAGGGCCGCTCCCCAGTGTGGCTGCTCTGATGCGCCAGGAGATTGGAGCGGCGGGCGAAACCCTTGCCACACTGGGCACAGCGGTGGGGCCGCTCCGTGGAGTGGCTGCGTTGGTGGGCGAGCAAGTCTGAGCTGCGACCAAATCCTTTGCTGCACTCTGCACAGCTGTAGGGCCGGTCATTTGTGTGCAGGCTGCGGCGGTGGGTGGTCAGGCTGGAGCTACGGCTGAAGCGCTTGCCGCAGTCAGGGCACTGGTAGGGGCGCTCCCCCGTGTGCAGGCTGCGCCGATGCAGTGCCAGGGTGGAGCCCAGGCTGAAGCACTGCCCGCAGTCGGCACAGGAGTAGGGGCGTTCCCCCGTGTGCAGCCGCCGGTGCTTGGCAAGGGTGGAGCTGAGGCTGAAGCTCTGCCCGCATTCCCCACACTGGTAGGGGCGCTCCCCTGTGTGCGTGCGCTGGTGGGTCAGCAGGTTGGAGCTGCGACCAAAGCTCTTCCCACACTCAGGGCACTTGTAGGGGCGCTCTCCAGTGTGGACTCGCCGGTGCCGGGCCAACCCCGAGCTGACAGTGAAGCCCTTCCCACACTGGTGGCAGCGGTGGGGTTTTTCGCCTGTGTGAGTTCTCTGGTGGGTAATGAGGTCTGAGCTCTGGGTGAAGCCCTTCCCGCAGTCGGGGCATTTGTAGGGCCTCTGCCCTGTGTGGACCCGCTGGTGCTGAATGAGGTGGGAGCTCCAGCTGAATGCCTTCCCGCAGTCAGGGCAGCGATGGGACTTCTGCCGCAGCTGGGTTCTTTCCTGGGTCCTATGTTCTGAGCTCCCACTGGGGCTTCCCCCTGGCTCAGCCCATGTGGCTGGGTCCTCCCCTGGCAGGCTGCCATCCTGGACATTTAAACTTCTCCTGACAGTGTCAGGATTGCCATCTGCCTGCTCTTCCAACCCGCTGTGATCCTTGCGGGCTTCTCCCTGCCCAGGACTCTGGTGTTCATCAGCTTCAGAGATTCCTGAGGCGGTCCCATCTGGATCCATTGTCTCATCACCTCCCTGCTGCCGATTCCCTCCTCATCCTCGCTCTTAAATCTCAGCTCCTGCTGGGACGAGAAAGAATCTGGATGTGAGTCAGTCCCTCCGCTGGGCAATGGTGGGGGACACAAAGGAGATCTTCACAATGGGGAGTGGCCAAGGCAGTGAAAGGAATAATTGTTGGATAGATCAAAAAAAAATCGGCAGCTGGATACCCCTCAAGTTCCCAGAGGGGAAGCAGGAAGACAATACATCTGCCTCCATGTCTCTTCCAAACACCCAGGGGAAAGGTAGCAGAGCAGGGGAGCAGCTGCCAGACTTCCAGTGATGCCTGCCACAGTTGCTGGGTACAGCCTCAGCCTGGCTGAGATGGGGGCAGAGCTGTGGAAGTTCACGGCAGCTCTGTGGGATCCCAGCTGTTTCACTGCACTCACAAATACTTTGAGCTGGTTTCAATTTTTGTACCTCTCCGCTGTGCTGCTGTCTCTAGGGAAATAGATATCTAGGCCTGAAGGCCCACTGTGCCCTTCCAGCCTGGCCTCCTATCTCACCCAGGCCAGAGAATCTCCCCCAGTCATTCCTGCCTCTGGCCCAGTGACTCCTGACTTTGAGAAAGAGATGCCGCATCTCTATTTTAACAGACTTCCAGTGATGGAGAATCCACCCCATGCCCAGACCCTAGAAATCCAGGATACGTGGCTCTTCCCTTCCCTCTGTCTGGGGAACCACGTCAGATTTGCTGTTGGGAATCCAGCTCAATGTGAAGGAAAGAATCAAGGTGAGTTCAGGGCTTGATAGGTGTTTCAGGGAATGTGCCAGGGACATGGCATCACAAATGGGGAGCTAGAGGCCCGCTGGGGCTGGGTACGCGCCCTGTGGGAGGTACCGCTCACCCAGGAGTTACTGGGCCAGGTGCAAGAATTGCTGGGGGAGATTCTCTGGGCACAACGGGTCCTGTTGGCCTTGGCATCTATAAAATACGTCCTGTTCCGCGGACCCCAACAGTCTGTCGAATGGACGGAGCTAACGGAGGGAGCCCTGGGAATGGACGGGAAACTGGGACCTCCGCCTGTGAGAGTGTGGGTGGGTGCCTGAGGGTGTCTGTGTAAGTTTGTGTGTCAGACAGTGCATGTGTATGACTTGTGCGTCTGTGCGAAGTGTCAGAGTACCTATGCGTGCATGGGTCTGTGTGCGCCACGGTGCCCGAGCGCGTCAGCCTGTGGGTGTGCTAAGGTCCCATCGGCGTCGGCGAGTGTGTGCGTGCGACTGCGAGCGTGTCAGTGTGTGCAGGGGTGCCAGGGGTGGCGCAATGCCAGGGGAGCTGCTGGTAGCAGATCCCCTCTCTCCACTTGTTTCTCCCCTTTCAGTCTCTCTCTCCCTGCCCCCTCGGCGGGGAACCTCCCCTCCCCAGGGCCACGAGCTCTGCCTCGGGCAGCCGCTCTGGGCGCTCGCGGCGTCCGGCGCTGCACAGAGCCCCACCCCCTGCGCTCTCTGTCACCTGGGCTCTGGAGCTAGGGTTGGCAGAGCCCGGCGGGGGGCTCGGCCCAGCCAGCGACGGTCCCTGCCGCAGCTGGGAAGCCGCGCACCAGACCCCGCTGGGCAGCAGCGGCCAACCATCAGCCCGGATGCAGCGGCAGCGGAAGCTCAGCCGGCCCTGGTAAGCTGAGCCGAGAGAGCAGACTCCTGTCTCTTAGCCACAACCGGGGCCCTCTAGTGGCTGCAGCCGCTGGCCCCTTTCCCCACCGGCACCCCGAGCACAGACCCACAGGGCACAAAGTCAGATCTAGCCCGAATCCTTCCCTCCTTTGCAACGCCAGAGACAGAGCCCCAGGGAGCACAGGCGTTATCGTGACGGACTCAAGGAGATCAATCGCTTTCGTTGAGCAAAGAGAAGACGGAGGAGTGACTTGATCCCAATCTCGACTCCTACCTCCAGGGGGAACAAACGAAGGGCTCTTCAATCTAGCAGAGGAAGGTATAACATGATCCAACGGTGCAAAATCAGGCTGGAGATAAAGTGTACATTTTTAACCCTGAGAGTAATTAACCATTGGAACAACTCACCCAGGGTGCAGAGCAGCAGCCCTGTTCTCTGTATCCGCAAAAAGCAAAGGAGGACTCGTGGCACCTTAGAGACTAACCAATTTATTTGAGTATAAGCTTTCGTGAGCTACAGCTCACTGCTTACGCTCCTATAAATTTGTTAGTCTCTAAGGTGCCACAAGTACTCCTTTTCTTTTCAGCCAGGGTGACGGTGGATTCTCTATCCCTGCCAATTTTTAAATCAAGACTGGATGTTTGTTCTACAAACTCTGCTCTAGGAATGATTCAGGGCCGGTCTCTGGCCTGTGTTACGCAGGCGGTCAGAGGAGATGACCACAATGGTCCCTTCTGTTCCTGGAATCTATGAATCGAAGACCTCATCTACCTTAGAAAGTTGTCCGGCTTTTTAACACTGCTGGTATAGCTAACGTGGTCCCACTTCCTCCCCCCGAGTGTGGACGGAGTTATAGCAGTATAAAGATGCTAACAGCAGTATAGCTGTGCCGTCGTAGAATCGTAGAACTGGAAGGGACCTTGAGAGTTCATCAAGTCCAGTTCAATACAGGAAGATGAATGACTATACTGGTAAACACCACATTTATACCAGTGTAGCTGTGTCCACACTGGAATTTTTACCTGTATACCTATTTCAGAAAAAAAAAAATCACATCTCTAACCAAAGTAGTTATACTGGTAAAACTTTTAAGTGTAGACCAGGTCTTAGGTATTTATCTAGACCCCATCACCAGAGGTGGATTAAGATTTATTGGGGCCCCCTGGGCACAAAGGACATTGGGGCCCCCAACATCCCCCCTGCCATAGGGCCCCACACTCTGCTCCTCTGCTTCCTCCAAGGCTCTGCCCTCTGGTCTGGCCAGAAGCCAGGGCCAGGGTAAGAGCTACCCAGGGAGCCTGGGGCACTGTGGGGAGCCCTGGACCCTCTATCTGCCCTGGGCAATGCACTGTGGGGGACAGGAACATGGGCTGGGGGCTGCTCTTGTCTCTTGGGCACCCTGGTCCCCCACCCAGGGCACACGGAGGGCATGGTCTCCTCACAGCTGCCTGGGCTCCCTGGGTGACTTTTACCTCAGCCTAGGAGGGCACGGAGGAACATTTTGGTCACTGTGAGTGCAGTGGGGCCCAGGTCAGCTCACATGGGGGGGAGTGGGGGCAGGGAATGAATGGCACTCGTCCTTGCTCTGGCCCCACTCCAGCCCTGCCCCCAGCCTCACCTCCAGCATCACTCCCAGCCACAGCCCCACTCCTGGCCCCTGACCCCAGCCCCTGGCCCCACTGCAACCCCCAGTTCCCACTCCCGGCTCTGGCCCCAGCTCCCAGGGGGGCACGGACCAGGTAAGGGGAGGCCCAACAAAAAAGTTTGGGGACCCCTGTTAGGGTAACCATACCTACCGTTTTGGCCCTGGATGTCCCAACTTTTTTGGCAAAACTGGATTTGTCCCATTTGCTCTTGTCAACTGATCACCAGCTGGCAAGAGCCATACAGCACAAATGATACAGTTTTGCCAAAATGGAGTTGGGGGGGGGGAGTAGTGGGGCTCACGGGTGGCAAAAGGCAGGGCTCAGGCCAGCCCTGCCTAGGGCAGGAGGGGGTTTGGGCAAGTGGCTCAGGCTGGCTACACTTGGGAAGGGGGGGAAAAGAGACTCAGGGGGTGGGCGGGCGGGGGGTGGGGATACTCTCATTCACTCTCTACGCAGGTGCCCACTGTCTTCCAGCCTGGCTGGGGGCGGGGCCTCAGAGGGAAGAAGACGCGCAGGGCAGAGAAGTGGGGCTGGGGGCGGGGTGGAAGGAGCAGCAGGGGGCGGGGCCAGAGTGCCGGTGTACCTGTGGGGCCTATATGGTAATCCACCACACCCCATCACCATAATATCCTACCAATCTTTAAAGTCTTTATCCTCACAATCCCCCGGTGAGACAGAGCAGGGCCATTAACTCATTGTTCTGATGGGGAACGGAGACACAGAAGGCCAGATTTTTAAAGGCATTTAGGCATCTATTTTCTAAATCACCTGGGTGCCTACAACTCATTGATTTCATGTGTTTAATGTGTAACGAAACAGGTGCTTGGGCACAGGCCCGGCTAGCCCCAGCAGAAATTTAGCTCTGGCTGGGTGGCAGGAGAGCGCCGGCTGCTGGCCGGGCATGCTGCTGGCAGCAGTGCGGAAGTCAGGGTGCCATGGCATGGTGGATTGCCACCCTTACTTTTGCGCTGCTGCTGGTGACAGCACCGCCTTCGCTGGGCGGCCGGAGAGCATCGGTGGCTGGCCAGGCACCTAGTTCTGAAGGCAGAAGCAGGGGTGGAATAAAAAAGCGCAAATAAGTGATCTCCAGATAAAACAAGACCAGAAAACCACAACCCGGAACTTTCCAAAAATTAAAGTGGGAAACAAGCCCAATTCCGCTTATTATAAAGTGGACTTGGACAGTACTGTGCCTTTTTTCCCTTCACTTTCTTATGCCAAAGGACTTCTTTTGTATTTGTTAAATCATAGAATGAATCAGGGTGTTTGGGAGCCCAGGACCCTGGTCTATCTAACATAGTCATTTCTCCAGCTCTCCGGGAAGTTCAGACTGTTTTGCTGAACAAATCATGCCAGCAGAAAATCACGAGATTGACTTAAAATCATGAATTTTTTAAAAAAAAAAAACCTTTGGGATTGTGTTTATTTGCATGCTGGTGATGGAGTCTTTAGGATGCAGGTTTTCAAGCTTTTCTTTACAACCATGAAGGGTAAAAATTTTCTTTTTTCTGTAATGAAAGCTGAGAAATTTGTCCAGCAGAATCACAGAAGTCTGGGAGCTTTAAGAAAAATGCCAAATACTGCAAGAATCACAATTTAGTTTATCCAAGAGAAGACTAAGAGGTCATTTGATCATAGCTGACATAGACAGCTCTGTTAAGATCCAGCAGACAAAAGCAGAAGGCGAGACAATGGCTGGGAGCGGATGCGAGACAAATTCAGACTAGTAAGGTTCAAGATGTTAACAGGAGGGGAATGAACCATTGAAACATTTGCTGTGAACAGAGTGATTCTCTGAATAAATATGGAGTCTGTCAGCAAGACTGAGTGTCTTTTTAAAGCATGCTATAGGTCAAACAGAAACTGTTGGACTGGATGCAGAAATTAGTGGATGAGAATCTCTGGCCTGGGTTATGCAGGAAGCTGTGTCGGATGGGCACAATGCCAGAAAAGGGGCATCAATACTAAGTGATGCCTGCATACTGGATTTGGATCTGTTTTGTATGTTATACATTGGAAGGAGAATTGCAAATTGGTTGATTTATTCAGGGCTCTTTCTTAGTCACTCATCCATATCAGAGGAACAGGTAAGGTTTTAAAATGTATCCACTCTCTTCAAATGGATGAAACTTGCTTCATTCATCTTTCACTTGGGAGAAGTTGCCAGCTTTTGCAATTTGATCATAAATCTCACAATAGCTGGTGTTTTTATTAAAACCCCAAGTCTGGGAGTCATGGAGGTAAAGCACTGGACTGGGTTCTATCCCAAACTCTGCCATTGGCTTCCTGGGTGACCTTGGGCAAGTCACTTCCCTGCCCTGTGCCTCAGTTTCCCTATCTGTAAAATGGGGATAATTATACTTCCTTCCTTTGTAAAGTGCTTTGAGATCTACTGATGAAATGTGCTTTACCAGAGCTACATATTATTATTAGCTTTTTCTATTTTTATAAATAAATTTCTAGCCCTCATGGCTATGGTGAAAAGTTTGAGGGCATCTGAAAGCTTTAAAACCCAACAGGCAATTAGAAAGAACCCAAAATTCATGATTATGTTTAAAACAGTTCATGATTAATCTCAGGTTTTTTGAACACTAGGGAGTTGGTAGTACAGTGAATTCAAAAGTGAAGTGAATTTCTAATCCACCAAGCTGAGCCTGGTTCTGTTATTTGATTGATCAGAAAAATGTGCCCTGGGTTAAAGAACGCAGCTGCCTTCACAAAAACCCCTTCCCTGATCTCCCTAAGTAGGGCTGATTCTCATGACTTTCAGAGAGCACTAACAGCTGTACTTCAGAAAACTCAGATGTCTGCTCACAAGAAGCACTCACTCCAATTAGCCACCACACACCCCACCCCATGGCACAAGAAACCCACATTAAAGGAGTAACAGAAGACCAGCTAGGTTATCATATTGTTCGTGGAAACCAGCAGAAGATGGAGAAAGACTGGTATGAACTCAGATTGTTCCAGGGAAAGGAGCCATGAGAAGAGGTTTAAATTTTTAATAGTGAGAATAATTAGTTAATAGAACAATTTATAAGGATCATGGTGAATTCTCCATCACTGACAATTTTCAAATCAGGACTGGAAGTTTTTTCTAAAAGATCTGCTCAAGGAACGATTTTGGGGAAGTTCTCTGACCAGTGTCACAAATGGTCCCTTCTGGTCTTGGACTCTAAGGCAGCTTGGGTTGGCAGGAAGGTGAGATGAAAGGTTCTAGAAATGGGAGGAAATGTTTCAGAGTTATAATCAGCCCCAGATTCATTCTGATTGGATAGTGTTCCTGGGATGAGGCTGCCACCCCCTTTCTGGATGTTGTTTGGGGTCGAGCAGCTGGAGATGTGGGCTGGAAGGAGCAAGCTTTAGCATTGTGGCTACTTCCCTATCTCCACCCTCACCGTGGGACCTACCCTGAGACCATTGGGCCTTCATTGTCCTGACCCTGAAAGGTGCCCTGACCAGACCAGGCCAGAGAGTAGGAACATGACATTGCCATGTCCACTGGCTCAGGGTAAATCCTGACCAACACTTGAGTTGTGAGGGTGTTTCACCTTGCACCCTCTCTTCACTTCTCTTTCTGCCTTCTGTGTAGTAAGAATCTGGATGAGTCATCAAGAAAAACTTCACTCCACAAAGCGGTGAGCCTGACTGGATAAGAAGCTAAACACAACGCCTTAAACAGCCTGGTAAAAGAATCTCTCCTATCAAAGTGGCTCAGAGCACAATGCTGGGCTTGTTTTTTTCCAGCAGCAAGGCTACAAGTGTGAGCACCAGAGACAGGAAACTGCATTTTCTACCTTTTGACCTTTCTCTCAGAACAAGCTCGTCTTGTTTTGTATGAAAGGGAACAGGATTAGACTCCAGCAGCAACAACCATCGCTCCAGATTATTGAAACTGACACTTTTCTCCCCAAAAGGACCATACCTTTAATACCATCAAATGCTGTGAAGTAGGGGTTCCCCCAAGAGAAAACACTTCTGTAAGAGAAAGGGGGTATGGGATATTATTACAACAAAAGCTTTACTCACTGCTTTACATTTCAAACGCTTTAGCATCATTCTTATGAGTGTTTAATAAGAGTTTACCTTTTGGGAGGGTTTTTGGTGGAGGCAATTGCCCTGGTAGTCACCAGCAATAACTTGACAGGAAACTGCAGACCACACCCAAAGTGTAACATTACACCAGTAAACAGAGGGTTTACAGCACAGATAACAGCAACCCTGCTGGACTTAAAAGGTTTGTCAGTCTAAAGCCCGCTTAATGCAGATGCAGTTTACAGTGGCAGAATACTTTTGCTGGTGTAGCTTATGCCAGTTTCATAGATTCATAGATATTAAGGTCAGAAGGGACCATTATGATCATCTAGTCTGACCTCCTGCACAATGCAGGCCACAGAATCTCACCCACCCACTTAGTTCCCCAAGTGAAATAAGCTATAACAGTTAAAGTTTACGTCACTATAACTGCATCCACAGTATGGAATTTTCTAGCACAGAAATGTCGCAAAAATCACCTTCAATCAACATTGTTATACCAGCAAAAATTTCTAGTGTAGGCTCCTAATTCACTTAGGGGACATCTACAGCGCAGTCAGAGGAGTGACCGCAGCTCAAGAGGACATAAGTACATAAGCATGGCCAATTTCTCAAACTTAATTGCACCGCGATACACTTCTGACAACAAAAATTACTACACAACCCCAGCAGGGGGGATTTAAGCCTGAGCCCTGCTGCCCCCAAAGGTGGGGCCAAAGCCTGAACCCTGCCACTTCAGGTGAGGAGGCCAAACCCAAAGCCCAAGGGCTTTGGCCCCAGCAGGGGGCCTGTAACCTGAGTCCTGCCACCCAAGGCTGAAGTCCTAGGGCTTCAGCTTTGGCCCTGAGCAATGGGGCTTGGGCTTTGGCTCCGGCTCCAGGCGGTGGGGCTCAGACTTTGGCTTGAGGCCAGGGCCCCAGCAAGTCTAATGCCAACCCTGGTGACCCCAATAAAATGGGGTTGTGACCCACTTTGGGTTCCCAATTCACAGTGTGAGAACCGCTGGGCTAGTAGAAGCCAAATACCTCAGGTACATCATACGGAGGGGCATAGTGAAACCCCAGCTGAACAAGTTAGAGGTAATACAAAGTTGGCCTCAACTGCTCAGTAAGAAACTGGTCAGAATACTTCTGGGGATAGTGCGATATTAGAGCACTTCATTCCCCACTTTGGCACCAGGGCATACCCTTTGACAGATCTGATAAAGACCAGAGGCCCAGGCATGGTAAAATGGACTGGTGCAGCAGAATAAGGTTTTGCACATCTGACAGCCATCTGCAGTAAACCCAGTGCTCGTAGCTCCAAATGTTGAGAAGGAATTCAGCCTATAAATGGATACCTCTGAAGTAGGGTGGGGAGCCATACTTTCTCAACTGGAAGGAGAGGAAGAACACCCCATCTTGTACCTCAGAAAACACCTACCCAGAGAAGAAAGGTACACCGTAGTGGAGAAGGAGTGCCTTGTGGTAAAATGGGCCATGGAAACCCCCTGGTATTATCTGCTCGGACAGAGGTTTACCCTTGTTATTGCCCATATGCCTCTTAAGTGGATGCACCAGAACAAAGGAAAAAAATGCAAGAGTAACAAGATAGTTCCTGTTGCTACAACCCTTTTACTGCAAAGTGCTGCACAGGGCAGGAGTCAGGCCCAGCAATGCTGGGAGGATAAACTGTTTCTCACAGATCCCAACCTCATAGTATTGTGTGGGAAGGAGGTGCAGATAGGTGACAGATTCAGAGCTGGTGAAGGGAGGTCTACCAGTCCTAGAATGGTGAAGGCCCTTTTCCCTATGAACTGAAAAGAGGTTACCTCGGGCTAATCAGAGACTCCTAAGTCCAATTAAGGGGCCCTGGTGACCGATAAAAACCCCCTCTTCCAACGAGAGAAGGAGGAAGAGGGATGAGAAGTGACGGCTGCAAGGTTTGGAGAAGTAGAGAGAAAGGTCCTCTGCAAAGAGCTGTTCTCCTCTCTCAGTAAACACTGAGTTGACAGGGGAAGGGCTGGCGACAAAAAGCCAGCACCTCCCACCCCCGCAGCTGCCCATGTCCCTGATGCTGGTGATGCTCTCGCTGCTCTACACACCATCAAGAGAGGAATCTCCATAGACGGGGCCAGCATCTCTCCAGAGACCACCCAGAGGGTCACCAGCGCCTCGCCGGATGCCTGCCCAGCCTCAGAAACCACACAGAGGGACCCCAGGACCTTGCCGGATGCCCGCCCAGCCGGACCTCTCAACCCCACCCGCCCACACCAGGATAAACCGGCTAGTGATACTGCTGATGCTGCTGGAACCCCCCCGCTGCAAGGCAACGAGGACACCGTCTACCTGCAGTACCCCCTCGCTGCGGACGTGCTCATCTGCCCCATCTGCTCTCCGTCCCGAAGCTTCCACCTCCTCGGTGGCGTCACCAGGCACCTGAAGAGATGCCACAGCAAGCGGGTTGCCTTCAGCTGTGCCCTCTGCAGCCTGCCCTTCGAGACGCAGAAGCAATGCAAGACGCACCAAGTCGCCTGCAGGAAACGCCTCAAGGGAACAACACAGTCTCCTGCCCCGGCTCCCATCCCTCCTGCTGCACGCCGGCCTGCTGCTCCTGGGTCTCAACCAAGAAAAGCGACCTTGCAAGCTGCCATCAAGAAGCCGGCCCCCGTCGCCAGGCCAGCGCAATGGGATGCTGTGATCGAGAAGGTACCTGCTGCCTCAGGGAACACCACCCAGGTCCTCGCCAGCAGGAGGCCCGTCTCACCCTCTCATGTCGCCAATCAAATCTCCATACTGAGACGACTCAGTGCTACCTTGCCCCCTGCCCAGCACGTCCCCATCCCCAGAAGGATCAGCACCCCGCCGTGCCTAGCTGCTTGAGATCCTGTCGCCGGAAGAACCAGCGTCACCCTTGGGCCGCCCTGCGAACTCCAACCGCCGGAAGAGCCAGAGCCGCCCCTCAGACCGCCCTACGAGCTCCAGCAGCCAGAGGAGCCAGTGCCACGCCCCAGATCGCCCTACAAACACCAGACGTTGCTGGAGGAACCAGCCCCGCAGCCACAGCAAAGCACTGGGCCTTCATCGCCAGATGGCCCAGCACGGCCCCCGAGTCCATTCTGCGGGACACTGCCTACGGGAGATCTCACTCTCCAGCAGCAACCGCCCAGACAGCAGCCACTCCTAGAAGGATCAGCGGTGTCCCAGCAACCCCCGAGCCAGACTGCGTCTCTCCGACCACTAGCAATGCCAGCATCCCGCCGGAGATCCCGCCCCAGCGCCCAATCGAAGGGAATCCTGACCCACGAGATAGACGGCAGGCCGATCCCGCAGGCTTTGAGCCTGCACTAGACGAGGTCGAGGACCACGAGGGCCAGCAGCCGATGGTGAGGGCTGCCACTCCGTGGCAGACTGCCTGGACCGAGGAGCTACAAGCGGCAGCTTCCTTTGACGACTTCGACCTCCTCCTAGACAGGCTCACCCAAGAACTGTCTGCGGAAACCGCTCCCAGGAGAAGTTTGAACCAGGAGAATGCCCCGCCTGCCCACAGAAAGCCTGCTCCTGACCACAACACCACCACCAGGGGAGCCAGAAGTAGAGACGCCAGCCGCTGCTACGATCCAGCAGCAGCTTCAAGGATCCAAAAGCTGGGCAAACCGCTCCAAGGCCATGAGGGAGATCCTCGATGGGCCCTCGCCCTACTGCACGATCCCATCTGAGCATCTCTACAGCTACGTCAAGGATGTATTCGACTGCATAGTCCGGAATGAAGCGCAGCGCCCAGAGTGTCTCCGCCCCCTGCCCCGTGTCGACGAAGCAGGTGGAAACTGACTATACGCCCAAGGAAGTGATGGCCAGACTCTCAAAAACAAAAAACACAGCTCCTGGGAAAGACAGCGTCCCCTACGGCCTCCTGAAAAAGCAAGATCCCGGCTGCCTGGTCCTCGCCACACTCTTCAACCAGTGCAAGTGTAACCCTTCTGCCCGTCAGAGTTGGCAGCAACAAGGGCCGGGTTCAATATCTAGGGGTTCCATTCCAATAACACAATGCAAACCGGCTCGAGCCCCCACCCAGTACCTGGGACAAATATATACCACCCCCGCTGGGCGCCTCCAAGAGGCAATACTTCCCCTCTCGCAAGCACATAGTCTGAGTGTAGCAAAAGTCTTTTAATAACAGAGAGAAACAATGTGGCATTATGTTGGGGAAACACCACCAACAGGATTCATAACACAACCCATGAGCAAAAACAACCCCACCCCAGGCAAATTGGGGCATGCCCTTTTCCCTTTGGTTCTTGAGTCCAGCAACCCCAAATCACCCAAAGTCCCAAAAGTCCAATGCCCCAAAAGTCTCTGTCCCTGGTCAGGGCAGCCCCAGAGTTCGAAAGTTTATCGGCGGAGCTTTACCTCCCAACCTGGGTGGAAATGGGGGGTAAGAGGCACCTTACGTGATCTGAAGCTGACCGCCCCATAGCTCCATAGCGGCGCTCCGCTCCGCCAGCCGCCCCACAAAACTCCTTCGCTCAGCTGCACTCCGCTCCGCCAGCCGCCCCACGAACTCCTTCGCTCAGCTGCGCTCCGCTCCGCCAGCCGCCCCACGAACTCCTTCGCTCAGCTGCGCTCCGCTCCGCCAGCCGCCCCACGAACTCCTTCGCTCAGCTGCGCTCCGCTCCGCCAGCCGCCCCACGAACTCCTTCGCTCAGCTGCGCTCCGCTCCGCCAGCCGCCCCACGAACTCCTTCGCTCAGCTGCACGGCCCACAAGCAGCTCCTGCCATCCACACACTGCTCCGCGTCGAACTGCTTCACCAGCCGTCCCGCAACCTGCTCCACAATATATCTTCAGGCTCCCCCACTACTTAACACAACACTCAGTGATTTCAGCTCTTAGGTGAATTCAGCTTATAGTAGGGGAGCCCCAGTGCTGGTGCACTGTCAGCCCAAAGTGAGCTCAGCAGCCTATAACTAGACTTCTAATGAAATCAAAATTAGCTCTGATATTCCACAGTGGAGAGAGGAGGAAGTGCAATCAGCATGTAAGGCCCTCACCAAGGGGCCCATGCCACCAAGTATTAATACTTGTCCCCAGCCTCTCTCCATTCACACAGTTTTGGAACCCATGACCCTTGCCTAGCGAGTGCTACTTAGTTGATGGTGAATCCCTCCATCATAACAAAAGGCCACGTACAGTTCCAAGCACAGTTCCCATAATCAGGGTAATAACAATTTATTCTTCCTGCCCCAATAACAGAGACACTGGGGATCCCACAGCAGCCAAAGTGACCATTTGGGCAGCTATGGTCTCATTCTAGGCGTGGTGGGTGTGCCTATGCAAATGAGATCAGCCCCTGAAGTTCTTTTCCACAACTTGCCACACCTCACCACCAGATGTCAGGGTGGAGCTCATCCTGACACTGCTTACACAAGCGATTCTGCTGGACTCCCAGCTCCTGTAAGAAGGCCATGACAGTCCTGGTGTACAGGAAGGGAGAGCGGGATGACCCCAGCAACTGGAGGCCCATCTCCCTCTGCTCCACAATGTACAAGCTCTATGCCAGCTGCCTGGCGTCGAGGATCGGTGTGAGTGGTCGGTGAGTGGGGGAGCCATCAGTTTCATCCAGAAAGGCTTCATGTCCTGCGAGGGCTGCTATGAACACAACCTTGTCCTCCAAACCACCATCGAAATGGCCAGAAGGGCGCGGAGGCAGTGCATGGTAGTGTGGCTCGACCTGACTGACGCCTTTGGGTCCATGCCCCACCACCACATCTTTGCCACGCTCCAGGAGTTTGGGATGCCAGAGAACTTTCTTTGTGTGATCCGAGAGGTGTACGAGGGAGGCAGCACCACCATTCGCTCGGTCAAAGGGGAGACCGCCGAGATCCCGATCCGGAGCGGAGTTAAGCAGGGCTGTCCTCTCAGCCCCATCATCTTTAACCTCACCATGGAGCCATTGCTGCGAGCGATCTCCAATGGCACAGATGGCTTCAACCTCCACGGTGAGAGGGTGAGCGTCCTGGCTTACGCGGATGAGCTGGTCCTGACCGCGGACGACCCAGAGAACCTCCAACGTATGCTAGATGCCACCAGTCGAGCTGCCGACTGGATGGGGCTCCGCTTCAATGCAAAGAAGTGCGCAACCCTCCACATCGACGGCAGCAAAAGGGACTCGATGCAGACGACAGGGTTCCGGATCCAGGGCGAGCCCGTCATCCCCCTGGCAGAGGGGCAGGTGTACTAGCACCTTGGCACGCCAACGGGTTTCCGTGTCCGGCAGACACCCGAGGACACCATCCAGGAGGTCTCGCAGGATGCCACCAAGATCGATGTCTCCCTCCTAGCACCGTGGCAGAAGATAAACGCCCTGAACACCTTCCTGATCCCCCGTATCTTGTTCGTCCTAAGGGGATCCGCCATGGCAAAGATACCCCTTAACAAGGCAGACAAGATCGTCCAGCAGCTGGTGAAGAAGTGGCTGTTCCTTCCCCAGAGAGCCAGCAATGAGCTGGTCTACATTGCCCACAGGCATGGCGGTGCCAATATCCCCTGTATGGGTGACCTGTGTGATATCGTGGTGATCACCCCTGCCTTCCGCCTGCTGACGTGTCCCGACGCTATGGTAAGGAACATCGCAGCAAACGCCCTTCATGACGTGGCAAACGCCCTTCATGACGCAACAAAGAAGTGGATCGGCAGAGCCCCCTCCAACCAAGACACCGCCAGCTTCCTGGGCGGTTCCCTGGATGGCGAATTCGGAGGGGACATCGCTTCACTGTGGTCCCGCACTCGCAATGCCACGTGTCGCCTGGGGAAGTGCATCGGCTGCCGCTGGGAGTGGTGCGAGGAGCGCCAGGAGCTGGGAGTCCTGGTGCCGCAGATCAGGTCCGACGACAACACCATCATCACCCCGAGTGCCAGGGGCCTGCTGGAGAGGACCCTGAAGGCGGCCATCCACTCACTGTACATGAAAACTCTGAAGTGTAAACTGGACCAGGGAAAAGCCTTCGAACTGACCAGCAAGTGGGATGCCAGCAACCACTTCCTCGTCGGGGGCGCCTTCACCCGCTTCGCCAACTGGCGGTTCATCCACCGCGCCTGGCTCAACTGTGTCCCGCTCAATGGAGCCGTCCGCCACGGGAACCGAGACAAGTGTTGCAGGAAGTGCGGCTACTCCAACGAGACCCTGCCCCACGTCCTGTGCAGCTACAAGCCCCACTCCAGAGCCTGGCAGCTGCGCCACAACGCCGTCCAGAACCGCCTGGGGAAAGCCATCGCACCGCGCCTGGGGGAGGTCGCTGTGGACTGCGCCATCCCCGGTACTGACAGCCCGCTGCGACCCGACGTGGTTGTCACTGACGAGGCCCAGAAAAAGATCATCCTCGTCGATGTCACGGTCTCCTCTGAGAACAGGACCCCGGCTTTCCGCGAAGCCTGAGCTCGTAAGCTGGAAAAATACGCCCCTCTGGCTGACACCCTGAGAGCGAAGGGCTACGAGGTGCAGATGGATGCCCTGATTGTCGGAGCCCTGGGCGCTTGGGACCCCTGCAACGAGCGGGTGCTGCGCACCCGTGGGATTGGTCGACGCTACGCACGGCTCATGCGGCGCCTCATGGTCTCGGACACCATCCGATGGTCCAGGGACATCTACATCAAACACATCACCGGCCACTGTCAGTACCAGGAGGCGTGAGCCGGTACGACCTTGTGCATCCACTATGGGAAAGGGACTGAGAGACTTTTTCCATTGGACCATATGAACTGGAACCATAAACTCACTGAACATTAAATCCCACCAAATGAGGGTAAATCCATCCTCATCATCATATCCACTCATTATACTCCACACCTGAACATAGCCATTATATGAACAACATATCCCCATATCTCAATGTCTGTACTTTGACCTGTTAGACTTTAACCCCAATCAGAGAGATTTCAGATTATGTATTCCTTACACCACCCGTTCCTAAACCGAATTTTGCACCCCTTGATAATCTGTACCTTATTCCCTGATAACCAGAAACTTCTATACTTAAACTCTGTACCGTTTTCTTTTTACTTCAACGTCATCTTAATAAAATTATTAGGCCTTGTCTCCACTTTACAGTGCTGAAACTTTCTCGCTCAGGGGTGTAAAAAAACCGACATGGGTCTACCCTGAGGTTTGCCTCGTAAACATCGTAAATATACCAAAGGTAAGAATTAAAAAGCTCTGGAGTAGGACGGATTTACTCCCTGCTGTACTCCAGTACCTCCCTGCTGCCAGAAGAAGAAACGCTGAGGCTGACATGGGGAAAGAGTTGCCTGGCCACTGTACATTGATTTAGTTTAATACTATAGTAGGTCTGATATGAAACCGGTAGGAAAGTGACACAAAGCTCAGTAACAGCCCCTGGTAAGAAAGGCTGGAATAGAGCTGGGTGAATATTTAACTTTTGGTTTGCTGGCCATCCCCAACACACACCTTCAGGTCAACTTGAAATAAAAAAAAAACCCCACAAAATTTTCAGTAAACCAAAAAGTAAAATAAATAATTCCGTTTGCATTGAATGAAACTTTGTTTAACCTAAATCCAAATGTTTCATTTCAGCTCTGAGTTTTTATAAACATTTTTATCTTTCTAAAAATAAAATGTCATTAAGTTTTATAACAAAAAGCTGCTTTATATAAAAAAAGTGGAACCATTTAATTTTGAACATATTGAAACAAATCACTTTCGTTTTTCTTTTCTTTTTTTTACCAACTGAAACAATTCAACACAAATCTGCAAAATTTTTGGTGGTCCTGAATCTGCTTTTTTTCAGTGGAAAAATCTTTCTGCGCAAACATTTTGCACAAATGTAGTCAGGAAGTGAGATGAAATTCCACCCTGCTTCGCTAAGCCTGGACAGTAACAGATCTAAAGGATAGGTTTCAGAGTAGCAGCCATGTTAGTCTGTATTCGCAAAAAGAAAAGGAGTACTTGTGGCACCTTAGAGACTAACCAATTTATCTGAGCATAAGCTTTCGTGAGCATCCAATGCATCCGATGAAGTGAGCTGTAGCTCACGAAAGCTTATGCTCAAATAAATTGGTTAGTCTCTAAGGTGCCAGAAGATCTAAAGGACACTTTTTTGAATGGTTGGTGACACTGACAACCCTGTTTCTTAGGGTTCCAGTTTTATTGGTTACACTGTAACCAAACTGACTTCAGCAGCCTGAGCTACAGTTTCATCTTGAAGGCAGAAGTAACTGAAAACCCTGCATATGGGCCTATTGCTGTTGCAGACTACAAATGTTACTGAATTACTTTCACTTTCAAAATGAATAGTTACTTCCATAGCTCTTACAAGAAATAGAAAGAGAACAAAGAAATCACGTGTTTTGGGAAGCCAATTCAAATACAGTATATATAGGCAGACATGAAACAGATGTATTTCCTGGTGAAGATAACGTGCACCAGCAGGCATCTTTATGGCCAGGGAGTCTGCTACAAGGTAGGGTAAATGCGTGTTAAGACTTTTTAAACTGCTAAACTTGCATGATTTCCTCAGTTGATTTGTGATGGGACTGATGCCTGAGGAGAGACTGCAGGATTTCCCTGTGCTTCTGAAATTTATAACAAACCTTTAAATTAAGGGCAAACAAATAGACGGATCTTTCCTCTGTATGAGCCGTATTATGTTGAAATTAGAATGACATTTCCTGCTCTTGGTGAAATGGCATTGTTGACTAAAATGGATGATTGACCATTTATAGAAAGTTCTCTTATAAATTCTGATTCACAGGGATTATGGTATAAATTGTGATATATGCCTTTAACATAGATGTGCTTCCTTATTTACATCCTTTAAAAACTCGGATAATGACATTAACTTCTCCAGAGTCACCCTAGATTTATAATACTGGTGTCACTGAGATCACAATTTACCCTGACCCCATGGCAGTCTGTGGCTGACTCCAGATTGACTCCAGGGGAGCTGAGATCAGAATCTGGCTCCAATCCCCCTGCAGTCAGTGGATGACTCAGGATTTATCCCGAGGTCACTGAGAGCAGAATCAGATCTAATTGCTGTACTCATAGCACATCGCTGTGATGTGTTGTGTGCAATTTGGGGCAAACCTCTCTGCCCTTCACCTTGTGCCATCATTAACACCAGTGCAAAATGAGGATAGAGCACTGGACTGGGGCCCAGGAGTTTGATTTAATGCTATTTACCTGGTATATTTTGATATGTGAGACTGACAATTTGTGTTTAAATGGTGAGAAAGCTTTAACTTTTTGAATAACAACATCTGCGTCATTAAATAATTATTGTCTGACCCCCACTTTGCTGATCCCTTACCACTTCCCACACATGTGAAAACTTAAATAGATTAAAAATCTTTAAAAATTTCTTAAAAACATAATTTTGCACATGCATTTTCAGTGCAAACTTAAATAAATAAAAAGAATAAATGCGTAAAAATAAACATCAGTATTATCTGTCAGAATTATATACAAAAAATTCTGCCAGACCGAACGATAAACATATACAGATCCATTATATGTCAGCACCACCTGTTCTGTGTCACAGATGGACTTGCTAGGTGTACTGATCAGAAACGCCAACCAAAGATGGGGCCCCATGGTGCTAGGTGCTTCACTGACAAAGATAGTGGGTGGTATGTGAAATTATATGATTTCCTTTAGCTGACTATAAGTTTACTCCTGCTACTCAGTGATCCAATCAGTGTTAGGTACAAAACCACATAGAAAAGAGTGCGAACAAGTAAAGGTTTTTTTTAAAAAAAGCAAGGCCAGAGACCAGAAAGATAAAGGAACAGGAGGGGAGGGGAAAGAGGGGTTGGGGTGGGGAAAGGAGAATAACATCTCTGTTCCCACCTGCTAGGGGTTAATAACGTCGACAAATTCAATGCAATGTTGAGCTTGTAAATTGTGTGTATGTGTTTGCCTGACCAGGGCCTATGTCCATTGTGCATAATGCATTAGGAGTATTAACTGCATGAAAAAGAAAGTAAAATATTAGCAGCTGATAGTCCCAAATTACAGCCCATCTTCCACTGTCCTTTTCATGAGGAGAACAGTTTTGCGTTTACTGGAAATTATTATTTGCTTGTCTACTGCACATGATTTATCAGTGTCACCCAATTCCATTTGTCTTGATGCTGCTGATTATATTTGACAAATATCATTTTTTGCTAAAGCTGTTGTGTTGGTAGAAGGATGAAAGAGAAGGGAGAGAGAGAATGCATTTTTGGTTTTACCTCTTCATTTTATGCCCTTTATTGTGCAAGCTGAGCTGAATTTGTTAGGTTTGTTTTCACATATGATACTTTTGACACAGCTCTGTCACTTCCAGGGATCTTCACATGAACAGCTTCTTCCTGGATAGCTTATGCCTTGAAATTCAAATCTTAAAATGAAAAGCTGGGATCAATTGTTGAGAGAATTAAGGCCGATGAAATCAGAGATTCAGAATTAATTACAATGTTAAAAAAAACCCTACCTACATCACTCTACTTCTCTTACCTGAAAAGTAAGGGGGAGGCACTAGGTTTTTAGGTTTGTAACTAATACCATGTTGGCTGCTCTCATAATTTTATTGTTTTGTGATAGTTGGTGCTTTTATAAAATCCTCAGCTCCTGGAGTCAGGTAGTTATGTAAGACTCTCAGCTTTCCTTTCAAAACAAAGCCAGATTCTATCTCTCGTCACTGGGGAGAAAAGCTACAAAACATGATCCCCAAAAGGCTCAAAAACCAGGAGGCAAAGGAAAAAAGACCCTGACATATTATTTTTTAAAAGCCTCATGATTTTTAAAGCCAATCTCATGATCTTTTGGTGTTTGTCTCATGAATCCCTGCTGATACAGCTCTTTGGTTAAGGTTAACTTTCTAGGATAAGCCATAAAAATGAAATGTGCAGAATGCGATGGCAAATGTCTGGAAGGAGGAACACTCTGTCCGGAATGTCAGCAGCCTCTGAAGGGCACAAATGGGTCGCAGCGTCTGACAGAAGGTAACGTAAAGCTTTACATGTGTTACTGGTGGGTTGAACATTCCTTGTCAGCCACTCATTTGATTTATAGAATGGGGAGTTCTTCCACCAGGAAACCCGGGAAAGTCCAAATACGTATTGAATAGAAAGACCCCGCCCAGCCTTGTTATGTTGTAAAATCTCATTATTTTCTGTCTAAAAAAAAATTCACTCCTTTTCAGTTTAAAAAAAGTGTGAAAAGTCTTCCCCTCCAAAACCGTTTCTTACTCTTTTTAGTTATTTCCCAAGCTGGAAAGAAAAGAAAAGAAGTAGATTCCTTCTCCACACACTGCCTCTCACTCTTAAAACTTTCCTCTTCCTGTGAAAGTAAAAGGGAGGGAAAACGCCAGAAGATCCCCAAATCAAAATTTTTCAGTTTCCAAAATCTCAAATAACATACCATTTTGATGCTGAAATTAAATAAACGGTCAATTCAAAATGAAAAAAAAATATTGTGACATTTTCTGCAAGAAAATTGAAAATTTTCATTTTCTTGTGAAAAATTTCATTTTTGACAAAACATTTCCACCTAATTTTTTTTGATCCATTCTAATCTTAAGTCTTTTACAAATAGATTCACAGGATTTGATTTTCTGGTGTAGAGAGAAACCCAAAGATCTTCACCTCCACAGCGCAGGCTTGTACCATTAAGCTGAAGGAGCAACTCTGTTAGCTGGAAACAACAGTAGACTTTTATCCTTTGTCAGCTAGATTTTCAAAGACATGGATGTTAGGTGCCTACCTGCAATTTGCACCTATGAAAACCTCCCCTTAAGTGGTTAAGGCACTAAAAAGGGACATGACACGCATAGCTGTCTGGTTTATACTTCTGAGCACCGTAGCTATGCCAACCTAATCCCTGGTGTAGATGCAGCTAGGATGATGGAAGAATGCTTCTGCTGAGCCACCATTGCTCAGAGAGGTGGTTTATCTACAGGCATGGAAAAACCCCTTCTGTCTCTGCAGGCTGCCTGTATACCATGGGGTTATGCCAGCATAGCAACAGCACCGTCACTATCCTGCTATAGCCCCCGTCGTACAGGCAAATCCTTAAGCCAGCCAGTTTTTTATTCTTGTGTGATGGCCACTTTCTGGGATGATACTCTGGGGATTGAACCAGGGACCTCCCGCACTAACAGCACAAGCTGCTACAGTTTGAGCTAAAAAGACTGCTCTCTCACTGCAACTGTGGGCTGTGGCAACTCACACTCCCCGTGGATCGGCATGTGAAAGGGGGACCTATAGTCCACTCAGCAGCGGGTTATACTTGTGCCTGGTGTTTTCATTCACACGTGTGCCAACGCTACCAGCAGGGAAAGCAAGTGAACAATGCTGATCTTCCTCACTTTGCAAGGCGTGGACAGTTAGCCCTGCAGAGTGGTTATCTGTAGCATACAGTAGGGAAAGGTGTTTTGTAGCAGGATTGCTGTCACTGGCTGATGGAATGCATGCCACAGTGCGGGGTTGGGGGGATATTTCTTTAGCTGTCCAATTTTAATATTAACATATTCACTGTTTTTTTTAGAGCAGCTCGATTTGATAGACTTACCAAGTTAAGACTCTGATGCAAAGCTGAGCCCCCGAGTGTGTTGTGATCGTATTTCTTTCTGTTGGACTTGCTGTGTTGTCGATGCTTTATACCAAGAGCTGTTAATATCATATTTTCCAAAACCTCATTAAAAATATTTAGGAAAGGTGAAAAGAAACCACTGCAAAAAGATTCCTACATGTTTGAACATCTTCCAGAACATCTGCTACACACATTAAGTGATATAGGGGCCCCACTGTGCCAGCGTTACACGGACACACAGTGACTGAGATCACGGCCCCGTCTTGCTGGGTGCTGCACAGGTTCACGTCCACTGAGATCGGGGCCCTGGCAGGCTGCACCAACAAACAGTGATTGAGATTTGGGTCCCGTTGTGCTGGGTGCTGCACAGATACATACAAAGACACTGGCCACACTGTGAAGAGTTAACATACTGACAACTGTATATTTCCCCATTTTACTCAGCAGTGGGGTAAAAGAGGGGAAAGACTTTTCCGGTGCTGGAGACTCTAAGACGGTCATTTAAGTGAACACTGGGAATTTGCCCTCACACTCAGTGAACAGATACTGTTTTTCTGTTTTTGACTTTTTCAGTACCAGGAGCTAAATCTTTAGAGCTAGATACAAATGAACCAAACCCTCTGAGTTCAGGACTGTCAGAAGATGCCCCTGCCGCTGAACAGGATCCAGGACCTGGACTCCAGCCACCAGCTGATTCTGCGGAAGCAGCCATTGAGGTGGGGCGTTCGTTTCCTTAGGATCAGTGGGAACTGAGCTTAGTTTTATGGCTGCTCAGAAATTTTCCAATGATTTTTTTTTGTATGAAAATGCTGATTTATTGAAACTGAAATTCCTTGCGGGACAGGAAGGAAAAACACAGGCCTGGTTTCCTACCAGCTGACCTGGCGGGGTGTTCGGGGGCCTGCCATTTCAGGATCTATGGGTTCAGTGGAGTGTAGCAGCCCTGGAAGCTGCTCTCAGGTCTTCTAGGCTTGTCACTCTGCAGCGGGGGACTTTCTGGGCAGTTTCTGACTGTGGGGGATTCCTGGGGCTGGGTGCCCCTCAAAGCATCAACAGCAGCCTAAGGAGTCCGTTGTAGGTGGGCAGCTGCTACATGTTTTGTTTTAAAAAAGTCAAATTGAAAACTGTTGATTTTCCTGGAACAAATTAATTTTTTTCCCATGGGAAATTTTGAAATTTCTAGGCTGTCCTCACTAGAAACAATTTCAATTTTCTAACCATCTCTAATATTTAGACATCTCATAAAAGCCTGATCCAAAGTCTTAGTGAAATCGTGGGGAATCTTTCCACTGACTTCCATGACCTTTGGATTAGGCCCTAAATGGTCTACTTTTCAGAAGCATTGGGCACCCAGCAGCTCCCAGTGTAGTAAGCGGGATCTGCTGGCTTATGCTGTTGGAAATCTTTCCAAACTTTTTTCTTTTTGTTGAAAAATGTGGATTTTTGACTAAACCAAACTTTCCAGAAAAGTGTCCACTTTCATTAAAATCTTTTGATTTTTGGCCATTTGGGTCGAAAATTATTTAGTTTTTAATAGTTATTGACCAATTTTTTTTAGTTTTTTGGCAATTTGGGGCCAAAATTTTTACAGATTTTGGCCAAAATTGTTTGAGTTTTTGGAGGTGTTGGGCTGAGAATGTTTTGGGGCTTAGCAGGGTTTTGACAAATAGCTGTTTTTTCCTGTGAAAAGCCCTCCCATTTTCCAGCTCAGCACATCTGAAAATGAGTCCACTTATTTAATTGCCTAAATATGGAAGTAGGAGCCTAACATTAGCCTCCTGTTTTTGAAAATGTTAGCCACAATAACCCAGCAGCTCTTAACCTGCTCAGTTAACCTGTTTCTGCCGTCGGTTAGCAGAGGAGTTGTTCATGCAGGTACCCTCACGCCTGTCAAAGGGCTGCATTTGGCCTAAATCAAGCCTCTGCTACGTTTAAAGAATCACCCCATTCATGCTTTGATGACCTTCCTTTTCCAAGGAATGCAAGGTTGGAACAGACCGAGCCACTGGAGAAGCAGAGACAGAGGAGCAGAAAGAGGGGAAAATCCCGGATAGTAGCGGTAACCATTTCATTTCCCCGTGTGATTTTTTTTTTTAGAGCTGGGTGAAAATTTTAGACAGAAGAGTTTCCATGCAGTTTTGTCCAAAATGAAACATCTCATTTAGAAAATGTCATAATGATTTGTTTTGATAATGTTGCTTTGATTCACTTTGTTTTGACTTTTATATTAAATATTAAATTTAGTATTACATGTATGATACTTAATAAAATGTATATATGCTATTAAATGTTTAATAGAATGTAAAAGTCAAAATAAAATGAATCAAAATGACACCGTTGAAATAATACATTTCAATGTTCCTGAAAATAAAAATTTTGAAATTTTCATATTTTAGGAAATTTCATCATTTCAGCTTTTCATTCCAATTCAGAACATTTTTTTGAAATGTCAGTTTCCCCCAGAATAGAAATTCCCTTTCCTGAGCAGCTGTGGTAATTCTATTTACAAGTTTTTCATTTAAAAAGATAAATGGAATCCAAAAATCTGCCCCTTCCACCGGTAAAGCCTAAAACTAAGTCTACACTACAGAAGTGAAAGCGCTGCTGTGGGAACGCTCCTACGGCAGCGCCTTGGTGTGCAAGTGTGGTCACTCCTGGTAACCCCCCTCCATGAGGGGAATAGCTCCGAGCGCTGGGAGTGCGGCTCCCCGTGCTCGGAGCCTGTCCACACGAGCGCTTTAAAGTGCTCAAACTTGATGCGCTTGGGGTGTGTGTGTGTGATTTTTCACACCCCTGAGCCAACAAGTTAGAGAGTTTTAGCTTGCCAGTGTAGACGTGGCCTAAGCTGATGTGAACCATTACCGCCTGGAAGCAAGCGAAGATGTGTGCACAATCTCACAGAGACACAGCTAGTGCCTTAATTGGACAGCCAGAAGAATGGGGTCTAGTAGCTGGGATGGGATCACTGCAGTGTGGTCTCTGGTGGACTTAGACATGGTGCGGCTCAGGCCAGCACGGCTGGGGCAGCTGGGGCCAGCATGGCTGGGGTGTCTTGGGCCAGCCAGGGCAGCTCAGGCCAGCTTGGGGGTCAGGCCTGCTGTTGCAGGCCAGAGCAGCTCAAGGGTCAGGCCCGCTGGTGCAGGGTGGCTGGTGGGGGTCGGGGTGGCTGGGGCCTCAGGCAGATGGGGTGAGGCTGGTGGCCTAGCCCCCCTGAATGGAGGGTTCAGCCACTGCCTGTGGCTGAGAGTTTTGCTCATCAGAATATCAGCAAGGGTTTTTTTCTGGGAAAAATTTAGAGGAAAATATATTTTTTTAAAACATTTTGTTGAAAACTTAAAAATAAACAAAAAATTTCAGTTTTCAGCAGCCAGAAACTGAAAAGTTTTCAGTTTTGCAACACAAAATTTTTTAATAGACACATTCTGCAAAAATGTTTAAGATAAAGACAAAATTTTCCCTTGAAAAAGCATTTTGATTAATAATTTCTGACCAGCTCTAACTGAAATAATTTTTTTAAGTAGATATTTTTCAATTTTTACCAAAATTAGCTAAAGAAAGGGGCCAGGGATGGGGCTGGACTAAATGGGAGGCTGATAACTGAGGGGGAAAACTAGGTTTTTTTAGGACTGTCAAGCAATTACAAAAATTAATCACGATTAATCATGTGATTAAAAAAAGTATTCACGATTAATCATGTGATTAATCGTACTATTAAACAATAATGGAATGCCATTTTAAATATTTGTGGATGTTTTCTACATTTTCAAATATATTGATTTCAATTACAACACCGAATACAAAGTGAACAGTGCTCACTTTATTTTTATTACAAATATTTGCATTGTAAAAATGATAAAATAATAGTATTTTTCAGTTCACCTCAAACAAGTATTGTAATGCAATCTCTTTATCATGAAATTGCAACTTACAAATGTAGAATTATGTACAAAAATAACAGCATTCAAAAATTAAACAATGTAAAACTTTAGAGCCTGCAAGTCCACTCAGTCCTACTTCTTGTTCAGCCAATTGCTCAGACAAACAAGTTTGTTTACATTTACAGGAAATAATGCTGCCTGCTTCTTGTTTACAATGTCACCTGAAAGTGAGAACAGGTGTTCCCTATGGCACTGTTGTAGCCAGCATCACAAGATATTTACATACCAGATGCACTCCAAGATCCAAAGTGAGCACTGTACACTTTGTGTTCTGTGTTGTAATTGAAATCAATATATTTGAAAATGTAGAAAAACACCCCAAAATATGTAATACATTTCAGTTGGTATTCTATTGTTTAACAGTGTGATTGAAACTGCGATTTTTTAAAAAAAAATTAATCACGTGAGTTAACTGTGATTAATCAACAGCCCTGTTTATTATTCTTAATATTAGTGTTGTTTTTATTAACATTTGCTTTAACCAGGATCTGGAAGTTTAGAACCAGAAATAAATGAAGGAAATGAAGAAAATGAAGGAAAACCTGAGAGTCCAGGACTTTTGAAAGATGACCTGTTTGGACAGGAATCAGGACCTGGATCCCAGCTTCAGGCAAAAACAGAGGTAGGAGTTATTTCCAGATTTATGTTTTAAATCAGTTACTCCAAGATATAGGAGGTAAATTACAGCTGTGGGAATTCCTCCCATTTCCCAACAGAGTGAAAAACAAAATGTCAGGATGCGTAAGGAGATATTCTAGTGCCAATGTTACACCTTCCTATGGATACTGCATTCAGTTCTGGTCACATAGGCGCCAACTTCCCCTCTTTTCTGTGGGTGCTCGACACCCCCTCTGCCCCCAGCCCTGCCCCCACTCCACCTCTTCCATGAGGCCCCGCCCTGCCTCTTCCTCGCCCCCATTCCAACCCCTTTCCCAAAGTCCCTGCCCCAACTCCGCCCCCTCCCTGCCCCCACTCCACCCCTTCCATAAGGCCCTGCCCTGCCTCTTCTTCGCCCCTATTCCAACCCCTTCCCCAAATCCCTGCCCCGGCCCCGCCTCTTCCCCACCTCCTCCCCTGAGCACGCCATGTTCCCACTCCTCTCCCTCCCTCCCGGAGCTTGCTAACACTGACAGACAGCTGTTTGGCGATAGCCGGGTGGGAAGCGCTGGGAGATAGGTGGAGGAGAGGGGACGCAACCTGCTCAGGAGAGGGGGAGGAGCGGGAGGAGGTGGGGTGGGGGGTGAGGGGAGGTTGGCTGCCGGTGGGTGCAGAGCACCCACTAATTTTTCTGCGTGGGTGCTCCAGCCCTGGAGGATCAGGGGCTTGAGACTTATGTGCGAAGAAAGATTGGAAAGATCATGATTATTATTATCTATCTGTGACAGTGCCTACGGGCACAGTCCCAGTGTGCTGGGAGCTGTACAAACAGAGAACAAAAGATGATCCCAGCCTCACAGCACTTACAGTCGAAATAGGTTTAGCTTGGAGGGGTGGTGAAGGGAGGTTAGGGTATTAGCTTAGCCCCTGGGGATGTAATGGTTCAATTCCTTGCTCCACCACTGACTTCTTGTGTGAGCTTGGTCATGCTCAGTGGTTTGAGCATTGGCCTGCTAAACCCAGGGTTGTGAGTTCAATCCTTGAGGGGGCCATTTGGGGCAAAAATTGGGGATTGGTCCTGCTTTGAGCAGGGGGTTGGACTAGATGACCTCCTGAGGTCCCTTCCAATCCTGATATTCTATGATTCTATGATTCTATGTCAGTGCCTCAGTTTCTCATGTGTACAAGAAGCGTTGTAGCCATTTCCTACCTTCTAGGGGTATCGTGAGGATTAATACAGTAAAGGTTGTGAGATGCTCATGTATTATGGTAACAGGGGCCATCTAAATACCAGAGATAAATAAGAGGGGGCATGATGGAGGACTTTAACATAATGAATTGACTTCCATGAACGCTGTTTAATGATGCAAGAGAAAAGGACAGAATAAATTAAATTGAAAGGCAGTGAGTTTAAAACTGACCAAAGTAGCTATTTCTTTTTTGGAGAGAGAGTTAGCCTGTGGAACTCACCGACACAAAGGTATCTTTGAGGGCAAGAACTTAGTGGGAGTCCCAAAAAAGGGAATGGACATTTATAAGGATAAATTTACGCATAGTTCAAGTAAATCTGGTAAAACTTTATAATAAACATAAACCCACCTCCTCTGGGGAACAAGCCACCCATTAACTGTCTGTGGATAGGAATACGTTATTCCATAACTATCCGCATGGTGGTTCCGTCCTATGTAAGAGCTGACACTGACCATTGGAGTCTGCTGGGCTGGATGGATCATTAGTCTGACTCATGCATTAACAACGATGCTGCTTGGATCCTGCTTCTGTGTTATCGAATGCCTTGTCAAGTGTGTGGAAGGAAGGGCTTCTAGGAGCTGATTTGATACCATGGCTCCTGGAAGGAAACATGATGATGGAAAGTAGGTTTCAGTGGCTTGGTGGGTAGATGGGTTCTCACAGGTGATGTGAAGAGTCAGAAAGAATCACGGGGTGAAATGTTCTGGCCTATGATACACAGGAGGCCAGAGTAGATGATCACCGTGGTCCTCTCTCACCTTGGAATCTATGGATCTGTTTTGTCCATAGCAAGTCCCAGGAAATTGCCCTCCAGTGAATGACCTGTTCAACATAACACTCTCCTGTGTCCAGCCAACAAAAGATGAGAGGGAAAAAGTTTTTATGGATGAAATTTGCCCCAGCACAAATTCTAGGTACCGCCTCAATCCTGAAAGGACTTAGCAGCGTACAGTCCTTGTGTGCGAGAGACAGTGCACTCCCTGGGCTGCTCCTGGCCTGACACAGTGATGCATTGCCCCTTATTTGGGGCTGATGGTAAAGTTTCCTCAAGTTTTCTTCAAGCTCAAGATCTCAGAGAGCTTCCTGGGGGCCCAGGCAGCTATTTTGCCTTTGGATTTCTGTCTAGGCCTAAATTTCACCCCATCTGAATGCCTGTTACAGGACATAGAATCACAGAAACTTAGGGCTGGAAGGGACCTCGAGGTATTATCTAGTCGGAACATGTGATCTGAGGCAGGACACATTTGGCCTTTCTCAGGGCTGTATGGCCTTTATTTCCTAGCCTTTAACTTTCCTTTTCAAAGGAACACAAGGACACCAGCTCAGACAGCAACCTCGCTGAGGCAGGGAGAGGTGATGACCTGCTGCAGCAGGAAGATGACCTCTGGGTGCTGGTACCTGACAGCGCAGGTAACCAGCTTCAAACAATTTGCTTAGGAAAAATCTTTATTTAGAATTTCTTTTTCCAGAAAAGAACAACTGATCCTTTCCCACCAGTCCTGCTCTCCTGTAATGTCTTTCTTGACGCAAACCAATTCATTCTGCAGACCAGAGGGGCATGTCTTCTAGCCTTTTATGTCCAAATTGGGAGCAAAATTAAAACAACATCTGACTCTTATCATCTATCTCAAAGTGCTTGACTAAGGGGGTGCGACAGGGTACTATTAGCAGCACCCTGGTCACTGATGTCACTGCATCCTGAAGAAGACTGCAAGCTCTGCTATGATCAATTAAACACTGTTGGTGAGGATGTAGAGATAAAGTTTCTTGGCACCTGAAATTACGGCTTCTTGGAGCAGCTGGTCCTGGAGCCCACAAGGGAAGAGGCAATTCTTGATTTAGTCCTAAGTGGAGCACAGGAAGTGAATATAGCTAGTCCACTTGGTAATAGTGCCTATAATATAATTAAATTTAACATCCCTGTGGCAGGAAAAACACCACAGGAGCCCACCAAGGTAGCCCTTAATTTCGGAAAGGGGAACTACAGAAAAATGAGGAGGTTAGTTAAACAGAAATGAAAAGGTACAGCACCAAAAGTGAAATCCCTGCAAACTGCATGGAACATTTGTAAAGACACTATAATAGAGCCTCAACTTAAATGTGTGCCCCAAATTAAAAACCATAGTAAGAGAATCAAAAAAGTGCCACCGTGGCTAAACAACAAAGTAAAAGAAGCAGTGAGAGGCAAAAAGGCATCCTTTAAAAAGTGGAAGTTAAATCCTAGTGAGGAAGATGGAAAGGAGCATAAATTCTGGCAGGTGAAATGTAAAAATATAGTTAGAAAGGCCAAAAAAGCATTTGAGCAACAGCTAGCCAAAGACTCAGAAAGTAACAACAATTTTCTTTTTAAGTACATCAAAAGCAGAAAGCCTGCTAAATAACCAGTGCGGCCACTGGACGATCGAGGTGGTAAAGGAGCACTCAAGGAAAATAAGGCCACTGCGAAGAAACTAAATGCATTTCTTTGCATCAGTCTGCATGGCTGAGGATATGAGGGAGATTCCCAAACCTGAGCCATTCTTTTCTGACAAATCTGAGCAACTGTCCCAGATTGAGGTGTCATTAGAGGAGGTTTTAGAACAAATTGATAAATTAAACAGTCACAAGGACCAGATGCTATTCACCCAAGAGTTCTGAAATAACTCAAATGTGATATTGCAGAACTACTAACTTTGGTTTGTAACCTGTCCTTTCAATCAGCCTCTGTATCAGATGACTGGAGGATAGCTAATGTGATGCCAATTGTCTTTAAAGGCTCCACTTGTGATCTAGGCAAGTACAGGCTGGGAAGCCTGACTGCGGTACCTGGCAAACTGGTTGAAACTATAGTAAAGAACAGAATTGTCAGACACATAGATGAACATAATTTGTTGGGGAAGAGTCAACATGATTTTTGTAAAGGTAAATCATGCCTCACTAATCTATTAGAATTCTTTGAGGGGGTCAAAAAGCATGTGGACAAGGGGGATCCAGTGTACATAGTGTACTTAGATATTTGGAAGGCCTTTGATGAGGTTCCTCACCAAAGACTCTTAAGCAAAATAACCTGTCATGGGATAAGAGGGAAGGTTCTCTCATCGATCACTAATTGGTTAAAAGATGGGAAACAAAGGGTAGGAATTAATGGTCGGTTTTCAGAATGGAGAGAGGTAACGACGTAATTGGGAGGTTACAAGTGGAAGGAACAGGAGGCAAAGGGGAAGCTCAGAAGAAAAGCTCAGAGGGTGAGCCTGGGCTGAGGAAAGAAGGCTTTGTGGAAGTCTCCTCTTGCCATAAACCCCCAGTACACCGTTCTACTTGGCAAGGAAAGAATAAATATGCACTTCGGTGGAAGGGTAACAATCCGGTGTGTGTTTGTGACTGTGAGGCCACACAAACTGGCCAGGCCGTAGAGTACACTGGGCAGAGACTCCTGGTCTGCTGTGCAGAGCTGGGAGAGGGGGCTGATGTTGGAGTGTTCCCTTCCCCCGTCCATGTACCCAGTCTCCGCTGAGCTGCGGTTGGCACACAGGGAGCCTGTCTGTGCCTCGAACTCAGGAGTGGGAGGGGGTGAAGGAGAGGAGCGAGCAGCAGGTGGGGAGGCCTTGGGGAAAAGGGTGGAGCCACTCGTTTCCCTCCCTCTAGGCCCCCTCTCCCACTCCTTGTTGCCGCTTACTCCTCTCCTCTGCTGCAGAGGAGAGGAGTGAGTGGTGAAGGCGAGCGGCAGGGCCTCGGGGGGACGAGGCTGAGCGGAGACAGGTCTCTGGGGAGAGCAGGGGCGAGGCCCCGGTCTGGGCACTGGGGGAGCTTCCGGGGTTCGCACCAGCCTCCCCAAATGCCAGAGTCATGTGCCGCCCATGACTGCTGTATTGAACAAGTGTTCAGGCTTCTAAGTGCTCATCTTACAGAGACAGCGAGCTGACACACTCAGGTACACAAACACTTCCCCCCAACATGCAAACTCTTTCACATACACACACTCCCCACCACACACTCTCTTGCACACAGACACACACACTTATGTTGTTATTGTTGTTGTTACTTCTTGGTACTTCCTGTTGAAATGTGCAATGCACATATGGTCTCTGTAATTTTATTCTTTCAAAGTTCGTCAAGGATTACAGTGCTGTTATATTAGTTTTTTGACTGGTCTGTGTATTTCATCATTTTATTTCTCTCTTATGCTTAAATGTAATTCTTTGAGTAGTGAGTTCTAAAATGCCGAACCTGTCCCTGCTGGATTAATTTATCATTATTACTTTTATTACCATATTGTGCTTTGTCATTCATTATTTAAAGTGGTACAATCAAATAATAGTATCCTTCTAGAATGTAAATTTAGCTTGTACTCACCTTTTGTACTCAAACTTTTGTAGCTTGTACTCAAATTTAGCTTGTAAACTCACCAGTTTAAAAAAAAAACCACACACCAAAAAACTTAGCTAAACACATGACTTTAGACACAGTGCAGATGAAGGTCGCTTATTTTCAAATTGTATTTTTAGTTATAGCTGTAAAATAACTTAAAATCCGTACAAAACTAAATGTGGTTCCCAGTCTGATACTAAAAGCAGCGATGGAGTCAGAAGTTAGTGACTCACGCACACGATTGTGATCAGGGAGCATAAACAACAAAATAATTAGAAAAACAAATCCCTGTTCTTAATAAAAGATTAAAAACCACAGATGTTAAAGTTAAATAAATACATTTTTAGGAGAGTGAAAAGCAATTGATTAAAATAGAGTGAGTGAGTGTGTCTGTTAAGCAGATTTTAAGCAAATTTTATTTATTTTGAGTTATCTCTACTAAAGATAGTGTGCAAAGTATCAAACTTGGGTTTCTGTTATCTGCGTTAAGGCTCCAGAATTGAGACGTCCCGGTTTCGGATGGGGACTGTTTTGCTGTATTATCTCCTGATGGTTCTAAACTTACATCTTTCTTTTTTCTTCTTCTTTTTCCTTTATGCTGCTTTTCCTGGTGTGGGTCACGGCAGCAGCATGGAGAGAAGGGAGGACCAGACCTCCATCCTCCGCAACAGGTTCCAGCTCCTCCTGGGGGATTCCCAAGCGTGCCTAGGCCAGCTGGGAGATATAATCCCGCCAGTGTGTCCTGGGTTGGCCTCAGGGCCTCCTCCCAGTAGGATGTGCCTGGTAGAATTCCAAAGGAAGCCTCCTAAGGGGCATCCTTATCAAGTGCCCGAACCACCTCAGCTGACTCCTCTCGAACTGGAGTAGTGGCTGTTCTCGGGGGCTCTCCCAAATTGCTGAGCCCCACACCCTAAACTTGCATATAAACTTAAAATACGGCTTTAATAGGTGTTTGTATATATTTTTTTCTTTCTTCATATAGGAATTAGGTACAGTGTTCCTGTCAGCTAATTTCTAAGTTATTATCCGCAAAAAACCTAGAGTTTTCAGGTGCCTAAGTAGCCCCTGGAATCACGGTTAAAGTTGCCCCCCAAATCTGAAATGACACCTGTGCCTCCCTCCCAGAGGGGTCAGAGTGAACCCCTGGAACAAGTACCACACTTAATGATAGAACAACACTTTTATATAACCCAGGCAAAGCCAGGAACAGACCCAGGCCAGGATCTCTAGCGGGGATTTCAGACTGCCTCCCCCAGGCACAGCACACAACAAAACAGCTCTTCCTCGCCCGGCTAGACACACACAGACTTTTGACCCCGCACCAACGCAATCCCCTCCCTACCTTGGGTCAATCCAACCTCTCCCTGCAGTCTGGTGCTGGCTGGCAGGGTGAGCTCAGGACGGTGTGTTGGTAACGTGGACTCAGCTCCTGGCTGAGAGTTTACGAGAATCCCTTTTGCAAGCAGCGGGTTCTCCTCCAAGCAGCTTCCCCTCTGCCCTAGCTTCAGGCTCCTCTTTCTTCTTTGTTTTCTTTTCCAGTTTCCAGGCTTGTCTCTCATCCTGATTCCTGCCTGCTCATTCACTCAAACCCTTGCAAGGGTCAGAGTTAATGCTATGCCTTTGGCTGGCACTCCCTGCAGCCAGTCAGGTTTGTGCACAGTGGCAGGGAGGGGCAAGGGGAAGGAGCCATCATGCCAGCTCCACAGAGGTCAGTACCATCATCCCCATTCTACAGATGGGGAAACTGAGGCACAGGGAAGTGATGTGACATGCTCAAGATCATTCAGTAGCTGAACCAGGTGTAGAATTCACTGCAGCCTCTTACCATCTAAGCTGCTCTGACCCAGGAAATAAATATATTGGGTTGAAAATGACTCACTTGGGGAAAATACTCTCCTAGCCCCTTTCATTTCCTGCTTAAGCTCCTCCTGTGATCAGTTCGGTAATGCCGCCCTCCTCTAACTTTCAGATGGTGAAGATGGAGAGGCTCCTGTAGCAGAAATTAATATACAGAGAGCAGAGCAAACAGCAGCATTCTCATGCCAAGGTAAAACCCCAAATAATGGCCCAGATTCTACTCTTTTGTTCTGGACACTTTGTGCCATTCAAGTGGGGCCCAGTGGTGGAGTCTTGCCTATGCTGGCCAGCTGAGAGTTCCCCTCTCTGGGGAAGTTCTCAGCTGGTGTAAGGTCGCAGAGCTGCCAACTGGACCTTGCCTGCACCCTGGCACAGGAAGTGGAGAATGAGCATAGCTCAGGCAGACTCTGTCCTTGCACTGGTGTCTAGTGTCTGAGATGTACAGCTGATGCTGTGAGTATCATCAAATTACACGCTGAGTCTTGGGGCTGCACCTTTCACCACTCCATTTGAAGAGCTCATGCCATTGCCCCCCATCATCCCCAGGAGGGACAGGCAAGTTTTCCCACCGTACACTGTGAAAGCCATTCTAGAAAGGTGGAGCTCACACAAGCACTACAAACCCTGGCATGCATAGGTGCTGACTTCCCCTCTAGCCAGGGGGTGCTCGATCCCCACTGTGCCCCAAGCCCCGCCCCTCCACCCCTTCCCCCCAGCCCTCACCCCACCTATTTCCACCCCTGCTGCACCCCCGTGCTTCCCCATTCCAACCCTTCCCCCAAGTCCCTTGTAAAATAACTGTACATTATTTTGCATGTACAGTCGGGATTATATTTTCCAATGTGTATTACTTTGCATTTGTCAACACTGAATTTCATCTGCCATTTTGTTGTCCAGTCAACCAGTTTTGTGAGATCCCTTTGTAACTCTTCACAGTCTGCTTTGGACTTAACTGTCTTGAGTAGCTTTGTATCTTCTGTAAATTTTTCCACCTTACTACTTACCCCTTTTTCCAGATAATTTATGAATATGTCTAAGTACCGACCGCTAGGGGACACCACTATTTACCTCTCTCCCTTCTGAAAAAATTACCATTTATTCTTACTGTTTCTTTCCCATCTTTTAACCAGTTACTGATCTATGAGTGGACCCTCCCTCTTATCCCATGGCTGGTTACTTTGCTTAAAAACCTGTGGTGAGGAACCTTGTCAAAGGCTTTCTGAAAGTTCAAGTGCACTGTATCCACTGGATCACCCTTGTCCACCTGTTTGTTGACCCTCCTCAAAGAATTCTAGTAGAGTGGTGAGGCATGATTTCCCTTTACAAAAGCCATGTTGACTTGTCCCCAGCAAATCGTGTTCATCTCTGTGTCTGATTATTCTGTTCTTTACTATAGTTTCAACCAGTTTGCCCGGTACTGAAGTCAGGCTTACTGGCCTGTACTTGCCTGGATCACCTGTGGAGCCTTTTAAAAAATTTGGCAGCCCATTGGCTAACCTCCAGTCATCTGGTACAGAAGCTGATTTAGGTGATAGGTTACAAATCACAGTTAGTAGTTCTGTGACTTCTTATCTGCGTTCCTTCAGAACTCTTGGGTGAATACCATCTGGTCCTGGTGACTAATTGCTATGTAACTTCTCAATTCGTTCCAAAACCTCCTCTACTGACACCTCAACGTGGGACAGTTCCTCAGATTTGTCACCTAAAAGGAATGGCTCAGGTGTGGGAATCTCCCTCAGCTCTTCCGCAGTGAAAACCAATGCAAAGAATTCTTTTAGCTTCTCCACAATGGCCTTGTCTTCAGATTCAAAGGAAGTTGAGAGCCTGTTTCCTTATTGTCATTAGGAATCATGTTTGTTAGGACAGTGTCTCGGGTCAACCAAAAATGTGGCCTCATTGTGCTAGATGCTGCACAGACACAGAGTGGTAGATGTCCTTGTCCCGAAGAGTTGACAATCTCAACAAACCAGACAGACCCAGGGTGAGGGAAGGGGTAGGACACACCAGCAGGGTGACCAATGGGATGGTGGCAAAACAATTTTCTATTTTCCAGAGGGTTTAGTTAGGTGGGGACCAGCTACATGGACAGAAAAGAGAAGTGAGAGGGGACCCAGAAGAGAGGCTGAGGGGGACAGGGCAGGAGAGAAGAGGATAAAAGGGGCAGGTGTGGATTGAAACGGAGGTGAAGAGACTTTGGGGAGGGGGAGGGTTGGAACAAGCAGCCAATTGGAGAAAGTCCTGTCCAAACTATAGAGAACCAAACGGTTTCCTCATTTCCTGTGTCCTGCAGGACAGCTCCGGAAAGGAGGGGCACGAGGCATGTGTGAAGGATGCTGGGATGGGTAAAAACTGGTGATCTTCACTTGTTGTTTGTTTTGCACCCAGAATGGAGAACTTCAGAACCGAACCAAGACGAAGCACGTCTGCTGGGTTCAGGACGGGAATTGGGACCTGGATCCCAGCTGCAGTGCCGTGCTGCTGGGGTAACAGATGAGGTGGGAGTTTTATTTAACCTGATCAACATCAGTTGAGCATCGTTATTCCAACAATTAGCAGGCAAGCTGGCTTGGCTGGTGGCACAGGGTGGTGCCCCAGGGCAAGATCCCAATTCACATCTGGCCAGTGTAATACTTATTTTGGTCCAAGAGGGTCTAAATTCACAGAGACTGTTATGATCATCTAAATTTGGTCTCCTACATAACCCAGGCCAGAGAACCTCACCCAACCTCACGTCAGGGATGAATATGGCACCACTCTCTGTTACCCTCAAGTGACTGCTAAATGGATGGCTTATTTTCAAACACTGGCCCAGAGTCTCTCATAGGGATGCTGCACTGGCATCCCCTTACCCTGGGAGCACCCTGCGGGCCAGCGGGCTGGGAGGTGAGGGCTGTAAAGCTGCTCCAGCAGCTCTTAAAATACCCGAGATTGCTCCTACACAGAGAATCCAGAGCAGACCCTAGAACGGAGTCTTTTAATTTTGTTTTTTAATGGCAAATGGATCTAGATTTATTACTGTTAATCTGCCTTGAGATTTCTTGCTATTTATGATTATTTCTTTCAGCTAGGGCGGGTCAAAATATTTCCATCCAAACTGGTTTTTAATGGAAAATTGGATTTTCAACTAAGTGAAGTTGAGCGTCCACACTGCATTGTAAAGCTGCGTTTACAATTGCTGGGCCTGGGTCTCACAGCCATGCTAACACTTCCATGCTGCACTACACGGACCTTCTGACTTGGGTCTGCGTCCACACTGTAAAATGACAGTCAAGGTGGGATTCGGGCTCTGACCCATCCCCTAGCAGGGTCTGGAGTGCTGGCTGATCTGAGTCAGACTGATTTTGTGTGAACGGAAGTGGGTTTAGGCTTAAACCTGAGTGAAAACCTGGTCTTAGTGTAGATGTACCCTCGCTGGGCAGTCAAACGTGGTGCCCAAATATTAGTGGCCATTTCTGAAAATTTAGGCCGATTTGTACAAAGCATATTTATCACTGCCTGTAGGTTTTAATAGTTGTAGAAGCACTAAGTTCTACTGCCCAAAGACGCTGTACAACATAATAAAAGCCCCTTTGATACCTGAAGCCTTCACGTAAATGAAAAACCAATAGCCCACAATTCACATGCTCATCAGTTCCAAGGCCAGCAGCGCGCAATGTCTGAGCAGTCTGGCCTCTGGCATAACCCAGGCCAAAGAATCTCTCCCAGCCATTTCTGCATCCAGCCCTATAACGCCTGGCTGAGTTAGAGCAGATTAACTCAGTCCTGCAAGCCAAGAAAACAGATGAGTTTTGTAATCCCTGAAGGTCAACAGATCTGGAGGCGTGAAGTGAGTGGCAAGGTTGTGAATTCCTTGCAGAAAATATCCCTGTTTGTTAAACCAGGGACCTACGAGCTTGGTTGCCTTTGCTGGTCGTAGCTGTAGAGGTATCCCATGGGGAGAGAACGGAATTTTCAATGGGAAGGTCCCAAGCCATTTTGGGCTTTCTGGGTCACAACCAACATCCTAAACTGCACTGCCAATCAGCAGCCAGTGCTGACCTTGGAGCCCTGGTATGTGGCCTAACTGTGATGCACGGCATACCAAGAGCGCAGCCACAGCCTGCATCGACTTGACTTCATGAGCAGAGCTGAGCAAAAATCTGATTTTTCAATTCAGGGGTTGAACCAAAAATATGTGAAGAAAAAATTCATTTTGAGTTGAAGGATTTTTCATTTAATTTTGGGTTGGTTTTAGGTGTTTTTCACTTTTTAAATTAAAAAACAAATGGCCATTTTGAAATGAAAACTCAGAACGGTTCATTTCAAAGTGGTCAGAATGAAATAGTTCAGGGTGAAAAGTTGAAATGTTTTGTTTTGAAGTTGCCAAAAATGAACCATTTCAAGGTCTTCAAATTCTTTCCCCGTTTTTTTTCTGCCAAAACAATTTGCTGGATTAGATCCACTTTTTTAAATAGTTTTGTTGCCTCAAAAATGCATTTTTTGGCAAATATATTATTCACCTAAAAAAATGTGCCCAGCTTTATTTATGAGGGTTCTTAAGTTGTAACTCCATGAAAAGCACCTTGGATTGGGGTCATCTAGTTGTGACAAAGGCCAGGGTGACTGTAGGAAGCACCACATCCCAGAGGAAAGGCTGGTTCCTTCAATAAAATCATATTTCCCCCAGCTTGTGCTGTCGCTGGGACAAGAGACCAGAATTCAACAGTTCTCTGGGCACCAGCCGGAGTCACCAAAGAAGATGGAGAGAGACAACCTCACAGGCTCCGCTTCCCAGCCAAAGGAGCAGAAAAAAAAGTTGGGTCGTAAACGTTTGGATCAGCCACATGTAGCCTCTAAATCCCAGGTAAATGGGAAATGTATTTAAACTTTCAATAACCTGGTTGATAAAGAAGCAAAGTTCTATCATGGATCAGATGTTGTCTAAAAGAAAGAAAACAAAGAGAAGGAAAAAACAGACTATCCCTGTAGTACATAAGGGAGCACCCCTTTAACTAGTATGGGAGCCCTCTAGTGGTGCTCACTGTTTTCTGTGCCAGGGACCAGCAGGAGCAGCCATGTGTATGTAGCTGGGCCTTGTCTTTGCATGTTCAGTGAACACAGTTAATTTGGATGAGGAGTGGGCGAATAAAGTTTTTTCTGGTTTACTGGAAATGCTGAAAAATTGGAAAACAATTGTTTTGTGTCAAACCCAAAACAACATTTTCCAAGTATTTTGGTGAATCAAAAAGTTGAAAACATTTCCATTGTAGATTGAACTAAACATTTGGTTTCATTTCAATTTTGAGCATTTTTAAATGTATTTTAATTGTTAAAAAATAAAATCAAGGCCATTTCAGAAGTAAAGTTTGTTTCAGTCTGAAAAATTGAAACATATTGTTTAAAAAATTAAGTGTTTCATTTTTATTATATATTCCAAAGGTTTTTTTCAACTGAAACAGTTTGGTAAAATCTATGTGAATTTGCTAAATATTTTGGTGTCACTGAATCTGAATATTTTAACTGAAAAAATGTTTAAGCAGAAAAAATTTGCCCAGCTCTATTTAAGATCAGCTGTGTCCGGGAGAAGGTTCTCCATATTGTTGGTGTTGTGTAAAGCACAAAAGACACAATTCCCAATGCGGCTACAGCTTAACTATGGAGATGTCAGAAGGGTTTGTGGGAGGAAACTGTGGTTTAAAATATTTAGTAAATATCTGGCAAGGGGGCTAAGGAGGAAGGGAGGAAAATTTTGCAGAAGTCTGTGAAGAAAATGGGTGAGACCTAACCAAGCAAAGTGAATGGGAAACACCCTGGCAGGGGAATTCAGCGATGATAAACCCAAACTAATACACATGAGAAGGAGCAATTTCAAATACACCTTACAGGGGTATATTGTAACTGTGCCAGCTCAGAAAAAGTGGGTCCATTGTAGCTTAGTGAATACCTCTGCTCAAAGTGCAGCTGTGTGTAAAAAAAAAAAGCAAACGAGAGGTTTAGATGCAGAAGGACAGGATGGAGAATTTTACAGAGAATGTTCTGATGCCTTTGTATAAATCGGTGGAGCTGCCCCAACTGGATACTGGGAGCAGTGCTGGGTCAACCCATCTCATGTGGGATATTGCAGAATTTGGGCAGGTCTACACATAAAACATGGCAGCTGAGCTGCTGTAGCACTTCAATGAAGATGCTACTATGCCGACAGGAGAGCTTCTCCTGTTGGCTTAGTTCAGGGGTCAGCAACCTTTGGCTCCAATTGGAGCTGCGGGAAGCAGCGGGCAGCCTGTGCCACTTCCCGCAGCTCCCATTGGCCGGGAATGGTGAACCGCAGCCACTGGGAGCTGCGGGGCTCTGTGCCTGTGGACACTCAAGGCAAACAAACTGTCTCGCGGCCTGCCAGTGGCTTAGCCTGATGGGCCGCGAGCCAAAGGTTGCCAACCCCAGGCTTAGTTAATCCACCTCTGCGAGATGCACCATAGTTATGTCGATGGGAGAAGTCCTCCCATCGACATAGCGCTGTCTACACCAGGGGTTAGGGTGTGGATTTTCTCATCCCTGAAGGACTTAGTTATACTGATGTAAGTTTATAGTGTAGACCTGACCTTAGAGAGGTTCACAGAAGGGTGATGAGAATGCTCAAGAGCCTGGAAATATTCTTCGATGAAGAGAGTTTGAAAAGACTGGGAGGGTGGTTCCTTCAGCGAGGAGATGGGTAAGAGGACACATGATAAAAGCCTGCTCTGAGTGATCTAGAGAAGGGAGATTGGTCACTTCTATTCTCCCTGCCTCATAACAAAGAAACAAGACAACATTCAATGAAATTGAAAGTGAGAAATTCTAAACTGAACAAAGGAAATACTTACTCACACAATGTGTAATTAGCTGGTGGAACTCACTGTCAGTATCCATCACCAAAGCCAAAAGCTTAGCAAGATTCAAAGAAGAACTGGATTTTTATAAAGATAATGAAAACATCAGCTGTTACTTCAGATGGGAGTACAATACATAATAGAATTAAATCTGCACGAGCCATTCTCTAAGTGCCTTTGGTAAGGAAGACATTTCCTCTGTGTTTTGTCCACACCAAATGCTAGGAACTAACCTACAGTTTAGTAGCATACAAATTGCCAGACAGAATCAGACCCAAGGTCCATCTAGCCCAATCTCCTGTCTCCGACAGTTCCCAGCACCGGGTACTTCAGGGAAAGGGATAAAAACCACCACAGTATCCTATGGGATATGTGGGATAATCTTCCTCCTATGATAGAGTTCATCGTTGTCTCTGATAACAGGACATTGGCTTAATTCTTGTGGCAGTGAGTTCCACAGACTAATCACTCATTGTGTTAAAAAGTATTTTTTAAATCAGTTTTACATTTTCCACCTTGCAGTTTCATTGTGTGTTCCTTTGAGTTCCGGGATGGGGAGAACAGATGTGATCAATCTCCCTTCCCTAATCCAGTCAGAATTTTACAAATCAAGAGTCCCATAACTTTTACCATCAGGGCTTCCCCAGGACTCAAGCCCAGCCTTCTGGCACCAAAGTGAAAATCAGATCCCCAAGATACCCATTTTACAGGGCTGCTTACATCTCCCTTTTTCAATTAACATAAAGATGACCCTCATGCAGGACTACATTCCCTGCTGCAGGAAGGCACAGAACAGGCCAATGCACTCCTTCCATCTCGGTTACATCGTAGGGCCACACTGCTGTTAAAAGGTCACTGCTTTGGCACTTTAACTGGAATGTTTTAAAACTTTCTTTTCAAAGAAGCAGGTCCCTGGCAGTGCAGTGAGAGAAGAGTCTGTGGAGCTGGAGGTGAAATCCCACAGAGCAGGTAACCATTCCATTATTTCAGTATGATCTTGTTCATCTGTCCTTGGCCCAATGCTATTCGATATCATTCTCAATGATCCAGAAGGAAATACAAAATCACTGCTGATGTGGTTCCCAGATGACACAACAATCAGTGGGCAGTGAGTGTTGGAATCAGAGCAATTCCACAGAGCATTCGGGATCAGCTGGGCCCAGGGCTGGCCTTACCATGAGGCGAACTGAGGCAGCCACCTCAGGTGCCAGACTGGGGGCGGGGAGGGGGGCCACTAGGACCCAGAGTGTAGAAAATTGTGTCTGCTGCTGGTGCGTATGTATTCTCTGCTCTAGATGCACAGAGATGGTGGAGAGCTGTGCTGGAGGAAGGAGGGCACTAGAGACAGAACAGGCAGGCAGGAGAAAAGGTGAGAGGGAATAACAGAAAGCAGCAGGAGCTGCAGGGAGAGAGAAGAGGAGGAGCCTCTTGTGCACCTCTCCAGCACTGCCAGGAGCCTGGACTGATTAACACCAGCTTCTCAGGGGGCTTCCTGTTTCCTGCTGCTTCCCTGAACCCACTTGAGGAGAACAGGCAGTAAACTGAAGTGGTAGGAGCCAGTTAGGCCCTTAAGATGCTGACATCTTCCCTCACTCAGGCCCTGCTACCAGCCTGCTTATTTGTCCCCTTCAACTGGGTGTTGAGAGCCACTATAGCTAGCACAGAACAGCAGTCATGAGTGAAAGAAGAAAACTCCCCTCTGGTGCAGCATTCAGAGAAAGAAAGAAAGCAAAGGAAGCTTTTCTATCTAAGCAGGAAGGAGCTCTCCTGAGATACATAGACACAAACGTTCACGGTGAGCCTCCTGGCCCCAGTGAGGATGTGAGTGGTGAGGAGATGCCTGATCTTCCAGTTAGTCAGAGTGCAGATGACCTGGCAACTACTGCAGCATCCGTATCTCCATCTCAAATGGATGTAATCATGCACATTCCTGAAGAAAAGTGAAGATCAGAGAAGGGTGTGGAGGAGGTGCAAGAAACAGCTGCTGCTGAGTTTAGTTCCTTAAGTCTCGATGATCCAGGACTGTGGACCCCTTGAGGAGTAGCCTGAGGGACTTCCTTGTACTGCATGGGACACAGCAAGTGAAAAACTTTCTGTTCCCCAAAGACAATGAAAATAGAATTTTTCATCCAACACATTTCTGGCGTGAAATCCCCAATGGTGACAAAGTGGAGAGGCCATGACTTATGTACTCAGAAACCCAGAATGTTGCATACTGTTTTTGTTGCAAACTCTTGCAGTCTAATGTTCCAGCCACATTGGGTTCTACAGGAACAAAGGACTGGAAAAATCTGGCTAAAAATCTGGCATGCCATGAGAAGGCAGCAAATCACCAGAGAGCATTCCATAGGTGGAAAGAGGTTGAGATGAGACTAAGGTTAAAAGCCACCATAGATGACCAGCCTGAAGAGAAGATTGCATCAGAGTCTCTTTACTGACAAAATGTTCTGAAAAGGCTCATTGCCATTGTGAGAATGCTTGCTGAGTTTGATGCTGTACTCCAGGAGCATCTAAGAAGAGTTACCACCCAAGAAATGTACACACACCACTACTTTGGAAAAACCATTCAAAATGAGATCATACAGTTACTGGGAACAAAAGTCAAACAGAAGATTGTGGCAGATCTGAAGTCAGCAAGATATTACTCTGTTATTCTGGACTGCACACCTGACATCAGCCATATGGAACAAATGACTTTAATGGTGCATTTTGTAACAACAACAGAACCTAGTGAAAACGTCCCTGCCATGGTGACTGTCAGAGAGCATTCTCTAGAATTTATTGACATTGATGATAGTACAGGAGCTGGTATGACAAATGTGCTTCTTAAGAGCTGGAAGATACGGGAATTGCGATAGCTGACATGAGAGGTCAGGGCTATGATATGGTGCCAACATGAGAGGAAAGAACAGAGGAGTGCAGACACGGATCCAAGAGTTAAACCCTCAAGCTTTTTTTGTCCCATGCAGTTCTCATTCATTGAACTTGGTGGTCAGTGGTGCAGCATCAGCTTCTAGTGAGGCTGCTGAATTTTCAAATGTAATTCAAAGCATCTATGTATTTTTCTCTGCATCAACTCATCGATGGCAAATTTTGAAGCAACATCTGGGAACATCATCTCTGACACTGAAATCACTGAGTGCCACACGCTGGGACATTCGAGTGGAGGCGATAAAGCCTATCAAACACCAAATTGGGAAGATAGATGATACCATAGTTGTCCTTATGGAGGATAATGCTATGACAGGAGCTGTTCATGGGAGAACAGTGGCAGAGGGATGACAAATCAGATGTCAAGAATTATAACATTCATAAACCAGTCGGAGAACACTTCAATCTCTCTGGTCACGCTATTACAGACATGAAAGTTGAGATATTACAACAGAAAAACTTCAAAACCAGACTCCAGCGAGAGACTGTTGAATTAGAATTCATTTGCAAATTGGATACAATTAACTTAGGCTTGAATAGAGACTGGGAGTGGCTAAGTCGTTATGCAAGGTAACCTATTTCCCCTTGTTTTTTCCTAGCCTTCCCCCCCCCAGACATTCTTGTTAAACCCTGGATTTGTGCTGGAAATGGCCCACCTTGATTATCATACACATTGTAAGGAGGGTGATCACTTTAGATAAGCTATTACCAACAGGAGAGTGGGGTCGGGGGAGAGAAAACCTTTTGTAGTGGCAAACACCCATTTTTTCATGGTTTGTGTGTATAAAAAGATCTTCTGTATTTTCCACAGTATGCATCCGATGAAGTGAGCTGTAGCTCACGAAAGCTTATGCTCAAATAAATTGGTTAGTCTCTAAGGTGAAACAAGTACTCCTTTTCTTCTTAGAGGGAAATGGAATCACCAGAAACATACATGACTTCAAATTTCTGTGTGGCTTAGTTTTGTGGTATGACATAGTGTTTGAAATAAATGTTGTAAGCAAGAGACTCCAAGGTGTTGATCTTGATATATCTGGAGCAATGGAACAACTGGACAAAGCAAAGTCATATCTGGAGTCTTACTGGTCACATGAGGGATTTCAAAACGTTCTGAAGAGTGCACAGAAGTTGGCAGAGGACCTTCACACTGAAGCTATTTTCCCACCCATTCAAGAATACAAGAGTCACCGAAGAAGAAGACATTTTGATTATGAAGCATGGGATAATCCCATAAGAGACCCCAAACAACAATTCAAAGTTGAATTCTTTAACCAGGTGCTAGATTGTGCAATACAGTCAGTTGAAGAACGTTTCATGCAGCTCAAGGAACGCAGCAGTATATTTGGGATGTTGTATGATATTCCCAAACTCCTCACTATACCTGAAGAAGATCTACACCAGCAATTCAGGGCACTAGAGACAGTATTGACACATGATGAAATGTGCGATATTGATGCGAGTGATTTAGGTGATGAACTGAAAGCCCTTTCAAGATACATTTCAGCAGGATCAACTCCAAAGGCTGTTCTGGAATATATGTGCACAAATAAGATGACCACCCTCTTTCCAAATGCTTTTGTTGCTCTGCGCATACTTCTAAACTTCCTGTAACAGTTGCCAGTGGAGAATGCAGCTTCTCCAAGCTGAAGTTAATAAAAACACATCTGCGCTCCACAATGACACAGGAGAGGCTGGTTGGCCTTGCAACCATCTTGATAGAGCATGAGCTGGCCCAGACTGTGGACCTTCAGGAAGCAGTTCAAATCTTTGCAACCAAGAAGGCACGGAAAGCACCACTTTGATTATTCAAACAGATAAAAATGCCAATGTTTACTATGCAGACAAGAAAAACTACATTTGCTGTTCAGAGGTTTGAAAGTTAAGAGTTACTTAAAATTTGTGAACAAGGCATTTTAAGTTGTTAGTTTTCCCTTATTGGGGTAGATAGCAGAGCAGTACCATGAGAGGAGAAGAACAGGAAGAAGGCAGAATTGAGACCTTTCAAAGTTTTGGCCCAAGTGAGGGGGCATGGGGGCGTCATTTGAGCTCCCGGCCTCAGGTGCCAAAATGTGGGCCGGCCCTGGCTGGGCCCATGGGAACATGCATTTTAATACAGCCCAGGGGCAAGGTTCAGGAAGCAAGAACATAGGCCGCACTTGCCAAATGGGGGCTGTATCCTTGAAAGCAGGGGCTCTGCCTGGGAAGGGCAGAAGGGGGTCCGGTGGAAACCTGCCTAACAGGAGCTCCCTGTGCGATGCTGTGCCTATGGTGGCAAGGCGATCCCTGGAGAGAGAAGCAGTGGGATATCGAGCAGGGGCAGAGGGGCCGGGTTACTTCTGTACATGGCATTAAAGAGATTGTTCCTGGAGACTGTGGCAGGTCTACACTACAAACGTACAGACCTGATACAGCTGGGCTGCTGTGGTGCTTCTGGTGAAGACACACTAAGTGGCGGGAGAGAGCCCTCCCATCCGCTTCATAGCTCCACCTCCGCGAGAGGCGATGGCGACGCTGGTGGCAGCTCTCCTGCTGACATAGCGCTCGCTGTCCACACCGGTGCTTAGCTCGGTATAACTACATCACTCAGGGGTGTGGATTGTACATACCCCGAAGTGACCTGGTTATACTGAAGTAATTTTGCAGTGTAGACCAGGGCTGTGTTCAGTTCTGGTGTCCACACGGATGGTGACCAACTGTTAATGGTTCAGAAAAAAGCTGCAAGGATTATTAGAGGTCTGGAAAAAACCTCGTAGTGAGAGACTCAGAAGCTCAATCTATTTCATTCATCCCATGAGACTGAAAATATCATATTGCCTCTATAAAAATCTATAGTATGCCCACATTTTGAATACTGTGTGCAGATGTGGCTGCCCCATCTCAAAAAATATATATTGGAACTGGAAAAGGTTCAGAAAAAGGCAACCAAAATGATTAGGGGTATGGAACAGCTTCCGTATGAGGAGAGATTAGTAAGATTGGAACTTTTCAGCTTGCAAAAGCTACATCTAGGGGGATATCATACAGGTCCTTAAAATCATGACTGGTGTGGAGAAAGTAAATAAGGAAGTGTTATTTACTCCTTCTCATAAGTGGAAGGTTGGACATATGACCAGGGAAGAGTATAAAAATATTGCTCGGGCATGTAGGAATGAAATCAGGAGGGCCAAATCGCTCCTGGAGCTGCAGCTAGCAAGAGATGTCAAGAGTAACAAGAAGGGTTTCTTCAGGTATGTTGGCAACAAGAAGAAAGCCAAGGAAAGTGTGGGCCCCTTACTGAATGAGGGAGGCATCCTAGTGACAGAGGATGTGGAAAAAGCTAATGTGCTCAATGCTTTTTTTGCCTCTGTCTTCACTAACAAGGACAGCTCCCAGACTGCTGCGCTGGGCATCACAGCATGGGGAGGAGGTGACCAGCCCTCTGTGGAGAAAGAGGTGGTAAGGGACTATTTAGAAAAGCTGGACATGCACAAGTCCATGGGGCCGGATGAGTTGCATCCGAGAGTGCTGAAGGAATTGGCGGCTGTGGTTGCAGAGCCATTGGCCATTATCTTTGAAAACTCGTGGCGAACGGGGGAAGTCCCAGATGACTGGAAAAAGGCTAATGTAGTGCCAATCTTTAAAAAAGGGAAGAAGGAGGATCCTGGGAACTACAGGCCAGTCAGCCTCACCTCAGTCCCCGGAAAAATCATGGAGCAGGTCCTCAAGGAATCAATCCTGAAACACTTACATGAGAGGAAAATGATCAGGAACAGTCAGCATGGATTCACCAAGGGAAGGTCATGCCTGACTAATCTAATTGCCTTCTATGATGAGATTACTGGTTCTGTGGATGAAGGGAAAGCAGTGGATGTATTGTTTCTTGACTTTAGCAAAGCTTTTGACACGGTCTCCCACAGTATTCTTGTCAGCAAGTTAAAGAAGTACGGGCTGGATGAATGCACTATAAGGTGGGTAGAAAGTTGGCTAGATTGTCGGGCTCAACGGGTAGTGATCAATGGCTCCATGTCTAGTTGGCAGCCGGTGTCAAGTGGAGTGCCCCAGGGGTCGGTCCTGGGGCCAGTTTTGTTCAATATCTTCATAAATGATCTGGAGGATGGTGTGGATTGCACTCTCAGCAAATTTGCGGATGATACTAAACTGGGAGGAGTGGTAGATACGCTGGAGGGCAGGGATAGGATACAGAGGGACCTAGACAAATTGGAGGATTGGGCCAAAAGAAATCTGATGAGGTTCAATAAGGATAAGTGCAGGGTCCTGCACTTAGGATGGAAGAACCCAATGCACAGCTACAGACTAGGGACCGAATGGCTAGGCAGCAGTTCTGCAGAAAAGGACCTAGGGGTGACAGTGGACGAGAAGCTGGATATGAGTCAGCAGTGTGCCCTTGTTGCCAAGAAGGCCAATGGCATTTTGGGATGTATAAGTAGGGGCATAGCGAGCAGATCGAGGGACGTGATTGTTCCCCTCTATTCGACATTGGTGAGGCCTCATCTGGAGTACTGTGTCCAGTTTTGGGCCCCACACTACAAAAAGGATGTGGATAAATTGGAGAGAGTCCAGCGAAGGGCAACAAAAATGATTAGGGGACTGGAGCACATGATTTATGAGGAGATGCTGAGGGAACTGGGATTGTTTAGTCTGCAGAAGAGAAGGATGAGGGGGGATTTGATAGCTGCTTTCAACTACCTGAGAGGTGGTTCCAGAGAGGATGGTTCTAGACTATTCTCAGTGGTAGAAGAGGACAGGACAAGGAGTAATGGTCTCAAGTTGCAGTGGGAGAGGTTTACGTTGGATATTAGGAAAAACTTCTTCACTAGGAGGGTGGTGAAACACTGGAATGCATTACCTAGGAGGTGGTAGAATCTCCTTCCTTAGAAGTTTTTAAGGTCAGGCTTGACAAAGCCCTGGCTGGGATGATTTAATTGGGGATTGGTCCTGCTTTGAGCAGGGAGTTGGACTAGATGACCTCCTGAGGTCCCTTCCAACCCTGATATTCTATGATTCTATGATTCTATGATAACACAAAAACTAGGGGTCGCCAAATGAAATGAATAGGCAGCAGTTTTAAAGCAAATAAAAGGAAGTATTTCTTCACAAAACACACAGTCAACCTGTGGAACTCTTTGCCAGAGGATATTGTGAAGGCCAAGACTATAACAGGGTTCAAAAAAGAACTAGATACATTCATGGAGGATAGGTCAATCAATGGCTATTAGCCAGGATGAGCAGGAATGGTGTCCCTAGCCTCTGTTTGCCAGAAGCTGGGAATGGGCGACAGGGGATGGATCACTTGATGATTACCGGTTCTGTTCATTCCCTCTGAAGCATCTGGCAATGGCCACTGTTGGAAGACTGGATACTGGGCTAGATGGGCTTAGCCCCTTTCATTTTCTGCTTAAGCTCCTCCTGTGATCAGTTCCCCTGACTTTCAGATGATGAAGATGGAGAGGCTCCTGTAGCAGAAATTAATATACAGAGAGCAGAGCAAACAGCAGCATTCTCATGCCAAGGTAAAACCCCAAATAATGGCCCAGATTCTACTCTTTTGTTCTGGATACTTTGTGCCACTCAGGTGGGGCCCAGTGGTGGAGTCTTGCCCATGCTGGCCAGCTGAGAGTTCCCCTCTCTGGGGAAGTTCTCAGCTGGTGTAAGGTCGCAGAGCTGCCAGTTGGACCCTGCCTGCACCCTGGCACAGGAAGTGGAGAATGTGCATAGCTCAGGCAGACTCTGTCCTTACACTGGTGTCTAGTGTCTGAGATGTACAGCTGATGCTGTGAGTATCATCAAATTACACGCTGAGTCTTTGGGGCTGCACCTTTCACCACTCCATTTGAAGAGCTCATGCCATTGTCCCCCACCATCCCCAGGAGGGACAGGCAAGTTTTCCCACCGTACACTGTGAAAGCCATTCTAGAGAGGTGGAGCTCACACGAGCACGACAAACTCTGGCATGCATAGGTGCTGACTTCCCCTCTAGCCAGGGGATGCTCGGCCCTGCCTCCGTCCTAGGCCCTGCCCCTCACCCCTTCCTATTCCTGCCCCTGCTCCGCCCCCACACTGCCCCATTCCAACACTTCCCCCAAATCCCCGCCCCGACACGCCTCTTCCCTGCCTCCTCCCCCAAGCACTCCCCATCCCCGCTCCTCCCCCTTCCTCCCGGAGCATCCTGAACTCTGTGTAACAGCTGTTCGTGGTGGGCAGGAGGTGCTGAGTGTGGGGAGCTTGACTGTTGGTGGGAGCTGAGCACGCACTAACTTTCCCCCATGGGTGTTCCCGGAGTCGGCGCCTATGCTGGCATGCGCCTCCCCCCGCCCCCCCCCGAAGTCCGAGCCACGTGTGAGTGAGCCGAGCTCCAGGGGGGCGCAGGATGTACTATAGCTACCCTTGCAGAACGTAAGAATGGCCTTACTGGGTCAGACCAATAGTCCATCTAGCCCAGTATCCTGTCTTCCAGCAGTGGCCAATGCCAGGTGCTTCAGAGGGAATGAACAGAACAGGGCAATTATCAAGTGAGCCATCCCTTGTCATCCAGGCCCAGCATCTGGCAGTCAGAGGCTTAGGGACACCGAGAGCATGGGGTTGCATCCCTAACCATTTTGGCTAATAGATCTATCCTCCATGAACTTATCTAATTCTTTTTTGAACTCAGTTATACTTTTGGCTTTCACAACATCCCCTGGCAATGAGTTCCACAGGTTGATTCTTTGTGTGAAGAAGGACTTCCTTTTGTTTGTTTTTAAACCAGCTGCCTATTCATTTCACTGGGTGCGTCCTGGTTCTTCTGCTATGTGAAGGGGTAAATAACATGTCCTTATGCACTTTCCCCTCCACCATTCATGACTTTATAGACCTTTGTCATTTGTCATCTCTTTTCAGGCTGAACAGTCCCCGTCTTTTTAATCTCTCCTTATAGGTCAGCTTTTTTAACTACTGCTGCACAATAAGTGGATGTTTTCTAGGACTCCAAGATCTTCTTCTTGAATGATAGCAGTTAATTTAGATCCCATTATTTTGCATGTACAGTTGGGATTATATTTTCCAATGTGCATCACTTTTGCATTTATCAACACTGAATTTCATCTGCCATTTTGTTGCCTAGTCAACCAGTTTTGTGAGATCCCTTTGTAACTCTTCACAGTCTGCTTTGGACTTAACTGTCTTGAGTAGCTTTGTATCATCTGTAAATTTTGCCACCTTACTGCTTACCCCTTTTTCCAGATCATTTATGAATATGTCCAAGTATCGACCACTAGGGGACACCACTATTTACCTCTCTCCCTTCTGAAAAAATTACCATTTATTCCTACTGTTTCTTTCCCATCTTTTAACCAGTTACTGATCTATGAGTGGACCCTCCCTCTTATCCCATGGCTGGTTACTTTGCTTAAAAACCTGTGGTGAGGAACCTTGTCAAAGGCTTTCTGAAAGTTCAAGTGCACTGTATCCACTGGATCACCCTTGTCCACCTGTTTGTTGACCCTCCTCAAAGAATTCTAGTAGAGTGGTGAGGCATGATTTCCCTTTACAAAAGCCATGTTGACTTGTCCCCAGCAAATCGTGTTCATCTCTGTGTCTGATTATTCTGTTCTTTACTATAGTTTCAACCAGTTTGCCCGGTACTGAAGTCAGGCTTACTGGCCTGTACTTGCCTGGATCACCTGTGGAGCCTTTTAAAAAATTTGGCAGCCCATTGGCTAACCTCCAGTCATCTGGTACAGAAGCTGATTTAGGTGATAGGTTACAAATCACAGTTAGTAGTTCTGTGACTTCTTATCTGCGTTCCTTCAGAACTCTTGGGTGAATACCATCTGGTCCTGGTGACTAATTGCTATGTAACTTCTCAATTCGTTCCAAAACCTCCTCTACTGACACCTCAACGTGGGACAGTTCCTCAGATTTGTCACCTAAAAGGAATGGCTCAGGTGTGGGAATCTCCCTCAGCTCTTCCGCAGTGAAAACCAATGCAAAGAATTCTTTTAGCTTCTCCACAATGGCCTTGTCTTCAGATTCAAAGGAAGTTGAGAGCCTGTTTCCTTATTGTCATTAGGAATCATGTTTGTTAGGACAGTGTCTCGGGTCAACCAAAAATGTGGCCTCATTGTGCTAGGCGCTGCACAGACACAGAGTGGTAGATGTCCTTGTCCCGAAGAGTTGACGATCTCAACAAACCAGACAGACCCAGGGTGAGGGAAAGGGTAGGACACACCAGCAGAGTGACCAATGGGATGGTGGCAAATCAATTTTCTATTTTCCAGAGGGTTTAGTTAGGTGGGGACCAGCTACATGGACAGAAAAGAGAAGTGAGAGGGGACCCAGAAGAGAGGCTGAGGGGGACAGGGCAGGAGAGAAGAGGATAAAAGGGGCAGGTGTGGATTGAAACGGAGGTGAAGAGACTTTGGGGAGGGGGAGGGTTGGAACAAGCAGCCAATTGGAGAAAGTCCTGTCCAAACTATAGAGAACCAAACGGTTTCCTCATTTCCTGTGTCCTGCAGGACAGCTCCGGAAAGGAGGGGCACGAGGCATGTGTGAAGGATGCTGGGATGGGTAAAAACTGGTGATCTTCACTTGTTGTTTGTTTTGCACCCAGAACGGAGAACTTCAGAACCGAACCAAGACGAAGCACGTCTGCTGGGTTCAGGACGGGAATTGGGACCTGGATCCCAGCTGCAGTGCCGTGCTGCTGGGGTAACAGATGAGGTGGGAGTTTTATTTAACCTGATCAACATCAGCTGAGCATCGTTATTCCAACAATTAGCAGGCAAGCTGGCTTGGTTGGTGGCCCAGGGCAAGATCCCAGTTCAAGTCTGGCCAGCAAACTTTTTTAGTTTAAATTCACAGGGACTGTTATGATCATCTAAGTTTGGTTCCTACATAACCCAGGCCAGAGAACCTCACCCAACCTCATGTCAGGGGTGAATATGGCATCACTCTCCGTTACCTCAAGTGACCTCTAAATGGCCCAGAGTCTCTCATAGGGATGCTGCACTGGCATCCCCTTACCCTGGGAGCACCCTGCGGGCCAGCGGGCTGGGAGGTGAGGGCTGTAAAGCTGCTCCAGCAGCTCTTAAAATACCCGAGATTGCTCCTACACAGAGAATCCAGAGCAGACCCTAGAACGGAGTCTTTTAATTTTGTTTTTTAATGGCAAATGGATCTAGATTTATTACTGTTAATCTGCCTTGAGATTTCTTGCTATTTATGATTATTTCTTTCAGCTAGGGCGGGTCAAAATATTTCCATCCAAACTGGTTTTTAATGGAAAATTGGATTTTCAACTAAGTGAAGTTGAGCGTCCACACTGCATTGTAAAGCTGTGTTTACAATTGCTGGGCCTGGGTCTCACAGCCATGCTAACACTTCCATGCTGCACTACACGGACCTTCTGACTTGGGTCTGCGTCCACACTGTAAAATGACAGTCAAGGTGGGATTCGGGCTCTGACCCATCCCCTAGCAGGGTCTGGAGTGCTGGCTGATCTGAGTCAGACTGATTTTGTGTGAACGGAAGTGGGTTTAGGCTTAAACCTGAGTGAAAACCTGGTCTTAGTGTAGACGTACCCTAGCTGGGCAGCCAAACATTGTGGTGATGCCCAAATATTAGTCGGCCTCTTCTGAAAATTTAGGCCGATTTATGCAAAGCATATTTATCTCTGACTGTAGGTTTTAATAGCCTTAGAAGCACCAAGTACTTCTGTTCAAAGACACGTAAATGAAAAACCAATAACCCACAATTCACACGCTCATCAATTCCAAGGCCAGCAGGGCCCAATGTTTGTCCAATCTGGCCTCCAGCATAACCCAGGCGAAAGAATCTCTCCCAGCCATTTCTGCATCCAGCCCTATAACACCTGGCTGAGTTAGAGCAGATTATCCCAGTCCTGCAAGCCAAGAAAACAGATGAGTTTTGTAATCCCCGAAGGTCAACAGATCTGGAGGTGTGAAGTGAGTTGCAAGATTGTGAATTCCTTGCAGAAAGTATCCCTGTTTGTTAAACCAGGGGCCTACTTCGCTGGTCGTAGCTGTAGAGGTATCTCATGGGGAGAGAACGGAATATTCAACAGTAAGATCCCAAGCCACTTATGGCTTTCTGGGTCACATCCAAAATCCTAAACTGCACTGCCAATCAGCAGCCAGTGCTGACCTTGGAGCCCTGGTATATGGGCCTAACTGTGATGCACGGCGTACCAAGAGCGCAGCCACAGCCTGCATCTCAATTGACTTTATGAGCAGAGCTGAGCAAATACCTGATTTTTCAATTCAGGGGTTGAACTAAAAAAATCTGAAAAAGCCCCCCATTTTGAGTTGAAGGATTTTTTATTTAATTTTGGGTTTGTTTTACGTGTTTTTTCATTTTTTAACTCAGCTAAATTTCAAAACAAATTGCCATTTTGAAATGAAAACTCAGGGTGAAAAGTTGAAATGTTTTGTTTTGAAATTGCCAACAATAAGCTACTTCAATGTCTTCAAATTCTTTCCCTGTTTTTTTCCAGCCAAAACAATTTGCCAGATTAGATCAAATTTTTGGAATAGTTTTGTTGCCTCAAAAATGCATTTTTTGGCCAATATATTATTCACCTAAAAAAATTTTAGGTTGTCCCTAAAAGGGTTGTCCCTTCCAACCCTGATATTCTATGATTCTATGATTCTATGAAATGTGCCCAGCTCTATTTATGAGGGTTCTTAAGTTGTAACTCCATGAAAAACAACTTGGATTGGGGTCATTTAGTTGTGACAAAGGCCAGGGTGACTGGCCTTTGCACCACATCCCAGAGGAAAGGCTGCATCCTTCAATAAAATCATATCTCCCCCCAACAAGAGGCTTCTGCTATCGCCAGGACAAGAGACCAGCATTCAACACCAGCAGGAGTCACCAGTGAAGAATCATAGATCATAGAATTATAGAATATCAGGGTTGGAAGGTACCTCAGGAGGTCATCTAGTCCAACCCCTGCTCAAAGCAGGACGAATCCCCAACTAAATCATCCCAGTCAGGGCTTTGTCAAGCCTGACCTTAAAAACCTCTTAGGAAGGAGATTCCACCACCTCCCTAGGTAACCTGTTCCAGTGCTTCACCACCCTCCTAGTGAAAAAGTTTTTCCTAATATCCAACCTAAACCTCCCCCACTGAAACTTGAGACCATTACTCCTTGTTCTGTCATCTGCTACCACTGAGAACAGTCTGGATCCATCCTCTTTGGAACCCCCTTTCAGGTAGTTGAAAGCAGCTATCAAATCCCCCTTCACTCTTCTCTTTTGCAGACTAAATAATCCCAGTTCCCTCAACCTCTCCTCATAAATCATGTGCTCCAGTCCCCTAATTATTTTTGTTGCCCTCCGCTGGACTCTTTCCAATTTTTCCACATCCTTCTTGTAGTGTGGGGCCCAAAACTGGACACAGTACTCCAGATGAGGCCTCACCAATGCCGAATAGCGGGGAATAATCACGTCCCTCGATCTGCTGGCAATGCTCCTACTTTTCAGCCCAAAATGCCGTAAGCCTTCTTGGCAACAAGGGCATACTGTTGACTCATATCCAGCTTCTTTTTCACTGTAACCCCTAGGTCCTTTTCTGTAGAACTGCTGCCTAGCCATTCAGTCCCTAGTCTGTAGCAGTGTATGGGATTCTTCCGTCCTAAGTGCAGGACTCTGCACTTGTCCTTGTTGAACCTCATCAGATTTCTTTTGGCCCAATCCTCTAATTTGTCTAGATCCCTCTGTATCCTATCCCTACCCTCCAGTGTATCTACCACTCCTCCCAGTTTAGTGTCATCTGCAAACTTGCTGAGGGTGCAGTCCACGCCATCCTCCAGATCATTAATGAAGATATTGAACAAAACCGGCCCTAGGACTGACCCTTGGGGCACTCCGCTTGATATCGGCTGCCAACTAGACATGGAGCCATTGATCGTTACCCAGTGAGCCCAATGATCTAGCCAGATTTCTATCCACATTACAGTATAGTCCATTCATCCAGCCCATACTTCTTTAACTTGTTGGCAAGAATACTGTGGGAGACCATACCAAAAGCTTTGCTAAAGTCAAGGAATAACATGTCCACTGCTTTCCCCTCATCCACAGAGCCAGTTATCTCATCATAGAAGGCAATTAAGTTAGTCAGGCATGACTTACCCTTAGTGAATCCATGCTGACTGTTCCTGATCACTTTCCTCTCCTCTTCAGAATTGATTCCTTGAGGACCTGCTCCATGATTTTTCCAGGGACTGAGGTGAGGCTGATTGACCTGTAGTTCCCTGGATCCTCCTTCTTCCGTTTTTTAAAGATGGGCACTACATTAGTCTTTTTCCAGTCATCCGGGACCTCCCCCAATCACCATGAGTTTTCAAAGATAATGGCCAATGGCTCTGCAATCACATCCGCCAACTCCTTGAGCACCCTCGGAGGCAGCGCATCCGGCCCCATGGACTTGTGCTAGTCGAGCTTTTCTAAATAGTCTTGAACCACTTCTTTCTCCGCTTCCTCCTCCCCATGCTGTGCTGCCCAGTGCAGTAGTCTGGGAGCTGACCTTGTTCGTGAAGACAGAGGCAAAAAAAGCGTTGAGTACATTAGCTTTTTCCACATCCTCTGTCACTAGGTTGCCTCCTCCATTCAGTAAGGGGCCCACACTTTCCTTGACCTTCTTCTTGTTGCTAACATACCTGAAGAAACCCTTCTTGTTACTCTTAACATCCCTTGCTAGCTGCAACTCCAGGTGTGATTTGGCCTTCCTGATTTCACTCCTGCATGCCCAAGCAATATTTTTATACTCTTCCCTGGTCTGAAGGTGGAGAGAAACAACCTCACAGGCTCCGCTTCCCAGCCAAAGGAGGTGAAAGAAAGGTTGGGTCATAAACATTTGGATCAGCCACATGTAGCCTCTAAATCCCAGATAAATGGGAAATGTATTTAAACTTTCAATAACCTGGTTGATAAAGAAGCAAAGTTCTATCATGGATCCGATATTGTCTAAAAGAAAGAAAACAAAGAGAAGGAAAAAACAGATGATTTCTGTAGTGCATAAGGTAGCATCTCTTTAACTAGTATGGGAGCCCTCTAGTGGTGCTCACTGTGTTCTGTGTTTTGGAAGCTGCTAGGAACCAGCTGGAGCAACCACGTGTATGTAGCTGAGCCTTGTCTTTGCATGCTCAGTGGACATAGTTATTTGGGACTAGAGCTGAGTGAATAACGTTTTTTCCCGGTTCACTGGAAATGCTGAAAAATTTGTGTCAAAGCAAAAAAAAAAAAAAACCTTTCCATTTTTTTGGTTAATCGAAAAGTTGAAAAAATTTTCATTGCAGGTTGAAGTAAACATTTTCTTTCATTTCAATTTTGAGCCTTTTAAAATGGATTTTAATGGTTAAATTATGAAATTTCCTTAATTTTATATTTTAAGTAAAGTTTGTTTCGGTCTGAAAAATTGAAACATTTTGTTTAGGAAATATCAAAATGAAATGCTTCATTTTAAATATATTTTAAAAAGTATTTTTAACTGAAACAATTTGGCAAAATCTTCATGAATTTGGTAAATATTTTGGTGTCACTGAATCTGCATTTTTTAACTGAAAAAAAGGTTTAAGTAGAAAACTTTTGCCCAGCTCTATTTGAGATCATTTGTGCCTGGAGGAGGGTTCTCCATGTTGTTGTTGTTGTGTAAAGCACAAAAGACACTATTCCCAATGTGGCTATAGCTTAACTATGGAGGTGTCAGAAGGGTCTGTGGGAGGAAACTGTGGTTTAATATATTTAGTAAATATCTGGATAGGGGGCTAAGTAGGAAGGGAGCAAAATTTGCAGAAGCCTGTGAAGAAAATCAGTGAGACCTAACTAAGCAAGGTGAATGGGCAATATCCAGGCAGAGGGAATTCAGCAGGAGTGCAAGTAGGGTGGTACTCTCCAGTACGCAGTACTGGCAAGACATTTTAGCAGGTATGGGGTACTGGAAAATCTTGGAGCTAGCCCCCCGCTCTGGAGAGGTGGGGATGGGGGCTGTGCTCTGCTCCTTAAAGGAGCAGAACATGGCTAGGGAGGGCATTCATTCTTTATATGGCTTTAACAGCACAATACATATGCTAACAAACGTAAAGGCTTTGTTTAAGTTTGCTAGCATATGTATTGTGCTGTTACATTGGTCAGGAGTCCCCAAAAAGGAGGGGTGGGGGAGGGACGGAAGGTGTTTAAACAGTGCTTTTTATTCTGTTTCTCCCCCTTGGTCTGAATTATCCATGACATCCATACTGCATCACATCAAGTCCAAATCACTAGAGGAATGCCTCTGCTTGCATTGACCAGCGGATGTTTGAATTCTGATGTCAGCCCAGTGCTGCAGCCTGATGGGAATCAGGTGTTGTCCTCAGTGTACATAGAATTCTTCTTTCCAGCCAAACTAGTCGAACATGCCTTTTGTTAACTGGAACTGGAGCAGTAAAACAAAGAATACAAATGCCTCATTTTCCAGCTTTGTGTGTGAGAGAACTATAAGTGAAGATTATAATGCTGGACACTGACGGCCTTAAACCAGCTGCCTCAGGAATCTCCAAGAACTTTGCTGAAAATATGTTCCTCATCTTAGCAACGGATCTAAGACTTATCACACATCTGCCCACCTTTATTTGAATGAAGCTCCTTCTGATCTGACAGCTCAGACATTGTCAGTTTCATCCAGAACAATTTACAAACTTGGGATCTAATTCTGTAAACCCTTAATCATTTGATCAATCCCATTGAAGACAATGGGACTATTTGCATGAGTATGGACCACTTTTGTGGTAAGAGTTTCAGGAGTCTGTTCCTATAAAGGAAGTTGAATCCCACATTGAAATGCAATGTTTGGGTACAATACCATAAAGCGGTTTAGGATACAGTTCTACTTAAAATTTATCTTTTAATAAGTCATACGTATGCTGAAATGGCTCCTCACCCAACTCCCATATTCCATATAAACAAAATGAATACTACATATGTGGGGTGCAAGTGAGTAGTTAAGCATGTTGATGTTTGTATATACAACGGGGGATGTCGGAGAGGACGGGAAGAGTGTGGGGGCCCCGGGCTGGGCAGAGAGGAGTCACATGGAGGATCACTTGGGGAGGTCACGTGCCCCCCGCCTTGTGTCCCTCCCATGAGTGCCGTAATGGCAAGAAATGATTTCTACTTGCACCACTGGAATTCAGTGATGATAAAGGCAAAGTAATGGACGTTAGAAGGAGCAATTTCAAACACTGATAAACCTTACAGGAGTTCATTGTAACTGTGCCAGCTTAGAAGAAGTCCTTGGGTCCATTATAGACAACTTAGTGAATACCTCTGCTCAAAGTGCAGCTGCGTTCAAAAAAGCAAACGAAATGTTCAGATGTAGTAGGACAGGATGGAGAATATTACAGAGACTGTTCTGATGCTGTTGTATAAACTAGTGTGGCTGCCCCATCTGGATACTGTGTGCAGTGCTGGGTCAACCCATCTCATGTGGGTTATTGCAGAATTAGGGCAGGTGTACACATAAAATATGGCAGCTGTGCCGCTGAAGCCCTTCAGTGCAGACTCTACTGGGCTTACAGGAGACTCCCGTTGGTGTAGTTCATCCACCTCTGTGAGACTCAGTAGCTGTGTCCTCCCATAGACATAGCACAGTCTACACCAGGGGTTAGGGTGCTGATTTTCACACCCCTGAGCAACTTAGTTATACTGATGTAAATTTATAGTGTAGACTTGGCCTAAGGGAAGTTCACAAAAGGGTGATGAGAATGATCAGGGGCCTGGAAATACTCTTCTATGAAGAGAGTTTGAAAAGACTGGAAGAGTGGTTCCTTTAGTGAGGAGATGAGTAAGAGGACACATGATAAAAGCCTGCATTGAGTGGTTTGGAGAAGGGAGATTCGTCACTTCTGTTCTCCCTGCCTCATAACAAAAGAACAAGAGTACCTTCAATGAAATTGAAAGTGAGAAATTCAAAACTGAGCAAGGGAAACACTTATTCATACAATGTGTAATTAGCCTGTGGAACTCACTGTCACTATCCATCACCAAAGCCAAAAGCTTAGCAAGATTCAAAGAAGAACTGGACTTTTATAAAGATAATGAAAACATCAGCTCTTACTTCAGACTGGGGCACAATACGTAAGAGAATTAAATCTGCATCAGCCATTCTCTAAGTGCTTTGGGTAAGACAGACATTTCCTCTGTGTTTTGTCCACACCAAACCCCAGAAACTAACCCACAGTTTAGGAGCATACAAATTGCCAGACAGAATCAGACCCAAGGTCCATCTTGCCCTGTCTCTGACAGTTCCCAGCACCAGGTATTTCAGGGGAAGGGATAAAAAAACCCACAGAAACAGATGTGGGATAATCTGCCCACTATGCCAGAGTTCATCCTGGTCCCTGATAGCAAGGTATTGGTCTTAATTCCTGTGGCAGTGAGTTCCACAGACTAATCACATGTTGTGTGAAAAAGTATTTCTTTTGATCAGTTTCGAATTTTCCATCTTGCAGTTTCATCGAACGTTCCTTTGTTCCTGTGGGGATGGGGAGAACAGGTGTGACCAATCTCCCTTCTCTAACCTGGTCAGAATTTTATAAATTAAGAGTCCCATAACTTTCACCATCAGGGTTGCCTCAGGATTCAAGCCCAGCCCTCTGGCACTACAATGAAAGCCAGACCCCCAAGACACCCATTTTACTAGGCTGCTTGCTTCTCTCATTTTCAGTTAACGCAGAGATGACTCTTATGCCAGGAGTACATTCCCTGCTACACAGAGACAGGGAACAGGCCAATGCCTTCCATCTCAGTTACACCGTAGGCCCTGCCGTTAAAGGGTCACCACTTTGGTGCTTTAACTGGTATTTATGTTTTAAAACTTTCTTTTCAAAGACCCAGAGTCCTGGCAGCTCAATGAGAAAGGAGCCAATGGAGCTGGAGGAGAAACCTCACAGAGCAGGTAACCATTCCATTATTTCAGCACAAACGTGTTCATTTGTCCTTGGCCCAAAGCTTGGCCCAAAGCAGAGTGGTTACACAGAGCATTCGGGATCAGCTGGGCCCATGGGAACACGCATTTTAATACAGCCCAGAGGCAAGGTTCAGGAAGCAAGAACATAGGCCGCACTTGCCAAATGCGGGGCTGTATCCTTGAAAGCAGGAGCTCTGCCTGGGAAGGGCAGAAGGGGGTCCTGTGGAAACCTGCTGAACAGGAGCTCCCTGTGCGATGCTGTGCCTAAGGTGGCAAGGCGATCCCTGGAGAGAGAAGCAGTGGGATATCGAGTAGGAGCAGAGGGGCGGGGTTACTTCTGTACTTGGCATTAAAGAGATTGTTCCTGGAGACTGTGGCAGGTCTACACGACACATTTACAGTGGTGCTTCTGGTGAAGACACTCTAAGCCGACGGGGTAGAGATGACTCAAATCTGCTGATAGCGGGCGGGGGGGAGGGGGGGGCGGCACGGGACTACTACATGGGTCACCTCTGGGAGGAACTTCCAGCCCCACCTCCCTGGGCCAGAGCAGCCAATCCCGCTGCCTTCTGGGGGGCTGGGGCCACAGGAGTGGGGAGCACGTGCCTCTGGGCCGGGCCAAGGGCGGGGTGTGCGGGGAGGAGAGGCTCACAACAACACAGTTTTCCCTACTCCTCAGAGCTCTGGTGCCATTGCGGACACCTCAGCAGGGGAAGGCACGCAGGCAATGTCCCTAACTTGGGCTGAACAAGAGGAACCTGCTCCTGGCACCTTCCCCAGTGACGCCCCCTCTTGGCCCCCCCAGCCTGGGGCCACTGTGCACTCCCCGCCAGAGTTACTTGCACGGGATGGGGGAGGCTCTGTCCTTCTCCTGCTGCACCTCCCCACCTGGCACATTTCCGGTTCGCTCGGCCCCTCTCCCTGGCAGCCAGGCCAGGGTGGGGAGCAGTAGGGGTGGGACGGAGCTGCTCCTCACACCGGGTGAGGGTTGTCTCTCCATGTCGCTGCTTCTGTGCACCACGGCAGCTGCCTGTGAGAGAGCCTGGCTGGGGACATGGGGGCAGCCCACCCACTTCACTGCCTGGGCCTGGCTGCCAGGGACTGGGGCCAACTGAGCCGGAAATGTGCCGGAGAGAAGTGCGGGGAGGGGGCTCCGGCTTGCTTGGCACCTCTGACTGGCAGCCAGGCCCGGGCGGGGAGACGGCTGCCACTGCCTCCCCAGCTGGGTTCTTGCAGGCAGCCACTGGGGTGACCCAGAGAGGCCACCCTCATTCAGCATGAGAAGTGTCTCCATCCCATCCTCTCCACTCCCCACCTGGGCCCAGCTACCAGGGACAGGGGCCAAGTGAGCCGGAAACGTGCAGGGGGAAGGGGAGGGAGGGAGGTACAACAGGAGAAGGACAGAGCCCCTCTCCTTCCCCTCCCAGCAGGCCGAGCAGAGCAAGCTTTACAAGGGCAGCTTGGTGCTCACAGAAATTGAGGGGGACACATGGTCCCGCATGCCCCTCCCCCCGGCTTTCCTGTCAGCTTAATAACTCCATCTCCGCAAGAGGTGGTAGTTATGTTGGTGGGAGAAGCTCTCCCGCAGACATAGCCCTCATCTACACCAGCGATTAGGTCGGTAAAACTGCGTCACGCAGGGGTGTGGATTATTCACTTATCCTTGCAACAAAGCCCGTTGCCAATTGTGCCCACATATCTATTCAGGGGACACCATCACAGGGCCTAATAACATCAGCCACACTATCAGAGGCTCGTTCACCTGCACATCCACCAATGTGATCTATGCCATCATGTGCCAGCAATGCCCCTCTGCCATGTACATTGGTCAAACTGGACAGTCTCTACGTAAAAGAATAAATGGACACAAATCAGATGTCAAGAATTATAACATTCATAAACCAGTCGGAGAACACTTCAATCTCTCTGGTCACGCAATCACAGACATGAAGGTCGCTATCTTAAAACAAAAAAACTTCAAATCCAGACTCCAGCGAGAAACTGCTGAATTGGAATTCATTTGCAAATTGGATACTATTAATTTAGGCTTAAATAGAGACTGGGAGTGGCTAAGTCATTATGCAAGGTAGCCTGTTTCCTCTTGTTTTTTCCTACCCCCCCCCCCAGATGTTCTGGTTTAACTTGGATTTAAACCTGGAGAATGGTCAGTTTAGATGAGCTATTACCAGCAGGAGAGTGAGTTTGTGTGTGTATGGGGGTGGGGGGGGATGTGAGAAAACCTTGATCTATGCAGGAAATAGCCCGACTTGATTATGTAAAGAGTTGTCACTTTGGATGGGCTAGCACCAGCAGGAGAGTGAATTTGTGTGGGGGGGTGGAGGGTGAGAAAACCTGGATTTGTGCTGGAAATGGCCCACCTGTTGATCACTTTAGATAAGCTATTACCAGCAGGACAGTGGGGTGGGAGGAGGTATTGTTTCATGATTTCTGTGTGTATATAAAGTCTGCTGCAGTTTCCACGGTAAACATCTGATGAAGTGAGCTGTAGCTCACGAAAGCTCATGCTCAAATAAATTGGTTAGTCTCTAAGGTGCCACAAGTACTCCTTTTCTTTTTGCGAGTTATACCAAAGTAATTTTGTAGTGTAGACTAGGGGTGTGTTCAGTGTCCACATTGATGGTGAGCGACTGTTAAGGGTTCAGAAAAAAGCTGCAAGAATTATTTGAGGTCTGGAAAAAACCTTGTAGTGAGAGACTCGGAAGCTCAATCTATTTAGTTAATCCTAAAGAAGGTTAAGAGGTAACCTGATCTCACGATCTACAAATACCTACCTGGGAAGGAGATTTCTGATAGTGGAGAGCTCTTAAATCTAGTAGACCTAGGCAGAACAAGACCCAGGGCTGGGAGCTGAAGCTAGAAGAATACAGCCTGAAAATAAGAGGCCAATGTTTAACAGGGAGGGGAATCATTGGAACAACTCACCTAGGGAACGCGGTGGATTCTCCATCACTTGGAGTCTGGTCCCTGCTGGTGTTCAGATCCGTGAATCTGGTTTAAAAATCTGCCCAATTTTTCCCTAAAGTCTGTTGAGCTGAAACATTTCTCCTTGGGGGCACAAGAAGCCATCGCTGCGTGTGCAGTCTCACCGACACATGTCTGCAGCCTGGTTCTTACAAAGACATCCAGGACTATGGTGCCTAGCAACGAGTGCCCATAGGGAGGGGATCTCTGCTTACAAGGCAAGGCAGCTGGTTTCCAGCGGCCTCAGGTGTGGTGCGGGGAGGCATCTAGATCACGCCGTGTGCCAAGAGGTTCAGCACTAACAGCTCCTTCCCAGCTCTTCTCGTGGGGATGCCCCCCTTGAAGGAGCTAAGGGATCTGTTCTTCCAAACCCTCCCTTTCTCTCAGGGACTCCTGCTCCGCATGTCTGCTCCCCAGACGAACTTTAGCTTTAGCAAAATATTTTAATGGGACTTTTTTTTTTCAATTTTACCATAATGAGAGAAAACTTTATCTGCTGCAAATGTGACAGCCAACACATCGGGGATTTAACCGGGGCCTCCCAGAGCTAAAAGCACGTGCTGCTGCAGCTTGAGCTACACAGCTAACTGTGCCCGAATGGGGCTACAACAAGCCCCACATCCTCTGTGGATCGGGCACAAATGGGGGCCTGTCTCACCCACTCACCCACTGGCTAAAGAAATGGAGTTGGGTGAAGGGGTAATAGGACAATTGGAGCAGCAGATGTCAAATGCATTCTACCGACTGCATGTGAGCTAAGGTGTAACAAAGTATTCTGAGGCACTTTGACCTGTGGCTAGGCCCCGTTTTTGTAATGAAGATGCAACTTCTGAGCTGTATATGTTGTAAATTGGAAGTTTCTTTTCTTTATTTTTAGCACATGAAATTTTTACTCGCCCTTTGCAAGTTTAACTGAAAGCTCTTTATTAAAAATTGCAGATCGTAAGGGAAACGAAGAGAACTCGGCATCGGAGGAGAGGTGTGTCGCGTGGTTCAGAAATGGATGTTGTGAAGCAAATGCAGTGCAAATAAGAGTGTAAAAGAAGCAGATGATGTACTAGGGATTTTACTTGAAAATCAATGAAGCTTGAGACCCGAGAGTCAAGTGCTATGTAGTGAGCTCTTGGCTATTCTTAATCGAGCCAGCTTTGCTCTAACCCTAACCCTAGCTATATCAAAACCAGCTTGGGTACAAATTAGCCATTTGACAAAGCCCTGGCTGGGATGATTTAGTTGGGGTTGGTCCTGCTTTGAGCAGGGGGTTGGAGTAGATGACGTCCTGAGGTCTCTTCCAACCCTAATCGTCCATGATTGTATGATTCTTCTATGATTCTAGACCTACATGAGCTGCAGTCACATTTCCTGACGGCAGCGTAGACGTATTCTCTGTCTTCCTTTTGTGCAGCACCCAGCACAATGGGATCCTGATCCCGAGCTGAGACATCTGGGTGCTACCATAACATAAATGTTCAGTCATAGTAATAAAATTGAGAGTCTTTAGAAAGAATCCCAAGTAGAAGCGGGCAGCGGCATCCCCTCTGTGTGCAGCATTGACAAGAGCATGACTGGATCCTGTGCCCAGTTCTGGTGTCCACGACTCAAACAGGATGCTGCCAAATTGTTAAGGGTTCAGAGAATAGCTACAAGAACAATTCAGGGTCTGGAAAACAGGATTTGGAGTGAGAGACTGAAGTGGCTCAATCTATTCAGTTAAGAAGGTGAAGAGGTAACGTGATGCTTGTCTGTAAGCACTGACGTGGGGAGGGGATTTCTGAGAACAGAGGGCTCTCCCCAGACAGAGTCAGAGCGAGATCCACTGGCCAGTTGCTGAAGGGAGACAAATTCAGACTGGCAACAAAGAGCCAATGTTTAACAAGGAAGGAAATTAACTCTTGGAACGACTCTCCGAGAGACGGGGTGGATTCTCCATCACTCCGAGTGTGTCAGTGGAGATGGGGCATCTCTGCTCCAGCTCAGGCAGGAGTTATTGGGCCAAAGGCAGGAATTGCTGAGGGAGATTACGTGGGGGCCAGGCTGGATGCAGTCTCTGTCCTTAAAACCTTTTAACTAATGTGATAGCATGTGTAGGAGAACTTTAATTTAACCCATAGAAATGTTATGGGGCACCAAGAGCCAATCTGCAGTTAAGCTGTGTTCACTTTTTGAATTAAAGTAGAGCTTCAGGGCCTGAGTCTCTGTGGCCTTATCCCTTGTGTACTCATTTACCGCTGTGTACACTGAGTGCAAAATAGGTAGGACGCACTCCCATGCTGATCTGCTAGCCTTTCCCACCTGCTTTGCACTCTCGCAAGAAGAGAGAATGAAAAGACTGAGGTTACTTACTTTGAAAACTATGTAAAATATGGAGGAAGGGTTATTCTTCCCAGATGGGGAACTGAGCCACAGGGTATTTGTTACAGTTATACCTAGGAAACAACTAAAGTCGGAGCTCTGTTGTGCTGGAGGCTGAACAGATACAGAGTAAGAAACACCCTCTGCCCCAAAGGGCTCATAGTTGAAATAGACAGGACAGGGGAGGAGTTGGGATTCAACGTACAGCAGCGGGATGGTTGGCAAATGTCATGTTAGTGCCACATATTTTTGTTTGGGAAGGGTTGTGTTAGGAGGTGATTAGTTAAGTAGTAAGAAGAAGGCTATGGGTGGGGGACTGAGCAGAGGAAGATGAAATCTCTTGCCTAAGATTATTCAGGATCTGAAGTCAGATCCCCTGAGTCCTACTTCAGTGCCTTAATTCCAAACCATCTCTCCTCTTTTTAGGGCATAGTTGGGGAGAGGGGAGGGGCCTAGCTGCTCATGGTTTTCATGCCTGGGTGGCTGTGTGGAAGATGGTTTGGAGACTATCTTATGGCATTTTCATTTTTTCTAGTATTTTATCAGAGAATCCATATTTTTCAAGCACCATTTCCTCAGTGGAAGACACGATGACTCTGGAGTTCGTTGCCATATGGTCTGAACATTTTAAAGTTAATGAACCGTTTGACAAGATTATTGTTGCAGCCTACAGTCATCCCGGGAGATACCAAGAATTTGCTAGGATGGAAATAAGGTAAAATGACACTGGAGTTGGATTACACTGACAGGTCATTAGATCTTTCTTGGTGGGGAAGGTGGGAGGATGTGATAATGAGACATATTTCAGGCAGCAGCTGGGGAATTCCCATGGGTAGAGTCACCACTGGCCTGTAGAAAGCAACTGGGACTGGGAATGGAGTAAGGGAGGGGCAGCCATGATGAAATGCAAGAGCAGAATCAAATGTCCACCACCACAGCTCCATTTGGCACCTCTGTCGGGGGAGACTTTGGCAACTGTCATCTCAGTTTTCCCCATTCCTGGGAGCTGTCCAGGGATGGTTTGGCCCCCGGCACAACTTAGGGCAGCTCTAACTTGTGTGGGCTGGAACAATCAGCCTGGGATTTCTGGGAAGCAAAGTGACCTGCCACATCCCTATAATGGCTGCTGTGAGTAGGTCCAGGAGTCAAAATGGAGTGGCACAGAGCCAATTAGGACAGCTAGCTATATCCCTGCAGCAGGGGGAGAGCTGTATCCAGCTCCTGTGAGCCATGGGAGGATTGTAAGAGCCAACACACTGGGGACTGAACCAGGGACCCGCCAGAATGAAAAGCCTATGCTGCTACAGCTTGAACTAACACCCCATAGCCGGTGGCTGCAGCAGACTCATTTCCTGTGTGGATTGGCAGAGAGGGGACTCTGTAACTAGGGTTGCCAGATGTCCAGTTTTCGACCAGAATGTCTGGTCGAAAAGGGAAACTGGCAGCGTCCGGCCAGCACCACTGCCCAGATGCTAAAACTCCGGTTACCTGCAGTAACCGTCCTCTACTACCGGGGAGTGGGAAGAGCAGCACCGGCTGCTGGAGCCTGGAGGAGCAGTTCTGCTTAGCAGCTGCTGCTCTTCCCGCCCCCAGCCCTGATGGAGAGAACTGGTTGTGTGTGTATCCTGGCTGTCCCCCACCCCCACCCCACTGTGCCCCAATTTCCCTGCCCCAGCCCCTCGCTCTGGGGACTGACTCCTGCTGTGCCTCGCCGGGCCCTGATTGGGCAGGCTCCGTGTCAGCTCCTCCCAGTCTGGCTCTGCAGGTGGCAGGTGAGTCCCGGGGATGGGGAAGCGAGCAACAGGGCGGAGGTTCTCCGTTAATATCATGAGAGCGGCTTAAAACTCATGAGATTTTTACAGAATAAATGTCATGGGTTCATTTTATTTATCTTCTGGTTTCTCAGCCCTTACAGGTCACATTTTCAAGCTCTTCTCCGCAATCATGAGGGCTAGAATCTTACCTTTTGTTTAAATGAGAGCTGAGATTCTCAGCTTGCAATAAATTCTGAGTGCTGGTAACTCTGGTCTTGTTGCACTGACCTCACTGCAGAATCAAGGCCTTATTTGGCTTTGATCATGAGCCCATTGAGGTCAAAGGGAGGTTGCTATTGACTTTGATTTAAAATAATCTCTTTATTCCAAATAAACTTAAATTTATTTTCTTTGATTTAAAATATTTTATTTAATATTTAATTTATTAATTAAATCCTATAATTTATATATATAAATTAAATTCTATTTAATATATAATATATTTACTATTATTTATTTGATTTAAAATAAACTCTTTATGATTTAAAATAAACAGCCAACTCTTCTGTTTTGTTTTACTTTCCTAGTTTCAAGAATAATTACGGCGTCCTTACCGTAGGCCAAGCAAAAATTCCTGTTTCGTATCTGCAAAGCAGACAACCCATCTATTATAAATATGGGATTATTGATACCTACACTGATCCGAGAGCAGTTCGAGTAGAGCATATTTATAAAACAGTGCAAAAAAATGAAAAGGCAGAGTCCCATCGAGTTCTAATTGTGCCCGATTCGGCCATCAAAGCAGGAGGTAAGAATCACGTTTAGCCCTGTGGAAAATGATGACTGAAGGTCCAGGCTTGCAGGCTCTCCAAGTATAAGTACAAGTGAATCTGATTGTAATGTCATTGACTTCAGTGGAACCATTTCTGATTTACAGCAGCATGAGAATCAGTCTGAATAAATGGAAAACGTGGGCAGTTTGTGCAGTGAGTGTTCGAGCACAGAATCTCCATGGTCATTGTTGGGTGTTAGATTGTGAGCTCTTGGGGCAGGGACTGTGTTTATACAGTGCCTAGAACAATGGGTCCCGGTCCGTGACTGGGGTGCCTAGGCAATACCATAATACACCCAAACCCAATAAGTAATCTATAGTGCCTAATGCAGTGGGATCCTGGTCCATGACTGGAGCTTTCAGGTGCTTCTACAATATAAATAATTAGAGCTGGTTAGAAAATGGGGCTTTTGTCTAAAGGAAAAAAAAAATGGGGTTTTCAGCCATAAATGTTCAGTTTTCAGGGTTTGGGTTTTCCAATGAAAATAAAAGAAAATCAAGGAAATAAGACATTTTCAGTGCATTTCGTTGTTTGGTTGACAAGTCAATTTCACATAGAAAATAAATTTAGGTGGAAACTTTTTTGAGCAGCCCAATAAGTAATGAATGATACTGTTCCGTTTAGATGTAGCCCATAATTAGGAGAGCTCCAGGAAACATTTTGGTTTGGGGAGGCAAAATACCTCCCAGAGATTCCAGGGGCATGTGGGATGTGCCCAATTCTTTGGGTAAGTGGTTTTTCTAAAATATATGTTTTAGGAATTATTTTGGGATCATTCTTTGGCTTGTCTGACAGGAAGTCAGACCAAATGCTCACAGTGGTCTCTTTTGGCCTTGGTATCTATGAATCTGTGGGCCGGTCTACACTAGAAGAGCTACATCGGCGCAGCTGCACACCTTCATGAGCTGCAGCTTACTCCCTCCTTTATGTTAGTGCCATAATGCGAGCAGGGACATGGGAAGGAGGTGGAACTCTGGCCTGGCCATCCTCTCTAGTCTCAGGCCCTGTTCTGGTATCCACATTGTCCAGTTCTGCTGTCTGCACGTCCAAAAGGACTTTGACCAATTGGCGAGGGCTCAGAGAAGAGCTATGAGAACAGTCCGAGGTGTTGGAAAACCTGCCTTAGAGTGAGAGATTGAAGGAGCTTGATATATTTTGTTTATCTAAGAGAAAGTTAAGAGGTGACATGATCCTGGTCTACAAGCGCCTACGTGGGAAAGAGATTTTTGAGAGGAGAGGGCAGTTTAAGCTCACAAAGGCAGAGCGAGAGCGAATGGCTGGGAGCAGAAGGGAGACTAATTCAGTGTGGGAATAAGAAGCCCGTGTTTACCAGGGGAAAGAATTAGCCTTTGGATTAGCTCCCCTACAACAGGATGGATTCTGCGTCACTGGGAGTCTGTCAGTGAGATGGGGCATCCCTGTCTCAAAGCTCTGCTCTAGCTCAGCCAGGAGTGACTGGGCTGGAGGCAGGAATCACTGGAGGAGATTCTCTGGCCTGGGTTAGGCAGGAGGCTCGGCTGGATGGGTACAAAGGGCCCTGCTGGCCTTGGAATCTATTAACTGAATGGCACAAACAGCACTATAAAATGGCAAATGAAAATATTAGCTCTGTGACGATTGTGGACTGCTTGCTCCCACAGTCTGCTCCCTTGCAAGTTTGAAAGTTTACAAGCATTTATTTGAAGGTGTATACATGTTTATTTCCCACTAGGTATGTGGACCCAATTTGATGACATCTGTCAGTTTCCAGAAAAGTCCTGGTTTGGCTTTTTATCAAGAGGAAAGTCCAAAGAGAAAGCTAGTGAGCCTATCCTACAATTCCTGGAAAATGAGCTATATCGAGAACTTTCTCACCGAAAGGACTTTGGTGATGTGGAAAGGAAGCTTGACTGCTACAAGGAGTGCTTGAAAACCAGCAACATCGGTGATGCAGAGCGAAAAATAAATGATCACCAAACTGACTTTGACGAGACAAAGGTAAGTGAGCAGTGCCCATCTCTCATGGCAGCTCCACAATAGCTGGAAAGGCCCCCACTGAACCTTTCTGGAGATAGCTCTACCTGTGCATGGTGCATTGACAATCATCCAAGAATCATTAAAAGCTGAACGTTACTTTTGGTGTTCTTTCCCTCTCCAGCCTCAGGGTCTGCTCATTGGAGTTACAGCAGCCCATTGGAGTTACAGCAGTCTTTCCATTGACTTCACAGGCTTTGGATGAGATCCTAACGGCCCAATCTAACTCCTGTTGAGATGGAAGGATTTCCATCAGCTTTCATGGGAGCTGGACTGGGCTGCCACAAGAATCATCTGTACCAGCTTTGGACCTGATTTCCAGAGTTTATTCTTGAACGAGCTGCCTCCATAAAAGGCAGGGTGGCTTTAAATTTGGCAAAATCTCATTCATTATGATGAGGGCTGCAGATGTGTCATGGCATTTTTTTAATCAAAAATCACAGAGCGGTCATGGTCAATATCGTAAAATTCATAGGTTTAGTGTTTGCTCCATGAATTTGACTAGATAATGCCCTGACAAATGAGGGGGCATTGACCACCCATAGCAGCCCCCTCTGCCCCAACACCACAACCCTAATCTCCGCTTGGGGAGGGGGCAAGGCCCTGCCCCGCACTCAGCCCAGGCTCAGGCAGCTCTTTTGTGTGGCTGGTCCCCAGCTCCCCACTCTGGGAGTTGTGATCTAATGCGTGTGGCTGCAGCACCATTTGCTCAGGTTTGGCCCTGCTGCCCCCCCATCAGATGCTCCCTTCAGCGCTGAGCCAGGGACCCACCTTCAGGAAGTCACGGACAAATGGAGAAATCTGGTATCTGTGACATTTTCTGCACTGTGACAAACCTGCTGCTTTAATCAAGCCCTACCGTAAGGGCCTGGGGACTAGAACCCAGGCCAGGGAAAGATACAGCCAGGGCGCACTGTGGAGAGTAGGTGCCACACGAAGTACCGCCCACAAGAGCCAGAATGACAGTACCCCTGCAGCCCTCTGTTTGCCCAAGTGCCCCTTGTAATCCCAGGTGTTGCCCTAGGAATTTGTTTGGGAAACCACCCAGATCTTGGCCTGCTGCAATGCCAGACTTTGCTTTGTCTCCTGGTCTCTGACTCCAGCCTGACTTTGACCCTGATTCCTGCCTCTCGATTCCAACCTGGTACTACCTCTGATCTCTGGCCTCCGACCACAGCCTGGCTCTGACCCTGACTCTTGTTTATGGGACCTGGCTCCTGGCCTGGCGACTCCTGTCCCTGGTGGGCAGACCTCAGCTCAGCTGCGACTGCTAGGCAAGGCTGCCTGCGCCCCGGTCCCTTACATCCAATACCTAAACCAGTCATAGGGCAGAGACTGTCTGTTGTGTCCCTTGATCTTTACACAGTAACAATATGAAGAATCCAGACAGGTGGAGCTAGGTCCCAAATAGCCATGTTTACTAACTATACACAGACACACCAGTCTCAGCTACACACACCACTGCTCTGACTCGTTTCTGGGGAGTTCTAAAACATAGAACAGAGTGAGCGCTGTCACGTTGTCTGGAGTGGCTCACAACTGTGAGTGATGACCTCAGGGCAGATTGTCAGAAAACAGGGCAGACACCCCAGACTGGTGGTGTGTTCTATAATTAGATTTCGCCAAGCCAGTGACAAATGTGTATCCTGGATCATTATACTAGTCTTACCAGAGAGTCCCTTTAGACACTCCAGTCTATCTTGCCACCCAGACAACCTGGACTTTGTGATAAATTGTCCCTTAAACCAAAAATAACACCACATCAGTTTGCTCCCAGTCCCAAGAGACCAGTCACTTATCCCAGGTCAAATGGTACTCCAGATCTTACACCAAAGACCACCCTGGCAGCCAATCCTATAGTAAACCAAAAGTTTATGAGCTAAGAAAAGGAAATGAGAGTTATTGAGAGGTTAAAGCAGGTAAAATATATGCACATGTGAATCACAGTTTGTAATTCCAAACTGACAGTGATGTAATAAACTGCCAGTCTCCCAAAAGTCTTTCAGGGTACCCAGATTGTCTCTGGTGATCTCCGCTTTACATCTGGTACACTTCCCTGTAAAAGTCCAAACAGTCCATAGATGAAGGATCTTTCCTGGAATCTGTATTTATAGCTTCTTCTGACAGAAAACGAGCAGACAGTGTCTCTACTCGTGGGCTTTGAAATGTTTGGGTTTTGTTCTAATTCAGAACGAAGCCAAATTTCAAAATCCTCCACAAAGCAGAGCTTCCATCCTGTCTACGGTCCTGACAAAGGCACTCGTACCATGGTGAGAAGTGGCTATGTAGACACACAGGCTCTGTCTACACTACAGGTGCTACAGTAGTACAGCTACTGCGCTGCAGCCGTTCCGCCGTAGGGTACCCACTTCCTATAGCTACAGAAGGTGTTTTCCCATCTCTGTAGTTAATCCACCCCTGCAAGAGGTGGTAGCTTGGTCGACAGAAGAATTCTTCGCTTGACCTAGCAGTGTCTACACTGAGGCTTAGGTCGGCTTAACTGAATCTCTCAGGTGTGTACACTTTTCACACCCCTGAGTGACATAGCTAGGTCAACCGAAATTTTAGGTGCAGACCAGGCCATAGTAACCAAGATGGGGGCTCCATTGTGCTGGGTGCTGCACAAACACACAGTGACCAAGTTTGGGGTCCTGTCACACAGGTGCTGAACAGTCACAAACTCAAGAACAGTCCCTGCCTTGAAGATCTTACAATGTAAATAGAAAAGTTTGAGATTAACTGACTTGACCAAGTCATACAGGAAGTCTGTAGCAAAGGGAGGAATTGAACATACATCTCCTGAATACTATGCTAGAGCCTTTAGCCTCAAGGCCACCTTTCCACTCTGCAAGTAATGGTAAATACCTCCTCTATCATCCGTCCCCATCCACTGGCCAGTGCAGCTGAGACAATGCTGGGAGAACTGTATTTCAGGCATGTCTGATGCTTCCGGTAAAATATGCATGTTATTACTGTGTTTGTCTAGGTTTATGACTACATCCGCAAATTCATTGAAAATGTACTCGGAAACCCCAAATTTCAGAATCCTGCTATTTCAGCAATGGATGTTCTCCTCTTTGCATTATGCACAGTATTTCACCACAGTATCCATATAAGTGCAGAGGCCATGAGCAAGATTGAACAAATGGCCCAAAATGTTGGCTTGCAGGAAGGCAAATTCATGAACCTGAAAGAACCAAGAAAAAGGTAATATCTAACTCACTAAATATTTAGTTTTATTTGCTTGAACTCTGTCTGTGGTTTTAAAGGTAACACATTTACTTCCCTTTAAATGCTCTGAACTGACATATTTGCAAAGCACACAGCTTGGAAAGTAGAAGACTTAATTGTTTATGGGTTTTCATTATGTATAATAGGGGCTCAGCATGGGATCACCCTCTTCAGGGTTAACCCTAGAGTGACAATTACTATAGTTTATTATTTGTACTGCAGTAGCACCTAGAAACCACAAACTGAACCAGCAAGACCAAATTTAGAGGCTGCTGTGTGGCAGGTAATGCGTCCTAGCTCTCCTCTAATGTTCGTCAGATGGAAACCTAGTCTATCCCTCAGATCTGACAGCCTTAAAGTCAATGGGAGCAGAGGGTTAGTGCTTCCAAGGAACAGGTCTCCAGTTGGCTGCTAGAGGTGCTGTCCCCAGATGGGTGAGAGCTCTGGCAGGGCTGCCCAATCTGCATTAAGCTGATTGACACAAGAGCCCAAACCTGTTTTCTGTGATGGTCTTAGGTGCAGGAGTCTTTAACCTGTGGTTTGTAGAATGCCCATTGAATCCAGGGAAGATGGACATACAGATGTGAGGGGAGGAACATCTGCCAGCTTTCCAGCTACTGCAACCTTATTATCAGAAAGCAGAATTTACAAAGTGGGACAAAAAGTCAACAGCAGGCAGCATGTCCTCCTCTGGCTGTTTTGTGGCTAGCCCTTTAAAATGCCTGGAAACAAACTGTTTTGGGTTGAGTGCCATGTTTCATTTGACCCAAAATAGACTTTTTGGATTCGTTGAAATTCGTTGGAATTTTCGCATTCGGTTCTACCTGAACCGAATATTCCCCCCCCCACAATATTTTGGAACAAAAACATCAGTTATTCACGCAGCTCTCAAAATGACCGTGGCCCTATTTGTGCAGCTGCATGTGTATCTTTGCCTTGTCACCCGTCCAGCCACCCAGTTTGCAGCTGAAGTTCAAACTCATTAAGAGATGCACTGACATAATTGTGGATACAATTTGTCTGAATACAAGGAATTTTTTTGTTTGTTTGTTTAACATTTTGCATCCCCGTCATTGCAGGGAATGTATTTTAGCTCTGAAGCATGTTTGCATCCAAAGCTCCAAAAACTCTAAGAGCGCGTGTTGGGTCTGGCTGCTTCCTTTGCTGTATGAAATTCAAAGGGAATCGTTTGAAAAGGCAGAGGACCCTTTAACTTCAGAAGACATGCAGTCTCTGCCCTTTGCTCAGCTGAGGCATGATGAAGAGAAGCAAACGTGAGTCTACAAGGGAAATATTCTGTGAAAGAACGTTGTCGTTCTTTTGTCTCGCAAAATGTAATATCATTATTTGTGGTATAATGATTTGGAAGCACTTTGCTTGCTGCCTCCAAATGGGTAGTACCCCTGAAGACTGTGTGGGCTAGTGGTTAGAGCAACTGGCCTGGGTCCTGGACATGCCATTGGTCTGCTAGGAGACCTTGGGCAAATCCCTTCACCTCCTCTGTTCCTCCATCTGTAACATGGGGATAATGATGTGGCTTCAGAGTGCTTTGGTTCATAGATCCCAAGGCCAGAAAAGACCACTGTGATCATTTAGTCTGACTCTGGTTTAACAGAGGCCAGAGGACTTCCCTGAATTAATTCCTATTCGAACTAGAGCCGACCATTTAGAAAACCTTCTAAACTTGATTTAAAAATTCTCAGTGATGGAGAATCCACCATGGGGCGGGAGTGTCTATGTTATGAATTTGCTGATTTTAGATTTTAAAGCTGAAATCTAGTAAACTAAATTTGCCAATTTGATTAATGTTACAGGCAATATTGGAGAGGGATTTCATTAGGATAACCCTTTTTATTGAGCCCAGGGAGTGTGAGCTTACTAATTTTGAGAAATTCAAGAGGGTTCAAAAAAGAGCCAGGAGAATTATTAAAGGATTGTAAAGGCCTTATAGTGAGAGATTCCAGGAGCTCAATCTATTTAGCTTAACAAAGAGAAGTTTATGAGGTGACTTGATCACTGTCTATAAGTATCTGCATGGGGAACAGCAATTTGAGAATAGAGGACTCTTCAGTCTAGCAGACAAAGGGTATGTCTACATTTGCCGGTAGATTGGTACTGCTGCAATCGATGCAGTGAGTGTCGATTTAGTGGGTCTGGTGAAGACATGCTAAATCAATGGAAGAGCACTCCCTCATCAATTTGTATACTCCAGCTCCTTGAGAAGCATAAACGAAGTCAACAGGAGACACTCTCCCATTGACACAGCGCAATGTAGCCTCCGCGGTAAATGGATCTAACAACCTCGACTTCAGTTACGCTATTCATGTAACTGAAGTTGCGTAAGTTAAGATTGATTTACCGCGGTTGTGTAGACCAGCCCAAAGGAATAACAAGATCCAATGGCTGGATGTTGAAGCTAGACAAATTTAGACTAGAAATGGCATAAGTTTTGAATAGTGAGAGTAGTTAATTATTGGAAGAATTTACCAAGGACTGTGGTGGATTCTCCACCAGTGGCAATTTACTGTATAAATCAAAACTGGATGTTTCTCTAAAAGGTCTGCTGTAATTCAAAAAGGAATCATTTCAAGGAAGTCCTGTGGTCTGTGTTATACAGGAGGTCAGAACAGATAATCACAGTGGTCCTTCTGGCCTCAGAATTTATGAATCTATTAATCTATATTTTTAATTCTAGGTTCCTTTCAGGTCTACTTTTACCTTAGACAGTGTTTCTCAGAGCTGGACAAGTAGTTATTCTTAATCAATCCACAGGTTGATGAATTCACCAAGAACCACTCCAGTCTGTAATCAGTAGTTTTATAGATGTTCAAACATCACACTGTAGACATATACAAAATACAACATGCTGTCTTGCAAGTGACTGACATAAACAGCAGCTATAGCACAGAACAGTACAAATCATCATCCATCCTAAAGAGGCCACAAACATCGCCAGCCCAATTTTTGTTTTCCTTTGCAGGTCACTGTAAAGCAACAGTATTGAGGAGAGAATTACTCCTGAGAAGTTTTTCCTGAGATTTCATCTAAATCTGCTAAGCTGTAGTTCAAACCCATTGCCTCTTGTCCTGCTCCTTGGGCCAAAACTGTAATGATAGTTAGTGTAGTTAGTGTAGTTTAAAAAAATAAACCAGTCTGCCCACAGCAAATACCTCCCCAAATGCAGACTTTTATTAACATCAAGCGATATCCCACCTGTACAGGAAAGTTCTGGCGATGATAAAAGACCATCAGACCTTCATCGGGAGCTGCGCTCCTCTGGCAGAGAAAGTCATTGAGATGCTTGCCCTGAAGAATTTTTGTAGAGAGCCTGTTCCTCACATTTATGTGCCCCTGCAGCTTCTTTTGAACAACGTCTACCAGCGGATCACCAATCGCCTAGCAGAGGGTCGCGGAATAAACGTAAGGTTGATGGACAACAAGCACGTTAATGGGGCCACCTCCCATTAATCTTTATTTCCTAAACCATATTTTCTAGCTGGTCATAAAATCTTTGTTTTTCCTATGGAAAATGTAAATTAAAACAAAATAAAGAAGGGGGCAAATATTGGGGGACAGGGGTCTAAGGGACACTAGAATTGAATCTGGGAATTTAGACAAAAACAGGAAAAAATAATTTAATCAAAATTCCTGTCAAAAATTTTGACTTTTCATCAAAAAAACAAAATCCAAGATAGTGAAATTTTTTCAGATTTCACCAAACTGAGCCCAAAATTTTTTGCAGCCATAAAGGGCCAAAAATTGAAAAAATGACCCAAATCGCAAATTTTAGAGGTGTGTGTGTAGTGTTTCTTGACAAAAAATTGGAATTGTCAATTTCACCTTTGGTGAAACTTTCATTTAGTCAAAACTACAATTTTCCATTGGAACAAAATGCTGGAGGAAAACTTTTGAGCAGCCCTAGTAATTTCCTGTAAGGCCTTGGTGAGGTGCCTTGCTTGGGTTTCATTGCTTGTTTCCCAACCCAAGCCTTCCCACCACAGCTTGTCTAACTGAATAGCATAGGGCTCAGTCTCCACCATTTAGGGTGACCAGATGTCCCATTTTTAAAGGGACAGTGCCATTTTTGGGGACTTTTTCTCATATAGGTGCCTATTACCCCCCACCCCCTGTCCAGTTTTTTCTCAGTTGCTATCTGGTAACCCTACCACTATTGAACTTAATCAGCTTTAAGTCTAGAGGTGCTGTCACACCAGTGTAATGAGAATTTGTCCATTGATTTCAATGGGAGCTGGATCAGGACACAAGCTAAATATTTTGGGCATGGAGTACATGATCCTTAGGTGTGGCTTAGCCATGCGAGGTGCAGGATCTGCAAAGTCTGGGAGAATAAAGGTGACTAGGGCTCACTGAAAATTTTCTGTCAAAACTGTTTTTCAAGAAAGTTTGGGTTTTCAACAAATCTTTGTTTTGTTTTTCCTTTTGGTGTAAAATTTTTGATTGTTCATAGGAGAAACAAATATCCAAAAGGTTTTGGCTTTCACCTGAAGACACTGGGCTTCCTTTCTTTCTTTCTTTCTTTCTTTCTTTCTTTCTTTCTTTCTTTCTTTCTTTCTTTCTTTCTTTCTTTCTTTCTTTCTTTCTTTCTTTCTTTCTTTCTTTCTTTCTTTCTTTCTTTCTTCCAAAAAGTTGAAGTTCTCCATGGAAGAGATGTAATTTGTGATGAGCTTTAAAGTTGACCCGTTTCCATGCTATGCGCTCTTTCTGTGGTTTCAGGAAAGTGATGTCAATGTAGCTTTGCAGGACATTGCCAGAAGGACAGAGGCTTGGCTTGGTACCAGGTGAGTATTTTACATCCAAACTTCTTAACAAGGTAGCAAAGAAACAGAAAGCAGCCACCACCATCATGGGGAGACGCAGGAGGAGGTGATGGTGCTGTTGCCTGATCTTTAGATTGTGTATTAATTATATAGATTACTTAAGAATCCCCAGTTATCACTTTGAGGGTTGACAGGTTCTTGTCCCAAGATCAGGCCCAGTATTATTTAAATTGTTATATAGTTGGGAACCCCAATGTGCACAGTTGCAACAACTCACACTATAGGAACTCTTTTATATTTACAAATATAGTTTATTAGTACATTTAGCACAGTCACAAACACCCCAACTTAGTAAAATAGAGATGCTACAGAATGTACATCTGCACTTCCAGATACTCACATCATCCCTTGCAGAACAACCTGAAGTGTTAGCCATCATCTTCCTCATCACCATCACCTTCCCCACCATTGCCAGTGGCCATCATTCTGGCACCTCCCAATGACTACATCTCTTTCTCCTACCTTCCCTAGGCTGGGATGCTACTTTTATAATATGTTATGCTGACACCACTATGTTAGATGCATATTTAGTAGGGGATTTCCCCCCTTTTCCTTATTTGCTTTCCTCATCTTACTAATATTGGAATGTCTTTTTCCTATAGGTTAGTACATCAGTGATCTTAACTTAGTATCATATATGTCAATTCGTTACCATGGCCCTTTTGTGGTTAGGTATCACATTTGTTGTTTCTGTCCTACTTGCTTATTTTGGTTCTTTCCAAGTTCCAAGTTGTGGTGTATCTGTTAAGTTTAAAAGGGTATGAACTTAGGAAAGCCCCTATGCTAACCTGCTTTAATGCATCCTCTATACTAAAAGTCACAGCCATACATGGACCTTATGCATTAGCTCATAACCACCTATCTAGGTGAAAGGTCCCAAATATATGTATACTCAGTGGTGAGCTGGAGCTGGTTCTCACCGGTTCTCGCGAACCGGTTGTTAAATTTTGAACCGGTTTTAGAACCGATTGTTAACCTGCTTCCCTGCAGGGGGCGCTGAGGCTTTGATGGGCTCTGGCCGGGAAGTGATGTAATTCCTCCTCCGGCCACCAGGAGCGCTGCGCTGCAGGAGCCCTGTTGCTGCTGCTGCTCCCCTGGCCCTGGGGCTCCTGATCCCACACGCCCTGCCCTGAATTTTAAAAATTCCTCCCGGGCAAATGCGGACGTATGATAACCCTGTGGATACAAAAAATACATACTGGGGCACATCCCTTAAATCAGAACTTTTTATAGGGAACCCGTTGTTAAGATTTTGGCAGCTCATCAGTGTGTATACTAACTTTGCTATCTGGGTGAAAGGTCCCGGACATATGTTTGCTAACTTTGCCTTAGCTCAACCTATTAATAAAACAAATAGTCAAACCTATAAGAAAATAAGAAACTTATAAGAAAAGATATATAGGCAAGCAAACAGGCTAGCCTATAGGCTACATGCCCCCCTTTGTAAATGAACCCCATCACCACAGGTGCAGATGTAGATGGTCAAACATCTGTGGGAACAGTTTCAATGCCATTTTCCACCGCTTGGGGTGGAGGAAGGGTATCATGAAGATGATACTCTAGATCCTAGTGCATTTTTGGAATGGGTACCATATATATATATTTGCCATCATTAATGTTTGGTACCTGTTTAGGTTTTTTTTGCTTATACCAATTGAATTTACACTGAGTGCAACCTAAAATAAGGAAAATAATCTCTATTGCAATTCCTTGGACCGTAACCCAGTCTTTTACTTCAAAATCTACCTTGGGGATTGTTGAAGACTCATCACCTTCATTCATTAATTGGGTAATAGCTTGTTTGGCTTTATACATATCGTTAATAATTTTTATGAGGTCTCCTTACAATTGGTTACCATGCAAAATGGGCTATTTCCAGCATAGGTCACCCTCTCCATCAGAGTCTTCCACTTGGTCAGTCTTACCACACAAAACAGTGTCTGTCTCAAACACATTACATCTACAGATGTACTGAGGCCCTTAACCTTTATTTTCAGCTCCCCAAATACTTGGGGTTTTCTGTTGGGCTGTTTATTTGTGCAATGTTTATCTGTTCAAAGTTCATAGGCCTTAAGCCTTATGCTAACTTGTAGAAGCTAATGTCTTCCAGGATACAGGCCTGTAGGTTGCCTGCATTACTGCTGAATATAATGCAAAGCAGAATATAATGTAAAGCAGTAAATATAATAAAGGCAAGCTAGCCCACTGGGCTGCAGTAGCAGTGAATATAACAAAGGCCAACTAGCCCACTAGGCTATGGGTGTTAATGAACCCTTGTCCCTATTACATAAGATGAGGACTTTATCCTTAACACAATAGATAACAGGAAAATGGGAATTGCCACCTACTTAATTAGTATAGGTGTATATGTGCCTTTGGGGTTTGGCAAAAATTTAACCCTGTGATCCTGCACTCCAGTTGACCAAAAGAGTAGTTTTAAGGTATATTGCAATAATAGAATACCAGCCACTTCACTATATGTTACCCTCTACATCCAAGCCTATTGCTAGCATAGGCGCTGACTTCCTCACTTTCCCATGGGTGCTCGACCCCACTCCGCCCCCGGCCCCACCCCCACTCCACCCCTTCCATGAGGCCCTGCCCCTGCCCCTGCCCTGCCTCTTCCCACCCCTTCCCCACCCCCATTCCAACCCCTTCCCCAAATCCCTGCCCTGACCCCACCTCTTCTTCGCCTCCTCCCCTGAGCGCACCATCTTCCCACTCCTCCCCTCCCTCCCGGAGTGTGCTAACGCTGCCAAACAGCTGTTTGATGGCGGCCAGGGCGGAAGCGCTGGGAGGTAGGCGGAGGACTGGGGACGTGGTGCGCTAAGGGGAGGAGGGGGTGGGGCAGGGGTTGAGGAGAGCTTGGCTGCTGGTGGGTGCAGAGCATCCACTAATTTTTCCCCATGGGTGTTCCAACCTACGGAGTCGGCGCCTATGACGGCTTGGTTAGCCTGGCAGGCTACCAACGATGACAACGGATTTTATGGTACCTTCTTTCTGACCACACCGTGGTGTGTCCACCTCAAATATATTTTATCTGCCAATGTGCTGATACCCCTCTTCAGAGCAACAGGCCATCGGTGGAATTTTTCTGTTTGGGTGATAAACTACCAGATGAGATACATTGCTGCATTTATTAGAGACATTGTCTTCAAGGTGACCTACTGAGTGGGTAACTGCCAAGTGACCGAACACATTCTCACCTGGATTGAACACAGGCAACGAGGCTGTGAACAGGACACACAAGATTTTGCCATGATAATCTTAGTTAAATAAGAGTTTTAATTAGGGTGCAGTGTTACAGACCCCAGACCTGAATTGCTTTCAGTGGCACTTCAAGAATTAAACAAGTGGCTTTTCCTGTTTCCTGTTTTAAAAACAGTAATTTACAATACAATGTAGCTATTGCTAATCCTTGGTGAAATGTGGGACCTTTTCCAATCCTATAATTATAGGATGGTGTCGTATACTGCATACAGAGCTGATTTACGCCCATTGCTACACCTGGTATAGATGTACCCACTCCAGAGTTGTTGATTTGAAGATAAACCCTGCCGTAAATTATTGAAGAGCTGAGTTTTCAATGCTATTTCCCTTGCTGTATCCACAGACATCAGACAGGAAGTGCAGAGGATGCTCTGCAGCCAAAGGAGTTGGAGGATGTTCTGCAGTGCCTTAATTTAACATTTACTTTGGTGAGAAAGTTCTTGAAACACCCAAAGAAAATACCATTCAACCCCGTGATGACGTCACTGCAGATTTTTGAATTGTTCTCTGGAACAGAAGATTTACTGCAAACCAAACGGGTAAAATGAACATTTTAAGTTATTGATGAGGGATAGCTCAGTGGTTTGAGCATTGGCTTGCTAAACCCAGGGTTGTGAGTTCAATCCTTGAGGGGGCCATTTGGGATCTGGGGCAAAAATTGAGGATTGGTCCTGCTTTGAGCAGGGGGTTGGACTAGATGACCTCCTGAGGTCCCTTTCAACCCTGATACTCTATGATTTTATGAGGAATTTTCTCTAAATGTTCCAAGGTTTCTTTCAGGATGCTCATACCCTTATTAGCGGCCATGAACTTTGCTGTGCCAAAAATGTCCATTTGTAAAACCATGAATTGTCACCGAGGTGCCATATGTGATCTGGCAGAGAACCCGCATAAACCTTCTCAAATAAAACTGCTCAGAGCAGGCTAATTGGAAGCATGGCAAACATGCCAGAAACCCCCAGAGCCTTGTCTACACCAGGGCTCCCACTGGTGAACCAGTGGTAGCAATGGTGGAATCTTGTTATACAATTTCCTAGTGTGCACTCAGTGGGCCAGGTCCTCCTCTGGTTGCCACAGCTCCATTGATTCCAGTGGACCTTTGGATGATTCATACCAGCTGTGGTATCATTGACTGCAGTGGAGCTGTTGCCAATTTACACCAGCTACTGATCAACCAGCTCTGCCAGCCTGTTCTAACCAATCCCGCCACATTGTGTTAAGTGCAGCTGTACTGTGTGGTGGAGAGATTCATTGGAGCAGCTTGGAAGGGCGGTGACTGCGATCTGAGGCACAGTGCATGTGTAATGTGAGGGATCCAGGATGAGGGCTGAGGTCGTTAGCCTGTGTCAGTAGCAGTGGGGGTGGTCAGTAATCTGGTCGCACACATCCTGTGGTCTCTGAGGGGCAAGCGAAAGCAACGTCTCAGGAGGAATTCTCTGTGCACAGGTGAAGGGCAGGGAACTGTTTGCCTGTCAGGGGTGGTTTGTGTAGAGCAGGCTCAGTGTTGGGGTGTAGGCCAGGGGTAGGTAGCTCCTGTTTGCTACGCCTGACTGAAAACTGAATTTTGCTCTAGAAAAGAGAACATGTTAGACCAGAGGCGCTGAGTTTCTGAGTTCCCGGGGGCGGGAGGGGTGGGGTGCTCGACTCCCGCTCCACCCCAGGCCCCACCCCCACTCCACCCGTCTCCCAAAGCACCACCCCTGCCCTGCCTCTTTCCACCCTGCCCCACATCTTCCCGCCCCCGCTCTGGTCCCTCCCCCCAGTGCCTCTTGCATGCCACTGAACAGCTTATCGTGGTAGGCGGGAGGCGTTGCAGGGGAGGGGAAGGAGTCGATCGGCGAGGCCGCCAGCAGATGGGAGGTGCTGGGGGGCAGGAGGAGCTGGCTGCCAGTGGGCACTGAGTACCCACAATTTTTTTTCCATGGGTACTCGAGCCCCGGAGCACCCACCGAGTCGGTGCCTATGTGTTAGACTGTGTCCTACAGTGCTCACACTTTCTGTTGCATCTGTCAGGGCAGAGCGCTGATGTGTGTGTTGTTGGGGGTGTTGGGGCATACATTGCTCAAAGATTTAAGGTTGTTTTGTGGGGGTGGCCTGGACGTTAACACTGTATTTCCTGGTTTTCAGACGTTTAAGTTTGTGTTACATTAATTCTGAAACTGCCTGGCTTTCAGAGATTTAAGTGTAGATGCTCTGGAAGGGCGCAAGAAAGTGCTTCTCAGTAGATAGTGGAGAAGCTTCACAATGTGACCTCATCTCTTGGATGTTTTGATCAGCAGTAAAATAGCTGACAATGTGGTCCTTTCAATTACAATGAGGCTTCAATTACAATGGGGAGGGATAGCTCAGTGGTTTGAGCATTGGCCTGCTAAACCCAGGGTTGTGAGTTCAGTCCTTGAGGGGGCTATTTAGGGATCTGGGGCAAAAACTGGGGCTTGGTCCTGCTTTAAGCAGGGACTTGGACTAGATGACCTCCTGAGGTCCCTTCCAACCCTGATATTCTATGATTCAGAGTTAACACCCCACTGAAATATTCTCCCTGTCACTAGCAGCTTTTAAATCAAGATTGGATTTTTTTTTTTAAAGATATACTCTAGTTCAAACAGGAATTATTTTGGGAAAGTTCTCTGGCCTGTGTTTACAGGAGGTCAGGCCAGGTCATGACGATGGTCCCTTCTGACTTTTAAATCTATCAAACTATGAATCGCGCTTTGTTCACAATTCGGAGGGTTTATTAGCACCCTTAAGGCCTTAGAAGAATGACTTTATTTTTAATTAAGTTTAGATTCTGAAGCGCAAGATGGCAACCCTAAAAAAAGGAGTACTTTTGGCACCTTAGAGACTAACCAATTTATTTGAGCATGAGCTTTTGTGAGCTACAGCTCACTTCATCGGATGCGAATGCAGACTAACACGGCTGTTACTCTGAAACCTAAAAAAAGGGTTTGCTCACTGAATCACTTCAACTTGGCCCAATTTGTCTCTTGAGCTAAGTCTACGCTTAGCAGTTTAAAGCACTGCCATGGCAGTGCTTAAAGGGACAGTGTGGTTGTACGTGAGCACCGGGAAGACAGCTCTCCCAGCGCTCTAGGTAAACCACTTTGCGCTCCCAGCACTCGGATCCTGTCTACACTGGTGCTTTACAGCACTGACGCTTGTTGCGCTTGGGGGTGGTGGTGGTGAGTTTTCACACCCTTGAGCAAGAAAGTTTCAGCGCAGTAGCTTCCCAATGTAGACAGGCCCTTGGTTTCAGTTATTTTCTCTTGTAGCTCCCAGAACTACTTAAATCTGTCGTTTCTCCAGCCATCTGATAATGAGTTTTGCACAACTGAATTTTCCAATGACCTGATATTTAGGCTTCTGAATAGTACCAAATCTTGAAATGCAGTCTTGAAATTGGTGACTTTCTTTTCAAGTGTTTGATTTAATGTCTATAAAGGAGATGAAAAGCTGAGTTTACCACTTCTGTAACTTGCTTCTTTTTTTATTTTCAAGGATTTCCAGGACCTTAAGCGGACCCAGGGGCTCAAGGAATTTATGAATGTAGCAGAATTATGGATCAAGGAGTTATTCCCCAAATTGTCTGAACAGGAAAAAGTCTTTTTTGATTATATTGACGTGAGTCCAAAAAATTCCAGTGAAACTGATTTTTTCATTCCTATTAAAAATAGTCAACTGATAGGTTTATTCTGTTCTTAGAAATGGCAGCAGCTCATTTCCACTGGGCTGTTCTGTGAAGAGTGGACCCGTGACTGGCAAAAACTTATTAAATCTTTGTTTGCGGAGTGGATAAAAAGGGTGAGTTGACTAACTGAAAATCAGAAAGATGGTCTTTCCCTCAGAGAACTGAAACGGAGGTACAGACAGATGGGGAAGAGAGCAGTGGGATGATTATTATTGGAAGAATAAGCAACAGTAGCAGCGTACCATGGGGGACCATCACAGCATCCATTGTTTTTAAGGAGAGATTTAGAGGGAGATGGAGTATGAGGGACAGAGTAGGGACCAGCTGTGAAGGTCCTTGAAAGTAGAGTTGGGGAACATTTTTGGACAAAATTTTTTTTGCTGAAAAAAGCAAATTCGGTGACATCAAAACAATATTGCAAGTTTGTGTTGATTTCCCTCAGTTGCTTTGGTTGGTTGAAAACAAAACCAAACCAAACAGAAAAAAAACAACATTTTTGTTTTGATATTTATCAACTGAAACGTTTCAAGTTTTTGATTTGAACTGTGACTTTTCATTTAGAAATTTCCTTTGATTTTATTTTTTTAAAAATAGTTTAAACATGCTTGAAATCAAAATGAAATGTTTGACCCAAAACAAATATTGTTCCTGATTTTTTCTGGAATTGTCAGCAAACCAAAATAACCCCACAACCATGATTCACACAGCTCTAGGCGTCATAGCATCAGTTGTGTTTAAGGAAATATTTAGAAAAAGAGAGATGAGAGGCAGGGTGAGTACCAGCAGTGCAGGTCCATGAAAGTGAAGACAAGTACTTTGTGCTTGATATGATGGAGCAGAGAAAATGCCACAGTGTTGGGTGTGATGTGAGCAAAGTGACGAGCCAGGACAATGATCCTTGTGGCAGGGTTTTGAACAGATTCAGTGAAGAAGATGGGATTTGTCCAGGCCAGAGAGGAGGAGGTTACAGCTGTATAAGCACGAGATGATGAGGGGCTAGATGAGAAGGTTAAGGGGTGACTTGATCACAGTCTCTAAGCACCTACATGGGGAACAAATATTAAATAATGGGCTCTTCAGTCTAACAGAGAAAGGTCTAATATAATCCAATGGCTGGAAGTTGAAGCTAGAAAAATTCAGACTGGAAATGTGTAAAATGTTATCAGTGAGGGGAATAAACCATTGGAACAATTTACTAAGTGTTTTGGTGGATTCTCCATCACTGGCTATTTTAAAATCAAGTTTGGATGTTTTTTCTAAGATATCTGCTCTAGTTCAAATAGGAATTAAATCATAGAATCATAGAATCGTAGAATATCAGGGTTGGAAGGGACCCCAGAAGGTCATCTAGTCCAACCCCCTGCTTGAAGCAGGACCAATTCCCAGTTAAATCATCCCAGCCAGGGCTTTGTCAAGCCTGACCTTAAAAACCTCTAAGGAAGGAGATTCTACCACCTCCCTAGGTAACGCATTCCAGTGTTTCACCACCCTCTTAGTGAAAAAGTTTTTCCTAATATCCAATCTAAACCTCCCCCACTGCAACTTGAGACCATTACTCCTCGTTCTGTCATCTGCTACCATTGAGAACAGTCTAGAGCCATCCTCTTTGGAACCCCCTTTCAGGTAGTTGAAAGCAGCTATCAAATCCCCCCTCATTCTTCTCTTCTGCAGGCTAAACAATCCCAGCTCCCTCAGCCTCTCCTCATAAGTCATGTGTTCTAGACCCCTAATCATTTTTGTTGCCCTTCGCTGGACTCTCTCCAATTTATCCACATCCTTCTTGTAGTGTGGGGCCCAAAACTGGACACAGTACTCCAGATGAGGCCTCACCAATGTCGAATAGAGGGGAACGATCACGTCCCTCGATCTGCTCGCTATGCCCCTACTTATACATCCCAAAATGCCATTGGCCTTCTTGGCAACAAGGGCACACTGCTGACTCATATCCAGCTTCTCGTCCACTGTCACCCCTAGGTCCTTTTCTGCAGAACTGCTGCCTAGCCATTCGGTCCCTAGTCTGTAGCTGTGCATTGGGTTCTTCTGTCCTAAGTGCAGGACCCTGCACTTATCCTTATTGAACCTCATCAGATTTCTTTTGGCCCAATCCTCCAATTTGTCTAGGTCCTTCTGTATCCTATCCCTCCCCTCCAGCGTATCTACCACTCCTCCCAGTTTAGTATCATCCGCAAATTTGCTGAGAGTGCAATCCACACCTTCATTTATGAAGATATTGAACAAAACCGGACCCAGGACCGACCCTTGGGGCACTCCACTTGATACCGGCTGCCAACTAGACATGGAGCCATTGATCACTACCCGTTGAGCCTGACAATCTAGCCAGCTTTCTACCCACCTTATAGTGCATTCATCCAGCCCATACTTCCTTAACTTGCTGACAAGAATACTGTGGGAGACCGTGTCAAAAGCTTTGCTAAAGTCAAGAAACAATACATCCACTGCTTTCCCTTCATCCACAGAACCAGTAATCTCATCATAAAAGGTGATTAGATTAGTCAGGCATGACCTTCCCTTGGTGAATCCATGCTGGCTGTTCCTGATAACTTTCCTCTCATGCAAGTGCTTCAGGATTGATTCTTTGAGGACCTGCTCCATGATTTTTCCAGGGACTGAGGTGAGGCTGACTGGCCTGTAGTTCCCAGGATCCTCCTTCTTCCCTTTTTTAAAGGGAAGAAATCAGGGAAGTTCTTTCAGTGATGGAGGGTCCCTGTTGTATTTCACTGAAGGCAATGTGTGTGCACCATGCACCCAGAGTTTTTCAGTGTAGTGGTGACTGTCGGTCCATGCATGTGTCCTTACATTGCCTGGTGGTTTTGCCCAAGATGATAAAGGATGGGGTGGACTGACTGCGTCTTCAGTTCCTTCTTACTGCCGCGTGGTCTCAGTCACAGATTCTGCTGGCCTCTCATCCTTGGTGATGCATTTTCCAAATAAAATGGTTTTTACTCTTTAGTTAGGAATTTTAATGGTTTATGTAGTAGTTTCTTGTTTCTGAGAGTTTCATAGAGTTAACAGCTGGAGACACCATTTTGGCAGTTTCCAACCAAAAACACCCCTGCCCCCTCCAGCACCCATGTCTGGGTACTGCATGTAGACAGGACCTTCCATGGTGTTCAGTAGTAATTTTCTTGTTTCTGAAAGTTCTGTAAGTCTCTGAACTTTCTACCCTTGTTTGTTCTCCCTCAACGATTCCATTGTCTTCCTCACACCCCCGCCTACCTAGGTACTGCTTGTTAATTACTTGAAGAAGAAGGGGAGGTTATTTACCTGTAACTGGAGGTTCTTTGAGATGTGTGGTCCCTATCTGTATTCCAAACCCACCCTCCTTCCCCTTTGCTGCGGATCTGATAGGTCTGCAGTGAAGAAGGAACCGAAGACACAGTCAGTCCACCCCGCCCTTTATTGCCTCAGGCAAAACCACAGTGTAAGGCAATGATGGATACTAGTACTTTGAAAAGCTCCAGCTCTGGGCACCCTTCAGTGCAATACAGATAGGGACCACACATCTTGAAGAATCTCCAGTTACAGGTAAGTTACCTCCCCTTCTCTGGCCTGTATTATACAGGCCGTCAGACTAGATGATCACAATGGTCCTTCTGGCCTTGAAAACTATGACCTGATTCCTCATGGATTTGCAACCTGTGCATCATTTACATCTGTGCAAAGGGAATGTAAATTGCTACCATCAGGGGCATGATCAGGTGTCATTTCACCCGCACTTGACATTGCAGCGAATGATGTCCTCAGCTGGTATACGTTGGTGTGACTCCAGTGTGGACCTACTGATTTACACCAGCTGAGGATCTGATGACAGGGGAAGGATCACTTGATAATTGCCCTGATCTGTTTGTTACCTTTGAAGCACCTGGCATTGGCCACTCCCCCAGGAGTACAATGGTTCATCTAGCCCGGTATCCTAGGTTAGCTGAACCATTGTACTCCTGGGGGAATTCTGCGCCACTGCACAATGCAGAATTTTGCAGAAATTAATGTTTTTTGCACAGTTTCCTTTCCCCTACAGAAATGGGTTGCAGTGCTGCTGACTGCCACTAGGGGCCTCTGGACCTGGCAGAGCCCAGCTCGCACATAGAAGACACTGCTGGGAGGGAAGGGGAAGGAGCTAGAGGGTTCTTGCTGCTGTTCCCTGCATGCCCTGAGAGAAGGAGAGGGTGGTGTGCAGCAAACTCCACACAAACCTGGGACCCAGCATCAGGCTGTTTCTACCTCTGGATCCCTGTGTCCTGAGGGGCAAGGGGTGGGTGGCTGGACCCTCGGGGGGGGGGCGGGGGCGGGGGGAGAGGCTGTGGATATCTGGACAAGGGGGCCCCCCACAGCTGGGCTCTGCCTGAGAGGAGTTGTGGGTGTCTAGCCTCCTGGCTGGGCTCTGGCCAGGGGAGGGGGCAGAGAAACAGGAACTTGGGTTGTCATAGGGGTTTCTTTAACTCTCTACTCCTGGGGGAAAATCTTTCGTGTGTCTGTATTGTTACAGACATACTTGCTGACAGGTATTTTGAAATAAATTACCAAAATAATTGAATCTGATGTGATTATGTAGTGTTATTTTAACAAATAAAATTTGCAGAATTTTAAAATATTGTGCGCAGAATTTTTAATTTTTTGGCACAGAATTCCCCCAGGAGTACCATTGGTCAGTGTGGCCGTTGTTATGTTCCTATCTGACTCATCATGAGCTTTAAGAAAGGTTTTTCTGAGGGTATAAAGGATGGTTGCATAACAAATGTTTCCTTGTTCTAGGTGAACCATAAACATCTGTTTGATCACTACTTGGTTTTCATTAACATTAACAAGTTCCGAGATACAGAATTGGAAAACTGCTTTTCACAACACATCATTCAGAGTATCAAAGGGCTGACAAAAAGCAAGGTATAGCAGAATCTCTCTCTTCCCTCCTGTGTAGCACCTGCCTGACCTTCACTGAAGAGAGGGACCAGAAGCCAGGAAATCCTGAGCTCTGTTCCCCACTCTGTCATGTTGGATGGTTTTGTGCATGTTTATTATACTATTGGTCACACTTTATATGAGGGGAACACTTACAAATAGATTATAAAGTGTTACTAAATGATTAATAGGTGTTATAAGGGGCAATTTTTTGGAGGGGCAAATAGTTTTTCTGCCCCCAAAATGCATTTTTTGGAGCTCCAAAGCTATTCACAAATTTGGGTCAAATTCAACAAATAGTTCTGGGGGGAAAAACTGAAAAAAATCATAAAAATTGAACATTTTCGCTTTTTCAAAACATTGCGACTTTTCATTTTGAAATGGCATTTTATTCTCAAAGTTGGTCAATTAAAAAAAATACACATGGACCCCCCCAAAAAGTGCAAAACATCCCAAAATAGCCAAATCAAAATGAAAAACTCAAAAACAATGTCTATTCATAGATTCATAGATATTAAGGTCAGAAGGGACCATTATGATCATCTAGTCAGACCTCCTGCACAACGCAGGCCACAGAATTTCACCCACCACTCCTGCAAAAAACCTTTCACCTATGTCTGTGCTATTGAAGTCCTCAAATCATGGTTTAAAGACTTCAAGGAGCAGAGAATCCTCCAGCAAGTGAACCGTGCCCCATGCTACAGGGGAAGGCGAAAAACCTCCAGGGCCTCTTCCAGTCTGCCCTGGAGGAAAATTCCTTCCCAACCCCAAATATGGCTATCAGCTAAACCCTGACTATTCAAGTTGACTAAAATGTTTTGGTTGACTTAAATCAAATCAAAACCCTTTAAACAGTGGCAACGCTGCGGGGGGGGGGGGCACCTCTGGAAAAGTGTGTGTGGGGGGCTCACCGTGGGCCACGCCAACGTGCAGGCCATCATGTGACCCACTTCTCCCCTCCCACGAGTTGCCCCTGCTTTTAAATAATTAATTTTTGAGTCAACCAGAAACTGTTTGATTCAAAATGGCATTTTCTGAGTTTTAAGTTCAACAAGAAACTTAATAAAGGGGTTTTAGTTCAGCCCCTAAACCCAAAAATCCATTATTCCCTCAGCTGTAGTTATGTTACAGATGTGAGTAGTGCTTTATACACTGTACAAAAACATCAGCAGAATTTGAGAGATGGTTTTAAGCTCTGTGTGTGTGTGTGTAAAATATCTCTACCCATATAGTTAGAAAATATTCTTTCTTATAGAAGTCAATGTTGAAAGAAATTCTTCACAAATTTTCAAAGACAAACAAGCCAGTTCTTGCACAGATCGTATCTATTATCATTGAAAGTACGTGGACTGAAGAATTGAATCAGATAGCAAATGCTAACCGGTTTGAAGAGAACACAGCCAGAGTTCTCAAATGGCTACTCAACTCCTCCATGGGCTTGGATATTATCTCAGCTGTCCGTGAGTTTCTATGTGGACATTTTGTTCCAGTGATCTCAGAATGGGTTCAACTTATTGGGATCATAGTTAAGTGAAAAGGAGTTGGCTGGGTGCCAAATCCCACTAGTCATCTATCTCCAGCTGTAGATGCCTTAAATGCATTTGAAAATCTGGCCCTTAGAGATTTAAGACTAAAAATGGTTAAAATTTTTTAGACACAACCTTTTTTTGGCAAAAAATATAGATTCAGCATCATCGTTTTATGAATTTGTGTCCATTTCACCAAACTGTTTTGAGGGAGGGGGGGAAACAAAAAAAATTGAAATGTTTTGTTTTGACATTTTGGAAAAAAAGTTCCAATTTTTGAGTTTGAAACAACTGTTTATGTTGAAATTACCTTCAATTTTATAAAAATAAAATTAAAAAAACCATTAAAAACACACAAACGCATAACAAAATGGTTTTGCCAGGAAATAAAATTATTTCAACTTTTTGATTCACCAAAAGTTTCAAAAAATTTCAATTTTGGGTCTACTCAAAATGATTTTCCCCCGGATTTTTTTTGAATTACCGGTGAACTGATAAATCTATTATTTGCCCAGCTCTACTTAGGAGTAGGCCAGGGCTTATCATAATGCAGCTGAGTTGTCCCAATGAAGTCAAGGAAGTGAGAAACTGTTAATATTTTCTGGGGTTTATTGTTAAAATAAAGAAGAAAACTCCAGTGCATTTTCTGAAATCATTCCCAGTATCTCACTATATTTTTTGTATTTTTGTATTTTGCAGAAAATTTGAAGCCCAAGGTTCAAAATCAAATCAACGGAGACGCACAACTGCTGTTTTCAAAGGTGTCTGAGTTGTTCTCCTTTGTGGGTCTTAGTGTATTTTCTGGAGACATCCCATTCGAGATGCTACCTGCCATTCTACAACACACACAGGAATTTGCCGAGATGCTGACTCTCATCGGTGAGTTTGCAGCTTCATACTTTTATCCCTAAGAGGTGCCTTAAACATATTAATTTTTTTCTAATACAGTCAGAAAAGAAAAATGAATATAAAATGCAAACCGTATGTTATTGCAACTTCTATAGAATATCATAAAACCAGTTGTTGTTAATAAATAAAATATTCAAAGGTGGAGTCTTAAAATATGGGGGGGGGGGTAATTGAAAACCACTGTGTTAAATGTGATGGATTGACATTTTTTAAGTTAAAACACTCCTTCTTTATGAACACCTGGTAGCAGCTAGATATTTGCAGCACCCTTACCATTTATTTTAAAAATGCAGTTACATTCTAGACATTTACAATATTCAGTTTTGGCTATTTATGCTGATTATATCAGGAACTCCAATACTTCATGCTGCTTGCAAAATGTTTGTATGATTTGTAAGAAGTTGAGGGACAAAAGTTCTCTTCCAAGCTCTTCCCACAACATAAGCTCCACCCAGTAGTTCTCAGTGCTATTATCTGAGGCACTCTGCAGACTCAGGCAGATATTTGTTGTTGCATCAGTTAAATTCAGAGCACCTTCCCCATATCATAGAGATTGTCTCAAAAATCTTGTGTATCTCTTTTCCAGAGCCATCTTATTCTCAATATATAAAGGAAGTGCTGGATGTCAGAAGAAATGAGTTTGAGCAGCTGAAAAAGCAGACAGAGCAAAGACAAGCATTTCTGTATCTATGCATCTGCATCTCGGGCATCATAAATGGTACCATCCTGTTCTGTTCTCCTACAGTACATAATAATAGAATTTCTTACACACTTACTGGATGGGGGGTGTGATGGGTTGGATCACAGAAAACCCCTTGGGAACTGCCAACTGATGTGTTGAGATTACTTCTGCCCCTGCTTTTTTGCCCTGGCAGCTTGGGACTTCAGTGTCCGGCCTGGTTTGAGCCAGACACGCTAGCCTGCTGCAAACCCAGACCCAAGTCAGAACCATGTCCCGGAACAGCTGCAGGCTTAACTGAAGGAGGCTTAAAAAGTGTTCCTGTCTCTGACACTCAGATGCCCAACTCCTAATGGGGTCCAAACCCCAAATAAATCCGTTTTACCCTGTATAAAGCTTATACAGGGTAAACTCATAAATTGTTCGCCCTCTATAACACTGATAGAGAGATATGCACAGCTGTTTGCCTCCCCCACAAGGTATTAATGCATACTCTGGGTTAAATAATAAGTAAAAAGTGATTTTATTAAATACAGAAAGTAGGATTTTAAGTGGTTCCAAGTAGTAACAGACAGAACAAAGTGAATTACCAAGCAATATAAAATAGAACATACAAGTCTATGCCTAATACCGTAAGAAAGCTGAATACAGATAAAACCTCACCCTCAGAGGTGTTCCAGTAAGCTTCCTTTTACAGGCTAGACTCCTTCTAGTCTGGGTCCGGCAATCACTCCCACCCCCTGTGGTTACTGTCCTTTGTTCCAGTTTCTTTCAGGTATCCTTTGGGGGTGGAGAGGCTATCTCTTGAGCCAGCTGAAGACAAAATGGAGGGGTCTCCCAGGGGTTTAAATAGATTTTCTCTTGTGGGTGGACACCCCTCCCTGCCCCTGTGTAGAATCCCAGCTCCAAGATGGAGTTTTGAAGTCACATGGGCAAGTCACATGTCCATGCATGACTCAGGACTTACAGGTAGCAGCCATGGCTCACATGCTACCTCGAACATCTTCAAGTAGACTTCTTATGTGGATTGGAGCCTTCCAAGATCCATTGTCCATTAAGTGTTTCTTCATTGGGCACGTAACTTGCACATTCATTTCTCAAGAAGCTGACCAAATGCTTTGCTAAGGCTACTTAAAATCAAGCAAGTACACAGCCAATATTCATAACGTTGAGTACAAAAATGACACATGGATACAAATAGGATGAATATATTCAGTAGATCATAACCTTTACAGAGATATGTAACATGGCATATGTAGCATAAAACATATTCCAGTTATGTCATATTTACATTCATGAGCATATTTCCATAAAGCATTATCGGGTGCAATGTCAGAGGGAGGACTATATCCTGGAAAGCAGCAACACTAGAAAGGGGATTCTGATGGAAATCAACTGAATATGAACTCCCAGTGCAGTTCAGTGACTAAGAGGGCAAATACAGTCCTGGGTTGTATGAGCAGGGGAATATAGAATAGAAGAAGGGAGATGATATTACCTCTGTATATGGCACTGGTGAGGCCATTACTGTATACTCTGTGTCCAGTTCTGGTGTCCATACTTCCAAAAGGATGTTGCAAAACTGAAAGGTTTCAGGAAAGAGCTACAAGAATGATTCGAGGTCTGGAAAACCTGCCTCCCAGTGAGAGAGTGAGGGAGCTCAACCTACTGGGCTTATCCAAAAGAAGGTTAAGAGGTGACATGATCCTGGTCTATAAGGACCAACACAAGGAAGAAATAGCTGGGAGCAGAGAGGTCTTTAACTTCCAGACAAAGACAAAGCCAGACCTGCTGGCTGGGAACTGAAGGGAGACAAATTTTGGCTGGGAATAAGGGGCTTGTGTTTACCAGCAAGGGGAATTCACTACTGGAATAGCTGCCCTAGGGACAGGATGGATTCTCCATCACTGGGAATCTGTCAATGGAGATGAGGTGTCTCTTTCTCAATGCTCCGCTATAGCTCAGCCAGGAGTTACTGGGCCGGATGCAGGAGTCACTGGGGAAGAGTCTCTGGCCTGGGTTATGCCGGAAGCTGGATTGGAAGATCGGAATAATCCTTTATGGCCTCTGTGAATCTGCTTTACAGTTAGATTGAGAAAAATTTTCCTCTGTGGAACGGTTACACTTGGGGCAGTTCCTCCTTTCAGAATGATTGTCACAGGGTCTCTGCAGACTCAGGCAGATGTCACAGCAGTGGTTACACACAGGTTACATTTAGATGGTCTTCTTTGTGACCCTGGGAATTTCCTAATACTTGAATACTTTGCAACTGTAACCTTCTTTTGGTGTAGCTCTCTGTATTTAATTATATTCATAATGTTTACTGTCCCACCCCCTATGACTCTGCTACACACACAGTTAGCTGCTATCCCAGATTACCATGTCATTATTTTATTAAAAGACCATGAGAATTGTGAATGTTCATATAAAAATCTAGTTGTCATGGCCATTTAAAGGGCAAATTTAAAGGATCTAGGGGTGTCAGTGGACAAGAAGCTGTATATGAGTCAACAGTGTGCCTTTGTTGCCAAGAAGGCTAACGGCATTTTGGGCTGTATAAGTAGGAGCATTGCCAGCAGATCGAGGGACGTGATCGTTCCCCTCTATTCGGCATTGGTGAAGCCTCATCTGGCGTACTGTGTCCAGTTTTGGAAACAGTCCAGCGGAAGGCAACAAAAATGATTAGGGGTCTGGAGCACATGACTTATGAGGAGAGGCTGAGGGAACTGGGGTTATTTAGTCTGTAGAAGAGAAGAATGAGGGGGGATTTGATAACAGCCTTCAACTACCTGAAAGGGGGTTCCAAAGAGGATGGATCTAGACTGTTTTCAGTAGTAGCAGATGACAGAACAAGGAGTAATGGTCTCAAGTTGTAGTGGAGGAGGTTTAGGTTGGATATCAGGAAATAGTATTTCACTAGGAGGGTGGTGAAGCACTGGAATGGGTTACCTAGGGAGGTGGTGGAATCTCCTTCCTAAGAGGTTTTTAAGGTCAGGCTTGACAAAGCCCTGACTGGGATGATTTAGTTGGGGATTGGTCCTGCTTTGAGCAGGGGGTTGGACTAGATGACCTCCTGAGGTCCCTTCCAACCCTAATCTTCTATTAAATGTTTTTCTACAAGATCTGTTCTAGTTCACACAGGATTATTTTGGGGAAGTCTTTGGCCTGTGTTACACAGATGGTCAGACTAGATAATCACACTGATTCTTTCTGGCCTTGGAATCTATTAATTACATGTTAATAAATTTCTATCCCCACACTGTTTAGTTGACATAGGTGCCATGAAACTCAGTGTTGCAATTAAACAAAGCATTAAGAATCAGATGCTGGTGAAGAAATACTCCATACATGGAAAGGAGAAAAGTGAAGGTCTGCAGTCGAACCCACTCGCTAAACACAACAACATGGTTAGAAAAGTTCATACCCTCCAGGAAAGCCAGTTCTTCCGGAAACTGTGGAAGCTGAAAGCGGAACTTGCCAAGAATGAATTCCCAGACAAAGCCCTTCTTTCCCTGGATGAAGTGCAGGAAAACGTTTACATCCCGGCCATGGACGATTTTCGAGACACCTATCGGGCCCTTAAAGATTTTTCCATCAGCCTTGGTGACATTGAGAGTCAGTTTGGAAAGCTGCTAAAAGATGAACAGGTGCTCAGAAAGGAATTTAAAATCATGGAGGAGAGCGAGGGAGGACCTGGCAGCAAGTCTGAATGGGCTGAGGCTGCGGTGGTTAAGATTCATAACTACATGAAACTCTCCATGGTGGTGAACACAGCCAAAATGATAGATGAGCTACGAAGGACACTGGGACTTGGTGGAGATTTCCAGCTCCTTGATGACCTGACCAAATATGTACGTAGGACTCTCATAAATATCATTAGGGCAATTAGTTAGACAAATGCAGTCTCATTTTACGCATCTACTCATTGTGATCTCATATACTCAGGTGAAAGCCTGGAGTGACTCCATGGAAAACACTGGAGTTCCAGTGATGTAAAAATGGCATAAGCAAGATGAATTTTTTAAAAATTTTTTGTATTATGCAGCTACTAGAAGCAATAACCTGAGATCAGGGCCCTGTTAGGCTGGATGCTGCACAGACTCAGTGACAGAGATCAGGGCACCATTGCGCTAGGAGCTGCACAGACTTTCAGTCTTAGATTCACAAAGCTACTGAACTTTTAGGTGCCTAGAGAACAACACTGCAATCCACATAGCCTGGGTTAGGGCCCAGGCTCCTTGTACAATGAGTGGAGAGAGATAGGTGCCTACGAATGGGGAGCAACCTAAGGTATCCAGTGGGAGATGCCTACAACAAGGGGTATGTGCAGGCTCTGCCCCTCTTTCAGACATAGGTGCCGAAGTCAGAGCTGCATGGAGGCACCTATCTCTTTCAGGGATTCACAGCTGAGAACCCTCTTTGGGGTTCAGTGACTAAAACATTTTTGCAATAAATTTAGTCACATTAATAACAAATTTCAGAGTAGCAGCCGTGTTAGTCTGTATCTGCAAAAAGAAAAGGAGAACTTGTGGCACCTTAGAGACTAAAAGGGTGTGAGTTAGAACCAATTCAGTGGACAGTTCTTTTCTTGGATAAGAGTAGGCCAAGTCAAAAGTGACTTTAGTTAACTCAACTTTAACCACTTTTATTCCAAAATGAGAGTGTCCAACAAACAGATTTCCACCAAAATAACTAAATGAGTTCTAAGAACCTGATTTAGTTAAACCAATGAATGTTTGTGTGTAGATCAGTCCTAAAAATCCACAATAGTAAATGGCTGAGCAGATTTTTATAGACTCCCACAGGATTATATTATTAACTGTTGCCAGCTTTTGGAAGCAGAGCTAAGGTTGCATAGTGGGAGTGGCATGTACTTTAATTTTGGATTTCCTTGTTTTCAGAGGTTTATGTTTCAGAGGTTTAAGTATGGGCACTCTCCACATTCTAGAAGGGCACAAAGCAGCACTGGGCAACCTTAACGCGGCATTAACAAAGTTTTGGGGGCAAGGACAGTTTTCTTCTCTGTGTTTGTGCAGCTCCTAGTGCAACACAAACAGTAAATTAATTAAAATAAATGCTTGTCTCATTTCTTTGCTAAGAAACACAGTTCTTTATCCTGTATTTTAACAGGAAGATGAGGACTTCAAGGACAAGACTCTTGATTATATGACTGATGATATTATAAAGGTTAAAGATACTCTGAGTAACATCCCTGAGAGTGTGCTTGACTTCTTGAAGGAACTTCTTGAGTGTGCAAAGAAAGACTTTATCTCTTGGATCACAACCGTCATAAAAGGTGCGCTTTAGACCAGTATTTATAAACTAAGTAAGAATGTAGAGCCAATGTTGTAGCCCTCACGTGCTTGAGTTCATAAGTTCACAGTGGGTCGGAGATAGGTTTGTGATTGTAATGCATATGGTGAGTTTTCACGTGTTTGAATGGTAACAGTTATAAAATATCACTGAAAATTTCCCTAATTGGTCCTTCATTGTCTTTCTGAAGATCAGATTATGTTAAAGATAATTCTGGAGTTCGTTCTCACATAAGGGTTCTATTCAATAGTTCTGTGACTGTAGCTGGAAAAAAATCAAGATCTTTATGCAGCAATTTCCTTCTTTTTTTAGTAAAGGAAACTAATAATGAGACTGTGGAACTCACTGCCATGGGGGTTGTTGCTGGACATTTTTATGTGTAGTAAGAACACTTGGACAGGCATTGGTTTGGGGTAGGAAATTATGAAATGGAGCAAAATATTTTTCTCCCGCATATGTCGTAAGGTGTCCAGTAGCAGAGCGCTCTGTAAGGTCAGTAGGAAAGACGTTACACGTTGCACTTGTAATGTTGCACTTTCTGAGCACAGTAAGAGGTGAGCTGCCAGAGAAGGTGCCTGAACTGTTGGTAAAAAAACAACAAGGAGTCTGGTGGCACCTTAAAGACTAACAGATTTATTTGGGCATAAGCTTTTTCATGGGCAAAAAGCTTTGTCAGATGCATGGAGTGGAAGTTACAGATACAGGCATAAATATGCTGGCACGTGAAAAGAAGGGAGTTACCTTATAAGTGCAGAACCATGTTGACAAAGCCAATTCAGTCAGGGTGGATGTGGCCCACTCCCAATAGTTGATGAGGAGGTGTCAATACCAGTAATGTGATAGATGTCAGCAATGCCCCTCTACCATGTACATTGGCCAAACCTGACAGTCTCTACGTAAAAGAATAAATGGACACAAATCAGACCTCAGGAATTGTAACATACAAAAAACCAGTAGGGGAACACTTCAATCTCCTGGATGCTCCCTGGACACAGATTTAAAAGTAGCCATCCTTCAACAAAAAAACTTCAGAAACGGACTTAAAAGAGAAACTGCATAGCTGCAATTCATTTGCAGATTTAACACTGTTAATTTGGGCTTAAATAGGGACTGGGAGTGGCTGGCTCACTACAAAAGCAATTTTCCCTCTCTTGGTATTGACATCTCCTCATCAAGTGCCACCGGACTCCTCGTTGTTTTTGTGGATACAGACTAACACAGCGAGCCCCTGATACTTTTACTGTTCGTGGAAATGAGCAGCTTTAAAACCTGGAAAAAATCTTGACTATTGGCAACCAAAAACTTGTGGTTGAAAACTGCCAAAAATCTAAAAAATGAAGAAAAAAATAATCATTTTCCCAAGTTTCTGGTTTTCCAATCACAAATAAAAAAATTCTGAGGAAAACAGAGACTTTCTACAAAAAATTTGTTTAGTCAAAAACACAATTTTATTTCTAAAAAAGTTTTGATGGAAAATTTCTGGCCACTCCTAGATCTGAGATTTTATTTGTTTGATTTAATTGATGTATCCAAATGGAGCAACAACAGGGATTTTTCAGCTTTGGAGGGCAAAGACATTGAAGCTTTTGATTAAAACTATTTGTAGATTCTTGAGCTTAGATTGCTTGTTTCACGTGCATTGCTGGATTTTTCTTCTTGCAGACAAAACGGAACTTCCTACCTTTGTGGAGCTGGCGTCCATTTCTGCAGGAGAAAACGACATGGACATTGACAAAGTGAGGTTCTTCCGAGATGCTGTCTCTGCCTCTGTGCCCATCTTATTCGACTTGACTCCCGAATCAGGATTTGAAGCTTTTTCCTCAGCTCTAAATCCCATCAGAGACGCTGTAGAAAATGACAATAACCTTCCAAAGAAGCTAGTAAGTTTTTCTGTTTTCTGCTCAAAATAAATATCTTAAAGAGACATTGTGACGTGACACTTGGTGGAATTTTAAAACAAGTAATGGCTGAAATCTAGACAAAATTATTACAAGGTGGGTGGGTGCACAATCGGTTGAAAGACTGTACTCAAAAAGTAGTTATCAATGGTTCACTGTTACACTGGGAGGATGTATCTAATGGTGTCCTGTAGGTCCAGTACTATTCAATATTTTCATTAATGACTTTGATAATGGAGTGGAGAGTGTGCTTATAAAATTTACAGATTATATCAAGCAGGGAAGGGTTGCAAGCACTTCGGAGGGCAGGATTAGAATTCAAAATAACCTTGACAAATTGGAGAATTGATCTGAAATCAACAAAATGAAATTCAGTGAAGACAATTGCAAAGTACAACACTTAGGAAGGAAAAATCAAATGTGCAACTGTAAAGTGGGGAATACCTGGCAAGGTGGAGTACTGCTGAAAAGGATCTGGGGGTTATAGGAAATCACAAACTGAGTGTGAGTCAACAATGTGGTGCAGTTGCAAAAAAGGCTAATATCATTCAGGGGTGTATTAACAGGACTGTTGTATGTAAGACATGGGAGGTAATTGTCCTGCTCTACTCGGGGCTGGTAAGGCCTCAGCTGGATTACTGTGTCCAGTTCTGGGTGCTACACTTTAGGAGAGATGTGGACAAATTGGAGAGAGTCCAGAGGACAGCAACAAAAATGACAAAAGGGTTAGAAAACCTGACCTGTGAGGAAAGGTTAAAAAAAACTTGGGCATGTTTAATTTTGAGAAAATAAGATTGAGGGGGGACCTGGTGGTCTTCAAATATGTTATAAAGAGGACTGTAATCAGCTGTCCTCTATGTCTGCTGGAGGTAGGACAAGAAGTAATGGGCTTAATCTGCAGCAAGGGAGATTAGGAAAAACTTTCTAGCTATAAGGATATTTAAGCTCTGGAATTGGCTTCCAAGGGAGCCTATCTTTGGAGGATGGAGCAGGTTGGGCAAACGTTTGTCAGGGATGGTCCTGCCTCGGTACAGAAGGCTGGACTTGATGAACCCTTGTGGTCCCTTCCAGCCCTATATTTCTCTGATTCTATTATTAAGTCCTGGGGTAAAAGTTTCAGAAATGTCTAGTTGACTTAGGAGACTGTCACATTTTTAGAAGTGATTTAGGCACTTAGGAGCCTAATGCCTCATGGAAATTTAATGGCAGTCAGGTTCCTAAACAGAGCATGGTGACTAGTACATTAGCTGCAAAATGCATTCTGAGGGCACCAAAATGGTGAATTTGGGGTGAATTTCATGAATAGTTTTGGCCAAAAAAAAAGGAAAGGTTTTTTTTTTCAGGTTGAAATGGTGTGTTAACATTTCTGTGCTTTGTTTCAGCCATTTTGAAACATTTTGTTTGGATTTTTCATTTTGAAATGGCATTTCATTTTAAAATATAGCTAGTTTAAACAAACAACAACAACAAAACACAAAAAAGGTGAAAACCACAAAAATGACCCACAATTAAGTAAACAAACAAAGTTAGAGACTAACGAATTTATTAGAGCATAAGCTTTCGTGAGCTACAGCTCACTTCATCGGATGCATAGTGATGAAGTAAGCTGTAGCTCATGAAAGTTTATGCTCTAATAAATTTGTTAGTCTCTAAGGTGCCACAAGTATTCCTCTTTTTTTTTTTTACAGATACAGACTAACATGGCTGCTACTCTGAAACAAAGTTAGTTAGTTTCAGGTCAAATGAAACATTTTGTTCAATCCAAAACGAATTTTTTCCTCCCAGTTTTTTGTTTTGATGATTGTGATGTACCCGGGTACAATCCAGACTAATGAGTACCTGTGTCACCCCTGATTTCTAACCTGGGGTGCCCTTTACATGGCTTTTCTGCTGTAGCCTCCAGCCTGGACTGCTCACAAACAGTCTCCAGCATGCAAATCACTCCCAGCAAGGTCTGTGTGCTGCAGCCAGCCAGCCACTCCTTGGCTCTTACCAGCCTTGGTTATACTGCAGGGTGATTCCAACTCACTCCCAATCTCAGATTTCCCCCCAGAAATCTATGTCTTGTACTGCCCAGCCCTCTCCTGGACAATACAAGTTTATGTAAATTCTGTATTTCTTCAATAGAAAGTAGGGCTGTCAATTAATCAGAGTTAAATCAGGCGATTAACTCAAAAGAATTAATCGTGATTAAAAAAATAAACACAATTAATCACAGTTTTGATCGCACTGTTGAACAGTAGAATACCAACTGAAATTTATTAAATATTTCTGGATGTTTTTCTACATTTTAAAATATATTGATGTCAATTACAACACAGAACACAAAGTGTACAGTGCTCACCTTATATTATTATTTTTATTACAAATATTTGCACTGTAAAAATGACAAAAGAAATAGCATTTTTCAGTTCACCTCATACAAGTACTGACATTGTGCAATCCCTGTGTCATAAAAGTGCAACTTACAAATATAGATTTTTTTTGTTACATAACTGCACTCAAAACCAAAACAACGTGAAACTTTAGAGCCTACAAGTCTACTCAGTCCTACTTCTTGTTCAGCCAATCGCTCAGACAAACAAGTTTGTTTACATTTGCAGGACATAATGCTAACCACTTCTTATTTACATTGTCACCTGAAAGAAAGAACAGGCATTTTCATGGCACTTTTGTAACCCACATTGCAAGGTATTTACATGTCAAATATGCTAAACATTTATATGCCCCTTCATGCTTTGGCCACACTCTGTTTTACCTGCATTCTGCCAGATAGTTTATGTTCTAGCAATCTTGGATGATGACCCAGCACATGTTGTTCGTTTTAAGAACATTTTCACTGCAGATTTGACAAAAAACAAAATAAGATACGAATGTGAGATTTCCAAAGATAGCTACAGCACTCGACCCAAAGTTTAAGAATCTGAAGTGCCTTCCAAAATCTGAGGGGGATGAGGTGTGGAGTATGATTTCAGAAGTTTTAAAAGAGCAACACTCCAATGTGGAAACTACAGAACCCAAACCACCAAAAAGAAAATCAGCCTTCTGCTGGTGGCATCTGACTCAGACGATGAAAATGAACATGCGTTGGTCTGCCCTGCTTTGGATTGTTATTAAGCAGAACCTGTCATCAGCATGGATGCATGTCCTCTGGAATGCTGGTTGAAGCAGGAAGGGACATATGAGTCTTTATGAATCTGGCATGTAAATGTCGTGCAATGCTGGCTAAAACAGTGCCACGCAAACACCTGTTATCACTTTCAGGTGACATTGTAAACAACAAGGGGGCAGCATTATCTCCTGCAAATGTAAACAAACTTGTTTGTCTGAGCAATTGGCTGAACAAGAAGTAGGACTGAGCGGACTTGTAGGCTCTAAAGTTTTACATTTTTTTATTTTTGAATGAAATTATATTTTTGTACATAATTCTACATTTGTAAGTTCAACTTTCATGATAAAGGATTGCACTTCAGTACTTGCATTAGGTGAATTGAAAAATACTATTTCTTTTGTTTTTTACAGTGCAAATATTTGTAATGAAAAATAAATACAAAGTGAGCACTGTCCACTTTCTGTTCTATGTTGTAACTGAAATCAATATATTTAAAAATGTAGAAATCATCCAAAATATTTAAATAAATGGTATTCTATTATTGTTTAACAGCGTGATTAATCACAATACATTTTTTTAATTGCTTGACAGCCCTAATAGAAATAATATGCATGCATCTTGTCACCCCCAATAGAGTTTCCCAGACACTTTACTCTAAACACATTGGATTAGAAAAAAACAAGAAAGCAAGTTTATTAACTACAAAGAGAGAGATTTTAAAGGAGTACAAGTAATGAAGCATAAAAGTCAGAAATGGTTATGAGAATAATAAAGATAAAAACACTACTAGTGCCTAACTTAATAAATTATGTTAAATTCAAAGCAAACTTTTCTCACTGCATGCTTTCAGCAGTGTTACTGACCAAACTTCTTAGGTCAGGACCCCTTTTCCTGTTCAATGACTGCTTCCTTTGTCCTTTCTGGTGCAGTGAATCGATGGGCAGGGGGCGAGGGGTGTCTTGGGGTGCTTGTCTCTCCTTTTTATAGTCCCTCCCTTGAGAAACATTTCCAGCAGAGACTCAGGAGACAAAGAGTCTATGGAGAAGGATGACAGGTTTCAGAGTGGTAGCCATGCTAGTCTGTATCAGCAAAAAGAAGAGGAGTACTTGTGGCAGCTTAGAGACTAACAAATTTATTTGGGCATAAGTTTCGTAGGCTAAAACCCACTTCATCAGATGCATGCAGTGGAAAATACAGTAGGAAGATCTATCTATCTATCTATCTATCTATCTATCTATCTATCTATCTATCTATATACAGAGAGAACATGAAAAAGTGGGGGTTGCCATTAGTCTAACAAGACTAATCAATTAAGGAGGGCTATTATCAGCAGGAGAAAAACAACTTTTGTAGTGATAATCAGGATGGCCCATTTCAAACAGTTGACAAGAAGGTGTGAGAAGGTGACAAGAAGGTGTGAGAACACTTCAACCTCCCTGGACACTCAATTACAGACCTAAAAGGTGCAATTCTTCAACAAAAAAACTTCAGAAACAGACTCCAACGAGAAACTGCAAAACTGGAATTAATTTGCAAACTGGACACCATTAAATTAGGCTTGAATAAAGACTGGGAGTGGATGGGTCATTACACAAAGTAAAAACTATTTCCCCATGCTAATTTTTCCCCCTACTGTTACTCACACCTTCTTGTCAACTGTTTGAAATGGGCCATCCTGATTATCACGACAAAAGTTTTTTTTCTCCTGCTGATAATAGCCCTCCTTAATTGATTAGTCTCGTTAGAGTTGCTATGGCAACCCCCATTTTTTCATGTTTTCTGTATATATATCTTGTATATATATCTTCCTGCTGTATTTTCCACTGCACAGATCTGATGAAGTAAGTTTTAGTCCACAAAAGCTTATGCCCAAATAAATTTGTTAGTGTCTAAGGTGCCGCAAGTACTCCTCGTTCTTTATGGAGAAGGATGTTCTCTGCTGCTTTTCCTCACCTGTTTGAGGTTTCTATGTCTACCCTTCCTGCTTGATGGTTCTCTTTACCACTGAAATGCAAATTAAGCAGAGCACCCATTTCTTTGTTTGAGACAGAGCTGTTTGCCAACTTCTGCTGTGGTTTGGAACATGTGTTAAGAACATTATAAAAAGAAATCTTGTAACTTCACATACAATGTTGCCACACATATTTTATTAGGAGAATATTCACCTTCAAATTATACATTTTCAGATGATACATTGCAAGGCATACTTTGTAGAAAGATTATTACAATAGTGTGTAGAGTATGGACACGGGTACATTCTGTCATAGTGACAAAAAAAATCAATTTTGATTTGAATTGAACTGAACTGAATTTGGATTTGGACTTTTCAGTTTGCTGCCCCTTCCTCCTCTCTTAACCCCCCAAAAAAAATAAAATCAATTTTTCGTTCAGCGCTAGTCCTAAGTGCTTAAGTCTCTTTTGAAAAAGGTACTTAGGAGTTTGGTCCCTTGAAAATGATACGCTTGCTCTCCGCACCGTTTTGTTCTGTATAATTGTTTCAGTCATAGGAGTGATTTTTTTTAACCAAAATATTTAACTCAGCATAGCCCCTACCATGAGCATAGTTATACTGGTGCCCTACACTTATTCCCCTTCCAATACAGGAATAACTATGCTGGTATAAGGACAATTACATCGATTTAACTGTATCCTCACTAGGAGAGTGGTAGGTTTAATGTGGTGTGATCCTTTTTTTTTAAATGACACATGCTGGAAAGAGAAAACTTTGGCAGAGTTAAGCTGTAATGGTCTCAAGTTGCAGTGGGGGAGGTTTAGATTGGATATTAGGAAAAACTTTTTCACTAAGAGGGTGGTGAAACACTGGAATGCGTTACCTAGGGAGGTGGTAGAATCTCCTTCCTTAGAGGTTTTTAAGGTCAGGCTTGACAAAGCCCTGGCTGGGATGATTTAACTGGGAATTGGTCCTGCTTTGAGCAGGGGGTTGGACTAGATGACCTTCTGGGGTCCCTTCCAACCCTGATATTCTATGAGGTGAAGGAAAAAGAGGAGTGCAATAGTTATATATAATGTTACCGCAGTATTCCTCTAGCCCAGGGGTGGGCAAACTTTTTGGCCTGAGGGCCACATCAGGGTTGCAAAACTGTATGGAGGGCCGGGTAGGGAAGTCTGTGCCTCCCCAAACAGCCTGGCCCCTGCCCTCCATCCATCCATCCCCTCTCACTTCCCACCCCCTGACTGCCCCCCTCTGAACCCCTGTCCCATCCAACGCCCCCTGCTTTTGTCTCCTGACCACCCCCCCAGGATCCCCCGCCCCTAACCGCCCCCCTGGGACCCCACCCCCATTCAACCCCCCCCTGCTCCCTGTCCCCTGACTGCCCTGACCCCATCCACACCCCCACCCCAACAGGCCCCCCAGGACTCCCACGCCTATCCAACCCCCCGTGTTTCCCGTCCCTGACTGCTGCCCCCAGAACCTCTGCCCCATCCAACTGCCCCCTGTCCCCTGACTGTCCCCTGGGACTCCCCCACTCCCCACCCCCTTACCATGCTGGAGCCAGCCACGCCGCTGCGCTGCCCGGCAGTAGCGGTGGGCTAGAGAGCGGTGGCGCAGTGAGCTGAGGCTGCGGGGAAGGGGGGACAGCAGGGGAGGGGCCGGGGGCTAGCCTCCCCGGCTGGAAGCTCAGGGGCCAGCCAGGATGGTCCCACGGGCCATAGTTTGACCACCTCTGCTCTAGCGTCTTTCCCCACATGTGTTTCTGTCTATCATTTGTGCCCTTCACAACTCCTATGTGCTACCACTTCCTTTGCCATCTTGCCAATGGAAATGATTCTAACTCTTTCTCTCTGGGAAGTTGTGAGGGGAGCGAACACTCCAGCGACTGGGGTACTATGGGTATCTCAGCAAACGATGCTATAGCGTTCTGGTGTGTGTAGCTTTATTCCTTCTTCAGGAACTAACACATTAATTGTTTTCAATAGAAAGATTCCTGTCACAACAGAGAGTGGCTGCAAATGGTCCACGATTGTCACGGGTCCGTGGAGCGCTCCTCGATGTCTCAGGCCAGGGCCATCAATGGCAGTGGGATTTTTATGATCTCCACACCTCAGAAATTCAAGGTAAAAGTTCAGCAGCATTTAATACAAGGGCCCACATTTTCAGAGGGACTTTGGCTGCCCAGCTTGAGCTGCCTGAAAGAGGCCTAGTTTTCAAGGGTGGGGGCTGTGGTATATTAAAAGCTCTGTTAAAATGGGAGGCCGTCACTTTAAAAATTAAAAAAAGAAAAGGAGGACTTGTGGCACCTTAGAGACTAACCAATTTATTTGAGCATAAGCTTTCGTGAGCTACACCTCACTTCATCGGATGCATTGGATGCTCACAAAAGCTTATGTTCAAATAAATTGGTTAGTCTCTAAGGTGCCACAAGTCCTCCTTTTCTTTTTGTGAATACAGACTAACACGGCTGCTACTCTGAAACCTTTAAAAATTAAGTTTTTCCTGATCCTGCTTGCAGGCTCTAGGGAAACATGCAATCAGAGTCAGTCTGGAAAGAGCCAGCCTGGAACAAGGTGGAGTGAGTTGTGCCTCTCTGCCTTAGGGAGCAGCCTGTTCTCTCTCTCTCTCTGTTGGGATCCTTGCGTGTTATTGTGATGAATTCTAAGAAGTAAAGTAGTGTTATGATGCAAACTTCCAGCAAGAGTATTTTATATATTTATTTAACTTCTCCGTGTGTGCCATGAACATAACAGGAGCTTGGCACTGTCTGAAAATCAGCCTCTTTTAAAAGGAGCCACACTGGCTCCCAAAATCACTAGTCACTGAGTCTACAGACTTAGAATTATCCCTTTTCCCCATTCAGACCTGGTTCATACTAGAAGCTCGAGACCCAAGAGCTGGAACCTGGCCATGATTTTCAGAAGCGACCAATGATTTTGAATATCCAGTTGGAAGCACCTTAACAATGCGTGCTCGGATGGGTCTGAAAATCAGGCTCCTTTAAGATGTTTCAAGTTGGTCCCAAAAAATCATAGCACTCCAAATAGTTCATTTTGCTTCTGCATATCTTTGGTCTGCTATACATAATACCTTCAAAGATCTAGAATGATTCTTCCACCTTTACTGTCTTGCACAGGTAATGAGTAGATTTCTAAGATTAAAACCCTTGCACAATAACAGATTCTGAAATGCTTTGTATTGGCCTTGATGGGTGCACATATTGGTCCCACAGAATAAAGACACAGCAGCATTTATCTTTTTTAACTCTGTTTTCCCTCCAGCCTTCTCTCGATAATTGCATTTCACTGCTGCTACCAGGGGATATTGCTGAAAAGGCTGCTCAAGGACACCAGACAGACAAGACGGACTCTAGAACGTACAGCCTGGCGCAGCTCACTGAGCTGCAGAACAAGCTCATGCTGATAGCCACAAAGGCTGAGCAGGGGAGAGAAGAGGTGAACAGGTTCCTGGAGGTAAATCCTGATCTCTGCATTAACCAGGAAATGTGACTTTTTGTACTCCTTTATATTTGTGCTTCTTTTTGATGGGAAGTTCCCTTTCTCCAGCAACATGCCTTCCTGTTGTAGAACTGATGTTTTGGAGGAGACTGTCTCATGCCTTTAGTTCAGTGTTAGGAGGCCAAGGTAGAAACTAAAGCTGGTCAAAACTCAGAATTTCCATTCCATGGGAAATTCCAATATTTTGACATTTGTTTTCATTCCAAATAGGAACAAAAACAACAACAAAAAAGAAAATGTCAGATGAAATTAAATTTTTGAAACACAAACTCAGAGTTGCCATAGACCAGGTGCAGCTCTGAGGTTGCAAGCAGGAAGCTGGGGGAACTTGGGAGGAGGGCTGGGTGGGAAGTAATTTTCCCATCCTGAGAGAATTTTTAATATGTTGAAAAATTTTCCCTACAGGAACTGGGACAAAAAGTCAAAATGTCAAAATGTTTCACTAACTGAAAATCCAAAGCATTTTTTAAGTTCAGGTCAATTAAAATGTGTTCTTGCAATACTGTCAAAACAATTTGTTCTGATTTTTATCTTTTTCATTTTCATTTTTTTAGTGTAAATTAAGTTAAATTTCAGAACAAAAAGTCTTTTTGAAGTAAAAAAATTGGAACTTTTCGTTTCAAAAATATAAAAATGGGATGTATCAATAATTTGGAACATTTTTTCTCTACTTTTTTTGAGTTGGAAAATTTGTCACAACCATCTCTGTTTCGTGAACAGTTTTGATTTTGACAAATTGGCATTTTTTGGTGAAAAAATGTTTTGTCAAAAAATTTCTTACCTGCTTTCTCGAGAGGTCTCAGCACTTATTTCTAGGTCCAGGGCAGCTGAACTGCGGATCCCAATGTGACGAGATCCCGAGGGTGCAGCCTGGAACTGTGGGACCACTGAGTCCCCTTAACTCTCCAGCCTGGGCTGTCTCTCACAATGCTTTGCTAGTGACCAGCAGCAAACCCCTCCAGGTGCTATCATCACTCAGCACAACTGCATATGGCGCCCCGCACCCAGCTAGATTGCACGAACGCTCCCAGAGCCACTCATGAATCACACAGAGAAATGCATCAGCTGAATCCCCCCAGCTCCCAGCCTTGCACCTCAGGAATATACCATCTTGCACTACTCAAGACGAGCCGTGCAAGTTTATTAATTGGTTCACCACTTCATCAATGGAAAGTGGATATGCAGCAGCCTTTGTAAACCTGAGCGGATTTACCAAACCAAACATCTTTATTAATGATCTGGATGTAGGAATAGAGAGCGTACTGATCAGATTTGCAGATGACTCAAAGCTGAGGGGACTGCCAACACTTTGGAGGATAGGTTTCAGAGGGGTAGCCGTGTTAGTCTGTTTCAGCAAAAGCAACGAGGAGTCCTGTGGCACCTTAAGGCTAATAAATTTGTTTGGGATAAGCTTTCATGGGCTGGAACCCACTTAGTCAGATGCATGAAGTGGAAACTTCAGTTTGACAGATATATATATGCATACAAAGATGGCTGTGGTACATTACTATGCGGAGGACCAGTGCTAACGAGGTCAATTCAGTCAGGGTGGATTTGGCCCACTCGTAACAGTTGATGAGAAGGTGTGAATACCAAAAAAGGAAAATTGCTTTTTGTAGTGAGCTAGAATAAAGTGATTTTCCCTCTTTTCATATTCACACTTTCTCATCAACTGGTAGGAGTGGGCCACATCCACCCTAATTGAATTGACCTAGTTATCACTGGTCCTCCACATAATCATGTAACACACCCATCTTTGTATGTATATATATGCCTGCCAAACTGAAGTTTCCACTTTATGCATCTGACGAAGTGGGTTCCAGCCCATGAAAGCTTATGCCCAAATAAATTTGTTAGTCTTTAAGGTGCCACAGGACTTCTCGTTATCATCATTTGTGTTTTTCCCAGGTTTATTTGAGAAATCCTTAACAGATGTACTTTATATGGGATAAGATTGTTAGCCTTATTCCAACCCCCAACATGGAGAACCAATGGCCTGCACCTATCCTATCCAATGTGGGAGACTCTGTTGGCAGCAAAGCTACCGCTGGCTCAGCTCTCAGGGTCATGAGCATTCAAGCCCTTCCACCACATCAATCCCCCTCCCCTACGTCAATCTGTAGGAAGGGGCAGAGAAACCCCATTTTTAAATAAAATCCCAGCCTGAGAAATTCTTCCCTCAACCATGTATTTGTATTGCCAAGCTCCATCCTTCACCCATACAGGGCTCATCTGTTCACTGGGGATGGGCCAGGGTGGCATGTTCCCTGACAGTTCCACAACATCCCCTCCTAGGTAGAGCACATATCTTGGCATTGCCTCATGCATGGCATAGTTTGATACAAGCAAGCAAAAAGCATGGCATAACTTGGTATGGACCTGCCTCCTTCTGTTACACCAACCATCCCAACTCTTCTTCTTTTAATCCTGCGCACTCTTGGCCTCAGTTATAAATTGTGGCAATGAATGAAAAATGGTGGCATTTAAGCACCTTAAGAAAGGGAGAGAAGTTTTTATTCAGTTCCATTGACATCAATGGGAGCTATGTTGGGTTTGATCAACAAAGCACTAAGTCTCTGATTGTCAGAAGGGCTCACAAGAGCTACGTGAATGACTGATTTTGTTGTCCACTGGCTGTTCCGAAAAATAATATTAAAAAGAGTCAACCTAAAATGATTTTTTAAAATATTTTCAGCCCACCAAAAAGTTGAAGAAAAATTCATTTTGGGTCGAACAAAATATTTTGATTCACCCAAAATAAAACATTTCATTTTATTTTTGAGCTTTCAAACATGTTTTCTGAGTTTTTAAAATAAAATTGAATTTCAAAACAAAAAATGGTTTTGAATTGAAAAACAGAAAAGTTTCATTTAGAAAATATCTAAACTAAATATTGCAATTTTTTTGTCGGGGAGATTGACCAAACAATTTGACGAATTTGATTTGAATTCATGAAAGGTTTTAGTTGACCCAAAAGTGCGTTTTTTGGTGAAAAAAACTTCAGCCAAAATGTTTCTTTTCCCACTTTTAGTTGTCACTAACTTAGTTGTGTGGTCCATGCTCAGCACCTACCAAAATTAGGCCCTAAAAGGTTGGGGCTTGGCTCTCTTAGAAGTTATCTTAGTTCTGTGGTGAGATCAGCCAAGATTCTTGAGTGGAGCTGGTGGAAAAAAAAATTTTGCTCATGGAGAATTTCAAGAAAAATGGGAGGGGGAATTGTTTTCACTGAAAATTTTCAAGGAAAACTTTGACTTTTTGGTGAAAAATCAAAAACCAGAAATTTTCAGCTGAAAACCCAAATATTTTGATTCTGAAATAATATGTAGCACCTTTTAATCAGTAGATCTTAAAGAATTTACAGTTTTTAATGTCTTTATCCTCACAACTCTCCTGTGAGGCAGGGCAGTTATCCCCATTGTACAGAGGGGGAACTGAGAGGCTGAATGATTTGTGCAAGGTCAAACTGAAAGTCTGAGGTAGACCAGGGAATTGCACCTGGGTCTTTTAAGTCCTAGGCTAGTGCCCAAACCACTGAAACATCCTTCCTCTCAAAATGCCACTGTACTGTCTCATGGGAATTGTAGTTTGGGTGACTCATGTTCCCATTCTCCTCTAAAGGCTGGGCTCCCTAGTTGGACTACATCTCCCATGATGCACCGGCCATGTCAAGGAGAAATGGTTGCATCATGGAAGATGATGACCCGCTGAGGAGCCCAGCCCATAGAGGAGAACAGGGACATGAGACAACAGCTGAACTACAACTCCCATAAGGCACTATAGAAGGATAGCCAAATGGAAATATTGTGATTTCCAGATTTTAGGTTTTGATGAAAAATCAAAATATTCCACAGAAAGCAGGTCCTTTTCATGTCAGCATTCTGTAAAATGTAAAATGAGAAAAGTTGGGTGTCCCAAGATGAATCCCCACTTAATCAAATGATTCAAATTACTTAGGTTAAGTTGTAAAGATCCTTAAAAGAAAGTATAATATTCATAGTGTCCTAATGATCTTGAAAACTAGCAGTATTTTATAAATTCTATTTTCCCATTATGTATTTGACACATTACAGATCCTGGAAAAAATTGAAATGGTTGGGAAGCTCTACTTGCAACTTCTCAGCGTTGGCAACATCCTTTTCATAGACTGGAAAGCTGAAATTTATTGTAACCCCAAACGCAAAGTAACAATCTACGCTGAGTTTGGAATAGCCGGAATCCTTGTTCAGACCAACAAACCCCTCCTGGAAGAATTAGATGGCATTTGCAAAGTCATGGAGCATTGCCTTGTAGAGTGGAAAAAATATCTGGAGACTCAAAGGAACAATTATTGCCATCTAAACATGTTCACTGCACGCCAACTCTTCTACTTGTGTAGCAAGTTAGCCCAACTGCATGAAGGACAAACAGACCCACAGGTTCTCAATATGCTTTCTGTTTTCAAGCATGATGTTAAAGCAGAGGATATCGGAGAGGCATTAAAGAGAGCAATTGAAACTCCTGCAGAATCCGTTGATATATCTGAGAAAGATGATCAGTCCGTGTCCTGGAATGACTACATTGTTAAATTTCCTCAGCTCATCCAAGGTCTGGTTGAGTCTGGGTATGACGAATCGGTGGGTAAGGCAGCTCTGCAGAATTATCTGCCAAACTCAGCCATCACAGAGCAAATGCTCATGGAATTTGCCTTAGACTATGCTGATGAAGAGGAAAAGATTGAAGAGCTGAGCAAATTATATGACAAGCAGAGAGAAGCCTTTCTGCAGAAGTCCATGAAGTTTAAAAATAGGAACAGAGATGTGGATCCATCCACCTTCCAAAGCCTTGCGAAAGATGAACTGGCCACTTCCTTTGAGAGTTTGCCGTCTATCCATGCCAAGGTGCATTTTCTCTGGAACGCTTACTGCAGCAAGCTCACTGGCTTGGTGTCGGACAAATACATCAGCCTGGATGTTTTCGGTGAAATGCTGAAATACCTGACGTCTCCTGAAACCGCTGTCACTGAGAGAAATTTACCAGTGGGTTTGGAAGCGGGGAAGCCTTGCCTTGTCACATGTAAAGAAGAGCAGATGTTACTTCTCCTGCTGTCAGTCTATACGCACTCTGAGGGGGCACCTCTTCCAACGTATGATGAGGTGCTGGTCTGTACCCCTGAGACAGAGGAAGAAGACATTGAGCTGATTGTGAGGAGAGCTCTTTCCCCAGACCCCAGACACAAAAAGATCTATTGCTTGCTTGGTGCAGAAAAATTAGTTTACAAAGTCTCCAAGAAACTGGAGTCCCTCTTCTTCCTCTTCGCACAATCTTGCAGCAATGCCAATTACAGGTTTCTTATCTTCTGTGACGCCAAAGCTCACAATTCTTATGTTATGACGGCCTTCGACACATACAAAGTCTCCTTTTCTTGTGATTCGGGGGTAGACATTCAGAAATACCTGAAGACACATCTGAGAGTGCCCAGTGGGGTGGCACCTGTTGCTCAGGTCTTTGAAGAGCCCTTTCAACAGAACGTGAAGATTGTATTTTCAGAGCGAGCTGGCATGGGTAGGTTTTAGTAGAGATTGAGGGCTTGGCTACACTTGCCAGTTAGAGCACATTAAATCAGCCCCAGGCGCCCTAACTCGTGAGGTGTCCACACTGGCAAGGCACTTAGAGTGCCTGGACTCTGCAGCTGGAGCGCTCTTGGTAATCCACCTCCACGAGACGCATAAAGCTTGCTGTGCCCCGGCTGAACGCCCAGGCGTCAGTGTGGATGACATGTTGCATTACTGCATTCTGATTGGCCTCCAGAAATGTCCCATAATCCCCTGAAGTCAAGTGGCCACTCTTCTCATTGTTTTGAACTCGGCTGCAGGTGTGCGGATATCCCCTTTCAAAGCTCCGTTTCTGACAGCCGACATGCTTATCTGCTCCGGGACAAAGCAACCATTGCTGTGGAATGCGGCTGCTGTGAGTGTGTGAGAGAGAGGCTGGGGGAGGGGAGGTCTGCTGCTGTCTGAATTTACAAGACAGCATGCTGACACACTCTCTGCCCCCCAAAACACACTGTCTCTCCCCCCAGAGACACACAACACACTCCCTGTCGCACTCCACCCCACCCCCACCCCCATTTGAAAAGCACGCTGCAGCCACTTGCACACTGGGCTAGCTACCACAATGCACTGCTCTTTGTGGCGTTGCAGGAGCTGCTATTGTGGCCACGCCAGTGCGCTTGCAGCTGACAGTGTAAACACACAGCAGCGTTTTCCCTGCTGCGGTCTCCGGAGGCTGGTTTAACTCCCAGCGCTCTACATCTGCAAATGTAGCCAAGCCCTTAATCGGGATTATCGTTGTCCCGATAAGTATGAATTGAATACAGATTAACGGCTAGATTCTGCTTATCCTTTATGCACTGGGAGATGGAGCAGAATCAGTCTTCTCTGTCCCAGCTCCTCTGGCGATGCCCCAGAGTACATAGGGAACAGGTAGACCCATGGCCTACACATGGGGGTCAAGGTCTAGCTGGAGGTGTAGCCATGGGCACACTTTCCCTGTGAGGCTCCTGCGTATCTTTTGACCCTGTTAATCAAATGGGCTGTTGGGTCCAGACTTGGCTCTGGGGCTGCAGGGGGTGGCAAAGGAGCTGGCTGAAGAGAATCTACATCAGAGTGGAGCAGAAAATCTGCCCTCAGTTTTAGCTCTGCTTTATGCTCTTTATTGAGGGGGTGGGGATTCAGAACCTGAACTGGTACCACAGTCACTGGGCCTTTACCATGTAGAAAGCTCAAGTTACAGCAAGTTGTACCATGCCTGGCCTGTGGAGCAAAGGTGAGATTTCTCCAGTGTAGAAACTTCTTTTAGCTCCCCAGCTGAAGAAAAATTATATAAAAAGGCCAGATCTTCAGCCTGTGTACATGAGCGCAGCTCCACTCACTCCAATGGCACCACACCCATTCACACCAGCTGGGGATCTGCACCATTGACTCCAGCTGACTTATGTCCATTTATACTAGCTGGGGGTCTGGCCCATTGATGCCAATAGAGCTATGGCTGATGGGGGGAGGGATAGCTCAGTGGTTTGAGCATTGGCCTGCTAAACCCAGGGGTGTGAGTTCAATCCTTGAGGGGGCCATTTAGGGATCTGGGGCAAAAATTGGGGATTGGTCCTGCTTTGAGCAGGGGGTTGGACTAGATGACCTCACAAGGTCTCTTCCAACCCTGGTATCCTATGATTCTATGATACACTAGCTGGGGATCAGGTCTTCTCTGTTTCAGGGGAAGAAATGGAAACATTAAAGACAGAATCTGAGACAGCAGAGCACTGTAGAAATTGAATCTTGACCTTCTCTCTCATTTTAGGGAAGTCTTTGTTTGTCGCAAATACCACCAGAAAAGCCAAAACCCGACCAGAGAACGCAGGACTGCACCACAAAACCATTAGGCTGACAGAGTCGGAAATAGATTTTGGATTTCTCCTGGAAGAGCTTCGCTCACTGGAACAGAAACCAACTGAGGCTGGGCCCAGGATCTTCCATATTGACGTATCCCCTGTGGTAAGTGTCTCTTTACCGAGCGCAATGTCCATGCCATGATATACAGTGAAGATGGATTTTCTCATTCAAACTGTGAATGTGCCTGTCAGTGTCAGATAAATAAACTCCTTCCACTGGTAGTTATGGAAAGCAGTTAATACCATCCAATTTCTGTAACAAACAGTTAAACTGTGAACAGGGGTATCACAAAAATGTAGTTGTCTTACCAGAAGTTCCACCACAAACCAAACTCAACCCACCCACTTGTGATGCCAGAAGAAGATGATGCTCACAGTAGATTTTAACTCTGCATCACTGTGCAGTTTCCCAGGACCTGCTACTCTGTCACAATGCCAGCAAATCTCTTTATATTGCCATTGTCTCTGTCACTGGCACAGCGACAGCCCAGCATTTACTGTCATATCAGCAGGGAGACCACACAATGGGTCAAATCCTTGGCTGGTGTAAATCGATGTAGCTTGCTTGAAGTCAATGGTGCTGTGCCTGTTTTACACTAGCTGAGGTTCTACCTGGGGTGTACTTTCATGGAGCATCTCTTCTCATTGATTTATTGGGTCTTCAATAACTTAGAAAGTTTACAAAAAGAAAAGGAGTACTTATGGCACCTTAGAGAAACTTTAGTAACTATGGGAAGCAATGAACAGTTGACATTGTGATGAAGCAAAACTGACCACTCCTGCATCTTTCTTGACAGGTCTCGAAGGGTCTTTACAAGTTACTGATTGAGCTGTGCATTCTGAGACACATCCAAAGCCCTGATGGCATGGTCTGGAAGTGCAGAGAGTCCCATCTTTATTTGATTGAATACCTGGTGAGAGGAAAAGGCATAAGCAGCACAAGAAAACAAGAGGTACTCTCCAAATGATAGTGAATGGCAGGTTTTCTCAGAAACCTAGCAAAGTGCGTGTGATAGCAGCATGTTAAAATTCAAAGTGAGAAGACCTTGATGGAACTACAAATCTTTGGCCAGTATTGTACTGTCCAAAAATAGAGAAAAATGAGTGAGCTGTATAAAATTGTTGATGGAGGAGACACATATTGTCAGTATTAGAGCTGTTTGGATACTGGAACTTCCATCCTGTGGGAAAATCTGCTATTTCAACTTTTTACCCTAACTTTGGAAAGTTCTGCGAAGTTTTGATTCAGAAATATCAAAATGAAAAATGGCAACATTTCTGACTGAAAGAAAATATTCAGACAGGTCAAAAAGATTTTTTTTTCATTTTAATATTACCAAATCAAAACCATTTTTGGACATGTGATTCAAAACAAAAATGTTGTTTTTTTTATGGAAAATTGAAAAATGTAATAAAAATGTAATCAAAATCAACCCTTTCCTGCAGAAAATTTCAGTGAAACCACATTTTTTGTCAGGAAATTTTTTCAGTCAAAAAATTTGGCCAGCTCTAGTCAGTATCCAGAGGAGCATTAGGTTGGCCACATTGTGTATGTATATGTTACAGTTAAGCATCCTGCCTTGAATCTTGTGAAGCTGTTTATACGTATATGATGCTACCATTCTAATCTAATACTGTTGTACAAATGATAGCACAAGGTGCCAACCAATGGAAAATCAGACCTCAAGATTGGTACTTAGCTTGTTTAGAGTGTCAACTACACACAGAAGTGTGCAAGAGGCAAGACCATTGGACTATATTAGAGTAAGGCTTTTTTCATAGCAAGGGTTAAGGTTTACCTAAAATGGGCTACTTCTCATCTTTAAAATCCTGTGAATTAAACACTATCATATAGGAAGATGAGATGGTATCATTTATATTTGAGGATTAGGTAAGTTACTTCAAAAATCTAAATTTGGCTGTATCAGTGAATGATATGCACTGTGTAACATGGTGCTACCTTATCCAAATTCTTTGTGCTCTGCTCATTAAGCCATGTCCTCATGAATAATATTAGTGTCAATGTGTAGATGATTTCTTCAGTTTGTGCGGGTAACTTCAGTGTTTTTAAACCTTTAACTCCTTGTCATTTGGCTTTTAGATGACCAGTGAAATGGAGAAAGTATTTCTAGGTCTCCTTCCTGCTGTGAAATGCATATCACCAATAGAAGTACTAGAGATGCTTACCAATAACAGTTCTGGAGCTGCTGCTGAAGTGGAACAGCAGCTGCTGGACAGTGACACGTTCAGGGGTGATGGCTTCCAAAGGTCATACCAGTACATCAGCAGATACCAGCGAAAGGCTAATCTTGACAGCTTCTGTTTCACCCCTGGGAGGGTTGAAGGGACCCAGGAACAGTGTCTGAGGCTCTTGTTGGAGTCCTGCGGGAGAAAAAACCCTTCCTGGACTGAGCTCAGCAACTTCACACGCTTCCTAAATCTCCAGCTGATGAAGTGTGAAAACTCAGTGTTCTGCAACAGCAAATTAGCCGGAGAGGAATTTAAGGGGTTTAAAGCATTTATTGTAAAATTTATGATCACCATGTCCAAGGACTTTGCCTTGCCTTCCCTAGCCATGGCAGATGAAAGCTCACCCAGTGAAGAGGATAAAATGGATGAGGACAGTGTATTGAGAGGGTACCAGTTAAGACGCAAGTGGGAGCAAGAGTCTCACCCCTACATAATTTTTCATGCTGACAACCACTCCATGGAGTTCTTGGGTTTCCATATCAATCGGAGTTTTGATGCTGTTGACGCACATTCACAGGTTGTTCTGGAGAAGAAGGTTATTGACCGACATTTATATCTCACCCTTGAGGCTCAGAAAGTCCCTTTCAATAAAAAGTTTGAAGATCTGTCCAGACAAGAGCAGCTAGAAACTCTCTGCAGCGTATTCGGTGTGAGAAGCTCCCAGGACCCAGATGAATCCTACCAGCTGACCCTGGACAATACCATGAAAATGCTGGCCATTCACCTGAGGTTCCAATGTGGGATCCCCGTGATCGTCATGGGCGAAACAGGCTGTGGGAAGACCAAGCTGGTGCAGTTCATGTGCAGCTTGCAAAGAGCAGGAAGGGATGTTCAGAATATGATCCTGGTGCGTGTTCATGGAGGCACCAGCTCCAAAATCATCCACCAGAAAGTCAAGGAAGCCATCGAGCTGGCGCGCTACAATGAAGAGACGCACAACATGGACACGGTGCTGTTCTTTGATGAAGCCAACACCACCGAAGCCGTGTTTGCAATTAAAGAGGTCCTGTGTGACCAGAGTGTGAATGGAGAGCCAATCTCCACCACTCGCTTAAAAGTGGTGGCTGCTTGCAACCCTTACAAAAGGCACACCAAGGAAACCATTGAGAAGCTAGAGAAAGCCGGCTTGGGGTACAGAGTTCGGAGTGAAGACACCCTAGAAAAGCTGGGCTATATCCCTTTGAGGCAGCTGGTGTATCGGGTGCAGCCTCTTCCACCGAGCATGTTGCCTCTTGTCTGGGACTTTGGGGAACTAAATGAAAAGACTCAGAGTCTGTACATCAGACAGATTGTTAAATCCATCGTGAAAGAAAAGCTTCCCGAAGACAACATGGATGTTTTTACCTCCGTCATTTCCACCTCCCAGAAGTTTTTAAGAGAAAAGAGAGAGGAATGCAGAATCGCCAGCCTCCGGGACATAGAGCGCTGCATGGGGGTGCTGCTGTGGTTTTATAACTTAAGAGACCTGCTTTTTCCACTTATCGACAAAAAAAAGAGTGGGGCTCAACATTCACAGGACCAAGACCCATCCATTCATGCCCTTGCAAAGGGGTGTGAGAAAGATCAGATATCTCTATTAAACAAAGCACAAAGATCTCTGGTTCTTGCAGTTGGGGTTTGCTATTATGTATCTCTCGAGAGTCGCCAAGATTATCTGAAAGAGATAGCGAAATGCTTCTCTGTGCCTGAATCCCTGCTTCAGCAAGAGATTGTACTTTGCCAAGAGGTGTTCCTGGATAACCTCTCTGTTCCCAAGACAACAGCACGGAACGATGCCCTCAGGGAAAACATCTTCATGATGGTCATATGCATGGACCTGAGAGTGCCGCTCTTCCTTGTCGGGAAGCCAGGTAGCTCCAAATCCTTGTCTAAGACCATAGCCGCTGATGCAATGCAGGGCAGATTGTCTAAAACAGAATTGTTCAAACGCTGCAAGCAAGTCCAGCTGGTGTCATTCCAGTGCAGCCCTCATTCCAAGCCAGAAGGAATCATCTCCACTTTCAGACAATGTGCACAGTTCCAAAGGGGCCAGAAACTGGAGGAGTTTGCCTCTGTGGTTATCCTGGATGAGATAGGCCTTGCAGAAGACTCACCTGAGATGCCCCTGAAGACACTGCACCCTCTTCTTGAAGATGGTTGCGTTGATGATGAAGCCCCAGAACCGTACAAAAAAGTTGGCTTTGTTGGCATTTCGAACTGGGCCCTGGACCCTGCTAAAATGAACCGGGGTCTCCTTGTGTTCCGGACCGACCTCAACAATGACGAGCTGGTAAAGACGGCCAAGGGAATCTGTGCTGACGAGATGCATGTTACCAAGATTGAGCATTTGTTCCCCCCCCTGGCTGACTTCTATTGTGAAGTGTTAAAGGAACAGTCCATGGAATTTTTTGGGCTCCGTGACTTCTACAGCCTCATCAAAATGATACTGTCCTACGCCAAGAACATAGAAAGCATCTCTCAAGAAAAGAAGCTTATTTCAAAAGCAATTCTGAGAAACTTTGGAGGTTTAAAAGTTCTGAATCCTTTAGAGCTATTCAGACAGTACTCACCCATGTCTCTGCCTTCCAACTTAGAAACCATCCATACAGTTCGTTTGTTACAGGAAAATTTAGACAAGAAACAGATGGGGTTTGTATCTAGATACTTGTTGCTGTTAACAACAAACCACGCGGCTTTCCAGATCATACAGATGACCAAACTCATGGACATAGAGAACTGTGATATTATATTTGGCTCGGGTTTCCCACGGGACCAAGAATATTCACAGGTGTGTCGGTCTGTTAACAGAGTGAAAATCTGCATGGAGACAGGCAGGCCCGTCATTCTCTTAAACATTCACAACCTGTATGAAAGCCTTTATGATGCACTGAACCAGTGCTTTGTCAGATTAGGAGGAAACTATTATGTCGACCTTGGCCTTGGAACTCACAGAGTTAAATGCCGCGTGAAGGAGGAGTTTAGGTTGATTGTGATTGAGGAGAAGAACGTGGTTTACAAACAGTTCCCCACTCCACTGTTGAACAGGCTGGAGAAGCACTGCTTGGAGATGAACACCATTCTACACTGGCAGCAGAAGGACCTGAGGATGGAGCTGGACAAATGGGCCAAGTTGTTCGTCACTATCAAGAACACGGACTTCTGCTGCACGAGGCCGGCAGACCGGGCTCCCCAGGAACATGATGTTTTCATTGGTTTCAGCGATGACACTTCTGCCACTGTTGTTCTGCAGTGCTCTCCGAGTGGCCTTCAGGGGATCTGTCTGCCCAATGAAGAGTCAGTCCTTGCAGCTTCTAAAAGCAAACTCATCGAGTGTGCAACCCCTGATTCCATCCTGCGCCTCAGATATTCTCCGCTGGAGGACGCAGAGCAGATTCAGGACCTGTACTTTGGAAAGCAGAAGCACAATGGCCTGATTGACATTCTCAGGGGAGCCGTGAATCAACAGTCAAATGCAGATGACACCAATGGACTGTGCCTGGAGGTGAGAGGTTTTATTTTAGTGTTGTTATAATGGGCCTGATTCTAAGAGGTGGGGGCAACCAGAACTCCAGCTGATTTCCGTGATAACTGCAGGTGCGCAGCACCCCTGAAAACACAGTATTAGACGACAACAACTACTGTTTTTATTTATCGTTCGTATGGAGGTAGCACCGATAGACCCCAGTCACAATCGGAGCCCCATTATGCTAGGCACTGTACAAACACGTGGGAGGGATGTTGATAAATTGGAGAGTGTTCAGAGAAGAGTCATAAGAATGATGAAAGGATTAGAACACAAGCCTTATAGCGAGAGATTCAAGGAGCTCAATCTATTTAGCTTAACTAAGAGAAAGTCCAAAGCTGACTTGATGACAGTCTATAAGTGGGAATAAATATTTGATAATGGGCTCTTCAGTTTGCTAGGTATAACATGATCCCATGGCTGGAAGTTGAAGGAAGACAAAATTCAGATTGGAAATGAAGCATACATTTTTAACAGTGAGGATAATTAACTATTGGAATAACTTACCAAGGGCTATGTTTGGACTCTATTAGTCGTAGTCTTAACATTGAGGTTGGATTTTTTTAAAAGTTCTATTCTGCTTCAAACAGGAATTGTTTTGGGGAAATCCTATAGCCTGTGTTATACAGGAGGCCAGACTAAATGATCACAATGGTCACTTCTGGTCTTGGAATCTATGAACTGAAGTTCTTGGCTTCAGCAAATTATTGCAGCAGTGAGTTCCACAGGCTAATTACATGTGTGAAAAATGATTTCTTTTTATCAGTTTTGAATTCCCCACCTTTTATTTTCATTGACTGTCCCCTTGTTACTGTGTTATGAGACAGGGAGAACAGATGCTCCTTATCTCCCTTCTCTAGAACAGTGAGTATTTTAAAGATTTGGATCCAGACCCCTTTTATTCATCTCCTTTCTGTGGTAACAATCCCACTCCTTCAGTCTTTCTACAGAGCAGTGTTTTTCTTGGTTCTTTGACTTTGTCATTACAGGTAAAATGTTTGTGGTTTTGAGAAACGAAGAGGTTAGTTCTATATATAAGAACATAGGAGTGGAAGGGACCTTCTGGAACATCTAGTTCCGTCCTTGCTCACATAGGCAATTCTGTCAGATAATTCCCTTAATAAATGTATCAAGTTGCATCTTAAAATCAGTTTGTTTTCTTGCCCCCACTGCTCCTATTGGGTGACTTCCAGAACTTCCTTCACCTGATGGTGAGAAACCTTCTTCTAAATTTATTCATGGCCAATTTATCCCCATTTATTTTTGTGCCAGCATTGTCCTTTAGCTTCAATAGCCCTTCTCTCACCATGGTTTTTACCCCCTGATGTATTTATAGAGAGCAATAGGATCCCCTCTCAGCCTTCATTTTGTTAGGCTAAACCACTCTTCCAGTGTCATCTTGTAAGATCAGCTCTCCATCCCCCTGAGTATCCTAGTAGCTCTGCTCTGCACCTGCTCAACTTTGAATTCATTTGTAGGTGGGTTTCTGCTAAGTGCCTATTTGCCTAACTCTCTGCGTCTTACCCAGCTCTGTCTGCATCTTACCCAGCTATCCCAACCCGGCCTAAGATCCTCCAGCCTTTTTCACTGACCCAAAGCCCAGAAAGTGAATGAGAGTCATTATTATTGTGGCCATTGCAAGGAAATTCTTATGATCCACTGATGTTTGGTGTTGGTACCTCATGCTATGTCTTCTCAAAACCCATACAGCATGTGTCTGGAGGGGACATGTTTCAGAACAGGGCTTTCTCCCCTCCCAGTCAGTGCTGACTCCAATGCCCCAGTTGTGGTGCTAGAGGGCGCTGTGCTGTAGGGAGTGGGGTGGGGGCTCTGTAGGGGGTGCTCTCCCCTCTCAGTCAGTGCTGATCCCTATGCCCCAGTGCAGTGCTAGGGAGCGCTGCGCTGCAGGAAATGGGGTGGTTCATGGCTTTGGTTTTTCAACAAAAAGAATCAACATTTTCCATGAGAGGGAAAAACCCATTTTCACATCAGTTCTATTGGGCAACCGTTCAAAAGTCCGGTAAAGGAATGATTTTTATTGCAGTTTTCCTATGTCTTTACAATAGCAAAATCAGGTGCAAAAATCTTGCCTAAATTGACCTTCTTTTTCATAGGTTTCTACACACGCCAGACTTCTAAACCAGAGAGATTTGGAAGTGGTAAGAAAGAGGCTGAACTTCCAAAATAAAATCCGCTGTCTTTTTCTTAGTCAGTTTGACACAGAACATGCATTCCGCCGGGAACTTAGGTAACGAGTTTTTTTGGTCCTACTCTTTTTCTTTTTGTTTAGTCTTGTATGTGATTTTTTTTATGTCTTCAGTGTGATTTTTTAAAAAGTATCTAAAGAGACTTTTTCATCATGTGCAGTAAGTTTTTCAGAGAATCGACTGAAGAGAAACTGCTTTTTGTCCAGTTCAACTTTGACGAGCCGCAGAGCAGCAAAAGGCTTCTTGCCTGTGCAAAGTAAGTAGCTTTTCTTATCATTTTAGGTCCCAATACAGTGGAGGAGTAAAGCATGTGCTTCAATGATTTGCTGAATTGGGGCCTTATAAAATAACCATGGTGGTTCTGTGCTAGTAGATCTTCCTGCTGGTGGAATTTCCAGCGCTCCACTCCATTGCAGTGTCTGAGGGAGGCTGAATGGGAAAAATAAAGCTGTCAAAAGAATCTTGGAGGCCAGCTCGGCACCCAACCTTAAACAAAAGCAGGTTTTCCCATAATCTAGCCATTTTGGGAACTGGGGCTTGGAGAAAAATCACCAGACTTGGCAAGTCAGTATCCATTGCAAACAGCAGGGATGGCTGATTGTGCTGGTATCACCTCATATAATGGCAAAAAGTCAAAAGCAGACTCAAGGCTGGTCTAAAACTTAGATCAACCTAGCTACACGTCTCAGGGGTGTGAAAAACTCACTCCCCTGAGGGATGTAGTTAAGCCAGCCGAAGTCCCAGTGTAGACAGTAGTAGGTTGATGGAAGAATACTTTTGTCAAACTAGCTGCCGCATCTTGGGGAGGTGGATTACCTATAGCGACAGGAGAATCCCTCCCATTGCTGTAGTGAGTGTCTACACTAAAGCGCTACAGCGGTGCAGCTGCAGTAGCAGTTTAAGCGTAGATATAGCTTTACTCTAGGACGTTACAGTGGAGAATGGAAACAGGGTGAAATTCTGGCTTCACTGAAGTCAGTGGGAGCTTTGCCATTGACTTCAGGATATCAGGATTTCACCCAGAGGGAAGAGACGGATGGAGAGACAAATAACACATTTTCTGTCTTGATCATGGCCTAAAGGACATACATGGGGAGGAGATTTCTGAGGGCAGAAAAAGGCAGAAGGAGATCCAGTGGCCGGGAGCTTTGAAATGAGACAAATTCAGACTAGAACTAAGGTGCAAATTGTTGACAGGGAGGGAAATTAACGGCTGGAACTGCTCACCTAGGGATGGGGTGAATTTTCCATCACTGGGAGTCTGTAAATCATGGCCGTGCATCTCTTTGTAAAAGCTCCACTCTAGCTCACACAGAAGTTATTGGGCTGGATGCAGGAATCACCAAGTAAGATTTTTTTGCCTGTGCTATCATGCAGGAGGTCAGACTGGATGATCAGAAGGTCTCTTCTGACCTGAAGATCTATGAAACTATGAATCTTACTTCTGTTGTGTTTTCAGGTACTGCATAGTGGATGAGAGAAGAAAACCAGGAACAACCAGTCCATCACACGTCGTCATCATAACCAAAGTCCCAAGGATACTCGGGGGGTGCAGCTACCTGGCATTCAGTGCTGGTAAGAATGTGCCTTGATTTGGAAAGGCTTGAAAGAAGAGGAGAAAGTAAGAGGGATTATTAACATTATTGCAACATTTGAATAATTTTAACTGTCTTATTCACTGTTTTAGGGTGGAATTTTCAATAGCATGTAAGGCCCCGATTTCTATTATTTAGGCATTGCTGTGCTCAGCATTGCACCATCTCCGTCCCATTTTCAAAAGGGATTTAGGCACTTAGGAGCCAAAATCCCACTGACAGTCAATGGGATTTAGACCTTAGGTGCTTAAATCATGTTTGACATTGAGACTTAGGCTCCTAAATCAGTTTGGTGTTGCAATGCTGAGCACAGCAACAGCTAAATAACTTTAAAGATCTGGGCCTAAATGACTTAGAAGTATAAGTCCCTGTTTCCATGGAACTTGTGTTCCTAAGTCACATGAGGGAGAGCTATCAAAATTCAACCAAAAACTGGAATTTCAACAAAAACAATAATTTTTCCAAGGAAAGCTGCTTCTTTTTGTTGGGAATTCCCCACCCCCGTTTTTGATCAAAATTTGAAGTTTTGATGAAAAATGTCACAAAAATGTCAACAATAAAAAAAAATTCTGTTAGCTCTAGTTGGGAACTCTTAGGGGAAAAGGCTGGTGGTGCTGGGTGCTCAAGAAATCGAGCTTTATCCCCAAATGATAAAAATCACACATGGACAGAATGGCAGACTGTATACGAGAAAGCAGTGACTCTGCAAGGATCTATGGGTCACAGTGGCCAAGTAGCTCAACATGAGCTCCCAGTGCAATGCTGTGACAACAACGGCTAATGTGATCCTTGGGTGTATAAACAGGAGGAGTTAGGAGCAGTAGGGAGATGATTTTAGTCCTGTATATGGCATTGGTGAGGCAAACATTAGAATACTGCATCCAGTTCTAATATTTACGTTTTAAAAAGGATGCTAAAAATTGGAGAAGGTGCAGAGAAGAGATACAAAAATTATGTGAAGGCTGGAGAAAATGCCTTACAGTGTGAGACTTAACCACTGGAACAAACTACCAAGGGAAGTGATAGATTCTCCATCCCTTGATGTCTTCAAATCCAGATTACGTGCCTGGCTGGAAAGATACGCAAGTTATTGGGCTCAATACAGGGGTAACTTGGTGCAATTTAATGGCCTGTGTTATACAGGAGGTCAGACTGATGATCTAATGGTCCCTTCTGGCCTAAAACTCTGTGACTCAATGACATTTTGTGGTCTATTCCATTTGTGCCTCTGCAGGTGAGTGGCGCACTGTTCACTTGGATGACCTGCTGCCTCCCGAGACCTTTGCAGCCAATCTGGGACAGCTCTCCAGAATGACAGTTGCTGAGATTTTCATGATCAGCACCCAGCAGGGAACCGACACAAGTAACTGACTTCTTGCTTTAAACCCATCTCTGATGTGTTGTTTTACCTTCCGCCGTTTCCCTGCCCCTATAAGGGGATGGTAACATCAGTGGAGTGAAGTTTAATCAGATAAGGAGACATCACCGTACGTTTAAAAGCGACTGTGCAAATGGAGCTGTGGGGTTCCACGCACATTCCCTGTGAGGACTCAGTAGTGATTTAGGCTACACACCTGCACAGAGACATAAGAGGGGGGTAGGGAATCCCGTCATGCTCCTGCCTGGGTCATCCAGTCCACGGGTCCACTTGCGCAGGAGTCAGAGGCAGTCATTGGGTTTACTATGCTGGCAATGGTGCCATCGCACTGGGCCCACACTTGGCAGGGGCTGTCACTGTGCCTCAGTGGGTCACAACTGAGAATACCAGACTGCTGAGAAACGGGGCAGACTCACCCCAAATCGGTGGTTATTCTTCCATGAGAGCTACCAAACCACTCACAAAAGTAACTTCAGTCTCACCACACTGGCTAACAAGAAGTCAGAAATGCAGTCTCCTTAGGCACTCCAGCCCTTGTTGAACCTCTAGAGTTAATGATGAGTGGTTATTTAAAACCAGTTTAATCAAACCAAGGGTTCTTCTGATCCAAAGGACCAGCCACATACCCAGGTCAATGTAGGACTCCGATTTTACCAAGTAATCACACTGTTGCCAGTCCTTAAGTATCTAATATCTGAAGGTTTTGATGCAACAGATAAGTAACATGCAATTGCTCATCATTCAAGGTTGTCCAGAGGATTCTATTGCCCCTGAAGATGCTGAAAAAGCCAATTACTCCCCAGAGGAAAATGTAAGTGTTTTATCTATCTTGCCTGCCATAAGTGAGAACTATCAAATCCAGTGTTAGCTTTTCAAATATAACAGGTTGAAATTGGGGAGGTCCCTGCCCAAGGGAGGAAAGGTTGCAGGGCATCATGCCTGGCATTTTAGAGGTGATCACCAGCCATTCTCCCTTGTTAAGTAGTGTGGCAAAGTTGGCCCTGTGGTAAGGCACTAGGACTAAGTTTCAGGACTTCTGGGTTCCATATCTGTCTCTGTCACTGACTTCCTGTGTGACCTTGGGAAAGTCACTGAATGTCTGTGGGCCTCAGCTTCCCCCTGTGACTGGGAGGGGGAATAGGGCTGCCAATTTCATGAGGATAAACTCATCGGTGTTTGTGAGGTGCTCAGATACTGCAGAGATGGGGCTATATGAGACAGATACAGGAACTGCAGACTTGAGATGCAGCACGTGCCTCCTAAAACTGCTACAGAGATAGCCAGGGAACAGCTCAGATGCTATTCTGCTGATGGCCATGAAAATGAAGAGGAAGGATGGTCTATAGTATTTTGGGTACTAGCCTGGGACTCAGAAGATCTGTGTTCAATTCCTTGCTTTGCTGCTGACTTCCTGTGTGACCCAGAGTCAATCCCTTAGTCTCCATGTCTCAGTTCCCATCTGCCCAATGGGAACAATAGCATTGCCCTGCCAAATATTTTTCCAGCTGCAGCTGATCAACACTGAATTCATGATCAAACAAAGTGTCCAGAAAGCTGTGATCCAGCTGGAGGATAAGAAAGACAACAGCCAACGAGCTACAAAAAGGATACAGATTCTCTATGATGCACTTTTTCAGTCTCAGAGCAAGAATATACGTAAGTATAAACAAAAGACCTTGTATTTGTGTGTGACTGGATATTACAAGATGTTCTGAGAACAAACTGGTTGGATTAGTGGTATAATCAGCTCGGGCACTAGTATTATATCTGTGGATTCCTAGATGAAAAAATCCCATTTAGACATCAAATGCAAATGAAAAATGAGTGTGGCGGTCTTTCATGCTGCTGTGGCTGTCAATGTTTGTTAAGTTCTACACAATTATTCAAGGCAACTGTGCAATCGTCCTTAGTGATTAAATGGGATCCAACTTTAAGCAAACAAATGTGTAAATATTTCAGACTAAGTAAATGGAAGGTGCTTTTTTCATGGAGGGAAACTATAGTCTAATGACAGGTTTCAGAGTAGCAACCGTGTTAGTCTGTATTTGCAAAAAGAAAAGGAGTACTTGTGGCACCTTAGAGACTAACCAGTTTATTTGAGCATAAGCTTTCGTAATGGCATGTCTAATCTGATTTGTCTAATCTTCGTTGCCAAAACTAAAGGAAGGAGCCACATAACTTGTCAAGAATTTACTGTGAAAACTTTCAATGGAAAATTGTATTTTTAACAAAACAATTTCTGTGAAAAGTGTCTGTTTTTCTTGGAAAATATTGACTTTTCATTCACTGAATAACCAAACAGCCAAACCCAAAACCTTTCCATTTGGAAATGCCACTAAAATGTCTCATGGGAGCTGAAGTTTGGTTACCTCAAGCCCCCATTCTCTTCTGTGGGCTGGGCTCCAAGCTCAACTGCATTTCCCATCATGCACTGTGGCTGCAGTAGTACCATGAAAGTGGGGACACCATGGTGCATCATGAGAGATGTCATCTGGTCCATAGAGAAGAATGGAGCTATAGGGCACGTGTGATAGAATCATAGAAGATTAGGGCTGGAAGAGATCTCAGGAAGTTATTTCGTCCAACCCCCTGCTCAAAGCAGGACCAACCCCAACTAAATGATCCCAGCCAGGGCTTTGTAAAGCCAGGCCTTAAAAACCTCTAAGGTTGGAGATTCCCCCACCTCCCTAGGTAACACATTCCAGTGCTTCACCACCCTTCTAGTGAAATAGTGTTTCCTAATATCCAACCTAAACCTCCCCCACTGCAACTTGAGACCATTGCTCCTTGTTCTGTTATCTGCCACCACTGAGAACAGCCTAGTTCCATCTTCTTTGGAACCCCCCTTCAGGTAATTGAAGACTGCTTTCAAATCCCCCCTCACTCTTCTCTTCTGCAGACTAAATAAGTCCAGTTCCCTCAGACCCTCCTCATAATTCATGTGCCTCAGCCCCCTAATCATTCTCGTTGCCCTCCGCTGGATTCTCTTAGTTTGTCCACATCTTTTCTGTAGTGGGGGGACCCCAAAACTGGTCTCAATACTCCAGATGTAGCCTCACCAGGGCTGAATAGAGGGGAATAATCACTTCCTTCGATCTGCTGGCAATGCTCCTACTAGTGCAGCCCAAAATGCCATTACCTTCTTGGCAACAAGAGCACACTGCTGACTCATATCCAGCTTCTCATCCACTGTAATCCCCAGGTCCTTTTCTGCAGAACTTCTGCTTAGCCAGTCAGTCCCCAGTCTGTATCAGTGCATGGGATTCTTCCATCCTAAGTGCAGGATTCTGCACTTCCCTTGTTGAACCTCATCAGATTTCTTTTGGTCCACTCCTCCAATTTGTTTAGGTCACTCTGGACCCTATCCCTACCCTCCAGCATATCTACCTCTCCCCCCAGTTTAGTGTCATCTGTGAACTTGCTGAGGGTGCAATCCATCCCATCATCCAGATCATTAATGAAGATGTTGAACAAAACTGGCCCCAGAACCGACCCCTGGGGCACTCCGCTTGATACCACCTGCCAATTAGACATTGAGCCATTGATCACTACCCGTTCAGCCCGACGATCTAGCCAGCTTTCTATCCACCTTATAGTCCATTCATCCAATCCATATTTTTTTAACTCGCTGGCAAGAATACCATGGGAGACCATATCAAAAAGCTTTGCTAAAGTCAAGATATATCACGTCCACCACTTTCCCCATATCTCATCATAGAAGGCAATCAGGTTGGTCAGGTATGACTTACCCTTTGTGAATCCATGTTGACTGTTCCTGATCACCTTCCTCTCTTACAAGTGCTTCAAAATGGATTCCTTGAGGACCTGCTCCATGATTTTTCCGGGGACTGAGGTAAGGCTGACTGGCCAGAGTCTCCCCGATCCTCCTTCTTCCCTTTTTTAAAGATGGGCACTACGTTAGCCCTTTTCCAGTCGTCCGGGACCTCCATGAGTTTTCAAAGATAATGGCCAATGGCTCTGCAATCACATCCGCCAGCTCCTTTAGCACCCTTGGATGCAGCACATCCGGCCCCATGGACTTGTGCTCGTCCAGCTTTTCTAAATAGTCCTGAACCACTTCCTTCTCCACAGAGGGCTGGTCACCTCCTCCCCATACTGTGCTCCTCAGTGCAGTAGTCTGGGAGCTGACCTTGTTTGTGAAGACAGAGGCAAAAAAAGCATTGAGTACATTAGCTTTTTCCACATCCTCTATCACTATGTTGCGTCCGCCGTTCAGTAAGGGGCCCACACTTTCCTTGACTTTCTTCTCGTTGCTAGCATACCTGTAGAAACCCTTCTTGTTACTCTTAACATCCCTTGCTAGCTGCAACTCCAAGTGTGATTTGGCCTTCCTGATTTCACTCCTGCATGCCTGAGCAATATTTTTATACTCCTCCCTGGTCATTTGTCCAGTCTTCCACTTCTTGTAAGCTTCTTTTTTGTGTTTAAGAGTTCATCAGGGTCTGTCTGTCCTGCCTATCCCAAATGCCCTGGGATGTATCCCGCCATGCCATCTGGCTGCTCTACATTTTTGCCAGTATCACAGCCTTTAGCTTGGTGCTCGCTCAGGGCCATATAAGCCAGCTGAGCCTGGCCGGTCAGACAAGGGGCTCACCGTAGTGCCCAGACTCCCTTGTCCCATCCAGTGCTGGTAGCCAGCAGCTCAAACATCAACAAAACCATATTAGGGTCATCTCCCAGGCCCACTGCACGATTTCCAGTTCTCTCACTGGAACTCACCCGCCTCCAGAGGAGCTGTTGCTGTACCCAAGACCACTTTTTAATAAACTGCTGTAACGTCTGCCGCTGCTCTATCTGCCAGCCAAGAAGTGCCTGCCAGCAGGGTCTTCTGCTTCTCTGTCTGCTGCTCAACTACATTTCCTCCTTGGCATCTGGATCCTCCTGCCCAAGCACCGGTCACTCCTTGAGTCTCCTTTTCTCAAGTCAAGAGGGATAAAACCCTGGACAAGCCCCCATGTGTTGCGGAGCGCTTCTTCAGCTGCCCGGTGTGCCACGCTGCCTAGCCTGTTTCCGTGATCCCTCAGTCATTAGCACACCCAACTTGTTTCCCTTTCACTGTATGTACCTTTAACCTTCAGTTCTCCAGAAAACAGTACATGACACAGGGACACTGCAGGAGGAGACTTCGCGAGGCCTCTCTCCTCTGCACAGCACACCCTCTTCTTGTTCCTCCCCTTTATATCCTCCCCATTACTGGTGATTTTCATCAGTCCAGCAGTTACCACCCAGGGGTTTGTAATTGCCCAGCTGAAAGTGTTTAATTGCTCCAAGCCGAGCCTTCAGCCTTTTCTGTGCTGCCGTGATGTCAGTGATCAGGGTGCTGCAGCCAGCTCTCGGTCACAGGCACACAAACGATAACTCCCATGAGGCACCAGGGTGGCATTTCAGAATCAACATTTTTCATTTTAGATTTATTTATTTTGCTAAAAAGTCAAAATCTTCCGTGGAGGGAAAAGAAGTTCTAACCAGCTGTACTTTTAAATACCAGTGGACTGCTTCAGTTTCTAGCCCGGCCGGGGGTGGATTCTGCTCTTGGTTACATTAGTACAACATGGAAGTAACTGCACTGAATTCAACAGTGTAACTACAGAGCTACACCAGAGTAACTGGAAAAAGTGAGGGTATGTCTACACTTAAAACTCTGCAACAGCACAGTTACCCCGCTGTAGAGCTTTAGTGACACTATCTGCACAGGCATGGGCGTCTACCATCAGTGCAGGTAATCCAGCTCACTGAGAGGCAGTAGCTAGGGCAATGCAAAATTTTGTCCATTGACCTAATGCTGTCTACACTGGGGATTAGGTAGGTATATCTACATCTGTGAGGTGTGTGGATTTTTCACCTGCTTGAGAGATGTAGCTATGCCAATGTAAACCCCTAGTGTAGACCAGACCTGAGAGACACATGGAACCCTCAGGTCTTACAGCTCACTTTTTTCCATGAACCCTTTATCTCAGAGTTTCTTGATTTCAGTTGGCAGGTCAGCTTGCTTAGGCCAAAGGAACTGTTTCAAAGAAGACAAATAGGAAATGCTTTTAGATGCACTGCTTGGAAAATGTTTTTCTCCCCTCCCCCATGGAAATTTTCAATTTTTTTTCCAGAAACCAAACACCTGAAAACCCAAAAAATTTTGGCCCAAAACTGCTGAAATCCAAAACATTTTTGGCTCTCGGCTGAAATTTTTCAGGTTTGGGGCTTTCTGACAAAAAAAAATCAAAAATTTGAGGAAAGCAGAGACTTTCTACCCTACTTTTCATTTAGTAGAAAACAGTTTTCCATTAAGAAAATGTTGACCAGCCCTATTGTGGGATAAGTGATTTCTTTTTCTTTTATGGCTAGTTGCCTGTCATTTTATGGAAGTGTTGAAAAGGAGAATTTGTAACCTTTTACAAGAACGAGAGAAGGTGAGCCATAAGCCTAAAGAGTGGATTTTCCGCAAAGCTCTGTCTAGCGAGTTCATACTTGAAGGAACCTCATTCAGGTAACGTATGTTCTTGTATAGTTGCATGATGTTGGCCATTTGAATTTCAAATAGCTCAAATTTTTGGAATACCAACAAGAAGTGATATGTTTGTATCACGTCACTTAAAGTATTCCTTTACGGGGCTCGGGTACAACAGTGATGAGGTGGTATAAGTACTTATATAGAAGACTAGCATATGTTTTAAAAATCAGAATTAATCAGGGTATTGGCAACAAAATCTTAGGTCATTGGACAGTTAAAGGGTCTTGTTTGTAACAAGAACAAAGAACAAGAACAAAATTGATCAGCTGTATGAAATGTGCCGAACCCTACAGATAACTTGAAAGTTTTGGAAATTCATATTTATGGTATTCAGTCACTGCAGACAGCTGACTCCCAATCTGCTTGAGAGACATCACCCAGCCAATGCTATATTTGCTCCCTGTTTTGTCCTGTGTGGATGACTATGCCTTATTTTGATTGTTGGATATTTACATAGTTGTATCTTAGGGCTCAGCCCTGCAAAGCAACCCTCATGTTACAGACACACAGAATGAGCTGGTTGAGGGGGGGAATCGAAAGAATTATTTTATAAGACATGTTTTTCCTTGCTTTTAAAGGCATGTTGTCTGGATTCATTTGGAAGACATTGTGGCAAACATGTTTGCTCAAATTCTAGCAGTAATTGATGCAAACAACAACTTGGATCATATCTCTCAGGAGACTCCTTTCTCTGACCTCTGGCTCCAGATGTTCAAAGATGAATCATTTCTGAAGATTAAGTATACCAGCAAGTAAGAAACCACTAGGAAAGCTCAGACTCTCAGGATTAGATCTGAGTGGGAAACACTGTTCCCATACTGCAAGAGTTTTTGAGGTTTCAACATTTTTTCCCCATCCTGAATTGGAATAAAAAGTTGAAATCTTGAAAATTTTCACAAACTGATAGTCTGAAAATAATCTTGGCTCCATCGTAAAATTGAATTTTTAAAATTTTTAAAATTTTTAAAAAAGGGTTTTACATTTTTTTAGTATAAATTAACTACAATTGCTAAGTGGAAAGTCATTTCAAATTATAAACCAAAACTGTTGTTTTTTCCCCCCAAAAAATGTCAAAACAGGATGTTTTAATGGTTTTGAAACTTTTTTCCAAAAATTGCTCAAATCAAGAGGCTTGGTGAAACCGACCCTTTTCCTGCAAACTGTTTCGGTTTCAATGAGTCATGATTTTCAGATGAAATAATGTTTAATCAGAAAATTCCTGACCAATCTCTATTCAGGATTGAGAAAACCAACCTCTCTCCAGATCAGCAAAGGTACAGTGCCATAGCAATGAGAGCAGTGAGAGAGTCTGGGATGGTGGAGAGTGCGTTCATTAGATGAGTAGATGCATAGTGAAGTGGGAAGGCAACAGACGTATAGAAGTTTAAGCCATGGAACTCACTGTATTGGAAATGTATGGAACTCGCTGAATCAGAAGGCAGAAATTTAGTCAGACAACTGTGGGAACAGAATTACAGGCAAAGTCATTTGTGCCAGCTTTTAAGTGCATCATTATTATAGTTGTTGTTATTGTTCTTCTTATTTATTTATGGATCCATAAATTATAAGACCAGAAGGAAGTGTTGGAATCATAGAGCCATAGAGTTAGAAGGGACCACAAGAGAGAGAACACTTAACCCCTTCCTAGCCAGGTCTGATTGACGAATAGGCTGGCTGGCCCCAGGCCTATGGCCCCTGAAGCGGGAGACCATCCTTTTACAAAGGGGACAATTGATGAAATTGAAAGGCAGCAAATTCAAAACCCGTCAAAGGAAATGTTTTTTTCACTCAACACGTAATTATCCTCTGGAATCTACTGCCACATGAAGTCACTGAGGCTGAGAACTTAGCAAGATTATATGGATATGTGTGTGTGTAAATATATATATATGATATGTTTGTTTGTTTTAAACACTAAAGGGCCCCTGATGTTAAGATATCTGTGTTATCAATGAGCGAAGACCCCAGCAGGTCCACACAGTGCTGCTTTCCTTTCAGCTGGGTTCTGAAAGCTCGCCTGGATGAGATATGGGAGACAGTCCGTCGGGTGAAAGGTAACTTCACACTTTCTGCATCTATTAAAATTAATTGCAGTGGAAGAAAATACGGGACCCAATTCTCCTCTTGCTTTTGCCAGGGTAAATCCAGATCAGGTTTATAGAAGAGCTGCATGGGGAGGAGATGTCTCATAATAGAGAGCTCTGTGATCTAACAGAGAGAAGCAGAATGAGATCCACTGGGTAGGAGCTGAGTGGAGACAAATTCACACAGAAAGAAAAGGAGTACTGCCACATACTCCTTTTCTTTTTGCGAATACAGACTAACACGGCTGTTACTCTGAAATTCACACAGGAAATAAGTAGTACATTTATAACAGGGAGGGAAATTAACAGGGAGGAGTCATTGGCCCAGTTCACCTAGGTATGGGGTGGAATCCGCATCACTTGGAGTCTTGGTAGTGCTTAACTAAATTTGGTTCAAAAATTTTAGTCAAAACAGTTTGGCATCAGAAAATGCCATTTTGAGAAAACTGAAACTTTTCATCATATTTTGTTGATTTAGATGAAATTTTGTTAGAAAACAAATTGGGAAGAAATGTTCAGAAAATGTCAAGACATCGTGTTTCAACATTTTCACAAAGTTTCGTTTTTTTGTTTCTAAAGGATATTTTTTTGAAGTTTATTTTATACATGTAAAATTAAATAAAAATGGTCAAATCAAAATAAACCATTGCAAATTTATCAAAATTAATAATTTTGATTGACCCAAACAAAAAAAATCATAAGTTAATTTTGTGAAAATTTTCAGAATTTGTCTTTTTGTCACGATTTGTGACAAAAAAAATGCACAATGTCAAAATTTTTCATGGAACAAAAATCAAGTTTTCTGACCAGCTCTACTTTTAATTCAGCCAAATGCAAGGATCAAAGAATGTAGGTCACTCTTACCAGATGGCGGACGGTATCCTGGAAATCAGTGACTTGGGAAAGAAATCTGTAGATAGATCTGGGGATCTAGGTACTCTCAGCCTGGGTCTCACACTTGCAGATCAGTAGGGTCTGTGCTTAATCTTCTGCTGCTTAGAGGAGTCTTGTTGGTGGGAGCAGGAAGAGTTCCTCGTTGAAGATTGCCCTATAGGACTGTCTGAGCCTTCTTGTCCTTTGTAAGCCCAGTCCTTCATTCCTTGGAAAGGTAGTCAATTGCTCCTCTCCCCACCCAGCTAGAATAACCTAGAACCTCCCTACCCAACTAGAATGACCTAGAACTCTGCATCATAATTCTAACAAGTAGCCATTTATAATGGAGAAAAACAGGATTCCCATTGCCCCACCATGCTTATACTCTTGCCCCCTTTCACTTGTATATTAATAATTAACAAACAATATTTATAGTGATCTGCTATAATTGAATAAGCCCCCCTCCTTTGTTCATTCTGTGACATCCTAGGTTATCCAAAGGACCCTACTGTGGACTCTGCTGTGATGTTTCAAAGCTCTGTCTTGAACATGCCAGTGCCAGAGGGCAATAATCCAGAAATGGTTCAGCATTATGCCAGTGATTTTGTGAGGATGGCTTTTCCGGGGCAAGATGTTCAGGTTTATGAGGTAAACGGGTTTCTGAAGAAAAGCACTTTTAAACATTATCAGTCTGGATGGTTGGGGTGAGATTACCAACGATATAGTAGACATATTAGACTTAATGCAGAAAAAATAAAAACCTTACCGCCAGATCCCCAACTGGTGTAAATCGGCCCTGTCTCCATTGGAGTCAATGCGAGCAAATCCCCAGCTGGTGTCAATCAGCCACAAGAACATTGGACTCAATGGGCCAGATCCCCAGCTAATGCAGAAATTGTCTGATTTCCTTTAAAACATTTCAATTTTTTGTCGATTTTTTTTTCATATCAAAAAGGTCTTGCCTGAGTTATTTTGGAAAAAAGTTTTTGGTTTTGATTTTTAACAGTCAAAATTTTCTGCCAAAAATAAAATCACTTCCTGTCCAACTGTTCTGTATTTTGATAAATGCACTTTACAGAAACCCTGTATTTGCTCTTAAATTACTGCTAAGTGCTCTCAACTTTAACTGCATTTTAACGTCGTTTTTTTGACTTGGGTTAGAATTAGTGATGATGAAAATTTCATACATCTTTCATTAAACATGGCAGCAACAGAGAACTTAATTCTATGGGTCAATCTCTATTCTTGTGGTTGATGATGAGTTGAAATAATACTTTTTATTTTATCACCAGATTTTGTCTAATGTTCTCGTAACTGGTGCGAAACGGCTCTGCACCTCTTTGGCACATGGTGATGTGGAGTTTTCCCTGATTTGGCTGCACATTGAATATTTCTACCTACAAGAGAATTATCAGCTATTCATCAATTTAGTAAAGAATGAGGAGACTGTAGCCAATGAGCTGCAGAAAGTTTATAAAGAAGACACAACTAAAATGGTGAGCGAGGTTACCTGAACAGTGTTTCATTGTTGCTCTTTTCAACCTGTAATTGTAAATGGGAATCATCATTGAGAGGGTGTGTTTCTACTGGATCCCACAGGGACTGGTTTTAGGCCCTATGCTATTTAAAATTTTTATTGATGGTCTGGAAGAAAACATAAAATCATCACTGATAAAGTTTTCAGTGAACACAAAGATTGCGGGAATGGTAAATAATGAAGGGAACAGTCACTGATATAGAGCAATCTAGATCGCTTGGTAAGCTCAGTAGAAGAAAACAATATGCATTTTAATATGGCTAAATGTATATGTATGGGAACAAAGATTTTTGGCTACACTTATGGGATGGGGGACTATCACGGGAGGCAATGACTCTGAAAAAGACTGGGGGTCATGGTGGTTAATCAGTTGATCAAGAGCTCCCATTGAGACACTGTGGCCAAAAGGGCTAATGCGATCCTGGGATGCATAAATAGGGAAAACTCCAGTAGGAGTGGGGAGGTTTCATTACCTTTATATTTGGCACTGGGGTGGCTGCTGCTGGAATACTGTGTCCAGTTCTGGTGCCCACAAGTCCAGAGGGATGTTGATAAATTGGAGAGAGTTCAGAGAAGAGCCATGAGAATGATTAATGATTAGAAAACCTGCCTTATGGTGACAGACTCACAGAGCTCAATCTACTTAATTTAAAAAAAGAAAGCTAAGGGGTGAGTTGGTCAAGATTGGACATTTTTCTAAAACATCTGCTGTGGTTCAAACAGGAATGAATTCAGCAAGATCCTATGGCCTGTGTTATGCAGGAGGTCAGACTAGGTGATCACAGTGGTTCCTTCTGGCCTTAGAATCTCTAATTCGAAGAATCTTCCATGTATTTCCCTGCTTCCAATCTCAGAATCTGTAGAGCCATAGGGTTAGAAGGGACCACAAGGGTCATCTAGTCTAGCCCCCTGCCAAGATGCAGGATTTGTTGTGTCTAAATCATCCAAAACAGATGGCTCCAGCTTCCTGGGGGGAGGGATAGCTCAGTGGTTTGAGCTTTGGCCTGCTAAACCCAGGGTTGTAAGTTCAATCCTTGAGGAGGCCATTTAGGGATATGGGGCAAAAATTGGGGATTGGTCCTGCTTTGAGCAAGGGGGTTGGACTAGATGACCTCCTGAGGTCCCTTCCAACCCTGATATTCTATGATTCTATGATTCCTTTTGAAAGCCTCCAGTGAAGGAGCTTCCACGACCTCCCTAGACAGTTTGTTCCTTTGTCTTGCTGTTCTTACAGTTAGGAAGATTTTCCTGAGATTTAATCCTAAACTGCCATGCTGTAATTTGAACCCATTGTCTCTCGATCTGCCTCTTGTTCTGTGACAAGAAAGAACAAATTTTCTCCATATTTTTATAGCAGACTTTCAAGTGTTTGAAGACCACTATCATGTCCCCTCTTAATCTTCTCTTTTCCAAACTAAACATACCCAGTTCCTTCGGCCTTTGTTCGTATGGTTTGCATTCCATCCCACTGATCATCTTTGTCGCTCACCTCTGGATCCTTTCCAGTTTCTCTACATCCTATACACAGAACTCCAGCTGAGGCCTAACCAGCACCGAGGAGAGCGGTACTGTCACCTCCCATGACTTGCATGCTCTGCCTCTGTTAATGCAACCCAGAATTGCATTTGCTTTTTTTTGCAATACCATTGCATTGTTGACTCATGTTGAGGTTGTAATCTATTGTCACTGTGTCTCAGTGGGTCACAGCTGAGAATACCAAATTCAGGACAAACTGCTGAGAAATGGGGCAGACTCACCCCAAACCGGTGGTTATTCTTCCATAAGATATACCACATCTCTAACAAAAGTAAACTTCTGTCTCACCATACTGGTTAACGAAGTCAGAAATGCAGTCTCCTTAGGTATACCAGTCCTTGTTTCATCACCAAAACACTAGAGGTAATGATGAGTGGTTATTTAAAACCAGTTTCATCAACCAAAGGGTTCTTCTGATCCCAAAGGACCAGTCACATACCCAGGTCAATGTATAGTCAGATCTTACCCAATATTCATGCTGTTGCCAATCCTTTAGTATCTAATAGCTAAAGATTCATTTATAAGGGAAAAGAAAGAGGTGAGAGTTAAAATGATCAAAGGAATCAAATACATACACACATTGCAAAGTTCTTGTATCAGATTTGAAGCAGTGATGGAATAAACTGCTGGCTTGTTAAGTCTCTGGTGGCATCCAAAAGATTGGAAGGTCCTCAATCCATTGGTTAGAATGCTCCTTTTAATATAAGTCCTTAGTCCAGAGATCAGAGCAGGAAAGATGAAAATGGAGATATTTCCAGGGCCTTTTATAGCTTCTGCCATGTGGAGGGAAACTCATTGTCCCAACCAAAGCTCCCAGCATAGTTTGTGGAAAAGTACAGGCACAAGATGGAGTTTAGGGTCACATTGCTCGTCACATGCCCCTGCATGCTTCGATGAGTCATAGCAAGAGCCATTATTCATATTCTGGCTAAAACGTCCCCAGGAAAGCCCATCAGGTGGAGATAAGCTTCTTCAATGACCCATTGTTTTACTAAATGGGCCATCAACTTGAATAGCCCATTCACAACATGCGTGCTGACTGGATGTAAACTACCTGGTGGTAATTACTACCTAACCTTATTATTGAATTATAACATTCAAAAACCAGTCCGAGATCACTTCAGTCTCCCTGGTCACTTGATTACAGACCTAAGAGTTGCAATATTACAACAAAAAAACTTAAGAAACAGACTCCAGCGAGAGATTGCTGAATTGGAATTAATTTGCAAACTGGACACCATTAAATTAGGCTTGAATAAAGACTGGGAGTGGATGGGTCATTACACAAAGTAAAACTATTTCCCTCCCCCGGCCCCCCACTGTTACTCTCACCTTCTTGTCAACTGTTGGAAATGGGCCATCATGATTATCACTGAAAAAGGTTTTTTTTCTCCTGCTGATAATAGCTCACCTTAATTGATCACTCTTCTTATAGTGTGTATGGCAACACCCATTTTTTCATGTTCTCTGTGTGTATATATCTATCTTCCTACTGTATTTTCCACTGCATGCATCCAATGGGTTTTAGCCCACGAAAGCTTATGCTCAAATACATTTGGTAGTCTCTAAGGTGCCATGAGTACTTCTCATTCTTTTTGCTGATACAGACTAACATGGCTACCACTCTGAAACCTGTTACCTGGTGGGTGTCACCCCAGGAGCAAACACATTTGAAATACTGGTACATAGTCAATATTCATAATAACAGATATAACAATGACACATGCATACAAATAGGATAATCATATTCAGGAATCATAACTTTTCCATTCACGCCTTACATGATATACTTTGTGTAATATTTGTAGCAATTATATAACAGTGGTAGCAACATGATATACATGGTTATATTTTAACATCACATCCACCACAACTCCCAGATCCTTCTCAGCAGTGCTGCTGCTAAGCCACGTGCTTTGTATAATATAATGTCCTTGGCATTAGGAGGTGGTCACTACAATTTTAAGCCAGCTGGTTTTGTCTGATGCAAGTGCTGTTTACACTGGACCAGGAGCTGCATTATCCAAACCAGTTTTAACCATTCTTTAAAAATGGCTTATACCTGCTATGGACCGGTTCACATTAACAAGCCAAAGCAGATTAAATCCAAGGCAGCCTGAACCAATTTAATACCATGGTGGTTAAAGGCTGGCCCCAACTCTCATTGATGTCAGTGGGAAGATGGATTGATTTCATGGGGAGTTAGATCAGGCTTAAAACTTGATAAGGTGACAAGATCCTCGACTCAGAGCACTTAGGTCCTGAAGGGGAGGGGGAATGATATTCTGTGGCACTGTTACAATCTGCACTGCTTGGAAACAAATGTGGGATTTCTCTCCCTCCTTTCCTTGTTCCTTTGCCTCGGCAGCGGGATGAGTAACACGGTGGCGCAGTAGTTGTGACTGTATCTCGACTCCTGTTCCTGTCTTGCATTTAATGGAGTTATCCCTTTAGCTCAGGTGGTGGGAGTCTTTGCCACTGATGCCGAATCACCAGAGCTCAGTCCCGGCTGATGAGCACATCTTGCGTGTGTGTGTGCATGTATCTATGGGTGTGCCTCTGTGTGTGTGTGTGTGTGTGTGTGTATCTATATGTGTGTGTGCAGCCACCAGTCCTTCCTTCGTAACCTGCTCCAGTTCTGTTGCTTCAGGTCTTCAGCGAGCAATACTCCTGCCCTGTTGTTTTCTCTCCTCTTTGCCCCTCACCCCAGAACACAATGGCTAGCTCAGAAACTCATGGGATTTGTTTTTAAATGTCATTTTAGTTTGTAGCTCTTGATGCCGTGAGCGTCATCCTGAAGCAGCTGCAGCCCACAGAGAAGGAGCTTCTGCCATTCAACGCCTGCCTGAGCTGGCTGAAAAGGATCAAGTCCATTAAGCACACTGTGGAGCTGATCACATCGGATGACTACCAGATGAGACTTTACTGTAACAAAGAGGAATTATTGAACAGCGTATTGTAAGTTTTACCCCTTCTCCCAAAAAACTGTGTATTTTAAAGAATATAAACATTTTTAAAGCCTATAACAGTCAAAACTTTTCTATGAAAACTTTTTTCCCCCAGACAGAAAGATGGGTTTTCCTTTAAACAATATTTTTTGCAGACAGTGTCAGATTTTCTCAGAATTTTCCAAATGCATGTAGAAAAACTTGAAAACTAAAAATTTTCCAGCAGTTTTCAGCTGGAAATCAAAAAATGTTTTGATTTTTTTTTAAACCAGAACCTTCAGTTACTGGGGAAAAAATGCGTTTTGTTTTCTCAATGAAAAGTCATAATTTTCCACGGGGTGGGGGAAAACCTTCCATGTTCCACATGGTGACTCAGTGTTTGCTGTGACCCCATTAGTGGCTGGTCTACATAGCAGATAAAAGCCCATTACTTTGCCACTGTGTTACTCTGTGTGACAGACGAGAAAGGCTGAGTCAGCAATCTCTTCCCGGCAGCTCCAATCAAGCAAGGCAGAATGGAGCTGATTAAGCAGGGCTGCGCCTGATTTGTGGGTGGGGCGGGGCAGAAAGGCTAATTAAGTCATCAGGCCGAGCCCACAAACAGGCACAGGAAGGAATTGGAAAAGAAGGAAGCAGGCAGTCAGGCGAGAGAGAGATTGCTCTCCCTTGCTTGTTCCGGGAGCTGTATATATTATGAAGATGGTGGGAATTCATTTGCACAACCTGTTGGACCAGCAGAAGGGTCTTTGAGTAGTTTGTAGAACAGAACAGAAGGAGGAGCCAGGAGGTCCTGTTACACTCTGTTAGTTCAAATGGTAAAGGAAACATCCTAGATCCCTTCACTAGTCCTTGATGTCCCCCTTCTGGGCCCTTTGCAGGGATGAAAGTTACAGTACGCAGTGCAGGGGGTGGCTCTGGGACCCCCCAGAAGGGGTGGGGCCTCGGGTGGAAGGGGCAGAGCTGGGGACCAGACTCCTTCAGCCAGCTCTTCAGTGCGGCAGCCAGGAGCCCCGGGTCTTTTAAATCTCGGGGCCTGGGGCAGTTGCCCCTTTTGCTCCCCCCTGTTGGTGGCCCTGCCCGCCATTCCCCCCACCCTATCAGCGACCCTGCTGGTACAGTCCAGCAGCACTGAGGCTGTGTATAGACCGGTACCAGTGGCCACTTCTTACCGGTACGCTGTACCAGCCCATATCGGCCCACTTTCACATCTGGCCCTTTGTGATGCTATTTACATCTGTGCAGACTGCGTGTAAGTGTCTGCTAGATCAGACTTCTCCTCTCACACCACCGGGAATGTTTTACACATGTAATAATGGGTCAGAGCACCAGTCCATGAAGGATCAGAGCCATCTTGTCACTAAAGGTCCAGTATTTTATGTCACCTGCCCACAGCTGGCTGCTTGCTTTGCTGGCACAAATCCTGCCTTTGGAAACTTGCATTTTAATATTGTAGAATTGAATGTATGCATTGGAGAGCGGCTTCCCCAGGTGGGGAAGGAGAATGAAACTGGACCAGGAACAGAGAAGAAGATGCTCAGGGGAATGGAGAGCCTGAGGACAGGAAACTAAAGGAGCTTGGCTTGTTGAGCCTAACACAAGGAAGGCTGTGCGGGGATCGGGATTGCTCACTATAAATACATTGGGAGGCGGAAGGGTGGCTGTAAATGCCAGGGAGGGAGAAGAGCTATTGAAGCTAAATGACAGTGTTGGCACAAGAACAAATGGGGACAAACTGGCCATGGCTGAATTTAGGCTGGAAATAAGAAGAAGGTTTCTAACCATCAGAGGCAGGGAGGCTCTGGAAGAGCCCCCAGTAGGATGAGGGACGGGAGGGGAGCAAACACCCTAACTGGTTTGAAGATGAAGCTTGATAAGTTTATGAACAGGATTATCTGACGGGGTTGCCAGTGATAGCAAAGACTGGATTCCACGGCCCAAGTTGTCCCTTCCAGTCCTACGTTCCTATTAAAACCCCAGGTATTAGTCCTGTTATGGTCCTTTCTTTAGAGCTTGTTCTATCAACAAATCCACTTAAAAACCTTGGGCCATAATCCCACCAAGTCTTTCCAAGCGTTACACAGACAGCAGAGGAAAGGACAAAGTTTTTTTCCCTTTGATTTCCCCATTGTATCCACTTCCCCTTCCTTTTGTAAACCGCTCTGAGCAGCGGGTAAAGGGTGTCCCTGACTGTAAGCCATCACACCTAGCCTGAGGGGATTGTGAGCCAAAGGACCTGTTTACATGTTCAGTTCCTATCTCCAGGTGGCTGCTTTTGTCCAAAGATGTGGGGAAGAATTATTTTTCCCAGCAGACAAGGCGCAGCTACTCTCAGTGAGGCAATTCTGTCTCTTTTTCAGACACCAGTGGAATTGCACCAACATTGTCTACCTGCTCATCGATCACCTGCTACATGATGAAACCAACATGAACGAGAAGCTGCTAAAGCTCGTTGTGAAGCAGTTTGTCTTCCTCTGGAATGTAGGTGTATAAAATAGCTCCCCGCTGCCCCTTTGAAACCGCATGGAACAAGAGGCTACAGCACTAAGGCCCCAGCAGAGTAGGGAAGGAGGATCGCTAGAAGAACTTTTTCATCCAAAAGTTTTTTTGGAGAAAAATGCAGATTTGGCAATACCAAAATGCTTCCTGAATTGATGTTGGTTTTGTCAGATTGTTTTGTTAGGCTCTGATACGGATGGGGGAGCAGGCAGATACCAGATACAGTGTTGGTATATAATACTCTAAATAGTTGTATTGATTACAATATAACTCCACACTCACTCCATGTTCACACCCCTTTCATATTACACCAGAGTGTGAAGATTAAAGCAAAGTCCTAATGGCCAGTCAAGGTCTGCTCCAGTCATGAGGCATGGGGAGCCTGGCACTACACATCTCTTCTTTATCAGGGCTCTGGATCGATGTCTGATTCCAAATTTCAGATATGTCAGGCAACTATTTATAGACCAGTCCATCTGTTGCGTCATTGGCTCTTTGTCTGTTTAAAGCCTTGTACCAATAACTCCAGGAAGACCGTTCCTGGCAAGCCTCCATAATACAGGACATTCCATTTCCTCCTATGGACATGACACAGTTGTTTTGCGCAGACAATCCTTGACCACTCATAACCTTAAATCCTCGCTTCAGTTGCCAAAACGCAACTCACGTACTCATGTCAAGCACACTGCATTTATACGAGGCCAAATGGCTTATAGCGGTTTATAACATATACTACTTTATATCTCAATAGTTTCAGTCAGAAAAAAAACTACAAAGAAAAAAATCAGGGGGAAAAAATCAAAACATTTCCATTTTTTGGTTCGAAATGACTTTTCCATTTCAAAAGTTCCTTTAATTTTAGTTTTTAATACAATTTTAAAAAATTAAAAATGGTTGGAATCAAAACAATGTTTCGGCTTTCTCCAAAATATTTTGTTCGATACTAAACAAATTTGACATGAAGCTAGTTTCCGCCCCCCGGCTCCATTTTTTTTGGAATTGTGAGTGAACCGAAAAATCCATTATCCACCCAGCTCTAGAGAGGATTCCTGTCCTCAGAGGATTCAACCACCCCCACCTTCACCCACATGAGACATGGTGTCCCCACAAGAGATCAGGAGGTAGCCTGCAGGTGGCCCAAGCTGCACTGATTCTGCACAGCTCCCCTACATACCGTCTCCTGCCCCTGTTACACAGTGATACTACACCCAGGCCCCCTGCAATCCTCAGCCCAGAATTAGAGCCTTACACAGGACAGAAAATCTGTTTGGCAAAAGGATACAGGGATTTGGAAATTTGGCTTAATTCCCAATTGGAACAAAAACTGAAAATTTCTAAATTTCCACAAAGAAAAATTAGTTTTGGGTTGATTCAAATGTTTTGATTCTTAATATTTTGGTATTAGACTATACAAAATATGTGGGTATTGTAGTGTAAAATATAATTTCCGTGTTTCAGAGTTTTGGTTTTCCGACAAAAAACAAGTTTTTGCAGGAACACATCCATTAAAGCTTTTGTTAGTCAATAACCCAGTTTTCCGTCAACAACATGCTTTGACCATCCTTTCTCAGCTGGTGTGCCCAGCAATGGAGACGTGTGTGTAACATCAGGCACTCAAGTTTTCAAAGTTTGGCCCCAGGTGTTTCTGAAAACCTTTGTAACCTTAATTCAGCCCCCCTGTGCTTCTGCATTATGATACAGTCTTTAATTACATGATCATGTGCCATGTGTTCTGTCAGACTCCTGGCTCATTCAGTGCACAGGATGAACAGTGAACGAGGGAGAATGTTTAAGGCTCTGGGCTGGGACTCAGAAGACTTGGGATCTAATCTGGGCTCTGCCCCAGACTTCCTATGTGATGTTGTACAAGACTATCAGAATGCATGCGCTAAAGGGGCAGAGTTAAGGTTGAATGGGCAACCTTGATGCTGGCATATCCTAACTTTTGAGTGCTTGCTTTTGCAAATGTAACTTTTTTAACACTTCTTTTGTCACTTAGAATGTAATGACATTCACTGTGCTTTATTTTCTGTAGTTACTGTACAAAATTGAAGACCATAAACCAGCAAAGATTTTTGAAGTTGTGACAAAAGTGCTGAAGAGATGCAGCAACAATGCTGCTACCGTCTACCTTGTGTAAGTCGAGCAAACAAGCAAAAAAGACCATTGTGGGTAAATTTTCAGCAAGAGCATTTTTAGCAGGCAATGTGTCTATTAATTACGCTTGCAAATTAGTTTATTTCCTGACAATATTTTTATTTCCATGTACCATGTAACTCAGCGTTCAGTGCTGTACCCACACATATGGAAAACATTTTGCATTATGTACCATAGGTCTGAACGATTCCCCCTCCCCTGAGCACCCCCTTGCGGCTGGGCACCTTCATACCAGGACTAATGTCCCACTTCTCCTCTCGGGCCCCTTAGGCCTCCCCAACAGACTCTCTTGCCTCAAAAAATACTCCTCCTTCTGGCCAACTTATTACAAAAAACTACTGCAAAGAACCCAGAACAAGAGTCCCAAAACATTGTCCATTTATAACCCGCAGCACCTATAGTCCTTAAAATCACAAGACAGCAGCAGGACATACCACTCTCTGGCATCTTCCACCACACCACAGCCCTTTGTCAGTCCTCTCCTGTCCTTCTCCCAGGAAAACCACCCCAGCCCTTCCAGCTGGAGTACAACCCTGTTCTTCCCAGTGGCAATGCCTACCCCCACTCCCCCAGCCTCTCTGCTGGGAGATCATCCTCACCAGGGGAGCATCCATCACTCCTCCTATTACGCTAACTTTTTCCAGTTCTTCTGGGTGGTGATGTCAGCAGGTAATCCCCTCTGCTGCTCCCCTTGCCTTCAGTCCTTTCTGGCCCTGGCTCTCTGGCTTGGGGAGGTCAGCCAAGGAACCCTTCTGCTGCTTCTCTGCCTTCAGCCTTTCCCCAGGAACCTCCTGCAGCCTCCTTCAGGGACTTCCTCCCTCTCTGATTCTCCCTGATCCTATATATCCCCAGGTGCTGTTCTGCATTGTAATTGGCCAAACTGAAAGCACCTGTTCTGGCAGAGGGGAGCAGGACCTGCTTTATTGAAAGAAGCCAGCCACCCTGTGCAATCGGACTTATGTATATTGCCGTGGAGCTTGGGCCCAGCTATGCAAGGCTTTATTATTATTTATTTATTAACTCTGTAAGGCACAAGGCAGCGGAGAATCAGATCCCGTGAATTGCATCTTGCTTTCGTGGTGTCTTTCAGGAAGGGCGTGAACGAGTGCAAAAGCTGCCAGAACGAGATCACTGACCCAGCTGAGCTGCCCTGTGGTCACATTTTCTGCACACAGTGCATCCGGGAGTGGAACATCAGGCAGTGCAAGATCTGCAAGGAGAGCGTCCCCAAGGATTATATTCCCACCGCCTCCCAGATCACCAGGTACTGCACAGTTGCCTGACTCTGTGATTTGGGACACTTGTTTAGCAGTAATATTCCTGCTAATCTCTGTTACTGACAGCGTGGCCGGAACGGTTGCTTTTCTTCCACACCCCTCCACTACGTTTCTTTGAGCTCTTAGAAAAACGGGCTGCTCCCTCTCCAAGACTGGTACCGGACATAGCTCCTTGTTCTGCTGAAGGATTTCCCGAGATAGGTCTGTCCGTAAACAATGACTTTAATGGGACTTCGTGCATGCAGGGTCTGCATACACTGATCCCTTTTCAGGACTGGGGGCCTGGGATTGTAAATATCTGAAGTTGCAGATTATAAAAGGGGGCTCTGGTGGCACAAAGGGGACTGAAAGCGGGTGCATCTCCCCGCATAGAGCTGATGGAGAGTAGCATTTTCCAATGTGGCTTTAGGATTTAGGAACCTAGGTCCCATTAAAAATCATGCTTTTGAAAATGGTATCTGTGCATAGGCACTGACTCTGTGGGTGCTCTGGGGCTCAAGCACCCCCAGAAAAAAATTGGGGGTGCTCAGTACCCACGGGGCTGGCCATTGATCAGCTGTGCGGTGGCCCCTGGGGCTGGCCATGGCTTCAGTGGCTCCCGCCACTTGCTCCTTTTCACCCTCAACTCTCCTCACTCACCCTTAAGGCAGGAGGGGGCAGAAAGGACCAAGCAGCAGGCAAGAGGTGCTCGGGAGTGGGGGCAGAGAGGAGTGAGTGGTGGGCAGGTGGGTGGAGCCTTGGGGAGGGGGCGGAGAGGAGTGAGCAGGGGGGGCCTTGGGGGAGGGGGTGAAGAGGAGCGAGCGGCAGCAGGGTTGAGGGGGAGCCTCGGGGGCAGAGGCAGAAAAGAGGGAGTGGGAGGCATTCAGGGGGCAGGAAGAGGCAGAGTAGGGGCGGGGCCTCTGGAGGGGCAGAGTAGGGGAGGAGCCTTGGGGGAGGGACAGAGTGGGGGTGGGGCACCCAGCGTGGGGGTGGGGCACCTACTGTCAAAAACAAAAGTCAGCACCTGTGTATCTGTGGCGAGTTCTGTGTCAAGCCTGTCCTTGCAGCTGGTGCAGAGGCCATGTATGGGGGACAGGCGGCTGGCTGCAGAACATCCAGCCCTTAGACTCATAGCCAGCTGATCCGTTCACAGGCAGCCCTAAGCTATGGTGGTCCCAGGTTCAGAAACCTGCAAGTGACCCCTCTGTGCTCCCCATCTTACCTTCACCCAGCACGCGTTGGAGGTTTGAGCCCAGGGCTCCAGTGTCAGGGGTCAGCTTCTTCTGATTTTAGGTAATTATTTTTAGATACATTTTTAGGAGCCATAAATGATTTTTTAAGCATTTTTCTGGAATTGTGTCATTATGGCAGCTGTCACCAGGTAGGGCTGTTACACACACTGTTTTTTCACAGCATGCGAGCAGGTTTCAATTCTAGGGAAGACAATGTGTGTTGTTATTTTGCGATAATGCAGAGTTTTGGGTAGGGAGAGTTGTGTGAGCAGCAGGAGAATTTGCTGTCTGCCTTGGGCTCTTGTTTAGAATGGACTGTCTCCCTGGGGACTGGGTGATTAGCTTTGGGCTGACGTTCCTGGGAGAAGGGCTGAAATGTGTGATAGAATTTGGCAACATTAACTCCCAGTGAATAAAGTTGTTTTGCCCAGAATGTGGAATAATTCATATCGGGCAGAATTATTATTGACTTTACAGGATCAAGTCCTCTTAACTTAGCAAGAGTAGTGGAGCTATGTGCATGTTTCAGCACAGAGAGATTTGAAGATTCATAGATTTTTAAGGCCAGAAGGTGCCATTAGGTCATGAGGCCAGAGAATCTCACCCAGTGATGTCTACATCATGCACATAACTTTGGCTTGAGCTATAGCAGATCTTTTAGAAACATATTCAGTCTTGATTTAAAGATTTCAGATGATGGCAAAACCACCACTTCCCTTGGTAACTTGCTCCAATGGTTAATCATCCTCAAGGTTACAATTTTTGCCTTTGTTCCAGTCTCAATATATGTAACTTCAGCTTCCAGCCATTCTCATTTTGTTTGCTACCTTATATATTAAAATAGTAACATTTAAAAAAAAAAATCTTTTTCTCGCCCTAGGGAGGCAGTTGCAAATCACAACAAATTCAGGAGGAAGTGCAACTCCTTCTTTGTGGAGTTTGTCAGTAGTTACTGTTTTGGGGACAAAATCCCTCCATCTGCAGAGATCATCGAACAACTGATTAAGTTCGTGGCTTGCAAACCTTCTAACGCAGAACATCAAGGGGTTAGAAAGGGTGAGTGATGTGTGTAACACAGAAACGGCTCGATCCTGCCAATCCCAGTTGTTCAGATATCCCGAGTCAGGCCCCAAAACTCATGACAGTGACTTTAAAATCATGAGATAAAAACCCAAACAATAAATACGAGGTTTTTTTATTTGCCTTCTGGTGTTGGAGCTTTTAGGGCAATTCACACCAGCTGGGGGTCTGACCCTTTGACTCCAGTGTAGCTATGGGGGGTTCACACCAGTGAGGGATCTGGTCTTGTGCTCAGAAAAAAAAAAAGTAATCCATTCTACTCTTTGTTTTCAGTGTACAAACCAACGAGTGACTTGTCGCCCTTTGAAGAATGCATGGATCCGAGTCCTACTGTCAAGTCCTCCCTTTTGAAAATGCTGCTTCGGTGCAGGTTGGTTCTAGTTCTTCCAGTGGCTATATTAACTGTGTTTCACTCACAGATCCACGTTGGGTATATTCAGTTTTATAACTTATGTCCATTTCCTCCTAGACTAGACGATGTGAAGGAACACCTGGAAGGGTATCTCTCCAGGATGGAGGAAGTATTATCATTAAATCAAAGCAGTCGCAATGATTTCTATTTCATGGTAGTGTGCTGCTTTGAGGTGAGTCCCATGAAGAGTCTGTGGAGAAACGTAGACATTTTATTACATCCATAATAACTATGTTAAAAGAATAGTTAAGGTTGCAAAGTCAAGTACTCCAATGTTAGGAAATGCTAAAATTAAGGTTACCTGTGCAGTCTTCACTTTTGCTCTGGCATATGCTTTACAATACAGTCTGAAGTTACATAACCAGATACTATTTTTTCCACAGAATGCCTGCCTCAATCAGTATATGAAGTTACTCAATATTTATTTATGTATTTGTATTTTTGTAGCGCCTAGGAGTACTAGTTATGGGCCATTTACCCCGCATTGTACCAGATGCTGTACAAACTTGTGTGCCCCCGCCTTATTCTCTGCACACCACCCAGACCCTGCACCGAATTCAGAAGTATTAATTCTACGGTGCTCTCGCTAGAGTATCAGAGTGCCTCACAAACGTTAATGAATTCATCTTCACAATGCCCCTGTGAGAATAGGTGATATTATTATGCCCATTTTACAGCTGTTGCACTGAGACACAGAGAGATTTCTGCCAAATTGTCAGACGTCTCCACTAATTTTGGGTGCCCGATTTGAGATCCCCAGGGCTGACAAGCAGAGTACTTAGAATTTTTATAGCCTTTTATGTGTTCATAGCACAGCTCCCATTGACCTCAGTTGCAGCTGTGAATACTCAGCACTTGTACAAGTCAGACCCAGGTATCTCACGTTGGGCACCCAGAAATGGAGAAACATACAATTAATGGCCAGTTCTCCCATTTTCAGAAATAACTTTGGTACTTAGGAGCCTAAATCTCACTGACTTTATGAGACTTAGGGGAAAATTCAGCGGTGCCTAAGTCACTTAGGAGTCTAAGTCTCATAGATGTTCAGTGACTTTTGGCTCCTAAATCACGTTGGCACTTTGGAAAATTTTACCCTTAGGCTCGCAGAGAGGGGCAAAAGATGTGGGGGGATAGAAACCAGGGTGGGGAGAAGTGGACGGGAGAGAGACAGGAGCTCTTACCCCCAGGCTGTTATTTTTAATCAGTGGCATTGTTTCAAAATGACCAGAACAATTTTATTTTTTGTAGCCTTTAAAGTTAATGTCTGCTGTGTGGTGCGGGGAGAAGGGAAAAGTTGAGTCACTAAAAAAAACCTGCCCAACCAACTGCATCCCCTTTACCACAGGGGTACTGTCTGTTCACTACTGTACATTTTTAAAAATTCTCTCTCTTGAACAGGATTTTATGTATTCCTCCTTTCAAGAAGACGCCAGCCAGAATTCAGAGCACTTGTTCTCCACTGCAGATCTGTCTGCTCCCAGCTCTGTCACTCTCACCAGCATTGAAAACCTGCAGTTCATTGCTAAGCTCCGACTCGCCATCGGTAACGTTGCAGCTGTGCTTGGCAGAGAGCTGCCAAGTGGTAAGTGGAGTTTCTAACCGTTTTCCAGTTGTGCTGGACATCAGGGAAGATTGGTTAGAGAACCGTTCAGCTCCATGGATGTTGTTTGCTTTAAGGGTTGTGTTTGTCCAGAGTAATTTCCAGAGCTGATCAAAACATTTTCAGCTGAACAGTTTTCTATTGGAAAACGCTGTCCCATCCGAACTGAAATGTGTTGTGGGAATGCGTCGATTTTGATGAAATTTTTAACAGAAAAGTTTTGAAACATTTTGCAATTGAAATGAAGCGTTTTATTTGATTTTTGTCATTTTCATTCAGTTTCATTTTGATTTTTACTTTTTGTTTTAACGTTATCATTTCAGTTCAATTTTCTCATTTTGACTTTCATATATTATGTATGACGTGATCAAACTGAAATGTTTTGACATTATCAAACGTTTCATTTCAATAAGGTTGTTTCTATGTGAAACCCTTCTGCCTGTTGGAATTGGCAGCAACAAGGGCCGGGTTCAGTATCTAGGGGTTCCTTTTCGACAGTACAACACAAAACTGGCTTGAGCCCCCACCCAGTGACCTGGGACAATTACACACCACCCCCAGGGCGCCTCTAAGAGGCAGTACTTCCCCTCTTGCAAGCACTGAGTCTGTGTATGGAAAAGAAAACTTTTAATAAAAGGGTAAAGGAACCCAGCATTAATTGGGGAAAACACGACAAACATGATTCAGAAACAGATGGCCATGAACAAAACACCCACACCAGAGTACACAGGGGAGTGTCCTTTTCCTCAGTCTCTCACCTTGTGGTATGAAAGTCTGACAAACAAATGTCCCTTTAACACACCACTCCCCTGTCCCTCCACCGCACCCCACTCACAGTTGTTGTCCTTGGTCAGTGAAGACCCAGAGTTCAGAGGTGCATCTCTGTGAGTTCACCTCCCATCCAGGGGATGAAGGACACCCAGCAATGCTTCAGCTGTCACTCCACTGTTGGCCACTCGCTCCACCACTGCTCGCGGAGCCATCAGCCACTTTATTGGCCGCTCGTTCTGCTGCCACTCACTCCACCAGCTCACTCTGCTGTTGCTTGCTCTGGCAGCCGCTCACTCCTATGTCAGCTGCTCTGCCATCGCTCACTCCACCACTGCCCTCTAGAGCAACCTCTGGAATGTCTTGAGGTCCCCCCACTTAACACAGCTCTCAGTGATTTCAGCTGTTACAGGGGGAGCCTCATTGCTAGGGCAGGCTGGGCAGTCACTTTTACCAGAGACGCTGTCCCATAGCAGCGCTAATGCTTGGACCTGGTTATCAGTGATTTCAGCTCTAGTGATCCAAAACAAAAGACTCTCAACTGAATCTTAATCAGCTCTGTCATTAAACAGTGGAGAGGGGGAAGGACAAATGTGTCGAGAACTCTTCGGCAGAGCTCACACCACCATGTACAGACACCTGTCCCCACCCTCTCACCTCTTCACTGGGCTTCAGCTCTCCTACCTCCTTCTTAGCAGGTGGAGTTCAGCTGAGGTTGAACCTCTCAGTCAGGGTATGCCAAGCACAGATCTGCTGCCCTCTATTCACACAACAAGGGTAATAAAACTGTATTACTCCTGCACCCAATACCAAAATGCAATCCAACACCAGCCAAAAGTGATCATTTGGGCAAAGCTGCTCCATCATGCTGCACACTTAGGCAGAGTGGGCATGTCTATGCAAACTAGGTCGGCTCCTGATGTCTTCTTCCCCAGTTCATCACTAGATGTCAGGGGAGAGCTCAGTCAGACTCTGCTTACAGATCTTTCTGAATCGGAATATTTCATACATGAAATATTTTGAGATTTTGACTTTTCCTCATCATTTGGGACCAATACAAATTTAGAAATGTCAGAATTTCCCACAGAACAGAAATTCCATTTTCCAGCCAGCTCTGATCATTACTGGAAAATACAACCTTAAATGACAAGATGTACAAAAGTGTGTGGTACCTACAGAAACAAATGTCCCACTTCTATATGGCCAGCACGTTTACCCAGCTGACTTTAGTGAAATGATCTTTCCCCTCAATTTCACTTGGTATGAGGTCACCAAATTAAAAGAGACAGGGTAAAATCTTCTTTAAATGAGTTTTTAAAGTATTTAAGTCAAGAATTTAAGTCTGTTTCTCAAAGCTCCACTCTAGCTCAGCCAGGAATTATTGGGCCAGATGCAGGAATCACCAGGCGAGATTCTCTGGCTTGGGTTATTCATAGATTCCCAAATCAGAAGGGATTATTATGATCATCTAGTGCAGCATAAGCCACAGAACTTCCCCCAAATAATTCCTAGAGCAGCACTTTTTATAAAAACATCCAATCTTGATTTACAAGATTATGCAGGAGGCTGAACTGGGTGGATACAATGAGCCCATTTGACCTGAAAATCTGAGACCTAAAAATGTCTGACCTCTCTGAATGCTGTAGGCTCTGCAAGACCAAACTCACTGTTGCCACAAAATTAATGGTGGCCACATTTAGTCCTACAGGATGAATTTTATCCATGAAGCAGTTTTCACTGGGAGGTGGTATTGCATTTTATACCTGTAAATCTTCACTTCAGAAGGGTTAACGGAAGGACTGTTCCTTCTGGTTCAGATGAAGTGTATCTATTCAAATGGGGTCTTTCTTGACTTTCTCCTTTTTTCCCCTTTTATCTTAAATACTATGGTAACATTACTGCAGGGATTTCATTGCATATGAGCTTTGAACAACCGTGAAGCTAGGCAGCAATATTGCATTGGTTTGGGGCTAATACTGAACTCTGCTTGGCAGCTGCAGACCAGAATACAGGGACCAGTGCTGAAACTGCAGAAAAACAGTCCCAACTTGTGAATTCAATGAAAACTCTGGTTGAAAAGGCCCAAACACCTTGGCCTCAAATATTCCTTATTAGAAATCTTTGTAATTTCTATGGGATGAACATAATGCAGAAGATTCTTCAGCGAGAGCAGTGGATTTTACCCAGAGGGATTGAGACTTCACAGGTAAGTGGCTTCCAAAGGCAACAGAATTTTATGCTTACAAACTATTCATACAGTTTCTGTATCTCCTTTCTACGGGATGGTTAATTCAAGAGACCTGTATTCACCTGAAAGCCAAGGGCATCCCTAAGGGGGTGCAGGGCCTAGGACAACACTCCCCCCCGCCTCTTCCTGCCCCCGCTCCGCCCCGCCTCTTCCCTCACCCACTCTGCTCCCGCTTCACCCCTTCCTGCTCCACCCCCATTCTGCCCCTTCCCTCCAGCCCCTGCCCCCACCCTGCCTCTTTCTGCCCCTTCCCCCAAACCCCTGCCCCACCTCTCCCCCAAAGTGTGGGGCCTGGGGCAACTACCCCAAACCGTCCAATGGCTCTGCTGAAAGCAGTTTTGTTCTTGATAAGCAAAAAGTGCTCCAAACCATAACATTGGTAAGACATGACCTTTCTGCTTTTGTGTGTTATTTTCAAAATGATGTTGGTATTTAGACTGAGAGCTCTTTATGGCAGGGACTGTCTCTCAGTAAGTGGGTGCAGTGCCTTGCACAATGGGGCTCTGATCTTAGTTACTGTGGGCAGGTTTACACTTAAAATACTGCACTGGTGCAGCTGCCCCGCTGTAGCTCTTTAATGAAGATGCCCTATGCTGACAGGAGAGAGCTCTCCCGTCGATGTAGTTAATCCTCCTCCCCGACAGGCGGTAGCTACATCTGCAGGAGAGGTTCTCCTGCTCACTGACATAACACTGTCTACATGGTTTGGTTGATATAACTACATCGCTCAGGGGGACTGATGTCAGTCGCTGTGTGTCTGGGCAATGTCTGGCACTATGGGCCTCAATCAAGATCACGGCTTCTAGACACTGCCATAATACAAATAATAAACCAATAAATAAAATAAGAATAATAATTAATAATAAAATACATGAAAAACATTTTGATTAACCTTCAAATGTAACTGGTCTGATAGGATTCTTTAGCAGCCTCTTGCTGTAAAATGATGTGCCTTAAATAATACATAAACCGCTTCTTTATAACAAAAGTATAAAATATTTTTATTTCCTTAGGACATAAAAATCAGCTCCAATACACCACTGATGCTTGTGACGCTAGACAGAGCAAGAGGCCACATTAAAAACACAGAATCTGAAGAAGCCAAGCAAATAACAGTGAGTGTCTGTTTTCTATTTTAATGGAACATGGTTTGGTTTGTGATTCTGTACAAGTGAAATTCTGTACAAGTGAAATTCACCCCTGTGCAGAGAGCCAGCACAATTTACACCAGCTAAGGATCTGCCACATAGGACCTGAATCAGAGAACTAGAAGGGACCTCGAGAGGCCATCAAGTCCAGCCCCCTCCACTCATGGCAGGACCAAGCACCATCTAGACCATCCCTGACAGGTTTCTGTCAAACCTGCTCTTAAAAATCTCCAGTGATGGAGATTCCACAACCTCCCTAGGCAATTTATTCCAGTGCCTAACCGCCCTGACAGTTAGGAAGTTTTCCCTAATGTCCAACCTAAACCTCCCTTGCTGCAATTTAAGCCCTTTGCTTCTTGATCTATCTTCAGAGGTTAAGAAAAGCAATTTTTCTTCCTCCTCCTTGTAACAACCTTTTAGGTACTTGAAAACTGTTATCATGTCCTGTCTCAGTCTTCTCTTCTCCAGACTAAACAAACCCAATTTTTTCAATCTTCTCTTATAGGTCATGTTTTCTAGACCTTTAATCATTGTTTTGCTCTTCTCTGGACTCTCTAATTTGTCCACATCCTTCCTGAAATGTGGTGCCCAGAACTGGACACAATACTTCAGTTGAGGCCTAATCAGCGCGGAGTAGAGTGGAAGAATTACTTTTCGTGTCTTGCTTTCAACACTCCTGCTAATACAGCCCAGAAGGATGTCTGCTTTTTTTGCAACAGTGTTACACTATTGAATGACTCATATTTAGTTTGTGGTCCACTATGACCCCTAGATCCCTTTCCACAGTACTCCTTCCTAGGCAGTCATTGCTCATTCTGTATGTGTGCAACTGTTTGTTCCTTCTTCAGTGGAGAACTTTGCATTTGTCCTTATTGAATTTCATCCTATTTACCTCAGACCATTTCTCCAGTTTGTCCAGATCATTTTGAATTTTAATCCTATCCTCCAAAGCATTTGCAACCCCTCCCATCTTGGTATCATCCACAAACTTTATAAGCATACTCTCTATGCCATTATCTAAATTGTTGATGAACAGGACCCAAAACTGATCTCTGCGGGACCCCACTCGTTATGCCCTTCCAGCATGACTGTGAACCACTGATAACTACTCTCTGGGAATGGTTTTCCAGCCAGTTATGCACCCACCTTATAGTAGCTCCATCTAGGTTGCATTTCCGTAGTTTTGTTTATGAGAAGGTCATGCGAGACAGTATCAAAAGCCTTATTAAAGTCAAGATATACCACATCTGTTGCTTCCCCACAAGTCTTGTTACCCTGTCAAAGAAAGCTATCCGGTTGGTTTGACACAATTTGTTTTTGACAAATCCATGCTGACTGTTACTTATCATCTTATTATCTTCTAGATGTTTGCAAACTAATTGCTTAATTATTTGCTCCATTATCTTTCTGGGTACAGAAGTTAAGCTGACTGCTCTGTAATTCCCTGGGTTGTCCTTATTTCCCTTTTTATTGATGGGCACTATAATTGCCCTTTTTCAGCCTTCTGGAATCTCTCCCATCTTCCATGACTTTTCAAAGATAATCACTAATGGCTCAGATATCTCCTCAGTCAGCTCCTTGAGTATTCTAGAATGCATTTCATCAGGCCTTGGTGACTTGGGGACGTCTAATTTGTCCAAGTAATTTTTAACTTGTTTTTTCCCTATTTTAGCCTCTTCTGATCCTATCTTAGTTTCACTTGCATTCACTACGTTAAATGCCCAATCACCACCAACCTTCGTGGTGAAAACCAAATCAATGGAGTCATTAAGCACCTCTGCCATTTCTACATTTTCTGTTGTTCCCTCCTCCCACTGAGTAACCAGCCTACCCTGTCCTTGGTCTTCCTCTTGCTTCTAATGTATTTGTAGAATGTTTTGTTTTCAGCCTTTATGTCTCTAGCTAGTTTGATCTCATTTTGTGCCTTGGCCTTTCTAATTTTGTCCCTACATACTTGTGTTATTTGTTTATATTCATCCTATTTAATTTGACCTAGTTTCCACTTTTTGAAGGACTCTTTTTTTTTTTTTTTTTTTAAGATCACTGAAGATCTCCTGATTAAGTCAGGGTGGTCTCTAGCCATACTTTCTGTCTTTCCTGCACTTAGGATGGAAGAATCCCATGCACCGCTACAGACTAGGGACCGAATGGCTAGGCAGCAGTTCTGCAGAAAAGGACCTAGGGGTTACAGTGGACGAGAAGCTGGATCTGAGTCAACAGTGTGCCCTTGTTGCCAAGAAGGCCAATGGCATTTTGGGATGTATAAGTAGGGGCATTGCCAGCAGATCGAGGGACATGATGGTTCCCCTCTATTTGACATTGGTGAGGCCTCATCTGGAGTACAGTTTTGGGCCCACACTACAAGAAGGATGTGGAAAAATTGGAAGGAGTCCAGTGGAGGGCAACAAAAATGATTAGGGGACTGGAACACATGACTTATGAGGAGAGGCTGAGGGAACTGGGATTGTTTCGTCTACGGAATAGAAGAATGAGAGGGGATTTGATAGCTGCTTTCAACTACCTGAAAGGGGGTTCCAAGGAGGATGGACCTCGACTGTTCTCAGTGGTAGCAGAAGACAGAACAAGGAGTAATGGTCTCAAGTTGCAGTGGGGGAGGTTTAGGTTGGATATTAGGAAAAACTTTTTCACTAGGAGGGTGGTGAAACACTGGAATGCGTTACCTAGGAAGGTGGTGGAATCTCCTTCCTTAAAAGTTTTTAAGGTCAGGCTTGACAAAGCCCTGGCTGGGATGGTTTAGTTGGGGATTGGTCCTGCTTTGAGCAGGGGGTTGGACTAGATGACCTCCTGAGGTCCCTTCCAACCCTGATATTCTATGATTCTATGATTCCTATGCAGTGGGATAGTTTGCTCTTGTGGGCAATGGGTCTTAACTGGTGCCTACTGTAATTATAGGGAATGTGCCTTTAAGGTCTGAGCTTCCCAGACAGACAGTCAGGTGGGCTGCTGTGAATCTCTTGTTATTATAGCCAGTTGGAAACAGACAGAACAAAGCAGATCTCTTTGCAAGCTTCTATGCACTGAGCAATCACTGAACACCACACCTTGGTCTTGCGCTGGCTTCTCTGCACAGTGGTGAATTTCACCCTGATTATAAAACACAACAGACAGTGGTGTGACCCTCTGGAGTGAAATGTGCAAAGTGGAGCCCATAAACCTCTCTCTGTTTTATTTGATTGTCATTTAGGCCATCACAAAGCAAATGGAGAGGCTCCTACAGGCACCGCTGCCATCAGAAGAATCCGTGGAAAACAAATTGGAAAAGATCATGAGTGACGTGAGCAGCCAGGAAAATGCAGCCTTGCTGGAAGTGGTGCTGCATACTGCTCTCACGCTGACCCTGTCCCAGAACCCACTCACCGAGCTGTTCAAATCCATCTGCTTCCAGCCCAGCGCTGTCAAGGTGAGTCTAAAGCAAAGAGCCATTGTATTCCTCCTCGGCCCCAGCAGCTCTGTAGTGCCAGTGACCTAATCCCCTTTATGCCCCTTTCTGTCTGAAGTGTCAGTTACAGCAGCTTTTGGGTGTGGGAGGAACTTAAGATCTGTCCCTATAAATACAGATATATTTAAAATCATCCAAAATCATGGCCATCGTGCCACATCCCACCTGCACTTTTCTTCTGGTTCTCGTCTCTTTCTGTTAACTCAATCGCTAACCAGAGACTTTGGATTTTCTAGTCCAAAAACTTCCAAAGTCACTATTTGCATTTCCCCCTTTGTCCAATGACACATGCTGGGGATATGTGCATGACAGCACCTGCCTGAGGTTCTGGGGGCCCCAGGGAAATAGTACCGAAAGAATTTAAGGACAGAAAGAACCATTATAACCCCTGCATAACCCAGGCCAGAGAATCTCACTCAATTACCATTGTTTGGAGCCCTGAATTATTCGCCTCTCTGTCTGTCCGTATGTGTGTGTCTGTCTGTTTGCAGTGACTCATTATCTTAATGTCAGCTGATAAAGATAGATTTTCCTGTTGAAATCAAAAGGGAAATCAAAGTTTCCACAGGTCATTGGGCCGGATACAGGAATTGCTGGGTGAGATTCTCTGGACTGTGCTATGCAGGAGGCTGGGTTGGATGGTCAGAAAGGTTCCTTCTGGCCTTGACATCGATGACTCTTTCCCTTTGTGCTCATGTGGCTGGTTTCCCAAGTTATGGCACCAAATTCCCAGAGGAAGAATATGGTCTTTGTTTAGGCAGAGAAAGCCACACAGCACAAGGAAATGGAAACCTGTACCTGGGACGAAGGGGGAGAATTTGGCATGAAGCTGGGTTGGCGTAGCACAAACACCCCTTGTGAGAATTGATCTGGCCTAGCCAGCAGCCTGCTTTGGAGGCTGAGCACTTTTACAAGCCCATTTTGCTTTATGATTCCATACCAGTATTTTATTACTCATTCAGTGGGGGATCATTGGGGGATCAGGCACTGGACTAATACTCAGGTTTCCTGGGTTCTTTTCCCACCTCTCCCTGGGTGACTTGGGCAAGTCACTGAACCTTTCTCCTTCTTAGTTTCTCCTCCCACCTCTTGTCTATTTATTTTGTAACTCGTTGAGGCAGGGATTGTCTCATTATATGTCTGTATGGTGCTGGGCACAACAGGACCCCGACCTTGGTCGCTGTGAGTCTGTGCAGCGCCCAGCCCGACAGAACCCTGATCTCAGTCGCTGTGTGTCCGAGCCGTGCCTGGCACAGAATCATAGATTATCAGGGTTGGAAGAGACCTCAGGAGGTCATCTAGTCCAACCCCCTGCTCAAAGCAGGACCAACACCAACTAAATGATCCCAGCCAGGGCTTTGTCAAGCCGGGCCTTAAAAACCTCTAAGGATGGAGATTCCACCACCTCCCTAGGTAACCCATTCCAGTGCTTCACCACCCTCCTAATGAAATAGTGTTTCCTAATATCCAACCTAGACCTCCCCCACTGCAACTTGAGACCATTGTTTCTTGTTCTGTCATCTGCTACCACTGAGAACAGCCAAGCTCCATTCTCTTTGGAACCCCCTTCAGGTAGTTGAAGGCTGCTAGCAAATCCCCCCCTCACTCCAGTTCCCTTAGCCTCTCCTCATAAGTCATGTGCCCCAGTCCCCTAATCATTTTCGTTGCCCTCTGCTGGACTCTCTCCAATTTGTCCACATCCCTTCTGTAGTGGAGGGACCAAAACTGGACACAGTACTCCAGATGTGGCCTCACCAGTGCCGAATAGAGGGGAATAATCACTTCCCTCGATCTGCTGGCAATGCTCCTACTAATACAGCCCAATGTGCCATTAGCCTTCTTGGCAACAAGGGCACTCTGCTGATTCATATCCAGCTTCTCATCCACTGTAATCCCCGGGTCCTTTTCTGCAGAACTGCTGCTTAGCCAGTCGGTCCCCAGCCTGTAGCGGTGCATGGGATTCTTCCTTCCTAAGTGCAGGACTCTGATGGGGGCATGATGGGGCCCTGATCTCAGTCACTGTGTGTCTGTGTGGCACCCGGCACGATGGGGTCCTGATCTCGGTAACTGTATGTCTGTGCAGCGCTTGGTGTAATGAGGTTCTGAGCTTCACTCACTGTGTGTCTGGAAGGTGCCAGGAATCATAGAATCATAGAATATCAGGGTTGGAAGGGACCTCAGGAGGTCATCTAGTCCAACCCCCTGCTCAAAGCAGGACCAATCCCCAATTAAATCATCCCAGCCAGGGCTTTGTCAAGCCTGACCTTAAAAACTTCTAAGGAAGGAGATTCTACCACCTCCCTAGGTAACGCATTCCAGTGTTTCACCACCCTCCTAGTGAAAAAGCTTTTCCTAATATCCAACCTAAACCTCCCCCACTGCAACTTGAACAAAACCTTATATCTCCCAAGTCTCCATCCAGCGCTCTATCCACATACTCTTCCTTCCACTCTGCCCCAGTGCTGTAGTAAAGGTGTCCAACTGTGGTTTGTTTACAAGGGGACCTACCTTCCGACCATGCCGGGCGACCTTCTCTTTGATGTGATGAATTGGAAAAACGTTGGCTTTACAAAGATGTGGAGTAAGTCTCAGAAAAACTTTATATTAATATTTTTTCTTACTGCTTTTAAGTGCACCACTGTTGTAATACCAGGTGTGCTTGCCAGGAGGCAGCCATTCCGCTTAACCCAAATGGTGCCTACATACAGAGAGGTTCCTGTGCCAGCTCCTTTCCAAGCCCCCGGGGGGAGGTGTGGCTGGGAAAAATGCGGCATGACTGGGACACAGCTGAGACCAGCTGATCCCTGCTTGGCAGAAAAGTACCCTGAGGCTATAGGAAGCTGGTCTTAAATTAGAGCAAGGTTAAAGATGGGTCTGGCAGCCGTGGTGCAAGGGATGGGTAAAGGCTGCTGAAAACAGCGACTGCATTTCAGACGGACCAGAAATCTGGTTTAGAATGTTGGTTCACAAGGTCATTTTTTACAGAAGCAGGAAATTTGGGACCAGGTCCCTGGCTGGTGTCAGTTGGCCATTGCTCCGTTGGAGTCAGTGAGCCAGATTCCCAGCTGAGGAGAATCGGTTGTCGCTCCATTGGAGTCAGTGGGGCTGTGCTGATCCACCAGCTGAGGTTCTGGTGCATTCTCATTACTGTTGTTTTTGTGACTGTACCAGTAGCTGACTGGTCTGATTCTCTCTCTCACACAGGATGCCGATGCGGGCAGCACTGGCCCATTCGAGCTGTAAGTGTCTCTTCGTAGCTGTTGTTTGTTGGGGGTGTATCTTCAGCCTCGTGCTGCGTCTCTGTGTCTCTGGGATGTACGTGTAGGATTTCTTGGGACAGGGCTACTTGCCATTGACACAAGGATCCAGAGGCCCAAGCTGACTCCTAACCTGATCTCCCTACTTAAAAACATGCACTTAAATTGCACCTAAATCTTCACGTTAGGGCTGACGTAGTGTCTGGGCTTGAGCTTTTCACTGCTGTGCATCCCCAAGCTAGTCTCCTGTGATTCGAGAGTATCCTATCCGGAGCTGTATCCACATGTAGCCCCTTCCTGGGGCACCCCTGTAAGGGTGGTAGAGCCCCTGGGTGGGGGCTGAACCTGCCTCCTCCAGAGCTAAGAGCACAAGTCTTTCCTGCCTGAGCCGAAAGACCCACCTCTCTTAGCCCAGGCTGTAGCAGGCTCATCAACCTCTATGTACGGCCCAGCCATCGCTAGAGCTGGGCAGGGCCCCACACTGGTAAGCGTGGGCTACATGTGTAGATGGGTCTGTGGAGACAGTTACTGAAGATAAAGTGTTCCATGGCATGGCCTATAAGAGCAAAACATGTGGTATTTGTAAAGTTAGTTGCTTTTGCCCTGAAAATGCCTTAGGCTCAGATTCACAAAGGGGTTGGACGTTGTGACGCTGCACGTGGCAACACCTAACTTTTAGTCGCTTAGAAAAGCGCTGGAGCAGCAGTGGGATCCACAGAGCCCGAGTTAGGCACCCAGCTCCCTGTACAATGCCTGGGCAGAGACAGGCACCGGACAGTGTGACACACCAAGCCAGCATGCCAGGCGAGGAGCTGCGTAAGCCAGCCAGTGGGAGATGCTGATCAGTGGGGTATGTGCTAAGCCCTTCCCCACTCCTTGGTCCAGGCTGCAGGGAAGCACCTAGCTCTGCTCAGTGATCCAAAGGGGCGTAGGCACCTAAGTCATTTCTGTGTCACTCTGCACAAAGATTGAGATTTTCACTGCTGTACATTCAAGCTACTTTCCTGTGACACTAGAGTTTCATCATATCCAAAGCTGCATCTGTATGAAGCCTGTGTCACTCCACACAAAACAACCGGAGGAGGAGGAGGAGGAGGTAGTGGTGGTGAGAAGGAGTCTGCAGTCCGGTGATTAGGGAGGTGGAGGACCAGTCCCCTTGTTCCAATGACTCATTGTTTAGCCTCAGCGGAACAGCATCACAAGGAGAGATTGAGGAAGCCCCATCAGAATTTCCCATAGCTCAGTGTCTACGGCTCCCTTCTGGGAGGTGGGAGCCCCTAGTTTAAATCCTTTGGGCCAAGGGAGTATTTAAACCTGGATTTCCTGGGGTGAGTGCTCTAACCACTGGCCTGAAAGGTATGAAGGATCCTCCTCCTCTGGCTAGGTTTTCAACGGGCTCCTTTTCCTGTCTTCCCCCAGTTCATGGGTTGCTCTGGAGCTGAGGCAAGAGATCAGTATTTGGACACCAAGAGTGGGGCAGCAGTGCACATGCCCAGAGGCAGAAGCCTTAGCACTGAGGGAACTTGTACCCTGAAAACAGAGGCGTGGAGTGAGTGTAGATGTCTACAGGGTTAGTTGGTAGCTGAGCAGGAGTTTTGGGGCTCACAGTGATGCCTGAAATTGGGACTTAGCCACAAAGTACCCTGGTGGATCTGGGCCTTCCCAAGTGCAGGTCTGAGTACCCTGCACCTAATCCTCCTCCTCTGTTCTAGCAACATGGTTTTCAACAGTGACCGATCTGGTTTTGCCTTGCCACTAGCAGTCATGCTCATTCTGCGTACATTTGGTGAGACCACAGCTGTATACACTCAAAGGGAGCTGCCCCCTCCCCCCCGAATTTCAGTGTGTTTGGGGAGCCTGGGGGCTTGTCTACGTGTCCATTTGTGTGTGCGGCAAGCCGGGGTGTGAACTACAGCACACTGTCCTGCACATTGTCACTGTGTGGACGCTGCTGCCTCTTGTGCACTAAAAGTTCCGTCTTGCACTTGGATGTCCTGCTGATTCACTAGCATGTGCTGGAGCAGGTGCCATGCAGACAGTTGGTGCGTGTACATTCACACCCCAACCTCCCGTGCACTGAGGGGCTGTGTAGACAAGCCCTAACTCCACTAGGCTAGTCTGAGAAACATGATCCTACACACAAAGCCAGTATATTGCACACTCACTGTCTTTCCTGTTCACTGTTTTGAACATTTCTGCCTCCAGTGGTTTGTGCAACGTCTGTTTCTTGCTCCGCTGCAGAGTGATGCTGTCTGGCTAGCAGCTGAGCAATCCATTGTACAATTGTTGCATTGCTGATTCTTTAAAAAATGACTAAAGCTGGCCTTATCCCTGTGACAACAGTGCGGACTGCCCATGGAGATTATGAAATGTGTGTGTGGCTCCGAGGTCGGTGGGACTGATCACAAACCGGTGAAGGGATTTGAGGAAGTAGATGTGTAAGTTTAAAGTCATTGCATGTAATGTAAAAGGAATGAATGAGACTGTGTCAACGTAAACCCACACAGCTGTCTGGGAATTGTCTACTGGGGTGAACTATAGGTGCCAATTTTAGGGGAAATTTCATTGAAAGTTCAAAATTCCAATCATTTTCCCCACCCCAGTGTGACTCCACGGTCACTATAGTTGTGAACTGATTTGGGTGAAACACCAAAAAGTACACGGTTTGGGAGAAAAGTCTGACCTCTGACTGTCAGATAAATTGTGGTTTCTTAATACAGCACGAAGGATAAAACAGAGAGAGGCTACGTGCTGGGGAGTCCGTCCTCACGGAACAATGAGACCGAGAGGGATCTGCCTGCAGCCTCAGTCTCCATCGCCAGAGCACTGCTCCATTCTTCAATGCTACTGGGGACTTTTACCGATAGACAGGTGGGAAAACAAATGCCCCCGGCAAAACATCTGTCTGTCTGTCTGCAGTAACTGATCAGTGTTACACACCACTAACAGGCTATAAATTGTAATGGTAATTTTGTCTGACTTATACATTGCCTTTGTGGAGGTGTCTGTACAATTAAGAGGGGAAATGCTTCCTCAGAGCTAAGCTATGGAAATACTTTGCCTTCTAGTCCATTTTGGAGCTAATGAAAGTGAAGCCCCAGGACGCAGAAAAGTTCTTTTGTGACCACCTTGAAAAAGACATCCAGTTCCTCGCAGAGTCACTAAGTGGAAACATAGACGATGCAACAATGACAGTCCACCTCTTCCTCAGATACATCCTCGACAGCACAGCAGGTAAAGGAACGCCTCGTTTTAGGGGCTGTTATTTTTTCTTTTGTTTTGTTTTTTGCTGCTGTATTTATGACAAATTCAGACTAAAATTAGGTTCAAAATGTTTAACCGAGAGGGGCATGATCCATCAGGACAGCTCATGTAGGGATGAGGTGGATTCCCCAGCACTTGGAGCCTTGACATTAAGAATTGATATTTCTTTCTAAAAGTCTGCTATAGCTCAGACAGAGGTGATGGCCATGGTGTAGAAATCACTGGGTGAGGTTCTATGGCCAGTGTTATGCAGGAGGTAGGACTAGATGATCATAACGCTCTCTTCTGGCCTTACAGTCTATGAATCTATCAATAAACTGATTTTTAACTGGCTAATATTTTAATGTGTTCCTATATCTTATGACTCAAGAATCCAGTTGCCTGGTAACATTGTAATTCATTTCACTATTTTGAACGACAATATTTACTGCAACTCCTCTACTTTAGATCTGCTCGTTATTTTATGTTAAATGATGAAAGCTTACGTGTAATTGTATATTTCTTACAGACACAAACATGACTATTAAATTTATGCATGAAAAAGCAGACAGAGTACAATGGGAAAGCTGCTTAAAAGCCGTAACTCAGTCGTTCTTCCAGGTATGTGAGGACTGGTTTTCTATACATGGTAAATATCACAAATATAACTAGCTGTTTACTCAGGGTAAGAGAGAGAGCCAGAAAAAGCCCACCTGAGACTTCCATGCCACAATATGAAACCAGAAGTCACACAAAACATTTCTAAAATGCCATTTTTTTGCCTCCAAAGAACCCCTTGGTGTTCAGGTGCCACAGTGATGGGCGCGTTATAAGAACCTGATAGAACAACATAGACTATATTAAGCCTAGCTCGCTTTTCCAATGCAAAACTTGTTCATTGTGTTCAGCGTACTAGAGAGGAAAACCCTGTGTGTTTGAGTGTCTACAAACCTGGTATTAAACGGCCTGCCACTCTGTATTTCCAAGAGTTCTGTTGGCATTTCATTATTATTAATTATTATTATTATTATTATTATTATCATCACAGTAGGGCCTGTTGGCTTAAACAAAGATCAGGGCCCCATTTTGCCAGGCAATTCACAGACACACACAAAGAGTCTCTTTGTGCTGGGCATGGGGGCCAGGGAGCCATGGCCCTCCGACTTTTTACCAGCAATAAGGGCGAGCAACAGTGGGGAGGGGGAGGAGAAGAGCAGGGGTCCAAGTCCTTGGGGAGAAGGGGTTAGGATGGGGCTATGTTTTGGGGGCCGGTGGCCCCCCCACTCCTAGGGAGCTTCCATCATCCCTAGCTGGGTGCTGCACAGACACACAGTGAAAGACAGTCCCTGCCCCAAAGGGCTCACAGTCTAAATGGACAAGGGCAGGATGATTGTCCCTTTTTACAGATGAGAAATGGAGACACAGAGTCATGAAATAGCTTCTCAGAGATCACACAGGGAGTCGGTGGCAGAGCCAAGAATTGAACCCAGATCTCTAGTCTTGTGCCTTAACCCTGAGCTGGCCCCTTTATAACAAGACTCGATTGCTAACTGACATCTCACTTCCACAGGTGCTGGAGCAGAAACTTGCTTCTGCAAAGCAGCAGATCGTAGAGGAGGGAGCTCACAGTTCAAATGTTCTCCTGAAAGTAGCCTATGGCCAGTCCCCGCCTTTCAGCCACCTGCCGAGCTGCTGGCTGATCAACATGCCCTGCATGTGGAGATTTGAACAGAGGATGACACTCCAACGCCTGACCCATCTGGTGCAACAAGAAAATGGAGCAGACCAGTTCCCTGTGCTCCTGGAACTACTGTCCAAGGTGCTCTGGGATGATTTGAACTAATGTGTACACACAAACGGCACATGCGTTAGAACAGCAAACACACACACACGCACAGATGTGAATACATTGTAACCCTTTTTCAGCCCAACAGGCTAGTCAAAGTTTGGGGCCTTGTGGATGTTCCAGTTGGAAGTAGAAATTGATGGAGTCTGGTATTTTCTTTACTGCAGTTTTGTTCATTTACAAAGAATATACAAAGTCCTGTCTCTCTGAACACAGGGGGAATCAACTAGCAGGAAACAGCTTTTGTTGCTCACAGGACCAGGAGCAATCTTAGAGCCTGCACCTGACCTCTTCCCAGGTTTCTGCCACTGGCTTGCAGCTGCTCCCTCCTTCTCTGTCTGTTCTTGTCTGTTTCTGTGAGCTCGTCTACACTACAATGCTGTGCCGCTGTAGCACTTCAGTATAGATGCGCCCGACGTCAACAGGAGGCCCTCTGTGATCTCTCTTCCCACAAACAAACACAGCTACCCAAAATAATACTCAGTCAAAAGCTCCTGGGCCGGTTCACACATGTCTTTTGTCTTAGCTGGAGCTTTTACTTACAGTTATGTTAACTGAAGGGTGAGTTCACACCTATCAATCTCAGTAGGGTTTTAACTCCGCCCGTAATAAGGTTTCACCCAGCTCATAACAATACTCATTTATAAAGTTAGAGTAATAGGAACATTAGGACTAGAAGGGAGCTCATAGATTCCAAGGCCAGAAGGGACCATCTAGTTTGACCTCCTGTCTAACATAGGCAAAAAACTGCCCCCAAAATAATTCCTAGAGCAGAGCTTTTAGAAAGACATCCAATCTTGATTTTAAAGTGGTCAGTGATCGAGACTCCCCCATGACCCTTGGTAAATTATTCCAATGGTTAATTACTCTCATTGTTAAAAATATACTCCCGGGTCATCGTGTCCAGTCCCCTGCTGTTGTTCATCATAGAAACTTCTTCATAGCTTATCAATGATGAGATAACTGGCTCTGTGGATATGGGGAAAGCAGTGGACGTGATATACCTTGACTTTAGCAAAGCTTTTGATATGGTCTTCCACAGTATTCTTGCCAGCAAGTTAAAAAAGAATGTATTGGATGAATGGACTATAAGATGGATAGAAAGCTGGCTAGATTGTTGGGCTCAACGGGCAGTGATCAACGGCTCGATGTCTAGTTGGCAGCCGGTATCAAGTGGAGTGCCCAAGTGTCGGTCCTGGGGCTGGTTTTTTTTCAGCATCTTTATTAATGATCTGGATGATGGAATGAATTGCACCCTCAGCAAGTTTGCAGATGACACTAAGCTGGGGGCAAGTATCAGAGGGGTAGCTGTGTTAGTCTGTATCCGTAAAAACAACGAGGAGTCCAGTGGCACCTTAAAGACTAACGCATTTATTTGGGAATAAGCTTTCCTGGGCAAAAAGCCCCCTTCATCAGACGCATGGAGTGGAAATTACAGATACAGGCACGAATATACAGGAACATGAAAAGAAGGGAGTTACCTTACAAGTGCAGAACCAGTGTTGACAAGGCCAGTTCAGTCGGGGTGGATGTGGCCCACTCCCAATAGTTGACGAGGAAGTGTCAATACAAAGAGAGGGAAAATTGCTTCTGAAGTGAGCCAGCCACTCCCAGTCCGTATTCAAGCCCAAATTAATGGTGTTAAGTTTGCAAATGATTTGCAGCCTGCAGTTTCTTTGAAGTTTGTTTTTGATGTTTTTTTGTTGAAGGATGGCTACTTTTAAATCTGTTACTGAGTGTCCAGGGAGATTGAAGTGTTCTCCTACTGGCTTTTGTATGTTACCATTCCTGATGTCTGATTTGTGTCCATTTATTCTTTAAGGTAGAGACTGTCCAGTTTGGCCAGTGTACGTGGCAGAGGGGCATTGCTGGCACATGATGGCATCTATCACATTGGTAGATGTGCAGGTGAATGAGCCCCTGTTGGTGTGGCTGATGTGGTTGGGTCCTATGATGGTATAGTCTTTAAGGTGCCACCGGACTTCTTGTTGTTTAAGCTGGAGAGAGAGGTAGCTGGAGGGTAGGGATAGGGTCCAGAGTGACCCAGACAAATTGGAGGAGTGGGCCAAAAGAAATCTGATGGGGTTCAATAAGGACAAGTGCAGAGTCCTGCACTTAGGACGGAAGAATCCCATGCACCGCTACAGGCTGGGGACCAACTGGCTAAGCAGCAGTTCTTCAGAAAAGGACCTGGGGATTACAGTGGATGAGAAGACAGATATGAGTCAACAGTATGCCCTTGTTGCCAAGAAGGCTAATGGCATATTGGGCTGCATTAGTAGGAGCATTGCCAGCAGATCAAGGGAAGTGATTATTCCCCTCTATTCGGCATGGTGAGGCCACATCTGGAGTACTGCATCCAGTTTTGGGCCCCCCACTACACAAAGCATGTGGACAAATTGAAAAGAGTCCAGCGGAGAGCAATGAGAATGATCAGGGGGCAGGGGCACAGACTTACGAGGAGAGGCTAAGGGAACTGAGCTTATTTAGTCTGCAGAAGAGAAGAGTGAGGGGGGATTTGCTAGCAGTCTTCAACTACCTGAAGGGAGGTTCCAAAGAGGATGGAGCTCGACTCTTCTCAGTGGTGGCAGATGACAGAACAAGGAGCAATGGTCTCAAGTTGCAGTGGGGAAGGTCTAGGTTGGATATTAGGAAACACTATTTCACTAGGAGGGTGGTGAAGCACTGGAATGAGTTACCTAGGGAGGTGGTGGAATCTCCATCCTTAGAGGTTTTAAAGGCCCGCCTTGACAAAGCCCTGGTTGGGATTATTTAGTTGGTGTTTGTTCTGCTTTGAGCAGAGGGTTGGACTAGATAGCCTCCTGAGGTCTCTTCCAACCCTAATCTTCTATTATTCTATGAAACTCCATCTTAAAACCCAGTTAGTGTTGGGCTCCACTCCTTCTGGGAGGTTGTTCCAGACCCTCCCTCCTCTGACGGTTTCCAGCCTACATTTATTCTTGGCCAGTTTATCTCCATTTGTTCTTGTGCCAACATTGTCCTTCAGCTTCAGTAGCTCTTCTCCCTCCCTGGCATTCGCCCCCCTGAACTCATTGTTCCACCGTAATGAAGCGATATTCCAGGTAAAAGAAAAAATCTAGTATTTGTCGATTTTGAGGCCAGAAGGGGCTGTTATAATTGTCTATAGTCTGGCCTCCTGTGTAACCCAGGCCAGAGACCCTCACCCAGTGTTTTCTGGGTGACCTAGAATGGATATTTTAGAAAGAGACTGAGGTCTTGATTTAAAGACAGGAGATAATTATGCTAGGTTTCCCATCATGTCTGTATTTAAACATGAACATACAGGTTTAAATTATGCCCGTAAATTATGCACTGACCAACGTGCAAGTGAGTCATGTGACAATGGCTGTTTTCTTCACACACTGAACAAGGAACTTTATTAGAATAAAAGGTTTCAGAGTAGCAGCCGTGTTAGTCTGTATTCACAAAAAGAACAGGAGGACTTGTGGCACCTTAGAGACTAACCAATTTATTTGAGCATAAGCTTTCATGAGCTACAGCTCACTTCATCGGATGCATTCAGTGGAAAATACAGTGAGGAGATTTATATAAACACCCATTTTTTCATGTTCTGTGTGATCATACACACTCACTTACGATGAGCTATTACCAGCATAAAGAATACTAGAATAAAGAAACTCACAGTTTCCCTGTAGCCCGCTGTCTCTCTCTAATCCTAATGTTCTTTGTCCAGACTAGGAAAAAACCTAGTGTAGGCAGGTTTCACATGTCTTATGAACAGCACTTAATACATTTTAGCTGACTCTAAAAAACCACCATTTTTTCCTACTTTAAACTCCTCCCCTTCTAACAGGCTTCCTGCTACACATGTAAAGAAATAGGACAGCTATCCTCACAAGGGGGTTAATTTACACCATTATGTTTACACCTCTTAATCTGGCCCAAAGAAACAAGGCAGGTGTGATCTGCTACTTCCATTCCAGTCAGGCAGCTTTATTTGATTGCAGTGCTTGCCTATGGACAATTTTGAGTTTGTATTACAACAGGTGTACTAGCAATGACCAGTATGAAACGCCAGGGGGTTGGCAGGTAGCAGGATCTTTGTATAGCTTTCCTAGGGTCCAATAGAGAACTGTAGGGGTAAAGTAGGTTACTATTAAAAAGTCCAAAGGGGCTTTGAGCCAGATGGACTGGTCCCCGCCTGCTGTTTTGCACTGCTCCAGTAATGCAAAGCAGCCAGATACCCACATAACCATGAAGTTTGCAGGAACATCAAAACCACACGACGCCCTTCCCAGTAACCTCTTTTCTCTCCCACTGAACACAGACATCACGTTAAAGAGGTGGCTACTTTTCTCTTACAGCACCAGCACATCCGACACGTGCAGCACCTGCCCGAAATTCTCGCTCTGCAGTGCTCTCTGATCCACTTTTTCCAAAACGGCGATATCCATGAAGGTGAAAGGCTTTCTGTGAGAAAGTTCTTGGAACGGGATGACCTCTCAGGTACACGTCATACTTCTAGGGTTATGGTACCAAATCCACCCTTGGAACAGTTGTGTTGGAGTCAGTGGGGCCAAATCTCCAGCTGGTGTGAATCATTACTGTGCGCTGGCCTTATAAACCTGTGGAGTCCTCAGTGCTGCAGGGATCTTCTTGTGGCTTTAGGGCAGCTTTGCATTGTGGGGACAACCTCTGTCAGCCTCAATGCGCCCAAGAATCTGTATGACCCTATTTCTTGAGCATCCATAAAGAACCCAAGGAACTTCATGGCTGAGCTAGGCATGGTCTCTGTACAAGGGATAATACTGACATGCCTGGGGCTTGAGCCAGACAGTGTAGAGATCAAGGGAAAAACTCCCATTTGCTGCAGTGGGCTTTGGAGCAGGATCAAAGAGAACACCTGCAGTTCTGCAATTATTTGCAAATTATAAACACCAGTCAAAGAAGCCAATGAGAGCAATCAATCAAAATGCTAAGAGCCACTGGCTTTCCATAAGACGGTGGGCAGGTCCACAGTACAGACATTTGACAGCATGGCCAGGCTGGTCAGGTGTGATGAGGTGCAATTTTGTGATTGATGGAGCTTGATGGCAAAAGCTCCTAGTGCAGAGACAGTTCTACCAGCTGCACTGTGCTTTTGCCAGGACCACTTATTTTGCTCAGGGAGGCAGGAATAAGCCAAACCGGCAAAAGTGCTTTGGCTGCTGTACGCGGTGTCCACACTAGGAGCGCTTTGCTGGAACAGGATACTGGTATAGCCACGCCGGCAAAGTGCTCCAAGTGTAGACCTGGCCTTGATCTTCTCAGGGCTAGATCCGCAAAGGGGACTTAAAGTCAGCATTGCAATGCCTGACAGCTACACACCAGGCTGCTTAAGGGAATCCACAGCTTAATACTTACCCTGATTGGGCCAGAGAGAGAACGGCTTTGTAGCCTGGTGATTAGGTTACCCACCTGGGAGAGCCCGGCTCCAGTCCCCCTGCTCCAGCTAATATTTAAGTAGTTTATACAAAGTGAAGCAGGTTCAACAGGAGAGATTGAGAGGATGCTAGCCCAGAATACCCAATAGTCCAGTGGTTAGGTCACTCACTTGCAATCCTAGGGACCCTGGGTTCTAGTCCCAGCTCTAAGTAAGATAGATGGGGGTTTTCCAGGGAGAGTGCTCTAACCACTGATACAAGGGCACCATCACTACCTCTTCTGTCTCAGCTCTGTCTTGAAAGCAGGCCTCTGAGAATGCTTACTGGGTTGGGCTTCTGCAGATGAGATAGGTGGAGAGATGTCTAGTTCATAGACTCATAGAAATGTAGGGCTGGAAGGGACCTCGAGACGTCGTCAAGTCCAGGATCGAGTAAACCTAGATTATTTCTGACAGGTGTTTGTCCAGCATGTTCCTAAAAAAACCCCACCCCAATAATGGAGATTTTACAACCTCCCTTGGAAGCCTATTCCAGAATGTATGGAATGTGTAACCTAAATCTCCCTTGCTGCAGATTAAACCCATTACTTCTTGTCCTGTCTTCATGGAGAACACTCGATCTCTGTCCTCTTTATAACGGCCCCTAACATATCTGGAGACTGTTATCGGGTCCCCCCCTTCAGTCTTCTTTTCTCATGTCTAAACATGCCCAGGTTCCTCCTAGGTCAGGTTCTCTAAACCTTTTATCATTTCTGTTGCTCCCCTCTGGACTCGCTCCAGTTTGTCCACATCTTCGCTCATGTGTGGTGCCCAGAACTGGACACAGTATCCAGCTGAGGCCTCCGCAGTGCCGAGTGGATCGGTGACCTCCCATGAACCCTGCTGGGGCTTGGGTGGCGTCAGGATTTTGAAGGTTGTGTACATGCCGCCTAGCAGACATTTAGGCACCTAGCGGACTTTACCAGTGGGAGTTTAAGCAACTGCAGAGTTAAGTGGCAGCTGAGTGGTGATTTTAAATATCTAAATTTTGGCTTCAGGTGCACAAAATGACAATTAGGTGCCTAAATCCCTTTGTGGATCTAGCCTTCAGTGCCTAAATCTCTCAAAAATCAATGTCAGGCTCCCAAAAAACATAGGCACTTTTCAAAATGTTACCTCATACCTGTTGGTAAATCTTTTTTAATGTTGCAAGGTATGTTAACATTTCAATTAGTCTTTTTACTATGAGAAGTATTTTTGCAAGAGGGAAACTGTTTCTTTTTCCTGGAAAACATATGTTGATAAATGCCATGTTCTCTTCCAACTTCAGATGATCAGCGTTTGACTTTCAAAAGAGCCATACAAACTGTTCGGAAAGTCTGGAGCAATATAAGATCAAGCCTCAGAAGCTCAGGTATTTTGACTTTCATGGTATTTTACTTTCCTTTACTCTACTTTACTTTCCTTACTCTACTTTCTAGATATTTTTCTATCATGTAACAAACAAACGATTCAGTTGTGAAGCTGAGTATGAGTCTACTCCAGAGTAATTACCAAGTATTCCCTGACACGCAGCTGGTCCCAAATTACCCCCTATCCTGCAAAGACATGAACATCCTTAACATACTCTGAGTGGTTCCACTGACTTCACTGGGGCTACTCGAAATGTCTAAAGCTCAGCATGGATGTAAATCTTTGCAGGGTTGGTGAGGAAGGGAGCTGCGTACTGAAAGGGCAGTGATAGTCAGGTTGCCCAGTTGTGTAAGCTAACTGAGCATTTTTGCATATGGAAATTGCTAGCTAGAAGTGGGGGTGACTTTTAATTTTTTTCTAACTGTTGCAAGTTTTTCACAACTTATTTTTTCATAAAACACTTGCTGGGTTTTTTTCCAGCCAGTTGGTTGAATTTTGTTTATTTATTTAGATTCAGTTTGAAATTTTGACAAAAAGACGGCATGGAAAATGTGGAGAATAATTTTGTGAAAACCATTTTCTTTCTCCCCTGCCACTTGATCCCCTGGTTCCTGTGATTCCGTGCACACAGTGTGAAAGATTCTTTGCTTTGTTACAGAAATCAATATCCCTGAGGAACTGTGGTGCAAGGAGATCAACGCTGACACTGCCATACTGGACCTCCTGCCAACCACTCCATCCATAACTTCCATTGTTACGAGGTTCTTAATACAGCTCCAGAACAGCTGCATTGACACCGCTGCTCAACTCACTAAGGAAAAGCAAAGGTATCTTTCAATCCTCGCCCCTAGAGGTGAACCACTCTGACTAGGTAACTTTAGTTACCCATAAATCAACTATTCAGCTTAAAACATAGATCCTGAGTCTCATCTCATTTCAGCCATCTGTGTGAGAGCCAGGCCAGACTTCTCCAAGAAGAAAACATAACTCTTGCGACCTTGTGCAATGAGGCAGTTAGGGTGAAGCTGTACCAAGGTGTGCTCAGGTGGCGTGTAAAGTTGATTTGGTCTTATTTTAGTGTCCCAGACAGGGGTGCTGGAACTAGGGGTGCAGGGGGTCCTGTAGCACCCCTGGCTTAAAGTGACAGGTTTCAGAGTAACAGCCGGGTTAGTCTGTATTCGCAAAAAGAAAAGGAGTACTTGTGGCACCTTAGAGACTAACCAATTTGCACCTTAGAGACTAACCAATTTATTTGAGCATGAGCTTTCGTGAGCTACAAAAGTGAGCTGTAGCTCACGAAAGCTCATGCTCAAATAAATTGGTTAGTCTCTAAGGTGCCACAAGTACTCCTTTTCTTTTGGCTTAAAGTGGTTTCCATTCTATACAGGGTTTACAGGTTTGTCCAATAGCTTTCAGCACCCAGCACCCTGGTCCCAGACTTACCTTAGGGTAGCTGAGATCCGAATCCAACCCTGACCCTACAGCAATCAAGGGATGACTCCATTCTGACCCCAGGGTAACTTGTCATGTTACTATAAGGACGGACTGAGGAGCACAGCAAGATACTTATGGTCCCAACAGGGAACTGCCTTTTTACAGCCAACCTGGGCATGCCACAGACATTCAGCGGCATATAATCCAGAGTGTGATCGCAGCTGTACCAGTATGAAGATGTTGACAGCAGTGTAGTTTTCCCATAAATTTGGGGTAATAAGTTATAGTGGTGACAGGTATCAGAGGGGTAGCCATGTTAATCTGTATCCACAAAAACAAGGAGGAGTCCAGTGGCACCTTAAAGACTAACAGATTGATTTGGGTATAAACTTATGCCCAAATAAATCTGTTAGTCTTTAAGGTGCCACTGGACTCCAAGTTATAGTAGTGTAAGCGTCTTTATACCAGTGCAGCTGCACCCGGCTAGGGGTTGAACCAATTAATCTATTTAGCAAAAAAAAAAATCTCGCACAACCCAAAAAATAGTTAAACTGGTACAAAATCTATTGGTAGAACACGCTAGCTCAACCGATATACTACAGCTGCAAACGGATATAAGAGCATCCACACAGGGGTTTGCACCAGTGCGACTACATTGATTTTTTAAAACCGATTTCAGCTCAAGGAGCGCTTGATTTCAGTTCAGCTGGTACAACCACAAGAGCAAAACTTCCACTGGCTTTAACAGGGCAGGTTGAAACTCTTAGGGCCATATTCTTAGGGATTTACAACGGTGTTTAGGCACCTGAAGGTGCAAAGAGGCACCTCGTGGGATTTTTCCAAAGTGCCAAGGCAGATTAGGCTCCAAACTCCCATTGTTTTCAATAGTTGCAATGGGAGGTACTATAGGCTAGTGGACACAGAAGACCTGGGTTCTAATCCTGGCTCTGCTGGGGCATGTTGGGTGAGTCCATTGCCTTCCTCTGTGCCTCAGTCTTCCTAACTGTAAAATGGGGATAATGGTACTTAGTTCTAAGAGCTAGAGGTTATTACTTCTTATTATCTGCATCTGTAGGTGCCCAAAGACCGTTGTAAAGCTGACCTTTGATCCTTTAGCTCACACAGCGAAGGTGCTCAGTGCTGGAGATTGCATAGTCTCTCTTTGCTTTCCCCTTGTCTCATCTCTCTGGATGACTGTGCTGCCAACTCACCCTGTTTTACTGCCAGTCTCGCTTCCCTGTCCATTTCTGGCCTTTGTGGCTGTGGGGAAAAGCCTGGAAATGTGGTCCCCAAGTCTGCCAACTCCAGGAGGTGAATAGAAATGCCTCAGAACATAATAGTCTTTAAATCTTAAGCCAGCTGCATGATTGTTGGAGCCCAGCATGTGTGGGGTTGGCCAAACTGACGGGGTGTTGTGCTGTCAGGGTAAACGTCGCGAAGGTTCATGTTCAGAGTTTAAAGACAGAAGGGACTCTTGGATCATCTAGTCTGAGTTCCTGTATAGCACAGGCCATTAGTATCAGCCAGTTACAAGCTCTAAGACCAACAATTTGTGTTTGGCTAAAGTATCTTTCAGAAAGGCATCCCATCTGGACTGGAAGCCACCAAGGGATGGAAAATCCCCCACTTCCCTTGGCAGTTTATCCCAGGGTTAGTCACCTTCACTGTCAACAGTTGGTGCCTTATTTCCAATTTGAATTTCTCAGGCTTCAGCTTCTAGCCATTGGTTTTTGTTCCCTGCTAGATTAAAGAGCCCTTTAGTACCGGTGATTTTCTCTGTGTACAGGTATTAATATAAGCCAAGGGCTTTTTTCACTCAGCAAGCGACACAGCCAGCCAGTGCTGTTTCCGCACGTGGCAAGAACATCAGCCTAGCAGTGCATCATTAAGAGCAGCTTTGGGCTCTTCCTCCACCGACTCCCGTGGAGCTACTGCGCTGATGTGACGGAGAGTAGCGTTTGGCTCACTGTCAGCAGCTCTGCCAAGCATGAAAAAGAACATGAGTCCACCCCCCAGAAATCACAAGATTCCTCAAAAGTCACAAGATTTTTTAAAAATACTGTTATGCTAGAAGGTGCCATCAAGCAGATCTTTGATCTACAGACAATCACAGACTTCCTTAAAGCTGATGACTGTAGGGAGCACCTTTATTTCAGGCTGAATGGAAGGAGCGGTTTACTACCCCTGTGTATAATGATACATGGAAACAATAGAAGACACCACCCCAGGCACTAGGCCACATGTCTAGGTGGCAGCCGGTGTCAAGTGGAGTGCCCCAGGGGACGGTCCTGGGGCCGGTTTTGTTCAATATCTTCATAAATGATCTGGAGGATGGTGTGGATTGCACTCTCAGCAAATTTGCGGATGATACTAAACTGGGAGGAGTGGTAGATACGCTGGAGGGCAGGGATAGGATACAGAGGGACCTAGACAAATTGGAGGATTGGGCCAAAAGAAATCTGATGAGGTTCAATAAGGATAAGTGCAGGGTCCTGCACTTAGGACGGAAGAACCCAATGCACAGCTACAGACTAGGGAACGAATGGCTAGGCAGCAGTTCTGCGGAAAAGGACCTAGGGGTGACAGTGGACGAGAAGCTGGATATGAGCCAGCAGTGTGCCCTTGTTCCCAAGAAGGCCAGTGGCATTTTGGGATGTATAAGTAGGGGCATAGCGAGCAGATCGAGGGACGTGATCGTCCCCCTCTATTCGACATTGGTGAGGCCTCATCTGGAGTACTGTGTCCAGTTTTGGGCCCCACACTTCAAGAAGGATGTGGATAAATTGGAGAGAGTCCAGCGAAGGGCAACAAAAATGATTAGGGGACTGGAACACATGAGTTATGAGGAGAGGCCGAGGGAACTGGGATTGTTTAGTCTGCAGAAGAGAAGAATGAGGGGGGATTTGATAGCTGCTTTCAACTACCTGAGAGGTAGTTCCAGAGAGGATGGTTCTAGACTATTCTCAGTGGTGGAAGAGGACAGGACAAGGAGTAATGGTCTCAAGTTGCAGTGGGGGAGGTTTAGGTTGGATATTAGGAAAAACTTTTTCACTAGGAGGGTGGTGAAACACTGGAATGCGTTGCCTAGGGAGGTGGTGGAATCTCCTTCCTTAGAAGTTTTTAAGGTCAGGCTTGACAAAGCCCTGGCTGGGATGATTTAATTGGGTATGGGTCCTGCTTTTGAGCAGGGGGTTGGACTAGATGACTTCCTGAGGTCCCTTCCAACCCTGATATTCTATGATTCTATGATTCTAAGGCCAATCAGAGAGTAAGCCATGTTGGATGAGGGGTTTCCCTGAGACTGACTGCAAATGTAAAAGGCTAGTGGATTGTTTCTCACACTGTGTGTATGTGTGAGAAGAAGAAAGACAGGGGAAAAAAAGCCAGCAGAAAACGAGAGAAGTGGTGGTGAGCATGGTCCAGAGACATGGCAGAGACAGAGAGCCTCCAGACTGGAAATGGTGAGCCAGGGACCTGCCTCCTGCTTGTATGTTTCTGCTGTGTTCAGGGAACCAGGACTTCATGTGCATTCTGTAAATAAATAGGGTTGCACCAAAGAAATACCTGACCTGTATCATCCATTTCTCCTCTTAATGGAAACAATCCCACAAGGCCCTAAATGCTGGCTAATTTCTTGGGTCAAAGGGTCAACAATAATAAAGATGGAGGTGCTTTTATTTTCCTCTCAGGGTCAAGATTTCAAGCTTTTCCCTGCAGCTACCAGAGTGGGAAACGTGCCTTTTTTTAAAATGGGAGTTGCTTTTCTCCCATGACTCCAGGAGCTGGAACCACAAATAGCATGAGACTCCCAAGAGTTGGCAACTGAGCGTAAGGCTGGAGAGATGTGCTAAATGGCCCACCAGGGCTTGTTCCATCTTAGATTTTTTTTGGCAGTAAAGAAGAAGACCCCTCATGTTATTCTTCCCTTTTCTCCAGGTCTGTTTCAGCGGAAGAGGTGAAGCACGCCTCTGTGTTAAGTGTTACTGAGAGCGACTTGATCACCATGGCGCTGTTGAACTTCCAGTATGTGCTCGAGGAAGATGGAACCAAGACCACCCACTATAACTTTCTGACTCTGCAGGGGCAAGCGATTCACCGATTCATCAGCGGGAAGCCTGTCGTGAAAGCCCAGGTGAGTTCAGGATGAAATCATGGAGGCGGTGCTTTGCCATAGACTTCAGTGCAGCCAGGATTTTACTCTCAGTGCTTGCTGCTCTGCTGCCTGGCACCTGTGTGGAGTCATTCACACCTGAACAAAATGGGTGCAAACCACAAACAATTCAGAACGCATAGGTAGAATGGTGATGACCGGTGAAAGACCTGATCCACTATGGCCTTTTCCAGATTTACACCTGTTTAGCTCCATTGATTGCAGTGGGGTTACATTGATGTAAATTGGGGGTAGTGCATTGGCAAATCAGCCCCACTGTGTTTAGACTTAGGTTAAAATATTCAAACATGCCTAAGTGACTTAGGAGCCTAGGACCCATTTTCACAAGGGACATAGGAGCAGAGCTGGTTGGGAATTTGCTGACGCAGTTTTGTTGTTGTTGGAAAATGCCAATTCATCAGGACCAAAACTTCCCATGGGAACATGCTGATTTTGACAAATTGTTCGTTTAAATAAAAAAGAAAATTGGAGAAATGTTTTGAAAATATCAAAACATCTCATTTCCTCATTTGATTTCTGGTTTGAAACAATTGTGTGTTTTGAAATTAGAGTTATTTATTAGTTTAAATTTTAAAAATAAAAGTAAAAAGTCAAAATCAAAATTAAACATTTTTGAAATTATCAAAACAAAACATTTCAATTGACCCAAACCAAAACATTTTTCTGTTTGTGAAAATTTTCAAGATTTTGAGTTCCCATATCAATTTGTAAGAGAGAAGTTTTTGAACTCTCAAATTCTCTCAGGATAGCAAAACCATTTCCCTCCCAGGTCTGCTTAGGAGTCTAAATCCCATTGACTTGCAATGAGACTTGGGCTCCTAGGGGCCAGATTTTTTAAATTATTTATCAGAGGGGTAGCTGTGTTAGTCTGTATCCACAGAAACAACGAGTAGTCCAGTGGCATCTTAAAGACAGATTTATTTGGACATAAACTTTCGTGGGTAAAAAACCCACTTCTTCAGATGCAAGGTTTTTCTTTAGATTTTTTACCCATGAAAGCTTATGCCCAAATAAATCTGTTAGTCTTTAAGGTGCCACCGGACTCCTCCTTTTTTGAAATTATTTAGGCATCTAGGGGCCTATTGGAATTTTCAAAAGCACCTGAGCAGGTTAGATGCCTAAGTCCCACGGCAAAACAATGGGATTTGGGCACCCAAGTGACTAAATCATCTTTGAAAATGGTTCTTACATTCCAAAATCACTTAGGCAATTCTGAACACTTTAGCCTGAACTCCCATTGATTTCAATAGATGATTTTTTAAAATCACATTGGGCACTTTTAAAAATCCAGCCTTAAGAGCCTAAGACACTTTTCAAAATGGGCTATAGGCTCCTAAATCCCTTAGGTGCATTTTGAAAATTATGCTTTAACCCTTGGAGTGTGCTTCAGGTTTTTTTCTGTACTGAACAATGCTGTACTTCATAAACCAGTTATTAATCACTAACATTTTCATTTTCAGACAACTCCGTCCATTACGCTGAACAATGTGAAGACTCTGTACTCCACGAAAGATAACGTTAAAGAACAACCGCGCCAGGTGAGATCAAAAACAACCCTGGGTTTTCCCGCAGCTTCAGACTCAGATAATCCTCTCTCTTTCCCCCACTGTAAATAGCTTTCATAGCCACTATAGGGTCAGAAGGTTGAGTAAATATCCCAAACCTACAGTATGTCCACTCATCCATTAAGGGCACCATTCTCTAAACACTCCAGTCATTTCTGGGTGCCTCCAGGATTTGAGTGCTCAGCTTGAGACATTGGAGCAGCACAAAGCGGCCGTAGAGTAGGCCAGAATCAGGCCTATGATGAGCCAAGTGGCCCATCAAGGTCTAGCTTTAGCCACTAAGAAGCACATTTTTGTACAGTTCCTTGGCCACTTGGAGTCAGGGGGGCTGGTTCTCTTCCCTCGTATGCCAGCTACACAACAGTTTTATTCCATTGACTGCCCTGATTTTACTCCTGAATTACGCTGATGTAATGCTCTCATTATTGGTTCAAACACATTTTGAAAGAATTCCCATTATAAAATAATTATTTAGAGAAGGGTGACTTGAGGGCTGTTTGTTCTCCCTGTCTCATGACACAGGAAAAACAGGATTTTCAATTAAATTAAAAGGTGGCAAATTTAAAACTGATCAAAGGACATACTTTTCCACACAATATGTGGCTATTCTGTGGAACTCATTGCCACAAGAAGTCACTGAGGCCAAGAAGTTAGCAAGAAATGATTGGACATTTCTGTAGATCACAGAAATATCCACAGTTAGCAATAATTAGTGATGACAAAAATTTTTAAACCTCCCACTCTAGGGTGTGAGCCGGTCTCTTACTATCAGAGATCAGATGGGGTCTAGCATGGGAGCAGATTATTTTCCATCTGGGGCGGGAGGGCATTTCCTATGCCTTCCTCTGTGGCATCTGCTATTGCGTGTTGTCAGAGACAGGTGACTGTACTAGACGGACCTGGCATTGATCCCGTCTGGCAATACCCATGTTCCCTTCTGGTAAAGTCCCATAGAATTTAGTACTGATGAAACCAAAGGTCTCTGTAGTGTGATTCCATAGAAACTGGTCTCTAAATCTTTCCAGTTTCATAGAGAATTATATCCTTTTTCCACTGAATGCATCCGATGAAGTGAGCTGTAGCTCACGAAAGCTTATGCTCAAATAAATTTGTTAGTCTCTAAGGTGCCACAAGTACTCCTATCCTTTCTATAGTTTTTGTCACCTTCCCCTAGAATGCCAAGCAGGAATAGAATTCTCACTTGAATTATATAGCAAAATCATCAAACGTATAGCACTTACATTCTATAGGAGTTTTGCTTAGAGGGTCACCTAACTTTACAATCTTAACTATCAGAATGAGATAAAATACGTCATGAAAGTATTTGTGTATTATTAACACGGCATTATTAACACATCTTAACGATGAGGTGACTTGATCACAGTCTAAGTACCAACATGGGGAACAAATACTTGATAATAAAGGGCTTTTCAATCTAGTAGACAAAGGTAAACTGTGATCTTGTGGCTGGAAGTTGAAGTTAGACAGGAAATGAAGTAACATTTTTAACAGTGAGAGTAATTAGCCATTGGAATAATTTACTGAGGGCTGTGGTGGATTCACTCTCACTAGCAATTTTTAAATCAAGATTGGATGCTTTTCTAAAAGACCTGTACTTCAAACAGAAATTATTTTGGGGAAGTTCTGTGGCTTGTGTTACACAGGAGGTCAGACTCAGTAGACCATCACAGCAGTCACTTCTGGCCATAGAATCTATTAATTTAATATTCATTTGTCTTATATATGGCATCTCTAACAAAATTCCTCATAGGTTCTTCACACATTGTATACAATCCCGTAGACCATATAAGGCCAGTGTGGAAACACTTAAGGCTGAGTTTTTCAAAGTTGCTTAGGGGATTTGGATGCTATTGATTGTAATGGAAATTGGATGTGGAAATCCTACAGACAGCCTTTCATCTCCTGTTGCTATCCATAGGAACCCCTGAGCATGAGTCTAATGAAACGCATTATGGAAGAGGCCAGTTCAGTGAACGACATTTCCAGAGCACTCTCCACCCTGAAAGTGGCTGCAGAGTTCCTGGCCGTGACTGGAGGGGACCCAGAGCGGCTCCTGACTGAGTATGTCAGAAATGACCTGAAGATGGAGGCTAATGCAAAGCAGTTCAGAGACTTACCAGTAAGAGATTAACTTTGGTTTGAATTCACAGCAATGAAAACGAAGCTCTTTATAATAAATATTCTTTGTTTTCATGCTTTCTACTATACATTCTGAATATATGAATATAGAGTACAGTTTCTTTCCAAAACTATTGTTTGAGCAAAAAATTGTGGTTTTGACTAAATGAATATTTTTGCTTTCTGTGGAAAATTTCAACTTTCCATCAAAAAAGAAAAATGAAAACTTTTGAGTTTCCCCCAAAAATGGAAACAAAAACATCAATTTTCAGGTTTCTAAGGAAAGGTTGAAATTTTCCACAAAACATTTCATTGAAATGTTCTGTGGAAGAAAACCCGTTCTCTGACCAACCCTACTGTATAAATTCTAGAGTAGAGTAGATTTTTCTGTCAGAAAATGCCGACTTGATTAAACTGAAACAATCTGCAGGAATTCAGCTGACTCCTACCTCCCCAGGTTCTTCAGCTCCTCCATAGCCCCAGGTCAGAATGGGAGGCTCCCAAATCATTTAGACACTTCTGAAAAGATTACCTTGCATTCGTTTGCAGACATGCATTGTCTCTTTGTTACAACCCAGCACATGGTGACCGGTGCCTTTTGACACTATTGCTATACAAATAAATAATACTAATGAATAATCCACATGGGCACAGTTTCTGAAAATGCCTGCCAGGTACCATAGAATCATAGAATATCAGGGTTGGAAGGGACCCCAGAAGGTCATCTAGTCCAACCCCCTGCTCAAAGCAGGACCAATTCCCAGTTAAATCATCCCAGCCAGGGCTTTGTCAAGCCTGACCTTAAAAACCTCTAAGGAAGGAGATTCTACCACCTCCCTAGGTAACGCATTCCAGTGTTTCACCACCCTCTTAGTGAAAAAGTTTTTCCTAATATCCAATCTAAACCTCCCCCACTGCAACTTGAGACCATTACTCCTCGTTCTGCCATCTGCTACCATTGAGAACAGTCTAGAGCCATCCTCTTTGGAACCCCCTTTCAGGTAGTTGAAAGCAGCTATCAAATCCCCCCTCATTCTTCTCTTCTGCAGGCTAAACAATCCCAGCTCTCTCAGCCTCTCCTCATAACTCATGTGTTCCAGTCCCCTAATCATTTTTGTTGCCCTTCGCTGGACTCTCTCCAATTTATCCACATCCTTCTTGAAGTGTGGGGCCCAAAACTGGACACAGTACTCCAGATGAGGCCTCACCAATGTCGAATAGAGGGGAACGATCACGTCCCTCAATCTGCTCGCTATGCCCGTACTTATACATCCCAAAATGCCATTGGCATTCTTGGCAACAAGGGCACACTGCTGACTCATATCCAGCTTCTCGTCCACTGTCACCCCTAGGTCCTTTTCCGCAGAACTGCTGCCTAGCCATTCGGTCCCTAGTCTGTAGCTGTGCATTGGGTTCTTCCGTCCTAAGTGCAGGACTCTGCACTTGTCCTTGTTGAACCTCATCAGATTTCTTTTGGCCCAATCCTCTAATTTGTCGAGGTCCCTCTGTATCCTATCCCTACCCTCCAGCGTATCTACCACTCCTCCCAGTTGAGTGTCATCTGCAAACTTGCTGAGGATGCAATCCACACCATCCTCCAGATCATTTATGAAGATATTGAACAAAACCGGCCCAAGGACAACCCTTGGGGCACTCCACTTGATACCGGCTGCCAACTAGACATGGAGCCATTGATCACTACCCGTTGAGCCTGACAATCTAGCCAGCTTTCTATCTACCTTATAGTCCATTCATCCAGCCCATACTTCTTTAACTTGCTGGCAAGAATACTGTGGGAGCCTATGTCAAAAGCTTTGCTAAAGTCAAGGAACAACACATCCACTTCTTTCCCCTCATCCACAGAGCCAGTTATCTCATCATAGAAGGCAATTAGATTAGTCAGGCATGACTTGCCCTTGGTGAATCCATGCTGACTGTTCCAGATCACTTTCCTCTCCTCTTCAGAATTGATTCCTTGAGGACCTGCTCCATGATTTTTCCAGAGACTGAGGTGAGGCTGACTGGCCTGTAGTTCCCCTGATCCTCCTCCTTCTAATTTTTAAAGCTGGGTACTACATTAGCCTTTCTCCAGTCCTCCAGGACCTCCCCCAATCGCCATGAGTTTTCCAAGATAACCAGCAGGATCCCAACTTTTCAAACCAGAGCTTGGCCATTCTACTCAATGAACTATTCATTGAACTGAACTAGTTGAATAAACTGAAACAAAGAAAATATCTTCTCTGTGCCGACAAAAAGCTGTCAAAAGCTGGTTTTGCTCTTCAGCAAACTCTGGTTCCAGGTGCTTAGCCAGTGACTCCCACCAGCTCAGTGGTTTGACATTCTTTAAAACTTTGGCAGTAGCAAGGTAACTGTGAAACAAATATAGAATGTACTCACTTTCGCGATGAGGATTTAAGTAATGGTGTAAAGGCTTTCTGGGTGCCAAGGTCTGGGTAAATCCCTGTCTGTGTTGTTTCATCCCAGGTTGTCCCACAAACCCGGCTGAAGCACATCCTGTCTCTGTGGCAGATCCTGTCAGCAAAGAGATCAGTGCTACTTGTACAAATGAACCAGGTAATGGAGGAACCCACCCCAGTGAGTGCCTGGGATGGGGCTGTGATAAGGCTGAACTTTCAGTGCAATTGTTTTTAAATCAGAAAATTGGGTTTTTGACAAACGGAAGTTTTTCCCACAGAAAATTTTGACTTTGCTGCAAAAAGAAAACATGAAAACTTTCCAGCTGAAAACCTATTCCTCTTTTGGACATGTTTCTGAAAGCCAGCTGCACTGTGAAATGGGTGGTGATTTTCAATTGCTTGTAACTCCACCAGATCTGAACAGAGTTTCTTGATCACAGCAAATGGCACCTGCCTGGCCCAAGGGCCATCCCACTGTCAAATGTCATGCTGCAAGCCACAGATACAATTATTTTAGTTATTGTTTTGTTTTCTGATTAAAAGTCAAACTTTTGTGCAGGAAAATATCCCAACATTTCCCCACCAGCTCTAGTTATGACCAACATTCTCTGCTCACTTGCTGTGCAGTCCCTCCCCTGCTGCTGTCAGGCTCCATCACTTGGAGTCTGTAAATCTAGGTGCGTCGTCCCTTTCCCAAAGTTGCACTCTAGCTCATCCAGGAGTTATTGTGCCAGAGGCAGGAATCTCTGGGGGAGATTCTCTGGCCCGGATTTGGCAGGAGGCTGGGCTGGATGGGACCTGATGGTCTTAATACTGTTGATAAATTGCGTAGACAATTGTTTGTCCACATCTTGGTTAGTTATTAAGTATATTCAAGAGATCAGTCGGGTTTATTGCTAAAAGTCAGGAAGAGTATAGAGAGATGTCTGTTGGTCTTTCCCTGACCTGAAGAAGAGCTCAGTGCATCTCAAAAGTGTCTCTCTTTGAGCAACATACGTTGTTCCAGTGAGAATACCTCACCCACTCATCTCTTTAATATCCTGGGACCAACATGGCTACAACAACACTGACAATAATAGCATAGTACTGGAAGAAAGGCTTTGTAATATAGCCGTTTCCGTGAAGCTGTCTTGTGCTGCTGTTCAATTCACTTTACACAGAAGGTGTGCTCCCAGTTACATATTTCAGCAAATAGTATTTATAGGATGGTTAACAAGTTACAAAATGCTTTATACGTCACAAAAATCCAGCCCATCAGCTTGTGTCAGTTCCTTAACTTGTTGTTCTGTGTCTTCCCTTACTTTGTTTTGGATACTAGTGTTCCAGGTACTGGTCCAGCTTGTACTGGGCACAACATTAATGTATTTTGTGTTTGGCAAGTTTCTTATTTTCTAATGCCAAAGCTGACTTCAGTTTTGCAAAGTGTTATGGGATACTTAGCACAAGAGAACAGGATTATAAAAAGACAGACAATTCAGGCAATTGCTAGAAATTTATCTACAATATAATGTTCTATTGATATTGTGTGTTTAATGCATTGTGGTATCAATATTGATTATGTGAGATGGATGGACAGACATTAGTCAATAAAAGCTATGAAAGTTTTGCTGGCTACAGGGACTGCAGCACTGGCCTGAGGTCATGTGCAGAGCCACCTGCTCCATCCCACCCCAGGAGCACCCCCTATGCATAGGGTAGAAGCAAGAGAGTCACCAGGCTACACCTACTCTGAGCCAAATGAGGAGACTCTTCCATTAGGTACATCCTCAACTGCTCTGTGCATGGGGCATCCAGCCACTCCTGCAGCACCTCTGCACTTGCCCCCACTGACACTGTGCTTCTCATTTCAGAATCCCTTCTTCCTGATAGACAAGGGCTTCCATGACGAGCTGGCTGCCCAGGAGCGGGAGGAGCTGACAACTGCGCTATCCACTGTCAATATTGAGTTCTTTATCATTGAGCTGCACGAAATGATCACAGTGACATTGGAAAGCTACGAAAACAGTTGGGGGTAACAACATGTTTCTCTTGTCTGTGAATATGGGAAGGGCCTCTGCACGAACATTTAGATCCAGATGAAAAAAATTTTTTTTTTTTTTACTTTTAATTTGGAGCAGGCACAAACCACTTTAGATATGATTCCCTATTGATTTAAGAGACTTTGTGGGTATGTTTGGTTGTTTTTTTCTTTTAAATGCAGGTTAAAAGATCAAGGCAAATGTAGGGGAAGAAACCCAGCCTCTTAAAATTGCTGGTATATTACTCGTATGCTGTATTAAAAGGGAAAGGTCAAATCATATCACGTATAAAAGGTCTTTTTCCCTAGATCTCCAAGTCTTTAGAATTGGATAACCTGCTTGGCTAGAGATTCTCAGGCTTTCCATACTGCAGAACTAGAGGGGCTTAGAGAAGAGCAATGAGAATGATCAGGTTTGCGGAGAAACTACTATGAAGAGAGACTGAACCGATTGAGGTTGTTACCTAGGAATAGAGGAGATTGAATAATGGTCTATAAAATACTGACTGGTCTAGAGAAGGAAGATCAGGAGGCATCTGTTCTTCCACTCCCATAACACAAGAACAAAGGGATGTTCAGTGGAATTGAAAGGTAGGAAATTCATAGGAAATAGTTTTTTACATGGCTTGTGGAACTCACTGCCACATGAAGTCACTGAGGCTGAGAATTTTGTAAGACTTAAGAATGGATTAGGCATGTCTATGGATAATAAGAACATCCGTTGTTGTTGATAAAAATTCCAGCAGGGATATTAAATCTCATTCTTTAGGTAAGGGCTGGAGTTTTGGAATCTTCTATTCCTTATAACCCTTTAATGCCTTGTTTTCTTCCCCAGAATTATCTCCAGTACTGGATAATTTCACCCACTGCTGTTTAAGAGCACACTGTTTTGCTTAAAAATTGATGGAAGGAAACGTTACCTCTTGTCTGACAACTCTTGAATATTCACTAATTGAGGCTTTAGAAACGTTACACGTAGGGCTTTTTTGAATGAAAAATTGAGTTTTGGATTAAATGTAAATTTTCTCAGAAAGCATCTGCCTTCCTCAAAAAAATTTAGTTCAGAAAACCAGAAATTTTTAGACATTTTTCATTTATTTGAGCCATCAACATTTCACTTTTCAGCAGTGTTGAGCTGAAAATGTTTACTTTTTAGTTGCTGAAAACCAAACTATTTTCAGATTTGGGGGGGTTCATTTTTTGACAAAAAGTCAAAACTTGCTGCAGAAAAATACCCTACTTTATACCATCTGAAGTGACCAGCAGTGTGAAAAGAGAACTCAAGAAACTGGGTGTGCCTGTCAGACTTGGCACTTAGCCTTTCCGAACCAGTGTCCTGTACATTTACAATCTCGTTCTCTTTTATGAACAGGATAGTGGAGACCTTTCAAGAATATTTAGAAAAAGAGGGAAAAGAAGAAAATTACATTATGAATCTGACCAGCGCTGTGAGCCCAGACCTTCAGCTGAAGAAGGTCATTTCAGTGTGGAAAACTGCCGTGCTAATCAACAAAACATACACCCGCTCCTACAGCCAAGAGTGAATGGGTCCGTGAATTGTTTCCTGTGGATAGCAAATCCAATTACTGCGCCCCGCCTGTAATCCGCAGAGATTTAGGAAGCAGAGTTTCTTTAAGAAGTGAGTCTCAAATCACGAGGCCGATGCATCACTTGAATCAATCAGATTGAAGTGGTGCCTAGGCCCGGGAATTTGAGTGGAGATGTTACGGGCATGACCAGCTCTGCGAGTGTTGCTCTGCGTGTTGCTCTCTGCAAGCGAGTGAATTTCACCCACCGAGAACTACAAATGATGGGCATGATTCTCGTGCCACTTGGGCCTTGTCAACACATAGTGCTTTAACGATAAGGGGAATAAGCGATACCTCTGTAAGTGCATTTATCTGTAAGGGGAAGCACTGAAGCCTGGTAACTAGGGCTGGGGAATGGGACTCAGGCCTTGGCTACACTTGCACGTTATACCACAACAAAGCGCCCAGAGCCCTCTAACTCACTCCCCGTCCACACTGGCAAGGCACATAGAGCGCTCTGACTCTTTGGCTAGGGCGCTGCTGGTACTCCACCTCCCCGAGAGGGATACGGTTTGCTGCATATTGGGTGAGACGCTGCAGCGTCACTACAGCGCTCTGACTGCCCTCTGGAAACCTCCCATAATCCCATTAACTGAAGTGGCCTCTCTTGTCTTTGTTGTGAACTCCGGCAGGAATGCGGAAGTGGCCCTTCCAAAGCTCCCTTTCAAACAGCCAGCTGCTTATCAGCTCCGAGAAAAAAACGAACAGCTACTGTTTGCTTTGAGTGAGTGAGAGTGGCGGGGGAGGAAAGGGGGGTCTGAATTTACAAGACAGCATGGTGATGCACTCTCAGCACCCCAAAAACCCGCTCGCTCTCCCCCCACATACACACAACACACTCCACCCCCTTCCCATTTGAAAAGCACGTTGCAGCCGCTTGAGCGCTGGGATAGCTGCCCATAATGCACCGCTCCCAATGCCGCTGCAAGGCCTGCAGATGTGGCCACGCCAGTGCGTTGGCAGCTGTCAGTGTGGACAGACTGGGGCGCTTTCCCTGCTGCGCTGTACGAAGGCTGGTTTAACCCAAAGCGCTCTACAGCTGCAAGTGTAGCCAAGCCCTCCGGAGACCTATGTTCTGTTCAGTAAAGTGGGGGAAATGATACTGATCTGTTACATAAAGTGCTGTGGCATCTACAGATGAAAAGCGCCAGGTGCTATCATACAGGGGTAACTGACCCCCGTCTAGGGCATTTTGGTAAAATGATCACACTCCTCACGGACATGGTCAGGCCAACCCAACTTCCAAGTGTAGGCCAGGCCTTGCACTGGAGTCAGCAAGGCTGGTTCTCAGCCTGGCTACTACTGCTGTCATTTGCGCCTGAGCAAAGCGCGTGTAAAATACCGCCAAATCAGAAAGGTCCTTTGCAGCCACGGTGCCCTCTCTTGGTGCAAGAATGACACAAAGTGCAAAGCAGAGGAGGAGAATTCCCCATGGATAACAGAGCATTAGGCCCCTAATTTTTAAAGTCTGTGGTGCATTATCTCAGACTTGGTCCGAATCGCCCTCCATTGTATTCTAGCTCTTTACTTGGGCTTTAGCAGATGAAATCGTCAGTTCTTTTTGCAGTGTCATGGCATGCGCCGTATCACAGACTCTGTGATCACAGTGGTCCCTTCTGGCCTTACAATCTGTGAGCCTCTGCTCAGTGTTTTGCAGCTATGTGAAATTTAGGTGTTAGAAAAAATATTTGCAGGTATCGTTTTCCGCCTGGCTTTCAATGCAGACATTTCCCTGTGCCTCGCAGTAAACAATGGAACAAGAAAGTGTCACATTCGTCTAGTTATTACCAGGTTTGAAGACTTTGTGAAAGTGAGAATGTGCAAGCGAACCCTGTCCGTGTCTATGCGTGTGTGCACTCTTAGGTGTGGGCATTTGGGAGAAAATTATCTTTTCATTCTAGTGAAATGAATTGGACTAGGAATTCTTTTAATAGCGTTTGCCCATTCTGTGAATATTTTCAAAAGATTTTTCAAAATTTCCCCCCACCTTGAATGAGGACAAGACGACGAAATCCCCAAAATATTCACAAACTAAAAAAACCTTGTTTTTCCATTTTGGGTCAATTGAAACATTTCATTGTGATAGCTTTGAAATATTTCATTTTTTCTCTTTTTAACCTTTTGTTTTCAGTATAATCAGCTTCAATTCTGAAACAAAAAGTTATTTTGCACCAGAAAACAATTTTTTCATTTCGAAAATCTCCAAACAAAATGTCTTGACAATTTTGAAACATTTTTCTCAAAAAAAAATTTTTTTTTTGAGTCAGGAAAATTTTTGAACCCAGTCCCATTCTTGGTTCAATGAATCTGCATTTTAAAATGAAAAAAAAATTATCAAAGATTTCTCGGTTCCACTTTTTAAGCCTTCTCTATATAACCCACCGTTACACAGGATACCATCTGTCTCCCTCCTGCCAATAGTTGAACCAGACAGGTAAATGAGCCTGCTGCTGCGTTTGGCTACAGAGGTCTTTTAGCTCATGTAGGAGAGGCTCATGCTTTTAGCTCTATATATAATCACAGGTTCAATCTACTGCCGCTAGGGCACATTACACCCACACAAAGAAACTGGATCAGTTTAATTTAAATCAGTTTAAGGCTGAGCTCTTCCACTGATATAAATATGTTTTATATCAATTCATCTTAAACCAGTTGGGAAAACATTTAAGCTGAACCAAAACAAGGCCAGTTTCCTTTTTTTTTTTCCAGTAATTTTTGCAGTAATTTAACTAAATTGATTTTAAAGGTGATTTCAGGCCAAGTCCGCTTTCAAACTTCCACTGGCTTAATTATACTGTTTAGTTAAACTAGTTGAAAATCCTGTGTGAATACTCTCATTTCAGTGTCAGAGTGGCTTATTTCTGTTTAGCTTAACCCAACTCCTAGTCAGCTTAACCAGAATGTCAGCCTTAGCCTGGAATAAAGATGTCCACACAGGAATTGAAACCAATTTAACATAAGCAGTTTAAAAATCACATCACTGCAAGTTGCTGATGCAGACAGGCCCAAAACTAAATTAGCTGAAGTTGGATTTAAGCAAAATCAATTTTAATCCCTTTTAAACCAAAATCTGAGGCCTGGTCTACGCTACAAAGTTAGATTGACGTAAGGCAACTTACACTGAGTGTCTATACTATAAAATTATAAGTCGTCCACTACACCAATCTAATAATTCCACCTCCACAAGAGGCATAATGCTTCAGTCAATATAGTTAGGGCAACGCAGTGTCCAAGTAGGCACTGCGTTACTTACTTTATTGCCTGGCAGAGGAAGCACCGGGCCTCCACCATCGAGTAGTGGACCCAGTAATGGGCCCCCTAGTAGTGCAACAGGAAGGACGCCCTTGAGCGCTGCCCTGTCACGGGCCACCGGTGGCAGTTGGAGTTGCACCAGCCGGCAGAAGGACAGAACGTGACGGAGGGCGGGGTCCTTGCAGCCCAATGGGAGAGGGCTGATGACGGACACGGTTTCCCCCAGGGTGGAGAGGGAAGGCAAGAGGACAGCACTGGGGAGGAAGGATGGGACAGAGGTCAGTACCACCCATACGCCCAGCTCCTCCACCCCCACTGTAAGGCCCTTCTCCACCACCTCCTGAGTGGCAGCCTCCAATGCCAGGAAGACCATGACCTTCCCATACATTTTGGAGGCTGCCACGATGGCCTTGGGCCCCACCATCCGCGCCAGCACCCGCACGTAAGTTTCGACATGGAGCGAGGTGGACACCAGGAGGCAGCGGACGCCGTGCCTCCTAGTCAGCGAGGGGATGGGACCCCAGCCACCAAGGATGGTACCGGAGGTGGCGGTCAGGGTAGGTGGCACATGGAGGGGCTCCATGCCTCTCCCCCAGCCCCCCCACAGCAGCAGAGGCTAACGCCCCCCCCAGGACCACAGGTGTTATAGTCACTCAGTCCAAAAGCAGAAACAAACCCCCTCCACAGTGCTGCCCCTCACAGCAGCCTTCCTCCTCCTCAATGAGGGCAGCAGGCTCCAAGACAGAAGCAGCAGCAAGCAGGTGGCAGCCAGCCAAGCAGGAGGGACCCAGAAATGGTGGTGGGCTCTTCGCTTCTCCCTCCATAGGATGGGGTACGCTGGCTGTGCCCCTCCCCCAACACACATACAACAGCAGCAGTCCAGGGAGGGAAGAAGCTCCAGCCAGTATAGCAGCCAGAGAGACGACACCTGTAGTGGTCTTATTGGAAAAGCCTGGGAGGTGCTTGTGCCCACCCACATCTAAAGGCCCCTCCCTTAGCCTAGCGGCTCGAACCTTGGACCTGGGTTCCAAATGAGTACTTGGGACCACCAATGAAAAACAGGTTTGGGAGTGATGGTCAGAGGTTCAAAATGTGGGATCCAGATGGAGACACAATCATGGACAGCGCCCACTGCTCCTCAAAGGTGTCTAGGGAGCCAGCGGATGCTGCCCAGAGGAACGCTGCCCAGAAACATGAGATCAGGGAGGACCGGAAATAGGCCCCACAGTCGCAGAGCACCCCCTTGTCTAGCATCCTCCTCCTGGTGTTTTAGATGGTGACCTTGGCTAGGTCCAGGAGGAGGTTGACGAGGAGGTCTCGTGACTTCATGGGGACATGGATAGGGTGTGCAAAAATGAACAGGCGTGGGGAAAAGTGCAGCCAGAACCTCAGCAAGAGGTTCTGGAGGAGCCGGAATAGGGGCTGCAACCTGGTGGCAGTTGGAGTTGTGCCAGGTTCTCCCTCATGTTGCAGAAGGGGCAGGCCTCGGGTATGGGGGTGAACCATGCCAGGTACATGCCCGTGCTCACGTCTCTGCAAAGGAGCCACCCACTGATGGCCCCAGCGGGCCGTGGGAAGAAGGTGGAATATTGGCTGGTGGAAGGTAGCCCCACCATTTGGTGTCGGGGGGCGGGACACGAGGATGAGGAAATGCAACGTGTGGCGCACGAGCATGTACAGTTGGTCCCTAGGCACGGTTTGGAAGCGAACTGGCTGCAGGGTATGCAGCCGGCTTGAAGTGTGACAGGGTGGGTGCCGGGGGAACTCGTGGAACAGGAGCCCAATAAAAAGGTCCGGAGGGCCTGGGGTGAGGGTGGGCAGGGAGCTCTCTCTCGCAGGGCCCGCTGCAGAAAAATGAGAGAAGTGGCCGATAAGGCTGCCCCCACCTCCTGGAGCATGCACAGGGGAGTCAGAAGGGTGGAGAGCCCCATGAGCCGACCGAGCACCCAGGGGTCCACCCAGTCCCCCCCTGTCGTAGTCCAGGAGGTCTCCAACCCTGGTGGTTTCTGCCAGTACCAGCCTCTGGCGCAACGAGGGAGACTCTGCCACCTGCACATAAAGTTGGGGGTTGTGTAGCAGGGGCTCCATAAGGAGGTCCACCCCCTCCATGGCCACAATGGACCTGGTCACTGAGACCAGGTTCCAGGTCTGGAGGAGGTCCTGGTAGAAGACCGGCAGCTTGGAGACATCTCGTGGAAGATTTCTCGGGTGGAGAAAAGGAGCTGCTGATTGTATTGGAGCCCTCAAAGGCGGCAGAGGAAGGTGTGTGCCAACGTGCTCCATGCCTGACTACCTGCACCATAAAGGAGTCTCTGCAGGGCCTGGAGGCAGAAGATGTGGACCTGGCTATGAAGGCAGACCAGGCCCTGTCCTCCTTCCTCCAGGGGAAGACTCAGGACCCCTGCAGAGACCCAGTGCAGTCCTGGCCAGAAAAACTCCAGAGCTGTTCTCCGGAGCTGGGCCAGGATCCCCGGGGCCGGGCTCAGGGTGTTGAGCCAGTGCCAGACCATGGACAGGAATAGCTGGTTCAGCACCAGCGCCCTCCCTTCCAGGGAGAGACTCCAGAGCAGTCCCGTCCATCTCTGCAGCTGCTCTCCCACCCTGGCCACCAAATTGTGCCAGCTCGCCGGTGGAGAAGGATGCATGGCAGAAAGATAGCCGCTGAGATAGAGCAGTGGACCCACGTGCCACTGGATGGCTTGAAGCCCTGGTGGGAGGGAGCTCACCTGCCACCCGTCCCCAACCACCAGGCCAGAGCTCTTGACCCAGTTGACCCAGGAGGAGGAGGCCGCTGAGTAGATGGCCCGGCAAGCCTTTACCTGAACCAGGTCGCCCGGATCCTGGACCACGAGGAGCACATCGTCGGCGTACGCCGACAGAACCAGCCGCATCTCCGGCTCCCAAAGCACCAACCTCGTCAACCGCTGGCAGAGGAGACAGAGGAAGGGCTCAATCACCAGAGCGTACAGCTGGCCCAAAAGGGGGCACCTCTGCCGTACTCCCTGCCCGAAGCTGACTGGCTCGGTCAGGATCCAATCGAGCCTGGCCAGACCCTCCAGGTCAGTGTACAGCACCTGGAGAAAGCCCACGAACTGGGGCCTAAAGCCGAACACCCCCAGAGTGCCCGGGAGATACCCATGGTCCATCCTGTCAAACACCTTCTCCTGGTCCAGGGACAGGAGGGTGAATGAGCGCCAAGAGGTCCTGGACCAAGTACAGATTATCAAAGATGGTCCAGCCCGGGACAGTGTAGGTCTGATCAGCATGGACCCCAGCTGCAGCGAGATGGCCTTCGCTATGACCTTGTAGTCCATACTGAGGAGTGAGACGGGACACCAGTTCTGAAGGTTGCGGAGGTCCTCCTTCTTCGGCAACAAGGTGAGCACGGCTCACCTGCACAAGAGAGGGAGGACCCCACTTTCCAAGTAGTCAGCCCAGAGGGTGACATGGTCTGGGCTGAGGACATCCCAGAACACGCGGTAGAACTCCACAGTCAGCCCGTCCATGCCAGGGGATTTATTAGTGGATATGCAGCGGAGGGCTTCCAAGAGCTCAACCAGAGTGAGAGGCAGCTCCATATGGTCTCAGTCGCCCACACTGACCGTCAGGAGTTCGGTCCAGAGCACCCTGAAGGCTTTGGCTTCAGTTGGATCCAGGGAGAAGATTCCTGGCCCTTCCACACATCTCCTCCGGATCCGTGAGGGGGGTGTCGTCCTCCGCCAGGAGGCAGGTGATGTGCTTCTTTGTCCCCTTCTTTTTCTCCAGGGCATAGAAGAAGTGGGAGCCACGATCCATCTCCCGCAGGAGACAGATGCGGGATCAAATGAAGGCACACTGGGCCTGGCGGTCTTCCAGGGCCTGGAGCTCCTCCCACTTCTCCTGGTACGCTGCGCAGAGGGATGGATCCTCAGGGCTGGTGGTCAGACGCCTCTCCAGCTCCAAGACCTCCCGCTCCAACTGCCCTATCACTGCATCCCTCCACTGGCTGGTGCCCCGTGTGTAGTCATGGTAGAAGAGCCGGGCACGCACCTTCCCCACATCCCACCACCACCACACCAAGGGAAAGGCACGCCTCTGCCCTCACCAGGCCAGCCAGAACTCCTGGAAGGACGCCATGAAGCCCTTGTCCTCCAGCAAGCTGTTGTTGAAATGCCAATAGGCCGGCCCCAGCCTCTCTGAACTCAGAGAGGCTGCCATGGCTGCCAGGTGGTGGCCCAAGAATGGAGCCGGCCAGATGCTGGAGGAGTGGGCTCATGTCAGATGGAAACAAGATAGATAAATATGGTCCTCCACCTGGACACAGGTAAAGGTGGTATCATTGTCCAGGTGGTGGTCGTGCCAGACATCCACCAGGGAAAGATAGATCACGATCTCCCTGAGGACGCCCATGGTGGCCTCGCAGCTCTCAAGTCCTGAGTGGTCCCAGTCCTCAAGGGTGGTGTTGAAGCCCCTGACCAGGACCAGCCAGCCAGGTGAGGACCCAGATAAGTAGTGGCAGCAGTGGTGATGATAATGCTCTCCCTCCGGAGGGGTGGGGATGGGGGGGCAGTCCGGCAGGGCCCCCTTTCCCCACAACAGTAGCAACAGCAGCAGCTTATGGAAGGGGTCCCAGCCAACCGCAGCAGCACAAGGGAGAAAGCTCCAGCCAGCAGGGCAGCCAGAGAGGCGAAACCTGTCACAGTGCAGTGGCCCGCTCCAAAGGGGGAGGGGCAGAAGCAGCCAGGGAGGCTGCACAGAGCTGCAGCCAGTCCTGACAGGGCATCAATCAGGAAAGGGCCTGCTAGTGCAGCCCAGATATCAAGGGCTGCCCAGCAGAGCAAGAGAGATCAGTCTCCCTGCAACCAGCAAGAGAGGAGGACCGGCTCCTGGTAGAAGGAACAGCACCCTGGACAGAACAGTGCTGGGCAGCGTAGCAGGGCAGCGGGAGCTCTGGCTGACCCCTGCTTGACTGCAGGCCTTGAAACAAGGGCTGACTGGGTGCTAGGGCTACAGGAAAGTGTCCCAGTGAAGGCAGGCAGTAAAGGGGAGTGGAAGAAGGAAGCAAGCGGCTGCTGCTCAAGGGTCCCTGGACCACAGCCCAGAGTAGTGGGTGGGCCTGCGTCTCCCTCACCTTTGCCCCACTGGCCACTGGAGGGAGTGGCCATATAAAGGACTTGGGAGATGGGCTACACTAAGTAGCTGCAGTTCACCATTGCGGTGGGACTGAACTGAGGACTGCTGATTCCCCCTGAAGTGGGAAGAACTGAGTTGGGGCAGAACTGGAGGGCTGTGCTCTGAAGAGGATGCTGCGCTCCAAGAGCAACGTGGGTCCCAGATGGTGGAGAGAGAGCAGAATGGGCGAGTCACCACCTGCAGAGGGCATTCCAGGACTGGACTGAGCTAATTCCCAGGAGCAACCAGCAGGAGGTGCGCTTGGTGAGTCCCAACTTGCTACATGGCTGTATATCCAAAATGTCAAGTCCAGTTTTCTCATAATACTCCCCTCCTCGAAGGTCATAAAAGTACAATTAAGACATTCACACATGCACATACACAGTCACACAATAAATTCAGTGGATTACTAGTGAGACCCCAGCATGGGTTCAAGGCTTTCAGTTGAGACCAAGTGAAGATCTTCTCACTGGCACCCTCAGCTTTCGCTCCTGAGTTTACCTCATCAGTGACCAATCTTCATGTAATTGCCCCTGGGAAGTGCCATGGTCTGTAGAGGCACAAGCCTTGCAACCGATTGAATTTTCTCTGAATCCAGCATGTCAGTGCTAGGCAGGGGTGAAAGTAAGTTAGAGGACTTACCGGTACGCCGGAGTCCTGAGCAGGGGGCGTGGCCTCAACCGGAAGAGGCGTGGCCTTAAATCACCGGGCCCTTTAAATCTTGATTTAAAGGGCCAGGGCTCCAGCTGCGGTAGTGGCGGCTGGGAGCCCAGGGCCCTTTAAATCACCCCCGAGCTACCAGCTGCAGAGGTGGCTGGGAGCCACGGGGCTCAGGGGTGATTTAAAGGGCCCAGGGCTCCAGCTGCCACTACTGCAGCGGAGCCCCGGGCCCTTTAAATCACTGAGGAGCCCTGGGGGCTCCCGGCTGCCACCTCTACCCCGGGGCTTTGGCCTCTGGCAGAGCTTTAAAGGGCCTGGGGCTCTGCTGTGCTAGCGGCTGCTGGAGCCCCGAGCCCTTTACATCCCCACCTGAGCCCTGCTGCCCGAGCCCTGGGGTAGTGGCGGCCGGGCTCTGTCGGGGATTTAAAGGACCCTGGGGCTCCAGCCACCGCTACCGCCCCGGCCCTTTAAATTACCCTCCTGGGAGGCCAGTCTACCATACTGTGGTGTTTACTATTGGGGCTATGGGCAGGGGCTTCTGCAGCTCTTCCAGTGTTTGGAGCAAAGAGCCATATGGGGACTACCTGAAAGGACCCAGGAGAAACTCATTAGAGTTATCCTTCTCATAGCATTAATAAGGAGGATGAAAATCAGGGCCTTCTTCTGACTCATCCCCCCTCCCTAGACTATGAGACCTTCTGATCGCAGCCACTATTCCCCTCTGCCCTCCCAGCTCCACTCTGAGGGCATAAATCTGACTCTTACATTCCCCATGGTCTGCCTGGGTCTTACTCTGGGTATTCTTCAATAAGACTCTAACCACTGCCTTGCTGTTCTCTGTTTTTTCAACTCGCATACTTCCTGCTCCACTCTCTCATGGTCACACACTTGCTTCTGCGTTGCCACTATCTATGGTGCCTGAGTGAGGGTCGTATCCCTGAGGGTGTCTGACTCTGCCTTTAGGCAAGTTGTTTCTTTTTCTCTCCCAGCTTTATCTGTGTCTAACTCATCCACTCTTGCCTTTAACGTATCTATCTCTGTATCTAATAGTATTGCTACCACACACAATCCCTGTAATGCAGTCTTTTTCTTCGCCTTAAAATTTGGAGTTTCCCATGCTGACCCACATTTCCCATTTTTTAAAGAATGCCATGGGACTGGTAGAAGCTTCAAGCTTCCAGAGACCATTACCATATTCTGTCAAGCTGCACCGCAAAAGCATTTCCAACCTTTCCAGATGTTCCCTTTCCTTCTGTCATATTTTCTCCCTTGACCAGGCTACCAACCTTAGTCCTAAGTCCCCATAATGGAATATATCCGTAAATTTACTTGAAGACGAAAACATGGGAATTACAGGTTGCGACCCTGTCTCTCCATCCTCTAGTCCCTATTGCAACAAACCAGTCCTGGGTGGCTTGCCAAATCTGTCACCTGGGAGTATCTGAACCCAAACCTATGGTAATTTACAATTATCTTTCTAGGAGATTTCAGTCAAGGGGGAGGTCACAGCTCCTCTGGCTGATAAATGAATGGTACAAAAAAGAGTGCTTTCACCCAAAGCTCCTTCATCATTGAGTCTTAAGCACACAAGCATATGCAATAGGATAGAGCACCCCAGATATAGTTACCAAAAGTCTGACATGGTTTTGAGTGGCAACAGCAGGTTTCAGGTGACCAGCCTTCTTCCTAGCTGCTAGGGAGTAAGATGTCAGCTCCTTGCTTGTAGAAAAGCTTCTTCGAAGTGCTCCACGTTGCATACTCTTACTTATCTTTCAATAGACTATTCAAATAATCCACATAACTTTTAGTAACCCCTAGTGGGCTGACTATTCTCCTAGCATTAGCAAAAACAACTCATAATTTTATTTATTAGCAAAGCAACTTTTAGTCATAGCAACAGCAATGAACTCACAATCAGAAGCACCCAGCTTCAAGATCAGCTCTCCACACTCCTTCCCAGTCTCATGAATCTGTTACTTTCTCTATTCTTATTAGCAGAGTTGCAGCTGTGCAGCTGTTTTGCCTGCTTATGCAAATACAAATGATTCCTGACTGAGATGTTCCCGCTTTTAGTCAATAGTGGCTGTATCCCAAAATGTCTCCAGTTATGTCAAGTCCAGTTCTCTCATAACAGGGTGACCTGGCCTCAATTTTTTTGCTCTGCACAGGACTCCCTTTTGTGGCACTGGACAGGTGACCTGGTCTTTCTGTACCTCAATTCCGCATCTGTAAGGGACAGGGAATTTCTGAGGATAAATACAGTAAAGAGTGTGAGGCACTCAGATATTCAGAAAAGGGGATGGGTACAAAGGTATAGAGGGCTATAAATGCAAAAGGAGGGATTGCTGGAGGGGGATTGTAATGGCGTGTCATCTAGTCCAACCCCCTGCTCAAAGCAGGACCATGTAAGTGTGAGAATGGTCCTGCTATTGTGAAGAACTTTCCTGGCTTCTGCACTACCCCAGTGGACTAGGATACCAAAAGGATGTGAGTCCTCACTCCACCTTGTTTTACCTGGAGGCCTGCTTGACCTCAAGGATTCCCCTTCCACTCTCCTGTGAGGCAGAGTCCTCGTAACCCTGACAAGGCTGGGCCCATGATTCCTGGAAAGCTTAACCTCCAGTCTTCTCATGGTCACTTAGAATGGGGCTAGGGTGTCCCCACTCCAGGGTGCTTTCTCCACACCAGGCATTTCCCTGACCCACTGACCACTACATTAAGCTCAAAGCAAATTTATGAAACCGCAATTGTAAGAGGAATAAGGGGAAATGGAAAAGGTTAAAGGACCAAAGAATCTGCCCTAGGGGCACAGGGAACACAATAGAAAAGTTCATAGTCTCTTCGCAGCTGTGCGGGAGGGGGTCACTGTACGGGGAGCTGCTCCCCAGTCTGTCCAACCCCCAGGCACCTGGAGTCTGCCTGCACTCAGACATCTCTGCCCAGCCCCACCCTCCTGCATCCAGACCTCTACCCCCTGCACACAGACCACCTCCCACTTAGTTCCCCCATATTCAGACTCCCACCCCAGTGAGCCCCAACCAGCTGAACCCAGACCCCCGCTAAGCCCCACCCTCCCCCACACCCAGACAACCCCTGCTGAGCTACAACCACCTTCACCTGGAACCCCTCAACAAGCCCCTGCACATCCAGATCTCCCTACCACACCCAGACCCCTGACTGAGCCACCCACACCCAGCTTGCCCCACACAGAACCCTCTCATCCCACATTAAGTGCTGCCCCCCTCACCCCCCCGCCACACACACACACACTTGGATCCTGCTGACCTGAGTCTGTTTGCTCCACACCTGGAGCAGGGTCTGTGGCTGGGCATGTAGGAATGATATCAGGAGGGCCAAATCACACCTGGAGCTGCAGCTAGCCAGAGATGTTAAGAGTAAAAAGAAGGGTTTCTTCAGGTATGTTGGCAACAAGAAGAAAGCCAAGGAATGTGTGGGCCCCTTACTGAATGAGGGAGGCCAACCTAGTGACAGAGGATGTGGAAAAAGGTAATGTACTCAATGCTTTTTTTGCCTCTGTTTTCACTAACAAGGTCAGCTCCCAGACTTCTGCGCTGGGCATCACAAAATGGGGAAGAGATGGCCAGCCCTCTGTGGAGATAGAGGTGGTTAGGGACTATTTAGAAAAGCTGGACGTGCACAAGTCCATGGGGCCGGACGAGTTGCATCCGAGAGTGCTGAAGGAATTGGTGGCTGTGATTGCAGAGCCATTGGCCATTATCTTTGAAAACTCGTGGCGAACCGGGGAAGTCCCGGATGACTGGAAAAAGGCTAATGTAGTGCCAATCTTTAAAAAAGGGAAGAAGGAGGATCCTGGGAACTACAGGCCAGTCAGCCTCACCTCAGTTCCTGGAAAAATCATGGAGCAGGTCCTCAAAGAATCAATCCTGAAGCACTTGCATGAGAGGAAAGTGATCAGGAACAGCCAGCATGGATTCACCAAGGGAAGGTCATGCCTGACTAATCTAATCGCCTTTTATGATGAGATTACTGGTTCTGTGGATGAAGGGAAAGCAGTGGATGTATTGTTTCTTGACTTTAGCAAAGCTTTTGACACGGTCTCCCACAGTATTCTTGTCAGCAAGTTAAGGAAGTATGGGCTGGATGAATGCACTATAAGGTGGGTAGAAAGCTGGCTAGATTGTCGGGCTCAACGGGTAGTGATCAATGGCTCCATGTCTAGTTGGCAGCCGGTATCAAGTGGAATGCCCCAAGGGTCGGTTGGGGCCGGTTTTGTTCAATATCTTCATAAATGATCTGGAGGATGGTGTGGATTGCACTCTCAGCAAATTTGCGGATGATACTAAACTGGGAGGAGTGGTAGATATGCTGGAGGGGAGGGATAGGATACAGAAGGACCTAGACAAATTGGAGGATTGGGCCAAAAGAAATCTGATGAGGTTCAATAAGGATAAGTGCAGGGTCCTGCACTTAGGACGGAAGAATCCAAAGCACCGCTACAGACTAGGGACCGAATGGCTAGGCAGCAGTTCTGCGGAAAAGGACCTAGGGGTGACAGTGGACGAGAAGCTGGATATGAGTCAGCAGTGTGCCCTTGTTGCTAAGAAGGCCAATGGCATTTTGGGATGTATAAGTAGGGGCATAGCGAGGAGATCGAGGGACATGATCGTTCCCCTCTATTCGACATTGGTGAGGCCTCATCTGAAGTACTGTGTCCAGTTTTGGGCCCCACACTACAAGAAGGATGTGGATAAATTGGAGAGAGTCCAGCGAAGGGCAACAAAAATGATTAGGGGACTGGAACACATGAGTTATGAGGAGAGGCTGAGGGAGCTGGGATTGTTTAGCCTGCAGAAGAGAAGAATGAGGGGGGATTTGATAGCTGCTTTCAACTACCTGAAAGGGGGTTCCAAAGAGGATGGCTCTAGACTGTTCTCAATGGTAGCAGATGACAGAACGAGGAGTAATGGTCTCAAGTTGCAGTGGGGGAGGTTTAGATTGGATATTAGGAAAAACTTTTTCACTAAGAGGGTGGTGAAACACTGGAATGCGTTACCTAGGGAGGTGGTAGAATCTCCTTCCTTAGAGGTTTTTAAGGTCAGGCTTGACAAAGCCCTGGCTGGGATGATTTAACTGGGAATTGGTCCTGCTTCGAGCAGGGGGTTGGACTAGATGACCTTCTGGGGTCCCTTCCAACCCTGATATTCTATGATTCTATGTGTGTAAGACTTTGTCCCTCTTGCTTGCTATCTTGTTGTGCCTGGCGTGGAGGGGCAGGCCCAGTCCTTGCATTGTGTCACGATTGGGTGCAGCCTCACCCCTGAGTCCATGTCCCGGGCGGGGCGGGGCGGGGGACTGCAGGGTGAGCGCCCACCTCCGTGCAGCCAGTGTCCTGTGCTCCCCACTGTCATACTGTGGGGATTTATTTATTGATAGACAAATACAATATGCAGAATTTTGCAGAATTTTAAAATAGTGTGTGAGAATTTGTATTCTTTTGGCACAGAATTCCCTCGAGTATTTTTACAAGGGGGCACTGGAAGAGCTTGTCTTGTTTAGCCCAATAAACTGCAAGCGGGGGGCGGGGGGAGATCTGATTGCTTTCTATATATACACTAGGGTGGCAAACACCAGGGAGGGAGAAGACCTATGGAAGCTAAAGGTCACATTGAGTCAAGAAGACATGGGGCTAAACTGGCCATGACTAAATGTAAATTGGAAATTAAAAGGTTTCTCACCATCAGAGGAGTGAGGTTTTGGAACAGCCTCGCAATAGGAGCAGCAGGGACACGAAACTGAGCTGGTTTTAAGATGGGAGTTTGGATTATATGACAGGGTTGCCAGCAAGAGCTGGGGACTGGCCCTCATGACCTACAAGCTCTGTTCTAGTCCGTTGTTTGTTCCTCCACTGAGCCTGGGATAAGGCTCCTGTTGGCAGACGAGCACCAACCTGCACATACAGCAGAGACAAGCACAGAGGGGCGATTCTGCAAACTGGGCTGGACATCAGACATAGCCATCAGACATTTGCCATCAGACATAGCACCCTCAGCGTGTTAACAGGAAAGGGCACCAGTCAATGGAGACCCAGGACCAGGGTGTGTGGATACTATCACGGAAAGGGAATTATAGGGCGGGGAAATAAGCATGGGGGTGGTTGATGGTGGCTCTCCATTGGATGGGATTTTAATCCAATTCAGCCAATCCAGTTTAAATGCAACCTCTTTAGTTAATTTTGATTAATTTTCCTGAGCGTAGACAAAGCCTTTGGAACTTTGGACAATCCCACTCACATGGATGACAGCAGCGCCACTGTATTGCTCATGGCTGGGGAGGAGGGGGGACTCTTGCCCTACTTCATGTGGCCCTAGCTATGCAATGAGTTCTGGATGTCTGCCAGGCAGAGAGAAGGGTTTTAGCAGCTCCTGAACAGAGGCAGGGAGGTAGCTGGGCGCTCCATGGGGAAGCCAAGAGATACCACACTCAGGTCATGCTGCTGCCTGCCATAGCCCTAGCCATTCTCTCTAGGCAGCGGACGCATAGGGATCACAAACATTTTGTTCACACCGGTGCTAGCTGCATACAGGAAGCACCTGGGCTACAGCACTTTTGTCCTTGTGGAAGTAATGTGGTCAGTAATCTGGCCAGTTAGTTGTGTATACAGAGCTGTGGGAAGTAAAACCTATGGATGAGAGTGATGTCACATCTGAGGACTCAAGGACCATATGGGTCCAGCTACTTAGTCTCAATGTCTCCCTACCAGTTCGGAGGGGACAGGACCAAGCAGCTTCTGAGAAGAAAATCAAGACTGAGATCAGAAGTAAAGGAGAGTAAAGGGGTCACCTCTACTTGAATAGTAACTGAGTTCATTCATGGATTTTTATTAACCAAGTGCAGAGTGGCGTTGTGGTGACTGGGGGTTTGTGGCTGTGGCCTTCAAAAAGTACCAACCATACTTATCAGTGAGTCCCCCACTCCTTGGGACAGCTACCTGGGGTGTAGGAACTCTGAGGCCATACAAGTTCTTATCATCCCTTCCTGACCCGTCATTCAGGAAGCTGTTGGGTTTGGATACAGCATAAAACTTTCTCACTAAATCTTTTTCTTTTTTAAACTACCAATGTTGCTGTTTGCATGTAACCACTTCTTCTTAAAGCACAAACCGCTCTGGCCTGAGCTAAAAGACTTCCCTGTTAATCAAGGCTGGAGCAGGTTCATCAGCTGCTGCCTGGGCCAGTTACCAGTAGAGGGGGCCAGTGTGCTGCACTGAGCAGATGGGGGTCACACTTATTTGAAAACCTAAACATCAGTGGGGTGTGTGTGTGTGTCTGTCAGTGGAGATGGGGCATCTCTTTCTCAAAGCTCCACTCCAGTTCAGCCAGGAGTTTTGGGGCTGGAGGCAGAAATCAGTGTGGGAGATTCTCTGGCCTCAACATGTTTTTTACACCCAGGACTCAAGAACTGGGGCCAAAGCATGCTGGGTTGAGGGGATCCAGCTGAGGAATGAATGGCCAGAGGGGACTAAGTGAATGCAGAGTGTGAATGTCTCCAAGACATGCTGCCAAACATTCCTCTGTGAAAAGGCCTTTACACCATAAGAATGATAATTGCAACCCTGACCCTGTCTATTCAATAAGACCCAGATCTGACCCTTCTATCCCCAAATCCCAACACTAACCCCCTTTCTACCTAATAAACCCCAGAACCTTGTGACATCTACTGTTGGCCTTTTTGCAACATTAAAATAGACCATTTTCCCTCCCTTTTGTTGCTGCTCCAGGACGGTACTTTGCCATTCATCCTTCAGAGCCTCTCATGAAGTCTCACGGGCCAAAGCCTTTTTAAAAGTTCAAGAAATGACATCCATGACTTCTCCTTTAGCCACTATTTTATTGACACACTCAAAGAATTCTAATAGGTTAGTGATGCATGGTTTCCCTTTGGGGAGGCCGTGCTGGTTAGACACTAGCATATATCACTATCTTCTAGATGTTTGGTAACTCTATTTTTGTTTATTGTTTCAACCGGATTTAACAGATACGGAGAGGTAGGGCTCACTGGTCTGTCATTCCCGAGATCGCCCCTAACAGCTTTGGTAAAAATCACTTGCAAAAGACATACATAAAAGAGAATCTTTCGCCCCTACACTCTGCATTGATGTAGGGATTTCTAGTTGAGGAACTCAAAAGCTCTTTACTCATAGATGAATCCTCACTAGCCCAGATGGACAGGGAGAGGGGAAGTCAGTGGAAGGGCTGCTGAGAGAACCCAGGAGTCCGGGCTGCCCAGCTCCTGGCCTAATCACAAAGATGCTGCCTAGATTATCGTGTTAGAAAATAAAAGCTTTTCCCAGAAAGCGGTTCATGCTTACAGTGAGGTTGTCTGCATATCTGTCTCAGAGCAGAAGGAATGAATATCATTCCCTGCCTGTGTCTGCTCTACAATATTTTGTGTAGCCTAGGTGCTCTCATTATAACTGCATATTAGTGACAGGAGCACTTTCAAAACTGGGACTGCCAGACTGTATCGAACCAGGGATTCATCTAGCCCAGTGTCTTATGACACTGGACTGGCACCAGATGCTGCAGAAGAAAGTGAGAGGAACCCATGTTTGGGATCATCTACCCACATGAACGTCTCATCCTAAATCATAATAGCTAGAGATCACCTTAAACCCTGGAACTTGAGGTTTTATATTCTTTCCAAACCTGCTTCTTTATCATTTACTATCATACAGGTCTTGTTATCCACATAAACAACCAGTCCCTCTTTGAATCTGGCTAAGATCTCAGCTACAGCAGCAACCTGTGGCAGTGTGGAAGAGTCCTGAGGAATTGGTGGAGGGCTGGAACCTAGTTTTGCAAAAGGACGAAGATGGACATGCAGGTGGCAAAAAAAGGTGAGGGACTAGCTCGAAAAGGAGGCTAGGCACAAAGATCAAGTTTCCAAAAAAAAATCCTCTAAGCTTAAAGGTCTCTAGTTTCCCTCTATAGCTCTTTGAATACAGGAAGAGGCTCTCAGTCTTTGGCAGCCTGGTGATTAGGGCTTTGCTGTCTTCCTGAGCCAATCGTGGGTTTGAAGCTTGTGGAAACTGTCCATTTCTTCCCACAATTACTTTCCTGTCTCTTAGCTCCTTTCTGATTCACAATAGCACCTCACCTTTCACCCTGTGGTTAACAAAATTACTTAGCAGTCGTCTTAGTTGTATTAGACCCCAAAGCACAATCTCTCATTTCCGCATCCTTCTTAATAACAAAACTCCAAAGGAGTCAGCAAAATGAGAAGTTTAGTTTCAGTGTCATCAAAGATTTGCTAAAGACGAGAGTTGTACAATGGTCACCTAACAGAGAAAGTGAAATCTCAGCCACTAGGGATATGCAGAACAAGACTGGGCCAATACACTGTTTGATCAGTTCTGCATTGGACAGGGAGGCAATGGACAGCAGTACATGTAAGTGATGTAAACCAGAGACTGTGGTTGACTGTGTCTGTGCAGCACTGGGTGTGACAGGGCCCTGATCTCAGTCACTGTGGGTCTGTGCAGCGCCCGGCATGACGGGGCCTGATCTTGGTTTGCCTCCATGTGCCATGGCTGCATCCTGCTTCCCTGATGGAAAGGAACAACCAGGGCCATCCTGATGCAAGATAGCCTGGGTTCTCCAGCATGTCCATGGGATGTCCTGGTGGTCTCTTTATAGGGTCCCCTTGCTCGGAGGGGAGAGGGGGGAAGCAGGGAGGGGTCCCAGTGTTGCCTTGGCTCCTGGGGATCCCCATATGGGGTCCATAATAGGAGATGGAGCTTGGTGATCCCCATATGGGGGGATCCGAGAGTCCCAATACAGGGCCCCAGGCTCAGGTAGGTCCCAGCACAGCTCCCCTAGCTGAGATGTGTCCTCTGGTGTTTGCTGAAGGCTGAGCTCCAGCAAAAGCTCTTGCCACACTGGCCGCACTGGTAGGGGCGCTCGCCGGTATGGGTGTTCTGGTGCTCTAGCAGGTTGGCGCTCTGGCGGAAGCTCTTGCCGCACTGGGGGCAGCGGTAGGGGCGCTCACCAGTGTGGGTGCGCCGGTGTTTGATGAGGTGCGAGTTCTGGCAGAAACTTTTACCGCACTGGGGGCAGGTGTAGGGGCGCTCGCCAGTGTGGGTGCGCTGGTGCTGGATCAAGTTGGAGCTCTGCCGGAAGCCTTTGCCGCACTCGGTGCAGCGGTAGGGCCGCTCCCCAGTGTGGGTGATCTGGTGCTTGGCCAGATAGGAGCCCAGGGCAAAGCTCTTGCCACAGATGCCGCAGCGGTGGAGTTTCTGGCCGGCGTGCGTGCGCCGGTGCTCCGCCAGATTGGAGCTCTGGCTGAAGATCTTGCCGCACTCAGGACACTTGTAGGGTTTTTCACCGGTGTGAGTCACCTGGTGCCGCAGAAGCTTGGAGCTCTGGCCGAAACTCTTGCCGCACTCGGGGCACTTGTAGGGCTTCTCAGCCATGCGGCAGCTGCGGCGGTGCTCAGCCAGCCGGCAGCTCCACAGGAAGCTCAGGCCGCACTGTGGGCAGCGGAAGGGTTGCTCTCGCTGGTGATGTCGCAGGCCAGCACTCTGGGCATAGCCCTTGCCGCACTCAGAGCACTTGAAAGGTTTCTCCTCCCCGTCGGCGCTGTGCCGGGTGCGACGGTGCCGGGCCAGCTTGGCGCTCTCCAGGAAGCACTCCCCGCAGTCGGAGCAGGTGAAGGCCTCGTCGCCGGCATGGGTGCGCTGGTGCACCAGCAGCGTAGCGCTTTGGTGGAAAGCCTCCCCGCACTCGGAGCATCGGTAGGGCTTCTCGGCACCATGCTGGCTGGCTCGATGGGCAGCCAAGGCGGCGCTCCAGCCAAAGCCCTCCCCGCACTCCCCACAACGGTAGGGGCCTTGGCCGCCGGTGTGGGTGCGCTGATGCTTGGCCAGGTCCGAGCTGACCACGAAGCTGCGTCCACACTCCAGGCAGTGGTACGGCTTCTCTCCGGTGTGGGTTCGGCGGTGGGTCACCAGCGTGGACTTGCGGCCGAAGCTGCGCCCGCACTCGTCGCAGCGGTAGGGACGCTCCCCGGTGTGGGTGCGCTGGTGGTGCACCAGTGTGGAGCTCTGGCTGAAGCGGGCGCCACACTGGTGGCAGCGGAAAGGCTTCTCGCCGGTGTGGATGCGCTGGTGCTCCAGCAGGGTGGAGCCACGACTGAACTTCTTCCCGCACTCCGGACAGCTGTGGGGCTTTTCGCCAGCATGAGATTTCTGGTGCTCCAGCAGCGATGAGCTCCAGGTGAAGGCCTTGCCACACTGGTGGCAGCGGTAGGGCCGCTCCCCGGTATGGACCCGCTGGTGTTTGATCAGGTTGGAGCTCTGGGCAAACCCTTTGCCACACTCAGAGCACCGGAACGGCTTATCCTCCGCATCGCAGGCCTGCTCTCCCGCACCTGCATCACGCCATCTACCCTGTGGCCTCTCAGAGCTCCCGCAGGAGTCGTCCCCTTCGGAGCGGGCTGAGAATGGCCCTTCTGGCTCCCCATCATCCTCGTCCTGCTCCTGCACATCGTCCGCCTCCTCGTCCTCACTCAGGGCGCCGTCATCTGGCGGAAGGAAAAGAGAAAGGGAACCCAGACACACGTCAGTCATGCCAAGGGGAGGAAGTATCTAATGGGGAGGGAGGGCCCTGCACTGAGTCATAGGTGTCAAGGCCACAACAGCCCACTGTGCCCATCGAGCCCGGCCTCCTGCCTAAACCAGCCCAGAGCATCTCCCCCAACCATTCCTGCCTCCAGCCCAGTAACTCCTGGCTGAGCTAGAGCAGTGCTTGGAGGAAGACACCTCTAGGGTTGGTCAGGAACGCCAGAATGATTTTTCTGACGGAAAATAACTGTTTCTGCAAAATTTAAAATTTGCTACGGGAAAACTTCAATTTTCTGTTACAAAAATTGAAATGAAAGCTCCCGCTCAGCAGCTCTTTGACACTCACAAGGTAAAGGTGCAGACCCAGGGCTCGTAGGCTCCCTGGAGGAGCTGGCAGCTACTTCAGTACAAACAGTAAATAATAAAAAGGGGTCATGCAGTGAAAGTGAAAGGCAGCAAATTCTAAACCTTTTTCGTATGGTGTATAAAACAGCCCATGAAACTCATTGCTACCAGATGTAGTGGAGGCTGAAAGCTTAGCAGGACTCAGAGCAGTCCTGGCTGTCTATGTGGATAACAGGAACATTCAGAGCTACTTAATGCTAATGGCTCGAGCCGATCTCTAACGATTAGAAACCACGATGGGATCGAACATGGCAGCAGATTAGCCCCAATCTGCTACTGCAGGTTCTCCCACCTTCCCCTGCAGCATCTGGTGCAGGCCACTGTCGGTAACAGGAGACTGGGCTAGACAGACCTGGGTGCTGATCCGGTCTGGCAACTCCCTACGGTCCTGCTTCCACTGCAGGTTCTCTTCCGGAATTCCTCACCTGTCAGGACAACTCTCAGTTCCTCCCGCTCATCTGAGTCGGCGTCACATAGCTCCTCTCCTCGCTCCATCCATGAGAACTCGGCTGAGTGTGCCATCGGGAAGCTTGTGCATGGGAAAAGAAGACAGGAGACAGCCATTGGTATGGGTGAGACACTGGACCCCAGTTCGAGGCTGGTCCCCGCAGGGGGGAGCTGACAAAGTTAACACATTTTTATTGCGAGCCATAAATCAGTGCCAGCTCAGACCTTGAAACCACCCTTTCACAGGGCGGCTGCCTCTTTAAAGGGAGATAGGTCTTGGCCCCACCCAACTGTCCCAGGAGGGTGGGGAAGGAGGAATGGAAAATGCCATGTAACCCAATCAGGCCTCTGGGGCAGATAAGGAAGAAGCCTGGGAGAGTCAAGGCAGGAAGGCATGGGAGGGGGATTGGCGGGGCTGCAAGCAGTGAGAAGGACCCTGGACTTCAGAAAAGCAGACTTCGACTCCCTCAGGGAACAGATGGCCAGGATCCCCTGGGGGACTAACTTGAAGGGGAAAGGAGTCCAGGAGAGCTGGCTGTATTTCAAGGAATCCCTGTTGAGGTTACAGGGACAAACCATCCCGATGAGTCGAAAGAATAGTAAATATGGCAGGCGACCAGCTTGGTTTAATGGTGAAATCCTAGCGGATCTTAAACATAAAAAAGAAGCTTACAAGAAGTGTAAGGTTGGACATATGACCAGGGAAGAGTATAAAAATATTGCTCGGGCATGTAGGAATGATATCAGGAGGGCCAAATCGCACCTGGAGCTGCAGCTAGCCAGAGATGTTAAGAGTAACAAGAAGGGTTTCTTCAGGTATGTTGGCAACAAGAAGAAAGCCAAGGAAAGTGTGGGCCCCTTACTGAATGAGGGAGGCAACCTAGTGACAGAGGATGTGGAAAAAGCTAATGTACTCAATGCTTTTTTTGCCTCTGTTTTCACTAACAAGGTCAGCTCCCAGACTGCTGCGCTGGGCATCACAAAATGGGGAAGAGATGGCCAGCCCTCTGTGGAGATAGAGGTGGTTAGGGACTATTTAGAAAAGCTGGACGTGCACAAGTCCATGGGGCCGGACGAGTTGCATCCGAGAGTGCTGAAGGAATTGGCGGCTGTGATTGCAGAGCCATTGGCCATTATCTTTGAAAACTCGTGGCGAACCGGGGAAGTCCCGGATGACTGGAAAAAGGCTAATGTAGTGCCAATCTTTAAAAAAGGGAAGGAGGAGGATCCTGGGAACTACAGGCCAATCAGCCTCACCTCAGTCCCTGGAAAAATCATGGAGCAGGTCCTCAAAGAATCAATCCTGAAGCACTTGCATGAGAGGAAAGTGATCAGGAACAGCCAGCATGGATTCACCAAGGGAAGGTCATGCCTGACTAATCTAATCGCCTTCTATGATGAGATTACTGGTTCTGTGGATGAAGGGAAAGCAGTGGATGTATTGTTTCTTGACTTTAGCAAAGCTTTTGACACGGTCTCCCACAGTATTCTTGTCAGCAAGTTAAGGAAGTATGGGCTGGATGAATGCACTATAAGGTGGGTAGAAAGCTGGCTAGATTGTCGGGCTCAACGGGTAGTGATCAATGGCTCCATGTCTAGTTGTCAGCTGGTATCAAGTGGAGTGCCCCAAGGGTCGGTCCTTGGGCCGGTTTTGTTCAATATCTTCATAAATGATCTGGAGGATGGTGTGGACTGCACTCTCAGCAAATTTGCGGATGATACTAAACTGGGAGGAGTGGTAGATACGCTGGAGGGGAGGGATAGGATACAGAAGGACCTAGACAAATTGGAGGATTGGGCCAAAAGAAATCTGATGAGGTTCAATAAGGATTAGTGCAGGGTCCTGCACTTAGGACGGAAGAACCCAATGCACAGCTACAGACTAGGGACCGAATGGCTAGGCAGCAGTTCTGCGGAAAAGGACCTAGGGGTGACAGTGGACGAGAAGCTGGATATGAGTCAGCAGTGTGCCCTTGTTGCCAAGAAGGCCAATGGCATTTTGGGATGTATAAGTAGGGGCATAGCGAGCAGATCGAGGGACGTGATCGTTCCCCTCTATTCGACATTGGTGAGGCCTCATCTGGAGTACTGTGTCCAGTTTTGGGACCAACACTACAAGAAGGATGTGGATAAATTGGAGAGAGTCCAGCAAAGGGCAACAAAAATGATTAGGGGACTGGAACACATGAGTTATGAGGAGAGGCTGAGGGAGCTGGGATTGTTTAGCCTGCAGAAGAGAAGAATGAGGGGGGATTTGATAGCTGCTTTCAACTACCTGAAAGGGGGTTCCAAAGAGGATGGCTCTAGACTGTTCTCAATGGTAGCAGATGACAGAACGAGGAGTAATGGTCTCAAGTTGCAGTGGGGGAGGTGTAGATTGGATATTAGGAAAAACTTTTTCACTAAGAGGGTGGTGAAACACTGGAATGCGTTACCTAGGGAGGTGGTAGAATCTCCTTCCTTAGAGGTTTTTAAGGTCAGGCTTGACAAAGCCCTGGCTGGGATGATTTAACTGGGAATTGGTCCTGCTTCGAGCAGGGGGTTGGACTAGATGACCTTCTGGGGTCCCTTCCAACCCTGATATTCTATGATTCTATGATAAGGCTGCTGCAGGGGACACCAGGGGAGAAGAGACTCCAGCTCAGTAAGGGGGATTCCAGGCAGAAGGCCTGGGAGCGGCTGGATGAAGAGTCGGGAAGGATGGAAATATAAACCTCAAAGTATATCAGCTTCCGACTTGGACTCTCAGGGCTTTATTTTGTAGCCGTTTATGATAACAAACCAGCCCAATATGGGTGTTACTGGTTATGAGAAAGCCTCTGAGAAATTACTGAGGAAAGAGAAACTATGGCTGCAGGGCCAACCCATGTCTCAAGGGGGAGCTGTGGAGGCAGAAATCATTACATCCCCCTACAACGCAGTCTGATCCATTATTATTGTAATTTGTGTTATAATTGCACACAGCCCCTGCCCAGAAGAGCTTACAGTCAAAACAGACAAAGGGCAGGACAAGAAACTAGGCACAGAGCGGGAAAGTGACTTGCCTGAGGTCACACAGCAAGCCAGTTTTATAGCTGGGAGTGAACCCAGGTGTCCTATGCCCTAGGTCTAGGGCTCTAGCCCACACTGACTCAGTGGATTAATACAGATGGATGCTCCACCCTGCACTGGGCCTGTTATTTCGAAGCTGGGTCCACCCAGGTGTAAGGGTCAGATCACATGATCAGGGCCCACACCTGTAGTTAGAACCTTTCCTCTGTGACTCAGGCTTTAGCTACACTGGGGCTTAAGCAGCAATTCCAGCCCTGGTGCAAATCTCCCATGTAAACAGGGAAACAAGTTGTTTCCATAAACCACCAAGATTTGCATCAGTTTAACTCTGCTTCTGAGCAGGCTCCATCAGTGCAAATAGAGGGCCACTGTCCACATGGGATGAGGGGCAGATCGTGCACTTAACAGCAAGTGCCTTACAATGAACATTTGATCCCTGAGCTGGGAGGCTGCTTTGGCCTGGCCCTAAAGTTAAAGATGACTGAAGAGATTATTGCTCTTCAAATCCTTGCCCTGAACAAGATAGCACTGACCAGCCGCTTTGCATGGTTCCCACGCAGCCTGCGGCACTGGAACAAGGAACAAATTGCAGCGATCAGGACAGGAAAAAATGGGGAAGAACAAATTGTTGGCTGTAAATAAGTTGGCCCACAATTCTGCCAACCCAAAGAGTTCAAAAAAGACAAGTCAGGCCCCCAAAATATCAGAGCATCTTAAAAATGAGATTATTTTTATATAGCTACATTTTTTTAATTCTGCTTTTGGAACCTTTAGGACCCCGCCCCTCCAAACCACAAGGGCTGGAAATATACTCCCCCCTCCCCCCCAACATAAAAGCTGAGATTTTCCCATAAATACAAGGACCCAGTTGCTGGGGCTTTGAGGGGAAAAAAACAGGTAAATATCCCGACGCTTACAGTAAAAAAAAAATCACCAGAGCTGACAACACTGGGTGAACGAGTTATTTGATGCTAATAAATTAGCCCAGCTATAGCACATAGGGATTACTGGACTGCCTCAGCACCATGGTCTGTCTAGCCCAGGACTTGATACCGCAGAAGAACGAGCAAGAAACTCCACCGTTTATAGATTCATACATTTTAAGGAGAGCAGGGCCCATTGTGCCCATCCAGTCCAGCCTCCTGCCTAACCCAGGCCAGAGAATCTCACCCAGTGATTCCTGCCTCTGACCCAATAACTCCTGGCTGAGCGAGAGCACAGCCTTGAGTAACAGACACCCTATCTCCACTGACAGGCTCCCACTAATGGAAAATCCACCCAGTCCCTAGGGGAGCTGTTCCAACCATTAATTCTCCTCCCTGATAAATTATTTCTTATTCTTAGCCTGAATTAGTCTCCCTTCAGCTCCCAGCTATTGCACCTGGCTTTGCCTTTGCCTGGATGTTAAAGAGCCCTCTGCCCTCAGAAATCTCCCCCCATATTGGTGCTTAAAGACAGGGATCACGTCAGCTCTTAACCTTCTCTGAGTAAACCAAATACATTGAGCGCTGTTAGTCTCTTCATGGATGACAGGTTTTGCAGACCATGAATCATCCTTGTAGCTCTTTTCTGAACCGTAACAATTTCTCAGCATCCCTTCTGAAGTGTGGGCACAGTACCCAATAGTGGTCTCAGCAATGCCATAGAAAGAGGTACTCGATATTCCCCTGCTTACATAGCCAAAGATCAAGTTTGCCTTTTCAGTACAGCATTGCACTGGGGTCTCCTATGCCAGATGTTTTCACCTGTCCTTTCTAGAGTCACTGCTTTCCAGGATACAGGTTCCCATCCTGCATGGGTGACCCATATTCTTCATTCCCATGTGTGACCATGCATTTGGCTGGGTTCCAATGCACATTGTTCACATGAGCCCAGCTTACCAAGCAACATGGGTCTTTCTGTATCCCCACCACTAACTACCACTCCCACCTATACTTGTGTCACATTTTGTCAGCAGTGATTTTTATATTTTCTTTATGATTCATGTTCCAATTAGATTTTCAGTTAGAGGATACAGGGACAGACGCCTCCACTCCTTGCTAATAATGGAGAGCACAAGCAGATTGCGTAAAGATGCCCATATTATTATTATACTGTGGGTGCCTGTCCAGCACCCACAATTGGAAGCGGGTTTTCCAGGCAGTTAAGTCAGTGGTTAAATTTCCTAGAGCGCTAAGCACGCAGCAGCTCCCACTGAGAACAGTTAAAGTCCCCCTGGCCCTAGCATTTTGCTTGTATGTCACCTGTACTTTACTGTGTGCCTGGTGTGACTAGTTAGACTGTAGGCGCTTCAGGGCAGGGACTCTCACTGCATGTCTGTGCAGCGCCCAGCACAACTGGATCTCACATTCGGTCACTGTGTCAGCCTGTGACATGCCTGGCGTAACAGGGCCCTGATCTTGGCCACTGCGCATCTGTGCAGCGCCCAGCAAGACTGGGCCCCCTATGTGGTCACTGTGTGCCTGTGCATGACAGGGCCCAATCTCAGTGGAGATTTAGACTACACTGTAAAACAGATATCTAACAACAAAAAGATTGGCTCTTGCCTCTAAAAGGTATGCAGAGGATTTACAGATTATTCATATTTACTACTGATATCATGATACCACCAAGAGACCATAACTGAGGTCAGGATCCTGTCACTGCTAGCATTGCACAGACTGGGAATCGCTGGCCCAATAAGGGCTCCCTGCGCAACCAGCTAAAACCATTCTCCTCACTTTACTGTTGGAGAAACTCAGGCCCAGGCAGAGTCCATGACTTGTTTGAGGTCACCCACAAAGCATGTGGCAGCAGGAACTGAACCCGAGTCTCCACAGTCCCAGGCCTAGACCTTAACCCCAAGGACACCCTGGCCAAGTAGTAAGACCATCACGTGCTCAGCCCTATAAGGGGCAAACAGGCTTGGGCCATTACCTCTCCTCGCTGGGATCCTCCAGTGGAAAGGGGCCATTGCTCTCAGTATCAACCAGAAAGTCAGGGTACGTCACAGACTCCACCTAAGACAGGAGAGACAAGGGAGTGTGGAGGGATTTACGCTGGCCTGGTGGGACAGGGCAGCCCAGCTGAGATGTCCCACTGAGCCAGCTCCTCAAAGAGAGAAAGGGGTTGCTCCCAGCTCCAAGAGCCTCTGTGCTGGAAAGGCCCCCACACACCATAGGCCCCTGCCCCATAGGGAAAGTGAACACACAGGGTCCAGGGTAAATATCACAATCACATGCACATACACATAGACCCTTCCTCCAATATTGAAGGATCACACACACAAGCATTCTGGGATAAGTTACACACACTGGGGGCTGAGGCAAATCTCACACACCTGCACATACACACACTAGCATCTGCATGGATGTGCACACACACACAGGTCCCACGGTAAATCTCTCTCACACACACACAGGTCCCAAGGTAAATTACACACACTGGAATCCTGGGGGTAAACGACCCAGGCATGCGTGCAGACACACTGTGGTTCCAGGAGTAAATCACACAGGTGAGTGCACACAAGGGTCCCAGGAGTAAATCACACACACAGGTCCTGGGGGCACAGCACAGACAGACAGACACACACACACGGGTCCTGAGGGCAAATCACGCTCTCTCACACGCGGAGGTTTACAGGGACAGATCTCTCTCGCGCACACACACACACCCTGGTGTGGGGCAGGCGGGGGGACAGACGGGTCCTGTCCCCGCCGCAGGCCCCGGCCCCGGGCAGCGCGACAGGCTCCAGCAGGCCGCAGGGCCAAGCCAGCCCCGGGCCCCTTTGTCCATCTGCGCCTGCCCCGCGGCCTCCCCGCCGCGCACCCGAGCCCGGGGCGTTCCCCACCCCGCCGCGGAGCCTGGCCCGGGGCGCCCGCGGTGACAGGCCCGGGGTAAGACCCTGGAGAGACGAGAAGAGCGGGGCTGGCCTAGCCTAGCCCCCCACCCAGGCCGATCCCTTAGTGCACCGAGTCCGGGTGCGGGGGTCTCCGCAGCTTCCCCGCTACAGCCCTGCACCCTGATCCCGCTGCACATGCCCCCACCCCCCGCACTCAAATCGGGGCGTCCGAGTCCTCGTGTCTCCCCCTGCACATGGGCCCCTCCCCGGTGCCCTGAATCCAGCCGCTGAGGTCGTGGCATCTCCCCCGCCCCAGCGCCCCGCTCCCCTCCTTCCCTGGGGCCCTGAACCTGGGCGCTGAGTGCGTGGGACTCACCTTCTCCATCTCCCCCCTGTGCCCAGCGCCGGGGCCCACCGCAGCCCGCGAGGGGTTAAAAATCCACAGACAATGCTGGGGCTGGGAGGAAGGAGGTTGTGTGGGGTGGGGGTGGGGGGGGAGGAAGAGGCGCCTCCTCCCCGCTCATGCCATTGGCAGATCTGCCGTCCCCATCAGGAGCAGGCAGAGCGATTGATTTGCCTGCGTAGCGTGTGTCTGCTCCAACGCCCCCATTACCCAGGCTTCTTGCCGTGGGCCTACCCCCCCGACATTTCTGGGAGATCAGTGAGCTCCCAGCGCCCACGTGAGACGGTGTCCCCTCCCTTTCAATAACTGGGGTACTGGGTGGGGACACCCATTTCCAGCTCTGCCACTGACCTGCTTTGTGACCTTGGACATGTCACTTCCCCTCTTTGTGCCTCCATTTCCTCTCCCACTCCTTTGTCTGTCTGGTCTGTGAACAGTGTAAACGCCTAAGGGCAGGGATTGTCTCGCCCCACGGGGCCTAGAGCCTCTAGGCACTTCCGCAATACAAACAACCGATGCCTTCTGCACAGTCCCCAGGCTCAATCACGCCAGTGGCTTCTCTACAGCCTTACAGGCTGTTTGTTAGCACTTGCTGGCTGGCTGAATTTAATTAGCGCCTGCCAAAACAAATTCAAACCTAGAGTTAATTAGATTGAGCTCCATAATTCTATGTATCATTTGCACCTTTAAAGCGTAGTCTAGCCAAAGCCATAAACTCACTATGTCCCGCCTCCAATCCACTACTCTGAGCTACAGGCGTAGAGTTAGTCTACTCCAAAATATTCTCGTGTCTGGTCATTAACCAAGGTAGTGATCTGTCTCTTTTTTGTTTCTAGATGCATGTGCAATGGTTAACCACTAGCCAGGACCTAGAGATACCTAAGTTCAAATCTCTACTGTATTATAGACTCCCTGCGAGACCTTGTGCAAGTCACTTAGAGCAAGTCTATGCTAGAAACTGTTTGCTGATATAGCTGTAATAGCAGACCCTCATACTATAGACCCAATCTTCTGACAAATAAGTGCTTTTGCTGGCATAGCTTATATTGGTTCCATGAATGAAATAAGCTTAATTGACAAAAGCATTTTTATGCCAATATAACGGTGTCTAGACTAGGGCTTTTGCTTGTACAGAAGTGTTGTTTTTTAAATTGCATCCTTAACTGGTGTTACTATGCCAGCAAAAGTTTCTACTATATACTTGCCCTCAGTTTCTCTGTGCCTCAATTCTCCATCTGTAAAAATAGGAATATCTCCTTACCTCAAAAGAGTTTTGTGAAGATAAACACATTAAAGATTTACTTAGTTACTATGGTGAAGATACCTATAAAGTATCCGAGATCGACAGACATGAAAACTACATTCTTAAGATTGCAAAGTCAGATACACAAACATTAGGAAATGCCAGAGTTAAGGTTACCTGAACTTTAACTCTGCCCCTTTGTGCACGTGCATTAAAGTGCAATCTCTCCAAGGTGCTCCCAGCATTTATACTTCTTGTGACATGGACTGCCACTTACACCTGTCTGTACAGCACCTAGTGCGAATGCAACAAATAGATAATAATTGTAATGGGGCCCAATGTGATTGAGGCCTTTAGGAATTACCACAATATCAATGTTAAATAAACCAACAAACAGCAATAGTTGAATTTTTTCAAGCAAAAAAAATTTTTGTGAGAAACTGCCTTTTGAAATATAAATATTTTGTGAAAAGTTGACAGTCAAAAATGTTCTTTTGGTGCAAAAATACTCTTTCCTTTTAATTTTTATTTTAAAAATTATTTCAACATTTTTATCAAAACACTGATTTTGTTTCCCAAAAACTAGGCATTTGGTAAACAAAAAATTTCAGTACTATTTTTGATTTAAAAAAATTGTAAAGAATTCATAATAAATTGCAAAAAATACAAATTAAAATTAGATCAGTTTTAAATACTTTGAAATAAAAAATTGACATCTTTCCTTAAAATGGATTTTTTATCAGTCCTAGTTGTTAATCAACATTACTATTCATTCTATTAATAACATATTAATTGCATCATGTACTTTTTCCCCAATTGGGGCAGAGTCAAGGTTGCACAGACAACTTTAATTCTGATATTTCTTAATTTTTGAATGCTTGACTTTGTAACTTTAGAAAATCCATTTAATACAGTTTTGCAGTATAGCTGGGGGATATAGTTTCCTAGATTTTTTTTAGAACAATGACACAAAACTACCCAGAAATTCCAACATGTGGAGTTGTAATGACCCCAACATCTCCAGTGGAATTTGAATCCAGGCTTTGAAATAAATATCTAAGTGTCAGCTGAATGTTATTTACTTTGATGTGTGTGGTCCTAATAGTGATCTGCTGGTTTCTTTTCCTTGTCTAAGGTAAACAGGACTCCTGGGTTCTATTTGTGGCTCAAGGAGGGGAGTGGAATCTAGTGGGTGAGAGCAGAGGGGTAGGGTGCAAGTCAGGATGCCTGAGCTCCCAGCTCCCCTCTCTGTGCCTCAGTTTCCCCTTCTATAGAACAGGGACAATGATACTCCTTGTAAAGTGCTCTGAGGCCCACAGATGGGAACTGCTGCCTGCAGATTATTACATTTGTGTTTACCACAAATCTCAGTAACTGCTGGATATGCTGAGTAAGGAAAACAAGGCAGCTTTGAGTCCATCACTTTATGAATCCTATTGAGCAGGTGCTCCAGCATAGTGCATATGGGGAAGGATACCTCCAGGGTTTGTACTAACCTTGCTTTCCCTGCAGACGAGGTGAAGATGCAGCTGTAGAAAGCTCAGCCTTCATCCTCGGAGTCTGTCTTGGGGTTTGTAAATGTCCTTGCTGTTACTGATTGTCCCAGTTGTTATGCAGACAGATCGGGTGTGTTGGGGCCAGTGACCAAAACATCAGACAGGTGGGATTTCCAAGGAGGGGCATCTTTGTGTATTCCCAATGATTCACATTTATTTTTTTCCCAATGTATTAACATTGTTTTCCTTGTCCCTCTCTGACAGCTGGGACTCTACGCACCACACCAGCTTTTTCCAAACCAACCCGCTGACAAGTATCACCCAAAGTGAAAGGCCAGGCACTGAGCGGGATAAGGAGACCTGAGTTCTGTTCTTGGCTCTACCACTGAACTGCTATATAACCTTGGGCAAGTCCCCTCTGTGGTCAACTATTTGTTTATTCAGACAGTGAGCGCTTTTGAGCAGGGACTGTATCTCACTTTTTGTCTATGCAGCAAGGGGGCCCACATCTCAGTCACCGTGGGTCAATGCAGCACCAGGAAAAATGAAGCCTTAATCTCGGTCATGGTGCGTCTTGGCAGCAACAGAGCCAACATATCATTTGTTGTGTGCTTTGCAGCCCCTGGTTGTCGTGTGCCTGTGCCCAGCATGGCCAGGCCCTGATCTCCGTCACCACGCAAAGCGCTCAGATACTACAGCGATGGGTGCCATATGTCCCTCAGATAGATGTGTCTGTGCAGGACCTCACATGACAAGGCCCCAGTCTCCATGGGACCTTTCAAAAACTACTGTACTATAAATAATAGCAATCATAAATTAAGTCTGCCACCAGTCAACCTCCCGCAACCTACTCAGCTGTAGAAGCCTGAAAACAAAAGCTTTGAAAATCCCATAACAATCCTGTTGGTGCACTGGGCTGGAGTCTCAACCAGCCAGGATCGTATCCAAGCTCGTAGTCCGCTTAATCTATCTGGCAGAATGACCAGAATGAGATTCAGGGCAGGTGAATGCCTGGAGTGTGTTAAGGGGTGGATGGACAGGCAGAGGGGTGAGATGTATGGGGAGAGACAGTTAGATAGGTGCATGTGGTGATAAAAAGATAGAGGGGCAGTACGGGGATGAACAGGTAGAAGAGTAGGGCTAAGGAAAGACAGACAGTGTAGTGTTTATGGGGATGGGTGGATGAATAGATGGAGGGACTTGTTATGTTGTTATGGAATGGATGGATGGACAGACAAAGGGATGGTGTGTATAGGGAGTGATCAATGGGGAGAGAGAGAGAGGGAGAACATATGATTAGATAAAACATGTCTGGGGTTCGATAGAAGAACAATGCTAAGGTGCGACAGACAGAGTAGTGTTTTTGGAGATAGGTAACCTGTTTCTTCTCTATCCAGGAGAACAATGCAGTAGTCCCATCATCTCTGCATTGCAGTACTGTTGTTAAGTTGTGGCACTGGGGCCATTCCCATCTCACATGTACTGGGAACCCCCAGCTGCATCACAACCCCTTGTTACAGCAGACTCTGCCTCTTGTCCCCAACTAAGCTGGCGCTGTGCGCTTTCTGCAAGCCTCTGGCCTCTCCTTCTTGCTGCACCGCTGGTGAGAAATGAGTAGCCCCCTGCTGCGGAAGGCCTCCCCGCATCCCGCACACCGGTAGACCCTCTCGGCCGCATGGAGCCTCTGGTGCCTTGTCAGATTGGAGTTGCGCCCAAAGCTCTTGCCACACTGGTGGCAGCGGTGGGGTTTCTCGCCAGTGTGGATCTGCTGGTGTCTTGTTAGGGTGGAGCTCTGGCTAAAGCTCTTTCCGCACTCACTGCACGTGAAGGGGCGTTCACCACGGTGAATCACCTGGTGGATCAGGAGGTGGGAGTTCCGGACAAAGCTTTTCCCACACTCAGTGCAGTGGTGGGGCCGGTCCCCCCGGTGGATCCGCTTGTGTCTCAGCAGGTCAGAGCTGCGGCAAAAGGTTTTCCCACACTCAGGACATTTGAAAGGCCTGGGCTGGGGTTCGGGCTTCCCCAAATCTGGTAGGGGTGGGGCTGGTTCCACCTGCCTTTTCCCAGTGGGGCTCCCATGTTGCCTCCCCACCCTGCGCTGAGTCCGTGATGCCTTCCCTTTGTATCTTCCCAGGGACACCCTGCGTGGTCCTGCCATCTCTGTCTCCTCCTGCTGGGGACTTGCGCTCAGCACCACATCACCTGCTGGAATGAGAGGAGAGAGAATCCAGAGGTAAGTGGGGGGCGGGGGGAAGATGTGTTGCCAGCTTTCATGATATTTGCTCTCAAAGCGCCCAGTTCCTGGAGTCATGTGATTACTGGAAAATCATCATTTTTTTTAAGTGAGTCAATTCCTAGCCCTACTGTTTGAGGAGCAAACCTGGAAAATTTTAACCCCTAATGGCTCAAAATCCAGAAGGTGAATAAACAGAACCCAGAATGTACTAGTATTTTTTAAAAATCATGTTTTTTAAGCATTTTGGGGTTTGTGATATTTGTAAAGGAGACTGCAACTGTTACAGATCTGAAATCTAGAGCCAAACTCACTCCCTCCTCCCCACCGCACACATACTGAACCCTTTTCAAAGAGAAGGGAGCAATTTAGCTATTCCAAAACTCAGTGGGGGTTGAGTGACTGACTCCTTCAGGGTCCATCATTAGTCAGTATTTTCATAAATGACTTGGATAATAGAGGAGAGAGTATGCTCATAAAATCTGCAGATGACACCAAGCTGGGAGGGGTTGTAAGCACTTTGGTGAACAGGCTTAGAATTCAAAATGACCGTAACAAATTGGAGAATTGGTCTGAATTCAACAAGATGAAATTCAATAAAGATAAGTACAAAGTACTTCACTAAGGAAAGAAAGATCTACACACAACTACGAAATGGAGAATAACTAGCTAGGTAGGAGCACTGCTGAAATGGATCTGGGGTTATAGGGGATCACAAATTGAATATAAGTCAACAATGCGATGCAGTGGCAAAAAAACCACTAGTATCATTCTGGGGTGCATTAACAGGAGTGTTATATGTAAGACACAGAAGGTAATTGTCCTGCTCTACTCAGCACTGGGGAGGCCTCAGCTGGATCCTGTGCCCAATTCTGGGCTCCACATTTTAGGAATGATGTGGACAAAATGAAAAGAGTCCAAAGAAGAGCAACAAACACGATAAAGGAGTTAGAAAACCTGACCTATGAGGAAAGGTTAAAAAACTGGTCATGTTTAGTTTTGAAAAAGCAAAGGGGAACCTGATAACAGTCTTCAAATATGATAAGGGCTGTTATAAAGAGAACTGTGATCAATTCAGTGGACATGGAGAACAAGTAATGGGCTTAATCTGCATGAAGGAAGATTTAGGTTAGCTATTCGGAAACTTTCTAACTATGAAGGTAGTTACATTCTGGAATAAGTTTCTGAGGGAGGTTGTGGAATCCCCGTCATTGGAGGTTTAAAAGAACAAGTCGGACAAACACCTGTCAGGGATAGTCTAGGTTTATTTGGTTCTGCCTCAGCACAAGGGACTGGACTTGATGATTCTCAAGGTCCCTTCCATCCCTACATTTCTATGATTCTATGAGTTTAAGGGTTTGCTCTGAGAATTAAAAAGGAATTTATTTGTAGATTTTAAGGCCACTATGTGAATACCTTCACCTACAGGTCAAAACCCAGAAGTGTTATCATTATAATAGGACAGTGCCATCCTAATGTATCTGAAGAAGCAAGGAGGTATTACCCATTCCTGACACTCAGAGCATGTGAATCTCCCATATAACTATATCCCAGACATTGCAAGATATTTACGTGTCAGATATGGTAAACATTCATATGTCCCTTCATGCTTTGGCCACCATTCCACAGGACATGCTTCCATGTTGGTGACGCTCGTTAAAAAAATAATGCATTAATTAGATTTCTGACTGAACTCCTTGTGGAAAATTGTATGTCTTCTGCTCTGTGTTTTACCTGCATTCTGCCATATATTTCATGTTATAGCAGTCTCAAATGATGACTCAGCATGTTGTTTGTTTTAAGAACACTTTGACTGCAGATTTGACGAAACGCAAAGAAGGTACCAATGTGAGATTTCTAAAGATAGCTACAGCACTTGACCCAAGGTTTAAGAATCTGAAGAGCCTTCTAAAATATGAGAGGGACGGGGTTTGGAGCATGCTTTCAGAAGTCTTAAAAGAGCAACACTCCGATGCGGAAACTACAGAACCCAAACCACCAAAAAAGAAAATCAACCTTCTGCTGGTGGCATCTGACTCAGATGATGAAAATGAACATGTGTTGGTCTGCACTGCTTTGGATCGTTATCAGGAAGAACCCATCATCAGCATGGATGCATGTCCTCTGGAATGGTGGTTGAAACATGAAGGGACATATGAATCTTTAGCGAAAATGGCACATAAATATCTTGCAACCCTGGCTACAATAGTGCCATGTGAATGTCTGTTCTCACTTTCAGGTGACACTGTAAATAAGAAGCGGGCAGCATTATTTCCCGTAAATATAAACAAACTTGTCTAAATGATTTGCTGAACAAGAAGCAGGACTGAATGAACGTTCAGGCTCTAAAGTTTTACATTGTTTTGTTTTTGACTGCAGTTATATAACAAAAAAAATTCTACATCTGTAAGTTGCGCTTTCACGATAAAGAGATTGCGCTATGGTACTTGTATGAGGTGAACTGAAAAATACTAATTTTTTTGTTTATCATTTTTACAGTGAAAATCTCTGTAATAAAAATAATGTAAAGTGAGCACTGTACACTTTGTAGTAACTGAAATCAATATATTTGAAAATATAGAAAAACATCCAAAATATTTAATACATTTCAATTGGTATTCTATTGTTTAACAGTGTGATTAAAACTGCATTTAATCATGATTAATTTTTTGAGTTAATTGCGTGAGTCAACTGCGATCAATCAACAGCCCTACTTTGTATATTTTGACATGTGGATAATTTGTATTTTAACTGTTATAAGCTTTAACTTTTTGAATCTTTGTGTCTATTGTCATTTAATAATTATTGCCTCCTGCCCAAGTTGTCTGATTCCCTCATAATTTCCTGTAACTTTGAAAATTTAAATCATTAAAAACAAAAAATGCTTAAAAACAAACTGATATTATCTGTCTACATTATAAAAAAAATGAAAATCAAATTCTGCCAAGCTTAATTATAATACAGTCTTTAATTACATGATCACATACACTTTTTTCCACAGGACCCCTGTCTCCTTTAGTGCATAGGATGGTCTGTGTCATGGGGATGAGTCAGGGTTTTGTAACAAAGGCGGCTGTACGACAGTTGGCTCATTTGTCGCTGAAGTCGGAAGGTGTACAGAGAATGAGGCAAGGGATTGAAGGAAGAGGTCTCTTGGTTGAGGCAGTTAAATGCCGCCCTAGAGAAATAGATTCTGTTCTTGCCTCTGCCATAGAGTTCCTATGTGATGCTAGGCAAGTCACTAAACCAAATTTTCACAGGTGGCCATTGTGTGTTTCTCATTTTCTGGGTCCCCAGCCTGAGTCACCAGGGGTCAGAGCTGCAGATGTGCTGAGCACTCCGCTGTAACTTAGATCAATAGCTGTGCTTTGATAATATCCAGTGCTATAAAAATGCTAAGTAATCTGGGCCTGGCAATCTCAAATTTGAAACCCGAATTTGGTAGAGACTTTTTGATAACTTTGACCTTCATTCCATAGATCTAAAGTGGGGATAATACTATTTCACCTCACAGGGGTTTATGAAGAGAAATGCATTAATGTTTGTAAAAAACTAAGATATATGATGAAAGCAGCATAAAAAAGTCCATGAGGAAATTAATAATTCTGTATTCAATGCAGGGTTTGGATGGTGTGCAGTGAATAATGTCTGAAGCCCCACTCTGAAGGTGAAGGATAAAAAGAAATATTAACCTACCCATCATCCTGTGTTCACCATCCATTATGTGCTCTGAATGAGGCAGGGGGCCTGTGGAAAAAAACAGTATGCAACAATGTAATTAAAGAGCGTATCATCATGCGTATGCATGAGGACAAATTATAGGTTAATTGATTTTAAGTCTTGGAGTGACTGTTACGATTATCTGGTCTGTCCTCCTGCATAACCCAAGCCAGAGAATTTCACCCTGTGATTCCTATATTGAATCTCTGTGCATGTGAATCTCTAGTCAGCATGTTGGGGGCTTAGTTTCTTACATCAGATGCTGTGGATGCCTCCCTTGTAATCTGGGAGTTTGGTTTGAGCAACTGCTGCTCACTTGGGTTTTAACTTTTCCTCTCTAATTTTTGAATAGTGATATAAATCCCGCAGACGTTAATGTTTTTTCCTCATAATGAAATATTGATCCTAAAATCCCCTCAAATTCCTCTCATTGTCTAATTATTAAATATTGATAGAAAAATCTCAAAATTCACATTTTCCCTCTCTAATTACTGAAGGAGATGAAATCCCCTCTGTTCGTGAGGGAAACTGTTGCTCTGGTTTAATTATCCCAAAGTGGGGGCAGAGGGGCTTAAACTCCCTAAGGATCAACTTTTTCTCTTATCTTCGAGGGAGGGTCACAAGAAGAGAAAGGGAAAGCAGGTGTCCATGAGAAGGGATTGGCTACCCAAGGAGTTATTCCAGAATATTTTCTGTGGAATACTCTTATTCCAGAAAAAGAGTACCTTGACCCGCTATAGTCCAATCCACCTTTGAAAATGGCTTAAGCTAAACAGGAACAAGGAGGCACTCTTCTCTGGCGTAACAGTGTCCACAGAAAGAGTTATTCTGGAATAGATTTTCAAGTCACTCCCTGTCTTAATCCCAATTAACTTTCAAGTATAAAGAAGCCCTGATGAGTCTGCCCAGCCCCAATTTAATCCATCCTAGCTGCTCCTCAGACCCCAACGACCCAACCTAGCTCCCCACCTCCCCCTGCCATTCACTCACCCATCCCCCTCTGATATCCCCTCCCAACTGCCAGAGAATTCTCCGGAACTTTTAAGGTCCCTTCTAGCCCTACATTTCTATGATTGTACAATGCACTCCCCCCACCCCCGAAATACACCTCTCTCAAAGCACAGGACTCCTTATTGCCTATATCAATGACAGGGCCAAGCCACGGTGGCAGGGGATGGGGTAGGGACTGTCTAGCTATTGACTGAAATCTCCATGGGGACATGGGAGATCAGGTGGAGAGTGATTTCATCCCCTTTTCCTCTAAGTATCAATGATTGTTGGAAAATCTTAATTTTCCCCTCAGATTTTTCCATTTCTCTCTAATTTTGAATATTGATAGAAAACTCCCTCTAGTCTGACTTCCTGTACGTTGTAGGCCACAGAACCTCCCCCGGTTTCTCCTGTAATAGAACCTTAATCTCTGGCTGTGTTACTGAAGGCCTCAAATCAGGGTTTAAAGACTTCAAGTTACAGAGAATTCACCATTTACACTAGTTTAAACCTGCAAGTGACCTGTGACCCATGCTGCAGAGGAAGTCAAAAAACAAAAACAAAACCCCAGAGTCTCTGCTAATCTGATCCAGAGGAAAATTCCTTCCCAACCCCAAATATGATGATCAGTTAGACCCTGAGCATGTGGGTAAGATCCACCAACCAGACACCAGGGAAAGAATTCTCCGTAGTAACTTAGAGCCCTTCCAATCTAGTGTCCCATCACTGCCATTGGGGATATTTGCTGCTAGCAGTTGCAGATTGCCTACATGCCATTGTAGGCAGTCTCATCATACCAATTCCTCCTCCAAATTATCAAGCTCAGTATTGAAGCCAGTTAGATTTTTTGCCCCCACTGCTCCCTCTGGAAGGCTCCCTCTGATGGTTAGAAAGCTTCACTTAACTTCAAGCCAAAACTTGTCGATGGCCAGTTTATATCCATTTGTTCTTGTGTCCACATTGTATTTTTGTGGCACTTAACTTAAATACACTAGAACCTCAGAGTTATGAACACCAGAGTTATGAACTGACCAGTCAACCACTCAGCTCATTTGGAACTGGAAGTAGGCAATCAAGCAGTAGAGACCCAAAAAAGAAGCCAATACTGTACAGTACAGAACTGTGTTAAATGTAAACTACTAAAAAAATAAAGTTTAAAAGAAAGATTTGACAAGTAAGTAAACTCTTTCTGTGCTTCTTTCATTTAAATTAAGATGGTTAAGGCAGCATTTTTCTTCTGCATAATAAAGTTTCAAAGCTGCAATAAGTCAATGTTCAGTTGTAGACTTTTGAAAAAACAACCATAATGTTTTGTTCAGGTTTACGAACATTTCAGAGATATGAACATTTCAGAGTTACAAACAACTTCTGTTCCCGAGGTGTTTCTAACCCTGAGGTTCTACTGTAACTTCTCTCTCTCCCCCTGCTATTTATCCCTCTGATGTATTTATAGAGAGCAATCATATCTCCCCTCAGCCTTCTTTTGGTTAGGTTAAACTCTTTGAGTCTCCTCTCATAAGATAGATTTTCCATTCCTCGGATCATCCTAGTATCCATTCTCTGCACCTGTTCCAGTCTGAATTCATCTTTCTTAAACACGAGAGACCAGAACTGCACACAGTATTCCAGATAATGTCTCACTAGTGCCTTGTATGATGGTACTTCCCTGTCTCTACTGCAAATACCTAGCCTGATGCATCCTCACACTGCATTAGCTTTTTCATGGCCACATCACATTGGTGGCTCATAGTCATCATGTGATCAACCCACACAACTAGGTCTTTCTCCTCTTCTGTCACTTCCAGCTGATACGTTCCCAGTTTAGTAAAATTTCTTGTTGTTAGTCCCTAAATCCATGACTTTGCACTATTAAATTCCATCCCATTTCTTTTACTCCCATTTTCAAGATCATCCAGATCTTCTTGTATTATATTCTAGTTCTTCTTCTTATTGGTAATACCTCTCAATTTTGAGTCATCTGCAAATTTTATTAGCTCACTCCCAATTTTTGTGCCAAGGTCAGTAATAAAAATGTTAAATAAGATTGGTCCCAAGACCAATCCCATAGGAACTCCATTAGTAACCTCCCTCCAGCCTCACAGTTCACCTTTCAGAATGACCCATTGTAGTCTCCCCTTTAACCAGTTCCTTATCCACCTTTCAGTTCTCATAGTAATCCCCATCTTCTCCAATTTAACTAATAATTTCCCATGTGGAACTATATCAACGCCTTACTGAAATCCAGGTAGATTAAATCTATTGCATGTCCTTTGTCTAAAAAATCAGTTATCTTCCCAAAGAGATCAGGTCAGTCTGGCATGATCTACCCTTTGTAAAACCATGGTGTATTTTATCCCAACTACCTTTAAGCTCTATCTGCTTAACTACTTTCTCTTTCAAAATTTGTTCCAAGACCTTGCATACAACTGAGGTCAAACTAACAGGCCTGTAGTTTCCCGGATCACCGTTTTTTTCCTTTCTTAAAAATAAATACTATTTTTGCAATTCTCCAGTAATAGGGTACCACCCCCAAGTTTACAGGTTCATTACAAATCCTTGCTATTGGGCTTGCAATTTCATGTGCCAGTTCCTTTAATATTCTTGGATGGCAATTATCCAGGCTCCTTGATTTTGTCCCATTAAGCTGTTTGAGTCTGACTTCCACCTCGGATGTGATAATTTTTACTTCTATATCCTTATTCCATTAGCAACCCTGTCACTACCCCCAAGCTCTTCGTTAGCCTCATTAAAACCAGAGGCAAAGCATTTGTTTGGGTTGTTGGGCCATGCCTAGATTATCCTTAATTTCCACCCATCCTTCGTGTTCAGCCCTCCCACATCTTCTTTCCTTATTTTCTGTTTCTTTATATGGCTGTAGAACCTTTTTACTATTGGTTTTAATTCCATTTGCAACGTCCAGCTCTGATTGGCTTTCAGCAGTTCTCACTTTATCCCTACACTTTCTGATCTCCAAGAGATAGCTCTCCTTGCTGATCAATCCCATCTTCCATTTCTTGTAGACTTTCTGCTTTCTCTTGAGATGCTTGCTCATCCAGGTTGGTCTGAAACCTTTCCCTATGATTTTTTTTCCCTTGCTTGGGGTGCAGGCTTCAGATAATTTCTGTAACTTTCACTTAAAGTAATTCTAAGCCTTCTCCATCTTCAGATCCTTGAGTTCTTCAGTCCAGCCCACTTCCCTAACTAATTAGCTTAATTTTTTAAGGTTTGCCCTTTTGAAATTAAGGACCCTAGTTGCAGTTCTATTTTTGTTTATCCTTCCTTTTAGTTTAAACTGAATTAGCTCATGATCACTCAAACCCAGGTTGTCCTCTACAACTAGTTGTTTGAGGTCCTCAGTACTCACCAATACCAAATTAAAAATGGCATCACCTCTTGCGGCTTCAGCAATTATTTGGTGGAGAAATCTGTCAGTTATCACATCCAGGAAAACCCAGGCTCTACTATTATTAGTAGCACTTGTCCTTCAATCTAGTTCTTGGAAGTTAAAGTCTCCCATAATCATACAATGCCCAGTAGTATTTATTTAATTAAAACCATTAAAAGGTCTCTCTCTATATCCAAATCAGATCCCGGGGTCTGTAACACACTCCAAGTCCTATCTCAGGGAAAACTTTAGTAGCTTTCTTCCCCAAAGTGATTTTGGCCGAAACTAACTTTCTTATCCATTCCATCACTTCTAATTTCTTTACAGTCTACCTCATAATTAGCATACAATGCTACTCCACCACGTTTGTTGTCATTTCTGTCTTTCCTGAACAGCCCATACCCTTCAATCCCTGTACTCCAGTCATGACTACTAGTCCATCATGTTTCTGTTATCCCTATAATATCTGGTTTCTCTTCTTGCACCAGTAGTTCTAGTTCCTTCATTTTGTTACCCAGGCTCCTTGCATTGGTGTAAAAACATCTTGACTGGTGTTGCTGCTGTTCCCTCATTGCTGCCCTCTCCTAACTGTCACAGAACCTGCCATCCTCATCTCCCAACTGCCAAACAACTGCCCTTCCACCACCGCTTCCCTCTTCCAACTGTCATGGAACCTTCCAGCCTCATCTCCCAACTGCCAAACAACTGCCCTTCCACCACCGCTTCCCTCTTCCAACTGTCATGGAACCTTGCAGCCTCATCTCCCAACTGCCAAACAACTGCCCTTCCACCACCGCTTCCCTCTCCCAGCTGTCATGGAACCTTCCAGCCTCATCTCCCAACTGCCAAACAGCCCCTTTACATGCTGCTGTCCCTCCCAACCGTTTTCCTGCTCCATCCTCCCCACCCTTCTCCTGTCACAGCCATTTTGCCCTGTGCTCCTGGCTGCCTGTGCAAATGTTTGGTTGGGAACAAACCCTCACTTTCTCTAATTATCAAACGGATGTACAGTCTCCTCATATTTTACCACATTTCTATATCCCCCTTTTTAACTTCTGGTTTTAGAGGGAAACAATTGCCCTTAGTTGACATATCTTTTAGCCTGTCAACTTTCAAATATAAGACTTACTATGTGACAAAGGTCCAAAAGCATTAATAGAAATATACTATTAATTTAAATTAATAAATTATTAATATAAATCCCCTGGGATTTTACCCCTTGCCTCCCCCATCTAATTATCCAGTACTTATGGAAAATCTCAATTTCCCTCTCAGGTTTTGCCATTTTTGTCTAATTCTTGAATATCAATAGAAAATCCCAATGTGCTTTTCTCTAAGTAATGACCAAACATTGATCAGATTCCTCAGATCCCCCCAATAATTAAATATCAATATAAAGTCCCCTCAGACTATGCCCCTCTACATATCAATCAGTTATGTGACATCTCCTCAGACTGCCATTTTCTGTTTAATTATCCAATATTCATATTTGATATGAATAGCAAAGCTCTTTCAGATTTGGGGGTTTCCCACCCTTTTAAAGTGCCATAAATTCTCCTTATTTTGGAGGGGAAATGTTGCCTTGAGTCATTACCTCAGTTCTCCTTAGCTACCTGCTTCCCTAGATTGGTGGAGTCCCTTGACACCCTTGAACAGGCAACCTTAATTTCAGCATTTCCTAACTTTTGCTGCTGGACTTTGTAATTTTAATGTTCTTTTAACGTAGGTTTTTTAATGTTATTGATTAATACATGCTGCCTAGTGTATAAATATGCATCATGTAATGTATTAAGCACCATTAAGCACAAATATTGTAACAATGATATAGCCTAAACTGACCTATACCATAATCTTGTACACTTATACTAAGTATCCCTAACACCTTGAATTAGCTGAAGTAAACCTTGGCTTGAGTAGATAGAAAAACCGTCAGTATCCAGACAGATGATTACATCTTCATGACGGTAGGAAAGGAGTTACACACAAACCTAGGAGGTGCTTTCAAGTCCCTTAGTACTTGGAATGCATGTGCTCAAAACAAAAATAATGGTGCATCGTGACCTGAAAGACATAGGGTGACCAGATGTCCCAATTTTATAGGGACAGTCCCGATTTTTGGGTCTTTTTCTTATATAGGCTCCTATTACCCCCCACCCCTTGTCCTGATTTGTCACATTTGCTGTCTGGTCACCCTAGAAAGACATGGGTTCAGAACAAAAGATAAAGGAGTAAATCTGGTATCAAAACCAAACAAGGTAGAAAGCTGATTAATTAAATCCAGTTTCAAATGACGTATGTGATGCCTTTTACTGGTAAAAAAGTAGGGTACAAAAGAATGGCTTTAGGGGTGTAACTCTGGGAGGACACCTGTGTGAGATTAATATAACTTCGCTGCATGGGACTGATCCTCAGAAACTGGTATCATATAGTACCTTTTTCCTGTACCATATTGATAAACCTGCCTGACATGTAATATTTGGTCTCGGGAGTATATTTCATAACACAATAACAAGCCAAAGTATAGTCAAGCAATTGACTATACAATTTATCAACAGTGTAATAAAAAAAAAAACAGATCAAGCTTCTTGAACCTCCCACTGTAAGACATTTTCCAGACCTCAAATAATTCTTACAATCTTGTATTCCTTTTCTTACACTTGTTCTTGTAGTTCTTTTCTGAATCCTTTCCAGTTTGTCAAAGTCCTGTGTGAAGTGTGGACACCAAAACTGACACACAGTATCCAGCAATGGTCTCACTAATGCCATACACAGAAGCAACATCCCTTTCTCGGTCCTACTTCATATTCTCCTGCTTATACATATGAAGGCTGCATTCAGCCTCCCAGCTACACTATTGCACTGGGAGCTCATGTTCATTTGTTTACCTATCATGACCCCTAAGTCCTTTTCAGTATCGCTGCATTCCACGATACTATCCCCATCCAGGGAATGTAACCTACATTTTTCATTCCTAGATGCGTGATCATGTATTTAGCTGTATACACATGCATGGTGTTCAAATAAAACAATCCAGATTGCTATGTATAAATGGCTTGTCCCCATTGTTATTTGCCACTCCACCTAATTTTTGTGTCATCTGCAAATTTTACTACCAATGATTTTGTATTTCTTTCCAGATCACTGATAAAAATACTGAATATCATTAGGCCAAGAACAGAGCTCTGCAGGACCCCACCAAAAAAATAAACACCCACATGCACATGAGGAATCCTAACTTACAATTACTTTCTGAGATCTAACAACTAGCCAGTTTTCACTCCATTTAATATGGGTGCCCTGGTTTTGTATGGTGCTAATTGTTTAATCAGAATGCTGTGTGGTACTAAGTCAAATGCCTTACAGAAGTCTCAGTACATCATGTCAAGAGAGTTACCTTTGTCAACCAAACTTGTGATCTCATCAAAAAGTGACATCAGGTTTATTTGACAAGATCTATTTTCCACAAAACCAAACTGACTCACAGGCATTAGTTCTTTATTGATTGCAACCCATAGCAGCTGCTCTGTGATCTTCCCCAGTATTGATATCAGGCTAAGTGACCTAGAGATACTCAGGTTTACATTTTTAAATATTGGTTTGACACTGGGGAGTTCCAGAGGACTGGAAAAAAGCTTGGTGTTCCAGGATTTCTTAAAAATCACAATTATTCTCACAAATCTCCAGAGGAGTGAGAAACAGGGGAGAGGGGGCAGAGATGAATGGTGGGGGATATGAGCCTGGGGCTTGGGAAAGGGAGAAAATGAAGGAGCAGCCATGAGAGGGGGAGATAAGCAGGAGCAAATAAGATGCAGAAGACTGGAGCACTGAGCTTGATTAATGTGTATGTGACTTTCCAGGGACTTCCATATTACATTCAAAACCGTTATGTAAAACACAGTGTTACGGTTGCAAAGATGAACACTCAAAGGTTGGGAATGCCAGAATTAATCTTGCCCATGCAACCTTATTTCAGCTTCCTTGTGCATATGCATTATTATAGTCTTTAATTACATGATCACAAACTGTTTTTTCCTCATTCAGAGCACAGGATGGACAGTGTTCATTGAATGGTAGCTATTCAACAACCCTTTTTATCCTCCACATTGATCGTGTGGTCCCATGCGTTATTCACTGCACACCATTCAAACCATGCACTGAATACAGAATTAATGATTCCTCATGGGCTTTTCAATGCTGCTGTCATCGTAGTATCTTAGTTCTTTACCAACGTCAATGAATTTATCTTCACAACAACCCTGTGGGATATGGCGTTATTATGCCATTTATACACAGGGAACTGAAACACAGAGACGAAAGCCAAAATTGTCAAAAATGTCTTCTAATTTTGCATGCCCAATCAGAGGTGCTGAAAACCTGATTTTTCAGAGTACTTAGTATTACATAGCACCATATCTGTTCAAAGCAGAGCTTCCTTTGACCTCATTCACATTTGTGGTGCACAGCACTTCTGCAAATCAGACTCCAGGCTCTCAGTTGGGCACCTGGAAAATGAGGAACACACAGAGTGTGTCTACACTGCAATGTAATCCCAAGGTGAGAGGGACTTGAATCAGTTGACCCATGTTAGGGAAGCCTGTGAAAAGTTCGATTTAAGTGGCTTGCCCAACATCATATAGAACTGCATGGCAGAGGCAGGAATATAATCCAGTTCCCACACAGTTGTCAGAGAAAACTCCCCATATAGAATCATAGAAATATAGGGCTGAAAGGGACCTCAAGAGGCCATCTAGTTCATCCCCATGCACAGAGACAGGATTAAGTATCCTAAATGATTCCTGACTGGTCTTTAACTTGTTCTTAAAAACTTCCAGATATCTTTGCCCCAACTGGCATCTAACAACATATGAAATGCTGCTGGTCAAAGATTTGGGGAGGGGTGTATGTGAAAAATGTTGAAAGAAAATTAACAGTTTCATTCAAAACTTTTCACTTCCCCCTTCATTTTTTTAAGAAAAAAAAGCACAGTGAAATTTTTCAGTTAGAAATATTTTGTTTATATTTTTTTCATTAAAAAGTTTGGACAGAAAAAGGGGATAAAAATCTGTTTTGAAATTTTTTTTCTATAAAATTTCAGTTTGTATTCTGAATATCGCCTGTATTTCTCTCCAACACTGGAAGTGGACGGGGGTTTTCATATTCCATCGCTCCCCACCCCCAAGCAAGCCAGTACTCCCTAGTTCCCGCAAATGTTCAGCCCTGGGTGCTCACCTCTCTGCTGCCCCCTCAGCCCCGCACCTTCCCCATACCTGGCTTATTATTTATTTCCTGGAGGATCGGGGGCTCCTCTTTGGGGACACAGAGTGGTTCATACTGGTGTCCTGGGGTATCAGCTCGTCCCACCTCCTCCTGGGATACACATTCGTGATGGGGCTGCAGCTGCTCTAGCTGCGAGCCGGGAGCATCCCATAATGCCTCAGGGGAAGCAATCTTCTCCGAAGTCACTTCCTCAACCTTCACACGCACCGTGACCTGAGGATGAGCCAAAGACATCACAGTGTAGCTGGTCCCTGGAACCCACAGGGGAGAGTGGAGTCTGAGAGGGGAGCCTTCGGGGAACATCCTCAAGAAACACAGAGATGGTGGAAGGGACCACAGACCCAAGCTAGATTTCCAGGCTCAGCAGGGGGCACTGTGGAGGGCAAGTAACAAAACAGAGACCCTTACAGTAACACAGGAGCATAAGGAAGAGAATGCCCCTTGAACACACTCTGTGCAGGGCCTGAGGCACCATGTCAAAAAGCCAATTAATAATAAGAATAGTAATAAGCTAAATGAAGTGATGCCCACACAACCAGGTTCTGCCAGGTCAGACAAACAGATTGTCAGAGGCTTGTGAAATTAGGAACCCAGGAACTGCCAGACTGGATCAGACCAGTGGTCCATCTAGCCCAGTATCTCATCTCTGACAGTGGCCAGCACCAGACGCTTGAGAAAGAGGTGTAAGGACCCCATCATTATGGGGAAATCTTCTCCCCAGGAAAGATCGCTCCTGATCCCCAATCTCTAGAGGTCAGCTGAGGTAGGTGAAGTTGGATATATACTACAGGTTGTACCTTGCTGGCCCGGCACCCTCGGGACCTGACTGGTCCCGAACCAGGGAACTTGCTGGGCTGGGGGGGTCAGGTCAATGCCGGCCCCTCTGCTGCTGCCAGCCGTGGGTCTGTGCTCCGGCGGCAGCAGAGGGGCTGGCACTGACGGAGCAGAGACAGGGTGGCACTCCGGGGAAGAAGTGGGGCAGCTGCAGAGCCCTGCAGCCAGGGGCCCAGAGTGGAGCCCCGCAGCCGGCAATGGAGCCCAGGAGCACTCCTGGCCCCTGGACACAGGGCTTCACAGCTGCTTTGCTTCATCCCCTGAGCACCACCCTTTCCCCTCTCCTCTCCCTCCCTCCCCGAGCTTGAAAGCGGCAAATCAGCTGTTTGCAGTGCTCCAGAAGCTCTGGGAGGGCGGGGGAGGAGTTTCTAAGCCTGGGGATGTTGGCTTTTCCCTGTGATTGCTCCAGCCCCGGAGCACCCACGGGGTCGTAGAGGATGCTGGACCACAGATGTTGCTGGACAAGGGAAATCCAGATTAAAGAGGTACAACCTGTAGTATAATCCTGGAAAGTCCTTCTATCCATAAATATATCCAATCCATTTGTTGTACCCTGCTCCATTCTAGGCTTCAAATAGCATATTGTGTTGTGTGGAAACGGACTTGAAATTTTACAGTTTGCTTTATGCCTAGTGGCTTGCCATCCCCTTATTCATGTAATAGGAGACAGGGTGAATAAAAGATCCCAGTTCAATGCCTCTATGATATCCCTTCTTATTCTTCTCCTTTCAAAGGTATGCTGGATCCCTTTCTTCCTCTAGCTCTGATCATGAACCAAAGAGAATCTTGCAGCCCTTTAGTACCAGCTCCTACATCCAGCCATCACTCCCCGCCTAATAGGAACAGCCTTTGCTCTCTGCTTGCTCTAGGGAGAGGGACTGGATGCTGAGTTTACAGCACAGCAGTCTGGTCTGTGAGCATCCAGTCCCATCTGGAGCCTGTCTATATATTTGGCCTCTTCTTTCCCTCCCCACCAGTCTCCACTGGGATTATCAAATTAAAATATTCTTACCTGCTGCTCCCATAATCCAGCCTCTGGCTGCCTCAGTTGGAACCCCTCTGCCAGGGCCACCGCTTGGGCGCAGTTCTCTGGGCCACGTTCCCAGACCCAGTTCTGCATTTCCTCTGGCAGGATGGTCAGGAACTGCTCCAGGATCAGCAGCTCCAGGATCTGCTCCTTGGTGTGGCTCTGCGGCTCCAGCCAGCGATGGCAGAGTTCCTGGAGGCGACTGTAAGCCTCCCGGGGCCCCTCGGCCTCTTGGTAGCGGAATTGCCTGAAGCACCGGCGCCGTGTCTCCAGGCGGGTGTCCTCCCCTTGCAGGATGGCAGCTTTCACCTTCCCATAGTCTCTGCTGTCTCTAGCCTCCAGGCTGCTGTAGGCCTGTCGGGCTTTTCCGCTGAGTGCTGGCACGAGTCGCGTTACCCACTCTCCTCTCGGCCACTGACAGGCATTAGCCACATGCTCAAAGTTGGCCAGATAGGCCTCGATATCGTCCCCTGGTGCCAGCTCAGGTAGCTGTAGTGTCACTGGGGCCGGCACAACTTCAGGAGGGGTCCATAGGGCCTGCAGCACCTCCTGCCACTGGACTTCCCAGCGCTGGGGCGGCTCGTCCTGCCTCTGAGGCCTGGACTGTTGTGGAGCCGCCCATCTCAATAATTCCCCGATGGTCCCAGAGCAGACAACAAAGGGAAGGTTCTCTCCTTGCTCCACTCCTTGCCCTGGCTCGGGGCCTGGTGTGTCTTGTTCCTCCCTTTTTACTGGGGGCTGCACCCCCTGCTCTAAAGGCACCTGTAATTGGAGACCCAAATCTGCACTTGTACCCAGGTCTGTGGCCATGGTCTGTCTCCGGGGCGGCTGCACTTCGAGCTAGGGCCTGGACTCTCAGACGCCAATCTCAATAAACATGAGTGGAACCTGTCGGGAGCATCCAGCCTCCTCCTTCGCAGCCTGCAGCAAAAGATCCATATGAAACACTACATTAAAAGTATGGTACTTAGGTTGAAAAGCCAACCACTGGAATGTTAGGACATTCCAAGATTTGCCCATTCAGCATTAACTCTGCCCACTTGTGCATCCCTCTGGTGCCCTGAGTGTGTCCTGTGGAAAAAAATAGGATGAAACTATCTAATTAAATTAATGCAGATGAATAAAGCAGGCAACCGTGAATCTACCATTTCCTAACTTATGGGTGCTGCTTGACTTTGCTACCTAAACAATGTTCTTTTAACAGAGATTTTTGTACGTAATTTCCAAATATTTTTTATTTTAATACAGACATTCCCAGTACCGTACCTGCTGCTATTGGGTCATTGAGAGGCCAGCCTTACAACATTTCGGTGTTCAGCTATTATTTTGGCAAGCTGCTGACGTTTTCCTGAGGAACAAAATCAAGAGGAGGGAAATGGCAATTTTTAGCAGTTTATAACTCAGTAGGGTGACCAGGTGTCTTGTTTTTGGGGAGCTTTTCTTGTACAGGTGCCTATTACCCCCCACCCCCGTCCCGTTTTTTTCACAGTTGTTATCTGGTAACCCTAAAACTCAGCCAAATCTGAACAGAATTTCATGGGACAAAGAAGAGGCACTTCTCCAGCCTGCTGCAAAGAGCAGAGGAATGGGAGCGTCTCAAAGAAAAAGTTGCAAGAATTTTTTGTACAGAAAAGTGTTTGGTGACCTAAATACTAGAGCCCCCTGCAATAAATGTAGTGAGGGCAAGACCCACGACTTGTACCCCCAGCTCACTGTCCCCCTCAGCACAGACAGGTCCCTCCTTGACCCTCCCTCCCCCCCATCTCTTGCGGTGGGGGCTCTTGTTCCTCAGGTCCCAGAGGGAGCTGCAAAGAGAAAAGCCCCCACCGGGGGGACATGTCCTGAATGGGCATGTCCCCCTGAGCATCGGGGTGATGGAGGACTCCCCATTGACCAGGGCAGGAGGCAGGGGGCGGCAGCCCTTCTCCCTTGTGGCTCCTGCAGTGGGGACGTACCTGGGGCTGGGGTTCCTGTTCTTCCGATCCAGCGCCTCCGTCTGCTCTGTTCTCTCTATGTATCCAGCAACTGCTGAATCCCCGCCCCGGAGCCCGCAGGTGTTGGGGAGCTGGGACACTGGGAGGGGGTGTCCCTGAGCAGGGGAGCCCTAGACGATGCTGAGGGGCTGGTCCTACCTAGGAAGTGACAAGGATGCTGGAGAAGGGTTAATCCCACCTCTGCAAAACCAGGACTGGCTGGGCTTGCTGTCAGTCCGGCCGAATCCCTCCCCTGCCTTGACGGCCAGCCCCTAATTGGGATTGGATCATGTGGGAGTATTGAATGTCCAGCACTCCCCCAGGGCAACAGCTGCAGCCTCTTGTGAGGAAGCCTGACAGACCATCCCCTCACACAATACTGTAATACAGTGGTGAGTCTGAGTGTACTATCAGAGCCCCCCGGGATAGAATAGAATAGACTAGAATAGCCCCTCACTGTAATGCCACAGGACCAGTCTGGCACAGAGACATTTAACTTCAAATCCGCATGTTCTGCGGTAATTGGGGGATGCTGCACAGACACACAGTGACTGAGATTATTGTGCCAGCAGGCGCTGCACAGACATTCAGGGAGAGACAGTCCCTGGGTTGAAGTGTTTGTAAACTAAATAGGCTAGAGAGGCAAAGGGTGGGAGAAAGAGCGTATTGCTCCCATTTTACAGATGTATGGATTCTAAAGCCAGGAGTGATCACTGGATTATCTAATCTGACCTGCCTAATCTAAACCACATAATGAGATCTCAGGCACAGAGATTGAGTGACTTGTCTAAAAGAAAGAGGAGCAGAAGAGGCAATTGGGCAGAGGCAGAGTGGCTTGGTGGGTAACGGTGCTAGACAAAGATCTGGGAAACCTGACTTCTGTTTCTAGCTCTGTAACCGAGTTCCTCTTTTCCTCTCTCTGTGCCTCTGTTTCCTTTCCCATTCTTTATCTATCTGGTCTATTTAATGTGTATGCTCTTCAGGAACGGGATATTCTGTCACAGGATGTCTGTACAACACCTGGCACAACGAGTGCTGATCTCAGTCACTGTTTCAGAGTAGCAGCCATGTTAGTCTGTATCCGTAAAAAGAAAAGAAGTACTTATGGCACCTTAGAGACTAACAAATTTATTAGAACATAAGCTTTCATGAGCTTGCGCTCTAATAAATTTGTTAGTCTCTAAGGTGCCACAAGTACTCCTTTTCTCAGTCACTGTGTTTCTGTGCAATGCCCAGCACAATGGGGCACCAATTTCAATCACCTTGTGTTTGTGTAGTGCCTGGCACAATGGGGCACTGATCTTGGCTGCTGTGTATGTCAATTTCTAAATGTTTCTACACTACATCCAAAGAACCCATGTTAAAAGAATGTTAACATTGCAAAGTCAAACACTCAAAAGTTAGGAAGCACCAGAACTAAGGTTCTCCATGCAATCTTATTTCAGTTCCCTTGTGTGTATGCATTATGATTACAGTCTTTAATTACATAATCACATAATGTTTTTTTCCACAGGACCCCTGCCTTATTTAGAGCACAGGATGGACTGTGCTCACTGAATTATGGGTAGCTGCTCAATAATATCCTCATCGTTCAGTGTGTGGCCCCAGGCCTGACTTACTGCAGACCATCCACCCCCTGCTCTGCTCCCACAGTTATTGATTCCTCCTGGGCTTTTGTATGATCTTTTTCCATCTTCCCTCATAGGTCATGTTTTCTAGACCTTTAATCATTTTTGTTGCTCTTCTCTAGACTCTCTCCAATTTGTCCACATCCTTCCTGAAATGTGGTGCTCAGAACTGGACACAATACTCCAGATGAGTCCTAATCAGTGTAACCCTTCTGCCTGTCAGAGTTGGCAGCAACAAGGGCTGGGTTCAGTATCTAGGGGTTCCATTCCAATAACACAATGCAAAACCGGCTTGAGCCTCTACCCAGTGACCTGGGACAAATATATACCACCCCCTCTGGACGCCTCCAAGAGGCAATACTTCCCCTCTCGCAAGCACATAGTCTGAGTGTAGCAAAAGTCTTTTAATAACAGAGAGAAACAATGTGGCATTATGTTGGGGAAACACGACCAACAGGGTTCATAACACAACCCATGAGCAAAAACCCACCCCAAGCAAATTGGGGCATGTCCTTTCCCTTTAGTTCTTGAGTCCAGCAACCCAAAATCACCCAAAGTCCCAAAAGTCCAACAACCCAAAAGTCTCTGTCCCTGGTCAGGGCAGCCCCAGAGTTCAAAAGTTTACCTGCAGAGTTTTACCTCCCAACCTGGGTGGAGATTGGGGGGTGGGGGGTTAAGGGGCACCTTACATGGTCCAAAGCTGATGGCCCCACCTCTCCATGGGGCTCCACTCTGCCAGCCACCCATGGGCTGCTCTAGGCATCCAACAAACTGCTCCGCTCCACCAGCCGCTCCGCTCTGCTCACCGTCCCGCAAACTGCTCCACTCCGCCAGCCACTCCGCTCTGCTCGCTGTCCCGCAAACTGCTCCACCATATATCTTCAGGCTCCCCCACTACTTAACACAACACTCAGCAATTGCAGCTCTTAGTAAGTTTAGCTCTTTTGTGATTTCAGCTTGTAGTAGGGGAGCCTCAGTGCTGGTGCACTATTAGCCCAAAATAAATTCAGCTCAGCAGCCTGTAACTAGACTCCTAAGGGAATCAAAATTAGCTCTAATATTCCACAGTGGAAAGATGAAGCAGTACAATTGGCATATAAGACCCTCACTAGGGGAACTATACTACCAAGTACTAATACCTATCCCCAACCTCTCTCAATTCACAGAGTTTTGGAACCCATGTCCCTTGCCTAGCGAGTGCTACTTAGTTGATGGTGAGTCCCTCCATCATAACAAAAGGCCAAGTGCAGTTCCACTGTCCTTGATTCCCATAATCAGGGTAATAACAATTTATTCTTCCTGCCCCAATAACAGAGACACTGGGGATCCCACAGCAGCCAAAGTGACCATTTGGGCAGCTATGGCCTCATTCTAGGAGGGGTGGGTGTGCCTATGCAAATGAGATCAGCCCCTGAAGTTCTTTTCCACAACTTGCCACACCTCACCACCAGATGTCAGAGTGGAGCGCATCCTGACTCTGCTTACATCAGCATGGAGTAGAGTGGAAAAATTACTTCTCATGTCTTGCTTACAACACTCCTGTTAATACATCCCAGAATGATTGCTTTTTTTTTTTTGCAACAGTGTTACACTGTTGATTCATGTTTAGCATGTGATCACTATGATTCCCAGATCCTTTTTCACAGCTTGTTCCTAGGCAGTGATTTCCCACTTTTTGTGTGTGCAACTGATTGTTCCTTCCTAAGCTTGCATTTGTCCTTATTGAATTTCATCCTATTTACTTCCGGCCATTTCTCCAGTTTGTCCAGATCATTTTGAACAAAAGTAACATAAGTACAGCCATACTGGGTCAGACCAAAGGTCCATCTAGCCCATTATCCTGTCTCCCAACAGTGGCCAATTCCAGGTGCCCCAGAGGGAATGAACAGACAGATAATCATCAAGTGATCCACCCCCTGTCGCTCATTCCCAGTTTCTGGCAAACAGTGGCTAGGGACACCATCCCTGCCCATCCTGGCTAATAGCCATTGATGGACCTATCCTCCATGAATTTATCTAGTTCTTTTTGTAACCCTGTTATAGTCTTGGCCTTTACAACATCCTCTGGCAAAGAGTTCCCTGGGTTCACTGTGCATTGTGTAAAATAATACTTCCTTTTATTTGTTTTAAACCTATTAATTTCATTTGGTGACCCCTAGTTCTTGTGTTATGAGAAGGAGTAAATAACACTTCCTTATTTACTTTCTCCACACCAGTCATGATTTTATAGACCTCTATCATATCCCCTCTTAGTTGTCTCTTTTCCAAGCTGAAAAATCCCAGTCTTATTAATCTCTCCTCATACGACAGCTGTTCCATGTCCCTAATCATTTTTGTTGCCCTTTCCTGAACCTTTTCCAAGACAAATATATCTTTTTTGAGATAGGGTGACCACATTTGCACACAGTATTCAAGATGTGGGCATACCATGGATTTATATAGAGGCAATATGATATTTTCAGTCTTATTATCTATCCCTTTCTTGATGATTCCCAACATTCTGTTAGCTTTTTTGACTGCCGCTGTACATTGAGTGGATGTTTTCAGAGAACTATCCACAAGGACCTCAAGATCTCTTTCTTGAGTGGTGACTGCTAATTTAGACCTCATCATTTTATATGTATAGTTGGAATTATGTTTTCCAATGTGCATTACTTTGCATTTATTGACATTGAATTTCATCTACCATTTTGTTTCCCAGTCACTCAGTTTTGTAAGATCCTTTGTAACACTTTGCAGTCTGCTTTGGACTTAACTATCTTGAGTAGTTTTGTATCATCTGCAAATTTTGCCACCTCACTGTTTACCCCTTTTCCCAGATCTTTTATGAATATGTTGAATAGTACTGGTCCCAGCACAGGCCCCTGGGGGACACCACTGGTTACCTCTCTCCATTCTGAAAACTGACCACTGTTTCCTATTAACCAGTTACTGATCCATGAGAGGACCTTCCCTCTTATTCCAAGACAGTTTAACATGACATGAATTTTAATCCTATTCTCCAAAGCACTTGCAAACCTTTCCAGCTTGGTATTGTCCGCAAACTATATAAGTGTACTTTCTATGCCATCATCTAAATAATTGATAGAGACATTGAAAAGAACCAGACCCAGAACTGATCCATGCGGGACCCCATTCGTTATGCCCTTCCAGCATGACTGTGAACCATTGATAACTACTCTCTGGGAATGGTTATCCAACCAGTTATGCACCCACCTTATAATAACTCCATCTAGGTTGTATTTCCCTAGTTTGTTTATGATGTTGTTGTCCTCTTACTTCTTTACAGACCTTAATACATTTATATCTTCACAAACCCCCTGTGAGTGTAAGGAATAATTGTTTTCCCTATTTTACACCAAAATTAAAGCCAAAATTGTTAAAAATGCCACAAATTTTGGGTGCTCAACTGGAGATGCCTAGGGCCAGATTTTTCAGAGCACCGAGCATTTTTACAGCACTTTATATATTCAAGCACAGCTCCCATTGACCTTAGTTGCAGCTGTGTGTACTCAGCACCTCTGTAAATCAGACCCAGCTATCTAAAGTTGAGCACTCAGAAAATGAAGAACATACACTATCTAGTGGCTACCTATGACAAGTTGAATTTAAGTGACTTGCCAGGTCAGCATTCAGCTTCTTTAATCAGAAGACCTTCATCTTCCACCTTGTTGACTACATGCCTTCTATCAGAAGGGTAGCCATGTTAGTATGGATCTGTAAAAGCGGCAAAGAGTCCTGTGACACCTTATAGACTAACAGACATATTGGAGCATAAGCTTTCATGGGTGAATACCCACTTCGCCGGATGCATATATTCACCCACGAAAGCTTATGCTCCAATACATCTGTTAGGCTATAAGGTGCCACAGGACTCTTTGCCGCTTTTACATGCCTTTTGACACCCTGGTAGGCCAGTCTGTACTCCACTCTAGTTGCACATCTTGCTGGGGATGTTAATTGGTGGCTCCTCCATGGAGCTGTTACTGGTGTGGAGTTTGCCTCTCTGCACAGTTAGCATAGCCTAACCAAGACAAAAGGGAGCCTTTTAATCTTTTAGAACTTTATAAGGGAAAAACATCAAAATTGTACCAGGAGCATAAATACTGTAGAACATTACCAAAGACTTACTACTTATTCTAATAAACCATAGGTTACCAACTCATTAACCTTTGTGAGCTTGTACCTGCTGTGCAGTTAGTACCAAATGCATTGTTATGAACAAGAACAAGAGTTGACTCTCTGATATACTGGGTCACTTCGGAGAAGAATCAACTTTTCCTCTCCTTGGCAGCAGGTCCAGCTCCACTCTTGCTGTCCTGTTCTTTGCTTCTCTTCAGCCTGAAGTGCTCCGAAGAGTCGATGTTCCTGTGGCTGTACATCTTTGCACCGAGTTTATCCACAAGCGGGGTTTCTTCACCTAGTGGGCCCTCACTTCTCCATTAGGCACCTTTGAACTGTATTCCGTCAATAGATGTTCACACCGCCATTCTCTTTGCTCGTGTAATTTAAGTCCTTTGTGGGTGGGCATCTTGTTTTCCCTTTTCAGGATCTCTTTGCATCTAACACAGATCAATCCCCCTTTCCCTCAGTCGCAGTTCCTTCCAGTTTTTCCCTTGATCCTCTCTTTCTGAGTAAGTCTGTAGATTTTCTTTCTGTCCACTTCCCTTCTCTCATAGCGCCTGCTTGTGTACCCAGGTCTGTTTTTTTTCTTCTTCTCATGGCTCAACACCTTTCCTATTTTCCGTCTTTCACTTCCCAGTCCCTCACTTTTATTCTCTTGTTCTTTTTTTAAAAAATCACCTCCCCTTCTACCTAAGCTCCAGTTCATCCGCTAGCTCCACATCTCGATTCTTCTCCTTCTGTAACAGCTTTTCCCAGCTGCCCCTTTGAGTGCATTCCCAGCCCCCTCCCCAGCTCAAGCTGCCTCCTCGCTGGCTGTCTCTCTCCCCAGGACAGCAGTCTGTGCTGCTGCATCACAGCTGGATGGTAGCAGCAAATTCCATCCTCTGTTCTGGTTTTCTATACATAGGCAAAGCTCATTCCAGAGACAAAATAGCTCCATTATTTTGTATTTCCTGAAATGACAACCTAGTCTGAGCTGAGTCATGGCAGGATAGTTCAGATTATTCCTACAGTGTCCCCCATGGTCGATTGTGCAGTGTAGCCTTGTATAATGGGCTTAGTCGTGTTGTTACGCGGAATAGTAATAATCACAGAGCAAACACTTTTCAAAAAAGTACTGAAGAAAAAAAAAGTACTTTTACAAGCCTAATTTAACCATATTTTTTACTTTAATTTTTCTTCCCGAGTAGACTTTGTTCTCATGATAGAACAATGTTGTTTGGCTCATTATACTTGCATTATGTTAAAAAAAAATCCACCACCACCACAACCTTGAGAACAATACAGATGCAACCATGCAATGGGAAAAGGGGAGGGAGGAGAGCGGCGAGTGACGGGGGGGAGAGGGGATGAGGAGTAAATGGAGGGTGGGGCCTTGGGGGAAGAGGTGGACCAGGGGGTGGGGGGAGGTACCAGCACTCCTGCTGTACTGTCCAGTTTTGGGAAATTGGAAAGTTGGCAGCCCTAAGGCCATCACCGGCCGCCACTCTGCCAACATATACAGTTGTTTTTGGGGGGCAACACCCCCTCATTTGCCCCCAAACTCCACCTCTGGCAGACCACCTAGGACTGTGTTGTGGCTCACCTTTGGGCCACAGCCCACAGTTTGGGAACCCCTGCTCTAAGACACCAGTCAGAAAAGACTCCAGCATGGTAGGGGAGACTCCGGGCAGAAGGCCTGGGAGTGGCTGGATGAAGGATGGATGTATATAAACCTTAAAATATATCAACTTCAGACTTGGACTTTGATGGTGTTATTTTGTAGCCGTTTATGATAACAAGCCAGCCCAATATGGGAGTTATTGGTTACGAGAAAGCCTCTGAGAAATTACTGAGGAAAGAGAAACTGTGGCTTCAGGGCCATCCCATGCCTCAAGGGGGTGCTGTGGAGGCCATTATACACCCATACAATGCAGCCTGCAATTTGCGTTATAGTCGCACACAGCCCCTGCCTGGAAGAGTTTATACTCAAAATAGACAAAGGGCAGCACAAGAAACTAGGCCCAGAGCGGGACGGTGACTTGCCTGAGGTCCCAGCAAGCCAGTTTTAGAGCTGGGAATGAACCCGGGTGTCCTGTGTCCCAGTCCAGCATGCTAGTCATTAGATCCCATTGACTCTCAGTGCTGCATGTGGATCAATACAGGTGGATGCTCTTCCCTGTGCTTGGCCCTAGTCATTCCAAAGCATCAGCTCCATACAGGTATAAGAATCAGATCACATGATCAGGGCCCAAACATGTAGATTAGAGCCCTTCCTCTGTGACTCAGGGGAACAAGTTGTTTCCATAAACCACCAAGATTTGCACCAATTTAACTCTGCTTCTAAGTAGGCTCCATCAGTGTAAATAGAAGGCGTCCGTCTACCCGGGATGGAAGGCAGGGGGTAGATCGTCCCACAGAGCACTAAACAGCAAGTGCCTTATGATTAGCATTGATCCCTGAGCGGGGAGGCTGCTTTGGCCTGGCCCTAAATGCCAAGATGACTGAAGAGATTCTGGCTCTTCAAATCCACGCCTTGGACAAGGTGGCACTAACCAAGTCCTTTGCACCAACCGCACAGGGCGGGGTTCCCACACGGCCTGCAGTGCTGGAACAACAAGGAACAAATTGCAGAGAATAACGGGGAGGAACAAATTGATGGCTGCAAATAAATTGGCACATAATTTTGCCAACCCAGAAAGTTAACAAATGATGAATATCAGAGCATCTTAAAAATGAGATTATTTTTAAATAGGTACATTTTTTTAATTCTGTTGTTTTAATCTTCAGCGCTTATCTCTCCCCCACCCCCACCCCAACCTCTAGGGCTGGAAACATACTATTATTTCCCCAAACATAAAAGCTGAGATTCTCCCATAAACGCATGGCCTCAAGTGCTGGGGCCTTAAGGGAAAAAATAGTTAAGTATTACAAAGCTCGTAGTAAAAAATCACCAGAGCTGGCAACACTGGGCGTGAACAAGTTGTTTGATGCAAGTGAATTGGCCCATAGGGATTACTGGACTGGCTCAGCACCGTGGTCCGTCTAGCCCAGTCTCTTCTCTCTGACAATGCCCAGCGCTTGATACTGCAGAAGAAGGTGCAAGAAACCCCACAGTTCACAGATTTGTAAATTTTAAGGCCAGCAGGGCCCGTTGTGCCCATCCAGTCCTGTCTCCTGCCTAACTCAGGCCAGAGAATCTCACCCAGCGATTCCTGCCTCTGAGCCAGAGCTGGAGCGGAGCTTCGAGAGAGACGCCTCATCTCCACTGACAGACTTCCAGTGATGTTTAGGTTTTCAAAAAAGTGTGCCCCCCCCCCCCCCCGCAACACTTGCTCAGTGCAGCACACTGGCCCCCTCTAGTGGTAACTGGTAGCCGTACAGCAGCTGATGGAGCTGCTCCAGACTTTGTTAACAGGGAGGTCTTTTAGCTCAGGTTGGTGAGGCTTGTGCTTTAAGAAGTAGTGGTTACATGCAAACAGCAAAACTGGTACTTTAGAAAAAAAAAGATTTAATGAGGAAAGAAGAAAGTAACAGATTCATGAGAATGGGAAGGAGTGCTGTGGATAACTGACCTTAGATTTGGGTTTCTCTGGTGAGTTCCTTGCTGTTGCTATGACTAAACGTTGCTTTGCTGATAAATAAAATTATGAGTTGTTTTTGCTAATGCTAGGAGAATAGTTAGCCCACTTGGAGTAACTAGAAGTTATGTGCTTTGTTTGAATAATCTATAAAAAGATAAGTAAGAGTATGTAATGTAGATGAGTTCAGAGAAGTTTTTCTACAAGCAAGAAGCTAACATCTTACTCCCCAGCAGCTAGGAGGAAGGCTGATCACCTGAAACCTGCTGTTACCACTCAAAATCATCTCAGACTTTGGGTAACTATATCTGGGGTGCTCTAGACTATTGCTATTGCATATGTGCTTAAAACTCAATGAAGAAGGAGCTTTGGTTGAAAGCACTCTTTTTTGTACCACTGTGATCGGGTCTGCTTACCCCCACACTAGCCCAGACAGGGTTAATCCCATATTATTGACAGCAGAAGTCCTGCCTCCCAGGTGGGACTGGGCATGCTCCAAATGCTATAGCAGTATAAAGGGAGGAAGCTCAGCTTATTCTAGGCAGGTGGCCATAGGAGGAAGGATCAGTCTTGGAAGCACCTGTGGTGGACTCGCTACAGCACCTGTACATGCCAGGGACCAGAGCTTTGCTGGACCTGCTTGAACCCTGGCAATCAGAGAAGCTGGCAGCAGCAACTTGCACAGCAGACCATGGAGGAGCTGTAGCCTCATGGGGAACCTTCATGTTGATATTGGTAGGAAGTGACCCAGGGAGGGTGTTGGAGTGGTACCTCCCACCTGAGAACACTCAGCATGTTTTGGTAGGACCTCTTGCCACCCCTGCTGAGCCAGTGGCAAATTACTTGGCCACTGTTAGGGCCCTGGGCTGGGGCATGGTGGAGTCAGGTGGACCTGGGCCCCCCTACTGGGGCCACCATGTTCATAGAATATCAGGGTTGGAAGGGACCTCAGGAGGTCATCTAGTCCAAACCCCTGCTCAAAGCAGGACCAATCCCCAACTAAATCATCTCATCCAGGTCTTTGTCAAGCCTGACCTTAAACACTACTAAGGAAGGAGATTCCACCACCTCCCTGGGTAACACTGTGTGAGTGACCCCCTCCTGTGGGACTCCCCCTCCATGCTGCCCTAACCCCAGGGGACATTGCTTGTGTTTCAGGCCTCAGAACCTGACCCAATTGTCTGAGAAGCCTGGGGGTGGACTTGTAGGTGGTGCCCCTCCACCCTTAACACCTGTCGGTGCGAGGAGGTGGACACGCAGCGCCAAAGCCACTCATTTATCAACCAGTGGCACTGAGACATCCCTCCCCCTGCACTTGATTGAAATCGCCTAGAGAGAAAATTGTAAATTACTACAGATTCAGGCTCAGATAATCCCAGGTAACAGATTTTGTGAGCTAGCCAGGAGTAGTTTGTTGCAATAGGGACTAGAAGATGGAGGGAACAGGGTCGCAACCTGTAATTCCCATGTTGTAGTCTGCAAGTCAGTTTACAGGTGTAGTCTATTATGGGGACTTAGGCTGGTAGCCTGGTTGAGGGAGAAAATATGACAGACATAAAGAGAACATCTGAAAAAATGAAAAGGTTGGAAATAGTTTTGGGTAACAGCTTGACAGAATATGGTAATGGCCCCTGGCAGCGTGGAGCCTTCACCAGTCTCAGGGCATTCCCTCAGCTCTGTAAGCAGTGGGAAACCTGAGTCAGCATGGAGAGAGCTCCAAATGTTAAGGTGAAGAAACGGGCCACATTGCAGGGTTTGTTGTATGGTAGCAATGGCATTAGATAAAGAGCGAGATAAGTTAAAGGCAAGAGTGAACGAGTTAGAGACAGATAAAGTTGAGAGAAAAAGAAGCAACTTGCCTAAAGGCAGAGTCAGACATGCTCAGGGCTATGACCCTGACTCAGGCAGCACAGATAGTGGCAATGAGGAAGCAAGTGTGTGACAGTGAGAGAGAGGGGCTGGAGCTGGGGCAGTTGCCCCACACAGGCCTGGAAGGGGTTAATAGCAGCCCTTGAAGAGGCTATGCAGAAAATGGCCAATCAGGGCCAGGCTGGGCCCTATAAGAAGGCTGCAGAGCTGAGAGGAGCTCAGTCTCTCCTGGGAGCTGGAGGGAAAAGGACAGACTATCTAGAGAGATTTCAGAGTAGCAGCCGTGTTAGTCTGTATTCGCAAAAAGAAAAGGCGTACTTGTGGCACCTTAGAGACTAACCAATTTATTTGAGCATAAGCTTTCGTGAGCTACAGCTCACTTCGTCGGATGCATTCAATGGAAAATGCAGTGGGGAGGTTTATATACACAGAACATGAAAAATCGGGTGTTATCATACACACTGTAAGGAGAGTGATCACTTAAGATGAGCTATTACCAGCAGGAGAGTGGGGTGGGGGGAAGAAAACCTTTTGTAGTGATAATCAAGGTGGGCCATTTCCAGCAGTTAACAAGAACATTTGAGGAACAGTGCGGAGGGGGGTGGAGGAGAATAAACATGGGGAAATAGTTTTACTTTGTGTAATGACTCATCCACTCCCAGTCTCTATTCAAGCTTAAGTTAATTGTATCCAGTTTGCGAATTAATTCCAATTCAGCAGTCTCTCGTTGAAGTCTGTTTTTGAAGTCTTTTTGTTGTAATATTGTGACATTGGTAGATGTGCAGGTGAACGAGCCTCTGATAGTGTGGCTGATGTGATTAGGCCCTATGATGGTGTCCCCTGAATAGATATATGGACACAGCTGGCAACGGGCTTTGTTGCAAGGATAGGTTCCTGGGTTAGTGGTTCTGTTGTGTGGTATGTGGTTGCTGGTGAGTATTTGCTTCAGGTTGGGGGGCCGTCTGTAGGCAAGGACTGGCCTGTCTCACAAGATTTGTGAGAGTAATGGGTCATCCTTCAGGATAGGTTGTAGATCCTTGATGATGCGTTGGAAAGGTTTTAGTTGGGGGCTGAAGGTGACGGCTAGTGGCGTTCTGTTATTTTCTTTGTTGGGCCTGTCCTGTAGTAGGTGATTTCTGGGTACTCTTCTGGCTCTGCATCAGATGAAGTGAGCTGTAGCTCACAAAAGCTTATGCTCAAATAAATTGGTTAGTCTCTAAGGTGCCGCAAGTACTCCTTTTTCTTCTGGTTCTGTTAGCCACACTATCAGAGGCTTGTTCACCTGCACATCTACCAATGTGATATATGCCATCATGTGCAGCAATGCCCCTCTGCCATGTACATTGGTCAAACTGGACAGTCTCTACGTAAAAGAATAAATGGACACAAATCAGATGTCAAGAACTATAACATTCATAAACCAGTCGGAGAACACTTCAATCTCTCTGGTCACTCGATCTCTGACCTAAAAGTCACAATATTGCAACAAAAATTTCAAAAACAGACTGCTGAATTGGAATTAATTTGCAAACTGGATACAATTAACTTAAGCTTGAATAGAGACTGGGAGTGGATGAGTCATTACACAAAGTAAAACTATTTCCCCATGTTTATTTTCTCCCCCCCCCCCCCCCCCCGGTTCCTCAGACGTTCTTGTTAACTGCTGGAAATGGCCCACCTTGATTATCACTACAAAAGGTTTTCTTCCCCTCACCCCCCCGCTCTCCTGCTGGTAATAGCTCATCTTAAGTAATCACTCTCCTTACAGTGTGTATGATAACACCCATTTTTTTCATGTTCTGTGTGTATATAAATATTCTCACTGTATTTTCCACTGAATGCATCCGATGAAGTGAGCTGTAGCTCGTGAAAGCTTCTGCTCAAATTGGTTAGCCTCTAAGGTGCCACAAGTCCTCCTTTTCTTTTTCCCTAGAGAGAGTAGCACCTCAGACAGAGCAGTGCTGGGCAGGCTCAGGGGAGCAGACGTGAGGGAGCTCCTGCCAGACTGAGGTCACTGACTCAAAGGACTGAGGAGGCAGTAAGAGGCTGCCATTCGAGGGTCCCTGGGCTGGGCCCCAGGTTAGTGGGTGGGCCTGCCCACCCCCTTTGCACCACTAGCTGCTGGAGAGAGTGGCCAAGCAAAGGACTGCGGCTTGCCCCTGAGCGAGGGCCTAGGCTTGGGACTGCAGGTCACTGTGGCATGGGGCCAGACTGAAGATTGCCGGTTCCCCCGGAAGTAGGGAGAATGGAGTTGGGGGCACAGCCGGAGGGCCATCCTGTGAAGAGGACGCTGCAAGCCAGGGAGCAACATGGGTCCCAGATGAAGAGCAGGAGCAACAATGGTGCGACACCACCAGAAGGTGCTAATTCCCAAAGTGACCAGCAGGAGGCACCATGGGGTGAGTCCCAACCTTGCTACGGTTGTACTGCGGAGATCAGGTTGGTTAAGGTTAGAAATTCTCACAGCAGAGAGAGCCCATTGCCTCAGGAGAATTGAAGTAGGTTCCAATGAACTGTTAGGGTTGGGGTTTTTTTGTGCATTTATTTGGAGGCCTAACTTAGTAAAGAGAGCTACTGTCTGTTCAGTGGAGACTAATGCTGCTTGCTGTGTTGGTGCTTTCAGCAGGCAGTCATCCAGGTACAGGAATTTCACACCCCTGAGCCAGCAAGTTAGAGCACTTTAACTTGCTAGTGTAGACCTGGCCTAGGAGCTGGGCTAAGCTAAACAGAAATAAGCCAGTCTTAACCCTGTGAGAGTACTCTCATTTCAGTGTTTCACTAGTTTAACAAAATCAGTATAATTAAGCCAGTGGAAGTTTGAGAGCAGACTTGGCCTGAAATCACTATTAATATCAATTTAGTTAAATTACTGCAAAAGGCCATGTGGACATCACATAATATATCCCATTCATGGAAACCTGGTTTGTTTTGGTTCAGCTTAAACATTTTTCCCAACTGGCTTAAGCTGAATTGATATAAGAACTTAAGAATGGCCATACTGCGTCAGACCAAAGGTCCATCTAGCCCATTATCCTGTCTTCTGACAGTAGCCAGGGCCAGGTGCCCCAGAGGGAATGAACAGAACAGGTCATCATCAAGTGATCCATTCCCCTGTCGCCCATTCCCAGCTTCTGGCAAACAGAGGCTAGGGACACCATCCCTGCCCATCCTGGCTGATAGCCATTGATGGACCTATTCTCCATGAATTTATCTAGTTCTTTTTTGAACCCTAAAACAAATCTCTCAGTGGAAGAGCTCAGCCTTAAACTGAGTTAAATTAAACTGGTCCAGTTTCTTTGTGCAGGTTTTATGTGCCCCACCAGCAGCATGGATTGAAGCTGTGATTATTTAGAACTAACAGCAGGAGCTGTTCCTACCTGAGCTCTCTACTAGTAAAAGGCAGGAGCAGGCTCCTTCACCTACCTGGTTCCCCCATTGGCAGGAGAGGGAGGAGGGAGACAGATGGCGACAGTATGTAAGGGTGCATTATTTTGAGAAGACTTAAAGTAGAACTGAGATTTTTGATAAATTGTTTGCTTTTTTTCATTGATAAAGGCAGATTCATTGAACCAAGAATGGGGTTGGGTTCAAAAAATTTCCTGGCTCAAAAAAAGCTGAGGAAAAATGTTTCAAGATTGTCAAACCATTGTTTTGAGACTTTCTAAATGAAAATTGTTTTCTGGTGCAAATGACTTTTTGTTTCAGAATTGAAGCTGATTAGACTGAAAGCAAAAGGTTACAGCTTTGAAATATTTCATTTTTTTTCCTATCAAAATGTTTCAACTGATCCAAAATGGAAAAACAAAGTTAAGTTTGAATATTTGGGGGATTTTGTTTTCTTGACCTGATTCAAGATGGGGGTGGGAAAATTTTATCTTTTGAAAATATTCATAGAATGGAGAAATACTATTAAACTTCCTATGCCAATTGATTTCACTAGAAAGAAAATTTTCTCCCAAATGTGCATGCATGCACATGCCCCCACACCGCTCTCGCGCACACACCCCTCCCTTTCAGTCTTCAAACCTGGTAGTAACTAGAAGAATTTGACATTTTCTTGTTCCATTGTTTATTGAGAGGCACAGGGAAATGTCTGCACTGAAGCAAGGCAGGAAACTATAGCTGCAAATATTTTTTTCTAACACCTAATTTTCACGTAGCTGCAAAGTACTGAGCAGAGACTGAAACTGTAAGGCCAGACGGGACCACTCTGATCACGTAGTCTGTGATACAGCATATGCCATGACACTGCCCGAAAGAACTGGGGATGATTCCATCTGCTAAAGCACAAGTAAAGAGCTAGAAAATAATGGAGAGCAATTTGGACCAAGTCTGAGAATCCCTGGTTGAGAATTATCAGACTTTTAAAAATTAGGGGCCTAATGCCCTATTATCCATGGGGAATTCTCCTCCTCTGCTTTTCACCTTGTGTCATTCTTGCACCAAGAGAGGGCACCGCGGCTGCAAAGGACCTTTCTGATTTGGTGGCACTTTACACGTGCTTTGCTCAGGCGCAAATGACAGCAGGAGTAGCCAGGCTGAGAACCAGCCTTGCTGACTCCAGTGCAAGGCCTGGCCTACACTTGGAAGTTGTGCTGGTCTAACCATGTCAGTGAGGAGTGTGATCATTTTACCAAAATAGCTATATTTAGGCTGGGGTCAATTACACAAGTACAATAGCATCTGGCTCTTTTCATCTGCAGATGCCACAGCACTTTATGAAACCAATCCGTATCATTTCCCCCACTTTACTGAACAGAACATAGGTCTCCTGAGTCCCACTCCCTGGCTCTAGTCACTAGGCTTCAGTGCTTCTCCTTATAGTTAAGTGCACTTACAGAGGTATAGCTTATTCCCCTTCTCTATACTGGTATTGTTAAAGCACTACGTGCTGACAAGGCCCAAGTGGCACGAGACTCATGCCCATCATTTGTAGTTCTCGGTGGGTGAAATTCACCCACTTGCAGAGAGCAACACGCAGAGCAACATTAGCATAGCTGGTCATGCCCATAACATCTCCACTCAAATGCCCAGGCCAAGGCACCACTTCAATCCAATTGAAGGCCTATTTTGATTCAAGTGATGCATTGGCCTGGTGATTTGAGACTTTAAGAAGAAAGAAACTCTACTTCCTAAATCTCTGTGGATTACAGCAGGCTGGGTGCAGTAATTGGTTTTGGTATCCACAGGAAACAATTCACGGACCCATTCACTCTTGGCTGTAGGAGCGGGCGTATGTTTTGTTGATTAGCACGGCAGTTTTCCACACTGAAATGACCTTCTTCAGCTGAAGGTCCGGGCTCACGGCGCTGGTCAGATTCATAATGTAATCTTCTTCTTTTCCCTCTTTTTCTAAATATTCTTGAAAGGTCTCCACTATCCTGTTCATAAAAGAGAACAAGATTGTAAATGTTCAGGACACTGGTTTGGAAAGGCTAAGTGCCAAGTCTGACAGACACACCCAGTTTCTTGAGTTCCCTTTTAACACTGTTGGTCACTTCAGATGGTATAAAGTGGGGTATTTTTCTGCAGCAAGTTTTGACTTTCTGTTGAAAAATGAACACCCCCCCCCCCAACCTGAAAATAAGTTGCTGAAAACCAAACAAAGTAAACATTTTCAGCTCAACGCTACTGAAAAGTGAAATGTTGATGGCTCAAATGAAAAATGTCTCAATTTTTGGTTTTCTGAACCAAATTTTTTTGAGGCAGGCAGATGCTTCCTGAGAATTTACATTTAATCCAAAACTCAATTTTTCATTCAAAAAAGCCCTACATGTAAAGTTTCTAAAGCCTCAATTAGTGAATATTCAAGAGCTGTCAGACAAGAGGTAATGTTTCCTTCCATCAATTTTTAAGCAAAACAGTGTGCTCTTAAACAGCAGTGGGTGAAATTATCCAGTACTGGAGATAATTCTGGGGAAGAAAACAAGGCATTAAAGGGTCATAAGGAATAGATTCCAAAACTCCAGCCCTTACCTAAAGAATGAGATTTAATATCCCTGCTGGAATTTTTATCAACAACAGATGTTCTTATTATCCATAGACATGCCTAATCCATTCTTAAGTCTTACAAAATTCTCAGCCTCAATGACTTCATGTGGCAGTGAGTTCCACAAGCCATGTAAAAAACTACTCCCTATGAATTTCCTACCTTTCAATTCCATTGAACATCCCTTTGTTCTTGTGTTATGGGAGTGGAAGAACAGATGCTTCCTGATCTTCCTTCTCTAGACCAGTCAGTATTTTATAGACCATTATTCAATCTCCTCTATTCCTAGGTAACATCCTCAATCTGTTCAGTCTCTCTTCATAGTAGTTTCTCCACAAACCTGATCATTCTCATTGCCCTTCTCTAAGCCCCTCCAGTTCTGCAGTATGGAAAGTCTGAGAATCTCTAGCCTAGCAGGTTATCCAATTCTAAAGACTTGGAGGTCAAGGGAAAATGACCTTTTATACGTGATATGATTTGACCGTTCCCTTTTAATACAGCATACGAGTAATATACAGGCAATTTTAAGAGGCTGGGTTTCTTCCCCTTGATCTTTTAACCTGCATTTAAAAAAACAACCAAACAACCACCAAACATACCCACAAAGTCTCTTAAATCAATAGGGAATCATATCTAAAGTGGTTTGTGCCTGCTCCAAATGAGGAGAATTTTTTTTTTTTTTTACTTTTAATCTGGATCTAAATGTTCGTGCAGAAGGCCCTTCCCATATTAACAGACGAGAGAAATATGTTACCCCCAACTGTTTTTGTAGCTTTCCAATGTCACTGTGATCATTTCGTGCAGCTCAATGATAAAGAACTCAATATTGACAGTGGATAGCGCAGTTGTCAGCTCCTCCCTCTCCTGGGCAGCCAGCTCGTCATGGAAGCCCTTGTCTATCAGGAAGAAGGGATTCTGAAATGAGAAGCACAGTGTCAGTGGGGGCAAGTGCAGAGGTGCTGCAGGAGTGGCTGGATGCCCCATGCACAGAGCAGTTGAGGATGTACCTAATGGAAGAGTCTCCTCATTTGGCTCAGAGCAGGTGTAGCCTGGTGACTCTCTTGCTTCTACCCTATGCATAGGGGGTGCTCCTGGGGTGGGATGGAGCAGGTGGCTCTGCACATGACCTCAGGCCAGTGCTGCAGTCCCTGTAGCCAGCAAAACTTTCATAGCTTTTATTGACTAATGTCTGTCCATCCATCTCACATAATCAATATTGATACCACAATGCATTAAACACACAATATCAATAGAACATTATATTGTAGATAAATTTCTAGCAATTGCCTGAATTGTCTGTCTTTTTATAATCCTGTTCTCTTGTGCTAAGTATCCCATAACACTTTGCAAAACTGAAGTCAGCTTTGGCATTAGAAAATAAGAAACTTGCCAAACACAAAATACATTAATGTTGTGCCCAGTACAAGCTGGACCAGTACCTGGAACACTAGTATCCAAAACAAAGTAAGGGAAGACACAGAACAACGAGTTAAGGAACTGACACAAGCTGATGGGCTGGATTTTTGTGACGTATAAAGCATTTTGTAACTTGTAAACAATTCTATAAATACTATTTGCTGAAATATGTAACTGGGAGCACACCTTCTGTGTAAAGTGAATTGAACAGCAGCACAAGACAGCTTCACGGAAACGGCTATATTACAAAGCCTTTCTTCCAGTACTATGCTATTATTGTCAGTGTTGTTGTAGCCATGTTGGTCCCAGGATATTAAAGAGATGAGTGGGTGAGGTATTCTCACTGGAACAACGTATGTTGCTCAAAGAGAGAGACTTTTGAGATGCACTGAGCTCTTCTTCAGGTCAGGGAAAGACCAACAGACATCTCTCTCTACTCTTCCTGACTTTTAGCAATAAACCCGACTGATCTCTTGAATATACTTCATAACAAACCAAGATGTGGACAAACAATTGTCTATGCAATTTATCAACAGTATTAAGGCCATCAGGTCCCATCCAGCCCAGCCTCCTGCCAAATCCGGGCCAGAGAATCTCCCCCAGAGATTCCTGCCTCTGGCACAATAACTCCTGGATGAGCTAGAGTGCAACTTTGAGAAAGGGACGTCGCACCTAGATTTACAGACTCCAAGTGATGGAGCCTGACAGCAGCAGAGGAGGGACTGCACAGCAAGTGAGCAGAGAATATTGGTCATAACTAGAGCTGGTGGGGAAATGTTGGGATATTTTCCTGCACAAAACTTTGACTTTTAATCAGAAAACAAAACAATAACTAAAACAATTGTATCTGTGGCTTGCAGCATGACATTTGACAGTGGGATGGCCCTTGGGCCAGGCAGGTGCCATTTGCTGTGATCAAGAAACTCTGTTCAGATCTGGTGGAGTTACAAGCAATTGAAAATCACCACCCATTTCACAGTGCAGCTGGCTTTCAGAAATATGTCCAAAAGAGGAATAGGTTTTCAGCTGGAAAGTTTTCATGTTTTCTTTTTGCAGCAAAGTCAAAATTTTCTGTGGAAAAACTTCAATTTGTCAAAAACCCAATTTTCTGATTTAAAAACAATTGCACTGAAAGTTCAGCCTTATCACAGCCCCATCCCAGGCACTCACTGGGGTGGGTTCCTCCATTACCTGGTTCATTTGTACAAGTAGCACTGATCTCTTTGCTGACAGGATCTGCCACAGAGACAGGATGTGCTTCAGCCGGGTTTGTGGGACAACCTGGAATGAAACAACACAGACAGGGTTTATCCAGACCTTGGTACCCAGAAAGCCTTTACACTGTTACTTAAATCCTCATCACAGAAGTGAATACATTCCATATTCATTTCACAGTTGCCTTGCTTCTGCCAAAGTTTTAAAGAATGTCAAGCCACTGAGCTGCTGGGAGTCACTGGCTAAGTACCTGGAACCAGAGTTTGCTGATATGTGAAACCAGCTTTTGACAGCCTTTTGTAGGCACAAAGAATATTTTCTTTGTTTTCAGTTTATTCAACTAGTTCAGTTCAATGAACTATTCATTGAGTAGAATGGTCAAGCTCTGGTTTGAAAATCTGGGATCCTCCTGGTACCTGGTAGGCATTTTCAGAGACTGTGCCCATGCGGATTATTAATTAGTATTATTTATTTGTATTGCAGTAGCGTCTAGAAGCACCAGTCACCATGTGCTGGGATGTAACAAATAGACAATGCATGTCTCCAAATGAATACAGGGTAATCTTTTCAGAAGCATCTAAGTGAGTTAGGAGCAATGTTCCTTCTAATTATTTACATCTATGTGTGGAATGAATTTTATCAAAAGTGACTTGGGGGCTGTGGAGGAGCTGAAGAACCTGGGGAGGTAGGAGTTGGGTGAGCTGAATTCCTGCAGAATGTTTCAATTTAATCAAGTCGGCATTTTCTGACAGAAAACTTGACTATACTGTACTACACTCTACTATAGAATCTATATTGTAGGGTTGGTCAGAGAATGGGTTTTTTCCACAGAATATTTCAATGAAATGTTTTGTGGAAAATTTTCAACCTGAACAAAATGATGCTTTTGTTTTTTTCAGAGCAAAGTTTTCCATTTTTGGGATGAAACTCAAGTTTTTTCATTTCTTTTAATGGAAAATTTCAATTTTCCATGGAAAGCAGCAACAACAAAAATCCTTTAGTCAAAATCCCAAATTCCTCTCAAAGAACAGTTTTGAAAGAAACCTTACTCTATATACAGACTCTATAGTAGAAAGCATGAAAACACAAAATATTTATTATAAAGAGCTTCATTTTCATTGCTGTGAATTCAAACCAAAGTTAATCTCTTACCGGTAAGTCTCTGAACTTCTTTGCATTAGCCTCCATCTTCAGGTCATTTCTGACATACTCAGTCAGGAGCCGCTCTGGGTCCCCTCCAGTCACGGCCAGGAACTCCGCAGCCACTTTCAGGGTGGAGAGTGCTCTGGAAATGTCGCTCACTGAACCGGCCTCTTCCATAATGAGTTTAATCTGACTCACGCTCAGTGGTTCCTAAGGATAGCAACAGGAGACAAAAGGAGTCAGGCTGTCTGTAGGATTTCCACATCCAAATCCCCTAAGCAACTTTGAAAAACTCTCAGCCTTAAGTGTTTCCACACTGGCCTTATATGATCCACGGGATTGTATACAATGTGTGAAGAACCTATGAGGAATTTTGATAGAGGTGCCATATATAAGACAAATGAATATTAAATTAATAGATTCTACGGCCAGAAGTGACTGCTGTGATGGTCCACTGAGTCTGACCTCCTGTGTAACACAAGCCACAACTTCCCCAAAATAATTCCTGTGTGAACTACAGCAGCTCTTTCAGAAAAACATCCAATCTTGATTACTAGTGATGGAGAATCCACCATGGCCCCTAGTAAATCATCCCAATGGTTAATTATCCTCACTGTTAAAAATGTATACTTTATTTCCAACGTGAATTTGTCCAGCCACTAGAGCACAGTATGCCTTTTGTCTACTAGATTGAAAAGCCTTTATCAAATATTTGTTCCCCATGTAGGTACTTAAAGACTGATCAAGTCACCTTATTGTTAAGCTGTGCTAATAATGCTGTGTTAATAATGCACAGATACTATTACGTATTTTATCTCATTTTGGTAGTTAAGACCGTAAAGTCAGGTGACTCTAAGCAAACCTCCGACAGATTGCAAGCGCTATACATTTTTTGATTTTGCTATAGAATTCAATTGAGAATTCTTTCCCTGCTTGGAATTCTAGGGGAAGGTGACAAACTATAGAAAGGATATCATTCTCTATGAAACTGGAAAAGTTTGGAGATCAGGTTCTATGGAACCACATTAAAAGATCTTTCATCCTTACTAAATTTTATGGGATTTAGGAGAAAGGTACATGGGTATTCCCAGATGGGATCAACACCAAAGCCCATGTAGCCCAGTCACCTGTCTCTGACAACACCCAGCACCAGATGCTGCAGAGGAAAGTGTAGGAACCCCACAGTATCAGATGGGGGATGATCTGCCTGCCCCCCCCCCAAGCTAGGTCCCATCTAGTCTCTGAGATTTGGCTCAAACCCTAAAGCAGGAGGTTTACACAATTTTTGTCATCACTAATTATGCTAACTGGGTATTCTTGTGATCTACAGAAATGTCCAATACTTCCTGGAATCTTGCAACTTCTTTGGCTCTGACTTCCTGAGGCAATGAGTTCCACAAGATGATCACATATGTAAAAGTATTTTATTGGATCAGTTTTGAATTTCCACCTTTTTAACTTCATTGAATGTGAGAAGGTTACTCACTTGGTGCGCCAACTGAGGTTCTTCAAGATGGTTGTCCCTTTGGGTGCTACACTTTAGGTGACTATTGAGCAGTGCTCTCAGTGGAAGGGAGTGGCTTTGGAGTTGCGTTGTGGATGGTGGATAACACCATGAGTACAAAGCAAACATCTGATGCTGACTGTTGTATAGCAGAGTGTTTTGTGAATGGATGGGCTGATCCCCAAGTTTCTGCTCTGCAAATGCCGATAATAGGAACATTGAGAAAAGCTACGGATGCAGAAAGTGTTCTGGTAGAGTGTGTAGATGCCCGTTGGGACTTGTAAATGGAAGTTTTGATAACAAAGGTGGATACATCCTGATATCCACTTAGTTCCTCCCATTGATCATTCTGTTATAATGACAAATCTTGATGAATTTCTAAATGGTTTTGCTCTTTCAATGTAGAAAGCTAGAACTCTGCGAGTGTCCAGTGTGTGAAGTGGTGCCTCCCTTCCATCTGCATGTGGTTTTTGGGGGGGGAAAAAACAGATAAGTAAATGGGTTGATTCAAATGAAAGAGGGAGGCAACCTTGGTAGGAATTTGGGAGGTGGTCTTAAGGCTACTTTGTCTTTAAAGGAAGTTTGCTATTAAGGCACCCAGTTCTCCCACCCATCTGGCAGACATGATGGTGATGAGGAATGCCAGAGTACCCAGAAGTCACCTACTACAGGACAGGCCCAACAAAGAAAATAACAGAACACCACTAGCCATCCGCTTCAGCCCCCAACTAAAACCTCTCCAACGCATCAAGGATTTACAACCTATCCTGAAGGAAGACCCATCACTCTCCCAGATCTTGGGAGACAGGCCAGTCCTTGCTTACAGACAGCTCACCAACAACAACACACCACAGAACCACTAACTCAGGAACCTATCCTTGCAACAAAGCCTGTTGCCAACTGTGCCCACATATCTATTCAGGGGACACAGTCATAGGGCCTAATCACATCAGCCACACTATCAGAGGCTCGTTCACCTGCACATCTACCAATGTGATATATGCCATCATGTGCAGCAATGCCCCTCTGCCATGTACATTGGTCAAACTGGACAGTCTCTACGTAAAAGAATAAATGGACACAAATCAGACGTCAAGAATTATAACATCCAAAAACCAGTTGGAGAACACTTCAATCTCTCTGGTCACTCGACTACAGACCTAAAAGTGGCAATTCTTCAACAAAGAAACTTCAAAAACAGACTCCAACAAGAGACTGCTGAATTGGAATTAGTTTGCAAACTGCATATGATTAACTTAGGCTTGAATAGAGACTGGGAGTGGATGGGTCATTACAGAAAGTAAAACTATTTCTCCTGCTCCCCTCCCTCCCCCCCACTGTTCCTCAGACATTCTTGTCAACTGCTGGAAATGGCCCACCTTGATTATCACTACAAAAGGTTCTCCTCCCCTGCTCTCCTGCTGCTAATAGCTCACCTTACCTGATCACCCTTGTTAGTGTGTATGGTAACACCCATTGTTTCATGTTCTCTATGTATATAAATCTCCCCACTGTATTTTCCACTGAATGCATCCGATGAAGTGAGCTGTAGCTCACGAAAGCTTATGCTCAAATAAATTGGTTAGTCTCTAAGGTGCCACAAGTACTCCTTTTCTTTTGTGAATACAGACTAACACAGCTGCTACTCTGAAACTAATCATTTTTGTTGCCCTCCGCTGGACTCCTTCCAATTTTTCCACATCCTTCTTGTAGTGTGGGGCCCAAAACTGGACACAGTACTCCAGATGAGGCCTCATCAATCCCAAATAGATGGGAATGATCACGTCCTTCGATCTGCTGGCAATGCCCCTACTTATATAGTCCAAAATGCCATTAGCCTTCTTGGCAACAAGGGCACACTGACTCATATTGAACAAAACTGGCCCCACGACCAACCCTTGGCACTTGATACTGGCTGCCAACTAGACATGAAGCCATTGATCACTACCCATTGAGCCCAATGATCTAGCCAGCTTTCTATCCACCTTATAGTCCATTCATCCAGCCCATACTTCTTTAAGTTGCTGGCAAGAATACTGTGGGAGACCGTATCAAAAGCTTTGCTAAAGTCAAGGAATAACACATCCACTGCTTTCCCCTCATCCACAGAGCCAGTTATCTCGTCATAGAAGTCAAGTAGGTAGTCAGGCATGACTTGCCCTTGGTGAATCCATGCTGACTGTTCCTGATCACTTTCTTCTCCTCTAAGTGCTTCAGAATGGATTCCTTGAGGAACTGCTCCATGATTTTTCCAGGGACTGAGGTGAGGCTGACTGGCCTGTAGTTCCCTGAATCCTCCTCCTTCCCTTTTAAAAGATGGCCATTCCATTAGCCTTTTCCCAGTCATCTGGGACCTCCCCCGACCGCCATGAGCTTTCGAAGATAAGGGTCAATGGCTCTGCAATCACATCTACCAACTCCCTTTAGCACCCTTGGATGCAGTGCATCCAGCCCCATGGACTTGTGCTCGTCCAGCTTTTCTAAATAGTCATGAACCACTTCTTTCTCCACAGAGGGCTGGTTACCTCCTCCCCATGCTGTGCTGCCCCATGCAGCAGTGTGGGTGCTGACCTTGTTTGTGAAGACAGAGGCAAAAAAAGCATTGAGTACATTAGCTTTGTCCACTGGACAGAGTGGGGGCTGACCTAGAAGAAATATTCAAGTGGCTCAGTACGAAGCTGGATGAAGTATCCTCGGTACCAAGTAGAGGGGATTCTAGTGTTGAAGAGACTATTAGGTCCACATGTCTCATGAACTGTTGTGGAACTGTGAGCTTCAGTACCCGGGACGGTGTTGCTGGCAGTCCGGGAGTGTGAATTGTAGCCGCCAGTGCCAAGGGTTTTGAGCTGTGTGGCACAAGTACCGCAGGTGGCCCCATTTTGTCAGTCAGTGCCGAAGTTTTTTTGGCTCTCTGGGTGCTCATGTTGAGGGTTTCGTTTTGCTTTGCGAGCCTCCATTCGAGCTTGTCTTCATAGGGTCTTTCACTCTCTGAACTCTCGAAACCGGACAGTCCTGGTGTTTCATGATCCGACACACACTCGGTGCCGTCAGTACCAGAGTAGATTTTTTTCAGTCAGGGATCGCTTTTTCTTAACCAATTCCCAGTGCAGAAAAGTCTGGGAACGCTTTTTGGTTGCCTTTCTTGGGTAAAGGATCCTTTGTGGGCACTGCTGGGACAGAACCTCTGTCAAAGGCTGTCGATGGCAACAGTTGGCCCCAAGGTGTCCTGGACTTGGGGTCTGAGGCTAGCCTGAGGGATTTCTGCATCATAAGGTGTTTAAGTTGGAGATTCCTGGTTTTTCTTGCCCTGGCCATGAGGTTCTGGCAATATGGATACTTTTGAGTAATGTGCATCTCACCGAGACAGCAGACACTCAGTGTGTGCCTGTCAGAAACCGGGATTGACAGTCTACAAGTCAGGCAGCATTTGAAGCCCAGTGATCCAGGCATACCCGAGAGAGTCTGTCCCCCTACAAAAAAAGAGGGTAATAATCCTACTGGAGCTAAACATATCTTTCTACTGAGGGGAATAAAGGTACATAGGGAAGAAACTTAAAAAATAAAAATAGGTATAAAGGGTAGAATATCTAACTACTGCTTATACTATAAAGCATCTAAAAGCTAATCTTATCTAAGGTAAGAGAGGGTGTTGCTGATCGCCCTGACTCCTGCCAAAGGCAGGAGAAAAGGAACTGAGGGACAGTTAGTCACGCAGTACTATGTAACCATCTGAAGCAGCGCAAGATGGTAACAGTACATGCGCGACCCAACCGGGCACTGCTACCAGAGATCTCCAATTACAAGCGCAGGGCATCAAGACACCTAAAATGGAGCACCCACAGGCACATTCCTAAGAAGAACCACCTCTTGTTCCTGTGTTATGAGACAGGGAGAACACCTTTCTCTAGATCAATCATTGTTGTATCATGGGAATTATTTCAAAATGTGTTTGAAGTTTCATAAATGTTACATCAGTGTAATTCAGGAGTAAAATCCAGGCAGTCAGTGGAGTAAAACTGGTGTACAAGGGAAGAGAAACAGCCCCCCTGACTCCAAGTCGCCAAGGAACTGTACAAAATGTGCTTTTTAGTAGCTAAAGTTAGAGTCTGATGCTCCACTTGGCTCAGGAGCCTGATCTTGGTGTACTCTACAGCCACTTTGTGCTGCTCTGATGTCTCAAGCTGAGCACCCAAATCCTGGAGGCACCCAGAAATGATTGGATAGTTTAGAGAATGTTGCCCTTAATGGGCGAGTGGACATACTGTAGGTTTGGGATATTTACTCAACCTTCTGACCCTATAGTAGCTATGAAAGCTATTTACAATGGGCAAAAGAGAGAGGATTATCTGAGTTTGGAGCTGGGGAAAACCTAGAGTCGTTATTAATCTTACCTGGCACAATTGTTTAACATTAACTTTCGTGGAGTGCAGAGTCTTCACATTGTTCAGTGTAATGGATGGAGTTGTCTGAAAGTGAAAACATTAGTGATTAATAACTGGTTTATAAAGCACAGCATTGTTCAATACAGAAAAACAACAACCCTGAAGCCCATGCCATGGGTTAGAACATAATTTTCAAAAGCACCTAAGGGATTTAGGAGCCAAAGGTCCATTTTGAAAAGTGGCTTAGGCTCTTAGAACCAGATTTTTAAAGTTGCCTAGTGAGATTTTCAAAAATCATCCATTGAAATCAATGGGAGTTTAGGCTAAAGTGTTCAGGGCAGTCCTATTTTTAAAGATGATTTAATCATTTGGGTGCCTAAATCAGGGGTGACATAAGGCAACTAAAAGAAAAGGGGCCATGGGCACCAGAACTGTGACCCTTCCCCCTCACACAGACCCTTCCCCCAAGGTCCTGCCTTTGCACCGCACCTTCCTCCTGAGGCCCTGCCCTCGCACCACCCTTCTCCCCAATGCCCTGATACCACTTGCTCCTCTCTGCCCCCTCCCCCCATCACTTACACTTATGGCTGGTAAAAAGAGGAGGGGCCATGGCGCCTGTTCTGGTGCCCCTGGCCTAAATCACATGATTCCCATTGAAAAACAAGGCACCTAACCTCATTAGACATTTTTGAAAATTCCACTAGGCCCCTAGATGCCTAAAGACGTGGGGTTTTTTGTTTGTTTGTTTGTTTGTTTTGTTTTTAAATCTGGCTCCTAGGAGCCTACGTCTCTCTGAAAGTCTGTGCAATTTAGGCTTCTAAGCAAAGCTCTAAGGGAAATAGTTTTCCTATCTTGCAAGAATTTAAGAGTTCAAAAATTTTTCTCTTCCCAAATCAAGATGGGCACTCAAAATCTTGAAAATTTCAAAGACCGAAAACCTGAAAAAAAATCTTTGGTTTGGGTAAATTGAAATGTTTTGATAATCTCAAAATGTTTAATTTTGACTTTGACCTTTACTTTTATTTTTAAAATTTAAACTAAAAGAAATAACTAATTTCAAAATATACACCCGTTTCAAACCAGAAATCAAAACATTTTGTTCCAAAAATGTGGAAATGAGATGTTTTATACTGTATTTGCAAAACATTTCTCCAAATTTTCCATTTTTTTTAAAGTGAACAATTTGTCAAAATCAGCATGTTCCCACGGGAAGTTTCGGTTTTGATAAATTGGCATTTTCCAAGAACAAAATTGTATCAACAAATTCCCAAACCAGCTCTTCTCCTAAGTCACTTAGGCTCTTTTGAAAATTTTAAAATAAGTCTAAACACAGTGGAGCTGATTTGCCAATGCATTTATTCCCAATTTATACCAGTGTAACCCCACTGAAGTCACTGAATCTCAAAACGTATAAAGCTGGAGTAAGGCCAGAGTGGATCAGGTCTTTCACCTCCCATCACCATTTCCACCTATGCATTTTAATTTGTTTGTGGTTTACACTCATTTTGTTCAGGTGTGAATAACTCCACACAGGTGCCAGGCGGCAGAGCAGCAAGCACTGAGAGTAAAATCCTGGCTGCACTGAAGTCTATGGCAAAGCACCACCTCCATGATTTCATCCTGAACTCACCTGGGCTTTCACGACGGGCTTCCCGCTGATGAATCGGTGAATCACTTGCCTCTGCAGAGTCAGAAAATTATAGTGGGTGGTCTTGGTTCCATCTTCCTCTAGCACATACTGGAAGTTTGACAGCGCCATGGTGATCAAGTCGCTCTCGGTAACACTTAACACAGAGGCGTGCTTCACTTCTTCCGCTGAAACAGACCTGGAGAATAGGGCAGAACAACATGAGGGGTTGTCTTCTTTACTGACAAAGAAATCAGAGCTTGTTCCATCTTAGATGGGCCGTTTAGCCCATCGCTGGGCTTCCAACTCTTGGGAGTCTCGTGACATTAGGGGTTCCAGCTACTGGAGTCATGTGATCACAGGAGAAATGCAGCTTGCATTTAAAAAAGAAGTAAATTTGCCACCATTGTAACTACCAAGAAAAGCTTGAAATCTTGACCCTGGGAGGCAAATAAAAACACCTACACCTTTATTATTTTTGATCCTTTGGTCCAAGTAGTTAGCTAGCAGTTAGGGGCTTGTGGGATTGTTTCCATTAGGAGGAGAAATGGATGACGGGTCAGGTATTTCTTTGGTGAAACCCTGTTTATTTACAGAATGCACATGAAGTCCTGGTTCCTGAACACAGTAGAAACACACAAGCAGGAGGCAGGTCTTTGGCTCACCATTTCCAAGTCTGGAAGAACTCTGTCTCTGGGCCGTGCTCACCACTGCTTCTCTCATTTTCTGCTGGCTTTTTCCTCCCATCTTTCTGCTTCTCACACATACACACAGTTTGCCAAACAATCCACTAGCTCTTTACATTTGCAGTTAATTTCAGGGAAATCACATGGCTTACTTTCTGATTGGCCTTACCATGTGGCCTAGTGCCCTGGGCAGTGGCTTCTACTGTTTCCATCTATCATTATATACAGGGGTAGTTAATCACTCCTTTCAGTTAGCCAGAAATAAAGGTGCTTTGCAAACTCATCAGCTTTAAGGAAGTCTGTGAGTAACTGTAGATCAAAGACCCACTTGATGGCACCTTTGAGCATAACAATATTTTTAAAAGTATTCATCATCTGGACCCATGGGAAAGAAGCCCCTGAGGAATTCCACCATGATTTCAAGTATCAGGGGGTAGCCTTGTTGTTTTTGTGGATTCAGACTAACATGAAGTCCGGTGGCACCTTAAAGACTAACAGATTTATTTGAGCATAAGCTTTCTGAAGAAGTGCAGTTTTTACCCACAAGTTTATGCCCAAATAAATCTGTTAGCCTTTAAGGTGCCACCAGACTCCTTGTTGTCACCATGATTTCAACAATTTCCCTCCCATCATCAGCCTCAGCCTGGACCAATCCACACAAGCGGTCCATTTCCTGGACACTACTGTGCTAATAAGCGATGGTCACATAAACACCACCCTATACCGGAAACCTACTGACCACTATACTTACCTACATGCCTCCAGCTTTCATCCAGGACACACCACACAGTCCATTGTCTACAGCCAAGCTCTAAGATACAACCACATTTGCTCCAACCCCTCAGACGGAGACAAACACCTACAAGATCTCTATCAAGCATTCTTAAAACTACAGTACCCACCTGCTGAAGTGAAAAAACAGATTGACAGAGCCAGAAGAGTACCTAGAAGTCACCTACTACAGGACAGGCCCAACAAAGGAAATAACAGAACACCACTAGCCGTCACCTACAGCTCCCAACTAAAACCTCTCCAGCTCATCATCAAAGATCTACAACCTATCCTGAAAGATGATCCCTCACTCTCTCAGATCTTGGGAGACAGACCAGTCCTCGCTTACAGACAGCTCCCCAACCTGAAGCAAATACCAGCAACCACACACCACAGAACAAAAACACTAACCCAGGAACCCATCCTTGCAACAAAGCCCGATGCCAACTCTGTTCACATATCTATTCAAGTGACCTCATCATAGGACCTAATCACATCAGCCACGCCATCAGGGGTTCATTCACCTGCACATCTACCAATGTGATATATGCCATCGTGTGGCGGCAATGCCCCTCTGCCATGTATATTGGCTAAACTGGACAGTCTCTATGCAAAAGAATAAATGGACACAAATCTGACATCAGGAATGATAATATTCAAAAACCAGTAGGAGAACACTTCAACCTCTCTGGTCACTCGGTAACAGACTTAAAGGTAGCAATTTTGCAACAGAAAAGCTTCAAAAACAGACTCCAATGAGAAACTGCTGAACTTGAATTAATATGCAAACTAGATACCATTAACTTAGGCTTGAATAGAGACTGGGAATGGCTGAGCCATTACACAAATTGAATCTATTTCCTTATGTTAAGTATCCTTACACCTTCTTGTCAATTGCCTGAAATGAGCCATCCTGATTATCACTACAAAAGTTTTTTTTCTCCTGCTGATAATAGCTCATCTTAATTAATTAGCCTCTTAGAATTGGTAGGGCAACTTCCACCTTTTCCTGTTCTCTGTATGTATATATATCTTCTTACTATATGTTCCATTCTATGCATCTGATGAAGTGGGCTGTAGCCCATGAAAGCTTATGCTCTAATAAATTTGTTAGTCTCTAAGGTGCCACAAGTACTCCTGTTTTTTTGCGGATACAGACTAACATGGCTGCTACTCTGAAACTTAAAAAATCTTGTGACTTTTGAGGAATCTTGTGATTTCTGGGGGGCAGACTCATATTCTTTTTCATTCTTGGCAGAGCTGCTGACAGTGAGCGAAACACTATGCTCAGTCACATCAGCATAACAGTGCCACAGAAGTCAGTGGAGGAAGAGCCTAAAGCTGCTCTCAACGATGCGCTGCTAGGTTGAAGTTTCACATGCAGAAGCAGTGCTGGCTGGCTGTGTCACTTGCTGAATGAAAGAAGCCCTTGGTCCTCTCTAAAAATCTGAACACATTGAAAATTATGGGTACTAAAGGACTCTTTAATCTAGCGGTGAACAAAAACCAATGGCTGGAAGCTGAAGCCTGATAAATTCAAACTGGAAATATGGCATCAAATGTTGACAGTGAAGGTGATTAGCCCTTGGAGCAAACTGCCAAGGGAAGTGGTGGATTCTCCATCCCTTGATGGCTTCCAATCCAGATTGGATGCCTTTTTGGAAGATATTTTAGCCAAACACAAGTTATTGGGCTTAGAACTTGGGTAACCGGGTGACACTAATGGCCTGGATGGAGCTCAGACTGGATGATCTAAGAGTCCCTTCTGTCTTTAAATGAATATGAATCATTGTGATGTTTACCCTGACAGCACAACACCCCATCAGCTTGGCCAGCCCCACCGCTGGGCTCCAAATCATGCAGCTGGCTTAAGATTTAAAGAATATTATGTTCTGAGTCCTTTCTATTCACTTTCTGTAGTTGGTAGGCTTGGGGACCATGTTTCTAGTCTTTTCCCCACTGCCACCAAGGCCAGAAACTGACAGAACTGATAGGAAAGCTGTAGAACAGTGAGAGTTGGCAACACAGCAACAGGAAATCAGAACGGGCTGGGTCCCTATCCACTGAGAGGAGACAACAAGGGAAAATCAAGGAAAGACTCTGCAATCTCAAGCACTGAGTACCTTTGCTGTGTGAGCTAAAGGACCAAAGGTCAAAGATCAGCTTTACAAAGGTCTTTGGGTACCTACAGATGCAGATAATAAGTAATAACTTCTAGGTCTTGCCTCTCAAAGAGCCAAGTATCATTATCCCCATTTTACAGATGAGAAAACTGAGACACAGTGAAAGCAAAATTGATTTGCCCAGCATCAGCTACCAAAGCCAGGATTAGCCAGTTCTTCTGCGTTTTCGTGTTGCACTCTGTCCACTAGCCTGTTCTACCTCCCATTTCAGCCATTGAAAACAATGAGAGTTTGGAGCCTAACCTGCCTTGGCAATTTAGAAAATCCCATGAGATGCCTCTTTGCATTTTCAGGTACCTAAACACCTTTGTAAATGTGGCCCTAAGAGTTTGAACCTGCCCCATTAACGCCAATGGGAGTTTTGCTTTTGAATTCAATAGGAACAGGATTAAGCTCTATACACAGTGGTTGCATCAGTTGAACTGAAATCAAGTGCTTCTTGGCCTTTTGGCTAAGATCAAGTGCACCAGTTGAGCTGAAATCAGTTTAAAATCCATGTATTTGCACTGGTGCAAACCCTTGTGTGGATGCTCTTATATCCGTTTGCAGCTGACTTGTATGGGTTCAGCTAGTCTCCTCTAGAGACAGATCTTCTACTAATGTAACTATTTTGGGGTATGTGTGATTTTTCTTTTTTTTTTTTTAGCTAAATAGTTACATTGGTTCGACCCCTAGCCAGGTGCAGTTGTACCGGTATAAAGATGCTTACACCACCATTTATTCCCCTAAATTTATGGGAAACTACACTGCTGTCAACATCTTCATACTGGTACAGCTGGGATCACGCTCTGGGTTATATGCCACTAAATGTCTGTGGCACTCCCAGGTTAGCTTTAAAAAGGCACCTCCCTGCTGAGATCATAAGCATCTTGCTGTGCTCCCCAGTCCTTCCTTATGGTAACATGAGAAGTTACCCTGGGCTAATTTGGAGTCATCCCTTGATTACCGTGGGGTCAAAACTGGATTCTGATCTCAGCTCCTCTGGGATCAATCCTGAGTCACCTCCTGACTGCAGTGGGATCAGGGTCGGATTCTAATCTCACCTACCCTAAGATAAGTCTGGGACCAGGGTGCTGAGTGCTGAAAACCATTAATAAAACCAACAACTGTAAATCCTGTATATGATAGAAACCACTTCAAGCCAGGGGTGCTGCCGCATCCCCAACACCCCTAGTTCCAGTGTCTAGGACACTAAAATAAATGAGGATCACTGAACTTCCTAAATTGCAGTGCAGTTGATCAGTCCTTCAGGCATTAGATATAATTCAAGCTTATTCAAAGTATCTCCCTGAACAAACTAAATCAACTTTACACCCCACCTGAGCAGACCAGGCCTTGAGATGGTCTCAACCTAACTACCGCATTGCACGAGGTCATAAGAGTCATGTTTTCTTCTTGGAGAAGTCTGGCCTGGCCCTCCTCGCGTATATGGCTGTACATCAGGAGTAAAACCATTGACATCAGTGGAGCTATGCCTGTTTTATACCATCTGAAGTGAGAGGAAACTCAGGATCTATGTTTTAAGCTGAATTGTTGATTTATGGGTAACTAAAGTTACCTAGTCAGAGTGGTTCACCTCTAGGGGCGAGGATTGAAAGATACCTTTGCTTTTCCTTAGTGAGTTGAGCAGCGGTGTCAATGCAGCTGTTCTGGAGCTGTATTAAGAACCTCGTAACAATGGAAGTTATGGATGGAGTGGTTGGCATGAAGTCCAGGATGGCAGTATCAGCGTTGATCTCCTTACACCACAGGTCTTTAGGGATATTGATTTCTGTAATAAAGCAGAGAATCTTTCACACAGCGTGTATGGAATCACAGGAACCAGGATATCAAATGACAAGGGTAGAACTAAGGGGGGGGGACATTTTCCACAAAATAATTCTCCACATTTTACACACCTTTTGTCAAAATTTCAAATGAAATCTAAATAAATAAAATTCAACCAAAAAACCCCCAGAAAGTGTTTTGTTTTAAAAAAAAAAAAGTTGTGAAAAACTTGCAAAACTTATTTTTTTCTAAGTCACCCCCAGTTCTCGCTAGCAATTTCCACATAATGCTCAGTTAGCCTACATAACAGAGTGATCTGATTATCATTGCCCTACTAATAAGCAGCTCCCTTCCTCGTCAACCCTGCAAAGATTTATGTCCATGTTGAGCTTTAGACATTGGGAGTAGCCCCAGCGAAGTCAGTGGAACGACTCAGAGTATGTTAAGGATGTTTGCAGGATAGGGGTTACTTTGGATACTTTGTGTATCAGGGAATACTCGGTAATTACTCTGGAGTGGACTTGTACTCAGCTTCACAACTGAATCGTTTGTTGCGTGATAGAAAAATACTTAGAAAGGAAAGTAAAACACCATGGAAGTCAAAATACCTGAGATTCTGGGAGTTGATCTTACATTGCTCCACACTTTCTGAATAGTCTGCATTGCTCTTTCAAAAGCAAAACGCTGATCATCTAAAGTTGGAAGGGAAGATGGCATTTATCAACAGATGTTTTCCAGGAAAGATACCCGTTTCCCTCTTGCAAAAATATTTCTTATAGAAAAAAGAACTAATTAAAATTTTAACATGCCTTGCAACATTAAAGAAGATTTACCTACATATGTGAAGTAAAATTTTGAAAAGCGTCTAAATTTCTTGGGAGCCTAAGACTGATTTTCAAGAGATTTAGGCACCGAGGGCTAGAGCCACAAAGGGAATTGGACACCTTATTGCCACTTTATGCACCTGAGGCCAAAATTTAGATATTTAAAATCACTCAGCTGCTACTTAACTCTGCAGTTGCTTAAATTCCCACTAGTAAAGTCTCTGTGGTTCCCAAATTTCTGCTAGGCAGCATGTACACAGCCATCAAATCATGATGCCACTTAAGCCCCAGCAGGATTCATGGGAGGTAACCACTCCACTCAGCACTGCGGAGGCCTCAGCTGGAGTACTATGTCCACTTCTGGGTGAAGAGGTGGACAAACTGGAGAGTGTCCAGAGGAGAGGAACAGAAATGATAAAAGGTTTAGAAAACCTGACCTATGAGAAAAGGTTAAAAAAACCTGGGCATGTTTAGACATGAGAAAAGAAGACTGAAGGGGGGGACCCAATAACAGTCTCCAGATATGTTAGGGGCTGTTATAAAGAGGACAGGGATCAAGTGTTCTCCGTGAAGACAGGACAAGAAGTAATGGGTTTAATCTGCAGCAAGGGAGATTTAGGTAACATATTAAGAAGGGTCATTAAGCTCTGGAATAAGCTTCTAAGGGAGGTTGTAAAATCCCCATTATTGGGTTTTTTTTTGTTTGTTTTTTGTTTTTTAAGAACATGCTGGACAAACACCTGTCGGGGTTAATATAGGTTTACTTGATCCTGGACTTGACGAGCTCTCAAGGTCCCTTCCAGCCCTACATTTCTATCATTCTATGAACTAGACATCACCCTTCCTATCTCATCTGCAGAAGCCTAACCTAGCAGGCATTCTCAGAAGCCAGCTTACAAGTCAGGTTACGTTAGGAGTCTATGTTAGGAGCACTTTGCCTGTCTGGCTATACCAGTATCCTGTTCCAGGAAAGCGCTCCTAGTGTGGACGCAGTGTACAGTGGCAAAACTGCACTTTTGCCAGTATAGCTTATTCCCACCTCCCCGAGCAAAATAAGCTGTCCCAACAAAAACACAGTTCAGCTGGTCTAACTATGGATGTAAGCAGGGTCTGAATGAATGCATCTCTGAACTCTGGGATTGGTCCTGCTTTGAGCAGGGGGTTGGACTAGATGACCTCCTGAGGTCCCTTCCAACCCTGATATTCTATGATTCTATGATAATGCTTCCCTGACAGCTAGCTGGGAGGGGGAGAGAGACTCTAGGGGTGGTTATGTAAATACAGTTTGCTCCTGCTTTGTTTAGGTATGCTTAGATATTCAGCAGATGGAGTGGTGTTTTGCTCATTGTAATCAACTTGGCTGGTGTGGAGTCACAGATCACATTAGTACTGAATGCAGGGGTAGTGAAATGCTGTTATCAATGTTGTGATTATTGTGAGAATACAGGGAAGTAGGACTGTGCTTAACCTGTTCCAAATGCGGGGGTCACCCATAGTGGAGAGGACCTTGTTGAGCCAGGGGCTTGACTGGCAAATCCCTGGGAAAATAAGAGGCGGTGGGACAGGTGTGCTGGTCAGGAGTCTGCACAAACTCCCTCCACCCCCCCGCCCCCGTTCTCTCTAGACTGACTTAACCTGTTCTTCCCTGCTGTTCAAAGAATATAGCTAACTAGGCTTCATTAGGAGCCCCTTTTGTTATTTTAAGTGCTCAATCAGAACAGAGACCAGTTGTGGAACTGTGTTTCTGCCCTGCCTGCTAAGAGCTAAAATCACTGAGAGCTGAAATCACTTGAGTTGGGGCAATGTTTCTGTCCAGCCTGCAAAAGAGCTGAAAACAACTGAGAGACTGATGTGCAGAGGTCACAGCAGAGAGGCAGAAGGTGACTGACAGTTAGCTGGTGAGTGAGCAGCCAGCAAGGCAGTGGTGGAGAGGCGTGGTGAGTGGCCAGCAGGGCAGTGGCAAAGAGGCATGACAAGCAGCCAGCAGAATGGCTGGTGGAGGGGCACGGTGAGCAGGTGGCTGGTGAATGGCCAGCAGAGCGAAGAAGCGAATAATGCCTCTTTACCCCCCCCACACAGGGTGGGAGGTGAACTCTGCAGATGCATCTCTGAACTCTGGGTCAGCACTGACCAAGGACAGCAACTGTGAGTGGAGTGCAGAGAAGGGTTGGGCATGTGAAAGGGACTTTTTTTGTGGCTGGACTTAAGAACCTGAGAGGAAAAGGACCTCAGTAGACCCAACCAACTTAGGGGTGGGTCTTTTACTCATGGTTTATGTTTATGAACCATGTTTGCGGTGTTTTCCCAAATTAATGCCGAGTTACTTCCCTCCTTTTAGTAAAAGTTTCTTTTCTACACTCGGACTCTATGCTTGTGAGTGGGGAAATACTGCCTCTCGGAGGCGCCCAGGTGTGGTGTGTAATTTTCCCAGGTTAGTGAATGGGGACTCTAGCCAGTTCTGTGTTGTATCAATGGAAAGGAACCCCTAGATATTGAACCCAGCCCTGGTTGCTGCTGGCTCCATCTGGCAGAAGGGTTACGTCTCTGTACTAGGAGCTTTTGCCATGAAGCTCTGTCAGTCACAAATTGCACCTCATCACACCCTGACCAACCTGGCTATGCTGTCAAATGTCTGTAGTGTGGACCTGGGCCTCAGTCTTATTGAAAGCCAATGTCTCTTAGGCTCCTCAGTCACTGAACCATTTTGATTAATTGCACTCATTGGCTTGTTTGACTGATGTTTACAATTTGCACACAATTGCAGATCTGCAGGTGTTCTTTGTCCACGGGCCTGATCCAAAGCCCACTGCAGTAAAAGGGAGTTTTTCCCTTAGTCTCTGCAGTATCTGGCTCAAGCCCCAGGCATGTCAGTATTATCCCCTGTATAGAGACCACATGTAGCTCAGCCATGAAGTTCTTTATTGCTACTCAGGAAATAGGGTCGTACTGACTCTTGGGAGCGCTAAGACTGCTGGGGGTTGTCCCCACAGTGCAAAGCTGCCCTAAAGCTGGTGGATCTGGCTGCAAGAAAATCCCTGAAGCACTGAGGGATCCACAGGTGAGTAGAGCCAGTGCCCATCTGGCTCTGATGGAGTGCACATCTGGTACCAGCTGGAGATCTGGCCCTATCGACTCCATTGGAGACTGAAGCAATTCACATCAGCTGGAGATCTGGCCCCACTGACTCCAATACCGCTGCATCAAGGTTAGATTTGGTACCATAATCCTAGAAGTATGACGTGTACCTGAGAGGTCGTCCCATTCCAAGAACTTTCTCACAGAAAGCCTTTCACTTTCATGGATATCGCCGTTTTGGAAAAAGTGGATCAGAGAGCGCTGCAGAGCGAGAATTTCGGGCAGGTGCTGCACATGTTGGATGTGCTGGTGCTGTAAGAGAAAAGTAGCCACCTCTTTATCGTGATGTCTGTGTTCAGTGGGAGAGGAAAGATGTTATGGGGAAGGGCGTTGTGTGGTTTTGATGTTCCTGAAAACATCATGGTTATGTGAGTGTCTGGCTGCTTTGCATCATTGGAGCAGTGCAAAGCAGCCAGCGGGGACCGGTCCATCTGGCCCTGAACCTCTGTGGACTTAATAGTAACCTATTTTATCCCTGCAGGTCTCTATTAGACCCTAGGAAAGCTATACAAAGGGCCTGCTAACCCAACTCCCTTGCATATCACACTGGCAATTGCTAGCACACCCGTTGTAAAGCAAACTCAAATTGTCCATAGGCATGTGTTGCAGTAAAATGAAGCTGCCTGACTGGAATGGAAGCAGTAGATCACACCTGCCTTGTTTCTTTGGGCCAGATTAAGAGGCGTAGCATAAACAATGATGTAAATTAACCCCCTTGTGAGGTTAGCTGTACTATTTTTTACATGTGTAGCAGGAAGCCTGGTAGAAGGGGAGGAGTTTAAAGTAGGCAAAAATTATGCTTTTTGTTTTAAAGTTAGCTAACACATATTAATTAATTAGTTTTTTTTCCTAGTCTGGGCAAAGAACTTTAGGATTATAGCGAGACACTGGGTTTTAGGTGAACTATGGTTTTCTTTATTCTAATAAAGTGTCTTGTTCAGTGTTTGAAGAAATCAGCCATTGTCACATGACTCCTTTACACATTGATCAGTGAGTGTGAGTTGACTTAGGAGAGTCCAAATGAGAGTAAGGGAGTAAATCTTACACATCACCTCAGAATCTGGCTTTATGGGCATAATTTAAACTTGTACATTTATGTTTAAATACAGACATGATGGGAAACCTAGTATAATTATCTCCTATCTTTAAATCAAGACTTCAGTCTCTTTCTAAAATATCCATTCTAGGTCACCCAGAAAACGCTGGGTGAGGGTCTCTGGTCTGGGTTACACAGGAAGCCAGACTATAGACAATTGTAACAGCCCCTTCTGGTCTCAAAATTGATAAATATTAGATTTTTCTTTAACCTGGAATATCGCTTCATTATGGAGGAACAATGAGTTCAGGGGGGCGAACGCCAGGGAGGGAGAAGAGCTGAAGGACAATGTTGGCACAAGAACAAATGGAGATAAACTTGTCAGGAATAAATGTAGTCTGGAAACCAGCAGAGGAGGGAATAGCCTCCCAGTGAGAAGGGGCCCAACACCCTAACTGTTTTTAAGATAGAGCTTAATAAGCTACGAAGGGGTTTCTATGATGAATAATAGCATGGGACTGGACACAATGACGCAGGAGCATATTTTTAACAGTGAGAAAATTAACCACTGGAACAATTTACCATGGGTCATGGTGCATTCTTCAAAACTGACCATTTTAAAATCAAGACTGGATGTTCTTCTAAAAGCTCTGCTCTAGGAATTATTTTGGGGCAGTTCTCTGGCCTGTGTTATGTGGGAGGTCAGACTAGATGATGATAATGGTCCCTTCTGGCCTTGGAATCTATGAGCTCCCTTCTAGCCCTAATGTTCCTATTACTCTAAGGCTCTGTCTACACTAGAGACCTTACAGTGGCACAGCTGTACTGAAGTAAGTTAAGCTGACCTAAGGCCCTGTGTAGACAGTGCTACGAAATGGAAGAATTCTTCCACCAACCTAGCTACTGCGTTTTGTGGAGATGGATGAGCTACGCTAGTGGGAGAGTCCCTCCCACTGGCATAGGTATCATCTATACTGAAGTGCTACAGCGGCGCAGCTCTGCCTCTCTAGCAATTTAAGCGTATTCAAGCCCACAGAAACAGAGGTCAGACAAGATCAGACTGAGAGGGAGAGACTGCCACAAGGAGGGAGCAGCTGAAAGCTCAGTGGCTGACTCTGGCAGAAACTTGGGAAGAGGTCAGGTGCAGGCTCTAAGATTGCTCTTGGTGCTGGGTGCAACAAAAGCTGTTTCCTGCTAGTTGATTCCCCCTGTGTTCAGAGACACAAGACTTTGTACATTCCTTGTAAATAAACAAAACTATAGTTAAGAAAATACCAGGCTCCATCAATTTCTACTTCCAACCAGAACATCCACAAGGCCCCAAACTTTGACTGGCCTACTGGGCTGAAAAGGGGTTACAATGTATTCACATCTGCGTGTGTGTGTGTGTGTGTGCTGTTTGTTTGTGTGTACACATTAGTTCAAATCATCCCAGAGCACCTTGGACAGTAGTTCCAGGAGCACAGGGAACTGGTCTGCTCCATTTTCTTGTTGCACCAGATGGGTCAGTCGTTGGAGTGTCATCCTCTGTTCAAATCTCCACATGCAGGGCATGTTGATCAGCCCAAAGCTCAGCAGGTGGCTGAAAGGCGGGGACTGGCCATAGGCTACTTTCAGGAGAACATTTGAACTGTGAGCTCCCTCCTCTACGATCTGCTGCTTTGCAGAAGCAAGTTTCTGCTCCAGCACCTGTGGAAGTGAGATGTCAGTTAGCAATCGAGTCTTGTTATAAAGGGGCCTGGCTCTTCTAGTTGGTCTGAGAGGCAGCCTGGGCTGGCGCAGGTTTAAGGCACCAGACTAGAGATCTGGGTCAGTTCTTGGCTCTGCCGCCGACTCCGTGCGATCTCAGAGAAGCTATTTCGTGACTGTGTGTCTCCATTTCTCATCTGTAAAAAGGGGACAATAACCCTGCCCTTGTCTATTTACACTGTGAGCATAGATGGCCCTAGACCAAATGGGGCCTTAGGTGAGGAGCATCTTTGGTACCTCTCTCCCTGCAATTTGTTAAACATTTGAATATCTTCTGTATTGCATTTGTAGCACGATTTGCATGCATGATTTATCCCTCTCATATGAGATGATAAATTTGCTAACAAAAACAGCATCCTAAGCCTGGCGCTCACCCATGACCGGCAGCCCAGGTGGTTGTTGCCTGGGTTGCCAGCCTCTATATTTGGCCCTGACTATGAGCTCTTTGGGCCAGGGACTGTCTTTCACTGTGTGTCTGCACAGCAACCAGAATGACCGGTCTTTGACCTTGGTTACTGAGTGTCTGTGCAATGCCCGGCACAACAAGGTTCTGTGGGTCTGCGTTAGCAGCACCCAGCACAACTGGGTTCTGAGGGTATCTGTGTGCAGCGCCCGGCACCATGGGGCCCTGCACGTGTCTGTGTAGTGCCCGGCACAATGGGGCTGCGTTTGCGTGTGTGCGTCTGTCTGTGCAGTGCTTGGCACAATGGGACTGCATTTCTAGGTTGTGTGTGCGTGCAGCACCTGACACAATGGGGCCCTGATTTCAGTTAAGGGCAATAGGCCCTAATGGAAAAATAAAATAAATAAATAAATGCCAACAGAACTCTTGGAAATGCAGAGTGGCAGGCCGTTTAATACCAGGTTCATAGACACTCAAACACACAGGGTTTTCCTCTCTAGTATGCTGAACACAATGGACAAGTTTCTGCATTGGAAAAATTAGCCAGGCTTAATATAGTCTATGTTGTTCTATTCAGGTTCTTATAACGTGCCCATCACTGTGGCATCTGAGAACCAAGAGGCAAAACAATGGCATTTTAGAAACGTTGTGTGTGACTTCTGGTTTCAGATAGTGGCATGGAAGCCTCAGGTGGGCTTTTCCTGGCTTAATCTCTTATCCTGAGTAAACAATTGGTTATATTTGTGATATTTACCATGTATAGAAAACTGGTTCTCACATACCTGGAAGAATGACTGAGTTACGGCTTTGAAGCAGCTTTCCCACTGTACTCTGTCTGCTTTTTCATGCATAACTTTAATGGTCATGTTTGTGTCTGTAAGAAATATACACTTACACATCAGCTGTAACATCATTTAACATAAAATAACGAGCAGATCTAAAGTACAGCAGTTGCAGTAAATATTGTTACTCATAATAGTGAAATGAATTACAATGTTACCAGAGAACTGGATTCCTGAGTCATAAGATATAGGAGCACCTTCAAATGTTAGCCAGTTAAAAATCAGTTTATTAATAGGTTCATAGGTTATAAGGCTGGGAGAGAGCGTTATGATAATCTTGTCTGACCTTCTGCATAACACTGGCCATAGAACCTCACCCAGTGATTTCTACACCATGCCCATCACCTCTGTCTGAGCTATAGCAGATCTTTTAGAAAGAGATATCATATCTTAATGTCAAGACTCCAAGTGCTGGGGAATCCATCTCATCCCTACATGAGCTGTCCCGATGGTACATTCTCCTCTCTCAAACATTTTGAACCTAATTTTAGTCTGAATTTGTCTCACTTCAGTTTCCAGGTATTTGATCTTGTTTATTTTTCCAGATTAAAGAGTCATCTACTTTTAGAAATCTCCTTCCCTGTGAAGGCACTTTTAGACCAGGCTCATGTCACCTCATAACTTTCTCTTGGATAAACTAAATAGATTGAACTTCTTCAGTCTCTCACTATGAGGCAGGTTTTCCAGACCTCAGATTGTTCGTATAGCTCTTCTCAGAATCCTTAACCAATTTGCAAGATCCTGTTTGAGGTGTGGACATCAGAACTGGAGACAGTCTCCAGCAACTGTCTCACCAGTGCTGTGTACAGAGGTAATGCCATCTCCCTTCTGCTACTTTTATATATCCAGTGGTTGCATTAATTCCCTTAGCAGCAGCACTGCACTGGGAGCTCATGTTCAGTTGGTTTCCACCATGACCCTATGTTCTTTTCAAAGTCATAGAACCATAGAAGATTAGGGTTGGAAGAGACCTCAGGAGGTTATCTAGTCCAACCCCCTGCTCAAAGCAGGACCAACCCCAACTAAATCATCCCAGCCAGGGCTTTGTCAAGCCTGACCTTAAAAACCTCCAAGGATGGAGATTCCACCACCTCCCTAGGTAACCCATTCCAGTGCTTCACCACCCTCCTAGTGAAATAGTGTTTCCTAATGTCCAACCTAGACCTCCCCCTCTGCAATTTGAGACCATCACTCCTTGTTCTGTCATTTGCCACCACTGAGAACAGCCGAGCTCCATCCTCTTTGGAACCCCCTTCAGGTAGTTGAAGACTGCTCTCAAATCCCCCCTCACTCTTCTCTTTTGCAGACTAAATAAGCCAAGTTCCCTCAGCCTCTCCTCGTAAGTCCTGTGCGCCAGCTCCCTGATCATTTTTGTTGCCCTCAACTTGACTCTTTCCAGTGTGTCCACCTCCTTTCTGCAGTGGGGTGCCCGCAATATTCCTGATGTGGCCTCACCAGTGCCAAACAGAAGGGAATAATCACTTCCCTCAGTCTGCTGGCAATGCTTCTACTAATGCCCCTCAATATGCCATTAGTCTTCTTGGCAACAAGGGCACACTGTTGACTCATATCCAGCTTCTCGTCCACTGTAATCCCCAGGTCCTTTTCTGCAGAACTGCTGCTTAGCCAGTCGGTCCCCAGCCTGTAGCGGTGCATGGGTTTCTTCCATCCTAAGTGCAGGACTCTGCACTTGTCCTTTTGAACCTCATCAGATTTCTTTTGAACCAATCCTCCAGTTTTCCAGGGTACAGACCACCACCTGGTAAGTCTGACCTAGGCTCTTTGTTCCTAGATGTGTAACCCTGCATTTAGCTGTGTTAAAATGCCCCTTGCTCAAATTCACTGTACATTTTGTCATAACTTCAGCAGCAGCAACAAAAAACAAACCCAACAACAACAAAAAAACAGCCCCTAAAACGAGGCGTTTCTTTACCTGCTGTGCTGTCGAGGATGCATCTGAGGAATAGGTGGACTGTCATCGTTGCATCGTCTATGATTCCACTTAGTGACTCTGCTAGGAACTGGATGTCTTTTTCAAGGTGGTCCAAAAAGAACTTTTCTGAGTCCTGGGGCTTCACTTTCATTAGCTCCAAAATGGACTAGAAGGCAAAGTATTTCCATAGCTTAGCTCTGAGGAAGCATTTCCCCTCTTAATTGTACAGACACCTCCACAAAGGCAATGTATAACTCAGTCAAAGTTACCATTACAAATTAAAGCCTGTTAGTGGTACATACAATGCTGATCGGTTACGAAGACAGACAGAAGTGTTACTGGGGGCATTTGTTTTCCCACCTGTCTATCGGTAAATGTCCCCAGTAGCATTGAAGAATGGAGCAGTGCTCTGGCGATGCAGACTGAGGCTGCAGGCAGATCCCTCTCGGTCTCTTTGTTCCGTGAGGACGGACTCCCCAGCACGTAGCCTCTCTCTGTTTTATCCTTCGTGCTGTATTAAAAAACCACAACTCATTTGACAGTCAGAGATCAGACTTTTCTCCCAAAATCTTGTATTTTTTCAAAAAAAGAAAAGGAGGACTTGTGGCACCTTAGAGACTAACCAATTTATTAGAGCATAAGCTTTCGTGAGCTGTAGCTCACGAAAGCTTATGCTCTAATAAATTGGTTAGTCTCTAAGGTGCCACAAGTCCTCCTTTTCTTTTTGCGAATACAGACTAACACGGCTGTTACTCTGAAACCTGTCATTATGCAAGGCACTGCATTTAGCCGTATGGAGTGGAAATCTATCAACTGCATGAAAAAACTTGTACAGATACAGACAGACATCATCTTCCAAAGAGGAAGTGAGCTGTAGCTCATGAAAGCTTATGCTCTAATAAATTGGTTAGTCTCTAAGGTGCCACAAGTCCTCCTTTTCTTTTTGCGAATACAGACTAACACGGCTGTTACTCTGAAACCTGTATTTTTTCAGTGTTTCACCCTAACCAGTTCACAACTGTAGTGACCAGTGGGTCAGACTGGGGTGGGGGGAAAGCATTGGAATTTTGAACTTTCAATGAAATTTCCCCTATAGTTCACCCCAGTAAACAATACCCAGACAGCAATATGGGTTTAAGTTGACACAGTCCCATTCATTCCTTTTAGGTTACATGCAATGATTTTAAACTTACATATCTACTTCCTCAAATCCCTCCACAGGTTTGTGATCAGTCCCACCGATCTCGGAGCCACACAGACACTTGATAATAACATAGGGCCGTCCGCACTGTTGTCACAGGAATAATGTCAGCATTAGTCACTTTATAAAGAACCAGCAATGCAACAGTTGTACGGTGATTTGCTCAGCTGCTAGCCAGACAGCACCACTCTCTGCAGCTGAGCAAAAAACAGACGTTGCACAAACCACTGGAGGCAGAAATGTTCGGAAGAGTGAACAGGAAAGACAGTGAGTGTGCAATATACTGGTCTTGTGTGTAGGATCATGTTTCTCAGACTAGCCTAGTGGAGTTAGGGCTTGTCTACACAGCCCCTCAGTGCACGGGAGGTTGGGGTGTGAATGTACACGCACCAACTGTCTGCATGGCACCTGCTCCCACACGCTAAAAGTGCTGTTGAATCAGCAGGATGTCCAAGCGTGATACAGAACTTCTAGTGCACAAGAGGCAGCAGCGTCCACACGGTGACAGTGTGCAGGACTGTGTGCTGTACAGTCAAACCCTGGCTTGCTGCGCACAAAATGGCCATGTAGACAAGCCCCCAGGCTTCCCAAACACACTGAAATTTGGGGTGGGGGGTGCCTAGCTCCCTTTGTGTGTATAAAGCTGTGGTTTCACCAAATGTACGCTGAATGAGCATGACTGCTAGTGGCAAGGCAAAACCAGCTCGGTCAGTGTTTAAAACCATGTTGCTAGATGGGAGGAGGAGGATTAGGTGCAGGGAACTAAGGCCTGCAGTCGGGAAGGCCCAGATCCACCAAGACACTTCATGGCTAAGTCCCAATTTCAGGCATCACGGCGAGCCACAAAACTCCTGCTCTGCTATCACCTAACCCTGTAGATATCTTCACTCACTGAGCGCCTCTGTGTTCAGGATACAAGTTCCCTCAGTGCTGAAGTTTCTAACCCTGGGCACGTGCACTGCTGCCCCGCGCTAGCTGTCCAAATACTGATCTCTTGCTTCAGCCCCAGAGCGACCCACGAACTGGGGGAAGACAGGAAAAGGAGCTGGTTCAAAACCTAGCCAGAGGAGAAGGTTCCTTCACACCTTTCAGCCTAGTGGTTAGAGCACTCAGCCCCGGTGTGAAAAGCCCAGGTTTAATTGTCTCCTTGGCCCAAAGGATTTGACCTGGGGGCTCCTACTTCTCAGGAGGGTGCCCTAGTCACTGAGCTATGGGATAATCTGATGGGGCTCCCTCAATCTCTCCTGGTGACGCTGTTCAGCTGTGGCTAAGCAATGAGTCACTGGAACAAGGGGACTGGACCCTGGGATCTCCCACCTCTCTAATCACTGGACTGCAAACTCCTTCTCACCACCACCTCCTCCTCTATTTGTTTTGTGTGGAGTGACACAGGCTTCATACACGTACAGCTTTGGATATGATGAAACTCTAGTGTCACAGGGGACTAGCTTGGATGCACAGTAGTGAAAATCTCAATCTTTGTGTGGACCCAGAAACGACTTAGGCACCTAAGCCCCCTGACTCTAGGGGAGGGGTTCCCTAGCACTAGGCAGAGCTAGGCTGGTGCCTCCCTGCAGCCTGGACCAGGCACCTACCTCTGTGAGGGGGGAAGGGCTTAGCACCTACTCCACTGATCAGCATCTCCCCTTGGCTGGCTTAGGCAGCTCCTTGCCTAGCATGCTAGCTTGGTGTGTCACATTCCCATGTCTGTTTCTGTCCATGCATTGTATAGGGAGTGAGGCGCTTAACTCGGGCTCCTATGGATCTCACTTCTGCAACCAAAAGTTAGGTGTTGCGACGTGCAATGTCACAACGCCTAACTCCTTTGTGAATCTGGGCCTAAGGCATTTTCAGGGCAAAAGCAACTAACTTTACAAATACCACATGTTTTGCTCTTATAGGCCATGCCATGGAACTCTTTATCTTCAGTAACTGTCTATACAGACACATCTACACATGCAACCCACACTTACCAGTGTGGTGCCCTGACCAGCTCTAGGGATGGACAGACCGTACATAGAGGTTGATGAGCATTCTACAGCCTGGGCTAAGAAAGGTGGGTCTTTTGGCTCAGGCAGGAAAGAACTGTGCTTTTAGCTCTGGAGGAGGCAGGTTCAGCTCCCATGCAGGGGCTCTACCATTCTTGTGGAAGTGTGGGGGGGGTGCCACAGGAAGGGGCTACATGCAGATACGGGTTTGGATATGAAATTCTTGTATCACAGGAGACTAGCTTGGATGCACAGCAGTGAAATTCTCAAGCCCAGACACTACATCAGCCCTAACGTGAAAGTTTAGGTGCAATTTAAGTGCATATTTCTATGTAGGGAGATCAGGCTTGGAGTCAGCTTTGGCCTCCGGATCCTTGTCTCAGTGGCAAGTAGTCCTGTCCTGAGAAATCCTACATGTACATTCCAGAAACAGAGACGCAGCAAGAGACTGAAGATACATCTGCAACAAACAATAGCTACGAAGAGACACTTACGTCTTCAATGCGCCAGTGCTGCCCACATTGGCATCCTGTGTGTGAGAGGGAATCAGACCAATCAGCTACTGGTACAGTCACAAAAACAACACTAATGATAACGCACCAGAACCTCAGCTGGGGTGGATCAGCACAGCCCCAGCGACTCCGATGGAGTGACAACCGATCCTCCCCAGTTGTGGATCTGGTCCCATGGAATTGGAGCTACAGCTCATTTACATCAGCTGGGGACCTGGTCCCAAACTTCCTGGTTCTGTAAAAAATGACTTTGTGAAACAACATTCTAAACCAGATTTTTGGTCAGTCTGAAAAATGGTCAGTGCAGGACCAGACTGGAGGGACATAGCTGGTTTTAACGAGCCATTACCCAACCCTTGTGCCAAGACTGACAGACCCTGCCCCAACCTTGCTCTAATTTAAGACCAGTTCCTACAGCCTCACAGCACTTTTCTGTCAAGCAAGACTCAGCTGTGTTGCAGCATTGCCCTGTTTTGCAGTGGCTTGGAAATGAGGTGGCATAGGAACATCTCCATATGTAGACACCATTAGGGTTAAGCCAAATGGCTGCCTCTTAGAAAACATACCTTGTATTACAATAATGAGGCATTTAAAAGCAGCCAGGGAAAATATTGATATTAAGTTTTTCTGAGACTTACTCCACAGTTTTTCTCCAGGATTGTGTTTCCAATTCGTCATATCAAAGAGAAGGTCGCCCGGCATGGTCGGAAGGTAGGTCCCCTGGTAAACAAACCACAGTTGGACACCTTTACTACAGCACTGGGACAGAGCAGAAGAAAGAGGTCATGGAGCAGGTCCTCAAGGAATCAATTCTGAAGCACTTAGAGGAGAGGAAAGTGATCAGGAACAGTCAGCATGGATTCACCAAGGACAAGTCATGCCTGACTAATCTAATTGCCTTCTATGACGAGATAACTGGCTCTGTGGATGAAGGGAAAGCAGTGGACGTGTTGTTCCTTCACTTTAGCAAAGCTTTTGACACGGTCTCCCACAGTATTCTTGCCAGCAAGTTAAAGAAGTATGGGCTGGATGAATGGACTATAAGGTGGATAGAAAGCTGGGTAGATTGTCGGGCTCAACGGGTAGTAATCAATGGCTCCATGTCTAGTTGGCAGCCGGTATCAAGTGGAGTGCGCCAGGGGTCGGTCCTGGGGCCGGTTTTGTTCAATGTCTTCATAAATGATCTGGAGGATGGTGTGGATTGCACCCTCAGCAAGTTTGCAGATGACACTAAACTGGGAGGAGTGGTAGATATGCTGGAGGGTAGGGATAGGATACAGAGGGACCTAGATAAATTGGAGGATTGGGCCAAAAGAAATCTGATGAGGTTCAACAAGGACAAGTGCAGAGTCCTGCACTTAGGACGGAAGAACCCAATGCAGAGCTACAGACTAGGGACCGAATGGCTCGGCAGCAGTTCTGCAGAGAAGGACCTAGGGGTTACAGTGGACGAGAAGTTGGATATGAGTCAGCAGTGTGCCCTTGTTGCCAAGAAGGCCAATGGCATTTTGGGATGTATAAGTAGGGGCATTGCCAGCAGATCGAGGGAGTGATCGTTCCCCTCTATTCGACATTGGTGAGGCCTCATCTGGAGTACTGTGTCCAGTTTTGGGCCCCACACTACAAGAAGGATGTGGAAAAATTGGATAGAGTCCAGCAGAGGGCAACAAAAATGATTAGGGGACTGGAACACATGACTTATGAGGAGAGGCTGAGGGAACTGGGGATGTTTAGTCTGTGGAAGAGAAGAATGAGGGGGGATTTGATAGCTGCTTTCAACTACCGGAAAGGGGGTTCCAAAGAGGATGGCTCTAGACTGTTCTTAGTGGTAGCAGATGACAGAACAAGGAGTAAAGGTCTCAAGTTGCAGTGGGGGAAATTTAGGTTGGATATTAGGAAAAACTTTTTCACTCGGAGGGTGGTGAAACACTGGAATGCGTTACCTAGGGAGGTGGTGGAATCTCCTTCCCTAGAAGTTTTTAAGGTCAGGCTTGACAAAGCCCTGGCTGGGATGATTTAGTCGGGGATCGGTCCTGCTTTGAGCAGGGGGTTGGACTAGATGACCTCCTGAGGTCCCTTCCAGCCCTGATATTCTATGATTCTATGAAGGGCTTGTGGATAGAGCGTTGGATGGGGATTCGGGGGATATAGGTTTGGTTCTTGGCACTGCCCAAATGCACAGTGGCTAAGATCAGAACCTCATTGTATCGCACAGACATGAAGTGACTAAGACTGGGGTTCTGTTTGGGGAAGGCGCTGCACAGGTGCCCAGTGACTAAGATCAGAACTCATTGACCAAGCGCTGCACAGACATACAGCAACCAAGATTGGGACTCTGTTGTGCCAGGTGCCCACAGACACATAATGAGACAATCCCTGTCCCAATGAGCTTACAATATAAATAGACAAGAGGTGAGAGGGGAAACTAAGGATAAGAAAGGTGCAGTGACTTGCCCAAGTCACCCAGGGAGTCTGTGGCAGAGCTGGGAACAGAAACCAGGAAACCTGAGTCTTAGTCCAGTGCCCAATCCCCTCGATGACACCGCCCCTCTGAATGAGTAATAAAATACCGGTACGGAATCATAAAGCAAAATGGTCCTGTCAAAGTGCTCAGCCTCCAAAGCAGGCTGCTGGCTAGGCCACATCAATTCTCACAAGGGGTGTGTCTTATTTCCCTTTGAGAGACAAGCTGGGTGGCATAACATCTCTTATTGGACCAACTTCTCTTGGGGAGAGACATGATTTTGACTTGTCTTGTTCACCAACGGAAGTTGGTCCAATGCAAGATATTACTCCACCGACCTTGTACAACTTACTTACCTTTGATATGCGACACCCCTCTATGGCACTTTGTCAATAAAAGAAGCTGTTTGTGCTACATCAACCTAGCTTCTTGCCATATTCTCCCTTTTCGTCCCAAGTGCAGATTTTCATTCCTGTGTGCTATGTGGCTTTCTCAGCCTGAATAAAGACAGTATTCGTCCCCTGGGAATCTGGTGCCAGAACTTGGAAAGCTGATTAGATGAGCTCAAAGGGAAAGAGTCATCGATGCTAAGACCAGGAGGGACCTTTCTGATCACCCAGCCCGCCCTCCTGCATAGCACAGGCCAGAGAATCTCATGCAGCGATTCTTGCATCTAGCCCAGTGACCTGTGCAAATTGTGATTTCCCATTTGATTTCAACAAGAAAATCTAATTTTATCAGGTGACAATAATATAATGTTTCATTGCAAACAGACACACACAGATGGTCAGGCCTGCAGGCAGCTAATCCAGGGCGCCAAACGGGTAACTGTTTAAGATTCTCTGGCTTGGGTTATAAGGAGGTCAGACTAGATGGTTATAATGGTCTCTTCTGGCTTGAAATTCGATGAATACTATTTCCCTGGAGCCCCCAGAACCTCAGGCAGGTGCTGACATGCACATATCCCCAGCATTCGTCATTGTAGAGGCGGGGAAATGCAAATAGTGACTTTGGCGGGGGCTTGGAACAGAAAAGCCAGTCTCTGGTTAGTGACTGAGTTAAGAGAAAGGGATGAGACTCAAAAGCAAAGTATGGTGCAGGTGAGATGGCCATGATTTCAGATGATTTCAAACATATCTGTATTTCTAGGGACTGATCGTAAGTTCCTCCTACACCCAAAAGCTGCTGTAACTGACACTGCAGACTGACGTAGCCCCCAGCCGGTGCTAGGTTTAGGGCTGGTGGTGTCAAGAGGATAAGGTGCCACAGAGCTGCCGAAGCAGAGGAAGGATACACTCACTCTTTGCAGAAAAAGCTTTTGACTCACCTTGACAGCGCTGGGCTGGAAGCAGATGGATTTGAACAGCTCGGTGAGTGGGTTCTGGGACAGGGTCAGCGTGAGAGCAGTATGCAGCACCACTTCCAGCAAGGTTGCGTTTTCCTGGCTGCTCACGTCACTCATGATCTTTTCCAATTTGTTTTCTATGGATTCTTCTGATGGCAGCGATGCTTGTAGGAGTCTCTCCATGTGCTTTATAATGGCCTAAATGACAAACAAATAAAACAGAGAGGGGTTTAATGGGCTCCACTTTTCACATTTCATTCCAGAGGGTCACACCGATCTCTGTGGTGTTTCATAATCAGGGTGAAATTCAGCACAAGACCAAGGTGTGGTGTTCAGTGATTGCTCAGTGCATAGAAGCTTGTTCTATGTCTGGTTCCAACTGGCTGTGATAACAACAAGAGATTCACAGCACCTCTCCTGAGACTCTGTCTGGAAAGCTCAGTCCCTAAAGGCACATTCCCTATAACTACTTTAGGCACCAGTTAAGTCCCATTCAGATCCTACATGGCAGATCCTCTGCTGGTGTATAAATTGTGCTGGCTCTCTGTACAGGGGTGAATTTCACTTGTACAGAATCACAAACCAAACCGTGTTCCATTAAAATAGAAAACAGACACTCACTGTTAGTTGCTTGGCTTCTTCAGAGTCTGTGTTTTTATTGTGGCTTCTTGCTTTTTCTATAGTCACAAGTATCAGTGGTGTATTGGAGCTCATTTTTATGTCCTAAAGAAATAAATACTTTTGTTATAACAAAGCTGTTCATGTATCATTTATGTACTTATTTATTAAGGTACATCATTCTACACCGAGAGGTCACTAATGAATCCTATTACACCAGTTACATTTGAAGGCTAATCAAAATGTTTTTCATGTATTTTATTATTATTATTCTCATTTTATGTATTGTTTTATTATTTGTATTATGGCAGTGTCTAAAAGCCCCTGTCTTGATTGGGGCCCATAGTGCCAGGCATTGCCCAGACACACAGCGACTGACATCAGTGCCCCATTTGCATTGGGTGCTGCACAAATACAAAAGTCTGGACTACACTATAGACCTAGATCGGTATAACTATGTTGCTCAGGGTGTGAAAAATACCCCCCCATAGCGACGTAATTATGCCGACCTAACCCGCCATGTAGACAGCGCTATGTCAGAAAGAGAGCCTCTCCTGCTGATGTAGAACCACCTGTTGGGGAGGTGGATTAACTACACCGACGGGCTCTCCCGTCAGCGTATAGCATCCTCATTAATGTGCTACAACAGAGCTGCAGCTCTACCGCTACAGAGTTTTAAGCGGAGACCTGCCCACAGGAGTTGAGATCAGCACCCCATTGTGCGAGGTGCTGGACAGACATGTACTAAGAGACTGTCTCTGCCAGAGCCGTCCCTTGGGTATGGCGAATTGGGGCGACTGCCCCGGGCCCCACGCTTGGATAAAATCATGAGAAGGCGGGCGGAGAGGTGAGGTGGGAAGCGGGCGGACGAGCAGGGTGAGGAGGCGAACGGGGAGGCGAGCGGCAGGAGGACAGCTGGGAGGGGGGTGAGGAAGCAGGCAGTTGGGGGGGGAGGGTAAGGAGGTGAGTGTTGGCCAACCCCTTTCAGAACCTCCCCCTTTCCCCAGTATCTCCTGCCCGCCGGCGGGCCCCAGTCAATCAGTGCCTCCCTCTCCCTCTCAGCGCCTAACGCGGATCAGATGTTTCACCCATGGCGTCAGGAGGTGCTGAGAAGGAGGGGAGAGGTGCAAGGGCGAAGCATGCTCGGGGCCGGGGGGAGGGGGTAGGGACTGGGCAGGGAAGAGGTGGACCAGGGGTGGGAAGAGGCAGGGCGGGGTGGGGTGGGATCAGGAAGAGGCAGGGCAGGGGGAGCATCCCCCAGCAGATTAGAAGCTCAGCGCCTATGTCCCGGGCCCTGCATCTCCCTAGGGACAGCCATGGTCTCTGCCACAAAGAGCTCTCAATCTAAATACCAAAATCATTTTGAAAGTAAAACTCAAAAGCACAAAGGTAATATTTTAGCAATTCCGTGTGTGGGAACATTTTTTTGCTTATCAGGAAGTACAAAATTGCTTTCATGTGAATACAAAGTTCTTGAATTTACCATCCCATAGAAAGGAGATGAAAACCATTCATACAGTTTCTGTTAAGCATAAAATTCTGTCACCTTTGGAAGTCGCTTACCTGTGAAGTCTCAATCCCTCTGGGTAAAATCCACTGCTCTTGCTGAAGAATCTGCTCCATTATGTTCATCCCATAGAAATTGCAAAGATTTCTAATAAGGAATATTTGAGGCCAAGGTGTTTGGGCCTTTTCAACCAGAGTTTTCATTGAATTCACAAGCTGGGACTGTTTCTCTGCAGTTTCAGCACTGGTCCCTGTATTCTGGTCTGCAGCTGCCAAGCAGAGTTCAGTATTAGCCCCAAACCAATGCAATATTGCTGTCTAGCTTCACAGTTGTTCAAAGCTCATATGCAATGAAATCCCTGCAGTAATGTTACCATAGTATTTAAGATAAAAGCGAAAAAAGGAGAAAGTCAAGAAAGACCCCATTTGAATAGATACACTTCATCTGAACCAGAAGGAACAGTCCTTCCATTAACCCTTCTGAAGTGAAGATTTACAGGTATAAAATGCAATACCACCTCCCAGTGGAAAATTGCTTCATGGATAAAATTCACCCTGTAGGACTAATGTGGCCACCATTAATTTTATGGCAACAGCGAGTTTGGTCTGGCAGAACCTACAGCATTCAGAGAGGTCAGATACTTTTACAGAGTCACCAATTCTTAGGTAAAAAAGGCCCATTGTGTCCATCCAGTCCACCTCCTACATAATCTTGTAAATCAAGATCAGTTATTTTTCTTAAAGCTCTGCTCCAGGAATTATTTGGGGGAAGTTCTGTGGCTTATGCTGTACTAGATGATCACGGCTGCTACTCTGAAACCTGTCATTATGCAAGGCACTGCATTTAGCCGTATGGAGTGGAAATCTATCAACTGCATGAAAAAAACTTGTACAGATACAAATGAAGGGATAAACACCCATTTTTTCATGGTCTGTGGGTATAAAAACTTCCTCACTGTATTTTCCACTTTATGCATCCGATGAAGTGAGCTGTAGCTCATGAAAGCTTATGCTCAAATAAATTGGTTAGTCTCTAAGGTGTCACAAGTACTCCTTTTCTTTTTGAGAATACAAACTAACACGGCTGCTACTCTGAAACCTGTCATAGATGATCACAATAATCTCTTCTGATCTGTGAATCTATGAATAACCCGGGCCAGAGAATTTCCCCCAGTGATTCCTGCATCTGGCCCAATAACTCCTGGCTGAGCTACAGCAGCGCTTTGAGAAAGAGAAATCTATTCTTGATGTAAATACTTTAAAAATATTTAAAGAAGCTTTTACCCTATCTTTTAATTTGGTGACCTCATACCAAGTGAGATTGGGAGGAAAGATCATTTCATGAAAGTCAGCTGGGTAAATGTGCTGGCCATACAGAAGTGGGACACTTATTATTGTAGGTACCACACACTTCTGTACATCTTGCCATTTAAAGTTGTAATTTTCAGTAATGATCAGAGTTTGTTGGAAAATGGAATTTCTGTTCTGTGGGAAATTCTCACATTTCTAAATTTGTATTGTTCAAATCATGAAGAAAAGTCAAAATTTCGAAATATTTCATGTATGAAATATTCCGATTCAGAAACATCTGTAAGCAGGGTCTGAATGAGCTCTCCCCTGACATCGAGTGGTGAGTTAGGGAAGAGGACTTCAGGAGCCGACTTTGTTTGCATGGACACACCCACTCTGCCTAGGTGCGCAGCATGATGGAGCCGCTTTGCCCAAATGATCAATTTTAGCTGGTGCTGGGTTGCAAATCACTTTGGTTTTGGGTGCAGGAGTGATAAAGTGTTGGCATCCTTGTTGTGTGCATAAAGGGCAGAAGATCTGTGCTTGGCATACCCTGATTGAGGGGTTCTCCCTCAAATGAACTGCATTTGCTAAGCTGTGGGTAGAGGTGCCAAAGCCCAGTGCAGAGGTGAGAGAATGAGGACAGGTGTCTGTACATGGTGGCTTGGGCTCTAAGGGTCCTAGACACCATTTGTCCTTCCCCCGCTCCACTGTTTAATGACAGAGCTGATTAAGATTCAGTTGAGAGTCTTTTGTTTTGGATCCCTACAGCTGAAATCACTGATAACCAGGTCCAAGCATTAGAGCTGCTATGGGACAGCGTCTCTGGTAAAAGTGACTGCCCAGCCTGCCCTAGCAATGAGGCTCCCCCTGTAACAGCTGAAATCACTGAGAGCTGTGTTAAGTGGGGGGACCTCAAGATATTTCAGAGGTTGCACTAGAGGGCAGTGGTGGAGTGAGCGATGGCAGAGCAGCTGATATAGGAGTGAGCAGCTGACAGAGTGACCAATAGTGGAGTGAGCTTGCGGAGTAAGCGGCAGATGGCGCACTGAGCAGCAGCAAAGTGAGTGGCTGATGGTGGAGTGATAGCTGAGGCATTGCCCAGTGCCTTCTGCCCCATGGGTGGGAGGTGAACTCATGCGAATGCACCTCTGAAATCTTGGTCGTCAATGACCAGGGACAACAACTGTGAGTTGGGCACCCAGAGGTGGTGTTAGGATATAGATATTCAGGCCTGTCTGTAAAGGCCTGTACTCTAAGAATTTAGGTGTATTCTTATCACTTGGCTAGTTATAGAGGTACAAAAGAAAGAATCAAAATCACTGTCTGCCAGTGTAAGGTCCTTCTCTTACTGTGACAGTCTGAGGCCCTGTTCTTTGGCTAACGCCTTTGGCTAAGCAACAGAGGCAGCCATAAGATGGGAAGCGACCGGTCATATCCTCACATTCCAAACTAGTCACATTGAAAGAAGGTGCTATTGGGCTGTTAGGAATACAATCCTGTCCTGATAGTGCCTGTCACCTCCAGAGAAAGGGAAGTGCCTAGAAGATGTAAAAGGAAACTTAGTTTGATAGCATCCTGTCTGGCAAGAACTCACTTATCAATAGCTGGGATGTGAAATCCTCACTTCTGTATTGTTCTGTCATTATAGTTCCCACTTTGCTATTGTTTGTCTGTATAATCTCTGTCTGGTTCTGGGATTGTTTTTGTCTGCTGTATAATTAATTTTGCTGGGTGTAAACTAATTAAGGTGGTGGGATATAATGGGTTACATAATCATGTTACAATATGTTAGGATTGGTGAGTTAAATTTCAGGAAAATGATTGGTTAAGGTATAGCTAAGCAGAACTCAAGTTTTACTATATAGTCTGCAGTCAATCAGGAAGTGGGTGGGGGGAAATGGGAACAGGGAATGGGGGTAAGGAAATTGAAATAATGTTTTGCTAAAGGGGGAACAGGGAATGGGGGTGGGGAAACTGGAATCATGTTTGGCTAAGGGCAGGAATGGGAACAGGGACACAGGTGTAAGGCTCTGTGGTGTCAGAGCTGGGAAGGGGGACACTAAGGAAGGAAACTGGAATCATGCTTGCTGGAAGTTCACCCCAATAAACATCAAATTGTTTGCACCTTTGGACTTCGGGTATTGTTGCTCTCTGTTCGTGCGAGAAGGACCAGGGAAGTAAGTGGGTGAAGGAATAAGCTCCCTAACAGGTGGTGTGTAATTTTCCCAGATTCCTTGGTGGGTGCTTGAGCCAGTTCTGTAATGTATCATCAGAAGGAAGCCCTAGATATTGAACCTGGCTGGCCCTTATTGCTGCCAACTGCAGCTGGCAGAACGGTTACACGTAGAAATTACTCTGGACAAACACAACTCTTAAAGCAAACAACATCCATGGAGCTAAATGGTTCTCTAACCAATCTTCCCTGATGTCCAGTACAACTGGAAAACAGTTAGAAACTCCACTTACCACTTGGCAGCTGTCTGCCAAGCACAGATGCAACGTTACTGACGGCGAGTCGGAGCTTAGCAATGAACTGCAGGTTTTCAATGCTGGTGAGAGTGGCAGAGCTGGGAGCAGACAGAACTGCAGTGGAGAGCAAGTGCTCCGAATGCTGGCTGGCGTCTTCTTGAAAGGAGGAATACATAAAATCCTGTTCAAGAGAGAATTTTAAAAAATGTAAAGTAGTGAAGAGATAGTACTTCTGTGTAAAGGAGATGCAGTTGGTTGGGCCATCTGTATTTTTGTGACTCAACTTTTCCTTTCCCCTCACACCACACAGCAGACAATAACCTTAAAGGCTACAAAATATAAAATTGTTCTGAACCTGATCATTTTGAAATAATGCCACTGGATTAAAAATAACAGTCTCCCATCTGCCTCTCCCCACCTTGTATCTACCCCGCCATCTTCTGCTCCCGCCCCTCTCCCCGCTTCCCAGCTCCTAAGAGCCTCTGGGTAAAATTTTCAAAAATGCCAACGTGATTTAGGAGCCAAAGGTCACTTAAAGGCTGTGGGACTTAGGGTCCTAAATGACTTAGGCACTACTGAAAAATTCCCCCTAAGTCTCTTTGAAAGTCAGTGAGATTTAATCTCCTAAGTACTAAGTTATTTCTGAAAATGGGAGAACTGGCCATTAATTGTGTTTCTCTTTTTCTGGGTGCCCAACATGAGGTACCTGGGTCTGACTTGCATAAATGCTGAGTGCTCACAGCTGCAACTGAGGTCAACTGGAGCTGTGTATGAACTGTGATAAAGTTCCTCCTCTACCTTGGTGGGTCCTGCGCTTATTGGCAGATTTTGCTCGCCTCAGAGATTCACAGTAGCCCTCAGTTTGGCCACTTTCATGGCTCAAATCTGCCATTCACTCAGGTAACCTCATCACTGGCTAGCATGGGGGAAAAAAAGAATAAGAACAACCCTCGCAGTTTCTGATAATCCACCTTATGGGTTGGGGAACAGCCCAGAGAACTTCCCCTCTGGTGGAAGCTCCTGTGTTGGATCAGGAGTTGCGAGGTTTAGGGGTAACTCGGGCCCGCTCTCTACCCTGGTTTCCAGCCCAGGACCCCGCGGACTACAGCTATCTAGAGTGCCTTCTGGAACAGCTGTGCAACAACTACAGTTCCCTGGGCTACTTCCCCATGGCCTCCTCCCAACCCCTTCTTTGTCCTCACCACAGGACCTTTCTCCTCATGTCTGTTAATGCTTGTATTCCTCAGTCCTCCAGCAGCATGTCCTCTCACTCCCAGCTCCTTACACACACCTCACTAACTGGAGTGAGAGCCTTTTTAAACCAGGTGTCCTGATTAGCCTTCCTGCCTTAATTAGTTCTAGAAAGTTCCTGAGTGTTCTGGAATAGTCCCTGTTATTTTACCCAGGGAAAAGGGACCTGCTTAACCCGGAACTAATGTATCTACCTTCGACCACTCTCTTGTAGCCATATGGCCTGACCCTGTCACACAACATATAAAATGCTATAAAAATGCAAAGTACTCTGCTTGTCAGTCCCTGAGGATCTAAAATTGGGCACCCAAAATTAGTGGAGATGTTTCACAATTTGGCCTTAATCTCTCTGTGTCTCAGTTCGACAGCTATAAAATGGACAAAATAATATTACCTAATCTCACAGGGGTGTAGTGAAGATCAATTTTGTGAAGATCAATTCATTAATGTTTGTGAAGCACTCTGATACCATAGTGAGAACACCTCAGTAGTAATAATTTTGTATTCAGAGCAGGGTCTGGATGGTGTGCAGAGAATAAGCTAGGGCACCTAGTACAATGGGTCATAGTCCATGACTAATACTCCTAGGCACTACAGTAATACAAATAAATAAATAAATACATAAATAATAAGAAAAATATTGAGTAACTATTCATACAGTGAATGAGGCAGGGATTCTGTGGAAAAAAATAGTATGTGATTATGTAATTGCAGACTATACCATAAGGAATATGACAGAGCACATGAGGATCAAGTGAAGACTGCACAGGTAACCTTAGTTTTAGCATTTCCTAACATTCAAGTACTTGACTTTGCAACCTTAAGTGTTCTTTTAACATAGTTATTATGGATGTAATAAAACATCTACATTTATCCACAGACACCCCACTCATGGGACTCACCTCAAAGCAGCGCACTGCCATGAAATAGAAATCATCACGACTGCTTTGATTTAATGATAACGCTTCCTCCATCCTGGAGAGATACCCTTCCAGGTGTTCCTTCACATCGTCTAGTCTAGGAGGAAATGGATGTAACTTATAAAACTGAATATACCCATCGTGCATCTGTGAGTGAAATATAGTTAATATAGTTCATCTGGCTGGGAGGAAGCGCTGGAACTAACCTGCACCGAAGCAGCATTTTCAAAAGGGAGGACTTGACAGTAGGACTCGGGTCCATGCACTCTTCAAAGGGCGACAAGTCACTCGTTGGTTTGTACACTGAAACCAAGGAGTAGAATGGATTACTTTTTTCTTTTTGAGCATGAGACCAGATCCCCATCTGGTGTGAATCAGCCACAGCTACACTGGAGTCAGTGGGTCCCCAGCTGGGTATGAACTGACCCTATCTACACTGGAACCCATGGGCCAGGTCCCCAGCTGGCGTCAATCGTCCGAAGCTCCATTGGAGTTAATGGGGCTAGACCCCCAGCTGGTGTGAATTGCCCTAAATTCTCCAACACCAGAGGGCACATAGAAAGAACCACATATTTAGTGTTTGTTTTTTTCAGTCTCATGATTTTAAAGTCACTATCATGAGTTTTGGGGCCTGACTCAGGATATCTGAACAACTGAGATTGGCGGGATCGAGCCGTTCCCGTGTTACACACATCACTCACCCTTTCTAACCCCTTGATGTTCTGCGTTAGAAGGTTTGCAAGCCACGAACTTAATCAGTTGTTCGATGATCTCTGCAGATGGTGGGATTTTGTCCCCAAAACAGTAACTACTGACAAATTCCACAAAGAAGGAGTTGCACTTCCTCCTGAATTTGTTGTGATTTGCAACTGCCTCCCTAGGGCGAGAAAAAGATTATTTTTTAAAATGTCACTGTTTTAATATACAATGTAGCAGACAAAATCATAATGGCTGGAAGATGAATCTAAATATATTGAGAGTGGAAAAAAGACAAAAAAAATTAACCGTGAGGGTGAGTAACCATTGGAACAAATTACCAAGGGAAAAAGAAGTTTTGCCATCATATAAAATCTTTAAATCAAGACTGAATGTATTTCTGAAAGATCTGCTATAGTTCAAGCCAAAGTTATGTGCATGATGTAGAAACCACTGGGTGAGATTCTCTGGCCTTATGATCTAATGGTCCCTTCTGGCCTTAAAAATCTATGAATCTACAAATCTCTCTGTGCTGAAACATGCACATAGCTCCACAACTGCTGCTAAAGTTAAGAGGATTTGGTGTGTGTACCGAGAGTAGACTTCTGTTCCGCAAACAGGGCCTTGCCATAGAACAGGAGGTCCTACAAGGAGCTTGGCGAGCACGCACACCTATTGTGGAATACACATGAGCAATCACCCGAAGAAGCAGCAATCATTCTGGACAACTGTCAGTAACTCAGATTAACAGTTGCTAAACAAGTGTCCCAAATCACAGAGTCAGGCAACTGTACAATACCTGGTGACCTGGGAGGCGGTGGGCATGTAATCCTCGGGGACGCTCTTCTTGCAGATCTTGCACTGCCTGATGTTCCACTCCCGGATGCACTGAGTGCAGAAAATGTGACCACAGGGCAGCTCAGCCGGGTCAGTGATCTCGTTCTGGCAGCTTTTGCATTTGTTCACACCCTTCCTGAAAGACACCACAAAAGCAAGATGCAATTCACGGGGGTCTGATTCTCCGCTGCCTTGTGCCTTACAGAGTCCATAAAATAAATAATAATGAATAAAGACTTGCATAGCTGGGCCCAAGCTCCACGGCAATATACATAAGCCTGACTGTCACAGAGTGGCTGGCTCCTTTAAATGAAGCAGGTCCTGCGCCGCTCCACCAGAACAGGTGCTTCCAGTTTGGCCAATTAAAATGCAGAGCAGTATTTGGGGCTACAAAGGATCAGGGAGAATCAGAGAGGGAGGACATCCCTGAAGGAAGCTGCAGGAGGTTCATGGGGAAAGGCCAAAGGCAGAGGAGCAGCAGAAGGGTTCACTGGCTGACCTCCCCAAGCCAAAGAGCCAGGGCCAGAAAGGTTTGAAGGCAAGGGGAGCAGTGGAGGAGCTTACCCACTGACATCGCCACCTACGAGAGCTGGAAAAGTTAGTGTAGTAGGAGGAGTGATGGATGCTCCCTTGGTGAAGATGATCTCCCAGCAGAGAGTCTGGGGGAGTGTGGGTGGGCATTGATACTGGAAAGAGAAGAGTTGCACTCCAGCTGGAAGGGCTGGCGTGGTTTTCCTGGTAGAAGAACAGGAGACAACCAACAAAGAGCCCCAGTGTGGTGGAAGGTGCCAGAGAGTGGTATTTAAGGTCTATATGTACTGTGGGACTCTTGTTCTGGATTCTTTGCACTAGGTTTTTATAATAAATTGGCCCCAAGGAGGAATACTTTTGAGGCAAGAGAGCTGTTGGGGAGTTGTAAGGGGCCTGAGGGGAGAAATGGGGAAATAAGCCTGGTGTGAAGGTGCCCAGCCACAAGGGGGCACTGACAGGAGGGGGAGTTGTTCACATCCATGGTACATAATGCAAAATGCTTTGTGTATGTGTGGGTATAGCACTGAATGCTGAGTCAGGTATCCCATGGTATGTGGGAGGCTGCAAGCAGGTTTCAGGGGGTCCTCCAAGCAGGGACAGTGTTAGACTCGCTGGGGCTCAGGACAGAAAGCCGAAGCCCCACCACATTGGGCTGAAGCCTGGGACCCTAACTCTGCCACCCAGGGCTGAAGCCAAAGCCTGAGCAGCTTGGCTTCCCGGGGAGCCCTGTGGCATGGAGACCCAGGCAATCGCCCTGCTTGCTACCCCCTAATGTCGGCCCTGGCTTTTATATGCAGAAAACAAGTTATTGTGGCACAGGTGGGCCATGGAATTTTATAGCATGTTGTGGGGGGACCTCTGAAAGAAAAATGTTGAGAATCCCTGACAATATTTTTGTTAACTTGCAAGTGTAATTAATAGACACATTGCCTGCGAAAGATGCCCTTATTGAAAATTTACCCACAACGGTCTTTTTGCTTGTTTGCTTGACTTACACAAGGTAGGTGGTAGCAGCATTGTTGCAGCATCTCTTCAGCACTTTTGTCACATCTTCAAAAATCTTTGCTGGTTTACCATCTTCAATATCGTACAGTAACTACAGAAAATAAAGCATAATGCATGTCATTGCATTCTAAGTGATACAAGAAGTATTTAAAAAGTTACATTAGCAAAAGCAAGCTCTCAAAAGTTAGGATATGCCAGAATCAAGGTTGCCCATTCAACCTTAACTCTACCCCTTTAGTCTTGTATAAGATCACATAGGAAGTCTAGGGCAGAGCCCAGACTAGATCCCAGGTCTCCTGAGTCCCAGCCCAGAGACTTAAATACACTCCCTCATTCACTGTTCATTCTGTGCACTGAATGAGGCTGGAGTCTGACAGAACCCATAGCACATGATCATGTAATTAAAGATTATATCATAATGCAGAAGCATCGGGGCTGAATTAAGGTTGCAAAGGTTTTCAGAGAGATCTGGGGCCAAACTTTGCAAACTTGGGTGCCCAATATTACACACACATCTCCATCACTGGGAACACCAGCTGAGGATGGCTGGTCAAAACATGTTGTCAACAGAAAATTGGCTTATTTACTGAACAGAAACTTTAATGGGTGTTGTCTGTGTTCCTGAAAAAAACTCGTTTTTTTGTCAGAAAACCAAAACCCGGAAACCTGGAAATTATATTTTACACTGTAACACCAAGATGCTATTTTGTGTCATCTAATACCAAAACTATTGAAAATCATAACCAAAACGTGGAAATTTTGAATTTTTCAGCTTTTGTTTCAATTTGGAATGAAGCCAAATTTTCAAATCCTGTGCCAAACATACTTTCTGTCCTGTGCAAGGCTCTAATTCTGGGGTGAGGACTGCAGACAGCCTTAGTGTAGTGTGCACAGGAGATGGGGACGGTAAGTGGGGGAACTGTCCAGGGTCAATGCAGCTTGGTCCACCTGCAGGCTACCTCCTCATCCCTTGTGGGGACACCACGTCCCATGTGGGTGAAGGACAGGGTTGGGTGAATCCTCAACTGATGTGTGAATAATGGATTATTCAGAGCTAGGTGAATAATGGATTTTTCAGTTTGCTGGCAATTCCGAAAAAATTGGGGAAAAATGAGCTTTGTGTCAAATTTGTTTGGTAAGGAACAAAACATTTTGGAGAAAGCCGAAATATTTTGTTTTGATTTCGACCATTTTAATTGTATTAAAAAGTAAAATTAAAGGAAATTTTGAAATTGAAACAAAAAAATTGAAATATTTTGATTTTTTCCCTGAAACAATTTGGAAAAACTGACATGAAGCATTTTGGTATTGCCAACTCTGCATTTTTCTCCAAAAAAATTTTGGATGAAAAAGTTCTTCTAGTGGTCCTCCCGATCTCAGCTGGGTCCTAGGGGGCTGTAGCCTCTTGTTCCATGCGGTTTCAAAGGGGCAGTGGGGCACAATTTTATACACCTACATTCCAGAGGAAGACAAACTGCTTCACAACGAGCTTTAGCAGCTTCTCGTCCATATTGGTTTCATCGTGTAGCAGGTGATCGATGAGCAGGTAGACGATGTTGGTACAATTCCACTGGTGTCTGAAAAAGAGACAGAATTGCCTCACTGAGAGTAGCTGCGCCTTGTCTGCTGGGAAAAATAATTCTTCCCCACATCTTTGGACAAAACCAGCCACCTGGAGATAGGAACTGAACATGTAAACCGGTCCTTCAGCTCATAATCCCCTCAGGCTGGGTGTGATGGCTTGCAGTCAGGGACTGTTCAACTGTTACTAGCTCTTCAGGGAAGCTTACAAAATGAAGGGGAAGCTGATACAAGGGGGAATCAAAGGGGGAAAAAACCTTTGTCCTTTCCTCTGCTGTCTGCGTAAAGCTTGGAAAGCCTCGGTGGGATTATGGCCCAGGGTTTCTGAGTGGATTTGCTCTATCTTTGTGGCTAGAACAAGCTCTGGAGAAAGGGCCATGACACGAGTAATATCTGGGGTTTTAATAGGAATGTAGGACTGGAAGGGACAACTTGGGCTGTGGAGTCCAGTCCCTGCTATCACTGGCAACCCTGTCAGATAATCCTTTTCATAAATTTATCAAGCTTCATCTTCAAACCAGTTAGGGTGTTTGCTCCCCACCACTGCCTCTATTGGGGGCTCTTTCAGAACCTCCCTTTCTCTGATGACTGGAAACCTTCTTCTCATTTCCAGCCTAATTTCAGCCATGGCCAGTCTGTCCCCATTTGTTCTTGTTCCCACACTGTCCTTTAGCTTCAATAGCTCTTCTCCCTCCCTGGTGTTTAATGTCACCCCTCCCACTCCCAGTGTATTTATAGTGAGCAATCCCGATCCACTCCCAGCCTTCGTTTAGTTAGGCTCAAGAGGCCAAGCTCTTTTGGACCTGGTCTACATTGACGCTGTAAGTTGATCTAAGTTACACTAGTTAAGTTACGTAAGTAATGTAAGTCGACGTACCTTAGGTCAACTTACAGCGGTGTCCACACTATGCTATGTTGCTGGGAGATGTTCTCCTGGTGACATAGCTTCTGCCTCTCATTGAGGGGGATTACAGACGTTGACAGGAGAGTGCTCTCCCATCAATTTAGCATATCTTCAACAGACCTGCTAAATCGATGCCGTTGCATCGATGGCAACGGAACCGATTTAGCATGGCAGTGAAGACAAGCCTTTAGTCTCCTGTCCTCAGACAGGTTCTCTATTCCCCTGAGCATCCCCTTCTCAGTTCCTGGTCCAGGTTCTTGTCCCAGCTGGTGAAAGCACTCTCCAGCGCACACACCCAATTCTACAATATTAAAATACTCATTTCCAAAGGCAGGATTTGCACCAGCAACACAAGTAGCCAGCTGTGTGCAGGTGACATAAAATATTGAACCTTGAATCACAAGATGAGCCTGTTCCATTAATGGCTCTGATCCTCCATAGACTGGTGCCCTGCCTCATTATTTACATACGTGTAAAACATTCCCACTGGTGTGAGGGGGGAGTCTGATGTAGCAGACGTTTACATCCAGTCTGCGCAGGTGTAAACAGCATCACAGAGGACGAGGAAGGGGGACATCAGGGACGAGTGAAGGGATCTAGGATGGTTACATTTGAACTAATAGAGTAACGCAGCTGGCTTTTATCTTCTGTGCAGGCCGGCCACTAGTGAGGCCACAGCAAACACTGAGCCACCATCTGACAGAGTTGATTGGAACATGGAGGTTTTTCCCCCGTGGAAAATTATGACTTTTCACTGAAAAAACAAACCCCCCAATTTTTTCAGTAACTGAAGTTTTTGGTAAAAAAAATTGCAAAAAAATCAAAAATTTTTAAATTTTTAGTTTGCAAGTTTTTCTGTATAAATTCAGAATATTTGGAGAAAATCTGACACTTTTTGCAAAAAAAATTGTTTAATGGCAAACCCATCTTTTTGTCTGGGAAAATAAAGGTTTAACAGAAAATTTTTGACTATTATGTGTTTTAACAAAGTTTATATTCTTTAAAATACATAGACATGATTTTGGTGGGAGGGGGGTAACACTCACAATACGCTCTTCAATAATTTCCTTTTGTTACAGTAAAGTCTCATCTGGTAGTCGTCCAATGTGATCAGCTCCAGAATGTGCTTAATGGACTTGATCCTTTTCAGCCAGCTCAGGCAGGCGTTGAATGGCAGAAGCTCCTTCTCTGTGGGCTGCAGCTGCTTCAGGATGATGCTCACGGCATCAAGAGCTACAAACTAAAATGACATTTAAAAACAAATCCTGTGAGTTTCAGAGCTAGCCATTGTGTTTCAGGGTAGGAAGCATAGAGCAGATAAAATGACAGGGCAGGAGTATCGCTTGCTGAAGAACTGAAGCAACAGAACTGGAGCTGGTTACGAAGGAACGACCTGTGGCTGCCCACACATATATATACACGCACACACAGGCAAGACATGATCATCAGCAGGGAGCAGCAAAGACCCTTACCATCTGAGCTAAAGGGATAACCCCATTAATGGCAAGAAAGGAGTAGCAGCCGAGATAAAATCACGACTGCTGCACCAGTGTGTTCCACATCCAGCTGCCGAGGCAAAGGAACAAGCAGTACCTTAGTGGAACAGAGGGAGAGAAATCCCACACTTGTTTACAAGCAGTGCACACCATAATGGAGTGCCACAGAATATCATTCCCCCTCCTCTTCAGGACCTAAGTGCCCTGAGTTGAGGATCTTGTTACTTAACCAAGTTTGAAGCCTGATCTAATTCCCCATGAAATCAATCCACCTTCCCACTGACATCAAGGGGAGTGGGAGCCAGCCCTTAACCATGTTATTAAACTGGTTCAAGCTGCCTTGGATTTAAGCTGGTTTGGCTTGTTATTGTGGACAAGGCCAGGGCAGGGATAAGCCATTTTTAAAGAGTGGTTAAAACTGGTTTGGATAATACAGCTTCTGGTCCAGTGTTGACAGCACTTGCATCAAACAAAACCAGCTTAAAATTGTAGTGACCATCTCCCAGTGCAATGAACGTTATATGATAAAAAGCACATGTGACTCGGCAGCAGCACTGCTGAGAAGGATCTGGGATTTTTGGTGGATCACAACCTCAACACGAGTCAGCAGGGTGAAACTATTGCAAAAAAAGCAAACGCAGTTTGGGGTTGCAGTAACAAAGGCATAGCATGCAAGTCATGGGAGGTGATAGTACCGCTCTACTCAATGCTAATTAGGCCTCGGATGGAGTAGTGTGTCCAATTTTGGTCACCAATGCATAGAAAGGATGTAGAGAAGTTATGACTATTGGCTCTATACCTGGATTTCAAATGTTTGCTTCTGGGGTAAGGCCCACAAGGTATTTGCCTACACATCTTGGAAGGGCTATTCAAATTGAGTGGCCCATCAAAAGAACATTTAACTCACAATGGAAGATGCCCATCTACCTTGAATGGACTTTCCTGTGAATGTGCTGTTTGAGATATAGGTAATGGCTTCTACTGCATCCAAGCAGAATCATGCATGGACATGTGACTTCAAATACTATCTTGTCACCTGTGATTTTCCACTAGCTGTGCTGAGGGCTTTGTTTGAAACAAGGGGTTTCCCTCCACATAGCAGAAGCTATAAAAGGCCCTCCATTTTGCCTCTTTCCTGCTCCACCCTCTGGACTATGGACTTATACTAATGGGAGCATTCAAACCAAGGGAATGAGGACCTTTCAAGGATTTGGAAGCAACCAGAGACTTGACTTAGACCAGCAGTTTATTCCATCACTGCTACAATCCTGAACCAAGAATTTTGCATTTATTGTATGTATTTGATTCCTTTAACCAATTTTAACTCTCACCTTTCTTTCTTTCTTTTTATAAAAAAAACCTTTTGATTTTAGCTAACAAAAGATTGGCATCAGTGTGATTTTTGGGTAAGATCTAAGTTATATATGGACCAGGGTGTGTGGCTGGTCCTTTGGGATCAGAAGAACATTTTGTTTGATGAGACTGGTTTTAAAGAAACACTCGTCTTTAAATCCAGTGTTTTTGGTGGTAATACAAGGACTTGTATTACCACCATACAACCCTGATATTCTATGGTTCTATGATTAAAATACCTAAGAAAACTGCGTTCCTGACTTGTTGTTCGCCAGTGTGGTGCAACAGAAGTTTACTTTTGTTGCTGGTTTGGTATATCCTATTGAAGATTAACCACCAGTTTTGGGGTGTATCTGCCCTATTTCTCAGGGGTTTGGCCTGAATTTGGTATTCTCAGTTGTGACCCATGGAGGCACGGTTACAGGCTGCCATAAAAAAAGACGGAGAAAAGTTGTTCTCTCTTGCCACAGAGGGCAGGACAAGAGGCAATGGGTTCAACCTATAGCATATCAGATTTAGATCAAATCTCAGGAAAAACTTCCTAATTGTAAGAACAGTAGGACAATGGAACAAACGGCCCAGAGACGTCCTGGAAGCTCCTTCACTGTAGGTTTTCAAAAGGAGACTGGATCCATCTGCCTTGGATGGTTTAGGCACAACAAATCCTGCATTTTGGCAGTGGGCTAGACCAGTGGTTCTCAAAGCTGGTCCGCCGCTTGTTTAGGGTAAGCCCCTGGTGGGCCGGGCTGGTTTGTTTACCTGCTGCGTCCGCAGGTTCGGCCGATCACGGCTCCCACTGGCCGCGGTTCGCCGCTCCAGGCCAATGGGGGCTGCGGGAAGGGCAGCCAGCACATCCCTCGGCCTGCATCGCTTCCCGCAGCCCCCATTAGCCTGGAGTGGCGAACCGCGGCCAGTGGGAGCCGCTATTGGCCGAACCTGTGGACATGGCAGGTAAACAAACTGGCTCGGCCCAGCCCGCCAGGGGCTTTCCCTGAACAAGCGGCGGACCAGTTTTGAGAACCACTGGGCTAGACTATATGACCCTTGTGGTCCCTTCTAACCTATGGTTCTACAGATTCTATGATTGGAAGCGGAGAAATACATGGAGGATTCCTAGAATTAGAGATTACCACTGTGATCACCTAGTTTGACTTCCTGCCTAACACAGGCCATAGGACCTTCCTGAATTATTTCCTCTTTGAACTAGAGCAGATCTCTTAGAAAAACATCCAATCTGGATTGAAAAATTGCCAGTGATGGAGAGTCCACCATGACCCTTAGTAAATTATTCCAATGGATAATTCCTCTCACTGTTAAAAAATTATACCTTATTTCCAATCTGAACTTGTCTAGCTTCAACTTTGAGCCACTGGGTCTTGTTATACTTTTATTTTCTAGACTAAAGATCCAATCATCAAATATTTGTTCCCCATGTTGGTACTTATAGTCTTTACTCAACTCACCCCTGAGCTTTCTCTTAATTGAGCTCCTTGATTGTATCACTCTATCACCTGTGGACACCAGAACTGGACCCAGTACTCCAGCAGCAGTCACACCAGTGCCAAATATAAAGGTAATGCAACCTCCCCACTCCTACTCAAGATTCCCCTGTTTATGTATCCTGGCATTGCATTCGCTCTTTTGCTAACAGCATCACACTGGCAGTTCATGATAAGCTGATTAATCACCATGACCCCCAAATCTTTTTCAGAATCACTGATTCACAGGATAGAGTCCCCCATCCTGTAAATATGCCTACATTCTTTTTTCCTATACATATGCATTTAGCTGTATTAAAATGCATATTTTTTTCTTGCACCTACCTTACCAAGAAATCCAGATCGCTCTATATCAGTGACTGTTCTCCATTATTTACCACTCCCCCAATCTTTGTGTCAACTGCAAATTTTATCAGTGATGATTTGATGTTTTCTTCCAGATAATCAATAAAAATGTTGAATAGCGTACGGTGAAGGACCAGTCCTTGTCGGATCCAGTAAAAACACCCACTTGATGATGATTCTCCATTTACAATTATATGTTGAAAAGATCTACAATGAAAAACTATTCAGATAACCCCGCTCACCATTTTAGTTGTGTCTTCTTCATAAACTTTCAGCAGCTCACTGGTTAGAGTCTCCTCATTCTTTACTAAATTGATGAATAGCTGATAATTCTCTTGTAGGTAGAAATATTCAATGTGCAACCAAATCAGGGAAAACCCCACGTTGTCATGTGCCAAAGAGGTGCAGAGCCGCTTCGCACCCGTTACGAGAACATTAGACAAAATCTGGTGATAAAATAAAAAGTATTATTTCTACTCATCGTCAACCACAAGAATAGAGATTGACCCATAGAATTAAGTTCTCTGTTGCTGCTGTGTTTAATGAAAGATGTATGAAACTCTTACCCCAGTCAAAAATGTTGTTAAAATGCAGTTAAAGTTGAGAGCACTTAGCAGTAATTTAAGAGCAAATACAGTGTTTCAGTAAAGTGCATTTATCAAAAAACAGCAGAAGCGGACAGGAAGTGGTTTTATTTTTGGCAGAAAATTTTGACTGTTAAAAATCCAAAACCTTTTTTCCAAAAAGCTGAGGCAAGACCTTTTCAATAAAATAAAAATCTACAAAAAATTGAAAATATTCTGCATGAGCTGGCAATCTGCCCCCAATGACCTCAATGGAGTAAGGGCTGATTAACACCAGCTGTGGATCTGGCCCTAAGTTTTTTATTTTTTTCTGCATTAAGTTTAAATTGTCTGCTATACCATTGGTAACCCCATCCCAACCATTCAGCCTGGTGATGTTTAAAAGTGCTTTTCTGCAGAAACCCGTTTACCTCATAAACCTGAACATCTTGCCCTGGAAAAGCCATCCTCACAAAATCACTGGCATAATGCTGAACCATTTCTGGACTATTGCCATCTGGCACCGGCATGTTCATGATAGAGCTTTGAAACATCTCAGCAGAGTCCATAGTAGGGTCCTTTGGATAATCTAGGATGACACAGAATGAGCAAAGGAGAGGGGCTTATTGAATTATAGTAAATCACTATAAATATTGTTTAGTAATTATTAATATGCAAGTGAATGTGGGACAAGAGTATAAGCATGGCAGGGCAATGGGAATCCTGTTTTTCTCCATTATAAATGGTTACTTGTTTGAATTATGATGCGGTGTTCTAGGTCATTTTAGTTGGGTGGGGAGGCTCTAGGTCATTCTAGCTGGGTGGGGAGTGGGGCAATTGTGATTTCTTCAAGCAATGAAGGACTGGAGTTCGCAAAGGACAAGGAAGTTCGGACAGTCTAATAGGGCAATCTTCAATGAGGAACTCTTTCCCCCACCAGCAAGACTCCTTTAAGGAGCAAAAGTTTAAGCATAGGCCCTACTGATTTGCATGTCTGAGAGTACCTACATCCCCAGATCTATCTGCAGATTCCTTTCCCAAGTCACTGATTTCCAGGATACAGTCCACCATCTGGTAAGAGTGACCTATATTCTTTAATACTTGCATTTGACTGCATTGCAATTAGAGCTGATTGGAAAATCAATTTCTGTCCCATGGAAAATTTTGACATTTTGCATTTTTTGTCACAAATCATAACAAAAAGCCAAAATCTGAAAATTGTGACAAAATTAAGTTATGATTTTTTTGGTTTGGGACAATCAAGATGATTAATTTTGATAAATTTGCAATGGTTTATTTTGATTTGACCATTTTTAATTTAATTTTTTATGTATAAAAAACAAAAACATCAAAACAATGTCATTTAGAACCAAAAAAAAAATGAATGAAACTTTTATTCTGAAAACGTTGAAACAAGATGCTTTGACATTTTCTAGGTTTCAGAGTAACAGCCGTGTTAGTCTGTATTCGCAAAAAGAAAAGGAGTACTTGTGGCACCTTAGAGACTAACCAATTTATTTGAGCATGAGCTTTCGTGAGCTACAGCTCACTTCATCGGATGCATACCGTGGAAACTGCAGCAGACTTTATATACACACAGAGAATATGATACAATACCTCCTCCCACCCCACTGTCCTGCTGGTAATAGCTTATCTAAAGTGATCATCAGGTGGGCCATTTCCAGCACAAATCCAGGTTTTCTCACCCTCCACCCCCCCACACAAATTCACTCTCCTGCTGGTGATAGCCCATCCAAAGTGACAACTCTTTACACAATGTGCATGATAATCAAGTTGGGCTATTTCCTGCACAAATCCAGGTTTTCTCACATCCCCCCCACCCCCATACACACACAAACTCACTCTCCTGCTGGTAATAGCTCATCCAAACTGACCACTCTCCAAGTTTAAATCCAAGTTAAACCAGAACATGGGGGGGGGGGGGTAGGAAAAAACAAGAGGAAACAGGCTACCATTTTCTAGTTTTCCCCAATTTGTTTTCTAACAACATTTCATCTAAATTAACACAATTTCATGAAAAATTTCAGTTCTCAAGATGGCATTTTCTGACACCAAACTGTTTTGATTAAAATTTTTCAACCAACTTTACTTAAGCGCAACCAAGACTCCAAGTGATGGACATTCCACCCCATACCTAGGGGAGCTGGGCCAATGGTTAATTTCCCTCCCTGTTAAAAATGTACTAATTTCCTGTGTGAATTTGTCTCACTTCAGATCCCATGCAGTGGATCTTGTTCTGCTTCTCTATGCTAGACTACAGAGCTCTCTTTTATGGGAAATCTCCATCCCACATAGCTCTTCTAGAAACCTGATCTGGATTAACCTTGGCAAAAGAGAGAGGAGAATTGGGTCTCATATTTTCTTTTGCAGTTAATTTTAATAGATGCAGAAAGTGTGAAGTTACCTTTCACCCGATGGACTGTCTCCCATATCTTGTCCAGGCGAGCTTTCAGAACCCAGCTGAATGGAAAGCAGCACAACATGGACAGGCTGGAGTCTTCACTCATTGACAACACGGAAATCTTAGCATCAGGGGCCCTTGCGTGTTTAAAAACAAAGAAACATATACACACCCACATACACATTTATATATATAAAAGAGAGAGAGAGAGAGAGAGAGAGAGAGAGAGAGTTAAGCAATTTAGAGATGTGTCTTATTCCCCTCAGTCATCTCTAGACATGTTCTTCATTTAAAAGATAAACATGCCTACAAAGGAATTCAATAAAAAAGAGAAACTGCCAGGTGGGATCAGAGCCAAGGTCAGTCTAACTCGATCTCCTCTCTCCAACAGCACCAGATGCTGCAGAGGAAGGTGTCAAAACCCACAGGAGTAGATGGGAGGTAATCTGCCTCCCACATTAGGTGTCTAACAATTAGAAATTGGTTTAAGCATTGAAACATAAGGTTTAATATCCTTTCCAAACTTTTTGTCAGCATTCAATATGTTAACTCTGAATATTCTTGTGATCCTTAGAAATGTCCAGTCCCTTCTTGAATCTTGTTAAGTTCTTAGCCTCAATGACTTCCTGTGGCAGTAAGTTCCAGAGGATAATTACATGTTGTGTGGGGGAAAAAATATTTCCTTTGATTGGTTTTGAATTTGCTGCCTTTCAATTTCATCTATTGTCCCCTTTGTAAAAGGGTGGTCTGCCCCTTTAGGGGCCATAGGCCTGGGGCCAGCCAGCCTATTGTTCTATCTGACCTGGCTAGGAAGGGGTCAAGTGTTCTCTCTAAAGGGCTGAGAGTACTCAGTCAGCGAAGAGGCTGGCTCCTGTGACTTACTCTGCAGCAGACAAATGCAGAGTGAAAGGCCTCTGGGCCCTTACAGCAGGGGAATAACTTTGTTTTGTGTTAGTTTGTGAATTAATAAACTGTGCCCAGGGGGAGGGGCCTGAAAGAGATCAGTGATTAGGACTAGATGACCCTTGTGGTCCCTTCTAACCCTGTGGTTCTATTATTCTAAAACTCCCTTCTGATTTTTAAATCTATGGATCTATAAATACTCCTCCTCCTCCTAACACTAATAAATAATGATGCATATAAAAACTGGCAGGAATGACTTTGCCTGTAATTCTGTGCACATATTTGTCTGGGATTACTTGTGTTTAAATAGAACTACTAAATTTCTGGCTTCCAATACAGTGAGTTCCATACAGTTCTGATACAGTGAGTTCCATGGCTTAATTCTTCTATACATTTGTTGCTTTCCCACTTCCTTGCGCATGTACTTATTTAATAAACACACTCTCCACCATGTTTCCCACTCAGATCTAATCCTGAGAGTCCGAGCTTTCCTAGTGGTTTCTTACTTGCTAGTATACTTAATCTTCAGAAATGATTCATCTTTGAACATCTGGAGCCAGAGGTCAGAGAAAGGAGTTTCTTGAGAGATATGATCCAAGTTGTTGTTTGCATCAATTATTGCTAGAATTTGAGCAAACATATTTGCCACAATGTCTTCCAAATGATTCCAGACAGCATGTCTTAAAAACAAGGAAAAACATATCTTATAAAATAATTCTTTCACCTCCCCCTGCTTAATCAGCTCATTCTGTGTGTCTGTAACATGAGGGTTGCTTTGCAGGGCTGGGCCCTAAGATACAACTATGTAAATATCCAACAATCATAGTATCATAGACTATCAGGGTTGGAAGGGACCTCAGGAGGTCATCTAGTCTAGGCCCCCTGCTCAAAGCAGGACCAATCCCCAATTTTTGACCCAGATCCCTAAATGGCCCCCTCAAGGATTGAACTCCCAACCCTGGGTTTAGCAGGCCAATACTCAAACCACTGAGCTATCCTTCCCTCCCTCCTTCCCATCCACACAGGACAAAACAGGGAGCAAATTTAGCATTGGCTGGGTGATGTCTCTCAAGCAGTTTGGGAGTCAGCTGGCTGCAATGGCTGAATACCATAAATATGAATTTCCAAAACTTTCAAGTTATTTATCTGCAGGGTTCGGCACATTTCATTCAGCTGATCAATTTTGTTCTTGTTACAAAGAAGACCCTTTAACTGTCGAATGACCTAAGATTTTGTTGCCAGTACCCCTGATTAATTGTGATTTTTAAAACATATGCTAGTCTTCTATATAAGTTCTTATACCACCTCATCACAAACCCAAGCCCCTTACAGTAATCCTTTAAGTGACGTGAAACAAACATATCACATCTCTTTGGTATTCCAAAAAAATGGAACTATTTGAAATTCAAATGGCCAACATGATGCTGCTATAGAAGAACATACAACGTTACCTGAATGAAGTGCCTTCAAGTATGAACTCACTAGACAGAGCTCTGCAGAAAATCCACTCTCTAGGCTCCTTACTCAGCTTCTCTCGTTCTTGTAAAAGGTTACAAATTCTCCTTTTCAAGATGACCATAAAATGATGAGCAACTAGCCATAAAAGAAAAATAAATCACTTTATCTCACAATAGGGCTGATCAACATTTTCTTAATCGCAAATTGTGTTTTCAACTAAATGAAAAATAGGGCAGAAAGCCTCTGCTTTCCTCACATTTTTGATTTTTTGACAGAAAACCCAAAACCTGAAAATTTTCAGCCAAAAACGTTTTGGATTACAGCAGTTTTGGGCCAATTCTTTTTCCAGTTTTCAGGTGTTTGGTTTCTGGACAAAAAGTTGAAATTTACCATGTGGGAGGGGAAAAAATATTTTCAAGGCCACTCTCCTAAAAACATTTCCTGTTTGTCTTTTTTGAAACAGTTCCTTTGGCCTAAGCAATCTGACCTTCCAACTGGAATCAAGAAACTCTTAGATAAAGGGGTCACGGAAAAAAGTGAGCTGTAGCAACTGAGGGTTCCATGTGGCTCTCAGGTCTGGTCTACACTAGGGATTTACATTGGCATAGCTATGTCTCTCAAGCAGGTGAAAAATCCACACCCCTAAGAGATGTAGCTATACTGACCTATCCCCTGGTGTAGGCAGCATTAGGTTGATGGACAAATTCTTGCGTCGACTTAGTTATTGCCTCTCAGTGAGAGGGATTACCTGCACTGATGGTACCCATCGGCGTGGGTAGTGTCTACACTAAAGTGCTACAGCAGTGCGGCTGCGCAGTTGCAGCGTTTTAAGTGTAGACAAACCCTCACTTTTTTTCAGTTACTCTGGTGTAGATCTGTCATTATACCATTGAATTCAGTGCAATTACGTCCATGTTGTAGCAAAACCCACTCCCACCTGGGCTAGAAACTGAAGCAGTCCACTAGTATTTAAAGGTACAGCTGGTTAGAACTTCTTTTCTCCCCATGGAAGATTTTGACTTTTCAGTCAAAAAAAAATCTAAAATGAAAAAATGTTGATTCTGAAATGCCACCATGGTGCCTCATGGGAGTTATCGTTTGTGTGCCTGTGACCGAGAGCTGGCTGTAGCACCCTGATCACTGACATCACGGCAATACAGAAAAGCCTGCAAGCTTGGCTGGGAGGAATTAAACACTTTCCCTTGGTTGATTACAAAAACCTGTGTGGTAACTGCTGGATTGATGACAATTAGCAGGAATGGGGAGAATATAATGGGGAGGAACAGGAAGTGGGGGAAGAGCTCAGAGGGTGAGTTGTGCAGAGGAGAGAAGCTGTGTAGAAGTCTCCTCCTGCAGTGTCCCTGTGTCATGTTTTGTTTGCTGGAGAACTGAAGAATAAAGGTATACATGATGAAAAGGAAACAGCCTGGGCATATTTGTGTTTTAGGGACCGTGGAAACAACCTATGCAATGAGGCACACTGGATAGCTGAAAAAGCATCCTGTGTTTTAGGGACCATGGAAACAACCTATGCAATGAGGCACACTGGATAGCTGAAGAAGCGTCCTGTGAAAAGTGCCCCATAGCTCCATTCTCCTCTATGGGCCAGGCAACTCAGCCAGATGACATCTCGCACGATGCACTATGGTGTCTCCACTTCCTGAGGCACCAAGATATATCATAGGACTCCCATAGTCAGAGAGCATCATGGGAAATGTAGTCCAGCTGGGAGCCCAGCCCGCAGAAGAGAAAGAGGGCATGGATGTAATCAAACTACAGCTCCCAAGAGACATTTGGGTGGCATTTCCAAATTGAAAGGTTTTAGATATTGGCTGTTTGGTTGCTCAGTTTTTCGATGAAAAGTTAACATTTTCCAAGGAAAATGGACACTTTTCAGTGTCACCTGACACAGTGGTTCTCAACCTGTGGCCTGCGGACTGCTTGTGGCTCAATCAGCACAGAACAGCAGCCCATGTGACATCCTCAGAGCCGTATAGGTTGTATTGGATGTGGCCCACAACTGTAAATAGGTTGAGAACCATTGGGCTATAGTTTCTCTCCATTAAAAAAAAGCACCTTCCATCTACTTAGTTTGAAATATTTACACATTAGTTTGTTTAAAGTTGGATCCCATTTAATCACTAAGGACGATTGCACAGTTGCCTTGAATAATTGTGTAGAACATAACAAATGTTGACAGCACAGCAACATGAAAGACCGCCACACTCATTTTTCATTTGATGTCTAAATGGCATATTTTTACCCAGGAATCCACAGCTGTAAAGCTAGTGCCCTAGCTATTGTACCACTAATCCATCCAATTTGTTTTCTTAAAAGTTCTTGTAATGGCCAGTCACACACAAATGCAAGGCCTTTTATTTATACTCACATCTATTTTTGCTCTGAGACTGAAAAAGTGCACCACAGAGAATCTGTATCCTTTCTGTAGCTCGCTGGCTGTTGTCTTTCTTATCTTCCAGCTGGATCACAGCTTTCTGGACACTTTGTTTGATCATGAATTCAGTGTTGATCAGCTGCAGCTGGAAAAATTTTTGGCAGGGCAATGCTATTGTCCCCATATGGCAGATGGGAACTGAGACACTGAGAGACCAAGGGACTGACTCAGGGACACACAGCAAGTCAGCAGCAAAGCAAAGAATTGAATGAAGGTCTTCTGAGTCCCAGGCTAGTGCCCAGAATACTAGATAATCCTTCCTCTTCACTTTCATGGCCACCTGCAGAATGGCATCTGAGCTGCTCCCTGGCAATCTCTGTAGCAGTTTGGGGAGGCACGTGCCGCATCTCAGGGCTGCAGTTCCTGTATCTGTCTCATGTTGCCCCATCTCTGCAATATCTGATCACCTTACAAACACCAATGAGTTTATCCCCATGTCGTTGGCAGTGCTATTCCCCCTCCCAGCCACAGGTGGGGAGCTGAAGGCCAGAGACATTCAGTGACTTTCCCCAGGTCACACAGGAAGTCAGTGACAGAGCCAGAAATGGAACCAAGAAGTCCTGAAACTTACTCCTAATGCCTTTCCCACACTACTTAACAAGGGAGGATGGCTGGTGTTCTCCTCTAAAACGCCAGGCATGATGCCCTGCAACCTTTCCTCCCTTGGGTAGTGAAACCGGAGAAGCAGGGACCTCCCCAATTTGGACCTGTTGTTTCTGAAAAGGTGAGACTGGATTTGATAGTTCTAACTTATGGCAGGCAAGATAGATAAGACACTTACATTTTCCTCTGGGGAGTAATTGGCTTTTTGAGCATCTTCAGGGGCAATAGAATCCTCTGGACAACCTTGAATGATGAGCAATTGCATGTTACTTATCTGTTGCATCAAAACCTTCAGATATTAGATACTTAAGGACTGGCAACAGTGTGATTACTGGGTAAAATCGGAGTCCTACATTGACCTGGGTATGTGGCTGGTCCTTTGGATCAGAAGAACCCTTTGTTTGATTAAACTGGTTTTAAATAACCACTCATCATTAACTCTAGAGGTTCAACAAGGGCTGGAGTGCCTAAGGAGACTGCATTTCTGACTTCTTGTTAGCCAGTGTGGTGAGACTGAAGTTACTTTTGTGAGTGGTTTGGTAGCTCTCATGGAAGAATAACCACCGATTTGGGGTGAGTCTGCCCTGTTTCTCAGCAGTCTGGTATTCTCAGTTGTGACCCACTGAGGCACAGTGACAGCCCCTGCCAAGTGTGGGCCCAGTGCGACGGCACCATTTCCAGCATAGTAAACCCAATGACTGCCTCTGACTCCTGCGCAAGTGGACCCGTGGACTGGATGACCCAGGCAGGAGCATGACGGGATTCCCTACCCCCCTCTTACGTCTCTGTGCGGGTGTGTAGCCTAAATCACTACTGAGTCCTCACAGGGAATGCGCGTGGAACCCCACAGCTCCATTTGCACAGTCGCTTTTAAACGTACGGTGATGTCTCCTTATCTGATTAAACTTCACTCCACTGATGTTACCATCCCCTTATAGGGGCAGGGAAACGGCGGAAGGTAAAACAACACATCAGAGATGGGTTTAAAGCAAGAAGTTGGTTACTTGTGTCGGTTCCCTGCTGGGTGCTGATCATGAAAATCTCAGCAACTGTCATTTTGGAGAGCTGTCCCAGATTGGCTGCAAAGGTCTCGGGAGGCAGCAGGTCATCCAAGTGAACAGTGTGCCACTCACCTGCAGAGGCACAAATGGAATAGACCACAAAATGTCATTGAGTCACAGAGTTTTAGGCCAGAAGGGACCATTAGATCATCAGTCTGACCTCCTGTATAACACAGGCCATTAAATTGCACCAAGTTACCCCTGTATTGAGCCCAATAACTTGCATATCTTTCCAGCCAGGCATGTAATCTGGATTTGAAGATATAAAGGGATGGAGAATCCACCACTTCCCTTGGTAGTTTGTTCCAGTGGTTAAGTCTCGCACTGTAAGGCATTTTCTCCAGCCTTCACATCATTTTTGTGGCTCTGCTCTGCCCCTTCTCCAATTTTTACCATCCTTTTTAAAACATAAATATTAGAACTGGATGCAGTATTCTAGTGTTTGCCTCACCAATGCCATATACAGGGGTAAAATCATCTCCCTACTGCTCCTCACTCCTCCTGTTTATACATCCAAGGATCGCATTAGCCCTTGTTGTCACAGCATTGCACTGGGAGTTCATGCTGAGCTACTTTGTCCACTGTGACCCCTAGATCCTTGCAGAGTCACTGCTTTCTCAGATACAGTCTACCCTTCTGTCCATGTGTGATTTTTATCATTTGGGGAGAAAGCTCACTTTCTTGAACATCCAGCACCACCAGCCTTTTCCCCTAAGAGTTCCCAACTAGAGCTAACAGAATTTGTTTTGATTTTTGACATTTCTGTGACATTTTTCATCAAAACTTCAAATTTTGATCTAAAAGGGGGGCTGGGGTGAAGAATTCCCACCAAAAAGAACAGATTCCTGGGCAGGGGGGGAGGGGAGAATTGTTTTTGTTGAAATTCCACTTTTTGGTTAAATTTTGACTAGCTTTCCCCCATGTTACTTAAAGCACAAGTTCTATTGAAATGGTAGTTATGCTTCTAAGTCACTTAGGCCCAGATCTTTAAAGTTATTTAGGTGTTGCTGTGCTCAGCATTGCAACACAGAACTGATTTAGGAGCCTAAGTCTCAATTTCAAATGTGATTTAAGCACCTAGGAGCCTAAATCCCATTGACTGTCCTGAGTGCCTAAATCCCTTTAGAAAATGGGACTTAGACATTGCAATGGTGAGCACAGCAATACCTAAATACCTTTAAAACTCCAGGCCTTACATGCTACTGAAGATTCCACCCTGAACAGCAATTAAGATGGTTAAAAATTATTCAGAATGTTGCAATAATTGTAACAATCCCTCTTGCTTTCAATTTTTTCCAAATCAAGACACATTCTTACCATCACTGAATGCCAGGTAGCTGCACCCCCCAAGTATCCTTGGGACTTTGGTTATGACGACGACATGTGATGGACTGGTCTTTTTTGGTTTTCTTCTCTCATCCACTATGCAGTACCTGAAAACACAACAGAAGTAAGATTCATAGCTTCATAGATCTTCAGATCAGAAAAGACCTTCTGACCATCCAGTCTGACATTCTGCATGATAGCACAGGTGAAAGAATCTCACTTGGTGATTCCTGAATCCGGTCCAACAACTTCTGCGTGAGGTAGAGTTGAGTTTTTAGAAAGAGATGCCCGGCCATGATTTACAGACTCCCAGTGATGGAGATTCACCCCATCCCTAGGTGAGCTGTTCCAATGGTTAATTCCACTCCCTGTCAACAATTTGCACCTTAGTTCTAGTCTGAATTTGTCTCATTTCAGCTTAGGGTGACCAAACAGCAAGTGTGAAAAATCGGGACGGGGGCGGGGAATAGGAGCCTATATAAGAAAAAGACACAAAAATCGGGAGTATCCCTATAAAATCTGGACATCTGGTCACCCTATTTCAGCTCCCAGACATTGGATCTCATTCTGCCTTTTTTGCATTCAGAAATCTCCTCTCCACGTAGGTCCTTTAGGCCACAATCAAGACAGAAGATGTGTTATCTGTCTCTCTAGCAGTCTCTTCCCTCTGGTTGAAATCCTGATATCTTGAAATCAGTGCCAAAGCTCCCTTTGACTTCAGTGAAGACAGTATTTCACCCTGTTTCCATTCTCCACTGTAACGTCTGAGAGTAAGGCTATGTCTACCTTTAAACCGCTACAGTGGCACAGCTGCACCACCGTAGTGATTCAGTGTGGATACTCACTAGAGCAATGGGAGGGGTTCTCCTGTCGCTATAGATAATCCACCTCCCCAAGAGGCAGTAGCTAGGTTGACAGAAGCATTCTTCCATCAACCTAGTACAGTCTACGCTGGGGCTTAGGTTGCCTTAACTACATACAAGGGTATGAGTTTTTCACACCCCTGAGACTTGTAGCAAGGTTGATCTAAGTTTTAGACCAGCCTTGAGTCTGCTTTTGACTTTTTGCCATTATATGAGGTGATACCAGCACAATCAGCCATCCCTGCTGTTTGCAATGGATACTGACTGTTGCCAAGTCTGGTGATTTTTCTCCAAGCCCCAGCTCCCAAAATGGCTGGATTATGGGAAAACCTGCTTTTGTTTAAGGTTGGGTGCCGAGCTGGCCTTCAAGATTCTTTTGACAGCTTTATTTTTCCCATTCAGCCTCCCTCAGACACTGCAATGGAGTGGAGCGCTGGAAATTCCACCAGCAGGAAGATCTACTAGCACAGAACCACCATGGTTATTTTATAAGGCCCCAGTTCAGCAAATCATTGAAGCACATGCTTAACTCCTCCACTGTATTGGGACCTAAAATGATAAGAAAAGCTACTTACTTTGCACAGGCAAGAAGCCTTTTGCTGCTCTGCGGCTCGTCAAAGTTGAACTGGACAAAAAGCAGTTTCTCTTCTGTCGATTCTCTGAAAAACTTACTGCACAAGATGAAAAAGTCTCTTTAGATATGTCAAAAAAATCACACTGAAGACATAAAAAAAAATCACATACAAGACTAAACAACAAGAAAAAAAGTAGGACCAAAAAACTTGTTACCTAAGTTCCTGGCGGAATGCATGTTCTGTGTCAAACTGACTGAGAAAAAGACAGCGGATTTTATTTTGGAGGTTCAGCCTATCCCTTACCACTTCCAAATCTCTCTGGTTTAGAAGTCTGGCGTGTGTAGAAACCTATGAAAAAGAAGGTCAATTTAGGCAAGATTTTTGCACCTGATTTTGCTATTGTAAAGACATAGGAAAACTGCAATAAAAATCATTCCTTTACCGGACTTTTGAACGGTTGCCCAATAGAACTGATGTGAAAATGGGTTTTTCCCTCTCATGGAAAATGTTGATTCTTTTTGTTGAAAAACCAAAGCCACGAACCACCCCATTTCCTGCAGCGCAGCGCTCCCTAGCACTGCACTGGGGCATTGGGATCAGCACTGACTGAGAGGGGAGAGCACCCCCCACAGAGCCCCCACCCCACTCCCTGCAGCACAGCGCCCTCTAGCGCCACAACTGGGGCATTGGAGTCAGCACTGACTGGGAGGGGAGAAAGCCCTGTTCTGAAACATGTCCCCTCCAGACACATGCTGTATGGGTTTTGAGAAGACATAGCATGAGGTACCAACACCAAACATCAGTGGATCATAAGAGTTTCCTTGCAATGGCCACAATAATAATGACTCTCTCTCACTGGCCCAAAGCCCAGAAAGTGAATAAGGCGGGAGGATCTTAGGCCTGGTTGGGATAGCTGGGTAAGATGCAGACAGAGCTGGGTAAGATGCAGAGTTAGGCAAATAGGCACTTAGCAGAAACCCACCTACATATGAATTCAAAGTTGAGCAAGTGCAGAGAAGAGCTACTAGGATACTAAGTGCAATGGAGAGCTGATCTTACAAGATGATACTGAAAGAGTGGTTTAGCCTAACAAAATGAAGGCTGAGAGGGGATCCTATTGCTCTCTATAAATACATCAGGGGGTAAAAACCATGGAGTGAGAAGGGCTACTGAAGCTAAAGGACAATGTTGGCACAAAAATAAATGGGGATAAATTGGCCATGAATAAATTTAAAAGAAACTGGTTTTAAGATGCAGCTTGATAAATTTATTAAGGGAATTATCTGACAGAGTTGCCTATGTGAGCAAGGATGGGACTAGATGTTCCAGAAGGTCCCTTCCACTCCTATGTTCTTATATATAGAACTTACTTCTTAGTTTCTCAAAACCACAAACTTTTTACCTATAATGACAAAGTCAAAGAACCTAGAAAAACACTGCTCTGTAGAAAGACTGAAGGAGTGGGATTGTTACCAAAGTAAGGAGATGAATAAAAGGGGGCTGGATCCAAATCTTTAAAATGCTCACTAATCTAGTGAAGCAAGATAAGGAGCATCTGTTCTCCCTGTTTCATAACACAGTAACAAGGGGACAGTCAATGAAAATAAAAGGTGGGGAATTCAAAACTGATAAAAAGAAATCATTTTTCAAACATGTAATTAGTCTGTGGAACTCACTGCCGCAAGAATTTGTTGAAGACAAGAACTTCATAGATTCCAAGGCCAGAAGTGACCATGGTGATCATTTAGTCTGGCCTCCTGTCTAACACAGGCTATAGGATTTCCCCAGAACAATTCCTGTTTGAAGCAGAACAAAACGTTTTAAAAAATCTGACCTCAATGTTAAGACTGCCACTAATAGAGTTCAAACACAGCCCTTGGTAAGTTGTTCCAATAGTTAATAATCCTCACTGTTAAAAATGTATGCTTCATTTCCAATCTGAATTTTGTCTAGCTTCAACTTCCAGCCACGGGATCATGTTATACCGAGCAGACTGAAGAGCCCATTAGCTAATATTTGTTCCCACTTATAGACTGTCATCAAGTCAGCTTTGGACCTTCTCTTAGTTAAGCTAAATAGATTGAGCTCCGTGAATCTCTCGCTATAAGGCTTGTGTTCTAATCCTTTCATCATTCTTATGACTCTTCTCTGAACCCTCTCCAATTTGTCAACATCCTTTCCACATGTTTGTACAGTGCCTAGCATAATGGGGCTCCGATTGTGACTGGGGTCTATCGGTGCTACCTCAATGCGAATGATAAATAATAACAGTAGCAGCAGTCGTCGTCGTCGTCTAATACTGTGTTTTCAGGGGCGCTGCGCACCTGCAGTTATCACGGAAATCAGCTGGAGTTCTGGTTGCCCCCACCTCTTAGAATCAGGCCCATTATAACAACACTGAAATAAAACCTCTCACCTCCAGGCACAGTCCATTGGTGCCATCTGCATTTGACTCTTGATTCACGGCTCCCCTCAGAATGTCAATCAGGCCATTGTGCTTCTGCTTTCCAAAGTACAGGTCCTGAATCTGCTCTGCGTCCTCCAGCGGAGAATATTTGAGGCGCAGGATGGAATCGGGGGTTGCACACTCGATGAGTTTGCTTTTAGAAGCTGTGAGGACTGACTCTTCATTGGGCAGACAGATCCCCTGAAGGCCACTCGGAGAGCACTGCAGAACAACAGTGGCAGAAGTGTCATCGCTGAAACCAATGAAAACATCCTGGGGAGCCCGGTCTGCCGGCCTCGTGCAGCAGAAGTCCGTGTTCTTGATAGTGACGAACAACTTGGCCCATTTGTCCAGCTCCATCCTCAGGTCCTTCTGCTGCCAGTGTAGAATGGTGTTCATCTCCAAGCAGTGCTTCTCCAGCCTATTCAACAGTGGGGTGGGGAACTGTGTGTAAACCACGTTCTTCTCCTCAATCACAATCAACCTGAACTCCTCCTTCACGCGGCATTTAACTCTGTGAGTTCCAAGGCCAAGGTCGACATAATAGTTTCCTCCTAATCTGACAAAGCACTGGTTCAGCGCATCATAAAGGCTTTCATACAGGTTTTGAATGTTTAAGAGAATGACGGGCCTCCCTGTCTCCATGCAGATTTTCACTCTGTTAACAGACCGACACACCTGTGAATATTCTTGGTCCCGTGGGAAACCCGAGCCAAATATAATATCACAGTTCTCTATGTCCATGAGTTTGATCATCTGTATGATCTGGAAAGCTGCGTGGTTTGTTGTTAACAGCAACAAGTATCTAGATACAAACCCCATCTGTTTCTTGCCTAAATTTTCCTGTAACAAACGAACTGTATGGATGGTTTCTAAGTTGGAAGTCGGAGATATGGGTGAGTACTTTCTGAACAGCTCTAAAGGATTCATATCTTTGAAACCTCCAAAGTTTCTCAGAATTGCTTTTGAAATGAGCTTCTCTTCTTGAGAGATGCTTTTGTTCTTGGCGTAGGACAGTATCATTTTGATGAGGCTGTAGAAGTCACGGAGCCCAAAAAATTCCATGGACTGTTTCTTTAACACCTCACAATAGAAGTCAGCCAGGGGAGGGAACAAATGCTCAATCTTGATAACATGCATCTCATCAGCACAGATTCCCTTGGCCGTCTTTACCAGCTCGTCTTTGTTGAGGTCGGTCCGGAACACAAGGAGGCCCCGGTTCATTTTAGCAGGGTCCAGGGCCCAGTTCGAAATGCCAACAAAGCCAACTTTTTTGTACGGTTCTGGGGCTTCATCATCAACACAACCATCTTCAAGAAGAGGGTGCAGTGTCTTCAGGGGCATCTCAGGTGAGTCTTCTGCAAGGCCTATCTCATCCAGGATAACGACAGAGGCAAACTCCTCCAGTTTCTGGCCCCTTTGGAACTGTGCACATTGTCTGAAAGTGGAGATGATTCCTTCTGGCTTGGAATGAGGGCTGCACTGGAATGACACAAGCTGGACTTGCTTGCAGCGTTTGAACAATTCTGTTTTAGACAATCTGCCCTGCATTGCATCAGCGGCTATGGTCTTAGACAAGGATTTGGAGCTACCTGGCTTCCCGACAAGGAAGAGCGGCACTCTCAGGTCCATGCATATGACCATCATGAAGATGTTTTCCCTGAGGGCATCGTTCCGTGCTGTTGTCTTGGGAACAGAGAGGTTATCCAGGAACACCTCTTGGCAAAGTACAATCTCTTGCAGAAGCAGGGATTCAGGCACAGAGAAGCATTTCGCTATCTCTTTCAGATAATCTTGGCGACTCTCGAGAGATACATAATAGCAAACCCCAACTGCAAGAACCAGAGATCTTTGTGCTTCGTTTAATAGAGATATCTGATCTTTCTCACACCCCTTTGCAAGGGCATGAGTGGGGTCTTGGTCCTGTGAATGTTGAGCCCCACTCTTTTTTTTGTCGATAAGTGGAAAAAGCAGGTCTCTTAAGTTATAAAACCACAGCAGCACCCCCATGCAGCGCTCTATGTCCCGGAGACTGGCGATTCTGCATTCCTCTCTCTTTTCTCTTAAAAACTTCTGGGAGGTGGAAATTACGGAGGTAAAAACATCCATGTTGTCTTCGGGAAGCTTTTCTTTCATGATGGATTTAACAATCTGTCTGATGTACAGATTCTGAGTCTTTTCATTTAGTTCTCCAAAGTCCCAGACAAGAGGCAACATGCTCGGTGGAAGAGGCTGCACCCGATACACCAGCTGCCTCAAAGGGATGTAGCCCAGCTTTTCTAGGGTGTCTTCACTCCGAACTCTGTACCCCAAGCCGGCTTTCTCTAGCTTCTCAATGGTTTCCTTGGTGTGCCTTTTGTAAGGGTTGCAAGCAGCCACCACTTTTAAGCGAGTGGTGGAGATTGGCTCTCCATTCACACTCTGGTCACACAGGACCTCTTTAATTGCAAACACGGCTTCGGTGGTGTTGGCTTCATCAAAGAACAGCACCGTGTCCATGTTGTGCGTCTCTTCATTGTAGCATGCCAGCTCGATGGCTTCCTTGACTTTCTGGTGGATGATTTTGGAGCTGGTGCCTCCATGAACACGCACCAGGATCATATTCTGAACATCCCTTCCTGCTCTTTGCAAGCTGCACATGAACTGCACCAACTTGGTCTTCCCACAGCCTGTTTCGCCCATGACGATCACAGGGATCCCACATTGGAACCTCAGGTGAATGGCCAGCATTTTCATGGTATTGTCCAGGGTCAGTTGGTAGGATTCATCTGGGTCCTGGGAGCTTCTCACACCGAATACGCTGCAGAGAGTTTCTAGCTGCTCTTGTCTGGACAGATCTTCAAACTTTTTATTGAAAGGGACTTTCTGAGCCTCAAGGGTGAGATATAAATGTTGGTCAATAACCTTCTTCTCCAGAACAACCTGTGAATGTGCGTCAACAGCATCAAAACTCCGACTGATATGGAAACCCAAGAACTCCATGGAGTGGTTGTCAGCATGAAAAATTATGTAGGGGTGAGACTCTTGCTCCCACTTGCGTCTTAACTGGTACCCTCTCAATACACTGTCCTCATCCATTTTATCCTCTTCACTGGGTGAGCTTTCATCTGCCATGGCTAGGGAAGGCAAGGCAAAGTCCTTGGACATGGTGATCATAAATTTTACAATAAATGCTTTAAACCCCTTAAATTCCTCTCCAGCTAATTTGCTACTGCAGAACACTGAGTTTTCACACTTCATTAATTGGAGGTTTAGGAAGCGCGTGAAGTTGCTGAGCTCAGTCCAGGAAGGGTTTTTTCTCCCACAGGACTCCAACAAAAGCCTCAGACACTCTTCCTGGGTCCCTTCAGCCCTCCCAGGGGTGAAACAGAAGCTGTCAAGATCGGCCTTTCGCTGGTATCTGCTGATGTACTGGTATGACCTTTGGAAGGCATCACCCCTGAATGTGTCACTGTCCAACAGCTGCTGTTCCACTTCAGCAGCAGCTCCAGAACTGTTATTTGTAAGCATCTCTAGTACTTCTATTGGTGATATGCATTTCACAGCTGGAAGGAGATTTAGAAAGCCTGTCTCCATTTCACTGGTCATCTAAAAGCCAAATGACAAGGGGTTAAAGCTTCATAAACACTGAAGTTATAAACTGAAGCAATCATCTATAAATTGACATTTATATTATTCATGAGGACATGACTTAATTAGTAGAGCACAAAGAAATTGGATAAGGTAGGACCATGTTCCACAGTTCAAATCATTCACTGTGATACAGCCAAATTTAGATTCATGAAGTAATTTACCTAATCCTCAGATGGTACCATCTCATCTCCCTAAATGATAGTGTTTAATTCACAAAACTTTGAAAGATGAACAGTTGCCAATTTTAGGTAAACTATAAGCCCTGCTATGAAAAAAGCCTTACTCTGATATAGTCCAACAGTCTCGCCTCTTGCACACTTCTGTGTGTAGTTGATGCTCTAAAACAAGCGAAGCACCAACCTTGGGGCCTGATTTTCCACTGTTTGGCATCTTGTGCTGTCATTTGTACAATAGTATTAGATCAGAATGGTAGCATCATATAGGTATAAATAGATTCACAAGATTCAAGGTAGGCTCTAACTTTATTTATACATATATAATGTGTCCAATTTAACGCTATTCTGGATACTGACTAAAGTTGGCCAAAATTTTTTGTCTGAAAACATTTCCTGTCAGAAAATGTGGTTTCATTGAAATTGTTTGTAGGAAAGGATCAATTCTGATTACATTTTTATTACATTTTTCAATTTTCCATAAAAAAAATACTGAAACAAATTTTTTTTTGTTTTGAATCACATCAAAAATTGTTTTGATTTGATAATGTTAAAATGAAAAAAATGCATTTTGACATATCTGAACATTTTTTTTTCAATTAAAAATGTTGCCATTTTTCATTCTGATATTTCTGAATCAAAACTTCTCAGAACTTTCCAAAGTTAGGATGAAAAGTTGAAATAGCAGACTTTCCAACAGGATGGAAGTTTCATTTTTCAAGCAGCTCTGGTACTGATAATATGTATTTCTTCCAACAGCAATGATTTTATACAACTCACTCATTTTTCTCTATTTTTGGACTGTACAATACAGGCCAAAGATTTGTAGTTCCATCAAAGTCTTCTTACACTAAATTTTAACATGCTGCTATCACACAAGAAAATCTGCTATTCACAGTGCAGAATTCACATTTGGAGAATACCTCTTGTTTTCTTGTGCTGCTTATGCCTTTTCCTCTCACCAGGTATTCAATCAAATAAAGATGGGACTCTCTGCACTTCCAGACCATGCCATCAGGGCTTTGGATGTGTCTCAGAATGCACAGCTCAATCAGTAACTTGTAAAGACCCTTTGAGACCTGTCAAGAAAGATGCAGGGCTGGTCAGTTTTGCTTCATTGCAATGTCAACTGTTCATTGCTTCCCATTGTTACTAAACATTCTGAATTAGTGACGACCCAAAAAAATCAACAAAAGAGAAGAGATGCCCCACAAAAGTACATCCCAGGTCAGAACCTCAGCTAGTGTAAAACAGGCATGTCTTCACTGACTTCAAGCAAGCTACACTGATTTACACCAGTCAAGGATTTGACCCATTTATGGTCTCCCTGCTGACATAATAGTAAATGCTGGCCTGTCGCTGTGCCAGTGACAGAGACAATGGCAATACAAAGAGATTTGCTGGCATTGTGACAGAGTATCAGGTGCTGGGACACTGCACAGCGATGCAGAGTTAAAATCTGCTGGGAGCGTCATCTTCTTTTGGCATCACAAGTGGGTGGGTCGAGTTTGGTTTGTGGTGGAACTTCAGGTAGGACAACTAAATTTCAGGTAAGACAACTGTTCACAGTTTAACCCTTTGTTACAGAAACTGAAGGGTATTAACTGCATTGCAATTCTACCTACCAGTGGAAGGAATTTACTTATCCGACACTGAAAGGCCATTTTGAATGAGGCCCTGGAAAATCCATCTCCACTGTATATCATGGCCTGGAGATTGCTCTCGGAAAAGACACTTACCACAGGGGATACGTCAATATGGAAGATCCTGGGCCCAGCCTCAGTTGGTTTCTGTTCCAGTGAGCGAAGCTCTTCCAGGAGAAATCCTAAATCTATTTCTGACTCTGTCAGCCTAATGGTTTTGTGGCTCAGCCCTTTCTCTAGTCGGGTTTTGGCTTTTCTGGTGGTATTTGCTACAAACAATGACTTCCCTAAAATGAGAGAGAAGGTCAAGATTCAATTTCTACAGTGCTCTGCCTTCTCATAGTCTGTCTTTATGTTTCCATTTCTTCACCTGAAGCAGAGAAGGCCAGATCCCCAGCTAGTGTAAATCAGCCATAGCTCCATTCACATCAGTGGGCTAGACCCCTGCTACTATAAATGGGCATAAGTCACTTGGAGTCAATGGTCCAGATCCATTGGAGTGAGCCATTGGAGTGAGTGGAGCTGCGCTCATGTACACAGGCTGAATATCTGGCCTTTTAAAATAATTTTTCTTCAACTTGGGAGTTAAAGAAGTTTCTACACTTGAGAAATCTCACCTCTGCTCCACAGGTTAGGCATGCCACAACTTAGAACATAAGAATGGCCATTCTGGGTCAGACCAAAGGTCCATCTAGCCCAGTATCCTGTCTTCTGACAGCAGTCAATGCCAGGTGCTCCAGAGAGAATGAACAAAACACACAATCCTCAAGTGATTCATCCCCTGTCACCTCTTCCCAGCTTCTGGCAAACAGAGACTAGGGATACCATCCCTGCCCATCCTGGCTAATAGCCATGGACCTATCCTCCATGATTTTATCTAGTTTTTTTTTAAACCCTGTTATAGTCACTTGCTGTAAAATGAGCTTTCTTAATGGTAAAGGCCCAGTGACTGTGGTACCAGTTCAGGTTCTGAATCCCCACCCCCTCAATAAAGAGCATAAAGCAGAACTAAAACTGAGGGCAGATTTTCTGCTCCACTCTCTTCAGCCGGCTCCTTAACCACCCCCTGCAGTCCCAGAGCCAAGTCTGGACCCAACAGCCCATTTGACTAACAGTGTCTAAAGATATTCAGGAGCCTCACAGGGAAAGTGTGCCCCTGGCTACACCTCCAGCTAGACCTTGACCCCCCTATGTAGGTCATGGGTCTACCTGTTCCCTATGTACTCTGGGGCATCGCAGACTGATTCTGCTCCATCTCCCAGTGCATAAGGGCTAAGCAGAATCTAGCCCTTAATCTGTATTCAATTCATAATCATCAGGACAAGTATAATCCAGATTAAATCTCTACTAAAACCTACCCATGCCAGCTCGCTCTGAAAATACAAACTTCATGTTTTGTTGATAGGGTTCTTCAAAGACCTGAGCAACAGGTGCCACCCCATTGGGCACTTTCAGATGTGTCTTCAGGTATTTCTGAATTTCTACTTCCGAATCACAGGAAAAAGAGACTTTGTATGTGTCAAAGGCCGTCATAACATAAGAATTGTGAGCTTTGGTGTCACAAAAAATAAGAAACCTGTAATCAGCATTGCTACAAGATTGTGCAAAGTGGAAGAAGAGGGACTCCAGCTGTTTGGAGACTTTGTAAACTAATTTTTCTGCACCAAGCAAGCAATAGATCTTTTTGTCTCTCGAGTCTGGGGAAAGAGCTCTCCTTACAATCAGCTCAATGTCTTCTTCCTCTGTGTCGGAGGTACAGACCAGCACCTCATCGTATGTTGGAAGAGGTGCTCTCTCGGAGTGCCTATAGATTGACAGCAAGGAGAGTAACATCTGCTCTTCTTTACACGTGACAAGGCAAGGCTTCCCCGCTTCCAAACCTACTGGTAAATTTCTCTCAATGACAGCGGTTTCAGGAGATGTCAGGTTTTTCAGCATTTCACCGAAAACATCCAGGCTGATGTATTTGTCTGACACCAAACCAGTGAGCTTGCTGCAATAAGCGTTCCAGAGCAAATTCACCTTGTAATGGATAGACGGCAAACTCTCAAAGGAAGTGGCCAGTTCATCTTTCGCAAGGCTTTGGAAGGCGGATGGATCCACATCTCTGTTCCTGTTTTCAAACTTCATGGAATTCTGCAAAAAAGCTTCTCTCTGCTCATCATATAATCTGCACAGCTCTTCAATCTTTTCCTCTTCATCAGCGTAGTCTAAGGCAAATTTCATGAGCATATGCTCTGTAATGGCTGAGTTTGGCAGATAACTCTGCAGAGCTGCCTTACCCACTGATTCGTCATACCCAGACTCAACCAGACCTTGGATGAGCTGAGGAAATTTAACAATGTAGTCATTCCAGGACACAGATTGATCATCTTTCTCAGATATATCAACAAATTCTGCAGGAGTTTCAAGTGCTCTCTTTAATGCCTCTCCGATATCCTCTGCTTTAACATCATGCTTGAAAACAGAAAGCATATTGAGAACCTGTGGGTCTGTTTGTCCTTCATGTAGTTGGGCTAACTTGCTACACAAGTAGAAGAGTTGGTGTGCAGTGAACATGTTTAGATGGCAATAATTGTTCCTTTGAGTCTCCAGATATTTTTTCCACTCTACAAGGCAATGCTCCATGACTTTGCAAATGCCATCTAATTCTTCCAGGATGGGTTTGTTGGTCTGAACAATGATTCCGGCTATTCCAAACTCTGCGTTGATTGTTACCTTGGGGTTGGGTTCACAATAAATTTCAGCTTTCCAGTCTATGAAAAGGATGTTGCCAACGCTGAGAAGTTGCAAGTAGAGCTTCCCAACCATTTCAATTTTTTCCAGGATCTGTAATGTGTCAAATACACAATGGGAAAATAGAATTTATAGAATACTGCTTGTTTTCAAGTTCATTAGGGACTTTCTTCTAAGCACCTTTACAACTTAACCTGGGTAATTTGATTAAGTGGGGATTCATCTTGGGACACCCAACTTCTCTGTTTACATCAGGTAACCAGAATGCTGACATGAAAAGGATCCGCTTTCTGTGGAATGTTTTGATTTTTCATCAAAAAAATGAAACCTCTCGAAATCACAATATTCCCATGGGGATATGCTTCTACAGTGCCTCATGGGAGCTGTAGTTCCGCTGTTGCCTCATGTCACCGTCCTCCTCTATCGGCTGGGCTCCCCAGTGGGTCTCCACCTTCCAGGATGCCACCATTTCCCCTTGCCATGGATGGAATCACGGTGCATCATGGGCAGGGGTGAAAGTAAGTCGAGTGACTTACCGGTACACTGGGGCCAGCTCTGGCCCCTGGAAGGGGCAGGGTCTAGGGCAGAAGGGGCAGGGTTGAGGGGGTCAGAGCCAGCCCCAGCCCACCCTGTAATGTAAGTGTCCCCCCGTGGGTAGCAGCAGCAACAGCCCGGGGCTCCGGGGGCTATTTAAAGGGCCCGTGACTCCTCTCTTCTACTGCTCTGGCTGTTTAAATAGCCCCTGGAGCCCTGGGGTAGTGGTGGGGCTCCAGCTGCCTCTGCTGCCCTGGTCCTTTAAATAGCCGCTGGAGCCCCGCTGCTTCCCCAGGGCTCCGGGCGCTATCTAAAGGGCCCGCGGCTCCCCTGCTTCTACCTGGGGAGGCAGTGGGTCTCCAGCAGCTATTTAAAGGACCGGGGCTGTAGAAGCAGGGGAGCCACAGGCCCTTTAAATAGTCTCCGGAGCCCTGGGGTGCTGCTGCTGCTAGCCGGGGGGGACCCTTAGCCCTGCAGCCACTGTCCCAGGGCTCCAGCAGTGGGGCTCTGGAGGCAATTTAAAGAGCCTGGGGCTCCAGCCACTGCTGGGAGCCCCAGGCCCTTTAAATTGCCCCCTGGGGAATCCAGGCTGCCCCAGTACAGTGCACCGGCTCTTGCCGGGTACGCCATACCGGGGCTTACTTTCACCTCTGATCATGAGAGATGTAGCCCAATGAGGGAGTCCAGCCTATAGAGGAGAATGGGAACATGAGGCACCCAAACGACAACTCCCGTGGGGCAGGACAGTGGCATTTTGAGAGAAAGGATGGTCCAGTGGTTTGGGCCCTAGCCTAGGACTTAGAAAATGCAGGTGCAAGTCATTCAGCGTCTCAGATCCCCCCTCTGGACAATGGGGATAACTGCCCTGCCTCACAGGAGAGTTGTGAGGATAAAGACCTTAAAGACTGTGAAATCTTTAAGATCTACAGATAAAAAGTGCTATCTATTATTTCAGAATCAAAATATTTGGATTTTCAACTGAAAATTTTTGATTTTTTCACCAAAAAGTCAAGCTTTTCCCTGGAAATTGTCAGTGAAAACAATTCCCCCTCCCATTTTTGTTGACACTTTCCAGGGGGGAAAAATTGTTTTCCCACCAGCTCCACTCAAGAATCTCGGCTGATCTCACCACAGAACTACTATGCTTCTAAGAGAGCCAAGACCCAACTTATAGGGTCTGATTTTGGTAGATGCTGAGCATGGACCACACAACTGGGTTAGTGACAACTAGAGCTGGGAGAAGAAACATTTTAGCTGAAGCTTTTTTCCCCAAGAAAAAGCAGTTTCAGGTCATCTAAAACCTTTCATGAATTCATGTCAAATTTGTCAAATTGTTTTGGTCAATTCCACCCGCCCCAAATCCTAAAACCGAATTCTGAAAAAAATTGAAACATTTTGTTTAGATATTTTCTAAATGAAATTTTTCTATTTTTCAATTCAAAACCATTTTTTGTTTTGAAATGTACTTCAATTTTATTTTAAAAAAATAGAATACATTTTTAAAAGCTCAAAAATAAAATGAAATGTTTTATTTTGGGTTGATCAAAATGTTTTGTTTGACCCCAAATGAAGTTTACTTCAACTTTTTGACTCCATACGGCTAAATGCAGTGCCTTTTTGGTTGACTGAAAATTAAAAAAATATTGGGTTGACTTGCAAGATTCTTCTTTTTAATTTTATTTTTTGGAACAGCCAGTGGACAACAAAATCAGTCATTCACGTAGCTCTTGTGAGCCTTTCTGACAATCAAAGCATTAGTGCTTTGTTGATCAAACCCAACGTATTTCCCATTGACATCAATGGAACTGAATCAAAACTTCTCTCCATTTCTTATGGTGCTTAAATGCTGTCAGTTTTCATTCATTGCCACAACGTGTAACTGAGGACAAGAATGTGAAGGATTAAAAAAAGAAAAGTTGAGATGACTGGGGTGACAGAAGGATGCAGGCCCGTATCAAGTTATGCCCTGCTTTTTGCTTGTCTATACCAAATTATGCCATTTTGTGCCCTATGTTGAAAGTCAGTTTAATCTTTTAAATGTATAACTGGTGGATGAGGCAATGCCAAGACATATGCCTTGCCTAGAATGGGGTGTTGAGGAACTATATCTTGGCCCATCCCCAGTGAACAGGTGAGCCCTGCATGGCTGAAGGATGGAGCTTGGCAATATAAATACATGGCTGAGGGAAGAATTTCTCAGGCTGGGACTGGATTTAAAAACAGGGGGCTTCTCTGCCCCTTCCTACGGATTGATGTGGTAGAGGGGCTTGAGTGCTCATAATCCTGAAAGCTGAGCCAGGGGTAGATGTGCTACCAACAGGATCTCCCAAGCAAGATAGGATAGATGCCAGACCAAGGAGCAATCCATTGGTTCTCCAGCTTGGGGGTTCTGAATAAGGCTAACAACCGTATCCCATAAACGGTGCATCTGTTAAGGATTTCTCAAATAAACCTGGGAAAACCACAAATGATGATATGGATAAATGCCCTCAGTGACGGAAGGAGGACTGGATGCTTCATGGAATGTTTTGAGCTTATATAGGCCAGGAGCCCTCCAAAATATGGCAAATACACATGACATCCCTGCAAGAAATCAGATGACTGGGAAATAGATCAGAGGGCTGGGCATGTAGTTAGGATGATGGGAGACAGACCAGCTAAACATCTCTTGGAAGGACACTCGTATGGTGTCTGACCAAGGAGAAGATGGAGTGATAATACTGAACAAGGCCTAAGAACACTTAATGAGAATCACCATCAATTGGAAAAACATGCCTGAACTTAAAAAAATAAGTTTTGGATTTTCAGTAAGTGAAAAATTTTGACATTTTGACTTTTTGTCCCGATTCAGGTAGGGAAAAAATTTCAAAATGTTAAAAAATTCTTACAAGATAGATTCCCACCCAGCCCTCCTCCCAAGAGCCACCAGTTGCCTATTCACACCCTCAGAGCTGTACCTGGTCTGTGGCCACTCTGAGTTTGTGTTTTGAAAATTTAATTTCCTCTGACATTTCCTTTTTTGTTGTTTTTGTTTCTATGTGGAATGAAAACAAATTTCAAAAAATTGGAATCTCCCATGGAATGGAAATTCCAAATTTGGACCAGCTTTAGTTCCTATCTTGACCTCCTAGGACTGAACTAAAGGCATGAGACAGTCTCCTCCAAAACATCAGTTCTTCATCAGGAAAGCATGTTGCTGGAGAAATAGAACTTCCCATCAAAGGGAAGCACAAAAATAAAGAAGTGCAAAAAGTCTCACATTTTCTGGTTAATGCAGAGATCAGGATTTACCTCCAGAAACCTGTTCACCTCTTTTCTCCCCTGCTCAGCTTTTGTGGCTATCAGCATGAGCTTGTTCTGCAGCTCAGTGAGCTGAGCCAGACTGTACGTTCTACAGTCCGTCTTGTCTTTCTGGTCTTCTTGAGCATCCTTTTCCTTGACATCCCCTGGCAGTAGCAGTGAAATGCAATTATCAAGAGAAGGCTGGAAAACAGAGTTAAGAAAGATAAATGCTGCTGTGCCTTTATTCTGTGGGACCAACATGTGCACCAAACAAGGCCAATACAAAGCATTTCAGAATCTGTTATTCTGCAAGGGTTTTAATTGTAGAAATTTACTCATTTAATCTTACCAATGCAAGACAGTAAAGGTGGAAGAGTCATTCTAGATCTTTGAAGGTATTATGTACAGAGGGCCAAAGATATGCAGAAGCAATGGATTATTTGGAGTGCTATGATTTTTTAGGGACCAACTTTAAACATCTTAAAGGAGCCTGATTTTCAGACATATCCGAGCACCCATCATTAAGATGTTTCCAACTGGATATTCAAAATCATTAGTCACTTCTGAAAATCATGGCCAGATTCCAACTCTTGGGTCTCAGACTTCTAGTATGAACCAGGCCGAAATGGGGAAAAGGGATAATTCTAAGTCCATAGACTTGGTGATTAGTGATTTTGGGGGGCCAATCTGACCCTTTTTAAAAGATGCTGATTTTCAGACAGTGCTGAGCTCCTGTTATGTTCATGGCACACACAGAGAAGTTAAATAAATATATAAAATACTCTTGCTGGAAGTTTGCATCATGACACTACTTTATTTCTTAGAATTCAGAACAATAACACACAAAGATCCCAACAGAGAGAGAGAGAGAGAGAGAGAGAAACAAACAGGCTGCTCCCTAAGGCAGAGAGGCACAGCTCACTCCACCTTGTTCCAGGCTGGCTCTTTCCAGACTGACTCTGATTGCATGTTTCCCTAGAGCCTGCAAGCAGGATCAGGTAAAACTTCTGAAATTTAAAGTGACAGTCAAACTAGGTCTCTTTCAGGCAGCTCAAGTTGGTCAGCCGAAGTCACTTTGAAAATGTGGGCCCTTATATTAAATGCTGCTGAACTTTTACCTTGAATTTCTGAGGTGTGGAGATCATAAAAATCCCTTTGCCATTGATGGCCCTGGCCTGAGACATCGAGGAGCGCTCCACGGACCCATGACAATCATGGACCATTTGCAGCCACTCTCTGTTGTGACAGGAATCTTTCTATTAAAAACAATTAATGTGTTAGTTCCTGAAGAAGGAATAAAGCTACACACACCAGAACGCTATAGCATCGTTTGCTGAGATACCCATAGTACCCCAATCGCTGGAGTGTTCGCTCCCCTCACAACTTCCCAGAGAGAAAGAACTAGGATCATTTCCATTGGCAAAGATGGCAAAGAAGGCGGCAGCGCACAGGGGTTCTGAAAAGCATAAATGATAGATAGGCGTACATTTTGTGTAAGGGGCTAGAGGAATACTGAGGTAACATTATATATAACTATTACACTTCTCTTTTTTCTTCACCTCAGCTTAACTCTCACCAGAGTTCTCTTTTCAGCATTTATCATTTAAAAAAAGGATTACACCACATTAAACCTACCACTCTCCTAATGAGGGCACAGTTAAATCGATGTAATTGTGCTTATACCAGCATAGTTATTTCTGTATTGGAAGAGGAATAAGCTGTACAGGTGTAGGGCACTATTATAGAATATAGAATATCATAGAATATCAGGGTTGGAAGGGACCTCAGGAGGTCATCTAGTCCAACCCCCTGCTCAAAGCAGGACCAATCCCCAACTAAATCATCCTAGACAGGGCTTTGTCAAGCCTGACCTTAAAAACCGCAAAGGAAGGAGATTCCACCACCTCCCTAGGTAACCCATTCCAGTGCTTCACCACCCTCCCAGTGAAAATTTTTTTCCTAATATCCAACCTAACCTCCCGCACTGCCACTGGAGACCACTGCTCCTTGTTCTGTCATCTGCCACCACTGAGAACAGTCTAGAACCATCCTCTTTGGAACCCCCTTTCAGGTAGTTGAAAGCAGCTATCAAATCCCCCCTTATTCTTCTCTTCTGTAGACTAAACAATCCCAGTTTCCTCAGCCTCTCCTCATCAGTCATGTGCTCCAGCCCCCTAATCATTTTTGTTGCCCTCCGCTGGACTCTTTCCAGTTTTTCCACATCCTTGTTGTAGTGTGGGGCCCAAAACTGGACACAGTACTCCAAATGAGGACTCACCAATGTCGAATAGATGGGAACGATTATGTCCCTCGATCTGCTGGCAATGCCCCTACTTATACAGCCCAAAATGTCATTGGCCTTCTTGGCAACAAGGGCACTCATATCCAGCTTCTCGTCCACTGTAACCTCTAGGTCCTTCTAGTCTGTAGCAGTACATGGGATTCTTCCATCCTAAGTGCAGGACTGTGCACTTGTCCTTGTTAATCCTCATCAGATTTCCTTTGGCCCAATCCTCTAATCTGTCTAGGTCCCTCTGTATCCTATCCCTACCATCCAGCGTATCTACCTCTCCTCCCAGTTTAGTGTCATCTGCAAACTTGCCGAGGGTGCAATCCATACCATCCTCCAGATCATTAATGAAGATATTGAACAAAACCAGCCCCAGGACTGACCGTTGGGGCACTCCGCTTGATACCGGCTGCCAACTAGACATATTATAACTATGTCCATGCTAGGGGCTATGCTAAGTTAACTATTTTGGTCAAAAAAAGAATCACACCCATAATCAAAACAAGTATACAGAACAAAAACAGTGTGGAGAGCAAGGGTATCATTTTCCAGGGACTAAACGCCTCAGTGCCATTCTCAAAAGAGATTTAAGCACTTAGGTCTAGAGCTGAATGAATACTTGATTTTATTTTTGGTTAAGAGAGGGGGATGGGAAGCAAACTGAAAAATCCAAATAAAAATTCAGTTCAGTTCTAACCAAAATTGAATTTTTTTGTTCCTGTCACTGTGACCGAAAGTACCCATGTGTCCACACTCTACACATTGTTGTAATGTTTGTACAAAATATACCTTGTGAGGTATCATCTGAAAACTCATAATTTGCTGGTCTATACTGTCCTAATAAACTATGTGTGGCAAAACTGTATGTGAAGTTACAAAATTTCATTGTATAATGTTATTAACACATGTTCCAAACCGCAGCCGAAGTTGGCAAACAGGCCTGTCTCAAACAAAGGAATGCGTGCTCTGCTAAATTTGCATTTCAGCAGTAAACAGAGTCATCAAGCAGGAAGGGTAGTCAACGAAACCTCAAACAGGTGAGGAAAAGCATCAGGAAACATCCTTCTCCACAGACTCTTTGTCTCCTGAATCTCCTCTGGAAATATTTCTCAAGGGGGGGCTGACACTATAAAAAGGAGGGACAAGCACCCAAAGACACCCCTAGCCCCCTGCCCATCGGTTCACTGCACCAGAAGGGACAAAAGAAGCAGCCATTGAACTGGAAAAGGGTCCTAACCTAAGAAGTTTGGTCAGTAAGACTTCTGAGAGAATGTGGTGAGAAAACTTTGCTTTAAATTTAACAGTTTGTTAAGTTAGGTACTAGTCACGTTTTTATCTTTATTTTTCTCATAACCATTTCTGACTTTTATGCCTCATTACTTGTACTCATTTGAAATCTCTCTCTTTATGGTCAATAAACTTGTTTTATTGTTGTTTTTTCCCCCTAATCCAATGTGTTTAAATTGTCCGGAAACTCCATTGGGAGTAACAAGATGGGTGCATATTATTTCTATTAAAGAAATACAAACTTTATATAAATGTGTATTTCCAGGAGGGTGCTGGCTGGGCAGTACAAGATATACATGGGGGATGGGGAGGAGAGCGAGAATCTTAGACTGGGAGTAAGTTGGAATCACCCTGCAGTATAACCAAGGCTGGTAAGAACCAAGGAGTGGCTGGCTGGCTGCAGCACACACAGACGTAGCTGGGAGTGATTTGCATGCTGGAGGCTGTTTGTGAGCAGTCCAGGCTGGATGCCACAGTAGCAAAGCAGTATAAAGGGCACCCCAGGCTGGAGGGCAGGGGTGACACAGCTACTTATTAGTCTGGATTGTACCCTCATGTCACAGTCACCAAAACAAAAAAAAATTAGTTTTGGATTGAACAAAATGTTTCATTTGATCTGAAACAAATTTTGTTTGTTTGTTTTGCTTAGTTTTGGGTCATTTGGGGGTGTTTTCTACCTTTTTTATTTCAATTAGCTAAATTTTAAAATGAAATGTCATTTCAAAAGGAGAAGTCAAAACAAAATGTTTCAAAATGGCTGAAACAAAACATAGAAATGTTAAGACCATTTCAATTTTTAAAAAAACCCTTTCCTATTTTTTTTGGTCAAAACTATTCACCAAATTTAGCGCGAATTCACCATTTTGGTGCCCTCAAAAATATTTTTTTCAGCTAATATTGCCATGCTGTATTTAGAAACTTAAATCCCACTGAATTTCAATGTGGCATTAGGCTCCTAAGTACCTAAATCACTTCTAAAAATGTGACAGTCTCCTAAATCAATTAGACATTTATGAAAATTTTACCCCAGGAATTGATAGAATCAAAGAAATGTAGGGCTGGAAGGGACCTCAAGCGTTCATCAAGTCCAGCCTCCTGTGCTGAGGCAGGACCATCCCTGACAAATGTTTACCAAACCTGCTCCATCCTCCAAGGATGGGCTCCCTTGGAAGCCTATTCCAGAGCTTAAATATCCTTATAGCTAGAACGTTTTTCTTAATATCTAACCTAAATCTCTCCTGCTGCAGATTAAATCCATTACTTCTTGTCTTACCTCAAGCAGACATGAAGGACAGTTGATTACAGTCTTCTTTATAACACATTTGAAAACTGCTTTCAGGTGCTCCCCGCCCCAGTCTTATTTTCTCAAGACTAAACATATCCATTTTTTAAAACCTTTCTCACAGGTCAGGTTTTCTAAACCTTTTATAATTTTTGTTGCTGTCCTCTGGACTCTCTCCAATTTGTCCATCTCTCCTAAAGTGTGGCACCCAGAACTGGAGACAGTACTCCAGTGAGGGCTCACCAGCGCTGAATAGAACAGGGCTGTTACCTCCCATATCTTACATACAACACTCCTGAATTATATTAGCCTTTTTTGCAGCCGCATCACATTGTTGACTCACACTCAATTTGTGATTCGCTATAACCCCCACATCCTTTTCAGCAGTCGTACCATGTTGCTAATTATTCCCCATTTTGTAGTTGCGCATTTGATTTTTCCTTCCTAAGTGTTGTACTTTGCACTTGTCTTGACTGAATTTCATCTTGTTGATTTCAGACCAATTCTCCAATTTGTCAAGGTTATTTTGTTTTCTAATCTTGTCTTCCAAAGTGCTTGCAACCTCTCCCAGCTTGGTATCATCTGTACATTTTATAACCACAATCTCTACTCCATTATCAAAGTCATTAATGAAAATATTGAATAGTACTGAACCTGCAGGACCTCACTAGATACAACCTCCCAGTTTGAAAGTGAACCATTGATAACTACTTTTTGAGTACGGTCTTTCAACCAATTGTGCACCCACATCATAGTAATTTCATCTAGCCTTCATCTAAAGTTACTTGTTTTAAAATTCCACCAAATGTCACATCACAATGTGTCTTTAAGGTATTTACTTTGAGCAGAAAACAGTAAAAAACTTACTAGCTTCTTTGGAAGTTTATTGTCATTTTCTACAGCGTCTCTGATGGGACTCAGAGCTGAGGAAAAAGCTTCAAACCCTGATTCGGGAGTCAAATCGAATAAGATGGGCACAGAGGCAGAGACAGCGTCTCGGAAGAACCTCACTTTGTCAATGTCCATGTCATTTTCTCCTGCAGAAATGGACGCCAGCTCCACAAATGTAGGAAGTTCTGTTTTGTCTGCAAGAAGAAAAATCCACCAATGAGTGTAAAACAAGCAATCTAAGAATGCTCCAGAATCTATAAATAGTTTTAATCAAAACTTACAATGTCTTTGCCCTCCAAAGCTGAAAAATCCCTGTTGTTGCTCCATTTGGACATGCCAATTACATCAAATGAATAAAATCTTAGATCTAGGGGTGGTCCATCAAAACTTTTTTTAGAAATAAAATTGTGTTTTTGACTAATCACATTTTTTGTGGAGGTCTCTGTTTTCCTTGGAATTTTTTTATTTTTTATTGGAAAACCAAAAACTTGGAAAAATATTTTTGTTTATTTTTCATTTTTTAGATTTTTGGCAGTTTTCAGCTACAAGTTTTTGGTTGCCAAAAGACAGATTTTTTAGCGGATATTTATTTTCCATGCAGGAGAAAATCCCAACACTTTTCAAACATCTCTTCTCATTTCCACCAACAGTACGGGCACCTTCTCTGGCAGCTCACCTCTTACTGTGCTCAGAAAGTGCAACATTACAAGTGCAACGTGTAACGTCTTTCCTACTGACCTTACAAAGCGCTCTGCTACTGGACACCTTATGACATACGTGGGAGAAAAATATTTTGCTCATTTCATAATTCTCTACCCCAAACCAATGCCTGTCCAAGTGTTCTTCACAACACATATAAATGTCCAGTGACAACCCCTGCGTGCCACAGTCTCATTATTAGCTTTCTTTACTAAAAAAATAAGGAAATTGCTGCACAAAGATCATGATTATTTTCTAGTTAAAGTCACAGAAATATTGAAAAGAACCCTTACATGAAAACAGAACTAACTTTAAGATAATTTGATCTTCAGAAAGACCATGAAGCACCAATTAGGGAAATTTTCAGCAATATTTTATAACTGTTACAATTCATACACGTGAAAATCACCATAGACATTACAATAACAATCCTATCTCCGACCCACAATACGATGACTTACAAACTCTAGCAAGTAAGAGCTACACAATTGGCCCTACGTTCTTTCTTAGCTTATAAATAGTGGTATAAATTTCACCTTTTATGACAGTTTTGATCCAAGAGGTAAAGCCTTTCTTTGCACACTCAAGAAGTTCCTTCAAGAAGTCAAGCACACCCTTGGGGATATTACTCAGAGTATCTTGAACTTTTATAATATCATCGGTCATATAACCAAGAGTCTTGTCCTTGAAGTCCTTGTCTTCCTGTTAAAACACAAGATAAAAAATTATGTGTCTTAGCAAAGACATGAGACAAGCATTTATTTTAATTAACTTATTGTTTATGTTGCACTTTGAGCTGTACAAACACAGAGAAAAAGACTGTCCTTGCCCCCAAAACTTTGTTAACGCAGAGTTAAGGTTGCCCAGTGCTGCCTTGTGCCCTTCTAGAATGTGGAGTGGCCAAATTTAAATCTCTGAAATGCAAACCTCTGAAACCCAGAAAATCCAAAATTAAAAGTACATGCCACTCCTACTACACAGTCTTTAACATTGCTTCCTAAAGCTGGCAACAGTTAATAATATAATCCTCTGGGAGTCTATAAAAGTCTGCTCAGCCATAGTTGGATTTACTATTGTGGATTTGTATGAGATAATAAGGACTGGTATACACACAAACATGCACTGGTTTAAATAAATCAGGTTCTTAGAACCGATTTAAATATTTTGGTGGAAGTCTGTTTGTGGACACTCTCATTTTGGAATAAAAGTGGCTAAAGTTGAGTTAGCTAAAGTCACTTTTGACTTGGCCCACTATTATCCAAGAAACGAACTGTCCACCGAATTAACTGAATTGGTTCTAACTCACACCCTTTGTTATTAATGTGACTAAAATTATTGCAAAAATGCCTTAGGCACCGAAACCTCTAAGAGGGTTCCCAGCTGTGGATCCCTGACAGAGATAGGTGCCTCCATGCAGCCCTGACTTAGGCACCTATCTCCGAGAGAGGGTCAGGGTCAGCCCACACCCCTGTTGTAGGCATCTCCCATTGACTAGCTTAGGTAGCTCCCCATCTTGTGTACTGGCTTTTGTGAATCATATTCATAGGCGCCTATATCTCTCCACACATTGTATATGGAGCCTGGGCCCTAACCCAAGCTATGTGGATTGCAGTGTGGTTCCTGTGATTTTCTAGGCACCTAAAAGTTCAGTAGCTTTGTGAATCTAAGACTGAAAGTCTGTGCAGCACCTAGCGCAATGGTGGCTAGATCTCTGTCACTGTAAGCCTGTGCAGCATCCGGCCTAACAGGGCCCTGATCTCAGGTTACGGCTTCTAGTAGCTACATAATATGAAAAATTAAAAAAAAAAACAATTAATCTTTCTTTTGCCATTTTTACATCACTGGAACTCCACTATTTTCCATGGAGTCACTCCAGGCTTTCACCTGAGTAAATGAGATCAGAATGAGTAGATGTGTAAAACGAGACTGCATTTGTCTAACCAATTACTCTAATGATATTTATGAGAGTCCTACATACGTATTTTGTCAGGTCATCAAGGAGCCGGAAATCTCCATTGAGTCCCAGTGTCCTTCGTAGCTCATCTATCATTTTGGCTCTCTTCACCACCATGGAGAGTTTCACGTAGTTGTTAATCTTAACCACTGCAGCCTCAGCCCACTCAGACTTGCTGCCAGGTCCTCCCTCACTCTTCTCCATGATTTTAAATTCCTTTCTGAGCACCTGTTCATCTATTAGCTGCTTTCCAAACTGTCTCTCAATGTCACCAAGGCGGATGGAAAAATCTTTAAGGGTCTGATAGGTGCTTTGAAAATCGCCCGTGGCCGGGATGTAAATGTTTTTCTGCACTTCATCCAGGGAAAGAAGGGCTTTGTCTGGGAAATCACCCTTGGCAAGTTTAGCTTTCAGCTTCCACAGTTTCTGGAAGAACTGGCTTTCCTGGAGGGTATGAATTTTTCTAACCATGTCGTTGTGTTTAACAAGTGGGTTCGAATGCAGACCTTCACTTTTCTCCTCTCCACTTACGGAGTATTTCTTCACCAGTATCTGATCCTTAATGCTCTGTTTATCGTCATCAACACTTCGCTCCATGGCACCTACATCAACTAAACAGTGTGGGGATACAGATTTATTAATATGTAATTCATAGATTTCAAGGCCAGAAGGGATCGCCATAATTATCTAGTCTGACCATCTGTGTAACACAGGCCATAGAACTTCCCCAAAACAATCCTGCTAGAGCAGATCTTTTAGAAAAACATTTGCCCATTAAATGGCCATGACAACTAGATTGATAAACACTGGCCCCTTATTCCCAGCCAAAATTTGTCTCCCTTCAGTTCCCAGCCAGCGGTCTGGCTCTGTCTTTGTCTGGAGGGTAAAGACCCCTCTGCTCCCAGCTATTCCTTCCTTGTGTTGGTCCTTATAGACCAGGATCACATTACCTCTTAACTTTCTCTTGGATAAGCCAAATAGGTTGAGCTCCCTCACTCTCTCACTGTGAGGCATGTTTTCCAAACCTCGAACCATTCTTGAAGCTCTTTTCTGAACCCTTTCATTTTGGCAACATCCTTTTGGAAATATGGACACCAGAACTGGACACAGAGTATCCAGTAATGGCCTCACCAGTGCCATATACAGAGGTAATATCGCCCTGCTCCTACTTTACATGCCCCTTCTCATAACCCGGGACTGTGTTTGCCCTCTTAGCCACAGAATCGCACTAGCAGCTCATGTTCAGCTGATTTCCATCAGGACCCCAACCCCTTTCTAGTGTTGCTGCTTTCCAGGATGCAATCCAGTGAGTGTGTAAGTAATTCCATTATTATGTACTACAGGAGAACAGAACAGGATGGTACCTTTTAGGATGTCCGTGATGCAGCCGCACAGACGCAGAAATGCTCGTCTTTCCTCTGTTTGTTTTTTCAGCTGCTCCAACTCCTTTCCCCTGACATCCAGCACTTCCTTTATATATTGAGAGAAAGATGGCTCTGAAGAAGAGATACACAGGATTTTTGAGACAACTGCTATGATATGGGGAAGCTGCCCTGGAGTTTAACTGATGCAGGAACAAATATCTGCCTGAGCCAGCAAAGAGCTTCAGACAATAGCACAGAGATGTAGGTGGAGCTTATTTTGGGGGCACAACTTGGAAGAAAACTTCTGTCCTTCAGCTTTTTACTAGTCATACAAAGATTTCTGCAAGCAACATGAAGTATTGAAGCTTCTGATGAAACCAGCATAAAGAGCCAAAACTGAATATTGTAAATGCTTAGAATTCAACTGCATTTATTAAAATAAATGGTACTTCAAATATTCAACTGCTATCAGATGTACATAAAGAAGAGAATGTTTTAATATTAAAAGTCAATCCATCACATTTAACACAATTGATTCCAATTAAAAAAACATATTTTAAGACTCTGCCTTTGAATATTATATTTACCATTAATAATTGGTTTTATGTTCCATAGAAGTGGTAATAATGTATTGTTTTGCATTTTATACTCATTTTTCTTTTCTGACTGTTACATAAAAAAATTAACATGTTGGGTGCCTTTTGGGGTCAGAAGTATGAAGCTGCAAATTTACCAATGAGACACAGCATCTTGACAAATTCTTCTGTGTGTTGTAGAATGTCGGATAGCATGTTGAATGGGACGTCTCCGGAAAATACTCTGCGACCCACAAAGGAGAACAACTCAGATACCTTTGAAATCAGCAGTTGTGCATCTTTGCTAATTTTAATTTGACCTTTTTGCTTTGATTTTTCTGCAAAATACAAAAAATATAGTGAGATATTGGGGACGATTTCAGAACACATACTGGAGTTTTCTTCTTTGTTTTAACAATAAACCCAAGAAAATGTTAACCTGTTTCTCACATCCTTGACTTCATTGGGACCGTTCACCTGCATTAAGATAAGTCTTTGCATACTCAAATTTTTTTGAGTAGATCCAAATTTGAATATTTTTGAAATTTGTGGTGAATCAGAAAGTTGAAAAATATTGTTTTGATTTTGGGCATTTTAATGATCTTTTCAATTTTATTTTTATAAAATTGAAGGTAATTTCAAGACATACAGTTGTTTCAAACTGAAAAATTGAAACTTTTTTTTTCAAAAATGTCAAAACAAAACATTTCAATTTTTTCTTGTTTTCTTCCTCCACCAAAATAATTGGTGAAACAGACACAAATTTGTAAAATGTTGAGTTATTGCTCTATTTTTCTCTGAAAGAAAGTTGTGTCTGAAAAGTTTCAATCAGCTTTAGTCCTAAGTCCCTAAGGGCCAGATCTCCAAAGGCATTTAGGCACCTACAGCTAGAGATAGATGACTAGTGGGATTTGGCACCCAGCCAACTCCTTTTCACTTAATTATGATCCCAATAAGCTGAACCCATCCTGAGGTCATCAGAACAAAATGTCCATACAGAAACTCACGGACAGCTGATATAATATCCCAGCCCATGGAGGAGTTGAGCAGCCCTATGAGAACGCCAGCTGTCTTCTTTTCAAACCGGTTAGCATTCGCTATCTGATTCAATTCTTCAGTCCACATCTTTTCAATGATAATAGATAGGATTTGTCCAAAGATTGGCTTGTTCGTCTTTGAAAATTTGCTAAGAATATCTCGCAACTCTGACTTCTGTAAGAAAGAATATTTTCTAACTACATGGGTAGAGATATTACACACACACACACACACACCATCTCTCACATCTGCTGATGTTTTTGTACCCATGTGTAACATACTACTCATGTCTGTCACATGTCATAAGTAGAGCTAAAGGAATAATGGATTTTGCGTTTTAGGGGCTGACCTTAAAAAAAAATTGAGTTTGATTTGGACTTTTTGTTTATTAAATTTCTCATTGAATTCAAATCTCAAAAAATAACATTTTGAATCAAATAATATGTTCCTGGTTGGCTCAAAGTTTATTTTTTTAAGGTACATGATTTGTTTTAAGTCAACTGAAACATTTTAGTCATCTTGACTAGACACTGTTTTTGAGGTTTTCATTTTGGTTTGGCTGTTTTGGGGGTGTTTTACACCTTTGTGTGCATGTGTGGTTTTTTTAATTGGCCAAATTTAAAAATAAAAAGTCGCAATGTTTTGAAAAAGTCAAAATGTTTCAACTTTTATAATTTTTTTCAGGTTGTTGTTTGTTTGTTTTTGTCCTAAACTACTTGTTGAATTCAATCCAAAATTGTGAATAGTTTTGGAGCTCCAAAAAATGCACATTTTGGCCAAAAAAATCTATTCATCCCCTCCCCCAAAATTGCCCAGTTCTACTAACAACATCTATTAATCATTTAGTAACCTTTTAGAATCTATTTGTAAGTGTTCCCCTAAAGTGTACAATAAGTACGCACAAAGCCACCCAACATGGCAGAGTTGGGAACAGCGCTCAGGATTTCCTGGCTTCTGGACCCTTTGTTCAGTGAAGGTCAGGCAGCTCCTACACATGAGGAGAGAGAGATTCTGCTATACCTCGCTTTTTGTCAGACTTTCGATCCTCTGAACGATGTGTTGTGAAAAGCCATTTTCCAGTTCTGTGTCTTGGTACTTTCTAATAAAAGTCAAGTAGTGATCAAACAGGTGTTTATGGTTCACCTAGAACAAGGAAACATTTGTTATGCAACCGTCTTTTGTACCCTCAGAAAAACCTTTCTTAATGCACATGCAGAGTCAGATCCTCAGCTGGTGTAAATCAGCAGGGCCACATTGGAGTCACACCAACGTATACCAGCCGAGGAGCTGCCTATCATTATTTTGGTGTGTAAGACAGGGGTAACGTGGTAGTAAATCAGTCCCTTAAATATTATGGAGCTCATTCTCTCCTGCTTGGTGCTGTGGGACATCATTTGCTTCAGTTTCAAGTGGGGGTGAAATGACACCTGAACATGCCCCCTGATGGTAGCAATTTACATTCCTTTTGCACAGGTGGAAATGACGACACAGGTTGAAAAACCACGGGGAAGAAGGTCATAGATTCCAAGGCCAGAAGGGCCATTGTGATCATCTAGTCTGACCTTCTGTGTAACACAGGCTAGAGAATATCCCTGAATTAATTCCTATTTGAACTAGAACAGATTTCTTACAAAAAACATCCAAACAATTTAAAAATTGCCAGTGATGGAGAATCCACCACGGTCCTTGGTAAATTGTTCCAGTGGTTAATTCCCCTCACTGTTAAAAATTTACCCATTATTTCCAGTCTGAATTTGTCTAGCTTCAGCTTCCAGCCATTGGATTGTGTTAGACCTTCCTCTGCTAGACCGAAGAGCCCATTATTGGGTATTTGTTCCTTGTGTATTGTGACAAAGTTCCTCCTCTGCCTTGGTGGGTTCTGTGCTTTCTGGCGGATTTGCTCGCCTCAGAGGTTCACAGCAGCCCCCAGTTTGGCTCCTTTTGTTAGTGGCACAAACCTGCTGTTCACTCAGCTAACCTCATCACTGGCCAGCATGGGGAAAAGGAGGAGAACAGTCCCCACAGTCTCTTCTGACCCCCTAATGGGTCGGGGGACAGGCCAGGGACCTTCCCCTCTGGAGGGACCCACAGTCCAGGTCACCTCCTCTTGTATCAAATAGGGAGTAGGGGGGATGGGGGGAACCTGGGACCGCCCTCTACTCCGGGTTCCAGCCCAGGCCCCTGTGGATTGCAGCTGTCTATAGTGTGTCCTGTAACGGGGGAGCATTGCGGGGGGTAGATTTTTTGTTTTCAACCAACCAAAACAATTTAGTGAAATCAACATGAATTTGCAAAATTGTTCTGGTATCACTGCATCTGTTTTTACAGTAAAAAAAAATTTTCACCACAAATGTCCCTCAACAATACTTTCAAGGACCTTCACAGCCAGTCCCCATTCTTCTCCTCACTTCGCATAATCCACCTTCCTCTAAATCGCTCCCTTAAAAACAACTGATGCTGTGATTGTCACCCATGGACAGGTAGCTGGTGCGCTGTGACCGTTGCTTATTATTTCAGTAATAATAATCTCACAGCTCTCTTGTGCTTCCCCAACTCTCTGTGTCTCCATCCTGTTCTCTCTTGCCTTGTGCATAGATTTTAAGTTGTCTGATTTGTATCTGTGCAGCACCCTACACAAGGGGGCCCTGGCCTTCTCAGGAAAAGAGCTTGCCCAAGGTCTTTATTGTAATTAGTCAACTCACCTTTTTTATCCACTCTGCAAACAAAGATTTAATATGTTTTCGCCAGCCAAGTGTCCACTTATCACAAAACAGCCCAGCGGAAATGAGCTGCTGCCATTTCTAGGAACAGAACAAACCTATCAGTTGACTATTTTTTAAGAGGAATAAGAAATCAGTTTCAATGGTTTTCTGGACTCACATCAATGTCATGAAAAAAAGCATTTTCCTGATCATGTGGTTTGGGCAATAATTCCATGATCCATGATTTTGCTATATCCACAAATTCCTCAAGCCTGCTGGTCTGACTAAGGTCCTGAAACTCCTTGAAGATAAAAAAAGAGCAAGTTACAGAAGTAGCAAATCCTGCTTTTAATCTCCTTTATAGACATTAAATCAAACACTTGAAAAGAAAGCCACCAATTTCAAGACTGCATTTCAAGACTTGCTGTTATTCAATAGCCTAAATATGAGGTCACTGGAAAATTCAGCTGTTTAGAACTCATTAGCAAATGATAGAGAAATTATAGGTTTAAGTAACTCTGGAAGCTACAGGAAAAAATAACTGAAACCAGGAATCAAATTGGGCCAAATTGAAGCAATTCAGTGAGCAAACAATTTTTTAGGGTTGCCATCTTGTGTTTCAGAATTTAAACTTCATTAAAAAATGAAGTAATTCTTCTAAGCTGTTAAGGGTGCTAACATAACCTCCAAATTGTGTGTGATTCATAGATTTAAAGGTCAAAAGGGACCACTGTCACCATCTGGTCTGATCTCCTGTAAACACAGGCCAGAGAACTTTCCCAAAATAAATTCCTGTTTGAATTAGAGTATTTAAAAAAAAATCCAATCTTGATTTAAAAATTGCTAGTGATAGGGAGAATCCACCACAAACTTTGGTAAATTGATGTGACATCTGCCTGAGTCTTCAGATTGCTTAGGCCATGCTCCTCACTGTGGTATCAGAGCTCTCAGAACCATTAGCATGCCATCCCAGTCACACAACCACTCTCAGGTGAAGGTCCTTGGGAACTGTCTCTCTTGATGTTTCAGTGGAGTGTTAATACTGAAGCCTAATCATAATTGAAATGTCCACATTGTTAACTATTTCACTGTTGATCAAAACATCCAAGAGATGAGAGAGGGGGTCACATTGTGAAGCTCTCCACTATCTCCTGAGTTGCACCTCATTTTGGAGTCACAAGTGCATGAATGGAATTTAGTTTATGGGTGAAACTTGGGGAAGGATCACTGCCCCCTACCCTGTTTTGCCCCAGTTTGACTTGCGTCTAAAAATTAAGTATGAAGAAAAAAACGGTTACTCACCTTCTCGTAACTGTTGTTTTTCGAGATGTGTTGCTCATGTCCATTCCAATCAGGTGTGCGCGCATCACATACATGGTCGTCGGAAACTTTTTCCCTTAGCAGTTCCCATCGGAACTTGCTGGAGGATTCTCTGCTCCTTGAAGTCTTTAAACCATGATTTGAGGACTTCAGTAGCACAGACATACGTGAGAGGTTTTTTGCAGGAGTGGTGGGTGAAATTCAGGGGCCTGTGTTGTGCAGGAGGTCAGACTAGATGATCATAATGGTCCCTTCTGACCTTAATATAGATGAATCTATGAATCTATGAATTGGATTGGTTGGGGAGCCCCTTGGAGTGACACCTTCATGGCACTCAATATAAAACCCTGCCAACCCGACTCCACTTCAGTTCTTCCTTGCCGGCTACTCCGACACAGTGGGAGGAGGTTGGGTATTGGAATAGATGTGAACAACACATCTCGAAGAGCAACAGTTTTGAGAAGGTGAGTAAGAAGAAGTTGTACAGGAACGATGGTTCTTCGAGATGTGTGTCCCTGTGGTTGCTCCATTCTAGGTGTCTGTGCATCCCTGCACCAGAGATCAGAGATTTCTCGCAGCAGTACTTGGTCGGGAGAAGGGCGCACACAGGAGTCGTCTTGTGCAGCCATCGTCACCTCCTGTAGCGCGCGCATCCCCGACCTTCCCCTCCGTTCCTTCTCTACCGCAGAGCTCGGTGGTGTGAACTCCGAAGTAGAGGGGAGGAGGGTGAGTAGTAGAGCACCCACAGGGCCACATGTCTCAAAGAACCATCGTTACTGCACAAGGTAAGACAAGGTTACTCACCTTGTGCAATAACTGAGATTCTTCGAGACGTGTGTCCCTATGGGTGCTCCACTTTAGGTGTTCGTGCACTCCTGCGCTCATAATTGGAGACTTTTAGTAGCAGTGCCGGTTGGGTCGCATATGTGTGGTCCGTGTCTCGCGCTGCTGCAGGCAGTTAACCGACACTGTGCGACCAACCCCCACTCAGTTCCTTCTCTACTGAAGAGACTAATAAGGAAACTCTGAAGTAGAGGGGAGGAGGGAGGGTAGTGGAGCACCCACAGGGACACACATCTCGAAGAACCTCAGTTACTGCACAAGGTGAGTAACCTTCTGTTCTTCGAGTGCTGTCCCTGTGGGTGCTACACTTTAGGTGACTTCAGAGCAGTGCCCTCTGATGGAAGGAGGGGCTTCGGAGTTGAAGTCATGACCTCCGATAGCAGAGAGCATCCAAAGGAGGTATCAGATGCTGCCTGTTGCTCTAAGGCATAGTGCTGTCTAAAGGTATGGGCTGAGGCCCAGTCAGCAACTCTACAAATGTCTGTGATAGGTACATTATGCAGGGAAGCCATGGAGGCTGATAAGGCTCTAGTGGGACGTGAGTGAATCCCCATGAGGGATTGGCAGTCACACTGATGATAGCAGGGTTTTGTGTGATTATGGATCTACATGGAAAGTCTTTGTTTAGAGATGGTGCTCCTTTTGGAGCATTCAGTGATGGGTAGAAACAGTCTGGGTGATTTATGGGATGGTTTAGTCCTGTCTATATAAGAAGCCAATGCCCTCCGAACATCAAATTATGGAGTGTGTAATGTGTTCTATCTGTGTGAGGTTTAGGGGTGTGGTCTGAGGGAGGCTTTATCCTCAAAGAAGACCATGTATGGGGGTTCCGCCATGAAAGCCCACAGTGCTCCCACATGTTTTTCATAGATACTAAGGTCAGAAGGGACCATTATGATCATCTAGTCTGACCTCCTGCACAACGCAGGCCACAGAATTTCACCCACCCACTCCTGCGAAAAACCTCTCACCTATCTCTGAGCTATTGAAGTCCTCAAATCATGGTTTAAAGACTTCAAGGAGCAGAGAATCCTCCAGCAAGTGACCTGTGCCCCATGCTACAGAGGAAGGCGAAAAACCTCCAGGGCCTCTTCCAATCTGCCCTGGAGGAAAATTCCTTCCCGACCCCAAATATGGCGATCAGCTAAACTCTGAGCATGTGGGTAAGATTCACCAGCCAGTCATTATAGAAAAATTTTTTCCTGGGTAACTCAGATCCCACCCCATCTAACATCCCATCACAGGCCATTAAGCCTATTACTAAAACCATGTTATCCCATCATACCATCTCCTCCATAAACTTATCGAGTTTAATCTTAAAGCCAAGTAGATCTTTTGCCCCCACTGCTTCCCTTGGAAGGTATTCCAAAACTTTACTCCTCTGATGGTTAGAAACCTTCGTCTAATTTCAAGTCTAAACTTCCTGATGGCCAGTTTATATCCATTTGTTCTTGTGTCCACATTGGTACTGAGCTTAAATAATTCCTCTCCCTCTCTGGTATTTATCCCTCTGATATATTTATAGAGAGCAATCACATCTCCCCTCAACCTTCTTTTAGTTAGGCTAAACAAGCCAAGCTCCTTAAGTCTCCTTTCATAAGACAAGTTTTCCATTCCTCAGATCATCCTAGTAGCCCTTCTTTGTACCTGTTCCAGTTTGAATTCATCCTTCTCAAACATGGGAGACCAGAACTTAAACATGGGAGACCATGTCTGACAGATGTCATTGCCACAAGAAATGCTACTTTCGTAGAATGGTGTAGCAGTGATTATGTCGTCCTGGGTTCACATGGGGAAGAGGTGATGGTTCGAAGGACCAGGTTCAGGTCCCATGGTGTAGTAGGCTCACGTAGTTCAGGGTAGGCATTATTGAGTCCTCTGAGGAAACATTGGGTCAGTAGATGGGTAAAGACGGGATGGCAATCCACTTTGGGGTGGAATGTTGTGATGGTAGGTAGATGGACTTATTGAGCTCATGGATAGGTCTGACTATTTGAGTTCTAATAGGTAATGAAGTATAGAGGGTAATGTCCTGGGATGGAAGTCATCCATTTTAGTTGGCACCAGGCCTTAACTCATCTCACCCTTTAGGGTGTATGGGCAACAGTTCATTTCTGTTCAACTGTGTAACTATATTTTGTACTGCCTCTGAACAGGTCAGTTCAGGTTCCATGAGCCATGGAGGAGCCAAGCTCTGAGATGGAGTTTCTGTGGATGCAGGACACGGCCTCAATCCTGGGACAACGTGTGAGACAGAAGTGGGAGTGCGATTCATGGATGCATGGTCATGCTGAGGGGGTAAGGATACCATGGTTTGGTGAGATCATCATGATAGTAGAATTACTGTGGACCATCCAGCATGATCTTGTGGATCACTCGGTTCAAGAGAGAAATCGGAGGGAAGGCATAGAGAAGGGGAGCGTTCCACTTGAGGAGGAATGCATCGCATAACAACTGCACACCGAGACCTGCACCGGAACAAAAACGAAGGTGTTTGGTATTTTGTGCAGTTAATAAAAGATCTACTGTGGGGAACCCCCAGTGCTGAAATACATGCTGGATTATTGTGTTGTCGAGCTCCCTTCGCGGTCCTGAGAAATTTGTCTGCTGAGGGTATCTGCTGTGGTGGTGTGGATACTGTGTCTGATGCACCATCGTCAGGGTTTTATGGCTTGCACGCAGAGGTACTGTGAGTGTGCTCCCCTTGTCTGTATATATAATACATACAAGCTAAGGCTTCAAATAGCCTTGTCTGTGATGAGTGGCAGGAACTGGGAGCAAGAGTTGGGGACAGCTTGAAGTTCCAGTAGGTTTATATGTCGAAGGGATTCTGCAGGGGACCAGTGGCCCTATATAGAATGTGGGTGCAGGTGTACTCCGCATCCCAGGAATGAGGCATTTGTGTCTGAATGAAGGATGCCCCCGTGCATACGATGGTCGGTTTTGCCCACCAGAGAAGGGTGGGCCCTTTATTTTGCCCGATATTGTGGGGTGCTTGTTTATGCTGTGCCTGTGTGGAACAAAGTTGATACGTAGCCTTCCTTGTAGACAACGGATGTTTAATCTGGTGTGTCTGACAGCAAATGTTGTGGCTGCCGTGTGGTTAAGGAGTTGGAGGAAAGTCCTGGCAGATACCTGTGGGCTATTTCATGCAGTGGGTATGAGGCTGGTGAGAGTGAGAGAATGTTGTCTTGGTAGTGAGGCTATAGCCTTGATAGAGTTGAGGTGGGCCCCAATGAAGTCCAGCTCTTGCACTGTTGTGAGAGTGGGCTGGCCAGTATTTATTAGGAAGCCCAGATTCATGAAGAGGGTTACCACCTCTTCGGTGGCTTGCAATGCTGTCTGCTGGGTTGACACTTTTAGCAGGCAGTTGCTTATAGTGTATAGTATGACCATTTTGAATCATTGTGTTTCTGACAAACTTGTTGAATTATTGGAGGTCGAACATTGGTCTCCAACCACTGGAATTCTTGTTAGGGGAAGTTGATGGTTGGGATGCAGCAACTTGAGAAGTAGATTGTTGTCCCCTCAGGGCCTGTGTCTGCGACCCTGTGAATCAAATCACCACTGTTGTTGTGAATACATTGGTGGATGGTATCATTGGGATGTAAAGTAATTCCTCTGTTTCCTCTTCGGTTTGGGGTTATAGGTTCCCAAGGATCGGAGAGTCGCTCGTGAGTGAATGGAGTGAGTCGCCTGTCTTTTTGGCGAATAATTTGGGCTGGCAAGTCTTTCACCGTGAATTGCACCTCTTCGGGGAAGCCAGAAAGATAGAGCCATGAGGCACTTCTCATTACAACCACCGTCGACACAGATGTTGCAGCCCTGTCCTCAGAATCAAGTGCTGTGAATTGTTCTCCCTTGTCCTTGGCAATAAAATTAATCAATTCGGACATTTTTGTGTAGTTTGTATAGTTGTATTTTGTTAGTAATGTCACATAGTTGGCTTTGCGGAGGTGAGGGGTAGCCAAGGAGTAAGCCTTATTGCCAAAGCTGATCAAGTCTTTTCCAGTCCTTATCATGAGTTGTGTTTCAGGGCTGTTGTTGCATGCCACCTCACTGGACTGTGTCTATCACTAAGAAATTAGGCACTGGATGCGAAGTCCACACCCTTTGTTGGTATACACCTCCTGTCGGACCTCCCGACAGCTGGAGGGGCAGCCGCAGGGGTCCACAGAATGACCCCTACAGGGTCCATCAGTGCCTCATTCATGTGAAGGGCAACTTTTTTTTTTTAACAAAATGGATGTATGCAAAAAATCCACTAGCCCATGCTGTATCATGGGGACCTCCTCAAGGGAGATGTCCAGAGAGGGCCACTCTCTCAAATAAGCAATGGAACAGTTTGAAATCATCCCCTATATTGGGGGGGGAGGCATAAAAGTGTCCTCTGTGGACAATGATGGCAAGTGGGTAGGTGATGTCCTCTGCAGGGGCGGAGATGTTCCTCCTCTTTCCCCGGTACCACTGAGGATATTGGTACAGAAGCTGTTGGGAATTACTGTGTGCTGGGTCTGGCCGTGGCGGGCAGTCCCCCCTTGTGTGGGGCATATGACCCATGGAGGCCAGTATGCCCATGGGGATGGGAGCAGCATAGAGGGTCCCCATACCACTGTAAGTACCCGGAGACAGCATAATATGCCCCAGGAGAGACTCCTGGGTTGACTGACTCCTGATGGATAGGAACCGAGGGGGGAATACTCCCTGTTCTTCCTCATCTTCCTCCTTCAAATAAGGAGCGAGACAGCGAGTGATGCTGGGGACGCAGGGAGACTTGGTGCCGAGGGTCTCATGCTCGTATCGGTACCGCGAATAGAGGGATCAGGGGCAGAGCCGAATACCAGAACCCTCTGTCTGAGGAACTGCTGATGTGCTGGTTTGATTGGCCCCTGGGGCTGCCTCCTTGTCAGAGCCAGGGCTGCGGAGGAGAAGGTGGTGCTGCGTGTTGGGTGCACCTTTGAAGACGCCGCCTTTTGTAGCAGTGCAGAGGCACAGGGTTTCGGTTTCCCCTTAGTGCCTGTGTCGGAGCCGGCTCTTGTAGCGTCTCTGGCTCTAGCGGTGCCGGGGTTTTCCACCACCGCGGCTCCTGGCGCTGACAGCATAGCTGGTGCCGGCACTGGATGCCTGCCTGTGGAGCGACTGTGGATTGCGGCATGGAGGCACGGGGCTCTGAAGTCTCTGTCTGCAGCAGCGCTGGAGCTCCCAGCCACCGAAGCGCCAGACGCTGACAGCACAGCCGGTGCTATTATTATCCACGGGACGGCTGTGGGTTTTTTTTTATTATTATTATTTCTGCGGTGAGGACCCAGGTGCTTTCTCGAGTGACGCCCGGCAGGGCACTCCAATGTGGGGCTGGAGAAAGCACTTCTACGAAGCTGCCGCTGGCGAAGTGAGGGGCAGCGGGGTGGGGGGTGTCTCAAGCCTCATGCCCTGACGCAGGTCAGAGAGACCTCTCCACTCCCTGGCTTTCTGTGAGCCTGAGGCAACGCAACACTTTGTTACTGCCTGTGTTGGAGGCACTAACATGCAGGCAGCAAACACAGCTGTGGCTCACGAAAGCTTCTGCTCAAATCAATTGGTTAGTCTCTAAGGTGCCACAAGTCCTCCTGTTCTTTTTGCGAATACAAACTAACAGGGCTGTTACTCTGAAACCTGTCAGGGACAGGCACTCCAAGCCTAGAGGCAAGGCGCTGAGAGCCCAGGAAACTGGGCATTCCCATTGGGGGGCTAGGAGGGCTTTCACCCTCAAAACGGCTCTTTTTCTGAAGTTCCTGGCCATGAGGTTTCTTTTTTTTTTTCAACAAGGAAAAGAGGAAAGGTAAACAAGCTAAGTAGCTGCTAATAAGGAAACTAAGTAAGTGACCGTAACTAATTAACTACAAAGTAGTGAGGCGCTGCTGATTGCTCCGACTTGTAGCCAAGGGCGGTAGAGAAGGAACGGAGTGGGGGCTGGTCGCACAGCGTCGGTTAACTGCCTGCAGCAGCGCAGGGAGGCAGGGACCGTGCATGTGCGACCCAACCAGCACTGCTACTAAAAGTCTCCGACTATGAGTGCAGGGGCGCACAAACACCTAAAGGGGAGCACCCACAGGGACAGCACTCTAAGAAGAACTTCTTCGAGTGTAACGAACAGGAGGACTTGTGGCACCTTAGAGACTAACCAATTTATTTGAGCATGAGCTTTCGTGAGCTACAGTGAGAGAATAAAAATGTGTACTCCTTGGAGGGGACAAAGTATTTCCTCTCTACTCCCCTGGCGGTGGGTGGGATGGAGGCTGGAGTCTGCCACAGGGTTTTGTTATTGTTTTGTATGGTTTTTATACTGGGTAACACTACCCTGGAAGGACCCTCTAGGGTGAGAATATTGACCACTGGGTCCTCAGATTCAGCCACTTCCTCCACCTGAAGACCCATGTTCTGGTCGATGCGGTGGAGCAGGTCCTGACGTGCCCTATGGTCAATGGATGAAGGACCTGAGGCTGAAGCCTCTGCGACTACCTCATCAGGCAATGATGATGAAGAGGCCAGTGGGGGTACCGGGTCCTCCTGGTCCTGCAACTGCTCGGGAAGGTCCTGTGCTGAACTAGGGTCCTCCACTGGCCCGACCCAATCTGATGTGTCCTGGGGTCATGGGTGGTTCTGGAGCTGGCTCTGCCAAGTCCTCTGAAGTGTGAGGGGGCAGCCTGCAGAGGGTTGCTTCTGCAGACCGAGGAGCAGGCCTGATCACTGAGGACTGGGAGGGAGGGTGACTGGAGGCCACCAACCTGGAGGTTCTAGAGGGGGTACCCTGTGCCTGACGGTAAGCCCAGGGGGTCTAGAAGGGCCACTGTTGGTGCCAGGCCGCTGTCACTTCTGAACGGCGCCTACTCGAGCGATGTCTACTGTGCCTAGAGCAAGCAGAGTCATCCTCCAAGTCTGAGGATCCCGAGGGCGATGACCTCAGCGGCACAGATGATCCTTGCACAGGGGATCAGTGCCGTGAGGAAGGTGGCGGGGATTGGTGCCTCGATGATCGAGTTGGTGTCAACCATGACCAGTGCCGTGTATCTGGTACCCGTGAATGGGTGTTGCGCCTCCGTGCCAGTTCTGTGAAGAAGACCTGGATCAGTGCCACCCTTCCAGTACTGGGGAAATGGAGCGACATTCCTTCGGTGCCGGGCACTCACATGCCAGTGTCGCGGTGACGGAAACCGGGATCGGTGCCGGGCTCAGTGCCGGTCCGGTATAAGGGAGCGCCACATCATTGTGAGCTTACCTCTCAACTGAACGAACCTAGGGGGTGCTGGAGGCTTTTCTCTAATGGCCGGGGGCTGAGGCTCGGTGATCTCTATGAGGTTGTTAGCTGCCTCAAAAGTGTCCAGGGCGGAGGGGGGCTCCAACATCTCCACCAGGCACTCCCCCGCTGGAGAGTCACTAAGAGCTGGACTCAACGGTGCCTGCTGGGGTGCCGGAGTCAACAGCCTGAGTCTCTGCTGCTTGGGCGCAGAGTCCTTTCTCTGGTGCAGCAAGGTATCTCCCAATGGTCTTGTAGCTCTCTGGGGAGAGTGCCCTCTCTCCACCTTCTTGTGGTGCTTTAGAGACACCGGGCATGTGGAGCGGTGCTGGGGTGCTGCTCCATGCTGCGGTGCCAGTGATCTTTGGTGCTGAGGGTCTCTAGCTCAAGAGTCTTTCCTCGGCACCGTTTCTTGGACTGACGCCGGAGTGTTCCGCATTGAGTTCGCTCCCAGGCCCTGGTGGTCAGGTGCCGCTGGACGAAGAGCAGCTTCTGTCAGCAATTGTTTACGCCTGAAGTCATGCTCCTTCCTGGTCCTAGGTTTGAAAGCCTTACAGATCCTGCAGCGCTCTGACTGATGCACCTCCCCAAGACACCTCAGGCACGAGTCGCGGGGGTTGCTATTAGGCATAGGCTTCCAGCATACACCGGAAGGCTTGAAACCTGGGGCTGTCAGCATGCTTCGAAGCCCAGGGCGGGTGAGGGGATGTGGACCATCCCGCCCACCAATGTCTCTACTAAGAACGAACTATCTGTTAAGCTAAGGGAGACTTACAATCAGCAAGCGAGACACTGTTCCAATGTCACCATGGATGGTAAGAAGGAACTGAAGGAGGGTTGGGCCAGCAGGGTCATATATTGAGCACCATCAAGGCGCCACTCAAGGGGGCTTCCCAGCCGACCCGACGGGAGCTGCTGGAAAAAATTTCTGACGACCGTGCGTGTGATGCATGCACACCTGTTTGGAATTGATGTGAACAAGCACTGGAAGAAGAATAAAAAGTGCTTCAGATCTGGATTCAATGTTGAAGACAAACTACCCAAACATTTTTCAGAACCAGATGAGTTAAGTCGGGTGCCAGGACTGGGCATGTGCAATGTGTTATGCCTCTTGCCTTCCAGCAACTGATTTGTGAGCATCAGAGCCAGAGGTTCTAATGCTCCGGTCTGGTTGAGACGTGTTCAGTGCAAGTCCAGAAATGGGTAATACCAGAGGTTGCTTTAAACAAGCAAGCCCCTGTTCCTTAGGGGTAGTGAGTGAGCTCTTGAGAGTGTGTTTGTCTGTCTGCTTGCTGATTTGTTTTCAGTTTGCAAAATCTAATAAGGGACAGTGTGCTGTGACAGAAGCAGTGCCAATGATTGCAGCTGAACCTTGATTAAGGGGCAGGGCTTCCCTCATCAACAGTTCTATAAAGGCAGCCAACTGGCCAGTCAAAGGCACAGGAGCCAGAAAACAGAGCTAACACCAGAGAAGTTTGGGGAAGTGAAGGGCAGAGGCAGACAGTAACAGAAGATGGGAGAGTAAGGAAGAAGAGAAGAGAGCTGGTCCTAGAAGAAGAAGGTAAAAGACAGTGGAGATAGTCAGAGTTCAGCACTCCGGGAGGATAGAGGATGATGCACAGAAGATTGCAAGTGAGAACACAAGACAAGAGGACTTTCAGACAAAAAGAATAGAATTATGAGGGCCAGAGAATTGCACCAACACCAGGAAGACGTAGGTCACCAGAGATGGTCTGGAGAACAGAAGAGTGTGCTGTTTGCCAGGAGCTAAGATACAGGGTGTTGATCTGAGGCTGAAGAGATTCTAATGGGAGCTGGAAAGTATCCACTGATTGCCCTTCATGTAGGAACAAATGATACTGCCACATTCCCACTGGAACACATCAAGGAAGACTAGGCCAAGCTGGGAAGAGATTTAAAGAAATGGAGGCTCAGGTGATCTTCAGTGGGATTTTAACTGTCCCTAGAGGAGGAGAGAGAAGACGAGACAAGATTATGATGATCATCAGAAGGCTCAGGCAGTGGCAGGACTGGCTCTAGGCACCAGCAAAGCAAGCACGTGCTTGGGGCGGCACAATTCCAGGGGCAGCATTCCGGCCATTTTTTTTTTTTGCTTGGGCAGTTGCACTCTCGGAGCTTGGGGTAGCAAATTTTTTGCCTGGGGAGGCAAAAAACCTAGAGCCGGCCCTGGGCAGTGGTGCTATCAGGAGAGCTTTGGGACGTTTGACCACTGGGACACATTCATGGACAGAAGACTATTCTCATGGGATGGATTCCACTTGAGTAGGGAGGGAAATAGACTTCTAGGATGGAGGCTGGCACAACTGATTACAAGAGCTTTAAACTAGAAATGCAGGGGAGACAGTTGGGAGATGCTCATGGAATCACCACTCCTGATTTTAACACTGAGCGGGAAGAAAATCAAGTAAAAGAGGATACAGCAATGGAGAAAGGAACAACAGAGTGTAGGATAAAAATGGACAAGAAAAGATGGTGCCGATGACAGTGACAATAACAGTCAGGTAGGTGATACCAGCAGTCAAATGACTGTAACTATTCAGATGAGGAATCTGGGTAAAGCCAAGGAGAAGCAACTTACATGTCTATACTCCAATGCAAAGAGCCTGGGTAACAAAAATGGAGGAACTGGAACTACAGTGCAGGAAGCGAAACCAAATATTATCGGAGTGTAAGCAGAGTCAGGATGAGCTCCCCCCTGACATCTGGTGGTGAGGTGTGGCAAGTTGTGGAAAAGAACTTCAGGGGCTGATCTCATTTGCATAGGCACACCCACGCCGCCTAGAATGAGGCCATAGCTGCCCAAATGGTCACTTTGGCTGCTGTGGGATCCCCAGTGTCTCTGTTACTGGGGCAGGAAGAATAAATTGTTATTACCCTGATTATGGGAATCAAGGACAGTGGAACTGTACTTAGTCTTTTGTTATGATGGAGGGACTCACCATCAACTAAGCAGCACTCGCTAGGTAAGGGACATGGGTTCCAAAACTCTGTGAATTGAGAGAGGTTTGAGATAGGTATTAGTACCTGGTGGTGTGGGTGCCTTTGTGAGGGCCTGAAACACCAGTTGCACCTCTGTCTCTGTGGAATGTCAGAGCTAATTTTGGGTCTATTAAGAATCTTGCTACAGGTACTGTGCTGAATTCACTTTGGCCTTATGGTGCACCAGCACTAAGGCTCCCACTACTATGAGCTAAAATCACTGAGCACTGTGTCAAGTAGTGGGGAGCCTGAAGATTTAGAGTGCAGTGGTGCTGTTTGTGGATAGGCTGGCAGAGCGTTCGTGAGATGGTGACCAGGGTGGAGCCCTGTGGGGCAGTCGGCTTCAGGTCACGTGAGGTGCCCCTTACTTCTTCCCCCCCTACGCCAGGCACATTTTTACCCAGACTGGGGAGTAACACTCTGCAGATGAACTTTTGAACTTTGGGGCTGGACTTTTTGGACTTTAGGTGATTTGTGGATTGCTGGACTCAAGAGACGTTTGGGTTGTGGGACTCAAGAACCCGAGGGAAAGGACGTGGCCCAATTTATTGGGGTGGGTCTTTGCTCATGGTTTGGTTAGTAAACACTAGTTGTGGTGTTTCCCCAATTTAATGCTGATGTCGTTTACCTCATGTTATTAAAGATTCTCTGCTACACCGAGACTCTGTGCTTGCGAGAGGGGAAGTATTGCCTCTTTGAGGTGCCCAGGGGGTGTGTAAGATTTTTCCAGGTCACTGGGTGGGGGCTCGAGCCAGTTTTGCATTTGCTTTGGTGAGAGGGAACCCCTGTGTACTGAACCCGGCCCTTGCTGCTATCAACTTGGCCTGGCAGAAGGGTTACAGGAATAATGAAAACATTATTGGAATAATTGGTGGAAATGATGGAAATTGGTGGAATAACTGGAGTACAGGTATAGAAATTGGTGGAATAACTGGAGTACAGGTATAGAAGGGTATGTGTTGTTCAGGAAAGACAGTAATAAACGTACAGGTGGTGGAACAGAATTGCATGTGAATGACAAGGCAGACTGTAAAGAAACTGGAAATCATTGCATGGATAAAACAGAATCTGTTTGGGTCAAAATCAGTTTGGGGAAGAAAGGTAACAGAGGCTCCACTGGGTTAGTGCTTGGGGTCTGCTATAGAACCTTAGGATCCGATCTGGATATGGATTGAGACCTTTTTAATAGTTGTGATTAAATAAATGCTACTGAGCATTGTTTGATTATGGGAGGCTTTAATTTCCAGATGAAGGACAAGTGCCACTAATAATGGTGATAGCTGACAGATTTCATCACCAAATAGTCACCAACGCAACAAGAGGGGATGCCATTTTAGATTTAGTATTGGTAAGTAGTGAGGATCTCATACTGTTGGTTGTAGGGGATACCCCTTTTTCGAGAGATCATGAACTAAACTAAGCTTAAACTAAACGAAGGATAAACAAAAATACGTCTGCAACTAGAGTCCTTGATTTCAAAAGGGAAAACCTTAAAAAACTAAGGGAATTAGAGAACATAAGAATGGCCATACTGGGTCAGACCAAAGGTCCATCTAGCCCAGAATCCTGTCTTCTGACAGTGGCCAATGCCAAGTGCCCCAGAGGGAATGAACAGAACAGGTAATCGTCAAGTGATCCATCCCCTATCGCTCATTCCCAGCTTTTGGCAAACAGAGGCTATGGACTCCATCCCTGCCCATCCTGGGGAAGTGGATTGGACTGAAGAACTCAAGGATCTGAATGTAGAGGAGGCCTGGAATAAGTTTCTGCAACTTTGACTTAAAGTAATTGAAGTCTGCATCCCAAGGAAAGGGGGGAAATCATAGGAAATGTAACAGACCACACTGGATGAACAAGCATCTTAAACAGGTTAAGAGAAAGAAGAAAGCCTATAAGGAATGGAAAGCAGAAAGCCTACAAGGAAAGCTACCTCTTGGAAATCAGAAAGGGAAGAAATGAAAACTGCCAAAAGCCAAGCAGAATTGGACCTGACAAAGGAAAAGAAAAAAATTCTTTAACCGTATAAATAAAAAGAAAACAAGGAAAGGAGAAGTGGGACTGAAATTGCAAACCCAATGGCAAGGATTTTTAATGAATCCATACACTCAGGGGTCGTATCCAATGACTGGAGAACTGTATTTTCTGTTCTCCAGTCACTGGGTACGACCCCTGGGTTTATGAATTCATTAAAAATCCTTGCTATTGGGCTTGCAATTTCATGTGCCGGTTTCTTCAATAGTCTTGGATGGAGATTATCTGGGGCCACAAAATTTGGACACATTAAACTGTCTGAGTTTGGCTTCCACCTCGGATGTGGTAATTTCTACTTCCAAATTCTCATTCCCATTAGCTACCCTGCCACTGTCCCCAAGGCCCTCATTACACTTACTAAAAATGGAGGCAAAGTATTTGTTTAGCTCTTGGGCCATACCTACATTATCTTTAATCCCCACCCCACCCTCAGTGTTTAGCAGTCCATCATTTACTACAGTAGCTTTCATTGTGTTCAGTGCACTGTACTAAATGATGGAGGGATTTGTTGGAACAGGTTGGCAGAGCTGCCTGATCTCTAGATGACGTAAATCAGCCACAGCTCCACTGCAGGCAATGGGGCCAGATCCCCAGCTGGTGTCAATGGTCTGTAGTTCCACTGGAGTCAATGGAAGTTGTGGCAATTTACACCAGAGGAGGACCTGGTCCACTGAGGGCACACTCGGAAATTGTGTAACAAGATTCCACCATTGCTACCACTGGTTCACCCTGGTGTAGACAAGGCTCTGGAGGTTTCTGACATGTTTGCAAGGCTTTCAGTTAGCCTACTCTGAGCAGTTCTTTTGAGAAGGCTTATGAGGGTTCTCTGCCAGGTCACATGTAACACCTCGGTGACAATTCATGGTTTCACTAATGGACATTTTTGGCACAGCAAAGTTCATGGCTGCTAACGAGGGTATGAGCGTCCTGAAAGAAACCTTGGAACATTTACAGAAAAATCCTCATAAATAGCTTGAAATGTTCATTTTACCCTTTTGGTTTGCAATAGATCTGCTGTTCCAGAGAACAATTCCAAAATCTGCAGTAACATCATCATTGGGCTGAATGGTATTTTCTTTGGGTGTTTCAAGCAATTGTTGACCAAAGTGAATATTAAATTAAGACACTGCAGAACATCCTCCAACTCCTTTGGCTGCAGAGCATCCTCTGCATTTCCTGACTGACGTCTGTGGATACAGCAAGGGAAATAGCATTGAAAACTTGGCTCTTCAATAATTTGTGGCATTTTAACTTTAAAATATTTCAAAGCAAGCAAAATATGGGACTATTAGCATATTAGCCAAGCACTGCACAGACACACAGTGACAAAGATCAGGGCCTCCTCGCTCCAGGAGCTGAACAGACACACTGTGACTAAGATCAGGGCCCTGACACACAGGGTGTTGCACAGACACACAGCGAGAGACAGTTCCTGCCTTAAAGAACTCACTGTCTAAACAGACAAAGGAAGAATTATTATCCACAGGTTACAGATGGGGAGGTGGGGCCCAGAGAGACTAAGTGACTTGCCCAAATCACTCAAGGAGTCTATTGCAGAGATGGGAACTGACCCCAGACCTCCTGAGCCCTAGACCTCGTCTACACTGCAGATTTGCCCCTGTTCTAACCATCAGTGGTCAAAAGCCTCACAGCTGACAAGAACCTGGGCCAGTGCCTTAGCCACACAGCTTTCTGTCTCCTCTGAGCGGTAAACTACCCTAAACAGAGCCTGATTCTCCATTGCCACGGACCTGGTGGAGTTGTGTAGCATGGCTGTCAGATTCGGCTCTTCTGACCTGGTAGGATTGACACCTACCTGGCACAGGTGTAAACAACAAGGCACAAGGCAGGGGAGAATTAAATCCAATGTGTGAATATTGGCGGGTTCTTAGTTTTCAACAGCAGAAACTACACAGGAAATCTAACAGAGCTTAGACACGATATTTAACCAGTCGGCTGGCTCTGTGATCAATGTGGACAAGGAGCAGCTGTGTTAAGCATTATGCCAGCTAATCGTGAAATCCCACTGGGCCCAAGGTTTAACTGGAACTAGTTGGCATGACACTGAAGGTGACTTGCCTTAGGGTAAAATTTCCAAAAGCGCCTAAATGACTGAGGATACTGAAGTCGCACTTTCAAAAGTGATGCAGACTCAGACCCTCAAAGGTATCTCAGAGCCTAGAGATGCAGATGGGCACCTAGTGGAGTTTCAAAAGCAGCATCTGGACACCTGACTCCCATCGAAATCTTCCCTGATCGCGAGGAGAGCAGGGAGGATAAACCCATTAAAGACTGTGAGGTGCCCAGATATTAAGGCAGTGGAGACCAGATAAGTACCTGAGACAGACAGAGGTCAGTTGGGGTCAGAGGTAACTCAGTGCCTCTCTGTGAGGGCCCAATGTGAGTCATTCAGGGCCTAGTTAAGCACTAAGTTACACACAGCTCCAAACAGCCTTGATCCTCTACTCCAACTAGGGAGAGCTCAGAGTATTACAAGCAGGGGCCAGCAAGTGCTACGCATTATGGGATGTCTCAGGTCACACCTCGTAGCAGTGTAGGACCACATTCAGACACGAGGAAGCAGAGGGCTGTCAGGATCAGACCCTGGCCCTGCCTGAATCCCCACCTCCTGGCCCCATTCTTCTCCAGCAGTGGGTGCTCCTCACATGGATCTGTGGATCAAAGTTCTGTTGGCCCCCAGGGACACCTGCATGCCCAGTACCAGGTCTAAAATTCGTATGGAGTTGCAACTAATTAGCCCCTGGAGCAGTCCTGGGAACTTCTAAGTGCTGGGGCCTTTCAGGAAATTGCCCACTAGGCCACACCTGCTCCATGGTGTTATCTGGGCAGCAGGACACCATGACCTCCTCCTGCTTCTCTCCGTGATGGTGGTGGCTCCTTTCTGTTTCTTCACTACCTTGTTGAGAAGTCTCAGTGTAGACTACTCACCTAGCACCAAGCCAAATCTTTGTCCTTCTGGCCATGTCCCCCAAAACTGGATTGACATCATTTTCCTGAAAGGACAGAAAGAGTGCACAACATGGAAATGGGTCAACTTTAGAGCTCATCAAAAATTACATTTCTTTTCCACAGAGGACTTCAACTTTTTGTCCAAAGAAAGAAAAAACCAAAACAGTTTTGATTTTTGGATATTTGTTTCTTCTATGAAGAATCAAAATTTTTACACTAAAAGCATAAAAACACAAAACAAAGTTTTGTTGAAAACCCAAACTTTCTTGAAAAGCAGTTTTGACAGAAAATTTTCAGTGAGCCCTAGTCACCTTTATCCTCCCAGACTTTGCAGGTCCTGCACCCCGCATGGCTAAGCCACACCTAAGGATCACACTCTCCATGCCCAAATATTTACCATGTGTCCTGATCCAGCTCCCACTGAAACCAATGGACAAATTCTCATTACACTGGTGTGACAGCACCTCTAGACTTAAAGCTGATTAAGTTCAAGGGTGGGGATTGAGCCCAATGCTATTCAGTTAGACAAGCTGTGGTGGAAAGGCTTGGGTTGGGAAACAAGCAACGAAACCGAAGCAAAGCATCTTGCCAAGGCCTTGCAGAAAATTACTAGGGCTGCTCAAAAGTTTTCCTTCAGCATTTTTTTCCAATAGAAAATTGGGTTTTTGACTAAATGAAATTTTCACCAAAGGTGTCTGCTTTTATGAAAATATTCCAATTTTTTGTAAAAATCAACACACACAAAATCGGTTGTGCGGTGTACCCTCTAATTTTTCCCATGCATGTGCAGAATGAATTTTGTTATGTGCACCAATATGGAGATGATGTGTGACACAACATTGATGTGTGACACAACACCCCCATATTGGTGCACATGACAAAATTCATGTGATGGGATGGAGCTGAGAGGTAAGGAGTGCGGGAGGGGGCTCAGGGCTGGGGCAACGGGTGCATGGGGGTGAGGTCTCTGGCTGGGTGTGCAGGCTTTGGGGTGGGGCTGGGGATAAGGAGTTTGGGGTGTGAGAGGGAGCTCAGGGCTGGGGCAATGGGTTGGGGTGAGGGCTCCAGATGGGGGTGAGGGCTCTGGGGTGGGTCTGGGGATGAGGGGCTCAGGGCTGGGGCAGAGGGTTGTGATGCGGCAGGGGTGCAGCTCTGAGGTGGGGCTGGGGATGAGGGGTTTTGGGTGCAGGCTTCCGCAGAACTATGGCAGAGAGAGAGAGAGAAAGCTCCCCGCAGCTCTCTCTCCCTGCAGCAGCACCTGGGCTGGGGTGGAGAGGCACCTCTCCCCTGGCTGCAGCAGGTTCGGGGCTGAGGGAGAGGGATCTGTAACCCTGAGTGCTTGTGCAGAGCTTAATAGACTGCTGCGTGGCCGCACAGCTTAGAGGGAACATAGGATTTTGGCTCCTTTTTTTTTTTTTGTTAAGTGTTGGGGGCTCAGTTGCTGATTTCTGGAGGGAAAAAAATCAATATTTGGGTTTTTGTTTTTCCGATGAAAAGTCAAATTTTCTGCTAAGAATTTTGACTAGATTAATTTTTTTCTTGTTTTTGTCTAAATTTTCAGGTCTAGTATTTAAGTGCAACACACTAAGTTCCCCCCTCCCTGCCCATCCTCTCTCCACCACTCACTTCCCTACAACAATTCCCAGATTCAATTCTAGTGTCCCTTAGATCCCTGTCCCCCAATATTTGACCCCTACCTTTATTTTGTTTTAATTTACATTTTCCGTAGGAAAAACAAAGATTTTCTGACCATCTAGAAAATATGGCTTAGGAAATAAAGATTAATGGGAGGTGGCCCCATTAATGTGCTTGTTGTCTGTTAGCCTTACGTCTATTTTGCAACGCTCTGCTAGGCGATTGGTGATCCGCTGGTACACGTTGTTCAAGAGAAGCTGCAGGGGCACAGGTATCTGAGGAACAGGCTCTCTACAAAAATTCTTCAGGGCAAGCATCTCCATGACTTTCTCTGCCAGAGAAGCGCAGCTCCCGATGAAGGTCTGATGGGCTTTTACCATCTCCAGAACTTTCCTGTACAGGTGGGATAGAGCTCTATGTTAATAAAAGTCTGCATTTGGGAAAGCATTTGATGTGGTGGAGTGGTTTATTTTTTTAAAATACACTATCATTATAGTTTTGGCCCAAGGAGCTGGTATCCAAGGCATAAGGATAAGTAATTCTCTCTTCAATACCTTTGCTTTACACTGATTTGCAAAGGAAAATAAAACTTAGACTGGCGATGTTTTTGGCCTCTTCAGGATGGATGGTGATTTGTACTGTTGTGTGCTATAGCTGCTTGAACTCAATGCTGTTTATGTCAGTCACTTGTAAGAAAATATGTTGTGTTTTGTACATGCCTAGAATGTTACATCTGAACATCTATAAAACTACTGATTATACACTGAAGTGGTTCTTGGTGAATTCATCAATTTGTGGATTGGTTAAGAATAACTACTTGTCCAGCTCTGAGAAACACTGTCTAAGGTAAAAGCAGACCTGAAAAGAAGAGAAGGTTACTCACCCTGTACAATAACTGAGGTTCTCTGAAATGTGTCCCCCTGTGGGCGCTCCACTTCAGGTGTCGGTGCAATGATTAACTACCCTCACTATTCAAAACGTATGCTATTTCTAGTCTGAATTTGTCTAGCTTCATCGTCCAGCCATTGGATCTTGTTATTCCTTTGTCTGCTAGACTGAAAAGCCCTCTATCATCAAATTGCTGATACCAGGCAGATATTTATAGACTGTCATCTTGTAACCTTCTCTTTATTAAATTAAATAGATTGAGCTCCTGGAATCTCTCACTACAAGGCCTTTATAATCCTTCCATAATTCTCCTTGCTCTTCTCTGAACCCTCTCCAATTTCTCAAAATTAGTAAGCTAACACGTCCTGGGCTCAATAAAAAGGATTATCCTAATTAAATTCCACTCCAATATTGCCTATGACAGCTATCAAATTGGCAAATTTAGTTTCCTATATTTCAGCTTTAAAATCTAAAATCAGAAAATTCATAACATAGACACTCCCCCCATTCAGCACAAAATCTTAACAGTGACTTCATAAGCCTTATGACTTCATGACATTCATGACTGGCACATCTGACTTGCACTTGGCCTATGCATCTGTGAAATGATTCTGCTGTAACACTGCTGAACTCAAAAGAAAATGAGACAATTCACCAAAAGGGATGAGATTTTTCTCTCATTATTCTCTGTGTCAATACATTATTCATCAGTTCACCATGAAAAATTCAAATAGTGCTCAAAGTTTAGAATTTGTGTTTGTTTTTTCCTGTTAATCTGAACTCTACCACCCAGCCTGAACCACGGTGCAGCTACCTCTGAAAATCCATTAATTAAATAAATTCATGAAAAATATAAATACCGAAGAAACCCAGATAATACTCCCTAGCTCTTACATAGCACTTTTCATCTGTAGATCTCTGACTGGAAATAAGGTGTAAATGTTTAACAGTGAGAGTAATTAACTTTTGGAACAATTTACCAAAGGTTGTAGTAGATTCTCCAGTCACTGACAATTTTTAAATCAAAATTAGAAGGTTTTCTAAATGATCTGCCCTAGTTCAAATAGGAATTAATTCAGGGAAGTCCTGTGGCCTCTGTTATACCAGAGTCAGATTACATGATCACAGTTGTCTTTTCTGGCCTCGGAATCTATGAATCAAAGCACTTTGCCAAGAGGGGCCACATCTTCACCCCCATGTTACAGATGGAGGAACTGAGGCATGAGGAGGTGAAATGATTTGCCCAAAGCCTCCCAGCAAACCAGTGGCATGGGCAGGAATAGAAGTCCAGGTCCTCTGGGACACACACCAGTTGCTCTAACCACTAGCCCACACAGTCTTCAGTTTTACTACTTCATTTGGAGCCAGCAAGCAAAGTGCTTCCAAGTTATACCACAAATAGCTATATTAAAATTTGCTAGACGAAAGAACTACAACATTCTTCTACGGAATATTTCTCTTGTAGACTCACGTTTGCTTGTCTTTATCCTGCCTCAGCTGAGCGAAGGGCAGGGACTGCATGTGTTGTGAAGTTAAAGGGTACTCTGCATTTTCCAATGGTTCCGTTTGAGCTGCATACATCAAAGGAAGCAGCCAGATCCAGCACATGCTATTACGGTCTTTGGAGCTTTGGATGCAAACATGCTTCAGAGCTGAAACACACTTCCTGCAATGACAGGGATGCAAAATGTTAAACAAACAAAAAATTCCTTGTATTCAGACAAACCCTGAATCCACAGTTATGTCTGTGCAGTTCTTGATGAGTTTGAGTTTCAACTGCGATCTGGATGACTGACTGGACAGCAGAGTGAAGACATTGCATCCAGTTGTACAAATAGGCCCAAGGTTTTTCTGAGCGGTGATGAATAATTGATATTTTTGTTGCAAAATATTGTAGGAAAAAAAAACTCTGGTTCATGCTGAACCAAATCCAAAAATTCAGAAAAATGTCAACGAATCCAAAAAGTCCATTTTGGGTCAAATGAAACATGGTGCTCAACCCAAAACAGTTTCCAGGCATTTTCAAGGACTAGTTTCTCAAAATGATCAGAGAAGGATGTGCTGCCTCTTTTATAACCATTAGTCCAGTTGTGAGGGCACTCATCTGCGATGTAGGAGACCCAGCTTTGAATCCACACTCTGGAAGGGCTCCCCGGTGAGTGCCCTAACTGCTAGGCAATTCTGTGATGACGCTCTCTATTAGAAGCTTTGTATAAAATACTTGAACAGTCACTGGGCCAGATCATGCACACAAGAAAGAATGATTCTATAGCCTGGTGGTTAAGGCATTCACCTAAGATGTGGAAAATCTGTATTCGAGTGCCCCTGTTCCAATGTTTCCTGTTATAATAGGGGTTTAGCATCATACTCCTTGAAAATTTAAAACCCACTTTGCTTTAAATTAACATTTGCACTTGAAATGTCATTTAAAGTCAAAATGTTAATTTAAAAAGAACATTTTATTGAAACTTGACTTTTTAAAATGAAAAATGTCATCTCACATTGTTAAAACATTTTGTTTCAATCAGAAAATGTCAACATTTTCCATTGTGACATTTCCAAATAGAAATTGTTCAGAACTTTTCATTGCATGAAAATTTTCAAGATGTTGACTTTTTGTCCTGCGTTGCAAATTCTGTTTTCTGATAATAAGATTGCAGTAGCTTGAAAGCTGGCAGATGTTCCTCCTCTCACACCTGTATATCCATCTTTTCAGATTCAATGGGCATTCTACAAACCACAGGTTAAAGACTCCTGCACCTTAAGACTATCACAGAAAACTGAGGTTTGGGATCTTTTCTGTCAATCATTCACGTCTTCATGCAGATGGGGCAGCCCTGCCAGAGCTCTCACCCATCTGGAGGTAGTACCACTAGCAGCCAACTGGAGACCTGTTCCTTGGAAGCATAAATCCTCTGCTCCCATTGACTTTAAGGCTGTCAGCTCTGTTGGCTAGTCTGTTTCCATCTGATTAGCATTAGAGGAGAGCTAGGACTCTCATTACGTGCCACACAGCAGCCTCGATATTTGGTCTTGCTGGTTGGTATCACAGTTTCCAGCTGTTACTGCAGTACAAATAATACATTATAGTAATTGTCACCCTAGGGTTAACCCTGAAGAGGGTGATCCCACGGTAAGCCCCTATTATATATAATGAAAACCCATAAATAATTAACTCTCCTACTTTCCGAGCTGTGTGCTTTGCAAATATGTCAGTGCATAGCATTTAAAGGGAAGTGAATGTGTTACCTTTAAAACCACAGGCAGAGTTCAAGCAAATAAAATTACATATATAGGGAGTTAGATAGATATTACCTTTTTCTTGGTTCTTTCAAGTTTGCGAATTTGCCTTCCTGCAAGTCAACCTTTTTGGCTATTTTTTCGATCTTGCTCATGGTTTCTGCACTTATATGGATATTGTGGTGACATACAGTGCATAATGCAAAGAGGAGAACATCCATCGCTGGAATAGGAGAATTCTGAAATCTGGAGTTTCCGAGTACATTTTCAATGAATTTGCGGATGTCATCATAAACCTAGACAAACAGTAAGAATGTTGTACATTTTACCGGAAGTGTCTGACATGTCTGAAATAAAGTTCTCCCAGCATCATCTCAGCTACATTGGCCAGCGGATGGGGATGGATGATGGAGGAGGTATTTGTCATTACTTGCAAAGTGGAAAGGTGGCTTTGAGGCTGAAGGCACTAACATGGTGTTCAGCAGACTCATGTTCAACTCTGCCCTTTGCCACAGACTCCCTGTGACACCTTGGTCAAGTCAGTTAATTGTTCAACTTTTTCTATTTAGATTGTAAGATCTTCAAAACAGGGACTGTTCTTGAATATGTGACGTGTCAGGGCCCAAAACTTGGTCACTGTGTACCTATGCAGTGCCTGGTGTGACAGGGCCCCAATTTCGATGGTTGTGCATTTTTGCAGCACTAAGCACAATGGAGCCTGGCCCACACCTAAAACTTAGGTTGACCTAGCTATATCACTCAGGGATGTGAAGAATCCACACCCCTGAGAGAGATAGTTAAGCGAACCTAAACCTTTTTGTAGAAACTGCTAGGTCAACAGAAGAATTCTTCCATCGACCGAGTTACCACCTCTCAGAGGGGTGAATTAACTAGAGATGGAAAAACACCGGTCTTTATAGGAAGAGTCTACCCTATGCTGGCATAGCTACAGTGCAGTAGCTGTGTACTGTAGCATCTGTAGTGTAGACAGAGCCTATGAGTCTATATAGCCACTTCTCACCATGGTATATGAGTGCATCTGTTAGAACTATGCAGAGGATGGACGTTCTGCTTTGCGAAGAATTTTGAAATTCTTTGTTCTGAATCAGAACAAAATCCAAACATTTCAAAGTTCTCTGCAAAGGGAAATTCTGAAAAAAAATTATTTTGGGTCAGACATTTCAATTTCAACATTTTTTAAATTGTGTTATATTATAATATATATACACACACACACACACACACTATAATATAAAAATTTTAAAAATTCAAAACAAAGTCATTTCAAATAAAAAAATCAAAAGGTTTCATTCTGAAAATGCCTGAATATTTCCTCCCATTTTTCAAGATGAAATTCCAGCTTAATCAACCTGATTTCACAAAGCCTTTCAATTTTGATGGTACCACAGTTTCGCCAACCAGCTCTGGGCTTTCTGATTTACTTATCTGCAGTTTCCACAGTATCTAGCTCTCTCTCTTTCTGACCCTCTTCTTTCATTTACAAAAGCATTGCATTGATTTGTATTTTGCTGTTTTTCAAGCACAAGATTAACTTTTGCTGGGGTACAAAAGTATATTGTATATTGAACAATATACTAGATCGTATATTATTTGCAATGTTGTTGTAGCCAGTTGTTCTAATGCAAGATATTACCTCACCTACCTTGTCTCTCTGATAATCATATATTATCAGTAGTTAAGACTTGGTTGAGTTTTTATGTGGCTTGAAAGTCACCTCTGTGCAGAAGGGCCCAGCAGAAGATCTATTTGTAACTTAATTCCTCAAAATAGGAAATAAGTGCAATTTAAGAGGTTCACATGCCTGTGGCTGGACCTTCTACATGGGTGGGGTGGAAGTGGAATCAATGGGAAGATTCAATGCACTTTGGATCAGGACCATAAAATCAGGCGTAAGCCTGTTCATCAGTTAACAAAATATTTTTTTTTAAATGGGAAAGCTAAGAAATTTGTCCTGGAGCATGTCATCTTTTTTGTAACACCTTTTAACTAAAAATAAACTCAGACCCACAAAACCAAAGTTCTCATGCAGCCGCAGCCCGAAAATTCCTTTTTTTATCATAACTGACTGCCCTTTTCTCCATCATGATTACAACTGGCTGGGAAACGGATCTCTCTTCCTGCAAAATCTTGCATTTAAAAAAAGAAAAGAAAATCAATCCTGAACCAGGACGAAAAGTCAAAGCCACCTAAAGCCACAGGGTGGGATTTCAAGAATATTCTCTGTTTCAGGAGACCCTACATGGAATTTTTCAGCTCCCTTGCTATCTGCCTGAAGAGCTCTGTGTGAGCTTGAAAACTTGTCTCTCTCACCAACAGAAAGTGGTCCAATAAATATATTACCTCATCCACCTAACCTTGCCTCTGGAAGGTTCTCATCAATTTCACTGAACTTGAGAGCAAAACTGAAAAGAGCCTCCCAGTCTGGCTGTTGGAGAGACAGAGAGCTCAGCTACTCTTTCCCCTGTTATGAGGGTGGGGACGAGTGCCGCACCTCTCTGCCTTTCCAGCCCCGGAGCTGGGGAGAGGCAGGGAGAGTGACAATACATCTACACTGCAATAAAAACCAAAAACAACCCTGTGGCAGTGAGTCTTAGAGCCCAGGTCAACCTACCCAGGACCCTCCCACCTTGCTGGGTCTCAGAGTCTGGGCTCCAGCCCAAACAGTAACAAATGGCTGTCCAATATCTTGACAGATGAAAGGAAATGTCAGTCAGTCAATGATGCTTGACAGCAGTGTAGGAGAAGAGCCCAATATGCAAGTAGCAGACCTTCCCACAGTGGTTATAGATCCACTCACCAGATGGAGGTTGAAGTACACTCTTCTTCCTGGCTCACCTGTGGGCCTCAGCCTGGGCTCTCTGATGGCTGTCTGCAATGACTGCACCAGCCTTGACCTAGCTTCTCCAGACTGAGTGGGCAGGGTTCTCCCATTTGTCAGTGGGAATGCTGAATTTCTTGAGACCATGCCTGACCTTGTCACTGTATCGGAGGAGATTTGGCCTTCCTCTGCATCATGGGCAGTTCTTGAATTGGACACAGAACACGGCCTTTAGCAGATGATCTTGAGGCTTATGCTCCACGTGTCCAGTATAGTCTGCATAGACTATAGGCCAGCTCTCTCAAGGATCTTTTTGTTAGTGATCCATTGGTCGCTAGTGACGCCAAGGATTTTTCTAAGACAGCAAAGGTGGAAGCTGTTCAATTTCCGGTCCGGCTTAGATTATGTGACCCAGCTTTCACAGCTGTAAAGGAGGGTACTGAAGACACAAGCCTGATAAACAGACTTCACGGTTAGGAGCTTCTTGTTCCAGACATGTGAGGTAAGTTTGCCAAAGGTGACAGAGACTTAGCCTTGATAGGGAACTCGATGCGAGAATTGGCAAAGTGAGCTGGTTACAGTTGAGCCAAGATAGCAGAAGTGATCCAGGCTGTCCAGAGCTTCATTACTGACCTAGATTTTAGGTGGGATGTTGATGCCCTGCGACATGACAACTGTTTTCTTGATATTGATTACCATGCTGAACTTGATACATGTGTCAGAGAACTTATTCATCATGATCTGCAGTTCATCAGGTGAATTAGAGATGAATGTAATGTCATCTGCAAAGAGCAGATCCTGAATAGTGAGCGGGATGACATGCCTTTTGTTCTGAAATCATCTGATGTTGAACAATCCTTGATTCAATTACTACGCCAGATGGATTGTCTCCAAAAGCATATTTAAGAAGAATAGAGAAGAAGATGCCAAAGCCAGTGGGCACTAAAGCGCAGTCTTGCTTCATGCCAGTATCAATGCTAAATTCAGATGATGTTTCAATTTCATACTGGATGGTTGCCTTCATTCCCTCATGGACCTCCTTATATAGGGAGAGCACTTTTTGTGAACAGCCAATTTTCGACAGGATCTTATACATGCCATTCCTTCTAACCATGTCAAAGGCCTTTTGTAGGTCAATGAACACTACATAGAGAGGTGCCTATTGTTCACAGCTTTTTTCTTGCAACAAGCGCATTGTGAAGGACATGTCAGTCATAAAGTCTCCAGCTGTAATACACACTGTCTCTCAGGGTGAATTCTCTCAGCAAGAACTTGGAATCCTTTCAGCAGGACCCCTGCAAGCACCTTGCTGACCGTGTTAAGCAGAGATATCCTTCAGTAGTTGTTGCAGTAGCAGTTTATTTCTGTATAAAGAAATGATGTTTGCATCTTTCAGATCCTGGCGTATGTGGCTTTCTTCCCAAGTGCGTGGATGTCGCTCACAAGTTTTCTCCCCCTACCTTTAGGAGCTCTGGAGGTATCTGATCATTGCCTGCTACTTTCCCCAAACGCAATCTCTTTGATAGCTTTCTCTAAATCTTTGAGAGCTGGTGTTTGGTCCAGCTCCTGCATCGTTGGCAGCTGGGGAATGGCAGCTGTCATAAATATAAAGGGAAGGGTAAACACCTTTAAAATCCCTCCTGGCCAGAGGAAAAACCCTTTCACCTGTAAAGAGTTAAGAAGCTAGGATAACGTCGCTGGCACCTGACCAAAATGACCAATGAGGAGACAAGATACTTTAAAAAGCTGAAGGGAGGGAGAGACAAAGAGTCTGTCTGTGTGATGCTTTTGCCGGGGACAGATCAGTAATGGAGTCTTAGAACTTAGTAAGTAATATAGCTAGAGATGCGTTAGATTATGATTTCTTTAAATGGTTGAGAAATTAAGCTCTGCTGAATAGAATGGATATTCCTGTTTGTGTGTCTTTTTTAACTTAAGGTTTTGCCTAGAGGGATTATCTATGTTTTGAATCTAATTACCCTGTAAGGTATTCACCATCCTGATTTTACAGAGGTGATTCTTTTTATTGTTACTTCTATTTTACTGTTTCTTCTATTAAAATTCTTCTTTTCAAGAACTGAATGCTTTTTTTTATTGTTCTTAAGATCCAAGGGTTTGGGTCTGTGGTCACCTATGCAAATTGGTGAGGATTTTTACCAAACCTTCCACAGGAAGTGGGGTGCCAGGGTTGGGAAGATTTGGGGGGGAAAGATGTTTCCAAACAATGCTTTCCTAATAAAATAAACCCGGATAAACATTTGGTGGTGGCAGTGGAAGTCCAACGGCAAAGGGTAAAATAGTTTGCACCTTGGCGAAGTTTTAACCTAAGCTGGTAAAAGTAAGCTTAGGAGGTTTTCATGCAGGTCCCCACATCTGTACCCTAAAGTTCAGAGTGGGGCAGGAACCTTGAAAGCTGCTAAGGCAGTATCACAGATAATAACATCCTTTGAGTAGCATTCTTTGTAATGCTCAGTCCATTGGTCAAGTTGTTCTTGCCTGTCAGTCCGGATGATACCATCTTTCACTTTCAGGTTTGCAGACTTTTTACAAATTGGACTAAGTGCCTCTTTGATTCCATCATAGGTACCACAAAGGTCCCCTCTTTCAAAACAGGTCTGAATCTTTTTGCACAGGTCTTGCCAATACTCCTGGGCTAGGGTGACCAGATGTCCTGATTTTATAGGGACAGTCCCGATTTTTGGGGCTTTTTCTTATATAGGCACTTATTACCCACCACCCCCGTCCTGATTTTTTACACTTGCTATCTGGTCACCCTATCCTGGGCACATTCTCTAGTGGCTTTCTGGACTGCAGGCTTACCTTCTTTGAACTTAAGAGATCTGGACTTAGATAGTTGTTGAAGTAAAGTTAGGCAAGCTTGCTTTTTCTTTTCTATGAATGGGAGCAGCAGATGTTCAGATGCTGCAGACCAGTCAGGTTATTTTTTCTTTGTTGTTCCAAAGACATCTTTGCAGTAGCCAGTGTCTTATTCTTGAAACTTTCCCACAAGGTGTCAGAAACAGGGGAATCATGTTGATCATTTTCAGACATACGCTCAAGAGCGTGTTGAAACTTTGCTTAAGTGTCAGAGTCCTTCATGTTAGTAAAGCTGAGGCAACAAGGGCATGGTCAGTGTTGCAATTAGTGCTATGCATTGATCGAGCATGCAGTACATCACAAATGTTTCTGTGATGGATCAGGATGAGGTCAAGCTGATGCCAGTGTCCAGAGTGAGGGTGCCTCCATGTGACACTGAGGCTGCTACTGCCAGCAAAATAGGTATCTGAGACTATCAGCACACACAAGAGGCGCAAAGCTCAAGCACACATTGGCCATTTTCATTGAGGCTACTATGTTGGCTAATGCTGTGTCCTCAGTGCTCCCAGTCCCTACCCACATGGGCATTGAAACCATTGAGATCAGCGTGACTGTTCCTTAGAGGGACATTCTTGATGATTTGTTCCAGTTGAGAATAGAACTCATCTTTTTGCTGTTTGGAGCACAGTTATTTTTAGCCCTGTAGTGCGACCCCAAGTTAGTTGACTCAAGCTCTGAGACTCGCTGGGTTTTTTCTGCAGTGTAGACTTACCCAGAGAGTCAGAGCATTCTGCCTCAGCCATAGGCAGAAAATGAAATTGAGAAGAACCTTCCTCACAGGCAGCTGTGGAGTCATCATGAGGCTTGTGTGTGGGAAAACAGGGCCCAATTGTGCCAGTTGAGGTACACAGCACTTTGCAAATGACAGATTATTCCATTCACTGTCAGTTGCAAACAATTGAACAAAAATATTCATTATGGGTTGAAATGAAAGCAAAATTTTCAGAGAATCAGAAAATTTGAAGGAAAAAAAAACACCTCATTTAGGGTCCAACTAAACATGTTGTTTGACCTGAAACTGAATGTTTCCTTTGGATTTTGGGTTTAACTTTTTTTAAATTTTAAAAAATAAATTTGAAGGAAATTTCTAAATGAAAAATAACTTCATATTGAAAAATTGAAATATTTTGACTTCTTCAGCTTTTATTTCCAACCAAAACAATTTGGTGAAATTGACACAAATTTGCATAGTGTTTTGGTATCACCAAATCTATATTGTTTGCCAGAAAAAAGGTTTGGCCAAAAAAATGTGCCCATATACATATACGTAAGATTTTTGGGTGTTGGAACTTAGCAGTGAGCCACTGAGAAGTTACTACAGGGTTTTTCCAGCATGCACAGTTACTTGGTCATGGGAGCACCTCAATTGTTCTGTAACAATTTTCCAAGGGATGTGGTAGATTCTCCACCCCTGGCCATTTTTAAATCAAGGATGGATGCTTTTCAAAATGATCTACTCTAGTTCAAACAGGAATTAATTTGGGGAAATTTCCCTGGCCTGTGTTATACAGGAGATCGGACTAGATGATCACAAGTGGTCCCTTAGAATCTATGGGAAACTTCAGAAGGTTAGGACAGCAAGACTGTCTGAGAATGTGAAATTTTCAAATTCTCAGTTATGGATAGTGGCACCCCTGCTTCCACAACTGCAAAATGTGTCACCGCTACATTCCTTTCTGGGAATGGTCAGTTATCACCATAGGTGCTTTTCAAAAACAGCTACAGTGTTACAGCCTGTCATAAATATAAAGGGAAGGGTAAACCCCTTTAAAATCCCTCCTGGCCAGAGGAAAAATCCTCTCACCTGTAAAGGGTTAAGAAGCTAAAGGTAACCTCGCTGGCACCTGACCAACATGACCAATGAGGAGACAAGATACTTTCAAAAGCTGGGAGGAGAGAGAAAAACAAAGGGTCTGTGTCTGTTTGTGTGATGTTTTTGCCGGAGACAGAACAGGAATGGAGTCTTAGAACTTAGTAAGTAATCTAGCTAGGTATGTGTTAGATTATGATTTCTTTAAATGGCTGAGAAAATAGCTGTGCTGAATAGAATGAATATTCCTGTCTGTGTGTCTTTTTTGTAACTTAAGGTTTTTCCTAGAGGGGTTCTCTATGTTTTGAATCTAATTACCCTGTAAGGTATCTACCATCCTGATTTTACAGAGGTGATTCTCTTTTTACTTCTATTAAAAGTCTTCTTGTAAGAAAACTGAATGCTTTTTCATTGTTCTAAGACCCAAGGGTTTGGGTCTGTGGTCACCTATGCAAATTGGTGAGGATTTTTACCAAACCTTCCCCAGGAAGTGGGGTGCAAGGGTTGGGAGGATTTTGCTGGGAAAGACGTGTCCAAACTACGTTTTTTCAGGAACCCCGATAAAGTTTGGTGGTGGCAGTGGAAATCCAAGGGTAAAATAATTTGTACCTTGGGGAAGTTTTAACCTAAGCTGGTAAAAGTAAGCTTAGGAGGTTTTCATGCAGGTCCCCACATCTGTACCCTAGAGTTCAGAGTGGGGAAGGAACCTTGACACAGCCCCTGAATGAACTGTTACACAATGGACAGAAATGGTGCTGCTCCACACACCGAAGCTTATAGCATGTGGAAAGGTCCTTACCCTACACTGCATCTTTGCCTGTAAAGCTAGTTGGTGTCACTTTCCCAGATGGCACTGGAGCAGTAGTGTCTAATGTGGTAGCATCCCTTTCAATAGTTGGTGAGCCCTAGTGGTGCTTGTAACCCTGGCTGACCAGGTGCCAGCTCATGCCAGAGCCACAGGCCAATTCACTTGTGTGTTAGTAGATCAAAGTGGGTATTAAATGAGTAAGTGTGTATGCAGTGTTGAAACTTAAACTTAATGAAATCTAGTGGAATGTCACTTGCATTGCTTTTATGTACCTGTATCCTGTTATAACAGCAAATATTTACATTGTGTATGCCCCGTAACTAAATAACCAATCAAACGCGAATGAAGCTTTGTGGAATGCAAATGAAAAAAAAGGCCAATTTCAAAGCAAGTGGTCTGTGTGTGTGATGATCAGAGATCAAGGACCCAAAATGGATTCTTCGCTCTCCATCATCAAAGGAAAAGACCACATGAGTATAGACACTGTCAGCTTGCTTTCTGTCAGAAGAAGCTATGAATATGGATTCAAGGAAGGATCCTGCATCTCTGGACTGTTTGGACTCTTATTGGGAAGTTTACCAGATGCAAAGCAGAAATCCCCAGAGACAGTCTGAGTACCCTGAAAGACTTTTGGGAAACTGGCAGTTTATTACATCACTGCCACCATTTGGAATTACAAACTGTGACTCACCTGTACATTTCTTTTACCTGCTTTAAACCTCTCAATAACTCTCATTTCCTTTTCTCAGCAAATAAACTTTTAGTTTACTACAGAATTGGCTGCCAGCATTGTCTTTGGTGTAAGATCTGAAGTACCTATTGATCTGGGGTAAGTGACTGGTCTCTTGGGACTGGGAACAACTTGATGTGATGTTATTTTTGGTTTAAGTGACCATTTATCACAAAGTGTAGGTTATCTGGGTGGCAAGATAGACTGGAGAGTCTAAGGGGACTGTCTGTGACTCCATGGTAAGACTGGTATAGTGATCCAAGAGTTCACATTTGTCACTTACTTGGTGAAATCTAATTGTAGGACACACCACCAGTTTTCTGCCCTGTTTTCTGACAGTCTGTTTTGAGGTCATCACTCACAGTTCTGAGCCATTCCAGACAACGTGACAGTACTCACTGTGTTCTATGTTTTCTAAACCCCCAGAAACTAGTCATAGAAGAAGAAGATTAGGGTTGGAAGAAACTGCAGGAGGTCATCTAGTCCAACCGCCTGCTCAAAGCAGGACCAACACCAACTAAATCATCCCAGCCAGGGCTTTGTCAAGCTGGGCCTTAAAAACCTCTAAGGAAGGAGATTCCACCACCTCCCTAGGTAACCCATTCCAGTGCTTCACCACCCTCCTAGTGAAATAGTTTTTCCTAATATCCAACCGAGACCTCCCGTACAGCAACTTGAGACCATTGCTCCTTGTTCTGTCATCTGCCACCACTGAGAACAACCTAGTTCAGTGTTCTTCACTGCAAGGCCTGCGAGCCAGTGGCAGATCCCATGGACCTAAAGTTCGGCTCCCTGTTGATCATGATCTCCGGCGATCTCCAGCAGCACAGGTTCCCTGAGGCTCCCTGCCTGCCCCAGCCCTACGCCACTCCCGGAAGCAGCCATCACACCCCTGCAACCCTGGGGTGGGAAGCAGAGGTCTCCATGCACTGCTCCTGCCAGCAAGCACCGCCCCTCCAGGGCTCCCATTGGCCGGGAATGGGGAACCGTGGCCATTGGGAGTTGCAGGGGCAGTGCCTGCAGAGAGGAGCAGAGTGCAGAGCCACGTGCTCCCGCAGGGGCCACAAGATGAGTTGGCCCCTTTCAGGAGCGGTGTGGAGCCAGGGCTGCCTGAAGTAAGTGCTGCCCGCTCCTGCACCCCCACCTGGAGCCAGCACCCCATATGCCTCCTGCACCCTAAGCCCTACCCTGAGACCCCTCCCAGAGCCAGCCCCTCATACCCCTTCTTGCACCCCAAGCCCCTGCCCCGAGCCCCCTCCCAGAGACAGCACCCCATACCCCCTCCTGCATCCTGTACCCCTCCTACACCCTGTACCCCCTGTGCCAGCCCTGACCCCCCTCCCAGAGCCAGCACCCCATGCCCGTTCCTGCACTCCAACCCTCTGCCCCAGCCTGGAGTCCCCTCCTGCACCCAATCTCCCTCCTAGGCTGTGGTTGGAGACTGGAAATCAAAGGTAGTACCAGGTTAAAATGGTGAGGCAGGAATCAGGGTCAAAGTTAGGCTGGAGTCACAGACCAGGAGACAAAGCAAAGTCTGGCATTGCAGCAGGCCAAGATCTGTGTGGTTTCCCAGACAAATTCCTAGGGCAACTCCGGGGTTAATAGGGGCACTTAGCCAATCTGGGGGCTGCAGGATACTGTCATTCTGGCTCTTGTGGGCAGTAAGTCCTGAGGCACCTACTCTCCACAACTCTCCCTGGCTGTGCCCTTGCATGGCCTCCTAATGGTACTGTGGGAATATCAGCTGACCCAGGCTCTGCAGACCTAGGGTCTAGTCCCCAGGCCCTTACATTAGGGCTGCAGGTTTGTTACAGTGCAGAAAAAGGCCCAGACACCGTGATTTCTCAGTTAGTCTATACCTTTCTGAAGGTGAGTCACTGGCTCAGCACACAATGGGGAGGCAGCAGAGCCAAACCTGCGCAAATAGTGCTGCAACCAAATGCACTCATGGGCAGCGAGTTGTATGGGCCGGTGGTGCCCGTGCTCCACCAATATTTAGAGCACAGGACCCAGCTCCACCAAAGTTCAGTATGGGTCTCTCCCGCAGCCCCGCCTGCTGCCGCCCTTGCGTGCCTCCCCCGGACCCACCTGCTGCCCCCGGGTGATTTTCGCTGCCACCACTGGCAGAGTAGCGAGGCTAAAGCGGCTTCCTGCCCACCCACTCCGCTCCAGGTGGCTGCGGCCCTTGGGCAGGGTGTGTGTGTGGTGTCTCTGTGTAGTGCCCCCACCCCAAGCGCCCCTGCGGCCAATGGGAGCTGCGGGGATGGTGCCTGCGGGCAACAGCGTGCGGAGACCCCCTGCCCCACCTAGGAGCTGCTGCCGGGGGTGGGGGGTCACTTACGGGAGCTGCCCCAGGTAAGCGCCACACTCCTCCTGCAGCCTGCTCCCGCACCCAAACTCACTCGCAGAGCCCACACCCCAATTCCTTGCCCCAGCCCAGAGCCTGCACCCAAACTCCCTCCCACAGCCTGCACCCCAATACCCTGCCGAAGCCTAGAGCCCGCACCCTGCACTCAACTCTCTCCCAGAGCCTGCACCCCAAACCCACTCCTATACCCAAACTCCGCCCAGAGCCTTGGGGGTGGGACGGGTGGGACTTGGACCCGTTCTAGGCACCACCAAAAATTCTACAAACCTGCCACCCTGAATGCACTAGCTCAAAACATCCAGAGTGACCAGTCACACAGGAGCTGCCTTGGCTGAGTGTAGGACAGGCTCATTTTTCCTTCCTCACTGAGCTGAGATTAGGGTTGCAGTGCTGAAGCAGAGAGGGCTGCTATAGGTGTTCAATGCCCCCTCATTTGTCAGGGCATCATTTATCCAAATTCATGGAGCAAACACTAAACCTGTGAATTTTATTAAATTTACCATGACTGCTCTGTGATTTTTGATTAAAAAAAATGCCATGACACATCTCCAGCCCCCATCAGGTCCCAATCTGGTAGAGATGATCCCAGTGGCAGTCCAATCCAGCTCCCATTAAAGCAGATGGAAATCCTTCCATTTCAACAGGAGCTAGACTGGGCTGTTAGGATCTCATCCAAAGCCCACAAAGTCAATGGAAAGACTCCCATAACTCCAGTGATCTTTGGAGCAGGGCTCAAGGCTAGAGAAGGAAAGAGCAGTATATATATATATAACTCCCAGTTTTTAATGATTCTCTGATGATTGTCAATGCGCCATGCGCAGGTACAGCTATCTCCAGAAAGGTTCAGTGGGGGCCTTTCCAGCCATTGTGGAGCTGCCATGAGAGATGGGCACTGCTCCCTTACCTTTCTCTCGTCAAAGTCAGTTTCACGATAAATTATTTTTTCCTCTGCATCACCGATGCTCCTGCTTTTGAAGCACTCCTGGTAGCAGTGAAGCTTCCTTTCCACGTCACCAAAGTCCTTTCGGAGATAAAGTTCTTGGTATAGCTCATTTTCCAGGAACTGCAGAAGAGACTTGCTATCATTCTCTTTGGACATTCCTATTGAGAAAGAGTCTTTCCAGAACTTTTCTTGAAACTGACAGATGTAATCAAATTGGGTCCACACTCCTAATGAGAAATAAACATTGTAAGCCTTCAAATAAATGCCTGTAAACCTTCAAACTTGCAGGGGGCCAGATTGTGGGAGGTAATAGTCCACAATCTGTCAGAGTTAATGTTTTCATTTGATATTTTATAGTGCTGTTTGCACCATTCATTTAATAGATTCATCGATTCTAAGGCCAAGCAAGGCCCATTGTGCCTATCCAGGCCACCCTCCTGCCTAACCCAGGCCAGAGAATCTTCCCCAGCGATTCCTGCCTCCAGCCCAGTAACTCCTGGCTGAGCTAGCGCGGAACTTTGAGAGAGAGACGCCCCATCTCCACTGACAGATTCTCAGTGATGCAGAATCCATCCCGTCATATGGGAGCTGTTGCAATGGCTATTTCTCTTTCCTGGTAAACACTGTCCCCTTATTCCCAGACTGAAATGGTCTCCCATGAAGTTCCAGCCAATGGATCTAGGTCTGCCTTTGTTTGTGAGGTTAAACTGCCCTCTCCTCTCAGAAATCTCTCCCCCATGTAGGTGCTTGTAGATCAGGATCATGTCCTCTCTTAACCTTCTCTTGGATAAATAAAATCTCTCATGCTAAGGCAGGTATTCCCAGACTTTGAAATGTTCTCATAGCTCTTCTCTTGTGCCCTCTCCAATTGGTCAAAATCCTTTTGGAAATGCAGACACCAGAACTGGAAATGTGGATAGCACAACAGGACTTGAGTCTAGAGAAGATGGCCAGGCCATAGTTCCATCTCCTTCCCATGTCCCAGCTCGCATTATAGGACTAACACAAAGGAGCGAGTAAGCTACAGCTCAGGAAGGTGTGTAGATTCATAGATTCATGGATTCCAAGGCCAAAAGGGAGCACTGTGATCATCTAGTCTGACTTTCTGTCCAATACAGACCAGAGAGCTGCCCCAAAATAATTCCTAAAGACATAGGCATGGGAACTATGGGTGTGTGAATGGAGGTGGGGGGGTACCGCAGCACCGCCAGCTTTTGTGCAGATCCCACCCACCACTCCACGTCCAGGGTCCCAGCACTGCCGGCTCAGTATCCAGGGCTCTTCTCCTGGCCCCACACCTGGAGTCCCTCTGCTCCTGACCCCGCGCCCAGAGGCTTAGCTCCTGGCTGCCACCGACCCCATGGCCAGGGCTCTGTTCATGGCCCCACACCTGAAGTCCGAACACAGGGTCCCAGCCTTGGCCCCCTCACCCCTGTTCTCATCCCCCTGTCCCCAGAGCCATGGCTGTGCTCCTGGCGGCCCAGCTCTGGGGAGTGGGGGGCATTGACAGGAGTAAGGGGGTAAGGTAAAAAGTTTGGTGGGAGGACTACTGGCTTTCAGCTTCCCCCGCCCCACACGCACACACAGTAAAAAACATTCCAGAACCATTGCCTAAAGAATATATTTTTTCGGGAAAAAAACCTAACCCAAAGGGTTGGGCACATCCCACGTGCCCCTGGAATCTCTGCTAGGTACTGTCTCCCCAAACCAAAATATTCATTACTTATTGGGCTGTTCGGAAATGTTTCCGCCTAAATTTATTTTTGATGTGAAATTGGGTTGTCAACCAAACAAAAAATTGCACTGAAAATGTCTTATTTCCCTTGTTTTTTTTTTTTTTAATTTTCATTGGAAAACCCAAACCCTGAAAACTAAACTGTTATGGCTGACAACCCCAAATTTTTCAGATTTCAGCTTATACAGAATGAAAAATTATTTTTTCTTGAGACAAAAGCCTCATTTTCCAACCATCTCTAATTATTTATATTGTAGAAGCACCTGAGAGCTCCAGTCATCATCATTTATCGCAGTGCAAAATGTGATTCTTACCTCCTGCTTTGATGGCCGAATCGGGCACAATTAGAACTCGGTGGAACTCAGCCTTTTCTTTTTTTTGCACTGTTTTATAAATATGCTCTAACTGAATTGGTCTTTTACTACTGTGCATGTCAATAACCCCATATTTATAATAGATGGGTTGTCTGCTTTGTAGATCCGAAACAGGAACTTTTGCTTCACATACCGTAAGCATCCCATACTTGTTGCTGACACTAGGAAATTAAAACAAAACAGAAGAGTTGGCTGTTTATTTTAAATCATAAAGAGCTCCAGTTGACCTCCCCTTGCCCTCAGTGGGATCATGATCAAACCCCAATAAGGCATCGATTCTGCAATGAGGTCAGTGCGACAAGACCAGAGTTACCAGCCCTCAGAATATTATTGCAAGCTGAGAATCTCAGCTCTCATTAAAACAAAAAGTAAGATTCTAGCCCTCGTGACTGCTCAGAAGAGCTTGAAAATGTGACCAAGACCCCTGTAAAGGCTCAGAAACCAGAGGATAAATAGAATGAACCCATGGCATTTATTTTGTAAAAATCTCATAAATTTTAAGCCAATCTCATGATTTTTGAGGACTTTCTGATTATTTATTAGCTGAGAACCTCAGCTTTCTTTTCTTTTTTAACATACGCTTCTAGCCCTCACAGTTGCTGAGAAAAACATGACAATGCTGATACTAAATGCTCTGGCACCAGGAAGCAAACAGAAACTCCAGATTTAACATTTTAAAAAAAAATTCATGATTTTAAGCCAATTTCAAGATGGGGGGGGGAGGCTTGTGGGAACTATGGTTTTAAATTGAGTTGGGATATTAGCATAAGCAATGGGCCCGAAGTATGTGTCCAAAAAGAATGAGATCTTGAGAAAGAAGAGTTTTTGTGTTAAACTTGCAGTGAGCCTTCGAAATACCGGTGTTATCCTATTTAAGGTTTGGGTTGAAGTAAGAGAAATAAAACATGGTTTTCTGGGTACCAGATGCAATAAATAATTGGCTACATAAGTTTGTTTTACGTATTATAATAAAACTGCTTCATCTGGCCTTAGCTAAGATCGGCTAATGGCCATTGACATCACTTGTTTGTTAAAGTATAAAAAAGTAAAACTCTTGAAGGGCTCTTTGCTCACACCTGCCCGACCAAGCTGGAGCTGATCGATATGGATCTAAACACCCCTAGGTCCAGTCCATTTGTAAGTATCTTGATCAAATGCTCATAAATGTTTAGTTACTATTTGGATATAGTACATTTCTTATTATTTAGGTTTTTAAGGCATGTTTAGAGGAAACATATAGGTGTCATTTGGCATTTGGATTTAATAAAGGAATTTATGGTTAAATTAGTATCGTGGTAACACCCTGCATAAACAACAACTCCAACAGGTTTTTGATTCTTTAAAGCTTGGTAATGGTGATACTGCAAGATTGAGGCCTAATTCAATCAACTTGGTAATGATAAAGACACATATACAACGAGCCTGATTATTCTCTGTTAAACCAGTGTTACTCCATTACTCCAGTAACTTTAATGGGCTTCTTTGGATATGCACCATCATGGGCTGAGTGCAGGGTTTGTATCTGGAATGTTCAGCACTCAGACCATAAGCCTCTACCACTCGAACTGAAGGACTCAGGGGCAGATTCTTACAGGTATTTAGGTGCTTGACGATGCAGATTTTCAAAATCCATCTGGGTGCTTATCTGCATGGTTAGGGCCAGATTCTTACAGGCACCTAAGTTCTGCTCTCCATGGAAAAGTTGCTCGAACTGAACTAAAGTGTGTTACCTCGTGACAACCACACACTGGAAAGAGGCAGAGCAGGCTGAAGGAACTGGTGATCAGAGTGCACTCAGAGAGGAAACATGTCAGACAAGAACTTAGGAGAAAGAAGATCTGTCCCCGCAAACCAGGCCCCCACCCATTAGAAAAAGGAATAAGCAAAAGAACATTCAGATGTTCAAATTTCACTGTGTTTGAAACCTTGTGAAAAACATTAAGGCCCAGTCCCCACTGTATGCCGTGTGGATGGCTGCTCTGAGAAAATCCTTGATCCCCAGGCCAGTTTTATGCCAAGCCTGGTGGTGTTTAGAGCAACATGGGTAATTCCTTTATTTCTCCTTTTTTAATTCTGCCTTTCTCCAGCTGCTGCTGCTATTTCTTTTTTGTGTGGTCTCCCTCTCACATTGGAGGTGGACGTTTGGCATTTTTGCCAAAACCTTCCTTATCAACCATGTGCAACGGGGCCAAGAGATATAGTGCTTAGGGGTCAAGCTGTTAAAGTAACCCACAAATTCATAGATGTCAAGGCCAGCAGGGCCCATTGTGCCTATCAGCCTGGCTTCCTGCTTAACCCAGAATCTCCCCCAGTGGTTCCTGCCTCCAGCCCAAAAACTTCTGGGTGAGCTAAAGCAAAGGTTTAAGAAAGAGAAACCCCATCTCCGTTAACAGATGCCCAGTGATGGAGAACCCACCTCACTCCTATGTAGTTGCATTGACTGCCCTCTAGGTATCAGTATGTCCTGGAGTCTGGCTTTCCTGGCGCATCTGACATGTAACCTTGATTAACCCCCCCCTAAGCTAAAGTTGTCAGATGCAGCCTCTGATTGTGAGCGTCTCCGTTTTGGGGGAAGTGGAGCTGACATGAGGCACCTTGGGCCTGATTTACAGGGCAGGGTACGAGCCCCTGCAGCCCCCACTGACTGTAATTAGGGCTGTGGGTTGCAGCCCCTCTGAATATCAGGGCCTACAGGCCTCAGGCTAAGCCCACCCCACAGCAACTGAGGCACTTGCGCTCCAAGGCCATTTTGCAAAATGTTGGCCGCAGATCAGTGGATTATGTAGAGGCCAAATCCTCAGCCCCCATCTCCTTCCTGCTGTATAACCCCATGGTGAGCGAGTGTTAGTGTCCCCTCTCTGCCAATCCACACAGGAAACGAATCTGCTGCAGCCACCGGCTATGGGGTGTTAGTTCAAGCTGTAGCAGCATAGGCTTTTCATTCCGGAGGGTCCCTGGTTCAATCCCCAGTGTGTTGGCTCTTACAATCCTCCCATGGCTTGACAAAGCCCTGGCTGGGATGATTTAACTGGGAATTGGTCCTGCTTTGAGCAGGGGGTTGGACTAGATGACCTTCTGGGGTCCCTTCCAACCCTGATATTCTATGATTCTATGATTCTATGGCTCACTGGAGCTGGATACAGCTCTCCCCCTGCTGCAGGGATATAGCTAGCTGTCCTAATTGGCTCTGTGCCACTTCATTTTGACTCCTGCACCTACCCATAGTGGACACGAAAGGGGGTGTGGCAGGTCATTTTGCTCCCCAGCAATCCCAGGCTGGTTGTTCCAGTCCATACAAGTTAGAGCTGCCCTAAGTTGTGCCAGGGGTCAAGCCACCCCAAGACTGCTCCTAGGAGTGGGGGAACAGAGAGGTGACAGTTGCCAATGTCTCCACCTGGAGGGGTGCCAAATGGAGCTGTGGTGGTGGACATTTGATTCTGCCCTTGCATTTCATCATGGCTACTCCTCCTGAGTGATGGAGTAACATTCCCAGTGCAAGTTGGTTTCTACAGGCCAGAGGTGACTTTACCTGTGGGATTTCCCCACCTGCTGCCTGAAATGTGTCTCATTATCACATTCTTCCCCGCACCAAGAAAGATCAAATGACCCGTCAGTGTAATCCAACTCTGGCATCGTTTTACCTTTTTTTCATCCTAGCAATTTCTCCGTATCTCCTGGGACCCATGTAGGCTGCAACAACAATCTTGTCAAGGTTTTCATCAAACACAAAAATTTTAGACCATATGACAACAAACTCCAGAGTCATCATCTCCTCCAATGCGCATCTTGTGTTTGTAAAATATGGATTTTCCAGTAAAATGCTAGAAAAAAATTAAAATGGCATAAGATAATCTCTGTGCCATCTTCCACACAGCCCCCCAGGCATGAAAACCCTCAGCATCTGGACCCCTCCACTCTCCCCAACTCTGCCCAAAAGAGAGGAGAGATGATTTGGAGTTAAGGCAGGGAAGAGGGGCTTAGGGGACCTGGGTACAGATCTTGCATAACCTTAGGCAAGAGATTCCATCTGCCCCTGCCCGCCCCTTGCCCCCTTAGCCTTCTAAGTAATCACTTCCTAACAAAACCTACCCCAAACAAAAGCACGTGACCCTAACGTGACATTTGCCAACCATCTCTCTGCTGTACATGGCATCTCAACTCCTCCCCTGTCCTATCTACTTAAATTATGAGCCCTTTGGGGCAGGGCCTGTCTCTATCTGTATAGCACAATGGAGCCCAACTTTGGTTGGTCCCTACATACAGCTGTAATAAATAATAATACCCTGTGGCTCAGTTCCCCATCTGGGAGAATAAACCTTTCTCTGTATATGTATTTTATATACTTTCACCGTGCCCCTCTTCCAGGTCTCCTTTCCAAGGTAAGCAACCTGAGTCTTTTCATTCTGTCTTCTTGTAAGAGTGCAAAGCAGGTGGAAAAGGCTAGCTGATGGGCATGGGAGCATGTCCTACCTATTCTGCACTCAGTGTACATAGTGGTAAATGAGTACACAAGGGGCAAGGACATGGGCAATCAGGCCCTGAAGCTCTACTTTAACTCAAAAAGTGAACACAGCTTAATTGCAGATTGGCTCTTGGTGCCCCCATAACATTTCTGTGGGTTAAATCAAGGCTCTCCTACACATGCTACCAAAACTATTCAAAGGTTTAAGGACAGAGAATGCATCCAGCCTGGCCCATGTAATCTCGCGCAATGATTCCTGCCTCTGGCCCAAAAACTCCTGCCTGAGCTGGAGTGGAGATGCCCCATCTCCACTGACACACTCCCAGTAATGGAGAAGCCACACCACCCCTCAGGGAGCCATTGCAAGAGTTAATTCCCCTCCTTGTTGAACATGGTCTCCTTACTGCCAGTCTGAATTTGTCTCTCCTCAACTCCTAGCCAGTGGTTCTGGCTCTGCCTTTGTCTGGAGGTTAAAGACCCCTCTGCTCTCAGAAATCCCATTCCCATGTCAGTGCTTGTGGACCGGGATCACATCCCCTCTTCACCTTCTTAACTGAATGGATTGAGCTGCTTCAGTCTCTCACTCCAAGGCAGGTTTTCCAGATCCTGAATTGTTCTTGTACCTCTTCTCTGAAACCTTAAAAATTTGGCAGCATCCTGTTTGAGGCGTGGACACCAGAACTGGACACAGGATCCAGTCATGGTTTCACCAATGCCATACACAATGCCCCTCCCTGCTCCTACTTCATATTCTTTCACAAATGACTCAATTATGAATATTATGGGTGACCATTTATATTATGGTAGCACTGAGATGCCTCACGGGGTCCCATTGTGCTGGGTGCTGTTTAAAAGGAAGACAGAGAGGCTATGGCTACGCTGCAGTCAGGAAATGCAATTGCAGCTTACGTAGGTGTACCCAAGCTAGTTTTGATATAGCGAGGGTTAGGGTTAGATCAAAGCTGGCTCAAGTAACAATAGCAGCGCAGTGAGAGCTCACTATGCAGCACTTAACTCTCGGGTCTCAAGCTTCCTTGATTTTCAAGCAAAATCGGCTTCTTTTACACTCTTATTTGCACTGAGTCTGCTTCACAACATCCATTTCTGAACAATGCAACAAACCTCTGATCCGATGTTGAGGTCTCTTCATTTCCCTTGCGATCTGCAATTTTTATAAAGAGCTTTCAGTTAAACTTGCAAAGGGTGAGGAAAAGTTTCACATGCTTAAAACAAAGGAAAGAAACTTCAAAGTACAAAAATGGGGCCTGGTCACAGGTCGAAGTGCCTCAAAATACTTTGTTACACCTTAGCTCGCATGCGGTCAGTAGAATGCATTTGACATCTGCTGCTCCAATCGTCTTGTTGCCCTTCACCCAACTTCATTTCTTTAGCTAGTGGGTAATCCACTGGTGAGTGTGAGAGACAGGTCCCAATTTGTGCCCAATCCACAGAGGATATGGGCCTGTTGTAGCCCCATTCAGGCACAGTTAGCTGTGTAGCTCAAGCTGTAGCAGCACGTGCTTTTAGCTCTGGAGGGCCCCAGTTAAATCCCCAATGTGTTGGCTGTCACATTTGCAGCAGATAAAGTTTTCTTTCATTATAGTAAAATTGAAGAAAAAAAGTCCCATTAAAATATTTTGTTCACACTCTCAGCTAAAGCTAAAGTTCATCTGGGGAGCAGATGAACAGAGTAGGAGTCACTGAGAGAAAGGGAAGGAGTACTTGTGGCACCTTAAAGACTAACCAATTTATTTGAGCATAAGCTTTCGTGAGCTACAGCTCACTTCATCCGATGCATTCAGTGGAAAATACAGTGAGGAGATTTATATACACACAGAACATGAAAAAATGGGTGTTACCATACACACGGTAAGGAGAGTGATCACTTAAGATGAGCTATTACCAGCAGGAGAGCGGGGGGGAGGGGGGAGAAAACCTTTTGTAGTGATAATGAAGGTGATAATGAAGATAATTTCCAGCAGTTAACAGGAACGTCTGAGGAATGGGGTGGGGGGAGGAAATATGGGAAAAAAGTTTTACTTTGTGTAATGACACATCCACTCCCAGTATCTATTCAAGCCCAAGTTAATTGTATCCAGTTTGCAAATTAATTCCAATTCAGCAGTCTCTTGTTGGAGTCTCTTTTGGAAGTCTTTTTGTTGTAATATTTCGACTTTTAGGTCTGTAATCGAGTGACCAGGGAGATTGAAGTGTTCTCCGACTGGTTTTTGAATGTTATAATTCTTGACGTCTGATTTGTGTCCATTTATTCTTTTACATAGAGACTGTCCAGTTTGGCCAATGTACATGGCAGAGGGGCATTGCTGGCACATGGTGGCATATATCACATTGGTAGATGTGCAGGTGAACGAGCCTCTGATAGTATGGTTGATGTGATTAGGCCCTATGATGGTGTCCCCTGAATAGATATGTGGACACAGTTGGCAATGGGCTTTGTTGCAACGATAGGTTCCTGGGTTAGTGGTTCTGTTGTGTGGTGTGTGGTTGTTGGTGAGTATTTGCTTCAGGTTGGGGGGCTGTCTGTAGGCAAGGACTGGCCTGTCTCCCAAGATTTGTGAGAGTGATGGGTCGTCCATCAGGATAGGTTGTAGATCCTTGATGATGTGTTGGAGAGGTTTTAGTTGGGGGCTGAAGGTGATGGCTAGTGGCGTTCTGTTATTTTCTTTGTTGGGCCTGTCCTGTAGTAGGTGACATCTGGGTACTCTTCTGGCTCTGTCAATTTATTTCTTCACTTCAGCAGGTGGGTATTGTAGTTGTAAGAATGCTTGATAGAGATCTTGTAGGTGTTTGTCTCTGTCTGAGGGGTTGGAGCAAATGCGGTTGTATCGTAGAGCTTGGCTGTAGACAATGGATCGTGTGGTGTGATCTGGGTGAAAGCTGGAGGCATGTAGGTAGGAATAGCGGTCAGTAGGTTTCCGGTATAGGTGTTTAGGTGACCATCGTTTATTAGCACTGTAGTGTCCAGGAAGTGGATCTCTTGTTTGGACTGGTCCACGCTGAGGTTGATGGTGGGATGGAAATTGTTGAAATCATGGTGGAATTCCTCAAGGGCTTTTTTCCATGGGTCCAGATGATGAAGATGTCATCAATATAGCACAAGTAGAGTAGGGGCATTAGGGGATGAGAGCTGAGGAAGCATTGTTCTAAGTCAGCCATAAAAATGTTGGCATACTGTGGGGCCATGCGGGTACCCATAGCAGTGCCGCTGATTTGAAGGTATACATTGTCCCCAAATGTGAAATAGTTATGGGTGAGGACAAAGTCACAAAGTTCAGCCACCAGGTTTGCCGTGACATTATCGGGGAAACTGTTCCTGACGGCTTGTAGTCCATCTTTGTGTGGAATGTTGGTGTAGAGGGCTTCTACATCCATCGTGGCCAGGATGGTGTTTTCAGGAAGATCACCGATGGATTGTAGTTTCCTCAGGAAGTCAGTGGTGTCTCGAAGATAGCTGGGAGTGCTGGTAGCGTAGAGCCTGAGGAGGGAGTCTACATAGCCAGACAATCCTGCTGTCAGGGTGCCAATGCCTGAGATGATAGGGCGTCCAGGATTTCCAGGTTTATGGATCTTGGGTAGCAGATAGAATGCCCCAGGTCGGGGTTCCAGGGGTATGTCTGTGTGGATTTGTTCTTGTGCTTTTTCAGGGAGTTTCTTGAGCAAATGCTGTAGTTTCTTTTGGTAACCCTCAGTGGGATCAGATGGTAATGGCTTGTAGAAAGTGGTGTTGGAGAGCTGCCGAGCAGCCTCTTGTTCGTATTCCGACCTACTGATGATGACGACAGAATCTCCTTTGTCAGCCTTTTTGATTATGATGTCAGAGTTGTTTCTGAGGCTGTGGATGGCATTGTGTTCTGCACAGCTGAGGTTATGGGGCAAGCGATGCTGCTTTTCCACAATTTCAGCCAGTGCACGTCGGTGGAAGCACTCTATGTAGAAGTCCAGTCTTTTGTTTCGACCTTCAGGAGGAGTCCACCTAGAATCCTTCTTTTTGTAGTGTTGGTAGGAAGGTCTCTGTGGATTAGTATGTTGGAAATATTCCTTGAGTCGCAGATGTCGAAAATAGGATTCTAGGTCACCACAGAACTGTATCATGTTCGTGGGGGTGGAGGGGCAGAAGGAGAGGCCCCGAGATAGGACAGCTTCTTCTGCTGGGCTAAGAGTATAGTTGGATAGATTAACAATATTGCTGGGTGGGTTAAGGGAACCATTGCTGTGGCCTCTTGTGGCATGTAGTAGTTTAGATAGTTTAGTGTCCTTTTTCTTTTGTAGAGAACTAAAGTGTGTGTTTTAAATGGCTTGTCTAGTTTTTGTAAAGTCCAGCCACAAGGAAGTTTGTGTGGAAGGTTGGATTTTTATGAGAGTATCCAGTTTTGAGAGCTCATTCTTAACCTTTCCCTGTTTGCTATAGAGGATGTTGATCAGGTGGTTCGGCAATTTCTTTGAGAGCGTGTGGCACAAGCTGTCAGCATAGTGTGTGTGGTATGTAGATTGTAATGGATTTTTTACCTTCAGTCCTTTTGGTACGATGTCCATCTGTTTGCATTTGGAAAGGAAGATGATGTCTGTCTGTATCTGTACGAGTTTTTTCATGAACATTATAACATTATAACATTCAAAAACCAGTCGGAGAACACTTCAATCTCCCTGGTCACTCGACTACAGACCTAAAAGTCGAAATATTACAACAAAAAGACTTCCAAAACAGACTCCAATGAGAGACTGCTGAATTGGAATTAATTTGCAAACTGGACACAATTAACTTGGGCTTGAATAGAGACGGGGAGTGGATGTGTCATTACGCAAAGTAAAACTTTTTTCCCATATTTCCCCCGCCCCCACTCCCCACTATTCCTCAGACGTACTTGTTAACTGCTGGAAATGGCCCACCTTCATTATCACTACAACCGGTTTTCTCCCCCCCCCGCCCCCCACCCCGCCGCTGTCCTGCTGGTAATAGCTCATCTTAAGTGATCACTCTCCTTACCGTGTGTATGGTAACACCCATTTTTTCATGTTCTGTGTGTATATAAATCTCCTCACTGTATTTTCCACTGAATGCATCAGATGAAGTGAGCTGTAGCTCATGAAAGCTTATGCTCAAATAAATTGGTTAGTCTCTAAGGTGTCACAAGTACTCCTTTTCTTTTTGCGAATACAGACTAACACAGCTGCTACTCTGAAACCTGAGAGAAAGGGATGGTTTGGAAGAACAGATCCCTTAGCTCCATCAAGGGGGGCATCCCCAGGAGAAGAGCTGGGAAGGAGCTGTTAGTGCTAAATCTCTTGGCACATGGCGTGATCTAGATGCCTCCCTGCACCATGCCTGAGGCCACTGGAGACCAGCTGCCTTGCCTTGTAAGCAGAGATCCCCTCCCTATGGGCACCAGTTACTAGGCCCTACATTCATAGATGTCCTTGTAAGAACCAGGCTGCAGCTGTGTGTTGGTGAGACTCCACACACAGTGACAGCTTCTTGTGCCCCCAAGGAGAAATGTTTCAGCTCAACAGACTTTAGGGGGAAACTGGGCAGATTTTTAAATCACAGATTCACAGATCTGAACACCAGCAGGGAGCAGACTCCAAGTGATGGAGAATCCACCATGTTCCCTAGGTGAGTTGTTCCAATGATTCCCCTCTCTGTTAAACATTGGCCTCTTATTTTCAGGCTGTATTCTTCTAGCTTCACCTCCCAGCCACTGGGTCATGTTCTGCCTAGGTCTACTAGATTAAAGAGCTCTCCACTATCAGAAATCTCCTTCCCATGTAGGTATTTGTAGATTATGAGATCAAGTCACCTCTTAACCTTCTCTGGGATGAGCTAAATAGATTGAGCTTCTGAGTCTCTCACTAAAAGTTTGTTTCCAGACCTCAAATCGTTCTTGCAGCTTTTTTCTGAACCCTTAACAGTTGGTTACCATCTGTGTGGACACCAGAACTGAACACAGCCCTGGTCTACACTGCAAAATTACTTCAGTATAACCAGGTCACTTCGGGGTATGTATAATCCACACCCCGGAGTGATGTAGTTATACCGAGCTAAGCACCGGTGTGGACAGCGAGCGCTATGTCAGCAGGAGAGCTGCCACCAGCATAGCCATCGCCTCGCGCGGAGGTGGATCTATGAAGCGGATGGGAGGGCTCTCTCCCGCCACTTAGTGTGTCTTCACCAGAAGCACCACAGCAGCCCAGCTGTATCAGTGCTGTACGTTTGTAGTGTAGACCTGCCACAGTCTCCAGGAACGATCTCTTTAATGCCATGTACAGAAGTAACCCGGCCCCTCTGCCCCTGCTCGATATCCCACTGCTTCTCTCTCCAGGGATCGCCTTGCCACCATAGGCACAGCATCGCACAGGGAGCTCCTGTTAGGCAGGTTTCTACCGGACCCCCTTCTGCCCTTCCCAGGCAGAGCTCCTGCTTTCAAGGATACAGCCTCCATTTGGCAAGTGTGGCCTATGTTGCTGGTTCCTGAATCTTGCCCCTGGGCTGTATTAAAATGCGTGTTCCCATGGGCCCATGGGCCCAGCTGATCTGGAATGCTCTGTGTAACTGCTCTGCTTCCACCACTATTCACTACCCACTGATTGTGTCATCTATGAACGACATCAGCAGTGATTTTGTATCTCCTTCTGGATCATCAAGGATGATATCAAAGAGCTTTGGGCCAAGGACAGATGAACAAGTTTGTGCTAATATAATGGAATGGTTACCTGCTCTGTGGGATTTCTCCTCCAGCTCCACTGCCTCCTCTCTCATTGAGCTGCCAGGGCTCTGGGTCTTTGAAAAGAAAGTTTTAAAACATAAATACCAGTTAAAGCACCAAATTGGTGACCCTTTAACGGCAGGGCCTACGGTGTAACCGAGATGGAAGGAGTGCATTGGCCTGTTCCCTGTCTCTGTGCAGCAGGGAATGCACTCCTGGCATGAGAGTCATCTCTACATTAACTGAAAATGAGAGATGCAAGCAGCCCAGTAAAATGGGTGTCTTGGGGGTCTGGCTTTCATTGTAGTGCCAGAGGGCTGGGCTTTAATCCTGAGGCAACCCTGATGGTGAAAGTTACGGGACTCTTAATTTATAAAATTCTGACCAGGTTGGAGAAGGGAAATTGGTCACACCTGTTCTCCCCATCCTGTAACATAGGAAACTGCAAGGTGGAATTTTCAAAACTGAACAAAAGAAATACTTTTTCACACCACATATGATTAGTCTGTGGAACTCACTGCCACAGGAATTAAGCCAAACTCTTGCTATCAGAGACCAGGATGAACTCTAGCATAGTGGGCAGATTACCCCACATCTGTTACTGTGGGGTTTTTTATCCCTTCCCCTGAAGTACCTGGGGCTTGGACTGGGCAAGATGGACCTTGGGTCTGATTCTGTCTGGCAATTTGTAGGCTCCTAAACTGTGGGTTAGTTCCTGGGGTTTGATGTGGACAAAACACAGAGGAAATGTCTTTCTTACCCAAGGCACTTAGAGAATAGCTGATGCAGATTTAATTCTCTTGCGTATTGTGCCCCAATCTGAAGTAACTCCTGATGTTTTCATTATCTTTATAAAAGCCCAGTTCTTCTTTGAAACTTGCTAAGCTTTTGGCTTCGGTGATAGATGGTGACAGTGAGTTCCACAGGCTAATTACACATTGTATGAATAAATATTTCCTTTGTTCAGTTTTGAATTTCTCACTTTCAGTTTCATTGAACGTACTCTTGTTCTTTTGTTATGAGGCAGGGAGAACAGAAGTGACCAATCTCCCTTCTCCAAACCACTCAGTGCAGGCTTTTATCATGTGTCCTCTTACCCATCTCCTCGCTAAAGGAACCACACTCCCAGTCTTTTCAAACTCTCTTCATAGAAGATAATTTCCAGGCCCTTGATCATTCTCGTCTCCCTTTTGTGAACCTCTCTAAGGCCAGGTCTACACTATAAATTTACATCAGTATAACTAAGTCGCTCAGGGATGTGAAAATCCACACCCTAATCCTGGTGTAGACTGCACTATGTCAATGGGAGGACTTTTCCTGCTGACACAGATACCAAATCTCACAGAGGTGGATTAATTACGCCAGCAGGAGCTCTCCTGTAAGCATAGTAGCGTCTTCACTGAAGAGCTACAGCTCTGCCATGTTTTATGTGTAGACCTGCCCTAATTCTGCAATATCCCACAGGAGACTAATTGACCCAGCACTGCACACAGTATCCAGATGGGGCAGCCACACTAGTTTATACAAAGGCATCAGAACAGTCTCTGTAATATTCTCCATCCTGTCCTACTACATCTGAACATCTCGTTTGTTTTTTTGAACACAGCTGCACTTTGAGCAGAGGTATTCACTAAGCTGTCTATAATGGACCCAAGGACTTTTTCTGAGCTGGTACAGTTACAATAAACTCCTGTAAGGTGTATCAGTATTTGAAATTGCTCCTTCTAATGTCCATTACTTTGCCTTTATCATCGCTGAATTCTCTCTGCCGGGGTATTTCCCATTCACCTTGCTGGGTTAGGTCTCACTGATTTTCCTCACAGGATTCTGATAATTTTGCTCCCTTCCTGCTTAGCCTCCTTTCCAGATATTTACTATATATTTTACCACAGTTTCCTCCCACAGACTCTTCTTTTACCACAGTTTCCTCCCACAGACACCTCCATAGTTAAGCTAGAGCAATGTTGGGAATTGTGTCTTTTGTGCTTTACACAACAAACAACAACATCAACAACATGGAGAACCCTCCTCCAGGCACAGCTGATCTCAAACAGAGCTGGGCAAAAGTTTTCTACTTAAACATTTGTTCAGTTAAAAAAATGCAGATTCAGTGTGTAGGGAGCCAGGATGGCTTCCCTCCGAACCAGAGGGAAAGAGCCACCCTCTCACCCTGAGTGGGCGGGGCCAGACCCAGCTTCCACCAATCCCCAGGAGGGGAGGGGTGGGACAGGAAGTACAAAGGGCGGGGCCCTTTGCCCAGCGAGGAGAGCACCAGGGAGGGAGACGGACGCAGGCTGCTCCCTCGCAATCCTGCTGCCAACCCAGGGGAGGCCCTGGGCCAGGAGGAACCTGACCGGGAGGAAGGCCTGTCGCGACCAGGACTGCCAGCCGCTGAGTACCCGGAGGGGCCTGGCTGTAGCCCGGGCCGGCGTGAGTCCGACACAGAGTGGGAGCTGGAGCTGCCAGCAGTGGAATACCCGGCAAGCCGGAGGGACCGGAGAGACGCGCCAGAGAGACCGGGTAGGAAGTAGCCCAGGGGCAGAATTGCACCGTGGGGGGGGGGTGTTTGGTCAGCGGGCGCAGATGGCCCCCCCCGCTGACCCAGCGGCAGGACCTTCGCCTCCCGCCACTGTCAGGGCCCTGGGCTGGAACGCAGTGGAGTCGGGTGGGCCTGCGTTCCCCTACCCCGGCCAACCCGCCTTGGGTAGCAGGACTGTGCGCTGCAGACTCGTCCCGGCGCACCCCTGCCCGCTAATTCCCCAGCACCCGAAAGGTGTGACTAAGGCCTGCCAGTGGGACCATAGCTCTCCATCGCCCCCTAGGGGCTCGGAGGACCGACTGAAACCTGTCACACAGTGACACCAAAATATTTAGCAAATTCATGTACCTTTTGCCAAATTGTTTCAGTTAAAATACTTTTAAAAATATATTTAAAATGAAGCATTTCATTTTGATATTTTCTAAACAAAATGTTTCAATTTTTCAGACCGAAACAAACTTTACTTAAAATATAAAATTAAGGAAATATCATAATTTAACCATTAAAATCCATTTTAAAATGCTCAAAATTGAAATGAAACAAAATGTTTAGTTCAGCCTGCAATGAAAACTTTTCAACTTTTTGATCCACTCAAAAAAAATTGAAAAATGTTGTTTTTGGTTTGACACAAAACAATTGTTTTTCAATTTTTCAGAATTTCCAGTGAACCGGAAAAAAAACGTTATTCACTCAGCTCTAGTGCCAAATAACTATGTCCACTGAACATGCAAAGACAAGGCCCAGCTACATACACATGGCTGCTCTGGCTGGTTCCTAGGAGCTTCCAAAAGACAGAACACAGTGAGCACCACTAGAGGGCTCCCATACTAGTTAAAGGGACGCTCCCTTATGCACTACAGGAATGGTCTGGTTTTTCCTTCTCTTTGTTTTCTTTCTTTTAGACAACATCTGATCCATGATAGAACTTTGCTTCTTTATCAACCAGGTTATTGAAAGTTTAAATACATTTACCTGGGATTTAGAGGCTACATGTGGTTTATCCAAACGTTTACGACCCAACCTTTTTTTCACCTCCTTTGGCTGGGAAGCGGAGCCTGTGAGGTTGTCTCTCTCCACCTTCACTGGTGACTCCTGCTGGTGCCCAGAGAACTGTTGAATGCTGGTCTCTTGTCCCGGCAACAACAGAAGCCTCTCGTTGTGGGGAGACATGATTTTATTGAAGGATGCAGCCTTTCCTCTGGGATATGGTGTTTGCTACAGTCACCCTGGCCTTTGTCACAACTAGATGACCCCAATCCAAGTTGTTTTTCATGGACTTACAATTTAAGAACCCTCATAAATAGAGCTGGGCACATTTTTTTAGGTGAATAATATATTTGCCAAAAAATGCATTTTTGAGGCAACGAAACTATTCAAAAAATTGGATCTAATCTGGCAAATTGTTTTGGCTCAAAAAAAAAACGGGGAAAGAATTTGAAGATATTAAAATAGCTTATTTTTGGCAATTTCAAAACAAAACATTTCAACTTTTCACCCTGAAACATTTCATTTTGACCACTTTGAAATGAACCGTTTTGAGTTTTTGTTTCAAAATGGCCATTTGTTTTGAAATTTAGCTGAGTGAAAAAGTGAAAAAACAAACCCAAAACAACCCAAAATTAAATGAAAAATCCTTCAATTCAAAATGTGGGGTTTTTTCCAGATTTTTGAATTCAACCCCTGAATTGAAAAATCAGGTATTTGCTCGGCTCTGCTAATAAAGTCAATGCAGATGCAGGCTGTGGCTGCGCTCTTGGTATGCCATGCATCACAGTTAGGCCACATACCAGGGCTCCAAGGTCAGCACTGGCTGCTGATTGGCAGTGCAGTGTAGGATTTTGGTTTTGACTCGGAAAGCCCTAAATGGCTTGGGATCTTCCCGTTGAAAATTCCGTTCTCTCCCCATGGGATACCTCTACAGCTACGACCAGCAAAGGCAATCAAGCTAGTAGGCCCCTGGTTTAACAAACAGGGATATTTTCTGAAAGGAATTCACAATCTTGCAACTCATTTCACGCCTCCAGATCTGTTGACCTTCAGGGATTACAAAACTCATCTGTTTTCTTGGCTTGCAGGACTGAGTTAATCTGCTCTAACTCAGCCAGGCGTTATAGGGCTGGATGCAGAAATGGCTGGGAGAGATTCTTTGGGCTGGGTTATGCTGGAAGCCAGACTGGATGGGCACATTGGGCCCTGCAAACCTTCGAACTGACAAGCGTGTCACTTGTAAATGAAAAAACAATAACCCACGTGAAGGCTTCAGGTATCAAAGGGGTTTTATTTTGTTGTACAGTGTCTTTGGACAGAAGTACTTGGTGCTTCTACAACTATTAAAACCTACAGGCAGTGATAACTATGCTTTGTACAAATCGGCCTAAATTTTCAGAAGAGGCCACTAATATTTGTGCGCCACCACAATGTTTGGCTGCCCAGCTAGGGTACATCTACACTAAGACCATGCTTTGACTCAGGTTTAAGCCCAAACCCCCTTCCGTTCACACAAAATCAGTCTGACTCAGGTCAGCCAGCACTCAAGACCTTGCTAGGGGATGGGTCAGAGCCCAAATCCCACTGTGACTCAGATCCAAGCCCTGTCATTTTGCAGTGTGGATGCAGGTCAAGTCAGAAGGTCCGTGTAGTGCAGTATGGAAGTGTTAGCATGGCTGTGAGACCCAGGTCCAGCAATTGTAAACACAAGTTTACAATGCAGTGTGGACACTCAACCTCATTTAGTTGAAAATCCAATTCTCCATTAAAAACCAGTTTGGATGGAAATATTTTGACCAGCCCTAGCTGAAATAATCATAAGTAGCAATAAATCTCAGTGCAGATTAATAATAATAAATCTAGATCCATTTGCCATTTAAAATTAAAACAAAATTAAAAAGCTCAGTTCTAGGGTCTGCTCTGGATAGAGCTCTTCTGCATCCTCTCTGCGTAGGAGCAATCTCGGGTATTTTAAGAGCTGCTGGAGCAGCTTTACAGCCCTCACCTCCCAGCCCGCTGGCCCGCAGGGCACTCCCAGGGTAAGGGGATGCCAGTGCAGCATCGCTATGACAGAATCTGGGCCAGTGTTTGTAAATAAGCCATCCATTTAGCAGTCACTTGACGGCAATAGAAAGTGGTGCCATATTCCACCCTGACATGAGGTTGGGTGAGGTTCTCTGGCCTGGGTTAAGCAGGAGACCCGATTTAGATGATCATAATAGTCTCTGTGAATTTAGGCCCTCTTGGTCCAAACTACAAAAGTTTGCTGGCCAGACTTGAATTGGGATCTTGCTCTGCGGCACCACCCTGTGCCACCAGCCAAACTGACATGCCTGCTAATTATTGGAATAACTATGCTCAACTGATCTTGACTGAGTTAAATAAAACTCCCACCTCATCTGTTACTCCAGCTACATGGCACTGCAGCTGTGATCCAGGTCCCAATTCCCGTCCTGAACTCAGTGGATGTGCTTTGTCTTGGTTCAGTTCTAGGTGCAAAATAAACAAGTAGTGAAGATCACCAGTTTTTACCCATCCCAGCCTGGTAGCATCCTTCACACATGCCTCGTGCCCCTCCTTTCTGGAGCTGTCCTGCAGGACACAGGAAATGAGGAAGGAGTTTGGTTTTCTATAATTTTGACAGGACTTTCTCCAATTGGCTGCTTGCTCCAACCCTCCCCGTCCCCACAGTAAACTCACCTCAGTTTCATTCCACACCTGTCCCTCTTACCCTTTTCTCTCCTGCCCTGTCCCCCTCAGCCTCCCTTCCCTTCTGTGTCCCCTCTCACTTCTCTTTTCTGTTTGTGTAGTTGGTCCCCTCCTAACTAAATCCTCCAAAAACGTTTTGCCACCATTCCACTGGCTCACTCCGCTGTTGTGATCTACCCCTTCTCCCACCCTGGGTGTGTCTGGTTTGTTAAGATCGTCAACTCTTCGGGACAAGGACATCTACCACTCTGTGTCTGTGCAACACCTAGGACTATGAGGCCCCATTCTTTTGCCCTGAGGCACTGCCGTAACAAACATGATTCCTAATGACAATAAGGAAACAGGCTCTCAACTTCCTTTGAAGCTGAAGACAAGGCCATTGTGGAGAAGCTAAATGAGCTCTTTGCATTGGTCTTCACTGCAGAGGATGTGAGGGAGAATCCCACACCTGAGCCATTCCTTTTAGGTGACAAATCTGAGGAACTGTCCCACACTGAGGTGTCAATAAAGGAGGTTTTGGAACAAAATTTTCAAATTAAGCAGCAATTAGTCACCAGGACCAGATGGTATTCACCCAAGAGTTCTGAAGGAACTCAAATAGGAAGTTGCAGAACTACTAATTGGTATGTAACTTATCACTTAAATCAGCTTCTGTACTAGATGGCTGGAAAATAGCTAATGTGATGCCAATTTTTAAAAAGGTTCCAGAGGCAATCCTGGCAATTACAGGCTGGGGAAGAGTCAACATGGCTTTTCTAAAGGGAAATCATGCCTCATCAATGTATTCAAATCCATGAGATGGGGGTAAACAAACAGGTGGACAAGGGTGATCCAGTGAATATAGCATGCTTGGACTTTCAGAAAGCCTTTGACAAGGTTCTTTGCCAAAGGTTTTTAAGCAAAGTAAGCAGTTATGGGATAAGAGGGAAGGTCCTCTCATGGATCAGTAACTGGTTAAAAGAAAGGAAAACAAAGGGTAGAAATAAATAGTAATTTTTCAGAATGGAGAGGTAAATAGCAGTGACTCCCAGGGATCTGTACTGGGACCAGAACTGGTCAACGTATTGATAAATGATCTGGAAAAAAGGCTAAAGAGTGAGATGGAAAAGTTTGCAGATTGTACAAAACGACTCAAGACAGTTAAGTCCAAAGCAGACTATGAAGTTACAAAGGGGCCTCACAAAACTGGGTGAGTGGGCAACAAAATGGCAGATGAAATTAAATGTCGATAAATGCAAAGTAATGCACATTGGAAAAATAGAATCCCAACTATACATACAAAATAATGCAGCCTAAATTAACTGTTATCACTCAAGAAAGAGATCTTGGGGTCATAGAGAACATCTGCTCAATGTGCAGAGGCAGTCAAAAAAGCTAACAGAATGTTAGGAACCATTAGGAAAGGGATAGATAATAAAACCAAAAATACCATAATACCACTATATAAATCCATGGTATGCCCACACCTTGAATACTGCAGGCGCCCCATCTCAAAAAAGATGTATTAGAAATAAAAAAGGTACAGAGAAGGGAAACAAAAATGACTAAGGCTACGAAACAGCTGACATATAAGGAGAGATTAAAAAGACGGGGACTGTTCGGCCTAGAAAAGAGACAACAAATGACAGAGATCTATAAAGTCATGAATGGTGGGGGGAAAGTGAATAAGGAAGTGTTATTTACCCCTTCACATAGCAGAAGAACCAGGAGTCACCTAATGAAATGAATAGGCAGCAGGTTTATAAACAAACAAAAGGAAGTCTTCTTCACACAAAGCAGAGTCAGCCTGTGGAACTCATTGCCAGGGGATGTTTTGAAGGCCAAAAGTATAACTGAGTTCAAAAAAGAATTAGATAAGTTCATGGAGGATAGATCTATTAGCCAAAATGGTTAGAGATGCAACCCCATGCTCTCGGTGTCCCTAAGCCTCTGACTGCCAGATGCTGGGCCTGGATGACATGGGATGGCTCACTTAATATTGTCCTGTTCTGTTCATTCCCTCTGAAGCACCTGGCATTGGCCACTGTTGGAAGACAGGATACTGGGCTAGATGGACCTTTGGTCTGACCCAGTATGTCCATTCTTACATTCTTATGTTCTGTAATGCTGGATTTCAACCAGTCACTTAGAGGGTACGTCTATGTTTCACTAAAAGACCCATGGCACTGCCAGGGTTGGCCCGGATCAGCTGACTCAGGCTCAAGGGCTCAGGCTGCAAGGCTATAAAGTCGCAGTGTACATGAGGGTGGGTCTTAGACCGCAGGCTCCAGCAGCTACGGTACAATTTTTGGTCCCGCAGCCTGAGCCCTGAGAGCCCGAGTCAGCTGACCCAGGCTCTAAACTTGGTGCCAGAGGTTTTTTATTGCAGTGTAGTCGTACCCTCAGGGTGTGTCCATGCTCTAGACTCTAGTGATCCACCCTCACGTTTCTTCTCTTCTGTTAGCCACACACAGCCTCTGAAACCCACGTTAGCCTGTCTTGTGGGAGAGCAGCCACGCTACAGAACAACAGCGGAGGTCTGCAAGGGTAGCTATAGTACATCCTGAGCCCCCTGGAGCTTGGCTCGCTGACATGTGGCTCAGAGTTCTGGGGCTCCACGCCAGGGTTCGTAGCACTCGTGTGAGCTCCACCTCTCTAGAAAGGCTTTCACAGTATACAGTGGGAAAACTTGTCTGTCCCTCCTGGGGGTGATGGGTGGCAATGGCATACAGAGTGGTGAGAACAACGAGGAGTCCTTGTGGCATCTTAGAGACTAACAAATTTATTTGGGCATAAGCTTTCGTGGGCTAAAACCCACTTCATCAGATACATGGAGTGAAAAATACAGTAAGCAGAATATATATTATAGCACATAAAAGATGGGAGTTGTCTTACCAAGGGGGGTGTCCACCTTAATTGAATTGGCCTCATTAGCACTGACCCCCCCCCCACTTGGTAAGGCAACTCCCATCTTTTAATGTGCTCTAATATATATACTGCCTACTGTATTTTTCACTCCATGCATCTGATGAAGTGGGTTTTAGCCAATGAAAGCTTATGCCCAAATACATTTGTAAGTCTCGAAGGTGCCACAAGGACTCCTCGTTGTTTTTGCTGACACAGACTAACACGGCTACCCCTCTGAAAACAGTGGTGAGAGTTACAGCCCCAAAGACTCAGTGTGTAACTTAGAATCATAGAATCATAGAATATCAGGGTTGGAAGGGACCCCAGAAGGTCATCTAGTCCAACCCCCTGCTCGAAGCAGGACCAATTCCCAGTTAAATCATCCCAGCCAGGGCTTTGTCAAGCCTGACCTTAAAAACCTCTAAGGAAGGAGATTCTACCACCTCCCTAGGTAACGCATTCCAGTGTTTCACCACCCTCTTAGTGAAAAAGTTTTTCCTAATATCCAATCTACACCTCCCCCACTGCAACTTGATGATACTCACAGCATCAGCTGTACATCTTAGACACTAGTGCAAGAGGCAGAGTCTGCCTGAGCTATGCTCATTCTCCATTTCCTGTGCCAGGGTGTAGGCGACGTCCAACTGGCAGCTTTGTGACCTTACACCAGCTGAGAACTGCCTTGCATAGGGGAATTCTCAGCTGGCCAGTATGAGCAAGACCTCACCACTGGTGAACCCGCTACTAGAGATCCTGACCTGGATCTGCTCCTGGCTTTGCCTGGTTTAGATAAAAGTGTTATCCTATTGTTAAGTGTGGTGCTTGTCCCAGGGGTTAATTCTGACACACACACCCCGAGAGGGAAGGTTGGGTTTTTGCAGAGGTGCATGGATAGGACCTGGGACCCCTCTCCAGACTATAGAAATCCCCCACCAGACACCCAATTACAAGGCACCTCTGCCACTGCCCAGTATACTGCCCTGGCCAATTTGTGTGGCCCCTCAGTCACAAACACACACCAGATTGTTACCCATTCACCAAAGTGTGTATTTATTCTTTCCTTGCAAAGCATAATAGTGGACTAGGGGTTTACGACAAGCAGAGGCTGCCACACAGCCTTCACTCCTCAGCCCAGCTTCAACTTCTTAGCTTCCCCCTTGCCTCCTGTTCCTTCCACTTGTATCCTACCAATTACATTGTTAGCCCGGCAATTACCACTCAGGTGCGCATAATCCCCCAGCCGACAGTGTTTAATTGCTCACAGCTGAGCTTGCAGCCTTCTTCATGCTGCAGCGACATCAGTGACCAAGGAGCTACTAACAGTCCCCGTCACACACCCCTTTTGTCAAGCACTTAGAGATAAAACAACATCTAACTCTTATCTGTGTAAGAGCCCTGGATGTCAGTTTTGTTCCCAAAATGGTCATAAAAGGGTAGGAGATGCCCCTCTGGTCTGCAAAATAACAAGACAGACATTACAGGGGAGACGGACTGGTGGAAAAAGAAAATCTAAACAAAGATTTTCTTAAGCAAATTGTTTGAAGCTGGTTACCTGCACTGGGGCGTAGAATCACCCAGGAGGAGTTATCCCGCAACTGCAGGTCATCACCTCTCTCTGACTCAGCGAGGTTGCTCTCTGAGCTGGTGTCCTTGTGTCCCTTTGAAAAGAAAAGTTACAAGCTAGAAAATAAAGGCCATACAGCCCTGAGAGAGCTCAGTAAAGCCCGGAGAAAGACCAAAGGTGTCCTGCCTCAGATTGGGGGTCTAGACTAGATGGTCTCTTAAGGTCCTTTCCAGCTCTACATTTCTATAATTCTGTGTCCTGTAACAGGCAACTAGCTGGGGTGAAATTCATGCCTAGACAGAAATCCAAAGGCAAAACAGCTGCCTAGGCCCCTTGGGAGCTCTCTACGATCTGGATCGTGCAGAAAACTTGATGTAACTTTACAATCAGCCTCAAATAAGGAGTAAGGCATACCTCTGTCAGGCCAGGAATAGCCCAAAGAGCGCGTTGTCTCTTGCACACAAGGACTGTATGTTGTTAAGTCCCGTTGCTTTCAGGATTGAGGCGATGCCCAGAATTTGTGCTGGGGTAAATTTCATGCAGAAAAACTTTCCCTCTCATCTTTTGTTGGCTGAACACAGGGGACCTTTATATTGAACGGGTCATTCACTGGAGGGCAATTTCCTGGGCTTTACTATGGACAAAACAGATCCATAGATTCCAAGGCCAGAAGGAGCCACTATGATCATCTATTCTGACCTCCTGTGTATCACAGGCCAGAACATTTCACCCCGTGATTCTTTCTGACTCTTCACATCACCTGTGAGAACCCATCTGCCCACCAAGCCACTGAAACCTACTTTCCATCATCATGTTTCCTTCCAGGAGCCATGGTATCAAATCAGCTCCTAGAAGCCCTTCCTTCCACACATTTCACAAGGTGTGCGATAACACAGAAGCAAGATCCAAGCAGCATGAGGTCTGACTAATGATCCGTCCAGCCCAGCAGACTCTCCCGCAATGGTCAGTGACAGCTTCTCCATAGGAAGGAACCCCCATGTGGACATTTATGGAATAACTTATTCCTATCCACAGTGGCTGGCTCATTCCCCAAAGCAGGTGGGTTTGTTTATTATAGTGTTTTACCAAATCTACTCAAACTGTGCATAAACTTATTAACCATATAAATGTCCATACCTTTTTATTGGAATCCTAAGTTCTTGGCCTCAAGAATACCTTGTGTCGGCGAGTTCCACAGGCTAACTATCTCTCCAATAAAGAAATAGCTACTTTGGTCAGTTTTAAATTCCTTGCTTTTCAATTTAGCTGAATCTGTCATCTGCTCTTGCGTCATGAAACGGCATAAATGGAAGCATCTGACTGACCTCCTCTCTGCCATTCATTATTTTAAAGTCCTCCATCAGGCCCCCTCTTATTCTATCTCTGGTATTTAGATGGCCCCCATTACCATAATATATGAGTACCTCACAACCTTTGCTGTATTTATCCTCACAATACCCCTAGAAGGTAGGAAATGGCTACAAAGCTTCTTGTACACTTGAAAAATTGAGGCACTGACGTGACCAAGCTCACACAAGAAGTCAGTGGGGGAGCAAGGAAATGGACCATTACATCCCAAGGGCTAAGCTAATACCCTAACCACCCTTCACCACCCTTTCAAGCTAAACCTATTTAGACTGTAAGCTCTGAGGCAGTGATCATCTTTTGTTGTTTATTTGTGCAGCTCCCTGCGCACTGGGCCTGGGTCTGGGCCTGTAGGCACTGTCACAGATAAATAATAATCCTGATGTTTCGAATCATTCTTCATATATAAGTCTCCAGGCATTGATCCTTCTCATTGCCCGATTCTCACATCCTTTCTGAGATGGGGTGACCAGAACCGAATGCACTATCCATGGGAGGGCATAACTCTGGCACTAGTATATCACAGAATCATAGGACTGGAAGGGACCCAGAGAGCTCATCTAGTTCAGTCCCCTGCACTCATGGCAGGACCAAGCACCATCTAGACCATCCCTGACAGGTGGTTTGTCCAACCTGCTCTTAAAAATCCTCAATGATGGAGATTCCACAACCTCCCTAGGTGATTTATTCCAGTGCCTAACCACCCTGACAGTTAGGAAGCTTTTCCTAATGTCCAACCTAAACCTCCCTTGCTGCAATTTAAGCCCATTGCTTCTTGTCCTATCCTCAGAAGTTAAGGAGAACAATTTTTCTCCCTCCTCCGTGTAACAACCTTTTATATACTTGAAAACTGTTATGTCCCTTCTCAGTCTTCTCTTCTCCAGACTAAACAAACCCAGTTTTTTCCAATCTTCCCTCAAAGGTCATGTTTTTTAGACCTTTAATCTTTTTTGTTGCTCTTCTCTGGACTTTTTCCAGTTTGTCCACATCTTTCCTGAAATGTGGTGCCCACAACTGGACAGAGTAGAGTAGAAGAAGTATTTCTTGTTTTTTGTTTACAACACTCCTGTTAATACATCCCAGAATGATGTTTGCTTTTTTTTGCAAGAGTGTTACATTGTTGATTCACATGGGTGGCGGGTATAATAGGCCAGGGGAGTTTAAGTCTCCCCTGATCCAACCGCCACCCCGCCGCCTTTCAGAGTGCAGATGCCAGGGCTATGGCCCCTCGCTCTTCTCCCTCCCCACTCCACCTCCCACCCTCCCCTCGCTCCACCCCTTCCCTGCTCAGCCCCGCTGCTTGCCCTTACCGCCGAGGAGAAGAGGAGCGATGGAGAGCGGCAGGCGGGGGGGGGGGGGGGCAAGTGGGGAAGGAGCTGAGTGGCTCCGCCCATTCCCACTCAGCCCCGCCGCTCACTCCTCTTCTCCGCAGAGGACTCCTCCTATATCTTGGAATAACTGATTTAAAAAATAAAGCTTGAAGGCAGAAAAGACACATGCCTGCTGATAGTAGGAGGGCAGAGTGAGGGAAGCCAGCTTCAGCAGTGTTACTGAGCATGCCCAGTCTGTGTAAGCATGCTCAGAACAAGCCAAGCAACAAATCTGGGGGGACACGTGACCCCACATACTGTCCCACACGCATCGCCTCTACTGGAAATGACACTCCTACCTCTGTTTTTGCCTGAAGCTGGGATCCAGATCCTGATTCCTGCCCAGACAGGTCATCTTTCAGAAGTCCTGGACTCACAGGTTTTCCTTCATTTATTTCTGGTTCTAAACTTCCAGATCCTGGTTAAACCAAATGTTAATAAAAATAACACTAATAATAATTAATAAACAGTTCTCCCACTCACTTATCAGCCTCCCATTTAGTCCAGCTGAATCCCTAGCCCCTTTCTTTAACTAGTTTTGGGAAAAATTGAAAAAATATCTACTTAAAAAAATTAAACTCAGAGTTAGGGCTGGTCAATATTTTTTTAATCAAAATACCTTTTCAAGGGAAATACCTTTTCATTTTAATCTAAACAAACATTTTTGCAGAATGTGTCTTAATACATTTTTCATGGCAAAACTGAAAACTTCAGTTTTTGGCTGCTAAAAACTGAAATTTGTTTTGTTTGTTTTCAAGTTTTCAACAAAATGTTAAAATATATATATAAAATATATATTGTGACAGGGTCAGGCCAGATGGCTACAGGAGAGTGATAGAAGGCAGATATATTAGCCCCAGGTTAAGTAGGTCCCTTTTCCCTGGGTAAGGTAACAGGGAAGGTTCCAGAACAATCAGGAACTTTCTGGAAACAATTAAGACAGACAAGCTGATTAGAACACCTGCAGCCAATCAAGAAGCTGCTAGAATCAATTAAGGCAGGCTAATCAGGGCACCTGGGTTTAAAAAGGAGCTCACTTCAGTTTGTGGGGCGCGTGTGAGGAGCTGAGAGTGAGAACGCGTACTGTTGGAGGACTGAGGATAAAGAAGGTGTTGGGAGGAGGCCATGGGGAAGTAGCCCAGGGAGTTGTAGCTGTTGCACAGCTATTCCAGGAGGCACTCTAGACAGCTATATTCCACAGGGTCCTGGGCTGGAACCTGGAGTAGAGGGCGGGCCCAGTTTCCCCCCAAACCTCCCAACTCCTGGTCAGACCCAGGAGGAGCTGACCTGGACTGTGGATTCACGAAAACGGCCAAACTGAGGGCTGCCATGAATCTCCGAGGCGAGCAAATCTGCAAATAAGCGCAAGACCCACCAAGGCAAAAAAAATTGGGGATTGGTCCTGCTTTGAGCAGGGGGTTGGATTAGATGATCTCCTGAGGTCTCTTCCAACTCTGATAGTCTATGAGGAGGAACTTTGTCACTATATATATATATATATATATATATTTTCACCTAAATTTTTCCCAGAAAAAAAAAACACTCACTTTCTGACCAGCAATATTCACAGCCTCCTGGGGAAGAGACTAATGAGTCAATGTGACAAAGGGATGGTTCTGAAAAACAGAACCCTTAGCTCCATCAGGGTCGGGATTCCCAGAGCTGTTAGTGCTGAACCTCTTGGTAAATGGCATGATCACCTTGGTATCAACCTTGCGTTGCATCAGAGAAAATGAAGACTTTCTGGACAGAAGTCAGCATTTGGTTCTGGAGGTACAACATGCTGAAGAATCAGAGAGTGCAGCGCAGAATGGGGAATCATAGAATATCAGGGTTGGAAGGGACCTTAGGAGATCATCTAGTCCAACCCCCTGCTCAAAGCAGGACCAATCCCCAATTTTTGCCCCAGATCCCTAAATGGCCCCCTTAAGGATTGAACTCACAACCCTGGGTTTAGCAGGCCAATGCTCAAACCACTGAGCTATCCCTCCCCCTGAAGAATATTGGCAGCATGTGACCTCCAGAAGAATGAGGAGAACCCATGTACCCCCTATGCCAGGGGTGGGCAAACTACAGTCCACGGCCCACATGCGGCCCGTGGGACTTTCCTGCCCGGCCCCTGAGCTCCCGGACAGGGAGGCTACCCCGGCCCCGCCCCTGCTGTTCCCCATCCCCCGCAGCCTCAGCGCGCCGTGCCGTCGGCACAATGCTCTGGGCGGCAGACTGCGAGCTCCCGGGCCAGCGTGGCTGCAGAGCTGCAGCCTGACCCGGTGCTGCACAGTGCATAGCTGCCTGTCCTGGTGCATCCGCACCACCAGCCACCCGTGCTCCAGGCAGCACAGTAAGGGGGCGGGGGGGGGGGTGGATCGAAGGCAGGGGAGTTTGGGGGGTAGTCAGGGGGCGGGAGTGTGGATAGAGGTTGGGGTGGTCAGAGGGCGGGGAACAGGGGGGTTGAAGGGGGCAGTCAGGAATGAGAGGAGGGGTTGGATGAGGCAGCAGGGGGCAGTTGGGGTGGGGGTTCTGGGGGAGGTCAGGGGACAGGGAGAAGGGGTGGTTGGATGAGGCAGGTGTCCCGGGGGGGCGCGTCAGGGAGGAGAGGAGAGGAGTTGGATGGGGTGGCAGGGGTAGTTAGGGGTGGTCAGGGGACAGAGAGTGGGGGTGGATGGGGCAGAGGTCCCGGGGGAGGCCATCAGGAAGGAAAAAGGGGTTTGGATGGGGCAGGAGTCCTGGGGGGGCTGTCAGGGGGCTAGAAGCAGGGGGGGTCGGATAGGGGGCGGGGGCCTTGCCACGCCTGGCTGTTTGGGGAGGCACAGCCTCCCCTAACCGGCCCTCTGTACAATTTTGAAAACCCAATGTGGCCCTCGGGACAAAAAGTTTGCCCACCCCTGCCCTATGCAGATAGAGGTAAGAAACTGTTTTCAGGCTTTCTGCACACATACTACTGAGGAGAATGATTTGGAAGAGCCATCTGAGGGAAGGGATCAGAAGGAGACCCCATCAACTAGAAGGCATGAGATGCATTGTCCTAGGGATGGGGGTTCCATGACCACCACTCCCAAGAGGAGGAGACGGGTGGTGGTGGTGATCGAGGACTCCCTCCTAAGGGGGACAGAGTCATCCATCTGCCAGCCAGACTGAGAGACTCGAGAAGTGTGCTGCTTGCCTGGAGCTAGAATTCAGGATGTGACTGAGTGTCTGCCGAGACTGATCAAGCCCTCAGACTGCTACCCTTCTCCACATGGGCACCAATGATACTGCCAAGAATGACCTTGAGCACGTCATTGCAGACTATGTGGCTCTGGGAAGAAGGATAAAGGAGTTTGAGGCACAAGTCGTGTTTTCATCCATCCTCTCTGTTGAAGGAAGAAGCCCAGGTAGGGACTATCGAGTTGTGGAGGTGAATGCGTGGTTATGCAGGTGGTGTCAGAGAGAGGGCTTTGGATTCCTTGACCATGGGATGTTGTTCCGGGAAGAAGGATTGCTAGGAAGAGGTGGGATCCACATAATGAAGAGAGGGAAGAGCATCTTCGCAGGCAGGCTTGCTAACCTAGTAAGGAGGGCTTTAAACTAGGTTCGCTGGGGGACAGTGACCTAAGCCCTGAGGTAAGTGGGGAAGTGGGATCCTGGGAGGAAACACACGGAGGAGGGTGCAACGGGAGTGTGGGGGGTGAGCGTCTGATTCATACTGAGAAAGCAGGGCAATTGGCTAGTTATCTTAGGTGTATGTACACGAACGCAAGAAGCCTGGGTAACAAGCAGGAAGAATTGGAAGTCCTGGCACAGTCAAAGAACTATGATGTGATAGGAATAACAGAGACTTGGTGGGGTAGCTCACTGGAGCAGTGTCATGGATAGGTATAAAATGTTCAGGAAGGACAGGTACGGGAGGAAAGGTGGAGGAGTTGCACTGTATGTAAGAGAGTGGTATGATTCCTCAGAGCTCCAGTATAAAACTGGATAAAAGCCTGTTGAGAGTCTTTGGGTTAAGTTTAGAAGCGAGAGCAACAAGGGTGATGTCGTGGTGGGCATGTGCTATGTGCATCCAGAAGGAGGAGGTAGACGAGGCTTCCTTCGGACAATTAACTGAAGTTTCTAGCTCACAGGCCCTCGTTCTCATGGGGGACTTCAATCACCGTGGCACCTGCTGGAAGAGCAATACAGCAGTGCACAGACAATCCAGAAAGTTTTGGAGAGTGTTGGGGACAACTTCCTGGTGCAACTACTGGAGGAACCAACCAGAGGCCATTCTCCTCTTGACCTGCTGCTCACAAACAGGGAAGAATTGGTAGGAAAAGTAGAAGTGGGTGGCAACCTGGGCAGCAGTGACCATGAGATGGTTGAGATCAGGATCCTCACAAAAGGAAGAAAGGAGATTAGCAAAATATGGACCCTTGACTTCAGAAAAGCAGGCTTTGACTCCCTTGGGGAACTGATGGGCAGGATCCCCTGGGAGGCAAAGTTGATGGGGAAAGGAGTCCAGGAGAACTGGCTGTATTTTAAAGATGCCTTACTGAGGGCGCAGGAACAAACCATCCTGATGTGCAGAAAGAATAGCAGGCAACCAGCTGGCTTAACAGTGAAATCTTTGGTGAGCTTAAACACAAAAAGGAAGCTTACAAGATGTGGAAACTTGGTCAGATGACTAAGTAGGAGTATAAAAATATTGCTCAAGCATGCAGGGGTGTAATCAGGAAGGCAAAAACACAACTGAAGTTTCAGCTAGCAAGGGATGTGAAGGGTAATAAGAAGGGTTTCTACAGGTATGTTAGCAACAAGAAAAATGAACAGGGGAGGCAACCTAGTGACAGACGATCTGGAAAAAGCTGAAGTACTCAATGCTTTTTTTACCTTGGTCTTCACAGACAAGATCAGCTCCCACACTACTGTCCTGGGCAACACAGTATCGGGAGGAGGTGAGCAGCCCACAGTGGTGAAAGAACAGGTTAAGGACTATTTAGAAAAGGAGTATTTAGAAAAGCACAAGTCCATGGGTCTAGATTTAATGCATCTGAGGGAGCCGAGGGAGTTGGCCGATGTGATTGCAGAGCCATTGGCATTATCTTTGAAAACTCGTGGCAATTGGGGGGAGGTCCCGGACAATTGGAAAAAGGCAAATATAGTGCCCATCTTTTAAAAAGGGAAGAAGGAGAACCGGGGGAACTATAGACCGGTCAGCCTCACCTCAGTCCCTGGAAAAATCATGGAGCAGGTCCTCAAGGAAACCATTTCAAAAGCACTTGGAGAAGAGGAAGGTGATCAGGAACAGTCAGCATGGATTCACCAAGGGCAAGTCATGCCTGACCAACCTGATTGCCTTCTATGATGAGATAACTGGCTCTGTGAATATGGGGAAAGCAGCAGACATGATATATCTTGACTTTAGCAAAGCTTTTGATACAGTCTCCCTCCCACTGCAGTCTTGCCTAAAAAAGTATGAATTGGATGAATGGACTATAAGGTGGGTAGAAAGCTGGCTAGATTGTCGGGCTCAACGGGTAGTGATCAATGACTCCATGTCTAGTTGGCAGCTGGTATCAAAGGAGTGCCCCAAGGGTCGGTCCTAGGGCCGGTTTTGTTCAACATCTTTATTAATGATCTGGATGATGGGATGGATTGCATCCTCAGCAAGTTCACAGATGACACTAAGCTGGGGGGAGAGGTAGATACACTGGAGGGTAGGGATAGGATACAGAGGGACCTAGATAAATTGGAGGATTGGGCCAAAAGAAATCTGATGAGGTTCAACAAGGACAAGTGCAGAGTCCAGCACTTAGGATTGAAGAATCCCATACACTGCTAAAGGCTGGGGACCGACTGGCTAAGCGGCAGTTCTGCAGAAAAGGACCTTGGGATTACAGTGGATGAGAAGCTGGATATGAGTCAGCAGTGTGCCCTTGTTGCCAAGAAGGCTAACGGCATATTGGGCTGCATTAGTAGGAGCATTGCCAGCAGATCGAGGGAAGTGATTATTCCCCTCTATTTGGCACTGCTGAGGCCACAACTGGAGTATTGTATCCAGTTTTGGGCCCCCCACTACAGAAAGGATGTGGACAAATTGGAGAGAGTCCAGCGGAGGGCAACGAAAATAATTATGGGCCTGGGGCACATGACCAAAGAGGAGAGGCTCAGGGAACTGGGCTTGTTGAGTCTACAGAAGAGAATCATAGAATATCAGGGTTGGAAGGGACCTCAGGAGGTCATCTAGTCTAACCCCCTGCTCAAAAGCAGGACCCATCCCCAATTAAATCGTCCCAGCCAGGGCTTTGTCAAGCCTGACCTTAAAAACTTCTAAGGAAGGAGATTCCACCACCTCCCTAGGCAACGCATTCCAGTGTTTCACCACCCTCCTAGTGAAAAAGTTTTTCCTAATATCCAGAAGAGTGAGGGGGGAGTTGATAGCAGCCTTCAACTACCTGAAAGGGGGCTCCAAAGAGGATGGAGCTCAGCTGTTCTCAGTGGTGGCAGATGACGGAACAAGGAGCGATGGGCTCAAGTTGCAGTTGGGGAGGTCTATGTTGGATATTAGGAAACACTATTTCACTAGGAGGGTGGTGAAACACTGGAATGGGTTCCCTAGGGAGGTGGTGGAATTTCCTTCCTTAGAGGTTTTTAAGACCCGGCTTGACAAAGCCCTGGCTGGGATGATTTAGCTGGGGTTGGTCCTGCTTTGAGCAGGGAGTTGGACTAGATGACCTCCTGAGGTCTCTTCCAAGCCTAATCTTCTATGGTTCTATGTCTGAATCCACTAGAGACCACATTGCGGTGACCCCATCCCCGCTGCCAGACCACAAATTTCTGGCTGTCCATTTAAGGCACTAACCATGTCTCTGTGACATTGTGCACACAACGTCTTCACTTGCTCCCAGGTGGTAATAGTTCACATCAGTAGAGACTTTACAGGTGGAAGGGGCAGATTTTTGGATTACATTTATCTTTATAAATAAAAAACTTGTAAATAAAATTACTAGAGCTGCTCAGGGAAGGGAATTTCTATTCTTGGGGAAATTCTGACATTTCAAAAAAAAAAATGTTCTGAATTGGTATGAAAAGCTGAAATTATGAAATTTCCTGAAAATGAACATTTCAGAAATTTTCTTTTCAGGAATATTGAAATTCAGTGGTCATTTTTACTTTTATGTTATATTTAAATGTTAAATATCATATATACATATTATTAAATATCATACATGTGATACTAAACTTAATATAAAAGTCAAAACCAAAGTGAACCAAAACAATATTATCAAAACAAAACATTTTGACATTTTCTAAATGAGATGTTTCAATTTGGACAAAACTGCATGGAAACTCTTCCATTTAAAATTTTCAAACAGCTCTAAAAAAAAAAACACACACAGGGAATTAAATGGTTACCTGTACCATCTGCTGTGTTCCCCTCCTTCTGGTTCTCTGTCTCTGCTTTGCCAGTGGCTCGATCTGTAGCTCCGACCTTGTGTTCCTTGGTAAAGGAAATGAATCAAAGCATGAACGGGGTGACTAAACACAGCAGAGGCTTGATTTATGCCAAATGCAGCCCTTTGACAGGTGTGAGGGTAGCTGCATAAACAACTCCTCTGCTAACCGAAGGCAGAAACAGATTAACGGAAAACGTTAATAACAGCCGGGTTATGGCTCAGATTTTCAAAAACAGGAGCCTCCTACATCCATAGTTAGGCAATTAAATGAGTGGACTGATTTTGAGATGTGCTGAGCATCCAGCAGCTGAGCTGATTGGAAAATGGGAGTGGGAGTGGTTTTCATAGGAAAAAAGCAACTATTTGTCAAAAAGCCGCTAAACCCAGAACTCTTCAGCCCAACAGTTCCAAAAATCAAAATAATTTTTGCCAAAAACTGTAATAATTTTGGCCCCAAACTGCCAAAAACCTTAATAATTTTGGTCAATAATAATTAAAAACAGAATAATTTTTGGCCAAAACCTGCTAAATAATAAAAAGATTTTGAGGAAAGTGGAGACTTTTCAGGAAATTTTGGTTTAGTCAAAAAAAATTTTCCACCAAAAAGAAAAAGTTCTTGGAAAGATTTCCACCAGCGTAAGCTGGCAGATCCCATTGACTACACTGGGAGCTGCTGGGTGCCCGATGATTCTGAAAATTAGATCATTTATGTCCTGATCCATAGCCAGTGGAAGTCAGGGAGACCCCCACAGTAAGGAGCAGCCCAGACAGTCCCCCGCTGCACATTGGGAAACCTAGAACACCTGAGAGCACCAGATCCAGCCAGGTTGCCAAGAACTTCCAGAACTGTTACACTCAGGTCTTCATGGCAGGAAGCCTGGAAGCCCTAGGGTCTCTGCCCAGTTGCAGTCCGCCTGGTGAGGTTGCCCTGAACCCATGTATTCTGTAATGCCAGGCCCCTAAGCACACCACCAAGCGAGCTGGCAGGAAATCAGGCCTGTGTTTTGGTGAAACTTTATTGAAACTGAAATGTGTCCGCAAGGAATTTCAGTTTCAATAAACCAGCATTTTGTGACAAAAAAACAACAACATATCATTGGAAAGTTCCTGATTAGCCATAAAACTAAGTCTCAGTTCCCATTGATCCTAAGGAAACGAACGCCCCACCTCAGTGGCTGCTTCAGCAGAACCAGCTGGCGACTGGGGTCCAGATCCCGGGTCCTGTTCAGCAGGGGCATCTTCTGACAGTCCTGACCTCAGAGGCTTTGGTTCATTTTTATCTAGTTCTAAATAGTTCGTTCCTGGAATGAAAAAAAAATCAAAAACAGAAAAACAGCATCTGTTCACTGAGCGTAACAGCAAATTCCCAGTGTTCATTTAAATGACCATTTGAGAGAGAAACTATTACAGTAAGTTTCGATCACAGGGAAAGTATTTTCCCCATTTTATTCCACTGCTGAGTAATATGGGGAAATATACATTTTTCAGTATGTTAACTCTTCACAGTAGGGTCAGTATCTTCGTATATATCTGTGCAGCACCCAGCACAACGGGACCCAAATCTCAAGCCCTCAGCAAGATGGGGCCGTGATCTCCATCACTGTGTGTCTGTGTAGTGCCAGCATGATGGGGGCCCATCTCAGATAAGGTGTGTATTATTATTTATGGTAATGTTAAGGAAAAGTTAGCACATGTGACTCCATTTTGGTTTGGGGCCCACCATTGTCTAAAAGCAAGCACATCATGCACCAGGAGGCGTGTTCCTTAGACATTGCATTCCTGTGAAAATCCTCCTCCTTGTCTCCAGCCTGCCTTGACTCCCAGTATCTGTTTTTTTGTCAGTCCCTAACTCCCTATCTCCTGGCCTTTGATGTGAGGCCTCCCATCCTGATAATAAAAGTTCCTGATGCATGGCTTTAGGACCATGCTGTGTAATTAACATACTGGTTTAGCACGAGGAATGAACCAAGCAGGGATAGGTGGTAGATAAGAAAAGGGTTTGTTTATTGGCTAAGGTTTCCGATGCACGAGGGCAACATGCTTTGCTAAAAAGTATATAACCTTTGTATAATCTGTATTCGGGGTCCCCTCCTGGCTAGCAGGGGGGCACCACGCTCAAGCGTAATGAACTTGGTGTTTTTTGGGAACTCTGCAGTTGTGGACTTTGTTTATGTACCTCAGCCTAGATTTGAACTGTGCATGACCTACCAGGTATAATTCGTAGCATTTGTGTGCGTGACCTACCAGCTGTAATTCGTAGCATTTGTGTGCTTCTCCTACCAGGTATAATTCGTAACAGTAATAATTATTAATGATAATAATTAAGTGGAGTGGCAAAACCAATAAATGTTCAGGAAGATGTTCAAAGATGTAAGAATGTTTTTGCAGAAATTTTGTGAACATTTTCTAAATATTTTAATGAGGTTTGGGGAAATATGACGTTAATAGCTATTGGTAAAGTATCGACAAAACAGAAAGCAAGTGCAAAAGAAGGAATTAAGATCACAACACACTTGAGGCCTCAGCTTTGGATCAGACTCTTAATTTGATAATTCTGTCAAATTGAACTTCTCTAAAGAAAACCAATGAATATGTTAGTATTAAAATGGACAGCTTCGGAGAAATCTAGGGGTGCTAAGAGCCACTGAACCAAAGAATAAACCCTATATATAATGGCAACCACTTCAAGCCAGGGAGTGTGGCAGCACCCCTAGTTCCAACACCTACGGAGAAATACCCCCGCCCCAGCATGCATGTCATTAGCAAGAGACAGAAATCCTGCTATAAAACAACTTTCCCTATTGTATGCTATAGATGGTCAGCCCTGCAGGGCTGACCGTCCTTGCTTTCACTGGTGGTAGGGAGTCACACACACTTTGCACAAGTGTGAATGATAACACAAAGTGCAAGTATAACCCACCGCTGAGTGGGCTGCAGGTGCCCATCTGTGCCAATCCACAGGGGATGTGAGTTGCTACAGCCCCCAGCTGCAGAGGATTGGCTTTTTAACTCAAGCTGTAGCAGCTTTTGTTGTTTGCTCTGGAGGTCTCTGGTTCAGTCCCCGAACACTAGCTTAAGGGTTTGTCTACACTACAGGGGCTGTAGCAGTATAGCTGCAGTGCTGTTGTAACCTCACAGTATAGAGGCAGTCTACAGAGACAGAAGGGTTTTTTCCATGACTGTAGGTAAACCAACTCCCTAAGCAATGGTAGATCGGTTAACAGAAGCATTCTTGATTCTTCCATCATCCTAGCTGTGTCTACACCGGGGCTTAGGTTGAAATAGCTACGGTGCTCAGAGGTACAGACCAGGCCTATTGTGTCATGTCCCTTTCCAGTGGCTCAACCACTTAGGGGGAGATTTTCATAGGTGCAAATTGCAGTTAGGCACCTAACATCCATGACTTTGAAAATTTAGCTGATCGAGGATAAAAACCTACTATTGCTTCCAGCTAACAGAGTTGCTCCTTCAGCTCAACTGGTACAAGCCTGCACTGTGGAGGTAAAGATCTTTGGGTCTCTCTATACAGTGGAGAATCAAACCCTGTGAATTTAGTTTCAAAAGACTCAAGATCAGCGTGGATAAAAAAAATGGCAATTCCAATGAAAATTTTCGATTTTGAATTGACAGTTCATTTAATTTCAGCTTCAAAATGACATTTTATTTGAGATTTGGAAACTAAAACATTTTGGTTTGGAGATCTGGGTTTTTCCTGCCCTCTTTATCCCCACACCCACCTTTTACTTTCACTGAAAGAAGGGGAGGAAAGTTTTTAAAAAGTGAGAAGCAGTGTGTGTATGGAGAGGGAATCCACTTTCTCCCACTTTCCCCCCGTCCTCATTTTTTACTCTTTCCAGCTTGGAAAATAACTAAAAAGTGAGAGAGTTTTTTTGGGGGTGTCATAAATATAAAGGGAAGGGTAACCACCTTTCTGTATACAGAACTATAAAATCCCTCCTGGCCAGAAGCAAAACCCTTTCACCTGTAAAGGGTTAAGAAGCTAAAATAACCTCGCTGGCAGCTGACCAAAGTGACCAATGAGGAGACAAGATACTTTCAAAGCTGGAGGGTGGGGGGGAACAAAGGGTCTGTCTGGCTGTGTGATGCTTTTGCCAGGAATGCTCTTCATAACTCCTTAAGTTAGTAAGTAATCTAGCTAGAAATGCGTTAGATTTCCTTTTGTTTAATGGCTGGTAAAATAGCTATGCTGAATGGAATGTATATTCCTGTTTTTGTGTCTTTTTGTAACTTAAGGTTTTGCCTACAGGGATTCTCTATGTTTTGAATCTGATTACCCTGTAAGGTATTTAACATTCTGATTTTACAGAGAATTTTATCTTTTTCTTTGTCTCCTGGTTTTTGGGCCTTTTAGGGATCATGTTGTGTAGCTTTTCTCCCCAACAACGGAAGATAGGATCTGACTTTGTTTTTAAATGGAAGCTGAGTCTCACGTAAACACCTGACTCCAGGAGCTGAGGATTTTAAAAAGCACCAAATATCACAAAACAATAAAATTATGAGAGCAGCAGCCAACATTGTATCAATTACAAATCTGAAAAACAGCAGTGCCTCCACCTTAGTATTCAGGTAAGAGAAGTAAAGTGATGTAGGTAAGGGTTGTTTTTTTAAAAACATTTTAATTAATTCTGAATCTCTAGTTTTGTTAGCCTCAGTTCTCTTCAACACTTGATCCCAGGTTTGAATCTCAAGGCAAAAACTATCCAGGATTTGAATTTCAAGGTAAAAGCTATCCAGGAAGAAGCAGTCTGTGTGAAGATGCAAGGAAGTGAGAGAGCTGTGTCAAAAGTTGTAAACAAACCTAACAAATTCAGCTCAGCTTGCAAGGTTGGAGTGTAAAGCTTTTCATTGAAGACACAAAATGAGGAAGTAAAACTGAAAATGCATTCTCATGCTCCCCCTGCCCCATCCTTCCATCAGCACAACTGCTTTAGCAAAAAATAATATTTGTCAAATCTAATCAGCAGCATCAAGACATATTAAATTAGGTGACGTTGATAAATCCCATGCAGTAGTGCATAGACAAGTAAAAAATAGTTTTCACTATATGCAAAACTGTTCTCCTCATGAAAGGACAGTGGAAGAAGATGGGACTGTCAGATGGTAATATTTTACACTCTTTTTCATGCAATTAATATTGTTAATGCATTATGCACAATGGAACATAGGCCTTGATCTGGCAAACACATACACACCTATGTAGGGGTTTACAGGATGGAGGCCAGAATCATGGGAGCTTTCTCTTGTGCATTTCTGAGCTACAAGCATTAAATTTTCAAGCACAACATTGCAATTAATTTGTAGCACTTATTAACCCCTAGCAGATGGGAACAGAGGTGTTGTTCTCCTTTCCCCCACCCCAATCCATCTCTTCCCTCCCCTCCTGTTCCTTTATCTTTCTGTTCTCCTGCCTTGCTTGCTGTCGTCTTAAAAAAAAAATTACTGCATTCACTTTCTCTTTTGTGTGATTTTATACCTAACACTGAGATTGGCTCATTGAGTAGAAGGAATGAACTTACAGTCAGATGAAAGAAACCATGTCATTTCATATACCACCTGCTATCTGTCTGTCTGAGCAGCACCTAGCACCAAGGGGCTTCATTCTTGGTTGTCCAACTGGCAGTTGTGATTATTATACCCAGGGAGTCTACCTGTGACACAGAACAGGGTTGCTGACACAATCTATCTGTACATGTTTTTTCATTATGTCTGGCAGACTTTTATATATAATTTTGACGGATAATATTGATATTTATTTGTAAGCATTTTTTCTATTTTAATCTATTTACATTTTCACTGTTGTGCAAAATTATAGGTTTTAAGCAATTTTTAGATTTTTATCTATTTAAATTTTCATATTTGTTGGAAATGAAGAAGGGTCAGACAATAATTATTTAATGATGTAGATGTTGCAATTCAAAAAGTTAAAGCTTTTTAACCATTAAAATGTAAATTGTCACCATCACATGTATTTAAATAGCCTTAAATCGAACTCTGATAAGTTCTCAAACAGCATTTTTCTTACTTTGCTCATCTGTAAATTTAGATTATTATTGATGGAAATATTTTTTCCATCAGTTTGTGGGTGTACGGTAAAAATCAATGTTTAGGGACATTTATAGATAAAAATATATTTCTTTTGCAAGCCTATTTATCATACAAATTCTTGATTGCTGGACAATGGCTGTTTTGCTGATCTAATTGTCATAACTGTACTTCCCCCTCTAGATTTGTGATTTTGTGTTTCTCCTACTTGTGAGGGGGAGGGAAAAATCTATAAAATGTAAATAAAAAATAAATGTGTTTACATTCAGTTCCCTTGTTTTAGCACACAGGTATAGGACAGCATCCATGTAAATACTTTGGGACCCCTCCCATGGCACTCACTGTGTTCTCTGCTTTAGAAGCCAGTCGAACTTTCTCAGAACAACAGTAGCTGGGCCTGGTGTGTCTGTGTGTAGTTAGTAAACATAGTGATTTGGGGCCAGCTGAGCCCAAGAGAATCTAGGGTGACCAGATGTCCCGATTTTATAGGGACAGTCCCCATTTTGGGGTCTTTTTCTTATATAGGCTCCTATTACCCCCACACACACACACCCTGTCCCAGTTTTTCACCCTTGCTGTCTGGTCACCCTAAGAGAATCCTTCAGATTGTTTTTGTTGTGTAAAGAGCAAAAGACACAAGGTTTTTGAAAAAGCCAACTTGCCCTCTACTGGCAGATTTTGCTCCAAAGTGGAAATGCAGTTAAACAGAGGAAGAGCCCCCATTCTCTAGTTCTTATCATCTGTAGATCTCCAAGCACTTTACAAAGGTGACCAGTTTCATTATCCCAGTTTACAGATGGGGAAACTGAGGCACAGACCCTTGCCCAAGGTCACCCAGCAACCAGAGCCAGGCCTCCTCAGCCCCTGTCCAGTGCTCTACCCTCATTTTCCACTGGTGTTAATGATGGCACAAGGTGAAGGGCAGGGGGATTCAACCCAAATGGCCAAGCCTATGGTGTTTCTTTGCACACAACACATCACCGCAATCTCACATTTTTGTCAGTACAGATATCGGACCTGATTCTGCTCTTAGTGATCTCAGAATTAATCCAGAGTCACCCACTGACTGCAGGGCACTTGGGGCCAGATTCTGATCTCAGCTCCCCTTGAGTCAATCTGGAGTCACCCATTGACTGCAGTGGGGTCAGGGCTGGATTCTGATCTCAAAGCCCACAGGCCAAGTCCGGGGTCTCCACTTGCACACAACACATCATGACAGTCTCACATTTTTGTCAGTACAGGTGTTAGACCTAATTCTCCTTTCAGCGACCTTGCTCTAAATTCAGTCACTCGCTGACTACAGTGGGGTCAGGGCCAGATTCTGATCTCGTTTATCCCAGGGTAAATCCAAAGTGACTGTGATGGAGTCAGTGCCAGATTCGGATCTCAGCTCCCTTGAGGGTAAATCTGGAGTCAGCCCTTAGTGCACTGGAGTCAGGGCTGAATTCTGATCTCAGTGACACCACCACTACTGTAAATCTAGGAGACTCTGAAAAAGTTAATGTCATTATCCCAGTTTAAAAAAAGACGTAAATAAGGAGGCACATCTATGTTAAAGGCATATATCAGAATTTATACCACAATGTATCAATTCCTGTGAATCAGAATTTAGAAAAGAATTTCTATAAATATTCTATCCTCCATTCTAGTCATCAATGCAATTTCACCAAGACAGGAAATGTAATTTCCGTGTAATACGGCTCATGCAGAGGAAGCGGCAGCTATCTGTTTATCCTTAATCTAAAGATTTGTTGTGAAATTCAAAAAACACAGGGAACTCCTGCCGGCTTAACTCAGGCATCACAAACCAAGTGAGAAAGCCAGTTAAAAATATCTTAACATTCATTTTCATAGATTCATAGATACTAAGGTCAGAAGGGACCATTATGATCATCTAGTCCGACCTCCTGCACAACGCAGGCCACAGAATCTCACCCACCCACTCCTGCAAAAAACCTCTCACCTATGTCTGAGCTATTGAAATCCTCAAATCGTAGTTTAAAGACTTCAAGCAGCAGAGAATCCTCCAGCAAGTGACCCGTGCCCCATGCTACAGGGGAAGGTGAAAAACCTCCAGGCCTCTTCCAATCTGCCCTGGAGGAAAATTCCTTCCCGACCCCAAATATGGCGATCAGCTAAACCCTGAGCATGTGGGCAAGATTCACCAGCCAGATACTACAGAAAATTCTTTCCTGGGTAACTCAGATCCCACCCCATCTAACATGCCATCACAGGCCATTAGGCCTATTTACCATGAATAATTAAAGATCAATTAACTACCAAAATCATGTTATCCCATCATACCATCTCCTCCATAAACTTATCGAGTTTAATCTTAAAGCCAGATAGATCTTTTGCCCCCACTGCTTCCCTTGGAAGGCTATTCCAAAACTTCACTCCTCTGATGGTTAGAAACCTTTGTCTAATTTCAAGTCTAAACTTCCTGGTGGCCAGTTTATATCCGTTTGTTCTTGTGTCCACATTGGTACTGAGCTTAAGTAATTCCTCTCCCTCTCCAGTATTTATCCCTCTGATATATTTATAGAGCGCAGTCATATCTCCCCTCAACCTTCTTTTAGTTAGGCTAAACAAGCCAAGCTCCTTGAGTCTCCTTTCATAAGACAAGTTTTCCGTTCCTCGGATCATCCTAGTAGCCCTTCTCTGTACCTGTTCCAGTTTGAATTCATCCTTCTTAAACATGGGAGACCAGAACTGCACACAGTATTCCAGGTGAGGTCTCACCAGTGCCTTGTATAAGGGTACTAAAACCTCCTTATCCCTACTGGAAATACCTCTCCTGATGCATCCCAAGACCACATTAGCTTTTTTTCACAGCCATATCACATTGGAGGCTCATAGTCATCCTATGATCAACCAATACTCCAACGTCTTTCTCCTCCTCCGTTACTTCTAATTGATGCGTCCCCAGCTTCTAACTAAAATTCTTGTTATTAATCCCTAAACCTTACACTTCTCAGTATTAAATTTCATCCTATTACTATTACTCCAGCTTACAAGGTCATCCAGACCCTCCTGCAGGATATCCCGGTCCTTCTCTAAATTGGCAATACCTCCCAGCTTTGTATCATCCGCAAGCTTTATTAGCACACTTCCACTTTTTGTGCCGAGGTCAGTAATAAAAAGATTAAATAAGATTGGTCCCAAAACTGATCCTTGAGGAACTTCACTGGTAACCTCCCTCAAGCCTGACAGTTCACCTTTCAGTAGGACCCGTTGTAGTCTCCCCTTTAACCAATTCCTTATCCACCTTTCAATTTTCATATTGATCCCCATTTTTTCCAATTTAACTAATAATTCCCCATGTGGCACAGTATCAAATGCCTTACTGAAATCTAGGTAAATTAGATCCACTGCATTTCCTTTGTCTAAAAAATCTGTTACTTTCTCAAAGAAGGAGATCAGGTTGGTTTGGCACGATCTACCTTTTGTAAAACCATGTTGTATTTTGTCCTATTTACCATTGACTTCAATGTCCTTAACTACTTTCTCCTTCAAAATTTTTTCCAAGACCTTGCACACTACAGATGTCAAACTAACAGGCCTATAGTTACCCAGATCACTTTTTTTCCCTTTTTTAAAAATAGGAACTATGTTAGGAATTCTCCAATCATACGGTACAACTCCTGAGTTTACAGATTCATTAAAAATTCTTGCTAATGGGCTTGCAATTTCATGTGCCAATTCCTTTATTATTCTTGGATGAAGATTATCTGGGCCCCCCAATTTGGTCCCATTAAGCTGTTTGAGTTTCACTTCTACCTCAGATATTGTAATATCTATCTCCATATCCTCATTCCCATTTGTCATGCTACCATTATCCCTAAGATCCTCTTTAGCCTTATTAAAGACTGAGGCAAAGTATTTGTTTAGATATTGGACCATACCTAGATTATCCTTGACCTCCACTCCATCCTCAGTGTTTAGCGGTCCCAGTTCTTTTTTTGTTTTCTTCTTATTTATATGGCTATAGAACCTTTTACTATTGCTTTTAATTCCCTTTGCAAGGTCCAACTCTACTTGACTTTTAACCTGTCTCACTTTATCCCTATATGTTCTGACCACAATAAGGTAGCTTTCCTCGCTGATCCCTCCCATCTTCCACTCCCTGTATGCTTTCTGCTTTTTCTTAATCACCCTTCACCTCTCTGAGATGCTTGCTCATCCAGCTTGGTCTACCTTTATCCTACCTTCTATTGGATTCCCAGCCATAAAGATGCCTTCATGTGCCTTTGTCTTCACCAGGAAATAACATCTGTTTCGTGTGTGCTTGTATATACTGGAGTCAAACTGCCTGCCCAAACCACATGATTTCTTTGCTCTCTGTCTTGTAAGTAATATGCATTCATTCTGAAAGTGAAAGTAATTCAGTAATATTTCTAATCTGTGCAAAAGGCTAATATTGTACGTAGGGTTTTCAGTTACCCCTATGTTCCTAACATACTTCTGGGCAAGTCTACACCACAAACTTACATTGGTATATCTACATCGATCGGGGGGTGAAAAATCCACACTCCTGAGCGACAAAGTTATACCGATCTAATCCCCGATGCAGAAAGCGCATAGCTACGGTCTCTCACGGACATGGATTAACTGCACTGTCAGCAACTCCACTGAAGCATTACACCATCACAGCTGCACAAATGCAGCTGCGCTTCTACAGTGTTTTAAGTGTAGATCTGCCCTCAGTCTTCTGAAATGAGGGAGGTTACAGTGTAACTAATAAATATGGAAATATTAAGAAACAGGGGTTTTCAGTATCACCAGCCATTCAAAAATCATGGGGTTGGCTTAAAAATCACCAGAGTTTTAAAAAATAATAAATTGGGGGAGGGGGATCTTTACTTTTGCTTTCTGAGCCTTTAGGGTCACACTCAGGACATGTTTTTAAGCTTTTCTCTGGAGTCAATAGGACTAGGAGCTTTTTAACTGAAAGCTGAGTTCCTCACGTAATCCTGTGACTTCAGGAGCTGGGACTTTAGAGGAGAGACCTACCATTATGGTAAAATTGCCAAGTTGGTAATGAATTTATTTCTTCTTAAGGTGCAGCTCTGCTTTGGAGTCTCCATCTCTTGATATCTTAATATTCAGATAAGATGTCTTTTTTGAGGATATTTTTGCCAAACACAAATTTTTGGGTTCAGAACAGGGGTGATAGGTGAAATTAAATGCCTTGTGATATACAGGATGTCAACTAGATCAGAGGTTCTCAAACTGTGGTCCGAGCTCCATTCAGGTGGTCCGTGGATAGTTCCTTCTAAGCCTAAGAGTATTTCCATTGACTCTTAAGTAGCAAGCAGCACTAGGTTTGGTGGGGGTGCTGCTGGGTGTTTTGTAGGATAAAGACCTTATTTGCAAGCTCCCTGAAGCAGGGATCTGTCTGCAAACTCCAAGTCATGTGTTAATGAATTCCAGCACTCATAAAAACTCAATGAGTGCACTGTGAGTTTCTGAGTTGGTGACACACAACACAATGTGAAACCAGGAGAACTTTGTCTGTTTCTACAGGGCTCTGGTGCATTTGCACAGGGTGGGTCCTAAACCCTCATTTAAAATACCCATAACCCACCACTTGATATTTTCCTTTCCTTTGTATTTTTGTCACTTGGTTTGGTTTTCCTGTTTGTGTCACTTTATTACTTAATTTTGCTGTTCTCTGCGTGTGAAGTATTAATCAAATTTAGAGTGGATATCTCAGAGAAATTGCATAAGCCTGAGTGAGTGCCTTTTACTCTCCTTTCCAGTCTCAGAAAATATTGTCGCAATGTTTGCAATGAGAGCCTGCCTATTTCTAGTTGACTCATAGATTTGTTTAGAAGCATAAAGCTGAGCTATGTGCACAGATAATATGCGTGCAAGAGGGACAGTTAATTATTAAGGGTTTTTTATATATATAGCGCTTTTGTCCAAAGTGCTCTACGATAATTAGCTAACGGTGCAAACAACATTTGGAAAGATCATGAAGTGGTCCGCCGAGACCCTCTGCAATTTTCCAGTGGTCTGCGGAAAAAAAAGTTTGAGAACCACTGAACTAGATGATCTAATTGTTCCTTCTGGCCTTGGAATCTTTGAATCTCTGAGAGTGACTGTGTAGCAATGGTCCCATCTTACTCACCATATGCATCCTGGTAAGAAATGCTGTCCTTGTGACATTTCCCCCCCCCCCCATTTCCTTTTTCACTCTTGTGATCCACACCAGCTCAGAGACAATCCAGTCTTTCTAATTCCTGATCAACAGGATTGTGTTCTGGGAGAACGGTAAGAACCAGAAGAGAATTCAATAGGGCCAGATTCCCTGCACCTTCCTGAAATTTACAGTGGTGCAAACTGGGTGAGAAACCACTGACTAGTAACTGATGCAAGAGTCTACAGTCTCAAGAAATCAGCACAGGTTTGGGAACTAGGATTCTTGGGTTCTATTCCTGTCTCTGCTCCTGAATTCTATGTGTTTTATCATTTCCGTGGAGTGGACTCCCAGAAGCCTCTCACTCCCAGACCAGGTCTTTGGCTACAGCCCTCTGCTCACCAACCAACTAATTGGCCTCAACCCCTTCAGGAATGGTGATGAGCGGTTAATACTGTCATGAGGCAGCCTTCTTAAACTAAAGTATTATTAAACCCTAACAATAGGAGCACAGAACAGCACATGAGAACAAGACAATAGTCCACATGCATGTCTCACTTCCCTAAGCCTCACCAGACTCCTGGAAGTTCACCAGTTTCTGACCTTTCTGAAGGGTCTGCCTTATCTGTGTCAGTCTGCTCCATGACAGTTGCCTCCCTGGACAGAGTTTTGTGTCCTTTTAATCTGTCACTGTTCCCAGCCTTAGCAAAACAGCTGTTGCTGGAGCCTGAAATTAGCATCTTCACAACTCAGAGATCAGGTATTGTGTCTCACCTCCTGACTACAGCTGGGCAAAAGGTTTCACCCGGAACTTTTTTCCCGCAGAAAAAGGCAGATATGGGCCAACTGAAGCATTTAGTAAATTTGTATTGAATTTGCCGACTTCTTTGTTGGAAACAAACCCAAAATAAAAAAAAAATCCAAAAGAATCAAAATGGTTTGTGTCAGTGTGTTCAAAATGAAATATTTTATTTTTTAGTTGAAACAGCTTTTGGTCACAAAACTTTTTTTTTTAAACAAAATGGAATGTTTTTAAAAACTCAAAACTGAAATGAAACGTGTTTCAGGTCAAACAAAAAGTTTAATTCAATCCAAAATGAATTTATTTACTTTTTGGGTTACTGAAAAAATAGACTTTTTAAATTTCAGGTTAACCCAAAAAATTTGGGGGGAGGAGAGGCCCCAGTTGTATGACCAGCAAACCAAATATCAAATATTCACCCAGCTCTCTTCCTGACTTTCTTTCCTACTAGTTTACTAACAGCCCTGCTATTAAATTAAATACTGTGGCAAGGCACTTCTTTTGCCACCTCAGCATTTCTCCCTCTGCAAGGGCCAGTATGCCAGAATAAATCAATCATATTCCAGAGATCCTTAATGCTTAACTTTGGTATATTTACAAGGTGGACCTCAAGATAGGCCCAAGTAATTCTCTTAAGCAAAAGACCACCCGCAACACAAAAGACATACATTCCTTGTGTAAGGGGACTGTTGCCCCCTTACTAACATTCAGTGGGGGTGTTTTGGTTGGCTAGCTCCCAGTACTAAAAAGGGGGAAGGGTCGATGAGGAATCAGGACCATGAGACTGACAGCCCCCAGGAACAATGGAGAGAGGCCAATGCTCCAGGTCAGCCTGAATGACAGGGGGGGCAGGCTAATCAGGGAGGTCCCGTCCTCCGTGTGAGCTGGATTTGCCTGGGTCAGACAGAGTGGGAGCTGAGCTAAGGAGAAAGCAAGGGCCCAAGGTAAGCTGGGGAGCAGAGCTGTGCCAGATCCAGAGGGGCCAGAAAAGCAGCCCAGGAAGCAGGTCAGTGCTGGGAGCAGAGTCACAGAAGCAGCCTGCAGAGCAGACTTGCCCTGGGAGCAGAGCTGCAGCAACCTTTTTCTGCGGAAAAGGACCTAGGGGTGACAGTGGACGAGAAGCTGGATATGAGTCAGCAGTGTGCCCTTGTTGCCAAGAAGGCCAATGGCATTTTGGGATGTATAAGTAGGGGCATAGCGAGCAGATCGAGGGACGTGATCGTTCCCCTCTATTCGACATTGGTGAGGCCTCATCTGGAGTACTGTGTCCAGTTTTGGGCCCCACACTTCAAGAAGGATGTGGATAAATTGGAGAGAGTCCAGCGAAGGGCAACAAAAATGATTAGGGGTCTAGAACACATGACTTATGAGGAGAGTCTGAGGGAGCTGGGATTGTTTAGCCTGCAGAAGAGAAGAATGAGGGGGGATTTGATAGCTGCTTTCAACTACCTGAAAGGGGGTTCCAAAGAGGATGGCTCTAGACTGTTCTCAATGGTAGCAGATGACAGAACGAGGAGTAATGGTCTCAAGTTGCAGTGGGGGAGGTTTAGATTGGATATTAGGAAAAACTTTTTCACTAAGAGGGTGGTGAAACACTGGAATGCGTTACCTAGGGAGGTGGTAGAATCTCCTTCCTTAGAGGTTTTTAAGGTCAGGCTTGACAAAGCCCTGGCTGGGATGATTTAACTGGGAATTGGTCCTGCTTTGAGCAGGGGGTTGGACTAGATGACCTTCTGGGGTCCCTTCCAACCCTGATATTCTATGATTCTATGATTCTATGAACCAGAGCCAGAGAGGTCAGAGAAGCAGCCCAGGGAGCTGGAGGCAGAGCAGCAGCAGTGCAGAGACAGAGTGGTGGAGCTGGGTGCGGTGAGCAGCTGGGGAAAGTCGGGGGGACCCTGGGCAGCGGGCCTCTCCCTGTGCTGGGCCCGCTGCCCAGGGTCCCCCTCGCTTTCCCCAGCTGCTCACCACACCCAGCCCTCCAAAGAGACATAAACTCAGTGTTTACTGAGGGAGGAGAACAGCCCTCTATGAAAAGCCTTAGTTTCCTGCTTCTTCTAACCTTACTGCAGAGCACTGGGAGAACTCTCTCCCCAGCGCTGGCATCCATCCACTCTGTCACATTAAAGTGCTACTGTAATGAGACTGGCAAACCTTTTAAATCCAAACCTGGTCCAATTCCAATAGGATTGTTGTCAGTCACAGCTCTTTGAAGAATTTGGCTGTGTTAGAGAGGTGTCTCATGCACTGCAAGGGACAAGGTGTCATTAAACACTCTATTTCCTGTTGTAACTGAAAACCCTGGGTGTGGTCTGCAATTTCCCGTCAAGTTATTGCTCGTGGCTCCTGTGGAAACCACTTTCTAGGAAAAAAAAACCGTGAGCTCTTACCAAACACAAACAGGAAAAAAAAACAGCTAAAGAGTTTGAAATGTAAAGCTTTCATTGCAACAATATCACTTACTCCCTTTCTCTTAGAGAAGAGTTTGATAATATTAACTGTCCTTTTGGGGAGAAAAGTGGCAGCTGCAATGATCTGGAGTGATGGTTGGTGTTGCTGATGGGCAGCTGCAATGATCTGGAGTGATGGTTGGTGTTGCTGATGGGCAGCTGCAATGATCTGGAGTGATGGTTGGTGTTGCTGATGGAGCTGGATCCTGTTCCCTTTCATAAAAAACAAACTTGTACTGAGAGGTCAAAAGGAAGAAAATGCAGTCTCTGTTTCTGGCGCTGACTCATACTTATAGCCTCACTGCTGGAAAAAGAAGCCCAGCACTGTGCTCTGATCAAACCACTCTGAGACCTGACAGACTTTTACCAGACTCGGGCAATTTGAGGCATTGCTTTTAGCTTCTTCTCTGGTCACAGGCTCACAGCTTTGTTGCAAGGAGTGGAGGTTTTTTGCTGACTAATCCAAACTCTTACTAGATAGAAGGCAAAAAGAGAGAGGCAGGGAAGAGAAGTGAAAAGGGGACACAAAGTGACACATGAAGGAGTGTGTGGGAGCAGGAACTCAAGTCTCTCACATCCCAGCTGTTGGTCAGGAGTTACCATGAACTGGTGGCCATGCAGCTGTCATTGGTTCCTTCTCTCTGGTCGGGACACCTTCCATGCTCAGGACAATGGAGGCCCAATGGTGTCATGGTGGATCCCAGGGTCCCAAGGTGAAGTAGGGGTAGAGGTAGAAGAGCAGCCATGATGCTGAAGCTTGCTCCTTCCAGTCCATATGTCCTGCTGCTCCATTTAGGGACTCCCAGATTAACAACATCCAGAAAGAGGGTGGCAGCCTCATCCCATAACCAATCAAATTGCATTTGGGGCTGATTATAACTGAACATTTCCTCCCATTTCTAGAACCTTCCATCTCACCATCCTGCCAACCCGAGCTGCCTTTTTCATAGATTCCAAGGCCAGAAGGCACCAGTGTGATCATCTAGTCTGACCTGCTGTGTAACACAGGCCAGAGAACTTCCCCCAAATAATTCCTACAGCAGATCTTTTGGGAAAACATCCAGTCTTGATTTGAACATTGCCAGTGATAGAGAATCCACCACTACCCACAGTATTGTTCCAAAGGCTAATTACCCTCGCTTGTTAAAAAAGGAAAACCTCTTCTCCTGGCTCCTTTCCCCGGAACAATCTTAGTTCATACCAGTCATTCTCCAACTTCTGCTGGCTTTTATAAACAATATGATAGCCTAGTTGATTTTCTGTTACTCTTTTAATGTGGGTTTAATGTGTATGGTGGCTAATTAGAGTGACTTGCTTGTGAACAGATACCTGAGTTTTTGGAAGTACAGCTCTGTTAGCTCTCTCTGAAGACCATGAGCATGAGCCCTCCTTATGGAGCTCAGGGAAGGGGTTGCTCCCAGGGCAGCTGCGTTTTTTAACCCATGACACACTTTTCTGATCAAACAACAGAACCAGGCTCAGCTTGGTGGGTCAGAAGTTCACTTCACTTTGTAACTGTACTACCAACTCCCTAGTGTTCAAAAATCCTGAGATACGATTTTTAAGCCAGAGACGTTTTAAAAATAATAATGAATTTGGGGTTCCCCTTTGGGACGTTTGATATATGATGAGTTAACCATTTTGCAGAATGTAACCCTACAGGTGATATGGATGCCAAGCTGGAAGAACACAATTTTAAATTGGCCACAGCCTGAAGCTGAGAATATTCCCCGACATGCAAACGGATGGGAACCATTGTGGGAGCAGGTTCAGCCAGCGCTTTTCAGTGTGTCCTTTCACTCTATTACATGGGTCGTATGCCGCAAGGGATGGTGGGTGGACTAAATTCATCCCAGCTGTAGTGCATACAGAAAAGGATTGAAACAACAACTTGATTGGTGGGTGAAGGGGCGCACCTGGAATCATCGTTGGAAAAGGGGATTGTGGGCAGCAGGGAACACTGTGCTGGGTACATGGAATCTGAGGGGCGAATGGGTAACCAAACAATTGATAAGCCAAAATGTGAGATTTCAACAATGAATGAATGGCACAGCAACTCTCGGCAGATGCCACAGGATGGAGGACGACAGTAGAGGTGAACCTGCGGTTAACTCATTGGGTAGGAGACCTTGTGACATGGGTGGGGGATGGCTTCAGAAGGCTAACATGGGGAGAAGTGTGTGTAGATATACAAAATGCTCCATTAATAATGTTAATGGATATCATGAGAGACGCTTGGTCAGAACAATGACCTATGGTATTAAATCGGGATGCTGACCCATATTTATCCACACTTGCGAAAACATACCCATCATCCTGGAAAATAATATCCCCTACCTGTGGGGCCAGTTCTTGTGTAATTGTTACCATGATACTGTGGGAAGGGAATGCAACTAAGGTGGTCCCCCGAACCCTATCGGAGTAACGAGAAAAGGAGGCGTTTGTTGGGAGCCTCTGGGAAATAGATGGGGAGGGTGGAATGATGTGAATGGACTATCATTACGTTAAGCAATTGTATACCCAGAGGAGGCATCTGGGTGTGCCCCTCTCCTATGACTATGGAGGAGCAGGATCAATGGCTTCTTGCAAGGGGGGGATATTTAGGTGTAATATATAGGGGTGCGGGGTATGCTGTTGGGAATGTATGCAATCCTGTAATATAACACTAGGAGGCAAAATCATACCAGCATATGACCAAATTATAAGTTTCTATACATTGCCAGCTGGACTATGGTGCACGAATGGATCAGTGGACCTAAGCATTGTAAACAATCGAACTCGCACCTATTACCCCATCCCGTAACAAGTAGTCGAATTGGTGTGGACAATACCGAATTTCACTGTGGATATTCAATGGGCATAAAATATGGACAAGAGTACACAAAGATTACAGGAGCAACTCACCGTGGCCGCCAATAGTTGGACACACTTCAGGATGGCGCTGACAGAATTTTAACCCTATCGAAGGAGGAGAAGCAGTGTTTTTGGTGGTGGCCAGGATCTTGGACTATACTACAGTGGTCAGAAGTCTCAGTGTTGCTGTGGATTGTCATGGAGGCTGGTGTATTGTTAAGTATACTTGTGTTACATTGCATATGGAAGCCTTCAAGAGAGGCACAACTCTCTAAAGAACAGCCAATAATTATAATCCATACGTAATACAGTAAGCCCCCCACCCCACGTACTAGACAACCCGGACTCAAACTTCTTGGGCCCACTATAATGGGAAGTCTGGAACACTAATTGGAATAGGTGTGGTATGCCCAGATGAGCGAAGGTGCAGGGCATGGTACTATACAAGGAGCAGTGGGACAGATGGAGCATCGACACATTCCACCTTGATGCCTGGCCCTATCAGGAAATGTGTCACCATATGTCCTATGCCTTTCCAGGGATACCTGGGCAGGAGGATCCCAAAAGAAAAGAAAGGGGTGGACTGTTAGAATATAGATATGCAGGCCTGCTTGTAAAGGCCTATACTTTAAGAACTTAAGTGTATTTTTATCACTTAGCTAGTTATAGAGGTATAAAACAAAGAAGCAAAATCACAGTCCACCTGTGTATGGGTCTTCTCGCACTAGGATAATCTGAGGCCTGGTTCTTAGGCTAAGGGCTTTGGCTAAGCAGCAGAGGCAGCCATAAGCTGGGAAGCGAACAGTCACATCCTCACATTCCAAACTAGTTACATTGAAATAAGGTGCTATTGGGCTGTTAGGAATACAATCCTGTTCTGGTAGTGCCTATCGCCTCCAGATAAAGAGGGTTAAAGAAAACTTAGTTTGATAGCATTCTGTCTGGCAAGAAATCACTAATCAATGGTTGTGGTTGTGAAACCCTCATTTCTGTATGTTTTATCTTTATGGCCCACACTTTTCTATTGTTAATCTGTCTGGTTCTCTAATTGTTTCTGTCTGCTGTATAATTAATTTTGCTAGGTGTAAGTTAATTAGGGTAGTGGGATATAATTGTTAGAGAATTATGTTACAATAGTTTAGGATTGGTTAGACAGATTTCAGTAAAATGATTGGTTAAGGAGTAGCTGAGACTGTTACTATATAAACTGAGGTCAAAGAGGAAATAGGTGGTGAAATTAGAATCATGCTTGGTGGAAATTAACCCCAATAAACATCACATTGTCTTCACTTTGGACTTCTGGTCTTTTGCTGCTTGCTGTCTGGGTGACAAGAACCAGGGAAGTGGGAGAGTTGAGAGAAAGCCCTTTAACAGTCTGCAATTTCCTGTCAAGTTATTGCTAGTGACTCCTGTGGAAACCACCTTCTATAAAAAAAACGGTGAGCTCTTATCAAACACATACAGAAAAAAAAAACAGCTAAAGAGTTTGAAATATAAAGCTTTCGTTGTAACAATATCACTTACTCCCTTTCTCTTAGAGAAGAGTTTGATGGTATTAACTGTCCTTTTAGGCAGAAAAACGTCCGTTTCAATGATCTGGAGTGATGGTTGGTGTTGCTGATGGAGTCTGATCCTGTTCCCTTGTACTGAGAGAAAGGTCAAAAGGTAGAAAATACAGTTTCTGCCTCTGGTGCTGACTCTCACTTTAGCCTCACTGCCCAGCAAGCTAAAACAAGCCCAGCACTGTGCTCTGATCAACCACACTGAGACCTGACAAACTGTTACCAGACTCAGGCGATTTCAGGCATTGCTTTTAGCTTCTTCTCTGGTCACAGTCAACATGGATTCACCAAGGGCAAGTCATGCCTGACCAACCTGATTGCCTTCTATGATGAGATAACTGGCTCTGTGGATATGGGGAAAGCTGTGGACGTGATATATCTTGACTTTAGCCAAGCTTTTGATACCATCTCCCACAGTATTCTTGCCAGCAAGTTTAAAAAGTATGGATTGGATGAATGGACTATAAGGTGGATAGAAAGCTGGGTAGATTGTCGGGCTCAACGAGTAGTGATCAACGGCTTGATGTCTAGTTGGCACCCGGTATCAAGCGGAGTGCCCCAGGGGTTGGTCCTTGGGCTGGTTTTGTTCAATATCTTTATTAATGATCTGGATGATGGGATGGATTGCACCCTCAGCAAGTTTGCAGATGACACTAAGCTGGGGGGAGAGGTAGATACGCTGGAGGGTAGGTATAGGGTCCAGAGTGACCTAGACAAATTGGAGGATTGTTCCAAAAGAAATCTGTTGAGGTTCAACAAAGACAAGTGCAGAGTCCTGCACTTAGGACAGAAGAATCCCATGCACCGCTACAAGCTGGGGACCGACTGCCTCAGCAGCAGTTCTTCAGAAAAGGACCTGGGGATTACAGTGGATGAGAAGCTGGATATGAGTCAGTAGTGTGCCCTTGTTGCAAAGAAGACTAATGGCATATTGGGCTGCATTAGTAGGAGCATTGCTAGCAGATCGAGGGACGTGATTATTCCCCTCTGTTCGGCACTGGTGAGGCTACATCTGGAGTATTGCATCCAGTTTTGGGCCCCCCCACTACAGAAAGGATGTGGACAAATTGGACAGAGTCCAGAGGAGGGCAATGAAAATGATTAGGGGGCCGGGGCACATGACTTACAAGGAGAGGCTGAGGGAACTGGGCTTGTTTATTCTCCAGAAGAGAAGAGTGAGGGGGGCTTTGATAGCAGCCTTCAACTACCTGAAGGGGGGTTCCAAAGAGGATGGAGCTCGGCTGTTCTCAGTGGTGGCAGATGACAGAACAAGGAGTAATGGTCCCAAGTTGCAGTGGGGGAGGTCTAGGTTGAATATTAGGAAACACTGTTTCACTAGGAGGGTGGTGAAGCACTGGAATGGGTTACCTAGGGAGGTGGTGGAATCTCCATCCTTAGAGGTTTTTAAGGCCCGGCTTGACAAAGCCCTGGTTGGGATTATTTAGTTGGGGTTGGTCCTGCTTTGAGCAGGGGGTTGGACTAGATGACCTCCTGAGGTCTCTTCCAACCTGAATCTTCTATGATCCTATGACATTTTGTGTTCCTCATGGTGGCATGGGGTTTGGTTAGTGACCCAAATTTAGGGCCTTTTGAACAAGCGGCTCACAAGATACTGGCCCTCCACACACACACATGAGCGCGCGCGCCAGACTAAAGTTGACATGTTTTGGCAATGATGTTTTGCATAGGGATAGAGATCAAAACAGGGCTGAGGTCATCGCACCAGGCTCTCAGTCATTTGAAAGTTCCCCCAATGCATGTTATACACCAGCCCTTTGGGAGAAATCAAATTACAGTGTTATCCGCCAAAGAGTTTGGTTCTTCTGTTAGGTGAGTCACCATGCCTTGGGTCACATGCCAAATAGAGTACACTGAGCATGCACAGACAGTGATTATAGACTACACGTTTAATTGCAGCAGGATAGCCCAAGGCTACATGTAGGTAAGCCTTTAAACAAGACCCACCTCTCCCTGTCCATTTAAGTCCCGCGCTTGGCAGAAATCTGGAAAAAGTTGGAGAAAAAAATCTGTTGCTGTCCAGGATTTTTATTATTTTATTTGGAGGCAAAGTAATCAAAGTATTTTTGTAAAAAACTTGTCGTGAATTGGGTGGAGGAGTGGGGGGAATGGGGGGGAGAGAGTTTGGGGGCTGCACTGAGGGGACTGGGTATTGTGGGAAGGGGGATAAATGGGGATGGGGTGGTGAGAAGGGTTGGGGGACTCAGGTGAGGGGGAAGGACACAGGGAAGAAGGAATATGGGGTGAGTGGCAGGAAAGCTGGAGGAGAATAGTGGCAGGAGTGCCTGTCAAGTCAGCCTCATATTTCCCCCTTCTGTGTGTGTGCTAAGACCTGGGGGGCCTAGCCCCTCTTCCTACCTTTGCGTGTGTGCCAGGATCTGTCCCAGCAATGGCATCTGAGCCCCTTTCCTGCCCCCACTTGTGAGCTGGGATATAAGGGGCCTGGCCTCTCTGGGGGTAGCTGAGTCCTGCTCCCTGCTCCTGTCTATGTGTGCCAGCGTCTGGGGCCCCTCACCCACTTGTGAGAGCCTGACCACCACCCCCAACCGTGCAATCCCCCACGTAGCTGGTTCTGGAAGGGCCTGAGCCCCTCTCCCTAACCCTTTATGTGAGTTGGAATCAGGAGGTCCCTGCTGACCCCTAATGCACCCCACAACTCTCCGACACCTGCTCCCAAAACATCAAAGCATTGACAGGCCAGAAAGCACATCTAGGGGTGAGGAGACAGCTAACCCCGGTGGGATCACACACAGGACCCCAGGACTGTAGCCACTGGACTGTGTGTGCTTCTAACCACCCTGTGTGACAGGGGACATTGCTAGAGGAACTGAGAGTGGCAAGGATGACAAAGGACAATCCCTTCCTGTTCCCATTTATCTCCTTGCCCAGACCCCAGTCACTCCTTCCGCAGTTAATAATAACCCCCACAATCTCCTGATGCAATTAGCCCATGCCATGCTGAGAGGCTGTAGAGCTGGGATCCCTCACCCACCGCTGAGACAGAGCTGCTTCTCTAGTGGGTGGTGGGGGCTGTTTATACTGGGATCACCATCTGCCATTAACACAGATTTGGTGTGTGGAATGAGGGCTATTTTATAAGGGAATCTGTCCCCCACCACTGAGATGCAGCTGCCTCTGGTGTGGGTGGCTGGGGCTATTTACATAGGGATCTCTCACCTCACACCAAGAGACAAACAAAGAGACGGTTAAGGGATGACTTGGTTACCTCTATAAGTACCTGTATGGGCAACAAATCTTTGATCATGTGTTGTTCAATCCAGCAGAGAAAGGTAGAACAGGATCCAATGGCTAGAAGTGGAAGCTAGACAAATTCAGACTGGAAATAAGGCCTCAATTTTGCATGGTGAGAGTAATTAACCACTGGAACCATTTACCAAGGGTCGTGGTGGATTGTCCATCACTGACAATTTATAAATCAAGATTGGATGTTTTTCTAAAAGCTCTTCTCTAGGAATTACTTTGGGGCAGTTCTCTGGCCTGTGCTTTACAGGAAGTCAGACTAATGGTCCCTTCTGGCCTTAGAATTTATGAATCTAGATGCAACCACCTCTGGGGAAGGGCACAACGGCAGTTTATAAAAGGAACTCTTGCCCAGTGCTGTAATGCAGCTGCCTCTGGGGTGGGACAGCTGGTTGTATAACCATCATTTGCCGGGCAAGATGCATCCCCTGCCAGAGTATACCTGCTATCTGTATGGGGATCCCTTGCCCGGTTCTGAGATGCAGTTTCTGGAGTGGGGCAAGAGTTTATGGAGTGGATCAGAAAGCAGTGTGTAATCTGGCTGGACTCTGATGTGACCTCTAATGGAGGCTTTTAATGCCTTGAAGGTAGGAATGCGGGAAGGAGGGTCAGTGTCTCTGTTTGATGTCACAGGAAACCACATACCCAACCCCCAGCAGCTGCCGAGGCTGATATGAGGGGTTGGACTCAGGATCCCTGATGCAGTCAGTCAGCCCAGTGGGAAAAGCTGCCCCCAGAGCAACCTCTCAATCCACAGCTGGGAGTGTGGGAGACACAGGTAGGAGAGCAACCCCAGCAGAGACCCCCGGTGAGTCCATAGGGACGGGAAATCATCAGTGAGATGCAGTCACCTCTGGGGTGGAGCAGCTGTTTGTATAGGGAACTCTGGGTGGGGGGAAGCTGTTTAATCCGGGGATGTACCACTGATGGCATGGGGTGCAAGGGCTGTTTATACAGTGATCCCTCACCCGGTGCTGAAGGCACTAAATGCCAGATGTTTTAATCATGCTCCCCTCACGCAGATGGCACTGGGGGACCTAGTTGAAGCAAGAGCAGGGGATACAGGCAGGCGGGGACTGGACGTGGTAATTACCTGGGGGGGGGAGGTGGCATCTCCTCCTGACTGGACCAGCTGCTGTGGGTGTAAGGGGAGCAGAAGATACAGGGTTGGGTGGAAGGAAAACTACAGGGATTGATTCAAACCTTTTGAGTTTAGTCCAGTCTGCGGTATGGGGAGCAGGTGTGAGGGCGTCAACTCCTTGTAAGTGGTGTCAGCTCCCTGACACTGTTACAGCACCAGAAGGGTTAGTGTAAATGGTCCCCAGCGTGGTCAGGATGCAGGTGCAATGATCTCCTGCCTGATGGGACAGAGAGCACTGGGCAGCAAGGGAGCCCTTGTTCTTAGAGCTAGTATCTGCTCAGGGGACCCAACGCTGTTGCAGCACCAGCCGCCTTAGTGTAGATGGGACCATTGTGGGATATCCCCCCTAGAGTTGTCCCCCAGCACTCCAGACTGGGGAGTCATAAACCTCAGTTAGTGTTCACAGGGTTGCTGTATTGTTGCAGTCTGAGCTGGTTAGTGTAGACATGCCCTGTGATGTCAGTGCCCTGAGCATGCTCTTGGCCTCCCCTGCAGACCATGCTGTGCCCCACCTCACCTCACCTAGCCCTCCTGGCCCTGGTCTCTGTGGCTGGCGCTGTGGGTCCGGGGGAGCCATGCCAGTCCGAGATGAACCTGATCAAGGACCAACTGCAGGTCAACTGCTCCGGGCAGGGGCTCAGCATGGTGCCACCTTCCCTGCCCAAGAACACCGGCATCCTGCTGCTCAGCACCAACCGCCTGGCGTCCGTCTCTACTGCCTCCTTCCAGCACCTCCCTGAGCTGGCTGAGCTGGACCTGTCAGGCAACGGCCTGGGTGCGCTGCACACTGGGCCCCCCCTGCCCTCGCTGCAGGAGCTAGTCCTGTCCCACAATGCCCTGGGGGTCCTGCCCACCCTGCAGGGCCTGCCTGCCCTCACCCGCCTGGCCCTGGCTCACAACAACATTTCAGCGCTGCTGCCAGGGGCCTTCCGGGCTGTGGGGCAGCTGAAGGATCTGAATCTACGGGGGAACCAGCTGCGGACGCTGCCAGAAGAGGTCTTTGAGGGCCTGGCCGGGTTGAAGGACCTGGATCTGTCTGATAACGCCCTGGACGAGCTGCCGCGGGGGCTGTTGACTGGGCTGGAGCTGGAGACACTGAGGCTGTCAGGGAACCAGCTCCGCACTCTGCCCAGCGGCTTCTTTCCCGAGGAGCACATGTTCGCCTTCGTCTTCCTGGCAGGGAACCCCTGGCGCTGTGACTGTGGCCTGGCCTATCTGCGGGGCTGGATTGCGGACAATGACTTCAGCGTCTACACCCAGGAGCAGAGGTCAGAAGGGCTGCAGATCGAGAATGATCCCCGCAGCCCCGTGTGCGATGCGCCCCTCAGACACCGAGGGAGCCCCGTCCTCGAGTTCAAGCAGGCCTGCGGCAAAGCAGGGGACGCGGACTTGGATATTGATGGGACAATGACAGAGGAGGGAATCCCTGTGCCCTCCGCTACTGCCCCCTCCGCCACCCAGCCCCCAACCACTCCCGTGCCCCTCACTACTGCCCCCTCCGCCACCCTGCCCCCAACCACTCCCGTGCCCCTCACTACTGCCCCCTCCGCCACCCTGCCCCCAACCACTCCCGTGCCCCTCACTACTGCCCCCTCCGCCACCCAGCCCCCAACCACTCCCGTGCCCCTCACTACTGCCCCCTCCGCCACCCTGCCCCCAACCACTCCCGTGCCCCTCACTACTGCCCCCTCCGCCACCCTGCCCCCAACCACTCCCGTGCCCCCCACTACTGCCCCCTCCACCACTCTGCCCCCAACCACTCCCGTGTCCCCCACTACTGCCCCCTCCACCACCCTGCCCCCAACCACTCCCGTGCCCCCCACTACTGCCCCCTCCACCACCCTACCCCCAACCACACCTGTGCCCCCCACTACTGCCCCAGAACCTGCATCCCCAGCACCCCCACGGCTCCCCAGCACCCCCATGACTCCCACCACCACCACCCTTATCCCCTCGCCTCCCTTCCATACCAGCCCTCTCCACATCACCCCCTGCCACCAGCCACCCCCTCCAACGGGGGCTCCCCGCCTCTGCGTGTGTCCCACCCCACCCCCAGCGATGCCCGTGGCTGGGCGTCAGCAGGGCAGGGAGGGCCCAGCGTGGGGCCACTGGGTGCTCACCCACTGCTGCCTGCTGCACCTGATGCTCTACCTGGCCTCCTTGCTGCTGCTGCTACTGCCCATGGTGGCTCTCATGGGCTGGATGAGCTGGGTATATCTGAGCTGGTATCGCCCAGCTCTGAGGGGTCCCCCGGGGGCACGGCTGGTGCGGTACCAGCTGCTGAGAAAGGGGGAGCTGGCAGCGCCCACCATGATGCATCTCAGCAGCTTCAAGAGCCCCACCGAGCCCCCGACCTTCCGCACCACCAGAGAGCTGCAGATTCACCGTGACCCCCCTGTGCCCTCCTTCCGCCGTGTTACCAGGAGGCTGCTGAGTGTGGGGGGGCTGGGCCCCTGGCGGGCTCCCTCTGCCTACAGCCTAGACAGGGGGGAAGCAGCTATTGGGGCTGTCAGGGTGAAATATGCAACCACCACCCTCTAAGGGGGGCAGGACACCTGGGTTCTATTGCTAGGGCTGGGGAGGAGGGTCCTGTGAGCTAGGGCAGGGGGTGCTGGTCGCCAGGACGCCTGGGTTCTAGTTCCGGTTCTGTTGCTGTGACCATACCCACTGTGCACCGGGGACAAGATTCCTCCCACTGCTGCAGTACCTGGGAGGCTCCCTTAATATATGTAGAACCCAGGAGTCCTGACTCCCAGATGCCCCTCCTGTCTCAGACCAATGGGACCTTCTAACCCTGTATCTCCCGCCCGCACACACCTGTTGCAGAGGCCAGATCTGGAATAACTGTCCAGAAGGACAGTTTGCCCCTAAAACCAGGCACTTCAGGGCTGGCTTGTGCCCTGGCAGAGCCCTGTAGATATTTCCTCCACTCTGTATCAAGTCTCTGGTTGTTCTTATAATACACATAAATGTTGATCCTACTCTGAATCCTGTGGCAGACAGTTCCATTGGCTAATCACAGAATAAAGACCTTCCCTGGATGCATTTCAACTAGGTCACAGTTCAAAAACACTGGGTCGCTAGTTGTCTTTGCCGGAAGTGAATAATGGTGCTCAGTTTATCAACTGGAGCTGACAACCTCTAGATGGGAAAGGCCCCATATCATATGCCCTGACCTGTGTGGGCCAGCCAATTCCCTTGCCTTGTGTGTGGTTCAGAGACAGCACCCTCTAGAGCAAAAAAACCCCATATCCCAATCCCCACCACTCTAAGCTAGCTAGATCCCCTACCCTGGGGTCACATCAGCTGGTGCCCCCTAGAGGAGAAATGCCCATCTGCCACCGCCCTAAGCCAGCCAATCTCCCACCCCGGGGCTGGATTGGAGCTGGCACCCCCTACAAGGGAAAGGCCCCATGTCCTACTCCCCACCCCCATCAGAGGGCCAATCCCCTGCCCTGAGGCTAGATTGAAGGTGGCACCTACTAGAAAAGACAGGCTGCATGTCCCATGCCCCGCTGCCCTGAGCCAGCCAGTCTCCTGCCCTGGGGACTGATGGGAAGCGAGGACAGTGCCCCCTAGAGGCGAAATGCCCCATCTCCCAGTCCCCAGCACTCTGAGCTGGCCAGTTCCCCCACCTTGCAGCTGATTTGCAGCAGCATCTTATAGGAAGGAGAAGAGTGGGTAGTTGTATGATTGTTTGATGGCTTTAAGTTCTGGCTTTATTTCCCATATCATATTTCCCAGTCAAGTGTCTGATTTCCCACATCATTCCAATGCACTAAGCTGCGGCTGGAACACTTTCTAATTTCTATTTCCTCTGTAACTAACACACAATATATATATAATCCAAACCCCATTTCATATGGCAATGCTCCTTGAGAGTCTTAAAGAGAAATCACAGATGGTTTTGTGGAGATGTGAGGAGTCTAAAATTTTCCTGTCTTTCAGTTTCAGAGCTTGTCATAAAAATAAAGGGAAAGGTAAACACCTTTAAATCCCTCCTAGCCAGAGGAAAAACCCTTTCACCTGTAAAGGGTTAAGAAGCTAAGACAACCTCACTGGCACCTGACCAAAATGACCAATGAGGAGACAAGATACTTTCAAAGCTGGAGGGGGTGAGGGGCAGGAAACAAAGGGTTCTCTCTGTCTGTGTTGTCTTTTGCCAGGACCAGAGCAGGAATGCAGATCAGAACTCCTGTAAAGGGTTAATAAGCAATCTAGTTAGATATGCGTTAGATTCTGTTTTGTTTAAATGGCTGATAAAATAAACTGTGCTGAATGGAATGTAGATTCCTGTTTTTGTGTCTTTTAGTAACTTAAGGTTTTGCCTAGAGGGATTCTCTATGTTTTGAATCTGATTACCCTCTAAGGTATTTACCATCCTGATTTTACAGAGGTGATTCTTTTACTTTTTCTTTCATTAAAATTCTTCTTTTAAGAACCTGATTGCTTTTTCATTGTTCTTAAGATCCAAGGGTTTGGGTCTGTGTTCACCTGTACAAATTGGTGAGGATTTTTATCAAGCCTTCCCCAGGAAAAGGGGGTGTAGGGCTTGGGGGGATTTTGGGGGGAAAGATGTTTCCAAGTGGGCTCTTTCCCTGTTATTTTTGTTAGATGCTTGGTGGTGGCAGCAATAAGGTCCAGGGACAAAAGGTAAAATAGTTTGTACCTTGGGGAAGTTTTAACCTCAGCTGGTAAAAATAAGCTTAGGGGTTTTTCATGCAGGTCCCCACATCTGTACCCTAGAGTTCAGAGTGGGGAAGGAACCTTGACAGAGCTAGAGCAAATTACAGTCCAGGTTTTTAAGGGACATTGCTATAGTGTAGGGTCACATCCCAAATCTGTCCGAATAACACAAGAAGGGATCCAGTTAGTTTAGCAGCCAATGTCTGTAACCACACAACTCCTTTGGAAGGAAAAGAAAGCATTTACAGTATGATGAGAAGGGAAGATCAAATCAAAGAACTGGCAACAAAAGTTTATCTGGCATGAATTAAAATTGGAGACGGGAAATATTTTGTATAATCAGATTTAATTCAAATTTTAGAAGATAGTTTTCTCTAGTTCTATGGGAGAATGAGATTTCATGATTGATACTTGTCTACACCACAAGGGACATAAACCCACAGGTGGTTTCTCTAATGTAGTTGTCATAAATATAAAGGGAAGGGTAAACCCCTTTAAAATCCCTCCTGGCCAGGGGAAAGCTCCTCTCACCTGTAAAGGGTTAAGAAGCTAAAGGTAACCTCGCTGGCACCTGACCAAAATGACCAATGAGGAGACAAGATACTTTCAAAAGCTGGGAGGAGGGAGAGAAACAAAGGGTCTGTGTGTCTGCCTATATGTTGGTTCCGGTTCTGGGACTGGTTCCGTCTGGGTCTCTGGGACTGGATCCACTACTGCTGTTGCAGACATTGGCCTGGGGTCCGGGTCCATCACCTCTGACCGGGTCCTGATAGAAGTTTCCGGAACAGAGCTAGGCCTCACGGCTTGTTTAGCCTGGCTGTGGGTGACCGTTCCCACCCTCTTGGCCTGTTTCACATGATTGGCCAAGTCTTCCCCCAACAGCATGGGGATGGGATAATCATCACAGACTGCAAAAGTCCACATTCCTGACCAGCCCTTGTACTGGACAGGCAACTTGGCTGTAGGCAAATCGAAAGAGTTGGACTTGAAGGGTTGAATCGTCACTTGGATCTCTGGGTTGATTAAATTGGGGTCCACTAAGGAAGCATAGATAGCTGACACTTGTGCTCCAGTGTCCCTCCACGCAGTGACCTTCTTCCCGCCCACACTCACAGTTTCCCTCCGCTCCAAGGGTATCTGGGAGGTATCTGGGCCTGTGGACCTCTGGTGTGATTCCGGTGCAATGAACTGTAATCTGTTGGGGTTCTTGGGGCAGTTGGCCTTTACATGCCCCAGCTCGTTACATTTAAAACATCTTCCAGCTGACGGGTCACTGGGGCGAGGAGGGTTGCTGGAGAACGGGGTGGTGGGACGATAAGGGGTCTGGAGGGTTCTTTGGGAGGTAGGTGGGGCTTTGGACGGCCCCCGGTAATAGGGTGGGGTCTGGGGTTGTCCCTTCTGGTCTCCGCTCCAACTGCGACCAGTTTTCTTCTTCTCTGCCACCTCCACCCATCTGGCTCCAATCTCTCTCAGTTTTGTTCAATATCTTCATAAATGATCTGGAGGACGGTGTGGATTGCACTCTCAGCAAATTTGCGGATGATACTAAACTGGGAGGAGTGGTAGATACGCTGGAGGGGAGGGATAGGATACAGAAAGACCTAGACAAATTGGAGGATTGGGCCAAAAGAAATCTGATGAGGTTCAATAAGGATAAGTGCAGGGTCCTGCACTTGGGACGGAAGAACCCAATGCACAGCTACAGACTAGGGACCGAATGGCTAGGCAGCAGTTCTGCGGAAAAGGACCTAGGGGTGACAGTGGACGAGAAGCTGGATATGAGTCAGCAGTGTGCCCTTGTTGCCAAGAAGGCCAATGGCATTTTGGGATGTATAAGTAGGGGCATAGCGAGCAGATCGAGGGACGTGATCGTTCCCCTCTATTCGACATTGGTGAGGCCTCATCTGGAGTACTGTGTCCAGTTTTGGGCCCCACACTTCAAGAAGGATGTGGATAAATTGGAGAGAGTCCAGCGAAGGGCAACAAAAATGATTAGGGGACTGGAACACATGAGTTATGAGGAGAGGCTGAGGGAGCTGGGATTGTTTAGCCTGCAGAAGAGAAGAATGAGGGGGGATTTGATAGCTGCTTTCAACTACCTGAAAGGGGGTTCCAAAGAGGATGGCTCTAGACTGTTCTCAATGGTAGCAGATGACAGAACGAGGAGTAATGGTCTCAAGTTGCAGTGGGGGAGATTTAGATTGGATATTAGGAAAAACTTTTTCACTAAGAGGGTGGTGAAACACTGGAATGCGTTACCTAGGGAGGTGGTAGAATCTCCTTCCTTAGAGGTTTTTAAGGTCAGGCTTGACAAAGCCCTGGCTGGGATGATTTAACTGGGAATTGGTCCTGCTTTGAGCAGGGGGTTGGACTAGATGACCTTCTGGGGTCCCTTCCAACCCTGATATTCTATGATTCTCCTGCCTCGATTACAGTTTTGGGCTTCCCATCTAGGATGTATCTTTCTATTTCCTCAGGAACACCCTCTAAGAATTGTTCCATTTGCATTAGGAAGGGCAAATTTACTGGAGATTCAACATTTGCTCCTGATATCCAGGCTTCCCAATGTTTCACAATGTGGTAGGCATGTCGGGTAAATGACATGTCTGGTTTCCACCTTAGGGCTCTGAACCTCCGACGAGAATGCTCGGGTGTTATCCCCATTCTGACTCTCGCCTTCGATTTAAACAGTTCATACTCATTCATGTGTTCTCTAGGCATTTCAGCCGCCACCTCAGCTAAGGGTCCACTGAGCTGGACGCCCCATCATCTCAGGCACACAAACTCACTCTCCTGCTGGTAATAGCTCATCCAAACTGACCACTCTTCAAGTTAAAATCCAAGTTAAACCAGAACATCTGGGGGGGGGTAGGAAAAAACAAGAGGAAACAGGCTACCTTGCATAATGACTTAGCCACTCCAAGTCTCTATTTAAGCCTAAATTAATAGTATCCAATTTGCAAATGAATTCCAATTCAGCAGTTTCTCGCTGGAGTCTGGATTTGAAGTTTTTTTGTTTTAAGATAGCGACCTTCATGTCTGTGATCGCGTGACCAGAGAAGAGTGGTCAGTTTGGATGAGCTATTACCAGCAGGAGAGTGAGTTTGTGTGTGTATGGGGGTGGGGAGGATGTGAGAAAACCTGGATTTGTGCAGGAAATAGCCCAACTTGATTGTCATGCACATTGTGTAAAGAGTTGTCACTTTGGATGGGCTATCACCAGCAGGAGAGTGAATTTGTGTGGGGGGGTGGAGGGTGAGAAAACCTGGATTTGTGCTGGAAATGGCCCACCTGATGATCACTTTAGATAAGCTATTACCAGCAGGACAGTGGGGTGGGAGGAGGTATTGTTTCATATTCTCTGTGTGTATATAAAGCCTGCTGCAGTTTCCACGATATGCATCTGAGGAAGTGAGCTGTAGCTCACGAAAGCTTATGCTCTAATAAATTGGTTAGTCTCTAAGGTGCCACAAGCACTCCTTTTCTTTTTGCGAATACAGACTAACACGGCTGTTACTCTGAAATTTATCCTTATAGTTTGCCTAGCATAGAAATAAATTGTCTTTAAATATAACGGAGTTGAGTTAAATCACTTTTCAGAGTCAATAGTTATTTATTCATTTACTTAGCATTTGTGTGTTCATCGAGCCAAGCAGTCGCATTCTCAGTGGCCAAGTGGAGCTCTGAATTTGGTTAGCGAGCACTCGACAATGTGTATCATTGCTTGATCTGCGCCACAGCTGCAGCTTGGGTTGTCTCGAAGACCCCAACAGTGCTGGTTGGCTGCACATAGGCCTTGCCCTGTCTGGAATTGATTAGAAGGACCCAGTGATGACATGGCAGGTTGAAGCTGAGCGGGTGAGCAGCAGGGTCTGTGATGAGGAACTGATTGGTGGTTGTTGTTAAGCACTACTCTTCCCACTACAGGGACTCTGTCACTTCCTGGCTTGGCAGCCTCGACCACAGTGGGTGTTGTGATGAAAGACATGTGGCAGGTGGGTTAAAAAGGTTGTTGAAGAAGGGCAAGCTTGGGTTGGCACATACCTTCCCAAGAAGCTTGCCAGCTGCAATCTCCCTCCTGATGTAAGGTGTGGGCGACGTGGCTCAGAACTGGAAGCCATGGAAGATGAGTTGGTTGGAGAGTTCCTGTGATGATGCACACTGCTGAGTTGAGTTGCATATCAACCAGTTTGGTGTATTAAAGATGTGTGTTGTTTTTCATTTCTTAGGTTCTGGTGCAATGCATGGCCATTTTGTCTCATTCCTTTCTTTTAAAATGTTAGTGATTTCCACAGAAACATTACTTCTTTGGGAGAGACTATGTTCATTTAATCTACGCCCTCACCCCTCCAAAAACAGAGAAAGATTGAAATAGTCAAATCTCAGTAGAGCCAATATTTTGTCAGATTTCCCTCCATGAAGAAGCATGGAGAAGTCAATCCTGCTGTGTTAATGCTCCATAGCATGCAGTGAATATGTTGTAAAAATAACAAGATCTTACCAATTTCAGACCATTCTTTCCCATATGCTGATAACTGATCTGAGAGCAGATTAGAAACCATCGTTTCTGGGCATGTTATAAAGGGACCTGGGTTTGGATGGGTTTTTAGCACCCTGCCCCCTGTCATGGCCAGCAAAAGTTATATGACTTGCCAAGGTCATTCTGTCCTCTGCAAAGGGAAGGAGCAACTAAGAGCTGGCTAGTTCCTGGGGTATGAGGGTGCTGGACAGGGCAAAGACGTCCCTGTCATGGAGACACCAGTCACCTCCCACCAACATCCCTGTGCCAGGCCCGATGGCAGCCATCTGAAATATGCTGTCCATTGATCTATGCAGAGAAAACAACAGACTGGACTTCTACGTAGAGTGCTTCCGCCGACATGCACGGGCTGAAATTGTGGAAAAGCAGCATCACTTGCCCCATAACCTCAGCCGTCCAGAACACAATGCCATCCACAGCCTCAGAAACAACTCTGACATCATAATCAAAAAGGCTGACAAAGGAGGTGCTGTCGTCATCATGAATAGGTCAGAATATGAACAAGAGGCTGCTCAGCAGCTCTCCAACACCACTTTCTACAAGCCATTACCCTCTGATCCCACTGAGAGTTACCAAAAGAAACTACAGCATTTGCTCAAGAAACTCCCTGAAAAAGCACAAGAACAAATGCGCACAGACACACCCCTGGAACCCCGACCAGGGGTATTCTATCTGCTACCCAAGATCCATAAATCTGGACATCCTGGACGCCCCATCATCTCAGGCATTGGCACCCTGACAGCAGGATTGTCTCGCTATGTAGACTCCCTCCTCAGGCCCTACGCTACCAGCACTCCCAGCTATCTTCGAGACACCACTGACTTCCTGAGGAAACTACAATCCATCGGTGATCTTCCTGAAAACACCATCCTGGCCACGATGGATGTAGAAGCCCTGTACACCAACATTCCACACAAAGATGGCCTACAAGCTGTCAGGAACATTATCTCTGATAATGTCACAGCGAACCTGGTGGCTGAACTTTATGACTTTGTCCTCACCCATAACTATTTCACATTTGGGGACAAAGTATACCCTCAAATCAGCAGCACTGCTATGGGTACCCACATGGCCCTTCAGTATGCAAACATTTTTATGGCTGACTTAGAACGCTTCCTCAGCTCTCGTCCCCTATTGCCCCTACTCTACTTGCGCTATATTGATGACATCTTCATCATCTGGACCCATGGAAAAGTAGCCCTTGAGGAATTCCACCATGATTTCAACAATTTCCATCCCACCATCAACCTCAGCCTGGACCAGTCCACACAAGAGATCCACTTTCTGGACACTACGGTGCTAATAAGCGATGGTCACATAAACACCACCCTATACCGGAAACCTACTGACCGCTATTTTTACCTACATGCCTCCAGCTTTCACCCAGACCATACCACATGATCCGTTCATTGTCTACAGCCAAGCTCTATGATACAACTGCATTTGCTCCAACCCCTCAGACAGGGACAAACACCTACAAGATCTCTATCAAGCATTCTTACAACTACAATACCCACCTGATGAAGTGAAGAAATAAATTGACAGAGCCAGAAGGGTACCCAGAAGTCCCCTACTACAGGACAGGCCCAACAAAGAAAATAACAGAACGCCACTAGCCATCACCTTCAGCCCCCAACTAAAACCTCTCCCACGCATTATCAAGGATCTACAACCTATCCTGAAGGATGACCCATCACTCTCACAAATCTTGGGAGACAGACCAGTCCTTGCCTACAGACAGTCCCCCACCCTGAGGCAAATACTCACCAGCAGCCACACAACACACAACAGAACCACTAACCCAGGAACCTATCGTTGCAACAAAGACCGTTGCCAACTGTGTCCACATATCTATTCAGGGGACACCATCATAGGGCCTAATCACATCAGACACACTATCAGAGGCTCGTTCACCTGCACATCTACCAATGTGATATATGCCATCATGTGCCAGCAATGCCCCTCTGCCATGTACATTGGCCAAACTGGACAGTCTCTGCGTAAAAGAATAAATGGACACAAATCAGATGTCAAGAATTATAACATTCATAAACCAGTTGGAGAACACTTCAATCTCTCTGGTCATGTGATTACAGACATGAAAGTCGCTATATTACAACAAAAAAACTTCAAAAACAGACTCCAACGAGAGACTGCTGAATTGGAATTAATTTGCAAACTGGATACAATTAACTTAGGCTTGAATAGAGACTTTGAATGGATGGGTCATTACACAAAGTAAAGCTATTTCCCCATGTTTATTCACTGCCTCCCCCCCCCCCACACTGCTCCTCAGATGTTCTTGTTAACTGCTGGAAATGGCCCACTTTGATTATCACTACAAAAAGTTTTCTCTCCCCCCTCCCCGGCTCCCGCTCTCCTGCTGGTAATAGCTCATCTTAAGTGGTCACTCTCCTTACAGTGTGTATGGTAACACCCATTTTTTCATGTTCTCTGTGTATATAAATCTCCCCACTGTATTTTCCACTGAATGCATCGGATGAAGTGAGCTGTAGCTCACGAAAGCTTATGCTCATATAAATTGGTTAGTCTCTAAGGTGACACAAGTTCTCTTTTTCTTTTTGGTAATAGTGACTCTCCCCAGGCAGGCAGGGAGCAAAAGGAGAAGCCAGTGGCTAAGGTGGCCCAGTAAAACATCTGTGAATGGCCTGGAGGGTGAACCAGATTTAATAAACAGTTGACAGAATTTGAAAAAAGAAATTAATTTATAAAACCCCAAGAGTGTTCTGGGCTAATTTGAGAAGAGGAAAACTGGCCAAATACTGGGGCAAACTGATTTCCTCTGTCCAGTTTGAACCATAGTCCTTTAGCATTAGAAAGAATTTATTCAGGTCAATATTTTCCGATCGGAATAAGTGCTGTACTGCCTGGTTAGTTCAGCTGGTAGCACATGAGACTTTTACTCTCAGGCCTGTTGGTTTGAGGGCTCCCCCCCATTGGGATATGCCTTAGTATTTTTAGGCTGATACAAACTCCCACTAAGGGATGGAACTGAAAACTTTTTTATTCCACATAGCAGAGAGCTGTTTCCTACCTATTTGGCTGGGGATTATTCGTGGGAAAGATAGAGAAATCCCCTAAAAAAAATCTTTGTCTATGTTTAAACTGCCTCAACCCGAAACTACCCCTTTTTGCCTCGGAGAAAAAGAAAAGCACCGGCCTCTCTGAGAGCGATGTACCCCCCGGGCTCTGTCAGTAATGCTGAAAGTTGTGCCACTCCGTGCATGTGTTCCCACCTCTCTCCAGAATTGTGGCCAGAGCTCACATCTCACGAGACATCAGAGGACCCACACGTCTCATAACCATGGGCATAGCTGCACAGCAGGTCCTGAGCAGCTGCTGCCCCACAGCAGCCCCATGGTAGGGGATCTTGTGGCCTAGCATGTGTCAGGTATCTGGGCCTCTGCCCTGGTCACACAGATATAGAATGGGAAAGGATTAGGGAGAAATGTAGGGAGCACTTTCCTGGGGTGACTGACTGCTGTGAGGAGGGATGTGATAGGTGATCACAGTGAGAAGCAGATATGGTCTTATGTACCAAGAGGTTGGGGCGGGGGTGGGCTGGGAATTCTGTTCCCAGCTCCAGGAGAAGTGTGACATCTAGATTTGGAGCAGGGACTGTCAGCTGGGAGATCCTGAGGTCTGTTCTTGAGGCTACAGATATGTTTTCTCCCCATGCCCACACCCTTTATTTGTAAAAGGCTTTTGGCTCCCTGGGTGGAAACACTGTTAAGTAGTAAAAAGTAAACAGTGTCTTAAGGACAGGGATGCATTTGCAGCCAATAAGAATGGCCAAACTGGGTCAGACCAGAGGTCCATCTAGCCCAGTATCTTGTCTTCCAACAATGGCTAATGCCAGGTGCTTCAAAGGGAATGAACAGACAGATAATCATCAAGTGATCATTTCCTATCACCCTTTCCCAGCTTCTGGCAAACAGGCAACAGACACCATCCCTGCCCTTCCTGGCCAATAGCCATTGGTGGACCTGTCCGTGAATTTATTAAGTTATTTTTTGAACCCGGTTATAGCTAGGGCTCACCATCCATCTTGGAGCTGAACGCCAGATGTGAGCTGATAGATTGTCCTTGGCGGGCAGTGTTCTGTGTGTGACGGAGCTGTGTGCCAGAGAGGGCCAGGAGCAGATGCACCACGCCTGGCCAGGACCGGGCTAAACAGCCTGTAATGCTAGGTGAGTCAAACCACAGCCACAATACAGACACCCTGGGCATCCATGGGGACTGAATCTGGGCCCTTCACTACCAAGAGCACAACTCATTTAAATTTGAGTCACGACAGTGGTGACCCCTGCCAGCCCCTCTGAGGTGGGTCATTATTATCCCTGTCAGCTGGGGCATACGGATAGAAAGCAACTGGCTGCAAGGTCACACACAGCGTCACTGACAGAGGCAAGAAGGAAGCGTGGTACTGATACCAGTCCAGCGCCAGCCACTAGACTCCTCCACCCACTTCCAAAGTCAGAGAACCCAGGAGCCCTGACTCTGACAGCTAGGCCTTAAATGACAAGACCAACCTCTCTCCCACTCAGGAAGCCATAGAAGGGACCATCTGCTGAGCTCCCCTTTGCAATGCCACTGTCGAGACCATTGCTAGTGGGTGCCAAGTGACTGAGCAGGGAACTCCTTGAGAGCCTCCTAGAGACTCACAGGTATTTCACTGGGACCCTCTGGGAGCCGTGGAAAGAGTGCTGCATTGAAGACACTCTCCTGCTCTAACAAAGGATTTCTGTTCTCCAAGACAATCAGCCAGTGAGGCCAGTTTGCAGAATGTGGAAGAGCCCTTTGGCGATGGGTTGGGGGATTCACCTTGTGGGTGTCAGCAGCTGCAGTGCCTGGGGTCCCCATGGGCCAAGCCTCCCCTCCTGACACTCCAGGCTAATCTCCCACTGCTCTCAGTGGGGCTTGGCTTTAGCTGCGGGGCCTGTGTGCCTAGACAGAGGACTCAGGGATTTCCATCAGGCTGCTCAATGGCAAATATGGCCACCCAAAGAAGTGAAGAAGAATGGAAGTAAAAGAGCAAAGCTGGACCATCCGCTGAGCTGCTGCAATCAAGTGAGCGGAGGTGGGGAGAGAAGAGGGAGAACTCGAAGGTGGCTGGCGGCATTAGGGAGCAGAAGCCGTTTGGGAGCCAGGAGAGTAGAAATAAATAGTTAATGACAAATACTGCAGGCTTTGTCCTGTGTGGTGAAGGGTTGAAAAGGGGTCTCTTTACTATCACACTAAACTTTAAAATAGCTGTGTATGGTGAAAGGGCAGGTCTATAAAGATAAGAGGTCACTCTAGGGGCTTGAAGTCCCACATTCTGGCACTATTGCCTGCTTCTACCAGCTGATCTCAACCCAGCAAATCCCTCAGGTGGTAGCAGTCGTGAGCTCTCGTCCTCCTTTTCTGGACTAGCCACCAGAGAAAGGACACGGTACATGTGGCCAAGGAAATAGAGAGGCAGTGTTGCCTGTTAATATGGTTCTTGTGGGGGAACACGGCAGGTTACTTTGGACTAGGTAGGAGCCACATGTCTCCAAACCTGCACATCCCGAGGCTCCAGAGACCTCTCTCCCGATCCCAGAGTTTCCTCAGAGTCCTAAAGAGCCAGATGGAATCTGGCCTCGCTCCCCGCACCTCAGCAGTCCAGAAAAAGTTAGTTGTAGACATGTTGTGTGTCCTCTCCTGCCACACTCCCCTGTTGGTGACTAATGCAGTCCCAGAGTCCAGGCTTGGTGTCATGCATTCCTCTGGGCTGTGACAAGCAGGAGAACGTGAGCTGCAATGGATCCTCCTGCGTATGGGCTGAGTGGGCAACGTCTCTACTGCCATATCTGATTTCCAGCCCACACGCACTAAGGAGGAAGTGATGGACTTACCCCAAAGGTGGGGGTGGGAAGAAGCAGAGTAAAGAGGTGATCAGAGAGCCATCCCCTAGCATTCCTCCTGGAGTCACTCCAACAACCACCTGGCTCCTTCCTGCCGTAGGCCGCAGCCCCTAGATGCCACAGAGAATTTCTGAATTAACTCTCTAGAAAGCTGCCTCTGGCTTTCTACAAGCTCTCACACAGGCCTGTCATGAGAGGTAAGGAATAAGGTCCTGCCTCCCTCAACTGCTTGGGGGAATCCTCTCAAAGAATCAGTGCAGGGCTTTATGCATCTCTACGAACAGATCACTTGGCGTGGTGTTGTCAAGAAGCTGCACACCCCTTGGCAGCTCTTTTTAGAGCAACATTAACTCCCACGGGGATTTCTGCTTTAAATGCTCCAGGCCTGAGGGAAGGATTCTGTGGAAAACAGGCCTTTCCCTTGCTCCAGTCCAGGCTCTGCTGTTCTGATGCTGCAGAGGCTTGAGGGTTCCTGGAGAGCATGCTGCAACGCCAGCAATCCCATGCTGCCTCAGCCCTGGGGACACGTTCTCTTTCTCCCCCAGCACCTTGCAAAGGAGGGAAGAAAGGGACACGTGAGATGGAGTCTCTCCCTGGCTTACAGATAACCCGTCCTGTAGTAACACAAGGGTGGACTCAGGGGAATGCTGTGCTGCGGTCAGGGGTGGCAGGTTTGTAGAAATTTTGGTGGTGCCCAGAACCTGCCCCTGCCCAAACTCTGCCCCGTACCTGCCCAAGGCTCTGTGAGGGAGTTTGGGTCGGGGAGGAGGTCTTAGGTGCAGGCCCTAGGCTGGGGCAGGGGATTGGGGTGCAGGGTGCAGGCTCTGGGAGGGAGTTTGGGGATGGGAGGGGGTGCAGAGGGAGGGGGTGCAGGTTCTGGGAGCGAGTTTGGGGATGGGATGGGGGGCAGGGCTGAGGGCTGTGGGGTGTGGGGTATGGGAAGGGCTCAGGGCAAGAGCAGGGGTGTAGGGGGAGAGGGCTCTGGGGCTGGGAATGAGGGGTTTGGGGTGTGGGAGGGGCTCAGGGTGAGAGTAGGAGTGTGGGGGGTGAGGGCTCTGTCTAGGGCTCGTGGCTTTTGGGGGTTTGAGAGGCTCAGGGCTGGGGCAGAGAGTTGGAGTGCAGGGGGATGAGGGCTCTGGCTGGGACTGGGGATAAGGTGTTTGGGGTGTGGGAGGGCGCTCAGGGCTCAGGCAGAGGGTTAGGATGCGGGGGGATGAGGGTTCTGGCTGGGGCTAGAGATGAGGGGTTTGGGGTGTTAGAGAGGCTCAGGGCTAGGGCAGAGGGTTGCGGTCTGGGGGGTGAGGGCTCTGGCTGGGGCTGGAGATGAGGGGTTTGGGGTGTTGGAGGGGACTCAGGGCTCGGGCAGAGGGTTAGGATGCAGGGGGATGAGGGTTCTGGCTGGGTCTGGAGATGAGGGGTTTGTGGTGTTGGGGGGGCTCAGGGCTGGGGCAGGGGGTTGGAGTGCAGGGGAATGAGGGCTCTGGCTGGGACTGGGGATAAGGTGTTTGGGGTGTGGGAGGGGCTCAGGGCTAGGGTAGAGGGTTGAGGGTGCGATGGTGGAGTGAAAGCTCTGGCTGGGGGTGTGGGCTCTGGGATGGAGCAGGGCTGGGGATGAGTTTGGGGTGCAGGCAGTCTGCTCTGGGACAGGGGCCAGAGAGGAGGATTCCCCCAGCCCTTTCCCTGCCGGCAGCAGCGAGCTCTGTGGGAGGAGCCCCCCTTTCCTGCCCCCCCAGCAGCACACTCATCCCCACCACTGTCACTGCATGTGCTTCTAGGGCCTTCTCAGGTCCAGGAATTTCGCTCGCCTCCCCCATGGTGGGTGGTGGGGGCTGCTGCGTGTACCTCCTCCCCTGCCTCCCATTGGGCTCTGACCCAGGCCACTTTGAGGGCAACACAAGGTGGTGACACTTCCTAACACCCCGCTATTGTCAAAAGTTTGCAGTTTATCGCAGGAAGCTCTGAAGGGTGTCAACTCGCTGCTTGGCACCTCTTCACGGCCAGGCGTGGCATGGCAGCTTTCTTCTTCTTGGGGTGGCAGCTGCCTGTGTAAGGCTGACAGATCCCGGTCGTCGGTGGGCGGGATCGAACCGGGGACCTCTGGAGCTTAGTGCATGGGGCTCTACAGCATGAACTAAAAGCCCCCTGGCTGTTAGCGAAGGCTGTAGAGAAGACTCGTTTTATCTCTCCCTCTAAGTGGTCTTGGTGCCACTAGCTGGGACACACACTGCACCCAGAAGGTGTGTGGGTTACATACTTCCCCTAGCTGCGGAAGCGCGTCCTGGGAAGTCTCTGAAGCTCAGTTGTAATCCTGGACGACCCCTGTAACAATGCGGCCTCTGGCGGGACACTACTGAGAGTATCAATTCAGGACAAATTGCTTGGAGCAGGGCAGTCACAGCCCAAGGCTGGGTGTCCTTTACTATTAAAGCACGCCAAACCAGCCATACAGAGAGGACTTTGGTTTTACCCCACTGGCTAATCGGAAGTCATAAAAGCAATTCCCTCAGATATTCCAGTTCCCTTGTATCACCACCAGCACCACTCCTTATGGGGATGAATGGTTATGAAAACCAATACCCCAGTAAAAGAAAAAAAGGTTCTCTCAAAGGACCGCAAAGGACCAAGCCCCAGACCCAGGTCAATATACAAATCAGATCTTACCCACAAATCACGCTGTTGCCAATCCTTTAGAATCTAAAATCTAAAGGTTTATTCATAAAAGGAAATAAATATAGATGAGAGTTAAAATTGTTAAAGGAATCAATGACATACAGCAATGGCAAAGTTCTTGGTTCAGGCTTGTAGTATCCACAGGTCAGATGGGTCATTCAGTCCTTTGTACAGAGCTTCAGTTTGTAGCAAAGTCCCTCCAGAGGTATGAAGCAGGACTGAAGACAAGATGGAAGTGAGGCATCAGTCTCTTGCAATGTGGTCTTTGCTTTCTTTGTCCCAAGGACACTCTATCCAGCACCTGGCATAGAAAAACCTTAAGAGTTCTGTCCATAGGCAGGTCCCTGCATACCTTGCTGAGTCACAAGGTGTTTATGCCTTCTCTCAGTGGGTTGATTGTATCGCTGATGGTCCTTAATTGGCCATCAAGCAGGCTAGGCAGAGCTAACACCAAATTGTCTGGGGTGTTCCCCGGAAGCAGAGCACAAGTTTGAAATACAGACAGTATAGAGCCAATAGTCATAACTTCAACTACAAAAATGATACATATACACAGACAGCATAATGAGAATCAGCCAATCATAACCTCTCCGCAGACCCCTTACACGACAACCTTTATACAATAGGGGCTGCAAATATATAACAGTGGTCGCAACAGTGATCTATAGAGTTACAGATTATGTCAATAACCTCACAGGAGGTGACACGGCATCAGTGAGACTGATATTGGAATACTGCCTCCAGCTTTGGTGTCCTCATTTGAAAAAGATGTTGTGAAATTGGAGCTGGGGCAGCAAAGTGCCACCAAATGTTCTGCGAGCTGGAGAAAAATGCTTTCTCGTGAGCTATTGAAAGAGCTCAACCTGGTTAGCTTATCAAAAGAAGACTGAAAGGGGACTTCATTGAAGTGTCTTAATGGAGAGAAGCTATTGGGTATTAACGGGCTCTTTAATCTAGCAGAGAAAGGCAAAACAAAACCCAATGGCTGGAAGGTGAAAAGAGACAAATTCATATTACAAGTAAGGCACAAATATTCAACAGCGAGGATGATTCACTACAGGAACAAGCTACCAAGGAAAGTGGTGGATTCTCCATCTCTTGATGTCATTTAATGAAGACTAGATGCCTTTCTAGAATGTGTTTGCCCAACAAGTAGCTATTGTGTCATACAGGAGGCCAGTGATACGCAGGGGGTCAGATTAGACGCTCTAATGGTCTCTTCTGGCCATAAAGTCTACTCATTTCTGAAAAACTGAGTGGAGCATTGCGAGCAGCGTCTGATGTTTTACTGTCTAGCCAGCTTGCTTCCGAGAATGAACACTCATTGAGTGGGCTGATCCACAGGGAGTAGCTCAAACCTCCAAAGTGCCTGTCCAGCGGCAGGACATTAGCACAGCAAGGGAGGGGTGTGGCAGTGACATCACAAAGGCCTTTTGCAGGACCTCAGACTATTGGTCCAAGGTGGTGAGGAGGTGGTGACCTCACAGAGAGATGCTGACATCAGCCAGGCAGGACAGGGGCGAGGGGCCAGGGAAACCTCACAGACCTGTGTGGCTTTGCTTCAGCAAGTCTCCTTCTCGAGGTCTCTCTTTGAGGACTGAGAGAGTATTAGCGTTCACGTATGTGAGTGGAGGAGGAACCTCTTTTGAGTTTTCTTCTTTCCTTTTACTGATTTGACTAGAAAACAGACATCCCTGTTTAGAAGGTAAGAGCCTCCTCAAAGTTTGAAACCTGCTCAGTCTGATCCCTCTGGTGACAGTTGAATTCTAGGCGTGGAAAACATGAGTTTAAGGAGGCAGAATTTTATTCCACACCTAGAATTTTGTCCCTTAGAATCACTAGGGACATTAGGGTTTGTCCTTTTTGTTTCACCTTTTCCTCCATCCCTCCCTCCTTTCTCTTCTTCTCTTGCTTCTTTTGTCCTTTCTCCTGTTCCCCTCCCAACACCAGGAGGTGTGTCTGTCACGGGGGAGAGCTCTGCAGCTCCCATTGTGGGAGGTCCCCCCAAAAATGTGGGGCTGAAATAGTGCTTGGGCAGTGATCCCCACCAGTGACCTGGGCCATCCTTTGGGCTCTCTGGTGAGAACCCTCAGCCTTCCATCCTCAGTCTCTACCCTGATTGGCTGAGCAGGGGGTTATTGACAGGGAGGAGACTCAGGTCATTGTTGTTCTCTTTTAAGACCAAGTAAAAAAGTCATAACCAGTCATATCTTTGATGAATTTTGCTGCTTTTTGGCATTAATTGTCTCTGAGCAGTTCATGCTTCTCTCTAACATTCCAGTTCTCCTAAAATACTTGCTGAATAATTCCTGTGTAGTGTTGTTGGTCTGGAGCTCATTTGAGAGCACTTTATTCACGTCATTCAATCTATGAAATTCAAGATCCGAGGGTTAGTTTGAAAATCAAGGCTCTTGGGTCTTATTCCCAACTCTGCCACTGACTGGCTGTGCGACCTAAGACAAGTCAATTCTCCTTTCTCAGCCTTAGCTTCTCTCTCTTTCATGTAGGGACAATAATGATCCTCTCCTACCTACCTCACGGTGGCTGGAGGATGGGGATCCATTGGAGAGTTTCACTACGAGAAGTGCGTAATATGAGGTTTACTCAGATCAGATTATGACATCATAGAATAGCTGAAATAGTCTATTTTATTTGTATTTTTTTATTTTGAAATTGTTAAGAGCAGCAACTACTTAGCTCAGACTGAAGCATCTCATCTAATCTTCGAGATCTAAGTGTCTCCTGTTTGTGTGCGATGAGACAATTTAACACACTCTGATAAACAGGAGGTGCTTTTGTTTTGCAACAAAATATTTTTTGCAAGAACTTTCATCCCGCTTGTTATGATTTCAAGAAACAAACTGGTGTAGTCTGAATGGGATTTTCTGACAGAAACGGTTTCAATGAAATTGCCCCACCATTTCAATTCCTGGACTCTATCCCTACCTCTGGGTGGTTTGTTGTTCGTTAGAACAGGAGTCAGGACTGGTGGCTTCTCTTTCTGGCTCTGCCACCACCTTGCGGCGTAGGCCCTTGTGTAGATCACTTCCCTTCTCTGTACCTCAGGCTCCTCCCCATCTGTGCAATGGGAACAGGGACAATTCTCTAATTCTGGGCAGTCATGAGCCCAAGTGAGATAAGGGGCGTTAAAGCCCTCTGTGAAGGAGAAATGGGAGTTTCACAGTGTTTAGCACCAAGGAATTCTAAAGTTTCCTAAAATGTCTAGTCTGCGGAAACAAGAAATGGTTGGGGCCAAATTTTGTAACCCTGGCCTTTTTAAAGCCCATTCAGGGATGTGAGTCCCTGTCTTTTAGGTACCTGGGGTTCTTTGCCAGCAGGAAAGAAGAGGTTCCTGCCTCCATTTTTGTGGCCCTAACAAATCAGGTGCTGTTCCCCAGCTTTCATCTGAGATCCCTGAAAAAGAACATCTTCCCATCCATTAACAAGACAGGACCTATCTTTAAAAGGGGAACAAAGAGAACCCTGGGACTTACAGACTAGTTAGCCTCACTTCCATAGCTGGAAAGATACTGGAATACATTCTTAAACAATCAGTTTGTCAGCACCTACAGGATAATTTCGTTCTTAGGACGAGTGAGCATGGATTTATCAAGAACAAATCATTCCAAACCAATCCTATTTCCTTCTTTGGCAGGGTTACGGGCCTGGTGGAGGTGGGTAAACAGTAGATGTGATCTATCTTGGTGTTACTAAGGCTTTTGACACAGTCCCATGGGACATTCTCACAATCAAACGAGGGAAATGTGGTCTAGATGCAATTAGTGTAATATGGGTGCTGAGCTAGTTGAAAGCCCATACTCCAAGAGCCCTTCTCCATGTTTGGCTGTCCAATGGAGAGGATGTACATAGTGGGTCTGGCAGGGATCAGTCCGGGGTCCAGTACTATTCAATATTTTCCTTAATGATTTGTAAAATGAAGTGGAGAGTATGCTTCTAAAATTTGCAAATGACACCAGGCACTTTGGAGCACAGGATAAAAGTTCGAAACGCCCTTAACAAATTGGCGAATTGGTCTTCTTGAGCCAAACTCCATGGCTGGGCCCCTCTCTACAGACTGGGCTGAAGTGAAACCCCAGAGCCAAACACTCCTCCTCCTGCACAGTGCGCTCCGATCTCTAATGGTCAGATGCTGCTTAGCATTGTCAGAGCAGCTTTTGCTGAGGGATTCTCCCAGCACTTTCCAATAGCGGGAAAGTATTAAATTCCTATTTGACTGCTGGGGACAGAGCCATAGACGGGGGAGCATCTTGCCCAAAGTCCCACAGGAAAAGGAAAACAACCAGCAATGGATCAAATAGGAAACCCAGCAATGGAACTCAGGAGTCCTGACTCCCAATTCCCTGGTCCAGTCACTCCAGCGGAGCACACTCCCTCTGAAAGGCAGAGGGAGCGGACATGAGGGCCTGGTTGTAATTGCCAGCTGTGGGAGGGAGTGTGTAGCAGTGGTTAGTGAAGGGGCCTGGAAATAAGGACTGCTGGGTCCCATCCATAGTTCTAACACTTGCTGTGACTCTGAGCCAGTAGCTTCCCCTCCCCAGGTCTGTTTCTCACGAGTAGGGTTGAGGTCGCAATCCTGACAGCCCAGAGGGTTTGGGAGGCTTCAGGAAGGTGTGTAAAGTGCTGGGATGTCAGGATCCTGGAGGCGCTGTCACCCGCGCACTACGGCAGTGATCTGTACCCCCTGCTGCAGGCCGAATTTCTCCGTCCCTTGGCAATAAGACAGACTCTTGTTTTCACAGCCAGTTGATTGCCCAGTGTCATCGCCCTGCCTGCTGGCTGGGCAGGGTAACTACTCAGGTCACCACCCTCTCCAGCCTGCCTTAGCTTGGAGAGTGAGGAGAAGGGCGAGGGACGACACTGAACATCCTCCATCCATCGCTCCATCACCAAGAGCAAGTGAGTGGCACTAGGGTTCCTCTGTGGTGTTCTCTGTCTGTCTGGGGAGAGGCAGAAAGAGGGGGAGAGAATCTCTCCCAAAGGAGATTGGATTTGCAAACAGCCCCCAGGAGCCCCTCGCTCTCAGACCGGGGAGGGGCTTCTCCAGAGATGTCTCCAGTATGTTTGGAAAGGTCCCAGCAATGGGGCTCCCAGCCCTTCCCTTGTGGGAGACAGTTCCCCAGGCTGAGAGTCTCTGAGCTGGGCCAGACCCTGTGAGCTGCTGAACATGAAAATCAGTGGGAAACAAGGGGGCCCTGGTCTTGCTCAGCCTAGGGACTTTGAAGTGGGGAATGGTTTCCCAGGAGAAGTCCGGACTCCTGGGTTCTGTTCCTTCTCTAACCTGGGCAGGGGGAAGTGTGGCCTGGGATGGCAGGAGGGAGCTGCTTGTCCAAAGTGACCGATGGTCTTGTCCAAAGTGACCGATGCCCAGTGCTCGAAAAGGATGAGACTCACCAGTTATTGCAGCACCAGGGATGACGAGGGGGAACGCTGGGAGTAGATCATGCAACGAACTCCTGCTTGCACTCCCTGCACCCTTGTGGGGGGAGGAGGAGCTGCTCTGGCTGGGGCAGGGATGGGGAGGGACAAATAAGGCTGGTTCATGAGAGGCTGCCTCGACCCCAGACTCACGCCTACTCCCCGCTTGGTTCCAGGATGGCCAGGCTCCTGAGGATGTTCAGGAAGAAGGCTCTGCAGGTGGAAGTAGCTGCCATCTTCCCCAGGAGCACAGTGGCCCCTCCATCCCCGCTGGTGGGGAAGGAGCCCCTAGCCGGGCCAGGAGGTGGAAGTGCCCAGCCTTCTGGCAGAGGAAACCCACTCCTGGCGCAGGTGCCGAGGTGGGAGAGGCAGTGGCCAGGCCAAAATGGAGTGGAGCCAGGATGCGGCTGGGCAGGCAGGACCCAGCCCAGGAGCAGAACCGGGCAGGGTGGCTCTGGGGCTTGTTGTGTGGGCAGCAGTGGCCTCAGGAGCCGAGCCCTGATTTCCAGCAGGAGGCATCGCCCTGCCAGGTCCCTGAGGACCTTCCAGCCTTCCCAGGGCAGGAGGTGGAGGATCCCTGTCCCAGCACCAGCAGCTCGGCCCATTCCCTATGGGACAGCCGCAGCGCCTGGGACTCGGGCAGCAGTGAGGCCGATGGACGCTTCTGCTTTGTTCCAGGTGAGGAGCCAGGCTGGGCTCAGGTTGGGGTGAGGAGCGGGCTGTGAACCTGCTGGCCCAGGCCCTCGACCAGTGCTATGGGGGTGGGTCCCCAGCCCAGGTGTCTGGCCTGAGCCACGTAAACCCCACTGACACTAGATGCTGCCACTTTGGTCCTTGGTGCTCCATTGGGCGGGGGTGGAGGGTGGAGGCAAATCCCAGGGAGTCCAGGAGAGTGGGTGGGAGGGGTGTCTCTTTGCTGTGGTCTTGTGAAGGGGTTGGGGGCTGAAGGCATCACTGAGGCAGGGGGGAGTGTGGGGCCCAATCTGCCCTTGGTCCCAGAGGTGGGAAGGGGGCACATTGCCCCACCATGCCCCTGTCCTTCCCCCAAGTAGCAGCAGGAGTCACCCTGTCCCCTTCTCTCTCTTGCGCAGGGACCGCCAGGGACTCAGAGGACGATGAGGAGGAGGAAAGGGTGGACGTGGTCACAGAGGAGGCTGCTCTCAAAAACATCCGAGATCAGCTCCAGGGCTGAGAAAAGGTACAAACGTCCCCCAGCTGTGCTAGAACCGAGATTGTCCTGCTCCTTCCCAGCATCCCAACCCCCTGCAGAGGGTCTTGGCCCTCATGAGCCACCACCCCTAATGGGGACCTTTCTCCTCCATGATCTAGGACCCCCAAGATAGGGGTGTTTGTCACACACCAGCCGGGGTCTCCTCCCCCACAGGCACTGTCCCAGTTCCTGACCCTGCTTGTGTAGGAGTCGTGGGGGATTTGGACAATGGGCGGGTCCCCACTATCCCCCATTCAGGCCTAAGTCCTGGAGCTGGTGTGGCTGGGGCAGGGAGGTCCCTGGCTAACTGGCTCTGTCTCCCCTAACCCCACTCCTGGTGGGTGCAGGATGAGGTCCAGGAGCTCCTGTTCCTGCACACCATCCACCCCGCGTGTCTCGCTGCACAGCAGAGAGGGCAGGACACACTGGAGCCGCACTGCTGCAAGGCGGCTGTGGTGGAGAGGATTGTGGTGAGCGAGACAGGGCGCCCGGCAGCTAGAGGGTGGACAGAGACATGGGAGGGGCAGGGGTCTCCCCGGGCTGATGGTCGGGGGATGGCTGGTGCTGGAGGGGCAGCTGAGGGCAGGGATTGCTGGGGCTGAAGATTGCGGAGAAGAGATGAGAGAAATAGTGGGCAGGAATCGGAGGAGCGGGAGGCAGGTGGGGGGATCCTGCTGCCTGTGTGGGGTACTGGCTGTGTAATCTCCTCATTGGGAAGCGTGAGTGAGGCCCAAAGCTCACATGCTCCTTTGGGTCTCACAGGAGCTCAATGAGGAGCTTCCCGATGACTCTCCACCCAGCGCTGTCCTGGCCAACTCTGTAACTGCTGTGGGCAACCTCAGATACCAAGACCCTCTTGCCCGGTTCCCCGAACCTCAGTGCTGCTCAGGCCCATGGCTGGGAGTCACTGCCCCTCCCACCTCACAAGGGTGGCTCCTCTGGCAGAGGTGGCAGAAAGGTTCACTCTCTCTCCTGGCTGCTCTGATCTTTTCCCTCCAGTAACATTGCAATGGCTTTGGGGAGAGGCTGACTCACAGGATTAGATACAGGAGGGGCAGCAGGGTCCAGGGAACAGGCACCATTCCTGCCCTGCCACTATCTGTCTGGGAAACCTTGGCCTTATCATTCCCTGGCCCAGTGCCTCAGTTTCCATTCTCACCAGCCTCTACCTATTTCCCTGCAGCTTCACGTCCGTGTTGGTGCCAGTCCCACCCCTGCACTGCACAGTCTAAAACTGGCTCCTCTCTCTTGCCAGCACCATGACACCTGCCCTTGAGCCAGAGCTGGAGACCCACCTCCTTCGAGCTGCCCTGCATGCAGTCTTCACCTTGGGCACAGAGAAGGACACCAGCCAAGTCCAGGTAGATCGTGCTAAATCCTGGATTGAAGAGCCAGCTGTCATCCTGCCATGAATCCTTGCTAATTGTCTGCAGTGGGATGTGAATGAGAGAGGCCAGGATATGTGTTTGGGGGTCTCACCAGTGCTTCCCAGAGCCCCCCTCTTCCCATCCTGTGGCAGGTGTAGCCCCAGTTTCCCTAACTCTGACCCACAACTCTCCCTTGCTTTGCAGGATCTGCATAGGGTCTTGCCAGACCTCCTGGATGCCATGCTGGGGAACCTGCTGGCAGAGTCCCCACACACCAACAGGCTCCACTACACCTTGGAGGTGAGCCTGATGAGAGGGGTGGGGGCAATTTTCCCTTAACTCTTAGATCCCTTTTCCAGTCTGTCCTCCTAGCTGGGCCCCCAGTGGGCCATCCTTGGTCAGGGCAGTCAGTGCAATGTAGTGTCAGGCCCTTCCTCCTTGAAGGACAGAGGAAGGAGCTGGGACTTCAAGCCAGAGCTCTGCCTGGTTCTGTTGAGCACTAACCATGGGGCCCTGGCTGGCTTGGGGAGTGAGAGTCTGAACCCCTCCTGTGAGATCCAGAAGATGGTCCTCAGAGAAGAGTCACAAGCTCGTTCCTAGAGAAATAGGAGGACCCCAGAGAAGCAGCCCTTGTCTCTGATGGGCCCCGAGATTCCTGGGGGGATTGTGCTCACACTCAGTTCCTTCACCCAACCAAGTACTTGAGGGAGGGAGGGGTGAGGGGTCTGTCTCCTTCCTGGTGAGCTGTTCAGGAATCAGGAGTTCAGGGAGGATGGGACCAGCCCTGACACCGAGTATTGTCCCAATGTAAAGAGACAATGACAAGCTGTGTCCTACAAGCATCATTCTGGGCACAACAATCCCCTTCTAAAGCTCTGCGATCAATGAATCAGATATTCCACCCCGCATACAATGTCTCAGCCCCCTGGGGATGGGGAGGGGCTCATTAGCACAACACATGCACCTGCCCATTGATCCTGAGCTGCCGCCTTTCCCCACAGCACATTAACTACTGGATCGTGTCCAGGGTGTCACGAGAGAGAGCCTGGGCCATTAGGAGCAGCACGGCCCTGCTCAGATCCACCATTACCCTCCCTGAGTTCGACGTAAGTGGCCTCTGACCCCAGCTTCCTGACTCCAGATATAGGTGGGCTGGCTCCTACAGGCTGTTGGATCCGTTGCTGCAGGGGCTGTGGGTTAGGAGTGCTCCTCTTGGGGAGGCAGAGTCGAAGCAGAGAATGAGCCTGGCTTGAGTCAAGTTCTTCTTGTCCTGGTTAAGTGGCGACTCTTGCTTTTGAGGGGACCATGCTCCAGATTCATGCCTTCCTGTCATCCTGGAGCAGCTGGGGAAGCAAATCCTCATGGAGAGCCTTGCCCGCATCCCTGTGCTCCAGGCTCCCTCGTGGGCAGAGACAATTAAGGATCCTATCTTCTAGCATCTCCTGCAGAGGGGCTGAGGGGAAGGAGAGTCCTGGCCCAGGCGGGGACTGGGAGCTGACAGGAAAATGCTGATGGAATCCCCTCTCCCTCTCCCTTCCATTAGAACTCAGCCGAATTCCCCAGGATGGGTCACCATGTGGCACAGCTGGCTCTGTTCATCGGTGACCCAGCCAAGGACATCACCCAGCAGGCCAGGGAGGTGGTTTACCGGCTCTACCAGCTGCTGCTGCACCAGAGGGGTAAGGAACCCAGCTGGGAAATGGCACCCAAGAGAAGAGTGAGACTGGGACCCCAGCCAATTTCTCTCAGACTGACCCTGGCTGGAAGATGAGTCTCTCTCTCTCTCTCTGTCTTCTACACCACCCCCTGCAATTGTGTTGGGCCAGGCACACAGCAAGGACTCTGCCCACTGTGCAGCCAGCAATAGGATTGGAAGGACACAAACACTGCAACCAGAACGACAAATGTGTGTGTGTCTCTTTCCCAGGCCTGACCGTCCATGAGGCCGAAGACCTGTGGGTCTGGGACTGGCACCAGGACTGCAGGCTCCTGGGCTACAAGAACACAGCCAGGGTGGGGGAGGTAAGGACACTCTGCCAGGGCATGACACAGCTCTGGCACTGCGGGTGGCTGCCTCCTGGAGCCACTAGACGGAGATGCCATTCTAGTCCAGGATTTGGAGCCTGGCTCTGGGCTATCTGCTGAAGCCTCACATCCGGTTTGTTTAGGTCTTCGGAAAGTTCTTCTCAGAGGGGCAGAGAAGATTCTTCCTGCGGACGGCAGTGCTGGCCATCCAAGACCCCCTGCTGTGTGTCAGCCAGGCTGGGCTGCTCCTCACCTACTCCCTCCTGGGGGAAGCCCAGCAGCTGATGGGGGACAAGGTAAGCAGCTGCATTAGACTCAGGAGATTGTGGCGGGGCCCAGGTCTCATTCCCATCCTATGGCCATTCCCTGGCCTGGCAGCAAGGAGACTGGTGGGGAATGAGAGTGAGAGCAGGTGCTACTGGAAAGGGAGATGAATTCACCTCCATGAGCAGGAGGGAGCCAGCTTGTCCCAGGAGCAGCTCCAACCCTGCTCTTTAGCAAGGCTAATTAATGACCAGCATTGCCTCATCACGGACTTATGTTCTTGGGAAGGGCAGCAGAGTCCTCTAAGTGCCCCCTGCGAGCCTCTCCTGTCACCTGAACCACCACACAGAGTTGCTCCCATCACTGGCAGCCTGGGAGGCCAAAGACTGATGGGTGATGGCGGCTGACCAGGCAGTTCTGAGGCACATGGGTCAGGGAAGCTTGTCCTGCCGCTGGCAGGGCTGGACCTGCTCTAGAGAGAACGGGAGGATTCAGTCAGCAGGGGCTGCTGATCTGCCCCATTCACCAGGGCTCCATCCTGCGGCTTCAGCAATAGTGGCTGGGATGACTTGGGGAAAGGTCTCAACCTCCCCACTTCCCACTTCACTGCTGCCAGAATCCCTCCTTCTGCCCCCCTCCCCGGCTAGAGCCCCCTCCCTGCCCAACGTGGGTGGGGGTGGAGGAGAGGGGTCTGAGAACTTGAGCTGCGGATTGGAGGTGGAACAGCTGTCAGGGGCACTGAGGGGGAAGTGGCAAGAGCTCACCCTACAAGGAGGGGCGTTGGCACTGGAGGTCACTAGAAAGGACAAGAAGACTCCATTCTGGGGGTCAGGAGGGGGAATCCATCCCTCAGAGGTGGGCGGGTGCTGGGTGGAAATGCTGCTGGTTCCAGGTGCCCTGATTCCGCGGGGGCGTCTGAGTCTCTGACAGGTCCTCGTTCCCTTGCAGCAGGAGGGCGTCACGGCCAATGTGATGCGCCAGCTCCACATCATCCGGCACTTGTGCCAGGTGCCTGAGGGGCTGCAGGGGCTCTGCCTCTGAGGCCACCAGCAACTCCCACTTCCTGCTGCAGGTACTGCTCTGGCTCCCTGTGAATGGGGAGTGAGTGGAAGGGGAAATGGAGCCCTCTGCCACTCACAGAAACTCTCCCCTCTCTGTGGAGCAGGATCCTTCCTTCTGCCATCCAAATTCCTTCATCTGGGGCAGGAGCTCTTTCCCTCACACCCATTCCCCCTGCACCCAGGCAGAGCTCTGCCTGCCCCATATGGTGCAGGAAGGCCATTGTGTCAGGGCCACTGAAGCTCGAAAAGCTCCACTTTTGAGGAGGTGGGGGTGGGACAGAGGCTCAGGGCTAGCTTCACCTCCTGCCCTTTATTCTCCCCTTGGCCCCAGTATGGGGTCTCTGGGTGTGAAATGAATAGGAGCCTCCTTCCCAGCTGTCCTCCAGGCCCTGGGATCCTGCACAGCCTCCCAGACGGCACATCGTGTAGCTGAGCCACGTCAGGGAGCAGTGGGGACAGGTCACCTCATCCCATCCAAGCAAGCAACACTCGCTCTAAAAGAGGCTTAGATGGAAGACCCCACTCCCCCATGGAGCTAAGAGCCATGGGGCGGGTGGATCTCTTGGGGGAGAAATGGCATCCTCGATGCATAGCCTGGCTGGGAGCTTCCCCTGTCCCTGGCTCCCAGCTCTGGGACAGAGACGTCTCCATCATCTACCACCCTGGTTTTCTTCCTAGGAAGGGGCTCCTCGGAGACGTCCTCGAACCTGGACTCCTGAGAGTGTTTCTGGCAGGAGGCTCCAGCCCCTCGGGCAGGAACAGAGCATCAGGTAGTCTTGTTCACATGGCATCTCCGGTCTCCAGCTCCACTTCCCGCAGCAGAGCAAACGAACCCATCAGCTCCCAGAATCCCAACTCTTTGACTTCCTTCCGCTCAGCAGTGGGGTTTCTCCAGCCCCCTCACCACACCCGTCAGCCTCTGAATGATGAAGGGTCTGAATGTCAGAGTCACCAGAAAAAGCAAACTTCAGGTCCAGAAAATGGGGCCTGTGTGTACTCAGCCCCTCTGGAAACCAGGTCTGAAATGGGGAGCAAGGACTCCAGGCCAATAACAGTAGGAGTGGGCAGAGCAGGCCTGTAACAGGGTGCTTTCCCCTGGGCTGCAGAGCCTGGGGCCTAGCCAAGCTGATTACAGAATGAGCCCTAACTGAGAGGCACCAGGTACCTCCCCCTAAAGAGCCAGACTTCAGTGGTGACACAGCCCAGCTGGGGTATCAACAGGAAGGAGAATGAGGTCGTTCAGAGCAGCAAGGAAACTTGAGAAGAGAGGTAGGACGTGCCCAGGGAAACCTGCAGCAAAGAGAAAGGAGCAGACCTAGCTGTTGGGTACAGGGCCCTGGGCTGCTACCAATGTCAGGGTGGGACTGGGTTCCCCTACTGGCCCCAAGAAAGGGGGTGTACACACACCCAGAGAGGGTTACGAAGCCCAGCAAGGGGGTTGCAGGCTGAGCAAGAGCCCCAGCTATGGGAGAAGGACTTCTTTCTGTGGAAAGACCTCTTTGGACTTCTAGTGTGAGACAAGCTGCGCCCCAGAAGGGTGGACCAAAGGTGGTAACCTGGCTGGAGGGCTGAGTTACCAGGCAGAGAAACTGCCATGGTGCTGGAGCAACCATAGGTGGGGGACGCTAGTCCAGTGAGAGGGCTGTGATGCCATGCCTGGCCTCTAGCGGCGGCACGTAACAATGAGTAGATTCGTTTATGATTGGCATAGTCAGGAGGATTGAATTCTGCCTGTGATCCACGAGGACTGATGGAAGACTTGGTTGCTGAAGGAAGGAAGCGGGTGTATCGAGGGACCGAGCCGGTCACTGGATTTCCCATTTCAGCTCCAGGGACTGGTTCAGCAGCCAAACCAGGTCTACAGGTTTCTCCAGCAGCTCATAGAAAACCAAGAGAGGCAGAAGGAAGTGGAGGCGGAGCTACAGACGCAACAGCAGCAATACCTGTGAGAGATCTTGCAGAGGGAATGGACAAAAAGAGCAAACATGGAGAGCATGCCTGGGCTGTGCTGAGGTTAGCCCAGGAGAGCAGGGCATGAGAAAGTGTACAAGCCTGGCCTAGTGCCAAGATGGGGACAGGAGTTCTTTGTTTTGGGTGCAGAGAAGCAGGCCATATCAAAAGACAGGGCCTGCTTAGGAAATTGCTGAGTGGCAAAAGGAGGGGCCAGGGCCCCAAGAGGTTAGAAAGAAAGGAGAAGGTTCCTCTGACACAAACCCACATGAGGCAGGTAACGTGGAGGTGGCAGGAATGGCCATGGACTTTGCAGACCCTCCACCAACACACCCTGTCGGGTGCTGCAGGGAGGTGAAGGACGAAATGGTTGGCCCAGAGATGAAGCAGACTGGAGTAGGGACAAACTCAAGGGGGAGCAGTCCATGGTGGGTTCCTAGACCTGATGGAAAAGGTTTTGGCGTCTGCAGCGGCAGCAGCGAAAAGGCTACAGAAGACGCTAAGGGCTTCAGAACGGGCTCTGCAAGCAGCTGTTAATGAGAATGAGAGGCTGCAGGAAGAGCGTTGGGATACTGCAGAAGAGGAGGATGCCTCTTCATTCTGGTGAGGGAGCTGGCAGTGGAGCTGGAGACACTGTGGGTGCAGGCTGTACAAGCGCGCAGCCGGTGACAGCGACGAGATGACGAGGGATGAAGCTTGGACAAGAACAGAATTCCCCTCGTGTGGGCCAGTTTCTAAGGAGGAGCGTATATGACAGGGGGGCTTGGCCTGTGGGCAATAAAGCCTGGAGCTAGGCCAAATGGATTACAGAGTGAGCTCCACCTGAGGGGAAAGCCAGGGAAAACCACAGCAAAGGTACAGGAGCAGGCCCAGCTGTTCGGTACCGGGCCTTGGGGCAGAACCTAGAATCCAGGGTAGGACTGGTTCTCCCATGGTCTCGAAGGAAGGGGATGTACAAGGCCATAGAAAGGGCTACCAAGGACAACATGGGCAGGCCGAGCCAAAGTCAGGCTGATGAAAAGCCCCCGAAAGGGACGGAGGACCTTGTTTCGGTTAAAGACATTTTTGGACTTTTTGTTTGGGATAAGTGCGACCCAGGAAGGAGTGGACTAAAAGATGGTCACCTGGCTGAAGGGCTGAGTTCGCAGCCAAAAAACTGCCAAAGTGCCCTCGTGACTATCGGCGGGGGTGCTAGCCCAGCAAGAAAGCTGTGACACCAGGCCTTGCCAGGAAGGGGCACCTAGTGGTGAGTGAACTCTGTTACAAGCTTGCTTCCATTATGGAAACAGCCTGGTATTGGAGAGTGGTGGGGATGGCCTGTGGGAGAGGATGGCTGGAGTGGTCATACAGAAGGGGCAGCAGGGTCCAGTGATGAGAGCAGGGAACAGGTTATACTGCAGCCCTGCCACTGAGTGGTAATGTGATCCTGGCCAGGTCACTCTCCCACCTGGTGCCTCACTTTCTCTGTCTTTGAAATGGGGATCATCCTGTCCCACATTAGAAAGTGTTGGATCCTCTGCTCTTGCTTCCCAAATCCCTGCCCTCCTTGCCCCACACAGACCTCTGCCCTGTTCCTCAAACTTCCGTGCCCGTGTTCGTGCCTGGGTCACCCCGCAACTGCAAGGGCTCATGTACAGTCTCCTGCCAGCAAACTGAAACCAGCCCTAGATCCAGAATAGGAATCGCAGTTCCTGTGTGCTGCCCTGAATGGAGTATAGACCATGGGCATGGGGAAGGCCAACACTCACATCCAGGTAGATCATAGAATCATAGAATATCAGGGTTGGAAGGGACCCCAGAAGGTCATCTAGTCCAACCCCCTGCTCAAAGCAGGACCAATTCCCAGTTAAATCATCCCAGCCAGGGCTTTGTCAAGCCTGACCTTAAAAACCTCTAAGGAAGGAGATTCTACCACCTCCCTAGGTAACGCATTCCAGTGTTTCACCACCCTCTTAGTGAAAAAGTTTTTCCTAATATCCAATCTAAACCTCCCCCACTGCAACTTGAGACCATTACTCCTCGTTCTGTCATCTGCTACCATTGAGAACAGTCTAGAGCCATCCTCTTTGGAACCCCCTTTCAGGTAGTTGAAAGCAGCTATCAAATCCCCCCTCATTCTTCTCTTCTGCAGGCTAAACAATCCCAGCTCCCTCAGCCTCTCCTCATAACTCATGTGTTCCAGTCCCCTAATCATTTTTGTTGCCCTTCGCTGGACTCTCTCCAATTTATCCACATCCTTCTTGAAGTGTGGGGCCCAAAACTGGACACAGTACTCCAGATGAGGCCTCACCAATGTCGAATAGAGGGGAACGATCACGTCCCTCGATCTGCTCGCTATGCCCCTACTTATACATCCCAAAATGCCATTGGCCTTCTTGGCAACAAGGGCACACTGCTGACTCATATCCAGCTTCTCGTCCACTGTCACCCCTAGGTCCTTTTCCGCAGAACTGCTGCCTAGCCATTCGGTCCCTAGTCTGTAGCTGTGCATTGGGTTCTTCCGTCCTAAGTGCAGGACCCTGCACTTATCCTTATTGAACCTCATCAGATTCCTTTTGGCCCAATCTTCCAATTGGTCTAGGTCCTTCTGTATCCTATCCCTCCCCTCCAGCGTATCTACCACTCCTCCCAGTTTAGTATCATCCGCAAATTTGCTGAGAGTGCAATCCACACCATCCTCCAGATCATTTATGAAGATATTGAATAAAACCGGCCCCAGGACCGACCCCTGGGGCACTCCACTTGATACCGGCTGCCAACTAGACATGGAGCCATTGATCACTTCCATCCTTGCTTCATTGTTTATTGAATCCCCTACCAGCTTTTATATTATTTTGCCTGGGACTGATATCAGGTTAACCAGCATTTAATTTTCCAGGTCATCACACTTGCATTTTTAAAATATTGGCACAACATTAGCTCTCTTCCTCTCTGCTGTAATTTCCCCACCATTTCAAGATTTATCAATAATTAACATCAGCAGCTCAGAGAATGCCTCAGCCAACTCTTTTAGAACTCTTGGGTGAAAGCTACATGAGCTGATTATTTAAATGTTTATCACTATGAGATATTGTTTAAGTCCTCCTTAGTTATCATGTGTCCTAGAGATGAACAGTTCCATATCCCATTACTCCCAGCCTGAGCCAGGCAGCCAGCCTCCTATTTTCCCCACACACCCAGTACTGGGCACTCCCTTCACAGCTGCCCCTTCAGAATTCCCCACATCCATCTTGTCATATCCTGTAGTCATCATATTACCCATTTCCTGGAGAGGCCAGAGCTCTTCTTTGGGGACACAGGGCAGCTTGTATTGGGATCTTGGGTCTTCATCCTATCCCACCTTCTCCTGGAATACACACTTGTGATGGGACTGTGGCTGTGGCTGCTCCAATTGAGAGCCAGGAGATTCCCATAATGCCCCAGAGGATAACATCTTCTCTGAGGTCACTTCATCAACTTTAACATGCACCATGACCTGAGGACAAGTTAAAAACGTCAACTTGTGCTGGGGCCTGGCACCCTCTGAGGCGAGTTGGGCCTGAGACGGGAAATGGCACAGAACATCCATCATGGACACAGGGATGGGGGTGGTTGGGGGGATACAAACCCATGCTCAATGCCCAGGGGCAGTATATAGAGCTGTGGTGCTTCCTGGAAGTAAGAAACCAATAGCTCTGGCTCTGCCACTCTTTGTGCCCCCCTGGAAGCTCCCATGCGGCTGGGCAGTCAGTGTAGGGGGAAACTGTCTCTATAGAAATGAACATACCCTAGATCCTGGCACAGACATAGCACAGTCTGTCTCCCTTCCCCAACCCCATTCCTCACTGGGATGATTAGGGTTAAATGCTCTGACCTGTAGCCCTGGCCTGTCAGTCTCTGGATGTCCCAGCTGGAACCTCTCTGCCAGGGCCACTGCCTAGGCACAGGTCTCAGGGCCACGTTCCCAGACACACACTCTGCATTCCTCCAGCAGGATGGTCAGGAACTGCTCCAGGATCAGCAGCTCCAGGATCTGCTCCTTGGTGCAGCTCCCGCCAGCCATGGCAGAGCTCCTGGAGCTGGAGGTGGCTGTAAGCCTCCTGGGGCCCCTCGGCCTACTGGTAGCAGAACTGCCTGAAGCGCCGACGGCACATCTCTATGTGGGTGTCATCCCCACAGAGGGTGGCTGGCTCAGCTCCTGCTTGACCTCTCGTGGTGCTGCCCATCTCAGTAACTCCCCAATGGTCCCAGCCTGGATGGCATCAGAGGCTTTTCCTGCCCCCTCCCTTGGCTCTGGGCCTGCTGCGTCCTGATTCTCCATTTTCACTGGAGGCTGCACCCCCTGCTCTATCAGTAACTGGAACTGGAGACCCAGGGCTGCTGCTGTCTCTCGCTTTACAGCCATTTTCTCTCCCGGAGGAGCACTTATCTCAGCTGGGGCCTTCCCTCGCTCTCCACACTTGCAGGGCCTGTTGTGTATGTCCAGCCTCCCCTGCAGCCTGCAGCAAAGGCTCCAACACGGATCTTACTGTGATGGGAGAGCAAGAAATGATCTGTAACCCCAGCTCCTTGCTCCCACTCAGCACAGATAGGCCCGTCCCTGACCCCCTGCCTGTCCCCTCTAGCCTCTGCATGTCCCCAGCTCCCTGCCCGCCCAGGGCAGGGCGATGCTGCTGCAGCTCAGCTCCCTTCTACTCTCTCCTGAGCTCAGCTGCCAGGCTGGGCCCATGGGCTTGGGCTCAGGCTGCTCTTGCACCGCTACCCCCAGACCCACTCAGGAGTGGAGGCTGGGCCCAGCTCCTGGACACAGGGCAGGGGGCTGCTCGTGGGACTGTGAGCCCCGGGAACAGCGAGTTGTCACAAACTGCTGCTGCCTGTCAGAATTTGCTGCTGTGCTGTACTGAGCAGCCTCAGTAACATCTGCTGAAACCGCTGCCCTACTCTTCCCATACAACCTGCTCCCTGGAGTCCCTGCTGCTCTGGGGTTCATGGGGGAGGGAGGGGTATAGTTTGGGCAGGGCAGAAACTGAATGCACATTGCACAGGAGGGTCAAACAGCTGGAGGCAGGGGAAGGACAAGGAGAGAGGCCAAGGAAGGGGCAAAATCAGGGATGGGGTAGGAGCTGGGGTTGAGAACCGGGCTAAGTGTTGCCGGACAGCGACAGAGGGGGAAACCTAAGGAGCGGGAGGGGCACAGGGATTAAAGTTATTCCAAGCCATCTGTGGCTGCAAAAATGGGGTGGGGGAGGGGAAAGCTGAAGGAGTCCCAGGGCTGTGTTCTTTCTTAAAGGCACAGTGCATCCCAATGCCTAGAAAAGGCAGCTCTTCCCTATCTGCTATGCTGTATCAAGCTGCTAAAGCAAACTTGATTCCATGAAATATTTTACACACACCCCCTCTCTAAAAATAAAAAATAAAACAATGTTGTTCCTTGAAGCTACATGCATTGAGCCCACTGCCTCTCTAGGATCCATTCCCTGAACCTGATACTTACATCCAGGGTCTCATACTCATGTTTAGACTTTGCAAATCTTGGGCAAATGGGAAGCACAGCTCCAAAACCTCAGCATCTGTCACATACTCCCTCCAGTATAAAGAATGAACCCCCTTAACTGTAAACACTGAAAGCTATTGGTATAGACATATTCTCAACCTGTGAGGTATGCCATAGCCAAAGATCACCCATATCCACCAAACAACCCCCAGCTTTAACCCAATCTGCTCCTAAAATTCCCAAGAAGCAGCATCCAGAAAGACATGAGTAACAGAAAAGCTCCCAACTGGGACATCTAAGGGTTTATACCAGTGAGTATCTCCTTGCCCTGTCACTCCAGTCATAGTTTCCACTGTTGTCTTGTTGTGTGATGTCCCACATCTGAATTCTAGATGTTAAAGAGACAGACATCCACTATCAAGCAAAGCTGGCTTGTGAATGCCTTCTACAAGCAATGACACAGCAGGGCATCCCCACTTATCCAAGGTAATGTGGGTAAGACTCCTGGATAAGTGGGGGATGGAGGAAGCAGTTCCAGTTGGAGCACAGCTCCTTGCCCCCAAAATCAGCTCCTTAAGCCTCTGCACATCTTCCTCCAGTTCCTCATGATGCCTTTGTATCTCGTAGAAAGTGAGCCATGGGTGCTCAAGGCCGCCTTTCCCTCAGCTGTACCCTCTCCAATATTCAGAGGTCTCCAGACTACCCTCTGAACTGGGTTTCTGGCAGGCCACTTTCAACCCTGAATGCTTTAGCCTCCTCCAATGGGTCCCTATTCTTACCTCAAGGGGCCATGGCAAAAACCACATTCTGCTTTTTTACCCAAAATCTGAAAATCAGTACAATCCCTATCAAACATCATTTTGACTGCCTTTTTAATCTTTGGAAGTAGCCCATCTACAAGTTTTTGGTAGCCTATATCAAGATTATTAGAGATTAAGCAAAAATAGTTGCCCTTCATATTATAATAGGTTTCTGCTTAACAGCACTGACAATGGTGATTGCTGTGCCAGACCCGAATAAAGTTTGGATAATCTCTGAACACAGGAACTGCCACTGTCCCTGACCTCTGTAGCCCTGTGGCGTATGCAGCCAAACCCAGAGCAAACTCCCTTCTGCAAAATTCTCTCCCAATTCCCTCTAGTCAGATCACAAAATTCAGCCTGCTCCCTACTTGTCATAAGCCTCTTTAATACTTCCTCCATACGTCTGCTTTTTGGGACAAGGATCTATTTCTTTCATTATGGCTGATATCTCCTCTGGGAGAAGGTTTTTAACCTTCACTTCTGCACACGAACTACTCTGATTGTTTTGGACTGTGGATATGATTACAGGCTTCACAGGAACAGGTGCTGTAGGAGACTTCGAATCCAGATTGGTCAAGGAAGGATAAAGTGGACTGTAAAGGAATGGAACTTCTTTTGACACTACAACACTCTACACATTAATGCTTTTTCCTTTCAAAAGTTTCACTAAAAGCCCAGTCGTTTCTGTATTCTCCCATTGTACTGCTTCTAGCTGTGTCTGCAGAATGTCGCTCGCCTCCACAAGAGACTCACATTCCTGGGGCTTCTCAGTCAAAGCCTCAGACCTTGTAACACCCTGTGCCCCTAGCTCTGTGACCTTGCATTCCACCCTCCTGCACATCCTTGAGTTCAGGCGTTTTGTATGTTCTACATTCCCGTTTCAATGCTGCATTGTTTCACAAAAGCTCTGGCTGCTACTATCAAACTCTGAACAACGGTGGCTTTTGCCTTTTTCTTAGCAACGTTTTGTTGCCAAAAAAAAAAAAAAAGTTGCTTTCCAACAGCTTCGTCCCCAGTTCAAATAGATTCTGGCTTGTCAGGCTGTCTTCCTCCTTAACCGGACCCCCACCGTATCTGCAGATCTCCCCAGCAACTCCATTGTCCCTGAAAAATGCCTTAAATCCCTTTTGACAGTCCCACAGTACAATCCAGACTCATAAGCGCTGACTCTGTGGGTGCTCTGGGGCTGGAGCACGGAGGGAGAAAAATTAGCAGGTGCTTAGCACCTACTGGCAGCCAACTCCCCCTTCCCCACAGCACCTCTTGCCTGCTCCTCAACTCCTCCCCCTCCCTCCCAGCGCCTCCTGCCCGCCGTAAACAGCTGTTTCGCGGCATTCACGAGGCTCCAGGGTGGGAGCAGTGGGGGGCATGTGTGCGCATGGGGGGAGAAAGAGGTGGGGAAAAGGCAGGGTGGGAAGAGGCAGGGGAGGGGGCTTAGGGGAAGGGATCAAGTGGGGATGTGGGCTTGGGGGAAGGGGCGGAGGGGAGGGTCGAACACCCCCTGGCTAGAGGGGAAGTCAGCGCTATGTCCAGACTAATGAATACCTTTGTCACCCCAGATCTCTAACCTGGGGTGCCCTTTACAATGCTTTGCTGCTGTAGCCTCCAGCCTAGACTGCTCACAAATGGCCTCCAGCATGCAAATCACTCCCAGCTAGATCTATGTTTGCTGTAGCCAGCGAGCCACTCCAGGGTGATTCCAACTTACTCCCAATCTCAGATTTCCCCCCAGAAATCTATGTCCTGTACTGCCCAGCCCTTTCCTGGACAATAGAAGTTTATATAAAGTCTGTCATTTCATCAATTGAAATAATATGCACACATCTTGTTATCCCAAAAGGAGTTTCCCAAACACTTCAATTTAAAAGCACTGAATTGGATAAAACAATACGAGAAGTTTAATAACTACAAAGAGAGAGATTTTACATGAGTCCATATAATAAGCCATAAACATCAGAAATGGTTACATAAAAATAAAATGCAACTGGTGCCTAACCACATGCTCTCAGCAGTCTTGCTGACCAAACTTCTTAGGTCAGGACCCCTTCCCCAGTTCAATGGCCACTTCCTTTTTCCCTCCTGGTGTAGTGAATCAATTGATGCAGAGAGAGAGGAGGGGAGGGGGCACTGGGTATTTGTCTCTTCATTTTATAGTGTCAGTCTCCCCCTTGGAAAACATTTGCAGATGAGATTTTGGAGAGAGAGAGTCTATAGGGAAGGATGCTCCCTGCTGCTTTTTCCTTAACTGTTGGAGCTTCTTTTGTTTCCCTTTCTGCTTGAGGACTCTGTTTACTGCTTAAAATGTAAATTAAGACAGGCACCCATTCCTTTGTTTGAGACAGGCCTGTTTGCAATATATGTTAAGAACACCATACAGTGGAACCTTATAACTTCACTTACAATTTTGCTACACACATTTTATCAGGGCAATGACCAGCAAATTCTGAGATTTCAAATGATACCTCTCAATGCATACTTTGTACAAAGATTATTACAATAGCATATAGGGTGTAAACATAGAGATACATTCTGTCACACCCCTCAATAGCCGTAGGTTGTGGTTCCTGGAATATTGGCTGTTAGCCCAATCTGAGGAGTGTTTGGCTAGCTCACCAGAATGTTGGATTGAGGTTCATTTACGGAGCAGATGGATCTAACAAATATTTATTAAGGCAAAGCACTCAGCAAGCTGTGATCAATTACTTCCAAGTGAGAAGTTCATTAGGTCGATCTCATCACCATCATCTCCAGCACTGGACAATACAATTTCAACCTCCCTATGTTACACAAACTTATTAATTACTTTTTGATATCTTTTCTTACATATATTTATTAGTCTCATTTCCATGTTAATTCCTTACCCCTTACCCCATCAGTACAGGTTTAGTGTTAGTTCAAACTGGTCTTTTCTAGCTTTTTAATTACTTTATGTTTTGTGGCTCTCACAGACATGATTACTCTGCAATTTTTTACACATACACAGTTCTACTTATGCTGTTAAGCATTATCAGAACAGGACTGTAAAATCCACAACAGGCTTCTGTCATGCTTAAGTATGCCTTCGCTCCCAAAAGTAATCTGTTCAGAGAACTTACAGGGGAGAGAGACCTGGCCCTTGTATGTGATAAGGGGGAACCTCTGCTTGCTCTCGCCTGATCCTTCTCCCCAAAGCCTTTAGACAGGAGCTAGACCCTGAACCTGCCTTGAAATGCCCCCACCTCCCCATTTTAACCAGGCACTAGGTCAGCATGGGGTCAGCATCTGAACATCCCATTGAGAGGGCATTATGGGCTGTAGCTAGGACAGAGGAGACAACTGGAGAGAGGACTGCCTGGTTTCTCCCAGGCCAGTCACTCACTGCAGCTCCTTCCCCTCAACCCCCACAGATGCAATGTATTATTTTATTTCCTCAGGGGGGTTTCAGTTTGCAAAATGAAAAAATGAGGAAAGTTTCTCACCAAGAGACTGACAAGGAGTTTCCTGCTCCTGAGTAACTGAAAGACTGTGATGCCTCCTCTGTACCCCTCACTGCACTGATCACAGGGAAGGGCAGGGACGAAGGACTGATACATTACAGGGGTCAGAGAGCTGCTGCCTGTTATAATGACTCTTTTTCTGAATAACTGAAGTCTTTGTCCCTGGAAGCGGAAGCAACACTTGAATGCACTTTAGCCTGCAGAAGAGAAGAATGAGGGGGGATTTGATAGCTGCTTTCAACTACCTGAAAGGGGGTTCCAAAGAGGATGGCTCTAGACTGTTCTCAATGGTAGCAGATGACAGAACGAGGAGTAATGGTCTCAAGTTGCAGTGGGGGAGGTTTAGATTGGATATTAGGAAAAACTTTTTCACTAAGAGGGTGGTGAAACACTGGAATGCGTTACCTAGGGAGGTGGTAGAATCTCCTTCCTTAGAGGTTTTTAAGGTCAGGCTTGACAAAGCCCTGGCTGGGATGATTTAACTGGGAATTGGTCCTGCTTTGAGCAGGGGGTTGGACTAGATGACTTTCTGGGGTCCCTTCCAACCCTGATATTCTATGATTCTATGATTCTATGAATGCCACTAACACTGAGATGTTCTAGGGTCTCAGCTCTGACATTTAGCAGCAGGGAGTGGAGACACTGTTTCCAGGCACCTCATTCTGCTTCATTGCCTGGTATTCTTAGCTTGTCCTTGTAGTGGATTAGTGGTCTTCCTTCCCTCTCTGGCTCAGTGGGAGTCCACTCCACCTCACTATGTCACTGGGGCACGGCCCACTACTGGGGAATTAGCTAATCGAGCACGAGAATCTGTGGTTTCGGTGGTTAGACAGGGCCAAGATGATCTAGGCCCCTGAGGTCCTTAGGCAGGGTAGAGCAAACAAACAGTCTATTGCCTGACAGACGGCAGACAAATGCAAGCCTCTTGGCCTAAGGTGGGGAGGCTGCCACCACGAGGTGGAGTGGGCAGCAGGGGGTAGGAGGACCCAGGCCCAACCTCCTCCACAGGGTCCCAGACCAGGGCCCTAACAGTGGCTTAGTGTTCCACCACTGGGTCAGCAGGGAGCCTACTGCAACACACTGACTTGGGGTCTAACAGCAAAACTGGACCATGGACTGGTTCCCCTGGGCTACTTCCTACTATGGTCTGGGCGAGGGGTAGTCCAGGGGTCCTTTGTCTTCTCAGGGTATACAGTGAGCGGCCGTCCTGGCAACTCTTCTCCAGGGTCAGTCTTCTGTAGGGGCAGGGCATGGCAGGAGAAGTGGGCATGGCCAGGTTCCACGCACCAAGGATCAGAGAGTGGCTTCTCCCCCTCTGGCTCAGTGGGAGGCCACTCTGCCTCATTACAGTCCTAATGACATTATTATGTACAAAAAGATTCAGGCTCAAGGGGCCTGGTCTCTGTGTCTGAGGAGGACGATGAGACATGCCCATCAGGGAGCTCTTAGTGCCAGGGGGCAGGAAAGCTATGAGCTCACACTGGGTGCAAGGAATGTTTTGCACATGGAGATGGGCAAGTGCAATTGACCAATCCCTGGTGCTGGGGACCATCTCAGTTTGTGCAGTGATTTAAAGGGGAGTTATCACCTCGGAAGAGTTAGCTCTGGGCCTGACTCTGCTCATTCTCCTGTCGATGGGGGATACCCCCTCCTCGCTCCTGAGCTGGTCTCAGAAGAATCATGCCCCACCTCACCCCAATGGATTCAGGACAGACAGGCAGACCAACTGACAACACCGGATTAATTTTGATTAAAGGACAAAAAAGTGTATTTAACTATAAAGAGATAAGTTTTAAGTGAGTACAAGTATTAAAGCATTAAAGTCAGAAATTGTTAGAAGAAAAATAAAGATAAAATGCTTTGTAGTACTAAATCTTTACAAAGTAGGTTTGGTTTAAGGTGAAATTTGTACCATGTGCTTCCAACTGCCGTACTGACCAATCTTCAGGTTAGGATTCCTCCCAAAGTTAAAGAGCTGAATTATTTTGTCTTCTCAGGTGGAAAAGAGAGAGAAGGACAGGGAGAGATAACTTGGAGTGCTTTTGCCCCTCACTTCAGTCACCCTTTGAAATGCATTTCCCTGAGAATGACCCTTACATAAAGTTCTTTGCAGCTGAAAGCAAAGAGACATGCAGTCTCATGAGGGGGAGATTTTACACTATTGATTGCCTAGATCAAATCTGTTTGTTCCTACCCTTTTCCTTGCCAAAAGAATGGTCACTTGGTAGGTGATGGCCCATCACTTTTGATGGCACCTGGCTGGGGCATCAGCTTGCTCCTTGTCTTTAAGGGACGGGTTTGCCCACTTCCCAGACTTGTCTGGTAAACACATGATTCCAGCTTATGTTCATAACTTTACACATAACATTGCTACATACATTTTACCAAGATATTATTGATCAGAAAGTTATTAGATTTGAAATGATACCTTACAAGGCATATATTATACAAAGGTAATTTCAGGAGTGTTTAGGGTGTGAATATAGGGGTGCATTCAGTCACACCAGTTAAACCCCACCCTGCCATAGGCTGTGGGGATTAAATTACCCCCAGTTCAGGCCTGGCCATGACTGCTGAGCCCTCCCCTGACACTGTGAGCTCAGCAGTTGTGAGCCTGACACTGTCGGGGCAGAGGAAGGGTCTGGCCAACTGCCATAACTGCCACTTTGGAAGGTCCCATTCTCACGGGGGGAGGGGGGATCCCTCACCAAACCCTCAAATCTATTGATTTTTTTAAAATCAAGTTGGGATGTTTTCCTAAAAGCTCTGCTCTAGGACTGATTTTGGGGCCGTTCTCTGGCCTGTGTTACATGGGAGGTCAGACTAGATGGTCACACTGGTCCCTTCTGGCCTTGGAATCCATGAATCTGTGCATTTAAAAATGTGGAAAATAAAAATGAAGCGGGTCAATTTTGAGCCTTTGGCATTTTATTTCCCCTCTTCTCCCCACCCACTGTCGAAATGGTTCATTGAGACGGTTAGTGTCTTGCTTTGCTCTGAATTGAACCATCTTGCTGCTGGTGGTGGGGACAGTAATAAAGTATCTGGGGAGCCCATTTTATTTTTGTTTTTGTTGCCCTGTCAGGAGTTTTAAAAGAAAAACCCCTCCCCTTGTATTAGTGACTCCTTTTCAACATGGGAGTTAAAATTCCTATGTCTGGGGATAATTTTCCATCCTCCCTCTCAGGCTGAGAAGGTCCTTCCCCAGCCCTGAGTGGCAGTTAGTTGTTTCCCTTCCACTTAAACTGGGGCGGGGGGAGAGTAAACAAAGCTCTGTATTAGGGGTAGGGGTGAAATGGGACCTTCCAAAGGGGAAATTAGAAATAAACACAGCCTTATATTGCATGGGATGGGGGGTTAGCACGAATGGGCCCAAGATGAAGTAGACACACTTTTCAGGTGTCCCCAGCTAATAGATATTTGTATCACAGGAGTGGGGCTTTCTCAAGATCAGTGGTGCCTGAGAACCCGCTTTCTTCCCCCCAGAATGCTCCTTCTACAAAGGCAGAACAAGAACCGATGGTTGGAAGCTGAAGAAAGATTCATTCAAATTAGAAATAAGGCACCAGTTTTCCACCGTGAGGGTGATTAACCATGAGGACAAACTCCCAAGGGAAGTGGTGGATTCTCCAGCTCCTGGTGTCTTCAAAGCCTGTTGGGACACGGTTATGGAAGATGCTTTAGCCAAATACAAGATATTGTGCTCAATACAGGAGTAACTAGGTGAAATTTAATGGCCTGTCTTATAGAGGGGTCAGACTAGATGATTTTATACAGGGGTCAGACTAGATGATCTACTGATCCTTTCTGGCCTTGAAATATATGAATGTCTAAAGCCCTTTTCCTATCCTTCTGCACATTCACCTTCATCAATGTTCCCCCTCCACATGGATGTCGGTGCAGTAGTTGGTTGCATCAGGATTATGGAGCATGAAAGTTCTTATGCAGAGGCACACACAGCACCAAATTATACAGGAATTCTCTGTCGTAATTCATGAAGAAAATTCCCTTCTGTATCAAACAGTGTCTTATAATTTAAACCATTAAGAATGAGTAAATAAGGTTTCAGAGGAACAGCCATGTTAGTCTGTATTCGCAAAAAGAAAAGGAGTACTTGTGGCACCTTAGAGACTAACCAATTTATTTGAGCATGAGCTTTCGTGAGCTACAGCTCACTTCATCAGATGAAGTGAGCTGTAGCTCACGAAAGCTCATGCTCAAATAAATTGGTTAGTCTCTAAGGTGCCACAAGTACTCCTTTTCTTTTAGTAAATAAGGTGTCACTGGTGAACAGCACTAACAACAAAAGCAGGAAATCCTTAATTAATGAAAATATTTGTGTTATAATAATTAGCAACTTTTTTTTGCTTAATTTACAATTTCAGAGTCAAAGTGAACAAGTGCTACAGATATATCAATTGAGTAAATGTCATCTCACTAATGGTGAACCATGCATCATATTAATTACACTAAAAGAAAAGGATGAAGTGAGCTGTAGTTCACGAAAGCTTATGCTCAAATAAATTGGTTAGTCTCTAAGGTGCCACAAGTACTCCTTTTCTTTTTGCGAATACAGACTAACACGGCTGCTACTCTGAAACCTGTCATTAAGTACACTGGAAGTTAAATCTAATCACAGAAAAATTCTAAAATGTGACCCTCAGCTATTTCCATCAGAGATTTCTGTGCTTGCTGGCAAGTAAGTTGACAGAAAACAAAATGCATTTGGGGTATTATATTAAAGTACTGTACAGTACTGCCTCTTTTCAGATATATTCTATGACTGTTCAGAGAAAGAAATGTTCCTAGGCCAGATAAATCATTCATCTGCCCCTCTTCAGTTCTTTTCAATGTAGCTTGTATATAATATTAACATTTAAAATAATGTTCCAAATGTTGATTAGTTCAGTAGAGAACATCAAAGTTATCTAAATAAACATTAACACTAATTAAAGCAAAGGTGCTGTCCTTACAGGTACAAACTGTTAGGATGACATACAACACTGGGTACCATTTTATGTTTCCAAAAACTTGATCAAAAGGAGAGTTGCCGTTTCTGTAATGGAATTCTGGAATTTAAAAGGAAAAGGAAGTGGAGAGATTCCAGCACAGATGAAGAGTTCTCCAAGTAACTTGAAAAGTAAAGTGTACCAAGAGCCACACTACTACTGTGCAACTCTCACAGCAACATTAAAGACTGGTTTAACTAGTAGTGTAGTGTGTCTGGGAATAGGGGAATATCCCTGTAAGTTGTTTGAGAGTCCTCTAATGATGTTCACTGTGATCTGTGTTTTAGAAGCTATCAGAAATCAGTCTGAGCATAGTCTGCATTAAGCTCTTTCTAGTGTGTTTTTATATCAATAATAAACATGACTATTTGGCAGCCAGGTGTGCCTGATAGTTTCTTCATATATTTTTGGTTGTGCACCAAGCAAAATACACATGCTAATTATAATAATTTTTTTCCTATTTATAACACAATGAAACAAGTTCTGATACCTTAGCCATTGCTCCTGTTCTTAATTTGTCTGATTTAATTTGTCCAAAAAGCAAGCGAAGTTAGTCCCATAGACTTCTTAATTTGTAACTGTCCATATAATTTATGTGAAAACATTACCTCTGGATCTGCAACAATTTGGTGTGACTATTGCTTTTGGTTGATTATTTTGTGCATGTGCTATAGCTATTGTCAAATGAGATACAAAATAGAAACAGAGGTGTAATATTTGGCAGGGAGTAGCCCAGACATGGAGTTTCAGCTCTGGGAATGGCATATTCTTGTCTCACCACAATGGCACTCCTGGTGCTCCGAGAAATATTTTGTCACTGTCAGCCACTCCCATTCCAATTCCAGATTTGAATATTGCATTATTAAATAATGTATAAACACTGTTATGAAACAGTGGGTTATAGCCCATGAAAGCTTATGCCCAAATAAATGGGTTAGTCTCTAAGGTGCTACAGGTCTCTTTGTTGTTTTTGTCATGAAATTCAATCAGATTTATTATGGTAAAATGTTTGAAAAAGCATCGCACACTGATGAATTACTACAAAATACTCTTTTGAATAAGTTTCAGAGTAGCAGCCCTGTTAGTCTGTATTCGCAAAAAGAAAAGGAGGACTTGTGGCACCTTAGAGACTAACCAATTTATTTGAGCATTAATCAGATAAATTGGGTTAGTCTCTAAGGTGCCACAAGTCCTCCTTTTCTTTTGAATAAGGAATGGGACGATGGGACCCATCAGCAGTGAACCGACCTCGCTTCGTGTTCACGGCTGGCTGGGTCTGTAACAAATCTTCTCCTAACGAGATGATTAAGGGTTAAACCCACAGAGCTCGGGGTCCTCCACAGCCTAGACACGCCCAGGAATGACTGCGAGACCTTCCGTGCCTCAATCCTGAGCCCGGCCCGAGCGGCGCGTGCGGGAGCGAGCCCCCTCTGCAGGCTGCAGCCCCGGCGCGCGGGACGGTGAGCGGGGCCCGGGGAGGCGCCGCCAGAGGCGGCCGCGGAGGGAGGGAGGCGGCCGCGGAGGCTGCGAATCGCTGCCCGGGGAGGAGGCTGCTGCGCGGGCGGCTCCGTTCGGTCGGTTCCCCTGGCCTGTGCCACGGGGGCTGGGCCCGGCCCGCTCGGGACACCGGGCTCGGCGCCGGGCCGGGGCCGCTGCACACACCGGCGATGGGAGCGCGGGGGGAGGCTGCGCTGGGTCCGTGGGTACCGCGGGGGGAAGGTTCCTTCTGTGAGCGCCCCATCGGGCAGCGTGCTGGGGATCCAGCCCGGGGCCTCCAGCGCTACCAGCCTGGGCTGCTCCTGCTTGAGCTGCAGCTCTCTGGCTGGGGCTCCCAGGGTCTCTCTAGACCGGGGTGGGCAAACTTTTTGGGTCGAGGGCCACATCTGGGTGGGGAAATTGTATGTAGGGCAGGGGGTTGGGGTGCGGGGTGCAGGAACCGGCTCAGGGCAAGGGATTGGGGCAGAGGAGGGGTGTGAGGTGTATGGGGGGCTCAGGGCAGGGAGTTGGGGTGCAGAGTGCGGGACGGGGCTCTGGGCAGGGGTGCAGGAGGGGTGTGGGGTAGGGCAGGGGGCTCAGGGCAGGGAGTTGGGGGGTGGGGTGCAGGAGGGGTTCGGGCTCCAGTCTGGTGCTGCTTACCTAAAGTGGCTAAGGGGTGGCAGCGGCATGCACCGGGGCCAGGGCAGACTCCCTGCCTGCCTGCCCTGGCCCCATGCCGCGCCGCTCCGGGAAGCGGCGGGAACCAGGTCCCTGCGTGGTCCCGGGGGGCGGGCGGGGGTTTGTACAGGGCTTCGCTTACTGTCCTTGACACGCCTCCAGGTACCTCCCCCGAAGCTCTCATTGGCCGCGCGTGGTTCCCCGTTCCCAGCCAATGGGAGCTGCGGGGGGTGCCTGAAGGTGAGGGCAACATACAGAGCCCTCTGCCCCCCTTCCCCGCCCCCAGGGGCAGCAGGGATGTGGTGCTGGCCGCTTCTGAGAGTGGCACGGGGCCTGCAGCACCATGGGGGCAATACCGCGGGCCGGATCCAAAACCCTGATGGGCCAGATCCGGCCTGCAGGATGCAGTTTTCCCACCGATGGTCTAGAGGGCAACTAAAACCTGCAGCTGGGCTGTGCCAGTTGATGGGGCTCAGCCTAGGGGCAGTTTAATTGTGGTGCAGACATTCGGGCTTCTGCTGGAGCCTGGGCTTTGGGACCCTGCTCTGTGTAGCTCAAGAATAAATAAAGTTGGTCCAGAAGGAGATATTACCTCCCCCACCTTTTCTCTGTAATATCCTGGGACACACTGTTGTAGCCATGTTGAACGCTAGTTCCTGCCCAAGAAAGAGGGCAGGCCCTAGGAGGGAGTGACTGGGAAGTGAACCACCCCTGTACTCATCCCACAATGCCACTCCAGTGCCCCACTCTCACCCTGCAATGGTGGCTCCAGCAAGGTCCTGTGGGGTTGACTGGGCCCAGTGCCCTGCTCTGGGCATTGCATCATGGCTGGAGGGGCTGCAGTGTATGGTGACAGAGGGTCAGGTGTGCCGGCTAAATGTAAGTGGGGCTGTGACCTGGTGCTCCGGGTTGCTGCGACACACACTGAAGTTTGGCTTGCCTGTCCCATCATGACAGAGGGTCAGGAGGACGCCGCCTCAGAAGTGGTGCTACTCTTTGTGCTAGGATACAACACCCACAGCAGGGGGCCAGGCTTAGCTCCCGGAGCCACCACTGTGTGGTGAATCACATACACGGAAAACACTGTCCATTACTTCTTTTACACTGCGCAAACCCGCACCCATAATAATGGTACAAACTTTCAAACCTCCCAGAACCCTCCCAGATCCGTGGACCACTGTACGTCTGCCTCACCTGCAACAGCTCTTCCTCTACCCGTGTGTAAACTTTGCCATGCTGAGTTGGGTTGTTTGTCCTTTCAGATGTTGCTGACGTTTGAGGATGTGGCCATGTATTTCTCCCCAGCGGAGTGGGCCCTGCTGGGCGAGGAGCAAAGGCAACTTTACAAACACGTCATGTGGGAAAATTACCAGACTCTGGTCTCGTTAGGTGAGGAGCTGTGTCTGTGAGATCAGGGCCCCACTGCACTGGGTGCTGCACAGAGACACCGTAACTGAGATGGAGCATTGGTGTGAGTGGTTGGGTGGAGAGGTGTCTATGGGGTTGGAAGGAGGGGTGCATGGGTGTGGATGGATAGAGGCATGTTTAATGGAGCAGAGCAGCCCTTTCAGGGGGAGACAAGGTTGGTAAGGCAATATCTTTTATTAGGCCAACTTCTGTTGGTGAGAGAGAGAAGTTTTTGAGCCACACGGAGCTCTTCTTCAGGTCTGGGAAAGCAAAACTACTCTCTATCACCAACAGAAGTTGGTCCAATAAAAGATATTACCTCACTCAGCTGATCTCTCTAATATCCTGGGACTGATATGGCTACAACTACACTGCATATCTTCAAGAGTATGCACTTCTACCCATGGTCGCTAGGGCTCCACAGTTTAGTGCAAGAGAATTGTGTCTCTTGTAGTTCCCCGGACAGAGCACATAGGCAGAAAAGGGTTGTGTGTTCGTTAGGTCTACAGGATGAAAGGCCAGCCAACGCCATAGTTAAGGTGAAAGACAGACTGGGTTCATCTGTGCAGGAATAAAAGACCCCTGGCATAGGCCCAAGACCTATGGGTGGCCTGGGTCAGTTGACTCAGGATGTAGAGCTCAGGTTGTGGGGCTAAAAATTGCATCGCAGATGTTCATGTCCGAGTTGGAGCCTGGGTTCTGGGACCCTCCCTCCAAATATCCACTCTGCAATTTTACAGTCCAACGGCCCAAACCCAAGTCATCTGGCCCAGGCCAGCTACAGGTGTTTTATTCCTATGTAAACATATCTGCAGGAGAAAGGGGGGTGCTGGGTAACTGAGTAAATCTCCTAGGGTAAGGAGAAATATCCAGCATTTGTCACATCTGTTCCCCTCAATCCCTTGAGACATCGCAGTCCTCTCCATCTGCCCTTTCCACAGGTGCCAGGTTGTTTGCAGCTCAATATCCCACCACTGCCGGGCTCCAGGAATGTTGACCATAAGTTGCAGTACATGTTTCCATAGAAAAAAATTGCCTATTAGCCTTCACATTTAGCTCATTGCCTAATTAACAAACATTGCATATGGAGCGGTGCAAAGTGCAACAGTTGTGTAGCTGGAAGTGCTTAGCTTAGATCTAATGGGCGGTGATGATTTTCTCTAAGCAGGAATCCAAACCCGCAAGCCAGTGGTGATCTCCAGCATAGAGCGAGGAGAAAATCTGTGTGTGCCAGGTCCCACAGAAGATGAAGATGGGGACATCCTGAGAGGAACCCACCCAGGTGAGGAAGGAGTTAAACTGATGTGCAGGGATAGAAGGAAGGCAGCTGGAATCCTGATTGTGGTCCAGGTGACAATAAATCCCTGATTGTTAGTCTTTTAGTCTATTGTTGGTAGGCTTTCTTAGAACAGTATCACGTTGTCAGCTCTCATTCAATGCATGATCCACTTTAACCACCACATTCTTTTCTGCTGTACTGCTGTAAAGCTAGTTATCTCCCATTTTCTATTGTGCATTTCATTTTTCCTTCTTCGGTGAACTAATTTGAACTTGTGTTTCTTCAATTTCACCGTGTTGATTTCAGACCAATTCTCCAGTTTGTCAAGATGGTTTAGAATTCTAATCCTGTCCAAAGTGTTTCTAATCCTTCGCTGTCTGTCTGAATCATTGGCTGAGCAGCACTTGGGAATTTCCCTTCCGAGTTCAGGCCCAGTTTTCTAGGGACCCAACATCGTTCCATCGCTTTATTGGGCTCTCTGTTGACATTAATAAGAGATTTTCTTATTATTCTCCAGGACTGGTTCGGAGGCAACATGTTATGGGAATGAGGAGACCTGGACTCTATTCCTCATTCTGCCACTGAACTGCTGGCAGACCTTGGACAATGTTGTATTAATTCATATAGATTACATGGGCCCAGAGAGACAAAGATGTTAACATGACACTGTTATGGCCAGCATTGAAGAGCGTTAAATAAGGTTTGGGATTTGGAATACAGAGACAGTAGTCTGCTCAGTACCATGGAAATCACCATGAAAAATTCTTTCTAACCTTTCATTAAGTATACAGAAAAAGAAGGAAAAAGAGTTAAGACATTTTAGGTATAACGTAAGACTTTTATTTTGACAATGTCCCTTGTTGCCTTTCCCTTTAGCAGGAGAGAGTCTTTAGTCAAAAGGCCTCTGTTTGAAAGTCTTTTAGATGGTATTAAAGACGGTAATAACTGTCCTCCTGGGGAAAAGAGAAGCAGCTAGTTGAAATGGGCTGGAGCTGTTATTGCTATTATTAAAATCCAATCCCATTTCATAGATTCATAGATATTAAGGTCAGAAGGGACTATTATGATCATCTAGTCTGACTTCCTGCACGATGCACACCACAGAATCTCACCCACCCACTTCTGATAAACCTCTGACATATATCTGAGCTATTGAAGTCCTCAGATCATGGTTTAAAGACTTCAAGGATCAGAGAATCCTCCTGCAAGTGACCCCATGGCCCCATGCTACAGAGGAAGGCAATAAACCTTGGGGGGAGAGATAGCTCAGTGGTTTGAGCATTGGCCTGCTAAACCCAGGGTTGTGAGTTCAATCCTTGAGGGGGCCATTTAGGGATTGGGGCAAAAATTGGGGATTGGTCCTGCTTTGATCAGGGGGTTGGACTAGATGACCTCCTGAGGTCCCTTCCAACCCTGATATTCTATGATTCCAGGGCCTCTTCCAATCTGCCCTGGAAGAAAATTCCTTCCCAACCCCAAATATGGCAATCAGCTGAACCCTGAGCATGTGGGCGAGATTCACCAGCCAGATACCCAGGAAAGAATTCTCTGTAGTAACTCAGATCCCATCCCATCACAGGCCATTGGGCCTATTTACCATGAATATTTAAAGATCAATTAACTACCAAAATCATGTTATCCCATCATACCATCTCCTCCATAAACTTATCGAGTTTAATCTTAAAGCCAGATAGGTCTTTTGCCCCCACTGCTTCCCTTGGAAGGCTATTTCAAAACTTCACCACTCTGATGGTTAGAAACCTTTGTCTAATTTCAAGTCTAAACTTCCCGATGGACAGTTTATATCTATTTGTTCTTGTGTCCACATTGGTACTGAGCTTAAATAATTCCTCTCCCTCTCCGGTATTTATCCCTCTGATATATTTATAGAGCGCAATCATATCTCCCCTCAACCTTCTTTTAGTTAGGCTAAACAAGCCAAGCTACTTGAGTCTCCTTTCATAAGACAAGTTTTCCATTCCTAGGATCATCCTAGTAGCCCTTCTCTGTACCTGTTCCAGTTTGAATTCATCCTTCTTAAACATGGGAGACCAGAACTGCACACAGTATTCCAGGTGAGGTCTCACCAGTGCCTTGTATAACGGTACTAAAACCTCCTTATCCCTACTGGAAATACTTCGCCAAATGCATCCCAAGATGGCATTAGCTTTTTTCACGGCCATATCACATTGGTGGATCATAGTCCTCCTGTGATCAACCAATACTCCAAGGTTCTTCTCCTCCTCTGTTACTTCTAATTGATGCGTCCCCAGCTTATAACTAAAATTCTTGTTATTAATCCCTAAAATGAATGACCTTACACTTCTCACTATTAAATTTCATCCTATTACTATTACTCCAGTTTACAAGGTCATCCAGATCTTCCTGTATGATATCCTGGTCTCTCTCTAAATTGGCAATACCTCCCAGCTTTGTATCATCCGCAAACTTTATTAGCACACTCCCACTTTTTGTGCTGAGGTCAGTAATAAAAAGATTAAACAAGAATGGTTCCAAAACCAATCCCTGAGGAACTCCACTGGTAACCTCCCTCCAGCCTGACAGTTCACCTTTCAGTATGACAGGCTGTAGTCTCCCTGTTAACCAATTCCTTATCCACCTTTCAATTTTCATATTGATCCCCATCTTTTCCAATTTAACTAATAATTCCCCATGTGGCACCGTTATCAAACACCTTACTGAAATCTAGGTACATTAGATCCACTGCATTTCCTTTGTCTAAAAAATCTGTTACTTTCTCAAAGAAAGAGATCAGGTTGGTTTGGCAAGATCTACCTTTTGTAAAACCATGTTGTATTTTGTCCCATTTATCATTGACCTCAATGTCCTTAAGTGCTTTCTCCTTCAAAATTTTTTCCAAGACCTTGCATACTACAGATGTCAAACTAACAGGCCTGTAGTTACCCGGATCACTTTTTTTTCCTTTCTTAAAAATAGGAACTATGTTGGCAATTCTCCAATCATACGGTACAAACCCTGCGTTTACAGATTCATTAAAAATTCTTGCTAATGGGCTTGCAATTTCATGTGCCAATTCCTTTAATATTCTTGGATGAAGATCATCTGGGCCCCCCGATTTAGTCCCATTAAGCTGTTTGAGTTTCGCTTCTACCTCAGGTATGGAATATCTACTTCCATATCCTCATTCCCATTTGTCATGCTACCATTATCTCTAAGATCCTCTTTAGCCTTATTAAAGACTGAGGCAAAGTATTTGTTTAGATATTGGACCATGCCTAGATTATCCTTAACCTCCACTCCATCCTCAGTGTTTAGCGGCCCCACTTCTTCTTTCTTTGTTTTCATCTTATTTATATGGCTATAGAACCTTTTACTATTGGTTTTAATTCCCTTTGCAAGGTCCAACTCTACTTGACTTTCAGCATGTCTCACTTTATCCGTACGTATTCTGACCTCAATAAGGTAGCTTTCCTTGCTGATCCCTCCCATCTTCCACTCCCTGTATGCTTTCTGCTTTTTCTTAATCATACAGCTGGTCTACAACTCCTGCCGATGAATTTTTTCCCCTTTCTTGGGATGTAGGCTTCCGATAGCTTCTGCAGCTTTGACTTAAAGTAATCCCAGGTCTCCTCTACCTTTAGATCCATAAGTTCTTCAGTCCAATCCACTTCCCTAACTAATTTCCTTAATTTTTGAAAGTCAGCCCTTTTGAAATCAAAAACCCTAGTCGCAGATTTATTTTTGTTTCTCCTTCCGTTCAGTTTAAACTGAATTAGCTCATGATCACTTGAACCAAGATTATCCCCTACAACCATTTCTTCTATGAGGTCCTCACTACTCACCAAAACCAAATCTAAAATGGCATCCCCTCTAGTCGGTTCAGCAACTACTTGATGAAGGATTCCATCAGCTATCGCATCTAGGAAAATCTGAGCCCTATTATTATTACTAGCACTCGTCCTCCAGTCTATATCTGGGAAGTTAAAGTCTCCCATGATCACGCAGTTTCCATTAGTATTTACTTTATTAAAAACATTAAAGAGGGCTCTATCCATATCCAAATTAGATCCCGGCGGTCTACAGCACACCCCAAGCACTATCCCAGGGGAGGCTCTAGTAGTTTTCTTCCCCAATGTGGTTTTTGCCCAGACGGACTCTGTCTTATCCATTCCATCACTTCTTATTTCTTTACATTCTACCTCATCATTGATATACAATGCTACTCCACCACTTTTACCTTTGTTTCGCTCTTTCCTAAACAGCACATACCCTTCAATACCTGTAGTCCAGTCATGGCGACTATTCCCCCATGTTTCTGTTAACCCTATAATATCTGGTTTCACTTCCTGCAGCAGTAGCTCTAGTTCCTCCATTTTGTTACCTAGGCTCCTCGCATTGGTGTCCTAGGAGACAAAACAGAACAAACCCACACGAGGGAAGAGAAGAGAACGGCATGGATAGAACATGTGGCTTCTGACTCGGGTTTACTCTTACTTGCCACTTCACAGCTGGAAAAACACAGGCACGGCACACGGTCTGATCAGCCAATTGGAGACCTGCCTGGCAAACCTGTCCCGTGTTGGTCTGTTCTGGACAATGCGTTTGGCTGCTTCTTTGATCATGGGCTTACAGCAATGTGGCAAACTGGCATTTTTGCCCAGCTAAGGCAGACTCTTATTTACTCGAAGGCAAATGGAGAAAAATAAGGAAGAGAAGAAATATGATGGGGAATGAAAATAATTCATGAGGGTTAGGCGGGACGGAGACAAAATCTCACATTCCAGGTGATTTGGGGGAGTTAGCCAGAACTGGTAACGGTGGCAGTATCCTCCGGCTCCCTCTCTCTGGTCCAGTCTTGTTAGGACATTTTTTAGGATTAGGACGAAGAAGATCTGGGGTCCCAAAAGAGTATCAGGAGTGGCAGCATGATGGTATTGCTCACCACAGCAGTTGTTGGCACGCTCCTGCTGTTGCTGTTTTTTCAGTCAGCGAGGGTTGCATTCAGTCCCGCTCCTTTATTTCCCCCCGAAAGTGTTTTCTTTTGAGAAACCCCAAAAGGAAGTAATGGGCAAAATAGCCCAGCCCCTCATTGTTTTTCTGCCAGTTAGGCCTAAATTCTAACTCAGTCATTTTGGTTCGTTAATGTCCAGTTCCGCACTTCTCTTGTTTACAGCCATCATTTTATCACTGTCCTTGAATTGCATTGTAGGCCTCTTTTGTTTGGACTAATTCCGTCATCTTGTTTATATTTTGCACCTTTTCCATCTTCATTTATTGTTGTAGGATATTGTAACACTTTATAAACTTTCCCACAGTTTTTACAGTTATACTGGCAATTAGGGTAAATTTGTGGGCCCAATTATTACAACAGCAAGTTACTCTTTTGGCTCAGGTTCTCTCCCACCCTTTATGTATTTAGTATGTAAGCTTTTCAACATCAGGGTGATCTCTCTGTGTAGCACTTGGTGCTATGAAACCACAAGCTGAGTTGTGCTACCACAATACAAAGTAACAGTCAAGCCTCAAATAGCTTCTCCTCTTGTATGTTGTGGAACTAGCATGACCAGATAGCAAGTGTAAAAAATCGGGACAGGGGTGGGAGGTAATAGGAAAAAGCCCCCAAAATCGGGACTGTCCCTATAAAATCGGGACATCTGGTCACCCTATGTGGAACCCACTGTCCAAGAGTGACTATAAATGAGTAATTTACAGTGCAGGGGAAAGGGCTTCTGTCAGTGATGTTCGTTTGGTCCATATGATGTCAATCAACGGCCTTTTGTCTTGGTGCAGATTTTCCAGATACGGTGGAGACCTGGGACTGGTCAGCAATCGGAAGCTCCTTGGGCTTCTTCCTCACACGAAGATATTCGTCTGGAGCAGGTAGGGAACCTGCCCTCTCTAGCAGTGGGAGCCGGAGAGCTCATTTCAGGAATCGTCCATCAGCTGCAAACTCTCCCCTCACAGAGCATTACAATAGGGATTGAAGCCCAAACATGAGAAGAGCTACAGCTCCTCACCCTGACATGCCCCTAGAAACTCCATCTCTCCCCTTACGCAGATTCCTCCAGTCTCTCCCCCTCCCTCATTTTCCACAGAACATGGAGCCATTCGGATCCATCACAGTGTGAGTCCCTCGGGAGAGGGGTGTCAGTGCTGGGTCTGTGGTGATGCTGTTCTCCCCACTGAGATGGGCCTCAGATTAGGGAGAGAATTGTGGGTGCCGATTTTCATGTTTGCTTGTGGGGCTGTTATCAGGGCCTATGAGACACTGATCTCTTCCTCCTTCCCCAGCGCTGAGGCCCCTGGGAGATTGGCCTCTTGCACTGAACTGCCGATGGCCAGCCCTGCTCTGAGGGGAGAGGCATGGGGCTCCCTTAGGCACATCCCCCTGCTGGGAATATTAGTAGTATCCCTTTCTGAGCAGCACAAGAAATAACATCTGAATTCTCTTCCCCACCAACCAGGGGTGAGGAAACTGAGCAGGGCTGAGGGGCAGACTCCTGAGGAAGAGTCTGGCAACCTGGAGTCACCCAGGCCTTTCCCAGGAACACCAGTGGAGAGCCATTCCCAGAAATCTGAGCGGGGAAGGCACCACAAGAGACAGTGCAGGCTCCAAAGGCAGAGGAAGCACCTGACTAGGAAGGAGTCAGGAACCGGAACAGGCCATCAGAGGAGATCCAGGCCAAATCTAAAGCCTCCTGCAGAGGGAAAAGCTGAGCCCAAAAAGAGCCTATATACCTGCCGTGTGTGCAGGGAAGAATTCAAGGTGCAGAGAGACCTGATAAGCCACCACTGGATGGTTCATAGGAGACAGGAACTGTATCACTGTAGCGAGTGTGGGGAGAGCTTTAGGAGAAAGAAGGAGTTCAGAGCACACGGAAAAGCTCACAGAAAGAAGAGAGACCATCCCTGTTCTGAGTGTGGGAAGATATTCCACCAGTTATCGCATCTCACTGCCCACCAGAGAATACATACAGGAGAGAGACCCTACTGCTGTGCTGAATGTGGAAAAAGATTCTTCCATATATCGGCTCTTAATATCCACAAGAGAGTCCACTCAGGAGAGAGACCCTATGCCTGCGCTGAGTGTGGAAAGCGATTTATGGATTCATCAACATTTCGTAATCATCAGGCAATCCACTCAGAAAAGAGACCCCATCGCTGTAACCAATGTGGGAAAGGCTTCAAAGTTATATCAAGTCTTACTAGACACCTGAAAATCCACAGCAAAGAGAGACCCTTCTTGTGCCATGAGTGTGGGAAAACATTTTGTCTGCGAGAACATCTGATCAGACATCAGAGGATCCACACTGGGGAGCAGCCCTATTGCTGTGCTGAGTGTGGGAAAAAATTCAGTCTCCTTCAAAGTCTCAGGAGACACCGGGAAATTCATAGTACGGGGAGATTCCATTGCTGTGCTGAGTGTGGGAAAGTATTTGGTCATCCAAACAGTCTCACTAGACACAAGCGAGTACACACTGGCGAACTCTATCGCTGCACTGACTGTGGAAAAGGCTTTGTCCGTCTACAACATCTCACTCGCCACCAGAGAATCCACACTGGAGAGAAACCCTATTGTTGCACTGAGTGCGGGAAAAGTTTCACCCAATTGTCTGGCCTCGCCAACCACCTGAGAATCCATTCAGGAGAGCGACCCTATCCCTGCACTCAGTGTGGGAAGCGCTTTGCTCACTCATCATCTCTCACTGAACATCTGAAAATCCATTCAGGAGAGCGACCATATTCCTGCATTCAGTGTGGGAAGCACTTTGCTCGCTCATCATCTCTTACTCAGCATCAGAGAACCCACCCAGGAGAGCGACCATATTCCTGCACTCAGTGTGGGAAGCGCTTTGCTCGCTCATCATATCTTACTAAACACCAGAGCACCCACTCAGGATAGAGACTCCTGACCCTTGTGTTCGACGGAGGGAACCTCTTCAATCTCTTACTTCACCCGTTCCCAAAGTCTGTAAAAGTGGGAGAACTTGCTCCCACTCTGAAATGTTCCCACCTCTTCAGTAAGCAGACACAAATTTAGGTGCTGAGTTTGTTAAAATTATTTTGTGTAGTTTTGGAGATGGAAGCATTTAACCCTAGAGGTACCGAAACATTCCATTGTGAGCATTATAGGCTGCAGCTGGGACAGAGATGATTGGAGTCAGGACTGCAGTTTGGAGTCCATGAATCAAACAAATCAATCAAACAGCCACAAAACAAATTGATCAGCAGAACCAGGTCAGTGTCTCCCTGTTTCTCAAGTGGGGAAATCCATGGCCATGCCTCTCTGTCGGAGGGCGATGACAAGATGTGACTTTGTCACTGTTGTCTCATCGTTCTTGGAGGGAATAAACTAATACAATAGAATTATGAGTCTGAAATGGCTGCGTTGCCAAGTGTGTAAGTGAAGACCTGTAATCTTCCCTGCAGTGCTGACTTTATCCGTGACTGCCTTTCTTTTTGGAGCAGGTTATGCCAGCTGCATTTCAGTTCAGTTGTAATATTCTCTAAACACTTATTCCCACTCTAGAAATGGGGGTGTTAGAGCTTTGAACTACTAAAAATCTGACAGAATACTCTGCTCGTGCTAACCTTTATTTTGCTAATTTACTAGTAGTTAACTTGTTCGAATCTTTGTTTATTGTATATGCGACGTCTGTCAGACGCAAGATGTATGCTCTTAAGGTTTGCCAAATATGAACTGTGTGCTAGGTACAGTTAGTGCAAATGTTTCCTTGATCTAATGCTACTTGTGTGCTATGGTCTACTGCCAGCTAAACTGTTGTGTACATAATTAGATAAGTAAAGGTGTGTAAGGTCTGTGGAATTTGGAATTTTCTGCCTCCTAAATGCGGAGAATACAAATATGAGCTAAACTGTGCTCATAGTTTGAAACAGAGTGAAGATGTAACTGCTGCAAGACAGGTTTCAGAGGGGCAGCCGTGTTAGTCTGTATCAGCAAAAAACCCATGAGTCCTTGTGGCACCTTAGAGACTAACACATTTATTTGGGCATAAGCTTTCATGGGTTGTGATCCGCTTCATCAGATGCATGGAGTGAAAGATACAGTAGGCAGGTATAAATAGACAGCACATGAAAAGATGGGAGTTGCCTCACCAAGTGGGGGGTCAGTGCTAACGAGGTCAATACAGTCAGGGCGGATGTGGCCCATTCCCAACAGTTGACAAGAAGGTATGAATATCAGCAGAGGAAAAATATTACTTATTGTAGTGCTAATGAGGCCAATTCAGTCGGTGCCAGCAATGCCCCTCTGCCATGTACATTGTCCAAACCAGATAGTCTCTATGCAAAAGAATAAATGGACAGAAATCATACTTTCTTGTCAACTGTTGAGAATGGGCCACATCCACCCTGACTGTATTGGCCTCGTTAGCACTGACCCCCCACTTGGTAAGGCAACTCCCATCTTTTCATGGGCTGTCTATACCTGCCTACTGTATCTTTCACTCCATGTATCTAATAAAGTGGGTCATAACCCACAAAAGCTTATGCCCAAATAAATTTGCTAGTCTCTAAGGTGCTGCAAACTCCTTGTTTGTTTGTTTATTTTTTCCTGCAAGACAGTTTCTCTAGATAAACAAATTAAGAACCGGAAAAATGGCTAAAGGACCAAGAAAGGTTAGTCATGGAGCTTTCTTGAATTGTAACTGTCCATATAATTTATGTGAAAACATTACATGTCGGTCTGAAACAATTTGGTTGAATATTGCTTTCGGTTGATTTTTTTTTCATACATATGGTATGACTACTGTTAAATCAGATACAAAATAGAAACTCAGCGGGGTCTGATATTTAGCAGAGTGTAGACCAGATGCAGAGTTTCAGCTTGCGGAATGGCATATCCTTGTCTCACTTTTCAGGGCACTGTAAGTGCCATGAAAGTATTTTATTACTTACAGCCAATCCCATCCCAGTTCTAGGTTTGAATAATAATTAAATCTATTAATTTACTGATAGACACTGTTATGAATCTCAATCCACATTTATTCTGGTGAAATGTTTGAAAAGGTCTCACACCCTGATGAATAAAGAGGGGGGCTGGAACTCAGGGTGCTGGGGGTGCAGATGCAGCAGCCCCCCCCCCCCCCGGGTTGAAGTGGTTTCCATCCTACACAGGGCGCCCAGCCCCCCACTGTAACATTGGTGCGATACCCGCCTTTGCACAAGGGATGGGAGCCACCAACCCACAGGGAACCGGCTTCACCCCGTCTCCCCTAGTGGCTCCCCCTGCAACTCGCTTCCCCGACCGAGATGGTTAAGGGTTAAACCCACAGAGCTCGGGGTCCTCCGCAGCCTAGACAGGCCCAGGCATGACTGCGCGAGGGGGCGGGCGAAGGGAGGGACCTTCTCGTGCCCGCCGCGGAGACCCGGGGGCCGAGCCCGGCCCGAGCGGCGCGTGCGGGAGCGAGCCCCCTCTGCAGGCTGCAGCCCCGGCGCGCGGGGCGGTGAGCGGGGCCCGGGGAGGCGCCGCCAGAGGCGGCCGCGGAGGGAGGGAAGCGGCCGCGGAGGCTGCGAATCGCTGCCCGGGGAGGAGGCTGCTGGTGCCGGAGCCGAACCGCGCCTGGGACCGGAGCCACCCCCCGGGGGCCGGTCTGTGCAGCGGAGCCCGGCAGGGTCCGCGCCCCAACCAGCGAGAGCCCGACCGAGCCCCCCCGCTCGCTGACGGGGGCAGGCGGGACCCTTCCCCGGTGCGGGGCTGCGGGGGCTGCCGGGTTCTGACCCCTCCCCGCAGAGCAGGCACCGGCCGGGGCTGGGGGGCGGCTCCGTTCGGTCGGTTCCCCTGGCCTGTGCCACGGGGGCTGGGCCCGGCCCGCTCGGGACACCGGGCTCGGCGCCGGGCCGGGGCCGCTGCACACACCGGCGATGGGAGCGCGGGGGGAGGCTGCGCTGGGTCCGTGGGTACCGCGGGGGGAAGGTTCCTTCTGTGAGCGCCCCATCGGGCAGCGTGCTGGGGATCCAGCCCGGGGCCTCCAGCGCTACCAGCCTGGGCTGCTCCTGCTTGAGCTGCAGCTCTCTGGCTGGGGCTCCCAGGGTCTGTGCAGATGGCAACTGAAACCTGCAGCCGGGCTGTGCCAGCTGATGGGGCTCAGCCTAGGGGCAGTTTAATGGCAGTGCAGACATTTGGGCTCCTGCTGGAGCCTGGGCTTTGGGACCCTGCTCTGTGTAGCTCAAGAACAAATAAAGTTGGTCCAATAAGAGATATTACCTGCCCCACCTTGTCTCTGTAATATCCTGGGTCCAACACGACTACAACACTGTAACCCTAATTCCTGCCCAAGAAAGAGGGCAAGCCCAGGGAGGGAGCACCTGGGGAGTGAACCAACCCTGCACACACCCCACAATGCCACTCCAGTGCCCCACATTCACCCTGCAGTAGTGGCTCCAGCAGAGTCTTATGGGGCTGCCTGCCCCCAGTGCCCTGCTCTGGGCATTGCCTCATGGCTAGAAGGGTCGTAGTGCTACTCAGGTTTGGTCTGCCCAGCCCCCCAGCATGGTGACAGAGGGTCAGGTGTGCAGGCTAAACGTAAGTGGGGCTTTGACCTGGTGCTCCAGGTTGCTGCGACACTCACTGACGTTTGGCCTGCCTGTCGCATCACGACAGAGGATCAGGAGGACGCTGCCTCAGAAGTGATGCAGCTCTTTGTGACAGGATACAACACCCACAGCTGCGGGCTGGGCCCAGCTCTCAGAGCCACCACTGTGTGGTGAATCACAGACATAGAAAACACGAAAGCTCATGCTCAAATAAATTGGTTAGTCTCTAAGGTGCCACAAGTACTCCTTTTCTTTATAGAAAACACTCTTCATTACTTTTTTTACGCTGCGCAAACCCACACCCATAATAATGGTACAAACTTTCAAACCTCCTAGGGCGCTCCCGGTTCCATGGACCACGATACATCTGCCTCACCTGCAACAGCTATTCCTCTACCAGTGTGTAAACTTTGCCGTGCTGAGTTGGGTTGTTTGTCCTTTCAGATGTCGGTGACGTTTGAGGATGTGGCCATGTATTTCTCCCCAGCGGAGTGGGCCCTGCTGGGCGAGGAGCAAAGGCAACTTTATAGGCACATCATGTGTGAAAATTACCAGATTCTGGTCTCATTAGGTGAGGAGCTATGTCTGTGATATCAGGGCCCCACTGCACTGGGTGCTGCACAGAGACACCGTAACTGAGATGGAGCATTGGTGTGAGTGGTTGGGTGGAGAGGTGTCTATGGGGTTGGAAGCAGTGGTGCATGGGTGTGGATGGATAGAGGTGTGTTTAACTGAGCAGAGCAGCCAGTTCATGGGGGGACCAGGTGGGTGAGGTAGTATCTTTTACTGGGCCAATTTCTGTTGTTGAGAGAGAAAAGCTTTTGAGCCACACAGAGCTCTTCTTCCGGTCTGGGAAAGGAAAACTCTCTCTCACCAACAGAAGCTGGTCCAATAAAAGGTATTACCTCACTCAGCTGATCTCTCTAATATCCTGGGACTGAAAGGTCTAAAACTACACTGCATATGTTCAAGAGGATGCACTTCCACCCATGGTCACTAGGGCTCTACAGTTTAGTGCAAGAGAATTCTGGCTCTTGTAGTTCCCAGACAGAGCACATGAGCAGAAAACAATGGTGTGTTCTTCAAGCCAACAGTATGAAAGCCCAGCCAACACCACAGTTAAGGAGAAAGGCAGACTGGGTTCAGCTATGCGGGTGTATGCTGGGTTAATCTATGCTGCTCTGGTTGGCCTGGGTCAGTTGACTCAGGACGTGGGACTCAGACTGTATGGCTAAAAATTGCATTGTAGATGTTCTCGGGCTGGTGCCTGGGCTCTGGGATCCTCCCTCCAAATATCCACTCAGCAATTTTACAATCCCACCACTGCCGGCTACCAGGAGTGTTGACCATAAGCTGCAGTTCATGTTTCTAGGGAAAACAATTGCCTATTAGCCTTCACAATTAGCTGATTGCCTAATTGGCACAAACACTGCATGTGCATCTGTGGAAAGTGCAGCACTTCTGTGCCTAGAAGTGCTTAGCGGTGATGCTTTTCTCTAAGCAGGAATCAAAACCCCCAAACCAGTGGTGATCTCCAGCATAGAACGAGGGGAAGATCTATGTGTTCAGGGTCTCACAGAAGATGAAGATGGGGACATTCTGAGACGTACCCACCCAGGTGAGGAAGGAGTTAAAGTCATATGGAGGGATCGAACAAGTAGCTGAAGGCAGCTGGAATCCTGATATGTTTTGGCCAAAGTGACAGTAGATCTCAGAATGCTAGTCTTTTAGTCTAATATTAGGCTTTTTTAGAACAGTATCACATCGGCTACCATTCAATTTGTGATCCACTATAACCGTCACGTTCTTTTCTGCTGTACTGCTGCCAAGGCAGTTATTCCCCATTTTCTATTGTGCATTTCATTTTTCCTTCCTAAGTGAACTATTTCGTACTTGTGTTTCTTGAATTTCACATTGTTGATTTCAGACCAATTCTCCAGTTTGTCAACATCATTTTGAATACTAATCCCGTCTATCAAAGTGTTTGTAATCCTTCCCTGGCTGTCTGAATCATTGGCCAAGCAGCACTTGGGTGTCTCCGTTCCAAGTTCAGGCCCAATTTTGTAGGTACTCAACATTGTTCCATCACTTTTTTGGGCTCTCAGTTGACATTAATAAGGGATTTCGTTATTACTCCCCAGGATTAGTTGGGAGACAACATCATGTTGTGGGAGTGAGGAGACCTGAACTCTATTCCTCATTCTGCCACTGAGATGCTGGCAGACCTTGGACAATGTTGTATTAATTCATATAGACTACATGGGCCTAGAGAGACAAAGATGTTAACATGACACTGTCATGGGCAACATTAAAGAGTGTTAAATAAGCTTTGGGGTCAGGAATATAGAAACAGTAGCCTGCGTAGTACCATGGAAAACACCACAACATTTTTTTTCTATTCTTTTATTAAAGATACAGGGAAAAAAAAGGAACAAGAGATAAGGCATTTGAAATGTCAGGGATGATGTAATACTTTTATTTTGACAGTGTCCCTTGTTGCCTTTCCCTTTAGCTGGAGAGAGTCTTTGGACAAAAGTTCTCTGTTGGAAAGTCTTTTAGATAGTATTAAACATGGTAATAACTGTCCTTTTGAAATATCAAAGCTCTTGGAGCTGTTGTTGATATTATAAAAATTCGATCCCGTTTCCTAGGAGACAAAAAAAGTCAAACCCACTCAAGACGGAAGAGAAAAGAACAGCATGGATAGAACATGTGGCTTCTGACTCGGGTTTACTCTTACTTGCCGCTTCATGGCTGGAGAAACACAGGCACGGCACATGGTCTGATCAGCCAATTGGAGACCTGCCTGGCAAACGTGTACCAGCGTTGGTCTGTTCTGAACAATGCGTTTGGCTGCTTCTTTGATCACAGGCTTACAGCAAGGTTGAAAACTATGGCAGTTTTGGCCAGCTAAGCCAGACTCTTACTTATTAGAAGGCAAAGGGAGAAAAATAAGAAAGAGAAGAAATATGACGGGGAATGAAAAGAATTCATGGGAGTTAAGAGGGACAGGGGCACAAAAATCTCACATTCCAGGTGATTTGGGGGAGTTGGCGAGAACTGGTAACGGTGGCAGTATCCTCCAGCTCCCTTTCTCTGGTCCGGTCTTGTTAAGACATCTTTTAGGATTAGGATGAAGAAGATCTGGGGTCCCAAAATCAGGATCAGGGCGGCAGCTTGATGGTATTGCTCACTGCAGCAGTTGTTGGCACGCTCCTGCTGTTGCTGTTTTTTTCAGTCAGCAAGGGTTGCATTCAGTTCTGCTCCTTTATTGTCTCCTGAAAGTGTTTTCTTTTGAGAAACCCTTAAAGGAATTAGTAGGCAAAATAGCACAGCCCCTCATTGTTTTTCTGCCAGTTAGGCCTAAATTAAACTCAGTCATTTTGGTTCGTTAATGTCCAGTTCCACACTTCTCTTGTTTACAGCCATCATTTTAACACTGTCCTTGAATTGCGTTATAGGCCTTTTTTGTTTGGACTAATTCCATCATCTTGTTTATATTTTTCACCTTTTCCCATCAACATTTGTTGTTGTAGGACATTGTAACACTTATAGATTTTCTCACAGTTTTTACAATTAAATGGCCAATTAGGGTAAAATTTGTGGGCCCAATTATTACAACAGCAAATTACTCCTTTGGCTAAGGTTCTCTCCCACCCTTTGTGTATTTAGTGTATAAGTTCTTCAACATCAGGGCGATCTCTCTGTTTTTTTGTGTAGCACCTGGTACTATGGAACCATGATCTCAGTTGTGCTACCACAGTACAAAGTAACTGTCGAGACGCAAATAGCTTCCCCTCTTGTGCATTGTGGAACCCACTGTCCAACAGTGACCATAAATGAGTAATTTACCGTGCAGGGTAAAGGGCTTCTTTCAGTGATAATCAATCAGTTCATATGATGTCAACCAAAGACTTCTTGTCTTGGTGCAGATTTTCCAGATGCAGAAGAGACCTGGGACTGGTCAGCAATTGAGAGCTCCTTGGGCTTCTTCCTCACACAGAGCTCTTCCCCTGGAGCAGGTAGGGAAGCAGCTTGGCCCTTTCCATCAGTAGGAGCCAGAGAGCTCATTTCAGGAATCGTCCATCAGCTGCAAACTCTCCCCTCACAGAGCATTACAATACGGATTGAAGCCCAAACATGAGAAGTGCTACAGCTCCTCACCCAGACAGCCCCCTAGAAACCCCATCTCTCCCCTTACGCAGATTCCCCCAGTCTCTCCCTCTCCCCCATTTTCCATAGAACACGGAGCCGTTGGGATCCCATCATAGTGTGTGTGTTCCATGTGTGTCCCTCGGGAGAGGGTTGTCAGTGCTGGTGTGTAGTGATGCTGTTCTCCCCAGTGAAATGGGCCTCAGTGTAGAGAGAGGATTGTGGGGGCTGATTTTCACGTTGACTTGGAGGACTATTAGCAGGGCCTATGGGACACTGACCTTCTCCTCCTTCCCCCAGCACTGGGGCCCCAGACAGTGTGGCCTCTTGCACTCAACTGCCAATAGCCAGCCCTGCTCTGAGGGGAGAGGCATGAGGCTGACTCAGGCACATCCCCCTGCTGGGAATATTAGTGGTTTCCCTTTGTGAGCAGCACAAGAAATAACATCTGTACTCTCTTCCGCACCAAGCAGGGGCAAGGACCCTGAGCAGAGCTGAGGGGCAGACTCCTGAGGAAGGGCCTGGCACCCTGGAGTCACTCAGGCCCTTCCCAGGGACATCAGGGAAGAACCATTCCAAGAAATCTGAGCGGGGAAGACACCACAAGAGGCAGGGCAGGCCACAAAGGCAGAAGAAAAAGCTGATCAGGAATGAGCCGGCAACCTCAAGAGGCCATCAGAGGAGATCCAGGCCATATCGAAAGCCTCCTGCAGAGGTTAAAGCTGAGCCCAGAAAGAGCCTATTTACCTGTCGTGTATGCAGAGAAGAATTCAAGGTGCAAAGAGACCTGATAAGCCACCACTGGATGGTTCATAAGAGACAGGAACTGTATCACTGTAGTGAGTGTGGGGAAAGCTTTAGGAGAAAGAAGGAGTTCAGAGCACATGGGAAAGCTCACAGAAAGAAGAGAGACCATCCCTGTTCTGAATGTGGGAAGATATTCAACCAGTTATCACTGCTCACTGCCCACCAGAGAATCCACACTGGAGAGAGACCCTATCATTGTGGTGAGTGCGGAAAAAGATTCTTGTACTTATCAGCTTTTACCATCCACAAGAGAGTCCACTCAGGAGAGAGACCCTATGCCTGCGCTGAGTGTGGAAAGCAATTTATGGATTCGTCAACATTTCGTAATCACCAGAGAATCCACTCAGAAAAGAGACCCCATCGCTGTAGCCAGTGTGGGAAAGGCTTCAAACTTACATCAAATCTTACTCGGCACCAGAAAATCCACAGTGAAGAGAGACCCTTCTTGTGCCATGAGTGTGGAAAAAAATTTTGCCTACGAGAACATCTGATCAGACATCAGAGGATCCACACTGGGGAGCAGCCCTATTGCTGTGCTGAGTGTGGGAAAAAATTCAGTCTCCTTCAAAGTCTCAGGAGACACCAGGAAACCCATATTACGGGGAGACTCCATCGCTGTGTTGAGTGTGGGAAAGTATTCCGTCATCCAGACAGTCTCTCTAAACACCAGAGAGTGCACACTGGGAAACTCCATCGCTGCACTGACTGTGGAAAAGGCTTTGTCTATATGCATCATCTCACTCGCCACCAGAGAATCCACACTGGAGAGAAACCCTATTGCTGCACTGAGTGTGGGAAAAGTTTCACCCAACTGTCAGGCCTTACCAACCACCTGAGAATCCATTCAGGAGAGCGACCCTATCCCTGCACGCAGTGTGGGAAGTGCTTTGCTCACTCATCATCTCTCACTGAACATCTGAAAATCCATTCAGGAGAGCGACCATATTCCTGCATTCAGTGTGGGAAGCACTTTGCTCGCTCATCATCTCTTACTCAGCATCAGAGAACTCACTCAGGAGAACGACCATATTCCTGCACTCAGTGTGGGAAGCGTTTTGCTCGCTCATCATATCTTACTAAACACCAGAGCAGCCACTCAGAATAGAGACTCTTGACCCTTGTGTTTGATGGAGGGAACCTCTTCAATTTCTTACTTCACCCGTTCCCAAAGTCTGTAAAAGTGGGAGAACTTGCTCCCACTCTGAAATGTTCCCACCTCTTCAGTAAGCAGACAGAAATTTAGGTGCTGGGTTTGTTAAAATTATTTTGTGTAGTTTTGGAGATGGAAGCATTTAACCCTACAGGTACCGAAACATTCCATTGTGGGCATTATGGGCTGCAGCTAAGAGAGAGATGACTGGAGCCAAGACTGCACTTTAGAGGTCCTGGTTTATCCTAGGCTGTTTGCTCACTGCAGCTCCCATCCTCTCACACTCCACAAATCAAATTAATTGTTTCATTTCTTCTGGGATTTTTGGGTTTGGAAAAATTGGCAAAGATTCTGGCAGAGACTGAAAAGGAGCTTTTGTCTCTTTAGTTAATGAAAGGCTGTGACATCTCCTCTGTGCCCCTCATAGTACTGAATCAAAAGGAAGGGTGTTTTTATTTGGCTTTGAGAGAAAATTATGAATCAAGCTGTCTTAGTAGTTGGCTTCATGCACAATGCAGCCAGGGCTCTGTCTTCATACCTAATTGCCAGACAAGCAATACCAGCTAGGACCTGAGGTTTGGAGAGTGGAGTTTCCAGGTCACACAATGATGATACAGCTAAAGTCAAGATACCCCTTTTCTGAAATAGCCTGTCAGACAATGTATCAGAGACAACATTTCTAAGGAACAGTGCCAACAGGTGGTGTGGAACTGTACTTTGGTTTGATGCTGCATTTCTTGGTGGATAGATAAGTCAGATTTCCATCCCCTGCTCTCTCCGAATCAGCTCTCATGTCCTTCTCGGAATAACCATATTAAGTGAATCATAGAATATCAGGGTTGGAAGGGACCTCAGGAGGTCATCTAGTCCAACCCCCTGCTCAAAGCAGGACCAATCCCCAATTAAATCATCCCAGCCAGGGCTTTGTCAAGCCTGACCTTAAAAACTTCTAAGGAAGGAGATTCTACCACCTCCCTAGGTAACGCATTCCAGTGTTTCACCACCCTCTTAGTGAAAAAGTTTTTCCTAATATCCAACTTAAACCTTCCCCACAGCAACTTGAGACCATTACTCCTTGTCCTGTCCTCTTCTACCACTGAGAATAGTCTAGAACCATCCTCTCTGGAACCACCTCTCAGGTAGTTGAAAGCAGCTATCAAATCCCCCCTCATTCTTCTCTTCTGCAGACTAAACAATCCCAGTTCCCTCAGCCTCTCCTCATAACTCATGTGTTCCAGACCCCTAATCATTTTTGTTGCCCTTCGCTGGACTCTCTCCAATTTGTCCACATCCTCCTTGTAGTGTGGGGCCCAAAACTGGACACAGTACTCCAGATGAGGCCTCACCAATGTCGAATAGAGGGGGACGATCACGTCCCTCGATCTGCTCGCTATGCCCCTACTTATACATCCCAAAATGCCATTGGCCTTCTTGGCAACAAGGGCACACTGCTGACTCATATCCAGCTTCTCGTCCACTGTCACCCCTAGGTCCTTTTCCGCAGAACTGCTGCCTAGCCATTCGGTCCCTAGTCTGTAGCTGTGCATTGGGTTCTTCCGTCCTAAGTGCAGGACGCTGCACTTATCCTTATTGAACCTCATCAGATTTCTCGTGAAAGATCCTTCTTCGTTACAACAGGATACATTGTGGTGACAGGTGCTTTAACTTACATCTCTACCCATTGAGGCTTCTCAAGCTCCCCATCCTGTTCCTGTGGGGCTCAAGAACAAACAGCATGTTGTTTGGTTATGGACTGCCGTCTTTATCATATTGATGGAAGATGCAAATGCTTGACCTCTATGGATGCTGCTGTCATGATTAGAGTGTCTACATTACTTACCCAACATCTAATTCATTGTGCCATCAGAAGTCATACACCAGAAAAATGGGCATGGGCAGGTGTCAAGGCTGATTCCCACTCTGGCACTTTGAGTGCAGAAGGTGGGGGCCTGCAAGGATTCAAAACGTTAATACTTGCCACTCCTTGCTTGTATTAAACTCTCAAGGTTACAGCTTCTCTCTGACCTTGGACGGGTAGATGCTGCCACCACTCAAATGCAAAGCCCTTGGAACTCAGGAAGGAACACTTGGGAAGTCCTTTCTGTGGGGTACCCTTAAGCCCTTTCACTCCCTCCTCCAGGGTGGAGCTGAGAAAGAAAACACAGGAAATTAGCTGTTGCCCCCAGCTAATTAAACAACATATGCACAAACCTCTTAGGACACCAAAAATCCAGTCCTGTTCTTTAAAAAGGTAAATTTTATTAAAAACAAAAAGAAAGAACAAAGATCTGGAATTTAGGCTTTTGCTAGGTTTTAAAAGAGCAATTCCAAAAAATAAGCACCCAAAATAGCTTTCTTGGGGGTTCAGCTTAAAGGTTACAAGCAAACAAAAGTATCTGGGGTCAGCACAGAGGAGTCCACTAGCCATAAGAAATAAACGGAAATAAACCTAATTGTGTGTTTCTAAACATTCCTGATCTGCTTACACATTTGGGGGTTCCAAATCAGTCGTTCTAGGTATGATTTGATGATCTATGATCATACCTGGCTTAATGTTTCTCATAGGATAACTGCTCCCTGTCCCTTCTTTTCTGGAGAACAACAACAGAGACAAAGGGGAAGTTTTTTCCCCCATTTTAAAAAATCTGGCTTCAAGATTAAACTCGATAATTTTATGGAGGAAATGGTATGATGGGATAACATGATTTTGACAATTAATTGATCTTTAATTATTCATGGTAAATAGGCCCAATGGCCTGTGATGGGATGGGATCTGAGTTACTGCAGAGAATTCTTTCCTAGGTATCTGGCTGGTGAATCTTGCCCACATGCTCCATATTTGGGGTTGGGAAGGAATTTTTCCTTCAGGGCAAATTGGAAGAGGCCTGGGGGGGGGGGGGTTTCGCCTTCCCCTGCAGCATGGTACACAGATCACTTGCTGGAGTATTCTCTGCACCTTGAAGTCTTTAAACCATGATTTGAGAACTTCAATAGCTCAGACATAGGTGAGGGGTTTATTGCAGGAGTGCGTGCCTGGGTGGGATTCTGTGGCCTGCATTGTGCAGGAGGTCAGACTAGATGATCATAATGGTCCCTTCTGATCTTAATATCTATGAGTTTAAGTTATAGCCTTCCCATTGGCTCTTTTGGTCATGTGCCCACTCCCTTTCCTTTTCCTGGGGGACTTTGTTAACCCTTTGCAGGTAAAGCAAGCAGAGAACAGCCACCAAGAGGGACTTTATAGCTAACTGGCTGGGTGGGTGTCCATAAAATGGAGCTACTCCCCACCCCCTTCATTTATCACAGCAGGGATGAGAGATGTCAGTTACTTCCTGTTATGCCTTTTTTTTTTTTTTTAATAATTCGAATTTGTATCCCTGGACGCTTATGTGGCACTTTAGTGCCACCCAGGGCTTGTCTACACTAGACTTTATCACTTACCAAAACACTCATCCACATCCCTGAGAGATGTAAAATATACCAACCTAAGCTCTGGTGTAGACTGAGCTATGTTGGTGGGAGAGCTTTCGCCTCTCATAGAGGTGGAGATGTTATGCTGACAGGTGAGCTCTCTCTCCCCCATCGGCTTTGAGCATCTTGAATGCTAGCTTGGTGTCTTGAACACTATTGGGAGATGTAGCACTTCTAGTGTAGATTAGTCCTAACATTGAGATGTATCTGGAGCTCAGCCTTGACACCAAGTGGCCAGGAATGCAGGAAACTCTGTGAGCAACTTTGCTTCACTTTGCAGGCTGGGACTCAGGTTTGGCACTTGTTGTAGGTGTTTTCTATAAACAACTTGTGGAGTTGCAGTCCCAGTCCAGAGTGTGACAGGGTATGAAATAGCTAGGGGTCATGGGGCAGGAACAGAGATGGGATCCTGCGTGGGAACAGGCAGCTCAGAGAGACCTATTTGAGGAGAAAGAGAGGGACTCCTAAATAGAGAGGGAGAGAAATCAGTCCCAGCAACATCCACAGATCAAACTGAGCAGCAGTACTGGGCCAGTGTCTCCCCATTCCTCAAGTGGGGAAATCTGTGGCCATGCCTCTCTGTCGGAGGGTAATGATGAGATGGGACTTTGTGTCACTGCTGTGTCATCATTCCTGGAGGGAATAAAATAATATAATAGAATTATGAGTCTGAAATGGCTGCCTCCCATGTGTGTAAGTGAAGACCTACAATCTTCCCTGCACTGCTGACTTTGCCATGTTCCAGTCACTCTTGGGAGATGATATTGGGGAGAAGCAGCCATCTTGCCTTTCTTTCTGGAGCTGGTTATGCCAGCTGCAGTTCAGCTCAATTGTAATCTGCTTTAAGATTGAGAAATATCCATTGTAACAAAGGAACAGCTTAAGGTTCCTGTCCAGACAAATCTTGTGTGTCCTAAAAACTCAGCAGGGGATGATTCTTTCACAAGAGAATGAACTATAAGAAAGGGGAAGAGGTGCCCCCAAATAGTCTTCTCTTTCTCTCTGCTCATGGCATCAATGACACCTGAAAGACAAAGAAAGTAACACCTCACTTGGGGAGGGTCCCTAACTGAAGGGATTCCTGCCAATAAAACTAATACAGCGTGTGGTGAGAGACTTCTGCTTGAATCCATTTAGCTAGATATGTTAGTTATTAGTTGTGTTTTACCTTTTATTTTCTTATAGCTACGGCTACGGTTTTGTCACAGAGGTTGTGGAAGTCACGGGATCCGTAACTTCCAAAGATCTCCATGACTTCAACCCTGGCATTTGAAGGGTCCCACTGCCTCCCGTAGTGGCAGGGAGCTGTGAGGTACCCCCTCCGCCTGAGTCAGTAGCCCCCCAAGCTCTCCGCTGCCATGGGCAACAGGGGTACCCCACCGTTCGCAGCCACAGGTGAGCTCTTTTCCATTGGCTTGAGCATCTTGAATTCTAGGTTGGGGTCTTGAGCACTAGTGGGAGCTATAGCACTTCTAATGTAGATTACCCCTAACACTGAGATGTACCTGGATCTCAGCCTTGACACAAAGTGGCAAGGAGTGCAGGAAAAATCTCTGGGCAACTTTGCTCCCCTTTGCAGGCTGAAACTCAGCTTGCTGCTTGTTGTCTGTGTTTTCTGTGAACAACTCATGGAGTTGCAATCCCAGCCCAGAGTGTGACATGGGTATGAAACATCCAGCGGTCATGGGACAGGGACAGAGGTGGGATCCTGCGTGGGAACAGGCAGCTCAGAGAGCATTGTTTGAGGAGAGAGAGACCAGCCCCAGCAACATTCACAGGTCAAACTGAGCCACAGTAGCGGGCCAGTGTCTCCCCGTTCCTCAGGTGGGGAAGTCCGTGGCCATGCCTCTCTGTCGGAGGGCAATGAGGAGATGGGACTTTGTGTCACGGTTGTGTCATCATTCCTGGAGGGAATAAAATAATACGAGAGAAATAGCCGTCGGAAAGATTCTGTGTGTGCGTGTACGCGTGGCCCTGCAGTGCCGACTGTGCCATGTTCCAGTCCCTCTCGGGAGATGATGTGGGGGGAGAAGCAGCCATCTTGCCTTTCTTTCTGGAGCTGGTTATGCCAGCTGCAGTTCAGCTCAGTTGTAATCTACTTTAAATCATTATCTGTATTCAAAAAATGGGGGTGTTAGAGCACTGAATTAGTTAAAATCTCCCAGAATACTTTGTGCTCATGCTAAGCTTTATTGTACAAATGTACTAGTAGTTAAATTGCTCTAACCTTTGTTCATAATATATGCAGAATCTGTCAGATGCAAGATGTATTCTCTCAAGGTTTGCCAAATATGAACTGTGTGCTAGGTACAGTTAGTGTACATGTATCTGGTTTTTATGCTACTTGTCTGCTATGGTCTGCCGCCAGCTAAACTGTCGTGTGCATAATTAGATGATAAAAGGTGTGTAAGGTCTGCAGAATCCGGACTTTTCTGTCTCCTGTATACATCAGGGTTACATTCTTGAAAAGGGCGCTGGATACTGAAATTCAGTTGGAGATGATTCATGCAGAAGAGAATTAACTATAAGGAAGAGGTGCCCCCAAGTTTCCTCCCTCTTTCTCTCTCTGCTCATGGCATCAACACCACCTGAAAGACCAGGAAAGTAACACTGCACTTGGGGAGGGTCCCTAGCTGGCAGGATTCCAGCCAATAAAACTAATACAGCATGCAGTGAGAGACGGCTGCTTTGAATTCATTTAGCTTGTAAAGTTAGTTATTAGTTGTGTTTTACCTTTTATTTTCTTATAACTAAGGCTATGTTTTTTTTCCCCACAGAAGTTGCAAAATTCAAAGAATCCGTGACTTCCAAAGACCTCCATGACTTCAGCCCTGGCATCTGGGAACTGCAGGGTCCCACTGCCTCCCATAGCAGCAGGGAGCTGTGAGGTACACCCACTGCCTGAGTCAGTGGGCCCCCAAGCTCTCTGCCACCATGGACAGCAGAGTATCCCACAGTTTGTAGCTGCTGCCGCAGGCCAGGGGGTACCCTGCAGCTTCTGGCCACTGTGTGGCACAGGGGAATCCCTGCAGCTCCTGACCCACTTGGGGGGCATGTGCACCCCCACAGCTCCCCCCTGCAGCGATGGCAGGGGGATTCCCTGCTCCCCACTGCTGGAGAGGGGGCAGGAGGACCCTGCAGCTTCTCTCCACTGCTGGTGGCAGGAGGACCCTGGAGAGCTGAACCCCCACTGATAGTAGGGGCCCCAAGAGCTCCAAGCCACTCCACAACTGCCCAGTCCCTTCCCTTTTTATCATGGATATTTTTATAAAAGTCAGGGACGAGTCACAGGCCTCTCTGAATTTTTCTTTATTAACAATCCCATGAACAATCCCTCATTACTTGTAATCACTTAAAAAATTCTCTGTAGTTTTAACTTGCAGTTAACTTGTAATATTGTTTCATCAAATCCAGTGTGTTTGGATTGAAGGGTTTGAGAATCTCCATATCAGATAACAGCTGTTCAATATTCCAGATGGAACCATGGTTAAAGTCACAATTATACTGACCATTTCCAATCAATAAAATCAGTGAGTCTGGTTATCTGACGTCTCAACGCACTTACCATCAGACCCCGAAGCGGATAAGAATTATTGTGCATCTCTCTTATTAATCTGAGCTTGACTAAACTGCCTCTGCAGTACATGTTATGGAAACTGTGCCAGCCCCAAATGTTAAACAATTATGAGATTTTTCTAAAATATAAAAGTTGGAGGTTTTTATTTGCTTTAGGTTTGAGTTGTTAGGGTGCACTTGTTTCGTGTTTTAAAGGTTTACTCTACCACCATGAGGGCTAGAAACTTATCTTTTGTAATGAAAGAAAATTCTCCTGCAATGCAGTGGAGACAACCTGAACCCCTGTACCACCCCTACCCCCTGAGTGCCATCCCCATCCCTTCCTTCAACCAGCTTTGGCACTTTCCCATGCAGACAGAGTCTCCTGATCTGTATCTGGGCTCACATGACAGTTGCTGAGTGATCAGGATGGGCTCCAGGTTCAGGTTATCATGGTCCTTTTTATGTACTCCTCAGACAGAATAATTTAATAGGAACCTGATCTGCAGTCACAGGCTCCTCTCCCCCGGGCTTGTCATCTGGTGTGCCACTCCACAGAGTGGGAGTAGGGCTACGTGGCCATAAATGGTGAAGATGGCAAGGAAAGGAAATGGGGGTGATTTCATAGATCCCTGTGGAGTGTGATGAGCCTCACAGGATACAGTGTGGCAGTGATGTCTTAGGGGCTGAAGCAGGGGCTGCCCCACAGGATATGGGGGGGGGACAGGGACCTCTCAGGGTCTGAGCCCTGTGCAGCCTGTTGTGGCCCCTCAGGGAACATTCACTGGGACTGTTAGAAATTCAGGAGCTGTTTGATCCTCCTGAGCCCATCATCCCCTCTCGCCCCCTGCAGCTGCTGCTCCCAGGGGTTAATGCCGCAGTGAAGGGCAAAGGGCATCTGGGGTTTGGATTGTGGGGTGGAGCCAATACAGGCCCAGACTGTCCCACTCTGGGCAATTCCCCCTCTACTTTCAAACTGCACAACCCCGCCCCCACCCCTAATTACCAACTGCCACTCTGGGCTGGGGAAGGACCATTCTCACCTGCGCAGGGGGGGAGAAAGGGAGTTGGAGACTTATCCCCAGACTCAGGATAAAAGCTCCCAGCTGAGGGGATGAACCATTTCACTATGGGAGGGGAGGGGGGTGATGGGTTGGGTCACAGAGATCCCCTTGGGACTGTCAAATGATGTGCTGGAATTGCCTTGGAGTCGATTTTCCCTGCTAGCCTGGGCGCCCCAGACTCCTGTCTTGTGAGCCAGACATGCTAGCCTGCCCAACACAGACCCAGGGTCTGGGCTGGGCCCCCAAAGCTGCAGGCTTCACTAAGAACAGTTCAGCAAGTTACCTGTCCCCAGATACCCAGCTCCCAATGGGATCCAACCCCCAAATAAATCCATTTTAGTCTGTATAAAGCTTATACAGGGTAAACTCATAAATTGTTCACCCTCTATAACACTGATTAAACAAAATTAAACATAACACATAAGTCTAAGCCCAATACATTAAGAAACAGATTACAGGTAATATCTTACCCTGTGACAGGATTGGGACTCACCACCACAGTGCCGCCCCCTGGAACGTCAAGGAATTAGCTCAGTCTCATCATGGAGCACTTTTTGCACATGGTGCCTTGCCCTTTGTCTGCTCTGCTGCTTTGGGGACCCAGGTTGCTCCCCACTTGGCAGTGTCCTCTTCAGGACACTGCCCTCCGGCAATGCCCACTGCTCCGGTCTCACCCCCTTCCGGGGGTTTGGTGTTATCAGCAGTCTGATCTACACCAGCTCTAGTGGCCGACTGCAGCCTCAAAGTCTATCCCCTTTGTCGCAGGGTCCAGCCACAGCCTATATCAGGCCACGCTCCTCCTCAGCCAGGTGTAGTATAAGGTGGGAACCCAGGCCCACCCACTACTCTGGGTCCCAACCCAGGGGCCCTCTAGCAGCAGCCTCTCTGCCCTCCTTCTCGCCCCATGTCAAACTATTGTCCCTGGGCCGCTTCCCCTTTGGCCCCATGCACCTGCTCAGCCCTTTGTAGCAAGGCCTGCAGCCTAGGGTTTTCTTTGGCCGGAGCTCCCCAGCACCTTCTACCCTTCCCCAGCACTGCTCTGTCCAAGGTGCTACCTTTCCACTCAGGAGACAGTCCTCCTCCCTTACCAGTCAGGGAGAGACTACCCTGTGCCCTAGCTGGGCAGCCTTTATATAGGACCTTGCCTGGTCCTGATTGGCTGCCCCTTTTCCCTCCCTGATTGGCTCTCCCCAGGCCTTCACTGATTGTCTGCTGGTTCGCGCAGCCTCTCTGGCCTGGTTCAGCCCTTTTCTCAGGGGGTGGGGCTCCATCCCACCACACACACCCCCAAATATGTTCCAATAAGCTTCTTTTACAGACTAGACTCCTTCTTAGCCTGGGCCCAATCCTTTCTTCTGGTACAGATCTTGTTAGTTTCAGCTTACATCTCAGGTGATAAACAGGGGTGTTCTCCTAACTGGCAGCCTCTTGAGCCAGCTGAAGACAAAATGGAGGGGCTTCCATGGCCTTTTAATATTCTCTCTCTTGTGGGTGGAAACCCCTTTGTTCTTCTGTGCAAAATCACGGCAGCAGGATGGAGTTTGTAGCCACCTGGGCAAGTCACATGTCCATGAATGATTCAACTTTTTGCAGACCAGCGCCATTGTATACATGTTAGCTCAGCAGATGTGGATTGGCATCTCCCTAAATCCACTGTCAGTCAAGTACTTCCAATTACTTGAATAGTCCCTTCACAATAGGTTGGCCAAAACTCCTTTATGTGTTTCCCACAGCAAACACTTAAAATACAAGAATAGAGCCAATGCTCATAACTTCAGATATAAAAATGATGCATGCATACAAATAGGATGAATGCATTCAGTAGATCATAACCTTTGCAGAGATATGTTACATGGCATATTTAGCATAAAGCATATTCCAGTTATGTCATATTCAATTCATAAGCATATTTTCAGAAAGCATATGGAGTGCAACGTCATAGGGGGATTAAATGGCAAAGGCTGAAATTTCACCTGTTTAATGTTGGTTTGGGGTTTCTGAACAATCAGATCCTTTTCATTTTCCCTGTTCCCCTTAGCAAAGGGGGATTTTTACCACCGTGACAGATTTTGGGATTGTGTAAGGATAACCCCCTGCCACCTGGGAGAGTGGGACCTTCCAAAGTGGCAGTTATGGCAGTTGGCCAGCCTCCCTTTCCCACCCCCAACTGCCCCGTCAGAGGGCGAGGGGGATCAGCAGCCCTGACCGGCCTGGGCTTTCCCCTGTCAATGGAGGATTCCCCCTCCTCAGTCCTTAACTTGTTCCAGAATCACCCCCAACTTCCCCAGTGGAGACAGGACAGACAGACCCAATTAACCTCTACCCTGCCATGGATTGAAGGGATTAAAGTCCCCCCAGGCCAGGCCTCACCATGGCTTCTGAGCCCATTTGGCATCTGAGGCGGGCAGTTGGGGTGGGGGAAGGGTCAGTCCAACTGCCATAACTGCCACTTTGGCAGGGCCCATTCTCAGCTGGAAGGGGGGGAGGGATCCCTACTAAAATCCTCAAACCTATTGGTTTGGTAAATACTCCCCCTGTCACTAAAGAGAAGAGAAAACTTTTAAAGCATCTGGATTTAAACATATAGAGGAACAAAATTAAGCAGGTCAGTTTTGAACCTTTGGCATTTTATGCTGCATGAGCTCCTCCTCCCAAAGGGAAATGGTTCGTCCCACGAGCTGGGAGTTTAGTGCCTTGCTCTGCTCTGGATGGAACCATCTCGCTGGTGGCAGGAGCAGGGGCGATAAAGTCACGGGGGAGCCCATTTCATTTTTGTTTTTATTTTGCTGTCAGGAATGTCAAGAAAAATCTCTGCGGTTACATTATTTGCCATCCCCCCCGTCTCAGGGTGCGAACGGTCCCTCCCCAGTCCAGGCTGGCAGTTCACTGTTCTCCTCCCCACGGGGGTGGATGGGGGAGGGCGAAGGGAGTGAACACGGTATCACCAGAGCCAATTCTCCAGTCCCTGCTGTGTAGTTCTGATCTCCGTTCGGAGTAAGGAGAAGTCACTCCGCCCTGCGACGGCTGCCGCGGGCTCGGAGCCGGCTCAGTAAGAACTTTGGATTTCTTCAGAAAAAAAAAGAAAAGAAAACGTTGCGCTGGCCGCTGGCAAAGAGCCAAGTGTGTGCGGACGTGTCTCTGCAGAGTCACAGCGCTGGGGTAAAGGACAACAAGGAGCATCGTGCGAGATCGGCAACTACTGGGCATGTGCAGTAAGGGGGGACGGACAGGTCAGTCAGTTAAGCAGCTGGTTGGTCGGAAGCCACTCGTCCTGGTCACAACTTGTTTTAAAGGTCAGAGCTGTCACTCCGAATTCCGGGGTAGTGGTCAAGGCTGAGCATGTGCAAGTGAGGGAACTGTTTCTACGGGCATGTCTACACTACGAAATTAGGTCGATTTTATAGAAGTCGATCTTTAGCAACTGATTTTATAAAGTCAGTGGTGCATTTCCCCACTAAGCACACTGGGTCGGCGGAGTGCATCCTCAGTACCACAGCTAGCATTGACTCACGGAATAGTGCACTGTGGGTAGCTATCGCACAGTCCCCGCTGCCCATTGGATTTCTGGGTTAAGCTCCCAATGCCTGATGGGGAAAAAAAACATTGTCGCAGTTGGTTTTGGGTACATGTCATCCGTCTCCCCCACCCCCGCTTGAAAACAATGGCAAACAATTGTTTCACGCCTTTTTTCCATGCAAACGCTATAGCATGGCAAGCATGGACCCTGCTCAGCTGTACACTGCTTTTGTGGGCATTGCAAACACTTCACGCATTATCCTGCACTATGTGCAGAGCCTAGCTAGGAGCTGGCATGAGGAAGACTGTGGGGAGGACATGGACACAGATGTTCCTGAAAGCATGGGATGTGGCAATTAGCACATGGCATCATTGGGCCATGTTGATACAGTGGAACGCTGATTCTGTGCCCGGCAAACAAGCACAGACTGGTGGGACCACATAGTGTTGCAGGTATGGGATGATTCCCAGTGGCTGCGAAACTTTCGCATGCTTAAAGTCACTTTCATGGAACTTTGCGAGTCGCTTTCCCCCACCTTGAAGCACAGGAATACCAAGATGAGACTTGCCCTGACAATTGAAAAGCGAGTGTCAATAGCCCTGTGGAAGCTTGCAATGCCTGACTGCTACCGGTCAGTCAGGAATCAATTTGGAGTCGGCAAATCTACCATGGGGGCTGCTGTGATCCAAGTAGCCAGGGCAATCATTACCATTCTGCTAAAAAGGATAGGTTTCAGAGTAGCAGCCATGTTAGTCTGTATCCGCAAAAAGAAAAGGAGTACTTGTGGCACCTGAGAGACTAACCGATTTATTTGAGCATAAGCTTTCGTGAGCTACAGCTCACTTCATCAGATGCATGCAGTGGATGAAGTGAGCTGTAGCTCATGAAAGCTTATGCTCAAATAAATTTGTTAGTCTCTAAGGTGCCACAAGTCCTCCTTTTCTTTTTGCTAAAAAGGATAGTGACTCTGGGAAATGTGCAGGACACAGTGGATGGCTTTGCCGCAATGGGGTTCCCTAACTGGGATGGGTCGATAGATGGAACGCATATCTCTATCCTGGCACCAGACCATCTTGCCAAAGAGGACATAAACCTCAAGGGGTACTTCTCAATGGTGTTGCAAGCATTGGTAGATCACAAGGGCCGTTTCACCAACATCAACATGGGATGATCAGGAAAAATGTATGACGCTTGCATCTTTCAGAATTCTAGGCTGTTTGGAAAGCTGCAAGAAGGGACTTTCTTCCCAGACCGGAAAATTACCATTGGGGAAAATTACCACTGGGGACGTTGAAATGCCAATACTTATCCTTGGGCACCCAGCCTACCCCTTGCTCCTATGGCTCATGAAGCCATACACAGGCAGCCTGGACAGCAGTAAAGAGCAGTTCAGTTATAGGCTGAGCAAGTGCAGAATGGTGGTAGAATGTGCCTTTGGGCATTTAAAAGAGCGCTGGCGCAGTTTACTGAGTAGGTTAGACCTCAGCGAAAGCAATATTCCCACTGGTATTGCTGCTTGCTGCGTGCTCCATAATATCTGTGAGAGTAAGGGGGAGACATTTATGGCACGGTGGGAGGTGGAGGCAGATTGCCTGGTGGCCAATTTTGAGCATCCAGATACCAGGGCAATTAGAAGAGCACACCGAGGTGTGCTGCACATCAGAGAGGCTTTGAAAAACAGTTTCATGACTGACCAGGTTAGGGTGTGACAGTTGTGTGTGTTTGTCCTTGATGTAAAGCTGCCCCCTTTAGTGAACATACTTCCCTGTAAACCAATCCCCCCTCCCCACTTCGACCACAGCTGGCACAGGAAATAAAGTCCCTATTGTTCTCAATCCATTCATTTTTTATCTATTAAAAAAACTTGAGATCACTGGCAATGCTGACTAGTAAAAGGAAGCCCAGGTGTACGAAGGGTTTGATAACACGGGCGGCTGGAGGTGGAGTGAAGGACAAGGCCACATTGCTTATTGTAGCCACACTACAAATCAAAGCTGTTTGAATGACAGCCTTCTGTTGCTTGGGCCATCCCCTGGAGTTGAGTGGCAGGGTGCCTGGAGCCTCCCCCTCCCTCTCTCCGCCCCCGCCCCAATGTTCTTGGGCGTCTGGGTGAGGAAGATATGGAACTTGGCGATGAGGGCAGGCGCAGCGGGGCTCTGTAGTCTAGCTGCCTTTCCTGCAGCTCCACCAGACGCCTCATCATGTCCGTTTGCTCCCCCATTAGCCTCAGTATCTCCTCCTACATGTTACAATCATGCTCACTGTATTCTTTCCTAGCCTCTGCCACCGAATGCCTCCATGCATTCAGCTGTGCCCTATCAGTGCAAGAGGATTGCTTGAGCTCTGAAAACATGTCATCGTGAGTGTGTTTTTTTCGCTTTCTAATCTGCGATAACCTCAGGCTGGAGTTGATGTGGGTAGCATGGAAACATTTGCAGCTGCAGGGGCTGGGGGTGGGGAGGGAGAGTAGACTTTACAGAAGATTCATTTCTGAGAACAAAAGGCAGACGATTTCACAGTGAATCAAGCAATTCACAGCAGACAGCACGTGTTTTAGGTACAAGGTCACATTTTGCTTTTTAAATCGAGTGCCTACCAGCAGGGTGACACAACACACATGGCTGGGCAACAAAATTTGGTTTGCACACAGCCATGGTGAGCGAAAGGGTACATGGGGTTGTCTTCTTCCGCGTTCATAACATGTGGGAATGATTTCAAACTGCAGCACCCTCCTTTCCCATAGCAACCAATGCCGGTTGTGTTTGCTGTTTAAAAGGAGGGGACAGCCCGTGCACTGTCGGCGTGGACAAGGCCAGATTGACCTTTTATGGGCTCGGCACCAAACATATTTGTGGGCCCCCATGGGGGCAAAGGAGCATGGCGTGGGGAGGTCGGTCCCCAGAGCAAGGGGCCAGCCAGGGGCAATGGAGCATAGCATGGTGGGGCCGGCCCCACCCTGCCCAGCCCAGTGCAAGGGCACTGTATACAAACAGGCAGTTGCCAGATGCACACTGGCCCGCCCAGCCCTGTGCTGCCAGCCTGCGCCTTGCCCTCGGGGGTGGGCCCATGGCGTGTCACACAGCCCCCGACTTCCTATGCCCAGCATCCCCTGGAACTGCTATGCCCAGCAGCCCTCCGCACAGACCCTCCACCACAAATACCCAGCAGCCTGCACACCCCCAGCCCCCCACACAGCCGCACCACTTCTGGTACTGGACGTGGATTCCACACACACATTCCTCCCCCAGCATGGCTGTTCTCCAAGATGATCCCTTTTAGCCAAGCGCAAACAGCCCAGCATGCCCGGGGTCTAATCAGCAAACAGAAGGGATTACTGTTCCCTTACAAAACTTCCCCTATTTCAGTCAGGTGACCATGAGCGATATCACTCTCCTGAGGCTGACACAGAAAGAAAAGGACCGAAAGTTGCATGAACGCAACCAAAACCCAGGACTATTCGCTGCCATGCTTTGTGCTGCAATGATTCCAGACCACTTGCTATTGGCTTGGCGTGGTAAAGTGTCCTACCGTGGAGGGTGGAATAAGACAGCCCTCCCCAGAAACCTTCTGCAAAGGCTTTCAGAGTACCTCCAGGAGAGCTTCACGGCGATGTCCCTGGAGGATTCCCGCTCCATCCCCAGTCACGTAAACAGACTTTTCCATTAGCTGTACTGTACTGGCCGCGAATGCATCCCAATTGTTCAGGGCAAATCAAACATTAAACACAATTGCTTTTAACTCCTGTAGTGTCATTACAAATGTGAACTCACCAGACGTGACTCGTCTGCCATCAGGGTCCGGGAACAATAGGTCCTGGGAGGGTATTGGCTCCAGAGTGAGCAAAAGGTCCTGGCTGCCAGGGAGAACGGATTCTCTGCTTGCCTGCTGCGCATTCCCCTCCTCCTCATCCTCCTCATCCACAAAATCCTCCTCCGTGTTGCCAGGAGGATGCCACCTTGCAGCTGTTGGCTGAGGATGCCACCTTGCAGGTGTCCATGGAGAGTGTTGGGGTACTGGTAGGGTCTCCTCCTAAAATGGCATGCAGCTGATCATAGAAGCGGCATGTCTGGGGCTCTGATCTGGAGCGACCATTTGTCTCCTTTGTCTTTTGGTACACTTGCCTGAGCTCCTGAATTTTCACACGGCACTGCTGTGTATGTAGCCTCTCTCCACCATGCCTGGTGTGATTTTGGCATATATATCAGCATTTCTTCTGCTGGTTCGGAGTTCTGTCTGCACAGATTCTTCTCCCCATACAACAATCAGATCCACTGTCTCCTGTTCGCTTCGTGCTGGAGCTTGTTTGCGATTCTGGGCTTGCATGGTCACCTGTGCTGCTGAGTTCGCCACGCTGACCAAACAAGAAATGAAATTCAAAAGTTCCCAGGGCTTTTCCTGCATACCTGGCTAGTGAAGCAGAGTTGAAAGTGCTGTCCAGAGTGGTCACATTGGAGCACTCTGGGATAGCTCCCGGAGGCCAAGAACATCTAATTGCACAGCGCTGCATCTACACTACCCCAAATTCGACCCAGGAAGGTGGATTTTAGCGCTTCTCTCCTCGTCAGGGAGGAGTACAGTAGTTGATTGTAAGAGACCTTTAAGTTGGCGGAATGGGGCTGGTTGTGTAGTTCATTATAAAATCAACCTAATGAGGCTAAAGTCGACCTAACCTTGTAGTGTAGACCAGGTCTAAGAATAGGAAGCTATATAAAGAAAGAGGTACAATGTAGCATAACCGTAAAAGGCCAGTTGCCAGCAATAGTTTCGAAGTCCGGAGGCTATGTCTGAAAAGGAGAGAGGCATGCAGGAAGAGCCGGGGAGCCAGCAAGAGAAGCCAAAGAAGAACTGCGGCAGAGATAGAAAAGAAAGATGGAGTCGGGCAAAGCTGACTGAGCAGGAATTGAACAGCAGCCACAGCTGTGATTTGACTTTTAAAAGAAAACAGCAACAGATTTATAGCGTAAGCTTAATATACTTTTAATTATGGTTTAGTGTATAGGGCAGTATATAGGGTTAGTATGTGTATGCTTTACGTGTGTGTGTGTTTTAAGTATACTTACAGCAGCAGCTAGTGGGGACCACCCTAAGGGGGGCCACGTGACCTCCCCATGTTACCCATCCCCGCCCCATTCCTAGCCCAGGACCCCCACACTCTCCCCATCCTGTGTTTCACCCCCCACTCCCCGGCCCCATCCTTCTTTATCCGAGGCTGGGGAGGTATCCCAGGTCTGATCCCTAAGCTCTGGCGGCGGACCGAGCAGCGCAGCTACACGGCTGCGTACTCTGGCCGGCCCTGCCCCTGGAGTTCAGGCAGCAGGCCGGGGGCAGCACATGGCCCTCGGTGCGACTCCTATGCGGCACCAGTGTATACATATATAAACTTGAAAGTAATTTAAGATCTGTTGTCAGCGATTTGTTGCAAACTGGCTACTTGCAATGAATTGCTTTGCTTAGAATCATTTGAACTATATGCTATTGTAGTTTATGTGCTCTTTAATTTGCAAGATGGGATTTGTGTCTCGGGGACACCATAATGGAAGATGCTTTAGCCAAACAAAAGTTGTTGAGCTCCACAGAGGGGTAATACATTGAAATGTCATGGCCTGTGTTATGCAGATGACATAGATGTTTGACTGGTCTCTTCTGGCCTTAATACCTATGAATTTCTGAAGCCCTTTTTTGATCCCTCTCCACATTCACCTTTACCAACTTTCCTCCTTCACATGGATGTTTGGTGCAGTAGTTGGTTGTGTCAAGTTTACAGACCAGGAGAACTTTTTACGGAGAGGCAGACACAGCACCAAATTATACAGGAACTATCTGCAGTAACTGGTGAAGAAAATTCCCTTCTGCACAACACAGTGTCACATAATACAAACCTTTAGGAATAGGTAAATACAGGTGTCATTAGTGTTCAGCACTAACAACAAAAGCAGGAATTGGTTAGTTAAAATATTTGTGGTATAATAGCTAGCAGGTTTTTTGCTTATTTTACAGTTTCAGAATCAAAATTAACAAGTGCAACGTATATCAACTGAGTAAATGTCATCTCATTAATGACGAACCACAAATCTTTTGCATTACACTGGAGGTTAAGTCCAATCACAGAAAAATTCTAAAATATGACCCTCGTCTATTTCCACCAGCAATTTCTGTGCATGATGGCAAGTAAGTTGAGAGAAAACAAAATGTATTTGGGGTGTTATATTAAAGTACTGTACTGCATCTTTTCAGATACATGCATTGACTGTTCAGAAAAGGAAATATCCCAAGGGCAGATAAATCCTTTGCCTGCCCTTTCTTTAACTCCTTTCCATGTAACTTGGATATAAGATTAATAGTAAAAATAGTGTTCCAAATATTGATTAGTTCATTAGAGAACATTAGCTTTTTCCACATCCTCTGTCACTATGTTGCCTCCCTCATTCAGTAAGGGGCCCACACTTTCCTTGACTTTCTTCTTGTTGCCAACATACCTGAAGAAACCCTTCTTGTTACTCTTAACATCTCTTGCTAGCTGCAACTCCAGGTGTGATTTGGCCTTCCTGATTTCACTCCTACATGCCCAAGCAATATTTTTATACTCTTCCCTGGTCATTTGTCCAATCTTCCACTTCTTGTAAGCTTCTTTTTTGTGTTTAAGATCAGCAAGGATTTCACTGTTAAGCCAAGCTGGTCGCCTGCCATATTTACTATTCTTTCTATACATCGGGATGGTTTGTCCCTTTAACCTCAATAAGGATTCTTTAAAATACAGCCAGCTCTCCTGGACTCCTTTCCCCCTCATGTTATTCTCCCAGGGGATCCTTTATATTAAAGTACTGTACTGCATCTTTTCAGATACATGCATTGACTGTTCAGAAAAAGAAATATCCCAAGGGCAGATAAATCCTTCGCCTGCCCTTTCTTTAACTCCTTTCCATGTAATCTGGATATAAGATTAATAGTAAACATAGTGTTCCAAATATTGATTAGTTCAGTAGAAAACATCAAAGTGATTTGAATAAACATTAGCACTTATTAAAGCCAAGGTGCTGTCATTACAGGCACAAAACTGTTAGGATAACATACAACACTGGGAACCATTTTGTACGTTTCCAAAAACTTGATCAAACCGAGCGTTGGCATTTCTGTGATGGAATTCTGGAAATTAAAAGGAAAGGAAGTGGAGATATTATTGCACAGATGAAGAGTTCTCCAAGTAACTTGAAAAGTAAAGTGTACCAAGCCACACTACTACTGTGCAACTCTCACAGCAACATTAAAGCCTGGTTTAACTAGTTGTAGTGTGTGTGGGAATAGGGTTGTAATACCCTTTAAGTTGTTTGTGAGCCCTCTGATGGTACTTACTGTGATCTGTATTTTAGAAGCCATCTGAAAATCAGTCTGACCACAGTGTGCACTCAGCTAGGTCGTGTATGTTTATATATAAATAATAAACATGTTTTTGGGGGGCTGGTTGTGTCTGATAGTTTCTTCAAATAATTTTTGTTGTGCACCATGCAAAAGACATGACACAAATTATAACATTTTAGATATTTATACAACTATGAAGTAAGTTCTGATAAATTGAGCCCTTTTCTTGTTCTTATTTTGGCTAAGAAGAATGCAGGGCTAGTCCTACAGACTTCTTAAATTGTAACTGTTGTCCATATAAACTATGTGAAAACATTACATCTGGATCTGCCATAATTTGGTTGACTATTGCTTTTGTTTGATTTTTTTTCATACATGTGGTATGACTACTGTCAAATAATATAGACTAGAAACTCGGGTATGATATTTGGCAGAGCGTAGCCCAGACACAGAATGTCACTTCTGGAAATTGTTTTCTGTTATCTTAACGGCACAAGTTACAATGCCCCCAAAAGTATTTTATTACTTACAGCCACTCACATCCCAGTTCCAGATCTAAACAATTATTAAATAATATATAGATTTACTGATAGACACTGTTATGAATCTCAATCCATATTCTGGTGAAATGTTTGAAAAGGCGTCGCTCACCCTGATGAATTACCAAGAAATGGTCTTTGCACCGGGGGCTGGAACTCAGGGTGCTGGGGGTGCAGATGCAGCAGCCCCCCCGGGTTGAAGTGGTTTCCACCCTACACAGGGCGCCCAGCCCCCCACTGTAACATTGGTGCGATACCCGCCTTTGCACAAGGGATGGGAGCCACCAACCCACAGGGAACCGGCTTCACCCCGTCTCCCCTAGTGGCTCCCCCTGCAACTCGCTTCCCCGACCGAGATGCTTAAGGGTTAAACCCACAGAGCTCGGGGTCCTCCGCAGCCTAGACAGGCCCAGGCATGACTGCGCGAGGGGGCGGGCGAAGGGAGGGACCTTCTCGTGCCCGCCGCGGAGACCCGGGGGCCGAGCCCGGCCCGAGCGGCGCGTGCGGGAGCGAGCCCCCTCTGCAGGCTGCAGCCCCGGCGCGCGGGGCGGTGAGCGGGGCCCGGGGAGGCGCCGCCAGAGGCGGCCGCGGAGGGAGGGAAGCGGCCGCAGAGGCTGCGAATCGCTGCCCGGGGAGGAGGCTGCTGCTGGTGCCGGAGCCGAACCGCGCCTGGGACCGGAGCCACCCCCCGGGGGCCGGTCTGTGCAGCGGAGCCCGGCAGGGTCCGCGCCCCAACCAGCGAGAGCCCGACCGAGCCCCCCCGCTCGCTGACGGGGGCAGGCGGGACCCTTCCCCGGTGCGGGGCTGCGGGGGCTGCCGGGTTCTGACCCCTCCCCGCAGAGCAGGCACCGGCCGGGGCTGGGGGGCGGCTCCGTTCGGTCGGTTCCCCTGGCCTGTGCCACGGGGGCTGGGCCCGGCCCGCTCGGGACACCGGGCTCGGCGCCGGGCCGGGGCCGCTGCACACACCGGCGATGGGAGCGCGGGGGGAGGCTGCGCTGGGTCCGTGGGTACCGCGGGGGGAAGGTTCCTTCTGTGAGCGCCCCATCGGGCAGCGTGCTGGGGATCCAGCCCGGGGCCTCCAGCGCTACCAGCCTGGGCTGCTCCTGCTTGATGGGAAAAGGTGGAAAATAAATTGCATTGCATCATGGCTGGAGGGGCTGCAGTGCTATTCTGGTTTGGTCTGCCCAGCCCCCCCAGCCTGGTGACAGAGGGTCAGGTGTGCCGGCTCAATGTAAGTGGGGCTGTGTGACCTGGTGTGCTGACTGACATTTGGCCTGTCTGCTCCATCACGACAGAGGGTCCGGAGAAAGACGCCTCTGCAGTGATGCAGCTCTTTGTGACAGGATACAACACCCACAGCAGGGGTCCAGGCCCAGCTCTCGAAGCCACCACTGTGTGAGGAGTCACAGACACAGAGAACACTGGCCATTACTTTTTGTACAATCGGACAAACCTGCGCCCATAGCAATGGTACAAACTTTCAAACCTCCCAGGGCCCTCCCAGTTCCATGGACCACTGTGCGTCTGCCTCACCTGCAACAGCTCTTCCTCTACCCATGTGTAAACTTTGCCATGCTGAGTTGGGTTGTTTGTCCTTTCAGATGTCGCTGACGTTTGAGGATGTGGCCATGTATTTCTCCCCAGCAGAGTGGGCGCTGCTGGGCGAGGAGCAAAGGCAACTTTACAAACACGTTATGTGGGAAAATTACCAGACTCTGGTCTCGTTAGGTGAGGAGCTGTGTCTGTAAGATCAGGGCCGCAGTGCACTGGGTGCTGCACAGAGACACCGTAACTGAGGTGGAGCATTGGTGTGAGTGGTTGGGTGGAGAGGTGTCTATGGGAGGAGGGGGGCATGGGTGTGGATGGATAGAGGCATGTTTAATTGAGGAGATCAGCCAGTTCATGGGGAGACAAGGTGGGTGAGGTAATATCTTTTATTTTGCCAACTTCTGTTGGTGAGTGTGAGAAGTTTTTGAGCCACCCAGAGCTTTTCTTCCGGTCTGGGAAAGGAAAGCTTCTCTCTCACCAACAGAAGTTGGTCCAATAAAAGGTATTACCTCATTCATCTGCTCTCTCTAATGTCCGGTGACTGATAGGGCTATAACTACACTGCATGTCTTCAAGGGGACGCACTTCCACCCATAGTCACTAGGGCTCCACAGTTTAAGGCAAGAGAATTCTGGCTCTTGTAGTTCCCCAGGCTGAGCACATGAGCAGAAAAGGGCCCTGTGTTCTGCAGGCTACAGGATGAAAGGCCAACACCACAGTTAAGGAGAGAGACAGACTGGGTTCATCTAAGCTGGTATACAAGACCAACACCACGGCCGTGGTTTGCCTGGGTCAGTTGACTCAGGACGTGGGACTCAGGCTGGAGGGCTAAAAATTGCAGTGTATATGTTCATACTTGGGTTGGAGCTAGGGCTCTGGGACCAGGGCCATCACTAGCCATTCTAGGGTCCTACGCAACCCCGCCCCCCCCCGCAGGGTGTGCGTTTGGGGCCCCAGGCCTCCGCAGGGGGGTGGAGAGGCTGGCCCCAGGCCTCCGTAGGGGGGGAGGGGCTAGCCCTAGGCCTCCGCAGGGGTGTGTCTTGTCTTGGGGGACGGGGGGAACTGCCCCCCGGCACTCACCAGTGGCGCGGCTGGGGCCAGGTTGCTGCCCTTCCCGCCGCCGGTCAGTGCTTCCTTGTTGCAGTCCTCAGGGGAGTGGGCGCGCAGTGGGCGTGGAGCAGGGGCGGGGGCTTTGGTGAAGGGGTGGAGTGGGGGAGGGACTGGGGCAGAGCAGGGGTGGGGGCTTTGGGGAAGGGTTGGAGTGGGGACAGAGCTGGGGTGGGAAGAGGCGGGGTGGAGCATGGGCGGGGGTCATGGGGAAAGGGTGGAGTGGGGTTGGGGCTGGGGTGGAGCAGGGAGGAAGAGGCTGGCTTGGGGCAGAGCATGGGTGGGGGAAGAAGTAGAGCAGGGGCTGGAGCAGCATGCAGCTGCATAGGGCACCAGGAAATGTGGTGCCCCAAATTTCCGGGTGCCCTACACAGCTGCCTACTTTGCGTATAGGTAGGAACGGCCCTGTCTGGGACCCTCCCTCCAAATATTCACTCAGCAATTTTGCAGTCCCACAGCCCAAGCCCCTCAAGCCCAAGTCATCTGATCCAGGCCAGGCAGAGGTGTTTAATTCCTATGTAAACATATCCACAGGAGGGAGAAGGGTGCTGGGCCATAGTAGAGTAACTTTCCTATGACAAGGAGAAATATCCAGCTTTTGCCACATGTGTTCCACCCAATCCCTTCAGACACCGCTTTCCTCTCCAGCTCCCCTTTCCACAGGTGCCAGGTTGTTTGCAACTCAATATCCCACCACTGCCGGGCACCAGGAGTTTTGACCATAAGCTGCAGTTCATGTTTCCATGGAAAACAATTGCCTATTAGCCTTCACAATTAGCTCAAAGCCTAATTGGCACAAACATTGCATATGGAGCTGCACAATGTCCTTAGAAGTTCTTAGGGGTGATGCTTTTCTCTAAACAGGAATCCAAACCCCCAAGCCAGTGGTGATCTCCAGCATAGAGCGAGGGGAAGAGCTTTGTGTCCAGGGTCCCACAGAAGATGAAGATGAGGACGTCCTGAGTGGCACCCGCCCAGGTGAGGAAGGAGTTAAAGTGTTGAGCAGGGAACAAATTAGTTGCTTGAAGGCAGCTGGAATCCTAATACATTTTGGCCAAAGTGACAATACATCTGGGAATGATAATTTTTAGTCTAATATTGTAAGGCTTTTTTAGAACAGTGTCACATTTTCAGCTCTCATTCAATTCATGATCCACTGTAATCACCACATTGTTTTCTGATGCACTGCTGCCAAGCCAGTTATTCCCCATTTTCTATTGTGCATTTCATTTTTCCTTCCTAGGTGAGCTATTTTGAACTTGTTTCTTCAGTTTCACCTGGTTGATTTCAGACCAATTCTCCAGTTTGTCAACATCATTTAGAAATCTAATCCTGTCCACCAAAGTGTTTGTAATCCTTCCCTGGCTTTCTGAATCATTGGCCGAGCAGCACTTGGGAATCTCCCTTCTGAGTTCAGGCCCAGTTTTGTAAGGACCCAACATTGTTCCATTGCTTTTTGGGGCTCTGAATTGACATTAATAAGGGATTTCGTTATTACTCTCGAGGACTGGTTGGGAGGCAACATCATGTTGTGGGAGTGAGGAGACCTGGATTCTATTCCTCATTCTGCCACTGAGCTGCTGGCAGACCTTGGACAATGTTGTATTAATTCATATAGACTACATGGGCCCAGAGAGACAAAGGTATTAATATGACACTGTTATGGCTAACATTAAAGAGTGTTAAATAAGGTTTGGAGTTTGGAATACAGAGACAGACGCCTGCGTAGTACCGTGGAGAACACTGTGAAAAATTCTTTCTATTCTTGTATTAAAGATACAGAAAAAGAAGGAAAAAGAGTTAAGGCATTTGAAATGTCAGGTATGACCTAAGAACTTCTATTTTGACAATGTCCCTTGTTTCCTTTCCCGTTACCCGGAGAAATTCTTCAGACAAAAGGCCTCTGTTTGAAAGTCTTTTTGATGGTATTAAAGATGGTAATAACTGTCCTTTTGGGGAAAAGAGAAACAGCTAGTTGAAATGTGCTGGAGCTGATGTTGATATCATAAAAATCCGATCCCGTTTCCTGGGAGACAAAAGAAGATAAACCCACTCAAGACTGAAGAGAAAAGAACAGCATGGATAGAACATGTGGCTTCTAGCTCGGGTTTACTCTTACTTGCCACTTCATGGCTGGAGAAACACAGGCATGGCACATGGTCTGATCAGCCAATTGGAGACCTGCCTGGCAAACCTGTCGAGCGTTAGTCTGTTCTGGACAATGTGTTTGGCTGCCTCTTTGATCATGGGCTTACAGCAAGGTTGCAAACTATGACAGTTTTGGCCAGCTAAGCCAGACTCTTACTTATTAGAAGGCAAAGGGAGAAAAATAAGAAAGAGAAGAAATATGATGGGGAATGAAAAGAATTCATGGGAGTTAAGAGGGACAGGGGCACAAAAATCTCACATTCCAGGTGATTTGGGGGAGTTGGCGAGAACTGGTAACGGTGGCAGTATCCTCCAGCTCCCTTTCTCTGGTCCGGTCTTGTTAAGACATCTTTTAGGATTAGGATGAAGAAGATCTGGGGTCCCAAAATCAGGATCAGGGCGGCAGCTTGATGGTATCGCTCACTGCAGCAGTTGTTGGCATGCTCCTGCTGTTGCTGTTCTTTCAGTCAGCAAGGGTTGCATTCAGTCTTGCTCCTTTATTTTCCCCCGAAAGTGTTTTCTTTTGAGAAACACCAAAAAGAAGTAATGGGCAAAATAGCCCAGCCCCTCACTGTTTTTCTGTCAGTTAGGCCTAAATTCTAACTCAGTCATTTTGGTTCGTTAATATCCAGTTCCACACTTCTTTTGTTTACCACCATCATTTTAACACTGTGCTTGAATTGCATTATAGGCCTTTTATATTTGGACTAATTCTGTCATCTTGTTTATATTTTGCACCTTTTCCCATCATCATTTATTCTCACAGGGTATTGTAACACTTTAGAAACTTTCTCACAGTTTTTACAATTAAATGGCCAATTAGGGTAAATTTGTAAATTTGTGGGCCCAACTCAGGTCAAAGGACCCACCCTTTCTGTATTTAGTGTATAAGCTCTTCAACATCAGGGCAATCTCTCTCCAATTTTGTGCAGCACCTGGTGCTGTGGAACCAAGATCTCAGTTATGCTACCACAGTACAAAGTAACTGTCGAGCCCCAAGTAGCTTCCCCTCTTGTGCATTGTGGAACCCGCTGTGCAAGTGACCATAAATGAGTAATTCACAGTGCAGGGGAAAGGGCTTCCCTCAGTGATATTAATTCGGTCTATGTGCTGTCAACCAAAGACCTTTTGTCTTGGTGCAGGTTTTCCAGATGCAGAGGAGACCTGGGACTGGTCAGCAATTGAAAGCTCCTTGGGCTTCTTCCTCACACAAAGCTCTTCCCCTAGAACAGGTAGGGAAGCAGCTCTGACCTTTGAACCTGTGGGAGCCAGGGAGCTCATTTCAGGAATCGTCCATCAGCTGCAAACTCTCCCCTCCCAGAGCATTACAATACGGATTGAAGCCCAAACATGAGAAGTGCTCCTCACCCTGACATCCCCCTAGAAACCCCATCTCTCCCCTTACGCAGATTCCCCCAGTCTCTTCCCCTCCCCCATTTTCCATAGAACACGGAGCCGTTGGGATCCCATCACAGTGTGAGTGTTCCGTGTGTGTCCCTCGGGAGAGGGGTCCTCAGTGCTGGTGTGTGGTGATGCTGTTCTCCCCAGTGAAATGGGCCTCGGTGTAGAGAGGATTTTGGGGGCTGATTTTCATGTTGACTTGGAGGACTGTTATCAGGACCTATGGGACACTGACCTTCTCCTCCTTTCCCAGTGCTGGGGCCCCTGGAAGTTTGGCCTCTTACACTGAAGTGCCAAGGGTCAGCCCTGTTCTGAGGGGAGGGGTGTGGCGCTTCCTCAGGCACGTCCCCCTGCTGGGAATATTAGTGGTTTCCCTTTGTGAGCAGCACAAGAAATAACATTTGGATTCTCTTCCCCACCAAGCAGGGGCAAGGAACCTGAGCAGGGCTGAGGGGCAGACTCCTGATGAAGGGCGTGGCAACCTGGAGCCACTCAGGCCTTTCCCAGGGACATCAGGGAAGAAGCATTCCAAGAAATCTGAGCGGGGGAGACCCCACAAGAGGCAGTGCAGGCTCCAAAGGCAGAGGAAAAATCTGATCAGGAACAAGCCAGCAACCTCAAGAGGCCATCAGAGGAGACCCAGGCGATATCTAAAGCCTCTTGCAGAGGTTAAAGCTGAGCCCAGAAAGACCCTATTTACCTGTCGTGTGTGCAGAGAAGAATTCAAGGTGCAGAGAGATCTGATAAGCCACCACTGGATGGTTCATAGGAGACAGGAACTGTATCACTGTAGCGAGTGTGGGGAGACCTTTAGGAGAAAGAAGGAGTTCAGAGCACATGGGAAAGCTCACAGAAAGAAGAGAGACCATCCCTGTTCTGAATGTGGGAAGATATTCCACAAGTTATCGTATCTCACTGCCCACCAGAGAATACATACAGGAGAGAGACCCTACTGCTGTGCTGAATGTGGAAAAAGATTCTTCCATATATCAGCACTTAACATCCACAAGAGAGTCCACTCAGGAGAGAGACCCTATGCCTGCGCTGAGTGTGGAAAGCGATTTATGGATTCATCAACATTTCGTAATCATCAGGCAATCCACTCAGAAAAGAGACCCCATCGCTGTAGCCAGTGTGGGAAAGGTTTCAAAGTTATATCAAGTCTTACTAGACACCTGAAAATCCACAGCGAAGAGAGACCCTTCTTGTGCCATGAGTGTGGGAAAAAATTTTGTCTACGAGAACATCTGATCAGACATCAGAGAATCCACACTGGGGAGCAGCCCTATTGCTGTGCTGAGTGTGGGAAAAAATTCAGTCTCCTTCAAAGTCTCAGGAGACACCAGGAAACCCACAATATGGGGAGACTCCATCGCTGTGCTGAGTGTGGGAAAATATTCCGTCATCCAGACAGTCTCTCTAGACACCAGGGAGTCCACACTGGGAAACTCCATCGCTGCACTGAGTGTGGAAAAGGCTTTGTCTATATACATCATCTCAAGAGCCACCAGAGAATCCACACTGGAGAGAAACCCTATTGCTGCACTGAGTGTGGGAAAAGTTTCACCCAACTGTCAGGCCTCACCAACCACCTGCGAATCCATTCAGGAGAGCGACCCTATCCCTGCACGCAGTGTGGGAAGCGCTTTGCTCACTCATCATCTCTCACTGAGCATCTGAAAATCCATTCAGGAGAGCGACCATATTCCTGCATTCAGTGTGGGAAGCACTTTGCTCGCTCATCATCTCTTACTCAGCATCAGAGAACCCACCCAGGAGAGCGACCATATTCCTGCACTCAGTGTGGGAAGCGCTTTGCTCGCTCATCATATCTTACTAAACACCAGAGCACCCACTCAGAATAGAGATGCCTGACCCTTGTGTTTGATGGAGGGAACCTCTTCAATCTCTCACTTCACCCTGTTCCTAAAGCCTGTAAAAGAGGGAGAACTTGCTCCCACTCTGAAATGTTCCCACCTCTTCAGTAAACAGACATGAGTTAAGGTGCTGGGTTTGTTAAAATAATTTGTATGGTCCTGGAGATGGGAGCATTTAAGCCAAGAGGTACTGAAACATTGCATTGTGGGCATTATGGGCTGCAGCTAAGAGAGAGATGACTGGAGCCAAGACTGCACTTTGGAGGCCCTGGTTTATCCCAAGCCATTTGTTCACTGCGGCTCCCATCCTCTCAGGCTCCACAAATTGAAGTAATTGTTTTATTTGTTCTGGGATTTTTCTGTTTGGAAAAAGGAATAATGGGTAAAGATTCTGGCAGAGACTGAAAAGGAGCTTTCATCTCCGTAGTTAATGAAAGGCTGTGACATCCCCTGTGTGCCCCTCATAGTACTGAATCAAAAGGAAGGTTGTTTTGATTTGGCTTTGAGAGAAAATTATGAAGCAAGGTGTCCTGATAGTTGGCTTCATGCAGAATGCAGCCAGGGCTCTGTCTTCACACCTAATTGCCTGGCAAGCAATACCAGCTAGGACCGGAAGGTTGGAGATTGGAGTTTCCGGATCAACAAACAGCATGCCATTTGGTTATGGCCTGCCTTCTTTGTCATCTTGATGGTACATGCAAATGCTTGACATCTATGGATGCTGCTGTCATGATCAGCGTTGACTACATCACTTACCCATCATCTGATTCATTGTGCCATCAGAAGTCATCCACCAAAAAAAAGGCAAGTGCAGGGATGAGAGATGTCAGTTACTTCCTATTATAATGGCTTTTTTTTTAATAACTCAAATTTGTGTTCCTGGATGAGTTAGTGGCACTGTAATGCCACCTAGGGCTTGTCTACACTAGAACTTATCACTTACCAGAACACTCATCCACATCCCTGAGAGATGTAAAATATACTGTCCTAAGCACTGGTGTAAACTGAGCTATGTTGATGGGAGAGCTTCCCTGCCAACATAGCCATCGCCTGTCGTAGAGGTGGAGGTGTTCTGCTGACAGGCAAGCTCTCTCCCATTGGATTAGAGCGTCTTGAATGATAGCTTGGTGTCTTGAACACTAGCGGGAGCTGTTGCACTTTGGGCTTGTCTTCACTACCCACTATGTCAGCGGGGAGCAATCGATCCAGAGGAGGTCGACACCAGTACACCACCAGAACGAGGAGGGCAAGTGCAGTTGATGGGAGTTACCGCGGTGTCAACTTCAGCTACGCTATTCACATAGTTGAAGTTGCGGTATCTTAGATCAACCCTGCGTGGTAGTGTAGACAAGCCTTGACAGGTACCCAGATCTCAGCCGTGACACCAAGTGGCAAGGAGTGCAGGAAAATCTCTCTGGGCAACTTTGCCCTGCTTTGCAGGCTGGGACTCGGGTTTGCTGCTTGTTGTAGGTGTTTTCTGTAAACAACTCGTGGAGTTGCAGTCCCAGCCCAGAGTGTGACATGAATATGAAACACCCAGGGGTCATGGGGCAGGGACAGAGGGGGGATCCTGCTTGGGAACAGGGAGCCCAGAGAGCCCAGAGAGCATTGTTTCAAGAGAGAGATTCCTAAATAGAGAGGGAGAGATATTAGTCCCAGCAACATCCACAGTTCAAACTGAGCAGTAGTACTGGGCCATTGTCTCCCCATTCCTTAAGCTGGGGTAATTTGTGGCCATTCTTCTCTGTCAGAGGGCGATGATGAGATGGGACTTTATGTCACTGTTGTCTCGTCGTTCCTGGAGGGAGTAAAATAATACAAGAGAAATATGAGTCTGAAATGGCTGCACTGCCGTGTGTGCAAGAGAAGATCTGCAATCTTCCCTGCAGTGCTGACTTTGTTATGTTCTGGTCACTCTTGGGAGATGATGTTGGGGAGAAGCAGCCATCCTGCCTTTCTTTCTGGAGCTGGTTATGCCAGCTGCAGTTCAGCTCAGTTGTAATCTGCTTTTAACCATTATTTCTACTGAAGAAATGGGGGTGTTAGACTCTAAACTAGTTAAAATCATCCAGAAAACTCTGTGCTCATGCTAAGCTTTATTGTACAAATTTACTAGTAGTTCAATTTGTTCTAACCTTTGTTCATTGTATATGCAACATCTGTCAGACGCAAAATGTATGCTCTGTTAAGGTTTGCTAAATGTGAACTGTGTGCTAGGTACAGTTGGTGCAAATATTTCTATGGTTTTATGCTACTTGTGTGCTGTGGTTTATTATCAGCTAAAATGTTTTGTGCATAATTAGATAAGAAAAGATGTGTAAGGTCTGCGGAATCTGGACTTTTCTGTCTTGTAAATGAGGAGAATACAAATATGAGCAAAACTGAGCTCATAGTTTAGAACAGAGTGAAGAGGTATCTGCTGCAAAACATTTCTCCAGAGTGAGTACATACTTACCTTTTTGTATTACTGTGACAGTAAAAGAATAAATAGACACAAATCAGATGTCAGGAATTATAACATTCAAAAACCAGTCGGAGAACACTTCAGTCTCTCTGGTCACTCGATTACAGACCTAAAAGTCGCAATTCTTCAACAAACTTCAAAAACTGACTCTAACAAGAGACTGCTGAATTGGAATTAATTTGCAAACTGGACACCATTAAATTAGGCTTGAATAAAGACTGGGAGTGGATGTGTCATTACACAAAGTAAAACTATTTCCCCATGTTTGTTTTTTCCCCCTACTGTTCCTTATACGTTCTTGTCAACTGCTGGAAATGGCCCACCTTGATTATCACTACAAAAGGTGTTTTTTTTCTCTCTCCTGCTGGTAATAGCTCACCTTACCTGATCACTCTCTTTACAGTGTGTATGGTAACACTCACTGTTTCATGTTCTCTGTGTATATAAAATCTCTGCACTGTATTTTCCACTGCATGCATCCAATGAAGTGAGCTGTAGCTCACGAAAGCTTATGTTTAAATAAATTTGTTAGTTTCTAAGGTGCCACAAGTACTCCTTTTCTTTCTGCGGATACAGAATAACACGGCTGCTACTCTGAAACCTGTGACAGTCTGTACCTCTATATTCACCCCTCCTCAGGTTAATGATCAATTTTGTACAAAGTATGCCTTTTGAAGTATTATTAGAAAACTCGTAATGTGCTGAACATTGTTGTCTTGTGAAAATATGGGAGGCAACATTCTATGTAAAGTTATGATTTCTACTGTATGATGTTACTTAGACATGTCATAGTTCTAGAGAAAACCCACAGACCAGTTCCTCAGAGACAAAAAGGCAGACTGACCCGTCAGCCAAATATCAGCTAAATCGAATGGACTTTCACCTGGTTAAGTGGCTGTTATTTGGCTAGGGGAAAGGGTGTGAGTGAGAAATCGGCATTTTAACAAAGGAACAGCTTAAGATTTCTGTCTAGACAGACGTATGTCTCCTAAAACTTGGCTGGGGATGATTCTTTCACAAGAGAATGAACTATAAAAAAGGGGAAGAGGTGCCCCCAAATAGTCCTCTCTTTTTCTCTGCTCATGGCATCATTGACACCTGAAAGACAAAGAAAGTAACACCTCACTTGGGGAGGGTCCCAAACTGAAAGGATTCCCGCCAATAAAACTAATACAATAGGTGGTGAGAGAGACTTTTGCTTTGAATCCATTTAGCTAGTTACGTTAGATATTAGTTGTGTTTTACCTTTTATTTTATAACTAATCCTGATTTTTATGCCTCATTACTTGTAATCACTTATAATCTGTTTTCTGTAGCTAATAAACTTGTTTTATTGTTTCATCTAAAACACTGTGTTTGGATTGAAGGGTTTGAGAAACTTTATTTGAGACCAGGATTTGTGCCTAGCATTTTCTGTTAATAAAATGATGGAGTTTATATGAGCTTGTATTGTCCAGAAGAAGGCTGGACAGGACCATGTGTTACATTTCTGGGGGGAAGGTCTGGAACTAGGAATTGGCTGGTGTTGCTCTGCAGTGTAATTCAGGAGTCACTGGCTATAGGCCTCATACAGTGTTGCTGGGAGTAATTTACATGCTGGAGGCTGAGAGAGCAAACCAGGAGTGGTTGCTTTCACAGCTAAGAAGTGTAAAAGGCACCCCTGGTTGGAGACCAGATGGGATACAGCTGTTCAACATTCTGGATGGAACCGTGGTTAAAGTCACAATTCTACTGACTTCATTTCCAATCAGTAAATCTGTTGAGTCTGGTTACCTGACATTTCGGCTCACTATCAAACCCCAAAGTGAATAGGAGTTATTGTGCCTCTCTCTCCTGCTGGTGAACCTGAGCTGTGCTGTGACTAACCTGCCTGAGGAGTACATGTTAGCTAAACAGTTTGCCAGCCCTAAATGGTTAAAACTCATGAGACTCTTGTAAAAAAAAGGGAAGTTGGAGGTTTTTACTTGCTTTAGGTTTCTGAGCTGTTAAGGTGCACTGGTTTCACGTTGTCAAGGTTTCAACCAATCATAACCTCTCCACAGACCCCTTATACGACAACCTTTATACAATAGTCGCTGCAAATATATAACAGTGGTCTCAACAGTGATCTATACAGTTACAGATTATGTCAGTAACTTCACAGGAGGTGACACGGCATCAGTGAGACTGATATTGGAATACTGCATCCAGTTTTGGTTTCTTCATTTGAAAAAGATGTTGTGAAATTGGAGCTGGGGCAGCAAAGAGCCACCAAATGTTCTGAGGGCTGGAGAAAAATGCCTTCTCGTGAGCTATTGAAAGAGCTCAAACTGGTTAGCTTATCAAAGGAAGATTGAAAGGGGACTTCATTTAAGTGTTGAAGTGTCTTAATGGAGAGAAAATATTGGTTATTAAAGGGCTCTTTAATCTAGCAGAGAAAGGCATAACAAGACCCAATGGCTGGAAGGTGAAGAGAGACAAATTCATATTACAAATAAGGCACAAATATTCAACAGCGAGGATGATTCACCACAGTAACAAGCTACCAAGGAAAGTGGTGGATTCTCCATCTCTTAATGTCATTTAATGAAGACTGGATGCCTTTCTGGAATGTGTTTGCCCAAAAAGTAGCTATTGTGTCATACAGGAGGCCAGTGGTACGCAGGGGGTCAGATTAGATGCTCTAATGGTCTCTTCTGGCCACAAAGTCTCCTCATTTCTGAAAAACTGAGTGGAGCATTGGGAGCAGCGTCTGATGTTTTACTGTCTAGCCGGCTTCTTTCCTAGAATGAACACTCATTGAGTGGGGTGATCCACAGGGAGTAGCTCAAACCTCCAAAGTGCCTGGCCAGCGGCAGGACATTAGCACAGCAAGGGAGGGGTGTGGCAGTGACATCACAAAGGCTTTTTGCAGGACCTCAGACTATTGGTTCAAGGTGGTGAGGAGGTGGTGACCTCACAGAGAGATGCTGACATCAGCCAGGCGGGACAGGGGCGAGGGGCCAGGGAAACCTCACAGACCTGTGTGGCTTTGCTTCAGCAAGTCGTCTTCTCGAGGTCTCTCTTTGAGGACTGAGAGAGTATTAGTGTTCACGTTTGTGAGCGGAGGAGGAACCTCTTTTGAGTTTTCTCCTTTTCTTTTACTGATTTGACTAGAAAACAGACGTCCCTGTTTAGAAGGTAAGAGCCTCCTTAAAGTTTGAAACCTGCTCAGTCTGATCCATCTGGTGACAGTTGAATTCTAGGCGTGGAACACATGAGTTTAAGGAGGCAGAATTTTATTCTGCACCTAGAATTTTGTCCCTTAGAATCACTGGGGACATTAGGGTTTGTCCTTTTTGTTTCACCTTCTCCTCCATCCCTCCCTCCTTTCTCTTCTTTTCTTGCTTCTTTTGTCCTTTCTCCTGTTCCCCTCCCAACACCAGGAGGTGTAGGGGTGTGTGTGTGTGTGTCGCGAGCGAATGCTCTGCAGCTCCCATTGTGAGAGGTCCCCCCACAAATGTGGGGCTGAAATAGTGCTCGAGCAGTGATCCCCACCAGTGACCTGGGCCATCCTTTGGGCTCTCTGGTGAGAACCCTCAGCCTCCCATCCTCAGTCTCTACCCTGATTGGCTGAGCTGGGGATTATTGACAGGGAGGAGGCTCAGGTCCTTGTTGTTCTCTTTTAAGACCAAGTAAATAAGTCATAACCAGTCATATGTTGGACGAATTTTGCTGCTTCTCTGCCTTAATTGTCTCTGAGCAGTTCATGATTCTCTCTAACATTCCAGTTCTCCTAAAATACTTGCTGAATAATTCCTGTGTAGTGTTGTTGGTCTGGAGCTCATTTGAGAGCACTTTATTCACGTCATTCAGTGTATGAAATTCGAGATCCGACGGTTAGTTTGAAAATCAGGGCTCTTGGGTCCTATTCCCAACTCTGCCGCTGACTGGCTGTGTGACCTAAGACAAGTCAATTCTTCTTTCTCAGCCTTAGCTTCTCCTTCTTTCAAGTAGGGATAATAATGATCTGCTCCTACCTACCTCATAGTGGGTGGAGGATGGGGATCCATTGGAGAGTGTCACTAGGAGTAGAGCATAATATGAGGTGTCCTATCACATGTACTCAGATCAGATTATGACATCATAGAATAGCTGAAATATTCTATTTCATTGGTATGTTTTTATTTTGAAATTGTTAAGAGCAGCAACTACTTAGCTCAGACTGAAGCATCTCATCTAATTTTCAAGATCTAAGTGTCTCCTCTTTGTGTGTGACAAGACAATTTAACACACTGTGAGAAACAGGAGGTGCTTTTGTTTTGCAACAAAATATTTTTGCAAAGAACTTTCATCCCACTTGTTATGATTTCAAGAAACAAACTGGTGTAGTCTGAATGGGATTTTCTGACAGAAGTGGTTTGTGAAATTTCCCCACCATCTCAATTCCTGGGCTCTATCCTTGCCTCAGGAGGTGGGGTGGGGGAGTTGTTGTCCATTAGAACAGGAGTCAGGACTGGTGGCTTCTCTTTCTGGCTCTGCCGCCGCCTTGCTGTGTAGGCCCTTGGGTAGGTCGCTTCCGTTCCCTGTACCTCAGGCTCCTCCCTATCTGTGCAATGGGAACAGGGACAATTCTCTAATTCTGGGCAGTCATGAGCCTGAGTGAGAGAAGGGGCGTTAAAGCCCTCTGTGAAGGGGAGAGGGGAGTTTCACGGTGTTCAGCACCAAGGAATGCTAAAGTTTGCTAAAATGTCTAGTGTGTGGAAACAAGAAATGTTTGGGGCCAAATTTTGTAACCATTGCCTTGTTTAAAGCCCATTCAGGGATGTGAGTCCCTGTCTTTTAGGTACCTGGGGTTCTTTGCCAGCAGGAGAAAAGAGGTTCCTGCCTCTATTTTTGTGGCCTTAACAAACCAGGTGCTGTGCCCCAGTTCTCATCTGAGATCCCTGAAAAAGAACATCTTCCCATCCATTAACAAGACAGGACCTATCTTTAAAAGGGGAACAAAGAGAACCCTGGGACTTACAGACTAGCTAGCCTCACTTCCATAGCTAGAAAGATACTGGAATATGTTCTTAATCAGTTTGTCGGCACCTACAGGATAATTTGGTTCTTGGGACGAGCGAGCATGGATTTGTCAAGAACAAATCATTCCAAACCAATCCTATTTCCTTCTTTGGCAGGGTTACGGGCCTGGTGGAGGTCGGTAAACAGTAGATGTGATCTATCTTGGTGTTACTAAGGCTTTTGACACAGTCCCATAGGACATTCTCACAAGCAAACGAGGGAAACGTGGTCTAGATGCAATTAGTGTGATGTGGGCAGGGCCGGCTCCAGGCACCAGCTTTCCAAGCAGCTGCTTGGGGCACCATTCAAAACGGGGCGGCAATCTGTGTCTCGCAGCAGCAATTCGGCAGCAGCTCCGCCACTCTTGCAGTGGCGGCAATTTGGCGGCGGCTGCTTGGGGTGGCAAAATGGGTAGAGCCGCCCCGAATGTGGGTGCAGAGCTGGTTGAAAGCCCATACTCCAAGAGCCCTTCATGTTTGGCTGTCCAACAGAGAGAGTGTATCTAGTGGGTCTGGCAGGGATCAGCGGTGGGGCTCCCAGCCCTTCCCTTGTGGGAGACTGTTCCCTAGGCTGAGAGTCTCTGAGCTGGGCCAGACCCTGTGAGTTGCTGAGCATGGAAATCAATGGGAAACGAGGGGGTCCTGTCCTTGCTATGTCTGGGGACTTTGAAGTGGGGAATGGTTTCCCAGGAGAAGTCTGGACTCCTGAGTTCTGTTCCTTCTCTAGCCTGTGAGGTGGGGGGGGCGGGGAGAAGTGTGGCCTGGGATGGCAGGAGGGAGCTGCTTGTCCAAAGTGACTGATGGTCTTTGTGACTGACCCCAGTGCTCGAAAAGGAGGAGACTCCCCTGTTATTGCAGCACCAGGGATGATGAGGGGGAACGTTGGGAGCAGATCATGCAATGAACTCCTGCCAGTGTGTGTACCTTGCACTCCCTGCACCCCTGTGGGGGAAGTAGGAGCTGCTGTGGCTGGGGCAGGGATGGGGAGGGACTAAAAAGGCTGGTTCGTGAGAGGCTGCCTTGACCCCAGACTCATGCCTACTCCCTGCTCGGTTCCAGGAAGGCCAGGCTCCTGAGGAGGTTCAGGAAGAAGGCTCTGCAGGTGTCCCCAGAGCCTGAGGGAAGCAGCTGCCCATCTTCCCCAGGAGCAGAGCGGCCCCTCCGTCCGTGCTGGTGGGGAAGGAGCCCCAAGCCGGGCCAGGAGGTGGAAGTGCCCAGCCTTCTGGCAGGGGAATCCCGCTCCTGGCGCAGGCGCCGAGGTGGGAGAGGCGATGGCTAGGCCAAAATGGAGCTGGGCCAGGGTGCGGCTGGGCAGGCAGGAGCCAGCCCAGGAGTGGAACCGGGCAGGGTGGCTCTGGGGCTTGTTGTGTGGGCAGCAGCGGCCCCAGGAGCCCAGTCCTGATTTCCAGCAGGAGGCATCGCCCTGCCCGGTCCCTGAGGACCTTCCAGCCTCCCCAGGGCAGGAGGTGGAAGATCCCTTTCCCAGCACCAGCAGCTCGGCCCGCTCCCCATGGGACAGCCGCAGTGCCTGGGACTCGGGCAGCAGAAAGGCCGATAGACGCTTCTGCTTTGTTCCAGGTGAGGAGCCAGGCTGGGCTCCGGGAGGGGTGAGGAGGGGCCTGTGAAGACCCTGTGCCCAGGCCCTTGACCAGTGCTATGGGGGTGGATCCCCAGCCCACGTGTCTGGTCTGAGCCACGTGAACCCCACTGACACTAGATGCTGCCACTTTAGTCCTTGGTGCTCCATTGGGCGGGGGTTGGGGGGCAGGGAGGCACCTCCTAGGGAGTCCAGGACAGAGTCGGGGGGTCCCTTTGCTATGGGCTCCTGAAGGAGTTGGGGGCTGAAGGCATCCCTGAGAGGGGAGAGTGTGGGGCCCGATCTGCCCTAGGTGGGAAGGGGGCACATTGCCCCACTGTGCCACTGTCTTTACCCTGAGTGGGAGCAGGAGTCACCCTGTCCCCTTCTCTCCCTGGTGCAGGGACCGCCAGGGACTCAGAGGACGATGAGGAGGAGGAAAGGGTGGACGTGGTCACAGAGGAGGCTGCTCTCAAAAACATCCGAGATCAGCTCCAAGGCTGAGAAAAGGTACAAACGTCCCCCAGCTGTGCTAGAACCGAGATTGTCCTGCTCCTTCCCAGCATACGAACCCCCTGCAGAGGGTCTTGGCCCTCATGAGCCACCACCCCTAATGGGGACCTTTCTCCTCCATGATCTAGGACCCCCAAGATAGGGGTGTTTGTCACACACCAGCCGGGTTCTCCTCCTCCACAGGCACTGTCCCAGTTCCTGACCCTGCTTGTGTAGGAGTCGTGGGGGATTTGGACAATGGGCAGGTCCCCACTGTCCCCCATTCAGGCCTAAGTCCTGCAGCTGGTGTGGCTGGGGCAGGGAGGTCCCTGGCTAACTGGCTCTCTCTCCCCTAACCCCACTCCTGGTGGGTGCAGGATCAGGCCCAGCAGCTCCTGTTCCTGCACACCATCCACCCCGCGTGTCTCGCTGCACAGCAGAGAGGGCAGGACACACTGGAGCCGCACTGCTGCAAGGCGGCTGTGGTGGAGAGGATTGTGGTGAGCGAGACAGGGCGCCCGGCAGCTAGAGGGTGGACAGAGACATGGGAGGGGCAGGGGTCTCCTCGGGCCAATGGGGGATGGCTGGTGCTGGAGGGGCAGCTGTGGGCAGGGATTGCTGGGGTTGAAGATTGGGGAGAAGAGACAGGAGAAATAGTGGGCAGGGATCGGAGGAGCAGGAGGCAGGTCGGGGGATCCTGCTGGCTGTGTGGGGTGCTGGCTGTCCTCACTGGTGACCCCTGCCAGCCCCTCTGAGGTGGGTCATTATTATCCCTGTTAGCTGGGGCATAGGGATAGAAAGCAACTGGCTGCAAGGTTACACACAACGTCACTGACAGAGGCAAGAAGGAAGTATGGAACTGATACCAGCCCAGCTCCAACCACTAGACTCCACCCACTTCCAAAGTCAGAGAACCAAGGAGCCCTGACTCTGACAACTAGGCCTTAAATGACAAGATCAATCTCCCTCCCACTCAGGAAGCCATGGAAGGGACCATCTGCTGAGCTCCCCTTTGCAATGCCACTGTCGAGACCATTGCTAGTGGGTGCCAAGTGACTGAGCAGGGAACTCCTTGAGAGCCTCCTAGAGACTCACAGGTGTTTCACTGGGACCCTCTGGGAGCCGTGGAAAGAGTGCTGCATTGAAGACACTCTCCTGCTCTAACAAAGGATTTCTGTTCTCCTAGACAGTCAGCCAGTGAGGCCAGTTTGCAGAATGTGGAAGAGCCCTTTGGCGATGGGTTGGAGGATTCGCCATGGAGGTGTCAGCAGCTGCAGTGCCTGAGGTCCCCATGGGCCAAGCCTCCCCTCCTGACACTCCAGGCTAATCTCCCACTGCTCTCAGTGGGGCTTGGCTTTAGCTGCGGGGCCTGTGTGCCTAGACAGAGGACTCAGGGATTTCCATCAGGCTGCTCAATGGCAAATGCGGCCACCCAAAGAAGTGAAGAAGAATGGAAGTAAAAGAGCAAAGCTGGACCATCCGCTGAGCTGCTGCAATCAAGTGAGCAGAGGTGGTGAGAGAAGAGGGAGAACTCGAAGGTGGCTGGCGGCATTAGGGAGGAGAAGCAGTTTGGGAGCCAGGAGAGTAGAAATAAATAGTTAATGACAAATACTGCAGGCTTTGTCCTGTGTGGTGAAGGGTTGAAAAGGGGTCTCTTTACTATCACACTAAACTTTAAAATAGCTGTGTATGGTGAAAGGGCAGGTCTATAAAGGTAAGAGGTCACTCTAGGGGCTTGAAGTCCCAGATTCTGGCGCTATTGCCTGCTTCTACCAGCTGATCTCAACCCAGCAAATCCCTCAGGTGGTAGCAGTCGTGAGCTCTCGTCCTCCTTTTCTGGACTAGCCACCAGAGAAAGGACACGGTACATGTGGCCAAGGAAATAGAGAGGCAGTGTTGCCTGTTAATATGGCTCTTGTGGGGGAGCACGGCAGGTTACTTTGGACTAGGTAGGAGCCACATGTCTCCAAACCTGCACATCCCGAGGCTCCAGAGACCTCTCTCCAGATCCCAGAGCTTCCTCAGAGTCCTAAAGAGCCAGATGGAATCTGGCCTCTCTCCCCCCACTTCAGCAGTCCAGAAAAAGTTAGTTGTAGACATGTTGTGTGTCCTCTCCTGCCACACTCCCCTGTTGGTAACTAATGCAGTCCCAGAGTCCAGGCTTGGTGTCATGCATTCCTCTGGGCTGTGACAAGCAGGAGAACGTGAGCTGCAATGGATCCTCCTGCGTATGGGCTGAGTGGGCAACGTCTCTACTGCCATATCTGATTTCCAGCCCACACGCACTAAGGAGAAGGTGATGGACTTACCCCAAAGGTGGGGGTGGGAAGAAGCAGAGTAAAGAGGTGATCAGAGAGCCATCCCCTAGCATTCCTCCTGGAGTCACTCCAACAATCACCTGGCTCCGTCCTGCCATAGGCTGCAGCCCCTAGATTCCACAGGGAATTTCTGAATTAACGCTCTAGAAAGCTGCCTCTGGCTTTCTACAGGCTCTTTTACAGCCCTGTCATGAGAGGTAAGGAATAAGGTCCTGCCTCCTGCAACTGCTCTGGGCAATCCTCTCAGAGAATCAGTGCAGGGCTTTATGCATCTCTACGAACAGATCACTTGGCGTGGTGTTGTCAAGAAGCTGCACAACCCTCGGCAGCTCTTTTTAGAGCAACATTAACTCCCACGGGGATTTCTGCTTTAAATGCTCCAGGCCTGAGGGAAGGATTCTGTGGAAAACAGGCCTTTCCCTTGCTCCAGTCCAGGCTCTGCTGTTCTGATGCTGCAGAGGCTTGAGGGTTCCTGGAGAGCATGCTGCAATGCCAGCAATCCCATGCTGCTTCAGCCCTGGGGACACGTTCTCTCTCTCCCTCAGCACCTTGCAATGGAGGGAAGAAAGGGACACATGAGATGGAGTCTCTCCCTGGCTTACAGATAACCCGTCCTGCAGTAACACAAGGGTGGACTCAGGGGAATGCTGTGCTGCAGTGTATGTGCCCTGCAAGATATCACTCATGAAGGGAAGCAACGCCGCTCTTGGCAGCGGAATCTGGGCAATAAGGAAGAGGAGTTGGAAATTCTCCACGTGGAGGAGAAATGGGAAAACCCGGTGGGACGATGCCTCTGACTGGAATGTTTGTGTCGCTGGTTACAACCCATTGAGGTAGGGGAGAGAGGGTAAAAAAAGTGGTGGGCAGGGTGGCACTTTCCATTAGACCAGCGGTTCTCCAACTATGGGTCAGGACCCCAAAGTGGGTTGCAACCCCATTTTAATGGGGTCCCCAGGGCTGGCTTAGACTGAAGCCCGAGCCCCACTGCCTGAGGCCGAGGCCGAAGCCAAAGCTTGAGGGCCTCACCTCTGGGCAGTCAGGCTCAGGTTGCAGGCCCCTTGTCTGGGGCTGAAGCTCTTGGGTTTCGATTTTGGCCTCCCCACGCAGGGTGTGGGGACTCGGGCTTTGGCTTTCCCCCCACACCTGGAGCGGTGGGGCTCGGGAGGGCTCAGGCTTCGGTCCCCCCTCCTGGGTTCGTGTAGTAAATTTTGTTGTGAGAAGGAGGTGGGAGTGCAATGAAGTTTGAGAACCGCTGCATTAGACACATCATTACCTGTTTTCCATTCTTAGTTCTTGAGAACCCCAGGACCTCGAATGGATAGGGATCAATCTGCTAACTAACACAGCCCAGCAGATGAATCGGTGTGGGGCTGGCACAGTTCACTGAATCCAAACCAGAGAGGAAGAAATGTTTCTCCTTTTGCACCTGTCTGTGACTTGTAGGAAGAAATTAGGTTAGCACGGGGGACTTCCTATCTGGAGACAGACGGGGGAGGTCTCATGTAGCCAGGAATAAATCATCCTTGGAGATTTTGAAAAATTATAGATACTTTTCTAATACAAAGCCAAATAGGGGTGACTCTATTCTGGGCCTCCTTGTGGTGGATAAAGATGAGCTGATCACTGGACTGGATGTCCATGGTTGCTCTGGGGCCAGTGATCATGACTTGACTGTAACAACCAGTAAGGAGGTTTTGGAACAAATTGATAAATTAAACAGCAATAAGTCACCAGAACTATATGGCATTCACCCAAGAGTTCTGAAGAAAGTCAAATGTGAAATTGCAGTACTACTAACTAACTGTGGTATGTAACCTGTCCTTTAAATCAGCTTCCGTACCAGATGCCTGGAGGATAGCTAATATGACACAAATGTATAAAAAGGGCTCCAGAGATGCTCCCAGCAATTACAGGCCACTAAGGCTAACTTCAGTACCAGGCAAATTGGGTGAAATTAGAGTAAAGAGCACAATTATTAGGCACATAGATAAGCACAATTTGTTGTGGAAAAGTGAACCTGGTTTTTGTAAAGGGAAATCATGCTTCACGAATCTACTAGAATTCTTTGAGGGAGTCAAGAAGCATGTGGATAAAGGTGATCCCGTGGATATAGTACGCTTAGATTTTCAGAAAACTTTTGACAAGCTCCCTCCCCAAAGGCTCTGAAGCAAAATGGGGTAAGATGAAAGGTCCTCTCTGGGGTAGGGAACTGGTTCAAAGGCAAGAAAGAAAGGGTCTGACTAAGTGGTCAGTTTTCAGAATGGAGAGAGGTAAATAGTGGTGTCCCCCTGGGGTCTGTACTGGGACCAGTACTGTTCAACATACTCCTAAGTGATCTGGAAAAAGGGGTAAACAGTGAGGTGGCAACATTTGTAGATGATACAAACCAACTCCAGTTAGTGAAGTCCAAAAGAGAGTGCAAAGTGTGACAAAGGAATCTCACCAAATTGAGTGACTGGGCAACAAAAAGGCAGATGAAATTCAACGTTGATAAATGGAAAGTAATGCACATTGAAAAACATGATCCCAACTCTACATCTAAAATAATGGGGTCTAAATTAGTTCTTACACCTTAAGAAAGGGATCTTGGAGTCATTGTGGATAGTTGTCTGAAAACATCCACTCAATGTGCATCGACAATCAAAAAAGCGAACAAAATGTCGGGAAGTGATTAGGAAAGGGATAGATAGCAAGACAGAAATGAAATATTGCCTCTCTATAAATCCATGGTATACCCACATCTTGAATACTGGAGCTGGTCCCCGCATCTCAAAAACATATATTGGAATTGGAAAAGGTCCAGAAAAGGGCAACCAAAATGATTAGGGGTGTGGAACAGCTTCCGTATGAGGTGAGATTAATAAAACTGGGGGAGTTTTCAGCTTGGAAAAGAGATGACTAAGGGGGGATAGGGTAGAGGTCTATAAAATGATGACGGCTATGAAGAACGTAAATAAGGAAGTGTTATTTACTCCTTCTCATAACACAGGAACTAGGGGTCACCAAATGAAATGAATAGGCAGCAGTCTTAAAACAAACAAAAGGAAGTATTTCTTCACACAACACACAGTCAACCTGGGGAAACTCTTTGCCAGAGGATGTTGTGAGGGCCAAGACTATAACAGGGTTCAACAAAGAACTAGATAAGTTCATGGAGGATAGGTCCATCATTGGCTATTAGCCAGGATGGGCAGAGATACAAAACCATGCTCCTGAAGTGTCCCTAGCCTCTGTTTGCTGGAAACTGGCAATGGGTGACAGGGGATGGATTGCTTGATGGTTACCTGTTCTGTTGATTCCCTCTGGGGCACCTGGCATTGGCCACTGTGGGAGGATAGGATTCTGGGCTGGTTGGACTATTGGTCTGATCCAATATGGCTGTTCTTATGACCAATAGAGGGCAGTCCCAACCACCAATATTTATATTGGGTGCACTGAAAGGGCTAACTTTCCAAAGCTGACCAAAATGATTAGTGAAAGTGTTTTGGAGAAAAACACTAAACAGAACAATGTGAATGAAAATTGGGACCTATTGTTTAAGGAGCTTGTTTGATGGGGCATAAGCCACATTGCATAATTAGCTGAGCTTGCAATGGCCTTCCACTCAACTCGCTGACAGTTCTCCGTCTGCAAATGTGGTGACCATTTTAAAATCTAGATCCAATCAATTACAACATGTCAGGGAAGATTCTAGGTGTCAATGGTCTGATCATTGGGTTGATGATGGTAAACAAGAGATTCCCATAAGGCACCCTCCCTCTCCCTAAGAGCCACCCTCATCCTCTCTCCCCTTTCTACTCCCGCATCCTCTGCAAACTTTCAAAGATGGATTCCTCGTCATGGCCTTCACTCATGGGGATGTTGCCTAGTGGTTAGGGGTTTCAGCGCTTCGGGGGGGAAGGGTGCGGCAGATGGTGGGGGAGCCCAGGGCCTCCCACTGGGCTCTGACCCAGGCCACTCTGAGGGAAACACAAGGGGGTGACACTTCCTACCACCCTGCTATTGTTGGAAGTTCGCAGTTTATCATAGGAAGCTCTGAAGGGTGTCAACTCACTACATGGCACCTCTTCACAGCCGGGCATGGCATGGCAGCTCTCTCCTTCGGGTGGCAGCTGCCTGCGTAAGGCTGACAGATCCCAGTCGTTGGTGGGTGGGATTGAACCGGGGACCTCTGGAGCTTAGTGCATGGGGCTCTACAGCATGAACTAAAAGCCCCCTGGCTGTTAGCGAAGGCTGTAGAGAAGACTCGTTTTATCTCTCCCTCTAAGTGGTCTTGGTGCCACTAGCTGGGACACACACTGCACCCAGAAGGTGTGTGGGTTACATACTTCCCCTAGCTGCGGAAGCGCGTCCTGGGAAGTCTCTGAAGCTCAGTTGTAATCCTGGACGACCCCTGTAACGATGCGGCCTCTGGCGGGACACTACTGAGAGTATCAAGTCAGGACAAATTGCTTGGAGCAGGGCAGTCACAGCCCAAGGCTGGGTGTACTTTACTATTAAAGCACGCCAAACCAGCCATACAGAGAGGACTTTGGTTTTACCCCACTGGCTAATTGGAAGTCATACAAACAATTCCCTCAGATATTCCAGTTCCCTTGTATCACCACCAGCACCACTCCTTATGGGGATGAATGGTTATGAAAACCAATACCCCAGTAAAAGAAAAAAGGTTCTCTCAAAGGACCAAGCCCCAGATCCAGGTCAATAGACAAGTCAGATCTTACCCACAAATCACGCTGTTGCAAATCCTTTAGCATCTAAAATCTAAAGGTTTATTCATAAAAGGAAATAAATAGAGATGAGAGTTAAAATTGTTAAAGGAATCAATTACATACAGCAATGGCAAAGTTCTTGGTTCAGGTTTGTAGCAGTGATGGAATAAACTGCAGTCACAAATCAAGTCTCTGGAGTACAGCCACAGATTTGGATGGGTCATTCAGTCCATTGTTCAGAGCTTCAGTTTGTAGCAAAGCTCCTCAGGAGGTAAGAAGCAGGATTGAAGACAAAATGGAGGGGTTTCCAGGGCCTTTTATATCCTCTGCCATGTGGAAGGACCCTTTTGTTCTTACTGTGGAAAATCACAGCAGCAAGGTGGAGTTTGGAGTCACATGGGCAAGTCACATGTCCATGCATGACTCCATTCTTTACAGGTGGAGCAGCCATTGCTCACATGCTATCTTGAACGTTCCCAGGAAGGCTTCTCATACGTGGATTGGAGTCTTTCAAGGTCAGTTGTGAGTTAAGTGATTCTTGATTGGGCACTTAATCTGAAAATTGCTTTCTCAAGAAACTGACCAAATGCTTCACTAACGCTACTTAGAATCAAACACATTGAGATACAAGTACATAGCCAAGACTCATAACTTCAAACGCAAGAAGGATACACACATACAGACAGCATAATCATAACCAGCGAATTACAGCCTTTTCATAGACACCTCACATGACCTCCTTCGTACAAGATTTGGTGCAACTATAGGACCTTGGTTGCAGCAATTATCTATACGGTCATAGTTCATGTCAATAATGTCACAACCCCCCCACTTATAACACTGATACACCCCGGTCGTCAGTGGGCAGGATCAAGCCTGGGAGCTTAGTGCATGAGCCTCTACATCATGAGCTAAAAGCCAACTGGCTATTAGCTAAGGCTATGGAGCAGACTCCTTTAATTCTCTCTCTATGTGGTCTCGGCGCCACTAGATGGGACAGAACACCACACCCTGGTGCAACAGGAGCAAGTCCTCCCTTCCCTCAGGGAGACGGACCTTCAGGTAGTTGCTGAGGAAGAGATCCTGCCTTCCTTCTGTTCTTCTCTCCTTTGTACCAGCAGAGCAGGACGACCTTTTCTCACTGTGCTGTGGGGAGCAGGTCCTGGGTACTAAGAGTCTGAAGAAGCTCTCAAGGACTAATTTTTAAAAATATTTTTTATCAGTGAATTGGGAGAAAACATATAATCACTGCTGATAAGATTGGTGGGTGACAAAATACTGGTGGAGTGGTAATTACTGATGAGGAGAGAGCAGTGATACAGAGCGATCTGGCTTGTTCGGCAAGCTGGCCCCATTCAAAGAAAACAAGTTTGACCAGAGCCAAATGCAAGGTCCTACACCTAGCAACAAGGCATGCCGGCCACACCTACACAATGGGGACATGTATCCAGGAAAGCAGTGACTCTGAAAAGGATTTAGGGGCCAGAGTGGAGAAGCCACTCAAGATGAGCTCCCAGCGTGATGCTGTGGTGAACAGGGCTAAAGCCATCATCAGACGTAGGGGCAGAGCCGTGAGTAGGACAGGGAGCTGTAATGATGCTGGTTCTGGCAGGACCCAAATGAGAGTGCCAATTCAGGACAAATTGCTTCAAGCAGGGCAGTTAGAGCCGAAAGCTGGTTTGCCTTAGATGTGGGTTTTTCCACATCTAAGGCAAACCAAACTGGCCAAACAGAGAATACTTCAGTTTTACCCCACTGGCTAACCACAAGTCACATGAGCAATTCCCTTGGACACTGCAGTTTCCCAGTATCACCGCCAGTGCCACTCGTTATGGGGATGAATGGTTATGAAAACCAATACCCCAGTAAAAGAAAAAGATAGCATAATTAGAATCAGCCAATCATAACCTCTCCATGGACTCCTTTACACGACAACCTTTATATTGACTGCAAAAGTATAACAGTGGTCGCAACAGTGATCAATAGCATTACAAATTATGTCAATAACGTCACGGGAGGTGACACGGCATCAGTGAGACTGATATTGGAATACTGTATCCAGCTTTGTTGTCCTCATTTGAAAAAGATGTTGTGAAATTGGAGCTGGGGCAGCAAAGAGCCACCAAATGTTCTGCGGGCTGGAGAAAAATGCCTTCTCGTGAGCTATTGAAAGAGCTCAACCTGGTCAGCTTATCAAAAGAAGATTGAAAGGTGACTTCATTGAAGTGTCTCAATGGAGAGAAAATATTGGGTGTTAAAGGGCTCTTTAATCTAGCAGAGAAAGGCAAAACAAGACTCAATGGCTGGAAGGTGAAAAGAGACAAATTCATATGACAAATAAGGCACAAATATTCAACAGCGAGGATGATTCACCACAGGAACAAGCTACCAAGGAAAGTGGTGGATTCTCCATCTCTTGATGTCATTTAATGAAGACTAGATGCCTTTCTGGAATGTGTTTGCCCAACAAGCAGCTATTGTGTCATACAGGAGGCCTGTGATACGCAGGGGGTCAGATTAGATGCTCTAATGGTCTCTTCTGGCCACAAAGTCTCCTCATTTCTGAAAAACTGAGTGGAGCATTGGGAGCAGCGTCTGATGTTTTACTGTCTAGCCGGCTTCTTTCCTAGAATGAACACTCATTGAGATCCACAGGGAGTAGCTCAAACCTCCAAAGTGCCTGGCCAGCGGCAGGACATTAGCACAGCAAGGGAGGGGTGTGGCAGTGACATCACAAAGGCCTTTTGCAGGACCTCAGACTATTGGTTCAAGGTGGTGGGGAGGTGGTGACCTCACAGAGAGATGCTGACATCAGACAGGCAGGACAGGGGCGAGGGGCCAGGGAAACCTCGGTGATGCGTGTGGCTTTGCTTCAGCAAGTCTCCTTCTCGAGGTCTCTCTTTGAGGACTGAGAGAGTATTAGAGTTCACGTACGTGAGCGTGAGGAGGAACCTCTTTTGAGTTTTCTTCTTTCCTTTTACTGATTTGACTAGAAAACAGACATCCCTGTTTAGAAGGTAAGAGCCTCCTCAAAGTTTGAAACCTGCTCAGTCTGATCCATCTGGCGATAGTTGAATTCTAGGCGTGGAAAACACAAGTTTAAGGAGGCAGAATTTTATTCCGCACCTAAAATTTTGTCCCTTAGAATCACTAGGGACATTAGGGTTTGTCCTTTTTGTTTCACCTTCTCCTCCATCCCTCCCTCCTTTCTCTTCTTCTCTTGCTTCTTTTGTCCTTTCTCCTGTTCCCCTCCCAACACCAGGAGGTGTGTGTGTCGCGGGGGAGTGCTCTGCAGCTCCCATTGTGGGAGGTCCCCCCAAAAATGTGGGGATGAAATAGTGCTTGGGCAGTGATCCCCACCAGTGACCTGGGCCATCCTTTGGGCTGTCTGGTGAGAACCCTCAGCCTCCCGTCCTCAGTCTCTACCCTGATTGGCTGAGCTGGGGGTTATTGACAGGGAGGAGACTCAGGTCCTTGTTGTTCTCTTTTAAGACCAAGTAAATAAGTCATAACCAGTCATATGTTGGACAAATTTTGCTTCTTCTCTGCATTAATTGTCTCTGAGCAGTTCATGATTCTCTCTAACATTCCAGTTCTCCTAAAATACTTGCTGAATAATTCCTGTGTAGTGTTCTTGGTCTGGAGCTCATTTGAGAGCACTTTATTCAGGTCATTCAATGTATGAAATTCAAGATCTGATGGTTAGTTTGAAAATCAGGGCTCTTGAGTCCTATTCCCAATTCTGCCATTGATTGGCTGTGTGACCTAAGACAAGTCAATTCTCCTTTCTCAGCCTTAGCTTCTCCCTCTTTCAAGTAGGGATAATAATGATCTGCTCCTACCTACCTCACGGTGGGTGAAGGATGGGGTTTCTTTGGAGAGTGTCACTAGGAGTAGAGCATAATATGAGGTGTCCTATCACGTTCACTCAGATCAGATTATGACATCATAGAATAGCTGAAATATTCTATTTTATTTGTATTTTTTTTAAATTGTTAAAAGCAGCTACTACTTAGCTCAGACTGAAGCATTTTATCTAATTTTCGAGATCTAAGTGTCTCCTCTTTGGGTGTATCTACACTATGAAATTAGGTCAAATTTATAGAAGTCAGTTTTTTAGAAATCGTTTTTATATATTCGAGTGTGTGTGTCCCCACAGAAAATGCTCTAAGTGCATTAAGTGTATTAACTCGGTGGAGTGCTTCCACCGTACCGAGGCTAGCGTCGACTTCCGGAGTGTTGCACTGTGGGTAGCTATCCCACAGTTTCCGCAGTCTCCACTGCCCATTGGAATTCTGGGTTGAGATCCCAATGCCTGATGGGGTAAAAAACATTGTCGCAGGTGGTTCTGGGTACATGTCATCAGGCCCTCCCTCCCTCCCTCTGTGAAAGCAACGGCAGACAATCGTTTCACGCCTTTTTTCCTGAGTTACCTGTGCAGATGCCATACCACGGCAAGCATGGAGCCTGCTCAGCTCATGATCAGCATATGTCTCCTGGGTGCTGGCAGACGCGGTACTGCATTGCTACACAGCAGCAGCAACCCATTGCCTTGTGGCAGCAGACGGTGCAATAGGACTGGTAGCCATCATCGTCGTGTCCGAGGTGCTCCTGGTCATCTCTGTGATGTCGATCAGGAGCGCCTGGGCAAACATGGGTGCAGGGACTAAATTTGGAGTGACTCAACCAGGTCATTCTCTTTAGTCCTGCAGTCAGTCCTATTGAACCATCTTATGGTGAGCAGGCAGGTGATTCAGATTGCTATCAGTCCTATTGCATCATCTTATGCCGGGCAGGCAAGAGATGAGGATGGCTAGCAGTCCTATTGTACCATCTTCTGCCGGGCAGCCATGAGATGTGGATGGCTTGCAGTCCTGCACTGTCTGCTGCCAGCCAAAGATGTAAAAGATAGATGGAGTGGATCAAAACAAGAAAAAGACAAGAAATAGAACAAATTTGTTTTGTACTCATTTGCTCCACCCCCTCCCCCCAATTAGGGGACTCATTCCTCTAGGTCACACTGCAGTCACTCACAGAGAAGGTGCAGAAGTAAAAGATAGAAATAGACCAGATTTGTTTTATACTCATTTGCTTCCCCCCACCCCCCGTCTAGGGGACTCATTCCTCTGGGTCACACTGCAGTCACCCTCAGAGATGGTGCAGATGTAAAAGATAGATGGAGTGGATCAAAACAAGAAATAGACAAGAAATAGACCAGATTTGTTTTGTACTCATTTGCTTCCCCCCCATCCCCCCCCCGTCTAGGGGACTCATTCCTCTGGGTCACACTGCAGTCACTCACAGAGAAGGTGCAGCAAGGTAAATCTAGCCATGTATCAATCAGAGACCAGACAAACCTGCTTGTTCCAATAAGAACAATTACTGAGGTGCACCATTTCTTATTGGAACCCTCCGTGAAGTCCTGCCTGAAATATTCCTTGATGTAAAGTCACCCCCTTTGTTGATTTTAATTCCCTGTAAGCCAACCCTGTAAGCCATGTCGTCAGTCACCACTCCAACCGTCAGAGCAACGGCAGACTATCGTTCCATGCGTTTCTTCTGTGCGGACGCCATACCACGGCAAGCATGGAGCCTGCTCAGATCACTTTGGCAATTAGGAGCACATTAAACACCATGGGCATTATCCTGCAGTATATGCAGCACCAGAACCTGGCAAAGCGAAACCGGGTGAGTAGGCGATGGCAGCGTGGTGACGTGAGTGATGAGGACATGGACACAGACTTCTCTCAAAACACGGGCCCTGGCAATGTGGGCATCATGGTGCTAATGGGGCAGGTCCGTGCGGTGGAACGCCGATTCCGGGCTCAGGAAACAAGCACAGACTGGTGGGACCGCATAGTGTTGCAGGTCTGGGACGATTCCCAGTGGCTGCGAAACTTTCGCATGCGTAAGGGCACTTTCATGGAACTTTGTGACTTGCTTTCCCCTGCCCTGAGGTGCAAGAATACCAAGATGAGAGCAGCCCTCACAGTTGAGAAGCGAGTGGCAATAGCCCTGTGGAACCTTGCAACGCCAGACAGCTACCGGTCAGTCGGGAATCAATTTGGAGTGGGCAAATCTACTGTGGGGGCTGCTGTGATGCAAGTAGCCCATGCAATCAAAGATCTGCTGATATCAAGGGTAGTGACCCTGGGAAATGTGCAGGTCATAGTGGATGGTTTTGCTGCAATGGGATTCCCTAAGTGTGGTGGGGCCATAGACGGAACCCATATCCCTATCTTGGCACCGGAGCACCAAGCCGGCGAGTACATAAACCGCAAGGGGTACTTTTCAATAGTGCTGCAAGCACTGGTGGATCACAAGGGACGTTTCACCAACATCAACTTGGGATGGCCGGGAAAGGTACATGACGGTCGTATCTTCAGGAACTCTGGTCTGTTTCAAAAGCTGCAGGAAGGGACTTTCTTCCCAGACCAGAAAATAACCATTGGGGATGTTGAAATGCCTATAGTTATCCTGGGGACCCAGCCTACCCCTTAATGCCATGGCACATGAAGCCGTACACAGGCAGCCTGGACAGTAGTCAGGAGCTGTTCAACTACAGGCTGAGCAAGTGCAGAATGGTGGTAGAATGTGCATTTGGACGTTTAAAAGCGATTAGACCTCAGCGAAACCAATATTCCCACTGTTATTACTGCTTGCTGTGTGCTCCACAATATCTGTGAGAGTAAGGAGGAGAGGTTTATGGCGGGATGGGAGGTTGAGGCAAATCGCCTGGCTGCTGGTTACGCGCAGCCAGACACCAGGGCGGTTAGAAGAGCACAGGAGGGTGCGGTGCGCATAAGGGAAGCTTTGAAAACCAGTTTCATGACTGGCCAGGCTACGGTGTGAAAGTTCTGTTTGTTTCTCCTTGATGAAACCCCCCGCGCTTGGTTCACTCTACTTCCCTGTAAGCTAACCACCCTCTCCTCCTCCCTTTGATCAGCGCTTGCAGAGGCAATAAAGTCATTGTTGCTTCACGTTCATGCATTCTTTATTCATTCATCACACAAATAGGGGGATAACTACCAAGGTAGCCCAGGAAGGATGGTGGAGGAGGGAAGGACAAGGCCACACGGCACTTTAAAAGTTTAAAACTTTAAAACTTATTGAATGCCAGCCTTCTGTTGCTTGGGCAATCCTCTGGGGTGGAGTGGCTGGGTGGCCAGAGGCCCCCCCACCGCGTTCTTGGGCGTCTGGGTGAGGAGGCTATGGAACTTGGGGAGGAGGGCGGTTGGTTACACAGGGGCTGTAGCGGCGGTCTGTGCTCCAGCTGCCTTTCCGGCAGCTCAACCATATGCTGGAGCGTATTAGTTTGATCCTCCAGCAGCCTCAGCATTGAGTCCTGCCTCCTCTCATCACGCTGCCGCCACCTTTCAGCTTCAGTCCTCTCTTCAGCCTGCCACTTATTCTTTTCAGCCCGCCACCTCTCCTCCCAGTCATTTTGTGCTTTCCTGCACTCTGACATTGTCTGCCTCCATGCATTCGTCTGTGCTCTGTCAGTGTGGGAGGACAGCATGAGCTCAGAGAACATTTCATCACAAGTGCGTTTTTTTCGCCTTCTAATCTTCACTAGCCTCTGGGAAGGAGAAGACCCTGTGATCCTTGAAACACATGCAGCTGGTGAAGAAAAAAAAAGGGACAGTGGTATTTAAAAAGACACATTTTCTAGAACAATGGGTACATTCTTTCACAGTAAACCTTACTGTTAACATTACATACATAGCACATGTGCTTTCGTTCCAAGGTCGTATTTTGCCTCCCCCCACCACGTGGCTAGCCCCTCCTCCCCTTCCCCCCTGTCCGTGGCTAACAGCGGGGAACATTTCTGTTCAGCCACAGGCAAACAGACCAGCAGGAACGGGCACCTCTGAATGTCCCCTTAAGAAAAGCACCCTATCTCAACCAGGTGACCATGAATGATATCACTCTCCTGAGGATAACACAGAGAGAAAAAGAACGGATGTTGTTTGAATGCTAGCAAACATACACTGCAATGCTTTGTTCTACAATGATTCACGAGTATGTGCCGCTGGCCTGGTGTTGTAAAGTGTCCTACCATGGTGGACGGAATAAGGCTGCCCTCCCCAGAAACCTTTTGCAAAGGCTTTGGGAGTACATCCAGGAGAGCCGGAAATGCCAGTGCAAATTAATTATTAAACATGCGTGCTTTTAAACCACGTATAGTATTTTAAAAGGTACACTCACCAGAGGTCCCTTCTCCGCTTGGCGGGTCCAGGAGGCAGCCTTGGGTGGGTTTGGGGAGTACTGGCTCCAGGTCCAGGGTGAGAAACGGTTCTTGGCTGTTGGGAAAACCGGTTTCTCCGCTTGCTTGCTGTGAGCTATCTACAACTTCATGGTCATCATCTTCCTCATCCCCAAAACCTGATTCCATGTTGCCTCCATCTCCATTGAAGGAGTCAAACAACACGGCTGGGGTAGTGATGGCTGAACCCCCTAAAATGGCATGCAACTCATCATAGAAGCGGCATATTTGGGGCTCGGACCCAGAGCGGCCGTTTGCCTCTCTGGTTTTCTTGTAGGCTTGCCTCAGCTCCTTAATTTCACGTGGCATTGCTTTGGGTCCCTGTTATGGCCTCTGTCCTTCATGCCCTGGGAGATTTTGACAAAGGTTTTGGCATTTCGAAAACTGGAACAGAGTTCTGATAGCACGGATTCCTCTCCCCATACAGCAATCAGATCCCGTACCTCCCGTTCAGTCCATGCTGGAGCTCTTTTGCGATTCTGGGACTCCATCATGGTCACCTCTGCTGATGAGCTCTGCATGGTCACCCGCAGCTTGCCACGCTGGCCAAACAGGAAACTGAAATTCAAAAGTTCGCGGGCCTTTTCCTGTCTACCTGGCCAGTGCATCTGAGTTGAGAGCGCTGTCCAGAGCGGTCACAATGGAGCACTCTGGGATAGCTCCCGGAGGCCAATACCATCTAATTGCATCCACAGTACCCCAAATTCGACCCAGCAAGGCTGATTTCAGCGCTAATCCCTTTGTCGGGGGTGGAGTAAGGACATCGATTTTAAGAGCCCTTTAAGTTGTAAAAAAGGGCTTCATCATGTGGACGGGTGCAGGTTTACATCGATTTAACGCTGCTAAATTCGACCTAAGCTCCTAGTGTAGACCAGGGCTTTGTGTGCGATAAGACAATTTAACACACTGTGACAAACAGGAGGTGCTTTTGTTTTGCAACAAAATATTTTTGCAAAGAACTTTCATCCCACTTGTTATTATTTCAAGAAACAAACTGGTTTACTCTGAATGGGATTTTCTGACAGAAACGGTTTCAGTGAAATTTCTCCACCATCTCGATTCCTAGGCTCTAGCCCTGCCTTAGGGGGGTTGTTGTCCATTAGAACAGGAGTCAGGACTGGTGGCTTCTCTTGCCCCAGTGGAGACAGGACAGACAGACCCAATTAACCTCTACCCTGCCATGGATTGAAGGGATTAAAGTCCCCCCAGGCCAGGGCTGACCAGGACGGGCTGAGGGAGGGGTCAGTCCAACTGCCATAACTGCCACTTTGGCAGGGCCCATTCTCCACTGGGTGGGTGGAGGGATCCCTAACAAGATCTTTAAACCTATTGGTTTGGTAAATACTCCCCCTGTCACTAAAGAGAAGAGAAAACTTTTAAAGCATCTGGATTTAAACATATAGAGGAACAAAATTAAGCAGGTCAGTTTTGAACCTTTGGCATTTTATGCTGCATGAGCTCCTCCTCCCAAAGGGAAATGGTTCGTCCCACGAGCTGGGAGTTTAGTGCCTTGCTCTGCTCTGGATGGAACCATCTCACTGGTGGCAGGAGCAGGGGCGATAAAGTCACGGGGGAGCCCATTTCATTTTTGTTTTTATTTTGCTGTCAGGAATGTCAAGAAAAATCTCTGCGGTTACATTATTTGCCATCCCCCCCGTCTCAGGGTGCGAACGGTCCCTCCCCAGTCCAGGCTGGCAGTTCACTGTTCTCCTCCCCACGGGGGTGGATGGGGGAGGGCGAAGGGAGTGAACACGGTATCACCAGAGCCAATTCTCCAGTCCCTGCTGTGTAGTTCTGATCTCAGTTCGGAGTAAGGAGAAGTCACTCCGCCCTGCGACGGCTGCCGCGGTGTTATATTGAAGTACTGTATTGCATTTTTTCAAATACATGCATTGACTGTTCAGAAAAAGAAATATCCCAAGGGCAGATAAAAGGAAGCATGTGTAATGATTAATTTGCCCTGTCATTTCCGGCTCTCCTGGATGTCCTTCCAAAGCCTTTGCAAAAGGTTTCTGGGGAGGGCAGCCTTATTCCATCCACCATGGTAGGATACTTTACTACACCAGGCCAGTAACGCGTACTCGTGAATCATTGTAGAACAAAGCATTGCAGTGTACGTTTGCTGGCATTCAAACAACATTCATTTTTTATCTCTCTGTGTTATCCTCAGGAAAGTGATATCATTCATGGTCACCTGGTTGAGATAGGGTGCTTTTCTTAAGGGGACATTCAGAGGTGCCCGTTCCTGCTGGTCTGTTTGCCTGTGGCTGAACAGAAATGTTCCCCGCTGTTAGCCGGGGGAGGAGGGGAGGGGCTAGCCACATGGTTGGGGGAGGCAAAATGCGACCTTGGAACGAAAGCACATGTGCTGTGCATGGTAAACAGCAAGGTTTACTGTGAAAGAGTGTACCCATTGTTCTAGAAAATGTGTCTTTTTAAATACCACTGTCCCTTTTTTTTTCTCCACCAGCTGCATGTGTTTGAAGGATCACAGGATTTTCTCCTTCCCAGAGGCTAGTGAAGATTAGAAGGTGAAAAAAACGCACTTGTGATGAAATGTTCTCTGAGCTCATGCTGTCCTCCCACACTGACAGAGCACAGACGAATGCATGGAGGCAGACAATGTCAGAGTGCAGGAAAGCACAAAATGACTGGGAGGAGAGGTGGCGGGCTGAAGAGAGGGCTGAAGCTGAAAGGTGGCGGCAGCGTGACGAGAGATGGCAGGATTCAATGCTGAGGCTGCTGGAGGATCAAACTAATACACTCCAGCGTATGGTTGAGCTGCAGCAAAGGCAGCTGGAGCACAGACCGCCGCTACAGCCCCTGTGTAACTAACCGCCCTCCTCCCCAAGTTCCATAGCCTCCTCACCGAGATGCCCAAGAACGCAGTGGGGGGGCCTCCGGCTACCCGGCCACTCCACCCCAGAGGATTGCCCAAGCAACAGAAGGCTGGCATTCAATAAGTTTTAAAGTTTTAAACTTTTAAAGTGCTGTGTGGCCTTGTCCTTCCCTGCTCCACCACTCTTCCTGGGCTACCTTGGTAGTTATCCCCCTATTTGTGATGAATGAATAAAGAATGCATGAACGTGAAGCAACAATGACTTTATTGCCTATGCAAGTGGTGATCAAAGGGAGGAGGGAAGGGTGGTTAGCTTACAAGGAAGTAGAGTGAACCAAGGGGCGGGGGGTTTCATCAAGGAGAAACAAACAGAACTTTCACACCGTAGCCTGGCCAGTCATGAAACTGGTTTTCAAAGCTTCTCTGATGCGCACCGCACCCTCCTGTGCTCTTCTAACCGCCCTGGTGTCTGGCTGCGCGAAACCAGCAGCCAGGCGATTTGCCTCAACCTCCCACCCCGCCATAAACCTCTCCCCCTTACTCTCACAGATATTGTGGAGCACACAGCAAGCAGTAATAACAGTGGGAATATTGGTTTCGCTGAGGTCTAATCGCTTTTAAACGTCCAAATGCACAGTCTACCACCATTCTGCACTTGCTCAGCCTGTAGTTGAACAGCTCCTGACCACTGTCCAGGCTGCCTGTGTACGGCTTCATGAGCCATGGCATTAAGGGGTAGGCTGGGTCCCCAAGGATAACTAGGCATTTCAACATCCCCAACGGTTATTTTCTGGTCTGGGAAGAAAGTCCCTTCCTGCAGCTTTTGAAACAGACCAGAGTTCCTGAAGATGCGAGCATCATGTACCTTTCCCGGTCATCCCACGCTGATGTTGGTGAAACATCCCTTGTGATCCACCAGAGCTTGCAGCACTATTGAAAAGTACCCCTTGCGGTTTATGTACTCGCCGGCTTGATGCTCCGGTGCCAAGATAGGGATATGGGTTCCGTCGATGTCCCCACCACAGTTAGTGAATCCCATTGCAGCAAAGCCATCCACTCTGGCCTGCACATTTCCCAGGGTCACTACCCTTGATATCAGCAGATCTTTGATTGCATGGGCTACTTGCATCACAGCAGCCCCCACAGTAGATTTGCCCACTCCAAATTGATTCCCGACTGACCGGTAGCTGTCTGGCATTGCAAGGTTCCACAGGGCTATTGCCACTCGCTTCTCAACTGTGAGGGCTGCTCTCATCTTGGTATTCTTGCGCCTCAGGGCAGGGGAAAGCAAGTCACAAAGTTCCATGAAAGTGCCCTTACGCATGCAAAAGTTTCGCAGCCACTGGGAATCGTTCCAGACCTGCAACACTATGTGGTCCCACCAGTCTGTGCTTGTTTCCTGAGCCCGGAATCGGCGTTCCACCGCACGAACCTGCCCCATTAGCCGCATGATGCCCACATTGCCAGGGCCCGTGCTTTGAGAGAAGTCTGTGTCCATGTCCTCATCACTCACGTCACCGCGCTGACGTCGCCTACTAGCCCGGTATCACTTTGCCAGGTTCTGGTGCTGCATATACTGCTGGATAATGCGTGTGGTGTTTAATGCTCCTAATTGCCAAAGTGATCTGAGCGGGCTCCATGCTTGCCGTGGTATGGCATCTGCCCAGAAAAAAGGCACGGAACAATTGGCTGCTGTTTCCTTGACGGAGGGAGGGGCGACTGGCGACATGGTTTACAGGGTTGGCTTACAGGGAATTAAAATCAACAAAGGGATGGCTTTGCGAGAAACTGAATGGCCCCCTCAAGAATAGAACTCAAAACCTCAAGGATAGAACTCAAAACTGGGTTTAGCAGGCCGTTGATTTCACAGAGGGAAGGAGGGAGGGAGGAGAAAATGAATACAAAACAAATCTGGTCTATTTCTTGTTTTGAACCATTTCATCTATCTTTATACATCTTGCTGGCAGCAGGCTCTGCAGTACGACCGCTAGCCATCATCATCTCCTGAGTGCTCGGCAGAAGACAGTGCAGTATGACGACTAACCATCATCTTCTGCTGGCTGGAGGTTAAAAGGCAGTGCACTGTCGGTAGGACTGAATCTCCACGAGACGAAACAAGGGAAATGACCTGGCTGAGTCACTCCCATGTTTGCCCAGGCGCCCAGTTAAAAGAGCACCCAGGACTACGTCGACGACGGCTACCAGTCATGCTGCACTGTCTGCTGCCAAAAGGCAATAAACTGCTGCTGTATAGCAATGCAGTACCGCGTCTGTCAGCACCCAGGAGACATACGGTGACGGTTAGCTGAGCGGGCTCCATGCTTGCCGTGGTATGGCGTCTGCACAGGTAACTCAAGAAAAAAGGCACAAAACGATTGTCTGCCGTTGTTTCCTCCCTCCCTCTGTGAAAGCGGGGGCCTGACGACATGTACCCAGAACCACCCGTGACAATGTTTTAGCCCCATAAAGCACTGGGATTTCTACCCAGGGTTCAAATGGGTGGTGGAGACTGCGGGAACTGTGGGATAGACACCCACAGTGCAACGCTCCGGAAGTCGACGGTTGCCTCGGTACTGTGGACACACTCCACCGACTACATGCACTTAGAGCATTTGTGTGGGGACACACACAATCAACTGTATAAAAACGCTTTCCACAAAACCGACTTCTATAAATTCGACCTAATTTCATAGTGTAGACATTCCATAGTGTGGACGGGTGCAGGGTTAAATCGATTTAATGCTGTTAAATTCGACCTCAACTCCTAGTGTAGACCAGGGCTTAGTGGGGACATTAGGGTTTGTCCTTTTTGTTTCACCTTTTCCTCCATCCCTCTCTCCTTTCTCTTCTTCTCTTGCTTCTTTTGTCCTTTCTCCTGTTCCCCTCCCAACACCAGGAGGTGTGTGTGCATGTGTGTCGCGGGGGAGTGCTCTGCAGCTCCCATTGTGGGAGGTCCCCCCAAAAATGTGGGGCTGAAATAGTGCTCGGGCACTATCCCCACCAGTGATCTGGGCCATCCTTTGGGCTCTCTGGTGAGAACCCTCAGCCTTCTGTCCTCAGTCTCTACCCTGACTGCCTGAGCAGGGGGTTATTGACGGGCAGGAGACTCAGGTTCTTGTTGTTCTCTTTTAAGACCAAGTAAATAAGTCATAACGAGTCATATGTTTGACGAATTTTGCTGCTTCTCTGCATTAATTGTCTCTGAGCAGTTCATGATTCTCTCTAACATTCCAGTTCTCCTAAAATACTTGCTGAATAATTCCTGTGCACAGTTGTTGGTCTGGAGCTCATTTGAGAGCACTTTATTCAGGTCATTCAATGTATGAAATTCAAGATCCAATGGTTAGTTTAGCTCGGAGCCGGCTCAGTAAGAACTTTGGATTTCTTCAGAAAAAAGAAAAGAAAAAGTTCCGCTGGCCGCTGGCAAAGAGCCAGGTGTGTGTGGGTGTGTCTCTGCAGAGTCACAGCGCTGGGATAAAGGACAACAGGGAGCATCGTGCGAGATCGGCAACTATTGGGCATGTGCAGTAACGGGGGACGGACATGTCAGTCTGGTTGGTCGGAAGCCACTCGTCCTAGTCACAACTTGTTTTAAAGGTCAGAAGTGTCAATCCGAATTCTGGAATAGTGGTCAAGGCTGAGCATGTGCAAGGGAGGGAACTGTTTCTATGAATAGGAAGATACATAACAAAAGAGGTACAATGTAGCATAACCATAAAAGGCCAGTTGCCAGCAATAGTTTCGGAGTCCAGAGGCTGCATCTGAAAAGGAGAGAGGCGTGCAGGAAGAGCCGGGGAGCCAGCGAGAAGAGCCAAAGAAGAACTGCGGTGGAGATAGAAAAGAAAGCGGGAGTAGGGCAGAGGGAATTGAACAGCAGCTGCAGCAGTGATTTGACTTTTAAAAGAAAACAGCAACGGATTTATAGCGTAAGCTTAATATTCTTCTAATTATGGTTTACTGTATAGGATAGTATATAGGGTTAGTACGTGTATGCTTTAAGTGTGTGTGTGTGTGTGTGTTTGTGCATGTTTTAAGTATATTTACAGCAGCGGTTAGTGGGGAAGGAGGCTAAGGAGGCACCACCCTAAGGGGCCATGTAACCTCCACATGAGACCCCTCCCCGCATCACCCCTAGCCCCGGGGACTCTCCACATGAACCTTCCCCGCCCAACCCCTCGTCCGGGACCCCCACGATCTCCCCATACTGCCCTTCCCCCCAGGCCCATCCCAACTTACCTGAGGCCGGGAAGGTGTCCCTGGTCTGGCCCCTGTGCTCCGGTGGTGGGCTGGGCTGCGTGGCCACGCCACTGGGCGCTCTGGACAGCCCCGCCCCTGGAGCTCAGAGAGCGGGCTGGGGGCACTACAAGACCCTCAGTGCGACCCCCATGCAGCACCAGTGTATACATATGTAAACTTTAAAGTAATTTAAGATCTGTTGTCAGCGATTTGTTGCAAATTGGCTACATCCAATGAATTGCTTTGCTTAGAATCATTTGAGCGATATGCTATTGTAGTTTAAGTGCTCTTTAATTTGCAATATGTGATTTTTGTCTCGGGGATTTTGTGCCTTATTGAGGTGTTTTGGATCCACTTTATTAGGGATTATTGGTTATATCAATAAGATACTTTGTTTTAGAAAGAATATTGCCTGTGTCAATTACTTTAGCAGAAGGTTATATCCGTTTCCTTTAGTGTTTCCTTAACAACCCCAGAAACTTTTACCTCATGAAGAACAGACTAAGGGGGAAATAGGCAGGTTATAAAGCAGTGCCCCAAAAGCCATTTTTGGGGTAATAGTAATCCTGGATTGTGGTGGGGGAGGTAGGAGAATAGGACATTCCAAAGTGGCAGTTGGACCTGGGCTTGGGAAATAAATACAGCCCTGTATGTGGAGGAGGTGTGGGGTGGAAATGGCTCCCACATAAAGTAGACTTCCATGTCCTTGGCTAATAAACACTTGTATCCAGGGTCAGTGCCTGAAAACCCACTTTCTTGTCCCCTCCCCCGAAATGCTCCTCCTACACTTCAGAAAAGGACCAGATGGCTGGAAGCTGAAGAAAGACTAATTCAATCTGGAAATAAGGACAAATTTTCTACAGTGAGGATGATCAACCATTGGGACAAACTGCGAAGGGAAATGATGGATTCTCCAGCTCCTGATGTCTTCAAAACCCGTCATGACACCTTTATGGAAGATGCTTTAGCCCAAACAGAAGTTGCTGAGCTCCATACAGGGGTAATATATTGAAATGTCATGGCTTGTGTTATGCAGATGATATAGATGTGTAAGCAATGTCAGGATGAGCTCCACCCTGACACCTGGTGGTGAGGTGTGGCAAGTTGTGGAAAAGAACTTCAGGGGCTGATCTCATTTGCATAGGCACACCCACCCTGCCTAGAATGAGGCCATAGCTGCCCAAATGGTCACTTTGGCTGCTGTGGGATCCCCAGTGTCTCTGTTATTGGGGCAGGAAGAATAAATTATTATTACTCTGATTATGGGAACTGCTTGGAACTGTACTTGGCCTTTTGTTATGATGGAGGGACTCACCATCAACTAAGTGGCACTCGCTAGGCAAGGGTCATGGGTTCCAAAACTCTGTGAATTGAGAGAGGCTGGGGACAAGTATTATTACTTGGTGGTATGGGCCCTTTGGTGAGGGCCTTACATGCTAATTACACTTTCTCCTCTCTCTACTGACTGTGGCATATCAGAGCTAATTTTGATTTCATTAGAAGTTTAGTTACAGGCTGCTGAGCTCACTTTGGGCTAATGGTGCACCAGCACTGAGGCTCCCCTACTACAAGCTGAATTCACCAAAGAGCTGAGCTGACTAAGAGCTGAAATCACAGAGCATTGTGTTAAGTAGTGGGGGAGCCTGAAGATATATTGTGGAGCAGTTTGCGGGATGGCTGGAGTGCCTTGTGGACAGGCTGGTGGAGCAGTTTGTAGGACGGTGGGAGCTGCTGGTGGGACGTGGAGCAGTTTGTGGACTGGCTGGTGGAGCAGTTCGTGGGATGGCGGGAGCTGCTTGTGGGCCGCGGAGCGGAGCGGAGCTGAGCAGAGCGAAGGAATTTGTGGGGTGGCTGGCAGAGCGGAGCGGAGCGAAGGCCTATGGAGCTGTGGGGCGGTCAGCTTCAGATCATGTAAGGTGCTTCTTACCCCCGTCCCATCTCCACCCAGGTTGGGAGATAAAGCTCCGCAGATAAACTTTCGAACTCTGGGGCTGCCCTGACCAGGGACAGAGACTTTTGGGTCATTGGACTTTTGGGACTTTGGGTGATTTGGGGTTGCTGGACTCAAGAACCAAAGGGAAAGAGGCATGCCCCAATTTGCTTGGGGTGGGTTTTTTTTTGCTCCTGGGTTGTGGTATGAATCCGGTTGGTGGTGTTTCCCCAATATAATGCCACATTGTTTCTCTCTGTTATTAAAAGGCTTTTTGCTACACTCAGACTATGTGCTTGCGAGAGGGGAAGTATTGCCTCTTGGAGGCGCCCAGCCGGGGTAGTATGTATTTGTCCCAGGTCACTGGGTGGGGGCTCGAGCCGGTTTGCATTGTGTTATTGGAATGGATCCCCTAAATATTGAACCCGGCCCTTGTTGCTGCCAACTCTGACGGGCAGAAGGGTTACAGATGATTGACTGGTCTCTTCTGGCCTAAATATCTATGAATTTCTGAAGCCATTTCCTGACCTTTCTGCACAATCACCTTTACAAGAGTTCCCCTTCCATGAGGATGTTTGGTGCAGTGGTTGGTTGTGTCAAGATTACAGACCAGAAGAACTTTTTATGGAGAGGCAGACACAGCACCAAATTATGTATGAATTCTCTGCAGTAATTGGTGAAGAAAATTTCCTTCTGCACAAAATGGCGTCTTATAATAAAAACCCTTAGGAATGAGTAAATACAGGTGTCACTAGTGATCAGCACTAACAACAAAAGCAGGAATTGGTTAGTTAAAATATTTGTAGTATAATAACTAGCAGCTTTTTTGCTTATTTTGCAATTTCAGAGTTAAAGTGAACAAGTGCAACATATATCAACTGAGTAAATGTCATCTCATTAATGGTGAACCACACATCTTTTTCATTACACTGGAGGTTAAGTCCAATCACAGACAAATTCTAAAATGTGACCCTCAGCTGTTTCCACCAGCGATTTCTGTGCATGATGGCAAGTAAGTTGAGAGAAAACAAAATGCATTTGCAGTGTTATCATAGAATCATAGAATGATAGAATATCAGGGTTGGCAGGGACCTCAGGAGGTCATCTAGTCCAACCCCCTGCTCAGAGCAGGACCAATCCCCAACTAAATTCTCCCAGCCAGGGCTTTGTCAAGCCTGACCTTAAAAACTGCTAAGGAAGGAGATTCCACCACCTCCCTAGGTAACGCATTCCAGTGTTTCACCACCCTCCTAGTGAAAAAGTTTTTCCTAATATCCAACCTAAACCTCCCCCACTGAAACTTTAGACTATTACTCCTTGTTCTGTCATCTGCTACCACTGAGAACAGTCTAGATCCATCCTCTTTGGAACCCCCTTTCAGGTAGTTGAAAGCAGCTATCAAATCCCCCCTCATTCTTCTCTTCTGCAGACTAAACAATCCCAGTTCCCTCAGCCTCTCCTCATAACTCATGTGTTCCAGACCCCTAATCATTTTTGTTGCCCTTTGCTGGACTCTCTCCAATTTATCCACATCCTTCTTGAAGTGTGGGGCCCAAAACTGGACACAGTACTCCAGATGAGGCCTCACCAATGTCGAAAAGAGGGGAACGATCATGTCCTTCGATCTGCTGGCAATGCCCCTACTTATACATCCCAAAATGCCATTGGCCTTCCTGGTAACAAGGGCACACTATTGACTCCTATCCAGCTTCTCGTCCACTGTAACCCCTAGGTCCTTTTCTGTAGAACTGCTGCCTAGCCATTCGGTCTCTAGACTGTAGCGGTGCATTGGATTCTTCCGTCCTAAGTGCAGGACTCTGCACTTGTCCTTGTTGAACCTCATCAGATTTCTTTTGGCCCAATGCTCTAATTTGTCTAGGTCCCTCTGTATCCTATCCCTACCCTCCAGCGTATCTACCACTCCTCCCAGTTTAGTGTCATCTGCAAACTTGCTAAGGGTGCAATCCACACCATCCTCCAGATAATTTATGAAGATATTGAACAAAACCGGCCCCAGGACCGACCCTTGGGGCACTCCACTTGATTCCGGCTGCCAACTAGACATGGAGCCGTTGATCACTACCCGTTGAGCCCGACAATCTAGCCAACTTTCTATCCACCTTATAGTCCATTCATCCAGCCCATACTTCTTTAACTTGCTGGCAAGAATACAGTGGGAGACCGTGTCAAAAGCTTTGCTAAAGTCAAGGAACAACACATCCACCGCTTTCCCCTCATCCACAGAGCCAGTTATCTCCTCATAGAAGGCAATTAGATTAGTCAGGCATGACTTGCCCTTGGTGAATCCATGCTGACTTTTCCTGATCACTTTCCTCTCCTCTAAGTGCTTCAGAATTGATTCCTTGAGGACCTGCTCCATGATTTTTCCAGGGACTGAGGTGAGGCTGACTGGCCTGTAGTTCCCAGGTTCCTCCTTCTTCCCTTTTTTAAAGATGGGCACTACATTAGCCTTTTTCCAGTTGTCCGGGACTTCCCCCCGATCGCCATGAGTTTTCAAAGATAATGGCCAATGGCTCTGCAATCACATCCGCCAACTCCTTTAGCACTCTCGGATGCAATGCATCCGGCCCCATGGACTTGTGCACGTCCAGCTTTTCTAAATAGTCCCGAACCACTTCTTTCTCCACAGAGGGCTGGTCACCTCCTCCCCATGCTGTGCTGCCCAGTGCAGTAGTCTGGGAGCTGACCTTGTTTGTGAAGACAGAGGCAAAAAAAGCACTGAGTACATTAGCTTTTTCCACATCCTCTGTCACTAAGTTGCCTCCCTCATTGAGTAAGGGGCCCACACTTTCCTTGACTTTCTTCTTGTTGCTAACATACCTGAAGAAACCCTTCTTGTTACTCTTAACATCTCTTGCTAGCTGCAACTCCAGGTGTGATTTGGCCTTCCTGATTTCACTCCTACATGCCCAAGCAATATTTTTATACTCTTCCCTTGTCATTTGTCCAATCTTCCACTTCTTGTAAGCTTCTTTTTTGTGTTGAAGATCAGCAAGGATTTCACTGTTAAGCCAAGCTGGTCGCCTGCTATATTTAGTATTCTTTCTACACATCGGGATGGTTTGTCCCTGTAACCTCAGTAAGGATTCTTTAAGATACAGCCAGCTTTCCTGGACTCCTTTCCCCCTCATGTTATTCTACCAGGGGATCCTTTATATTAAAGTACTGTACTGCATCTTTTCAGATACATGCATTGACTGTTCAGAAAAAGAAATATCCCAAGGGCAGATAAATCCTTCGCCTGCCCTTTCTTTAACTCCTTTCCATGTAACCTGGATATAAGATTAATAGTAAAAATAGTGTTCCAAATATTGATTAGTTCAGTAGAAAACATCAAAGTGATTTGAATAAACACTTATTAAAGCCAAGGTGCTGTCATTACAGGCACAAAACTGTTAGGATAACATACAACACTGGGAACCATTTTGTACATTTCCAAAAACTTGATCAAACCGAGCGTTGGCGTTTCTGTGGTGGAATTCTGGAAATTAAAAGGAAAGGAAGTGGAGTTATTATTGCACAGATGAAGAGTTCTCCAAGTAACTTGAAAAGGAAAGTGTACCAAGCCACACTACTACTGTGCAACTCTCACAGCAACATTAAAGCCTGGTTTAACTAGTTGTAGTGTGTGTGGGAATAGGGTTGTAATATCCCTTTAAGTTGTTTGTGAGCCCTCTGATGGTACTTACTGTGATCTGTATTTTAGAAGCCATCTGAAAATCAGTCTGACCACAGTGTGCACTCAGCTAGGTCGTGTATGTTTATATATAAATAATAAACATGTTTTTGGGGGGCTGGTTGTGTCTGATAGTTTCTTCAAATAATTTTTGTTGTGCACCATGCAAAAGACATGACACAAATTATAACATTTTAGATATTTATACAACTATGAAATAAGTTCTGATAAATTGAGCCCTTTTCTTGTTCTTATTTTGGCTAAGAAGAATGCAGGGCTAGTCCTACAGACTTCTTAAATTGTAACTGTTGTCCATATAAACTATGTGAAAACATTACATCTGGATCTGCCATAATTTGGTTGACTATTGCTTTTGTTTGATTTTTTTTTCATGCATGTGATATGACTACTGTCAAATAGATACAAATTAGAAACTCAGGTATGATATTTAGCAGTGTAGCCCAGTCACTGGAATTTCACCTCTGGGAATGATCTTCTCTCACCTTAATGGCACTTAGAATATCCTGAAAAGTATTTTCTTACTTACAGCCACTCACATCCCAGCTCCAGATCTGATTGTTAAATAATTTATTAATTTACTAATAGACACTGTTATGAAACTCAATCCATATTTATTCTGGTGAAATGTTTGAAAAGGCGTCTCTCACACACTGATGAATTACTAAGAAATGTTCTTTGCACCGGGGGCCTGGAACTCAGGGTGCTGGGGGTGCAGATGCAGCAGCCCCCCCGGGTTGAAGTGGTTTCCATCCTACACAGGGCGTCCAGCCCCCCCACTGTAACATTGGTGCGATACCCGCCTTTGCACAAGGGATGGGAGCCACCAACCAACAGGGAACCGACTTCACCTCATCTCCCCTAAAAAGAACATGAGTCCTTGTGGCACCTGAGAGACTAACCAATTTATTTGATCATAAGCTTTTGTGAGCTACAGCTCACTTCATCGGATGCATCACGATCATCCCTGTTGCATCCGATGAAGTGAGCTGTAGCTCACAAAAGCTTATGATCAAATAAATTGCTTAGTCTCTAAGGTGCCACAGGTACTCCTTTTCTTTTTGCGGATACAGACTAACAGGGCTGCTACTCTGAAACCTGTCATCTCCCCTAGTGGCTCCCCGGGCAACTCGCTTCCCCGACCGAGATGCTTAAGGGTTAAACCCACAGAGCTCGGGGTCCTCCGCAGCCTAGACAGGCCCAGGCATGACTGCGCGAGGGGGCGGGCGAAGGGAGGGACCTTCTCGTGCCCGCCGCGGAGACCCGGGGGCCGAGCCCGGCCCGAGCGGCGCGTGCGGGAGCGAGCCCCCTCTGCAGGCTGCAGCCCCGGCGCGCGGGGCGGTGAGCTGGGCCCGGGGAGGCGCCGCCAGAGGCGGCCGCGGAGGGAGGGAAGCGGCCGCGGAGGCTGCGAATCGCTGCCCGGGGAGGAGGCTGCTGGTGCCGGAGCCGAACCGCGCCTGGACCGGAGCCACCCCCCGGGAGGGTCCGCGCCCCAACCAGCGAGAGCCCGACCGAGCCCCCCCGCTCGCTGACGGGGGCAGGCGGGACCCTTCCCCGGTGCGGGGCTGCGGGGGCTGCCGGGTTCTGACCCCTCCCCGCAGAGCAGGCACCGGCCGGGGCTGGGGGGCGGCTCCGTTCGGTCGGTTCCCCTGGCCTGTGCCACGGGGGCTGGGCCCGGCCCGCTCGGGACACCGGGCTCGGCGCCGGGCCGGGGCCGCTGCACACACCGGCGATGGGAGCGCCGGGGGAGGCTGCGCTGGGTCCGTGGGTACCGCGGGGGGAAGGTTCCTTCTGTGAGCGCCCCATCGGGCAGCGTGCTGGGGATCCAGCCCGGGGCCTCCAGCGCTACCAGCCTGGGCTGCTCCTGCTTGAGCTGCAGCTCTCTGGCTGGGGCTCCCAGGGTCTGTGCAGATGGCAACTGAAACCTGCAGCCGGGCTGTGCCAGCTGATGGGGCTCAGCCTAGGGGCAGTTTAATGGCAGTGCAGACATTTGGGCTCCTGCTGGAGCCTGGGCTTTGGGACCCTGCTCTGTGTAGCTCAAGAACAAATAAAGTTGGTCCAATAAGAGATATTACCTGCCCCACCTTGTCTCTGTAATATCCTGGGTCCAACACGGCTACAACACTGTAACCCTAATTCCTGCCCAAGAAAGAGGGCAAGCCCAGGGAGGGAGCACCTGGGGAGTGAACCAACCCTGCACACACCCCACAATGCCACTCCAGTGCCCCACATTCACCCTGCAGTAGTGGCTCCAGCAGAGTCCTATGGGACTGGCTGCCCCCAGTGCCCTGCTCTGGGCATTTTATCACGGCTAGAGCGGTCATAGTGCTACTCAGGTTTGATCTGCCCAGCCCTCCAGCATGGTGACAGAGGGTCAGGTGTGCAGGCTAAACGTAAGTGGGGCTGTGACCTGGTGCTCCAGGTTGCTGCGACACTCACTGACGTTTGATCTGCCTGTCTCGTCATGACAGAGGGTCAGGAGAATGAAGCCTCAGAAGTGATGCAGCTCTTTGTGACAGGATACAACACCCACAGCAGGGGGCCAGGCCCAGCTCTCGGCGCCACCACTGAGTGGTGAATCACAGACACAGAAAACATTGTCCATTACTTTTTTTACACTGCGACAAACCTGAACCCATAATAATGGTACAGACTTTCAAACCCCCCCCCCCCCAGCACCCTCCCAGTTCCATGGACTACTGTACTTTTGCATCATCTGCAACAACTCTTCCTCTACCAATGTGTAAACTTTGACATGCTGAGTTGGGTTGTTTGTCCTTTCAGATGTCACTGACGTTTGAGGATGTGGCCATGTATTTCTCCCCAGCGGAGTGGGCGCTGCTGGGCGAGGAGCAAAGGCAACTTTACAGACACGTCATGTGGGAAAATTACCAGACTCTGGTCTCGTTAGGTGAGGAGCTGTGTCTGTGAGATCAGGGCCGCAGTGCACTGGGTGCTGCACAGAGACACCGTAACTGAGGTGGAGCATTGGTGTGAGTGGTTGGGTGGAGAGGTGTCTATGGGAGGAGGGGGGCATGGGTGTGGATGGATAGAGGCATGTTTAATTGAGGAGATCAGCCAGTTCATGGGGAGACAAGGTGGGTGAGGTAATATCTTTTATTTTGCCAACTTCTGTTGGTGAGTGTGAGAAGTTTTTGAGCCACCCAGAGCTTTTCTTCCGGTCTGGGAAAGGAAAGCTTCTCTCTCACCAACAGAAGCTGGTCCAATAAAAGGTATTACCTCATTCATCTGCTCCCTCTAATGTCCGGTGACTGATAGGGCTATAACTACACTGCATGTCTTCAAGGGGACGCACTTCCACCCATAGTCACTAGGGCTCCACAGTTTAAGGCAAGAGAATTCTGGCTCTTGTAGTTCCCCAGGCTGAGCACATGAGCAGAAAAGGGCCCTGTGTTCTGCAGGCTACAGGATGAAAGGCCAACGCCACAGTTAAGGAGAGAGACAGACTGGGTTCATCTAAGCTGGTATACAAGACCAACACCACAGCCGTGGTTTGCCTGGGTCAGTTGACTCAGGACGTGGGACTCAGGCTGGAGGGCTAAAAATTGCAGTGTATATGTTCATACTTGGATTAGAGCCCGACCCTGCTGCAGTCCTTAGGGGAGTGGAGGCGGGGCTAGGGCGGGGTGGGGGTTTTGGTGAAGGGGTGGAGCAGGGATGGGGCTGGGGCAGAGCAGGGGCTGGAGCAGCATGCAGCTGCGTAGGGCACCAGCAAATTTGGTGCCCCAAATTTCTGGGTGCCCTACGCAGCTGTATATTTTGCATATAGGTAGGGACGACCTAGTCTGGGACCCTCCCTCCAAATATTCACTCAGCAATTTTGCAGTCCCACAGCCCAAGCCCCTCAAGTCCAAGTCATCTGATCCAGGCCAGGCAGAGGTTTTTAATTCCTATGTAAACATATCCACAGGAGGGAGAGGGTGCTGGGCCATAGTAGAGTAACTTTCCTAGGACAAGGAGAAATATCCAACTTTTGCCACGTGTTCCCCCCAATCCATTCAGACACTGCAGTCCTCTCCAGCTCCCCTTTCCACAGGTGCCAGGTTGTTTGCAACTCAATATCCTGCCACTACCGGGCACCAGGAGTTTTGACCATAAGCTGCAGTTCATGTTTCCATGGAAAACAATTGCTATTAGCCTTCACAATTAGCTCATAGCCTAATTGGCACAAACATTGCATATGGAGCTGCACAATGTTCTTAGAAGTTCTTAGGGGTGATGCTTTTCTCTAAACAGGAATCCAAACCCCCAAGCCAGTGGTGATCTCCAGCATAGAGCGAGGGGAAGAGCTGTGTGTCCAGGGTCCCACAGAAGATGAAGATGAGGACGTCCTGAGTGGCACCCGCCCAGGTGAGGAAGGAGTTAAAGTGTTGAGCAGGGAACAAATGATAGCTTAAAGGCAGCTGGAATCCTGATACATTTTGGCCAAAGTGACAATACATCCGGGAATGTTAATTTTTAGTCTAATGTCGTTGGGCTTTTTTAGAACAAAAAGAAAAGGAGTACTTGTGGCACCTTAGAGACTAACCAATTTATTTGAGCATAAGCTTTCATGAGCTACAGCTCACTTCATCGGATGCATGAACAGTATCACATTGTCGGTTCTCATTCAATTAATGATCCACTGTAATCACCACATTCTTTTCTGATGCGCTGCTGCCAAGCCAGTTATCCCCCATTTTCTATTGTGCATTTCATTTTTCCTTCCTAGGTGAACTATTTTGAACTTGTTTCTTCAATTTCACCTGGTTGATTTCAGACCAATTCTCCAGTTTGTCAACATCATTTAGAAATCTAATCCTGTCCACCAAAGTGTTTGTAATCCTTCCCTGGCTGTCTGAATCATTGTCTGAGCAGCACTTGGGAATCTCCCTTCCGAGTTCAGGCCCAGTTTTGTAAGGACCTAACATTGTTCCATTGCTTTTTGGGGCTCTGGATTGACATTAATAAGGGATTTCGTTATTACTCTCGAGGACTGGTTGGGAGGCAACATCATGTTGTGGGAGTGAGGAGACCTGGATTCTATTCCTCATTCTGCCACTGAGCTGCTGGCAGACCTTGGACAATGTTGTATTAATTCATATAGACTACATGGGCCCAGAGAGACAAAGGTGTTAACATGACACGGTTATGGCCAACATTAAAGAGTGTTAAATAAGATTTGGGGTTTGGAATACAGAGATAGAACTCTGTGTAGTACCGTGGAGAACACCATGAAAAATTCTTTCTATTCTTTTATTAAAGATTTAGAAAAAGAAGGAAAAAGAGTTAAGGCATTTGAAATGTCAGGTATGACCTAAGAACTTTTATTTTGACAATGTCCCTTGTTTCCTTTCCCTTTACCTGGAGAAATTCTTCAGACAAAAGGCCTCTGTTTGAAAGTCTTGTTGATGGTATTAAAGATGGTAATAACTGTCCTTTTGGGGAAAATAGAAGCAGCTAGTTGAAATGGGCTGGAGCTGTTGCTGATATTATTAAAATCCGATCTTGTTTCCTGGGAGACAAAACAAGAGAAACCCACTTAAGACGGAAGAGAAAAGAACAGCATGGATAGAACATGTGGCTTCTGGCTCAGGTTTACTCTTACTTGCCACTTCATGGCTGGAGAAACACAGGCATGGCACACAGTCTGATCAGCCAATTGGAGACCTGCCTGGCAAACCTGTCAAGCGTTAGTCTATTCTGGACAATGCGTTTGGCTGCCTCTTTGATCACAGGCTTACAACAAGGTTGCAAACTATGACAGTTTTTGCCACCTAAGCGAGACTCTTATTTACTAGAAGGCAAAGGGAGAAGAATAAGAAAGAGAAGAAATATGGTGGAGAATGGAAAGAATTCATGAGTTAGGAGGGACGGGAACAAAAATCTCACATTCCAGATGATTTTGGGGAGTTAGCCAGAACTGGTAACAGTGGCAATATCCTCCAGCTCCCTTTCTCTGGTGCAGTCTTGTTAATACATCTCTTAGGATTAGGATGAAGAAGATCATGGGTCCCAAAATAGGATCAGGGTGGCAGCATGATGGTATCGCTCACTGCAGCAGTTGTTGGCATGCTCCTGCAGTTGCTGTTTTTTCAGTCAGCAAGGGTTGCATTCAGTCCCGCTCCTTTATTTTCCCCAGAAAGTGTTTTCATTTGAGAAACCCCAAAAGGAAGTAATGGGCAAAATAGACCAGCCCCTCATTGTTTTTCTATCAGGCCTAAATTTTAACTCAGTCATTTTGGTTCGTTAATGTCCAGTTCCACAATTCTCTTGTTTACAGCCATCATTTTAACACTGTCCTTGATTTGCATTATAGGCCTTTATTATTTGGACTAGTTCCATCATCTTGTTTATATTTTGCACCGTTTCCCATCAGTATTTATTGTTATAGGATATTGTAACACTTTATAAACTTTCTCACAGTTTTTACAGTTAAACTGCCAATAAGGGTAAATTTGTGGGCCCAATTATTAAAACAGCAAGTTACTCCTTTGACTCAGGTTCTCTCCCACCCTTTCTGTATTTAGTATATAAGCTCTTCAACATCAGGGCGATCTCTCTCCAATTTTGTGCAGCACCTGGTGCTATGGAACCACGATCTCAGTTATGCTACCACAGTACAAAGTAACTGTTGAGCCCCAAATAGCTTCCCCTCTTGTGCATTGTGGAACCCGCTGTCCAACAGTGACCATAAATGAGTAATTTACGTTGCAGGGGAAAGGGCTTCTCTCAGTGATATTCATTCGGTCTATGTGCTGTCAACCAAAGACCTTGGTGCGGGTTTTCCAGATGCAGAGGAGACCTGGGACTGGTCAGCAACTGAAAGCTCTTTGGGCTTCTTCCTCACACAAAGCTCTTCCCCTAGAACAGGTAGGGAACCAGCTCTGCCCTTTCCATCAGTGGGAGCCAGAGAGCTCATTTCAGGAATCGTCCATCAGCTGCAAACTCTCCCCTCCCAGAGCATTACTATAGGGATTGAAGCCCAAACACGAGAAGTGCTACAGCTCCTCACCCTGATATCCCCCTAGAAACCCCATCTCTCCCCTTACGCAGATTCCCCCAGTCTCTCCCCCTCCCCCATTTTCCATAGAACACGGAGCCGTTGGGATCCCATCACAGTGTGAGTGTTCCGTGTGTGTCCCTCAGGAGAGGGGTCCTCAGTGCTGGTGTGTGGTGATGCTGATCTCCCCAGTGAGACGGGCCTCAGAATAGGGAGAGGATTGTGGGGGCTGATTTTCATGTTGACTTGGAGGACTGTTATCAGGGCCTATGGGACACTGACCTTCTCCTCTTCCCACAGCGCTGGAGCCCCTGGGAGTGTGGCCTCTTGCACTCAACTGCAAAGGGTCAGCCGTGTTCTGAAGGGAGGGGTGTGGAGCTTTCTCAGGCATATCCCCCTACTAGGAATATTAGTGGTATCCCTTTGTGAGCAGCACAAGAAATAACATCTGTATTCTGTTCCCCACCAAGCAGGGGTGAGGAACCTGAGCAGGGCTGCGGGGCAGACTCCTGAGGAATGGTGTGGCAACCTGGAGCCACTCAGGCCTTTCCCAGGGACATCAGGGAAGAAGCATTCCAAGAAATCTGAGTGGGGTAGACACCACAAGAGGCAGTGCAGGCCACAAAGGCAGAGGAAAAATCTGATCACAAATGAGCCAGCAACCTCAGTAGGCCATCAGAGGAGATCCAGACCATACATAAAGCCTCCTGCAGAGGTTAAAGCTGAGCCCAGAAAGAGCCTGTTTACCTGCCGTGTGTGCAGAGAAGAATTCAAGGTGCAAAGAGACCTGATAAGCCACCACCGGATGGTTCATAGGAGACAGGAACTGTATCACTGTAGTGAGTGTGGGGAGAGCTTTAGGAGAAAGAAGGAGTTCAGAGTACATGGGAAAGCTCACAGAAAGAAGAGAGACCATCCCTGTTCTGAGTGTGGGAAGATATTCCACCAAGTATCGCATCTCATTGCCCATCAGAGAATACATACAGGAGAGAGACCCTATTGCTGTGCTGAGTGTGGAAAAAGATTCTTCCATATATCAGCTCTTAACATCCACAAGAGAGTCCACTCAGGAGAGAGACCCTATGCCTGCGCTGAGTGTGGAAAGCGATTTATGGATTCATCAACATTTCGTAATCATCAGGCAATCCACTCAGAAAAGAGACCCCATCGCTGTAACCAATGTGGGAAAGGCTTCAAAGTTATATCAAGTCTTACTAGACACCTGAAAATCCACAGCGAAGAGAGACCCTTCTTGTGCCATGAGTGTGGGAAAAAATTTTGTCTACGAGAACATCTGATCAGACATCAGAGAATCCACACTGGGGAGCAGCCCTATTGCTGTGCTGAGTGTGGGAAAAAATTCAGTCTCCTTCAAAGTCTCAGGAGACACCAGGAAACCCATATTACGGGGAGACTCCATCGCTGTGCTGAGTGTGGGAAAATATTCCGTCATCCAGAAAATCTCTCTAGACACCAGGGAGTCCACACTGGGAAACTCCATCGCTGCACTGAGTGTGGAAAAGGCTTTGTCTATATACATCATCTCACTCGCCACCAGAGAATCCACACTGGAGAGAAACCCTATTGCTGCACTGAGTGTGGGAAAAGTTTCACCCAATTGTCTGCCCTCACCAACCACCTGCGAATCCATTCAGGAGAGCGACCCTATCCCTGCACGCAGTGTGGGAAGCGCTTTGCTCACTCATCATCTCTCACTGAGCATCTGAAAATCCATTCAGGAGAGCGACCATATTCCTGCATTCAGTGTGGGAAGCACTTTGCTCGCTCATCATCTCTTACTCAGCATCAGAGAACCCACCCAGGAGAGCGACCATATTCCTGCACTCAGTGTGGGAAGCGCTTTGCTCGTTCATCATATCTTACTAAACACCAGAGCACCCACTCATGATAGAGGCTTCTGACCCTTGTGTTCAATGGAGGGAACCTCCTCAATCTCTCACTTCACCCTGTTCCCAAAGCCTGTAAAAGAGGGAGAACTTGCTCCCACTCTGAAATGTTTCCACCGCTTCACTAAGTAGACACGAGTTTAGGTGCTGGGTTTGTTAAAATAATTTGTATGGTCCTGGAGATGGGAGCATTTAAGCCAAGAGGTACTGAAACATTGCATTGTGGGCATTATGGGCTGCAGCTAAGAGAGAGATGACTGGAGCCAAGACTGCACTTTGGAGGCCCTGGTTTATCCCAAGCCATTTGTTCACTGCGGCTCCCATCCTCTCAGGCTCCACAAATTGAAGTAATTGTTTTATTTGTTCTGGGATTTTTCTGTTTGGAAAAAGGAAAAATGGATAAAGATTCTGGCAGAGACTGAAAAGGAGCTTTCATCTCCGTAGTTAATGAAAGGTTGTGACATCCCCTGTGTGCCCCTCATAGTACTGAATCAAAAGGAAGGTTGTTTTGATTTGGCTTTGAGAGAAAATTATGAAGCAAGGTGTCCTGATAGTTGGCTTCATGCAGAATGCAGCCAGGGCCCTGTCTTCACACCTAATTGCCTGGCAAGCAATACCAGCTAGGACCGGAAGGTTGGAAATCAGAGTTTCCGGATCAACAAACAGCATGCAATTTGGTTATGGCCTGCCTTCTTTGTCATCTTGATGGTACATGCAAATGCTTGACATCTATGGATGCTGCTGTCGTGATCAGCCTTGACTACATCACTTACCCATCATCTGATTCATTGTGCCATCAGAAGTCATACACTAGAAAAAAAGGCAAGTGCAGGGATGAGAGATGTCAGTTACTTCCTATTATAATGGCTTTTTTTTTTAATAACTCAAATTTGTGTTCCTGGATGAGTTAGTGGCACTGTAATGCCACCTAGGGCTTGTCTACACTAGAACTTATCACTTACCAGAACACTCATCCACATCCCTGAGAGATGTAAAATATACTGTCCTAAGCACTGGTGTAAACTGAGCTATGTTGATGGGAGAGCTTCCCTGCCAACATAGGTACTGCCTGTCGTAGAGGTGGAGGTGTTCTGCTGACAGGCAAGCTCCCTCCCATTGGGTTAGAGCGTCTTGAATTCTAGCTTGGTGTCTTGAACACTAGTGGGAGCTATAGCACTTCTAGTGTACAGTAGCCCTAACGCTTAGGGCTTGTCTACACTACCTGCTGTATCGGTGGGCAGCAATCGATCCAGCAGGAGTCAACATCAGTACTCCGCCAGAACGAGGAGAACAAGCGCAGTTGATGGGAGGGCGTCAGCTATAGACTTACCGCAGTGTCTTCACTGCGGTAAGTAGATCTAAGTACGTCGACTTCGGCTACACTATTCACATCGTTGAAGTTGTGGTATCTTAGATCGACCCCGCGCGGTAGTGTAGACAAGCCCTGACATGTACCTGGATCTCAGCCTTGACACCAAGTGGCAAGGAGTGCAGGAAAATCTCTCTGGGTAACTTTGCTCTGCTTTGCAGGCTGGGACTCGGGTTTGCTGCTTGTTGTCTGTGTTTTCTGTAAACAACTTGTGGAGTTGCAGTCCCAGCCCAGAGTGTGACATGGGTATGAAACACCCAGGGGTCATGGGGCAAGGGCAGAGGTGGGATCCTGCATGGGAACAGGCAGCCCAGAGAGCATGGTTTCAGGAGAGGGAATCCTAAATAGAGAGGGAGAGAAACTAATCTCAGCAACATCCACAGTTCAAACTGAGCAGCAGTACCGGGCTATTGTCTCCCCATTCCTCAAGCTGAGGTAATTTGTGGCCATTCTTCTCTGTCGGAAGGCGATGATGAGATGGGACTTTATGTCACTGTTGTCTCGTCGTTCCTGGAGGGAATAAAATAATAGAAGAGAAATACGAGTCTGAAATGGCTGCACTGCCATGTAAGTGAAGATCTGCAATCTTCCCTGCAGTGCTGACTTTGTTATGTTCCAGTCACTCTTGGGAGATGATGTTGGGGAGAAGCATCCATCCTGCCTTTCTTTCTGGAGCTGGTTATGCCAGCTGCAGTTCAGCTCAGTTGTAATCTCCTTTTAACCATTATTTCTACTAAAGAAATGGGGGTGTAAGAACTCTGAACAAGTTAAAATCATCCAGAAAACTCTGTGCTCATGCTAAGCTTTATTGTACAAATTTACTAGTAGTTCAGTTGTTCGAACCTTTGTTCATTGTGTATGCGACATCTGTGAGACACAAGATGTATGCTCTGTTAAGGTTTGCCAAATATGAACTGTGTGCGAGGTACAGTTGATGCAAATATTTCTATGGTTTTATGCTACTTGTGTGCTATGGCCTACTACTAGCTAAACTGCTATGTGCATAATTAGCTAAGAAAAGGTGTGTAAGGTCTGCAGAATCTGGACTTTTCTGTCTTGTAAATGAGGAGAATACAAATATGAGCAAAACTGAGCTCATAGTTTGTAACAGAGTGAAGAGGTATCCGCTGCATAACATTTCTCCAAAGTGGGTACATACTTACCTTTCTGTATTACTGTGACAGTCTGTACCTCTGTGTTCACCCCTTACCAGGATAATGATCAATTTTGTACAAAGTATGCCTTTTGAGGTATTATTTTAAAATTCCTAATGTGCTGAACATTGTCTTATGAAAATATGGGAGGCAACATTCTATGTAAAGTTATGGTTCTACTGTATGATGTTACTTAGACATGTCATAGTTCTGGAGAAAACCCACAGACCTGTTCTTCAGAGACAAAAAGGCAGACTGACCTCTCAGCCAAATATCAGCTAAATCGAATGGACTTTCACCTGGTTAAGTGGCTGTTATTTGGCTAGGGGAAAGGGTGTGAGTGAGAAATCTGCATTTTAACAAAGGAACAGCTTAAGGTTTCCGTCTAGACAGACCGTATGTCTCCTAAAATTCGGCTGGGGATGATTCTTTCACAAGAGAATGAACTATAAGAAAGGGGAAGAGGTGCCCCCAAATAGTCCTCTCTTTCTCTCTGCTCATGGCATCATTGACACCTGAAAGACAAAGAAAGTAACACCTCACTTGAGGAGGGTCCCAAGCTGAAAGGATTCCCGCCAATAAAACTAATACAATAGGTGGTGAGAGAGACTTTTGTTTTGAATCCATTTAGCTAGTTACGTTAGATATTAGTTGTGTTTTACCTTTTATTTTATAACCAGTCCCGACTTTTATGCCTCATTTCTTGTAATCACGTATAATCTTTTTTCTGTCGCTAATAAACTTGGTTTATTGTTTCATCTAAAACAGTGTGTTTGGATTGAAGGGTTTGAGAAACTTTATTTGAGACCAGGATTTGTGCCTAGCATTTTCTGTTAATAAAATGATGGAGTTTATATGAGCTTGTATTGTCCAGAAGAAGGCTGGACAGGACCATGTGTTACATTTCTGGGGGGAAGGTCTGGAACTAGGAATTGGCTAGTGTTGCTCTGCAGTGTAATTCAGGAGTCACTGGCTATAGGTCTCATACAGTGTTGCTGGGAGTAATTTACATGCTGGAGGCTGAGAGAGCAAACCAGGAGTGGTTGCTTTCACAGCTAAGAAGTGTAAAAGGCACCCCTGGTTGGAGACCAGATGGGATACAGCTGTTCAACATTCTGGATGGAACCGTGGTTAAAGTCACAATTCTACTGACTTCATTTCCAATCAGTAAATCTGTTGAGTCTGGTTACCTGACATTTCGGCTCACTATCAAACCCCAAAGTGAATAGTAGTTATTGTACCTCTCTCTCCTGCTGGTGAACCTGAGCTGTGCTGTGACTAACCTGCCTGAGGAGTACATGTTAGCTAAACAGTTTGCCAGCCCCAAATGGCTAAAACTCATGAGACTGTTCTAAAAAAAGGGAAGTTGGAGGTTTTTACGTGCTTTAGGTTTCTGAGCTGTTAGGGTGCACTGGTTTCATGTTTTCAAGGTTTCAGCCAATCATAACCTCTCCACAGACCCCTTATACGACAACCTTTATACAATAGTGGCTGCAACAGTGGCTGCAACAGTGATCTATACAGTTACAGATTCTGGAATGTGTTTGCCCCAAAAGTAGCTATTGTATCATACTGGCGGCCTGTGACATGCAGGGGGTCAGATTAGATGCTCTAATGCTCTCTTCTGGCCACAAAGTCTCCTCATTTCTGAAAAACTGAGTGGAGCACTGGGAGCAGCGTCTGATGTTTTACGGTGTAGCCGGCTTGCTTCCGAGAATGAACACTCATTGAGTGGGGAGATCCGCAGGGAGTAGCTCAAACCTCCAAAGTGCCTGGCCAGCGGTAGGACATTAGCACAGCAAGGGAGGGGTGTGGCAGTGACATCACAAAGGCCTTTTGCAGGACCTCAGACTATTGGTTCAAGGTGGTGGGGAGGTGGTGACCTCACAGAGAGATGCTGACATCAGCCAGGCAGGACAGGGGTGAGGGGCCAGGGAAACCTCGGTGATGCGTGTGGCTTTGCTTCAGCAAGTCTCCTTCTTGAGGTCTCTCTTTGAGGACTGAGAGAGTATTAGGGTTCACGTACGTGAGCGCGAGGAGGAACCTCTTTCGAGTTTTCTCCTTTCCTTTTACTGATTTGAGTAGAAAAAAGACGTCCCTGTTTAGAAGGTAAGAGCCTTCTCAAAGTTTGAAACTTGTTCAGTCTGATCCAGCTGGTGACAGTTGAATTCTAGGCATAGAAAACACGATCTTAAGGAGGCAGAATTTTATTCCACACCTAGAATTTTGTCCCTTAGAATCAGGGTATGTCTACACTACGAAATTAGGTTGAATTTATAGAAGTCGTTTTTTTAGAAATCGTTTTTATATAGTCGATCGTGTGTGTCCCCACACAAAATGCTCTAAGTGCATTAAGTGCGTTAACTTGGCGGAGTGCTTCCACAGTACCGAGGCTAGCGTCGACTTACGGAGTGTTGCACTGTGGGTAGCTATCCCACAGTTCCTGCAGTCTCCGCTGCCCATTGGAATTCTGGGTTGAGATTCCAATGCTTGATGGGGCAAAAAACATTGTCACGGGTGGTTCTGGGTACGTGTCATCAGGCCCTCCCTCTCTTCCTCCCTTTTGTGAAAGCAACGGCAGACAATCGTTTCGCGCCTTTTTTCCTGAGTTACCTGTGGAGACGCCATACCACGGCAAGCATGGAGCCCGCTCAGCTCACTGTCACCGTATGTCTCCTGGGTGCTGGCATACGTGGTATTGCATTGCTACACAGCAGCAGCAACCCATTGCCTTGTGGCAGCAGACGGTGCAATAGGACTGGTAGCCTGAAAACCATCCTCATCATGTCCGAGGTGCTCCTGGCCGCCTTGGTAAGGTCGGTTAGGAGCGCCTGGGCAGATATGAGTGCAGGGACTAAATTAGGAGTGACTTGACCAGGCCATTCTCTTTAGTCCTGCAGGCAGTCCTATTGTACCATCTTGTGGTGAGCAGGCAGGAGATGTGGATGGCTAGCAGTCCTATTGCACCATCTTCTGCTGAGCAGCTAGGAGATGTGGATGGCTTGCAGTCCTTCTGCACCATCTGCTGCCAGCCAAAGATGTAAAAGATAGATGGAGTGGATCAAAACAAGAAATAGACCAGATTTGTTTTGTATTCATTTGCTCCCCCCTCCCTCCTTCCCTCCGTGAAGCCCTGCTTGAAATATCAGAGGGAGGGATAGCTTAGTGGGTTGAGCATTGGCCTGCTAAACCCAGGGTTTTGAGTACCCTTGAGGGGGCCATTCTGTGTGACAGTTGTTTTTGTTTCTCCTTGATGTAAAGCCACCCCCTTCGTTGATTTTAATTCCCTGTAAGCCAACCCTGTAAGCTGTGTCATCAGTCACCCCTCCCTCCTGTCAGAGCAGCGGCAGACAATCGTTCCGCGCCTTTTTTTCTGTGCAGACGCCATACCACGGCAAGCTTGGAGCCCGCTCAGATCACTTTGGCAAGTAGGAGCACATTAAACACCATGGGCATTATCCTGCAGTATATGCAGCATCAGAACTTGGCAAAGTGATACCGGGCGAGAAGGAGACGTCAGCACGGTGACGAGAGCGATGAGGACATGGACACAGACTTCTCTCAAAGCACGGGCCCTGGCAATGTGGGCATCATGCGGCTAATGGGGCAGGTTCGTGCGGTAGAACGCTGATTCTGGGCTCAGGAAACAAGCACAGACTGGTGGGACTGCATAGTGTTGCAGGTCTGGGACGATTCCCAGTGGCTGCAAAACTTCTGCATGCGTAAGGGCACTTCCATGGAACTTTGTGACTTGCTTTCTCCTGCCCTGAAGCGCATGAATACCAAGATGAGAGCAGCCCTCACAGTTGAGAAGCGAGTGGCGATAGCCCTGTGGAAGCTTGCAACGCCAGACAGCTACCGGTCAGTCGGGAATCAATTTGGAGTGGGCAAATCTACTGTGGGGGCTGCTGTGATGCAAGTAGCCCAAGCAATCAAAGATCTGCTGATATCAAGGGTAGTGACCCTGGGAAATGTGCAGGTCATAGTGGATGGCTTTGCTGCAATGGGATTCCCTAAGTATGGTGGGGCCAAAGACAGAACCCATATCCCTGTCTTGGCACCGGAGCATCAAGCCGGCGAGTACATAAACCGCAAGGGGTACTTTTCGATAGTGCTGCAAGCTCTGGTGGATCACAAGGGACGTTTCACCAACATCAACGTGGGATGGCCGGGAAAGGTACATGATGGTCGCATCTTCAGGAACTCTGGTCTGTTTCAAAAGCTGCAGGAAGGGACTTTCTTCCCAGACCAGAAAATAACCATTGGGGATGTTGAAATGCCTATATGTATCCTTGGGGACCCAGCCTACCCCTTAATGCCATGGCTCATGAAGCCGTACACAGGCAGCCTGGACAGTAGTCAGGAGCTGTTCAACTACAGGCTGGGCAAGTGCAGAATGGGGGTAGACTGTGCATTTGGACGTTTAAAAGCGATTAGACCTCAGCGAAACCAATATTCCCACTGTTATTACTGCTTGCTGTGTGCTCCACAATATCTGTGAGAGTAAGGGGGAGAGGTTTATGGCGGGATGGGAGATTGAGGCAAATCGCCTGGCTGCTGGTTATGCCAGCCAGACACCAGGGCGGTTAGAAGAGCACAGGAGGGTGCGGTGCGCATAAGGGAAGCTTTGAAAACCAGTTTCATGACTGGCCAGGCTACGGTGTGAAAGTTCTGTTTGTTTCTCCTTGATGAAACCCCCCGCCCCTTGGTTCACTCTACTTCCCTGTAAGCTAACCACCCTCCCCTCCTCCCTTTGATCACCACTTGCAGAGGCAATAAAGTCATTGTTGCTTCACATTCATGCATTCTTTATTCATTCATCACACAAATAGGGGGATAACTACCAAGGTAGCCCAGGAAGGATGGTGGAGGAGGGAAGGACAAGGCCACACAGCACTTTAAAAGTTTAAAACTTTAAAACTTATTGAATGCTAGCCTTCTGTTGCTTGGGCAATCCTCTGGGGTGGAGTGGCTGGGTGGCCAGAGGCCCCCCCACCGCGTTCTTGGGCATCTCGGTGAGGAGGCTATGGAACTTGGGGAGGAGGGCGGTTGGTTACACAGGGGCTGTAGCGGCGGTCTGTGCTCCAGCTGCCTTTCCGGCAGCTCAACCATACGCTGGAGCGTATTAGTTTGATCCTCCAGCAGCCTCAGCATTGAGTCCTGCCTCCTCTCATCACGCTGCCGCCACCTTTCAGCTTCAGTCCTCTCTTCAGCCCGCCACCTCTCCTCCCAGTCATTTTGTGCTTTCCTGCACTCTGACATTGTCTGCCTCCATGCATTCGTCTGTGCTCTGTCAGTGTGGGAGGACAGCATGAGCTCAGAGAACATTTCATCACAAGTGCGTTTTTTTCGCCTTCTAATCTTCACTAGCCTCTGGGAAGGAGAAGACCCTGTGATCCTTGAAACACATGCAGCTGGTGAAGAAAAAAAAAGGGACAGTGGTATTTAAAAAGACACATTTTCTAGAACAATGGGTACATTCTTTCACAGTAAACCTTACTGTTAACATTACATACATAGCACATGTGCTTTCGTTCCAAGGTCGTATTTTGCCTCCCCCCACCCCGTGGCTAGCCCCTCCTCCCCTTCCCCCCTGTCCGTGGCTAACAGCGGGGAACATTTCTGTTCAGCCACAGGCAAACAGACCAGCAGGAACGGGCACCTCTGAATGTCCCCTTAAGAAAAGCACCCTATCTCAACCAGGTGACCATGAATGATATCACTCTCCTGAGGATAACACAGAGAGATAAAGAACGGATGTTGTTTGAATGCTAGCAAACATACACTGCAATGCTTTGTTCTACAATGATTCACGAGTACGTGCTGCTGGCCTGGTGTTGTAAAGTGTCCTACCATGGTGGACGGAATAAGGCTGCCCTCCCCAGAAACCTTTTGCAAAGGCTTTGGGAGTACATCCAGGAGAGCCGGAAATGCCAGGGCAAATTAATCATTACACACGCTTGCTTTTAAACCATGTATAGTATTTTAAAAGGTACACTCACCAGAGGTCCCTTCTCTGCTTGGCAGGTCCGGGAGGCAGCCTTGGGCGGGTTCGGGGGGTACTGGCTCCAGGTCCAGGGTGAGAAACAGTTCTTGGTTGTTGGGAAAACTTGCTTGCTGTGAGCTATCTACAACTTCATCATCATCATCTTCCTCGTCCCCAAAACCTGATTCCGTGTTGCCTCCAATCTCCATTGAAGGAGTCAAACAACCCGGCTGGGGTAGTGGTGGCTGAACCCCCTAAAATGGCATGCAGCTCATCATAGAAGTGGCATGTTTGGGGCTCGGACCCGGAGCAGCCGTTTGCCTCTCTGGTTTTCTGGTAGGCTTGCCTCAGCTCCTTAAGTTTCACGTGGCATTGCTTTGGGTCCCTGTTATGGCCTTTGTCCTTCATGCCCTGGGAGATTTTGACAAATGTTTTGGCATTTCGAAAACTGGAACGGAGTTCTGATAGCATGGATTCCTCTCCCCATACAGCAATCAGATCCCGTACCTCCCGTTCGGTTCATGCTGGAGCTCTTTTGCGATTCTGGAACTCCATCATGGTCATCTCTGCTGATGAGCTCTGCATGGTCACCTGCAGCTTGCCATGCTGGCCAAACAGGAAATTGAAATTCAAAAGTTTGCTGGCCTTTTCCTGTCTACCTGGCTAGTGCATCTGAGTTGAGAGTGCTGTCCAGAGCAGTCACAATGGAGCACTGTGGGATAGCTCCAGGAGGCCAATACCGTCTAATTACGTCCACAGTACCCCAAATTTGATCCAGCAAGGCCGATTTCAGCGCTAATCCCCTTGTCGGGGGTGGAGTAAGGAAATCGATTTTAAGAGCCCTTTAAGTCGAAAAAAAGGGCTTCGTAGCCCTGGTCTACACGAGGAGTTTAGGTCGAATTTAGCAGCGTTAAATCGATGTAAACATGCACCCGTCCACATGATGAAGCCCTTTATTTTGACTTAAAGGGCTCTTAACATCGATTTCCTTACTCCACCCTTGACAAGTGGATTAGCGCTGAAATCGGCCTTGCTGGGTCGAATTTGGGGTACTGTGGACGCAATTAGATGGTATTGGCCTCCGGGAGCTATCCCAGAGTGCTCTATTGTGACCACTCTGGACAGCATTCTCAACTCAGATGCACTGGCCAGGTAGACAGGAAAAGGCCCACAAATTTTTGAATTTCAATTTCCTGTTTGCATGGTCACCTGCAGCTTGCCACGCTGGCCAGACCTCATTAGCAGAGGTGACCATGATGGAGTCCCAGAATCGCAAAAGAGCTCCAGGCAAACGGCTGCTCCGGGTCCAAGCCCCAAACATGCCGCTTCTATGATGAGCTGCATGCCATTTTAGGGGGTTCAGCCACCACTACATCCACTACAGTGAGGGTGATCAACCATTGGGACAAACTCCCGAGGGAAGTGATGGATTCTCCAGCTCCTGATGTCTTCAAAACCCGTCGTGACACCTTTATGGAAGATGCTTTAGCCCAGACAGAAGTTGTTGAGCTCCATACAGGGGTAATACATTGAAATGTCATGACCTGTGTTATGCAGATGATATAGATGATTGACTGGTCTCTTCTGGCCTAAATATCTATGAATTTCTGAAGCCATTTCCTGACCTTTCTGCACAATCACCTTTACCAAAGTTCCCCTTCCATACGGATGTTTGGTGCAGTAGTTGGTTGTGTCAAGATTACAGACCAGGAGAACTTTTTATGGAGAGGCAGACACAGCACCAAATTATGTGTGAATTCTCTGCAGTAATTGGTGAAGAAAATTTCCTTCTGCACTAAACGGCGTCTTATAATAAAAACCCTTAGGAATGAGTAAATACAGGTGTCACTAGTGATCAGCACTAACAACAAAAGCAGGAATTGGTTAATTAAAATATTTGTAGTGTAATAACTAGTAGCTTTTTTGCTTATTTTACAATTTCAGAGTCAAAGTGAACAAGTGCAACATATATCAATTGAGTAAATGTCATCTCACAAATGGTGAACCATGCATCTTATTCATTACACTGGAGGTTAAGTCCAATCACAGACAAATTCTAAAATGTGACCCTCAGCTGTTTCCACCAGCGATTTCTGTGCATGATGGCAAGTAAGTTGAGAAAAAACAAAATGCATTTGCGGTGTTATATTGAAGTACTGTATTGCATTTTTTCAAATACATGCATTGACTGTTCAGAAAAAGAAATATCCCAAGGGCAGATAAATCCTTTGCCTGCCCTTTCTTTAACTCCTTTCCATGCAAGTTGGATATAAGATTAATATTAAAAATAGTGTTCCAAATATTGTTTAGTTCAGTAGAAAACATCAGAGTAATTTGAATAAACCTTAGCATTTATTAAAGCAAAGGTGCTGTCATTACAAGTACAAAACTGTTAGGATAACATACAACACTGGGAACCATTTTATATCTTTCCAAAAACTTGATCAAATGGAGAGTTGGTGTTTCTGTGATGGACTTCTGGAATTGAAAGGGAAAGGAAGTGGAGATATTATTGCACAGATGAAGAGTTCTCCCAGTAACTTGAAAACTAAAGTGTACTGTACTCATTTACTCCGATTTCTGTACTCCACCTCGGCAAGTGGAGTAGCGCTAAAATTGAGATCGCAGTTCTGGGTTACAGGTACTGTGGACGCAATTTGACGATATTGGCCTCCGGGAGCTATCCCAGAATGCTCCCTTGTGACCACTCTGGACAACACTCTGAACTCTGATGCACTAGCCAGGTAGGTAGTAAAAGCCCCAGGAACTTTTGAATTTCCTGTTTGGTCACCATCAGCACAGGTGACCATCAGCACAGTACACCATCGCAGGCGACCATGCAGAGTCCACCATCTCAAGAGACCACGCAGTCCCGGATTCGCAGACGAGCTCCAGCATGGTCCAAACGGGAGGTACTGGATCTCATTGCATGTTGGGGAGATGAATCTGTTATGGCAGAACTATGTTCCAAAAAAAGGAACGCAAATACATATGCTAAAGTCTCCAGGGCCATGACAGAAAGAGGCTACTCCAGGGACACAGAACAGTGTCATACAAAAATCAAGGAGCTCAGGCAAGCGTACCAAAAAGCCAGGGAGGCGAACAGGCGCTCTGGGTCACAGCCCCATACATGCCGCTTCTACCGTGAGCTGCATGCCATTATTGGGGGTGACGACACCACTACCCCACCACTGTCCGTGGACACCTGCAAGGGGGGAGTAGCATGGAGCAAGGAGGATGAGATTTTGGAGGACGAAGAGGAGGAGGAGGAGGAGGACAGTGCACAGGTGACAAGTGTGGAATCTGTTTTCCCCCCTAGCCAGGAACTATTCTTAACGCTGGAGCCAATAGCCTTCCCCTACTCCCAAAGCATGCTCCCAGACCATGACCCTGGAGAAGGCACTTCTGGTGAGTGAGAGCTTGATCGGAGCCACGCGGTGGGGGAAAACCCAGCCGTGCTGGGCTGTTCATGTTTAGTTAAAGGGCTCATCCCTTCTCATAGCCTCATCGGAGCCATGCTGGGCTGTTCGGTTTAGTTTAAAGGGCTCATCCCTGCTCAGAGCCTCATCGGAGCCCTGTGGTGTGTGTGTGGGGGGAAGGTGTTGTGTGAAGCGATCATCCCACAGAGCCTGCAGGCTGCCTGCAAGCTGAATTCTGTTGCCTGGCCGCATGTGATGGCTTACTCTCACCAAAGTGGCAGGCACTTCAGTATAGGAGGCAAAATGAGACCTTGTACAGAAAGAATATGTGCTGTGTACTATGAATTGCCTGTTTCACTGAGAAACAGTGTCCCCTTTGTTCTCTAAAATGTATCTTTTAAAATACTACCCTCCCTTTTTCTCCTCCTGCAGCAGGTGCAAATGTTTCAATGTGGCCCCTATCTACTCCGTCCCAGAGGCTGGTCCAGATTAGAAGGCAGAAAAAGCTAACTCGGGACAACATGTTTGCCGAGCTCATGCAGTCCTCCTGCACTGATAGGGCCCAGTTGAATGCGCGGAGGCAAACAATTGCAGAGTCACGTAAAGCATTACATGAATACGAAGAGAGGAGGGACATACGTGATGAGAGCAGGCAGGATGCTATGGTCAAGCTCATAGGGGAGCAAACTGACATGCTCCGCTGTATGGTGGATCTAATGCGGGAAAGGCAGCAAGACCACAGACTGCCGCTGCAGCCCCTGAATAATTGCCCTCCCTCCTCCCCAAGTTCCATAGCCTCCTCACCCAGATGCCCAAGAACACAACACAGGGTCGGGGGGGGGCCTATGTTGACCCACACAGTCAACCCCAGAGGATTGCACAAGCAGCAGAAAGCTGGCATATCCTAAATTTTTATTTGGTTTCTGGACTTGTCCTTCCCTCCTCCTCCACTCCCCTAACCCAACCCCCCCCCCCCCCCCCCATCTAGCTTCTGATTTCTCTCAATGTTTTGTGCAACAAATAATAAAGAACATTTTTTAAACAATTGTGACTTTATTTCCTTTAATATATATATAGGGGGCGGGTAACTTTAAGAGAAACAAACTCAACTCTCACACCGTACCCTGGCCAGTCATGAAACTGGCTATTAAAGCTTCTCTGATGTGCAGTGCACCCTGCTATTGTCTGGCTGTGCGAAACTGGCCACCAGGTGAGTTCCTCAACTTCCCACTCCGCCATAAATGTCTCCCCCTTACTCTCACAGATATTGTGGAGCACACAACAAGCAGCAATTATAAATGGAATATTGGTTGTGCTGAGATCTAACCCTAAGCTTTCAAATGTCCAAACTCACATTCTACCACCATTCTGCACTTGCTCAGCCTTTAGTTGAACTGCTCCTTACTACTGTCCAGGGTGGCTTCCTGAGCCATGGCATTAAGGGGTAGGCTGGGTCCCCGAGGATAACGATAGGCATTTCAACATTCCCAACAGTAATGTTCTGGTCTGCGAAGTAAGTTCCTTCCTGCAGCTGTTCAAACAGACCAGAGGTCCTGAAGATGCGAGCGTCATGCACCTTTCCTGGCCATCCTACGTTGATGTTGGTGAAACGTCCCTTGCGATCCACCAGAGCTTGCAGCACCATGGAAAAGTACCCCTTGCGGTTTATGTACTGGCCGCCCCGGTGTTCCAGGGCGAAGATAGGGATATGCGTTCCGTCTATCGCCCCGCTGCAGTTAGGGAACCCCAGCGCATTAAAGTCATCCACAATGGTCTGCACATTTCCTAAAGTCACTACCCTTGATAGCAACTGGTCAATGATTGCATTAGCTACTTGCAGCACAGCAGCCGCCACAGTAGATTTGCCCACTCCAAACTGATTCCTGACTGACTGGTAGCTGTCAGATGTTGCGAGCTTCCACAGGGCTATTGCCACTCGCTTCTCAACTGTGAGGGCTGCTCTCATTTTGGTGTCTTTGCACTTCAGGGCAGGGGATAGCAAGTCACAAAGTTCCATGAAAGTGGTCCTAGGCATACGAAAGTTTCGCAGCCACTGGGAATCATCCCATACCTGCAACACTATGCGGTCCCACCAGTCTGTGCTTGTTTCCCGTGCCCAGAATCAGCGTTCCACAGCATGAACCTGGCCCAACAGCACCATGATCTCCCAATTGCCACATGCCGTGCTTCTAGGAATGTCTGTGTCCATGTCCTCATCAGTATAGTAATCGTGCTGTCGTTGCTTCCTCGCCTGGTTTTGCAGGTACTGCACATACTGCTGGACAATGCACAAGGTATTTACAATGGTCAAAACTTCAGCAGAGATCTGATTGGGTTCATGGCTATGGCGTCTGCACAGGTAATCCAGGAAAAAGGGTGCAAAATGTAGGAGAGCAGAGTTGGCAGCAGAAGCTGTGCTGTTCGGTTCACGGTAGCCGAACAATGGTGGAAAATGGTTGTCTTCTGTGGCTTTCACGGAGGTGGGAGCCCAGGACAGAAAACATGAAGAAGCTTGGAAGTGTGGCAATAACAGGAGAGCAGAGTTGGTGGCGGAAGCTGTGCTGTTTGGTTCCTGGTAGCCAAACAATGGCGGAAAATGGTTGTCTTCTGTGGCTTTCACGGAGGTGGGAGCCCAGGACAGACAACACGGAGAAGCTTGGAAGCGTGGCAATAGCAGGAGAGCAGAGTTGTGGCGGAAGCTGTGCTGCTTGGTTCACGATGGCCGAGCACAGTTGAGTTGGAGAGGTGGATTCATCGTAGCAGGAGAGCAGCGGTGCACCGTCTGCTGAAAGCAGTATGGCGTCTGCACGCCAAAAAGGCGCGAAACAATTGTCTGCTGTAGCTTTCTGACGACACACACCCAGAAACACCTGCGAGAATGTTTTTGTCCCATCATGCACTGGGAGCTTAACCCAGGATTCCAATGGGTGGTGGGGACTGTGGGAACTGTGGGATAGCTACCCACAGTGCACTGCTCCGACATTCGATGTTAGCCTCGGTACTGTGGACGCAATCTGCCGAATTCACACACTTTAGTGGAGACACAGAAGACCGAATGTATAAAATAGCTTCTGAAAATTCGAATAGAATAATTTCGAAATAATTTCATACTGTAGACACATCTAAGAACAAAGCAGGGTTAGTCCTATAGACTTCTTAAATAGTAACTGTTGTCCAAATAAACTTTGTAAAAACATGTGGATCTGCCACAGTTTGGTTGACCATTGCTTTTGGTTGATTTTTTTTTTTCATGGATGTGGTATGACTACTGTCAAATAGATACAAAATAGAAACGCAGGTATGATATGTAGCAGAGTGTAGCCCAGACATGGAATTTCACCTCTGGGAATTATCTTCTGTCACCTTAATGGCACTTAGGATATCCCCAAAAGTATTTTCTTACTTACAGCCACTCACATCCCAGTTCCAGATCTGAATAATTATTAAATAATGTATTAATTTACTAATCTCAAACCATGTTTATTCTGGTGAAATGTTTGAAAAGGTGTCTCACACCCTGATGAATTAACAGGGGGGCTGGAACTCAGGGTGCTGGGAGTGCAGGTGCGGCAGCCAATGTGCCCTCTAATTTTTGACAGGCCCTGTGCACAAAAAATTTCTTCTGTGCAAATTTTTGTGCACGCGGTGTTTCGCCGTGTGCACGGGGTTTAGGATCTGTGCGCACGCGCACAGGCCGAGCTTAGAGGGAACAGTGGTGGCAGCCCCCCCGGGTTGAAGTGGTTTCCACCCTACACAGGGCGCCCAGCCCCCCACTGTAACATTGGTGCGATACCCGCCTTTGCACAAGGGATGGGAGCCACCAACCCACAGGGAACCGGCTTCACCCCGTCTCCCCTAGTGGCTCCCCCCGCAACTCGCTTCCCCGACCGAGATGGTTAAGGGTTAAACCCACAGAGCTCGGGGTCCTCCGCAGCCTAGACAGGCCCAGGCATGACTGCGCGAGGGGGCGGGCGAAGGGAGGGACCTTCTCGTGCCCGCCGCGGAGACCCGAGGGCCGAGCCCGGCCCGAGCGGCGCGTGCGGGAGCGAGCCCCCTCTGCAGGCTGCAGCCCCGGCGCGCGGGGCGGTGAGCGGGGCCCGGGGAGGCGCCGCCAGAGGCGGCCGCGGAGGGAGGGAAGCGGCCGCGGAGGCTGCGAATCGCTGCCCGGGGAGGAGGCTGCTGGTGCCGGAGCCGAACCGCGCCTGGGACCGGAGCCACCCCCCGGGGGCCGGTCTGTGCAGCGGAGCCCGGCGGGACCCTTCCCCGGTGCGGGGCTGCGGGGGCTGCCGGGTTCTGACCCCTCCCCGCAGAGCAGGCACCGGCCGGGGCTGGGGGGCGGCTCCGTTCGGTCGGTTCCCCTGGCCTGTGCCACGGGGGCTGGGCCCGGCCCGCTCGGGACACCGGGCTCGGCGCCGGGCCGGGGCCGCTGCACACACCGGCGATGGGAGCGCGGGGGGAGGCTGCGCTGGGTCCGTGGGTACCGCGGGGGGAAGGTTCCTTCTGTGAGCGCCCCATCGGGCAGCGTGCTGGGGATCCAGCCCGGGGCCTCCAGCGCTACCAGCCTGGGCTGCTCCTGCTTGAGCTGCAGCTCTCTGGCTGGGGCTCCCAGGGTCTGTGCAGATGGCAACTGAAACCTGCAGCCGGGCTGTGCCAGCTGATGGGGCTCAGCCTAGGGGCAGTTTAATGGCAGTGCAGACATTTGGGCTCCTGCTGGAGCCTGGGCTTTGGGACCCTGCTCTGTGTAGCTCAAGCACTTCTCTCTTCCATCAACAGAAGTTGGTCCAGCAAGAGAGATTCCCTCCACCACCTTGTCTCTCTAATATCCTGGGACCGACAAGGCTACAACACTGTAACCCTCATTCCCGCCCCATAGAGAGGGCAAGCCCGGGGGGGAGCGACTGGAGAGCGAACCCACCCTGTGCTCACCCCACAGTGCAGCTCCAGCAGCTCCTGTGTTCTGTACGGCTGAGTCCAGTGCCCCACTCTCACCCCGCAGCAGTGGCTTCAGCAGGGTCTTGAGGGGCTGGGCCCGGTGTCCTGTTCTGGGCATTGCATCATGGCATGTGAGGTTGCAGTGCTGCCCAGGTTTGGTCTGCCCAGCCCCCCAGCATGGTGACAGAGGGTCGGGTGTGCCGGCTAAATGTAAGTGGGGCTGTGTCCTGGTGCTCTGGATTGCAGCAACACTCACTGAAGTTTGGCCTGCCTGCCCCTTCATGACAGAGAGTCAGGAGGACTAACCCTCAGCAGTGATGCAACCCTTTGTGCCCGAATACAATACCCACAGCCGTGGGCTGGGCCCCGCTGCTGGAGCCACAACTGTGGGGTGAGTAATGGACACAGAAAAAAAGTCACAGGAAAACACTGTCCATTACTTTTTTCACATTGAGACAAACCTGCACCCATAATAATGGTACGAACTTTCAAGCCTCCCAGACCCTCCCACTTGCGTGGACCACTGTGCATCTGCATCACCTGCAACAACTCTTCCTCTACCAGTGTATAAACTTTGCCATGCTGAGTTGATTTGTTTGTCCTTTCAGATGTCAGTGACGTTTGAGGATGTGGCCATGTATTTCTCCCCAGCGGAGTGGGTGCTGCTGGGCGAGGAGCAAAGGCAACTTTACAAACACGTTATGTGGGAAAATTACCAGACTCTGGTCTCATTAGGTGAGGAGCTGTTTTCCAGAGAATTCTGGCTCTTGTAGTTCCCCAGATAGGGCACATGAGCAGAAAAGGACCATATGTTCTGCAGGCAACAGGATGAAAGGGCACCAACACCACAGTTAAGGTGAAAGACAGACTGGGTTCATCTATGCTGGACCCATGACACGGCTGTGGCGAGCCTGGATCAGTTGACTTAGGACATGGGGCTCAGGCTAAAAATTGCATTGTAGATGTTCAGGCTCGGGCTGGAGCCTCTGCTCTGGGACCCCTCCCCAAATATCCACTTAGCAATTTTACAGTCCCACAGCCCAAGTCTCTCAAGCCCAAGTCATCTGACCCAGGCCAGCTACAAGTATTTAATTGCTATGTAGACATATCCACAGGAGGGAGAGGGGTGCTGGGCCATAGTAGAGTAACTCTCCTAGGCCAAGGAGAAATATACACTATGTGCCACACCTGTTGCCCCCAATCCCCTCAGACACTGCAGTCCTCTCCAACTCCTCTTTCCGCAGGTGCAAGGTTGTTTGCAATTCAATATCCTGCCATTGCTAGGCACCAGGAGTGCTGACCATAAGCTGCAGTTCATGTTTCCATGGAAAATCATTTCAAATACATAGATTAGTTTATTGCCTGATTGGCACAAACATTTCATATGGAGCTGTGCAAAGTGCAGCAGTTCCATGGCTAGAAGTACTTACCTTAGATCTTATGAGCAGTGATGCTTTTGTTTAAGCAGGAATCCAAACCCCCAAGTCAGTGGTGATCTCCAGGATAGAGCGAGGGGAAGAGCTGTGTGTCCAGGGTCCCACAGAAGATGAAGATGGGGTCATCCTGAGAGGCACCCACCCAGGTGAGGAGGGAGTTAAAGTGTTGTGCAAGGGACAAATGAGTAGCTTGAAGGCAGCTGAAATCCTGGTACATTTTGGCCAAAGTGACAATACATTTCAGAATGTTAGTCTTTTAGACTAATTCTATTAGGCTTTTTTGCAACCGTATCACATTGTCAGCTCTCATTCATTCATGATCCACTATAACCACCACATTATTTTCTGCTGTACTGCTGCCAAGCCAGTTATTCCCCATTTTCTAGTTGTGCATCTGATATTTTCTTCCACTTTCTACTTGTGTTTCTTGAATTTCATCTTGTTAATTTTGGACCAATTCTCCACTTTGTCAAGATCATTTTGTTTTCTAATTCCATCCACTAAAGTGTTTGTAACCCCTCCCTGGCTGTCGGAATCATTGACCGAGCAGCACTTGGGAATTTCCTTTCTCACTTCAGGCACAGTTTTGTAGAGACCCAACATCGTTCCATCGCTTTTGTGGGCTCTCAGTTGACATTAATAAAGGATTTCCTTATTACTCCCCAGGACTGCTTGGGAGGCAACATCATGTTGTGTGAGTGAGGAGACCTGGACTCCATTCCTCACTCTGCCACTGAGCTGCTGGCTGAGCTTGGACAATGTTGTATTAATTCATGTAGAATATATGGGCCCAGAGAGACAAAGGTGTTAACATGACACTGTCATGGCCAGTATTAAAGAATGTTAAATAAGGTTTGGGGTTTGGAATACAGAGGCTGTAGCCTGCTCAGTACCATGGAAAACAGCATGAAAAATTCTTTCTAACCTTTTATTAAATATACAGAAAAAGAAGGAAAAAAGTTTAGGCATCTGAAATGTCAAATGTTAAGTATGACTTTGTTAAAATAAATGTCCCTTGTTTCCTTGCCCTTTAGCTGGAGAGAGTCTTTAGACAAAAAGCCTCTGTTTGAAAGTCTTTTAGATTATATTAAAGATGGTAATAACTCTGCTTTTGGGCAAAAGAGAAGCAGTTAGTTGAAATGGGCTGGAGCTGTTGTGGTGATGTTAAAATCTGATCCTGTTTCTTAGAAGACAAAACAAGACAAACACACACAAGAGGGAAGAGAAAAGCACAGCAAATATAGAACATGCAGCTTCTGTCTCTGGCTGACTCTTACTTAGAGCTTTGTGGCTGCAGAAACACAGGCATGGCATGCAGTCTGATCAGACCTATCTGGTAAACGTGTACCAGCGTTGAGCTGGTCTGGGCTGTGCTTCTGTCTGCCTCTTTGATCACAGGCTTACAGCAATGTTGCAAACTATGGCAGTTTTGGCCAGCTAAGCCCGACTCTTATTTAATCTAAAGCAAAGGGAGAAAAATTGGAAAGAGAAGAAATAAGTTGAGGAACTAAAAGAACTCATAGTGCTTGGCGGAGAAGGGGACAAAGTCTCACATTCCAGGTGATTTTTGGGAGTTAGCCAGAACTGGAAATGGTGACAGCATCCTCAGGCTCCCTCTCTCTAGTCCAGTCTTGTTAGTACATCTCTTAGGGTAAGGATGAAGAAGATCTGGGGTCCCAAAAGAGGATCAGGGTGGTAGCATGATGGTATCACTCACTGCAGCAGTTGTTGGCACGCACCTGCTGTTGCTGCTTTTTTCAGTCAGCGAGGGTTGCATTCAATCCTGCTCCTTTTTTTCCCCTCAAAGGTGTTTACTTTTGAAAAACCCCAAAAGGAAGTAATAGGCAAAACAGCCCAGCCCCTCATTGGGTTTTTCTCCAGTTAGGGCTGATTTCTGACACATTCATTTTGGTTTATTAATTTACGGTTCCATGCTTGTCTTGTTTACCAATCATAATTTTAACACTATTCTTGAATTGCATTATAGGCCTTTTTTGTTTGGACTAATTCTATCTTTTTGTTTATATTTTGCACCTTTTCCCATTGACATTTATTGTAGGATATTGTAACACTTTATAAAAACTGTGAGAAAGTTTATAATTATACTGTCAATTAGGGTAATTTTGTGGGCCCAATTATTACAACAGCAAGTTAGTCCTTTGACTCAGGTTCTCTCCCACCCTCTGTATATTTAGTGTATAAGCTCAACATCAGGACGATCTCTGTGGTTTTGTGCAGCACCTGGTGCTATACAACCATAAACTCAGTTGTGCTACCACAATACAAATTGAAAATCAAGCCCCCATTTTATGCATCATTTATGATGGTGGGGAAAGGGCTTCTCTCAGTGATATTCATTCGGTCCATGTGCTGTCAACCAAAGACCTTTTGTCTTGGTGCAGATTTTCCAGCTGCAGAGGAGACCTGGGACTGGTCACTAATTGAAAGCTGCTTGGGCTTCTTCCTCACACAAACGTCTTCCCCTGGAGCAGGTAGGGAACCAGCTCTGCCCTTTCCATTGTGGAAGCTGGAAAGCTCATTTCTGGAGTCATCCATCAGCTGCAAACTCTCCTCTCACAGAGCATTACAATAGGGATTGAAGCCCAAACATGAAAAGAGCTACAGTTCCTCACCCTGACATCCCCGTAGAAACCCCATCTCTCCCCTTACGCAGATTCCCCCAGTCTCTCCCCCTCCCCCATTTTCCATAGAACACGGAGCCGTTGGGATCCCATCACAGTGTGAGTGTTCCGTGTGTGTCCCTCGGGAGAGGGTTGTCAGTGCTGGTGTGTGGTGATGCTGTTCTCCCCACTGAGATGGGCCTCAGAGTAGGGAGAGAATCATGGGGGCTAATTCTCATGTTCATTGACTTGGGGGACTATTAGCAGGGTCTGTGGGACATTGATCTTCTCCTTCTTCCCCAGCACTGGGGCTCCTGGGAGTTTGGCCTCTTGCACTCAAGTGCCAAGAGCCAGCACTGCTCTGAGGAGGGGGGGCACGGGGCTGACTCAGGCTCATCCCTTTGCTGGGAATATTAGTGGTTTCCCCTTGTCAACAGCGCAGAAAATAACATTTGGATACTCTTCCCCACCCAGAGGGTGCCAGGACCCTGAGCAGAGCTGAGGGGCAGACTCCTGAGGAAGGGTCTGGCAACCTGGAGCCACTCAGGCCTTTCCCAGGGACATCAGGGGAGAACCATTCCCAGAAAACTGAGTGGGAAAGACACCACAAAAGGCAGGACAGGCCACAAGGGCAGAGGAAGAACCTGACCAGGAAGGAGCCAGCAACCCCAAGAAGCCATCAGAGGAGATCCAGGTCACATCTAAAGCTGCCTGAAAAGGGACAAACTGAGCCCAGAAAGAGCTTATATACCTGCCGTGTGTGCAGGGAAGAATTCAAGGTGCAGAAAGACCTGATAAGCCACCACTGGATGGTTCATAGGAGACAGAATCTCTATCAATGTAGCGAGTGTGGGGAGAGCTTCAGGAGAAAGAAGGCATTCAAAGCACATGGGAAAACCCACAGAAAGGAGAGAGCCCATCCCTGTTCTGAGTGTGGGAAGATATTCAACCAGTTATCACTGCTCACTGCCCACCAGAGAATACATACAGGAGAGAGACCCTATCGCTGTGCTGAGTGCGGAAAAAGATTCTTCCAAATAACAGCTCTTACCATCCACAAGAGAATCCACTCAGGAGAGAGACCCTATGCCTGCGCTGAGTGTGGAAAGCGATTTATGGATTCATCAACATTTCGTAATCACCAGAGAATCCACTCAGAAAAGAGGCCCCATCACTGTAACCAATGTGGCAAAGGCTTCAAACTTACATCAAGTCTTACTAGACACCTGAAAATCCACAGCGGAGAGAAACCCTTCCTGTGCCACGAGTGTGGGAAACAATTCTGCCTACGAGAACATCTCATTAGACATCAGAGGATCCACACTGGGGAGCAGCCCCATTGCTGTGCTGAGTGTGGGAAAAAATTCAGTCTCCTTCAAAGTCTCAGGAGACACCAAGGAATCCATCGTACGGGGGGACCCCATCGATGCGATGAGTGTGGGAGAATATTCGGTCATCCAGAAAGTCTCACTCTGCACCAGAGAATTCACACTGGGGAAAGACTCCATCACTGTGGTGAATGCGGGAAAAAGTTTGTCCGTCTAGTACAACTCAGAGTCCACCAAAGAATCCATACTGGGGAGAGACCCTATTACTGCACTGAGTGTGGGAAAAGATTCACCCAATCGTCAGGCCTTATCAACCACCAGAGAATCCATTCAGGAGAGCGACCCTATCCCTGCACTCAATGCGGGAAGGTCTTTGCTCACTCATCGTCTCTTACCAAACATCAGAAAATCCATTTGGAAAAGAAGCCATACTCCTGCGCTCGGTGTGGGAAGCGGTTTGCTCGCTCATCATCTCTTACGAAACACCGGAGAACCCACTCAGGAGAGCGACCATATTCCTGCACTCAGTGTGGGAAGCGCTTTGCTCGCTCATCATCTCTCACTAAACACCAGAGGACCCACTGAGGATAGAGACTCCTGACCCTTGTGTTTGATTGGAGAAACCTCTTCAATTTCTCATTTCACTCTTTTCCCAAAGCCTGTAAAAGAGGGAACCTGCTCCCCCACTCTGAACTGCTCCCACCTCCTCACTAACCAGACATTAGGTTCAGTCCTGGGTTTGTTAAAATAATTTGTGTGGCCCTGGAGATGGGAGAATTTCACCCTAGAGGCGCCTAAACAATCATTGTGGATTGCAGCTGGGACAGGGATGTCAGGAGTCAGGACTGCGCTTTACAGGCTCTGATTTCTCCCAGGCCATTCACTCACTGCGGCTCCCATCCTCTCAGGTTCCTTGAAAAATAGACAAAAATTCTGGCACAGACTGAAAAGGAACTTTTTTCTCCTGCATTAATGAAAGGCAGCGACATCTCCCGCATGTCCTGAATCAAAAGGAAGGGCATTTTGATTTGGCTTTGAGATAAAATTATGAAGCAAGCTGTTGTAATAGTTGGCTGTATGCATAATGCAGCCAGGGCCCTGTCTCACACCTAATTACCAGGCAAGCAATACCAGCTAGGACCAGAAGATTGGAGACTGGAGTTTCTGGGTCACACCAATGATAATACGGCTAAAGTCAAGACACCCCTTTTCTGAAATAGTTGAACCTGTCAGACAGTACATGAGACACAACATTTCTTAGAAACAGCGGCAACAGGTGGTGTGGGACTATATTTTATTTTGATGATGCACTTCTTGATGGATAGACAAGTCAGATTTGCATCCCCTTGTTCAGTCATTGTCAACCAGGGGTATGTGTACCCCTGGGGGTACACAGAGGTCTTCAGGGGGTACATCTTCTCATCTAGATATTTGCCTAGTTTTACAGCAGGCTACATAAAAAGCACTAGGAAAGTTACAAACTAAAATTTCATACAGACAATGACTTGTTTATATTGCTCTATATACTATACACTGACATGTAAGTACAATATTTATATTCCATTTGATTTATTTTGTAATTATATGATAAAAATGAGAAAGTAAGCAATTTTTCAGTAATAGTGTGCTGTGACACTTTTTTGTATTTTTATGTCTGGTTTTGTAAGCAAGTATTTTTGAAGTGAGGTGAAACTTGGGGTATGCAAGACAAATCTGACTACTGAAAGGGGTACAGTATTCTGGAAAAGTTGACAACCACTACCCTAGTCTCTCTGAATCAGCTCTCACATGCTCCTCGGAATAACCATATAAAATGAAAGATCCTTCTTCATTACAACAGGATACATTGTGGTGACAGGTGGTTTAACTTACATCTTTATCCAGCTTCTTGACCTCCCCATCCTGTTCCTGTGGGGCTCAAGTACAAACAGTATGCTGTTTGGTTATGGATTGCCTTCTTTATCATCTTGATGGTAGATGCATGCACTTGACGTCTCTGGATGCTGCTGCCATGATAGCGTGACCACATCACTTACCCAACATCTAATTCATTGTTTGTGCCATGAGAAGCCATACGCCAGAAAAAAGGCAAGGGCAGGGATGAGGGATTGATATAGTAGAAGTTTCAGAGAGCTGCTTCCTGTTACAATGGTTTGTTTTCTGAATAATTTGAGTTTGTGTCCCTGGAAGAGGAAGTGGCACTTTAAGTCCACTAACACTGAGATGTACCTGGATCTCAACCCTGACACGTAATGTCAAGAAGTGAGGGAAATTATCTCTGAGCACCTTTGCTCTACTTTCCAGGCTGGGACTTGTTTGCTGCTAGTTGTAGGTGTTTTCAATAAACAACTTGTGGAGTTGCAGTCCCAGCCCAGAGTGTGACATGGATGTGAAACAGCCAGGGTTCATAGAGCAGGGACAGAGATGGGATCCTGCGTGAGAACAGACAGCTCAGAGAACCCTGTTTGAGGAGAGAGAGAGAGAGAGAGAGAGAGAGAGAGTCTTAAACAGAGAGGGAGAGAAACTGGTCCCGGCAGCGTTCACAGATGAAACTGAGCAGCAGCACAGGGCCAATGTCTCCTCGTTCCTCCAACTGGGGAAATCCGTGGCCATGCCTCTCTTTCGGAGGGTGACGATGAGATGCAACTTTATCTCACTGTTGTGTCATCATTCCTGGAGGGAATAAAATAATACAATAGAATTATGAGTCTGAAATGGCTGCCTCCCATGTGTGTAAGTGAAGCCCTGCAATCTTCCTTGCACTGCTGAATTTGCCATGTTCCAGTCACTCTTGGGAGATGATGTTGGGGAAAAGCAGCCATCTTGCCTTTCTTTTTGGAGCTGGTTATGCCAGCTGCAGTTCAGCTCAGTTGTAATCTGCTTTAAATCATTATCTGCACTCTAAAAATGGGGGTGGTAGAGCATTGAATTTGTTAAAATCTCCCAGAATACGTTGTGCTTATGCTAAGCTTTATTGTGCAAATTTACTAGTTGTTAAATTGTTCTAACCTTTGTTCATTGTATATGCAGAATTTGTCAGATGTAAGATGTATACTCTGTTAAGGTTTGCCAAATATGAAGTGTGTGCTAGGTACAGTGAGTGCAAATATTTCTTTGGTTTTATGCTCCTTGTGTGCTATGGTCTACCGCCAGCTAAACTGTTGTGTGCATAATTAGATAAGAAAAGGTGTGTAAGGTCTGTGGATTCTGGAATTTTCTGTCTTCTAAATGAGGAAAATACAAATATGAGTAAAACTGAACTCATAGTTTGGAACAGAGTGAAGATGTAAACTGCTGCAAGACAGTTCTCCAGATTGGGTACATACTGACCTTCCTGTATTACACTGATTTTACTTCCAATCAATAAATCGGTTGAGTTTGGTTATCTGACATCTTGACTCACTATCAAACTCCAATTGCTGATAGTAGTTATTGTGTATCTCTCTCCCCTTAGTGACTCTGAGCTGTACTAAGACTGAACTGCCTCAGGGATACATGTTAGGGAAACAGTTTGCCAGCCCCAAATGGTTAAAACTCATGAGATTTTTCTAAAATAATAAAAGTTGGAGGTTTTTTCTTGCTTTAGGTTTCTGAGCTGTTAGGTGCACTGGTTTCATGTTTTCAAGGTTTTTCTCTGCTACCATGAGGGCTAGAAACTTACTTTTTGTAATGAAAGCTGAAATTCTCATGCAATACAGTGGAGACAACCTGAACCCCTGCTCCATTCCTACCCCCTGAGTGCCATCCCCATCCCTCCCCTCAACCAGCTTTGGCAATTTCCCAAGCAGACAGACTCTCCTGGTCTGTATCTGGGCTCATGTGACAGTTGCTGAGTGATCAGCATGGGCTCCAGGGTCAGTTTATCATTATGGCCCTTTTTATTTACTCCTCAGACAGAATCATTTATTAGGAACCTGAGCTGCAGTCACAGTGCCCTCTGCCCCTGGAGCTTCAGCTGGGGTGCCCCTCCACCAAGATGGGGTAGGGCTGCCTGGCCATAAATGGTGAAAATGGGCAGGAAGAGAAATGGGGGTGATCTCCTAGATCCCTGTGAAGTGTGATCAGCCCCATAGGATATAGGGGGGCAGTGACCTCTCAGGGGCTGAGGCCAGGGCAGCCTGTTTGTGGCCCCTCAGGAAACATTCACTGGGAACCTTAGAAATTCAGGAGCTGTTTGATCCTCCTGAGCCCATTTTCCCCTCTTGCTCCCTGCAGCTGCTGCTCCCAGGGGTTAATGCCGCAATGAAGGGCAAAGGGCATCTTGGGTTTGGATTGTGGGATGGAGCCAATAGAGGCCCAGACTGTCCTTCTCTGGGCAATTCCCCCTCTACTTTCAAACTGCACAACCCCGCCCCCACTCCTAATTACCAGCTGCCACTCTGGGCTGAGGAAGGACCATTCTCACCTGTGCTGGGGTAAGGGAGGAGGGAGTTGGAAACTTATCCCCAGACTCAGGATAAAAGCTCCCAGCTGAGGGGATGAACCATTTCACTGTGGGGATGGGGGTGGGGGGAATAGAATCAGAGACTATTAGGGTTGGAAGAGACCTCAGGAGGTTATCTAGTCCAATCCCCTGCTCAAAGCAGGACCAACCCCAACTAAATCATCCCAGCCAGGGCTTTGTCAAGCCGGGTCTTAAAAACCACTAAGGATGGAGATTCCACCACCTCCCTAGGTAACCCATTCCAGTGCTTCACCGCCTTCCTAGTGAAATAGTGTTTCCTAATATCCAACCTAGACCTCCCCCACTGCAACTTGAGACCATCGCTCCTTGTTCTGTCATCTGCCACCGCTGAGAACAGTCGAGCTCCATCCTCTCTGGAACCCCCCGCCCCTTTCAGGTAGTTGAAGGCTGCTATCAAATCCCCCCTCACTCTTCTCTTCTGCAGACTAAACAAGCCCAGTTCCCTCAGCCTCTCCTCATAAGTCATGTGCCCCAGCCCCCTGATCATTTTCATTGCCCTCCACTGGACTCTCTCCAATTTGTCCACATCATTTCTGTAGTGGGGGGCCCAAAACTGGATGCAATACTCCAGATGTGGCCTCAACAGTTCCGAATAGAGGGGAATAATCACTTCCCTTGATCTGCTGGCAATGCTCCTACTAATGCAGCCCAATATACCATTAGCCTTCTTGGCAACAAGGGCACACTACTGACTTATATCCAGCTTCTCATCCACTGTAATCCCCGGGTCCTTTTCTGCAAAACTGCTGCCGAGCCAGTCGGTCCCCAGCCTGTAGCGGTGCATGGGATTCTTTCGTTCTAAATGCAGGACTCTGCACTTGTGCTTGTTGAACCTCATCAGATTTCTTTTGGCGCAGTCTTCCAATTTCTCTAGGTCACTCTGGACCCTATCCCTACCCTCCAGCATATCTACCTCTCCCCCCAGTTTAGTGTCATCTGCAAACTTGTCAAGATATATCATGTCCACTGCTTTCCCCATATCCACAGAGCCAGTTATCTCATCATAGAAGGCAATCAGGTTGATCAGGCATGACTTGCCTTTGGTGAATGCATGTTGACTGTTCCTGATCACCTTCCTCTCCTCCAAGTGCTTCAAAATGGTTTCCTTGAGGACCTGCTCCATGATTTTTCCAGGGACTGAGGTAAGGCTGACTGGTCTGTAGTTCCTCGGGTTCTCCTTCTTCCCTTTTTTTAAAGATGAGCACTATATTTGCCTTTTTCCAATCGTCCAGGACCTCCCCCGATGGCCATGAGTTTTCAAAGATAATGGCCAATGGCTCTGTAGTCACATCAGCTAATTCCCTCAGCACCCTCAGATGCAGTGCAGTCAGCCCCATGGACTTGTGCATGTCCAGCTTTTCTAAATAGTTCTCAGCCTGTTCTTTCACCACTGAGGGCTGCTCACCTCCTCCCCATACTGTGTTGCCCAGGACCAAGGCAAAAAAACCATTGAGTACTTCAGTCGAAGGATGCCAAAGGCTGAAATTTCACCTCTTTAATTTTGGTGGGTTTGGGTTTCTGAACAATCAGACCCTTTTCATTTTTCCTGTTCTCTTTAAGAAAGGGGGATTTTTACCAAAGTGACAAATTTTGAGATTGTGTCTGAGCAATCCCCACCCAACTCCTCCAGGAGAGTGGGACCTTCCAAACTGGCAGTTGGCCAGTCATCTTCTCCACCCCATAAGTGCAGCCTCAGACAGCGAGGGGGATTAGCCACCCTGACCAGCCTGGCCTGGGACACTTTGATCCCCTCAGTCTGTGGTGGAGTGTGCTGTCTACACTGGAACAGGTGGCCAGTGATCCTCGGAGCAGCTTGGGTGGGGAGGGGAAATCGGACACATTTCTCCCTCTGCCTTGCCCCCCCCAGTGGAAGCTGCTGTTTTGTGACCCCTCAGTGCTGGGAGGGGAGTGAGGAGTCCCTGCCTTGGTGTGTTCAGTGCCTTTGTGCAGGGATAGCTCAGCCCCAGGGGCTCCTGGAAGGGGAACGTCTCAGTCTCTTCTTCCCCAGAAGTGGTTTCCTGACCCTTCCCCATCACAGAGCAGCCTGCAGGCCTGGTTCTCTTGGGGGAGGGGGAGTAAACGCAGCCCTGTGTTGTGGTGGGGGAGGGAGGGAGGAGAATGGGACATTCCAAAGTGGCAGTTATGGCAGTTGGACCTGGGCTTGGGACATAAATACAGCCCTGTATGCGGAGGGGGCATGTCATGGAAATGGCTCCCATATGAAGTAGACTTGCACATTCTTGGCTAATAAACTTTTGTGTCCACAGTCTGTGCCTGAAAACCTACTTTCACACCCCTGAAATGCTCCTCTTATGAAGGCACATCAAGACCCGATGGCTGAAAGCCGAAGAAAGACAAATTGAATTAGGAAATAAGGACAAATTTTCCACCGTGAGGGTGATTTACTAGTGGGAGAAACTCACAAGGGAAGTGGTAGATTCTCCAGCTCCTGATGTCTTCAAATTCTGTCTGGACACCTTTCTGGAAGATGGTTTAGCCAAACACAAGTTATTGGGCTCCATACAGGAGTAATTCATAGAAATTTCATGGCCTGTGTTACGGAGGTGATATAGATGGTTGGCTGGTTCCTTCTGGTCTTAATAGCTATGAATCTCTGAAGCCCTTTTCCAACCCATCTGCACATGCACCTTTATTAACGTTCCCCCTCCATGTGGATGTTTGGTGTAGTAGTTAGCTGTATCAGGACTAAAGACCATGAAAACATTTTATGGAGAGGCAGACTCAGTGCTAAATTATATAGGAATTCTCTGCAGTAATTCATGAAGAAAATTCCCTTGTGTACAAAAGGGGGTCTTATAATTCAAACGCATAGGAATGAGTAAATATAGGTGTCACCAGTGATCGGCACTAACAACGAAAGTAAGAATTGCTTAATTAATTAAAATATTTTTATTGTAATAACTAGCAACTTTTTTGCTTATTTTGCAATTTCAGAATCAAAGTGAACAAGTGCAACATATATCAATTGAGTAAATGTCATCTCACTAATGGTGAACCATGCATCTTATTCATTACAGTGGAGGTTAAGTCCAACCATAGAAAAATTCTAAAATGTGACCTTCAGCTGTTTCCATCAGAGATTTCTATTCATGGTACGAGTTGAAGGGAAACAAAATGCATCTGGAGTGTTATATTAAAATAATGAACTGTGTTCAAATAAGTTCACTGACTGTTCATATAAAGGCACTCACCACAGATAAACATTTCATCTGCCCTTTCTTTAGTTCTTTTCCATATATCTTGAAAATGACACTATACAAAATAATGTTTCAAATATTGATTGGGACATCAATGTTATTTGCATCAACATTAGTGTCTTTTTAAAGCAAAGGTGCTGTCATTACAGGTACTAAGTTCTTAGGATGATATACAACACTGGAAATCATTGTGTATGTTTCCTCAGACTTGATCGAACTGAGAGCTGGTGTGTCTGTGTTGGCATTTTGGAATTAAAAAAGGAAGGGAAGTGGAAATATTCAAGCATGGATGAAGAGTTCTCCAAGTTTCTTGAAAAGTAAAATATACCAAGCTGTTTATTGCTGCTATACAACTCTCATGGCAACACTGAAGACAAGGTCAACTAATTGTAACCGATAGGTAGGTCTGGCAGAATTCACTTTTTAAAAATAATTTCAACAGATATCAATGTTTATTTTAAGCATTTTAAAAATATTTTTTATTGATTTAAATTTTCTCAGTTGCGGGAAATTATGGGAAAGGGGGAGGTTAGACAATTACTTAATGATAATAGACATTGAGATTCAAAAAGTTAAAGCTTTTACAACCATTCATACATAAATTGTCAACATCACATGTCAAAATCTACAAAGTAAATATCCTTAAGTCAACAAATTATGCCTGTTTTTTTACTGTTCATTTGCAAGTCCTTTGGAACATCTTAATTCAAAAGTAAATCACTGGATTTTGACTATAATAAGTTCTCAACCTGCAATTTTCTTACTTTGCCTATCTGTAAATTTGATCATAATCCATTTAGCACACAGATTTTCAAACTCTGGCATGCCCCACAGCAAGCGCCTCAGGGAGTCATGGCAGCCTGGCTTCACAGGCTGGGGCCAGTTCCAGGGGTGTTGCTGGCTGGCGCCAAGTTTCATTGGGGGAGAGGCAAGAGTGCATTGGGGCACAGCTCAGAACTGTGCTACCCACCCTGCCTGGGGAGCACCTGGTCATACAGAGGCGGCCCGGTTCGGGGCACAGGGCAGGGAGGACTGCCAGGCAGCCAGCCAGTGCCTCAGCTCCCACAGTACGGAGAGCCAGGGGCCCAAGAGGGCTGGGTGGCTCCCACCGGCTTCTAATCAGTCGTGCTAAATTGAAGGCAGAAATCTGGGCAGGGGGCATGTGACCCCACATGTCCCTCCTATACTGCCCCATTTTTTTGCCCCCACAACTTTGCGCCTGGGGCAACTGCCCTGCTTTCCCGATCCTGGTTACAGTCCTCTATAAAATCCCCCAAACCAGAACCTTTTGTACATGAGTATCAGGCCATGAAGCAGAATGACAGGACCCAGACAGAACTTCCCCCATGTCCTGCCACTACATGTCAGGGCTGAGACCCGGGAATATCTCAGTGGTGTTAGTATTGGCATTCCACTTCCTCTTCTAGGGACACAGAGTCAAGTTATTGAGAGAAAAGAGCAGTTATAACAAAGCCGTCTGCTTTGATCAGTGCAGTGAGGGGCACAGAGGGGGCCTCACAGCCTTTTGGTTACTCAGAAGCAGGAATATACTTTTCGATCTTTTTGGAAATATACTTTGCATTTGGGAGAAGTTGGGTAAAGAAGGAAAACTAGAGGAAATAAAAAAATATACTGTGTCCGTGGAGTCTGGGGTGGGTGGGAGACAGCAAGTGAACAGCCTGGGAGAAACCAGGGCCTCGTACACAGCAGCCCAGATTCCAGTCATCTCATCTCTCCCAGTCCCAACCTGTAACACCCACAACGGGATGTTTAGGTGGCTTGTTGGTTAATGCTCCTATCCCCAGGGCTACACAAATCACCTTACCAAACTTAGCACCTGAATTTCTGTCTGGTCAATGAGCAGGTGGGAGCATTTCAGGGCAGGTGCAGGGTCCCCCTCCTATGTACAGGCTTTGGGGAGAAGGGTGAAGGGAGAGTTGGCAGAAGTTTCCCCACATCAGACATGAGGGTCAGGTCTCTCTCTCCCCTGTGGGTTCTTTCATGTCTAGTGAGAGCTGATGAGTGAATAAAGTGCTTCCAGAACTCAGTGCAGGGACAGAGTCTCTCTCCTGAGCAGATGCTCTGCGGCGTGATAAGGCCTGATAATTGGGTTAATCTTTTCCCGCATTCAGCACAGCAGTGGGGTTTCTCCCCAGTGTGATTTCTTTGGTGGACGGTGAGATGTTGTGCACACCTGAACCTTTTCCCACACTCAGTGCAATGAGGGGGTTCACCCTCTCCTCTAAGTGAATGTGCTGATGTCTAGCAAGATTTGATGACCAATTTAATCCTTTCCTGCAGTCAGCACAGCCATAGAGATTCTCTCCCAAGTGCTTGCTCTGGTGTCTAGTGAGATTTGATGGATAATAGAATATTTTCCTGCATTCAGCACAGGAACGGGCTCTCTCCTTTCTGTGGGTCCCCCCCATGTGCACTGAGCAATTGCTATCCTCTGGAGCTTGCCCCACCCTCTACATTTATCCTCAAAAAGAAAAGGAGTACTTGTGGCACCTTAGAGACTAACCAATTTATTAGAGCATAAGCTTTCGTGAGCTACAGCTCACTTCATCAGATGCATATCGTAAGTGAGCTGTAGCTCACGAAAGCTTATGCTCTAATAAATTGGTTAGTCTCTAAGGTGCCACAAGTCCTCCTTTTCTTTTTGCGAATACAGACTAACACGGCTGTTACTCTGAAACCTACATTTATCCTGTTTCCCTTTCCTAGGAACCCTCCACTTGTGGTTTTTCAGGTCTCTCCGCCCCTCAAATCCTTCACTGTGTAGACAGCAGGTGTATGGGCTCTTTTTGCCCACAGCTGTCCCCTGTGTAGGGACCTTTGGATGTGCTCTGGATTCCCTCTCCTGTCTCTTTGGGGTTGGTAGCTCTGTCCCATCCAGTTTCTCCCTTTGCTTTTGTGGTCTGTGCTGCCTCTTGTGAGATTTTCCCTACTCAGATCTCTGGGAAACACTCTCAAGGCCTGGGCAGCTCCAGGCTTCCAGGCCCTTCTCAGGCGGCTGCTCCTCAGCTCTGCTCAGGGTCCTGGCACTTGCTGGGTGGGGAAGAGAATTCAGTTGTTAGTTTCGGTGCTGCTTGCAAAGGGAAACCACTGATATTCCCAGCAGTGGAATGAGCATGAGGAAACCCCACAAGCCTCACCTCGAAGCAGAGCTGGGCCCCATCACTTGAGAGCAAAATCCCCAATTCCAAGAGGCCCCAGTGCTGGGGGAAGAGCACAAGGCCAGTGCCCCATAGATAAGGCTACTTTTTAGTCATGGGTATTTTTAGTAAAAGTCATGGACAGGTCACGGGCAGTAAACAAAAATACATGGCCTGTGACTGGTCCATGACTTGTTCTATATTCTCCTGACTAAATCTTGGGGGTGGGACCCCACAGGTCTCGGGGGGGGGACGGCCTGGGGGTGCTGTGGGTGTCAGGAGGTGGCCCAGGACCCCCGCTGGTGTTAGGGGAGGGGTTGGTGGGGCACACAGGCTCCCTACCTGGCTCCTCGAGGCTCCCTGGAAGCAGCAACATGTCCCTCCCTCAGCTCCTAGCTCCAGTCCGTGCGCTGCCCCCACCCCAAGTGCCGGCTCCAACGCTCTCATTGGCAGGTAACCGCAGCCAATGGGGGTTGTGGGGGCAGCGTTTGTGCCTGCGGGCAGAGGCAGTGTGTAGACTGGAGCTAGGAGCTGAGGGAGGGTCTGCTGCTGACAGACAATGCATAAAATGAGCTCTCTGGCATCCCCTGCTCCAGAGAGCAAAGCAGCACCTATTGTCTGTTCCTGGCAGGGGTGAAAGTAAGTTAGAGGACTTACAGGTACGCCGAAGTCCTGAGCAGGGGGCATGGCCTCAACTGGAAGAGGCGTGGCCTTAACAGGAAGAGGCAGGGCCTTAAATCCCCGGGCCCTTTAAATCTTGCTTTAAAGGGCATGGACTCCAGCTGCAGTAGTGGTGGCTGGGAGCCCGGAGCCCTTTAAATCACCCCTGAGCTACCAGCTGCAGAGGCAGCTGGGAACCCTGGGGCTCGGGGGTGATTTAAAGGGCCCAGGGCTCCGGCTGCTGCTACCGCAGCGGAGCCCCGGGCCCTTTAAATCACTGAGGAGCCCTGGGGGCTCCCGGCTGCCACCTCTACCCCGGGGCTCTGGCTCTGGCAGAGGTTTAAAGGGCCTGGGGCTCCGCTGTAGTAGTGGCTGCCAGAGCCCCGAGCCCTTTAAATCCCCACCTGAGCCTGGCTGCCCGAGCCCTGGGGGAGCAGCGGCCGGGCTCCGTCGGGGATTTAAAGGGCCCCGGGGCTCCAGCCGCTGTTACCGCCCCAGCCCTTTAAATTCCCGCCAGAGCCTCCCCACCCCTACCCCAGGGCTCGGGCAGCGGGGCTCAGGCGGGGATTTAAAGGGCCATGGGGCTGTAGTGGCTGCTGGAGCACCGGGGCCCTTTAAATTCCCGCCAGAGCCCCGCTGCCGCTACCCTAGGGCTTCAACAGCAGGGCTAAGGCAGGGATTTAAAAGGCTGGGGCGGTAGCAGCGGCTGGAGCTCCGGGGCACTTTAAATCTCCGCCACAGCCCCGCTGCCACTACCCCAGGGCTTTAAATTGCTGTCTGGGAAAGCCGGTCCCGGGGCGTACCGGCTTACTTTCACCTCTGGTTCCCGGGGATGGGTCTCGGCTGAGGAACCAGCTGGAAAACCCTTTATCAGCCTCCAAGAACCATGTCTCCTCCATGTTGGGGAAATCTGCATTGAAGAGAAGGTCTCAGCCTTGTGCCAGATCAGAAGTCTGCCCAGAAACTGTCCACTGAGCCCTGCCATGGGGCAGGATCTGAAGGGGTCTGGGATGGGGTTGGGGGGCTACTGAGGGGAATAGGTTTCATTAGTAATTGCTGGGTTTTTGGAGTTATTAATAATATTTGAAATTATTAATATTAATATGGGAAGTCACCATACACTAATTTAACCATTAATTCCTTTATTAAATCCGAAGGCCAAATGATACTTATACAATTGTTCTAAACATGCCTAAAAAGCCTAAATAATAAGCAATTTAGTACATCCAAACAGTAACAAAACATTTGTAAGCATTTGATCAAAATACTTACAAATGGGCTAAACCCAGTGGTGCTTAGACCCATATTGTCTGGGTCCAGTGTGTTCAGGCAGTTTACTTTTTATGCACACTAAGAGTTTACTTTTTTACCTTTTAATAAACAAGTGATGTCATTGCCAATTACTGTACTGACTTCAGCTAAAAATCAATTTGAGACAGTTCATCCTCATTTCCAGTCTTAATCCAGATAAGATTTGCAACTGCCTTCTTTTCCGAGGCCTGTTCTCCCCTCCTTCTTGCTGTCCAACAGTTTTCCCTTTGCACTTGGGTTCACATAGGCTTTAGCTCAGGTATGTGGGGTGGGAAGTGCTCTGTTGGCTCATTTTACAACAGATTCTTTGTTTAGAAACCATCTGCAGTCATCCCTAGCGGTCAGAGGCCTTCTTTTTAGAAACTTTCCCTTATCTCATTAATTATTCTTTGAACCAGACATCCTCCTTACTTTATTCCTTCTGGCCTTATCACTTATTATGTTCAAGGTCTTCCTTCTACTTGCTAGTCAGGGCCTTTCTTTACAACACATACATATTTCCTTAACCAAACTCAAGCTAACTTTAATTATTTAATTTTATACTTGTCCTACACTAAGCCCCCTCACACCCTGAGCAATGTCACACTGTGGTTGTGGTCAGCTGGTGGATCCCTCACATACAGAGTGTACGGAGCTTCCTGCTGCTCAGGGCTCCCAGACTGGTGCTGAGGCCATATAGGCAACAGTCTCCCAGGAGGTTCTCAGATAGGAACCAGAACGAGGGAAGAGAAGAGCCCCCTGCCCACCTATCCCAAGAACTCCTGCTGCAAGTCCTAAAACCAGCGACAGCAGGATGGGCTTCTGACCTAGCACTATGCTCCTTCTCTGAGGAATCGCTGTTCTCCCTTTCCCTCCCCCTTAATAGAACTGGAACGGATCTCAAGAGGTCATCTAGCCAGTCCCCTGTGTTATGCTTATAAGAAGCACACGGGATCTTTTTCAGGGGAAAAGGCAATACACTACATTTATTGAAGATACAACAATTGGCATATGCATTCAGTCACACACACACTCACTCACTCACTCTCACTCTCTCTGTCCCGCCAGTCAATGTTATAGTTACCAGTCCAGCGTCCAGATCAATCTAGTGGCCAGCTAGGTCGATCACAAGTAGAGAGGAGCCGGGTTCCGGCGGTCGCAACACGATGCTCCGGGAAAGCCTTGGAAGGACAAACCCAAAGTTTCATGGCAAGGCACCCTGTTTATATAGTGATTGTTTTTTTTATTGGGACCAATAAATGGCTTAATGGTGAAATCCTAGCGGATCTTAAACATAAAAAAGAAGCTTACAAGAAGTGGAAGGTTGGACATATGACCAGGGAAGAGTATAAAAATACTGCTCGGGCATGTAGGAATGATATCAGGAGGGCCAAATCGCACCTGGAGCTGCAGCTAGCCAGAGATGTTAAGAGTAACAAGAAGGGTTTCTTCAGGTATGTTGGCAACAAGAAGAAAGCCAAGGAAAGTGTGGGCCTCTTACTGAATGAGGGAGGCAACCTAGTGACAGAGAATGTGGAAAAAGCTAATGTACTCAATGCTTTTTTTGCCTCTGTCTTCACTAACAAGGTCAGCTCCCAGACTGCTGCGCTGGGCATCACAAAATGGGGAAGAGATGGCCAGCCCTCTGTGGAGATAGAGGTGGTTAGGGACTATTTAGAAAAGCTGGACGTGCACAAGTCCATGGGGCTGGACGAGTTGCATCCGAGAGTGCTGAAGGAATTGGCGGCTGTGATTGCAGAGCCATTGGCCATTATCTTTGAAAACTCGTGGCGAACCGGGGAAGTCCCGGATGACTGGAAAAAGGCTAATGTAGTGCCAATCTTTAAAAAAGGGAAGAAGAAGGATCCTGGGAACTACAGGCCAGTCAGCCTCACCTCAGTCCCTGGAAAAATCATGGAGCAGGTCCTCAAAGAATCAATCCTGAAGCACTTGCATGAGAGGAAAGTGATCAGGAACAGCCAGCATGGATTCACCAAGGGAAGGTCATGCCTGACTAATCTAATCGCCTTTTATGATGAGATTACTGGTTCTGTGGATGAAGGGAAAGCAGTGGATGTATTGTTTCTTGACTTTAGCAAAGCTTTTGACACGGTCTCCCACAGTATTCTTGTCAGCAAGTTAAGGAAGTATGGGCTGGATGAATGCACTATAAGGTGGGTAGAAAGCTGGCTAGATTGTCGGGCTCAATGGGTAGTGATCAACGGCTCCATGTCTAGTTGGCAGCCGGTATCAAGTGGAGTGCCCCAAGGGTCGGTCCTGGGGCCGGTTTTGTTCAATATCTTCATAAATGATCTGGAGGATGGTGTGGATTGCACTCTCAGCAAATTTGCGGATGATACTAAACTGGGAGGAGTGGTAGATACGCTGGAGGGGAGGGATAGGATACAGAAGGACCTAGACAAATTGGAGGATTGGGCCAAAAGAAATCTGATGAGGTTCAGTAAGGATAAGTGCAGGGTCCTGCACTTAGGACGGAAGAACCCAATGCACAGCTACAGACTAGGGACCGAATGGCTAGGCAGCAGTTCTGCGGAAAAGGACCTAGGGGTGACAGTGGACGAGAAGCTGGATATGAGTCAGCAGTGTGTCCTTGTTGCCAAGAAGGCCAATGGCATTTTGGGATGTATAAGTAGGGGCATAGCGAGCAGATCGAGGGACGTGATCGTTCCCCTCTATTCGACATTGGTGAGGCCTCATCTGGAGTACTGTGTCCAGTTTTGGGCCCCACACTACAAGAAGGATGTGGACAAATTGGAGAGAGTCCAGCGAAGGGCAACAAAAATGATTACGGGTCTGGAACACATGACTTATGAGGAGAGGCTGAGGGAGCTGGGATTGTTTAGCCTGCAGAAGAGAAGAATGAGGGGGGATTTGATAGCTGCTTTCAACTACCTGAAAGGGAGTTCCAAAGAGGATGGCTCTGGACTGTTCTCAATGGTAGCAGATGACAGAACGAGGAGTAATGGTCTCAAGTTGCAGTGGGGGAGGTTTAGATTGGATATTAGGAAAAACTTTTTCACTAAGAGGGTGGTGAAACACTGGAATGCGTTACCTAGGGAGGTGGTAGAATCTCCTTCCTTAGAGGTTTTTAAGGTCAGGCTTGACAAAGCCCTGGCTGGGATGATTTAACTGGGAATTGGTCCTGCTTCGAGCAGGGGGTTGGACTAGATGACCTTCTGGGGTCCCTTCCAACCCTGATATTCTATGATTCTATGATTCTATGATTCAATGAGTTTTGCACTGTTATGTTGTAATTAATTGTTGTGTGACGAGTGCTTGTTTTTTAATTTTTTAATTTTATTTTTTATTTTGTTTTTTTTATCAAGTTTCTCAGGGAGTTATTCCATGCTGGTTTTAATCACAACTATCTTGTCCCCATTGATAGGTGCCTGTCTCATCTTTAGAGTCGTCAAACTGCCCTCCTCTGACATTTCAGTAGGGGCGTGTTGCAGCCTCCTGGTGCCCTTGCATCTGTCTCCGGTTAAGCAGCGCTTTGTGCTCAGGTTCCAGGATGTCCTTTTCTGCAAAGAATTCAAACATCATTATTTATGTAAACAGTTTAATTTGTGAAACATGTACCCACTTCAGTTTTCCATCTTTTTCAATATGGTATACCAATGGGCTAAGGCAGTCCTTTATGGAGTAAGGGCCTATCCATTTTGATTCCAGTGTGTGTCCCTTTTCCCCATTTTAAGGTACATGACTTGGTCTCCTGTTTCCCACAGGGCTGCCTTTGTGGGCCTTTGTTTCTGAATTTTGTTGTTCATGTGTTCGATGGTCTGATTAACCCTATACTGGAGGGTGGTTTTATCTTCTTGTAACTGTTTGAGCCACTGAAAATAATCATGCTGGATTATATTAGAGCTCTCTTCTTGACCCTGTACCAGGTAACTAGGATCAATCATTAGGCACATTGGATGTCCAAACAAAATTTGGAAGGGTTGAATTTTTGTTCTTAGTCTATTACTGCTGTGGATGGCAGCCAAAATCAGAAGCAATTTATCCAGCCAGTCTTTTCTTGTGTGATTTACTACCTTCTGGGGCACTTCCTTAATAGTGCAGTTTATGCGCTCTGCTTAGCCTGAGGACTGAGGCCAGTATGGTATACAGACCTTTTGTTTAATTCCCAAGACTTGTATCATTGTGGTAAAGATTTCTCCTACAAAGGCTCCCCCATTGTCAGAATCTATTATTTCGGGGGTGCCATATCTACATACTACCTCATTAAAAAACTTTTTAGCCACTACCCTGGTGCTATTATCTTTAGTAGGAAATGCCTCCTCCCATCCTGAAAAGGAATCAATTATCAGCAATAAATACTGGAATCCTTCCTTACTCCTTGGCAATTTATCAGTAAAATCAATTTGAACCCAAACCTTCGTTGGTGCATCCTGGGTTGCCAGTGCACAGGACAAGCCTTGTCCTGAGCGCACCACACCCAATTTTGCACCCATGTTTTAACATCATCTTCCATACACTCCCAATCTGCTACTTGCTTTAGCCTTCTTGAAGTCCCTTCCACTCCTTCATGCATAAACTGATGGGCTACATTAAGTAACTCCTGTCTTTCTATTTTTCCTGTAACTCGGTTAGGGAGGTCTGTAGTGCCATCTGTTGGCTCATATGTGTCAGCACAGACATTTTTTTTTCTGACTTCTGGTTACAACTGCTATGTCATGATGTTGGGCTATTGTATCTACCCGATTATTCCAGGTGGCCTCCGTACCCATTCCTTTACTGTGTGCCCTTAAAAAAGGAGTACTTGTGGCACCTTAGAGACTAACAAATTTATTTGAGCATCCGATGGAGTGAGCTGTAGCTCATGAAAGCTTATGCTCAAATAAATTTGTTAGTCTCTAAGGTGCCACAAGTCCTCCTGTTCTTTTCGTGGATACAGACTAACACGGCTGCTACTCTGAAACCTGTGTGCCCTTACATGTTGCACCTTTAACTGTTTAGGGTTCTTTGTTACCCACTGGTAAATCCATTTCCATTCCTCTGAATAGGCAATATCCTTTCCATCTGCTGCTTTCCACCCATTCCTATACCAATCATGTATCCAAAACTGTATCCCCTTCACACAAAAATCACTGTCAGCATAAATATACACGGGCCTGGGGGGAATTTTCATATTGCCTTAATAAATAATTGCCTGATAAATTGCGTGGAGCTCGGCATGCTGAGCCGATCCATGGTCTAAATGTCCCTGAATAACTTCCTCTTCTAAGTTAATGGCAGCATATTTTACACATCTTTTCCCTTTTACTACCATTGCACTCCCATCAGTAAACCAGATGTGCTTTTCTTGGTCCACAGTATCTAATTCTTCCAGTGGGGGTGCCTCTGCCAAGGCAATTCTTTGCTCCAGAGTGGCCTCTGGACATTCATGTCTGTTCCCTTTATCAATTAGGGCATGTGTTAGCATGTCCGGCTTGGACACTGTTTCTGTGGTTACCTCTCTATTAATTAAAGTAAGCATCCATTGAGCCATTTGGGTGTTTGCGACTTTACCTCCCATCAATCTCCCTGATAAAATGTGGGAGGAGTGGAGAGGAGTGTGGATGCTTTGGATAGTAATAGGGGCCATTCTTGTAAGAGGCTCAAAAGGTTCTACTGCCCAGACGGCTGCTAGACACTAACGTACAAAATTTATTTCTGCTCCTTGTAATTTCCTGTAATTTCATCTGCTACTAGCCCTAGCTTTCCCTCTTCATTGTTTTGTAATAGTGTGGCAGCCAAGGCCATGTTATTAGCCGCCAAACAAATAACAAAAGGCTGTGATTCATCAGGGAAACACAGGGCTGTGACTGTGAGAGCCTTCTGCTTTAGCAGGGTTAAAGCGGAGTTCTGCTCTTTTCCCCATTCCCATTTTGTCTTTTTCTTTAGCAGTTTCCCCAATGGGTGAGTTATTTCGCATATTTATAAATGTGTGGTCTAAGAAAATTGAATCCTCCTAGCAGTACACTTAAGGAGTGGGTATTGGTAGGGACCAGCATTTCTACTAGTGCCCTTACCTTCCTCTGATCTACCTGTCTCCCTTCTTGTCCCCTTTTTCCTTTATGTCACATCCTTGGGTCTCATTTTTGGACGGGTACATATTTGGTACTGTCAGACATTTTGAAAAAAAAAGTTTTAAAATGTTTATGATTTAATTTATCCTTATCGGAAGCATTAGAACTAAATGAATAAACGTAGCTTTCATGCCTTTCCCTCATTTTTTTGCAGAAATTATGCTTGTTACACTTTTTAGTGCAATTCTAAATAAAGTCTAATAAACAGGTGAACCAAGTCCTAATGACAGAAGAATAGCGTTAAAATGCATTTTTTGAGAAAGTGACATTTAATGCAATTAGTCCTTTCTAAATAAAGTAATTTAATAATTACAAAATCTTAATAACCATGGACAAAACTGTTAAGATATATCTAGAATTATGCATTTTAATGGAAAATATGCTTTTTATGGAGTTAGTGCATTTCTAAATAGTCATTAAATAATTGTACAAAGTTTAATGACAGAAGAATTCAGGAAAAATATGAATAACTGTAGATAAGCAGGAATTTTTAGAAAAAAATAACTTTATGCAGTTGCTACAAGTCTAAAAGTTTATTAGACTATTGCACACAGGTCACAAAGTATTAGAGTGTGAGAGAGAAACTAGGGCCTGGTCTACACTGGGGGGGGGATCGATCTAAGATACGCAACTTCAGCTACGAGAATACCGTAGCTGAAGTCGACGTATCTTAGATAGACTTAGAATCACTTAGGCCAAGTCTACACTGCCCGCCGGATCGGCGGGTAATGATCAATCTATTGGGGATCGATCTGTCGGGGATCGATATATCTCGTCCAGTGTAGACGCGATAAATTGATCCCTGATTGCTCTGCCATCGACTCCGGAACTCCACCACTGCAAGAGGCGGAAGTGGAGTCGATGGGGGAGCAGTGGCCGTCGATCCCGCGCCGCGAGGATGCGAAGTAAGTGATTCTAAGTTGACCTAAGATACGTCGACTTCAGCTACGCTATTCTTGTAGCTGAAGTTGCGTATCTTAGATTGATCCCCTCCTCAGTGTAGACCAGGCCTTACTTCGCATCCTTGCGCCGCGGGATCGACAGCCACTGCTCCGCCGTCGACTCCGCTTCCGCCTCTTGTAGTGGTGGAGTTCCGGAGTCGACGGCAGAGCGATCGGGGATTGATTTATCGCGTCTACACTAGATGAGATAAATCGATCCCTGATAGATTGATCACTACCCTCCAATCCGGTGGGTAGTGTAGACGTGGCCTAGAGCTATAGAGCCACTACATAGGACAGGGGACAGAGCCACCTTTCGAAGGTAACCAAGGAAGTTTTAAAACAGCAAAAAAAAAAGGCAGAGAGAAGAGAAAAGTGTCTCACCCTGCAAGGCTATTACTGGCTAAATGGCAGAAACTCTGCCTTGGGAGCTTGCCACAAATCAGACCTCCTTGGCTAAACCAATCAGAAAGTATTTGTTAATTAAGCGGCCTCTCGGGGAATCACATTTCACAGAATATTAACATAGCATTTTCCTCAGTCACTCTAAACAGCACTTCATGGATTTATCCATTGATATTTAATTACCCCATATTTTCCTGAGTCACACTGAACACAGCACTTTATTCACTGTGGCATATGAAAGGGTAAATTAGAGCTAAAATATCAAAGAAACTGACTAGTATGCTCCTTTTGATTATCAGGCTTCTTACAAAACCTATGTCAATTTAGCAATTTGCCTTCTTTATTTTTAATTCTGTGTCAGGAATCAGATTTCCTCTTTCTAAACATTTTGTTAGCAAATAGCTTTAAAAATTGGTAGAGTGATGTTACACATGGCTAACCTTTATTCCAATTTCCCTTATTCCATTGATTAAAAATAATGTAATTCATCAAAACCTTTATTCTTTATTGGCAGTTAGCACCTAATTGGCTTAAGCTGTAAGGAAGCCTCTAATAGGCTTTAAATTAACACCTGTTTGCAGGATATCATTTGTAAAGTGTGAAGATTTTGGAGGTCAAAAAATACCCCCCCTCCCATCACTTACAGAGGATTTTTACAATTAAAAAAAATTTAACGAGACAAGTTGTAGTTTTGTGACTACAGGAAGCAGACAGATAAAGACTGTCCCCTCCGACGCTGTTAGCTTAGCAAACATGTCCCTCTACATCTCCCCCCCTCCTTTTTTGCAAAATTGCCGGGTTTTGCAGCTTCATCATCAAAAGCATTTTTTAATCATAGGATTAAAATGGGAATTGAAATAGCATTTAAAACTATACCATCCCAACCTTTTAAAGATAACGTAAGCATGTTTTTACATTGAATCTATATATTACAGCCTAAACAGATGCCAAGAATGGGACATTGCTAAGTTTACTTCATTTCCCTAATTAAACAATTATCATTTTCCAGCAGAACATAACAACGGTCATACTGGGTCAGACCAAACGTCCATCTAGCCCAGTATCCTGTCTTCCGACAGTGGCTAATGCCAGGTGCTTCTGAGAGAATGAACAGAACACGTAATCATCAAGTAAACAGAGAGACAGACTTTTGTCACACTTCAAGTTTAGAAAAGTTTTACCCAAACAAATTGCATAGTGTGCCAAATCCACTGTAAAAAATAGTTTAGACAGCTCTAGTTTGTAATTCGTAAAGAAATAGGTTCCTGGGGAACAACAATATCCCCATTTGTAATTTTAAAAGACACAAGTCATTGATTTCTGGTTATCTCTGTACTTTAGACAAATACAAGGGAATGTCCATATGTTTTATAAGCATATTGTGTATTAGTTACTAAAGAGATGTCAGTAACAGGATAGCTTTAAATTTAAAATTTAGTTCTTATTGTGGGCCCCTTTTATTTTAAAGTTTGTTTTTAATTTAAATATATGCAAGGCTTAAAGTGTATTAAAATTGGTTGGCAGTAGTAATGCCCAGGATTTTAGTATTATATGTGTTAAAATATGAAGTTTTGTTTCACATAAAGTTACTTTGTCTTTCACTTGACCTAGCAGGGTGTGTAATTAGAAACCTGTTTTCTGCAGAGATAAATAGTTAGACAAGGATGCTTCTGCCCCACGGTCATTGTCCCCTGCTGCACCTCCCCCTTGGTTTTTGTTTTATTTTGTTTTTGTTTTTTCCTTCTAGTGCTAAGCAGTTTGGTTTTGTCTCTCACGCAGAATTAATGTGCAGTAAATGTGACCATGCATGTGCAAAGTTGCAAAAAGATAATTATTGCTTCTTTCAGTGTAAAAGAATGTGGCAGTATAGTATCAACAGCATTGCTATGCATTTACATATTAAAGAAACATTAGTGCTGAAATTTGCGAAGTTATATCTTTACTTGATTAGCAGACTGTAAAAGAGCCGGATTCTGGCTGGGTGAAAGAGTGGTCCAACAGTTAAGGTGCCGGGCTCAAGACCTGTTGGCCTGGATGTCAGTACAGGTCTCTGGCATTTTAATATAGTTAATAAAAACCTAGGAATTGGTTGTAAACTAGTAAAATTTTTGATGGATCCTAAAAAGGTTTAGGCATGTTCTTTCGCAGACTCAGTTTGCTAATTACATATCCCCGTCCTTCAAGTAGAAAACAAAGTTGCTTTATATGATACAAAACTTTATATTTAACACAGACAATACTAAAATATAGGTTGTTTGTTCTGGCAACCAAGACAAACTCCAGCATAAAAAAAAAAGATAGCTCACAGGAACCAGCTTTAAAAAGGGCAAAGAGAATTCCTGCTTTAAGAAATTCAGAAACCCCAGAAAATCACTTCAAAGCAGCCCCAGTTTTCAGGGGCAGACAGGCGGTAAGCAGCACCCACACAACAGTGAAGTTGATCATCCTGATTTTGAACAGCCTAATATTTCCAGGGCCTTCATTGGACATAAGCCTGAGGAGCCCAGTTAGAACCCCTGGCTGTGGTGTTGTAGCTGACCAGCAAAGATCTCCTGGTGATGGTTGTAAAGAGCTGGTCAGGACTTCTACAGCTCTTAGGTGTGCAATAGAGAGAGAGAGTAAAACTCTGGATTTCTGAAGTGTTTCAAAAACTAGGTTCTCCAAGTGAGCTGGAGGCCTTAAAAGATAACAGAGACTAAGGAATTGCTTGTAAGGTTGGTTAAAGCTGTGAATAGTGAAGTGCAGCATTGACTACACATGAATCCTGCAAACATAATGGGGGAGGGGTGAGAAAAAAAGGTGGGAGAGGTCTGAAATACTGGGGAAGATTATCAAAGAAACTTAAAAAAACCCAAAACACTTTTAAGAAAGACTAAAATCACATTAAGAAGGGTATGCTCAGAAGATTCCCCCAGACAACAAAGCAAAATCGATCCACCTAACCAGAACTTCAGGAAATAGGTGCAGATAAACCTAACCCTGAATCACAAGAAATGGTTGTTGACCCCCCTACTCCAGATTCTGAAGGAATGGAAGTGCCGTTCCTGATGAACCTGAAGAGTTTCCACAGGTGTATCTGGAACATGTACAAGTGGATAAGATACAAATGAGCATTTAAGTTTGATGGGTTGTGACCCGAGGACCTCTTAATGCCGATGGGCATCCCATGGAGCTGGAGTGTACAGCCTAGTTCACCAGAGTGTCATATGAGGTCTTGAATAAGAGCCTGTGTCACTCTGGTAATCAAAATAATTATAAAATGTATGTACAAATACCATGTAAGGAGGTATGTGTATATACTGAAAATAAGTCTGTGGGTTCTCATCACCGACAAAGGTGAAAAACAGATTTTCTGTCAGTCAAGAAATATTTATTCATCTATCGGTTCACATGTAAATTGAGCATTGTTCCATCCACAGTGGGCTTCTTATCGCCCGTTTGAAATGAATGCAAATTAAGGATTGTGTGAACTGCAGAGAGAGGATGGAACTAACAGAGAGAGAGAAAGAGAAACAGGAGGAGGAAGAACCTGATCTTCAAAGGTTTGTTTGACTGTATTTGGGGGGCAGAGAAGACACCTAGGCACCCTTCACTGAGGAAATAAAAAAACAACACTTTTGCTTCATAAAAAAGGGGTCTCAGCCAGGCTTGTCTGACAATGCTGATGAAAGTTACCTCCTGTCTAAAGAAGTTTTACCTCTTCCAAAGGTAAGTTTAGTCTCTAGAAAGTGTGGTATGATTTTGTTTTTTCCAATATTCTTTCTCACTACTGTGTGAATCTTGAATCTTTGCTAATCAACTCATTCCTGTTAATCTAAGCGCTGTGGTGAGAAGCAAGGTGCTGATCCTGCACTGAATCGTACAAGCTGGTGTGTTCTGTTCATTTGGGAACAGTGGGTCTGGTAATTCTGTGAGGGTTCAGTGGACATTCCAGGGAATGCTCTGAGGACTTGGGGGTTGGTGTGGGTCTCCTGCTAACTGTACAGAGACAGTGAGGCCTGCAGAGGCCTGGAAAGCCATGCTTATGTTGCTAGAGGCTGGTGGATTCAGGGAGATGATCCACAGCAGCCACGGCAAGGCTGCCTCATGCTAAGGGCAGGTGGTGGTGAGGTGCCTCACAACCCTGGGCACCCCTCAGGGAGAATCACAAGATTTTCATGTTGCTAATTTAGACAGTGTGATGTCTTTCACTCAGGTGATCAGAGTCATTCACGATGCAATTCAAAACTTGCTGAGTTTAATACCCAAATAGGCTACAGTTAGATGCTCCAGGGTTAAACCATCCTTTCTTGTCCAAGGGAGACTTTGGGAAGAATTAAACTCTGCAGATTTCTTAAATAACATCAACATTTTGCAAAGTAATGCAGAGGTCATGGGGATCGGTACTCAAAGGCCGGTTGTGACAATCATTAGAAATGGGGAAGGGGGCATTGCTATGCCCTTAAAGACTATTTTGCATGGTAAAATTACTGGAGGGGAAAGGAAAGATTTAAATGATTTAAACAACCAGGATAATAACCTGTGTTTTGTTGGTAATGTCCTGGCCCTCTTATCAAATGAAAGCCTCAGAGACACCCAATTATTAGAGGGGGCCAGCATCTCTACAAGGAGCTGGGGTTTTCAGACCCAAATTGGTCAGTTTAATTTGTGTAAACTCTTTCCAAGAACATTTAGGTGTGGCTGTTAAAAAAAAATCTATCATGAAAGAGGGGATTGGTGCATTTTTCTAACAGGTGGGGAATGGCACCCCAAAATCATGTTTATTCTGTTACACGACAACTGTTATTAGATAAATTTGATGTATTAAAGCAGGGTGTGATGAAATCCATCCTAGGGTACCTAAGGAATGAGCTGAAGGAATCTTAGACCCTTCACAATTATCTCTGAGAACTCCTGGAGGACAAGTGAAGTCTCAGAAGACAGGAGAAGAGCAAACACAGAACCTATCTTTAAAAAGGGGAACAAAGAGGACCCAGGGGATTATAGACCAGTTTGCCTAAATTTGATACCTGTTAAGATAGTGGAACAAATTAGTAATCAGTTTGTAAGTACCTGGAGGATAATAGGATTATAAGAAATAGTATGGATTTGTCAGGAACAAATCATGCCATGCCTACCCAAATCCCTTCTTTGTTATTGACCTAGTGGATGAGGGGAAGCAGTTTATGTGCTATCTTGATTTTAGTAAGGCTGTTGACAGAGTCCCACAAGACATTCTCATAAGCAAACTAGAGAAATGTGGTTTAGGTGATATTACTACAAAGGGCTCACAACTGGGTGACAAACCTTACTCAAAGAGTACTTATCAGTGGTTAAGTGTCAAGCTGGGAGAGGCTGTGTCATGGTGTCCCACAGATGTCCATCCTGGGACCAGTATTATTCAATATTTTTCATGAATGACTTGGATAATGGAGTAGAGAGTATGCTCATAAAATTTGCAGATGACACCAAGCTGGTAGGACTTGCAAGCACTTTGGAAACAGGATTAGACTTCAGAATGACTTTGACAACTTGGAGAATTGAGCTGAATTCAATAAGATGAAATTCAATAATGAGAAGTTCAATGTCCTTCATTTAGGAAGGAAAAATCAAATGCACAACTAGAAAATGGGGAATAACTGGCTAGGTGGTGGTAATGCTGAAATGGATCTGGAAGTGATAGTGGATCACACATTGAATAGCTTCCGTATTAGGAGAGATTAATAAGACTGGGACATTTCAGCTTGGAAAAGAGACGACTAAGGGGGGGGATATGATTGAATTCTGTACAGTCATGACTGGTGTGGGGAAAATAAATCATCAAGTGTTATTTACTCCTCATAACACAAGACCCAGGGGTCACCAAATGAAATGAATAGGCAGCAGCTTTAAAACAAACAAAAGGAAGTATTTCTTGACACAACACACAGTCAAACTGCCTGTTCCTAGAGAAGGGCAGCAAAGGTGTGACAAGATTATGACTATCAACAGATGGCTTAGGCAGTGGTGCTATAAGGAGGGCTTTGGGATGTATGGTCACTGGGAGGCGTTCATGGACAGAGGACAGTTTTCTCGGGATGGACTTCATCTGAGTAGGGAAGGAAATAGACTTCTAGGATGGAGGCTGGCACAACTGATTAAGAGAGCTTTAAACTAGGAATTTGGGGGAGATGGTTGGGAGATGTCCAGGTAATCTCCATGCCGGATTTTAGCATTGAGAGGGAAGAAAACGAAGTAAGAAAGGATACAGCCATGGGTAGGAGAATGTATATATGTAGGAAGGGCAGTGTGGATACCAGTCTAATAGGTCACACTGGCTGTAGAATGACCGTGCCTAATCGGGTACAGAATGTGAGTGAGGCCAAACAGCAAAAATTAAGATGTTTGTTCACCAATGCGAGGAGCCTGGGTAACAAAATGGAGGAACTAGAGCTACTGGTGCAGGAAGTGAAACCAGATATTGTAGGGAGAACAGAACCATGGGGGAATAGTCGTCATGACTGGACTACAGGTATTGAAGGGTCTGTGCTGTTTAGGAAAGACAGAAATAAAGGTAAAGGTGGTGGAGTAGCACTGTATATCAATGATGAGGTAGAATGTAAAGAAATAAGAAGCGATGGAATGGATAAGACAGAGTCCGTCTGGGCAAAAACCACATTGGGGAAGAAAACTACTAGAGCCTCCCCTGGGATAGTGCTTGGGGTGTGCTATAGACCGCCGGGATCTAATTTGGATATGGATAGAGCCCTCTTTAATGTTTTTAATAAAGTAAATACTAATGGAAACTGCGTGATCATGGGAGACTTTAACTTCCCAGATATAGACTGGAGGACGAGTGCTAGTAATAATAATAGGGCTCAGATTTTCCTAGATGCGATAGCTGATGGATTCCTTCAGCAGGTAGTTGCTGAACCGACTAGAGGGGATGCCATTTTAGATTTGGTTTTGGTGAGTAGTGAGGACCTCATAGAAGAAATGGTTGTAGGGGATAATCTTGGTTCAAGTGATCATGAGCTAATTCAGTTCAAACTGAATGGAAGGATAAACAAAAATAAATCTGCAACTAGGGTTTTTGATTTCAGAAGGACTGACTTTCAAAAATTAAGGAAATTAGTTAGGGAAGTGGATTGGACTGAAGAATTTATGGATCTAAAGGCAGAGGAGGCCTGGGATTACTTTAAATCAAAGCTGCAGAAGCCTGCATCCCAAGAAAGGGGAAAAAATTCATCGGCAGGAGTTGTAGACCAGCTGGATGATTAAGAAAAAGCAGAAAGCATATAGGGAGTGGAAGATGGGAGGGATCAGCAAGGAAAGCTACCTTATTGAGGTCAGAACATGTAGGGATAAAGTGAGACAGGCTAAAAATCAAGTAGAGTTGGACCTTGCAAAGGGAATTAAAAGCAATAGTAAAAGGTTATATAGCCATATAAATAAGAAGAAAACAAAAAAAGAACTGGGACCGCTAAACACTGAGGATGGAGTGGAGGTCAAGGATAATCTAGGTATGGCCCAATATCTAAACAAATACTTTGCCTCAGTCTTTAATAAGGCTAAAGAGGATCTTAGGGATAATGGTAGCATGACAAATGGGAATGAGGATATGGAGGTAGATATTACCATATCTGAGGTAGAAGCGAAACTCAAATAGCTTAATGGGACTAAATCGGGGGGCCCAGGTAATCTTCATCTAAGAATATTAAAGGAATTGGCACCCAAAATTGCAAACCCATTAGCAAGAATTTTTAATGAATCTGTAAACTCAGGGGCTGTACCGTATGATTGGAGACTTACTAACATAGTTCCTATTTTTGAGAAAGGGAAAAAAAGTGATCTGGGTAACTACAGGCCTGTTAGTTTGACATCTGTAGTATGCAAGGTCTTGGAAAAAATTTTGAAGGAGAAAGTAGTTAAGGACATTGAGGTCAATGGTAAATGGGACAAAATACAACATGGTTTTACAAAAGGTAGATCATGCCAAACCAACCTGATCTCCTTCTTTGAGAAAGTAACAGATTTTTTAGACAAAGGAAACGCAGTGGATCTAATTAACCTAGATTTCAGTAAGGCGTTTGATACTGTGCCACATGGGGAATTATTAGTTAAATTGGAAAAGATGGGGATCAATATGAAAATTGAAAGGTGGATAAGGAATTGGTGAAAGGGGAGACTGCAACGGGTCCTACTGAAAGGTGAACTGTCAGGTTGGAGGGAGGTTACCAGTGGAGTTCCTCAAGGATCAGTTTTGGGACCAATCTTATTTAATCTTTTTATTACTGACCTCAGCACAAAAAGTGGGAGTGTGCTAATAAGGTTTGCGGATGATACAAAGCTGGGAGGTATTGCCAATTTAGAGAAGGACTGGGATATCCTACAGGAGGATCTGGATGACCTTGTAAGCTGAAGTAATAGTAATAGGATGAAATTTAATAGTGAGAAGTGTAAGGTTATGCATTTAGGGATTAATAACAAGAATTTTAGTTATAAACTGGGGACGCATCAATTAGAAGTAACAGAGGAGGAGAAGAACCTTGAAGTATTGGTTGATCATAGGATGACTATGAGCCACCAATGTGATATGGCCATGAAAAAAGCTAATGTGGTCTTGGGATGCATCAGGAGAGGTATTTCCAGTAGAGATAAGGAGGTTTTAGTACCATTATACAAGGCACTGGTGAGACCTCACCTGGAATACTGTGTGCAGTTCTGGTCTCCCATGTTTAAGAAGGATGAATTCAAACTGGAACAGGTACAGAGAAGGGCTACTAGGATGATCCAAGGAATGGAAAACTTATCTTATGAAAGGAGACTCAAGGAGCTTGGCTTGTTTAGTCTAACTAAAAGAAGGTTGAGGGGAGATATGATTGCTCTCTATAAATATATCAGAGGGATAAATACCGGAGAGGGAGAGGAATTATTTAACCTCAGTACCAATGTGGACACAAGAACAAATGGATATAAACTGTCCATCGGGAAGTTTAGACTTGAAATTAGACGAAGGTTTCTAACCATCAGAGGAGTGAAGTTTTGGAATAGCCTTCCAAGGGAAGCAGTGGGGGCAAAAGATCTATCTGGCTTTAAGATTAAACTTGATAAGTTTATGGAGGAGATGGTATGATGGGATAACATGATTTTGGTAATTAACTGATCTTCAAATATTCATGGTAAATAGGCCTAATGGCCTGTGATGGGATGTTAGATGGGGTGGGATCTGAGTTACGCAGGAAAGAATTTTCTGTAGTATCTGGCTGGTGAATCTTGCCCATATGCTCAGGGTTTAGCTGATCACCATATTTGGGGTCGGGAAGGAATTTTCCTCCAGGGCAGATTGGAAGAGGCCCTGGAGGTTTTTCGCCTTCCTCTGTAGCATGGGGCACGGGTCACTTGCTGGAGGATTCTCTGCTCCTTGAAGTCTTTAAACCATGATTTGAGGACTTCAGTAGCTCAGACATAGGTGAGAGGTTTTTCGCAGGAATGGGTGGGTGAGATTCTGTGGCCTGTGTTGTGCAGGAGGTCAGACTAGATGATCATAATGGTCCCTTCTGACCTTAATATCTATGAATCTATGAATCTAAGAAACTCTTTGTCAGAGGAGGTTGTAAAGGCCATGACTATAATGTCTCTGCCTCTTTGAGCTTTGACAACACAATTCCCAAGTGTTTTGTGCGATCATACCAAATGTTGCTGAACACCATTATATCGGCAACGTAGGCCCTTGCAAAGTCCTGTAATATATTTAACACCTGGTTGACCAGCCACAGAAAAGTAGCTCCTGCATTAATTAACCCAAATGGTAACATTCCGAACTCCTATATTTCCATGTCAGTGCATCCTCATCTAAAGGAATTTGCCAGCATCCCTTAACTATGTCAAAAGAGCTGAGATATTTAGCTTTGCTCAAGGTATCCAGCATAGTATCCATCCCAGGCATGGGATAAGCATCTGGCACTGTGACAGCCGTGAGCTTTTTATGATCAACACAAAACCTTCCAGTGTTGTTTTTCTTAGGGACCAAGACCTCGGGTGTCACCCGAGAGCTGTCAGACCCCTTAATCGCTCCCAGGCCCAGCATTCTCTGTATCTGTGTGAATTTACGCTTGTACCTCTGCAGTGGTATGGTAGGCCCTTCTGGGAGATGACTGTGGTACTACAGTAATGATTTTAGCAGTCAGCAGGTGAGTTTTCCCTGGCTTGCTAGAAAACACTTGTCTGTGTGCTTGCAGTGTAGATAACACCTCTCCCTTTTCAGCTGGTGTTAATTCTCTGCAGATATCGATGCTTTCCAGAGATGACTCAGTTTGGCATTCAGCCATCAAATCGATGAGGTGGCGGGCCACGCTTTCCACAGTTGCACAGCAGATCATGTTTACCATGGCTTTCCTGTTGTCATAAAGCTTTAAGTCTAACTTAAAGCTTTAAGTCTCTTTACATTCATGCCCTGTGGGACAGGATTACCATGAGGCCTTTAAGCAAGATATTGATCTTCATTTACCCCTTCTATCACCTCAAAAGGGTCTTCCCAAGAATTTTGCATTTTGTATTTTCTCACAGGGCTTAATACTAACACCAAGTCCCCCAGTTCTAAGTGTGTTTTCAGGTATGTTGGTCATACCACACCTTTCATTTGGACTGACTGTCCCTGAGGTTAGTCTGAACTATTTCCATCCTGTCCTTTAACTTTTGCTGAATCTTTGTACTTATTCAGTTACAGGCTCCTCTTCTGTCCCAGTTTCTCCTTCCCAGGAGCCTCAGATAAGATCTATGGCACTTTCCTTCTGTATAGAAGATCAAATGGGGCAAACCCTGTAGACTCTTGTGAATAGCAAATAAGGTAACAATTCATTGTAATAAGGTAACAATTCATTCCAGTCTTGGGCTCAACAGTATTGGGCTCAGACTTAGGCTCATCTCTGGGCATACAGTCCCATCATTGATTTCAATGTCCCATTAAATCTCTCCACCAGTCTGTTTGTCTCTGGATGATATAGGGCACCCCACACAGCCTCCATAACTCACCGAATATCTGAGATATGAAATTTGTCCCACAGTCAGATGAAATCTCTTTAGGGAAACCCACTCAGCTAAAAATAGTGAAAAGGGCTCTTGCCACAGAATCAGCCTCTGTTAGTTAGAGCAACTACTTCAGGGTACCTAATAGCAAAATCCAATACCCCCAGTATATATCTTCCCCCCTCTGGGTAGGCCATGGCATAGGGCCTTCAATATCCATTGCTATCCTATAAAATGTGTCTTGTATTACAGGCAATGGGCAGAGAGGAACTTTCTGGGGTCCTACATGACTTTCCCTTTTTTGACATAATTCACAAGACCTGCAATCATTCTTCAAAAAGAAAAGGAGTACTTGTGGCACCTTAGAGACTAACAAATTTATTTGAGCATAAGCTTTCGTGAGCTACAGCTCACTTCATCGGATGCATTCAGTGGAAAATACTGGGAGATTTATATACATAGAGAACATGAAACAATGGGTGTTACCATACACACTGTAACCAGAGTGATCACTTAAGGTGAGCTATTACCAACAGGAGAATGGGGGGGGGGGGTGAGGGGTTATACTTCCCTACCTCACACGGGTGTTGCAGGGATAATTTTCTGTTATGCTGCAAGGTGCTAATGACCACTGTGGACCCCGCACTTGAGAGCAGGAACGACTTGCCCAAGATCACACAGCAGGTCTGTGGCAAAGGCAGGAAGAGAAGCCTCGGGTTAGCATCCTTGCCACTAGGCCACAGAGTCAAGGACAGAACAGGGCTTCTGGAGATGGAGCCATTTCATAGAGTTTTCCTGCCCACTGGGCCCTCCGCCTCCCCTCAGTTTCCCATTCAGCCTGACTTCTCCCTGTGCTCATTCCGACAACATTAAGTCAGCAGAACCCAGCAAATAATGTCACGAGGGACTTTCTGTTACAGGAAGCTCTTATACATAAGTTTCTATTTACATCAGCATCTCCACTGACCCAGAGCTGACCCTGCTTCACACTCACGTATCATTAACCTGCTGACGAATTGCACAAGGAACTGTCCTGACCTGAAGAGCAGCTAACTAGAAACAGAGCAGTAGATATGTAGAATGATCTGAACCCACAATAACGTTCTGGGGCCAGTCTACAGATTCAGAGCCAGCTTAGTCAGCTGGGGCCCAAACATCCCTTTGAAATGTGGGAAGAGAAGGGAATCCCTTCAATCTGGACCCTACCCGAGTCTCATGGGCAGACCTCCCAAGTACCTGTTTTGCAGAAAAAATTTGGCCCATTCAGGCAGCCTGTGACCCTGCACAGGAAGCCAGGAGTTCAACTCTTACCTCTCCTGACTGCTGATTACATTTCCATGGGCTCCCCAGCCCTTATTATTGATCAGTGTCTCCTGCCTCTAGCCTGCAAGGGCACCCTCCTCGGAGCAGGAAAGAGCTGGGATGGGGCATGGAGAGGACGGAGGCTTGGCTCTATGCCCCAGTGCACAAGGCAGCAGAGCTCTCCCAGTGTGCTGGGGGAAGTACGTTGGGCCAGGCACAGAACACATGCAAGGTGCATCCCTCCCCCCAACACTCAGAGCAGGGGGAAAGTGGGAAATAGAGGGCAACTCTGAGTCACAGTAGGGTTCCTGAGCTGCTCCTGGAACAGTGCAACCATGTGGTGCCCCTTGCCTGGGACAAAGCCGTGACTGAACCCTTGAGGAGCAGCCCCTGAAAGTGCAGTGCCTCACAAACACCCCTCTGAGTCACAATGTGTCCCTGGCTTCCCCCTTGTAATGCTGGAGCTTCTTCCCTGGATCCTCCCCTGCATGCGTGCACACACACACACTGTGCTGGTTCAGGCTCACTTACCTGGCCAGCAGGTAGGGGAGGAGGAACCAAGGCTCCACCCCTTCCTTCCTCTTCCCCATCCACTCCCCAGCAACATGCTGCAGACATGGGAGTAACTGCCTCTCAGAGCAGTGGATTAACCACAGTGACAGGAGAACCCCTGTAGTGAGTGGCTACACTGAAGCATTACAATGGTGCCCCTGCTGGTTTAAGTGTAGACGTAGCTAAACCCAATAAATTCACAGTCCAGGTTGCACTTAGCACAACCAAAACACGGTAAGGTCTGGAATGCACAGCCAGGGCCTGCAGAACAGATGGAAGGGAGGGAAGGGGGGGGCGACGTGGAAGAGGCGCTGGGGTCTCCTGGTGAGGGACAGAGACAGATACATCTGTTGACTGAGAGCCTGAACCAATAACCATGGATTAGTAGCCAGAGTGGGTGTCCATGGGCTCTTTGCTTGAGGAGCAGGGGACCATTGAGGAGAGACAGGGCCCTGCTCACCCTGACATGGTGAAGTAATGCATTGTTTATAATGGCCAGTGGGGGTGTAACGATTCTGGTTCTGGCAGGACCCAACTGAGAGTGCCAATTCAGGACAAATTGCTTAAAGCAGGGTAGTTACAGCCCAAGGCTGGGGTTTTTCCACCTCTAAGGCAAACCAAACCAGCGAGACAGAGAGGACTTTGGTTTTACTCCACTGGCTAACCGCAAGTCACACAAGCAATTCCCTTAGACACTCCAGTTTCCCAGTATCACCACGAGTGCCAGTCGTTATGTGGACGAATGGTTATGAAAACCAATACCCCAGTAAAAGAAAAGAGGTTCTCCTGATCCCAAAGGACCAAGCCCCAGACCCAGGTCAATATACAAATCAGATCTTACCCACAAATCACGCTGTTGCCAATCCTTTAGAATCTAAAATCTAAAGGTTTATTCATAAAAGGAAAAAGATATAGATGAGAGCAAGAATTGGTTAAATGGAATCAATTACATACAGTAAAGGCAAAGTTCTTGGTTCAGGCTTGCAGCAGTGATGGAATAAACTGCAGGTTCAGATCAAGTCTCTGGAGAACATCCACAGCTGGGATGCGTTTTTCAGTCCTTGGTTCAAAGCTTCAGTGTAGCAAAGTCCTTCTAGAGAATGAAGCAGGATTGAAGACAAGATGGAGATGAGGCATCAGCCTTTTATCGTCTTTTCCAAGGGTAAGAACACCTCTTTGTTCTTACTGTGGAAAAATTCCAGCAAAATGGAGTTTGGAGTCACATGGGCAAGTCCCTGCATACTTTGCTGAGTCACAAGGTGTATCTGCCTTCTCTCAATGGGTCAGTTGTACCGCTGATGGTCCTTAATGGGCCATCAAGCAGACTAGGCAGAGCTGACACCAACTTGTCTGGGGTGTCACCCAGAAGCATAGCACAAGTTTGAAATACAGACAGCGTAGAGCCAATATTCATAACTTTAACTACAAAAATGATCCACCCGTATAGACACCATAATCATAACCAGCAAACCATAAGCTTGTTTTAGACACCTGATTTGACCCCCTTTATACAAGATTTGCTGCCACTACAGGACCTTAGTTGCAAGCATGTTCTATATGTTACCAGTTCAAGCCAATAATGTGACTGGGGGGGGATACATCAGGGGAGGGAATGCCCACCAGAGGGTAGCGGGGATATGTTAGGCGGGTGAATTCCCAGTCGGGGAGGGGGAATGCAGCCGGGGGGATCAGGCATAGGTGTAGTTTGACTTCTATTTTGGGTGGGCAGGGGCCAGCGGGGCTCAAGCCAGCTCCGTAGGGTGGGGACTGGGGAGGCACAACCACCTCCACCCCCTGACTCACCTCAGCAGGCCACCCGCCTGCCTGGGTTCTGTGTGGGGGCGCTACCAAAAAAGTATAACTCAAGGGGAGGGGGCGGGGGCTCAGCTCCAAAAGTTTGCAGGCAGCTCAGGGTGCAGGGGGAGAGGGGTAACCAGGGACTTTGTGTGGGCAGGGGCGTAGCTCAGGGTGCAGGGAGGGGATTGCTCAGGGTGCCGGGCCAGGATAGCTCAGGGCTCAGGGAAGGCGGGAGCTAGGGGCAGTTTGCCCAGAGGGCTCCCTGCGGTCTCTGTTCCTTGAGGGCTCTGCCAGCCAACTCTGCCCATGGCTCAGGGCTTCTGCCCCCGGGGGAGCACCGGGCTCAGGGCTCTGGAATTCAGCCCTGCTGTTCCCGGCTTCAGCCCCTCCCATGTACCGGGTCACCACTGAGCTGGGGTCGGGGAACAGGGGGAGCCTGTCTGTGCAGCTACCTCTGGGTCAGGGATGGGAGCTGCCCGCAGCTGCTACTGTCGGAACAAGCATTCAGGCTGGTGAGTGCTCTGCTCAGAGACAGAACACTGCCACCCTCACTCCCCCAACACACACACTGTCTCACGCAGTCCCCAACACACACAGTCCCTCTCTCACACTCCCCATCACACATACTGGCTCAGTCACACTCCCCCAACACAGAAACAGTCTGTCCCCGTCACACACTCCCCCCCCCACAGTCTCTCTCACACTCAGTCTCTCTTTCATACACACTCTGTCTCACCCACTCCCCCAACACACACACACTTCCCGCCAACATCCAGAAATATGTAAATAAACGGTATTCTATTATTGTTTAACAATGTGATTAAAACTGTGATTAATCGCGACTACATTTTTTAATATCATGATTAATCACAATTAATATTTTTAAGTGTTTGACAGCCCTAGTTTAGATTAATCCAGTTTCTCTGCCTGGTTCATTTTGGCAGTTCCTCAACTCCTCCGAACTGGTCGTTCACTTTTCACACACTAAGGCAGCGTTTCCCAACTCGTGTGCCATGTCACCCTGGTGTGCCGTCAGGCCCGAACAGGTGTGCTGCAGAATTTTTAGAAAAGGTACATGTGAGAGCAAGGTGAGGAAAGTCAACTTCTGATTGGCTATCTGCCTCACTGCTCCTCCTCCTCTGGGGGTGGAGCAACCAATCAGAGCTCAATTTCCCTTCTCCCCCCAATCCCTGCCTGTGTGATCAATGGGTTGGCTCCTCTACCCCTCCCCTTCCCTCCTGCAGCTGCCAGCCGGGGCGGGGGGAAGAGCCCCGGGAGCTTGAGGTGAGCCGTGACAGAGAGAAGGTTGGGAACCACTGCACGAAGGAAGGATTTTCTTCATTATGACACTTTGCAGCCCTGTTTCTGTCTTGGGCACACCTGGGGCAGAAGAATCATAGAATCATAGAATATCAGGGTTGGAAGGGACCCCAGAAGGTCATCTAGTCCAACCCCCTGCTCGAAGCAGGACCAATTCCCAGTTAAATCATCCCAGCCAGGGCTTTGTCAAGCCTGACCTTAAAAACCTCTAAGGAAGAAGACGTGTCCTTTCCCTTTTTACTCGGCTCAGGACGCTCTTGCTTGGCGAGTGCATCTGCCACAACCTTTTCCTTTCCATTAATATGTACAAGTGCATGAATAGGACAGCAAGACATCCTCTTTCTTCCTTTCCTCCTTCCTTTCCAGGTGTTTTAAAACTTTCTCTGCAGCCTCTCTGAGTTTATTCTCTCTCTTTCTGTAACAGGCTGAAAGGCTTTTGTTTTCTCAGCTCTTCTACAGCCTCTCTCACTTTGTTCTTGTTTAACTCCCCACCCCCTCCCCCTCTTTATTTTCTCTACATTCTGTTACTAAATATTTAATATTCAAAAAAATAATAATTTTTCAGTCTTTAGTTAAAACTGAACCTAAATGCATAAACATAATTTTTGTCTAAAAAGACCTGTTAACATATTTCCAGCTTACCACTGTATTCCTCTTCCCCAATCTCATTTAAAATGTGTAAAAAGCCTATTTTCTTCTAACCTTTACAATGGCTCTAAATGTGAGAGACACACGCACACAAGCAGTCCTAATGTTCCCCATAAAAATATAAAATTCATTCAAAATGGCCATCAGACCTAAAGTGCACGGTCCAAAAATGAGAGTGGAGGGAAGGACACGGTCACAGCCTCATTAGGTGTCTGGTTTAGCGAGCATGGACAAGATGTTTAGTTCAGCAACCAAGGCACTTCCCAGAGTAAAAACATTGTTACTATGGCGTTATGGCTGAGGGGACATCGCTAATTCTGAGTAAATTACATTACCAGGGTGTCAGAGTAACAGCCGTGTTTGTCTGTATTCGCAAAAAGAACAGGAGACTTGTGGCACCTTAGAGACTAACCAATTTATTTGAGCATAAGCTTTCGTGAGCTAAGTGAGCTGTAGCTCACGAAAGCTTATGCTCAAATAAATTGGTTAGTCTCTAAGGTGCCACAAGTACTCCTTTTCTTATTACCAGGGTGTGGAAAGGATCCCAAAGCCAAGTGTTAAAAACCCCTGAAAACAGTCTAGGGTGGTACGCAGAGCACAACCCAGACATGGTAAAGTCTGGCAATGCACAGCCAGGGTGTGCAGAACAGATGAAAGCAGCAGAGCCTGAGAGAGAGAGGGTGTGCGTGCGTGCTTGGGCAGGCACAGGAGGGAAATGGCCTTTGCTCTCTCTCCTTCTCTCTTGCTTCTTTCTATTAAGCCCCTTTTGAAAAAATCACAAGGTCCCATCAATGTGAAGGTGCAAGATTCAAAGGACGCAGGGAACTAATACTGACAGTGCTGTGATGGTCCATAGCACAGAGATGGAAGGCCAGTCACTCACTCTGCATGAAACCTGCTTCCTTCATATACCCCTCATCTCACCTGATTTTCCCTCTGTAGATGAGCAGTTCAGTTGAAAGCAGCCCACTGCTGTCTAAAACATGAGTGTTATAACTTCCTATCTGCCAATATCCACTCTACTAATGGCATAGTCCGATGATGAATGAATGGGGAAAGGGAAACTCAGACAGAGGAGATGGCCTGATGAGAACAAATACAATCAAATGGAAAGGGAGTGAGATGGAAAAGTATAAATTCTACAGTTGTTGAGTGGGAGGGGAGCCTGTAAGATGCGGCGGGGGTGCTGTGATACAGCAGGGGGAGTGACTGTCCATCAGGGACTGAGGCGATACTGCAGTGGGAGTGGGGATACAGCTGGAGGAGAGGGGATTCAGTGGTTGCAGTGTCATCAATAGAGATTATATGGTTAACTTGTATTTTTGTCTTTAATTATATACAATGTTCAACAGAACAGCCGAAGCAGAGTTGGAAACTTTGAGTGGAAAACTATTATTTGAATTCTGAGTGATGCAATTTACTCCTCACTCCCCACTCCTTCCCCAGACAACCCTGTGTCTCCTCTGTCCTGCCCTGGCTGTTGAGTTGACCTCATACCATTTCTAGGATAAATGCATTGGCGGACGGGGGAGTTGTCATTATTTACATGACTGAAAGTCTATCTATGAGATGGGCATAGAATCTCACAAAGTATTACCCAGTTCCAAAATGGCTGTCATCTCTCACTGTTTGCAAAGAGAGTGAAGCCAGGCTGCCTTGGAGGAGATGGTGGTGTCCTTTGCTTCTGGTAGACAGAGACACTTGGTACAAGGGACCTGTGTTTAAAATGTTCCAAATTATTCCAGAAGTGTCTCACCTAAAGTTTAGAAACCTCAAAAAACGTGATAAATCACAGGGAATAGGTTCATAAAACGGGGGATTACTTGAGAAAATGGAAAGGGGCAGAAACTTATGATCAGTTGGTAGATCTAATTGCTCAGGAGCAGTTCTTTGATGTCTGCTCTGGTGAGTTGAGGGCAGTGATGTGGGAAAAGTCCCAGAAACTGTGGAAAAGGCAGCCGCTGCCACTGATTTATACATGCAAGTGAGACCATCTACAGTGTGCAGGTCCCAAAGGGAAGGGCAAAAGCCTGGTGCGAAAGGGGGGCCCCGGTTTATTCCCGGGGAAAAAGGGAGGGACTAAGCACCCACCACCCCAGGACCAGTCAGCTCCTGATAACCCTAATTAACCCCAGCCCAAAGGGACGGCCCAAAATAGTGTTTCTTATGCGCATCCCTTGTTCACATGGAGAAACAATGCCCTAAGTATGGCAAGTCCAAATACAATTCCTGATCTGTCCAGGTTAATGTAGCAACCCTCGAATCAGCGCCTTCACTGGTGCCAGAGAAAAATCGAGTTAATTTTGTCAGTTCTGAGCTCCTGGAGGGGCACAAAGAGTTTATGAAATCAACCAAGGGAAATGGTAACGTGTGCTGGGGTGGAGAGACACTGCAGTATGGATTTCCTTAGTCAGGAGGGCTGTGGTTAAGGAGGGTGATATAATCCCAGGGGAGAAGGTAACACTCCTGGCCTTGGGAAAATTTATAACCATGGTTCCTTTAGCCTACATTGAATTAGAGGGGAAGGTTTAGGGGGTACCTTAAATGTCTGGGTTCTTAAGAATCTACCAGCCGATGTATTGGTGGGTAATGCCATATCACTGCCCAAAGCTGTGAGTATTGTGACCCTGGTAAGAGGGAATAGGTCCCACAATTCCCAGAGATAAACGCAGAGCAGGGAGAGGCAGCTGAGAGGGGAGAAGAGACCCCTGCACCCTTATCACCAGAAAGTAGCAATGTGTCTCCAGAGGAGGGGGAGTCATTCCCCTTACCTGAGAGAGCTCTCAGTGCAAGCAAAAGCCCAATGGAGTTTGCTGCAGAGGAAAGTGTGACCCCCTCACTGGAAAGCAGAAGGGAGGCCAGCCACAGTAGCGCCCCAGAGAGAGAGAACAGGGGGAGGCTTTTTATAGACGAGGGAAGGATTTACAGGGGATCCCCAGTTGGGAAAAGCAGAAGTCCTGGGGAGTCCTACAGACAGTTGGTTGTGCCCTCACAGCAGCAGGCAGAGTTAATGTTACTACCACGATTGTCGTTTTGCTGGTCACCTGGGAATAGAGGGTCCATGACAGGCTAAAGAAAAGTTTCTGTTGGCCCAGTATAAAAAATGAAGTAAATCAGTGGTAGCGGTGAGAGATGTCAGGTCCTGCCATGGAATCACTGGGTAACTGCCTCAGGAAGTGGCTGATGGCCCTTGTGATTTCTTCCACTGGCTCCCCTGCATACCATGAAATACTCCTCTGTCTTGGTGCTCAGGAATTCCTTCAGGGTGTCTGGCACCTGCAACTGCCCCCCAGTCCCTTGCCCAGCACCTGGAGGGGCAGGTTTTCAGAGGCATTTTCAGTGCTGTTTCCACACCCATCCCAGCGTCTGAGAATCTGACCTGCCCCCTGTGGGACCCGGCCTCCCCACACAAGGCTTGAGCTGCATGGCCTCTTGGCCCTCCTTTGAAAATCCTCCTGTTCCCTGTGGTTTGGGTCTTGATTGCCCAAGGGCCGCCTCAGTCCCCTAGTGACACTGTGGCAGGTGCAGTCAGTTCAGGTGCTCAGGCTAACAGCCCCTGGTTCGAATCAGGCTACTGGCCAAGTGCTTCCGTGAGAGGCTCCAGACAACCCCTGGGCTCTGCCTGTCCTGAAACGCTGGAGTATAGGTTGCACTGGCTTTCTCCCTACCATGCCCCCTAGGCTGAGAGGCCAGGGTCAGGTGGTTACACTGTCTATATGCCAGCAGCATCTTTCTGGAGGGCCACAAAGAACAGACCCCTTCAACTGAAGTTTCCTGTCCTTCCAAACAGTAGCTGAGGAGAGAGTTAAGCTGCTTAAAGAAGCTGGTAGGTAGCTGGGTGGGAAGCCTGGTAGCAAGATAATTTCAATAGTGGAGAGAAACCATTTGTTGTCATTCATGCTCCCAGCCAGCCAACAGGGAGGCCTTTGCAGTGCAACAGTTTTGATCAACTAGAGGAACAAGAGGGAATCCGTGAATATTGAAAGGTGTCCTTAACTGGGGATGGAGGTAAAGTGGCTGAAGGTTTGTTCTAAGGGCCATTGAATATGGCATTGGTATAGAGATACGAGAGCCAGACATTTCCCATACTCCGTGATCACCCACAGGATACTTGGAAGAGAACTGGCCGGGTGGGAAAGAACTAAGGCTCTGGCTACACTACAGTACACTACACTACTAGACTCAGCTAGCGCAGATGCTCTAAGCCTACAGGAGAAAACTCTCCAGTCAACTTAATTACTCCAGCCCCCGCAAGTGGCAGTAGCTATGTTGGCAGGAGAAGCTCTCCCTCTGACATTGCCTTTCCAAACTGGCACAAAGGCCAGCGGGATTCACGTCGCTCCAGAGTGGCTTACTCACACCCCTGAGCAACATAACAGATTGACCAAAGCTGCAGTGTGCTTATCGCCTCTGTCACCTGCACATAGTATGAATTGATCTCCTTGCAGCCACATTCACCAGGTCCATGTCCAAGTCCACGTCACCTCTCGTAAGTGAAGGGGTTGATCTGGCAGTTGTTATATAACAATGGCTGGTTTGATAGGGGTCCACGTGAGGAACACTTGCATAGCCATGACACACAGTTTGTATTTGAGTCTAACTCATCTGAATCTATAACCAATATTGCATACTTTGGGGTTGTGTAACAGGATGCACTCACCCCTCACGAGCGCCCCCGGCCAAGTGCGTGATCCTGCATTCTCTTCTATGTTTTTTGGTGGCTCTTCAGTGACTCAGCCCTCCAGCCAAATCTCACACACACTGTATGTGAAAAATAAAACACACCCCTTCTGGGATACAAGTCCAACGGGGGGCCTCTCTCGGGGTCCTGCTCTGGAAGACAGCGGTGCCACAGAGCTCCTTCCCTGGAGGCAATGCCTTCACCCTCTCAGGGCCTTTCTGGCTCCAGCTCTTCAGCTGGGTCATAATAGCTCAGGTCCCCTTCTGGGGCACCTCAAAGTCCAGGCCTTCCCCCCTGCAGTGGCTAAAAGGGGTTGGGGGGACCCAGGCCCAGCCACTACTCTGGGTCCCAGCCCAGGGACCCTATAGCTAGCAGCTGTCTGCTGCGTCCATTCATTTAGGTCCCACAGCTGCTTTAATTCCCTGGGCCACTTCCGCACGGCCCTGTGCCATCTCTGCCCTTATCTCAGGGCTCTGCCCTGCTTGTCGGGAGCTCTCCACACTGAGCTGCCCGTGGAACTGCTACTCTGCCAACCAGGCAGTCTACACTCCTTGAGCTCTGCACAGCAACTGCGTGATTCTCTGTTCTTCAGCTTCTTTTATATGGGCCTCCTGACTCTGACTGGCTGCAGCCACTCTAACCTGCTTGGAGGATCTCTCTACTGGTCTTTATTCTGGAGCGGGGTGTGGCAGAACCACAAGGCCTCCAGCAGGGGTATAACTGTGTCCTTTGTCTCCTCTTTTGCCTTCTAGGGACAAGCATTACTGGAACAGGTATGTAGCTGGGCCTGGGCTGGGATTGTGTCATTAGCAGGGGGATGCGAAGGCAGAATAAGGAGAGGGCCGGGTACACACTGGGGCTCTGCTCATTGCCTCCAGCCCCAGGCTGACTCCCGTATCGACCTTCCTGTCTCTCTGTCCTTATTCGTCACCCCAGCAGAGGGGATCTCCCCTATAACCATCCCATTGACCCTTCCCCACTGATCACTATGGTAGGACTGGGGGTCGTGACCCCCAGCTGGAGAAGCCCTGGGCTGCAGTGAGCCTGGTAGGAGCTGACACCCCTGGTACTAAACACAGTGTCACAGTCTCAGAATGACCCTTTGCCCGCGGTGCTTTCCCCTGCCCTGCCAGAGCCCAGGCCCCTCCTCCTTCCAGCAGCCTCACCCCACCATGGACTTGGGGAAAAATGTTCATTGGCTCAATATACAAAACGAAGGAAAGGAATTCTGCAGGACGTGTGACCTGTGTCAAAAGCCGAAAAAGCCTGTAGGTCTCCACACGTCTCCTTTGCATCATCTACCAGTAATCAAAGAAGCATGTTCAGGGTCGCTCTAGATATCATGGGGCCCTTTCCCAGGCCAACTCAGAGAGGAAAAAGATTTATATTTGTGGGGGTGGATTGTGCCACCAGGTATCCAGAGGTAATTGCTCTGTCTAACGTGGAAACTGAAAACATTTCTGAGGTGCTGTTCTCCATGTTCAGCAGGGTGAGCTTTCCAAATGAGATCTTCCCAGAACAGGGTTGAATTTCATGTCCCAGCTATTGAGTGATTATGGAGGACGTGTGGGGTAAAACAGCTCAAATCTGTCCCATACTACTCAGAAACCAGTGGTTTAGTTGAGATGACCAATGGGACACTAACATCAATGCTGAGAACGTATGCAACGTATGCTGAGAACAAGAAATCAAGTGCCTGGGATATTATGTTGCCCTTGCTGTTATTTGCTTACTGGGTGGAGCCCCAAGCGTCCAAGTTTGACCTCCTGCATGGGAGAAAGGTCAGAGGTCCCTGATCTCATCAGGGATTCCTTGGAGGGTGGCACGGAAGCAGAGGGGGAATCAGTTGCGGAATATGTGGAGAGATTCAGAGAGGATTCAAAATCCATGATGGGGATAGTGCAGCAAAACCTCCATAAAGCCAAGCAGCTCAGAGAGAATGGTATGATCATAATACAGTAGAACCCTGTTTATTTATCCCTCCATTATCCGGCTCTCTGTATTAACCGAATAACCACTGCACACAGGTCCAGAAGCTGGCAAGCTCTCCTGTGGCTACTAGATGGTGCTACAGCCTCACACTTTCCCATTATCCGAATTATCTGTATTTTTGCAAAAGGAAAAGGAGGACTTGTGGCACCTTAGAGACGAACCAATTTATTTGAGCATAAGTTTTCGCGAGCTACAGCTCACTTCATCGGATGTAGCTCACGAAAGCTTATGCTCAAATAAATTGGTTCGTCTCTAAGGTGCCACAAGTACTCCTTTTCTTTTTGTGAATACAGACTAACACGGCTGCTACTCTGAAACCTGAATTTTTGGTTATCCAATCCTGCCCCAGTCCCAGTTACAGGGCTGGCTCTCGGTTTTTTGCCGCCCCAGACAAAAAATTTTTTGGCTGACCTCCACCCCAGCCCTGGGCTCTCCCCCCACAAGTGCCCTCCCCCACCCGCACCCCCTGCCACCCCAGCCCTGGGCTTCCCCCTCGCCTCCAGTCGGTCTGGCGCTGGCAGGGTCAGGGTAAGCAGCCTCTGCCTCAGCCCAGGGTCCCTCCAGCCAGGGCTCCTGCCTCCAGGACCGGCTGGGACCCGGGAGGGCAGAGCCGGGGGACCACCCTGGCAGGGGGCTGAGGAGCTGGGGCAGGGCAGTCCCAGAGGGAGCGGAGCTCCGGAGAGTGGGACACAGGCCCTGCACGGCAGTGCCCCGCCCTCTATGCCCCCGCTGCTGCTGCTGCTTCTGGCCGCCCTGCTGCAGTCCCTGGGCGGCTCGGGCCGCTTTGCCTAGCCCCGGGCGCGGCGCTAGGGGGCCTCCGCCCTGCTGCACCTGCAGGCAGCTCCGTGTGCCCTGCAGGGCGGCCCCAGCCCGAGTGCCCCTGCTCGGAGCCTGCCCGGCCCAGCCACAAGGTGCGGGCGCTGCTCCCCCGCGGCGTGAACCGCAGCGGCCTCAGGGCGCCCCCCCCTACGCATGATGCGCTGCTGCTGCTGCCAGGGCCAGCTCTAGGCTTTTGCCGCCCGAAGCAAAAAAAAAAAAAAATGATGGCCGGACCGCCGCCCCTGAAAATGTGCCGCCCCAAGCACGTGCTTTGTTTGCTGGTGCCTAGAGCCGGCCCTGCCAGTTAAATCAGATAAAGGGGGTTCTGCTGTTCTTGGGAGCGATCATTTGATGCAGCTGATCTGCTGCTGGTGTTACTCCTTGGAGAAAAGTACAAACTGCAAAACTGATGGGAAGGGCCTTCTGAGGTGGTAAAGAGGGGTCACGCTGTTACCTGCAATGTACAAAGGCCCCGCAGCAGCGTTGCACCTCGGACTGTGCATATAAACAGGTTAAAAGTGTATCACAATAGTGAAGCCATTGTCAAGATGATACACTGTGCAGAGGACTGTAAGACAGCCCCTCTCACTGATTTGATTCCTGAATGCCATAGGGATATCCCACCAGGGAGCACTGAAGTGTGTGAATTGTTCACCCTAACTGAAAAGAGGCAGGTCATGGCTCTGCTGCAGAGTCACTGGCAAGTATTGTTGAGTAGGCCGGGCCTGATTCACAAGATAGTCCCTAAGTTTTACATTGTGGGATCACAACCTGCAGAGCACATCAGGCAACGGATGAAATGCAGCAGTAAGCTCATAAGGGGATGGCAAGCATGCTGCTCATGGGAATAATTAAAGAGTCAAACAGTCTCTGGGCATGTTCAGTTGTTATGGATCCCAAGAAATATGGAGCCATAAGGATTTCTGTTGGTTACAGAAAATGTAACACTGTCATGGCTCCTGATACATACCCTATGCCCAGAATTGATGACGTGCTAGACACTTTAGTCAGGGCAAAGTTCCTGATCACCTTGGATTTAATAAAGTGTCAGGCTCTGGTTCCAGGCAGTCAGGCCTGGTCGTTGGCGTGGTGGTCGGGATCGGGCTGAGAGTGGCACTGAAACAGGGGTCTGGGGACAGACTGTGGGTCAGAACTGAGGTCAGAGTCCATGGACAAGCCAAATCAGTAGCGTAGTCAGAGTCCAGCTGCAGGCCAAAGGTTGAAGCCGGGCTGGAGTCATTCCAGGGTTCTGGGGGTAAGCAGGAAGATGCAGGGATGGAGCGGGTCAGGAGCAGGGCTGGAGCAAGGCCAGAGTAGGGCACAGACAAGGCCGGAGTGGGCTGGAAGAAGGCAACAACATTGTGAGGCAGCAGGAGGGTTTGTCTCCAGGTGATGCTGTTGCACACACTAACTGGTAGCTCAGGCGGGATCAGTGAAATACCTGTGGCTGGGAGTCACCTGACCTGGGCCCTGCTCAGGGATAGGCGGCTGCAGCGTGTCCCAGGGGCTGAGTCACTGCTGGAGGGTGAGTCACGGCAGCTGAGTGAGCAGCCCTGGTCTGACAAATTCCCTTAGAAAGCGAAGCACAGAAAAAAATCCACCTTCATACCTGATTTAGGACTTTATGAATGTCAAGTGTTGCCATTTGGGTTAATTAATGCAGGAGCCACATTTCAGAGGCTTGTTAACAGTTGTTAGTGGGGTCACAGGACTTTGCTGGAGCTCACACAGATGATGTTGCTCTCTTCAGCAATTCCTGCTCAGCTCATAACAATCAGGGCCAGCCCTAGGGGTGGGCGACGTGGTCAGGGGGTGCCGTCCGAGTGACAGTAGCTGGCAGGCCTGGGCTGCCAGAATGGGGGTGAGTGCAGGCGGGCTTGGGGCGGGAGCCTCTGCCCAGCCAGGTGGGGAGCGGGCGATGCCATGCGGAGCTGCCACACCTCCGGGGAGCCCTCTCCATGCCCTCCAGGCAGCACTAAGGCAGAACCGTGCTCACCACTCTCGCCATCCCTCCTCCCCTGAGGGCCACACGCCGAGCCAGGCTCTCCCTGCAGCCTCCCATGGAAGCTGGTGGCTACTGCTGCTGGAGCAGCCGCACCATGGAGGGCGGCCAGTCGGCACTGCCAGCTTGCTGCTCTTCGGTGCCGGGCTGCGGGGAACTCGCTACCTTCCTGCTGGGCCAGCACCAGCTGCAGGGGGCTCCTGCCTTCTCCCTGCGGGTGAGCAGGCTGTCGGTCACTGACCTGCTGGGCAAGGGCCTGCTCCGCCCCATGGTGCTGGTCACTACGCGCACAGCTGGAGCCTCAGCGACCTGGGCTGGGGAGCAGCGGTGGGGTGGGGGGAGCCGGGCAGCCTGTGTCGGCTCTTCACCTTCCTCATGGCCTTCTTCGGGCTGCCCCAGGCTGCTGCTGCTGGCCATGGCCCTGGAGTGCTTGTTCCCCTGGGCCCCCCTTGACTTCTACCAGCCCCACATCAGCCACCACTCGGTTGCCACTGCTGGTCCCAGCTGCCATCGTGCTCTGCGCCCCCTTCTGCGCCCTGCCACTGCTGGGCTCCGCACCCCCGTGCAGTACGGCACCTGGTGCTTCATCCGCACGGCCAGCAGTGTCACCGCCGTGCTGGGCTGCTCTGTGCGCAACGTGGGCCTGCTGTGTTTGCTGGTGCTGGCCCCCGTGCGCAGCCTCGACCGCGTGGACCCTGGCTGCAGGGCAGGAGCTGCCCGGTGGCGGGCCAGGCACAGCGCCCCCCACAGAGCAGAGCACATGATGCAGCTGGATCCCCTCCTCCTGCTGGCCCACGGACTTGTGTTTTTCCCCGGTGGATGCTCCACTCCCGCTCCACCACGAGGCCCCGCCCTCGCTCCACCTCTTCCCGACCCCACTCTGCCCCCTCATCCGAGGCCCCCCAGCCCACCCACCACTCACTCCTCTCCACCCCCTCTCCTGAAACACTCCCCCCCGCCCACTGCACACTCTCTGCCTCCTCCCCCGAGCACCTCCCACCAGCCACTCGCTGGTCAGTGTCCAGCCCCGGGCGCCGTCAAACAGCTCTGGCTGGTGGGTGCTGTCAGAGAAACCTGCTCTGGCCAGTCCAGACTTGGACAAAGTCTTGGCTCTGTTCACTGGTGCAGGTAACACAGGTCTGGGGGCCTTGCTAACGCCAGCTGGTGAAGGCAATAAAAAGCATCCTGCTGCTTTAGTAAAACAAAAACTGACGCCCAGTGAACGAAATGACGGTGTCACAGACAAAGAACATTACGTGGCTGTGTGGGCAGCCCGGCAGCTACGGCCTCCCCCGTTCAGCAGAGAATTCAGGGGTCTACCAGCCCCTGCTCCAGAACAAAGGCACCGACTCCAGACTGCGACACTGGAGTGCGGAGCTTGAAGAATATGACACCAGACAAGAGGGTTCTGAGCCAATTCATGCAGATCAGCCAGTGGCTGACCCTGCTGCATCCATGTAGCGTGTGAGGTGTGATTCAGGGAGCTTTTGGTGCCAAATGACGGAGGGCACAGCGCGTGCAGAGGGTTTTACAGGGATCTTCTGGGTCAAGTCTCTACATTATTGTTCACCAAAGGGTGGCATGTGAGGTCTGTTACCGACAGCAGGTGGCCCTCTAGCCGTCATCATCACTGCAAAATGTAGGTAGGGATCATAGTTAGGGAATTATGGATCTAGTCTGAAAATTATATTCTTGAGGATTTGGGATTAAGGCAGGTTGCCAGGAGGAAACAAATCACAGGAATGTACCCCCCAGGCAGGAAGTAACAGACGCCTATCTTCCTGTCTGGCCATGTGTGTACGTTGCATTCTATGCCTCACACCGTGTGCGTTTTTGTGTACTGAGCCAGGTGCCGAGAGATTGTGATATCTACAAGAGAGGAAATCTACAGGAAGAACCAGTCAGAAGGGGAGTGTCCTGTTTATGAATAAAGACATAGGATTGTTCCAATAGACCTAAAAGTGCCCAGGAAGGGTCGATGGGGAAGCTGGGGAGAAGGTTACAATGAATAGAGGCAGGTGGTGGTCAGGGTCCTCTGTGTTGCAGTTGTTATTGTGGGTATAATTGTGTCCTGTGTCCCTTCTTTTGCCTTGAAGGGAGAACCATCATCTCAAGGGACGTCACTGGGACATAGCTGAGCGTGGGCTGGGATTGTGTCATTCGCAGGGGGGATAAGCAGGCAGAATTAGGAGAAGGCCAAGTACACGCTTGGGCCCTGCTCATTTCCTCTAGCCTCAGGCTGGCTCCCATATCGACCTTCCTGTCTCTCTGTCCCTACTCATCACACCAGCAGAGAGGATCTCCCTTATAGCCCTCCCACCAACCATTACCCAGAGCAGCCAGCTGGAACCCCTCCACACTAATCACTGTGGCAAGACTGGGGCTCGTCATCACCCATAGCTGGAGAAACCCTGGAGTGAGACTGGTGGGGGCTTACACCCTGGTACTAAACACATTGTTAGTGTCTCTCTATGAACCTTCACCTACTGTGCTTTCCCCTGCCTTGCCCAAGCCCAGGCCCCTCCAGCACCCCCACCCCACAATGGGCCTGCAGGACAGGCTGGGGAGGGGTGAAGAGAGATGCACTTGTTGGATTTTAATGTTGTCAATATTTGCAGAGGGAGGGGGAGGAGGGGATAGAGGAAGGGGAGGGGGAAAGGGCCTGTGGAAGAGGGAATACAGGGAAGAGAAGAGACACAGGGAAAGGGAAGAGGAAACAGAAGGAGGGGAGGGGGGATAGCTCAGTGGTGTGAGCATTGGCCTGCTAAACCCAGGGTTGTGAGTTCAATCCTTGAGGGGTCCGTTTGGGATCTGGGGCAAATATTGGGGATTGGTCCTGCTTTGAGCAGGGGGTTGGACTAGATGACCTCCTGAGGTCCCTTCCAACTCTGATATTTTATCCTAAGGAGAGGAGGAAGCATAGAGTGGGGAGGATGGAATACAGTGGGGGGGGGCACAGAGAGGAGAAAATGGAGAGAGGAGGATATAGGAACAGAGGGGAGGGGGCCACAGAGGGGCAAGAGGGAATGGAGGAACAAGAGGGGGCACGGGGAGGGGGAGCAGGCAATAGAGGGAGGACAGGGTGCAGGGGTAGGAGTAGGAAGGAAGAATGAGAGAAGAGGGCGATGAGGAAATCGAAGTTGGGGAGAGAGGGAGGAGGGAATGGAGGGAGGGGAGTGTTCTGGGGGAGGGGAAAGAAGGAATAGAGTGAGACGGGGATGGGGCAGAGGTGGGAGGGGGCACGGGAGGGGCAGGAGAGAAGAGAGGTAAGGGAGGGGGTACAGGGAGAGGGAATAGAAGGAGTCGGGATCTGGGATGGGGCAGGAGGGAATAGATGTAGGAGAGGAGACACAGGAAGGGGGAGGAGGGATTAAGGTGGAGGTGGGGGACATGGGGAGGGGGAGGATACAATACAGAGAGGGGAGAGGCCATGGAATTAAGAAGGAAGAAACAGAGGGAGGGGAGGCATCATGGAGGGGGCAGGAGGCATCCCAGGAACGGGAGGGGGCACAGGGAGAGGGCAGAGGGAATGGAGGAAGAGAAGGGGGCACAGAGAGGGACAGGAGGAAATAGGGAGCGGGGAAGTTATTTAGGGAAGAGCGGATAGAGGGAGGGTTGATGCGGAGGCTGGGGATAAGGGATGCAATGAATAGAGGCAGGGGGTGATCCAGAGGCTGCTGTTCTTGCAGTTGTTACTGTGGGTATAACTGTGTCCTTTGTCTCTTCTTTTGCCTTCTAGGAACCAGCATTACTGGAACAGGTACGTAGCTGGGCCTGGGCTGGGATTGTGTCATTAGCGGGGGGATGCACAGGCAGAATTAGGAGAAGGCCGGGTACACGCTGGGGCCCTGCTCATTGCCTCCAGCCCCAGGCTGGCTCCCGTATCGACCTTCCTGTCTCTCTGTCCCTACTCATCACCCCAGCAGAGGGGATCTCCCCTATAACCATCCCATTGACCCTTCCCCACTGATCACCATGGTAGGACTGGGGGTTGTGACCCCCAGCTGGAGAAGCTTGGGCTGCAGAGAGACTGGTGGGAGCTTAGACAACTTTCAGCTCCTTCTCACTAGCCCATGCTCTGCTCTTAAAGGCACAGAACAGACTTTCATGAGAGTCTTCGTACCATTTTTAAAGACAAGGGCTAAAATCTTTATGTAAAAAAAAGAGGTTATTTGATTCCTGGTACAAAACTAAAAACAAATAAGAGTGTCTGCTAAATTTACATCAATTTTCTAAAAAAGGAAATCTACACCCATGCTCCTTTTGGTTGGTGCTTTAAAAGTTTGTTGGTTAAAACTTTACTTGGTTTAACAGCACTGAGATTTTTAAGAGGTTAGGAAAGAAAGAGTGTGGAGGAGAAATAGCCCTCTGTCTGGTAAAATATGTTGCTATCTGTTTTACATAGACTGGTTGGTTGGTCTTTTGAGGTAGCCTGTGTGGGTTTTGTGTGAAGTGTGTAAACCTCAACCTTTATCTCCAGTTTACATGTAGTAATTTTTAGAGCAGTTTTCCTGTAGGCCAAACTTTAAAAAGCAAGCTAGCACTAGTTTTTAAAAGGCTGGTGTATTTCTACAAACCCTTGTATGTTTTAGCCCAATCATTGAACAAAAGCCACACCTCTTGGGGCATTAGATGTCATAGAATTGCATTTTCCTGAACCAGTCCTAAAGAATAGCTTGTGATTGGCAGGGCTGGATTAGCGCAGGGGCTTTAGGGGCTGCAGCCCAGAGCCCCGGGCTAAGGGGGGCCCCACAGGCCGGACGCAGCCTGCTGCTTCTTTTCATCCAGCCCTCGGCAAGAATCCATGCCGCAGACCAGACACCAGTCCCCGAGCCTCAGTGCCCCCTAACCCCCCACGTGGCTGGATCCGCAAGCTCTGGCCTAGGCAAGGGGCGTTCAGGGAAACTCTGTGTGCTGCCCCTGCCCCCAGCACTGGCTCTGCAGCTCCCATTGGCCGGGAACAGTGGCCAATGGAAGCTGCGGGGGCAGCACCTGCAGACACGGGCAGCGTGCACCATGCAGAGCAGCCAGGCCCCTCCGCCAGACATGCTGGCCACCTCGAGGAGCAGACCAGTGTGGAGCCAGGGCAAGCGGGATCCTGCCTTAGCTCTGCCGACCAGGAGCCACCCGAGGCAAGTGCCTCCTGGCCAGAGCCTGCACCCCACACCCCCTCCTGCACCCCAACCTCCTTCCCCAGCCCAAAGCTACCCTTCCCCTGCACCTAAACGCCCTCCCAGACCCTGCACCTCCACCCCAACTCCCTGTCCCAGCCCTGAACTCTCTCCCGCACCTAAACTTGCATCTAGAGCCTTTACCCCACACCTCCTGCCACACCCAACCCCCATCCCATCCCTAGCCCCACCCCAGAGCCCACCCCCTCTCACACCTCAATCTCCTGCCCTAGCCCTGAGCCCATTCCCGCACTCCAAACCCCCAGTGGCCCCATAAAATCTAATAGCCCCAGGCCCACAGGAGTGTTAATCCAGTCCTGGTGATTGGCTCAGCAAAGAGTCGTGGCTTGTCCAAGGCTGACTGCCCTGGAATTACTGACATTTGAATAGTGACAGGTTTCAGAGGGGTAGCTGTGTTAGTCTGTATCAGCAAAAACAACGAGAAGTCCTTGTGGCACCTTAGAGACTAACAAATTTATTTGAGCATAAGAAAGCTTAAACTCAAATAAATTTGTTAGTCTCTAAGGTGCCACAAGGACTCCTCATTGTTTTGACATTTGAGTAGTGGCAGCTGCAGAGACAGCTGGTGGGAAGAGAGAAACAGCTTTTCTTCCTTACCTGTTTTGAAACATTCTCTGAGTTCATGGTCTCTTTCTGTAAATGCCTGAAAGTCTTTTTTGCTTTTCTCAGCTGTTCTGCATCCTCTCTCACTTTGGGTTTTGTTTAACCCACCCCCACTTTGACTCATATTTAATGCCTCTATTTCAAAACACACATACAGTTATTCTCAGACTATATTTCAAAATAACCTAAATGCATAAAAATTATTGTTCTCTGAAAAGGTCTGTTAACAGATTTCTGCCTTAGCATTTTATTCCTCTGTTTACTAACATTTAAAACATATAAAAAGCTTATTTTCTTCTGAAAAAAAATAGTTTTTCCTTCTAACTTTTAAAATGGCTCCAACTGTGGACACACACGGAGAAGCAGTCCTAATCTTTGCTATAAAAATTATATTCTGTTTGGGGGACCCTCTTACTGATTTCATGACTGAATGCCATAGGGATATCCCACTAGAGAGCATTGAGGTATGTGAAGAGTTCACCCCTAACTGAAAAGGCAGAGGTTATGACCAGAGCCCTGCAAATCCCCAGATATCTACTTTATGTCCTGTGACAAGATGAACAATGTTAGTATGGTGGGTGCTGGGCTTTTCTTGGCAGGGGACTAAGATGTCACCCTTTTCCCTTGCTCTTGGGGCACAGAGGGCCCCATTAGTGACCCAGGAAGGTGGTAAAAGAGGGAAGCAGGGAAGGGGTCTGGGTTTGCTCCTCCCTCTGAGCCCCAGCCCCTCTCAACCCCTGTGGTTCTTACTCTCTTCCCCCTTGGGTGGGGTACCTGCAGTCCTTAGACACTGGGGGAAGGAGGACTCCCTTACTTCAGGTCTTTGGTCTTTCAAGTCTCATAGCACAGCTCCAATCCTCACTCCTTCTCTCTGACTTCCTGATGCCCCAGGGCGGGGGGTGTTATTAGGTTCCTGACAGGGCCTTAATTGACTGCAGGTGCTCCAATTAACCTGTAGCCACGCTCCCTAGTCTACAGGGAACTATGCCTTAATTAGCCTAGTGCTTATGTATTTCCCCTCGACCACTATCCCAGTGCTCCCTGGCCCTCCTGTATCACACTATACAGAGTTGTTGTCCTGGCAGTGCCAGCTGATTGCTCGCCACTTCTTGGGGGCTGCTGCTGCTGTTGTGGGGAGAGGACTCTGCTGGTGTGACCACCCACAGGGGAGGGCAAGGCCCCACTTTTCCCATTATCTTTGGGGCCTACCTTGGCTGGGTTGCTGCTGCTGCCCCCGGTAGTAGGGTACGGTCTGAGGGTGTTCCTTCTGGTATCCGCTCCAACTGTGACTAGGGTTGTTCCTCTCTCCTCCCTCCACCCGTTTTGTTCCAGCTTGCCCCTCCTCTCTGGCGGTCTGGGACTGCTCGTATTGATCAGCATAAGAAGCAAGACTTTCTGCTGAGTCCATTTTGTTATCCCATAAACACTGCTTTATATCATATATAAGACATGAGCCAGCTGAAGGGAATAGCTCAGACTTGCAGATGGAAGCAGGACTGCAGAATTCTGAGGGGAGACTGCTTGGTGAAGAAAATGGACAGTAGAAGCATGGGACTAAGAGAACCAGGCAGAGGAAAAAACGGGCTAGTGAAGGAGAAATAGAGCTCAAGAATAGGTTTGCTGAGTTGGAAAATGAAGAAGGGGCTGAGCAGGTAGTCACTGAAGGTGGAAGAGCAAGAAAGAAGAGAAGAGCAGCTAGTCCTATAGGAAAAGGGGAAGAGTCAATGGAGACTACACCAAATATGAGCCCCAGGAGGATACAGGATGGATTGAAGAGGATTACAAGGGAGAATAGGAATGGAAAGAACTTGCAGCCAGAGGGAACAGGGGATGGACCGGAAAATGGCATGGTCACCAGGAAAAGGCAGGTCTACGTGATCAGGGACTCTTTACTGAGAAGAATAGACAGGCCTGTAACCAGAGCTGATCCAGAGAATAGAAGGGTGTGCTGTCGTCCAGGTGCTAAGATACGGGATGTAGACCTGAGGTTGAAAAGGATCCTAAAGGGAGCGGGAAAGAATCCACTGATTACCCTTCAAGTGGGAACAAATGATACCAGTAGATTCTCGCTGCAACGTATCAAGGGAGACTATGCTAGGCTAGGGAAGACGCTTAAGGAAATCGAGGCTCAGGTGATCTTCAGTGGGATTCTGCCTGTTCCTAGAAAAGGGCAACAAAGGTGTGACAAGATTATGACTATCAACGCTTAAGGAAATAGATGGCTCAGGCAGTGGTGCTATAAGGAGGGCTTTGGGATGTATGGCCACTGGGAGGCATTCATGGACAGAGGACAGTTCTCTCGGGATGGACTTCATCTGAGTAGGGAAGGAAATAGACTTCTAGGATGGAGGCTGGCACAACTGATTAAGGGAGCTTTAAACTAGGAATTTGGGGGAGATGGTTGGGAGATGTCCAGGTAATCTCCATGCCGGATTTTAGCATTGAGAGGGAAGAAAACGAAGTAAGAAAGGATACAGCTGTGGGTTGGAGAATGTATATATGTAGGAAGGGCAGTGTGGATACCAGTCTAATAGGTCATACTGGCTGTAGAATGTCCATGCCTAATAGGGTACAGAATGTGAGCAAGGCCAAACAGCAAAAATTAAAATGTTTGTACACCAATGCGAGGAGTCTAGGTAACAAAATGGAGGAACTAGAGCTACTGCTGCAGGAAGTGAAACCAGATATTATAGGGATAACAGAAACATGGGGGAATAGTCGTCATGACTGGACTACAGGTATTGAAGGGTCTGTGCTGTTTAGGAAAGACCGAAATAAAGGTAAAGGTGGTGGAGTAGCACTGTATATCAATGATGAGGTAGAATGTAAAGAAATAAGAAGCGATGGAATGGATAAGACAGAGTCCGTCTGGGCAAAAATCACATTGGGGAAGAAAACTACTAGAGCCTCCCCTGGGATAGTGCTTGGGGTGTGCTGTAGACCGCCGGGATCTAATTTGGATATGGATAGAGCCCTCTTTAATGTTTTTAATGAAGTAAATACTAATGGAAACTGTGTGATCATGGGAGACTTTAACTTCCCAGATATAGACTGGAGGACGAGTGCTAGTAATAATAATAGGGCTCAGATTTTCCTAGATGTGATAGCTGATGGATTCCTTCAGCAGGTAGTTGCTGAACCGACTAGAGGGGATGCCATTTTAGATTTGGTTTTGGTAAGTAGTGAGGACCTCATAGAAGAAATGGTTGTAGGGGATAATCTTGGCTCAAGTGATCATGAGCTAATTCAGTTTAAACTGAACGGAAGGATAAACAAAAATAAATCTGCAACTAGGGTTTTTGATTTCAAAAAGGGCTGACTTTCAAAAATTAAGGAAATTAGTTAGGGAAGTGGATTGGACTGAAGAACTTATGGATCTAAAGGCAGATGAGGCCTGGGATTACTTCAAGTCAAAGCTGCAGAAGCTGTTGGAAGCCTGCATCCCAAGAAAGGGGGAAAAATTTCATAGGCAGGAGTTGTAGACCAAGCTGGATGAGCAAGCATCTCAGAGAGGTGATTAAGAAAAAGCAGAAAGCATACATGGAGTGGAAGATGGGAGGGATCAGCAAGGAAAGCTACCTTATTGAGGTCAGAACATAGAATCATAGAATCATAGAATATCAGGGTTGGAAGGGACCCCAGAAGGTCATCTAGTCCAACCCCCTGCTCAAAGCAGGACCAATTCCCAGTTAAATCATCCCAGCCAGGGCTTTGTCAAGCCTGACCTTAAAAACCTCTAAGGAAGGAGATTCTACCACCTCCCTAGGTAACGCATTCCAGTGTTTCACCACCCTCTTAGTGAAAAAGTTTTTCCTAATATCCAATCTAAACCTCCCCCACTGCAACTTGAGACCATTACTCCTCGTTCTGTCATCTGCTACCATTGAGAACAGTCTAGAGCCATCCTCTTTGGAACCCCCTTTCAGGTAGTTGAAAGCAGCTATCAAATCCCTCCTCATTCTTCTCTTCTGCAGGCTAAACAATCCCAGCTCCCTCAGCCTCTCCTCATAACTCATGTGTTCCAGTCCCCTAATCATTTTTGTTGCCCTTCGCTGGACTCTCTCCAATTTATCCACATCCTTCTTGAAGTGTGGGGCCCAAAACTGGACACAGTACTCCAGATGAGGCCTCACCAATGTCGAATAGAGGGGAACGATCACGTCCCTCGATCTGCTCGCTATGCCCCTACTTATACATCCCAAAATGCCATTGGCCTTCTTGGCAACAAGGGCACACTGCTGACTCATATCCAGCTTCTCGTCCACTGTCACCCCCATAGGTCCTTTTCCGCAGAACTGCTGCCTAGCCATTCGGTCCCTAGTCTGTAGCTGTGCATTGGGTTCTTCCGTCCTAAGTGCAGGACCCTGCACTTATCCTTATTGAACATGTAGGGATAAAGTGAGAAAGGCTAAAAGTCAAGTAGAGTTGGACCTTGCAAAGGGAATTAAAACCAATAGTAAAAAGTTCTATAGCCATATAAATAAGAAGAAAACAAAGAAAGAAGATGTGGAACTGCTAAACACTGAGGATGGAGTGGAGGTTAAGGATAATCTAGGCATGGTCCAATATCTAAACAAATACTTTGCCTCAGTCTTTAATAAGGCTAATGAGGATCTTAGGGATAATGGTAGCATGACAAATGGGAATGAGAATATGGAGGTAGATATTACCATATCTGAGGTAGAAGCGAAACTCAAACAGCTTAATGGGACTAAATCGGGGGGCCCAGATAATCTTCATCCAAGAATATTAAAGGAATTGGCACATGAAATTACAAGCCCATTAGCAAGAATTTTTAATGAATCTGTAAACTCAGGGGTTGTACCATATGACTGGAGAATTGCTAACATAGTTCCTATTTTTAAGAAAAGGAAAAAATGTGATCTGGGTAACTACAGGCCTGTTAGTTTGCCTTCTGTAGTATGCAAGGGCTTGGAAAAAATTTTGAAGGTGAAAATAGTTAAGGACATTGAGGTCAATGGTAAATGGGACAAAATACAACATGGTTTTACAAAAGGTAGATCATGCCAAACCAACCTGATCTCTTTCTTTGAGAAAGTAACAGATTTTTTAGACAAAGGAAACGCAGTGGATCTAATTTACCTAGATTTCAGTAAGGCATTTGATACCGTGCCACATGGGGAATTATTAGTTAAATTGGAAAAGATGGGGATCTATATGAAAATTGAAAGGTGGATAAGGAATTGGTTAAAGTGGAGACTACAGCGGGTCATACTGAAAGGTGAACTGTCAGACTGGAGAGAGGTTACCAGTGGAGTTCCTCAGGGATTGGTTTTGGGACCAATCTTTCTATTACTGACCTTGGCACAAAAAGTGGGAGTGTGCTAATAAAGTTTGCGGATGATACAATGCTGGGAGGTATTGCCAATTTAGAGAAGGACCAGGATATCATAAAGGAGGATCTGGATGACCTTGTAAACTGGAGTAATAGTAATAGGATGAAATTTAATAGTGAGAAGTGTAAGGTCATGCATTTAGGGATTAATAACAAGAATTTTAGATATAAGCTAGGGACGCATCAATTAGAAGTAAAGGAGGAGGAGAAGGATCTTGTAGTATTGGTTGACCACAGGATGACTATGAGCCACCAATGTGATATGGCTGTGAAAAAAGCTAATGCAGTCTTGGGATGCATTAGGCGAGGTATTTCCAGTAGAGATAAGGAGGTATTAGTACCGTTATACAAGGCACTGGTGAGACCTCATCTGGAATACTGTGTGCAGTTCTGGTCTCCCATGTTTAAGAAGAATGAATTCAAACTGGAACAGGTACAGAGAAGGGCTGCTAGGATGATCCGAGGAATGGAAAACTTGTCTTATGAAAGGAGACTCAAGGAGCTTGGCTTGTTTAGCCTAACTAAAAGAAGGTTGAGGGGAGATATGATTGCTCTCTATAAATATATCAGAGGGATTAATACCAGAGAGGGAGAGGAATTATTTAAGCTCAATACCAATGTGGACACAAGAACAAATGGATATAAACTGTCCATTGGGAAGTTTAGACTTGAAATTAGACGAAGGTTTCTAACCATCAGAGGAGTGAAGTTCTGGAATAGCCTTCCAAGGGAAGCAAAAGACCTATCTGGCTTCAAGATTAAACTCGATAAGTTTATGGAGGAGATGGTATGATGTGATAACATGATTTTGGCAATTAATTGATCTTTAAATATTCATGGTAAATAGGCCCAATGACTTGTGATGGGATGTTAGATGGAGTGGGATCTGAGTTACTACAGAGAATTCTTTCCTGGGTATCTGGCTGGTGAGTCTTGCCCACATGCTCAGGGTTCAGCAGACCGCCATATTTGGGGTCAAGAAGGAATTTTCCTCCTGGGAAGACTGGAAGAGTCCCTGGGGGTTTTTCGCCTTCCTCTGTAGCATGGGGCACAGGTCACTTGCTGGAGGATTCTCTGCACTTGATGTCTTTAAACCATGATTTGAGGACTTCAAGAGCTCAGACATAGGTGAGAGGTTTATTGCAGGAGTGGGTGGGTGAGATTATGTGGCCTGCATTGTGCAGGAGGTCAGACTAGATGATCATAATGGTCCCTTCTGACCTTAATGTCTATGAGCCTATGAGTCTGTATCCTCCTTGGACATATTCAGGAATTGCTCCTGTGTCATCAAATCACACACTTCTCAAAGCTAGTTTCACCCCTTCCTTTGACCAATTTATCTAACAGATCCTTCATCTGATTTACATAAACTACATTACTTAGTCCAGGCCCTCTCTTAAGGAATCTAAATTTTACTCTGTAAGTTTCAGGTGTACCTTGAAATTGCTTTAAAACCAAATCCTTGAATTTATTATAGTCAGAAGCCTTATCAATAGGCATCTTATTGAATATGTTCAGAACTCTTTCAGTCAATTTTGCGACCAGTGTGGTTATTTTGTGAGCTTTAGGAATTTGATGGAGTGTGCACAGGTGAGAAAATTTTCAGCAATATCACTGGATTCATCATACTGTGGACATAGTAGCTCCCATATGTGGATTGTTGGAGAAGAATTGTTAGGATTATTCAGTATATTTTGCTGAGTCTTTGCCTTCTTCATCTCCAAAGCATGCTTCCTCTCTTTTTTTTCTCCTCCATTTCTTTTGCCTCCATTTCTCTTCTGTGGGCAGCCTCCCTTTCTTTTTCTTTGGCTGCTTGTGCATCCATCTCCATCTGTCTGAGTTTTACCCGTCTTTCATGTTCCTTTTGTTTTTCCTTAGCCTCAAATCTGGCTAATTCCAGCTTCTGTTGAGTATTGCTCTCTGTCATTCTAACCTCTCTGTTTTTAACCTAGCTATACCTGAGAGTTAGAAAGAAAAAAAAAACCTGGCTTGTAAAATTTTGCTGTGCTGTAACCTGATACCTATTTTATGTGATAGCTGTTCTCAGCCTACAGAAAAATCCTTTTGTTAGGCTTGCTGCTCTGTCCCCCAGGCAGAGAGACAGAATCTACAGCTGTAATCACCTTTTACAAAACCTTTTAAAATCTTGCTGTGCTTCTGGTTCAAAATGATCTCACCTCTAACACCATGTCAAGGTTCCTTCCCCACTCTGAACTCTAGGGTACAGATGTGCAGACCTGCATGAAAGACCCCCTAAAATTATTTTTACCAGCTTAGGTTAAAAACTTCCCCAAGGTACAAACTTTGCCTTGTCCTTGAACCATATGCTGCCACCACCAAGCGTTTTAAACAAAGACCAGGGAAAGAGCACACTTGGAGACGTCTTCCCCCAAAATATCCCCCCAAGCCCTACACCCCCTTTCCTTGGGAAGGCTTGATAAGAATCCTCACCAATTTGTACAGGTGAACACAGACCCAAACCCATGGATCTTAAGAACAATGAAATATTAATCAGGTTCTTAAAAGAAGAATTTTAATTAAAGAAAAGGTAAAAGAATCACCTCTGTAAAATCAGGATGGTAAATACCTTACAGGGTAATCAGATTTAAAACATAGAGAATCCGTCTAGGCAAAACCTTAAGTTACAAAAAGACACAAAACAGGAATATACATTCCATCCAGCACAGCTTATTTTACCAGCCATTAAACAAAAGGAAATCTAACGCATTTCTAGCTAGATTACTTACTAACTTAACAGGAGTTGTGATGCTGCATTCCTGATATGTTCCCAGCAAAAGCATCACACAGACAGAGCAAACCCTTTGTCGTTCCCCCCCCCCCCCCCGATTTGAAAGAATCTTGTCCCTTCATTGGCCATTTTGGGTTAGGTGGCAGCGAGGTTATCTTAGCTTCTTAACCCTTTACAGGTGAAAGCTTTTGCCTCTGGCCAGGAGGGATTTTACAGCACTGTATATAGAAAGATGGTTACCCTTCCCTTTATATTTATGACAGGTGCCCAGGGACATCCTGGGTCCTTTACCAAGGAAATCAAGTGACAGCATGTTTGTCTCATGAAATAAGGTCACAGATTGCCTGGATGAAAAGCGTTGGAATGGTTTTGGATGAGCAATTATTTATTAGACATGAGAGCAGCTTGTTAATTAAGTCTAGGCTCTAGAATGCATGTGGTGATTTTATTTTATATGTAGCCATTTGTTTTCAATACTTCTACTTGCTACTACTTGAACCTCTGTGCTTTGGTAAATGAACTGATATTGGATCTCACTATGAACATATCTAAGTGCTGTGAGTTGAGTGGAGCGATGATCTGAGGTGTAACTGGTAAGCTGGGGTGCACTGTTTCTTTGGAAGCAGCAGATGTGTGCATACTGAGAGTGTCCAGTGATCAGAGACTGGACACACCAGGGAGGGGCTCAAGGGTTGGAATGTACCAAGTGCTAACCTGTAGAGTGAGAGCGGGGCCTCTGAGGCCGTGAGGGGAGGGCTTGTGTTACCCTTGGCCAAGCTGGGGAGCTGACCCAGTACAGGCATAGAAAAAGCTTCCTCACACTAAGGGCAGGTGGTAAGGAGCTGCCTCACAACCCTAGGTCCCTCTGGAAAGAATCATATTAGGTGTATTCCGGTAGTACCTGGGTACCCCAGCCATGGACCAGGACTCTCCATTGTGCTAGGCACTGTACAAACAGGGATTTTTAGGCATTGCAGCAAAGGAGAGTTTTGAGGAGGGATTTGAAGGCGGAAGATTAAGTAGTTTTGTTGATATTTATTGCGACCTCCTCCCAAGTGCGGGGGGGGCAGCATGGGAGAAAGCACAAAGGAGCTTGTTCAAAGTGTGAGTGATGGAGGCTAGCATCATAGGCAAGGATCCTGAGGCCTCAAGTCCTTTTAGAACTAGGGTGAGCAGCAGCCATTTTGGAAGAGGTCAGTTTTCTCCTGGAGTTCTCTGCAGTAGAAAATTGTTTTTCAGAACCTGCTGAAGGAGAAATTTTCCTTTAAGAAGAACAATGGCATAAAATTACCATTAATTCTCAACCATTTATTCAAATATAGTTCACACAAATTAGTTCTGGGGTCCTGCAATTCTCCATTCAGGAATCACTGATACCTAGAGCATAGATTCATAAAGTTTAAGGCCAGAAGGGACCATCAGGATCATCTAGTCTGACCTCCTCTATGTTGCAGGCCACAGAACCTCACCCACCCACTCCTGTAATAGACCCAGAACCTCTGGCTGAGTTACTGAAGTCCTCAAATCATGATTTAAAAATGTCAAGTTACAGAGAATCCACCATTTGCCCTAGTTGAAACCTGCAAGTGACCCATGCCCCATGCTGCAGAGGAAGCCTATAAAAACAAACAAACCAACCCTCTACCAGTCTCACAAGGAGGAAAATTCCTTCCTGACCCCAAATATGGCCATCAGTTAGACCCTGAGCATGTGGGCAAGACCCACCAGCCAGACACCTGGGACAGAATTCTTTGTAGTAACTTAGAGCCCTCCCCATCTACTGTCCCATCACCGGCCGTCGGTGTTATTGTCTACTAGGAGTCACAGACTGGCTGTTGCCGAATGCCATTGTAGGCAGTCTCGTTATACCATCCCCTCCATAAACTTATCAAGGTCAGTCTTGAAATCAGTTAGGCTTTTTGCCCCTTCTGCTCCCCTTAGAAGGCTGTTCCAGAACTTCACTCCTCTGATGGTTAGAAACCTTCATCTAATTTCAAGCCTACACTTACTGATGGCCAGTTATAGCCATTTGTTCTTGTGTCCGCATTGGTGCTAAACTAAAATAACTCCTCTCCCTCCCTGTTATTTATCCCTCTGATGTATTTATAGAGAGCAATCATATCTCCCCTCAGCCTTCTTTTGGTTACGTTAAACAAGCAAAAATCTTTGAGTCTCCTCTCATAAGGTAGATCTTCCATTCCTAGTAGCCCTTCTCTGCACCTATTCCAGTTTGAATTTATCTTTCTTAAACATGGGAGAGGAGAATTGTACACGGTATTCCAGATGAGGTCTTACCAGTGCCTTGTTTAATGGTACTGACACTTCCCTGTCTCTACTGGAAATACCTCGTCTGATGCATCCTAGCACCGCATTAGCCTTTTTCATGGCTGCATCACATTGGTAGCTCGTAGTCATCATGTGATCAAACAATACACCCAGGTCTTTCTCCTCTTCTGTCACTTCCAACTGGTACATCCCCAGCTTATAGCAAAAATTGTTCTTGTTAGTCCCTAAATGCATGATGTTGCAATTCACACTATTAAATTTCATCCCATTTCTATTACTCCTGTTTTCAAGGTCCTCCAGATCTCCTTATATGATATTCCGGTCCTCCTCCATATTAGCAATATTCTCCAACTTTGTGTCATCCGCAAATTTTATTAGCACACTCCCACTTTCTGTGCCAAGGTCAGTAATAAAAATGTTAAATCAGATTGATCCCAAGACTGACCCCTGAGGAACACCACTAGTAAACTCCCTTCAGCCTGACAGTTTACCATTCAGCATGACCCATTGTAGTCTCCTCTTTAAAGAGTTCCTTATCCACCTTTCTATTCTCATATTAATCCTCGTCTTCTCAAATTTAACTAATAATTCCCTATGTGGAACTGTATCTAATGCCTTATTTAAATCCAGGTTGATTAGATCTACTGCTTTTCCTTTGTCTGAAAAATCAGTTATCTTCTCAAAGAAGAAAATTGGGTTGGACTGGTAGGATCTACCTTTTGTAAAACAATGTTGTATTTTATCCCAACTACCATGTACCTCTATGTCCTTAACCACTTTCTCTTTCAAAATTCCAGTACCTTGGATACACCTGAGGTCAAACTAACAGGCTTGTAGTTTCCAGGTTGACTTTCTTTTCCCTTTCTTAAAAATAAGAACAGTATTAGCAATTCTCCAGTCACAGGGCACAACCCGCAAGTGTACAGATTCATTAAAAATCCTTGCTATTGGGCTTGTAATTTCATGTGCCAGTTCCTTTAATATTCTTGGATGGAGATTATCTTCCCCCTTGTCTCCCAATTTAATCCCATTAACCAAAAGATTTTCATGAAAAAAACCCAACAAAATTGTATTCTGACTTTGGAACAATTGGCGAGTGATCCTTTCACCACACATAGATTTCTATATCCCCTGCAATGCTACCATAGCCAATGGAGAGGCGGGAGGCGGAGCTCCTTCCCTTACTCCTGCCTCTGTCTTTCTCTGGCTTCATGTCTGTGGGGGAAACTAGTTTAAAATATGCCATCACTTTCTTTGGGTGTCCCATATTCCCTGTAAGGGGAACCAATCCCTCCACCCTGATCAGCTTTTGCCAGGTTTTGTCTGGGGTCACTCTCCTTCCTGCTGCGTCTGACCCAGGTACAATCCAATTAGCATTTGTGATGGTTCCCTATCAGATTATATCCAGGTCTATTTCCCTCTGCAGGGGAGAGGGTGGCCATCACCCCTGAGTATTCCCAGCTGTACTTATATACCAGACCTACACAATCAGATATGAACTACAGCGCATATGGTATATGGCCGTCAAACATCTTGACAGATGAAAGGAGATGCAACAAAGTTGGTCCCCAGTGGTGCTTAGCGATGGTATGGGGAAAAGAGTCTGATACGTGAGCAGCAAACCTTCTCCCAGTGGCTACAGGTCTTCTCGCCAGATAGAGGTTGGAGCCCACTCTGCTTCCTTCCTTGTCTGTGAGCCTCAGCCTGGGCTCTCTGATGGCTCTCCACCGTGACTGCACCAGTTTTAACCCAGTTCCTCCCAGCTGAGCAGTTGTGGGCAGAGTTCTCCCAGTTGTCACTGGGAATCCTGAATTTCTTGAGACCTTGCTTGACCCTTGTCACTGTATCGGAGCTTTGGCCTTCCTCTGCGTCACAGGAGTTCTTACGTTGGCCACAGAGCACGGCCTTCCACAGACGATCTTGAGGCATGCGAGTCACGTGTCCCAGACAGTGAAGCAAGCGAGCGTCCAGCATAGTCTGCATAGACTGTAGGCTGGTTCTCTCATGGATCTCGTTATTGATGATCCACTGGTACCAAGTGACTCCAAGAAAGCAGAGGTGGGAACTGTTCAATCTCCACTCCTGCTTGGAGTATGTGACCCAGCTTTCACAGCCATAAAGGAGGATACTAAGGACAGAAGCCTGATAAACAGATACGTGTGTTCAGGGCTACCCATAGGCAGGGGCGGCAGGTTTGTAGAAATTTTGGTGGTGCCCAGAACACACAGAACCCTCACCCCCCCCCCACCCAAACTCCCCCCACACACCTGCCTAAAGCTCTGGGAGGGAGTTTGGGTGGGGGAGGGGGTCTGGGGTTCAGGCGATTGGGGTGCACGAGGGAGTGGGGATGCAGGCTCTGAGAGGGAGTTTGGGTGCAGAAGGGGTGAGAGGTTGGGCTCTGGGAGGAAGTTTGGTGGGGGACGGGGTCTGGGGTGCAGGCTCTGGGATGGAGTTTGGGTGCAGGCTCTGGGCTGGGGCAGGGGATGGGGTGCAAGAGGGGTGCAGGGTGCAGGCTCTGGAAGGGAATTTGGGTGCAGAAGGGGTGAGAGGTTGGGCTCTGGGAGGAAGTTTGGTGGGGGACGGGGTCTGGGGTGCAGGCTTTGGGATGGAGTTTGGGTGCAGGTGCTGGGCTGGGGCAGGGGATTGGGGTGCAAGAGGGGTGCAGGGTGCAGGCTCTGGAAGGGAATTTGGGTGCAGAAGGGGTGAGAGGTCGGGCTCTGGGAGGGAGTTTGGGTGGGGAGGGGGTCTGGAGTGCAGGCTCTGGGAACGAGTTTGGGTGCTGGGTGCAGGCTCTGGGCAGGGGGCGGGGGTGCAGGAGGGGGTGGGTGTGCAGGCTCTGGGAGGAGTTTGGGGACAAAAATAGGTGCAGGGGAGGGGTGGCAATGCAAGAGGGAGTTGGGGGAGGGGGTGTGGGGTGCAGGATGGGGGTGCAGGAGGGGTGAGGGGTGCAGGCTCTGGGAGGGAGTTTTCGGGGCGAGAGGAGGTGCGGCAGTGGGGGTGCAGGAGGAAATTTGGGGGCCGGAGGGTGTGTTTGTGGAGGGGGTGTGGGGTGCAGGATGGGGGTGCAGGAGGGGGTGAGGGGTGCAGGCTCTGGGAGGGAGTTTTCGGGGCGAGAGGAGGTGCGGCGGTGGGGGTGCAGGAGGAAATTTGGGGGTCGGGTGTGTTTGTGGAGGGGGTGTGGGGTGCAGGATGGGGGTGCAGGAGGGGGTGAGGGGTGCAGGCTCTGGGAGGGAGTTTTCGGGGCGAGAGGAGGTGCGGCGGTGGGGGTGCAGGAGGAAATTTGGGGGCCGGAGGGGGTGTTTGTGGAGGGGGTGTGGGGTGCAGGAGGGGGGTGCAGGAGGGGGTGAGGGGTGCAGGCTCTGGGAGGGAGTTTTCGGGGTGAGAGGAGGTGCGGCGGTGGGGGTGCAGGAGGAAATTTGGGGGCCAGAGGGTGTGTTTGTGGAGGGGGTGTGGGTGCCGGCTCTGGAAGTGGATGGGGGGGGTTGATGCTTACTTGGGGCACCCCCTCCGGCAGCGGCTCCCAGGTGGGGCAGGCCGGGGGGTCTCCTCACGCTGCTGTCTCCAGGCACCACCCCTGCAGCTTCCCATTGGCCGCAGGGGCATTTGGGGCAGGGGCAGCGCACAGCGGCATAACCCCCTCACACGGGCTGCAAGGACCTGCTGGCAGCCCCATGGAACTAGTGCGCGGGAAGCTGCTCAGCCCCGCTGGGTGGCGGCGGGAGCCCTCGGGCTGTTTTAAATCGCCCGGGGGCGGCAGGGGTTCTTTGCTGGAGCCGGCCCCCTGGGACAGGAATATTCCTGGTGCCCGAGCTCCATGGGCCCATAGAACTCGCTGCCCATGCCCATAGGCACTGACTCTGTGGGTGCTCCAGGGCTGAAGCATCCAAAGAAAAAAAATGATGGGTGCTCAGCACCCATCGGCAGCCCCCCCGATAAGCTCCTCCCCCTCCGCCCCCCGTGGCTCCTGTGTGCCTGTGATCAGCTGTTCAGGCAGAGGAAGGAGGGTTAGGGGGAGAAGGAGATAGGGGGAGGAGGGAATAGAGGTAGGTTTGATGAGGAGGCTCTGGAGTGTCTTCCAGGAGTCTGCTGCATTACCTGAGAGTTTCTGCTCCTCGGGGGATTTTAGTTGCTCCATCTCCAGGATGACTCCATCACACAGTCCTCTTTCCTTTGTCCTCTCTTCTGCCTCTCTCCGGTACCTTATGTTCGCTTGCGTATTCATAAGAAGGCGGCACAGTCTGGACTCTAAGAAGTAAGGCTTTTTGTAGAACTAAAACAGAGTTATCTAAGACAAAGGAGAGCCATGTGCTCCCAGCTGTGTGTATCTTGGCCAGGGTTACAGGCTTTCCTCTTTTCCTGTTGTTTTGAAACTTTCTCTGCAGCCTCTCCAAGTTTATTTTCTCTCTCTGTCCATAACAGGCTGAAACGTTTGCTTTGCTCAGCTGTTCTATAGCCTCTCTTTATTTAAAATGTGTAAAAAGCCTATTTTCTTCTGAAAATATTTTTCTTCTAACCTTTACAATGGCTCTAAATGTGAAACACACACACAAATATCCTAATGTTCCCCATAAAAAAATTCAAAATGGCCACCACACTAAAACTGTACAGTCCAAAAATAAGAGTGGAGGACATAAGCCAAAAGGAGGACATAGAAATCTGTCAAAATTATATGGTTATGAAAGGGATAGAGGGCTTTAATGCCTTAGGAAGGGCCACATCTCCATTGTTCACAACTACCAATCTTCAAATCATTAGGAACGTCACATGGTCACATTCTAATGAGGTTTCTGGTTTAGTGAGCATGTGTGAGACTTTTAGTTAAGAAGCCAAGGCATTTCCCAGACTAAAATCTTTGTTACTATTAGGGTGACCAGATGTCCCAATAAAATCGGTACTGTCCCGATTTTAAGGTCTTTGTCCCACGTCCCGACTGATGCACGGTCAGGACACCATTTGTCCCGATATTGCAGCTTTCGCTGCTCCGGCGTTTTTTGGTTTTGTTTTGTTTTTCTTCTGCAGCTCTGGCGGGTTCTGTTTTTGTTTTTTGCTTCCTCTGTGTGTCCTGATATTTTCCCTGTTAAATCTGGTCACCCTAGTTACTATGGAGTTATGGAGTTATGCCTGGTTTGGGTGGGGGGGGTGCAGAAAGTGGGGGAAGGAGGCACATAGAGCCTTTAGCATGAGGGAATGGGGGACAGAAAGAGCCCTTGGCATGGGGGGAAAAGGAGAAATGAGGGCAAAGGAGTAATGCAGTTTCTCACAGAGCCAGTGCTATGGGAGGAGAATGGGTCACCTTGCCATGGGAGGAAGGGTGAATGGGGGGCCCACAGAAGTCCTGGTTTGGGGGAGATTAGGAGACCCTGGAATGGGAAGGGGACCCTGCACAGAACCCCTGCCATGGGAGAAGGGGGAAATGGAAGGCACACACAACCTCTGGTGTGTGTGTGGGGGGAGAGTTTGGAGAGACTTGCAGGAAACCCCTGAAATAGAGGGGGGTGGGTGGGTGGGATGCAGGGAGCTACTTGGGGAAATGGAGGGATGCAGGGAACCCAAGGTGGGTGCAATGAGCTCAGCCTATGTGAGTTATGCAATGTGAGAACCTCCCTAGTTTATTTTATATGTTTAAATCCGCCTGAAAATTAGATTAATTTGATGACTTGATATTGACCCACTGTCGTAAATATAAAGGGAAGGGTAAACCCCTTTAAAATCCCTCCTGGCCAGAGGAAAAATCATCTCACCTGTAAAGGGTTAAGAAGCTAAAGGTAACCTTGTTGGCACCTGACCAAAATGACCAGTGAGGAGACAAGATACTTTCAAAAGCTGGGAGGAGGGAGAAAAACAAAGGGTCTGGGGCTGTCTGTATGCTGCTTTTGCCGGGGACAGAAGAGGAATGGAGTCTTAGAACTTTTAGTAAGTAATCTAGCTAGGTATGTGTTAGATTATGATTTCTTTAAATGGCTGAGAAAAGAGTTGTGCTGAATAGAATGACTATTCCTGTCTGTGTGTCTTTTTTGTAACTTAAGGTTTTGCCTACAGGGTTTCTCTATGTTTTGAATCTAATTACCCTGTAAGGTATCTACCATCCTGATTTTACAGAGGTGATTCCTTTACTTCTATTAAAAGTCTTCTTGTAAGGAAACTGAATGCTTGTTCATTGTTCTAAGATCCAAGGGTTTGGGTCTGTGGTCACCTATGCAAATTGGTGAGGATTTTTACCAAACCTTCCCCAGGAAGTGGGGTGCAAGGGTTGGGAGGATTTGGGGGGGAAAGACGTGTCCAAGCTACGTTTCCCAGTAAACCCAGTTAAAGTTTGGTGGTGGCAGTGGAAATTCCAAGGGCAAAGGGTAAAATTAATTTGTACCTTGGGGAAGTTTTACAGTGTCTACACCTGCTGATGGGTCAAGTCACCCACTGCCATGAGAAAACCCATGGAAGTGCTTGGGGGAGCAGGGGAGGCTGCCCCAGGGTGAACAAGGTGGAGTTTCCATCACACTGTTGGGATGATCTGATGGCTGGTCAGTGCCCTTTGACAAATGAGTTGGCGGTCTTGGTCCTCTTCCTAGGGGACAAGTGTCCCTTCAGAAACACTGCCAACAGAACTAGCATTAAGTCCCCCGTGTTAATGTTGTCAGTAGAGACACCAGGGACTATGTGAGCCATGTAGACCTAACTCCTTTTCCCCCCTCCACAGACAGTCCCGTCAGCTCAACAGTACGGTGTATCAGTCACCGTGTGTGTGTGTGTGAAATCTGATCTGCCACTGGCCACAGCATCCCAGATTTGGGGTTTTATATAGGACAGTATCGTCGTCTATGATTCAATCACTTCTGCCTTTGTAATGGGCTTAAATTAATTCTTTTAAATGTTTCATTTCTGTTTCCTGTCATTGCAGACAGTGAAGGCGATATTCGCTTTTTATGCTCAAAAGATCAAGAAAACTCTGAATGAGATGGAAAGAGAAGATGCAGCCGCACTGGAGAAAAAACCTGACAGGGAGCAGGAGAAGAAGGAAGAGTTGAAGTAGAAATTGGAATGGTTACAAAAAGTGGAGCCGGTAGTTATCAATATTGTGTTAAATCTCAGTGGTTTGGGAAATGTGCTAACCAGTCAGCAAATCACATTCATGAAGGGCCTGGCAAACCTTGTTGATGGAAGAATTCAGAGAGCAAATGATGAAGCAGAAGTAACTGCAGTAGTGAGTGAGGCTGCAAAAGAGGGTAATCACCTGCTTCACAGAAAATCTGCTGAACTGCTTGGGAGAGATGGGAGTAAGAAACTAAAGCAAAGCCTGGATCAAATGGCAGGTTCATATTCTTCACTAGTCCAAAGTGAATTTAGGGAAACTGAATTTAGCAAGGAATTCAGTGCCTATGCAGACAGGTGTGGTCCTGAAATTTTTCAGCCTTCATAGGAGTCCTGCCAAAACCTGTTAAAATCGCTGTGCTCTCAGCAGGGTGTACCATGCCCCTTTTGTGGATGAGCCTCCACATCTTTCTGTCAGTGTAAGAACACCCCCTCCCCAAAAGACACTCTGTCTGCAATGGGGGGTTTGTCGGCATAGCTATATTGGTCAGGCCTGTGATTTTTTCACACTACTGACCAACATAGCTAAACCAATGTAACTTTTAAGTGTAGACCAGGCCTAAGTTGATTATATATGTACACAAAAGTCCTTGTACTTTTTTCAACAAAATTAATTTTGAGCCCAAGCCAAGTCCAGTGACAGCTTCATTGTTGCTTGAAAAGTCAGTTTGGCCATTTTGGAGTTATACAAGCATGTAAAAAAGATGGGGGTTTTGGTTGGTTTTTAAATCAGGATGTGACACTCAAATGGCTGACCCTAAACTGGCTGCAGGGAGCTCAGGAAATGCAAACCCTGCAGCACTTCCTCCTCCCCCTGCAGTTCGAAGCTCCATGTTGGTGGGTTGCTGGCAGAGGCTGCATGTGAGCAGCATTGCCAACCTTATGTTCAACAATCCTAAGTCAGACTCCTCCCTCCAAAAAAATAGATAGTTTTAAAAACCATGAGAATTTAAAACATCATAAACTTTCTTTCATTTGCATTCAGAAATATGCCTGCCTTGCTCCTTGCTGCATACCTGACAAAATTTGCAATCAAAGCATATATTTACATGTATTTGCCTACATTTGCATATAAATGTTGCTGCTTTGTCTCACTTACATTTAACTATTGTTCATGTCTCACCCATTCATTTCACATTCACTTTGTCTTTCCACTTTCCTGAGTTCTGGGTACATTGTGAGAGAACTGTTGGAGGCAAGGTACATCCATGCAAAGGTCCTGTGCCTCTATGCTACATCCTGACCCACTGCAGGTCTCACCTGGATCTGTGAACCTGGCTCCAGTTGGACACAAGTAAATAAAATGGGGAAAAATAATATTTAAGTCTAGTCAGCTAAATAGTTACAGAAAGCTGTTCTTGAACAAAACCTGGGCTGAAAAGCTGTTCTCACAAACTGTCAGAATGCTTAATAACAAATTAATTAATTTGTAAAAATCAAATAGGCTAAATTAATCATACACTGTTAAAAATTATTTGACCAGTTCTAGTGGATGAATCTAGTGGATTTGACAGTTCTACATCCACTACTAAAGGGTCATCTCACTGCTCCTCCCAATGTCCACACACGGCCAACACCACATTCCCCCTGGCATAATATGGCTTCAACATATTCACATGATACACCCGGCGGTGGTGCGCCCGGTTCGACAGCTCCACCACATAGTTTACCCTATTTAGCTGCTGGACAACCTTGAAGGGACCTTCCCAGGTGGCCTGCAGTTTGTTTTTTCTTATGGGGATGAGAACCATCACCTGATCCCCGGTGGCATAGGCACAGGCCTGCGCCGTGCAATCATACCAGACCTTCTGGGCTCTGGCTAAATTCTCCCCAGCCAGGCCCATGAACTCAGCAAGTCTCTCTTGGAAGGTCAGAACATACTCCACCACTGATTCTCCATCAGGAGTGGTCTTCCTCTCCCATTCGTCTCTCATCAGGTCTAGGGGTCTCCTTACCCTCCTGCCATATAACAGTTTGAAAGGCGAAAACCCAGTAGACTCCTAGGGTACCTCCCTGTATGCGAACAGCAGGTGCAGTAAGTACTTGTCCCAGTCCTGCGGGTGCTGGTTCATAAAGGTTTTCAGCATCATCTTTAGCATCCCATTGTACCTCTCTACCAGCCCATTGGATTGGGGGTGATAAGCAGAGGCCCAGTTGTGCCAGACCCCACATTTCTCCCACAAGCACCGGAGCAGGGCCGACATGAAGTTGGACCCTTGGTCTGTCAAGACTTCCTTGGGGAACCCCACTCAGCTGAAAATGGTCAGCAGCGCATCTGCCATGGTGTTGGCTTCAATGGAAGCTAAAGGCACTGCCTTGGGGTAGCGGGTGGCGAAATCTACCACCACCAGAATGTATTTCTTCCCCAACCGGGTCGCCTTGCTGAGAGGTCCCACTATGTCCATGGCCACCTTCTGGAAAGGTTCCTCTATGATGGGCAAAGGTTTCAAAGCCGCTTTCCCCTTGTCCTGGGCCTTCCCCACCCTCTGACAGGGGTCACAGGATCGGCAATATTGCCGGACCGTGGTAAAGACCCCGGGCCAGTAAAAGTTCTGCAGCAGCCTCTGCCGGGGAAGCCGGATTCCCTGGTGCCCTGCGAGGGGGATGTCATGGGCCAGGTGCAGCAGCTTGCGGCGATATTTCCGGGGTACCACCAGCTGCCTCCTGATCCCCCATGGCTCCACTTCCCCTGGGGGAGCCCATTCTCGGTACAGGAACCCCTTCTCCCACAGGAACCTCTCCTGGCAGCCTCTCCTCATGGTCCGTCCCACGCTACGGGCACCTTGAATGGGGTCCCGCCCATCCCCCGTCAGGGTCAGGTAGGTGTCGGGCATCACCCAATCTGGCGCCACCACCTCGAGCAGGACCAGCATCACCTCCGCGCCTGTATCCCAGTATCCCTGGGCCTTCCTCCCATCCACCTCCAGGGGAACAAGGCACTCACTCCGCAGGGACAGCCCCGCGCCCACCCAGTAAACGGAGAACCTTGAGTCCGGGGCATCCAGCCCCCCAGAGGAGCTGGCCTGGGGCCCTCCCCCCTCGTGAGCAGTTGATAAGCTGCTAGCCCCCTTGCTGGGAAGCTTGCCCCTCATCCGGCTGGATCCCTACCCAGTTAACCCTGTGTGGGTTCGGTCTGCTCAGTTTGTCCCTGAGCTTGGGGCACTGGGTCCGTATGTGGCCTCTCTGGCCACAGTGATAGCAGCCCATGTCCCGTTGGTCCCCTCGAGCCAGTCGGTTGGCCCTGACACTGGATGTTCCCCTTGGGAAGGGGTTCTCCATATTTCCCCGCTGGGAGGTCCCATGGTGACTCTCTCTTTGCATCATGGTGGGTTTGTTCCTTTGGGACTCCTCCCTGCCACCCCCTGTCCGGCTCTTCACAAACTCATCGGCCAGCTACCCTGCATGTCATGGGTTCTCTGGCTTTTTGTCCACCAACCATAGCCTCAGGTCAGATGGGCATTGCTCATACAGTTGCTCTAATACGATCAGCTTAACGAGGTCTTCCTTCGTCTGGGCCCCCTCTGCCCACTTGGTGGCATATCCCTCCATGCAGACGGCTAGTTACAGATATGAGGCCTCAGGGGTTTTACACTAACTCCGGAACCTTTCCCGATACATATCAGGAGTCAGCCCAAACTTGCAGAGCAGGGCCTTTTTGAATAGTTCGTAGTCCCCTTTCTCCACCTCTTCTAGTCGGCAGTACAATGCCACAGCCTTGGGGTCCAGTAAGGGGGTGAGAGACCAGAGCCTGCCTGCAGGATCAATCTGGTGCAGCTCGCAGACTGTCTCAAAGGCATCCAGGAAGTCATCCATGTCCTCCCCCTCCTTACGCTGGGCCAGGAGGCACTTATCAAAGCTCTGTGCCATCTGGGGTTCCCCATCACCCACCGCAGCCGGGGGCTCGCTGCTTCTCTGCCTGGCCAAGTCCAGCTCATGCTGCCTCTGTTTCTCCTTCTCCTCCAGTTCGTGCTGATGCTGCTTTTCCCGCTCCTGACACTGCTTTTCCAGCTCTTCCCGCCCTCCTGCAGTTCCCGCTGCCTGAGCTCCAACTCTCTCAGTTTTAGCTCCTTCTCCCATTGCAGCCGCCTCAGATCCAGCGATGGGGAGCTCTGCCAGGAGGATCCCCTGCTGGCCGCAGGGGTCACAGTGCCCTCAGTATTCTCTGGGCTCCTCCCGGCCCTTCCCCTAGGCATAGGTAGAAGGGGTCTCGGGAAGCCCTCAGCAGCTGCCTGTTCACTCCCCGCTGGGACAGACACCGGTGTCTGCACTGCATCTGCCAGACTGCTTCCCTCAGAGACAGGGATCAGTTTGTTTCAGCGATCTCCCTCCTCCAGCTGGGCAATCAGCTGTTCTTTGGTGAGCCTCCCAATGCGCAGCCCCCTCTGCTTGCACAGCTCCGCCAGGTCGCTCTTAAGGCGCTTGCTGTACATCTCCTTGCTGGCCACTCGCAGGCCTGTGTGCTCGCCGCTCCCCACAGTTTCCAGGGAGAACCCCTAGGGTGCCAGCCCTTCTCGAGGTCACCACCTCTTTGCCAGGGTTGAGCTGCAGACTCCTCCGCCCCTGGGACCGCTCACTGCAATCCCCAGGGGGACCCAGTTACTGCAAAAGTCCTTGTCGCTGGTCACACGCTCCGAGGGGTTAACCGCCCCCCCAAAACTGCTCCTCTCTGAGCCTTCAGCACACCTGGTCCTCATCCATCCCCCTTCATTTTACTGCTCCCCAGTCACTTACTGCAGGAAGCACCATCCACGGGGTGCAGTAGATCCCACCGCTACCACCAGTTGTCACAAAGTGTGGGGGAGTCCGGGCCCTGCACCCCTCTGCTTGGGATTCACCATGACTCTCAGCCAGCCAGTAAAATGGAAGGTTTATTGGACAATAGCAACACAATCTAAAACAGAACTTATGGGTACAACCAGGACCCCTCAGCCAAGTTCTTCTGGGGGGCAGGGAGCTTAGACCCCAGCCTTGGGGTTCCCTGCATTCGACCACCCAGCCCAAAACTGAAAACTCTCTCCAGCCTCTCCTCCTCTGGGCTTTGTCCCTTTTCCAGGCCAGGAGGTCACCTGATTCCTTTGTTCTCCAACCCTTTAGTTCTCACCTGGCAGGGGGGAAGGACCAGGCCATCAGTTTCCAGGAAACAGGGTGTCAGCCATTCTCTGTGTCCAGACCCCTGTACACACCTGCCCTCTAGGGCTCTGCAAAGATCATACACCCTTATCCCACCACCTAGATACTTAAGAACTGCCTAGGGGAAACTGAGGCACCCCCACAATATTCAGAAAAAACATTAAGAACAGTCCCGCTCCATCACAGTGGGGAAAGCAGGAGCAGTGGAAATTTACCAGATGCAGAACAAAGAAAGTCAGGTGACTAGTCAAAGGTTTAAATAAGGAGTCACAAAGGGGAGAAGGGAGGACAGACACACAGGAAAAGAAAGCATGGGGCAAGAGAGAGGAAGGTCACAGAAGCTGGGAAGAAATCTCTACAAGGGAGAACCAACCCAGCATGTAACAGCTTCATAAGGCTGGATTGTGCCTGTTTCCTGAACACACCTGGTACCCCAAGGACTCCCAAGGGAAGGGTGAGCTAATGATGAACATCTTAGGATGTTTCTTTTCTCTGTTCTCTCCTGTGCTTTATGTGATGACATAAAAGAGCTATTGTGTTGGACTCTGGGCAAACTGTGTATGTGTATCTGCCTCACAATTATCATGTGCCTCTCAAGAGAGTTAAACTGTAACTGCAAAACTTCCCACCTTTGGGGAGGGATTCTGGGAGAGGATGTGTTTAAGTGTGAGGGAGTCTGAAGAGTCAGCATTACACCCAGGGGCTAGAAGCTGACAGCAGATTCCAGCTCTCAGGAGCGGTTGATAGACAGAAGATCTGTACCCCGAAAGCATGCCTGGAGACCCATGGCTACTCAGATTGCCTCGATGTTTGGCATGCCTCGGTGGGGGGCACGGGCGTATAGGATTGGGTTCATGATCCAAATTTGGAGTCAGTTGATCAAGGGGTTCCTGAGATACAGCCACCTGAAAAAAACCCACACTTTTCTTAAGGTTGACAGATTGGACTGTGGAAAATGCTCATGAATCATAGAATCATAGAGTGTTGTAAGCAAGACACGAGAAGTAATTCTTCCACTCTACTCTCATAGAATCATAGAATATCAGGGTTGGAAGGGACCTCAGGAGGTCATCTAGTCCAACCCCCTGCTCAAAGCAGGACAAATCCCCAATCAAATCATCCCAGCCAGGGCTTTGTCAAGCCTGACCTTAAAAACTTCTAAGGAAGGAAATTCCACCACCTCCCTAGGTAACGCATTCCAGTGTTTCACCACCCTCCTAGTGAAAACGTTTTTCCTAATATCCTACCTAAACCTCCCCCACTGCAACTTGAGACCATTACTCCTCGTTCTGTCATCTGCTACCACTGAGAACAGTCTAGGGCCATCCTCCTTGGAACCCCCTTTCAGGTAGATGAAAGCAGCTATCAAATCCCCCCTCATTCTTCTCTTCCGCAGACTAAACAATCCCAGTTCCCTCAGCCTCTCCTCATAAGTCATGTGTTCCAGTCCCCTAATCATTTTTGTTGCCCTCCGTTGGACGCTTTCCAATTTTTCCACATCCTTCTTGTAGTGTGGGGCCCAAAACTGGACACAATACTCCAGATGAGGCCTCACCAATGTCGAATAGAGGGGAACAATCACGTCCCTCGATCTGCTGGCAATGCCCCTACTTATACATCCCAAAATGCCATTGGCCTTCTTGGCAACGAGGGAACACTGTTGACTTATATCCAGCTTCTCGTCCACTGTAACCCCTAGCTCCTTTTCTGCAGAACTGCTGCCTAGCCATTCGGTCCCTAGTCTGTAGCAGTGCATGGGATTCTTCCGTCCTAAGTGCAGGACTCTGCACTTGTCCTTGTTGAACCTCATCAGATTTCTTTGGGCCCAATCCTCTAATTTGTCTTGGTCCCTCTCTATCCTATCCCTACCCTCCAGCGTATCTACCTCTCCTCCCAGTTTAGTGTCATCTGCAAACTTGCTGAGGGTGCAATCCACACCATCCTCGAGATCATTTATGAAGATATTGAACAAAACTGGCCCCAGGACTGACCCTTGGGGCACTCTGCTTGATACCGGCTGCCAACTAGACATGGAGCCATTGATCACTACCCATTGAGCCCGACAATCTAGCCAACTTTCTACCCACCTTATAGTCCATTCATCCAGCCCATACTTCTTGAACTTGCTGGCAAGAATACTGTGGGAGACAGTGTCAAAAGCTTTGCTAAAGTCAAGGAACAACACATCCACTGTTTTCCCTTCATCCACAGAACCAGTTATCTCCTCATAGAAGGCAATTAGATTAGTCAGGCATGACTTGCCCTTGGTGAATCCATGCTGACTGTTCCTGATCACATTCCTTTCCTCTAAGTGCTTCAGAATTGATTCCTTGAGGACCTGCTCCATGATTTTTCCAGGGACTGACATGAGGCTGACTGGCCTGTAGTTCCCAGGATCCTCCTTCTTCCCTTTTTTAAAGATGGGCACTACATTAGCCTTTTTCCAGTCGTCCGGGACTTCCCCCGATCTCCATGAGTTTTCAAAGATAATGGCCAATGGCTCTGCAATCACATCCGCCAACTCCTTTAGCACTCTTGGATGCAATGCATCCGGCCCCATGGACTTGTGCACGTCCAGCTTTTCTAAGTAGTCATGAACCGCTTCTTTCTCCACAGAGGGCTGATCACCTCCTCCCCATGCTGTGCTGCCCAGTGCAGTAGTCTGGGAACTGACCTTGTTTGTGAAGACAGAGGCAAAAAAAGCATGGAGTACATTAGCTTTTTCCACATCCTCTGTCACTAGGTTGCCTCCCTCATTCAGTAAGGGGCCCACACTTTCCTTGACTTTCTTCTTGTTGCTAACATACCTGAAGAAACCCTTCTTGTTACTCTTAACATCTCTTGCTAGCTGCAACTCCAGGTGTGATTTCACCTTCCTGATTTCACTCCTACATGCCCGAGCAATATTTTTAGAATCTTCCCTGGTCATTTGTCCAATCTTCCACTTCTTGTAAGCTTCTTTTTTATGCTTAAGATCAGCAAGGATTTCACTGTTAAGCCAAGCTGGTCGCCTGCCATGTTTACTATTCTTTCTACACATCGGGATGGTTTGTCCCTGTAACCTCAGTAAGGATTCTTTAAAATACAGCCGGCTCTCCTGGACTCCTTTCCCCCTCATGTTATTCTCCCAGGGGATCCTGCCCATCAGTTCCCGGAGGGAGTCAAAGTCTGCTTTTCTGAAGTCCAGGGTCCGTATTCTGCTGCTTTCCTTTCTTCCTTGTGTCAGGATCCTGAACTCGACCATCTCATGGTCACTGCCTCCCAGGTTCCCATCCACCTTTGCTTCCCCTACCAATTCTTCCAGGTTTGTGAGCAGCAGGTCAAGAAGAGCTCTGCCCCTAGTTGGTTCCTTCAGCACTTGCACCAGGAAATTGTCCCCTACATTTTCCAAAAACTTCCTGGATTGTCTGTGCACCGCTGTATTGCTCTCCCAGCAAATATCAGGGTGATTGAAGTCTCCCATGAGAACCAGGGCGTGTGATCTAGTAACTTATGTGAGTTGCCGGAAGAAAGCCTCATCCACCTCATCACCCTGGTCCGGTGGTCTATAGCAGACTCCCACCACAACATCACCCTTGTTGCTCGCACTTCTAAACTTAATCCAGAGACTCTCAGGTTTTTCTGCAGTTTCATACCGGAGCTCTGAGCAGTCATACTGCTCTCTTACATACAGTGCAACTCCCCCACATTTTCTGCCCTGGCTGTCCTTCCTGAACAGCTTATATCCATCCATGACAGTACTCCAGTCATGTGAGTTATCCCACCAAGTCTCTGTTATTCCAATCACATCATAATTCCTTGACTTTGCCAGGACTTCCAGTTCTCCCTGCTTGTTTCCCAGGCTTCGTGCATTTGTGTATAGGCACTTGAGATAACTCGCTGATCACCCCTCTTTCTCAGTATGAGGCAGGAGCCCTCCCCTCTCATGCGCTCCTGCTCGTGCTTCCTCCCGGTATCCCACTTTCCCACTTACCTCAGGGCTTTGGTCTCCTTCCCCCAGTGAACCTAGTTGAAAGCCCTCCTCACTAGGTTAGCCAGCCTGCTTGCGAAGATACTCTTCCCTCTCCTCGTTAGGTGGAGCCCGTCTCTGCCTAGCACTCCTCCTTCTTGGAACACCATTCCATGGTCAAAGAATCCAAAGCCTTCTCTCCGACACCACCTGCGTAGCCATTCATTAACTTCCACGATTCGACGGTACCTACCCAGGCCTTTTCCTTCCACGGGGAGGATGGATGAGAACACCACTTGTGCCTCAAAGTCATTTATCCTTCTTCCCAGAGCCACGTAGTCCGCAGTGATCCGCTCAAGGTCATTCTTGGCAGTATCATTGGTGCCCAAGTGGAGAAGCAGGAAGGGGTAGCGATCCGAGGGCTTGATGAGTCTTGGCAATCTCTCTGTCACATCGTGAATCCTAGCTCCTGGCAAGCAGCAGACTTCTTGGTTTTCCCGGTCGGGGCGGCAGATAGTTGACCCAGTCCCCCTGAGGAGAGAGTCCCCGACCACCACCACCCGCCTCCTTCTCTTGGGAGCGCTGGTCATGGAACCCCCAACCCTAGGACAGTGCATCTCATGCCTTCCAATCGGCAGAGTCTCCTTCTGCTCCCTTCCCTCAGACACATGATCTAGTCCACTCTCTGCATTAGTACCTGTGGAGAGAACATGAAAACGGTTCCTTACCTGTATCTGCGTTGCTGATACATGGACGCTCCCCTTTCTTCTTCTGGAGGTCACATGATGCCAAATTTCCTCACCGTCCTCCTGTCCCCGATGTGCAGCCTGCTCTGAATCTTCAGAACCTTGTGCCCATTGAAGCATATCCTGATGTCTGACCAGGAAATCTTCAGTTTCTCTTATGCACCACAGGGTCAATACCTGTTGCTCCAGACCTTGAATCTTCTCTTCCAATATGGAGACCAGCTTACACTTTCTTCCACTTCTGTCACTTCTGTCCTGTGGAAGAAAGACAAACATGGCACATCCAGTGCAGGTCACAACAGCTGAACGCTTCCCATCCATATTACCTTCCTTCTATGAGCTTCCTTTGTGCTGATTAGGCCTCAGCTGGAGTACTGTGTCCAGTTCTGGGCGTCACATTTCAGGAAAGATGTGGCCAAATTGGAGAAAGTCCAGAGAAGAGGAACAAAAATGATTAAAGGTTTAGAAAACATTTGCTTTTCATTCTCTTGTTGTGCTATGTGGGGGGTGAGGGGCATGTGGACCAGTTTGTGTATGTGCATAAGGGATGTCCCTTGTATACTCCTGAGAGATTTCAATGAAAATTTCATGGAGTTACTCTGCAGTTCTCTCCCATAGGTTTCTAGGAACAACTGCCTATTTCTTCCTCTGCCATGGGACACTTACCCGCACCACCTAGCGATGAGTTCAGCTGGTACCATTGCAGTAAACAAGCTAGAGGAGTATGGGCCTGGGCAGCTTCAGGTCGCCATTAGCAGCTGTGCTCTCTGTGTCTTTGTTATCTTTGGGAGTGAGCTATGAGCTAAAACCATCAGTGCCTGTGGAAAACACTGCAAACATCAGCGCCTGCCCTGACTTTGGCATTTCCAGTGTGGGCTGCTGTTAAGGTTCCTTCCCCACTCTGAACACTAGGGTACAGATATGGGGACCTACATGAAAACCTCCTCAGCTTACTTTTACCAGCTTAGGTTAAAACTTCCCCAAGGTACAAACTATTTTACCTTTTCCCCTTGGACTTTTGCTGCCACCACCAAACGTCTAACCGGGATATAATTTAGAAAGAGTCCATTTGCAAACGTCTTCCCCCTCCCCAAAAAATCCTCCCAAAACCTTGAACCCCCCTTTCTGGGGAAGGTTTCATAAAAATCCTCACCAATTTGCATAGGTGACCACAGACCCAAACACTTGGATCTTAAGAACAATGAAAAACATTCAGAGCCTTAAAAGAAAAATTTTAATAGAAGAAAAAGTAAAAAGAATCACCTCTGTAAAATCAGGATGGTAAATACCTTACAGGGTAATTAGATTCAAAACATAGAGAATCCCTCCAGGCAAAACCTTAAGTTACAAAAAGACACACAGACAGGAATATCCATTCTATTCAGCACAGCTTATTTTCTCAGCCATTTAAAGAAATCAGAATCTAATGCATATCTAGCTAGATTACTTACTAAGTTCTAAGACTCCATTCCTGTTCTGTCCCCGGCAAAAGCATCACACAGACAGAGAGAGAGGCTTTTTTTCTCCCTCCCCTCAGGTTTTGAAAGTATCTTGTCTCCTCATTGGTCATTTTGGTCAGGTGCCAGCGAGGTTATCCTAGCTTCTTAACCCTTTACAGGTGAAAGGGTTTTTCCTCTGGCCAGGAGGGATTTTAAGGTGTTTACCCTTCCCTTTATATTTATGACACGCCCCACAAATCACAGATAGGGTGAAACGCTGGCTGGGATTTCTTCCTGGAGCTCTAGGAAAAAACGGAGTTAATAAGACACAGGCACCTCTAAATATACTACCAAGTACATAAAGACTAACAATATTTTCCACATCTCAAGGATGATTTTAACCAGTTGATTCTGGGAAACTTTCATGGGAGAGTGCATCAGCCACTTTGTTAGAAGCTCCTGAGATGTGTTGGATGTCGAAATCAAAATCTTGGAGAGCTAAACTCCATCGAATAAGTTTTTTGTTATTTCCCGTGGCGGTATGAAGCCACTGTAGCGCAGCATGGTCGGTTTGCAGGTGGAAACACCGTCCCCAAACATATGGGTGTAGCTTTTCCAGAGCGTAGACAATGACGTAACATTCTTTTTCACTGACTGAACAGTTGCTTTCCCTCTCAGACAGCTTCTTGCTGAGAAACGCTACAGGGTGGAATTCTTGATCAGGTCCTTTCTGCATTAAAACTGCTCCCACACCATACTCGGACGCATCTGTGGTTACTAGGAATGGTTTGTCAAAGTCTGTTGGCCTTAGTACAGGGTCAGACGTGAGTGTCGCTTTAAGCTGTTTAAAGGCCTTCTGACACTCTTTGGTCCACTGAACGTCATTTGGCTGTTTCTTTTTGGTTAGGTCTGTCAGTGGGGCGGCGATTTGGCTGTATTATGGTACAAATCGTCTGTAATAACCGGCCAAGCCTAAGAAGGATTGAACCTGTTTCTTTGACTTTGGGACAGGCCACTTTTGGATAGCATCCACTTTGGCCTGTAGCAGGTTGATAGTTTCTTGACCCACCTGCTGTCCAAGGTAAATCACTCTGTTTATCCCTATTTGACACTTCTTAGCCTTAACAGTTAGTCCTGCCTCCCTTATGCGCTCAAGGACTTTTTTGTAGATCTTCCAGGTGTTCTGCCCAGGAATCCGAAAATATGGCCACATCGTCAAGGTAGGTGACTGCATATTCTCCTAATCCTGCTAGGAGACCATCTACAAGTCTTTGGAAGGTGGCGGGTGAATTCCGCAGCCCGAAAGGGAGTACATTAAATTCATACAGCCCGACATGGGCAGTGAAGGCTGACCTTTCCTTGGCGGATTCATCTAGCGGTACCTGCCAGTACCCCTTGGTTAAGTCCAAGGTAGAGATGATCTGGGCCCGTCCCAGTTTCTCTAATAGTTCATCTGTGCGTGGCATTGGATAGTTGTCGGGGCGAGTTACAGCATTTAGCTTACGGTAGTCCATGCAAAAACGTATCTCCCCATCTGGTTTGGGAACTAGACCCACTGGAGATGCCCATGCACTGCCAGAGGGGCGGATTACCCCCACCTGTAACATATCCTGGATCTCCCGCTCTATAGCAGTGTTAGCTTGAGGAGACACCCAGTAAGGTTGGACTTTAATTGGGTGAGCATTACCTGTGTCAATGGAGTGGTATGCCCGTTCAGTCAGTCCTGGGGTAGCTGAGAACGTCAGCGCATAGCTAGTGCACAGCTCCTTGATCTGCTGTCGCTGCATACGCCCAAGGGTCATGGAGAGGTTCACCTCTTCCACGCCACCAGCACTTTTCCCTTCATAGTAGACACCTTCAGGCCACTCAGCGTCCTCTCCTCCCTGGGCTGTAAACTGACAAACCTTTAATTCTCTGGAATAAAAGGGCTTTAAAGAATTAATATGGTATACCTTAGGCTTCGGTTGGAGGTGGGGAATGCTATGAGATAATTAACAGCTCCCAGGCGCTCCTGGACTGTGAATGGCCCTTCCCACAATGCTTCCATTTTGTGGGCCTGGAGCGCCTTTAAGACCATGACCTGGTCTCCTACTTTGAAGGAACGCTCTCTGGCATGTTTATCATACCAGGCTTTTTGCTCTTTTTGAGCATCCTGTAGGTTTTCTTTAGCAAGGGCTAGAAAGGTTCGGAGGGTGTTTTTTTGGTTGGTTACAAAGTCCAGAATGTTAGTTCCCGGAGAAGGTGAAAATCCTTCCCATTGCTGCTTCACCAACTGTAATGGCCCCTTAACCTCGCGGCCATATACAAGTTCAAATGGTGAAAATCCTTCCCATTGCTGCTTCACCAACTGTAATGGCCCCTTAACCTCGCGGCCATATACAAGTTCAAATGGTGAAAACCCTAAACTGGGTTATGGTACAGCTCTGTAAGCAAAGAACAACTGCTGCAACACTAGGTCCCAATCATTGGAGTGCTCATTTACAAATTTACGTATCATGGCCTCCAAAGTTCCATTAAACTTCTCCACCTTGCCATTTGTTTGATGGTGGTAAGGAGTGGCAACCAAGTGATATACCCCATGAGCTTCCCAGAGGTTTTCCATAGTTCCTGCCAGGAAATTAGTCCCTGCATCTGTGAGGATGTCGGAGGGCCAACCTACCCTGGCAAAAATGTCTGCTAGTGCCTGGCACACACTTTTAGCCCTGGTGTTGCTTAGGGCTACGGCTTCCAGCCATCGGGTGGCAAAATCCATGAAAGTCAGCATGTACTGCTTTCCTCTGGGTGTCTTTTTTGGAAAAGGACCCAGAATATCCACAGTTACTCGCTGAAATGGAATTTCAATGACTGGGAGTGGCTGGAGAGGGGCTTTGACCTGGTCTTGGGGTTTTCCCACTTTTTGGCATACCTCACAAGACCGGACATAGGTAGAAACATCCTTGCCCATTCTCTCCCAGTGGAATGACCCCCCGCAAACGGTCTTTGGTCCTGTTCACCCCAGCATGGCCACTAGGGTGATCGTGGGCTAAGCTCAAGAGCTTGGCCCGGTACTTAGTTGGAACTACCAACTGTCTCTGAGGATGCCAGTCTTCCTGGTGTCCACCAGAAAGAGTTTCCTTGTATAAAAGTCATCTTTCTGCAACAAACCTGGATCAATTAGAAGAGCTGAGAGGTGGTGGGTTGCTCCGTGCCGCCGTCCAAGCTCTCTGGAGGCTTTCATCTGCTTCCTGTTCAGCCTGGAACTGTTCCCTTGATGCTGGAGACATCAGTTCCTCATTGGATTGTGGACCTATGCTTGGTCCCTCTGGAAGCGATGTACGGGATGGGACTGTTTCCGTGGACTGTGAACCACTCTCCGCTGGTGCACTATGTTGGGGTCAAGGCTCCGGCTGAGCCTCTTGTGTAGGGTTATGGGCTGCTGCCGGTTCAGGTTCGGTGGGGCCCTCTGGTGTTGGGGTTGCAAGTACTGGATTCAGTGCTGGCAATGGATCTGGTGCTGGTTGTTCCGCTGGTTCCGGTTCTGGGACTGGTTCCATCTGGGTCTCTGGGACTGGATCCACTACTGCTGTTGCAGACATTGGCCTGGGGTCTGGGTCCATCACCTCTGACCAGGTCCTGGTAGAAGTTTCCAGAATAGAGCTAGGCGCGACAGCTTGTTTAGCCTGGCTGCAGGTGACCATTCCCACCCTCTTGGCTAGCTTCACACAATTGGCCAAGTCTTCCCCCAACAGCATGGGGATGGGATAATCATCATAGACTGCAGAAGTCCACGTTCCTGACCAGCCCTGGAACTGCACAGGCAACTTGGCTGTAGGCAAATTGAAAGAGTTGGACTTGAAGGGTTGAATCGTCACTTGGATCTCTGGGTTGATTAAATTGGGGTCCACTAAGGAAGCATGGATAGCTGACACTTGTGCTCCAGTGTCCCTCCACACGGTGACCTGCTTCCCGCCCACACTCACAGTTTCCCACCGCTCCAAGGGTATCTGGGAGGTATCTGGGCCTGAGGACCTCTGGTGTGATTCCGGTGCAATGAACTGTAATCTGTTGGGGTTCTTGGGGCAGTTGGCCTTTACATGTCCCGGCTCGTTACATTTAAAACATCGTCTAGCTGACGGGTCACTGGGGCGAGGTGGGTTGCTGGAGAATGGTGTGGTGGGATGATAAGGTGTCTGGAGGATTCTTTGGGAGGTAGGTGGGGCCTTGGGTGGTCCCCGGTAAAAGGGTGTGGTCTGAGGTTGTCCCTTCTGGTATCCGCTCCAACTGCGACCAGTTTTTTTCTTTTCTGCCACCTCCACCCATTTGGCTCCAATCTCCCCCGCCTCGATTACAGTTTTGGGCTTCCCATCTAGGATGTATCTTTCTATTTCCTCAGGAACACCCTCTAAGAACTGGTCCATTTGCATTAGGAAGGGCAAATCTTCTGGAGATTTAACACTTCCTCACGATATCCAGGCATCCCAATGTTTCACAATGTGGTAGGCATGTCAGGTAAATGACACGTCTGGTTTCCACCTTAGGGCTCTGAACCGCCGAAGGGAATGCTCGGGTGTTAGCTCCATTCTGACTCTTGCCTTGGTTTTAAACAGTTCATACTTGTTCATGTGTTCCTTAGGCATTTCAGCCACCACCTCAGCTAAGGGTCCACTGAGCTGTGGCCTCAGCTCTACCATATATTGGTCTGTAGAGATGCTGTACCCAAGGTAGGCCCTTTCAAAGTTTTCTAAGAAGGCCTCAGTATCATCGTCTGCCTTGTAGGTGGGGAACTTTCTGGGATGGGAAGTGGTACCTGGAGAAGGATTGCTAGGGTTTGTTGGTATATTCTGCTGAGCCTTTGCCTTCTCCATCTCCAGTGCATGCTTCCTCTCTTTTTCCTTCTCCTCCAGTTCTTTGTCCCTTGCCTCCATAGCTCTCCTGTGGGCAGCCTCCATTTCTTTTTCTTTGGCCACTTGTGCATCCATCTCCATCTGTCTGAGTTCTACCCGTTTTTCATGTTCCTTTTGTCTTTTCTCAGCCTCAAATCTGGCTAATTCCAGCTTCTGTTGAACAGTGCAGTCTGTCATCCTAACCTTTCTGTTTTTAACTAACTTTACACCCGAGAGTTAGAAAGAAAACAAACAAAAAAACTTGGCTTGTAAAATTTTGCTGTGCTGTCCGGATTGTCTCTGATAGTGATTGTCAGCCTACAGAAAAATCCTTAAAAAAAAAAACCTAACACCTTTGTCTCCAGGCAAATAGTCAGAAAACCCCTCTAGTTGCTTTTCAGGTCTGTGAAGACTTACGAATTTCCCTGCAGGAGGTTAACTACCCTGCCTTTAGGTAGAGAAAACTCCAGCTCACAAAAGGCAATTCCCTTTTGTCTCTGCTCTGGCCCCCAAGCAGAGACCAAAAAAAAAAAAAAAAACCTCTAACTGCTTTCAGCTTAAAACCTGCTTTCCAGCAGCCCAAAGGAAAAAAAATATTTCCTTTTAAAATCTGCGCTTCTGGTTCAAAAAATCTCAAATTGATCTCAAAATTATTTCAAGTTAATCCCACCACTCTGTCACCATGTCAAGGTTCCTTCCCCACTCTGAACTCTAGGGTACAGATGTGGGGACCTGCATGAAAACCTCCTAAGCTTATTTTTACCAGCTTAGGTTAAAACTTCCCCAAGGTACAAACTATTTTCCTTTTTCCCTTGGACTTTATTGCTGCCACCACCAAGCATCTAACAGATATATAACAGGGAAAGAGCCCGCTTGGAAACGTCTTTCTCCCCCAAATCCTCCCAAACGCTAAACCTCCTTCCTGGGGAAGGTTTGATAAAAATCCTCACCAATTTTCATAGGTGAACGCAGACCCAAACCTTTGGATCTTAAGAACAATGAAAAAGCAATCAGGTTCTTAAAAGAAGAATTTTAATAGAAGAAAAAGTAAAAAGAATCACCTCTTTAAAATCAGGATGGTAAATACTTTACAGGGTAATCAGATTCAAAACATAGAGAATCCCTCTAGGTAAAACCCTAAGTTACAAAAAGACACAAAAACAGGAATATCCATTCCATTCAGCACAGCTATTTTATCAGTATTTAAACAAAACAGAATCTAACGCATATCTAGCTAGATTACTTACTAAGTTCTAAGACTCCATTCCTGTTCTGTTCCCGGCAAAAGCATCACACAGACAGACCGAGCCTTTGTTTATCCCCCACTCCAGCTTTGAAAGTATCTTGTCTCCTCATTGGTCATTTTGGTCAGGTGCCAGCGAGGTTATCCTAGCTTCCTAACCCTTTACAGGTGAAAGGGTTTTTCCTCTGGCCAGGAGGGATTTTAAAGTGTTTACCCTTCCCTTTATATTGATGACACCTCCTCTAATGACACCTCAGTTTGGGACAGTTCCTCAGATCTGTCACCCAAAAAGAATGGCTCAGGTTTGGGAATCTCCCTCATATCCTCAGCCGTGAAGACTGATGCAGAGAATTCATTTAGTTTCTCCACAGTGGCCTTACTATTTTTGAGTGCTCCTTTAGCATCTCGATCCTCCAATGGCCCCACTGGTTGTTTAGCAGGCTTTCTGATTCTGATATATTTTTTAAAAAAATTTGCTATTAATTTTGGAGGCTTTGGTTGGCTGTTCTTCAAATTCTTTTTTGGTCTTTCTAATTATATTTTTACACTTCATTTGCCAGTGTTTATGCTCTTTTCTATTTTCCTCATTAGGATTTATCTTCCACATTTTAAAGGATGCTTTTTTGCCACTCACTGCTTCTTTTACTTTGTTGTTTAGAGCAAGCCCTAAGTGAAGAGGGCAAGGGCAGAATTTTTGTGAGGGGTGAATTGTTGCTTAGGGAAGCTCCGAGGGAAAGAAATCTTCATGGTAGTCTTTGCAAGCAGTTTATTGCAACTTAAGGGTGTAAAAGCGATTTTAAAAAGGAAGTTTCAGTTCCTAACAGTGAGAAATTTTCTGTTGTAAATGGATCCACTGACTTTCCTTTTGAAAGTTTCAGTGTGAATAGATTCATAGATTCATAGATATTAAGGTCAGAGGGGACCATTATGATCATTTAGTCTGACCTCCTGCACAATGCAGGCCACAGAATCTCACCCACCCACTCCTGCCATAAACCTCTCACCTATGTCTGAGCTATTGAAGTCCTCAAATCATGGTTTAAAGACTTCAAGGTGCAGAGAATCCTCCAGCAAGGGACCTGTGCCCCATGCTGCAGGGGAAGGCGAAAACCCCCCAGGGCCTCTGCCAATCTGCCCTGGAGGAAAATTCCTTCCCGACTCCAAATATGGTGATCAGCTGAACCCTGAGCATATGGGCAAGATTCACCAGCCAGATATCCAGGAAAGAATTCTCTGTAGTAACTCAGATCCCACCCCATCTAACATCCCATCACGGGCCATTGGGCCTATTTACCATGAATATTTAAAGATCAATTAATTGCCAAAATCATGTTATCACATCATACCATCTCCTCCATAAACTTATCGAGTTTAATCTTAAAGCCAGATAGGTCTCTTGCTTTGAGAAGGTCTCAGTTGGAGTAAAAGCTGGTAAGAAAGTTGAGCAGCCCTATAACCAAGTGGCTGTGCTTAACCAGTTTGTTGGGAAGACAAGGTTGTTGAGAGAGGAATGTCATCAGGCTAATTCTTTAAGTGAGCAGTCTGTGCTTCAGGGTCTGCAGTTGGTGAACACACGTAGCCAGCAGAGGAATTCCCGTTAGCAGGAAGTTTCAGTGTTCAACCTTCTAGGAAAAAGGTGTGGGGGGAAAGAACCCAATCCTGCTAAATGGAAGAATGAATGTCCAGCCTTGAAATTGGTAGCAGCTGAGAATCTAAAAGCTAGTGTCTGTGTTGATGCAAATTATCTACCTGGCAGGGAGAAGAAAGACTTGCTAATAGCTATTAGCGGAGAAAGCACACCCAATCAGCCAGTGGATTCTGTTAAGCAAGAGAAATCAGGGTTTGATCCTTCAGGACAAGGAGGAAAGAGAGACCTTAATTTTGCAAAGAGAAGCTACAGGATAACCCGAAAATGCCAAAACCCCACTGGTATTGAGCCAAAGGTGTGGAATAACAAACATGATTGTAGATGGACACTTGCAATGAATTTGTTGTTATTGCTAATGATAATTTTTGTAACGAATGTGTTGCTATTACCAAGAACTGTAAAAATGTACAATGTGCCTAATCTTTCGGAAAATCCCTTGAACATGTTAAGTGTGATACATAAGAACACACTTTATGTTAAAAGACTTTGTAATACTGATGTTTCACAGTTAGTGACTGTACACAGTCCTGGCACTTTGCACAGGAGAAAAGACATTCCAAACCTAATGTGCTATATGAAAAGCGAAACGAAGGCACACTACCATACTCCTTTCACAGCTAAATGCCAAGATTCCTGTACTATGGACAACATCAATATCTACATAGCTACTGTCATAAATATAAAGGGAAGGGTAAACCCCTTTAAAATCCCTCCTGGCCAGAGGAAAAATCCTCTCACCTGTAAAGGGTTAAGAAGCTAAAGGTAACCTTGCTGGCACCTGACCAAAATGACTAATGAGGAGACAAGATACTTTCAAAAGCTGGGAGGAGGGAGAAAAACAAAGGGTCTGGGGCTGTCTGTATGCTGCTTTTGCCGGGGACAGAACAGGAATGGACTCTTAGAACTTTTAGTAAGTAATCTGGCTAGGTATGTGTTAGATTATGATTTCTTTAAATGGCTGAGAAAAGAGCTGTGCTGAATAGAATGACTAACCCTGCCTGTGTGTCTTTTTTGTAACTTAAGGTTTTGCCTAGAGGGATTCTCTATGAGTAGTATAGGGGCCCTACCATCAATCAAACCCTAACCCCGCCCCTCAGCCCCTTAGCCCCCACCCACCGGAAATCCCGCCCCCATGAGTTATTACTTTCGGGATCAAGGCCGCCACATGACCGGAAGCAAGGTGTGTCATGTGACACCCACCCCACCCCTTGACCCCTTAACCCCACCCCTTGACCTCTGCCCCCCCACCGGAATTCCCGCCCCATGGGGTATTACTTCCAGGGTCAAGGCTGCCACGTGGCCGGAAGCAAGGTATGTCATGTGACCCCCTCTAACAACTCCTCCCACTGCCCTCTACCAATCAGGATGGGTTTCGCCCCTGTAGGACAGACCCAGAGAGGAGCTTTGACCAATCAGGGCGAGTTCCGGGGTGGGGGTGTCCTCTTTGGAAGTGGGTCTTGTGACCCCTCTAACAACTCCTCCCCCCACCCCGCTACCAATCAGGAGGGGTTTTGTTCCGATAGGACCAAGAGGAGATTTAACCAATTAGGATAAGTTCCGGGGGTGGGGTGACCCGTCCGGAAATGATTCATGTGACCCCTCTAACAACTCCTCCCACCAACCTCTACCAATTAGGCCTGCCCGAGAGCAGATTTGACCAAAATAGGGCAGGTTCTGGGATGGGGTGAACCGCCCAGAAGAGGGGCGTATGACCCCTCTGCCAATCAGAGCACAGCACCATCACCCCATAAGGCCCAGCGTCGGGCAGAAGAGGCTCTCTTTTACCAAGAGCGTGTGTTTTAGAAATCGTGGAAACATGGACTCCTTCACCACCCCCCTGAGAACTTCAGACTTTGTTTTAGCCCCGAGGGCCTTCGACAAACCGCGGAGAAAGCGCTACATCAGCGACAGTTCCGAGGAGGAGGAGGGGGCAATTGAGGGGAGCCCTTTGGCCCAGCCATTGATGGATACCCCGGAACCTGAAACCCAGCCGCTTGTGGGGCCCCGCAATGAGCGTGATGGCCTCTTGTTGTCCACCCCCCTGGAGGAGGAAGGTGATGGCAGCTCGGGGAAGTCACTAGTGGACAAGATGAACGCTCAGGTAAATGAATGCTTAAGAAGTGACGGTCAGGGTGGGGGGTGTAACAGGGCTAGGAACCAGGGATTGTGTAAATCAAAAACCAAGCAGTGGGGTGCTTACGCTGTTTCTTTTTTGAAAAAAATCTCTCAACAGCTCGATGATGCCTTTCTAGAGGACCCGGAGACTCTGGACAGCGTTGCACCAAGCAGCGAAGATGAACCGGGCCCACCTTGTTTTTGCTCAACGCCGATACAAAATGTTGAAGAGGACTCCGAGGATGACGGCTATGAGGAGTTTAGGAGGAGGCATGGCATGGAACTGACTGAGCCAGTGCCACGTCGTGAGAGTAAAAAAGTCATGCAAACTATTGTACGCGTTGCTGTTTATGCTGTTCTTAATCACTGTCTTAGGGAAAAGCTTTTTGAAGATTGTGAGGGCTGTGTCATAGATGCCCCAGGCCAGCGGCACCATGACTGTGTGACTTGGACTTCAGTGGATATAAACTGCAAGCTCCGGGGCCTGTGTGCTAAGCTGTGTTTGGAAAGCTTATTAAACACTGACAGGTTTCAGAGTAACAGCCGTGTTAGTCTGTATTCGCAAAAAGAAAAGGAGTACTTGTGGCACCTTAGAGACTAACCAATTTATTTGAGCATGAGCTTTCGTGAGCTACAGCTCACTTCATCGGATGCATACCGTGGAAACTGCAGCAGACTTTATATATACACAGAGAATATGAAAAAATACCTCCTCCCACCCCACTGTCCAGCTGGTAATAGCTTATCTAAAGTGATCATCAGGTGGGCCATTTCCAGCACAAATCCAGGTTTTCTCACCCTCCACCCCCACACACAAATTCACTCTCCTGCTGGTGATAGCCCATCCAAAGTGACAACTCTTTACACAATGTGCATGATGCACAATGTGGTCTTGGGATGCATCAGGCGAGGTATTTCCAGTCGAGATAAGGAGGTGTTAGTACTGTTATACAAGGCACTGGTGAGACCTCACCTGGAATACTGTGTGCAGTTCTGGTCTCCCATGTTTAAGAAAAAAGAAAAGGAGTACTTATGGCACCTTAGAGACTAACCAATTTATTTGAGCAAAGGCTTTCGTGAGCTACAGTGAGCTGTAGCTCACGAAAGCTTATGCTCAAATAAATTGGTTAGTCTCTAAGGTGCCACAAGTACTCCTTTTCTTTTTGCGAATACAGACTAACACGGCTGTTACTCTGAAACCTGTCATGTTTAGGAAGGATGAATTCAAACTGGAACAGGTACAGAGAAGGGCTACTAGGATGATCCGAGGAATGGAAACCTGTCTTATGAAAGGAGACTCAAAGAGCTTGACTTGTTTAGCCTAAACAAAAGAAGGCTGAGGGGAGATATGACTGCTCTTTATAAATATATCAGAGGGATAAATACCGGAGAGGGAGATGAATTATTTAAGTTCGGTACCATTGTGGACACAAGAACAAATGGATATAAACTGGCCATAAGGAAGTTTAGACTTGAAATTAGACGAAGGTTTCTAACCATCAGAGGAGTGAAGTTCTGGAACAGCCTTCCAAGGGAAGCAGTGGGGGCAAAACACATATCTGGCTTCAAGACTAAGCTTGATAAGTTTATGGAGGAGATGGCATGATGGGATAGCCTAATTTAGGCAATTAATTGATCTCTGACTATTGGCAGTAGATATGCCCAATGGCCTGGGATGGGATGTTAGATGGGGTGGGACCTGAGTTACTACAGAGAATTCTTTCCTGGGTGTCTGGCTGGTGAGTCTTGCCCACATGCTCAGGGTTTAGCTGATCGCCATATTTGGGGTCAGGAAGGAATTTTCCTCCAGGGCAGATTGGAAGAGGCCCTGGGGTTTTTTCGCCTTCCTCTGCAGCGTGGGGCACAGGTCACTTGCTGGAGGATTCTCTGCACCTTAAAGTCTTTAAACCACTATTTGAGGACTTCAATAGCTCAGAAATAGGATAGAGGTTTATTACAAGAATGGATGGGTGAGATCCTGTGGCCTGCGTTGTGCAGGAGGTCAGACTAGATGATCATAATGGTCCCTTCTGACCTTAAAGTCTATGAGTCTATTCATCCAGGCCCTATTTCCCAAATAGAGGAGCCTGAGGTCACCAGCTAAATTAAATGGAGACCCTTATATAAAGGACCAAGCAAGCTGCAATGACCAGGTGTCTGTTGCCATTTAGGAAATTCAGACACCCAGCAGGGGGGAGGAAGGAAATTTGAAGTATATGGGGGACGGGATGGAGCAGGGGAATCAGGATGGGAGCAGTGGTGTAGTCAAGCCAGAAGACACCTGACTGCACTCTGTTGCTATTACTCTGTGTCTCCGCCACCTAGCATCAGTTGTTATCTGGGGGAAGTGCCTGAACACTGCGGCCACTCAGAGCCTGTCCCACAGTTGGCACCATCTGCAGCCCCCTTGTGGCTTCATGCTTATTTTAGTTAGTGGTGCAGCAGGTGTAGGGAAGCTCAGACGCTCCCAGAGGCAGGACCGAATTAACCTTTTGTGGATCCCCATGTAGTCATCATGGGCCCCTTCTGAGTGTGGGCCTCGTGTGGCAGCACCATAGTATACCCAGGACTGAATCTCAGAGACATTTTTCATTTTTGAAGGAACAAAATACGGACACGGTGTAGAATTAAGCATGTGGGTTTATTACGCACAGCGCTGGCAGAGTGTCACCTTGCTTATTAAGCTCAGAGACACGAAAGCTCATGCTCAAATAAATTGGTTAGTCTCTAAGGTGCCACAAGTACGCCTTTTCTTTTTGCAAATACAGACTAACATAGCTGTTACTCTGAAACCTGTCAAACAATTGATTACAATAGATTATATGGATTTTCCATGGGCGGAGGGAAATGACGGGGTAGGCAGTCCCAAACCCCTGGATAGGTTTAGCAGCAAGACAAGATAAGCACAGTAGCCAATGGTCAAAAGGTTACATAATGTCTCCGCCCATGGTTTCAGGTTAACACACGACACTTAATTAGTACACAGGTGTTTTCCTTTAAACAATATATAGAGTGTGTTAGTATAAAATATATATGTTGAATTCTGATTTGGGATCCATAGGAATGAAGTAGCTCCCCGATTGTCTGACAGGTACACACCTAGGAGCTAAAGCAAAAGGACAAATGAAAAGTATATAGCAATAAAGATTGTCTTTTAGTTGTTCATTTGTGTTTCCAAGGGTATGTTTACACTATAAAATTAGGTCGAATTTATAGAAGTCATTTTTTTCAAAATCGTTTTTATATATTCGAGTGTGTGTGTCCCCAAAGAAAATGCTCTAAGTGCATTAAGTGCATTAACTCAGCGGCGTGCTTCCACAGTACCGAGGCTAGCGTCGACTTTCGGAGTGTTGCACTGTGGATAGCTATCCCACAGTTCCCGCAGTCTCCGCTGCCCATTGGAATTCTGGGTTGAGATCCCAATGCCTGATGGGGCTAAAACATTGTCGCAGGTGGTTATTGGGTACATATCATCAGGCCCCCGTTCCCTCCCTCCCTTCGTGAAAGCAGCAGCAGACAATCGTTTCATGCCTTTTTTCCTGAGTTACCTGTGTAGACGCCATACCACGGCAAGCATGGAGCCCGCTCAGCTCACGGTCACTGTATGTCTCCTGGGTGCTGGCAGACGCGGTACTGCATTGCTACACAGCAGTAGCAACCCATTGCCTTGTGGCAGCAGATGGTACAATAGGACTGGTAGCCGTCATCGTCATGTCCGAGGTGCTCCTGGCCACATCGGCCAGGAGCGCCTGAGCAGACATGGATGCAGGGACTACATTACAAGTGACTTGGCCAGGTCATTCTCTTTAGTCCTGCAGTCAGTCCTATTGAACCATCTTATGGTGAGCAGGCAGGTGATACGGACTGCTAGCAGTCCTATTATATCATCTTCTGCCGAGCAGCCATGAGATGTAGATGGCTTGCAGTCCTTCTGCACCATCTGCTGCCAGCCAAAGATGTAAAAGATAGATGGAGTGGATCAAAACAAGAAATAGACCAGATTTGTTTTGTACTCATTTGCTCCCCCCCCCGCCCCGCCCCATCTAGGGGACTCATTCCTCTAGGTCACACTGCAGTCACTCACAGGGACGGTGCAGCGAGATAAATCTAGCCATGTATCAATCAGAGGCCAGACAAACCTGCTTGTGCCAATAAGAACAATTACTTAGGTGCACCATTTCTTATTGGAACCCTCCATGAAGTCCTGCCTGAAATACTCCTTGATGTAAAGCCACCCCCTTTGTTGATTTTAATTCCCTGTAAGCCAACCCTGTAAGCTGTGTCATCAGTCACCCCTCCCTCCTGTCAGAGCAGCGGCAGACAATCGTTCCGCGCCTTTTTTCTGTGCGGACGCCATACCATGGCAAGCATGGACGCCGCTGAGCTCACTTTGGCAATTAGGAGCACATTAAACACCACACACATTATCCAGCAGTATATGCAGCACCAGAACCTGGCAAAGCAAAACCGGGCGAGGAGGCAACGTCAGCGCGGTGATGTGAGAGATGAGGACATGGACACAGACTTCTCTCAAAGCACGGGCCCTGGCAATGTGGGCATCATGGTGCTAATGGGGCAGGTTCATGCTGTGGAACGCCGATTCTGGGCTCGGGAAACAAGCACAGACTGGTGGGACCGCATAGTGCTGCAGGTCTGGGACAATTCCCAGTAGCTGCGAAACTTTCGCATGCGTAAGGGCACTTTCATGGAACTTTGTGACTTGCTTTCTCCTGCCCTGAAGCGCATGAATACCAAGATGAGAGCAGCCCTCACAGTTGAGAAGCGAGTGGCGATAGCCCTGTGGAAGCTTGCAACGCCAGACAGCTACCGGTCAGTCGGGAATCAATTTGGAGTGGGCAAATCTACTGTGGGGGCTGCTGTGATGCAAGTAGCCCATGCAATCAAAGATCTGCTGATCTCAAGGGTAGTGACCCTGGGAAATGTGCAGGTCATAGTGGATGGTTTTGCTGCAATGGGATTCCCTAAGTGTGGTGGGGCCATAGACGGAACCCATATCCCTATCTTGGCACCGGAGCACCAAGCCGCCGAGTACATAAACCGCAAGGGGTACCTTTCAATAGTGCTGCAAGCACTGGTAGATCACAAGGGACGTTTCACCAACATCAACGTGGGATGACCGGGAAAGGTACATGACGCTCGCATCTTCAGGAACTCTGGTCTGTTTCAAAAGCTGCAGGAAGGGACTTTCTTCCCAGACCAGAAAATAACCGTTGGGGATGTTGAAATGCCTATAGTTATCCTTGGGGACCCAGCCTACCCCTTACTGCCATGGCTCATGAAGCCGTACACAGGCAGCCTGGACAGTAGTCAGGAGCTGTTCAACTACAGGCTGAGCAAGTGCAGAATGGGGGTAGACTGTGCATTTGGACGTTTAAAAGCGATTAGACCTCAGCGAAACCAATATTCCCACTGTTATTACTGCTTGCTGTGGGCTCCACAATATCTGTGAGAGTAAGGGGGAGAGGTTTATGGCGGGATGGGAGGTTGAGGCAAATCGCCTGGCTGCTGGTTACGCACAGCCAGACACCAGGGCGGTTAGAAGAGCACAGGAGGGTGCGGTGCGCATCAGAGAAGCTTTGAAAACCAGTTTCATGACTGGACAGGCTACGGTGTGAAAGTTCTGTTTGTTTCTCGATGAAATCCCCTGCCCCTTGGTTCACTCTACTTCCCTGTAAGCTAACCACCCTCCCCTCCTCCCTTTGATCACCGCTTGCATAGGCAATAAAGTCATTGTTGCTTCACATTCATGCATTCTTTATTCATTCATCACACAAATAGGGGGATGACTACCAAGGTAGCCCAGGAAGAGTGGTGGAGGAGAGAAGGAAAATGCCACACAGCACTTTAAAAGTTTACAACTTTAAAATTTATTGAATGCCAGCCTTCTGTTGCTTGGGCAATCCTCTGTGGTGGAGTGGCTGGTTGGCCAGAGGCCCCCCCACCACGTTCTTGGGCGTCTGGGTGAGGAGGCTATGGAGCTTGGGGAGGAGGGTGGTTGGTTACACAGGGGCTGTAGCGGCAGTCTGTGCTCCAGCTGCCTTTGCTGCAGCTCAACCATACGCTGGAGCATACTGGTTTGATCCTCCAGCAGCCTCAGCATTGAATCCTGCCATCTCTCATCACGCTGCTGCCACATTTGAGCTTCAGCCCTCTCTTCAGCCCGCCACTTACTCTCTTCAGCCCGCCACCTCTCCTCCCGGTCATTTTGTGCTTTCCTGCACTCTGACATTATTTGCCTCCACGCATTCGTCTGTGCTCTGTCAGTGTGGGAGGACAGCATGAGCTCAGAGAACATTTCATCACGAGTGCGTTTTTTTCTCTTTCTAATCTTCACTAGCGTCTGGGAAGGAGAAGATCCTGTGATCCTTGAAACACATGCAGCTGGTGGATAAAAAAAAAGGGACAGCGGTATTTAAAAAGACACATTTTATAAAACAATGGCTACACTCTTTCAGGGTAAACTTTGCTGTTAACATTACATACATAGCACATGTGCTTTCGTTACAAGGTCGCATTTTGCTCCCCCCACCGCGTGGCTACCCCCTCAACCCTCCCCACTCCCCGTGGCTAACAGTGGGGAACATTTCTGTTCAGCCACAGGCAAACAGCCCAGCAGGAACGGGCACCTCTGAGTGTCCCCTGAAGAAAAGCACCCTATTTCAACCAGGTGACCATGAATGATATCTCACTCTCCTGAGGATAACACAGAGAGATAAAGAACGGATGTTGTTTGAACGCCAGCAAACATACACTGCAATGCTTTGTTGTACAATGATTTCCGAGTACGTGCTACTGGCCTGGAGTGGTAAAGTGTCCTACCTTGGAGGAAGCAATAAGGCTGCCCTCCCCAGAAACCTTTTGAAAAGGCTTTGGGAGTACATCCAGGAGACCCACGAATGCCAGGGCAAATTAATCCTTTCACATGCTTGCTTTTAAACCATGTATAGTATTTTAAAAGGTACACTCACCGGAGGTCCCTTCTCCGCCTGCCGGGTCCAGGAGGCAGCCTTGGGTGGGTTCGGGGGGTACTGGCTCCAGGTCCAGGGTGAGAAACAGTTCCTGGCTGTCGGGTAAACCGGTTTCTCCGCTTGCTTGCTGTGAGCTATCTACAACCTCATCATCATCATCATCATCATCTTCTTCATCCCCAAAACCTGCTTCCGTGTTGCCTCCATCTCCATTGAAGGAGTCAAACAACACGGCTGGGGTAGTGGTGGCTGAACCCCCTGAAATGGCATGCAGCTCATCATAGAAGCGGCATGCTTGGGGCTCTGACCCAGAGCGGCCATTCGCCTCTCTGGTTTTCTGGTAGGCTTGCCTCAGGTCCTTAAGTTTCACGCGGCACTGCTTCGGGTCCCTGTTATGGCCTCTGTCCTTCATGCCCTGGGAGATTTTGACAAAGGTTTTGGCATTTCGAAAACTGGAACGGAATTCTGATAGCATGGATTCCTCTCCCCATACAGCGATCAGATCCCGTACCTCCTGTTCAGTCCATGCTGGAGCTCTTTTGCGATTCTGGGACTCCATCATGGTCACCTCTGCTGATGAGCTCTGCATGGTCACCTGCAGCTTGCCACACTGGCCAAACAGGAAATGAGATTCAAAAGTTCGCGGTTCTTTTCCTGTCTACCTGGCCAGTGCATCTGAGTTGGGAGTGCTGTCCAGAGCAGTCACAATGGAGCACTCTGAGATAGCTCCCGGAGGCCAATACCGTCGAATTGTGTCCACAGTACCCCAAATTTGACCCAGCAAGGCCGATTTAAGCGCTAATCCACTTGTCAGGGGTGGAGTAAGGAAATCGATTTTAAGAGCCCTTTAAGTCGATAAAAAGGGCTTCATCATGTGGACGGGTGCAGGTTTACATCGATTTAATGCTGCTAAATTCGACCTAAAGTCCTAGTGTAGACCAGGGCTAAGGCAGGCACTGGCAATGGCTTGGAGGAGAGGTGCACATCTGTGAGAGGGAGGATATCGTATCTCATACTGAGATGTTTGAACCTCTTCCATAAACTCAAGGCTGGTGTGTAGGAAGGCACCTCTTCTACAGAAGAAACAGGGCCCCTTTCATTCCTTAGGTCTGTTTGCAACTGAGATAAAGCTCCCAATTATAATTTCCACCTGGCTTCTTGCTGACCAAGCTTATCTTAGCAAAAAGCAAGGTTGTCTTTTGTTTGTTCTGCTTCTTAGCTGATATTGTTCACTATTTGCTCGGCCTCTGTTGTCTTGACCAAACTCTGGATTTTGGGCCTCTAAAAAGAGCTGACACAGTCTATATATCAGGTTGTAACATAAGCAGCATATGGATTTTAGCCCTTCAATTTTGATCACACACCTCTGCTTAACTATATGTTTTGCCATACCCAGCTTCCTCAGCCCTCAGTTTTTCTCATTGAGCTGTACCCATGTGGGTTTACCAGTGTCCACAGTGAGCAGAACTTTCATAAGGATCAGGGAAACCCCCCACAGATTTATCTCCTTCCTCATTCAGACATTGTATAGCCATGTCTCCAGTACCACCTTATTTCACCAGTCACAGTGTGTGATCCTGGCCTCAGCTCAATAAAGTTCCACAGCCAACAGATACCTGATCAGTTCTGACAAATTCCTTCCCCAGCACCCATCCTGCCACTTGCAAACATCATTTCTCCAACCCTGGCTCAGTGAGCACTTAGCCCCTGGGAACCTGTAGCCTTCTTTTTCTCTCTGCTCCCATCTACGTGCTATTCCACTACCTGGTCACCACCACCTCTCCCCAGGCTTGTTTCCCTTCTACCTTGGACGTGCTCCCCAGACAGCTGGTCCTATTCTCCCCCTGCAAACCTGATCTGCTCCTGCTTTCCCTGCTCCCCTTGACATTCCTTTCCTACTGGTGACCTCTGTTCATTGAGGTTAACTTCAGTTTCTTTATCTGCTCCGAGCTTAATGGCCCCCCAGTAGTCAGAGAGCCACCTGCAGCTTCTCTGGCTACAGTGACAGGCCCAATTGCCAGAGGCCAGCCTTAGACAGCTGCACCTACTAACTGCGGGAGGGGTGACAATTCCAAGGCTGAGCATGCTTGAACCTTGCAACGGTAGCACGAGGGACTCTCAATCCGCAGCGCTGGCCTTAGGCAGCTGTAGACTCTGCAGTTAGATGCTTCCCTATTCCAGGCCAAGGCTTTAAGTACCTGAGATGCACATCACATGCAGAAGGGGCCCCCAATTCCTCTGCACGCAACAGCTAACACATAGTAGTGAAGAAGGTGCAGCCTGGATGATTTCTGAGGCTGGGGCACCAGGAGATTCCCCATCCCTGAGCAGCAGCTCTGCAACAAGCTCACACCACCCCCCTCCACTGTGGGATTGGTACCCTATGAAGACAGTGGAGTTACCCCATGTTTCCACCCAAAGCCTGCTGAAGTCAGTGGGAGTCTTTTCAATGTCTTTAATGGGCTGTGTATAGAAGCAAAGGAACTAATTCTAGACTCCAGGAGTACAGTGCATTCGAAAACTATGCTGTACTGGTTTACTGTTGTAAACAGGAGGGACTCACATGACCTAGTGAATAAGCAACATTTCCTGCAGCACTTACCTTTTACTGAGAGGCCTCCCGCCCAATTACTAAACGTAAACCTGCTTCGCTTACAGCGTTTGAAACTATCAGGTGGTATGGTTACAAAAGCAAGGTACTTCTGCATTCAGTAGGAATTTTGGATGGGCATAGAATGCAGGACTGGTTCCTGCGTGGTTACAGAACTGCAGTAAAGTGGAACAATTTTCAGTTTGTATGAGTAGAGGATATCTGGATCCATATTGTAAGACTGTCCCACATAATGAGGAAAAGCTGAGGTGCCTTTGGTGTTCTTTTGTTCCACTCTTAGTTTCTGTGGGGAACTTGCCAATGCAATATTGACTGTCATCTTCTTTTTAAACAAACAAAACTAAAATAAAAAAGGGCAATGGTTGTTGAAAATAGCAATTCCAGTCCTAGTTAACATTGGGAAGATGCCAGCATTTGTTGCTCAATTTTATCCTACTTTTTCTTCAGTAAATTACGGTGGATCAATATTTGATTTGGGAGAAATGAAGTAACAGAGAGCGGCCCAAATGGAACTTGAGTGCTCCTGAACTTTAAGGGTGTTCAAATCTGGAAGGCAGGTGCGAGATTCCCTTTCTGGATATGAGATAAATCTGGAAAGGAAAAGCCAATTTCTGCTTCTATGTTTCAGAAGTGGAAATTGAGTCACATCCTCCTATGTGCCTGGTACTGTACCTAAAGCTGCCCAGGTCCTCTAGTAGAGCCTTCCCTCTCTTACTTATCATTTTAACTTCTCCTAGTGGGGTCCACATACCTCCTTTACTAGGCTTCAGATAGAGGCACATTCTCCATTCACTCCACCCAATTCCTTCTTTCGGAGCTGCCAGCCAAGGAAGTCTTCTGAGGGTGATGTCTGGGTCAAAGTCTTCTACTCCTTGTGCATACATGTGCCCCATTCACAGTACCACCCCCTTCTACCCGCCATCTCCCCATTCACAACAAGCAGATGCATCGGGTCTGTCATAAATATAAAGGGAAGGGTAAACACCTTTAAAATCCCTCCTGGCCAGAGGAAAAACCCTTTCACCTGTAAATGGTTAAGAAGCTAGGATAACCTCGCTGGCACCTGACCACAATGACCAGTGAGGAGACAAGATACTTTCAAAGCTGGAGGGGGGAAGAAACAAAGGGTCTGTGTCTGTCTGTGTGATGTTTTTGCCGGGGACAGAACAGGAATGGAGTCTTAGAACTTAGTAAGTAATCTAGCTAGGTATGCGTTAGATTCTGTTTTCTTTAAATGGCTGAGAAAATAAGCTGGGCTGAATGGAATGTAGATTCCTGTTTTTGTGTCTTTTTGTAACTTAAGGTTTTGCCTAGAGGGATTCTCTATGTTTTGAATCTAATTACCCTGTAAGGTATTTTCCATCCTGATTTTACAGAGGTTATTCTTTTACCTTTTCTTTAATTAAAAATTCTTCTTTTAAGAAACTGAATGCTTTTTTCATTGCTCTTAAGATCCAAGCGTTTGGGTCTGTGGTCACCTATGCAAATTGGTGAGGATTTTTATCAACCCTTCCCCAGAAAAAGGGGGGTAAGATTTGGGAGGATTTTGGGGGGAAAGACGTTTCCAAACGAACTCTTTCCCAGTAACTGGTGTTAGACGTTTGGTGCTGGCAGCGAAAGTCCAAGGGCAAAAGGTAAAATAGTTTGTACCTTGGGGAAGTTTTAACCTAAGCTGGTAAAAGTAAGCTTAGGAGGTTTTCATGCAGGTCCCCATATCTGTACCCTAGAGTTCTGAGTGGGGAAGGAACCTTGACAAGGTCTCACCAGCCTTGGCATCTTCCCCCCTCCATCCCCTGTTGATAGCAGCCAAGGGAATGCTGGGAAATGTAGTTCCTTCCCTGCTCCAGGGCTGATTCTCCAGGCAGGAAGCTGGCCAAAGAACTACTCCATCCCTTCCATGAGGCCCCTTCTCTTCCCTGCTCCCATTCCAACCCCTTCCCTGAAATCCCCACCCCAACTCTGCCCCCTCCCTGCCTCCAGGGGGTGCAGGAGGCATGTGGGGTGTGGCGGGGGCTCAGGTAGGGAGTTGAGATGCAGGAGGTGTGCAGGGTGTGGCAGGGGGCTCAGGGCAGGGGTCAGGGTGCAGGAGGGGTGCAGGGGATGGCAGGGGGCTCAGGACAGTGGGTTCGGCTGCAGGGGGGAACCCGCAGCCCCCCTTCCTCCCCCCTGCATTTACCTAGAGCGGCTCCGGCCCAGGGTGCACTGGGGGCAGCTCAGGCTCCCTGCCTACCTGCCCTGCCCCCCCACCTTTGCTCGTTCCTTCCAGGCACCGCCCCAGCAGCTCCCATTGGCCAGGAACGGGGAACCGCGGCCAATGGGAGCTTTGGGGGAGGTACCTGGAGGAGAGGCCAGGGAAACACACAGACCCTGGTGCCCCCTCCCGCAGGTTCTGGCCGAGGGCAGGGCAGGGAGCCTGCCCTGCCCCTGGTGCGTACCGGGCTAGAGCCGCTCTAGGTAAACACTGCAGGGGGGCACAGGGAGCTTGCGGGCCACAGAAAATAACCCCGTGGGCCACAAGTTTGAGACCCCTGAATTAAAGTGACCTGCTTAAAGCGGAAATAGGGCAGATTGTTTTGCAGGAGGGAGCCGTCCCTGTGTGCTCAGCACGGCCTGCCAGGGGCCTATCCCAATGCTTCCCACAAGGAAGGGAGAACAGGGTGGTTGGACAAGAATGGCGTAACAGTGTTTGTTGCTCCTGACAAACGGTGCTGCTCCCATGGGGCGTGTGATGAAAAGGAAATGAGCATGTTGATAAATTGGAGAATTGGTCTGAAAGCAACAAGATGAAATTCAATAAAGACAAGTGCAAAATACTTTCCTTAGGAAGAAAAAATCAAACATACAAATACAGAATTGGGAATAACTGGTGTGGTTATAGTGCTGCTGAGAAGGATCTGGGGGTTATACTGGATCATAACTTGAATATGAGCCAGCCATGTGATGCAGATGTGAAAAAGGCTAATATCGTTCTGGGGTGTATGAATAGGAGTGTTGTATGTATGACATAGGATGTAATTGTCCCGCTCTGCTCAGCCCTGGTGAGCCCTCACCTGGAGTTCTGTGTCCAGTTTTGGGCACCGCACAAAGAAAGATGTTGACAAATTGGAAAGAGTCCAGGGGACAACAACAGAAACGATAAAAGGTTTAGAAAACCTGGCCTACGAGGAAAGTTTAAAAAAAATAGACGTTTAATCTTGAGAAAATAGGCGAACTGGAGATCACTTCAGCTCCGACATGGACTCGGCCAGGTGAGCAATCATTCAAAACCCCACACAGGAGCTCTTCTGTAGTTCCAAAATGGTAACACCCTTTGCTCCGCACAAGGACGCAGTCTTATCCAGTCCTTCCCTAAGGACTGGAGCCTTCCGTGGACCAGAGGTCCTGTCCATTTGCTGGATAAGAAAGGAGGCCTTGAGTCAGTTTAAACTCAGGCTATTTAACCAAAAGTCCTTTCTTTCTCGGTTGATCCAAGGAGAATCGAGTTTGAACCAGTATATGCCAGTCTTTCCAGGTGGTCGGCCTCCTAGGAGGAGTTACAATGTGATTAATCAGCCCCTGCTCTTCCGAGTGGTTCCCCCGCCCCTATGGAAGTGCATACAATCTGAAGCACCCTGGAGCACCCATGATAAAAAAATGAAGGGGTGTTCAGCACTCACCGGAGCCAGCTCCTCCCCCTGCCACCCACCAGCATCTCCCACCCACCAGCAGCCCTGCCAATCAACTCCTCCCCCTGGGACTGGGCGCGCTCGGGGGAAGGGGGCGGAACTGGTTGGCAAGAGCCGGGGCAGGGGTGGGGACCTGGGGAAAGGGGTGGAGTGGGGGCAGGGCCTGTGGTGGAACAGGGGTTGAGCACCCCCAGGGCAAAGAGGAAGCCGGTGCCTGCACCAACAACCTTGAATTGTTTTTTGCCATTGTGACCGGGGGTGCCCGGGGCAGCCCTCACTGGAAATGCCAAGGGCAGGGCAGGCTGCAAAAGGGAGAGCAGATACTCCCAAGACTGGTGGATAACACTGAAGTTAAACCTCCCAACCAGTCACAAACTGTGCTTCTGATCCCCCGCACTGGTTATCAAGAAGCAAAAAAAAGAAATCACACAGCCCCTTTATTGCATTCCAGCATCTGGCTCCCAGTCAGCACCTAGGTCTGGTACAGTGAGAAGTTATTTAAAACTCTGCTCACATATACAAAATGTTCTTCTGACCCCAAAGGGTGAGCCACGTCACCAGGTAAGTATAGGTTTGGATCTTACTCAAAATACCATACTGCCAGCCAATCCTTTAGTATCTAAAACTAAAGGTTTATTATAAAGAGAAAAGAAAGAACAAGAAGAGAGATGTTAAATGGTAAAACAGTCACATACATACAAAGACTTCAAGATCCATATATCAGGTTCTTAGCGGTACTGGTGAGTTTGCTGGCTTGTGTGGATCATTCAATCCTTGTTTAGAGCTTCAGTTTGTAGCAAGGTTCCTCCAGAGGTAAGAAGCAGGGACTGAAGACAAAATGAACAAGATGCAGCTGCCTTTTATAGTCTCTTGCCATGCAGCCTGTGCTTCCTTTGTTCCAAACACAAAGGAACAGTGTTCCAAACACTGGCTTGAAAGCCCAGTTCTGTTCATAGGCACGACATATCTGGTATAATTCATTGCCATTCTACACTATTGATATTCATAATATCCTCAAGTGTCCCCCACATTCCATGCAGCGTCACACCCCACACACAAAATTGATGCGGAAAGGGGTGTTCCTAAACACTGCTGAATGCATCACACGAATTTTCCATTCTTGGTCCTATATTATTACACTTCTGGTTTACATCACAAGCATTAGTGTAAAAAAGAATTAGTTTATCAAAATCATGTCTGACTAAATCAGGCTCTTTATATACAGCTACCTTCACTTTCTGAAAGTCTTCTCATCCGATGTTACTTTAATATAGACATTAATGCTCTCAAGGATGTAATTACCTTGGCATTTAGCCATGACAGCAATGTGGTAGTGTGCCTCAGTTTCCCTTTCTGTATCGCAGACTAGATTTGTAAAGGTTTCTCTGCTGTGCCAAACTTTACAATTACTTACAGGTACCAGTTGTAACATTTCACTATTCTACAGCTCTCTAGCATACAGCGTGTTTTTAGGTATTATCCCCAATATGTTTACAGGCTTTTTATCAAAGTCATACACATTGTACCATTTTACCAGGGTTGACGTCAAAATCAAATACATTAGAAGGCTAAACCTTAACAGTAGCACCAAATCTGTTACAAGTCAGTGTTTATAAGTATCTTGGTCATGGCATGCCTCTTGTCTCACTGAATCCCTTGCCTGGCCAGGTGTGTCCTCAGTGCTACCAGCTATGGGCAAATCTTCCCTGTCCCTTGTTAGCCAGGTAGATTGTATCAATTCAGACACCAGCTTCCAAATTCTCATCTGCTACGGATTTCAAGGCTGGACACTCATTCTTCCCCTCAGCAGGACTGGGTCCTCCCCCCCCCCACCCCCTTTCTCCTAGAAGGGTGAAAACTGAACCTCCCTGCTCACAGGGATCCTTTTGCTGGCTAGGTGTGTTCACCAACTGCAGCCCCTCTGTGCTATCAACACCTACACAGACACCCTCCTGCATGCTTGCTTCTGGATCCACCACCGCCAGCTTAGAGACTGGACTCTGCTTTAAAGATACCAAACAAATCCAAAGTGTCTCCGGGTGAGAGTTTGCCTGCTCTCCCCTGCATCCTTGTGGGCTCAGTCATAAGGCTGTTCTGCTCTGAAAAACCAGTAACCCAATCTTTCCTCAGACCCCGAGGCACAGGCTGCTTACTCAAAGAATCAGCATGGGGAACATGCTGGCCAAGCCCAGCCACTTGGCTACAGGGCTGTTCAATTTCTCTAACAATTCCCCGGCCCCAGCCTCCAATCTGAAACCTCCTCTAGGCTATCCACTCTGGATCTTTCTAAAGCAAAGTCAGTGGATGTAGACACCTCAGAAAGACGCTGGCAGTTAGGAACTGAAACCAGTCTCCCAAACAAACTGTTGCTTTCTCTATATAGTGATTCACCCTCAGTGAACGCACGCAAATCACTTTTACACCCATCAGTGGCAGCAAACTGTTTGGGAAAACTACCATGAGGAACCTTCTCCCTAGGAGCTTCTCTAAGCAACAACCCTGCTTTTTTCTGCTCTACAGAAGCGTTGCGCTGTGGAGCCACAACAAACTCCTTCTGAGTTTCACTTACACCCAGAATCATCCCTGGAAGATTAAGAGGATTTTCACATAACCCCCTTTCCGGCAAACGGCTACATTCCATGGTGAAAGCCGGGTTGGAGGCACCCTCCCTCTGCAGCTTTCCTCACTGGCAGTATGCAGGTTACCACACACAAGCTTAGGAACGCTTCCTTTTTGGGTTTCAGTTAAGTCCAGAACCGCCTCTGGGAAAACTGAAATATCCTCAACCATCACAGGCTGTTACACCTAGATGATATCCTGGTGCTTGCTAAAACATCTGAACAGGACCTGAAACATTTTGGTGTGTGAGAGAACACACAGATACTGAGGTCATAGCGAGAGGCAGGCAGAGAAAGAGGCAGAAAAGCCAAGCAGGAGGCTGTAAGTACAGCGTGGCCTTGGAAAAGGCTAGACAGAGCTTTTGGGTCTAGTGTTGGCTGAAGAGTCTCGGGGGCTGGACGCTAAGAAACGGCTCCTTTTGTTCTTGGGTCCTTCTGCGTTCAGAGACACAGGACTTGGTACATTCTTTATAAATAAATGAAGCTGCATCAAAGAAATACCAACTGTCCCCAATTTCTGCTTCTAAATGGAACATCCCCAGAGCCCAAAATTTTGACTAGCTGCTCAGGTCGAAAAGGGGCGATGTCCTCTTAAATCACTGGACAGACTGACACACTCCCCCACAATAGGGGTTGTTCAATCTCACCCAACCGTCCCCCTATGCAGAATGTTCCTTGCGGCCAGCGGGTGTTCACAGACTCCTGCCCCCTTGCAATGAGAGCTCCCTCTGTGTCTGAAGGGGATGGTAAGATGTGCCAGTCAGAGCCAGGGCCACAGAGGCCCGCTGGGCTGGGGAAACAGGGAGACACTGGCCAGGGCTGCTGCTGAGTGCTTTGGGGACTGGTTTCTCTGTGTATCTGCAAGTCACTCTCTTTTCTGAAACACCACTCTCCTGATTGCCCGCTCCCACACAGGATCCCAGATCTGTCCCTCCCATGCTACCCCTGACCATTTCATACCAGCCCTGTGACTCCAAGGGATGTTTGCAGAGAACACTTACAACTAGCAGAAACCACGAGTCTCAGCCCCAAAAGGTGCCGAGAGACAACGCACCCCTACTCCTTGCTGCTGGGGATCAGGGCTGCGCCCTACAGACATCTCAGTGTTTGTAACATTAAGTGCCCCTTCCTCCTCCAGAAACTGAGACTCAAATTCTTCAGAAAAAGAGCCATTAGAACAGGAAACAGCTCCCTGACCCCTGTAACAATCCCTCATCCCTCCCCTTCCATGTGATCAGTGCAGTGAGGGGCACGGATGGGGCACCGCAGCCTTTTGGTTACTCAGGAGGAGGAAACTCCTCTTCAGTCTCTGCCAGAAGTGTTGCCCATTTTTCACTGTCCATAATAAAATAATCCCTTCCAGCTGAGAGACGCTGAGTGAATGGCCTGGCAGAAACCAGGGCCTCCAAAGTGCAGCCCTGACTCCTGTCGTCTCCTCTGTCCAGCTGCAGCCCATAACGTTCACGGGGATGTTTAGGTGGCTGCTTGGTTCACACTCCCATCCTGGGGGCTACACAAACCATTCTAATAAAACTCTCATCTAGACCCTGGTTAACGGGGAGGTGGGAGGAAGGGTCTCCCTTCTGTGCACTGGCTGTGGGGGAGAAGGGCGAGGTGAGAGCGGGCAGAGGTTCCCCCCCATCAAACTCAAGGGTCAGGAGTCCCCGCCCCATGGGTTCGCTGGTGTTTAGCAAGAGACAACGAGTGAGCAAAGCGCTTCTCACACTGCGTGCAGGGATAGGGTCGCTCTCCCGTGTGGATTCTCAGGTGGGTGGTGAGGCCAGACAACTGGGTGAATCTTTTCCCGCACTCAGTGCAACAATGGGGTCTCTCCCCAGTGTGGATCCTCTGGTGGCTAGTGAGATGATGCAGACGGACAAAGCCTTTCCCACAGTCAGCGCAGCGATGGAGTTTCTCCCCCGTGTGGACTCGCTGGTGTCTAGTGAGATTTTCCAGACAACTGAATGTTTTCCCGCACTCGGCGCAGTGATGAGGGGTCCCCCCACGGTGGACTCTCTGGTGTCTCCGGAGACTTTGAAGGAGACTGAAACTTTTCCCACACTCAGCGCAGCGATGGGGTCGCTCCCCAGTGTGTGTTGTCTGGTGTCTAATGAGATGTTCTTGTAGGTTGAATCTTTTCCCACACTCGTGGCACAGGAAGGGTCTCTCTCCACTGTGGATTCTCAGGTGTCTAGTAAGACTTGATGTAAGTTTGAAGCCTTTCCCACACTGGGTACAGCGATGGGGCCGCTTTTCTGAGTGGATTCTCTGGTGTCTGTTAAGGGTAGACGAATACATAAAGCACTTCCCGCACTCAGCGCAGGCATAGGGTCTCTCTCCTGAGTGGATTCTCTTGTGCATGGTAAGAGCTGATATTTGGAAGAATCTTTTCCCACACTCAGCACAGCAATAGGGTCTCTCGCCGGTGTGGATTCTCTGGTGAGCAATGAGATGGGATGCCCGGTTGAATATTTTCCCACACTCAGAACAGGGATGGGCTCTCTCCTTTCTGTGGATTTTCCCATGTGCTTTGAATGCCTTTTTTCTCCTGAAGCTCTCCCCACACTCACTACATTGATAGAGATTCTGTCTCCTATGAACCGTCCAGTGATGGCTTATCAGGTCTCTCTGCACCTTGAATTCTTCCCTGCACACACGGCAGGTATATAGGCTCTTTCTGGGCTCAGATTGACCCTCTGCAGGAGGCTTTAGATGTGGCCTGGGTCTCCTCTGATGGCTTTTTGGGGTTGCTGGCTCCTTCCTGGCCAGGTTCTTCCTCAGCCTTTGTGACCTGCCCTGCCTCTTCTGGTGCCTTCCTCGCTCAGATTTCTTGGAATGGTTCTTCCCTGATGTCCCTGGGAAAGGCCTGGGTGGCTTCAGGTTGCCAGGCCCTTCCTCAGGAGTCTGCCCCTCAGCTCTGCTCTGGTTCCTCGCCCCTGCTTGGTGGGGAAGAGAATCCAGATGTTATTTTCCGTGCTGCTGACAAGGGGAAACCACTAATATTCCTAGCAGGGGGATGAGCCTGAGCCTGAGTCAGCCCCATGCCCCTCCCCTCCCCTCAGAGCAGGGCTAGCCCTCGACACTTGAGTGCAGGAGGCCAAACTCCCAGGAGCCCCAGTGCTGGGGAAGGAGGAGAAGGTCAATGTCCCACAGACCCTGCTAATAGTCCCCCAAGTCAATGAACATGAGAATCAGCCCCCATGATTCTCTCCCTACTCTGAGGCCCATCTCAGTGGGGAGAACAGCATCACCACACACCAGCACTGACAACCCTCTCCCGAGGGACACACACGGAACACTCACACTGTGATGGGATCCCAACGGCTCCGTGTTCTATGGAAAATGGGGGAGGGGGAGAGATTGGGGGAATCTGCGTAAGGGGAGAGATGGGGTTTCTAGGGGGATATCAGGGTGAGGAGCTGTAGCTCTTTTCATGTTTGGGCTTCAATCCCTATTGTAATGCTCTGGGAGGGGAGAGTTTCCAGCTGATGGACGATTCCTGAAATGAGCTCTCTGGCTCCCACTGGTGGAAAGGGCAGAGCTGGTTCCCTACCCGTTCCAGAGGAAGAGCTTTGTGTGAGGAAGAAGCCCAAGGAGCTTTCAATTGCCGACCAGTCCCAGGTCTCCTCTGCATCTGGAAAATCTGCACCAAGACAAAAAGTCTTTGGTTGCCAGCACATGGACCAAATGAATATCACTGAGAGAAGCCCTTTCCCCACCATCATAAATGATGCACAAGATGGGAGGTTATTTGGGGCTTGATTTTCAATTTGTATTGTGGTAGCACAACTGAGTTTGTGTCTGCATAGCACCAGGCGCTGCACAGAGAGATTGTCCTGATGTTGAAGAGTTTATACACTAAATACACAAAGGGAACCTGAGCCAAAGCAGTAACTTGCTGTTGTAATAATTGGGCCCATAAATTTACCCTAATTGGCCGTTTAATTGTAAAAACTGTGAGAAAGGTTATACAGTGTTACAATATCCTACAACAATAAATGTCGATGGGCAAAGGTGCAAAATATAAAAAAGAAGATGGAATTAGTCCAAACAGAAAAGGCCTATCATGCAATTCAAGGACAGTGTTAAAATGATGGCTGGTAAACAAGAGAAGTGTGGAACTGGAAATTAATGAACCAAAATGAATGTGTCAGAATTTAGGCCTAACTAGAGGAAAACTCAATGAAGGGCTGGGCTATTTTGCCCATTACTTCCTTTCTTGGTTTTTCAAAAGAAAACACTTGGGAGGGAAATAAAGGAGGGGAACTGAATGCAACCCTTGAAAGATGCAGCAACAGCAGGTGCGTGCCAACAACTGCTGCAGGGAGCGATATCATCATGTTGCCACCCTGAACTTCTTTTGGGACCCCAGATCTTCTTCACCCTTATCCTAAGAAATGTGCTAACAAGACTGGACCAGAGAGAGGGAGCTGGAGTATACAGCCACCATTACCAGTTCTGGCTAACTCCCCCAAATCACCTGGAATGTGAGACTTTGTCCCCTTCTCCCCCAAGCACCGTGAGTTCTTTTTGTTCCTCAGCTTATTTCTTCTCTTTCCTATTCTTCTCCCTTTGCTTTATATTAAACAAGAGTCTGGCTTAGCTGGACAAAACTGCCATAGTTTGCAACATTGCTGTAAGCCTGTGATCAAAGAGGCAGCCAAAAGCACTGCCCAGAACAGCCCAACGCTGGTACACGTTTGCCAGGTAGGCCTCCAATTAGCTGATCAGACCATGTGCTATGCCTGTGTTTCTCCAGCCAGGATTCAGCTCCAGCTCATTTCAGCTAACTGCTTCTCTCCTCCCCAAAAGAACAGTTATTACCATCTTTAATATCATCGAAAAGACTTTCAAACAGAGGCCTTTTGTCTAAAGACTCTCTCCAGCTAAAGGGCAAGGAAACAAGGGACACTGTCAAAATAAAAGTCACACCTAATACTTGACATTTCAGATGCCTTAACTCTTTTCCTTTCTTTTTCTGTATCATTAATAAAAGGTTAGAAAGAATGCGTCATGGTGTTTTCCATGATGCTAAACAGGCTACAGTCTCTGTATTCCAAACCCCAAAGCTTATTTAACCCTCTATAATACTGGCCATGACAGTGTCACATTAACGCCTTTGTCTCTCTGGGCCCATGTAGTCTATATGAATTAATACAACACTGTCCAAGGTCAGCCAGCAGCTCAGTGGCAGAGTGAGGAATAGAGTACAGGTCTCCTCACTCCCACAAGATGATGTTGCCTCCCAAGCAGTCCTGGGGAGTAATAAGGAAATCCCTTATTAATGTCAACTGAGAGCCCACAAAAGCGATGGAACGATGTTGGGTCTCTACAAAACTGGGCCTGATGTCGGAAGGGAGATTCCCAAGTGCTGCTCGGTCAATGATTCCGACAACCAGGGAGGGGTGACAAACACTCTGGTGGACAGGATTAGAATTCAAAATGATCTTTACAAGGTGGAGAATTGGTCCGAAATCAACAAGATGAAATTCAAGAAACAAGTACAAAAGTAGCTCGCTTAGGAAGAAAATATCAGATGCACAACTAGAAAATGGGGGATAACTGGCTTGGCAGCAGTACAGCAGAAAAGAACGTGGTGGTTATAGTGGATCATGAATTGAATGAGAGCCGACAATGTGATACCGTTGCAAAAAAGCCTAACTACATTAGACTAAAACACTAACATTCTGGGACAGAGGTGGGCAAACTGCAGCCCGTGGGACCGTCCTACCCGGCCCCTGAGCTCCCGGTTGGGGAGGCTAGCCCCCAGCCCCTCCCCCGCTGTCCCCTCCTGCAGGGCAGTGCGGGCAGCGTGGCTGTGAGCTCCTGCTGCTCTGAGCAGCATGGTAAGGGAGTGGGGGCGGGAGGGGTGTTGGATAAGGGGTTCGCAGGGGCAGTCACGGGACAGGGAGCGGTTAGATGGGGCAGGGCGGTCAGGGGACGGGAGGTTGGATAGGGGGTAGAGTCCTGGGGTGGGGGGGGTCCCAGAGGGGGCGGTTAGGAGAAAAGAAGCAAGGGGGGTTGGATGGATCAGGGATTCTGAGAGGGGCAGTCAGGGGGCAGGAAGTGGGAGGGGATGGATAGGGGGTGAGGGCCAGGCTGTTTGGGGAGGCACAGCCTTCCCTACCCAGCCCTCCATACAGTTTCACACCCCGATGTGGCCCTCGGACCAAAAAGTTTGCCCACCCCTGTTCTGGGATGTATTGTCAATTTGGCCAAAATGCAACAGGATTTCAGCTGCCTTCAAGCTACTCATTTGATCCCTGCACATCACTTTAACTCCTTCCTCACCTGGCCAGGTGCCACTCAGGATGTCCCCATCTCCATCTTCTGTGGGATACTGGACACACAGCTCTTCCCCTTGCTCTATGCTGGAGATCACCACTGGCTTGCGGGTTTGGATTCCTGCTTAGAGAAAAGCATCACCACCCCGTTAGATCTAAGCTAAGCACTTCTAGCCACGGAACTGCTGCACTTTCCGCAGCTCCATATGCAAGGTGCCAATTAGGCAATGAGCTAATCTACAGATCTGCATTTGTTTTCCATGGAAACATGAACTGCAGCTTATGGTCAATACTGCCTGCACATGGCAGTGGCGAGATATCTACACTGCAATTTTAGCCCCGCAGCCTGAGCCCCATGTCCTGAGTCAACTGACCCAGCTCAACCACAGCCGTGCCGTGGGTCTTTTATTCCAGCACAAATGAACCCAGTCTGTCTTTCACCTTAACTGTGGTGTTGGTGGCCTTTCATCCTGTAGCCTGCAGAACACACGGCCCTTTTCTGCTCGTGTGCTCTGTCTGGGGAACTTCAAGAGCCAGAATTCTCTTGCCTTGAACTGTGGAGCCCTAGTGACTATGGGTGGAAGTGCGTCCCCTTGAAGATATGCAGTGTAGTTGTAGCCATATCAGTTCAAAGATATTGGAGAGACCAGGTGGGTGAGGTAATATCTTTACTGGACCAACTTCTGTTGGTGAGAGAGAAGCTTTCCTTTCCCAGACCTGAAGAAGAGCTCTGGGTGGCTCAAAAGCTTCTTTCTCACACTCACCTTGTCTCCCCCTGAAAGGGCTGCTCTGCTCCATTAAACACACCTCTATCCATCCACACCCATGCACCCCTCCTTCCAACCCCATAGACACCTCTCCACCCAACCACTCACACCAATGCTCCACCTCAGTTACGGTGTCTCTGTGCAGCACCCAGTGCAGTGGGGCCCTGATCTCACAGACACAGCTCCTCACCTAACGAGACCAGAGTCTGGTAATTTTCCCACATGACGTGTCTGTAAAGTTGCCTTTGCTCCTCGCCCAGCAGGGCCCACTCCGCTGGGGAGAAATACAAGGCCACATCCTCAAACGTCAGCAACATCTGAAAGGACAAACAACCCAACTCAGCATGGCAAAGTTTACACACGGGTAGAGGAAGAGCTGTTGCAGGTGAGGCAGACGTACAGTGGTCCACGCAACTGGGAGGGCCCTGGAGGGTTTGAAAGTTCGTACACATGGGTGCAGGTTTGCCACAGTGTGAAAAAAGTAACGGACAGTCCTTTCCTCTGACTTTTTTTCTGTCTGTGACTCACCCCACAGCGAGCCCAGCCCCTGGCTGTGGGTGTTGTATTCTGGCACAAAGGATTACAGCACTGCTGAGGGTTAGTCCTCCTGACCCTCTGTCATGATGCAACAAGCAGGCCAAACTTCAGTGAGTGTTGCTGCAACCCAGAGCACCAGGACACAGCCCCACTTACATTTAGCCGGCACACCCGACCCTCTGTCACCAGGCTGGGGGGGCTGGGCAGACCAACCCTGAGTGGCACTGCGGCCCCTCCAGCCATGATGCAATGCCCAGAGCAGGGCACCGGGCCCAGCCCCTCAAGACCCTGCTGAAGCCACTGCTGCGGGGTGAGAGTGGGGCACTGGACTCAGCCGTACAGAACACAGGAGCTGCTGGAGCTGCACTGTGGGGTGAGCACAGGGTGGGTTCGCTCTCCAGTCGCTCCCCCCCGGGCTTGCCCTCTCTATGGGGCGGGAATGAGGGTTACAGTGTTGTAGCCTTGTCGGTCCCAGGATATTAGAGAGACAAGGTGGTGGAGGGAATATCTCTTGCTGGACCAACTTCTGTTGATGGAAGAGAGAAGTGCTTGAGCTACACAGAGCAGGGTCCCAAAGCCCAGGCTCCAGCAGGAGCCCAAATGTCTGCACTGCCATTAAACTGCCCCTAGGCTGAGCCCCATCAGCTGGCACAGCCCGGCTGCAGGTTTCAGTTGCCATCTGCACAGACCCTGGGAGCCCCAGCCAGAGAGCTGCAGCTCAAGCAGGAGCAGCCCAGGCTGGTAGCGCTGGAGGCCCCGGGCTGGATCCCCAGCACGCTGCCCGATGGGGCGCTCACAGAAGGAACCTTCCCCCCGCGGTACCCACGGACCCAGCGCAGCCTCCCCCGGCGCTCCCATCGCCGGTGTGTGCAGCGGCCCCGGCCCGGCGCCGAGCCCGGTGTCCCGAGCGGGCCGGGCCCAGCCCCCGTGGCACAGGCCAGGGGAACCGACCGAACGGAGCCGCCCCCCAGCCCCGGCCGGTGCCTGCTCTGCGGGGAGGGGTCAGAACCCGGCAGCCCCCGCAGCCCCGCCCCGGGGAAGGGTCCCGCCTGCCCCCGTCAGCGAGCGGGGGGGCTCGGTCGGGCTCTCGCTGGTTGGGGCGCGGACCCTGCCGGGCTCCGCTGCACAGACCGGCCCCCGGGGGGTGGCTCCGGTCCCAGGCGCGGTTCGGCTCCGGCACCAGCAGCCTCCTCCCCGGGCAGCGATTCGCAGCCTCCGCGGCCGCTTCCCTCCCTCCGCGGCCGCCTCTGGCGGCGCCTCCCCGGGCCCCGCTCACCGCCCCGCGCGCCGGGGCTGCAGCCTGCAGAGGGGGCTCGCTCCCGCACGCGCCGCTCGGGCCGGGCTCGGCCCCCGGGTCTCCGCGGCGGGCACGAGAAGGTCCCTCCCTTCGCCCGCCCCCTCGCGCAGTCATGCCTGGGCCTGTCTAGGCTGCGGAGGACCCCGAGCTCTGTGGGTTTAACCCTTAAGCATCTCGGTCGGGGAAGCGAGTTGCAGGGGGAGCCACTAGGGGAGACGGGGTGAAGCCGGTTCCCTGTGGGTTGGTGGCTCCCATCCCTTGTGCAAAGGCGGGTATCGCACCAATGTTACAGTGGGGGGCTGGGCGCCCTGTGTAGGGTGGAAACCACTTCAACCCGGGGGGGCTGCTGCATCTGCACCCCCAGCACCCTGAGTTCCAGCCCCCGGTGCAAAGACCATTTCTTGGTAATTCATCAGGGTGAGCGACGCCTTTTCAAACATTTCACCAGAATAAATATGGGTTGAGAGTCATGACACTGTCTATTAGCAAATTAATACATTATTTAATAATTATTCAAATCTGGATCTGGAATCAGAGTGGCTGTGAGTGATAAAATACGTTTTCTGGGCAGCCTAAGTGCCACTGTGGTGAGACAAGAATATGCCATTCCTGGAGCAATTATCTTGCAGCAGCTACATCTTCACTCTGTTCCGAACTATGAACTCAGTTTTGCTCATATTTGTCCTCATTTAGAAGACAGAAAATTCCAGATTCCACAGACCTTACACACCTTTTCTTATCTAATTATGCACACAACAGTTTAGCTGGCGGTAGACCATAGCACACAAGGAGCATAAAACCAAAGAAATATTTGCACTCACTGTACCTAGCACACACTTCATATTTGGCAAACCTTAACAGAGCATACATCTTGCGTCTCACAGATTCTGCATATACAATTGTCATAAATATAAAGGGAAGGGTAACCACCTTTCTGTAGACAGTGCTATAAAATCCCTCCTGGCCAGAGGCAAAGTCCTTTTACCTGTAAAGGGTTAAGAAGCTCAGGTAACCTGGCTGGCACCTGACCCAAAATGACTAATGAGGGGACAAGATACTTTCAGATCTGGAGGGGGGGGGGAAAGGCTTTTTTCTGTCTGTGTGATACCTTTGCCTGGAACAGATCAAGGATGCAAGCCCTCCAACTCCTCTAAAGTTAGTAAGTAATCTAGCTAGAAAATGTTAGGTTTTCTTTGTTTTGGCTTGTGAAATTCACTGTGCTGGAGGAAATGTGTATTCCTGTTTTTGTGTCTTTTTGTAACTTAAGGTTTTGCCTAGAGGGATTCTCTATGTTTTGAATCTGACTGCCTGTAAGATTATCTTCCATTCTGATCTTACAGAGTTGTTCTCTTATCTTTTGTTTTGTTTTGTTTTTGTTCTTCTTCTAATAAAGTTCTGTTTTTTAAGAATCTGATTGGGTTTTTTGGGTGTTAAAAATCCAAGGCTGGTCTATGCTCATCTTGTTTATTCTCAAGCCTCCCCAGGAAAGGGGGTGTAAGGGCTTGGGGGGATATTTTAGAGAAATAGGAACTCCAAGTGGTCCTTTCTCTGTTCTTTGTCTAAATCACTTGGTGGTGGCAGCATACTGTTCAAAGACAAGGTGAAGTTTGTGCCTTGGGAAAGTTTTTAACCTAAGCTGATAAAAATAAGCTTGGGGGGTCTTTCATGCGGGTCCCCACATCTGTACCCTAGAGTTCAGAGTGGGGAAGGAACCCTGACAACAATGAACAAAGGGTAGAACAATTTAACTACTAGTAAATTTGCACAATAAAGCTTAGCACGAGCACAGAGTATTCTAGGAGATTTTAACTAGTTTGAAGTTCTAACACCCCCATTTCTTGAGTGGGAATAATGGTTAAAACCAGATTACAACTCAGCTGAACTGCAGCTGACATAACCAGCTCCAGAAAGAAAGGCAAGATGGCTGCTTCTCCCCAATATCATCTCCCAAGAGTGACTGGGACATGGCAAAGTCAGCACGGCAAGGAAGATTGCAGGCCTTCACTTACACACACAGCAGTGCAGCCATTTCAGACCCATAATTCTATTGTATTATGTCATTCTCTCCAGGAATGATGAGACAATAGTGAGATAAAGTCCCATCTCATCATCGCCCTCTGATAGAGAGGCCTGGCCACGAATTTCCCCAGCTTGAGGAATGGGGAGACACTGGCCCTGTGCTGCTGATCGGTTTGATTTGTTGATGTTGCTCCTAAACCCTGTCTATTTAGGAGTCTCTCCCTCTCTCTCCTCAAACAATGCTCTCTGGGCTGCCTGTTCCCATGCAGGATCCCATCTCTGTCCCTGCCCCGTGACCCCTGGCTGTTTCATACCCATGTCACACTCTGGGCTGGGACTGCAACTCCACAAGTTGTTCACGGAAAACACCTACAACTAGCAGCAAAGCAAAGTTGCCCAGAGAGATTTTCCAGCACTCCTTGCCACTTGGTGTCATGGCTGAGATCCAGTGTTAGGGGTAATCTACACTCGAAGTGCTACAGCTCCTGATAGCATTCAAGACACTCTACGCTGACGGGAGAGAGCTCGCCTGTCAGCAGAACACCTCCACCTCTATTTGAGGCGGTAGCTATGTTGGTGGGAGAAGCTCCCCCGCCAACATAGCTCGGCCTACCCCAACACTTAGGTTAGCATATTTTACATCGCTCAGGGACGTGGATGAGTCTTCTGGTAAGTGATCAGTTCTAGTGTAGACAAGCCCTACGTGGGCATTAAAGGGCCACTTACTCTTCCGGGGACACAGCTCGAATTATTTTTTAAAAAGCCATTATAACAGGAAGCGACTGACATCTTGAATGTACCAATCCCTCACCCCTGCCCCTGGCGTTTTTCTGGCGTATGGCTTCTGATGGCACAAACAATGAATTAGATGTTGGGTAAGTGATCTCGTCACTCCATAATGGCAGCAGCATCCGGAGACGTCAAGCGTTTGCATCTACCATCAAGATGATAAAGAAGGCAGCCCATAACCAAACGGCATGTCCTGTTTGTTCTTGAGCCCCACAGGAACAGGATGGGGAGCTGAAGAAGCCCCAGTGGGTAGAGATGCAAGTTAAACCACCTGTCACCACAGTGTATCCTGTTGTAATGAAGAAGGATCTTTCTGTTAATACGATGATTCCGAGGAGGACGTGAGAGCTGATTCGGAGAGACTAGGGGATGGAAATCTGACTTGTCTATCCACCAAGAAATGCAGCATCAAACCAAAGTACAGTCACACACCACCTGATGTCGCTGTTTTCTAAGAAATGTTGTGTATGATTTTACTGTCTGACAGGCTCAACTATTATTATGCATTCAGCCAACTATCAGGACAGTTTGCTTCATAACTTTATCTCAAAGCCAAATCAAAGCACCCTTCCTTTTGATTCAGTACAATGAGGGGCACACAGGGGATGTCACAGCTTGTCATTAACTCAGGAGACAGAAGTTCCTTTTCAATCTCTTTGCCAGAATCTTTGCCCATTTTTCCTTTTTCCAAACAGAAAAATCCCAAAAGAAATAAAACAATTAATTCCATTTGTGGAGCCCGAGAGGATGGGAGCCGCAGTGAGCAAACAGCCTGGGAGAAACCAGGGCCTCCAAAGTGCAGTCCTGACTCCAGTCATCTGTCCCAGCTGCAGCCCATAATGCCCACAATGGAATGTTTCGGTACCTCTAGGGTTAAAGGCTCCCATCTCCAGAACGACACAAATTATTTTAACAAACTCAGCACCTAAACTCATGTCTGCTTCCTGGCTGGGCGGCTCCCAATGCTTGAGGAGACTCGATGCAGCCAGGCTTCCCAGGGGGAACAGGGAGCCAGGAGCCCATGAAATTGGCCAGTATGACAGCCAACAGCCAATGGAAGTAACACGCAGTGTCCACATGAACACTCCATCACCCTAACTACACTGACATAAGCCGTACGCCTCTTGTGGAGATGGAGTTATTATGTCAGTGTAGTAGATCGGTGGGAGAAAGGCTGTAGTGTGTACACTGAAAAGCTGCCTTATATCAACCTATGACTGTAGTGTAGACCAAGCCCTAGTCTAAGAACATTCATGGGGAGAAAATACCAGGTACTAAAGGGCTCTTTTTAATGTAGTGGAGACAGGCATAAGAAGAACCAATGGCTGGAAGTCAAAGCCAGACAGATTCAAATTAGAAATAAAGCACTTTTGTTTAGCAAAGAGGCTGATTAACTGTTAGGACAAACTACCAAGGGAAGTGGTAGATTTTCCATCTTTTGATATTTTCACATCCCAACTGGATGGTCAAAGCAGTAACTAAATGAAACATTCGATAATAGTGACGATAATGTAATTAAATGTAACGTCCTTGTAGGGGGAGAAATACCAAAAACCCCACTGTGGTAACATGTAACTTCAAAAAGGGAAACTGCAAACAAATGAGGACTCTTGTTAGAAAGCAATTAAAAGGAGCCGTCACAAGGGTTAAATGCCCGCAAACTGCCTGGGGACGATTTAAAAACACCATAACAGAGGTTCAGATTAAATGTATACCCCAAATCAGAAAAGACAAGAAGAAGACCAAAAGAATGTCACCATGGCTACACAGCAGAGTAATGGAGGCGGCTAGAGGCAAAACAAACAAACAAACGACCCCTCCCACAAACAAAAACAAAGCAAAGTAAAACCTTTAAAATTTGGAAGTCAAAACGGAGTGAGGATAACGGGAAGGAGGACAAATACTGGCAGGTGAAGTGTAACAGTATAATTGGGCAGGCCAAGAAATAATTTGAGAAGCAATTTGCTAAAGATTCAAAACGTACCAATAAGAAGGTTTTTTACATTCGTGGGGAAGCAGGAAGCCTGCGGAATAGCCAGCGGGGCACTAGATGACAAAGATTCTAAAGTATCCGGGGGGAGCAGTGTTAGTCTTTAAGGTGCCACCAGACTCCTTGTTGTTTTTGTGGATACAGACTAACAGATTTATTTGAGCATAAGCTTTCGTGGGGTAAAAAAAGATTCTAAAGGAGCACTCCAGGAAGACAAGGCCACTGCAGAGAAGCTCAATGAATTCTTTGCATCGGTGTTCGCTGCGCAGGATATGGGGAGACACCCCAAAAGAACAGCTCTGATGTGGGCGACACATCTGAAGTACTGACCCACCATGATGTGTCAATAGAAGAGGTTTTAGAACAAACTGAGAAGTTAAACAGCAGTAAGTCACCAGGGCCAGCGGGTATTCACCAAAGAGTTCGGAAGGAACTCTAATATGAAATGGCAGAACTACTATCTGTAATATGTAACCTGTCACTGAAACAAGCCCCATGGCACTAGAACACTTTTTATAGTGCAGGGGTGGAAAGCCAGCTAACGAAACTGTAAACCATGTTTCAGAGTAGCAGCCGTGTTAGTCTGTATCCACAAAAAGAAAAGGAGGACTTGCGACACCTTAGAGACTAATTTATTTGAGCATAAGCTTTTGTGAGCTACAGCTCACTTCATCGGATGCATGTAGTGGAAGATACAGTGGGAAGATTTTATCTACACAGAGAACGTGAAACAATGGGTGTTACCACACACATTGTAACAAGAGTGACCAGTTAAGGTAAGGTGAGCTATTACCAGCAGGAGAGCAGGGGAGGGACGACAGACCTTTTGTAGTGATAATCAAGGTGGGACATTTCCAGCAGTTGACAAGAACATGTGAGGAACGGGGGTGGGGGAGGATTGTGTAATGACACATCCACTCCCAGTCTTTATTCAAGCCTAAGTTAATTGTATCCAGTTTGCAAATTAATTCCAATTCAGCCGTTTCTCATCTGTTTTTGAAGTTTTTTTGTTGAAGAATTGCCACTTTTAGGTCTGTAATCAAGTGACCAGAGAGATTGAAGTGTTCTCCGAGTGGTTTTTGAATGTTATAATTCTTGATGTCTGATTTGTGTCCATTTATTGTTTTACATAGAGACTGTCCAGTTTGGCCAATGTACATGGCAGAGGGGCATTGCTGGCACATGATGGCATATATCACATTGGTAGATGTGTAGGTGAACGAGCCTCTGATAGTGTGGCTGATTGGATTAGGCCCTATGATGGTGTCCCCTGAATAGATACGTGGGCACAGTTGGCAACGGGCTTTGTTGCAAGGATAGGTTCCTGGGTTAGTGGTTCTGTTGTGTGGTGTGTGGTTGCTGGTGAGTATTTGCCTCAGGTTGGGGGGCTGTGTGTAGGCAAGGACTGGCCTGTCTCCCAAGATTTGTGAGAGTGATGGGTCGTCCTTCAGGATAGGTTGTAGATCCTTGATAATGCGTTGGAGAGGTTTTAGTTGGGGGCTGAAGGTGACGGCTAGTGGCATTCTGTTACTTTCTTTGTTGGGCCTGTCCTGTAGTAGGTGACTTCTGGGTACTCTTCTGGCTCTGTCAATGTGTTTCTTCACTTCAGCAGGTGGGTATTGTAGTTGTAAGAATGCTTGATAGAGATCTTGTAGGTGTTTGTCTCTGTCTGAGGGGTTGGAGCAAATGCGGTTGTATCGTAGAGCTTGGCTGTAGACAATGGATTGTGTGGTGTGGTCTGGGTGAAAGCTGGAGGCATGTAGGTAGAAATAGCAGTCAGTAGGTTTCCGGTATAGGGTGGTGTTTATGTGACCATCGCTTATTAGCACTGTAGTGTCCAGGAAGTGGATCTCTTGTGTGGACTGGTCCAGGCTGAAGTTGATGGTGGGATGGAAATTGTTGAAATCATGGTGGAATCCCTCAAGGGCTTCTTTTCCATGGGTCCAGATGATGAAGATGTCATCAATATAGCACAAGTAGAGTAGGGGAATTAGGGGACGAGAGCTGAGGAAGCGTTGTTCTAAGTCAGCCAGAAAAATGTTGGCATACTGTGGGGCCATGCGGGTACCCATAGCAGTGCCGCTGATTTGAAGGTATACATTGTCCCCAAATGTGAAATAGTTATGGGTGAAGACAAAGTCACAAAGTTCAGCCACCAGGTTAGCCGTGACATTATCGGGGATAGTGTTCCTGACGGCTTGTAGTCCATCTTTGTGTGGAATGTTGGTGTAGAGGGCTTCTACATCCATAGTGGCCAGGATGGTGTTTTCAGGAAGATCACCGATGGATTGTAGTTTCCTCAGGAAGTCAGTGGTGTCTCGAAGATAGCTGGGAGTGCTGGTAGCGTAGGGCCTGAGGAGGGAGTCTACATAGCCAGACAATCCTGCTGTCAGGGTGCCAATGCCTGAGATGATGGGGCGCCCAGGATTTCCAGGTTTATGGATCTTGGGTAGTAGATAGAATATCCCAGGTCGGGGTTCCAGGGGTGTGTCTGTGCGGATTTGTTCTTGTGCTTTTTCAGGGAGTTTCTTGAGCAAATGGTGTAGTTTCTTTTGGTAACCCTCAGTGGGATCAGAGGGTAAGGGCTTGTAGAAAGTGGTGTTGGAGAGCTGCCGAGCAGCCTCTTGTTCGTATTCCGACCTACTCATGATGATGACAGCACCTCCTTTGTCAGCCTTTTTGATTATGATGTCAGAGTTGTTTCTGAGGCTGTGGATGGCATTGTGTTCCGCACGGCTGAGGTTGTGGGACAAGCGATGCTGCTTTTCCACAATTTCAGCCCGTGCACGTCGGCGGAAGCACTCTATATAGAAGTCCAGTCTGTTGTCTCGACCTTCAGGAGGAGTCCATCTAGAATCCTTCTTTTTGTAGTGTTGGTAGGGAGGTCTCTGTGGATTAGTATGTTGTTCAGAGGCGTGTTGGAAATATTCCTTGAGATGTCAAAAATAGGATTTTAAGTCAGCACAGAACTGTATCATGTTCGTGGAGGTGGAGGGGCAGAAGGAGAGGCCCCGAGATAGGACAGCTTCTTCTGCTGGGCTAAGAGTATAGTTGGATAGATTAACAATATTGCTGGGTGGGTTGAGGGAACCATTGCTGTGGCCCCTTGTGGCATATAGTAGTTTAGAAAGTTTAGTGTCCTTTTTCTTTTGTAGAGAAGCAAAGTGTGTGTTGTAAATGGCTTGTCTAGTTTTAGTAAAGTCCAGCCACAAGGAAGTTCGTGTGGAAGGTTGGATTTTTATGAGAGTATCCAGTTTTGAGAGCTCATTCTTATTCTTTCCCTGTTTGCTGTAGAGGATGTTGATCAGGTGGTTCCGCAGTTTCTTTGAGAGCGTGTGGCACAAGCTGTCCGCATAGTCTGTGTGGTATGTAGATTGTAATGGATTTTTTACCTTCAGTCCTTTTGGTACGATGTCCATTTGTACTGGAAATGGCCCACCTTGATTATCATACACATTGTAAGGAGAGTGATCACTTTAGATAAGCTATTACCAACAGGAGAGTAGGGTAGGGGGAGAGAAAACCTTTTGAAGTGATAAACACCCATTTTTTCATGGTCTGTGTGTATAAAAACCTCCTCACTGTATTTTTCACTTTATGCATCCGATGAAGTGAGCTGTAGCTCACGAAAGCTTATGCTCAGATAAATTGGTTAGCCTCTAAGGTGTCACAAGTACTCCTCTTCTTTTTGCGAATACAGACTAACACGGCTGCTACTCTGAAACCTGTTCTAGATAAGTCATCTGAACAGAGCCCTGTCCCATTAGTGGCTCTTCTTCCCTGCAGGAGCAAGTAGGTGTGTGCTGTGAGAGCTGCACTTGGTGGCCCCAGGGAGGTATTTTGAAAAGAAGGTGGAGCTGGTGCTGTTAACAACAACTGAAGAAGACAGGTGTGTACAGTAGATCTTATGCCCCCATTATATAGATCTAGGCCTTTTCCTCACTGCTAAACAAGTTTGGTTTTTGCCACCTTGCAGTAACAAGGGGGTTTGAGCCATTCTGAAGTCGCAACACAAGGAGGACAAGGCACTTGCCTTTTCGCAGTGCGGGAAAAGGCTCAAGAGAACGTCTTTAAAATAAGAGGGGAGAGCAATGCGCTGACGTGTGCCTTGGGACAGAAGTGTCATTTTTGTGTTGAAGCCTTGTTGCTCAGTCTGTGTAACAACGACAAAAGGGGGGAGTCTGTATAAAACACAGAGGTAGGTTTTCTGCCTAGTAGCTTGTTTTCAAAAGGAGATTCATAAGTATTTCCAATACTATTTCCAGTGGCTTACACTATTTCCAGTGTTTTGTGGGCATTTAGTGTTACACTGTGTGACCTACTCTGCAGTGGAAAGGCGCTAATAAAGAACTACTCAGACTTTCATTCAAGGTTTTACCTACAATAGTTTTAGCCTGCGGAAGAGAAGAATGAGGGGGGATTTGATAGCTGCTTTCAACTACCTGAAAGGGGGTTCCAAAGAGGATGGCTCTAGACTGTTCTCAATGGTAGCAGATGACAGAACGAGGAGTAATGGTCTCAAGTTGCAGTGGGGGAGATTTAGGTTGGATATTAGGAAAAACTTTTTCACTAGGAGGGTGGGGAAGTACTGGAATGCGTTACCTAGGGAGGTGGTAGAATCTCCTCCCTTTTGAGGTTTTTAAGGTCAGGCTTGACAAAGCCCTGGCTGGGATGGTCCTGCTTTGAGCAGGGGGTTGGACTAGATGACCTCCTGAGGTCCCTTCCAAGCCTGATATTCTATGAATAGTCCTGAAATTCAACTCTGCAAAATGCTTTCTAAAATGTCCTGGAAACACGGAAATGTGGGCTGGGTCCTCTCTGCTCCCAAGAGTGGTTTTTTATCAAATGTTTTCTAGCAGGTGTTGTGATGATCTTGCCTAGGCACCTTGTTATAAAGCTAAAGTATCACCTACGGTTTTTGAGCTATAAGCATCGTGGACATAAGGTTAGTTTTACTAGGAGATAACACAGGGTTGGTGAACCCATACAAGAGTGTACCTACTGATCTTGCTTACTTCTGGTAAACACCTCAAGTGTCTCCACTTCTCATTCTCCAGAGAGATAATAACTATCCTGCCATGACCACTTATCCTTCAGCACTTTGCACCCTTCAATAGAAGTCTGACCACCCAAAGATTTAGGGGCTCCTGGCTGAGTGCATGATAGTCAAGGACCTTCGCAAAAACTCTCAAGTCACTTTGTGCTTTTAAAATGTTTGTTCGTGCCTGTGATCATCCTGATACTGAAATGTGTATGTTATATGGGTTTTTTTATTTCAGATTCTTCAGAATTACAGAAAACTCTTTCCACCCCCCCAAAAAAGCTGTACTAGGCAAAAAATCCACTGTAATATACATCAGTATGGCAGGTAAAGAGAGGGTTTCCTTTCCATACATATTTTGTTGTTTTCTGAATATATTATACAGTATCTTCAAACACCCCTGCTTGTGCTTTTTTTGCAATTCACATTTTGGTGCTGTTACATTTCCTGTCCTGAGTGACTATGTGTCACGGAGTCACCATGCCAATGCTCTGGAACTACTCCATACGAAGCCAGCCAGGACTCTGGGGGAGCCTCCTCTCTGAGCATACTGTAGCCAGGGCAAGAAGCTTACACAGGTTTGACCTTCCTGGGTCTGACCTCGGAGCATTCAGCGTCCCCTTCCACACCAGGCACTTCCTGCAGCGAGTCCGCCCAGGCAGGGCTCCTGGGGAAGCCAGAGGGCCCTGCACCCCAACTCCACAGTCAGACATGACTCTCAGCCAGCCAGTAAAACAGAAGGTTTATTAGTCGACAGAACACAGCGTAGGACAGAACTTGTTAGCACAGAAATCAGTGACTTTCAGCCAAGTCTATCCTGGGGGGAGGGGAGCCCAGAGCCAGGGCTCTGGCCCTCCCACTGCGCTCCAAGCCAGCCGAGACGGACTCGCTTCCAGCTGCCTGGCCCCTGCCCTGCCCGTTGCTCCTCCTCTGGCCTTTGTCTCTCTTCCCAGACCAAGAGTCACCTGGTCGCATCCTCTTCCTGGGTCTCAGGTTATGATGGGGTGGCCATAGCATCTGTGCAGGCAGCTGGGCAGCCCCCACAAAAGTCACACCCCCTTATTCCCACCACCTAGACATTGGTGCAATACACTTGGAAACTGAGGCACACACAAGATTCATGCAAAACAGTAAGATTCACATAGGCTCACATGCAACATAACCAGGGAAAATCCTAACTATGTCACAGTATGATCTTACATGGTTAAAATCTGATCGATGTGATCTAATTATTTCAAATGAAATTTGATCTCATTACAAAATCTGGCTGTATTTGAGCAAGCCACAAATACTTCAAACTTATGCACATAGTTCAGATTTACTTATGTCACTCTTGTGATTGGCCTATGACTGCTGCATTGTTGAGTTTGGCTTCCCTTGCTTATATGTCTGCAGTTTACATGTCACACCTCACCTACAAAATAACACCTGATTGTTATGCAGGTAGATACTTCATGTTTGCAATGATGTGAACGTTAACAGTATGAAATGTTTTCTTCTGTGAACAATACTCGGGAACATCTTTGGAGGAAAAAACTGCACACGTTTTGGCATATAAGAGGAGTAACGTGTATCCTGAAGGAATGAATAAAACAGACAGACGTAACCTGGGTCGATTTTCTGCCAACTTTTCTTTGGAAGGCAAGCCGTGCTTGTTTTTTTACGTAATAAAGACACAGAATACAGTGGAATCTTGAGCATATAAGAGTGTTAACCTTACCTTCAGTGGGACCATGATTAGGATCACTAGTTTTCGTCAAATTTCCCAGAAAATCTCCTTGCTCCATATATAGGCACTGTGACAAACCTATATGTCAGTGACATGACAAATGAGTATAAAGTATAAATATTACCAAAACCCCTATGATTTAACTTTATTTTTCAAGTACAAGCGGCAAAGAGTCCTGTAGCACCTTATAGACTAACAGACCTAGCGGAGCATAAGCTTTCGTGGGTGAATACCCACTTCGTCGGATGCAACGAGTATGTTATCCAGTGCATCCTACAGTGTATCCTACAAACAGCAACAACGATCCATATATGTTCACTGAACAATGACTTCTAGTTTTTAAAAATCAAAATCTAATTGTAACCATATAGTGGAATTCCCCCCTTGTACTCAAGTTAAGATGACCTATATGCAGACAGGTATCTTTTATAAGCATATGCCTTATAATGAATCCGTGACTTTGAAAATATCTGATAATTGCTTAAGTGCAACACTTGATGTCATCATCACGTCTCCATCTGCTTTGATTTGCAGAGGGGACACTTTTCTATTCTGCCAAAGGAAGAAAAGTTGTCGTTGTGCATATCATGAAATAAGCCCTACAACTCTTTAAACAGGTTCATGCCAGTCCCCAGGGTGAACATCAAGGAAAAGTCAAAATGAGAATTGCACTGACCTCAAAATACTATTGGCCAGGGATGACAAAGGACATCACAGGCTGGGTATGTAAAGTAATGAAACAAAATCCTGAAATAGGTGATTTAAAATTTAAATACAGATTTGAAATGTACAGTGCAAAGAACGATATTAATACATTTGGTGTGAAAGTGTAAACTCCGTTCCCTTGCAGTAATGTTTTCATACAAGAATGTTAATGTCGTCCAAACTAGGTTGAGCGATGTCTGCATTGCCGGAAAGCAGGAAAGGAATTAAATCTAGATACCACCTTGAAAAACATAAAGGTAAATTTTGGACTCTGAGACATCTACTACATATCTTCTTTTAAAGCCTTTCCATTGTCAATGCATGAGGAATGTTCTTAGTGCAGACTGCATGTACATGATATACAGTCTTATTCACTTCCTTCAAAAACAGTAAGAAATCTTTGAAAGACAGAATCAAAGATAATTGTTTATCATTATCCATTTTTATTATTGCTACACAATGAGGCTTTGAATTTACCTGAGTGGCACAATGGAGTGCAACAATGACCTCTCTTGCTCCTTGCGCTGGCATGGTCTATTTATGCAAGTTTATTCTTGTATCATTTTTCCTACCCCTATTCTTATATTTCTTTTTCATGTGTTTGCTTCTTTATTTCTTTTTGTTCTGTTTTTTAAAAAAGGAAATTAGATTCTGCTTGTGTGGTTGTGGAAACCACATTATAGCGTTTCCTCTACTTCCTACATATGCGCTTATTGAGACCATTTAATAAGAAAGATCCAAAGTATGACTGCAACCTGTACCCCTGCATATAGGTCAGTCAGCCCTGGGAACTGGTGGGAATGGATTTAATAGGGCCACTACCAGCAACGAAGAAGGGATACCAGTACATACTGACAGCCACGGATTATCTTACAAGATGGGTGGATGCATTTCCACTTCGAACTAAGTCAGCCTATGAGGTAGCAAAGAAAATATACAGCATTATTATTAAATATGGATATGTACAGAGGATACTGACAGATGGCGATCCTGAATTCAATAATGAGGTAAAGATTTATTTTTGAGGTTATTTTTACTATTTCTTCATTCACACTGTCAGGTCACGGATAGTTGATAGTGAACATGGGTTTCATTCCCTTGTGAGTTTTTATTTTTTTTTAATGTAAATTGTTGATGACAAGTTTTTCTGAACACCCACCCTGTTTTTGCAAATACTGTAGTTGGTCACCCCATCAGGGTCGCTATAACGTGGGTGTGCTTACCCACCCAGCATGTGTGCTTACCCACCAAAATAACCCCCATCATATTATTCCAAGTAGTAAAATCTACAGGCTAGTTCCAGGTAGTAAAACTAAAAGTAATCCACAGTAATCACACACAAAATCAATGGCAAATAGGGGAAGAAACATAAATACAGACCTGTCCAAAGCAAAATTTATGGGGTAATTTTTTTTTCATTGTAATCTGGAAATGTGCAAAGTATGGGGAATAGAACATATCTTCACCAGCCCATGCCACCCACTGACCAATACATTTGCCCATAGCACTACCAAATCCATCAAAAGGTAATTTTAGGGGTGGGAAAATTACAGTACTAAAGGCTAGTAGAATGCACCATGCCAGAAGCTGCAAATTGCTTCTAAATCTTGCAAGTCAATTTATTACATTGCAAGTCTTTTTACCATATCACATGTGAAATGAAAAATAATCATAGCAATGCTCTGTGATGACCTCCTTCTAGTGCCTTTTTGATTCCATATGATCTGTCTCGGTCGTTTACTTTTTTCCCCACAAACTAATCAATCACCATTTGTTACAGAGCATTGCAGAAGTTGGTTGATGACACTGGGAGTAACTGGGATGAATTTCTTGGTGATATTTTATTTTCTTTGTGATCTCAAGTGAACATGACCACCAAAATGTCCCCCTTTCGACTACTGTATGGCTTTGAAGCAAAATTTCCAATCCAAGTCTCGGAGGATTATGCAGTAAGTGTATTTAAGTACCATCAGCTTTCATGTCAATGTCTTATTCTGTGAATCTTCATTTCACAAATCCAACCCCTTCTCTGTTTGTTTTAAAGCCACCAAATTTCGAGGAACTCGATGAACAATTCTACAAAGAGTACAGCATAAATTTGAAATTGAGAAAGGATGCTGACATTGCACTGGCTCTTAGTAATATTGCCAAAGCACAAGAAAAACAATAAAACCAGCATGCCAAAAGAAAGAGTTCTGAATATGGGGAAATAACATTTGAGTTTGGGGACTGTGTTATGTTATTGAGTACGAGAAGGAAAACAAGAAAGGGAGGGCTGCTGCAACCTACCTATTGTGGCCCATACAAAGTTACTACTGTTGCGGGTAAAAGAGTTAAATTGGAAACCACCTCGGGGAAACTGTTAGGGTCTAAGTACAGTATCTCCCACTTAAAACCATTTAAAGAGCCACCAACGTTAGGGGCTGAAAACAAATCAGAGGCAAACACAGAAATGGAAACTTCTGTGGATGAGACTGAAAAAACAGTGCCCTCGGAAGAGATTGGGCAAATGGGTGGCAATATATCTCACGAGCCTCCTGAGAGCCGAGTGATCAAGGTGGAGCTCACATGGCAGAAGAGGAGTGTGTAGTGGAAGAAGTTGCATGCAGTGATGTTGGTGATATGCTTGTGGAGGATGGGGGAAGACAGAGAATGGCTGCTCAAAGGTAATTGCTTACCACACTTTTTTTTTTTAAACAATTGGTTAAAAGTTTTCATGTCAAAAGGGCAGCATGCACAATGGTAAAACAGAGAAAAAGGAAACTGTATTACCAGGCATGTCATATATGTTCCATGTTTTTTTTTCTAGTAAAATTTGTACAGACCCACAAGGTTACACAGAGACTGGAGGCCAAAGTGATAGAAATCCATTTGTATGACACTTCATTTTATAACCTGAAGCCCAGAAGCTGGCTGGGTGTTGAGGTACATTTAAATAGCAGTAAACGTTGCTGGCGACTGGATCGATTCATCAACTCTTTTTTTTAAATTTGAACTATTCTTTCATCCGTTGCAGGTGGTCTGTGGGGCTGCGACTTCAACACCGGTACATGCACTGGTTAGTCAGTTTTTAAAGGAAGACAGAGCACATGGGGGCTTACAGAAAAGGTTTGTAATCCATTTTACATCACTTATTTGTAACAGTAAGGATCCCTTCCATATATGTGTTTATGAACTACATTATGGTCTGTGTGTGCCATGATCATAGAATATCAGGGTTGGAAGGGACCTCAGGAGATCATCTAATCCAACCCCCTGCTGAAAGCAGGACCAATCCCCAATTTAATCATCCAACAGATTTTTGCCCCATGTCCCTAAATGGCCCCCTCAAGGATTGAACTCACAACCCTGGGTTTAGCAGGCCAATGCGCAAACCTCTGAGCTATCCCTCCCCCATTAAAAACTTGCTTGCGTGTCAACAGATACAAGCCGTTTCGTCAGTCACGTCCACTAGCATTCTGTCAGGCCGAGCAAAACTGAAACTGGAGAAGGTAAATGTTCACACGCTCTCATGCCCCACAGGGGCAAAGCACATTTTCATAAAGGTGGTTAAGTGCAAACACAGTGCTGTGTTGGGGAAGGAAATGTACTGAAACTGGGAAATCCACTATAATCTACATTGCATGGTTTGCTTCACTGACCAGCATAACTGCATTTTTCATTCTTTTTTCAATCAACACAGAGTGGAATCATGCAAAGTGATCTCTTATTGCTTCCTTTCAATGCACCAAAGCACTGGGTTCTTGTGGTAAGATGTTTTCCGCTGTTATACTTTGGGATTGCCTGCACTAAATGTAGGGCTGTCGGTTAATCGCAGTGAACTCACACAATTAACTCGAAAAAATGAATCACGATTAAAAAAATGAATCACAATCACACTGTTAAACAATAGAATACCAATTGAAATGTATTAAATATTTTGGAGGTTTTTCTACATTTTCAAATATATTGATTTCAATTATAACACAGAACAAGTGTACAGTGCTCACTTTATATTATTTTTATTACAAATATTTGCAGTGTAAAAATGATTTTAAAAAAAAGAAATAGTAAAAAGAAGGAGGAGTACTTGTGGCACCTTAGAGACTAATAAATTTATTTGAGCATAAGCTTTCATGGGCTAAAAACCAGTTCATCCGATGCATGCAGTGGAAAATACAGTAGGAAGATACATATACACAGACCATGAAAAAAAGGGTGTTGCCATACCCACTATAAGGACAGTGATCAATTAAGGTGAGCTATTATCAGCAGGAGAGAAAAACTTTTTGTAGTGATAATCAGGATGGCCCATTTCCAACAGTTGACAAGATGGTGTGAGTGACGGGGGGGGGGGCGAAATAAGCATGGGGAAATAGTTTTACTTTGTGTAATGACACATCCACTCCCAGTCTTTATTCAAGCCTAATTTAAAGGTGCCCAGTTTGCAAATTAATTCCAATTCAGCATCTCTCATTGGAGTGTGTTTTTAAAGTTTTTTTGTTGTAATATTGCAACTTTTAGGTCTATAATCAAGTGACCAGGGAGATTGAAGTGTTCTCCGAGTGGTTTTTGAATGTTATAATTCTTGACATCTGATTTGCGTCCATTTATTCTTTTATGTAGAGACGGTCTGGCTTGGCCAATGTACATGGCAGAGGGGCATTGCTGGCACGTGATGGCATATATCACATTGGTAGATGTGCAGGTGAATGAGCCTCTGATAGTGTGGCTGATGTGATTAGGTCCTATGATGGTGTCCCCTGAATAGATATGTGGACACAGTTGGCAATGGGCTTTGTTGCAAGGGTAGGTTCCTGGGTTAGTGTCCAGGAAGTGGATCTCTTGTGTGGACTGGTCCAGGCTGAGGTTGATGGTGGGATGGAAATTGTTGAAATCATGTTGGAATTCTTCAAGGGCTTCTTTTCCATGGGTCCAGATGATGAAGATGTCATCAATTTAGCCCAAGTAGAGTAGCCCAATGTAGCCCAAGTAGAGTTAGGGGGTGAGAGCTGTGGAAGCGTTGTTCCATATGGCTGACTTAGAACAACGCTTCCTCAGCTATTTTCCCCTAACGCCCCTACTCTACTTGGGCTACATTGATGCGCCTACAAGTCCAATCAGTCCTACTTCTTGTTCAGCCAATCACTTAGACCAACAAGTTTGTTTACATTTGCAGAAGATAATGCTGCCCACTTCTTAACTACAGTGTCACCTGAAAGTGAGAACAGGTGTTCGCATGGCACTGTTGTAGCTGGTGTCACAAGATATTTACATGCCAGATGTGCTAAAGAATCATATGCCTTTTCATGCTTTGGCCACCGTTCCAAAGAACATGCTTCCATGCTGATGACGCTCGTTTAAAAAAAAAGCTTTGATTAAATTTGTGATTGAACTCCTTGTGGGAGAACTGTAAGTCTCCTGCTCTGTTTTACTGGCATTCTACCATGTGTTTCATGTTATATCAGTCTCAGATGATGACCCAGCTCATGTTGTTTATTTTAAGAACACTTTCACTGCAAATTTGACAATATGCAAAGATACCAATGTGAAATTTCTAAGGATAACTACAGGACTCAACCCAAGGTTTAAGAATCTGAAGTGCCTTCCAAAATCTGAGAGGGACGGGGTGTGGAGCATGCTTTCAGAAGTCTGAAAAGCAACACTCCGATGCAGAAACTACAGAACCTGAACCACCAAAAAAGAAAATCAACCTTCTGCTGGTGGCATGTGACTCAGATGATGAAAATGAACGTGTGTCAGTCCGCACTGCTTTGGATTGTTATCGAGGAGAACCCGTTATCCAACATGGACGCTGTCCTCTGGAATGGTAATTGAAGCATGAAGGGACATATGAATCTTTATTGCATCTGGCACGTAAATATCTTGCAACGCCGGCTACAACAGTGCCATGATCTCTATTTCAGGTGACATTGTAAACAAGAAGCGGGAAGCATTATCGTCCGCAAATGTAAACAAAGTTGTTGGTCTGAGCGATTGGCTGAACAAGAAGTAGGACTGATTGGACTTGTAGGCTCTAAAGTTTTACATTGTTCTATTTTTGAATACAGAGGTTTTTGGTACATAATTCTGCATTTGTAAGTTCAACTTTCATGATAAAGAGATTGCACTACAGTACTTGTATTAGATGAATTGAAAAATACTATTTATTTTGTTTTTTTAAGGTTCAAATATTTGTAATTAAAAATAAATATAAAGTGAGCACCGTACACTTTGTATCCTGTGTTGTAATTGAAATCAATGTATTTGAAAATGTAGAAAACATCCACAAATATTTTAAAAAATTGTATTCTATTATTAACAGCACAATTAATCATGATTAATTTTTTTAATCGCTTGACAGTCCTAAGTACTACATACGACATTTCAAACACAGTTATGTAGCAGTGATATAATTTCCTTTGTATTGTGGGTTTTCAATAAGTTTAATACACACAAATGAAAATGGAACTTCAATTTAAGTCTTGAAATTCAGAGGATGGCCGTTTAAAAAATAAAATCCTAGTGTGAAGAATGTGTTGTTGGTAACGTATATGTAAAGAATATCGTCTGTAGTGTTTGAATCAAGGCATTCACAACACGATTTTCTCTTGTGTGTTAGTCAGATGTTACAAATGAGAATATCTGCAGGCAGTGTTTTGAAAAATCATTACACAATTGTTGAAATTATTGTATTACCAATAACGTATGTATATGTATTAACACTTACAGATCACATTAATGGAAACAAAAGAAGTATTAATAATTGACCCCTTGGGTGATGAGACGAGATATGAAAGAACCTTCCTGAGGACTTGGAGGTGATTCTTTAGATACTTATTTTCACAGTTTTCATGTAGTGTTAGTATGAAACTATGTTTAATCAGTGTAACAACAGTGAGGAGAATAGCTTCCTGATAGCTACAAAGAAAAATGGAAATAGCATATACTTGTACCCGCTGTACTTAATAATGGACACTGGGTGAACATGTGCGATTTGAGTGTGACTAACTACTTCATTGGCCGTGGGCACAAAACACTAGCATTCAGTGTGAGTGAGACGGTGTTATTAGCAACACAGGCCATAGCAAATCAAGTGATATGTAGCGTAAGACTCTCCGCCTAGGAGCTGCAGGGACATGCTGGCCGCTTCTGGGGAGCTCCCTGAGGTCAGCACCGCCCCGCACCCCAACCCCCTGCTACAGCCCTTAGCCCCCTCCCACACCCCAACTGCCCCAGCAGCGGCTGGTGCTTCTGGACCAGGGGCTGCATGATCTGCTCGGGTAGCTCTGGAACCAGCCGCTGCAGAAGTCACAAAATCCGTGACCTCCGTGACAGACACGCAGCCTTAATTATCCTGTGTTTTTCTAATTAGACTTGTTTTTAGTTTGCAGAAACGTATTTACAGCATAAAGACATCAGTGCTGTAGAAACCACACAAGAGGCTCTCACTACGTGCAGAAGAAAAATAGCAATTCTTTTGATGGAAGAGGCAGGTAAGAGCTTTGTTACATATTACCAAGTCAGCCCATAGGATATGGGAAGATAATAGGAAAAGTGGAATAATGTCATATCACAAACAGTTACCTTAATACATCTACAGTGGGGTATGTCACAAGTTTGGGTCTCGAATGGTGACTCTGTATGAATAATTTCTTCAAGTCGTGAAAAATGTGGAGGGTTTGAGTGGTTACTACGGATCGAGCAGTGAAATGTAATTGGATATTGTTCTACGCACCTGCATTAAACTAAAAGTTTGAAACCCCTAGACTGGGGTACAAAATATCATCTAAAATAGGACACCCCCCTACCCAAAAAAATTAAAAAAATGTTCGCAAACCAGTTTAATTACTTGACATAATTGACATTAATCAAGATTTGTGTTTAGAGGTTTGGTCACAATGTAATCACCATTTGAGTACAGCGCATTGATTTTTCAGAGAGCGTGGAGGAGTACTGCGTGTACTCCAACTTGGTCACTTGCAAAAAAGAAAGTGAAGATTGCATGATGGTAAGAAACAGTAAATGTATGAGAAACACACACCATGTGTTGGAGCAGATAAGGAAGCAGAATATGATTGTTTATAGTACAAGAACAAAAGTCATGACCCAACATCTAGCCAATTACATATAGACCCAGCGTAATAACCTGCCAAAGGGGCAGGATTCTTGTAATAATTCCACAGAAGTAAATATTTCCGTAAGAATGGCCAAACTGGGTCAGACCAAACGTCCATTTAGCCCACTGTCTTCTAATAGTGACCAATGCCAGGTGCCCCAGAGGGAATGAACAGAACAGGTGATCATCAAGTGATCCGTCCCCTGTCACCCATTCTCAGCCTCTGGCAAACAAAGGCTAGGGGCACCATCCCTGGCTAATAGCTATCTTCCATGAATTTATCTAGTTCTTTCTTTAATTTTGTCATATCTTGGCCTTCACAACATCCTCTGGCAAGGCTGTTGATAGTCATATCTGACTAATGATTATATGTTCAAGGAATATTATTTTATAAGTTAATTGAAATCAATTTTATGTTATAAGTTTTTATAAATTGTATAAATTAATTGAAATTATATTTAGCACGATTAATTCTGTGATTTCGTGTTTTCATCTCTTACTTATCAAAGGTCCAGTGTGACTCTTGTGAGAGGTGGGCACATGTGCCCTGCTTGCCAGAGGAAATCAATGAAGAAAATGTAACGGATGAGGAGAAAAAGTGCAGCTGCACAAAATGTGCCTCGTTCAGTTGTTTATAAAAAATGTACATTGTGGCATTGTTTTGTAAAGAGAAATATTTTGGTTTTCTTGGAATAACACAGCTGGAATATAAACCAGTAATAGAGACGTTTAATTTTAATGTACATCTCAGTTAAGAACAAAAACTGTGTTGTTAACTCTGTATCTGTAAATACGTTTAGATGCTTGTTTTTGAAAAACTCTTGAAATGAAAAGTAAGCTGTCCTTGTTTCTATACCTTGCTACAATAATAAAGTCTTTTTACATTTTGAAAAATACCCGTGTTTATTTGTGTCCACATTTACAATGGAGATTTCAAACCGGTAGCAAATTCCCATCACTGTTTGCTACCTCTCAACTTTGTCATCCTCCGGGCCAGAGGTAGGTAACTGCAACGGATGGGTGATGCTCTGGCAGAAGTTGCTACCCCTGGGCCAGAGACTGAAAGGGGAGAGGTAGCGAATTCTGATAGAGGTACCGCTGGCCTAGAGCAGGTACATGGAAGACCTTACAGCAGGTGCAGCGGTACAGCTGTGTAGTGTAGAAATAGCCTTTGAAGTCAAGGGGAGGTTACCTTTGATTTCAATGGGAGAAGAACCAGTCCGGCGCCGTGTGCTTTTGAAATTCCCACACTCTGTGCATTCAGCAGCTGAGGAGTTTGCCCTACAAGTGGATTTGCAGGGTGCCGGCCCAGAAATCGACTATGAACCATTTGATGAACTCTGACTCCGACATTTAGGAGCCTAACCTGCAACCAAACACCTGTGTGAAACGGGGGGGACATGCCGTGGCTGTGCAAACATTCACTAGCTTATGCTCAAATAAATTGGTTAGTCTCTAAGGTGCCACAAGTCCTCCTTTTCTTTTTGCAAAAACAGACTAACACGGCTGCTACTCTGAAACGATTCACTAGGTGGATTTTATTTATAACCTTTGCATGGTTAATTTCTTAGACCAGTCCAGGCGCAGAGGGATGCACTTTGCATTTAATACGTTGATTATAGTGCTCCTTTCCATGTATCTGGGGAACTGAAAGAAATAACCGTAGAGCTCCTAAGCCTTCCCCAGTTCCAGAGAGGGCCAGGCTATGCTGTAAGGGGAACTTAATAAAGACAGGAACTTCCTGCTCTCAGCTGTTTCCTCTGGAAGTATCAGGCTGGAGTCTCTCAGCACCTTGTGCATTGAGGGGTTGGATCCAATTGATGAGCTCTCCTGGGAACACCTTTGGGAATAAGGCTTCCAAGCGGTGAGTCTCTGGGCTAAAGGGGAATTACAGCGAGAGGCGGCCCAGGGGAGGGACAGAAACAGGCAGAGGCAGGAAATTGCTGCCGGGAGGAACAGGCTGCCAGGACAAAGGGAGCCCAGCTGACCTGTGGCTGAGGCCAGAGGGAACCCACCCAGGCAGCTGGGCAGGGCTGAGCTCAACAGCCGGGAGAACATTTGCACAGTATTTAATTTTGTGTGTCAGGAGTGCAGTATGGGGTCTCACTGGGTGAATCAGAGTCACTTCCTATTGTCGGTAGGAGAGCAGCACTGAAAGCCCCAGTCAGGCTCAGGTCACCCACTGAACAAAAACACCTCAGTTATTCACCCAGATCTACGCTGGTTTCCCCGGCCTGCGTTGTGCAGGAGATCCGACTAGACTCTATGAGCGTCTACCAATCTCTCCCCACGACCCTGAGCAAATCTCCATGGAAAATTCTCGATCCGCTGGATTCAGGGGCCAGTTGTGGCAATGCTGTGCTACATCTCCTCTCGGCTTTCACGCCCTCAGCCAAACCTGCCATGATCTCCCGGATGGAGCACAGGGAGGAGCCCAGCATCCTGATTCTCCAGGACTCCAAGGAAAGGGAGAGCCTGAGAGGTGAGGAGTGAGTGACGCCGGCTCAGAGAGCAGGGGAAAGCTGGGATCCCAGCAAAGCCATTGGGAGCTCTCCAGTCTGTCTTGTCTTGTCCCCTGTCCTCAGGGCAGGCATCACTCCCGGCTCCCACCTGCCCTGCCTGACCCCTGGCCTCCCCCAGCTTTGGGGGGATTCACTTCCTGCCCATCAGCTGCCTCTCTTTCTCTCGCTCTCCCCCAGAAGGTGCCAGGACAGCGAGTGAGAACGAGGAGGCGAATCCCCAGCAGGAAGGGTCAGCGGGAACAGAGCTGCACAGGACACAGGGAGGAGCCAGCGAGAGCCCAGGCGGGGCAGGACAGCAGCAGGGAGAGCCCCTGGAGGAGAATGAAGCCGGCCCGGGGGAGAAACTCTACCAGTGCACCCAGTGCCTCAAACGCTTCAGCCGCAGCTCCAGCCTGCTCCGTCACCAACGCACCCACACCGGGGAGCGGTCCTTCTGCTGTGCCAGCTGCGGGAAGGGCTTGAGCCGCAGCTCCAACCTGATCCGGCACCAGAGGATCCACAGCAAGGGGACCCCTGCCATCCAGTGACATGGGGCGGGAGAAGGGTGGGAAGTTTGGTTGGAAGATTGACTACAGCTAGACACCAGGAAATCAGCTCAGAGGGGCCCGGCCACGGACTCACCTCAGGGAGAGGGGTTCAGTCATGATTCAGCACCAGGGAATTCCCATCCAGGAAAGCGCCTGCCATTGACCCACAGGCTGTGTGGGAAAGAAGCTGACCTGGTAGGTCAGCCTCTGCCATCAAGTGAGTTCCCAGAGTGCTGCGGTGAACGAACGAGGAGTAATGGTCTCAAGTTGCAGTGGGGGAGGTTTAGATTGGATATTAGGAAAAACTTTTTCACTAAGAGGGTGGTGAAACACTGGAATGCGTTACCTAGGGAGGTGGTAGAATCTCCTTCCTTAGAGGTTTTTAAGGTCAGGCTTGACAAAGCCCTGGCTGGGATGATTTAACTGGGAATTGGTCCTGCTTTGAGCAGGGGGTTGGACTAGATGACCTTCTGGGGTCCCTTCCAACCCTGATATTCTATGATTCTATGATTCTATGGTGGCTATGAAGGCTGGCCAGGATCCTAGGCTGTATGAGCAAGGGAACGTCGAATAGGACCAGGAGACCATCCCCAGAGACTATACGCAGTTCTGGTGCCCACAGTTCAAACCGGAGGGTACATAAGGACGGCCTTGCTGGGTCAGACCAAAGGTCCATCTAGCCCAGTATCCTGTCTTCCGACAGTGGCCAATGCCAGGTGCTTCCGAGAGAATGAGCAGAACAGGTAATCGTTGTGTGATCCATCCCCTGTTGCCCACTCCCAGCATCTGGAGTGGGTTCATAGGCATTGCAAGACTGGCTCAGATCCTAGCACCATCTAGTGCTGTATGCCAACTCGGACAGTGTCCCAGTTGCTGCAGAGAAAGGTGTGAGAACCCTACAGTAGCACGTGTGGGGTATTCCGCCCCCCACGTTAGGCCTCAGCCTGGACTGCAAGGGAGCAGAGTGGCCTGAAGTGCAGGCCACAAGAATGATTCCAGGTCTGGAAAAACCTTCCTTGTAGTGAAAGACAGAAGAAGCTCCGTCTCTTTGGTTTCTCCAAGGGAAGGCTCAGAGGTAACCTGATTCGGGTTTACACACCCCTGCATGGGAAGGAGGTTCCTGATGGCAGATGGCTCTGTCATCAACAAAGTCTGAACGAGATCCACAGCTGGGAGCTGCGGCAGACCGGAGAGAAGGTGCACATTTTTGACAGACACTGGGGCAGCCTTACCAAGGGACATGGTGGATTCTCCTTCCCTTGGGGTCTTTAGAGGGCGACTGGCAGGGTATCCTCGAAGACATGCTGTCGCTCTGCCACGAGCTGTGGGCTTCATGCAGCGATCAGAGGGTGAGTCTCCGGCCTGCGTTACGGAGATCAAACTAGATGATCCCAACGGTCCCTTCTGGCCCTCAAATCACCTTTAAACGAGAGAGTTTCACACTTGGTTGCTTCTGCAGGCTGAGCCCGTTGCACAAGCCAGGGGCTCCTTGCATTCTTCTACTTCCCTTACTAGCTCCTGTGGGCCACCCTCTCATCCCTTTCTATTTCTGGGACTCCCCTCCTCAGCACATATGGCTCCATCCCCCATACAATACCCCATACATATGGCTCCATCCTCCGTCCTGCATATGGCTCCATCCGCCATACAATTATCCCCTGTTCACCTCCCATTCCTGAGGCTCTATCTGCCTCCCCATCCCCTATTCCCCCCTTCTCCCTATGTATTCCCCCTTCCCCCATATCAGGGTCCCTCATTTTCCCTCTAGCAGCGGTTCTCTATGCCCCCATTCCCCCATGCCAGGGTCTCTGTGCTCCTATTCCCCCTGTACCAGGGTCCCCCATTCTCCCGCTCATGCCAGGGGCTCTGTACGCCCCCTCACACCCTGCTTTGCCCCTTCCCCCGGTTTTTATTTTCTTTCTATCTGGGAGCTAAGTCATGCAGGATGTCAGCCTTTCAAACTGAGATGGGGGGGCTGGGACACAGGAAGGTGTCATCAGCCTCTCCTTTGAGCTATGGACAATTATGGAGGTGGTGGAAGCTGTAGCTTTGCTAGCCAAAGACCAAGGGCTGGGTGCACCCCACATTTCGCCATTCCGGTTTTCTGGGTGTTTTTTTCCTGTTTTTTGCCAAATCCATGGGGTTCTGCCCCTTGACACCTAGAACAGGGCCTGAAATTGCGGAATTGATCAGCCAGGGCATTCAAAAGTGATCGCATTACAGACCAACAGAGAAATGTCATCAAAGTTGAGTGTAATGATGTGTGTGGAGATGCTTTGGTGGGAGCTTGAATCTTATCAGATGCCAGGAAAACCATGTTGAGAGAGACCCTGTCCCTGAATTACATGGTGGGTTGGGGAGAAGGTTCAGAGCCTTGACATAATGGGCTAGAGAGCCTCATTGAAATCACTGGAGCGATGCCACTTTACACCAGCTGAGAGTCTGACCGCATTGAGTCTCCTCCAATTTCTTCCATATGGGGTAGAATCCAGTGCCCTTGCTCATTAAGATGTCTTGTAATCTTCATGTGCGGGGTGCCAAATAATATCAGCCCGTCCCCTGCCATATCAGCCAGGGGACGGGCTGATATGGCAAGGGACGGGCTGATATTAGTTGGCAATCTGTTCTGGAGACAAGGTTCTCTCAGCCAGGCTGAAAGGGAACTGAATCCTGGAAGTATCTGCATCAGAGTGAGTTACTTTCCCTTCCCCTGCTCAGCAGGAAACATTAACCCCCAGGCCCAGCCTGTACCCTATATATCTATGCCTGTCCCGAATTAAGAACATAAGAACGGCCCTACTGGGTCAGACCAAAGGTCCAGCTAGCCCAGTATCCTGTCTTCCGACTGTGGCCAATGCCAGGTGCCCCAGAGGGAATGAACAGAACAGGATGAAGTGATCCATTCCCTATCGCCCATTCTCCGCTTTGGGATTTGGAATCCAAATGCTGCGGGCTCTTTGCTCTGCTGGATCTTGCAGCTTCTTGTAATGATGCCTCTGGCCGGGACGTCTGCCTGGATTGAACCCAGGAGCTCTGGATCTGAAAGCTCAAGGCATGGCTGCCTGAGTGATGGGATCAGGGCCCTCAGCTGAGAGGCTGCAGGAAGCTCATAAACGTCCAGAAATAGTCTGGCCACTAGATGGGGACACACGAGTCACCCGGTGTGGGTTATTCTTCGGGTTGGGGTGAAAGTCCCAAAGGCCGCTAGAAACCGGAGGTCCCTGAGAGGCCAGCCCATGGCCTCCTGCCCTCTCCAGCGCCTGGCTCCTCTCTCCAAGTTGCAGGGAGCTGCTCGTTCAGGAGCCAGGGACATCTGGGGAAAGTCCCCTCTGTGGCCAGCACTGCCCTGGAGGCTCCCAGACTTCCGACCATCCCCACCGCTAATATCAGTTCCCAGTGGGTACCCAGATCCCACTCCCACACGCTAGTTCCTGGAGCCAGGGCCAGATTCCCAGTTAGGCCCAGGAGGCACGTGCCCAGGGGTGCTGGCAGCGTTCTAGGGGTGCCTAAAAGTTAATAGTGGGTTAAAAGTTTCATTTTTGAATGGAAAACACCAAGGGCAGCTGTGGGGGCACTGAAGACGCTGTGCCTAGGGGCGCGTAAGGTGTCAATCTGGCCCTGCCTGGAGCCCCCACTACAGGGGCAGGGGTTACAACAGCCCAGGATATGTCAGAGCCAGGGTCCGGCCCCGGGGGGGTGCAGGGTTCCCGGGGGGGGTCTCTGAGGGAGGGTGCGAGGATCCCCCATTGCAAGTGGGGTGCAGAGTATCCCCCACCTGCCCTGGGGCGGGGGTTAGACACTGCTCGGCGCCGGGGTCTTTGGTGCCTGTTCGGGGCGGGGGGGGGCTCCCGATTGCCGGTGCTCTGGCGAGCTCAGAGTTAAAACCAGCGAGCTCCGAGAGCCGCCGAGCCCCGGGCCGGAAGGGAGGCGCCGGCGCCGGCGCCGGCGCGGTCCCAGGCCACGTGCGGCCGGAGCGGGGAGACCCAGCCGCAGAGGCAGGACATCGCTGCCCGGGGGGCGGATCGGAGCCGAACTGGGACCGGAGAGACCCCCCCATCCAGCTCCGGGGGTCTGTGCAGCTGAGGCCGGCAGGGTCCCTGTTCCAGCCCTGCCCTCCCCGTGCATGTTCAATAAACCCCCCGTGCTTAGGTCCCAGCGGCAGCTCCTCCATGGGGCCGTGCCCGGACCCATCGCTACAAGGGGCCAGCTGCTGCCCCCCCGGCCCCGTGTGCCTGGAGAGCCCTGATTCCCCTGCAGGGGGCGCGGCCCATCTGCCCCCAGGGGTCTCCCTGCCTCAAAGAGCCCCTGGGAACATCCCCCCCCCCCACCCCCCAGGCGCATCTCACCGGTTTCTTCTCCTAAACAGGATTCCCCGACCCCAACCTGGCCGGGATCCCCCACATGGAGCCAGGGGAAGAGCTGAGGGCCCTGGATCTCCAGGGCTCTGAGGAAAGAGAGACCCCGAGAGGCGCCCACCCAGGTGAGGAATGAGCCACACCGGCTCGGAGACCCTCCGGGAGGGAAGGGAAACGCTGGGATCCCAGCAAAGCCGCTGGGAGCCCCCCAGTTCTGTCTCCGCTAGTGTGGCAGCACGTACACGCCTTGCCCCGCGGTGCCAGGTGCTGCATAAACACAGAGACCTAGCGCCTGACCCAAAGAGCTTTCACCCTTAAGAGGCAAAGGCAGGCAAAGGGTGCTGGGCGGGAAAGGGATGCAACGTACAAGGGTTTGGCCCGACACAGCTCCGTGTATCGGGCCCTAGCAATGTATGGCCAGATCCACCGCTAATGTCAATCCATGTTGCTCGTTGATTCGCACCAGCTGGGATCTGGCCCATTGACTCCAGTGTAGTGATGCCCATTTACACAAGGGTGGGATCTAGCCTGATCCCCACCTTAAATACCAGCTGGTACTCCCCGCTTCCTTCGTCCTTGTTATAAAAGATTAAATGAGCATTGCAATATGAGTTTCAGATATATCCTCGTTATTCAAGGCTCTGAGTTTTCGGTCCTAGCCTTCGTATCACATACAAATATAAATAATTCCCTAATCATCTCGTCTCACTCAGCAGGTGCCCTGTCCTCATGGCAGGTGTCACTCCCAGCTCCCACCTGTCCTGCCTGATGCCTGGCAGGAGCCCTCCCTCCCTTCAGTCTTTCTCTGGGGACTCAGCTGGGCCACTGGAGCAGACCCCGCCCCTCCTCTCTCTTCAGGGAAGGGTTTGTGGGATTTCGCTTCCTGCCCATCAGGTTTTCTGCTCGCCAGCACAGGGAACTAGCCCTGGCTGGATTCTCTCTCTCGCTCTCCCAGCAGGTGCCGGGGCAGCCAGTGAGAACGAGGAGGAGAATCCCCAGCAAGAAGGGCCTGCAGAACCTGAGCGACACGCGACGTCCTGGAGCCCCGAGCAGGGAGACGTCGGTGGGGCGGGACGGCAGGGAGGAAACCTCCCAAGGGAGAGCTCTGCTGAGCGAGAAGGAGATCCCTGGCAGCTCCAAGACTCCTCTGGGTGTCCGGAGGGGAGACTGGCCATATGTGGGCAGTGTGGGGAGAGCTTCTCTCAATACAAAGACCTCGCTGAGCACCAGAGATCCCATAGAGAGGAGAGGCCCCATCAATGCCCTGACTGCGGGAAGGGTTTCACGTGCAGCTCCCACCTCCTTCAGCACCAGCGCACCCACACTGGCGAGAGACCCTTCCAGTGCCCCGACTGCGGGAAGGGCTTTGGGGTCAGCTCCCACCTAGTTGTCCACCAGCGGGTCCACACCGGGGAGCGGCCCTACAGATGCCCCGACTGCGGGAAGGGCTTCAGCCAGAGCTCCCACCTGGCCAAGCACCAGCGCACCCACACCGGGGAGCGGCCCTACAGGTGTGCGGCCTGTGGGAAGAGCTTTGGGGACAGCTCCTACCTGATCCAGCACCAGCACGCCCACACCGGGGAACGCCCTGGCGTGGGTGGTGAGATGGGTGCAGAGGACAGGCCTCACCCGTGCCCCCAGTGCGGGAAGAGCTTTGGCACCAAACTGGCCCTGAGCCGGCATCAGACGGTGCACAGCGAGGAGCGGCCCTATGAGTGCGCTGAGTGCGGGAAGAGCTTCAAGCTCAGCCGGCTGCTCATCCAACACCAGAGGATCCACACCGGGGAGCGGCCCTACCGCTGCCCCGACTGCGGGCAGAGCTTTGGCCGCAGCTCCCACCTCCGCTCCCACCAGCACGTCCACACCGGGGAGAAACCCCACCCCTGCCCTGACTGCGGGAAGGGCTTCAGCCACAGCTTCCAGCTGGCTCAGCACCGGCGCGTCCACACGGGGGAGCGGCCCTACGGGTGCCCCGCCTGCGGGCGCAGCTTCAGCCACCGCTCCACCCTCATCAAGCACCAGCGCACCCACACCGGGGAGCGGCCCTACCACTGTGCCCAGTGCGGCAAGAACTTCAACTGGAGCTCCGCGTTCATCAAGCACCGCCGGACCCACTCGGAGGAGCGGCCCTTCCGCTGCTCGGACTGCGGGAAGGGCTTCCGCGAGAGCTGCACCCTCATCCAGCACCAGAAGATCCACTCGGAAGAGAAACCCTACAAATGCCCCGACTGCTGCAAGAGCTTCAGCCTCAGCTCCTACCTCGCCAAGCACCAGAAAATGCACACGGCCTAGGGACGCCAGCGGGGGACCTGCCCTGCCCGCGCAGGGGTGTCTCGGACTCACAAGTCGTGCCCACTCATAGCCCCGTGGGGGGAACCCCCTTCAGTGTGACAGCCCTTCTCGGGGGTCCACTCTGTCTCGGGGGTTAAGCCCCTCCACCTCCCGGAGCCGCACCTCTCTGAGCCTTAGTACACCTGTTTCTCGCCGTAGGCCCCCTCAGGGAGTCCACTTGCTCTGGACCTCCGGGGCCTCCACTCCCAAAGGGAATAATGCCACCCTGTTCTCTAGACCGGAGCGACTCTCAGCCAACGTAAAACAGGAGGGTTTATTGAGCGTTTGAACACAGCATAGGAAACTCTCAGGGCGACTCCTGAGCTGAGCCTCCGGGTCGCCAGGTCACCAGTTGCTGGGGTATCCATTCTCCAGGCCATTGGCTGGGGTCCCAAGTTCCCTCGCCGGTCCTCTGTAACAACAAATTCCCTCTCCCATCACCTCGTTAAACCAGTAACACACAGGGAAACTGAGTCCCACCCCCTCTTCATGCAAACCATTGGAAAAAACAAGAAAATCCCCCACTTCGTCACAAGGGGCATTGTGGGTACATTTCTGGAGTGGGTATACACCCCCTGCTTGCACAGAGATGTCCTCTTGTCTTCCCTCTGGTGACTGGAGCGTGTATCAGAATTTATGTGGAATTTGTGGCCCTGGAGGTTTTTAAGAACAGTTCCAGATCTCGGACAGCTCCCACCTCTCATTGAGGATCTAGGTATATTTGATCCTGCCTCAGTGTGGAGGAGAGGACTAGATGACTTCTCAAGGACGCTTCCAGCCCTCCATTTCTATGACTCTGTGAGTCTGCTGCTAACCCCTAAACTGATTGAATTTCCCATGGGACGAAAACTTTGAATGTCAGAGATTTTAAAAATTTGATTTTCACCCCGATTTGTTGAAAGCTCATAATTTTTCACAAAATATTATTGGGGAAAATATTTCATTTTATTTATTGTTTTAACTAATTATGTCTTCTGTTATCTGAGAGGCAGTGTGGTCTAGGGCAGTGTTTCGCCACCAGGGCCTTTTCTTGTGGCAACAGCCTCCTGGGCTGTGATGGGGGCAGAGGGGCGCACAGCAGTGGCCCCTCTCCCAGGGCCGCCAGCAGTGGTTGGTCTCTGCCCCCCTCTGGAGACAGACACGCTGCACGTGCAGGCAGCTGGTAAATTCCCCACTTTCCCGGGGGTAAGGTGGGCAGGCTTCAGCCCTGGGGCTTTGGTCTCCATCCACGCAGTGGTGGCTCTGGTTCAGGCTCCAGCCCCAGGCTCACCATCCCCTATGCACACCCCTATTGTCCCTGGGCCCCGCTGCCTCCCTGCCCACCTCTCCAACCAGGGCTTAATCTGTCCCAGGGCTTGCCAGGGCTGAGTAAGTCTGCTGTGAAAAGTGATATTAGCAAACATACAAAGATCACTTTCACAGCAGAAAACTTATCAGCTAGCAAGTCTTAGGGGGGGAAGAAAAAGCGCAACCAAAAAAGCAAAAGAAACCACAAAAAAGACAAGAACATGGGAAGCACCTTATTTGTGTTTCTATTCTGTTTATGTCCAGTAACAAATAGAGACAGCTGTAAATTATTTTTATTACCGAGTCTGAAAAAACCCTACATAAATTACAATGATTTGGACATATGTGCATATTTATATGTTTTTCCTAAAGTTAATTAAATATTTTAGGAAAACTTGTCAGTGCGGCCACCAGCAAGAGTTGGTGGCCGCACTCTGAGGCCCCCAAAAAATTTGTTGTGAGATCCCCTGGTCTAGTGGATCGCACACTGCACTGAGATGTGGATTCTATTCCCAGCTCTGCCACTGGCCTGCTGGGTGACCTTGGGCAGGTCATGTCACCCCTCTGTGCCTCAGTTTCCCCATCTGTAAAATGGAGGTGATGATACTTGACCTTTGTAAAGCACTTTTTGAGATCTACTTGAGGAAAAGCACTGTGTATAAGAGCGTGGCAGTATTATATTATAAATTTTAATATAAAGTAAAAGTCAAAATGATAAAGTAACATTCATAGATTCCAAGGCCAGAACGACCATTGTCATCAGCCTATCTGACCTCCTGCAGAACACAGGCCATAGAACTTCCCCCAAAAAATTCCAAGAGCAGAGCTTTTTGAAAAACAAACAATCTTGATTTAAAAATTGCCAGTGACGCAGAATCCATCACTTCGTAAATTGTTCCAAAGGTTAATTACTCTCAATGTTAAAAAACTGACACCTTATTTCTAGTCTGAATTTGTCTAGCTTTAACTTCTGGCCTTTGGAACTTGTTATACCTTCTTCTGCTAGATGTAAGAGCCCACTAGCACATATTTGTTTCCCCTGTAGGTACTTAGACTGGGATCAAGTCTATAACCTTCTCTTTGTTAAGCTAAATAGATAGACTCAAGGACATCAATCGCTGTGAGGCAGTTTGTGGGGCTAACTGGTGTGATCATTGGAACCCCGCAGGAAATGGACTGGTAGAGCTGAAAGATGTGACTACAGAAGAACAGGGTACCCCAGGGTGAGCCTGGGAATGAGTTCTCCGGGCACTCGGAGGCAGTGTTTTACATGTAAGTCACTGGGCTAGAGCTCTACAAATCTGGTTCCGTGACTGCCCCAGCCTCTTCATGAGATTGTGGGCATCTCTGTCTCAATTTCCCTATCTGTCCCTTTCTCTGTTTAATTGGTAATTTCTTCAGGCCAGGAGCTGTTTCTGAGTGTGTTTCTGTGCAACGCCCAGCAGAACGGGGCCCCGAGATGCTACTGTAATGCAAACAAAGAAATGGGAGTGTGAGACCTTACTATTTCTTTACTACCATGACAGAGTTGTGTGGCCCAGTTTGGGCAAGGGTGGGATGCCTTAGACCTGGCTAATTGGGATACCTGGGTCTTGGATACCTTTATGTGGATGTCTCCTTGTTTTTCCTAACAAATCTTGTTTCAGTAAGATCCATGTTGACTTGGACTCTCAGGAATTTCCCAGAAGGATAAATGAGCAATCAACCTTTCAGGATGGGTGGCTGAATGGGACCTAACTCGGCTTGTGAATTATTATCTAAAGGGTTGAAGCGAAGTGACCATTTTCTATAAGGTGTGTCACTCCCTGGACTGTCTAAAGGACAGGTCAGTTCAGCCAAACCCATCAGGATCCCTCCCGACCCTGCCCAGCCAACTCAGGAATTATGGTCCAGAGGGTAAGAGTCCTCCTATGGCTGTGTCACACCCAGCCAGTGGAAGATGCTGGATAACCAGGACAAGTTGAAGGGGTGTAAGGTTGCAGCAAGATTTCCTTTGCTTAGTGGGAGGTTCCTGTGGTTTAACCCCATCTCTCCCAGCATTCTCTGGTTGCTGATCTCCCTTGCCCGGGGTGAGGGGACTTCAGTCTGCAACGGCTGGCATCAGTCCCATCTCACCTCAGTGAGGATCTCAAAAAAGGATCCGAGAGAGGCGAATGCCTCTATCTCTAGGGTGGTGGTGGGGAAAGCCAGCTAGGGTCTCTCCCTCTCCTCAGCGGACCCCAAAGGACACAACCCCATCCCAACTGCACCCAGTCTGCTCCCATGTACAGCAGTCACGGAACTTTCCAAGCCTTAGTGTTCCATCTGCCCCCATGGCTATGGAACGTTCCTGACCCCAAGATTCCATCTAGCCCAGGTTCCAGGCCCCAATGTTCCACTGACCCTGGAACCTCCTGAGCCTCAAAGTTCCAACTGCCACAGACCCCTCCTAGCTGGAGCAGTGAGTGGGGGGGCCGGGCACAGGGGAGATGCAGAGGAGAGTCTCAGTGAGAGGCGGCTCCGGGGGAGGGAGAGAAACAACGGCAGAGACAGGAAATCCCCTGCCTGGAGGAAGCGGCCACAGGGACAAGGGGTTGGGAGCCTGAACCACAGCTGGGACCAGAGAGATTCCCCCCAGCCAGCCCTGGGAGCTGCATGGAGGGAGGCGGGGTCTGTGCAGCTGAGGCCAGAAGGTTCCCCCCCTTTGCCCCCGCAGCAAGTTTCAGGGCAGCACAGGAGATCGGTGCAGCAGAGTGCCCCCAGCCACATTCGGGAGCCATGGAGTGCGTGAACACAATAGGCTGCTGGGAACAGGAGGGGCTGCTCCCTGAGAAGCCAGACAGATGGATGTTCCCAGGTGGGGGGCAGCCATCTCCTCCATAAGGCACCCAGCTCCTCTCTCCACAGCGCTTACCAAGCTCCTAGTTCTCCTGGGCCCAGAGCAGCCCGAGAAGCTCCCAGGTATCTGGCCACACCCCATCTCCTTGACCTAAAATGGGTGATGTGGGGGCAGGAACCCATGAATTGTCAGATTCCAATGGGCTTTTCACAGTCAAACCTGGTCTTTGCAGGGCGGTTTCTCACTGTGTGACTTCAATAAACAAGGATTTTTTTTTTTTAAAGGAAACTAGGAAAAACAATCCCATCATGTGCGACTCTAAGAATCTTATCTCATAGGTGACTGGCGTGGCCTGAGCCCCTTTTGTTCTGTGGACCAGCCCCCAGAGAGGGATGTGGCTAAGCTTTTAGCCCACAAGCCACACAATTAACTGGTCGTCAAGCACTGAATGTAGGATCAGCTTTTCTGAGTTCTCTCTCTAGCTCTGGGAGGGATGTGGGGTAGAGCAGGACTCCTGGGTTCTGTCTGCAGTGCTGGGAGGGGCGTGGAGTCTAGAGCAGTGGTTACAGATCAGATCATAGGGGAACACAGTGTTTTGGCCTGTTCCTTACAAAAGACAGTCCCCTCCCAGGCCTGGAGATGCTGGAGGTTCCCAGGCATTCTGCGGCCCTGCCCCCAAACTATCCATTCCCAGCAGGTGTCCAGACCTGGCTCCCCAGTGAGGCCCTAGTTCCCAGCTGGCTGTGATCACTGTGGCGCCTGGGGAATGACCCCCTGCCCCAATGCTTTGCACTCTCCTGGCTCTGGTCCTGGAGCCCCAGTTATAATGGCCTTGGATACATCAGAGAAAGAGCCCCCTGGGGTTTCCCTGGGGGCTCTTTGGGAGGGAGAATGGTTCCCTCTTCAGGACCATCCTGTGAGAGGCGGAATTCCCGGATTTTGTGGGGCGCTGCATTTAAGTCCAGCCAGGCCCACAATGGGTCCCCCAATACCTGCTCCTGCTGTGAGTTTGCTCTGGGACTGTGAGCCTGCAAGGGTCCGGATCCCCTGCCCCACACAGCCCTAGCTAGGGGGTCTGTGTTATCCGCCCCAGGGAATCTGCACCAGTCCGCTGAGCTCCCCCAACGCCGGCTCCTCGGGGTCCCAGCTGAACCCCCAAACCAAGACCTGGTGCCAGGGCGGGCATGGACGGGCACTGGGGCAGCTGGGCAGGGCCACCGTCCCGGCGAGACCGGGGCATCGGAGATGGGGCAAGAGGAGCCAACGGATGTGGGTACGCCAGGGATGGGGGGGCCAGGGGTCTCTCCTGAAGGTGTGGGGAACTGGTGCACCCTCCACAGGAGGAATCTACCCCCCCCCTCCAGCCCAGCCCCCCGGGGGGGACCCTGCATCCTTCCGCCCCGTGCAGAGCCTTTCCCGGCTCCTGGGGCCGCCAGGCCGGGCTATCCAAAGCGGATCTTCCCGGAGCGGAGCCGCCCGAGCCGACCGCGGGGCTGCAATAGCGCAGGGACCTTCCTGTCCAACCCCCCTGCCTGAACCCTGGGCCGGGGACTCAGGCAGCATCCGCTGCCCAAGGGGCCGGACCCGCTGTCTGCAATGAGACCCCCCCCCGCGCGCCCCAGGGGACCAACCAGTAACCCCCCCACCCCGTGCGCTGCAGCCGGGCGGTGAGTGGGGGCGCAGGGGCGGCGGCTCCGGGGAGGGAGAGAAACAGCGGCCGGGGCAGGAAATCGTTGCTTGGACGAAGCGGCCGCAGGGCCGGGGGGGTCGGAGCCGAAGGGGGGGCTGGGACCGGAGAACACCCCCCCACACACACACAGCTTTAGGGCGGTGCTGGGAGAGGTGGGTCTGTGCAGCTGAGCCCAGCAGGCTGTCCCCCACATTCCCACCCCAGCCCAGCAGCGAGCCCCCGGGACCCCACTGGAGGTTGTGGTTTGTACCACTTCCTTGGAGCAAAGTTACTGACCCCAGGCAATGAAGGGGAGTCGTGTGCTGAGATCTCCCCCCCCCCTCTCCCCCCAGCAATTCGCGTGAGAGCCATTGAACCAAACTGTCAACCCTGGATCTGCTGGAAACCACTCCCTAGCTCCTGCACCTCGGCACGTTTAGGCTGCTTTTTGCAGCTCTGGCGTGGCATGAAAAGGGTTAACACACTGTGTGGTTTCAAGGCCCTTAGGTGATGTTTGCAAAATGACTTCTACTGCTAAATGTGACTCATTCGTCAAAACACCTCTTCCCTGTGTCATAGATCAGATCAGTAACTTAACAGCCCTCGAGTGGGGTTCCCCTACAGCCCAGGGGGCCCCACTGTGCTAGAACTTGGGTGGGGGGGGTTTTCGGATGAGATTATAAATGTAGTTGACAGAGGCAATAGTGTTGATGTAAGATAGACTTCTGTAAGGTGTTGGCATTGCTACTGAATGACATTTTGAAAAAAAACTAGAACGATGTAAAATTAACCTGGCGCACATGAGAGGGACCAAAAGCTGGCGAAGTGATAGGTCTGAAAACGTAACTGTAAAATCATCACCAAGTGGGTGTATTTCTAGCGGGGTCCCACGGGGATCAGTTCATGGCACCCCCACTATTTAACATTTTTATCGATGACCTGGCAGAAAACATAAAATCGCCACTGATAAAGTTTACTGGCAACACACAAAATGGGAGGAGCGATGGATAATGAGGAGGACAAGTCACTGATACGGAGCGATCTGGATTGCTTGGTAGACTGGGTGCAAGCAAACAATCTGTGTTTTAATATGGCTAAATGCAGGGGTGAAAGTAACATTCAACACTTACCGGAGTAAGAGGCGGGGCCTTGGGTGGAAGGGGCGGGGCTGGGGGGGTCAGCGTCCCCCAGCCAACCCAGCCACGCTGCCTGGCCCGCACCGCCTGGGGCAATTTAAATCGCCGGCCCTGGGGCAGCTGCTCCTTTTGCCCTCAAAGCAGGGTCCTTTGCCACAGCAGCGCTTTCACGTTGGCTCCATACGGGCCGGTACCGAAGGCCACCTTTTACCAATACGCCGTACAGGCCCGTACCAGCTTACTTTCACCCCCGGCTAAATGTGACTATAGAAACAAAGGATGTAGATGATGCTTACAACTTTAACCTGAGAAGCAATGCCTCTGAAGACTTGGAGGTCATGGCGGATAATCAGCTGACCATGAGCTCCCCATGTGATGCTGTGGCCAAAAGGGATAAGACATGATTTAGTTGGTGTTGGTCCTGCTTTGAGCAGGGGGTTGGACTCGGTGACCTCCTGAGGTCCCTTCCAACCCTGATCTTCTCTGATTCTATGCATAAGCGGATGCATACACATCAGTATCTTGAGTAGGAGTAGGATGGTTATTTTACTTCTATATTTGGCACTGATGTGACCACTGCCGGAATACTGTGGGTTCCATTCTTGTGTCCACAATTAGAGAAGGATGTTGCTACATTGGTGAGAGGGTTCAGAAAAGAGCCCCAAGACCGATTAAAGGATTAGAAGGATTAGAAAACAGGCTTTATAGTGATAGATTCAAGGAACTCAATCTATTTAGTTTAACAAAGAGAAGGTTAAGGGGTGACTTGATTACAATCTTTAAGCACCTGCAGGGGGAACAAATATTTGATAATGGGCTTTTCAATGTAGCAGACAAATATATAAGACAATCCCATGAGTGCAAGCTGAAGCTAGACAAATTCAGACTGGAAATAAGACATATGTTTTTACAGTGAGGGTAATAACAACTGGAAGATTTTACCAAGGGTCGTGGTGGATTCTCCGTCATTAGCAATTTTAAAATCGAGGGGATGTTTTTGTCTAAAAGATCCTCTCTAGGAATTATTTTAGGAAAGTTCGTTGGCCTGTGTTAAGCAGGAGTTCACAACAGATGATCACAACGGCCTCTTTTGGCCTTGGAATCTGTGAATTGTACTGGGTGATGCACAGATCCTGACTAAGATCTGGGCCCCCATTGTGCCAGGCCCTGCACAGACCCAGGCTGAGATCAAGCCCCATTGTACCAGACACCACACAGACCCCTACTAAGATCAGGGTCCCCCATTGTGGCAGGGGCTGCATAGGCCCTGACCGAGATCAGCGACAAACCCCTTGCCCCTCCTCCCTCCCCAGCGCAGGGAACGAGCCTCGGCTGGATTCTCTCTCTCTCCCAGCTGGAACGGGCTGCAGGAGCAGAGTGGCAGGGGAGGTCCCAGAGCCGGCAGGTGGCAGGGCAGGGCAGGGCAGGGCAGGTCCCTCCCTGCCAACCAGACAGCTCCAGGGGAGATCAGAGCTTGGATCTGAGTCATAGTGTTTGAGGTTCATTCACTCTCTCCCAGCAGGTGCCGGGACGGGCGTGAGAACGAGGAGGATCTGGGACCTTCTCAGGAAGAGGTGTGGCAGGAACCCCCCAAATGTCCCTCTTGCCACCCGAGCTGGGGGAGCCGCTGACCATCTGCAGCCAGTGCGGGAAGAGCTACAGACTGAGCACCCAGTTCCTGCGGCACCAGCGGACCCACGTCCGTGAAAAACCCTTCAAGTGCGACGAGTGTGGGAAGAGCTTTGTGGACAGCTCGGCCTTGCTCACACACCGGCGTGTCCACTCCGGGGAGCAGCCCTACCGTTGTGCCGACTGTGGCCGGCACTTCAGCCGCAGCTCCAACCTGATCCGGCACCAGCGCACCCACCGAGAACTGCGGCCCCACCAGTGCCCCGATTGCGGGAAGAACTTCGCTGAGGCCTCCTGCTTCCTGCAGCACCGACATTCCCATGCAGGCGAGCGCCCCTACCTCTGCCCTGACTGCGGGAAGAGCTTCCGCCACCGCTCCGCCCTCCTGGCCCACCGCCGCACCCACCTGGGGGAGCGGCCCTACACGTGCTCCGATTGCGGGAGGAGCTTCCACCAGAGCTCCCAGCTCTCCGCCCACTGCCGGGTTCACCTGGGCGTCAGGCCCTTCCAGTGCCCTGACTGTGGGAAGAGCTTCTTGGACAGTTCCTCGCTGATCATCCACCAGCGCATCCACACCGGAGAGAAACCCTACAGGTGCCCCGAGTGCGGGCGCAGCTTCAGCCGCAGCTCCAACCTCCTCCGGCATCAGCGCATCCATGCCAGGGAGCAGCCTTTCAAGTGCCCCCAGTGTGGGAGGAGCTTCCGGGATGGCTCAGGTCTGGCTCAGCACGAGGGGTCCCACCTGAAAGCCAAGACATACCAGTGCACCCAGTGTGGGAAGGGTTTCAGCCAGAGCGCCACCCTCATTAGGCATCAGAGGATTCACACCGGGGAGCGGCCCTACACCTGTCCTGAGTGCGGGAAGAGCTTCAGCCAGAGCTCCACCCTCTTCCGGCACCGGAGGATCCACACAGGCGAAAGGCCCTACAAGTGTCCCCAGTGTGGGAAAAGCTTCATCGAGAGCTCGGCCCTGATCCAGCATCAGAGAAGTCACACGTGACAGAGGCCACTAGGGGAGTGCATCCGTTGGAAGTCAACCATTGGCCAGTATCAGTGTGGTGCCAGCCGGAGCAGGTGCTTGGAATATTATGGATTCATTGGCGGGAGGAGAACATCAACCATTGGTCAAAGTCAATGTGGCATTGGCATGACAGCATGGCTGGAACATCGTAGATTAATTGGCTGGAGGAGAGCAACAGCTATTGACCAATATCACTATGGTGTTGTTGTGCATTTGTGTCTGGATTATCATAAATTAATCAACCGGAGGAGAAGGTCAACCACTGGCCAATGTCAACATGGTTTTTGTGTGAGAATGTGGCTGGATTATCGTAGATTAATCAACCTGAGGAGAAGATCAACCATTGGCCAATGTCAACGTGGTTTTGGTGTGAGAACATGGCTGGACTATCACGGATAAATTGACTGGAATTTTCAAATGACCCTAATGGTGTCAAGTGACCAGGTTTGAAATCCCCCCTTGGAAATCCCAACCATAGATGTGGAAGGCCAGAAGGGACCATTACAATCACCCAGCCTGTCCTTATGCCTAGCACAGTGATATACTGACATTCTTGGCAGTGTGTGGCGGAGGTGTGGAGTCTGGTCAGTGGTAATTGAACTTTCCTGTCTCTGTACGAATTGTCTTTTCCAAGGCTGTTTGACGTGGTATTTAACAAGGTGAAACAGCAATCCCCAAAACAAGAACCCATCATTTCTGACATGCAAATGGACCAAATGTCAGTGTTTAAAGTGACCTGCAGAGGGGGGGAAAGTTAAGGCTGGGTTTGGGCCCCTTTTCTTGATCTTTTATGAAAAAAGTCTGGCCGTTTTATTTTTTTTTAAATTCTGCTTGGTTTGGGTGTGTCCCACAGTAAAGCCGTGTCTACACACATTTGTAGCTGTTTCACTACACCGGTCTAGTTAAAGGGGTGCAGCCCCCATAGTGTGGGCTCAGTTATTCTGTTATGAAGGGACTTTTTTTATTATTGCTATTCATTTCTATTTACTGTAGTGCTTCGGAATCCTTGGTGTGGACCAAAACCCCACGGTGCTTGGTGCTGTACAGACACGGAACGAGACGTCAGTCCCTGTCCCAGAAATCGTACAATCAAAGTCTAGAACAAGAGACAACAGATGGATACAGACGGAATGATGGTGGAGTACAAGGAAACAATGGGACACTGCTGGTCAACATGACTGACCGTGGTCTCAGCACCAGCGGTCTAAACACTGTCAAGTTTTTTGTAGGACTGATGGCATAGGAGGGATTTGAAGGAGGAGGATGTTTAAGGGGGAGCCCCTCCCCGGCATGAGAGTTCAGCATGGGAGAAAGCGCAAAGGGTCTGGTTTTAAAAGGTCAGTCCAAACTGGATTGAAAAATGGCCAGTGATGGAGAGTCCACCGTGACCCGTGGAGAGTTGTTCTTATGCTTAATTATTATTCTCACGAAACTTTGCCCCTTATTTCCAGTCTGAAATTGTCTAGCTTCAACCTCCAGCCCTTAGATCTTGTTATGCAATGTAACTGTATCAGTTAAAAAAAAAATAATAAATCACACCCCGACCACCAAAGCTCTGCTGGAAAAAGACGTAGGGGAGACCCAATGATACCGGTGAAAAATGCCGTGTTGCTGGAATAGCTTATTCTGCCTGGGGAACCGATAGAAGCCAAGCTAAAGGAACTCTGTTGGTGGCATAAGCTAGGTCTCCGCAAGGGGGCTTGCTAGTATAGCTCTAACCGGGGTTCTCAAACCTTTTTTGCTGGGATGGGGACCCCCTTTGAAAATAGTTCAGGCTGTGATGCTCCCCCCTCCCATGCCATCCTTACTTCTGCGCTGCTGCTGGCAACAGCGCTGCCTCCAGAGCTGGGCGCCTGGCCTGCAGCCATCGCTCTCGCGACCCCCCTACAATAGTCTTGTGACCCCCTTTTGGGCCAGGGCCCCCAGTTTGAGGAACTCTGTGCTATAAACTACATGTTTCCCAAACCCGAAGCAAAGCTCTGTGTAAGCGCGTCTCTCTTACCAACAGAAGCTGGTCCAGTAAAAGATACTAGAGTACCTCACCCACCTTGCCTCTGATATCCTGGGACCAGCCTGGCTGCAACAACACGGCATAAGCTACACGGCAGACTCTTTCTAGTGTAGACGAGACCCAACTCTGTGTGGCTAGACCACATGGGGAGGGGTTTAGGCGTCTACTCCGTCCATGCTTCTGTAGCAGAGATGTCTTCTTTTAGATTCAGTCATTCCACTGGCCCTCTGTGGCAATGCAGTGGGGGTAGGGAATTATTCCCTTGGGGTTGGAGGGGGGGCGGGGGTCAATCCAGCAGCAGGTGCTGTTGGTGGGGCTGGTGGCAGGAAGGTCTCCACACTGTTACAGGCCCGCTCTGGGGAAGTGAGGGGGTTAGGAGCTTCGCAACTTGAAGTCTACAGTAGATTCCTCGTGAGATGCAGCTGGTGGGGGTGGAGGGTATGGGGGCTGTTTAAACAAGGATCTCTCACTTGGCCCTGAGATGCGGCCGCTTCTGGAGTGGAGTGTGGGGGTGATTAACAGGAACCGTGCTTTAGGAGGGAAGTGAAAGAGAATCCTGCAGTCAGTTGAAGCCACAACTGGGGGGCATGGCGGGTAGAGGGAAATGAAATGGAATTACCCAACTGGGATGCTATTTTTATTGCTGTTTGTATTACAGTAGCAGCCAGAGGCTTGAACTGAGGTCAGAACCCCATTGTGCGAGCTGCTGCCCCGACACACAGTGAGACAGTCCCTGCCCCCAGGAACTTAAAGCCTCTAGGTCAGGGGTCTCAAAGTGCCGGCCCACGGGCCATCTGCGGCCCGCGAACCTCCCCGCTGCGGCCCGCAGAAACTTTTTTAAAACTTCTTTCATCCCTCCCTGGGGGATGATGCAGCCCCGCTGCCGGCTCTGTCTGCTGCAGGTGCCTCCCCCCGCAGCTCCCACTGGCTGGGGGAGAGGGACGGAGAGACCATCACCAGTCGCCGGGCAGAGTCAGCCGTGGCGGTTGCATCATTGGTTGCTGGGCGGAGTCAGCTCTGGAGGCCGAGTCACTTTTTTCCACAATGAACATAAACAAGTCAACGTAGCGAACACCACTCTCTGATGCCCACCTGGCTGCAATCCTGAAGGTTTCAACGGCTCAGGTCCCTGAGGCCAAACATCAACAAACTGGCAGCACTGAAGCATTGCCAGGTGTCTGGCAAACACGAAAAGCTCTCTGGCAGGCAAAGCATTGTATCAAGTGGTACGACAGCGGTATTCTTTCCAAGACATTCGAAAGAAAAAATACACTAGAAACATTTTCTTTTCTACACACCATCTTCAGTGACATTATTGGCCCGCTGGGAGGATTTGAGGACTGGCCCTGGCCCGAAGGGAAATGGAGTTTGAGACCCCGATCTAGGTAGAGCGTTTTTCAGATGGGAACACCAAGGCTCAGGGGCTCGGGGACCTGACTAATAGCAGAGCCAGGAATTGAACGCAGGTCTCCAGCACAACACCTTAACCAAGGCCCTGGCCCCCTCCTGGTTCTGCCAGCAAGCTGCGGGGTCACGCCCCGATGCTGGGGGGAAAGATCTGAGCTCAGTTTCTTCCATTCAGCCCATCACAGTGGCATCTCTTGGAGCCAAAGGGCACAACCCCTACTCCCAAAGCAAGGGCACCCCAGGACCACAGTTTACACGTAGTCCTGTTTTTCCAGTTGGGGTCCCCTGACATGACACCCCCTCCCCAAACCTGCTGCTCGGGGACACCTGACCCAAACAAGGCAGGATTTTTTGACACTCCCCCACCTTCCCCATGAGATGTTTCGAATTTTGTCACTGGAAATCAGCGTGAAGAGCGGAAGGAAGTGCTCTCACTCTGCAGATGCTTCTGCACTCCTCTCCCCCTCCCACATCCGTGGGAAAAGCGGGTGATAGAAATCTGCGTAATCATTTCCCCCAAACTCTGTTTCCAGCACCTCAAGCTGGCTTCTTCCCCCTCCGCCTGTGCCCAGACACTGTCTGCACAACGGGCAGGCGAGCCCGCCCGGCCGGATTTCTCCCTTTGCCATCATGCCCTGCGTCATCTAACTCCCCAGATCCCCGGGGATCCATCACGCTCCAGATCCTGACATGGCCAGGACCCCAGGTGCCTTCCCTCTGCTGTTGCTGTTGCTCGGGCCGCCTCTCAAAGGTGGGTTGAATTGAGGGAGCCAGGTTCGGTCAGTCTGAGCCCCCTTCCGGGTGCATGTGGAAGGCCCATGGGATGGAGGGTGTCTGAACTGAAAGCACCTGGTGGGGCAGCGGATTGAATGGGGAGGCAGCAGGGCGGAGAGCTTGGTTTGGCACCAGCCCCAGGTTTGGGGAAAACGGGGATGGGGATGGGAAGAACCAACCCTGGGCACTGCAGTTGGTTTGTGGGTTCCTCTCACTGCAGCAGTTGGCCTCAGGGCCAGGGGGGGTGGGCTGCACCGATTGAAAAGGAAGGGGTGACGAGAGAGAAGCAGACTCATTAGAAATGTCATGGCAGCCGGGCAGCATCTGGTGTGTCTATAAAGGGAGGGCAGTGGAGTTTAGGCCATGCTCCAGTTGTTAGACAAGCCCCAGCCTGGAGCCCCTTGGTCGTTAAAGTTGCCCAGGGCTGGGTGCCTTCGGCCATGAGCAATGTCCCGAGCCAGATGCCCTCAGTTGTCATTGTCACCCCAGATCAGATGCCCTTTGTCCTTAGCAATGCCCCTGTGACCGACCCAGGGTACAATCCAAACTAATGAGTAGCTGTGTCACCCCTGCCCTGTAATCCGGGGTGCCCTTTACAATGCCTTGATGCTGTAGCCTCTAGCCTGGACACTGCTCACAAAGAGTTTCCAGCATGCAATTCACTCCCAGCTATCTCTGTGTGATCTGCAGCCAGCCAGCCACACCCTGGCTCTTACCAGCCTTGGTTATACTGCAGGGTGATCCCAATTCACTCCCAGTCTCAGATTTCCCTCCAGAAATCTATGTCCTGTATTGCCCAGCCCTCTCGTGGACACTACAAGTTTATATAAAGTCTTTCATTTCATCAATAGAAATAATATGCACACACCTTGTTACCCCAAATGGAGTTTCCCTGACACTTCACTTTAAACACACTGGATTAGATAAAGCAGCAAAACAAGTTTATTAACTAAAAAGAGAGAGATTTTAAGTGAGTATAAGTAATGAGTAGGGCCCTACCAAATTCACGGTCCATTTTGGTCAATTTCACGATCACAGGATTTTAAAAACCGGAAATTTCATGATTTCAGATATTTAAAACTGAAATTTCACAGTGTGGTAATTGTAGGAGTCCTGACCAAAAAAGGAGTTGTGTGTGTGTGTGTGGGCGGGGGGGTCGCAAGATTATTCTAAGGGGGGTTCCGGTACAGCCACCCTTACTTCTGCGCGGCTGGCGGCGGCGGTGCTGCCTTCAGAGCTGGGTGTCCGGAGAGCAGCAGCTGCTGACTCGGAGCCCAGCTCTGAAGGCAGCAGCATAGAAGTAAGGGTGGCAAAACCGCGACCCACCCAGAAATAACCTTGTGACCCCCCTGCAACACCCGTTTGGGTCAGGACCCCCAATTTGAGAAACGCTGGTCTTCCACGTGAAATCTGTATAGTACACAAAAAAACAGATTTCTCGGGGTGAGACCAGATTTCATGGTCCAGGATGCATTTTTCATAGCTGTGAATTTGGTAGGGCCCGAGTAATGAGGCATGAACATCAGAAATGGTTACAAGAAACAAATCTAAAATGCAGCTGGTGCCGAACTTCACACACTATGTTAAATTCAAAGCAAAGTTTTCTCACTACATGTTCTCAGCAGTCTTGCTGGTCAAACTTCTTAGGTCAGGACCCATTCTCCAGTTCTCTCTCTCTTTCTCTCTCTCTCTCTCTCTGTGAGAGAGAAAGAGCTCCCTGCTGCTTTTCCTTACCTGTTGGAGCTTCTTTTGTTTTTCTTCCTGCTTGATGTCTCTCTTTACGGCATAAATGCAAATTAAGCAGAGCACCCTTTCCTTTGTTTGAGACAGGGCCTGTTTGCCAACCTCAGTTTGGAATATCTGCTATTAACGCCAAAATCTTATAACTTCCCATACAATGCTGCCAGACCTATTTTATCAGGACAGTATTGACCAGCAAATTTTGACTTTTCAAATGATATCTCACAAGGCAAACTTTGTAAAAGATTGTCACAATAGAGGTGTAGGGGGTGGGCATAGGGGTACATTCTGTCACAGCCCCCAGCCAGATGCCCTCAGTCATCAGCGTTGCCCCAAACTGGATGCCTTAGGTCAACAGAGATACACCAGCCTGGACACCCTTGATTCTTAGCGACACCCTAGGCCAGATGCCTTTATTAATTTCAGCCATCCTGGACTTGATGCCCTCAATCGTTAGTGATGCCCCAGGCTGGACACCTGCAACTTTGTCATTGTACCCAATCAGTTTTTCCCTAAACACTGCCCAACTTTTCAGTCCTTTTCAGTGTGTGTTTAGTGCGGGGGGGGGCCTCCCCTCCTGCCAGTGAAACCTCCAGCTGAGCCACGGTGGCTGTTCAGAGGGGAAACAGCAGCACCTGGGGACAGCTCAGATCTCAGGCTGGATGTGTCTCAGGCCTCTGAGTGCTTGCGGCTCCCTCTCTGCAGGGGTGCCCGGCCCTGAGAAGCCTGTGAACCCCAGGGATCGTGGGGCACAAGGGCAAATCCTTCCCACACCCCGAGTCTACCCTGGGGAGTCAGCGGGTTAAGACGATGAATGGACTCCTCTTCTGAAAGGTCCAGCCCCTGCCTAGCTCTCCTGCCTGCCACAATCCCCACTGGCCTCCCTGCTGCACGGCATTCACCCCCAATCCTGCTCACACCAGTGCCCCCACCGGTGCTCCCTCCGCATTGTGGGAACCCCTCCTCCTGCCCCCTAACTAGCACCCCTAATCTGTGATCCCTCCCCATTGCAGGAATCCGTCCCCTGTCCCCCCCACCAGCACCCCTAATCTGTGATCCCTCCCCATTGCAGACAGCCCTCCCCTACCACCCGAACTAGCTCCCCAGTCTGTGATCCCTCCCCGTTCCTGTAGCTTGTGTAGTCGCAGTTCACCACCTGCGCTCTGAAAAAACCCACCTCCACGAGGGGCGTAGCTACTGTCTCCACTGGCATTTTACAGCGCTCAAACCTGCAGCCCTGGGGGAGGAGGGGGCTTTCACCCCCCCCCCCCCCAAGTGAGAAAGTTGCAGCGCTGAACAGCGCCAGAGGAGACAAGCCCTAAGAATCTTACCTCTCCAGCCTTCAGGACACCTGGGTTCTTCGTGCCCTCGGGCCGAGAGCGAGGCAGTGTTGTCAACTCACCATATTTCACATAAAGCCCCAGCTGCTTGCGTCGTGTTTTAGATGCGAATCGTGTCTTTTGTATTGTAAAACACAGCGCACCTCTCCAGCCCTTGTCTTGGGGAAAGACACGAGCAAGAGTGACCCTTGGCGGCTCAGATGTCAAATAAGGAAAACCACAAATTTATCATTGTGAAAAAAAACAACCCCACCCAAGACACTTTAAGCCAATCTTATGATTTCAGGGGACCTGGTGTATGATTTTTGAATGCTTGGGAATGGCAATCCTGCAGCGGGACCCTAGAGGTTAAAACAAAAAAACCACCCCGGCTTTCTGTCAGCTTGTACTAGGATATCAAAAACAGCTATTTCCTTGTGGCGTGTGGTTTGGCGTGTGTGAAGAAAGCGCACAAGCTGAACCTTTGCTTTCTCCACACTGACTTCCTGTAACAGCGGGGGGGGGTGGCAAACCGTGTGGGAGGGCTAACAGGTTGGGGCTGGGAGCCAGGAGTCCTGGGTTCAGTCCCCAGCTCCGGAAGGGGAGTGGGGTCTAGTGGGTTGTAGCCGGGCGGGGGCTGGGAGTCAGGGCGCCTGGGTTCTACCCCTGCTTTGTCTCCCGTTGGCCTGCGATGGAATGAAAATGCCTTTCACGGCCCGCAAGGCCACATCTATCCGTGCAGCTGCGCGGTAATAACAATCCCAGCGGCTCTCAACCTTTCCAGGTGACTGGACCCCTCTCAGGAGTCAGATTTATCTTGTGTACCCCCAAGTTTCACCTCCACCTAAAAACGACTGGCTTACAAAACCAGACATAAACATACAAAAGGGTCGTAGCCACACTAGTACTGAACAACGGCTGCCTGGCTCATCGTTACCATATAATTATCAAATAAAGCCACTGGGATATAAATATTGCATTTACATTTCAGGGTATGGAGCGGTCTAGACAAGTCATTGGCTACATGAAATTTTAGTTTGTACTGACTTCACTAGTGTTTTTTATGTAGCCTCTTGTGAAATCCAGATGAGGTGATGTACCCCCTGGAAGACCTCTGCGTACCCTCAGGGGTATGCGTTCCCCGGCTGAGAACCACTGTCCCGTTGTCATGAAAAGCCCACTTCTACAAGCGGCAGAGTCCCACCCCTCAGTTACATAAGTTATGCCAACAGAGGCTTAGTGTAGACAGCGCTTCTACCACAGACTAGCCCCGTTGCTTATTTCACATGCGGGCTTTCAACACAGCAGGGCCTCTTCCTCTTTCAGTTATCATCACCTGCAGCTAGGAAACCAGCTGGGGCTGGGGGCAGGCGGTTAACGCAGGGGCAAGCACTTAGAAACGCGAGGGCGCGTAGGGGGGTGAGAAAGACAGATTATAGTGGGGTGCTAGGAGCACCCTAGCTAAGGCTCAGAGAGCCTGCAGCTTGACAGCGGATTTCTCTAAATGCTCTAAAATCCCCACACCGACTGGATTTGGCTTGAAAACTGCTCTGGCCTGAGGGCTGCGGGGTAGGGATAATGGTCCAGATGTGAGGGGAGGGGAGTTTCTAATGTTTCGGAGGCTCGAACGCTCCGCAAACTGATTGCCCATGGAGCTGTGATCCGGGGTCAAAGCTGGCTCTTTAATCCCTTGAGACCAGCGATACAAGGCACTTGCTGCCTTGTGGCTTTTGAAACTAAGCACCACCCACGGGCTGTGAGTCGGAGGCTCTTTGTACACTGCAGCGTGTGTCGGTGTAACTTATGTGACACGCGGGGGCTGGAGCAGTGAAGCTGACGGGAAAGCTCTCTCCCGTCAGTTTAGGGCAGCTTGATTAGAGAGATAATGGCGGTGGAGCTGCGTGGCTTTGTGAGCTCTCTCGGGTAGCCGTAGCCTGAGTCGGGCCTGGGGGAGCAGTCTGAGCATCGTGTGTTGTGTGACCTAGCTGTTCTCAGGCTGCGGAGGGCTCCTAATGGAAGTTTGGCTTCGGTATTTCAAAGTCCACAAGCAGATTCATATTTTATTCCAGTAAATTCACTGACAGCCACCTTCGTTAGCTCAGAGTTAAGGTGTCCCGGGGCTGTCTCATGCCCTTCCAGAATGCTGAGTTCAGCAAAGCACAACCTCCGAAAACCAGGAAATATAGAGTTAAGGTAAACGCCCACATAACCTTAACTCTGCCCTCTTTGAGTGATGCCCCAACGTCATGGGCAGCGGGTAGCATAGGCAGGGGAAAGCTGTGCCTCCCCAAACAGCATGGCATGGCCCCGCCCACACTCGTCCCTCAGGCTCCCTCCTGCCTGCTTCAGTTCCCTTCCCGCCGGCCCTCTTCTGTGGCCGAGAGGCTGGGGCCGGCAGGCTGGGGCTGGTGCACACAAAGCCCAGGGCTGGGGAGCTCCGGGTTTGGGGTTGGGGGTGCTCTGGCCGCGCCACCCACCCGGCACTCCAGGGCTGGGGGCGTGTTGCGGGGGGGCAGCGGCTGTGTGTGGGGGTGCTCCTGGCTCCAGCGGGGCAGGGAGGATAGGAGGGGCGGGGCCTCGGGCAGAGGGGACAGGGGCTAGCCTCCCCCAAGGATGCATTCACCCATCGCCCATGCCCGACGTGCTCATAACACACACACTGACCCTCCGCCTTTGTGCCATACTGAACAGGCGCGCCCTACACTCACTTAGCCTGGTCCACAGAAAGAACCCCCCCATCAGCTAAATTTTGCATCCCCTGTAGCACCCCCGTCACCTTCATGCGCCCGGTGCTGTCCGGCACTCTGCTTTCACTTACCCTCCTTTCAACCCACAGAGCACGCTCACCTCCCACCTCATCAATCAATCACCTCTAATCAAGCCCCCGGGCAAGAAGACCCCTGTGCCCTGCTACTGACACACCCTACACTACACAGGGCTGTAATGACTGGATCTCCCAAGACACATGTGCAGGGCCGCCCAGAGGATTCAGGGGGCCTGGAGTCTTCGGCGGCGGGGGTCCTTCCGCTCCGGGTCTTCGGGGCACTTCGCTGAAGAAGCGGTGGCGGGTCCTTCACTCCGGGTGTGTTCGGTGGCACTGAAGGACCCGCTGCTGAAGTGCCACCGAAAATTCTCCTGGGGGCCCCTGAAAACTCTCATGGGGGCCCCTGAGGGGCCCGGGGCCTGGGGCAAATTGCCCCACTTGCCTCCCGCCCCCTCTGGGCAGCCCTGCACACGTGCGCCTCTTTGATCACATACACGGAGTCAGGGAGAGGGGCTCACAACTCCCCCCCCGGCCCCAATCAGCTTATACAATCACAGCTCTGCCAAGCTGCTCCAACTAATCCCGCCATCATTCAGCATAGCTACTCCCAGTACAGGGAATGCAGCTGCAGTGCATGCAGATAATTCCCTGGGGCTCTTGCCAGCCCCGGGGGGGCATAGTTAAGGTTACCGGAGCATTTGCCTTCACTTTATATTTCCTGGTTTGCAGAGGTTCAAGTTTTGCTGAACGCAATGTTATGGGAGGACCCAAGAGAGCCTCAGGCAGCCTTCCCTCTGTGTTTATGAAGATTTTTGAACAGAAAGAAGCGTTATTCGTGGGAGTTGGTGGTCATTTAGGCAGTTGTAATGCTACTGTGGTTAATGAATGTAATGACACCACCTACTCGCGCACGGTGCTTTGGCTCAGTACATTGAGAAAGGAGGTAAATATCTTTAGCCCAATATTAGAGGTGGGGGAAATTGAGGGCCAAAGAGGTGAAGAGACTTGGTCAAGGTCTATCAGCAGCCAAGCCAGGACTGGACCCCGTGACTCCTGATTCCCACGGGTCTCACTGCACAGCCACAGAGTTGCTATGTGATTCCCACCCCTGCATCCCCCCTGTATGTTTTGTTGTGGGGGCAGTCCTGGGTTTACAATGGCACCAGGGTGCCAGGCCCACACTCAGAAGGGGCTCTGGCACCCGGACTGTGGCCCCACCCCACCCATGCTGCGCCATAAAGCCCCGCCCACACTCGGCCTCTTCCCCCTGAGGCCCCGCCCACCACTCGCTCCGCTCCACTCCCTCCCCCAGGGCCTTGGGGGGAAGAGGCCGAGCAGGGGGCAGGGTCTTGGGGGGGACCCTTGCGGGGAAGAGGCCGAGTGGGGGGCAGGGTTTCAGGGCGGGGCATGGGCGGAGCAGGGGGCAGGGCCATCATCTGGGTGCCTGGGCCCATAAAAGATTAATCTGGCCCTGCGTGGAGCGCTGGGGTTAAGGATCCTGCTTTGAAATGTTTGCAGTGTGTAGCTGCTAACAGGGCGGGTGAGAGAAACCTCAGACATGGGCCGTGCCCCAAATACTGTATGAAATTAGTCATCAGCAAGTGCTTTGTTGTGTCCAGATCCCCAGCCCAGGATAATGCTGAAAGGGGGGCGGCTGGAGGAAAGGGGCTGTGCACACCCCAGAGAGGTGCCAAGTGGCGTCTCAGATGGAGTGTGAACTGCTCCATTCACCTCAGTGGGTGTTCCCATCCCTCACATACACACACACACTGCTGGGGAGCCTGTGATATGCATCGAGCATGCCTGTTCTCAGCTCCTCACGCCAGCCTCAGGCCTGGTCGACACTACAGCGTGAGGGGGACATAGGGCGGCTGATGTCAACCTAACTCTATAAGTGTCTACACTGAAATGTAGCTCCCACCCCCGTGAGTCGCCCACTGCAGCTACTTGCATTGCCTGTTGGCTGTCAGCAGCGTGGTCTTGGTGCCGGGTCCCTATATGCCTGTTCTCAGCTCCCACCCAGAGGAGCAGGGCTGCCCCAGAGGCTGGTTCCTATGGGACTATCAAGGAGAGGGGCTCAGACTTCCATGGTAGACCAGAGCTTCCTCAGATGGCAGCTCATGGGGGCGGGGAGAGAAAGCGCTTCAGACACCCTAGAATGGCTCAGACACCCCCAGACCCCAAACAGGAGGGGAGAATATGGGGCAGGCGCCCCCCTCCTGTAATCCCTCCACTCACTCTGCCACCCAGCCCTATGTCACTTCTCCAGTCCTCACCCCCTTCCCCAACCCCTTGTGATCCCCTTCCCATAATCCCCCCACTTCTTGCCACAGCCCCTCTTCCCCATGCCTTTACCCCTATGTCCCCCTCCCCTCCCAGGAAACATTCACATAGTTCATCTTTTTCTTTAAAAAAACAATAAAAAAATTTGAGCCCCTGCTGAACTCAAGAGTGCCGGTACCCAAACTGACAACAGCCCGTGGACAGGGGCTACCCGCCTGCAGTTCAGCTTCTTGCCAAGGGTCCGGTGTGACGCTATAGGGCCGGGGCACAGGGCAGGAGATCAGTGACCTTAGCAGGTCCCCCGGGGGCCAATCAGGGCCTGGGACTAATTTCTCTCTGACGAGCCTCTTCACAAGTCTTTCTGCCCGTGGAATCCGATTGGTTCACAGCTGTTAGGCACACTCCCATCGAAAGTGCCAAACTCTGTTTCAGATCCCATTTGGATTCCCCGTAGGGACAGAGGGATCTCATGCAGTAGTAGGGTGACCAGACAGTAAATGTGACAAATTGGGACAGGGGGTGGGAGGTAATAGGCCCCTATATCATAGAATCATAGAATATCAGGGTTGGAAGGGACTTCAGGAGGTCATCTAGTCCAACCCCCTGCTCGAAGCAGGACCAATCCCCAAGTAAATCATCCCAGCCAGGGCTTTGTCAAGCCTGACCTTAAAAACTTCTAAGGAAGGGGATTCCACCACCTCCCTAGGTAACGCATTCCAGTGTTTCACCACCCTCCTAGTGAAAAAGTTTTTCCTAATATCCAACCTAAATCTCCCCCACTGCAACTTGAGACCATTACTCCTTGTCCTGTCATCTGCTATCACTCAGAATAGTCTAGATCCATCCTCTTTGGATCCACCTTTCAGGTAGTTAAAAGCAGCTATCAAATCCCCCCTCATTCTTCTCTTCTGCAGACTAAACAATCCCAGTTCCCTCAGCCTCTCCTCATAACTCATGTGTTCCAGCCCCCTAATCATTTTTGTTGCCCTCCGCTGGACTCTTTCCAATTTATCCACATCCTTCTTGTAGTGTGGGGCCCAAAACTGGACACAGTACTCCAGAGGAGGCCTCACCAATGTCGAATAGAGGGGAACGATCACGTCCCTCGATCTGCTGGCAATGCCCCTACTTATACATCCCAAAATGCCATTGGCCTTCTTGGCAACAAGGGCACACTGTTGACTCCTATCCAGCTTCTCATCCACTGTCACCCCTAGGTCCTTTTCTGCCAAACTGCTGCCTAGCCATTCGGTCCCTAGTCTGTAGCTGTGCATTGGATTCTTCCATCCTAAGTGCAGGACTCTGCACTTGTCCTTGTTGAACCTCATCAGATTTCTTTTGGCCCAATCCTCCAATTTGTCTAGGTCCCTCTGTATCCTATCCCTACCCTCCAGCGTATCTACCACTCCTCCCAGTTTAGTGTCATCCACAAACTTGCTGAGGGTGCAATCCACACCATCCTCCAGATCATTTATGAAAATATTGAACAAAACCGGCCCCAGGACAGACCCTTGGGGCACTCCACTTGATACCGACTTGATATAAGAAAAAGCCCTGAATATCAGGACTGTCCCTATAAAATCGGGACATCTAGTCCCCCTATCCGCACCACTGATCAGTTTCACCCCTACAGTTCCAGGGGAAAGGAGATCTGACAGGAATGCCAAATTCTAGAGAAATGACCCCACTGGGGGTGTGTAGGGGCCAGGAGAGGGCTCGAGTTGGTAACCAAGCGGCCGTGCTGTGATCCCTGGTGTCCACACCCTACCAACCACTTCCTCAAGTCAAAAACCTGGGAAATTCCTCCCCAACTACTTGGTTAAGGCAGAGTTCTGGTTGCCCCTGTGCCCTTCCCAGAAGTGGAGAGCAGCTAAATGTAACCCTCTGCAAATGGGACATGCAGCAGTAAGGGATACGCCACCCCCCGGAATGTAACCTTAACTCTGCCCCCAAGGAGCGATGCCCCAACTCACCCCGGGCAGATGTGGTGCCGCTCTCCTCCCAGCTAGGACAGAGCACTGTGGGGACACAGAGCGTGTCCTCACTGAGCCACCTTCAGGGCAGGCTTAGGGAACAGCCCCAACCTCTGGAGCCTCTGGAAGCTCCCCTTCACTCCCCCCGGCCTTGCAGTGCATGGTCACCTATCTTCTCATCCCCACAGCAAGAAGAGGCAACTGCGTTCCCCGCCCACCACAAACCACATAGATCATCCCAGGAACAAGGCGTCCCTGATCACCCTGGGGACAGATGCCCCTCTCCTCCTAGGACAGTGCAGCCCACCTGCCCAGCCAATCCAGCTGGCCATAGCACAGAGCATGTACAGACAATGGCAGAATCAGTCCCAATGGGCAGCCCTAGTGGCCTAATGGATAAGGCCTTGGCTTCCTAAGCCAGAGATTTTGGGTTCAAGTCCCATCTGGGGTGAAAAACTACCCTACTCACAGGATGGGGGCATGGGACATGGCGCCCCAGGCTGGCTCTTGGGGACAGGGAATGGGACCCTCTAGGCTCCAAGGTGGGGGGACTAGCTGGCTCAGGGGGGCAAGGACATTCTGACTGGGCACCTGTTCAGTGGTTCCCTGTGTGAGGTGAGTTTACTGGGTCTCAGCACAAATTTCCCCTGTCCTGCAAGTTTCACTAACCAGTCCCCCTTGCTCCCTGAGGGCTGGACGGAGTACAGAGACCGACCTCCCATCAAGTGGGGGCTCTCCCCGGGCCCCCCAACCTAGGCACTGGGAGGTCTCCTGTCAGCTAGTTGCACACTGACTGCAACATGATGCAAGCAGGGTGGAGAGGTGTTAAATGACACCGGGGGGACTAGGCTGGGAGTGGGGCTGGCCTCAGCCCACAAGTCACAAACCACACGGTGCAGATGACATAACCAAGGCAGGGTTCCTGTGCGAGCTTGAAAGGCAGAGCGAAAGGATATGGCAATAGGTCAGGGTTCTTGGCAGCTAGGCGTCACCTCTTCGGGGGATGAAGGGATCAAAGGGGTTAAGGGCAGGGTTAGGGTTTGAGGGGTTGAGTAGCGGTGTCCCCACTCTGGATGGGGAGGTGGCTGTGCAGGAGGATGCTCTGATCCAGTTTCCTTCAATACCCCACTCCGCTGTAGGGCCAGCCCCCACCCTGGGGTACAACATTGACACCGTCCACCCGGAGGTGCTCGCCCCCAAGGCCAGTAGGACTTTCGGGTACCAGGTGCTGCAGTTCAAAGATGCAAGGTAAGAGACCCACCCTGCACTGCAAGAAAGACCCAGAGTTAAAGGGGGCTGGGAATCAGGACTCCTGGGTTCTATCCCCAGCTCTGGGAGGGCAGTGGGGCCAGAGCAGGGGGCGGGGAGTCAGGACTCCAGACTGTGGGGATTGCCAGGCCCCTGCCCACTCTTTCCTGGTGGGATTCCCCCCCAGCTTGTGTATGATCCCTACTGGGTCATGCACAAACCATGATGCTGACTCCCTCTTCCCCTTTCACTACCCAAATGCATGCTGCATCCACCAGGGCTAATTGGGAAGTGAGAGTATGTCAGGGGGCCACAGCAGGCAGCACTGGGGTGGGGTGACCCAATGAAGGACTAACTGGAACACAGAAATCAGGAAGGAGGTGGGGTCTCATCATGTGTTAGAGCAGGGAGGGGGCTGGGAGTCAGGACGCCTGGGTTCTATCCCCACCCTCTGTAGGGTCCCTGGCAAGCAGGTATTTCCCACCCCCGGCGTCTGATCTGCCTTGTTTTACAGCATCATCGTGGGAGCGCCAGGTGACCAGAACTCCACAGGGCAGTTGTACCAGTGTGCTGTGAAGAAAGGCTCCTGCCAGGTCATCCCATTGCCGGGTGGGTCTGGGGAGAAATCAGGGCGGCAGGGGGCACGGGGCACTGGACAGGGCGAAGCACTGACCCCATTTCCCTCTCCTTGCAGAGAGTGCTCAAATGGCGCATCTTGGCATGGCACTGGCGAGCAGTGGCTCAGACGCCCAGCTGATTGTGAGTGTGCGGGGGTAGGGGGGGGCATTGGCTGCGGGGCAGGTCCTGATGGGACGTCTCCAGCTCTGCTGGGGAATAGACAGTTGGGGAAGCTCCTGCCTCAGGTGGGGAGAGGCTAGATGGGGCGTCTCCCTCTCTGCCATCCCCTCTTGGATTCTCCTGCTGTTGGGCTCATACCTGGAGACCCAGGCCCCAGCCCCATCTCCCTTCCCGGTCGGGTTTGGCTCAGTCATAGACACTCTGATTTCCAGTCCTATGTGCTTCCCCCACCAATCCCATACATGGCTGGTAACTGCCCTGCTCGGCGCCCCCCATAGGCCTGCGGCTCTGGGTTGAACCGAACGTGTGATGGAAACCAGTACCTGAGTGGGGTCTGCTACCTCTTCAAGGAACACCTGGAGCAGCCCAAGGAGATGACGCCAGGATTTGAAAGTAAGGAACTGACAAACTCAAAGCACTGAGACCCTGTTTCAGGAGTCCTGGCTCCCCGCTCTAACCCACCAGACCCCACTCCCCTCCGAGAGCCAGGGATAGAACCCAGATGTCCTGACTCTGAGCCCCGCTGCTGTAACCACTAGACCTCACTCCCCTCCCCGAGCTGGGAATAGAACCCAGGAGTCCTGGCTCCCGCCCCCTACCCCACACTCCAACCCTCTCTGGTGGTTCCCCACAGAATGCCTGAAGGGGAATGTGGATCTGGTGTTTCTCTTCGATGGATCAGGCAGCATGAACACTGCCCAGTTCAATGCCATCAAGGACTTCATGGTCGACGTGATGGAGAAGCTGGGAAACTCCACAATACATGTATGTGTTTGACTCCTGCCCCTCCTGGTGACACTGGCCGGGCCCCATCTCCCGAGATGGGTGCTACAGGACTCTGCTTTCCATCTCCCAGCCATGCCCCATCTCCCAGCTTGGCACTAGGGGGTGCTGTGTTACGGGGGGGGTGCTGGCTGTGGCCCATCTCCCAGCTTGGCACTAGGGGGCGCTGTGTTATGGGGGGGTCCTGGCCATGCCCCATCTCCCAGCTTGGCACTAGGGGCGCTGTGTTGCAGGGGGGTCCTGGCCATGCCCCATCTCCCAGCTTGGCACTTGGGGTGGTCCTGGCCAATCCCTATCTCTCAGCCTGGCTCTAAGGAGTGCTGTACAGCAGGGATCCCAGCCCTGCCCTGTCTACCGGCATGGGGGGTGAGGGGGTGCTGTTCTGACAACCCCTCTTCCCCGCCAGTTTGCCGCAGTGCAGTTTTCCCTGAAGGTGAAGACAGAATTTGACTTTAACAATTACAAACAAAACCGAAATCCCCGGGAACTCCTGAAAAGTGTGATGCACATGAAAAGCCTGACAAACACCTTCGAAGCCATCAACTATGTTGCGTGAGTAACCAGGGGTGGTAGGGAGAGATGGACCCATGACAACCAGCCCCCCACGCCCCACCCCAGAGGTGGCTGCATCTCAGTGCTGGGGGAGGGATCCTTGTAGAAACAGCTCCTGTGCCCAGCTCTGGAAGTGGCTACTTCTGAGTTCGTCTGCACCCTTTCGCTGTGTCCTGCAGAGACAAGGTTTTCACCCCAGAGCATGGCGCCCGGGAAGATGTGACGCGCGTGATGATCATTATCACGGACGGAGATCCCAGTGACAGAGGGAATGTGACCGCTGCCAAAAATAAGAAAATTGTTCGCTACATCATCGGGGTAAGGAACCCAGGAGTCCTGGCTCCCAGCCCCCCACTGCTCTAACCCACTCCCCTCCCAGAGCTCAGGAGAGAACCCAGGCGTTCTGGCCCATTGGGACTGACACGGGCGCCAACGTCCCCTCTTGCTCTCTCCAGATTGGCAATAACTTTCACCGGAACGAGTCCCAGGCCTTCTTGACACAGTTCGCCTCAGAGCCCACAAGCCAGTTTGTCAAGGTGCTGGACAACTTCGAAAAGCTCAAAGGCCTCTTCAGTGAGCTGCAGGCCAAGATCTACGCCATCGAAGGTACCGGCGCCCCCTGGAGTGTGGCCTGGATTGTGGTGGACACAGCTTGGCAGCACCCCCTGGTGCATGCACTGGACATTGCGCAGCCCCCTAGCGCCCCCTGGTGCATGCACTGGACATCTGCAGCTCCCCCAGCGCCCCCTGGTGCATGCACTGGACATTGCGCAGCCCCCTAGCGCCCCCTGGTGCATGCACTGGACATCTGCAGCTCCCCCTGCGCCCCCTGGTGCATGCACTGGACATTGCGCAGCCCCCTAGCGCCCCCTGGTGCATGCACTGGACATTGCGCAGCCCCCTAGCGCCCCCTGGAGCATGCACTGGACATGCGCAGCTCCCCCAGTGGATGTACTGGACATGGACAGCAGCCCAGAGCACACGCTGGACACAGAACTAGCAATTCCCCTATGGCTGAAAAGCTGAGGCACATAATCCGAACCCAGGAGGCCTGACTCCCCCCACCCCCCCACTTCTCTAATCCACTAGAGCCCCCACTCCCTTCCCAGAGCCCGGGATAGGACCCAGGAGTCCAGACTCCCAGCCCCCCCGCTCTAACCATCCATTCTGTCAGCTGTCACCGAGATGCAGCTGTCTCTGGGGTGAGGCGTGGGGGCTCTTCATACAGGGGTCACTGCTCTGAGCTCCCACCCCTGTCTGTCTTGCAGGTACCAGCAGCCGCAGCTCCTTCCACCTGGAGCTCTCATCCAGTGGATTCAGTGTGGACCTGGACAAAGTGAGCCACAAGGAGGGGGCCTGGGCTATAGTGATTTGGGATGGGGGAGGGGTCTGAGCTATTGAGGTTCAGGGGGGTGGGGGAGGGCTGTGGGGTTCAGAGGTGGGGGGATGGCTTTTGGGAGCTTGGGGGGGTTGGGGAGGGGCCTGGGCTGTGGGAGTTCAGGAATGAGCTGGGGCTACAGGGATTTGGGAGGGTGGGGAGGCTGGGCCATGGGGGTTCAGAAGAGTCATAGAGGGGCCAGGACTATAGGGGTTCAGGAGGGGAGGGACCTGGACTATGGGGGGGAATGGGCTATGGGAGTTTGAGGGGGGGGTGTCAGGGAGGGACCCAGGCATGGGAGTTGAGGGGCTCCCCATTCCCTCTGCCCTCCCCTTTGCCCCATGGCGTGTCTCTCTCCCCCTGCAGGAACGGGTGGTGCTGGGGGCCGTGGGGGCAGATGATTGGGCGGGGGGCCTGATTGAGCTGCGGAGCAACCCGCCGCTGGAGACCTTCATCGGCAACCCCTCAGCCAGTGAGCAGATAAAGGACGCCTATCTGGGTATGTTACCCCCAGCCCCTAGAGCCTCCCAGCCTGCCCCAGCATCCCCCATCTGTGGGGTGGGGCGGGGGGGGCCATTTTTACAGGGATCCCTCACCCGGTTCTCACAGGGGGGAATCCCTGGGTTGTGCGTACAGCCCTGGGGTGAGGGCCTCTGCAGCTGTGTGGCTCTCCGGCTACTGAAGCTTTGGAGGGCTGATGGGGGCGCACCCTGCTGCCCCTCTGCACCCCCATGGGCAGGACTAGAGAGGCCTGCCCATCCCCCTCTCATCCGGAGAGGTTTCCTGCCCCCCAGGCTACGCGGTGAAATCCATGCAGCACCAGAACAGAACTCTCTGCGCCGCGGGAGCCCCCCGCTATCAGCACGTTGGGGAGGTCATCGTGTTTGAAATCGACCCCCGCACCTCCAACTGGACAGACACTCAGCACATCATGGGCAAACAAGTGAGAACGAGAGGGCCGGGCTGCAGGGAGGGGGCGGGGGGCTCGGCAGGGGGCGCCGGGATGCAGGGAGGGGGCGGGGGGCTCGGCAGGGGGCGCCGGGCTGCAGGGAGCGGGTGGGGGCTCGGCAGGGGGCGCCGGGCTGCAGGGAGCGGGCGGGGGCTCGGCAGGGGGCGCCGGGCTGCAGGGAGCGGGCGGGGGCTCGGCAGGGGGCTCCGGGCTGCAGGGAAGGGGCGGGGGGCTCGGCAGGGGGCACCGGGCTGCAGGGAGGGGGCTCGGCAGGGGGCGCCGGGCTGCAGGGAGCGGGCGGGGGCTCGGCAGGGGGCGCCGGGCTGCAGGGAGGGGGCGGGGGCTCGGCAGGGGGCGCCGGGCTGCAGGGAGCGGGCGGGGGCTCGGCAGGGGGCGCCGGGCTGCAGGGAGCGGGCGGGGGCTCGGCAGGGGGCGCTGGGCTGCTGGGTGCAGTGAGAGGCTCACTAGGGGGCGCTGTGGTTGCTCCCTACCTCTCTGACCCCCACCCGCTGTTTGGTTTGCAGATTGGCTCCTATTTCGGGTCAGTTCTGTGCTCGGTGGACGTGGACGGGGATGGGGACACGGACGTGCTCCTTGTGGGGGCCCCCCTGTACTATGAGGAGAGGAGTGGGGGCAGGGTCCACATCTATCGCTTGGACCAGGTGAGTAAGGGGAACCCTGGGGCTAGGAGCGTGGCGGATGGGGGGGTCTCCCCAGCAGGAGGGTCTCCCTAAGGGGTTCCCAGGGCAGTGCTGCGGGGACACTGACTCTGTATCTAACCTTTCTGTGCTCACTCCCCAGGCCGGGCTCACCAGCACTGCCGTGCTCCAGGGAGCCACGGGGAACCCCCTGGGCCGCTTCGGTGCAGCCGTCACAGCACTGGCTGACCTGAACGGGGACGGCTGGGCTGACGTAGCCGTGGGGGCACCGCTGGAGAGCGAGGAGCGGGGCGCTGTCTATATATACAACGGCCACCACAGGGAGATCAACACACACTACAGCCAGGTCAGAAGCGGCAGTAGGGGGCGCTGTGCCCCATGTCCCAGCCTGGTACTAGGGGGCGCTGTGCTGTGCGGGGTCCTGGCTATGTCCCGTCTCCCAGCCTGGTACTAGGGGGCGCTGTGCCGCAGGTGGTCCTGGCTATGTCCCGTCTCCCTGCCTGGTACTAGGGGTCGCTGTGCCGCAGGGGGTCCTGGCCATGCCCTGTCTCCCAACCTGGCACTAAGGGGCGCTGTGTCATGGGGGAGGTCCCAGTCATGTCCCATCTCCCAGCCGGGCACTAGGGGATGCTGTGCTGTGGGATTTCCCAGCCGTGCCATGTCTTCCAGTTGGGCATTAGGGGGCGCTGTGCCATGGGGGAGGTCCCAGTCATGTCCTATCTCCCAGCCTGGCACTAGGGGGTGCTGTGCCATGAGGGAGGTCCCAGTCATGGCCTGTCTTGCAGCCTGGCACTAGGGGGTGCTGTGCTATGGGGAGTCCTGGCCATGTACCATCTCCTGGCACTATGGGGGCCCTGTGCTGCAAGAATCCAGCATTCACATTCTCATACTGTCCTGATTTCCCCCCCGCTCCGTGTTCCACAGAGAATTGAGGGCGCAACACTCTCTCCTGGTGTGAAATACTTTGGCCAATCCATTCATGGACAGATGGACCTCAGTGGGGACGGGCTATCAGACCTCACCGTTGGGGCTCTAGGAGAGGTGATCATGCTGAGGTGAAGCTGTTTCCCGGACTCCTGGGTTCTCTTCCTAGAGAGTGGGACACGGGGCCTTTCCCCTCTAGGGGTTGCCGGGTCCCGTCTGGCCTGAGGGAAGGGGGACTGGCTGGATCAAGGGGTGGGGAATGGGCCACCAGACCTTTCTCCTCTAGGGGGTGCTGGCTGACACTGTCCATTGTTTCCCCAGCTCCCGGCCCATCCTGACGGTGGTCCCCACAATGTCGTTCTCGCCAAAGGAAATCCCGGTAAAGCAGGTGGAGTGTTCAGGGAGCGTTTCCTCCCGGCAGGGTGTCCAGAGTAACCTCGTCGTCTGCTTCAGTGCCAGCCAAGCCACCAAGCGCTACCAAGGTCAGAGACAGGGACTGAACCACGTCCTCTAACCCATTAGGTCCCACTCCTCTCCCAGAGCTGGAGTCCTGGCTCCCAGCTCTTCCTGCTCTAACCCACTCACCCGTACTCCAACCTTTATGCATTCCCCCGCTTCTCTCCCGCCAGAGCCTCTCTCTGCCAACCTCACCTACTGGCTGGAGATTGACGCCAATCGCTTGAGGAGCCGAGGGGTGTTTGGGAATGGGCAGAGGAACACGTCTGGGACCATGGAGATCTCGGAGCGGGAGCACTGCGAAAAAGAGATGATCCAGATATCAGTAAGGTCCCACTCCGTGGCCCGCAGCGGGAACTGGCTAACCCATTGGGATAATAGCGCAGCTGCCTTGGGAGCGGGTCACGGTGGCTGTTTATACGAGGGATCCCTTGCCCAGTGCCGCAATGTGGGTGGGGTGCGGGGACTGGTTAGACAGGGATCCCTTGCCCACCTCTGGGGTGGGGTGCAGGGACTGGTTAGACAGGGATCCCTCGCCTGGCGCTGAGCTGCAGCAGCCTCTGGGGTGGAGCGTTTACACAGCGATCACTCTCTGTTCAGAACTGCATTGAGGATTACGTCACGGCAATCAAGATCTCGCTGCACTTTGCCCTCCAAGAGGACGGTGGCCTGGGCAGGACCCCGAGCCCGGTGCTGAACCCCTTGTACAACTCGTCAGCGACAGAGGTGAGGGGAGCCCAGCCTGGCGTTGCTCAGCTCTGTGGGGCTGGCTGGGCTCTGGGGCTGATCTGGGAGGCGGCCAGCCCAGTCCAGCTGATCTGGTATTAACTTTCAGGCTCTGTTCTGTGTTGCAGATCCCCTTCGAGAAGAACTGTGGGGAGGACGGGGTGTGCAACGCCGATCTGCAAATCCGCTTCCACCAGAATATGTACAGCAGGGGGCACCGTTCTGCAGGGAGCGGGGCGGGGGCTCAGCAGGGGGCACTGGGCTGCAGGGGGAGGGTGGCTCGGCAGGGGGCGCTGGGCTGCAGGGGGAGGGCGGGGGCTCGGCAGGGGGCGCTGGGCTTCAGGGAGAAGGGGCTCGGCAGGGGGCGCTGGGCTACAGGGAGAAGGGGGCTCGGCAGGGGGCGCTGGGCTGCAGGGAGAGCGGGCCTCGGCAGGGGGCGCTGGGCTGCAGGGAGAAGGGGGCTCGGCAGGGGGCGCTGGGCTGCTGGGGGAGGGCAGGGGCTCAGCAAGGGGCGCTGGACTGCAGGGAGAGGGGGGCTCGGCAGAGGGCGCTGGGCTGCAGGGGGAGGGGGGCTCGGCAGGGGGTGCTGGGCTGCAGGGGGAGGGCGGGGGCTCGGCAGGGGGTGCTGGGCTGCAGGGAGAAGGGGGCTCGGCAGGGGGCACTGGGCTGCAGGGGGAGGGCGGGGACTCGGCAGGGGGCGCTGGGCTGCAGGGAGAGGGTGGCTCGGCAGGGGGCGCTGGGCTGCAGGGGGAGGGCAGGGGCTCGGCAGGGGGCGCTGGGCTGCAGGGAGAGGGGGGCTCGGCAGGGGGCGCTGGGCTGCAGGGAGTGGGGCCAGAGGCTCAGCGGGGTGCACACTCCCCCTGCAGTCACTGATGACCCCAATGCCCCAGTATTGGCGCTTTCCCCTAATACTTCCCCCTTCACCCCATGGCTCTATTAACCCTTTAATCACCGTGGAGGGACTGAGAGCTCCCCTCACCCTGCTCCCACCGACTATGTCCTCCTCCCCCGCTGCCCCCTGCCCTGCTCCCCGCTCACGGATCTGGGGAAGGGGCGGCAAATCCAGTCATGGGACGGAGGGGCGGGGTCTGCTCCCATGGACCGCTCATTCCCCAGGCACCTGGGTCCTTTGCAAGCCCCTGCCCCTCACATTATTTGGTGCCCAGTGCGGGGAATTGCTGCTAACTGGGTCTCTCACCCCTGCCCTCTTCCGGTAGGTCGCAGCGGCTGTTGGTGTCGCCCTCCACCCAGCTGCGGGTGGTGGTGGAGATCACCAATTGCAGGGAAGACGCTTACCACACAGCTGTCCACCTGCCCCAACTGCCAGGACTGTCCTTCCGCAAGGCCTCGGTGCTGGAGGTAGGAGGGGGCTCAGGCTCTCAGCAGACTCAGGCAGACACCCCGGCGTTGGTGACACTTGGGACGGCTTTAAGCTGGACCAAGCTCAGGGCGGCCTGGTTGCCTTGTGGGACAGGGGAACAGGCCTTGGGGCCTTTCCCCGCCAAGGGGCACCGTCGCTGATTGGGCCCCAGGGCAGGGGACCGGCTGGCTCAGGCGGGTGGGGAATGGGCCATGGTGCCTTTCACATCTCGGGGTGCCAACTCCGACCCGGCCCCAGGGTGTCCGGGGACTGGCTGTCTCTGGGGGGGTGTTGTTTCTTGACTGGTCTCGCAAGCACTGCTGGCCAGGATTGGTGTCCTTCCTCCTCCCCCCGCCCCGCTTACTTCTCATTGGTGTTTCCCCCCCACAGTCCAGCGTCCAGGCCAGCGTGAGCTGCAATGGCCTGGAGACTCCAGACATTAACTTCAGGAACCTCTCGTGTAACGTCAGCCACCCGATCTACTGGGCGAACAGCCGGGTGAGTCAGCGCCGCCCCCAAGGCCCATACGGGTGCTAGGGGGCGCAGTGCTGCAGGGAGTGGGGTGGGGACTCAGCAGGGAGCGCTGTGCTGCAGGGATTGGGGGGCGCTCAGTAGGGGGCGCTGTGCTGCAGGGAGCAGGGAAGGGGGTGGCGTTCAGTAGGGGGCGCCGTGCTGCAGGGAGCGGGGAAAGGGGCAGTGCTCAGCAGGGGGCGCTGTGTTGCAGGGGGAGGGCGGGGGCTCGGCAGGGGGCGCCGTGCTGCAGGGAGTGGGGAAAGGGGCAGTGCTCAGCAGGGGGCGCTGTGCTGCAGGGATTGGGGGGCGCTCAGTAGGGGGCGCTGTGCTGCAGGGAAGGGGGTGGCGTTCAGTAGGGGGCGCCGTGCTGCAGGGAGCGGGGGAAGGGGCAGTGCTCAGCAGGGGGCGCTGTGCTGCAGGGATTGGGGGGCGCTCAGTAGGGGGCGCTGTGCTGCAGGGAGCGAGGGGGCGCCCAGTAGGGGGCGCTCTCCCCTTGCGGTCAGCACTGACTGTTCTCCCTCGCCCTGCGCAGGTTCTGCTCCAGCTGCTGTTTGACATTCTCACCAACAGCTCCTGGGGCGACTCGCTGGAGCTGGACGTCACGGCCAGCAGGTGGGCGCAGTGCTCTGGACTAGCCTCTTAAGAACCGGGACCGAGCTGCCTCCGGGGCCATCCCTGTGATCCTGGCTGCATGGGCCACAGCCCCACAACACAGGCCACAGGCGCCCCCCAGCAGCTGCACGGGCCACAGCCCCCCCTAGCTTGGACATTGAGAGGTCGGGGGTTGTGTCCTGTGTCACGGGGAGCATAGCTGTTCCCCAGCTGTACCACCCGAAGCAAGCTGGGTTGTGTCCTTGCACCCTACCCCAGAGGCGGCCACATCTCAGCGCCGGGCGAGGGTTCTCTGTATAAACACCCCCCCACGCCTCGCCCCAGAGGCGGCCGCATCTCAGCGCCGGGCGAGGGATCCCGGTATAAACAGCCCCCACGCCTCGCCCCAGAGGGGGCCTCATCTCAGCACTGGGCGAGGGATCCCTGTATAAACAGCCCCCACGCCTCGCCCCAGAGGGGGCCGCATCTCAGCGCCGGGCGAGGGATCCCGGTATAAACAGCCCCCCACGCCTCGCCCCAGAGGCGGCCACATCTCAGTGCTGAGCAAGGGCTGGAGCCTGTAAAGCACTTGGGGATGTCTGTGGTTTCAGGTACTATCAATAGCGGTGCCTGCCAGGAGGATGTCGCTGGCGTATGGGGCGGGGACTCATTCGGGACCGGGGGTGGCTGCAGGGGGCTATAACGTGTTTCCTTCTTGTCCATCCGCCTCTCCCCCCCCCAGTGACAATGAGATGAACGGGACCCTTGCGAATAACAGAGACTCGCTGAGGATCCCCGTCCTATACCCCATAAACATCATCACCAAGGGGTAAGACACCGGCCCCCTCTCCCCTCCCAGAGCTGGGGCTAGAACCCAGGAGTCCTGGCTCCTCGTGCCTTAAGCTCCCTCTTCCCCTCGCTGCGCCCCCTGACCTGTGGGTCGGGGCCAGCCCTGCTCTCTCTGCTCACCAATGTCCCTCCCTCCCCCTCACAGAGTGGACAGGTCCACCCAGTACGTCAGCTTCAGCTCCCTGAACCCAGAGAGCCAGACGGTGCAGCACGTGTACCAGGTGAGGGGCTGGGCAAGGGGCGGGGGGCGCCGTGCTGGCCGGGATCTGACAGGGGGCGCCCTCCCCTCCAGTCCTGTGACACTGCCCCCCGACTGCCCCAGCCCTCTCTCCACAGCTCCCTTCCCCACCTCCTGCGTCGCCCGCCTCCCACACGCCGGACTCCCCTCCGCGCCCGACGTGAATCCCCCGCCCTGCCCTGTGGCCCGGGTCATGGCCTGGCCACAAGGGCCCGGTCCGCGGCCTCGTCCCCATTGCTCTCGGCGCTTCTCTTTGGCAGGTGGAGAACCTGCTGCCAGGGACTTTCCAACAGCCAGAGGTGACGGCCTTTGTGATGGTGCCGCGGGAGTTCCCAGCCGGGCTCGCCTGGGAGCTGCCGGGCGTGCAGACGGTGAGGACAGCGTGAAGGAGTGGAGACGGGGCACACAGCACCCCTAGTGCTGGGGGGGGGAGGTGGGACACAGCCAGGGGCCCCCACGGCACAGCAGCCCTCGTGCCGGGGGGGAGGCGGGAGACAGCCGGGAGGCCCCACGACACAGCACCCCAGTGCCAGGACAGGAGATGGGCCATGGCTAGGACCCACCGGGGCACAGCACCCCGTAGCAGCGGGCTAGGACACAGGACACTGGCAGGGGCTGTCAGTCAGATACTCTACAAGCTCCGTTACATGTGGTGAAATCTCCTGGGTTTCCCCTGCTCCCCCAGGACCCCAATGTGATCTGCAATCCTATTGCCACGGACGGGAGAACGAAAGAGACAGACGCCACCAGTGTCCCCTTCCACACTCTCAAGGTAGGCGTCTCTGTCCTGAGTGACGTGTAAGACACATCTCAGCCCAAAGCCCTTTACAGGGATCCCTCGCCCGGTGCGGAGGTTCAGCCACCTCTGGGGCAGGGCATGGGGGCTGTTTATACAGGGATCCCTCGCCTGACACTGCGATGCAGCCACCTCTGGGGCAGGGTGCGGTGCAGCATGCAGACTGTAATGTGGCCAGGACACCAAGGTTAACAGCCCCACCCTTGGGGGAAAGTGTCAGGGAATCTTTAATGCCCAGGATCTCACACTAGCGCTGACTTTGAAAGACCTTCAGCAGCACCACACTGGGGTCAGCTCCGATTGTGAGGGGGCAGTACCCTCTACTGAGTCCCCCACCCTGCTCCCTGAAGCACAGCGCCCCCTAGCACCATGCTGGGGTATAGGGGCCAGCACTGACTGAAAGGGGCGCATGCCTCCTGTTGACCCTCCAACCCGCTTCTTGGGTTTTCATGCTGTCTCCCATCCCTGCACTAACCCAGCCCGCTCTACATTGTGTGTGAAACGTGCCCGGGTCCCCACCTGCCAGGCCCGTTGGAGCCAACAGCCCCGTTCCTCTCCCTGAGCCAGGTCCCCACCCCTCACTGGCCCCAGGAACCTCTCGGGTCCCTTTGTGTGCCCATGTTCCCGCGCATCGGCTCTCCGGAGAACCCTCTCCCCACCTTGTGCTGGTGTGTTTCTTCCTAGCACTGCTCACCCGGAGACTGGCAAATCTACCAGTGCAACCTGGGCCGGATATATGCTCCCTTCAACATCACCATCATCGGGCAGTTGTCGGTTACTGGCAAAATTGAGGTCAGGGCTCTGCGAAGATATAGGGCCTTTCTCCTCCAGGGGGCACCATCACTGAGCCAGCCCCAGGCCAGGTTGGCTCACGGGGGCAGAGAATGGGACTCGGGACCTTTCTCCTCTAGGGGGTGCCAGGTCTGCTCCAGTCCCAGGTGGAGAGACTGGCTGGCTCGGGGCAGGGGAGGGAATCCAAAGCCCTACGCTACCCCCTCAGCAAAGAGACTGAGCCCCTCACCCTGGCCTGATGTCTCTGTTGGGGGCAGGGCTGAGTTTCCTGCTCTTCCGCTGGGCCCCCCTGGGTAAGGGGGCTCTCAGTTGGGAGCTGCTGTAGAGATTAAGCTTCTTGATCTCACAGGTCAAACCTCGAGCCCTGTCCATAGCGTAGCCCCTGGCGGGGGACTGAGCGCCCTCCAGTGTTAGTGTGATGCCTTCATGCCCCCCAGAGGTGCCAAGAAAGGCAGAGAGCGCCAGTGAGGCTGCCCTATGGAGGCGGGATCGACCCATCTCATGCTCTGCCCCCCTGCCATAAGATTACAGGTGGGGGGCCAGGGTGTCTGAGGCCTGGTGTCCTGCTCTCCCTCCAGACTTCCTCCCGGTCCCGGTTCTGCACTGCCCTGTGGTTCAGCTTCAACACCAGCAAATATGTCAGCCAGTACAGCGACGAATTCACACAATCACAGGTAATAATCTTGGGCGTGAAATCCCCCCCCCCGCCCGCAGCAAGCAGCTGGAACTTCACTGCCCTGCTCCCCACCTGTCTGGGATTCGGTGCCCACCACCCAGCCCAAACTGTCTTGTTGGGCTCGGCTCCTCCCCGAGGGCTGCTCAGCCCACATACTGAGTCCTCCCTCCCCAGAGGCAGGTGGGGTTTCCCCCTTACAGCCCCATCTGCATTTCCCGTTATGCCCTGCGTCTGCCCCTGCAGGTCACCACGGAGGTGGAGCTGTTGCACGTGATGAATTACCTCTACGTCTACATAGGCAGCGGGGTAGGGGGGCTGCTTCTACTGATCCTGATCATCGTCATCCTGTACAAGGTGAGATCGGCAGGGACTGGCTGGGCGATAGGACTCTGGCTCACTCAGAAGTGGCGCATTGGAGCCCGCCGGGTGCTGAGTTTCCCTGCTGAAGCAGCCAATAAAATCGCTTAATCTTTCTCCAGCAACATTTCCCCCAGGGGATCCCAAAGCCCCAGGCAGACATTGGAGGGACCGCGTCACCTCCTTAGCGCTCATCTGGAGATGCATCCACCTCTGGGGTGGAGGCAACGCTCTCCAACAGCAAAAGGGAGGAACTGAAAAAGAATCCCATGTCCCAGTTGAAACCACAGTGAGGACCTGGCTGTCACAGAGAGGAGAGAATGGGGCCTCCGCTTGGCGGGGGAGGGAAAGTTCAGTGGTTTGAGCATTGGCCTGCTAAACCCAGGGTTGTGAGTTCAATCCTTGAGGGGGCCATTTAGGGACCTGGGGCAAAAATCGGGGATTGGTCCTGCTTTGAGCAGGGGGTTGGACTAGATGACCTCCTGAGGTCCCTTCCAACCCTGATATTCCATGACATGGGGCTTTTCCCGTCTCGGGGGCACTGGCTCCAATCCAACCCCAGGGCACGGGAGATGGTTGGCTCAGAGGGGCAGGGAATGGGACACAGGGCCTTTCCCCTCTAGGGCGAGCACCAGCTCCAATTCAACCCCAGCATGGGTCAGAGAGAGTTTCTCTAGTCCCCTAGTCAATCAGTGGTGGTTTTCCCTTTTCCTGGCAGTGTGGTTTCTTCAAGCGTAATTACAAGGACATGATGGACCATGAGCCAGCGGCTGGGAACGGGGCGGCACCTGCAGAAGTCAGCAATGAGGGAAAGGCAGGTGAAGATTGTAAGGAGGCACTCACCATAGATGCTCCCAGTGAATGACCAGACCCTCCCACCCCCTGGACCATGAATCCGAGACCTCCTTCTCTTCCCTCCATCCCCACCTGCCCCTAGGACTGCCTCATGCTCAGCCGGGGCCCTGCCCTCGCCAGTGTCCCCCAGTGGCCCGAAGGAGGATCACAGCAGCTATGCCTTTGCAGACTCATGTCTATCCCTGTCCTTGTGGCGGGGGTGGCTCCATCCTGCTCCTGGTAGAATGGGTGTCCCCAGGACCTGAGCCCCCCTCGCCGGCAGCCACAGCACAGAGACCGGGGGGCAGAGCAGGCCATGGATACCAAGGTCCATTCTCCCCCAGGCTAAGGCGAGGCACGGGGGCAGCATGTGTTGGGCAGCTCCCCCTGTGCTCAGGGAAGGACATCGTTTCTCCAGGCCTCCCGGCCAGCGCCTCTCCTCAGCAGCTGCCCCATCCACCTCAGTGACGAAGAGGGGGAAAAAAATCCCCGTGAGATATGAACAGCGTCTGCAGTCAGGCGAGAACCCCTTTTCTGGATTAGCGCCACGCTCACCAAGGTCCAGTGGTTCTGGGCAGCCAGACATGGCATGTAAGAAAGCATTTGTGGAGCCACATCTACTTCAACAGGTGACTGGGAACACGGCTTTAATAGTGACTGTCGACTATTAATCTAGGCCCAGCCCCCACACTCGTGAACTCTCCGTTCCTGGAGCCGACTAAATGCTCATCTATTTATCACCTCGCGCACTTACTGATGTATCTGTCTTCTGCGAGTATGCAACACTGGATGCTGATGCTTCCATCACCTCGTGGATTTTCGCTTTCCCTGTTCTTCGCTTGAAGTTGCTCTTGCTCTCAGAGGCCTCTGAGTAGAGAGGTGGTTTTACCTCTGTATTCGGCACTGGGGCGACCACAGCTGGAATCCTGTGCCCACAATTCCAGAAGGATGTTGATAAATTGGAGAGGGTTCAAAGAAGAGCCACGAGAATGAGTAAACGATTAGAAAACCTGCCTTACAGTGAGAGACTTCAGGAGCTCAAACAAAGAGAGGGTTAAGGGGTGACTTGATCACAGTCTATAAGTGGGAACAACTATTTGTTAGTGGGCTCTTCCATCTAGCAGAAGAAGATATAACAAGTTCCCAAGGCCAGAAGTTGAAGCTAGACAACTTCAGACTGGAAATAAGGTGTCAGTTTTTAACAGTGAGAGCAATTAACCATTGGACCAATTTGCCAAGGGCTGTGATGGATTCTCTACCCTGCCAACTTTTAAATCAAGATTGGATTTTTTTTTAAAAAAAATCTTCTCTAATTTGACCAGGAATTATTTCGGGGAAGGTCTCTGACCTGTTTCCCCCACCCCCGTGATTTCACAGGTCAGACTAGATGATCACAATGGTTCCTTCTGGCCTTGGAATCTATGAATCCATCTTGCAGTGGCAGGGTGAGGATCAAGAATTTCCTGATACAGGGAAGGAAAGCTGATCTTCCTTTTGTTAGGTGCCTCAAGCCCCTGCTCCCATAACTATTTAAACCAAGTGAAAAGCTTCAGTGGGAGGGATTCCCACACTAGAATACCCTATAGCCCAGTGGCTAGGGAACTCCCCTGGGAAGATGTGGTTTAAGGTCATTGCTGCAGATCAGGGAGAGTGGGGATTCCAACCTAGGTCTCCTACATCCCATGGGAGTGCTCTAACCAGTGGGCTGCTAATGAGCGACCAGTCCTAAACTCCCCCCAGGTGTCCTTTGTGCAGGTTAGGTGCGCTTTTGAGCATCCAAAGCCCTACATCTCTTTGTACATCTACCTCCAGAGTACCCCAACTTTGGTGGAATTTCATGGGAGCAGGGCCCTTGCTTTGACACCCAAGCAACGACTGCTCCGTCCGCTGGCAGGGTTGAACCCTGGCACCTATAAGCACCCATCTCTGGTGCCTGAGCTAAAGGACCTCAATACTCAGACCAGACACTAGAGGGGAGTAAGAGCCATTCTGGGATCATGTGGGTGTCTCTCTCAGGCACACACTAAATTTCCATTGCGAGGGGGCTGATCTTTAACCCACATGGGTCAATACCAATTTCCAAGTGAGGTAAATCTCTTGTCTACAAACTGTGGAAACCCCCAAGCCAGGCTGTTTCTTTGACACATACGGGGCTGTTATAACTAGGGCCCTACCAAATTCACGGTCCATTTTCGTAAATTTCACAGTCATGGCATTTTAAAAATCTTGACTGTCCCGGTTTCAGATATTTAAATCTTAAATTTCATGGTGTTGGAACAAAACATGAATGTGCATTTAAAAACAGCAAAAGATAAACATGCAAAGCCCTTAAGACTCAGTGTTTCTCAAACCGGGGGTCCCGGTCCAAAAGGGGGGTCCCCAAGGCTATTGTAGGGGGTCACGGTATTGCCACCCTTACTTCTGTACTGCCTTCACAGCTGGGTGGCTGGAGAGCAGCGGCTGCTGGCCAGGTGCCCAGCTCTGAAGGCAGCGCTGCAGCCAGCAGCAGCACAGAAGTAAGGGTGGCAATACTGTGACCCCTCTACAATAGCCTTGCGCCCCCCTTTTGGGTAGGGAACCCCAGTTTGAGAAGCACTGTGTACTTCTGTATACAGTCACCCTGTACTATAGGATACTTTTATAGCATAGGGTAAAAGTTCACATAAGCCCAGATTTCACAGTCCGTGACACGTTTTCGTGGCCATTAATTTAGGTAGGGCCATAGTTATAACCCCTGCCCCGGCAACGGGGACTCCAGGGCCACAGCTGGGTGAATGCAGAGCATTGGGATTGGGGAGGTGGGAAGAGGGGCCCCAACAGGGTGACACTGATCACCTAGCCAGGAACTAGCGAGTAATACAAATTACTAGGAAATCAGGAGAAAGGGTCTGGAAAGTGTGTTGGACACACAAAGCCTCCCTGGCTCGTCTCTTTAAATGCGGCAATCGTACACTGAGCCCAGTTCTTACTGGGCTAATAAAATACTAGTGATTATAACGCTTTCCACTCACGTAGTTAACGCTCTCAAACAGCCATCAGGTACGTTCTACAACCCCCCTGTTAGTGTCGAGCTCCAGACCCAAGAGGGGTTTCCCTTCACATCTCCAGCGAATGCAGCCACCTCTGGGTAGTGTGTTGCAAAAAGCAATATTAACAGAGCACAGCAACGGTTTGGGCCAGGAAGTGGAGAATCCCGTACATCACTGAGACTGCGGGGGGGGGGGGGGGGGTGTGAGGGGAGGTTGATGTCCTGATGCTGGGGATTCTTAATGGCTGCAAACGAGTCAGGATCTCAGTTTGATGTCTCACCTGAGAAACAGCAGCTCCGTGCCCCCTGGCAGGGCTCCAAGGTCAGCACTGACTGGAGGGGGAAAACATCCCCTACGGGGCCCCCGCCCTGCTCCCTGCAGCACAGCAGGGGGGCCAGCACGGACGACATGGGGAGAGCACCCGCTGCTCAAGCCAAGGCTCCAAGCAAGAGGCTGGGCTATTTCAGCCGCGAAGCCAGGCCTCAGACGAGAGAGGCTGGGGCGGGGCTGGCAGCAGCAGGACTTGAACATAAGACCGCTGGATCTTAAGGCACAAGACCCCACGCTCTGAGCGCCACGACGAGCTCCACCAGCCAACACGTGCCCTGGCCGCTGCTCGCGGGGGAAAGAGCGCTGCTCTCACTGGGTTACGCGTACCGCCCTTCCCGTCCCCCCCACACACGTACCGTCCTTCCCGTCCCCCCCACACACGTACCGTCCTTCCCGTCCCCGCCAGACACGTACCGTCCGTACCGTCCCCCCCAGACACGTACCGTCCGTACCGTCCCCCTCCACCCATCCCCCACAGACACATACCGTACTTCCCGTCCCCCACTACCCGTCCCCCTCAGACATGTACCACCATTCCCATCCCCCTCCTCCCATCCCCCCCAGACACGTACCGTCCTTCCCGTCCCCCACCACCCGTCCCACCGACACGTGCCATCCTTCCCATCCCCCGCTGCCCGTTCCCCCCCGACACGTACCGTCCTTCCCGTCCCCCGCCAGACACTTATCCTTCCCGTCTCCGCCAGACACTTATCGTCCTTCCCATCCCCGCCAGACACGTACCACCCTTCCCATCCCTCCCAGACATATACCGTCCTTACCGTCCCCGCCAGACACGTACCGTCCTTCCTGTCCCCCCCAGACACGTACCACCCTTCCCATCCCCCGCCGCCCGTTCCCCCCAGACATGTACCGTCCTTCCTATCACCCCCAGACACGTACCGTCCTTCCCTCCTCCCGTCCCCCCCAGACACGTACCACCCTTCCCATCCCCCTCCTCCCGTCCCCCCCAGACACATACTGTCCTTCACGTCCCCCTCCACCCGTCCCCCACAGACACATACCGTCCTTCCCATCCCCCTCAGACATGTACCACCCTTCCCATCCCCCTCCTCCCGTCCCCCCCCAGACACGTACCATCCTTCCTGTCTCCCCACGCACATCCCCCCCCAGACACGGCCCTTCCTGTCCCCCTCCTCCCATTCCCCTCAGACATGTACGGCCCTTCCCATCCCCCACCGCCTGTTCCCCACAGACACGTACTGACCTTCCCGACCCTCGCAACTTCCCCCCAGACACGTATGGCCCTTCCCGACCCGTGCCACCCGGTCCTCCCAGACACATACCGCCCTTCCCATGCCCCTCCGCCCATTCTCCCCAGACAGGTACTGCCCATCCCAACCCCGCCAGACACGTACTGCCCTTCCCGACCCCCGCCGCCTGTTCCCATCGGAGGAGGGTGGAGAAACTAAATGAATTCTTTGCATCGGTCTTCATGGCTGAGGATGTGAGGGAGATTCCCAAGCCTGAGCCATTCTTTTTAGGTGACAGATCTGAGGAACTGTCCCAGACTGAGGTATCATTAGAGGAGGTTTTGGAACAAATTGATAAATTAAACAGCAATAAGTCACCAGGACCAGATGGTATCACCCAAGAGTTCTGAAGGAACTCAAATATGAAATTGTGGAACTACTAACTGTGGTAGGTAACCTATCATTTAAATCAGCTTCTGTACCAGATGACTGGAGGATAACTAATGTGATGCCAATTTTTTAAAAGGGCTCCAGAGGTGATCCCCGCAATTACAGGCCTGTAAGCCTGACTTCAGGACCAGGCAAACTGGTTGAAACTATAGTAAAGAACAATATTGTCAGACATATCGATGAACATAATTTGTTGAGGAGGAGTCAACATGGTTTTCGTAAAGGGAAATCATGCCTCACCAATCTACTAGAATTCTTTGAGGGGGTCAAGAAGCATGTGGACCAAGGGATCCAGTGGATACAGTGTACTTAGATTTTCAGAAAGCCTTTGACAAGGTCTCTCACCAAAGGCTCTTATGCAAAGTAAGTTGCCACAGGATAAGAGGGAAGGTGCTCTCACAGATTGGTAACTGGATAAAAGATAGGAAGCAAAGGGTAGGTATAAATGGTCAGTTTTCAGAATGGAGAGAGGTAAACAGTGATGTCCCCCAGGGGTCTGTACTGGGACCAGTCCTATGCAACATATTCATAAATGATCTGAGAAAAGGGGTAATCAGTGAGGTGGCAAAATTTGCAGATGATACAAAATTACTGAAGATAGTTAAGACCCAGACAGACTGTGAAGAACTACAAAAGGATCTCACAAAACTGGGTGACTGGGCAACAAAATGGCAGATGAAATTTAATGTTGATAAATGCAAAGTAATGCACAATGGAAAGCACAATCCCAACTATGCATATAAAATGATGGGGTCTACATTAGCTGTTACCACTCAAGAAAGAGACCATTGAGTCATTGTGGATAGTTCTCTGAAAACATCCACTCAATGTGCAGTGGCAGTCAAAAAAGCGAACAAAACGTTGGGAATCATTAAGAAAGGGATAGATAACAGGACAGAAAATATCATATTGCCTCTATATAAATCCATGGTAAGCCCACATCTTGAATACTGTGTGCAGATGTGGTCGCCCCATCTCAAAAAAGACATATTGGAATTGGAAAAGGTTCAGAAAAGGGCAACAAAAATTATTAGGGGTTTGGAACGGATTCCATATGAGGAGAGATTAATAAGACTGGGACTTTTCAGCTTGGAAAAGAGACGGCTAAGGGGAGATATGATTGAGGTCTATAAAATCATGACAGGTGTAGAGAAAGTAGATAAGGAAGCGTTGTTTACTACTTCTCATAACACAAGAGCTAGGGGTCACCAAATGAAATTAATAGGCAGCAGGTTTAAAACAAACAAAAGGAAGTATTTCTTCACACAATGCACGGTCAACCTGTGGGACTCCTTGCCAGATGATGTTGTGAAGATCAAGACAATAACAGGGTTCAAAAAAGAACTAGATAAATTCATGGAGGACAGGTCCATCAATGGCTATTAGCCAAGATGGACAGGGATGGTGTCCCTAGCCTCTGTTTGCCAGAAGCTGGGAATGAGCGACAGGGGATGGATCACTCAATGATTGCCTGTTCTGTGCATTCCCGCTGGGGCACCTGGCATTGGTCACTGTCGGTAGACAGGACGCTGGGCTAGATGGACCTTTGGTCTGACCCAGTAGGGCCGTTCTTATATTCTTATGTTCCCCCCAGACACGTACGGCCCTTCCCATTCCCCCCAGACACGTGCGGCCCTTCCTGTCCCCTGCCACCTGTTCCCCACAGACACGTAGTCCCCTCCCCTTCTACCCGGGAGCTTGAACCAGGCCGCCTCGAACCATCACAGTGATCCTCCTACTACCAATCCCCTCAGCGTCCACTGCAGCTTCCACTTTTCCCTTCGTTGCCCCGCCAGGTACATATTCCCTTCCCGGTGCCCTGGTCCCAGTCACCCCAGCCCGGTGCTCTCCTTGCTTCCTGGCTCATCACCCTCCTCCTCCGCCTCCTCCCGCTGGCTCTGTCCGAGCTGGGACGCGCCCCAGTCCCCCAGCGGGATCACTCCAGTCGGCTCCTGGCCCAGGTGAGTCCTCTGGTGCTGGGCCATGGCCGCCTTCTGCCCGAAGCCCTTCCCGCAGTGGCTGCAGCGGTAGGGCCGCTCGCCGGTGTGGGTGCTCTGGTGCTGGAGCAGGGCAGAGCTGCGGCTGAAGGCCTTGCCGCAGTCGGCGCAGGCGTAGGGCTTGAGCCCGGTGTGGGTGCGCCGGTGGATGTTGTAGGTGGAGGAGACGCGGAAGCTCTTGCCGCACTGGGGGCAGCGGTAGGGCCGCTCGCCGGTGTGGGTGCGCTGGTGCTGCAGCAGCGCCGAGCTGACGCCGAAGGCCTTGCCGCAGTCGCCGCAGACGTAGGGCCGCTCGCCCCGGTGGGTGCGCTGGTGCTGGGCGAGGTTGGAGCTCTGGCTGAAGCCCTGGCCGCACTGCGGGCAGCGGTAGGGCCGCTCGCCCCGGTGGGTGCGCTGGTGCCGGAGGAGGTGGGAGCTCTCCACAAAGCGCTTGCCGCACTGGGCGCAGCCGTAGGGCTTCTCGCCGGTGTGGGCACGCCGGTGCCGCAGCAGGTCGGCGCTGAGCCGGAAGGCCTTGCCGCAGTCCGGGCAGCCGAAGGGGCGCTCGCCGGTGTGGAAGCGCTGGTGCTGGGCCACCTTGGAGCTCTGGGCGAAACGCTTGCCGCACTGCGGGCAGGGGAAGGGCTTCTCCCCCGTGTGAACCCGCCGGTGCTGGGCCAGGTCCGAGCTGTGCCCAAAGCTGCGCCCGCACTCCCCGCAGGTGTAGGGCCGCTCGCCCGTGTGGGTGCGCTGGTGGATGATGAGGTTGGAGCTCTGGGCGAAGGCCTTGCCGCACTCGGTGCACTGGTAGGGGCGCTCGCCGGTGTGGGAGCGCCGGTGCTGGGCCAGGTGCGAGTCCTGCCGGTAGCTCTTGCCGCACTCGGGGCAGGCGTAGGGCTTTTCCCCCGTGTGCGTGCGGCGGTGGCGGGCCAGGTGCGAGCTGTTCCCGAAGCTCTTCCCGCAGTCGGGGCAGAGGGTGGATTTCTGCCCCTTGAGGGGTTTGGGAAGCAGCTCGGGGCCCTCTGACCCTTCAGGGGTCTCCCCTGCGGGATCTCCCGGCTGCCGTCCCACGCAAATGGTGTCTCCCCAGGCAGGGCTCTGGGACATCCCGCGAGACTCCGTTCCTGCAGGTCCTTCCGGCTGGGGATTCTCCTCCTCTGTCCCGGCACCTGCTGGAAGAGAGCGAGAGAGTCCAGACAGGGCTGTGCCCAGGAGAGGGGATGGCAAAGGGCTTGGCTACAAAGAAATCAACATTTGTACCAATCCCACAGCCAGAGCCCCCCAGACCCTGCTCTGACGTGCTTCGTCCTGCTCAGTGCTGCTCAGAGATGAGACTGAGACCAGAGCCCCATTACGCCAGGCGCTGCACAGACCCTGACTGAGATCTGGGGCCCCATTACGCCGCGCACTGCACAGACTCCGGCTAAAATCACGGCCCCCTCCTGCCAGGCGCTGCACAGACCCTGACTCAGATCTGGGGCCCCATTTAGGCCTTGCACTGCACAGACTCCGGCTAAAGTCAGGGCCCCCTCCTGCCAGGCACTGCACTCGCACCCCCCCGAGAAACAGTCCCTGCCCTCACAACCTAGAGAGCCAAGAAGTGACGGGGAAAGGGAGGCCCAGAGCAGGGAGGCGGCTCCCCAGGGCCCCGCAGCCGAGGCCAGAGGCGGAGTTGGGTGGGGGGGCGGGGGAATAGAACCCAGGCGTCCGGCCGGCTTCGGAGAGCAGCAGCGATCGCCCCCCGGCGCGTCCTCTTCTCTGCGGCCCCTTCCCAAGCTCCCGGGTCTGCCCCAGGCCGGACAAGCCCGGCCGGCCGGCAGGACCCCCCCAGCTCCGGGGAAGGACGGGGGGCGAGTGTAACCCAGCCGCTGGCGGGACTGGGGCTCCCCCCTTCGCTCATTCCTCACCGGTGCGGGCGCCTCTGCGGATCCCCCTTCCCGGGGAGCCCTGGCGATCCGGGAGCCCCGGCTCGTCCCCTGGCTCCATGCGGGGGGAAGGAAACAGCGGCTATTTGCTACACACAAAGGTTTATCCCGCAGCCCGGCTGGGGGGGGGTCTCTCTAGCCCCCATTTGGCTCCGATCCCCCCAGCCCGGCCCTGCGGGTTCCCCTGCCCGGCGCGCCGCTGGCGGGGCTCCCCCGGGGGCCGGGCGCGCTGGGACCCCGCCGCCGCCGCCGCCGCTTTCCGAGGGGGCAGCTGGGAACAGGAAGGTCCCTGCGTTATTCAGACCCCTTGGCGGCAACTTCCGAGTCCTTGCGAGGAGCCCGCGGCCTGAGGAGCTCCGCTGGTTGCGGCTGGGGGGCAGCTTTTCCCAGGGAAGAGGGGCGAGAGCTCACCCTGGGGTGGGGGATGATGCGGGGGGGCCCTGTCCCATCACTGCAGAGGTCCCAGTCCAAAAGCCTCCCGTATGTCTTCAACGTCTGCCACAGAAGAGCCTTTTGGACGCCTTGCAAATCCTACCTAGGTCTTGGCTGAAGATGCAGCCACCTCTGGGGTGGGGGCTGGGTATTCAGGGATCCCTCGCCGGGTGCTGAAATGCAGCCACCTCTGGGGTGGGGGCTGGGTATTCAGGGATCCCTCGCCGGGTGCTGAAATGCAGCCACCTCTGGGGTGGGGGCTGGGTATTCAGGGATCCCTCGCCCGGTGCTGAAATGCAGCCACCTCTGGGGTGGGGGCTGGGTATTCAGGAGTCCCTCACCGGGTGCTGAAATGCAGCCACCTCTGGGGTGGGGGCTGGATATTCAGGGATCCCTCGCCGGGTGCTGAAATGCAGCAGCCCCTGGGGTGGGGGCTGGGTATTCAGGGGTCCCTCGCCGGGTGCTGAAATGCAGCAGCCCCTGGGGTGGGGGCTGGGTATTCAGGGGCCCCTCGCCGGGTGCTGAAATGCAGCAGCCCCTGGGGTGTGGGCTCGATATTCAGGGATCCCTTGCCGGATGCTGAATTGCAGTGGCCCCTGGGGTGGGGCGCAGGGGCTGTTTACCTGGCAATACCTTCCCAGCAACCACCTCTGGGGGGGAGCACGGCTCTTCTCAGCTCCCCACTCTTGGTTCCAAAGGTTGTAAACGCCGAGGCAGGGTCCGTGTGCCGCACACAACGGATGTCCCTTTATTATCAATGTAGCAAAGCTGGCTGGGTTTATTGTCCGGGCCGGGGGTGGCCAACCTCTGGCTCCGGAGCCGCACGCGGCTCTTCAGAAGTGAAGATGCGGCTCCTTGTACAGGCACCGACTCCGGGGCTGGAGTAGGGTGGCCAGATAGCAAGTGTCAACAATTGGGACACGGGGTGAGGGGCAATAGGAGCCTATGTAAGAAAAAGACCCCAAAATCGGGATGTCCGGTCAGCGTAGGCTGGAGCTACGGGCGCCATCTTTCCAATGTGCCGGGGGATGCTCACTGCTCAGCCCCTGGCTCGGCCACAGGCCCTGTCCCCACTCCACCCCTTCCCGCCCCTGAGCCTGCCGTGACCTCGCTCCTCCCCCCCAGAGCCTCCTGCACGCCACGAAACAGCTGATTGAGAGGTGCCGGAGGGAGGGGGAGGCGCTGATTGGCGGGGCTGCAGGTGGGCGGGAGGCGCTGGGAGCGGGGTGGGGGGGCGGATGGGGGGCTGCTGACGTATAACTGTGGCTCTTTGGCAATGTACATTGGTAAATTCTGGCTCCTTCTCGGGCTCAGGTTGGCCACCCTTGGTCTGGGAGGTTCCTGCGTACCTGACTCTACCGCTCAACTATTGTGAGACCTTGGGCAAATCATTCCTCTCTTTGTGGGTGTTTCCCTCCTGCCGAGGCTGAGCAGACAGCGAGTGTCAAAAATCGGGACAGGAGGTGGGGGTAATAGGTGCCTATGTGAGAAAAAGACCCCAAAATCGGGACTGTCCCTATAAAATCGGGACATCTGGTCACCCTGCTCCTGCCCTTTGCTATCTCATATTAACCTCTTTAGGGCCTCCATTATCTCTTATTCTGTGTCTGCGTCCCACCTGGCACAATGGAGCCCTGATCTTACAGGAGGCCATTAAGATCTGTTAAGGTTAACAATAATAAGAGTAATTAATTAGTCTTTCCGCTAGTCTCCCAATCTTGAAACGAAGCATTTTCCATATGAAACAAAACCAGATTTTATTTATTGGGGTCTTTGCAAACGACAGATACAACCGGCCTCTCGTCCAAAGTCATTACGGCAGAGCATGGGGCCATTTGCGTCCCTGATTGGAGTCTCCGAAGATACTAACGCCATTGGCCAGTCAGGTGTCTTGCTGATCACGTGGATCTGTGGTGGGGCTAGGAGGGGAAAGGATACAGCTCCCCGATCGCACAAGAAGACAGAGAATCCAAGAATCATGAACAAAACAGAATTCAACAGCTGCTTTCAAACAGGGCCAGGCCTGCATTTTTCTGTCACAGGGGGAGGGTGTGTTACTTACAGGGCTGTTCCAACACCCATTGGAATTAGTGGAAAGGTTCTCATTGGCCCAGATCCCCAGCTGGTGTGAATAGGCCAGGGTGACCAGACAGCATCTGTGAAAAATCGGGACAGGGGGTGGGGGGGGGGGGGTAATAGGCTTCTATATAAGAAAAAGCCTCAAATATCGGGACAGTTCCTATAAAATTGGGACATCTGGTCACCCTAGAATGGGCTGTAGATCCACCGGAATCAATGGGGCGATGCCAGTTGACACCAGCTGAGGCTCTGGCCCACTGATTGTGATGGGAATTGGATCAGGCCCTGAATCTCAGGAATCAACCAACAGTCTTGTGACTCTTTGGAGTCTGTACTTGGATGCCAAGCCCTGCGCTGGGCCTTTTTTACCCGAGCATTCAGCCTTTATCGTAGCCAGTGCTCTGACAGTCTGGAACCTGCCTCTCACCCCCCTGAGCTCAGCGTGGGAGTGTGCTTTCGGTCCCATCAACACTAGTGGCTCTGTCCGCTCAGAAAAGGAAGCGAAGCAGGATGACCTTGTAGAGAAAGGTATTGTACCGGGACTCAGGAGAGCTGGGATCGATTCCTGGGGTAAATGCTTGAAAAGTGACTGAGGAGCCTAAATCACAGTTTCAAAAGCGGATGAGACACTTAGGAGCCTTTCAATGAGACTTAGGTGCCTAATTCACTTTTGACATGGGACTTAAGGCTTGTCTACACCACAGAGCCTTGGCTAGTATAGCTATACCAGCAGCGCCCCCTAGTGGAAACACGGTGTAAGCTGTCGGAAGAATAGCTACACCATCTACCCGAACATGCCAACAGAAGCCCTCTTCTATCAGGATAGTTGTGTCTACACCAGGGGTTCTGCTGGCACAGCTATATCAGCTGATCCAGGCACGGATTTTTTTCACAATCCCAGATGACACAGCTAGGCCAACAAAACTTTGTAGTGTAGACCAGGCCTTAGGCTCCTAAGTCTCTTAGCCGCTTTTACAAATGTTACCCTTAGTCTTTCTGTCTCTCTATTATAAAATGGAGGAAACAGTCCTCACTTTCCCTGTCTCGTCTATTTAGGCTGTGAGCTCTTTGGGGCAGGGACTGACTTATTGTGTGTTTGTGCAGTGCACCGTGGGGACACTGATTTCAGTCAGGGTCTGTGTCGGGCCTGGTACAATGGAGGCCTTTATCTCAGAAAGGGACTGTACAGTGCCTGGCACCTGGGAACCTGCTCCCAGTCAGGATCTGTGCGGCACCTGGCACCTGGGAACCTGCTCCCAGTCAGGATCTGTCTGGCACCTGGCACCTGGGAACCTGCTCCCAGTCAGGATCTGTGTGGCACCTGGCACTTGGGAACCTGCTCCCAGTCAGGATCTGTGCGGCACCTGGCATAATGGGGACGCTGATCTCAGCTGGGGCGTCCAGGTGCTATTGTAATAATACAGTGTCTTTAACATGAGTCATGCCTAATGTATAGGGCCCTACCAAATTCACGGTCCATTTCCGTCAATTTTATGGTCACAGGATTTTAATCGTAATACATTTCACGGTTTCAGATATTTAAACCTGAAATTTCACGGTGTTGTAACCTTGGGGGTCCCAACCCAAACCAGGGTTCGGGGGGGGAGGGTTCGAAGGTTGTTGGAGGGGGGTCATGATATTGCCACTCTTACTTCTGTACTGCTGCCTTCAGAGCTGGGCAGCCAGAGGGCAGCTGCTGGCCGGGCACCCAGCTCTGAAGGCAGCGCCGCTGCCAGCAGCAGCGCAGACCGACGGGTGGTGGCAGTACCATGCTGTGCCGTGCCGCACTCACGGGTGCGCTGCTGCCGGTGGCCACACTGCCTGCAGCGCTGAACTCCCAGCCAGCGGCCGCGGAGCTTCCTGCAGCCAGGGGAGGTTCCCAGAGACGGGTCTGACCCGACCTTGGGAGTAGCCCATGCAGAGGAAGAGGAAGTCCTGTCCCTCTCCAGCCCATCCAGGCCTAGCAGTTGGAGCCTAGCGCTTGGGAGTTAAAGGGCTCCAGCTGCTTGGGCTGGCTGTGTGTGGGGTGGGGGGTTACCCTGGCACCCCCCGACCATGGGGCCCTTGGCGGTTGCCCATTTGTCCACCTGTAAGGCCAGCCCTGCCCCTACAATCGCTAGATTTCACAGAGGAAATCAGATTTCACGGTTCCTGATACATTTTTCACGGCCGTGAATTTGGTAGGGCCCTACTAATGTAAGGCAGATCCATGGTTGGCTCCTCCTGCACATGGATTCTCTGATGCTGGACAAGGTGGGAGCTCTGGCTGAAGGATTTCCCACATTCCAGGCATTTATAGGGTCTCTTGCCCAAGTGGACTCTCTGGTGCTCGATGAAGTTGGAGCTCCGGCTGAACCGTCTCTGGCACATGGGGCATTTATAGGATCTCTCCCCAGTGTGGGTCTCCTGGTGCTGAGTGAGAATTTAGCACTGACCAAAGCTCTTCCCACACTCGGGGCATTTATAGGGTCTCTCTCCCATGTGGCTCCTCTGGTGTTTGATCAGGGCTGAGTTCTGGCTAAAGCTCTTCCCACACTTAGGGCATTTATGAGGTCTCTCTCCTATGTGGGTTTTCTGGTGCTGAATCAGGGTTGAGCTCTGGCTGAAGCTCTTCCCACACTGGGGGCAACTATAGGGCCTCTCTGACATGTGGATCCTCCAGTGTTTCATGAGGTCCGAGTTCTGGTTGAAGCCTTTCCTGCAGTCAGAGCATTTGTAAGGCTGCTCCCCAGTGTGGATGCGCTGGTGCCGGATCAGGTTGGAGCTCTGTCTGAAGCTCTGTCCACACTCAGGGCAGAAGTAGGATCTGTAACCCAGGTGGGTCTTCTGATGGGTGAGCAGATTGGACCGCTCACCGAAGCTCTTCCCGCAATGGGGACACTTGTAGGGCTTCTGTCCTGTGTGGATCTTCTGGTGTCTCATCAGAGTCGAGCTCTGGCTGAACCTTTTTCCACATTGGGAGCAGCGATGGAGTTTGACCCCTGTGTGGGTCTTCTGGTGGCTGATCAGCTTGGAGTTCCAGAGGAACCTTTTCCCACACTCCTCGCACCTGTAGGGCTGCTCACCTGTGTGGACCTGCTGATGGCTGAGCAGGTGCAAACTGCTCACAAAGCTCTTCCCACACAGGTGGCAACTGTACGGCCGCTCTCTGCTATGGGTCCTCTGGTGGATCATGAGTTTGGAGCTGTGGCTGAAGTTCCTCTCACAGGTCATCACATCAGCCACGCCATCAGGGGCTCGTTCACCTGCACATCTACCAATGTGATATATGCCATCATGTGCCAGCAATGCCCCTCTGCCATGTACTATAAGGTGGATAGAAAGCTGGCTAGATTGTCGGGCTCAACGGGTAGTGATCAATGGCTCCATGTCTAGTTGGCAGCTGGTATCAAGCGGGGTGCCCCAAGGGTTGGTCCTGGGGCCGGTTTTGTTCAATATCTTCATTAATGATCTGGAGCATGGTGTGGATTGCACTCTCAGTAAGTTTGCAGATGACACTAAACTGGGAGGAGAGGTAGATACGCTAGAGTGTTGGGATAGGATACAGAGGGGCCTAGACAAATTAGAGGATTGGGCCAAAAGAAATCTGATGAGGTTCAACAAGGACAAGTGCAGAGTCCTGCACATAGGACAGAAGAATCCCATGCATCACTACAGAGTAGGGACCGAATGGCTCGGCAGCAGTTCTGCAGAAAAGGACCTAGGGGTTACAGTGGACGAGAAGCTGGATATGAATCAACAGTGTGCCCTTGTTGCCAAGAAGGCCAATGGCCTTTTGGGATGTATAAGTAGGGGCATTGCCAGCAGATTGAGGGACGTGATGGTTCCCCTCTATTCCACATTGGTGAGGCCTCATCTGGAGTACTGTGTCCAGTTTTGGGCCCCACACTACAGGAAGGATGTGGAAAAATTGGAGAACATCCAGCAGAGGGCAACAAAAATGATTAGGGGACTGGAACACATGACTTATGAGGAGAGGCTGAGGGAACTAGGATTGTTTAGTCTGCGGAAGAGAAGAATGAGGGGGGATTTGATAGCTGCTTTCAACTACCTGAGAGGGGGTTCCAAAGAGGATGGATCTAGACTGTTCTCAGTGGTAGCAGATGACAGAACGAGGAGTAGTGGTCTCAAGTTGCAGTGGGGGAGGTTTAGGTTGGATATTAGGAAAAACTTTTTCACTAGGAGGGTGGTGAAACACTGGAATGTGTTACCTAGGGAGGTGGTGGAATCCCCTTCCTTAGAAGTTTTTAAGGTCAGGCTTGACAAAGCCCTGGCTGGGATGATTTAGTTGGGGATTGGTCCTGCTCTGGGCAGGGGGTTGGACTAGATGACCTCCAGAGGACCCTTCCAACTCTAATATTCTATGATTCTATGAAAGGTGTATCCGATTTTCTCATGAGTATGAATTAACAAAGTGTTAATGCAGCCCTCTTTGTTTGAGCTTCTACCAGGTCCAGATTTAACTGTTCCTCTTTCAAGACCAAAAGAAAAGGTTGATATCCCAGCTCTACCTTTTCCAGTGTACATGTCTTTTTGGCAGTGAGACCTTTGCTCTTGTTTGAGTTAATTGAGCGCATCTGACTTGGTGTCATTAGCACTAGGAACAGCTTCACATCCAAGTCTTCCCTTTGAACCTGCCCTTGTTCAGGGCTAGGCCTCCTACCAGCAGTGGAATTATCAACTGGATTATTTGTAGCTCTCCAAACACTGTGTAACAACTGTCTTTTTTTGCAGTCATGATGGGGTGTCCAGCCCACACAGGTCTGGAAGGGGTTGGGGTGGTGTTAGCAGGGGGATGGTCCCGCTATTGTGGGGAACTTTCCTGGTTTCAGAATTGGCTACCAACTCCCTTTACTTTTAGGCCTGCCTGACTTCAAGGACTCCCCTTCCTTCCTCCCATATGGCAGAGTCCTCGCAAACCCAACAAGCTTGGACCCAGGATTCCTGGGCGGCTTGATTCCCAGTCTTGTCGTGGTCACTTAGGATGGGGACAAAGGTGTCCCCATTCCAGGGTGCTCTCTTCACACCAGACACTTCCCTGACTCACCGATCAATACATATCATTCAAAGCAAATACAGTTTATTAAACAAACAAAAAATTAAAGAAAAAAATTTAAGGCTAAAGAAATGTTAAAGGAAACAAGTAATCCCACCCTTGGGGCAAGGGGACACCACAAACAGCAGTCTTTGGGATGTAAGGAAAGGTCACAGTCTGTTCCTCACACATCCCAGGCCTCCTTCCTAGGCCCTGGCTGTGCTGCGGTGACACCATGGGTCAGACACCTGCTCTGGTGGTGGCCACATGCCCTCAGGATCTAGGTGGCAGGACTCTTCTTCCCAGTGTCAGCCCTCCTGTCCGGTTCACATCCCCCCTCCAAGTCTGGCAGGGACACCATTTCAGATTTTTTGGGGGTGGGGGAGGCATGACAACTTTAACCGTGATTCCAGGGGCTACTAGGCACCTGAAAACTCTAGGTATTTTGCAGATAATAACTTAGAAATTAGCTGATAGTGTTCCTATCTAATTCCTATATAAAGAAAGGAAAAAACTAGGACTGTCAAGTGATGAAAAAAATTAACTGAAATTAATCGCAAGATTAAACAAATTAATCATGATTAATTGCATGATTAAACAATAGAATACCATTTATTTAAATATTTTTACGGTTTCTACATTTTTAGATATATTGATTTCAATTACAACACAGAATACAGTGTACACTGCTCACTTTATATTTATTTTTGATTACAAATATTTGCACTGTAAAAAACTGCATTCAAAAATAAAACAATGTCAAATTTTAGAGCCTGCAAGTCCATTCAGGCCTATTTCTTGTTCAGCCAATTGCTCAGACAAACAACTTTGTTTACATTTACAGGAGATAATGCTGCCCACTTCTTGTTTACAATGTCACCTGAAAGTGAGAACAGGCGTTCGCCTGGCACTGTTTGTAGCCGGCGTCGCAAGATATTTACATGCCAGATGCATTAAAGAGTCATATGTTCCTTCATGCTTCAATCACCATTCCAGAGGACATGCGTCCATGCTGATGACGGGTTCTGCTCAATTACAATCCAAAGCAGTGTGGACCGACGCATATTCATTTTCATTACCTGAGACAGATGCCACCAGCGGAAGGTTGATTTTCTTTTTTAGTGGTTCGGGTTCTGTAGTTTCTGCATCGGAGTGTCGCTTTTTTAAGACTTCTGAAAGCATGCTCCACACCTCGTCCCTCTCGGATTTTGGAAGGCACTTCAGATTCTTAAACGTTGGGTTGAGTCCTGTAGCTATCTTTAGAAATCTCACATTAGTATCTTATTTTGTGTTTTGTCAAATCTGCAGTGAAAGTGTTCTTAAAACGAACAACATGCTGGGTCATCACCTGAGACTGCTAAAACATGAAATATATGGCAGAATGTGAGTAAAACAGAGCAGGGGACATGCAATTCTCCCCCAACGAGTGCAGTCATAGATGTAATTAACACATTTTTTTTTTTAATGAGCGTCATCAGCATGGAAGCATGTCCTCTGGAATGGTGGTCCCGGACATATGAATCTTTAGCGCATCTGGCACCTAAATATCTTGCGACGCCGGCTACAGCATTGCCATGTGAATGCCTGTTCTCACTTTCAGGTCACATTGTAAACAAGAAGCGGGTAGCATTATTTCCTGTAAATTTTTTAACGCAGTTATGTAACAAAAAGAAATAAATCTACATTTGTAAGTGGAACTTTCACAACAAAGAGATTGCACGACAGCACTTGTATGAGGTGAATTAAAAATACTATTTCTTTTGTTTATCATTTTTACAGTGCAAATATTTGTAATCAAAAATAAGATACACTTTGATTTCAATTACAACACAAAATACAGTATATATGAAAATATATCCAAAATATTTAATAAAACGGCGATTAATTGCGATACATTTTTTAAATTGCGATTAATTTTTTGCGTTTAATCGCGTGAATTAATGGCGATTAATTGACAGCCCTAATATAAACTTAAAATATGGCTTTAATTGGTGTTTGTATATATTTTTTTGCAAATTTAAATCAATCAGGAGATAACACAGCAAGATAGTCCCAATCCCAAAGCTTGAGGTATCGGTTTTGGAGCCTTGACACAGATATCAGAAACACAAGTTTGATACTTTGTGCACTATCTTTAGTAGAGATAAATAAAATCTGCTTACTTTCTCTAACAGACACACTCTGTGTTACGGCCATTATCCACTCCATTTTAGTCATCTGTTTTTCACTCCACTAAAAACGTATTTAATTTTAACATGCGTGGTTAAGTTTTTTCCCCTCTTTTATTAAGGAAACAAATTTATTTTTCTAATTATTTTGGCATTTATGTTTACCAATGTAAATCATGTACGTAACTCACTAACATTTGACTCCATCATTACTTGGAACCACATTAATTTTTGTACAAATTTTAAGTTATTTTACAGAGATAACTAAAAATACAATTTGAAAATAAGCGACCTTCATCTGCAGCGTCTAAGGTTCTGTGTTTAGCTAATGTTGTTTTAAACTGGCTCTGCTAAGGCGAGTACAAGATAAATTTACATTCTAGAAGGATATTATTATTTGATTGTACCACTTTAATCAATGAATGACAAAAGCATAATTTGGTAATAAAAGTAATAAGGATAATTACTCCAGCCAGGACAGGTTTGGCATTTTAGAACTCACTGCTCAGAATTAAATTTAATCATAAGAGAGAAATAAAATTGTGAAATGCACAGACCAGGCAAAAAACTGTAAAGTAACAGCACTGTAATCCTTAGCGAACGTTGACAAAATAAAATGGCAGAGAACATATGTACGTTTTGACAGGAAGTATCCCGATGTAATAATAGCACCACTACAAATGTGTGTGAGAAAGAGAGAAAGCGTGTCTGTTGTGGGACGCATGTGAGGGAGACTGCGTGTGAGTGTGTGTTTGTTGGGCGGGGAGTGCGAGGGAGACTGGGTGTGTGTTGCGGGGGGAGTGAGCATGTGCCTGAGTGAGTGTGTCAGCCAGCTGTCTCTTTAAGCCGAGCACTCAGGAGCCTGAAAGCTTGTTCAGTACAGCAGCAACTCCCACATCAGAGCCAGAGGCACCAGCCAAGACAGGCTCTGTCCCCGCACCCCAGCTCAATGGAGACTGGTTACATGGGCAGGGGGACACCCTGACATCAGCCCCCACCGAGCTCTGTGCAGCAGATCAGGAGGCAGGCTCCCGGTCCTGAGCAGCTTGGCCAGCAGTGGCTCCATGGTGGGGGAGCGGGGGCAGCGTGGCAGCTGCAGACAGCAGTGGAATAGGGCAGCAGCGGGGCGGGGGAATGGGGGTCAGCATCTTCCCTCCTGCTGCAGACTTCACCAAATGTGGTACAAAACTCAGGGGCAGGGAAAGCAGGTGCCCCTGCTGCCCTCCCTAAATGGTGCCCCTGAAGTCCGGCCTGCAAGTCCTTTTGTCTGGTGGCATCTCCCTGCCCAGGGCCTCCACTCGCACTTCCCAGCGGCCCATGGCCGGCGTCTGCTCCCCAGCTCTGGGTCCGTAGCTCCCCGCTGTAGCTCAGCCCTGGCTCCCCATCCACGTGGCTGCTCCAGCTCCATCTGCCTCAGCGCTGCTCTTGTTCGGCTCTGGCTCAGCTCCCCTGAGCTCCCCTGGGCTGCTTCTCTGGCCCCTCTGGTTCTGGCTGCTGGGCAGCTCTGCCCCGCCTCCGTCAGCTCCAGCTCACCCTGAGGACAGGCCCCGGGCTCCTGACTCCCTCATTAGCCTGCTTGCCCTGTCAATCAGGCCGAGCTGGAGCGTTGGCTTCTCCCCATTGGCCCTGGGGACCTTGATTTCTCATTGGTAGGGCCCTACCAAATTCATGGTCCATTTTGGTCAATTTCACAGTCATAGGATTTTAAAAATCAAATTTAAATGATTTCGGCTATTTAAATCTGCAATTTCACGGTGGTGTCAATGTAGGGGTCCTGACCCAGAAAGGAGTTGTGGGGAGGGGTCACAAGGTTATTGTAGGGGGGGGTTGCGGTCCTGCTGCCCTTACTTCTGTGCAGCTGCTGGTGGCGGCCCTGCCTTCAGAGCTGGGAGCTGGAGAGCGGCGGCTGCTGGCGGGGAGCCCAGCTCTGAAGGCAGAGCCACCGCCAGCAGCAGCGAAGAAGTCAGGGTGGCAATGCCATACCAGGCCATTCTTATTTCTGCGCTGCTGCCTGCAGCCCTTGGCCCTCGGTCAGCAGCCGCCACCCTCTGGCCACCCAGCTGTGAAGGCAGCAATGCAGGAGTAAGGGTGGCATGGTATGGTATGGCCACCCTTAGTTCTGCGCTGCTGGTGGCAGGGTGCGGCCTTCAGAGCTGGGTGCCCAGACAACAGCCATCACTCTCCAGCCACCCAGCTCAGAAGGTAGCACAGAAGGAAGGGTGGCACTACCCTGATCCCCCTAAAATAACCTTGTGACCTCCCTGCAACTCCCTTTTGGGTCAGGAGCCCCAATTTGAGAAACGCTGGTCTCCCCTGTGAAATCTGTACAGTACAGGGCACATAAAAGACCAGATTTCACAGTCTGTGATGCGTTTTTCACGGCCGTGAACTTGGTAGAGCCCTACTCATTGACCGTTCCCCTTTCTTTTGGCACAGGGAGATGGCAACCAAAAGCCCCACTGAGTTTCAGTCAGGAGCCAACAGTCCCCTTGCTGGAGGCCTATTAACCCCACAGGCGGCAGCTGCGGAAGAGCCAGGGAGCATGGAACCCATTGCAAGCGGGTTTAGCCACAGGTGCCGACTTTTCAAAGTGCTGGTGGGTGCTCGAACCCCAGCTCTACCCCAGGCCCTGTCCCAGCCCCGCCTCCTCCCACCCAGTCCCACCTCCTCCCCCGAGCGCGCCGCGTCCTTGCTCCTCCCTCCCGGCCTCCCTGCACGCCGCAAAACAGCTGATTGCAGCAGGGAGGGGCAGGTGCCGATCTGCGGGGCCCTCCGGCGGGCGGGAGGGGTTGGGGGCAGTGGCGGATTTAGAGTTATTGGGGCCCCTCCTTGGGACCCAGCCAAGAAAGAGAACATTCTCTCTTATCTCTCCCCCCGGCTCCCGTTTTTCATTCTTTCTTTTTCTTCATCCTCCTCCTATAAGTCAAATGAAGTAAATGAAAATAAAGTGAGGTACTTAACTGTTTTTGTAGTCTAACTTATTTTTCCACAGACCACTTGAAGATTGCTGAGGGTCGCAGCGGACCACTTAATGATCTTTCCAAATATTGTTTCTACCGTTAGCTAACTACTGTAAAGCACTTTGGATAAAAGCGCTTTATGAAAAGAAAATGTAAAAAAATTTGGGGTGCAGGGTCTGGCCAGGACTTAGGGTGCAGGAGGAGGCTCAGGGCTGAGGGTGCAGGGTCTGGGAGGGAGTTAGGCTGCAGGTGCAGGCTGAGGGTTGGGGTGCAGGGTCTAACCAGGAGTTAGGGTGTGGGAGGGGGCTCAGGGTTGGGGAAGGAGGTTGGGGTGTGGAACGCTGACCTGGGGCAGCTCCCGTTTGTTGCGAGGGGTGCAGGTGGGGATGTGGGGGGGCGGCAGGAGTCAGGGTGGGCAGGAGGCAGGGGGTGTATGAGGGGGCTGCAGGAGTCAGGGCTGGGAGTGTGTGAGGGAGTGCTGGAGTTCCCATTTGGTGCTCAGGTTAGGGGTGGGGATGTAGGGGGGTGCAGGATTCAGGGCATGGGGTGGGGGGGCTGGGTATGTGGGGGGCTGCAGCAGTCAGGGAGGGCAGGGGGCTGGGGATTTGTGAGAGGGTGCAGAGTCAGGGCAGGGGGCTGGGAGCACCCCCACAACCTCAGCCCACACCCCCAGCCCCCTGCCCTGAGTGGCTCATGGCAGGGGGCTGGGTGGGGTATGTGTAGGGGGAGTACGGGGGCCCTGCCTTTGGTCTGCCCTGCCCCGATTCCACCCCCTTCCCCAAGGCCCCGCCTCCGCCTCTTCTCCGCCTCCGTTCCCAGCCCCCTGCGGCCCTGCTCCTCCCCCTCCCTCCCGGAGCCACCTGAACGCCGGCAAACAGCTGTTCGGCAGCGGGGGAAGCACTGGGAGGGAGCGGGAGAGGAAGGGGCGGGAACGCGGCACGTTTCGGGGAGGAGGCGGGGAGGGGAGCTTAGTTGCTGGTTTGGGGCGGAGCCTGCAGCAGGAACCCCAGGAGCTGGCAGGATCAAACTTCTGCCCCCGCAGCTGCCCAGCCCTGGGGCCCCCTCTCACTGGGGGGCCCTGTGCCTGGGCACCCTGTGTTTCATTGTAAATCTGTCTCTGTCTCAAGGCGTCCTTCACCTCCTTGTTCCTCAGGCTGTAGATCAGGAGGTTCAGCATGGGGATCACAAGGGTACAGAACACAGCCACCAACAAACAAACCACCCTGGAACAAATTAACCAGGGAAGAGGTGGATTCTCTGTTTCCTGGTATCCCCACATCACAACTGGTTACCATTCTGGAAGGTGCCTTTTAGTGAATTTCAAGCAGTTGGGCTTAATATGGTGGTAAGTGTGTGACATTTCATAGCCGCTGAAATAGAGGCCGGATTAGGAGATTGAATTGTTTCACAATCTATGTCTTTATGGAAAACTCAGGGTGGGGTGAGGAGCAGGCTCTGTGTTTTACTGGGTGGCCTGCTTGCTCCCCAGAATCAATAATGAGCAAGTGGGGTGATCCGGGGTGCAGCTCAAACATCCAGCCGGGCTGGCCAGGGGCAGACATCAGGCCTGCAAGGGAAAGGAGAGCGTGGCAGTGACTTCACACAGGCCCTTGGCAGGAACTCAGCCTATTGGGCAAAAGCGATGAGGCGGCTGTGACCTCACAGAGCTCCCTTGACAACAGCCCGGCAGGACAGGGATGCGGGGCAGGGGGAACCTCAGAGACCCCTGTAGCCTTGCTGCAGCAAGCCTCCATCTCGCAGTCTCTCGGTCAGGACAAGGAGAGGATTGGGGTGGAGGAGATTCTTTGGGAGTTTTTGCATTTCTGTGTGGATTCTGTTGAAAGAAATCATCATCTGTGTAGAAGGTAAGAAAAAATACAGGCTCTCTGTACAAGATGGGGTACTCTATCCTAGCAGCTTTTCAGGTAGAAGCAGAGAGGTTCCATATCTCTCGGTACTGGGCACTGGTGCAGCCACTCCTGGAATATTGTGTCCATTTCTGGTGTCCACAATTTGAGACAGATGCTGATCAGTTGGAGAGGGTCCTCAGAAGAGCCACATGAACGATGAAAGGGTTAGAACACATGCCTTGTGCTGACAGACTACAGGAGCTCAATCAAAGAGAAGGTTAAGGATGAGCCCAAGAGAACAAATATTTACTAATGGGCTCTTCACTTTAGCAGATAAAGGTTATGAGCAGATAGTGGCTGGAAGCTGAAGCTAGACCAATTCACATTGGAAATAAGAAGAGCATTTTTAACCTCAGCGTTTGGAGCAATTCACCGAGGGATGTGCTGAATCCTCTCAACTGGCCTTTTTTAAAATCAAGATTAGGTGTTTTTCTAAAAAAAATCTGCTCTAATTCCTATGGAAATTATTTTGAGGGACGTTCTATGGCCGATGTGAAACAGAAAGTCAGAGCAGAGTGGTTCCTTCTGGGCTTGGAATTTATGAATCTGAGATTCGCTGGGGGCGTTTGGAATTTGTCCCTTTTTGCTTCTCTCTTCCTCCTTCCCTCTTGTCTCTTCTTCTCTTTTCTCTGCTGCTCTTCTTCCTGGGGAGGGTAGGGCTGTGCTCCAGCTGTCATTGTAGGAGACCCTCACAAAGAGGTGGGGCTGGAACTCTGCGTTGATAATGATCTCCACCATTGTGCTCTCCTGTGGTGACTAGTTGAGAATGCTCGGCCTCCAGGCCTGAGAGTCTCCACACTGATCGGCCAAGAGGGGGGCTATTGATGAGTTAATAGGGAGGAGACTCAGGCACTCTTGGCTGAGTGCAGTGAGGCCCAAGGCTCAATTCAACGGCATTTATTTGTCTGTCTGGAAGGCCATAATTTTGGAAGGCTACATCCAATTCATTCCAATATTTCAGGGAATTTCTAGGCATCAGTGGGAAGAACATTGTTGATTTTGGTGACAATTGGAAAACAACACCGCCAGAAAAGTCTGATTTCCGCACTGTGCCACTTACATTGGTGCTGGAAGCTGAAGGGCGATGTGACTTGGGAGTTAATTTAGCCAGTCAGTGCTGACTCTCCATGGGTGATTTGCATAAGTCAGCAAATGAGCCTGCAGGTTTCAGTGGGAGCGATGCCCAAGGCAGGCCGCAGGGTCAGGGTCTACGCTCAGCGTTAGTGGAGTCGGTGAGCGACAGGTGGCCGAGTTACCGCTGATGTCACAGTGTTACTGCTCAGGTTCCTCTGCCTGCAGCAACCCCTGGGCAGTGACTGTCAAGGGGAAGGTTTTGTAGATTTGAAACTTACAAAACAGGAAGCGCAGAAGAGGAATGGCTGAGATGATTTCTCAATAAAATGTAGGTTTTGTGGCAATATCCTGTGCAATTAATACTGGTTCAGGGAGGGAGACAGCATTCCTGCCCCTCCCACCACCTCTGAGCTGGGCCTCCATAAAAGAGGAAGCTACTGCTGTCCAAAGCTGGGTTAGCATTTCAGCTAACTTTGCTTCCAGGGCCTTAGCTATCACGTCAGTGGTGTGACTGTCTTTAAAAGTTGGGAGTGAACATGTTCCCCTTCATGTTATTTTTTCTCTTCTATTTAAATTATTTAAGAGATTGTCATAGATTTCGCCCTAAATAAAGGTTGTCAATTTCAAATTTAATTCAAGCTGGGCTTTACAAATCTCTAAGGATGAAGATTCCACCACCTCCATTGGTCACACTCAGAGCCAGGGAGACTGGGAATAGAGGAAAACCACCAATGAAAGCCAGGAGTCCTGACTCCCAACCCCTGCCTCAGTCACTACAATAGGTCACACTCAGAGCCAGGGAGACTGGGAATCGAGGCCCGCTGGCACGTCCCAGTGCTGGAAGGGAGTGATCCTCTAGTGGTTAGTGCGGGAGCCTAGACAAAGGACTCCTGGGCTCCATCCCTGGCTCTATCTCTGACTCCCAGTGTGACCCTGAGGCAGTGGCTTCTCCTGCCCAGGCCTCTGTCTCCATCAGTGGGGCTGGGGACACTCCCCTACAGCCCATGGGTCATCACGCTTCAGGAATGTGTGTGAGGTACAAGGAGACCTGGAGATGGAGGTGTGCTGCTGGCCGTAGGTCAGTGTTCTGAACCCCCGGCTGCTAGCCTGGGTTCATCCATCCCCTGGCAATAAAACATCATCTTGTTTTCACAGCCTCTTTCGATCTCCTGGCTTCTATCTCCTGCCCTGCTGGCAGGGCATTGGGCAGCACCCTTTCCAGCCCACCTGGGTGTGGGAGATCGAGGAGGAGGGCAAATTACGGACCATCAGTGAGCATCTGCCACCCAGCTCCATCCCATCTAGAGCAAGTGAGTGGAGTTCTCCAGAGCCATCCCCAGTGTGGGGGGAATGGCCCAGCAACAGGGCTCCCAGCCCTTCCCTTGTCGGAGATTGTTCCCCACGTCGAGAGTCTTTCGGGAGAGCAGAACCTGCCACGTGCTGAACACCCCCACCCCAAATCAGTGAAATCAGTGGGAACTGAGGGCGACTCCTGCCTCCTTGGATTGGCACATCTGGGTAATTGTGATTGCCCATCACAATGGGCAATGATCAGGTTCCTGGTACCTAGCCTGGCTGAGAGCATCCCTTATCCCTGGATCCCAGACCTGGGATACAGCTGTCATTCATAGAATCATAGAATCATAGAATATCAGGGTTGGAAGGGACCTCAGGAGGTCATCTAGTCCAACCCCCTGCTCAAAAGCAGGACCAATCCCCAATTAAATCATCCCAGCCAGGGCTTTGTCAAGCCTGATCTTAAAAACTTCTAAGGAAGGAGATTCCACCACCTCCCTAGGCAACGCATTCCAGTGTTTCACCACCCTCCTAGTGAAAAAGTTTTTCCTAATATCCAACCTAAACCTCCCCCATTCTCTGTGTGGTGTTCTTATTTTATTCCTAGGGAAAAGGATCCCCAAAGGAGGTGTGAGGATCTTCGACTCTAATGTCTGCAAGAAGCTTCAGCCACCTTCACAGGTAGAAGTCACTGTCTTTCCTACAATGCCACTACTGCCCTTTCTGCTCTCCAGGCCTGCTCCCTGCAGCAGGACAGAGACGCCCCTTAACTCCCCGAGTCCTGATTTCCTGCCATTCAAGGGGTTGGGGGTTTCCATTGCCCACACACACACACACCCCCATCAGATACTTTTCCTGTGGGAATCTCCCTAGAGCAGGGCAGAAATCTCTTCTTCTCTTCTCTGCTCCGTAAATCCACCGACACTGACCTCATCTGAGCTGCTTTGTTTATCCAAGATTAGTGGTATTTTTGGAAAACCCTTAGGGGGTGTGAGGTGGAGCAGGGGAGACGTGAGCTCCAGCAGATTCCCCTGAAAAACACCACCCTGCCTTTCTCTGGTGAGGCTAGGGCTCACTGTCCATTCTGGAGGTGAAGACCGGATGGGAGCTGCTGGATTGACCTTGATGTGCCATGTCCTTGTGTGGATGAAGGACCTACATCTCAGAGATGGCCAGCAGCAGATCTACCACATGTGTCCAGGAACAGGCTAAACAACCTACACTAATAGGTAAGTAAAATCATGGCCACATGTAGACATGAACCCCCTGATCTAAAGCCTAAGGAACAAGGATGTGAAATATACAGTAATGAAAATGACAGAGAGGAAAACGTTTACTCCGTGAATTCCTATCATAGTGTAATTCAGAGTAACTAATGGGGAAGGGTGGTAGGAGATTGGAATCCCACCATTGCTATGGGATGGGAAGCCGGGGCATTTGCACAAAGACGTGAAAAGTATCACCTGAGTTATATATTGTGACAAAGTTCCTCCTCTACCTTGGTGGGTCTTGCACTTATTGGCGGATTTGCTCGTCTTGGAGCTTCACGGCAGCCCTCGGTTTGGCCACTTTCGTGAACCCACAGTCCAGCAGGTCAACTCCTCCTGTGTCTGACCAGGAGTTGGGAGGTTTGGGGGGAACACGGGCCCACCCTCTACTCCGGGTTCCCTGTGGAATGCAGCTGTTTAGAGTGCCTCCTGGAACAGCTGTGCGACAGCTACAACTCCCTGGGCTACTTCCCCATGGCCTCCTCCCAACACCTTCTTTATCCTCACCATAGGACCTTTCTCCTGGTGTCTGATAATGCTTGTACACCTCAGTCCTCCAACGGTCCGCGTTCTCACTCTCAGCTCCTAGTGCCCCTTGCTCCCAGCTCCTTACACGCGCACCACAAACTGAAATGAGCTCCTTTTTAAACCCAGGTGCCCTGATTAGCCTGCCTTAATTGATTCTAGCAGCTTCTTGATTGGCTGCAGGTGTTCTAATCAGCCTGTCTGTCTTAATTATCTCCAGAAGGTTCCTGATTTTTCTGGAACCTTCCATGTTACCTCACCCAGGGAAAAGGGACCTACTTAACCTGGGGCTAATATATCTGCCTTCTATCACTTTCCTGTAGCCATCTGGCCTGACCCTGTCACAATATTTGTTGGCTGTCCCTATTCAATGCCCTAGGTACATTGAATGCTGTAAGATCCTAGATGTCAGTCATATTACTAAAACGCTGATTCATCAGGAAATCCTTGTTCAACACAGCATTTAAGCAGATGCCTAACTTGGTGTATCTGTTTTCATCCCCATTGATGTCATGCCTTTAGACACGGGCTCTGAATTTTCTAAATTTCCACAGTGCATCTTGTTCTGATCACTAACTCTGTTCCCCAGAGCGTTGCAAGGTAGGAGTAAATATTCCAGTCACTATCTCTAATAGTAGAGAACAACCAGGGGATGCTTTTGGATGCACTCTCTGGGTATGTCTACACTGTAATTCAAAACCTGTTGGCTAGAGCATGAGCAGAGCTTTATGAGACGGCTGCTGCTGCTGTGGACAGCCATCTCAGCACGTTTCCCATTGTCTCTCTTCTGGCTGTGGATGCTCGATTGCAGCAGCTCCGCGGAGGTCCCTACCATGCCATTTTATCTGTATCCAGCGAGTAGCTGGCACTCGATTGGAAATACATGAAGAGAATCGTCCCGTGGAATTTGGCAACAGCTGTCAGATGGGAGGCGCAGGTGGAGAAGGCCTTGCGCCTGCCCTCAGCAGAGCGGATCCTCAGCACGGCTATGATGATGATAATGTATGAAACGATGATCAGAAAAGTGCTCATTTCAAACAAACTGCCAAAGACAAAAACCAGCATCAAATTCCTATGAATGCTGCTGCAGGAGAGTTTCAGGAGAGGGGTGAGGTCACAGAAAAAGTGATTGATGACATTGGAGTCACAAAAGGATAATCTCAACAAACCACTTGTGTGTATCAAAGCATTCACAAAGCCCCAGAAGTAGGACCCAGTGACCAGCATCAGGCAGACCTTCTTGGTCATGCTGACCATGTAGAGCAGTGGATTTCAGATGACCATATAATGATCGTCCGCCATGGCGGCTATGAGGAAGATCTCAGTGGTGGCAACTACAGCAAAGAAGCCATATTGCGTAATGAACCTGCTCTAAGAAATGGCTTTGCTCTCCACTAAGAAATTGACCAGGATATTGAGAGCAATGGTGGAGAAATAACAGGTGTCTAGGAACGACAGGTTGCTGAGGAAGAAGCACATGAGTTTGTGGAGATGGGAGTTGATCTGAATTACCAAGATCATCCCTAAATTCCCCAGCAGGGTGATAAAATAGATTAGTAAAAACACTACAAAAAGCATGGACGATAAGCACTGGAGGATTTGTTAGTCCGATGAAAACCAACCTAGTCACCCTTAGAATCATAGAATATCAGGGTTAGAAGGGACCTTAGGAGGTCATCTAGTCCAACCCCCTGCTCAAAGCAGGACCAATCCCCAATTTTTGCCCTTGTGTCATTGTTTCCAGCCGTTGCCTTAGCTTGATTCTTAGCTGCTGGGATAATAAATATTATGTATTATTTCTATTGCTTTCGCACCAGGGGGCCCCAGTTGCTGACCAGGACCTGGTGGTGCTAGGTGCTGTACAAACACAGAACAAAAGGATGGTCTCCGTCCTAAAGAGCTTACCATGTATTTACAAGACAAAAGATAACAGATGTTTACAGAAAGACAGATCAGGGGAGCACAGGCAAACATGATAGGCAGTGGGCACAGGATATCACCTAACCCTATAATAACTGATGTTTGTTGGCCTAGTGCTACGGGCTGGCGGCCAGCTCCAGTCAGCTGGTTACTGCCCTCTAGGTGTTGGCCACGATTCCAAAACCTTCCTAATTTCGGCATCAGCTGCACAGTGTACACAATAGCTTCCTGGCTTTTATTAAAGCAACAATATAAAGATTAAAACTGGTGTCTGTCTTTTTAAGTTCCCTGCTCCCAACAGGCCATCACTTATCTCTAACCCACAGCACCGTAAACAACCCAGGTGTCCCTCAACTGCTGCAGACCCATGGGAGAGAGAGAGAGATTGGAACTTACTGTCAAACCCAGGCCAGCTTCATCAGCAGTCCCTAAGTCACTGGATCACCCAACAGCCTCCCAGCCACTGGCAATCTGGGTAGAGAAAGCAGCACCCTCACTGAGGTGAGGCTAAATGGATAAATAAATGTGGTGATGTGTCTCTCATACTCCCTCTGTTTCATCCAAACATCACACAGATCTCACCGTATCCAGAAGAAAGTGGCCGTAAAAGGGCTCATGAGCTCGTTTACTTACATAAGGTCCCTTTGTATTCCTTTTATTCACATCGATAGTACTGTATGGAAAAGTCATTTTAGGATCAATGAAGTTATTCTGAAAGACCCCAGGTGAGGAAGATACTTAAGCATGTGCCTTACTTTAACCACACAGGTAGTTCTAAATTAATGGGATCATCCAAATGCTTAAAATTAGCACCAGGATCACAGTAAAATATCACTCAAATTTTATAAATGTGCCACAGTGTAGCCCACTATTATTATTACTTATTTTTTGTATTGTGCTAGCACCAACGTGCCTAGTCATGGGTCAGGACTCAATTGTGCCAGGCGCTGTACAAACACAGAGCAAAATGACAAAATGCTTACCAAGAAAATCAAGAGATAGCAGGTGGATACAGACAGAAATGGGGAGGACAAGGCAACGAGACAGTAGTCATCATTTTCAGAGGCTTAATATTACAGGTGGAAGATTATGTAGGTCGGACATAAACACATTAATTTTTGATCATTTGGGGCCCAGAGCACTTGCAGTGCCATGAATAAATTAGTCTGCAAAAATATTTCTCCCATTTCACTAATTTTACCTTTAAAATAATATGTGTTGTCCTAACATGTAGCACTACCTACTTCAAACTCTTCAGATCACATTGGCAAGAATTACTTTTCACATTCCTTCTTCCAAACTAAAATCAAATATAAAGTGAAGATACTTCAGGCCAGTGATACAGCTGGTGTAAATCGGCACCGCATCCGGGAGAACACCAGCTAAGAATCTGGCCCTAAATATTTCCCCCTACAGAAAATAGAACATTTATCTCAGTATTTATCCCAGTTTGGGCCATACTAGATCTAGTCAGAACGTTTTTCACACAAATATCTTTTGTTAGCCAGAGAATGCGGCGTCATTGACACAGAAACGTTGATGGGTTGATTTTGGTGGAGTTTTCGGCCAGAAGTTTTCTGAGGTGTCGGGTACACTTTCTGGTCAACTCCAGAGAGAGAAGGAGAAAGAGAGAAAAGACAATTGAAAATCTGACCTTTTTGATCATCCAACGGACATTTTAACACAATTCAATTTTGTGAAGCCTTTTGGAAGGTTTTATTTTCGTTCCACTGTGGAATGGAGACAAATTTTGAAACCTTGAAGATTGTCACAAAAAAGAATCTTCATTCTCTGGCTGTCTCTAGTCCGTGAACCCTACTTGCTGGAAAAAAGGGACCAACTTACGGAAAGACTCCAGAGGATCCACATTGAAGGAAGGGGAGGGGGAAAAGGGCTTGTATATATATGGCTTGTATCTGTCTTTCAAGGCAAGTCACCTGAAAGCTCCAAACATCGCTCCTACTCTCAAACTTCCTCAAACTAAGCAATTAAGATTCCCATCCTAGATCTTTGTTTTGGCTGCAGAATAATTGCCCTCAGATGAATTGTGCCGTGAGAAAAAGAAATGATGTTTACACCTACATCCATTCTTTCTAGTGTGTCGTGAGCTAGAGCAGGGGTTCTCAACCTTGGTTCACGGCTTGTTCAGGCCGCGGTTCGCCGTTCCCAGCCAATGGGAGCTGCGATCGTCCGAACCTGCAGACACTCAGGTTAACAAAGCGTCTCGCGGCCCGCCAGGGACTTACCCTGAACAAGCCGCGGCCCAAGGTTGAGAACCCCTGAGCTAGAGGACTCTTTCCATAGAGACCCAGCTGGGAGGACTCTAATCATAGTGTTATAGCCTAAAGCCTAGATCCCTCAAGCCTTTTGTGTCCGCAGACTTGAGCCTATGGGTGGTGCCCTACCATCCCTCATAGGTCACAGGGCTTTGGAAGCTGTAACCAGAGAGAAGCCAAGCAGCCATCCAGCCAGGCAGACTCAAGGCCTCCGAGCCACAGAACAAAGGCCATGGTGCAGATGCAGCAGTTACAGCCTCCCTCCCCGGCCTCTGAGCTAGACATGCAGGAACCTTGTGTTGCAGTTAGGAAGGGGAGCCACTCGGCCGCACTGTACAAATATTTATCGCTTCCTCCCACCCTGCTCTGAGAGAGACGTCATGTGAAAGACTCAGAACAAACTCCTTTCTGTTCCCACATCTTCTGGTGTCCTCACCAGAGAGCCTTGCCCCTTGAAGAGTATAATTTTATCGTGAAACAGACATGGCTGCATTTCAGATACAAATGACTAGCTGCCTTCTGCAAATTCCTGCCTTGGGCAAGGTGACCTGAAAAGAGCTATTTCCTGATGTAACTCACAAAGGGAGATTTCAGTTCTATTGTAATGGAAATAGTGTTCACTCCTACCTTCCAAGAGATGTTGTCTTTCTTGATTTCGAAGTACAGGATGGAAGTATGTTTATGTTTGGCATAGCATCATTTTGGGAGAGGATCCCTGTAGCGCTTTTGAGTTCTGATCATCAAGACAAGCATGGGCAGACTCATTAAAATACACCGTATTTCTCTGGGGGACAGGGGATAATCACATGCAGATGCATTATCTTTAAAAGTTTTGCAAAGGTTTTTGCCACTGTGGGGATGTGGGCTCTGTGGCTGATGTAGAACCCATCCCCTGCCTCCCCCACCCAGGGCCTGCTATAGGAGGCAGGTTGGAGCAATCCAGAGGAAGGACAGGGTCTGCCCAGACTGCATTATTTTGTGATTATACTTTGCTGGTGTAATGGCCCTGAGTAGGTTTAACATCATTCTCATCACTGATTCCCAAGGGGCTGTAAAAGTGCGGCAGAGAGCATGACTTGGTCCCAGGCATGCAGCAAGCCTGTTCCAGCAATGGTACCTGTCATGTTCCGTCTTGTTTGCCGGCCCAGGGTGCCACTTGCAATGTACGATGCTGGTTTTCCAGTGTATTTGAACTCTGGGGGCATGACCTTGTGCCTGTGAAACTTTGCAGCCCAATTAAACGTGACTTATGGATGGTTCTGAACAGCCGCCTTCTGACCAGGTTGGAGTCTAGAACTTGAAATACCAGGAAAGCTGGTGGGTGCACAAATTCAGGGTTCCCATTTGGCCCGCCTGTAGAGCAGTCTCCTCCCAAACCCACTCCTGCCCCTGCTCATGACCTCCTCCAAGCACCCCCTGGTGGCCTGCAGCACCCTGCCATCCATCTCTCCCTCCTCCGGGCTCCACGGCTGCACTCACAACAGATCAGTCTCACTGGCCCTTCCAGCCGGGTTTTATTTCTTTTCCAAGAGACAACGAACCAAAAGGAGAAGAACAGCATAAGGCAATTTTGCTGCTGGCCTTAGTCTCTGCTCTCGGGGTCTTTCCTCCAAGGTTATTGCCAAACTCTCTGTCTCTAGCTGTCCTTGCTGCTCCTTCCTTTCTCTGCAGCTCCTGCAACTCCCTCAGCCACTTCCTCTTCTGCTCCCCGCTGATCAGTAAGAGAATCAGCTGATCCCTGTTCGGGTGGGCCTTCTTAGCCGCTAGGGTTGGCTGAGCTCAGGCCTCCAGTCCTTAAAATGCCAAGCCACCCCATTACAGAGCTATTTACAGGGACAGGCCATCATCAAAAATCTAGTCCTTTTCCACATCACCTCCCACCCTCTCTGCTTCACCAGTACAGCTAGCACTAATGACATGTGTGTTTCTTTCTCCCATTCCGTTTTTTGGGTATTTTCAAATTGCTCCCTCTACATGGAATATCCTCACCACGCAAGTTCCCCAACGCACCATCCTTTCTTTAATAATAATAATAATAATAATAATTAATTAATTAATCATTAATTAATTAATCATTAATAAATGACTATTCATCAACTGAAAGAAAGAAAGACATTCCTAGTTCTTACATATCCTGCTTTCTTTGTATGTGTCCATCTTCCTTAGATCATAAGGTCTTTGTATTAGGGAGTGTCTTTACTTTTTCTGTTGGGTAAAGCACGCACTATTGACACTGAACAGATAAATAATGGATACATCACAAACAAAAAATTAACCTTTGTCAAAGATTGGTCTCCTCAGTAAAGTAAGCCATAAAAATTAGGAAATGCACAAAGGACTAAAAGACTGCAAAGTCAAGCACTCTCAAGTTAGGAAATACCAGAATGAGCATTGCTCAGGCAACATTAACTCTGCAATAAAGGAGGCAGGGATCCTACAGACAACAGACCCCGTCAATACGCAGCCCCAGAGCAGAAAATCCTGTGCATTGAATAAAGCAGGGGTCCTGTGGAAAAAAAATAACATGGGATCATGTAATTAACGTCTGCATCATCGTGCAAATGCACAAGAGGACTGAATTAAGGATGCCAGGGCAACACTTATTTGGACATTTGCTAACCTGAGAATGCAAAACTTTGTAACCTTTTAATCCATTTTAAAACCTTGACTTTGTATTTCCTAATTAGTTGATGGTTTAATTTATTGATGTAAGCTAACTTAAGAAACGTTAAATGAAGGGTTTTTGGCTTGTTAATTTCCTTAGTTTTTTTTAATAGAAAGAAAATCTATTATATATGTGCCGTTTAAACAAGGAAGCTCTTACTCATCTGTTGTTTTAAGTATATATGTTATTGCCGTTCTTATCTTTGTGCAGGTCCCTTTTCACTACTCAGTGCTGTGTTGAACACAGTAGTGAAAGTAATTAAATTAAACTGTATTAAAACAAAACTCATTTTATGCAACTTCAGTTTCAGTGGAAGTTCTAAGCTCTAAACCTCAATGTGTAAGAAGCAGATAAACAATATCCAAGAAAAAGAGCAGGAATTTTCCATCTTATTTTCACCTAGCCCTTACTAAGGAAAGCAGCAAACAGTTGCTCTTTGAAAAGAAACACTGTACCGTACCACAGTACAAACCCAAATGAGCCCAGCAGGAGGCTACCGGCTTCTCTCAATCTGGTCCTGTTTCATTACAAACTTCCTTTCTGTGAGGATGTTCTGGTAAGAAGGGGGCAATCAGTTGTCAAAGGTAGCTGTTGCCATGGCAGCCAGGGGGCTAGTCATTCTCCCCAGGTGTGACAAGGAGCTGGAGGCAGGGAGCGCTGAGTGGTGGATTATCTCTGATGTCACAATGCTACTGCTCAGGCAGCACCAGTGGGCAGCAAATGTGCATTGTGGGGTGGTGGGGGGGGAAATAGGCTTTCCCAGTGCTCCCTTTTCCCCAAATTTCCTAAAGAAACCAACAACATAACATCGAATGCACGAGTGATTGTTCCAAACACATGCTAATTAGTAGCTGAAATTTGATTCAAATTCCCCATGGCATGTTTCGAAACCAGTGTTCCAAAACAAGGAGAGACCTTGTAAAACAGAAAATTTGGAGGCTCTGGTGTATTTGTGGTTGTGTTAAGATTGAATACTGTGACTTTAAATTTGGGGCACGGTTCCTGGACCTACTTGCATGCTAGGTAGCTCAGTGGGGGCTTAGCAGCAGTCAGTCAGCAGGTACCCAGTGAATTGCGCCTCTCTGTTACAGGCAGTAGCTTACATTCTCTCCCTCTGATTTTTGGGTTCTTATTTGTTATTGTTCTGGTCTTAAGAAACAAATTAGCGAGACATTGCAAACTTCCAGCAAGAATATTTTATGTTTTCTCTAACTTCTTTGCTTGTGTGCCACAAAACATAAAAGACACAATCTCATAAAAAAATAAAATAAAATTCTGAAGCCAAAAGTCCTAACTTCCTCCTGTCTAATTTCCCCCTACTGTTACTCACAGCTTCTTGTCAACTGTTTGAAATGGGCCACCCTCATTACCACAAGAAAAGTGATTTTTTCCTCCCTTGGTATCCTACTCCTAACTGAATTGTCTCGTTAGACTGACCTCCCACTTGGTAAGGCCACGCCCATCCTTTCCTGTGCTGTGTCTTTATACCTGCTACTGTATTTGCCACTCCATGCATCTGATGAAGTGGGTTCTGGCCCACGGAAGCTTATGCCCAAATCAATGTGTTAGTCTCTAAGGTGCTCCAAGGGCTCCCCGTCGTTTTGCTGATACAGACGAATGCGGCCACCCCTCTGAAAACCATTGAACGTTTTCCAGCAGAACATTTTTTTCAGCTGGGAAATGTTGATTCCTTTAAAATGACACATCCCTTGGGAACACATCCGTCTCAATGACATTTCGTTTGGTGGGGGTTCCAACCAAAATGGGATCGTGGGGGAGTTCAGAGGTTGTTGTAGGGGGGTGACAGCATTGCCAGCTCACTTCTGTGTTGCCTTTAGACCTGGGCTCTGAGGGCAGCAGCCAACAATCTTTCTGAAGTTAGAGGAGGTTTGAAGATGTGCAGGTGGGTCCCTGCTGCTGAGAGCACCTCAGCTGGGGGCTCCTACCTACTAGTCCCCTGGCAAATTAACGCAAGGGCCAATTTGGGGGCATCCAGAAAATGGACCCCTGAGCCCCAAAAGGAACTGCAAGGGAAGCCCCGAGCCCCTGCTGCAGATGCTGGGCAGAAGCCCTAACCCCAGGCACCCAAAGTGCAGACAGCAGTGGGGAGGGGCATGAAAGTTCTGAGCTCATCACCCCAGCCCTGGCTGCAGCCACAGGGGTTAGAAGCCCTGAGCCCGGGCACCCAGAGACGTGGCTGGAGCACAAGTTGTCAAAGCCAAACCCCTGAGCCCAATGCCGGGTTGATGCAGTGCAGTCACACCTGCATGCCTCTGGTACATCTGATGTCCCCAGCCCGGCAGACAAACAGCTAGGAGGCCCCTGCTGGGGTGCTCCTGGCTGGGGGCTCCCACCACGACAGGGAGATCGGTTTTCACGGGGCAGGGCTAATTCGATCTAGCCAAGAAAGGCACAAGAACCAAGGGCTGTCAGTTGAAGCCAGAGAAATTCAAATGAGAAGTAAGGCACACATATTTGACAGTGAGGGAGACTAACGACTGGAATAAATTACCCAGGGAAGAGGTGGATTCTCTGTTTCCTGGTACCCTCACATCACAACTGGTTACCATTCTGGAAGGTGCCTTTTAGTGAATTTCAAGCAGTTGGGCTTAATATGGTGGTAAGTGTGTGACATTTCATAGCCGCTGAAATAGAGGCCGGATTAGGAGATTGAATTGTTTCACAATCTATGTCTGTATGGAAAACTCAGGGTGGGGTGAGGAGCAGGCTCTGCTGTTTTATTGGGTGGCCTGCTTGCTCCCCAGAATCAATAATGAGCAAGTGGGGTGATCCAGGGTGCAGCTCAAACATCTAGCCGGGCTGGCCAGGGGCAGACATCAGGCCTGCAAGGGAAAGGAGAGCGTGGCAGTGACTTCACACAGGCCTTTGGCAGGAACTCAGCCTATTGGGCAAAAGCGATGAGGCGGCTGTGACCTCGCAGAGCTCCCTTGACAACAGCCCGGCAGGACAGGGATACGGGGCAGGGGGAACCTCAGAGACCCCTGTAGCCTTGCTGCAGCAAGCCTCCATCTCGCAGTCTCTCGGTCAGGACAAGGAGAGGATTGGGGTGGAGGAGATTCTTTGGGAGTTTTTGCATTTCCCTGTGGATTTAGTTGAAAGAAATCATCATCTGTGTAGAAGGTAAGAAAAAATACAGGCTCTCTGTACAAGATGGGGGACTCTATCCTAGCAGCTTCTCAGGTAGAAGCAGAGAGGTTCCATATCTCTCGGTACTGGGCACTGGTGCAGCCACTCCTAGAATATTGTGTCCATTTCTGGTGTCCACAATTTGAGACAGATACTGATCAATTGGAGAGGGTCCTCAGAAGAGCCACATGAACGATGAAAGGGTTAGAACACATGCCTTGTGCTGACAGACTACAGGAGCTCAATCAAAGACAAGGTTAAGGATGAGCCTAAGGGAACAAATATGTACTAATGGGCTCTTCACTTTAGCAGATAATGGTTATAAGCAGACAGTGGCTGGAAGTTGAAGCTAGACCAATTCACAATAGAAATAAGGCAAGCATTTTTAACCTCAGGATTTGGAGCAATTCACCAAGGGTTGTGCTGGATCCTCCACAAATGGCCTTTTTAAAATCAAGATTAGGTGTTTTTCTAAAAAAAATCTGCTCTAATTTCTGTGGGAATTATTTTGAGGGACGTTCTATGGCTGCTGTGAAACAGAAAGTCAGAGCAGAGAGGTTCCATCTGGGCTTGGTATTTATGAATCTGAGACTCGCTGGGGGCGTTTGGAATTTGTCCCTTTTTGCTTCTCTCTTCCTCCTTCCCTCTTGTCTCATCAAGTCGTGTCTTCTTGGCTTTGCTCCTCTTCCATTTCTTTCTGATGCTCTTCTTCCTGGGGAGGGTGGGGCTGTGCTCCAGCTGTCATTGTAGGAGACCCTCACAAAGAGGTGGGGCTAGAACTCTGCGTTGATAATGATCTCCACCATTGTGCTCTCCTGTGGTGACTAGTGCTGGCTTTTGCCCCTCTGTAGAGAATGCTCGGCCTCCAGGCCTGAGAGTCTCCACACTGATCGGCCAAGTGGGGGGCTATTGCTGAGTTAATAGGGAGGAGACTCAGGCACTCTTAGCTGAGTCTAAGGCTCAATTCAATGGCATTTCTTTGTCTGTCTGGAAGGCCATAATTTTGGAAGGCTACATCCAATTCATTCCAAAATTTAAGGGAATTTCTAGGCATCAGTGGGAAGAACCTTGTTGATTTTGGTGACAGTTGGAAAACAACACCGCCAGAAAAGCCTGATTTCCACACTGTGCCCCTACATTGGTGCTGGAAGCTGAAGGGCGTTGTGACTTGGGAGTTAATTCAGCCAGTCAGTGCTGACTCTCCACGGGCGATTTGCATAAGTCAGCAAATGAGCCTGCAGGTTTCAGTGGGAGCGATGCCCAAGGCAGGCTGCAGGGTCAGGGTCTATGCTCAGCGTTAGTGGAGTCAGTGAGCGACAGGTGGCCGAGTTACCACTGAGGTCACAGTGTTACTGCTCAGATTCCTCTGCCTGCAGCAACCCCTGGGCAATGACTGTCAAGGGGAAGGTTTTGTAGATTTGAAGATTATAAAACAGGAAGCGCAGAAGAGGAATGGCTGAGATGATTTGTCAATAAAATGTAGGTTTTGTGGCAATATCCTGTGCAACTGATACTGGTTCAGGGAGGGAGACAGCATTCCTGCCCCTCCCACCACCTCTGAGCTGGGCCTTCATAAAAGAGACTAACTAGAGTTTCAGACACTTGTTTGTTTAAGATTGAGCAAAAAGGCGCAACAAATTACTGGTATGATGAATTTTGCTGCCATCTCTCCTTTAATAGAATATGAGCAGTTTATGATTCTCTCGATTGAAGTAGGTCTAAAATCAAGGTGAAAACCTATCAATGGCTGTTTCAAAACCAAAAAACCCCCATAGGGATTTTTTTAAAATTTAAACTGGATTTTTAAAATGTACATTTAAAAACAGTTTTTGGGTTTTGTTTTCTTTTTTAACTGAACTATTTGAATAAACTGAAATGAAGAAAATATTTTCTGCCACCTTTCAAGGAAGCTACTGCTGTCCAAAGCTGGGTTAGCATTTCAGCTAACTTTGCTTCCAGGGCCTTAGATATCACGTCAGTGGTGTGACTGTCTAAAAACTCAGCAGTAAACATGTTCCACTTAATGTTATTTTTGAGATTGTCATAAATTTCACCCTTAACAAAGGTTGTCAATTTCAAATTTAATTTTAAACAGATGATTTTTTTTTGGTCAAGCTGGGCCTTACTAATCTCTAAGGATGAAGATTCCATCCCCTCCATAGGTCACACTCAGAGCCAGGGAGATTGGGAATAGAGGAAAACCACCAATGAAAGCCAGGAGTCCTGATTCCCAACCCCTGCCTCAGTCACTACAACAGGTCACACTCAGAGCAAGGGAGACTGGGAATCATGGCCCGCTGGCACGTCCCAGCGCTGGAAGGGAGTGATCCTCTAGTGGTTAGTGCGGAAGCCTGGACAAAGGACTCCTGGGCTCCATCCCCGGCTCTATCCCTGACTCCCAGTGCGTCCCTGAGGCAGTGGCTTCTCCTGCCCAGGCCTCTGTTTCCATCAGTGGGGCTGATCCATCCATCCCCTGGCAATAAAACATCGTCTTGTTTTCACAGCCACTTTCCATCTCCTGGCTTCTACCCCCTGCCCTGCTGGCAGGGCATTGTGCAGCACCCTTTCCAGCCCACCTGGGTGTGGGAGATCGAGGAGGAGGGCAAATTACGGACCATCAGTGAGCATCTGCCACCCAGCTCCATCCCATCTAGAGCAAGTGAGTGGAGTTCTCCAGAGCCATCCCCAGTGTGGGGGGAATGGCCCAGCAAGAGGGCTCCCAGCCCTTCCCTTGTCAGAGATGGTTCCCTACGTCAAGAGTCTTTGGAGAGGGCAGAACCTGCCAGGAGCTGAACACCCCCACCCCCAATCAGTGAAATCAGTGGGAACTCAGGGCAACTCCTGCCTCCTCGGATTCGCCCCTAGTGAACTTTTGCTGGGGACTATCCAGGTGCTGCTCTTTCCCTGGCCGAGGAGGGAGCGGGGCCTGGAGGGGTAGAGGGAGCTGCTTGTCCAAACTAACGGAGAGCCCCACTGCTCTGAAAGGACGAGACTCCCCCGGTGTCACAGGGCCCCAGTGGTGAGGGGGAACGTTGGGAGCAGCCTGTGCTGTGAGCTGCTGCCAGTGGGTGTGGACGGCAGCCCCCATGCCCTGGGGTGGGGTGTGCGGTGAGGAGGAATTGCCTCAGTGGAGGGGACGTGGGCACGGGATCAGGCCGGCCTGTTAATGAGCAGCTGCCTTGAGCCCAGACTCATGGCTGCTCCCCACTCAGTCCCAGGATGCAGCGGCTGAAGTGGATGCTGAGGAGGAAGGCTGGGCAGGTGGCTCTGGAGCCAGTGGGAAGAAGTGGCCGGCTTGCCCAGGAGGAGAGCGGCCCCTCTGTCCCCGCGGGCGGGGAAGAGGCCAGTGGCCAGGTGAGGAGGAGGAGCTCCCTGGCTTTCTGAAGGAGGAGGAAGACACCAGCTCCCATAACAGGCCCTGAGGCCTCTTCGGGCCCAAACGGAGGTGGCCCAGGGTGATGCTATGCCGGAGGGACCCAGGAGCGGGCGGGAGCCGGGCAAGACGGCTCTGGGGCTTCCTTCACAGGAAGCAGAGGAGCCAGGAGCCACACCCCAGGGCTCAGCAGGAGCCACCCACCAGCCTGGCCACTGAGCAGCCCCCAGCCGGCCCAGAGCAGGAGCTGGGCGACTCTGGCACGAACACCAGCTGCTCTGCCTACTCCCAAAGGGCCAGCAGCCCCTCCGTGGGGTCTGACAGCCCTGAGGCTGAAGGCTCCCTCTGTGCAGGTGAGGGGAGACCCAGGGAAACGGGAGGAGGACGGGGGCGGTGGGGGGCTCGCCAAGGCACCAGGACTGAGCCACAGGAGCCCCACTGACACCCTGCGGCAGGGGATGCTGGGTGGAGTCAGGGGAGCTCCAGCCTTTCCTGATGTTGGGGGTGGGGGTTGACTGCCACGGGTCCCTGTGGCTGATGGGGCTGAGGGTGTCTCTGGGAGGGGCAGGGTGGGGCCCTTTCTGCCATGGGGCTCCTTGCAGAGGAGGAGGAACATGGAGCCTTTTCTCTCCACTGCATCCCCCCCGCAGCAGCATAAATGACCCTTTCTCCTTCCCTCCCCGGTGCAGAGACCCCCAGTGCCCAGCTGGAGGAGGAGGAAGAGGAGGATGTGTCCCCTGAACAAGCCACCATCAGGGTCATCCAGCAGCACCTCCGGGGCAGAGCTGAGGTACAAAACTCCCCCAGCTGCGCTGCCCCCGAGTCTGTCCTGCCCCTTGTTCCATCCCCACCCATGCAAGGGGGTCTTGTCCCAGAGAATCCATCACCCCAATGGGGGGCACTTCTCCTCTGTTATCCTGCACCCCAAAGTGGAGGTGTTTGTCCCACACAGGCCAAGGTGTCCGCTCCCCGGTGACACGGTCCCAGTTACAACCCCTGTCTGTGCAGGGCGACACTGTGGTTTCGGGAAGATGGGGGGCTTTCCCTGTCCAACCCCATGGAGATCCTGAGCCCTGGAGCTGGTTTGGGTGGGACAGGGAGGTCCCTACCTAAGAGGCTCTCTCTCTCTCCCCCCCACCCCACTCCTAGTGGGTGCAGGACAGGGCCAAACAGCTCCGTTTCCTCCATGCTGTCTCGAGTCTGTGCTTCTCCACACAGAAGCAGGGGTGATACACTCTGGAGCTGCACTTCTCCAAAGCGGCCCTGGTGGAGACATCTGCGGTGAGTGGGACCCCGTGCCCGGCCCCTGGGGCAAGGGAGCCAGACATGGCAGGACGAGTTAGTGGGGCCGGAGGGGGGAGCAGAGGACAGGGCTTCCTGGGGCTGCAGGCTGGGGAACAGGGAAGGGGGAAATTCTGACACTGATGGGGAGCTGGCAGTGGGGGAATTGTGAGGCCGGAGGGGCGGCTGAGGGGAGGGAGGAATTGGGTGGGAAAGGGGGAAGGAAGGAGGAAGTTTGATGGATGGGAGGAATGGGGGGCCCAGCTGGTTGGGGGTGGAGGTGACACTGGCTGTTTCTGCAGAGCACTTTGGCCTCCTCCCTGGGAAGCGCCTGTGGGTCTGCGGGGCCTGAATCTCACGTGCGGTTTTGTCTCCTTGGGGTCTCCCAGGAGCTGACTGAAAATCTCCCCGTGGAGTCCGAGCCAACCTCCATCGTCTCCAGCTCCATGGCCGCGGTTTGCAGCCTCAGGTACCAGGACCCTCCCTTCCAGCTGCCCTAACCCTGGTGCTGATCGGGCCCAGAGCTGGGAGTCACAGATCCTCCCCGGCCTGCGTTACCCCAAGCTCTGGCTGTTCGCATCCCCCAGCAGAGGAGGCGGGAACGTCCCCTCTTTCCTGGCTGGGGGGGTGATTTCACTCCAGTAGCGTTCGAGTGGCTGTAGGGAGGGGATCACTGCAGGGGAGGGGGGTCGTGTCCATGGCAGTGCCAGCACCCCTCTCGTCCTGCAAGGTGTAACACGGGCTCCTCTCTCCCGCCAGCAAACTGAAGCTGCCGCTTGCCCTGCAGCTGGAATCCTGCCTCCTGCGGGCTGTTCTCCAGGCGTCTTCACCATGGGCACAGGGCAGGACACCACCCACTTCCGGTAGGTCCTGATCCTACTTCTCTGTCCCAGGAGCAAGAGCGGCCTCTGGTCCCTGCTCCCTCAATTTACATATCGGACCCAGCCGACGACATCAGCGGGCAAGCCAGGGGCGGGGTTTATTGGCTGTACAGCCTCCTGCTGCAGAAGAGGGGTAAGAAACCCAGCTGGACAATGGGACACCATAGAAGCAAGCCCCTTGGAGACTAGCTACAGCTGGCCATTGGGACGCCTTTAAAACTAAGGCCTCTCCTTTTAGACCAACTGCAGAGGGGCAGAGGGACCGCAAGAGAAACAAGTCCCCGGGGCTTTGGGGGCCCCCCACTTGCTGGGCAATGGGACCCTACAGAAAGAAGCCCCCTCCTCTGAGACCGACCCCAGCTTAGGTGATGATTCACACTCATCTCCCTAATTCAGGGAGAGGGGAAGAGAAATAAAGTGCCAGGAAATTGGCTGCTTTATCTCAGAGCACAGCTCTGTTCCCCACCCCACGGTAATCAGCCCACCCACGGGGCTGCCAACTGGTGAGGGGTCAGGAATGGAGCTATGAGACACATGGAGGGAAAGAGCCCATCATGAGGGCAGGGGCAGGGACCACAGGGGATGGACACAAAACTTGAATGCATCCAATGAAGTGAGCTGGAGCAAATAAATAATGTAAATAAATTTGTTCGTCTCTAAGGTGCCCCAAGTACTCCTTTTCTTTTTGCAAAACTTGTCCGATGTCACCAGCTGGGTAGCTAGGGTCAGATCCTGACTTCAGTGGAGGGGGCGGGGGGATTTCTCAGTATTAGACGCCACCATTAACAGGCGCCCACTCCCAGAGCACAATGACCGTAAGGGTCACATGATTACTGTGATGAATGAGACAAATTCCGCTTCAGGTACTAAACCGCCTGGTGGGGAACCTGCGAGTCCACTGGGCCATGGGTGCCACAAGGATCCCGGCCAGTGTTCACCCAGCAAATGGTACCAAAGGAATCAGGCACGGAAACCGGAGACCAAACCTCCCCAATGGCTGTGTCTTTCTCCCCCCAGGGTCGAACATCAGAGAGGCGAGCGAGCTGTGGTATCGGGACGGGCTCCAGGACACTGAGTGCCTGGGCTACAGGAACATGGCCAGGGTGGGGGAGGTAAGGACTCTCCGCTGGTGCATGGCAGCAGCTCAGGTGTGGAGCTGTCTCCCCCTGCAGTGAGTGTGTCATGGATAAAGGGCAAGAGCCTGCTACTTATTTCCAGCTGACAGCGTTCGGCTGCGAGAGGCTGAGGATCCTGGCTTGGAGCCTTGCTAACGGCCCCGGCTTGTGTGTGTTGCATGGATCCATGGCTATGTGGCATAAGAGGGATCCCCTGGGGGGTTGAGTTAATGGAGGATTGTATCTCCAGGGATCCGGCTCCGCTCACTGTCCCCCTGACTGACACCCTGGTGTCTGAGAGAGGAGCCAGTGGGTCAGTGAGTTGGGAAGCTCACACCAGCTTGTGCCGGACCAGATCCTCATTGGATTCCCTGCACCCCCTGGAAGCACAGGTAGGGTGTGGGGTTTGCCCAGTACCGTGGTGACTCCGGGAGCAGAACCTGCCGCTACCCTGGGCATTGGGTGAGGGACACCGAGCTCCTTTCCTGCACTGTATGTGTATGTGAGGCTTTCCTGCACTGCACTGTATGTGAGGCTCGTGGGATTGTCAGTGGGGTGAGGAGCGGGAACGGAAGCAGATCGAAAAGGCTCCTAACCTCTAGCAGGTGAGCTGCGGGAGATAGCGCTGCTGGGAGCAGTAGGGGACCTTTGTTGTCTTTGTGAGCTGGGTTCCAGAGCGCACAGACACGTTCCCAGCCTGTCATGACACCTGCGGTGAATCCGGCTCCAGAAAGAGCAATTCGAGACCTCAGTGCCTGCAATCTCTAACTGAAGGGGGTTCCTTGGTCCATGGGACTCCAAAGGTTGGCTGCCCCAGGACTCGTATCCCCCTGGTGAGATGCTAGAGGGATTTGGAGCCTGGTTCTGGGCAATTATCCAAGGGCTCTGGTCCTCTTTGTTTAGGTCTTCGGACACATCTTCACTGGAGGCCAAAGAAGAACTTTCCTCCAGGCGGAGCTTCTGACCATACACAACCCCCAGATCCATGTCAGCCAGGCTGGGCTGGTGCTCACATATTCCATCCTGGGAGAAGCCAGCCAGCTGATAGCGGACGAGTAAACCAAAGAAGGATCAACTGGGGAGGGATCCCCAGGTCCTTTCACCTCCGGGCCATAGAAAGTCACTCCCAACCCATCCCCATCGCTGACCAGGGAGCAAGGAGACGATGAACCCAAGGAGGTGCCATTGGTAGGTGCCAGCTTGTCCCTTGAGCAGCTCAAAGCAGAGGAGACCCAGCTCTCCAGTAAGGCTATTTCCTAATAGGCGTCACATCAACATGACACGCTGCCATGCTCATGCTAGGGACGGCCAACTTCCCTAGCCACCTCTGTGAGCCTTTCATCCCCGTCCGGGGCTCAGGACGGTTCCTAGTGCTCTGGTATCATGTTATCCCAGCCACCACCTGCTCTGGGAGAACTGGAGGAATCAGTCAGCAGAGGCTGCTCAAGTGCCTCATTCCCCAGAGCTACTGTCCATGGCGTCACCTTAAGGACGGGGAGGGTCCCTTGGGGAAAGGTGTCCACTTCTTCTCACCCCACGGCACTTCTGCCCAAACCCTCCCAACCCCTCATCTGAAGGGGGCGAGGGTGGCTGAGGGATTCTGGGGAGCGCAGCTGAATCCCTAGCTGGGTGGGGAGGGAGAACAGCTCTCACGGCGGGATTGAGAGGAAGGGGGCAGGAGTTCATTTCACAATGGTGGGAGTGGGGTTGGAGATCACTAGAGAGGAGACAAGATTTCATCTCGGTGGATGGGTGGGGGAATCCGTCCCTCGGACGTGGGGAGGGTTGGGGTGGAAATTTTGCTGGCTCCCAGTGCCGTTAATGCCCTTCGTTGCCATGGGTGTCCGAGTCTCTGACTGATCCTTGTTCTCTTGCAACAGGAGGACGTGACAGCGACGATCTACATCTGGTGCTTGCGACAGGTGCCCAAAGCTCTGCAGGGGCTGTGCTCAGTGGGACAGCCTTGAAGGGCCCCCGCTTCGCATGCTCAGAAGCTCCCACTCCCTGCGGCAGGTACTGCTCTTTCTCGCTGGGCCTGGGGGAGACGGGCTGGGGGAGAGTCCATAGAGCCCACAGCACTGAGAGAAACCCAGGCCGAGCACCTCGCTCTCACCACCCTGCCCCACGCCGACCCCTGGAACTGGGGCCAGGCCAGATACAGTCCCTGCCCCCATGCCCAGAGGCCAGTTTCAGAAGCATCAGGGACTGGCAAGAAATGAGAGCATCCGCAGAGCCAGGGTTTATCGAAAAGTGGCCATTGCAGTCTGGGGAGGGTGGCCCGACTTGGAGCCCCTCTCATGTCATCACTGCTTAGACCTCCCCATGGCCCGTGTCACCCCGACGCAGTGAATGTCTGACCACCTGGTATCTGAACCCTTCCCAGCCAGGAATGAAACTCCCCGCTAGCACCCTGGGGCAGGGAAGGATCCTCCCCATCTGGCAGGTGGGGACTGAGACACAGAGGAAGAGCTGTGATCCTGGTCACACAATCCTGGGAGTAGATCTGGGAACTGGACGGGGTCCCAGGCCTTTCCCCCAGTGGCACCTTCGCTTTCTGCCCTTTATTCTCCCCTCCTGCTAGGGGGTCTGTGAGTGTGAAATGAACAGGAGGGTGATGGGGTCCTGACACATAGCCTGGGTGGGAGCTCCCCTTGGCTTGGAGCCCACCGTCAGTGACATCTTTGTCATCCTGCTCTCCTTCTTTTATTCCTAGGATGGGAGTCCCTCGATGAGGGGTCTCTAGGGCTCCAGGTGGGCAGTGCCTAGGAGTACCAATAAATCATCCTGGTTCCCGCCTGCATGCCCCACCCGGCCCTGCCCTGCCCTCCAGTTCCTCGCTATTGACTCTGGCTTGACTCTGGGGTTATGACTTTGCCATGACCCTTATTGGCTCCAGATGTTGGCTACCCGTCCTGATGCCGTATTCTCCTTGCCCTTCTTTAGCCTCGCTCTAGGCCCTCCACCGACCCACTCCAGCATTGTCTCCTCCTCCTGATCTTCCCCAAGCCCTCTGATGTTGACTACCCGGCTTTGACCTTCGGCCTGTATCCGCACTCTGGCTTGACAATGACATCGATTTGACTGATCTTTGGTCCCTGCCTACCCAGCTACGACCTCTGGCATGGACTTGGACTCTGGCTCTGATTCTGCTTTGTCGATGGACTCTGACCTCGCTTTTGACCCTGGTGCGTCCCTGGACCTTGATTCTAGCACCACTCTCAGCCTAGACACAATCCTGCACTTCCCTGCGCTCCAAACACTGGGCCTAATTCTCAGATGTAGCATGTGACATCAGGTGATACAACTTCTGGCAGAAAAGCAGGCTCTCCACAAGTAAGTGGCCCGTATGCAACAAGGGACGCATCACACAACAAGGTGTGAACCAGGACCTCACTACATCAGCCTGGCCTGGGGATACCCCTACTGGAGCTGTGCACTGGAAATGACTGAAAATATCAGGGTTCCTTTAACCAGCTTCCGCCCCTGGAAGGAGTAAGTTTGATGGATGGGAGGAATGGGGGGCCCAGCTGGTTGGGGTGGGGGTGACACTGGCTGTTTCTGCAGAGCACTTTGGCCTCCTCCCTGGGAAGCGCCTGTGGGTCTGCGGGGCCTGAATCTCACGTGCGGTTTTGTCTCCTTGCGGTCTCTCAGGAGGTGATTGAAAATCTCCCCATGGAGTCCGAGCCAACCTCCATCGTCTCCAGCTCCATGGCCGCGGTTTGCAGCCTCAGGTACCAGGACCCTCCCTTCCAGCTGCCCTAACCCTGGTGCTGATCGGGCCAGAGCTGGGAGTCACAGATCCTCCCCGGCCTGTGTTATCCCAAGCTCTGGCTGTTCACATCCCCCAGCAGAGGAGGTGGGAACGTCCCCTCTTTCCTGGCTGGGGGGTGATTTCACTCCAGTAGCGTTCGAGTGGCCGTAGGGAGGGGATCACTGCAGGGGAGGGGGGTCGTGTCCATGGCAGTGCCAGCACCCCTCTTGTCCTGCAAGGTGTAACACGGGCTCCTCTCTCCCGCCAGCAAACTGAAGCCACCACTTGCCCTGCAGCTGGAATCCTGCCTCCTGCATGCTGTTCTCCAGGCGTCTTCACCACGGGCACAGGACAGGGCACCACCCACTTCCGGGTAGGTCCTGATCCTACTTCTCTGACCCAGGAGCAAGAGCGGCCTCTGGTCCCTGCTCCCTCGGTTTGATGGAGCTGCTGAGAATAGGGGAGGGGTGAGCAGAGCTGGGAACAGGCCCAGGAGGCGCGGGGAAGGGGGGAGGACACAAACTGTCAGGGAGGGCCCCTTCCCTCCAGAGGGGATTGCGTTAGCCCTTGTGGCTGATCCCAGACTTCCCTCTTCTCCTCACTCTCTGCCCTGCTGCCCGGACTCTCCCACCCGGGGATCCTACCTCCCACCCATTGCGGTTTGACTGCTCCATACTCTGCTGGGTACCAGGCTCTGCACAGAGAACAGCTAAGGGCAAGGATTGAGGAGCCAGCAGGCATCCGGCCATGAATTCTTGCCCAGTGTCCCTGCAGTGATGTGAATGGGAGAGGCCAGGAGGTGCCTTTTGGCTCTTGCCAGGGCTCCCCGGAGAAACCCCACCCCTATTGTCCCCTCTCTGGGGTAGCCCCAGATCCCATGGTTGAGGGTGCTCCCTCTTTTTGCAGGCTCTGCACAAGACCTATTCGCAGAGCCTGGACACCATGTTCAGGGGCCTGCTGACAGAGACCCCCACCACGGACAAGCTGCAGCACCTCTTGGAGGAGAGCAGAATGGGAGGGTCTGGGGCGAAATTTCCCCTGAACCCCATGGGAGGGCTGCAAAGGAGAGACTAGAAGAGCCATGTTTCCATTGTGTCCTCCCAGCTTGGACCCTGCCGGCCACAGGTCTCCAAAGCCATGAGTGCAGAGCTGGGACTGTCAGCCAGAGCTCTGCACGGTTGCATTAAACACTAACAGTGAGCACCAGAGACTGAAACCCCTGTGAGATGTAGGACATGAGAAAAGTTACTGGCTCCTTTCAAGGGAGACCCTGAGATACAGGAGGAGCCTCAGGGAATCAGCTCTTCTGTCCTAGGGACACGGCAGTTCCTGGAGGGATTGTCCTCCCGGCCGCTCCATCCATCCTACCAAGGCCTCTGCAGCTGGAGTCTGGGGGTCCAGGGCATGTGCCTTGATCCTGATGTGCTGTTCATGGATCAGGGGTTTAGAGCAGGTAGACCAGCCCCAAGGCCGAACCTTGTCCCAGCCTGGAGAGACAATGACAGCTTGTGCCCAGCAAGATGTGGGCAGTGTCATGAACCCCCTTTTCAAACCCTGCAAGCAGCGGTCAGCTATGACCCCCTGAGCACATGGTCTCAGCCCCTTGGGGAGGGGGAGAGGCTCGTTTGTAGAGCATATACGCCTGTGCACTGACTCTCCCCTGCCTCTTTCTCCTGCAGCATTTCTGGTTCCACTCCAAAATGACCCAGGAGAGAGCTAGGGCCATACGGAGCAGCGCTGCCCTGCTCCGATTCGCCACCACCCTCCCCGGATTTGACGTAAGTGACCTTTGATCCCAACATCTACATAGCCAGGGCTGGCTCTGAAAGGCTGTGGGACGAGCCGCTGCAGGGTTGTAAATAGAGAGGGCCCCCATGGGGAGGCAGAGTCAGAACTGAGCCTCAATTATGCTTGAGTCAAGTTCCTCATCCCCTGGCTACATGGTTCCCCCTGGGTCCGTAAGGGACAGCCGCGTTCCATAGGCCACTGGCTGGCAGGGCTGTGCCTGGCCTCAGGGCCCTCTTTATTCTGGAGCAGCTCGGCAGCGAGAGCTCATACAGGGCCCTTGCCCTGGTCCCGTTCCTCCAAGCTCCCCCAGCGCCTCCTACAGATGGATGGGAGCAGAGCTCTGGCCCAGGGGAGCTGGAGAGCTGAAGGGAGACTGTTGATGGATTCCCCTCTCCTCTTCCTTCCACCAGAGCTCCTCTGACTTCCCCAAGGCAGGCGACTTTGTGCTGCAGCTGGGTCTCTACATATCGGACCCAGCCGACGACATCAGCTGGCAAGCCAGGGGCGGGGTTTATTGGCTGTACAGCCTCCTGCTGCAGAAGAGGGGTAAGAAACCCAGCTGGACAATGGGACACCATAGAAGCAAGCCCCTTGGAGACTAGCTCCAGCTGGCCATTGGGACGCCTTTACGACTAAGGCCTCTCCTTTTAGACCAACTGCAGAGGGGCAGAGGGACCCCAAGAGAAACAAGTCGCCGGGGCTTTGGGGCCCCCCACTTGCTGGGCAATGGGACCCTACAGAAAGAAGCCCCCTCCTCTGAGACCGACCCCAGCTTAGGTGATGATTCACACTCATCTCCCTAATTCAGGGAGAGGGGAAGAGAAATAAATTGCCAGGAAATTGGCTGCTTTATCTCAGAGCCCAGCTCTGTTCCCCACCCCACGGTAATCAGCCCACCCACGGGGCTGCCAACTGGTGAGGGGTCAGGAATGGAGCTATGAGACACATGGAGGGAAAGAGCCCATCATGAGGGCAGGGGCAGGGACCACAGGGGATGGACACAAAACTTGAATGCATCCGATGAAGTGAGCTGGAGCAAATAAATAATGTAAATAAATTTGTTCGTCTCTAAGGTGCCCCAAGTACTCCTTTTCTTTTTGCAAAACTTGTCCGATGTCACCAGCTGGGTAGCTAGGGTCAGATCCTGACTTCAGTGGAGGGGGCGGGGGGATTTCTCAGTATTAGACGCCACCATTAACAGGCGCCCACTCCCAGAGCACAATGACCGTGAGGGTCACATGATTACTGTGATGAATGAGACAAATTCCGCTTCAGGTACTAAACCGCCTGGTGGGGAACCTGCGAGTCCACTGGGCCATGGGTGCCACAAGGATCCCGGCCAGTGTTCACCCAGCAAAGGGAACCGAAGGAAACAGGCATGGAAACCGGAGGCCAAACCTCCCCAATGGGTGTGTCTTTCTCCCCCCAGGGCTGAACATCCAAGAGGCGAGCGAGCTGTGGTGTTGGGACGGGCTCCCGGACTCCGAGTGCCTGGGCTACAGGAACATGGCCAGGGTGGGGGAGGTAAGGACTCTCCGCCGGTGCATGGCAGCAGCTCAGGTGTGGAGCTGTCTCCCCCTGCAGTGAGTGTGTCATGGATACAGGGCTAGAGCCTGCTACTTATTTCCAGCTGACAGCGTTCGGCTGCGAGAGGCTGAGGATCCTGGCTTGGAGCCTTGTAAAGGCCCCGGCTTGTGTGTGTTGCATGGATCCATGGCTATGTGGCATAAAAGGGATCCCCTTGGAGGTTGCGTTAATGGAGAAGTGTATCTCCAGGGATCCGGCTCCGCTCACTGTCCCCCCGAGTGACACCCTGGTGTCAGTGAGTTGGGAAGCTCACACCAGCTAGTGCCGGACCAGATCCTCATTGGATTCCCTGCACCCCCTGGAAGCACAGGTAGGGTGTGGGGTTTGCCCAGCACCATGGTGAGTCCAGGAGCAGAACCTGCCGCTACCCTGGGCATTGGGTGAGGGACACCGAGCTCCTTTCCTGGGCGGAGTCACTGCACTGTATGTGAGGCTCGTGGGATTGTCAGTGGGGTGAGGAGTGGGAACGGAAGCAGATCGAAAAGGCTCCTAACCTCTAGCAGGTGAGCTGCGGGAGATAGCGCTGCTGGGAGCAGTAGGGGACCTTTGTTGTCTTTGTGAGCTGGGTTCCAGAGCGCACAGACACGTTCCCAGCCTGTCATGACACCTGCGGTGAATCCGGCTCCAGAAAGAGCAATTCGAGACCTCAGTGCCTGCAATCTCTAACTGAAGGGGGTTCCTTGGTCCATGGGACTCCAAAGGTTGGCTGCCCCAGGACTCGTATCCCCCTGGTGAGATGCTAGAGGGATTTGGAGCTTGGTTCTGGGCAATTGCCAAGGGCTCTGGTCCTCTTTGTTTTAGATCTTCGGACACGTCTTCTCTGGAGGCCAAAGAAGAACTTTCCTCCAGGCGGAGCTTCTGACCATACACGATCCCCTGATCCATGTCAGCCAGGCTGGGCTGGTGCTCACATATTCCATCCTGGGAGAAGCCAGCCAGCTGATAGGGGACGAGGTAATCAAAGAAGGATCAACTGGGGAGGGATCCCCAGGTCCTCTCACCTCCGGGCCATAGAAAGTCACTCCCAACCCATCCCCATCGCTGACCAGGGAGCAAGGAGACGATGAACCCAAGGAGGTGCCATTGGTAGGTGCCAGCTTGTCCCTTGAGCAGCTCAAAGCAGAGGAGACCCAGCTCTCCAGTAAGGCTATTTCCTAACAGGCGTCACATCAACATGACACGCTGCCATGCTCATGCTAGGGACTGCCAACTTCCCTAGCCACCTCTGTGAGCCTTTCATCCCCGTCCGGGGCTCAGGACGGTTCCTAGTGCTCTGGTATCATGTTATCCCAGCCACCACCTGCTCTGGGAGAACTGGAGGAATCAGTCAGCAGAGGCTGCTCAAGTGCCTCATTCCCCAGAGCTACTGTCCATGGCGTCACCTTAAGGACGGGGAGGGTCCCTTGGGGAAAGGTGTCCACTTCTTCTCACCCCACGGCACTTCTGCCCAAACCCTCCCAACCCCTCATCTGAAGGGGGCGAGGGTGGCTGAGGGATTCTGGGGAGCGCAGCTGAATCCCTAGCTGGGTGGGGAGGGAGAACAGCTCTCACGGCGGGATTGAGAGGAAGGGGGCAGGAGTTCATTTCACAATGGTGGGAGTGGGGTTGGAGGTCACTAGAGAGGAGACAAGATTTCATCTCGGTGGATGGGTGGGGGAATCCGTCCCTCGGACGTGGGGAGGGTTGGGGTGGAAATTTTGCTGGCTCCCAGTGCCGTTAATGCCCTTCGTTGCCATGGGTGTCCGAGTCTCTGACTGATCCTTGTTCTCTTGCAACAGGAGGACGTGACAGCGACGATCTACATCTGGTGCTTGCGACAGGTGCCCAAAGCGCTGCAGGGGCTGTGCTCAGTGGGACAGCCTTGAAGGGCCCCCCCTTCGCATGCTCAGAAGCTCCCACTCCCTGCGGCAGGTACTGCTCTTTCTCGCTGGGCCTGGGGGAGACGGGCTGGGGGAGAGTCCATAGAGCCCACAGCACTGAGAGAAACCCAGGCCGAGCACCTCGCTCTCACCACCCTTCCCCACCCCGACCCCTGGAACTGGGGCCAGGCCAGATACAGTCCCTGCCCCCATGCCCAGAGGCCAGTTTCAGAAGCATCAGGGACTGGCAAGAAATGAGAGCATCCGCAGAGCCAGGGTTTATCGAAAAGTAGCCATTGCAGTCTGGGAAGGGTGGCCCGACTTGGAGCCCCTCTCATGTCATCACTGCTTAGACCTCCCCATGGCCCGTGTCACCCCGACGCAGTGAATGTCTGACCACCTGGTATCTGAACCCTTCCCAACCAGGAATGAAACTCCCCGCTAGCACCCTGGGGCAGGGAAGGATCCTCCCCATCTGGCAGGTGGGGACTGAGACACAGAGGAAGAGCTGTGATCCTGGTCACACAATCCTGGGGGTAGATCTGGGAACTGGACGGGGTCCCAGGCCTTTCCCCCAGTGGCACCTTCACTTTCTGCCCTTTATTCTCCCCTCCTGCTAGGGGGTCTGTGAGTGTGAAATGAACAGGAGGGTGATGGGGTCCTGACACATAGCCTGGGTGGGAGCTCCCCTTGGCTTGGAGCCCACCGTCAGTGACATCTTTGTCATCCTGCTCTCCTTCTTTTATTCCTAGGATGGGAGTCCCTCGATGAGGGGTCTCTAGGGCTCCAGGTGGGCAGTGCCTAGGAGTACCAATAAATCATCCTGGTTCCCGCCTGCATGCCCCACCCGGCCCTGCCCTGCCCTCCAGTTCCTCGCTATTGACTCTGGCTTGACTCTGGGGTTATGACTTTGCCATGACCCTTATTGGCTCCAGATGTTGGCTACCCGTCCTGATGCCGTATTCTCCTTGCCCTTCTCTAGCCTCGCTCTAGGCCCTCCACCGACCCACTCCAGCATTGCCTCCTCCTCCTGATCTTCCCCAAGCCCTCCGATGTTGACTACCTGGCTTTGACCTTCGGCCTGTATCCGCACTCTGGCTTGACAATTACATCGATTTGGCTGATCTTTGGTCCCTGCCTACCCGGCTACGACCTCTGGCATGGACTTGGACTCTGGCTCTGATTCTGCTTTGTCGATGGACTCTGACCTCGCTTTTGACCCTGGTGCGTCCCTGGACCTTGATTCTAGCACCACTCTCAGCCTAGACACAATCCTGCACTTCCCTGCGCTCCAAACACTGGGCCTAATTCTCAGATGTAGCATGTGACATCAGGTGATACAACTTCTGGCAGAAAAGCAGGCTCTCCACAAGTAAGTGGCCCGTATGCAACAAGGGACGCATCACACAACAAGGTGTGAACCAGGGCCTCACTACATCAGCCTGGCCTGGGGATACCCCTACTGGAGCTGTGCACTGGAAATGACTGAAAATATCGGGGTTCCTTTAACCAGCTTCCGCCCCTGGAAGGAGTAAGTTTGATGGATGGGAGGAATGGGGGGCCCAGCTGGTTGGGGTGGGGGTGACACTGGCTGTTTCTGCAGAGCACTTTGGCTTCCTCCCTGGGAAGCGCCTGTGGGTCTGCGGGGCCTGAATCTCACGTGCGGTTTTGTCTCCTTGGGGTCTCTCAGGAGCTGACTGAAAATCTCCCCATGGAGTCCGAGCCAACCTCCATCGTCTCCAGCTCCATGGCTGCGGTTTGCAGCCTCAGGTACCAGGACCCTCCCTTCCAGCTGCCCTAACCCTGGTGCTGATCGGGCCCAGAGCTGGGAGTCACAGATCCTCCCCGGCCTGCGTTACTCCAAGCTCTGGCTGTTCGCATCCCCCAGCAGAGGAGGCGGGAACGTCCCCTCTTTCCTGGCTGGGGGGTGATTTCACTCCAGTAGCGTTCGAGTGGCCGTAGGGAGGGGATCACTGCAGGGGAGGGGGGTCGTGTCCATGGCAGTGCCAGCACCCCTCTCGTCCTGCAAGGTGTAACACGGGCTCCTCTCTCCCGCCAGCAAACTGAAGCCGCCGCTTGCCCTGGAGCTGGAGTCACGCCTCCTGCGGGCTGTTCTCCACGCGTCTTCACCACGGGCACAGGACAGGGCACCACCCACTTCCGGTAAGTCCTGATCCTACTTCTCTGTCCCAGGAGCAAGAGCGGCCTCTGGTCCCTGCTCCCTCGGTTTGATGGAGCTGCTGAGAATAGGGGAGAGGTGAGCAGAGCTGGGAACAGGCCCAGGAGGCACGGGGGAGGGGGGCGGACACAAACTGTCAGGGAGGGCCCCTTCCCTCCAGAGGGGATTGCGTTAGCCCTTCTGGCTGATCCCAGGCTTCCCTCTTCTCCTCACTCTCTGCTCTGCTGCCCGGACTCTCCCACCCGGGGATCCTACCTCCCACCCATTGCGGTTTGGCTGCTCCATACTCTGCTGGGTACCAGGCTCTGCACAGAGAACAGCTAAGGGCAAGGATTGAGGAGGCAGCAGGCATCCGGCCATGAACTCTTGCCCAGTGTCCCTGCAGTGATGTGAATGGGAGAGGCCAGGAGGTGCCTTTTGGCTCTTGCCAGGGCTCCCCGGAGAAACCCCACCCCCGATTTTCCCCTGTCTGGGGTAGCCCCAGATCCCATGGTTGAGGGTGCTCCCTCTTTTTGCAGGCTCTGCACAAGACCTATTCGTAGAGCCTGGACACCATGTTCAGGGGCCTGCTGACAGAGACCCCCACCACGGACAAGCTGCAGCACCTCTTGGAGGTGAGCAGAATGGGAGGGTCTGGGGCAAAATTTCCCCTGAACCCTGTGGGAGGGCTGCAAAGGAGAGACTAGAAGAGCCATGTTTCCATTGTGTCCTCCCAGCTTGGACCCTGCCGGCCGCACGTTCCCAGAGCCGTCGGTGCAGAGGGAAGGAGCTGGGACTGTCAGCCAGAGCTCTGCATGGTTGCATTAAGCACTAACAGTGAGCACCAGAGGCTGAAACCTGTGAGATATAGGACATGGGCCTCAGTTCCCGGAGGGATTGTCCTCATGGCCGCTCCATCTATCCTACCAAGGCCTCTGCACCTGGGGTCAGGGGCCCAGGGCATGTGCCTTGATCCTGATGTGCTGTTCATGGATCAGGGGTTCAGAGCAAATAGACCAGCCCCAAGGCCGAACATTGTCCCAGCCTGGAGAGACAATCACAGCTTGTGCCCAATAAGATGTGGGCAGTATCATGAACCCCCTTTTCAAGCTCTGCAAGCAGGGGTCAGCTATTCCCCCCTGAGCACAAGGTCTCAGCCGCTTGGGGATGGGGAGAGGCTCGTTTGTAGAGCATGCACGCCTGCGTGCTGACTCTCCCCTGCCTCCTTCTCCTGCAGCACGTCCATTTCTGGCTCCACTCCAGAAAGACCCAGGACAGAGCTAGGGCCATATGGAGCAGGGCTGCCCTACTCCGATTCGTCACTACCCTCCCCGGATTTGATGTAAGTGACCTTTGACCCCAGCATCTGCATAGGCAGGGCTGGCTCTGAAAGGCTGTGGGATGAAATTCTGCAGGGGTTGTAAATAGAGAGGGCCCCCGTGGGAAGGCAGAGTCAGAACTGAGCCTCAAATATATTTGAGTCAAGTTCCTCATGGATGGGAGCAGAGCTCTGGCCCAGGGGAGCTGGAGAGCTGAAGGGAGACTGTTGATGGATTCCCCTTTCCTCCTCCTTCCACCAGAGCTCCTCTGACTTCCCCAAGGCGGGCGACTTTGTGCTGCAGCTGGGTCTCTACATATCGGACCCAGCCGACGACATCAGCCGGCAAGCCAGGGACGGGGTTTATTGGCTGTACAGCCTCCTGCTGCAGAAGAGGGGTAAGAAACCCAGCTGGACAATGGGATGCCATAGAAGCGAACCCCTTGGAGACTAGCTCCAGCTGGCCATTGGGACGCCGATACGACTAAGGGCTCTCGTTTTAGACCAACTCCAGAAGGACAGAGGGACCCCAATAGAAACAAGGCCCCTGCTTTGGGGGCACCCCACTTGCTGGGCAATGGGACCCTACAGAAAGAAGCCCCCTCCTCTGAGACCGACCCCAGCTTAGGTGATGATTCACACTCATCTCCCTAATTCAGGGAGAGGGGAAGAGAAATAAATTGCCAGGAAATTGGCTGCTTTATCTCAGAGCCCAGCTCTGTTCCCCACCCCACGGTAATCAGCCCACCCACGGGGCTGCCAACTGGTGAGGGGTCAGGAATGGAGCTATGAGACACATGGAGGGAAAGAGCCCATCATGAGGGCAGGGGCAGGGACCACAGGGGATGGACACAAAACTTGAATGCATCCGATGAAGTGAGCTGGAGCAAATAAATAATGTAAATAAATTTGTTCGTCTCTAAGGTGCCCCAAGTACTCCTTTTCTTTTTGCAAAACTTGTCCGATGTCACCAGCTGGGTAGCTAGGGTCAGATCCTGACTTCAGTGGAGGGGGCGGGGGGATTTCTCAGTATTAGACGCCACCATTAACAGGCGCCCACTCCCAGAGCACAATGACCGTGAGGGTCACATGATTACTGTGATGAATGAGACAAATTCCGCTTCAGGTACTAAACCGCCTGGTGGGGAACCTGCGAGTCCACTGGGCCATGGGTGCCACAAGGATCCCGGCCAGTGTTCACCCAGCAAAGGGAACCGAAGGAAACAGGCATGGAAACCGGAGGCCAAACCTCCCCAATGGGTGTGTCTTTCTCCCCCCAGGGCTGAACATCCAAGAGGCGAGCGAGCTGTGGTGTTGGGACGGGCTCCCGGACTCCGAGTGCCTGGGCTACAGGAACATGGCCAGGGTGGGGGAGGTAAGGACTCTCCGCCGGTGCATGGCAGCAGCTCAGGTGTGGAGCTGTCTCCCCCTGCAGTGAGTGTGTCATGGATACAGGGCTAGAGCCTGCTACTTATTTCCAGCTGACAGCGTTCGGCTGCGAGAGGCTGAGGATCCTGGCTTGGAGCCTTGTAAAGGCCCCGGCTTGTGTGTGTTGCATGGATCCATGGCTATGTGGCATAAAAGGGATCCCCTTGGAGGTTGCGTTAATGGAGAAGTGTATCTCCAGGGATCCGGCTCCGCTCACTGTCCCCCCGAGTGACACCCTGGTGTCAGTGAGTTGGGAAGCTCACACCAGCTAGTGCCGGACCAGATCCTCATTGGATTCCCTGCACCCCCTGGAAGCACAGGTAGGGTGTGGGGTTTGCCCAGCACCATGGTGAGTCCAGGAGCAGAACCTGCCGCTACCCTGGGCATTGGGTGAGGGACACCGAGCTCCTTTCCTGGGCGGAGTCACTGCACTGTATGTGAGGCTCGTGGGATTGTCAGTGGGGTGAGGAGTGGGAACGGAAGCAGATCGAAAAGGCTCCTAACCTCTAGCAGGTGAGCTGCGGGAGATAGCGCTGCTGGGAGCAGTAGGGGACCTTTGTTGTCTTTGTGAGCTGGGTTCCAGAGCGCACAGACACGTTCCCAGCCTGTCATGACACCTGCGGTGAATCCGGCTCCAGAAAGAGCAATTCGAGACCTCAGTGCCTGCAATCTCTAACTGAAGGGGGTTCCTTGGTCCATGGGACTCCAAAGGTTGGCTGCCCCAGGACTCGTATCCCCCTGGTGAGATGCTAGAGGGATTTGGAGCTTGGTTCTGGGCAATTGCCAAGGGCTCTGGTCCTCTTTGTTTTAGATCTTCGGACACGTCTTCTCTGGAGGCCAAAGAAGAACTTTCCTCCAGGCGGAGCTTCTGACCATACACGATCCCCTGATCCATGTCAGCCAGGCTGGGCTGGTGCTCACATATTCCATCCTGGGAGAAGCCAGCCAGCTGATAGGGGACGAGGTAATCAAAGAAGGATCAACTGGGGAGGGATCCCCAGGTCCTCTCACCTCCGGGCCATAGAAAGTCACTCCCAACCCATCCCCATCGCTGACCAGGGAGCAAGGAGACGATGAACCCAAGGAGGTGCCATTGGTAGGTGCCAGCTTGTCCCTTGAGCAGCTCAAAGCAGAGGAGACCCAGCTCTCCAGTAAGGCTATTTCCTAACAGGCGTCACATCAACATGACACGCTGCCATGCTCATGCTAGGGACTGCCAACTTCCCTAGCCACCTCTGTGAGCCTTTCATCCCCGTCCGGGGCTCAGGACGGTTCCTAGTGCTCTGGTATCATGTTATCCCAGCCACCACCTGCTCTGGGAGAACTGGAGGAATCAGTCAGCAGAGGCTGCTCAAGTGCCTCATTCCCCAGAGCTACTGTCCATGGCGTCACCTTAAGGACGGGGAGGGTCCCTTGGGGAAAGGTGTCCACTTCTTCTCACCCCACGGCACTTCTGCCCAAACCCTCCCAACCCCTCATCTGAAGGGGGCGAGGGTGGCTGAGGGATTCTGGGGAGCGCAGCTGAATCCCTAGCTGGGTGGGGAGGGAGAACAGCTCTCACGGCGGGATTGAGAGGAAGGGGGCAGGAGTTCATTTCACAATGGTGGGAGTGGGGTTGGAGGTCACTAGAGAGGAGACAAGATTTCATCTCGGTGGATGGGTGGGGGAATCCGTCCCTCGGACGTGGGGAGGGTTGGGGTGGAAATTTTGCTGGCTCCCAGTGCCGTTAATGCCCTTCGTTGCCATGGGTGTCCGAGTCTCTGACTGATCCTTGTTCTCTTGCAACAGGAGGACGTGACAGCGACGATCTACATCTGGTGCTTGCGACAGGTGCCCAAAGCGCTGCAGGGGCTGTGCTCAGTGGGACAGCCTTGAAGGGCCCCCCCTTCGCATGCTCAGAAGCTCCCACTCCCTGCGGCAGGTACTGCTCTTTCTCGCTGGGCCTGGGGGAGACGGGCTGGGGGAGAGTCCATAGAGCCCACAGCACTGAGAGAAACCCAGGCCGAGCACCTCGCTCTCACCACCCTTCCCCACCCCGACCCCTGGAACTGGGGCCAGGCCAGATACAGTCCCTGCCCCCATGCCCAGAGGCCAGTTTCAGAAGCATCAGGGACTGGCAAGAAATGAGAGCATCCGCAGAGCCAGGGTTTATCGAAAAGTAGCCATTGCAGTCTGGGAAGGGTGGCCCGACTTGGAGCCCCTCTCATGTCATCACTGCTTAGACCTCCCCATGGCCCGTGTCACCCCGACGCAGTGAATGTCTGACCACCTGGTATCTGAACCCTTCCCAACCAGGAATGAAACTCCCCGCTAGCACCCTGGGGCAGGGAAGGATCCTCCCCATCTGGCAGGTGGGGACTGAGACACAGAGGAAGAGCTGTGATCCTGGTCACACAATCCTGGGGGTAGATCTGGGAACTGGACGGGGTCCCAGGCCTTTCCCCCAGTGGCACCTTCGCTTTCTGCCCTTTATTCTCCCCTCCTGCTAGGGGGTCTGTGAGTGTGAAATGAACAGGAGGGTGATGGGGTCCTGACACATAGCCTGGGTGGGAGCTCCCCTTGGCTTGGAGCCCACCGTCAGTGACATCTTTGTCATCCTGCTCTCCTTCTTTTATTCCTAGGATGGGAGTCCCTCGATGAGGGGTCTCTAGGGCTCCAGGTGGGCAGTGCCTAGGAGTACCAATAAATCATCCTGGTTCCCGCCTGCATGCCCCACCCGGCCCTGCCCTGCCCTCCAGTTCCTCGCTATTGACTCTGGCTTGACTCTGGGGTTATGACTTTGCCATGACCCTTATTGGCTCCAGATGTTGGCTACCCGTCCTGATGCCGTATTCTCCTTGCCCTTCTCTAGCCTCGCTCTAGGCCCTCCACCGACCCACTCCAGCATTGCCTCCTCCTCCTGATCTTCCCCAAGCCCTCCGATGTTGACTACCTGGCTTTGACCTTCGGCCTGTATCCGCACTCTGGCTTGACAATTACATCGATTTGGCTGATCTTTGGTCCCTGCCTACCCGGCTACGACCTCTGGCATGGACTTGGACTCTGGCTCTGATTCTGCTTTGTCGATGGACTCTGACCTCGCTTTTGACCCTGGTGCGTCCCTGGACCTTGATTCTAGCACCACTCTCAGCCTAGACACAATCCTGCACTTCCCTGCGCTCCAAACACTGGGCCTAATTCTCAGATGTAGCATGTGACATCAGGTGATACAACTTCTGGCAGAAAAGCAGGCTCTCCACAAGTAAGTGGCCCGTATGCAACAAGGGACGCATCACACAACAAGGTGTGAACCAGGGCCTCACTACATCAGCCTGGCCTGGGGATACCCCTACTGGAGCTGTGCACTGGAAATGACTGAAAATATCGGGGTTCCTTTAACCAGCTTCCGCCCCTGGAAGGAGTAAGTTTGATGGATGGGAGGAATGGGGGGCCCAGCTGGTTGGGGTGGGGGTGACACTGGCTGTTTCTGCAGAGCACTTTGGCTTCCTCCCTGGGAAGCGCCTGTGGGTCTGCGGGGCCTGAATCTCACGTGCGGTTTTGTCTCCTTGGGGTCTCTCAGGAGCTGACTGAAAATCTCCCCATGGAGTCCGAGCCAACCTCCATCGTCTCCAGCTCCATGGCTGCGGTTTGCAGCCTCAGGTACCAGGACCCTCCCTTCCAGCTGCCCTAACCCTGGTGCTGATCGGGCCCAGAGCTGGGAGTCACAGATCCTCCCCGGCCTGCGTTACTCCAAGCTCTGGCTGTTCGCATCCCCCAGCAGAGGAGGCGGGAACGTCCCCTCTTTCCTGGCTGGGGGGTGATTTCACTCCAGTAGCGTTCGAGTGGCCGTAGGGAGGGGATCACTGCAGGGGAGGGGGGTCGTGTCCATGGCAGTGCCAGCACCCCTCTCGTCCTGCAAGGTGTAACACGGGCTCCTCTCTCCCGCCAGCAAACTGAAGCCGCCGCTTGCCCTGGAGCTGGAGTCACGCCTCCTGCGGGCTGTTCTCCACGCGTCTTCACCACGGGCACAGGACAGGGCACCACCCACTTCCGGTAAGTCCTGATCCTACTTCTCTGTCCCAGGAGCAAGAGCGGCCTCTGGTCCCTGCTCCCTCGGTTTGATGGAGCTGCTGAGAATAGGGGAGAGGTGAGCAGAGCTGGGAACAGGCCCAGGAGGCACGGGGGAGGGGGGCGGACACAAACTGTCAGGGAGGGCCCCTTCCCTCCAGAGGGGATTGCGTTAGCCCTTCTGGCTGATCCCAGGCTTCCCTCTTCTCCTCACTCTCTGCTCTGCTGCCCGGACTCTCCCACCCGGGGATCCTACCTCCCACCCATTGCGGTTTGGCTGCTCCATACTCTGCTGGGTACCAGGCTCTGCACAGAGAACAGCTAAGGGCAAGGATTGAGGAGGCAGCAGGCATCCGGCCATGAACTCTTGCCCAGTGTCCCTGCAGTGATGTGAATGGGAGAGGCCAGGAGGTGCCTTTTGGCTCTTGCCAGGGCTCCCCGGAGAAACCCCACCCCCGATTTTCCCCTGTCTGGGGTAGCCCCAGATCCCATGGTTGAGGGTGCTCCCTCTTTTTGCAGGCTCTGCACAAGACCTATTCGTAGAGCCTGGACACCATGTTCAGGGGCCTGCTGACAGAGACCCCCACCACGGACAAGCTGCAGCACCTCTTGGAGGTGAGCAGAATGGGAGGGTCTGGGGCAAAATTTCCCCTGAACCCTGTGGGAGGGCTGCAAAGGAGAGACTAGAAGAGCCATGTTTCCATTGTGTCCTCCCAGCTTGGACCCTGCCGGCCGCACGTTCCCAGAGCCGTCGGTGCAGAGGGAAGGAGCTGGGACTGTCAGCCAGAGCTCTGCATGGTTGCATTAAGCACTAACAGTGAGCACCAGAGGCTGAAACCTGTGAGATATAGGACATGGGCCTCAGTTCCCGGAGGGATTGTCCTCATGGCCGCTCCATCTATCCTACCAAGGCCTCTGCACCTGGGGTCAGGGGCCCAGGGCATGTGCCTTGATCCTGATGTGCTGTTCATGGATCAGGGGTTCAGAGCAAATAGACCAGCCCCAAGGCCGAACATTGTCCCAGCCTGGAGAGACAATCACAGCTTGTGCCCAATAAGATGTGGGCAGTATCATGAACCCCCTTTTCAAGCTCTGCAAGCAGGGGTCAGCTATTCCCCCCTGAGCACAAGGTCTCAGCCGCTTGGGGATGGGGAGAGGCTCGTTTGTAGAGCATGCACGCCTGCGTGCTGACTCTCCCCTGCCTCCTTCTCCTGCAGCACGTCCATTTCTGGCTCCACTCCAGAAAGACCCAGGACAGAGCTAGGGCCATATGGAGCAGGGCTGCCCTACTCCGATTCGTCACTACCCTCCCCGGATTTGATGTAAGTGACCTTTGACCCCAGCATCTGCATAGGCAGGGCTGGCTCTGAAAGGCTGTGGGATGAAATTCTGCAGGGGTTGTAAATAGAGAGGGCCCCCGTGGGAAGGCAGAGTCAGAACTGAGCCTCAAATATATTTGAGTCAAGTTCCTCATGGATGGGAGCAGAGCTCTGGCCCAGGGGAGCTGGAGAGCTGAAGGGAGACTGTTGATGGATTCCCCTTTCCTCCTCCTTCCACCAGAGCTCCTCTGACTTCCCCAAGGCGGGCGACTTTGTGCTGCAGCTGGGTCTCTACATATCGGACCCAGCCGACGACATCAGCCGGCAAGCCAGGGACGGGGTTTATTGGCTGTACAGCCTCCTGCTGCAGAAGAGGGGTAAGAAACCCAGCTGGACAATGGGATGCCATAGAAGCGAACCCCTTGGAGACTAGCTCCAGCTGGCCATTGGGACGCCGATACGACTAAGGGCTCTCGTTTTAGACCAACTCCAGAAGGACAGAGGGACCCCAATAGAAACAAGGCCCCTGCTTTGGGGGCACCCCACTTGCTGGGCAATGGGACCCTACAGAAAGAAGCCCCCTCCTCTGAGACCGACCCCAGCTTAGGTGATGATTCACACTCATCTCCCTAATTCAGGGAGAGGGGAAGAGAAATAAATTGCCAGGAAATTGGCTGCTTTATCTCAGAGCCCAGCTCTGTTCCCCACCCCACGGTAATCAGCCCACCCACGGGGCTGCCAACTGGTGAGGGGTCAGGAATGGAGCTATGAGACACATGGAGGGAAAGAGCCCATCATGAGGGCAGGGGCAGGGACCACAGGGGATGGACACAAAACTTGAATGCATCCGATGAAGTGAGCTGGAGCAAATAAATAATGTAAATAAATTTGTTCGTCTCTAAGGTGCCCCAAGTACTCCTTTTCTTTTTGCAAAACTTGTCCGATGTCACCAGCTGGGTAGCTAGGGTCAGATCCTGACTTCAGTGGAGGGGGCGGGGGGATTTCTCAGTATTAGACGCCACCATTAACAGGCGCCCACTCCCAGAGCACAATGACCGTGAGGGTCACATGATTACTGTGATGAATGAGACAAATTCCGCTTCAGGTACTAAACCGCCTGGTGGGGAACCTGCGAGTCCACTGGGCCATGGGTGCCACAAGGATCCCGGCCAGTGTTCACCCAGCAAAGGGAACCGAAGGAAACAGGCATGGAAACCGGAGGCCAAACCTCCCCAATGGGTGTGTCTTTCTCCCCCCAGGGCTGAACATCCAAGAGGCGAGCGAGCTGTGGTGTTGGGACGGGCTCCCGGACTCCGAGTGCCTGGGCTACAGGAACATGGCCAGGGTGGGGGAGGTAAGGACTCTCCGCCGGTGCATGGCAGCAGCTCAGGTGTGGAGCTGTCTCCCCCTGCAGTGAGTGTGTCATGGATACAGGGCTAGAGCCTGCTACTTATTTCCAGCTGACAGCGTTCGGCTGCGAGAGGCTGAGGATCCTGGCTTGGAGCCTTGTAAAGGCCCCGGCTTGTGTGTGTTGCATGGATCCATGGCTATGTGGCATAAAAGGGATCCCCTTGGAGGTTGCGTTAATGGAGAAGTGTATCTCCAGGGATCCGGCTCCGCTCACTGTCCCCCCGAGTGACACCCTGGTGTCAGTGAGTTGGGAAGCTCACACCAGCTAGTGCCGGACCAGATCCTCATTGGATTCCCTGCACCCCCTGGAAGCACAGGTAGGGTGTGGGGTTTGCCCAGCACCATGGTGAGTCCAGGAGCAGAACCTGCCGCTACCCTGGGCATTGGGTGAGGGACACCGAGCTCCTTTCCTGGGCGGAGTCACTGCACTGTATGTGAGGCTCGTGGGATTGTCAGTGGGGTGAGGAGTGGGAACGGAAGCAGATCGAAAAGGCTCCTAACCTCTAGCAGGTGAGCTGCGGGAGATAGCGCTGCTGGGAGCAGTAGGGGACCTTTGTTGTCTTTGTGAGCTGGGTTCCAGAGCGCACAGACACGTTCCCAGCCTGTCATGACACCTGCGGTGAATCCGGCTCCAGAAAGAGCAATTCGAGACCTCAGTGCCTGCAATCTCTAACTGAAGGGGGTTCCTTGGTCCATGGGACTCCAAAGGTTGGCTGCCCCAGGACTCGTATCCCCCTGGTGAGATGCTAGAGGGATTTGGAGCTTGGTTCTGGGCAATTGCCAAGGGCTCTGGTCCTCTTTGTTTTAGATCTTCGGACACGTCTTCTCTGGAGGCCAAAGAAGAACTTTCCTCCAGGCGGAGCTTCTGACCATACACGATCCCCTGATCCATGTCAGCCAGGCTGGGCTGGTGCTCACATATTCCATCCTGGGAGAAGCCAGCCAGCTGATAGGGGACGAGGTAATCAAAGAAGGATCAACTGGGGAGGGATCCCCAGGTCCTCTCACCTCCGGGCCATAGAAAGTCACTCCCAACCCATCCCCATCGCTGACCAGGGAGCAAGGAGACGATGAACCCAAGGAGGTGCCATTGGTAGGTGCCAGCTTGTCCCTTGAGCAGCTCAAAGCAGAGGAGACCCAGCTCTCCAGTAAGGCTATTTCCTAACAGGCGTCACATCAACATGACACGCTGCCATGCTCATGCTAGGGACTGCCAACTTCCCTAGCCACCTCTGTGAGCCTTTCATCCCCGTCCGGGGCTCAGGACGGTTCCTAGTGCTCTGGTATCATGTTATCCCAGCCACCACCTGCTCTGGGAGAACTGGAGGAATCAGTCAGCAGAGGCTGCTCAAGTGCCTCATTCCCCAGAGCTACTGTCCATGGCGTCACCTTAAGGACGGGGAGGGTCCCTTGGGGAAAGGTGTCCACTTCTTCTCACCCCACGGCACTTCTGCCCAAACCCTCCCAACCCCTCATCTGAAGGGGGCGAGGGTGGCTGAGGGATTCTGGGGAGCGCAGCTGAATCCCTAGCTGGGTGGGGAGGGAGAACAGCTCTCACGGCGGGATTGAGAGGAAGGGGGCAGGAGTTCATTTCACAATGGTGGGAGTGGGGTTGGAGGTCACTAGAGAGGAGACAAGATTTCATCTCGGTGGATGGGTGGGGGAATCCGTCCCTCGGACGTGGGGAGGGTTGGGGTGGAAATTTTGCTGGCTCCCAGTGCCGTTAATGCCCTTCGTTGCCATGGGTGTCCGAGTCTCTGACTGATCCTTGTTCTCTTGCAACAGGAGGACGTGACAGCGACGATCTACATCTGGTGCTTGCGACAGGTGCCCAAAGCGCTGCAGGGGCTGTGCTCAGTGGGACAGCCTTGAAGGGCCCCCCCTTCGCATGCTCAGAAGCTCCCACTCCCTGCGGCAGGTACTGCTCTTTCTCGCTGGGCCTGGGGGAGACGGGCTGGGGGAGAGTCCATAGAGCCCACAGCACTGAGAGAAACCCAGGCCGAGCACCTCGCTCTCACCACCCTTCCCCACCCCGACCCCTGGAACTGGGGCCAGGCCAGATACAGTCCCTGCCCCCATGCCCAGAGGCCAGTTTCAGAAGCATCAGGGACTGGCAAGAAATGAGAGCATCCGCAGAGCCAGGGTTTATCGAAAAGTAGCCATTGCAGTCTGGGAAGGGTGGCCCGACTTGGAGCCCCTCTCATGTCATCACTGCTTAGACCTCCCCATGGCCCGTGTCACCCCGACGCAGTGAATGTCTGACCACCTGGTATCTGAACCCTTCCCAACCAGGAATGAAACTCCCCGCTAGCACCCTGGGGCAGGGAAGGATCCTCCCCATCTGGCAGGTGGGGACTGAGACACAGAGGAAGAGCTGTGATCCTGGTCACACAATCCTGGGGGTAGATCTGGGAACTGGACGGGGTCCCAGGCCTTTCCCCCAGTGGCACCTTCGCTTTCTGCCCTTTATTCTCCCCTCCTGCTAGGGGGTCTGTGAGTGTGAAATGAACAGGAGGGTGATGGGGTCCTGACACATAGCCTGGGTGGGAGCTCCCCTTGGCTTGGAGCCCACCGTCAGTGACATCTTTGTCATCCTGCTCTCCTTCTTTTATTCCTAGGATGGGAGTCCCTCGATGAGGGGTCTCTAGGGCTCCAGGTGGGCAGTGCCTAGGAGTACCAATAAATCATCCTGGTTCCCGCCTGCATGCCCCACCCGGCCCTGCCCTGCCCTCCAGTTCCTCGCTATTGACTCTGGCTTGACTCTGGGGTTATGACTTTGCCATGACCCTTATTGGCTCCAGATGTTGGCTACCCGTCCTGATGCCGTATTCTCCTTGCCCTTCTCTAGCCTCGCTCTAGGCCCTCCACCGACCCACTCCAGCATTGCCTCCTCCTCCTGATCTTCCCCAAGCCCTCCGATGTTGACTACCTGGCTTTGACCTTCGGCCTGTATCCGCACTCTGGCTTGACAATTACATCGATTTGGCTGATCTTTGGTCCCTGCCTACCCGGCTACGACCTCTGGCATGGACTTGGACTCTGGCTCTGATTCTGCTTTGTCGATGGACTCTGACCTCGCTTTTGACCCTGGTGCGTCCCTGGACCTTGATTCTAGCACCACTCTCAGCCTAGACACAATCCTGCACTTCCCTGCGCTCCAAACTCTGGGCCTAATTCTCAGATGTAGCATGTGACATCAGGTGATACAACTTCTGGCAGAAAAGCAGGCTCTCCACAAGTAAGTGGCCCGTATGCAACAAGGGACGCATCACACAACAAGGTGTGAACCAGGGCCTCACTACATCAGCCTGGCCTGGGGATACCCCTACTGGAGCTGTGCACTGGAAATGACTGAAAATATCGGGGTTCCTTTAACCAGCTTCCGCCCCTGGAAGGAGTAAGTTTGATGGATGGGAGGAATGGGGGGCCCAGCTGGTTGGGGTGGGGGTGACACTGGCTGTTTCTGCAGAGCACTTTGGCTTCCTCCCTGGGAAGCGCCTGTGGGTCTGCGGGGCCTGAATCTCACGTGCGGTTTTGTCTCCTTGGGGTCTCTCAGGAGCTGACTGAAAATCTCCCCATGGAGTCCGAGCCAACCTCCATCGTCTCCAGCTCCATGGCTGCGGTTTGCAGCCTCAGGTACCAGGACCCTCCCTTCCAGCTGCCCTAACCCTGGTGCTGATCGGGCCCAGAGCTGGGAGTCACAGATCCTCCCCGGCCTGCGTTACTCCAAGCTCTGGCTGTTCGCATCCCCCAGCAGAGGAGGCGGGAACGTCCCCTCTTTCCTGGCTGGGGGGTGATTTCACTCCAGTAGCGTTCGAGTGGCCGTAGGGAGGGGATCACTGCAGGGGAGGGGGGTCGTGTCCATGGCAGTGCCAGCACCCCTCTCGTCCTGCAAGGTGTAACACGGGCTCCTCTCTCCCGCCAGCAAACTGAAGCCGCCGCTTGCCCTGGAGCTGGAGTCACGCCTCCTGCGGGCTGTTCTCCACGCGTCTTCACCACGGGCACAGGACAGGGCACCACCCACTTCCGGTAAGTCCTGATCCTACTTCTCTGTCCCAGGAGCAAGAGCGGCCTCTGGTCCCTGCTCCCTCGGTTTGATGGAGCTGCTGAGAATAGGGGAGAGGTGAGCAGAGCTGGGAACAGGCCCAGGAGGCACGGGGGAGGGGGGCGGACACAAACTGTCAGGGAGGGCCCCTTCCCTCCAGAGGGGATTGCGTTAGCCCTTCTGGCTGATCCCAGGCTTCCCTCTTCTCCTCACTCTCTGCTCTGCTGCCCGGACTCTCCCACCCGGGGATCCTACCTCCCACCCATTGCGGTTTGGCTGCTCCATACTCTGCTGGGTACCAGGCTCTGCACAGAGAACAGCTAAGGGCAAGGATTGAGGAGGCAGCAGGCATCCGGCCATGAACTCTTGCCCAGTGTCCCTGCAGTGATGTGAATGGGAGAGGCCAGGAGGTGCCTTTTGGCTCTTGCCAGGGCTCCCCGGAGAAACCCCACCCCCGATTTTCCCCTGTCTGGGGTAGCCCCAGATCCCATGGTTGAGGGTGCTCCCTCTTTTTGCAGGCTCTGCACAAGACCTATTCGTAGAGCCTGGACACCATGTTCAGGGGCCTGCTGACAGAGACCCCCACCACGGACAAGCTGCAGCACCTCTTGGAGGTGAGCAGAATGGGAGGGTCTGGGGCAAAATTTCCCCTGAACCCTGTGGGAGGGCTGCAAAGGAGAGACTAGAAGAGCCATGTTTCCATTGTGTCCTCCCAGCTTGGACCCTGCCGGCCGCACGTTCCCAGAGCCGTCGGTGCAGAGGGAAGGAGCTGGGACTGTCAGCCAGAGCTCTGCATGGTTGCATTAAGCACTAACAGTGAGCACCAGAGGCTGAAACCTGTGAGATATAGGACATGGGCCTCAGTTCCCGGAGGGATTGTCCTCATGGCCGCTCCATCTATCCTACCAAGGCCTCTGCACCTGGGGTCAGGGGCCCAGGGCATGTGCCTTGATCCTGATGTGCTGTTCATGGATCAGGGGTTCAGAGCAAATAGACCAGCCCCAAGGCCGAACATTGTCCCAGCCTGGAGAGACAATCACAGCTTGTGCCCAATAAGATGTGGGCAGTATCATGAACCCCCTTTTCAAGCTCTGCAAGCAGGGGTCAGCTATTCCCCCCTGAGCACAAGGTCTCAGCCGCTTGGGGATGGGGAGAGGCTCGTTTGTAGAGCATGCACGCCTGCGTGCTGACTCTCCCCTGCCTCCTTCTCCTGCAGCACGTCCATTTCTGGCTCCACTCCAGAAAGACCCAGGACAGAGCTAGGGCCATATGGAGCAGGGCTGCCCTACTCCGATTCGTCACTACCCTCCCCGGATTTGATGTAAGTGACCTTTGACCCCAGCATCTGCATAGGCAGGGCTGGCTCTGAAAGGCTGTGGGATGAAATTCTGCAGGGGTTGTAAATAGAGAGGGCCCCCGTGGGAAGGCAGAGTCAGAACTGAGCCTCAAATATATTTGAGTCAAGTTCCTCATGGATGGGAGCAGAGCTCTGGCCCAGGGGAGCTGGAGAGCTGAAGGGAGACTGTTGATGGATTCCCCTTTCCTCCTCCTTCCACCAGAGCTCCTCTGACTTCCCCAAGGCGGGCGACTTTGTGCTGCAGCTGGGTCTCTACATATCGGACCCAGCCGACGACATCAGCCGGCAAGCCAGGGACGGGGTTTATTGGCTGTACAGCCTCCTGCTGCAGAAGAGGGGTAAGAAACCCAGCTGGACAATGGGATGCCATAGAAGCGAACCCCTTGGAGACTAGCTCCAGCTGGCCATTGGGACGCCGATACGACTAAGGGCTCTCGTTTTAGACCAACTCCAGAAGGACAGAGGGACCCCAATAGAAACAAGGCCCCTGCTTTGGGGGCACCCCACTTGCTGGGCAATGGGACCCTACAGAAAGAAGCCCCCTCCTCTGAGACCGACCCCAGCTTAGGTGATGATTCACACTCATCTCCCTAATTCAGGGAGAGGGGAAGAGAAATAAATTGCCAGGAAATTGGCTGCTTTATCTCAGAGCCCAGCTCTGTTCCCCACCCCACGGTAATCAGCCCACCCACGGGGCTGCCAACTGGTGAGGGGTCAGGAATGGAGCTATGAGACACATGGAGGGAAAGAGCCCATCATGAGGGCAGGGGCAGGGACCACAGGGGATGGACACAAAACTTGAATGCATCCGATGAAGTGAGCTGGAGCAAATAAATAATGTAAATAAATTTGTTCGTCTCTAAGGTGCCCCAAGTACTCCTTTTCTTTTTGCAAAACTTGTCCGATGTCACCAGCTGGGTAGCTAGGGTCAGATCCTGACTTCAGTGGAGGGGGCGGGGGGATTTCTCAGTATTAGACGCCACCATTAACAGGCGCCCACTCCCAGAGCACAATGACCGTGAGGGTCACATGATTACTGTGATGAATGAGACAAATTCCGCTTCAGGTACTAAACCGCCTGGTGGGGAACCTGCGAGTCCACTGGGCCATGGGTGCCACAAGGATCCCGGCCAGTGTTCACCCAGCAAAGGGAACCGAAGGAAACAGGCATGGAAACCGGAGGCCAAACCTCCCCAATGGGTGTGTCTTTCTCCCCCCAGGGCTGAACATCCAAGAGGCGAGCGAGCTGTGGTGTTGGGACGGGCTCCCGGACTCCGAGTGCCTGGGCTACAGGAACATGGCCAGGGTGGGGGAGGTAAGGACTCTCCGCCGGTGCATGGCAGCAGCTCAGGTGTGGAGCTGTCTCCCCCTGCAGTGAGTGTGTCATGGATACAGGGCTAGAGCCTGCTACTTATTTCCAGCTGACAGCGTTCGGCTGCGAGAGGCTGAGGATCCTGGCTTGGAGCCTTGTAAAGGCCCCGGCTTGTGTGTGTTGCATGGATCCATGGCTATGTGGCATAAAAGGGATCCCCTTGGAGGTTGCGTTAATGGAGAAGTGTATCTCCAGGGATCCGGCTCCGCTCACTGTCCCCCCGAGTGACACCCTGGTGTCAGTGAGTTGGGAAGCTCACACCAGCTAGTGCCGGACCAGATCCTCATTGGATTCCCTGCACCCCCTGGAAGCACAGGTAGGGTGTGGGGTTTGCCCAGCACCATGGTGAGTCCAGGAGCAGAACCTGCCGCTACCCTGGGCATTGGGTGAGGGACACCGAGCTCCTTTCCTGGGCGGAGTCACTGCACTGTATGTGAGGCTCGTGGGATTGTCAGTGGGGTGAGGAGTGGGAACGGAAGCAGATCGAAAAGGCTCCTAACCTCTAGCAGGTGAGCTGCGGGAGATAGCGCTGCTGGGAGCAGTAGGGGACCTTTGTTGTCTTTGTGAGCTGGGTTCCAGAGCGCGCAGACACGTTCCCAGCCTGTCATGGCACCTGCGGTGAATCCGGCTCCAGAAAGAGCAATTCGAGACCTCAGTGCCTGCAATCTCTAACTGAAGGGGGTTCCTTGGTCCATGGGACTCCAAAGGTTGGCTGCCCCAGGACTCGTATCCCCCTGGTGAGATGCTAGAGGGATTTGGAGCTTGGTTCTGGGCAATTGCCAAGGGCTCTGGTCCTCTTTGTTTTAGATCTTCGGACACGTCTTCTCTGGAGGCCAAAGAAGAACTTTCCTCCAGGCGGAGCTTCTGACCATACACGATCCCCTGATCCATGTCAGCCAGGCTGGGCTGGTGCTCACATATTCCATCCTGGGAGAAGCCAGCCAGCTGATAGGGGACGAGGTAATCAAAGAAGGATCAACTGGGGAGGGATCCCCAGGTCCTCTCACCTCCGGGCCATAGAAAGTCACTCCCAACCCATCCCCATCGCTGACCAGGGAGCAAGGAGACGATGAACCCAAGGAGGTGCCATTGGTAGGTGCCAGCTTGTCCCTTGAGCAGCTCAAAGCAGAGGAGACCCAGCTCTCCAGTAAGGCTATTTCCTAACAGGCGTCACATCAACATGACACGCTGCCATGCTCATGCTAGGGACTGCCAACTTCCCTAGCCACCTCTGTGAGCCTTTCATCCCCGTCCGGGGCTCAGGACGGTTCCTAGTGCTCTGGTATCATGTTATCCCAGCCACCACCTGCTCTGGGAGAACTGGAGGAATCAGTCAGCAGAGGCTGCTCAAGTGCCTCATTCCCCAGAGCTACTGTCCATGGCGTCACCTTAAGGACGGGGAGGGTCCCTTGGGGAAAGGTGTCCACTTCTTCTCACCCCACGGCACTTCTGCCCAAACCCTCCCAACCCCTCATCTGAAGGGGGCGAGGGTGGCTGAGGGATTCTGGGGAGCGCAGCTGAATCCCTAGCTGGGTGGGGAGGGAGAACAGCTCTCACGGCGGGATTGAGAGGAAGGGGGCAGGAGTTCATTTCACAATGGTGGGAGTGGGGTTGGAGGTCACTAGAGAGGAGACAAGATTTCATCTCGGTGGATGGGTGGGGGAATCCGTCCCTCGGACGTGGGGAGGGTTGGGGTGGAAATTTTGCTGGCTCCCAGTGCCGTTAATGCCCTTCGTTGCCATGGGTGTCCGAGTCTCTGACTGATCCTTGTTCTCTTGCAACAGGAGGACGTGACAGCGACGATCTACATCTGGTGCTTGCGACAGGTGCCCAAAGCGCTGCAGGGGCTGTGCTCAGTGGGACAGCCTTGAAGGGCCCCCCCTTCGCATGCTCAGAAGCTCCCACTCCCTGCGGCAGGTACTGCTCTTTCTCGCTGGGCCTGGGGGAGACGGGCTGGGGGAGAGTCCATAGAGCCCACAGCACTGAGAGAAACCCAGGCCGAGCACCTCGCTCTCACCACCCTTCCCCACCCCGACCCCTGGAACTGGGGCCAGGCCAGATACAGTCCCTGCCCCCATGCCCAGAGGCCAGTTTCAGAAGCATCAGGGACTGGCAAGAAATGAGAGCATCCGCAGAGCCAGGGTTTATCGAAAAGTAGCCATTGCAGTCTGGGAAGGGTGGCCCGACTTGGAGCCCCTCTCATGTCATCACTGCTTAGACCTCCCCATGGCCCGTGTCACCCCGACGCAGTGAATGTCTGACCACCTGGTATCTGAACCCTTCCCAGCCAGTAATGAAACTTCCCGCTAGCACCCTGGGGCAGGGAAGGATCCTCCCCATCTGGCAGGTGGGGACTGAGACACAGAGGAAGAGCTGTGATCCTGGTCACACAATCCTGGGAGTAGATCTGGGAACTGGACGGGGTCCCAGGCCTTTCCCCCAGTGGCACCTTCGCTTTCTGCCCTTTATTCTCCCCTCCTGCTAGGGGGTCTGTGAGTGTGAAATGAACAGGAGGGTGATGGGGTCCTGACACATAGCCTGGGTGGGAGCTCCCCTTGGCTTGGAGCCCACCGTCAGTGACATCTTTGTCATCCTGCTCTCCTTCTTTTATTCCTAGGATGGGAGTCCCTCAATGAGGGGTCTCCAGGACTCCAGGTGGGCAGTGCCTAGGAGTACCAATAAATCATCCTGGTTCCCGCCTGCATGCCCCACCCGGCCCTGCCCTGCCCTCCAGTTCCTCGCTATTGACTCTGGCTTGACTCTGGGGTTATGACTTTGCCATGACCCTTATTGGCTCCAGATGTTGGCTACCCATCCTGATGCCATATTCTCCTTGCCCTTCTCTAGCCTCGCTCTAGGCCCTCCACCGACCCACTCCAGCATTGCCTCCTCCTCCTGATCTTCCCCAAGCCCTCCGATGTTGACTACCCGGCTTTGACCTTCGGCCTGTATCCGCACTCTGGCTTGACAATGACATCGATTTGGCTGATCTTTGGTCCCTGCCTACCCGGCTACGACCTCTGGCATGGACTTGGACTCTGGCTCTGATTCTGCTTTGTCGATGGACTCTGACCTCGCTTTTGACCCTGGTGCGTCCCTGGACCTTGATTCTAGCACCACTCTCAGCCTAGACACAATCCTGCACTTCCCTGCGCTCCAAACACTGGGCCTAATTCTCAGATGTAGCATGTGACATCAGGTGATACAACTTCTGGCAGAAAAGCAGGCTCTCCACAAGTAAGTGGCCCGTATGCAACAAGGGACGCATCACACAACAAGGTGTGAACCAGGGCCTCACTACATCAGCCTGGCCTGGGGATACCCCTACTGGAGCTGTGCACTGGAAATGACTGAAAATATCGGGGTTCCTTTAACCAGCTTCCGCCCCTGGAAGGAGTAAGTTTGATGGATGGGAGGAATGGGGGCCCAGCTGGTTGGGGTGGGGGTGACACTGGCTGTTTCTGCAGAGCACTTTGGCCTCCTCTCTGGGAAGCGCCTGTGGGTCTGCGGGGCCTGAATCTCACGTGCGGTTTTGTCTCCTTGGGGTCTCTCAGGATGTGATTGAAAATCTCCCCATGGAGTCCGAGCCAACCTCCATCGTCTCCAGCTCCATGGCCGCAGTTTGCAGCCTCAGGTACCAGGACCCTCCCTTCCAGCTACCCTAACCCTGGTGCTGATCGGGCCAGAGCTGGGAGTCACAGATCCTCCCCGGCCTGCGTTACCCCAAGCTCTGGCTGTTCACATCCCCCAGCAGAGGAGGTGGGAACGTCCCCTCTTTCCTGGCTGGGGGGTGATTTCACTCCAGTAACGTTCGAGTGGCCGTAGGGAGGGGATCACTGCAGGGGAGGGGGGTCGTGTCCATGGCAGTGCCAGCACCCCTCTTGTCCTGCAAGGTGTAACACGGGCTCCTCTCTCCCGCCAGCAAACTGAAGCCACCACTTGCCCTGGAGCTGGAATCCTGCCTCCTGCGGGCTGTACAATACACCATCTTCACCATAGGCATGGGGCAGGACACCACCCACTTCCGGTAGGTCCTGATCCTACTTCTCTGTCCCAGGAGCAAGAGCGGCCTCTGGTCCCTGCTCCCTCGGTTTGATGGAGCTGCTGAGAATAGGGGAGGGGTGAGCAGAGCTGGGAACAGGCCCAGGAGGCGCGGGGAAGGGGGGCGGACACAAACTGTCAGGGAGGGCCCCTTCCCTCCAGAGGGGATTGCGTTAGCCCTTGTGGCTGATCCCAGACTTCCCTCTTCTCCTCACTCTCTGCTCTGCTGCCCGGACTCTCCCACCCGGGGATCCTACCTCCCACCCATTCCGGTTTGGCTGCTCCATACTCTGCTGGGTACCAGGCTCTGCACAGAGAACAGCTAAGGGCAAGGATTGAGGAGCCAGCAGGCATCCGGCCATGAACTCTTGCCCAGTGTCCCTGCAGTGATGTGAATGGGAGAGGCCAGGAGGTTCCTTTTGGCTCTTGCCAGGGCTCCCCGGAGAAACCCCACCCCGATTGTCCCCTCTCTGGGGTAGCCCCAGATCCCATGGTTGAGGGTGCTCCCTCTTTTTGCAGGCTCTGCACAAGACCTATTCGCAGAGCCTGGACACCATGCTCGGGGGCCTGCTGACAGAGACCCCCACCACGGACAAGCTGCAGCACCTCTTGGAGGAGAGCAGAATGGGAGGGTCTGGGGCGAAATTTCCCCTGAACCCCGTGGGAGGACTGCAAAGGAGAGACTAGAAGAGCCATGTTTCCATTGTGTCCTCCCAGCTTGGACCCTGCCGACCACACGTTCCCAGAGCCGTCGGTGCAGAGGGAAGGAGCTGGGACTGTCAGCCAGAGCTCTGCACGGTTGCATTAAGCACTAACAGTGAGCACCAGAGGCTGAAACCTGTGAGATATAGGACATGGGCCTCAGTTCCCGGAGGGATTGTTCTCACGGCCGCTCCATCTATCCTACCAAGGCCTCTGCACCTGGGGTCAGGGGCCCAGGGCATGTGCCTTGATCCTGATGTGCTGTTCATGGATCAGGGGTTCAGAGCAAATAGACCAGCCCCAAGGCCGAACATTGTCCCAGCCTGGAGAGACAATGACAGCTTGTGCCCAGCAAGATGTGGGCAGTATCATGAACTACCTTTTCAAGCTCTGCAAGCAGGGGTCAGCTATTCCGCCCTGAGCACAAGGTCTCAGCCGCTTGGGGATGGGGAGAGGCTCGTTTGTAGAGCATGCACGCCTGCGTGCTGACTCTCTCCTGCCTCCTTCTCCTGCAGCACGTCCATTTCTGGCTCCACTCCAGAAAGACCCAGGAGAGAGCTAGGGCCATATGGAGCAGGGCTGCCCTACTCCGATTCGTCACTACCCTCCCCGGATTTGATGTAAGTGACCTTTGACCCCAGCATCTGCATAGACAGGGCTGCCTCTGAAAGGCTGTGGGATGAACCTCTGCAGGGGTTGTAAATAGAGAGGGCCCCCGTGGGAAGGCAGAGTCAGAACTGAGCCTCAAATATATTTGAGTCAAGTTCCTCATGGATGGGAGCAGAGCTCTGGCCCAGGGGAGCTGGAGAGCTGAAGGGAGACTGTTGATGGATTCCCCTTTCCTCCTCCTTCCACCAGAGCTCCTCTGACTTCCCCAAGGCGGGCGACTTTGTGCTGCAGCTGGGTCTCTACATATCGGACCCAGCCGACAACATCAGCCGGCAAGCCAGGGATGGGGTTTATTGGCTGTACAGCCTCCTGCTGCAGAAGAGGGGTAAGAAACCCAGCTGGACAATGGGATGCCATAGAAGCGAGCCCCTTGGAGACTAGCTCCAGCTGGCCATTGGGACGCCGATACGACTAAGGGCTCTCGTTTTAGACCAACTCCAGAAGGACAGAGGGACCCCAATAGAAACAAGGCCCCTGCTTTGGGGGCCCCCCACTTGCTGGGCAATGGGACCCTACAAAAAGAAGCCCCCTCCTCTGAGACCAACCCCAGCTTAGATGATGATTCACACACATGTCCCTAATTCAGGGAGAGGGGAAGAGAAATAAATTGCCAGGAAATTGGCTGCTTTATCTCAGAGCCCAGCTCTGTTCCCCACCCCAGGGAAATCAGCCCACCCACGGGGCTGCCAATTGGTGAGGGGTCAGGAATGGAGATATGAGACACATGGAGGGACAAAACCCATCATGAGGGCAGGGGCAGGGACCACAGGGGATGGACACAAAACTTGAATGCATCCAATGAAGTGAGCTGGAGCAAATAAATAACGTAAATAAATTTGTTCGTCTCTAAGGTGCCCCAAGTACTCCTTTTCTTTTTGCAAAACTTGTCCGATGTCACCAGCTGGGTAGCTAGGGTCAGATCCTGACTTCAGTGGAGGGGGCGGGGGGATTTCTCAGTATTAGACGCCACCATTAACAGGCGCCCACTCCCAGAGCACAATGACCGTAAGGGTCACATGATTACTGTGATGAATAATGCTCCGCTCACTGTTCCCCCGACTGACACCCTGGTGTTTGAGAGAGGAGCCAGTGGGTCAGTGTGTTGGGAAGCTCACACCAGCTAGTGCCGGACCAGATCCTCATTGGATTCCCTGCACCCCCTGGAAGCACAGGCAGGGTGTGGGGTTTGCCCAGTACCGTGGTGAGTCCAGGAGCAGAACCTGCCGCTACCCTGGGCATTGGGTGAGGGACACCGAGCTCCTTTCCTGGGCGGAGTCACTGCAGTGTATGTGAGGATCGTGGGATTGTCAGTGGGGTGAGGAGCGGGAACGGAAGTAGATCTAAAAGGCCCGCTCTCACCACCCTGCCCCACCCCGACCCCTGGAACTGGGGCCAGGCCAGATACAGTCCCTGCCCCCATGCCCAGAGGTCAGTTTCAGAAGCATCAGGGGCTGGCAAGAAATGAGAGCATCCGCAGAGCCAGGGTTTATCATCAGTAGCCATTGCAGTCCGGGAGGGGTGGCCCGACTTGGAGCCCCTCTCATGTCATCACTGCTTGTGATGGGGGGAGGGGCCATAGAGCCCACAGCACTGAGCCAATAAGGGTGATTGCAACTTTTTGCAGAAAACCGGGCTCTCCTCAAGTAAGTGGCCCGTATGCAACAAAGGACACATCACACAACAAGGTGTGAACCAGGGCCTCACTACATGAGCCTGGCCCGGGGATGCCCCTTCTGGAGCTGTGCAATGGAAATGACTGAAAATGTCGGGGTTCCTTTAACTAGCCTCCGCCCCTGGACCTACTCCACTGTTCTTGACTCGGACACCCGGCATTCCTGATAAAAGCCAGGGTTACATGGATACCTTTGAAAGAAATGTGGATTCGTTGCCGCTGCACCGGGGCTATGACTGCCCTCTTAACCTACAACCTTGGTTGAAAGTTGCCTTCGGCTGTATTTACACATTGTCAGAACAAGAATTTGTGGCTCTCCCTGCGTACAGACATGAAAACCAGTCCAAAGGCTTTCTTAGCTACCAAGCTTTTCCCACGGGTGCTCAGGCCCTTTTTGGGAAGAAGAAATGTGGGACTCTACTACGCTTCTGGTTAGACAATCGGCCCCTGAACAAAGTGCTAGTTTGGAACCATAACCCCCAGCTGTGAATCCCACAATTGTTGGCTCACAGGAAATCTGCAAAAGTTTTCATCAAACTGGATCTGCAAGGATTTATAATCTAACACTCATTTGGGCAGGGGACAAATGGAAGTCAGATTTCAAAACACGCTCTGGACATTTTAACTGTCTGGTATGCTATTTGGGCTCACTAGCGGTCCTCTGTCCTTGCAACACTTCCTCAGTTATGTATTTGGGGCCATTGTGGATCCATACAGTGTCATCTCTTCAGGTGACAGACTTCTCTTTTTGGAGAACCCAGAGCAGCACGTGAACCACATCCGAACCTGGAGAGGTTTGGGCAGCATGCTCTGTACACAGAATTGGAAAAGTGAACCTCCAGCCAACTCTCCACAGAATTTTTGGGGTACAGCCTCTCCCTGGAAGGTGTCACGATTGATCCAAAGAAGGGGGAAGCCATTCACAACTGGGAGGAAGTTTGAAGTCCTCAAGAAGAGCAGTGCTTCCTCAGCTTCACAAGTTTTACCACGGCTTCAGCCCAGGGTTCTCAGAGCCGGTAACCCCCAGGAGAGCTCTCCTCCTCAAGACGGCCACGTTCGTGTGGTCGCCCAAGGCCCAACAAGCCCTCACACAGCTCAGAACTGCCTGCACGACTGCCCCTGTTCTCACATGCAGCATTCATCGTGGAAGTAGACGCATCTACTATGACCATCAGGGCCCACTTAGTTTGGTGGTGCCAGAAGTGGGCTGAAATTCAGACTCACGTGACTTCTGCCCTTGCACCAATGCACCACGCACCAAACTTCTTGGCATTTCAGGCCTCTGGAGACTTTGTCCCAGCCATGGGCAGCCATTGCCAGGAATTTCACTGTTGAACTCCCTGAATCAAATGGCCACAGGGTGGAACTGACTCTCATAGATCACCTGACCAAGATGGCGCACTTCATACCTTGGGCTGAGAGGACAGATTAACTCTGAATTCCCAAACCCAAAATGCCGATGACACCTTTATTTTGATTACTATAGATTCCTCCCCGATTCCATGCCACACAACCAATGGCGTCTCCATACTTCCTGGCCATCAACCTGGTTCAACGAATCCACCACATTCAAGAAGAAAGAAGGGAGCCTCTTGAAGACACTAGGAAGGACTTCAGATAATATGTGGATTGCTGATTTCAAGAGGGGCTAGTCTTTTCAGTAGGGGAGCAAACTCTGGGTCCCTTCCCTCACTCTGACACAATCTGTGCCCAGAATATCTGAGCCCCTCACAGACAATGGGACTGTCCTCCACTCTCCTCCTTGTTGGGGGGACTTGTACCCCCATTTTACAGACAGGGATTGAAGGTGAGGAAGTGATCTCTCCAAGGTCATGTCTGGAAATGTGGGGGAGAGCTGGGAACTGGACTGGCTTCTACAGGAGTGCCCTCCCCACAGGGGCAACTTCACTTTCTGCCCTTCGTTCTCTCCTCCCCTCTTGGCCCGTCTTCGAAGGGGGCTCTGAATGGGAAATGAGCAGCAGATTCCTCCCCCCCTCTGTCTTCCAGCCTCTGGGATCTGTCCACCTCACCTACAGCAATGCAGCCTGCAGCTGGCCCGGCTTGGGGACCCATGACCTCATCCTGTGAAATCGAGAAGTACTGGCTCTCAGGGATGCTTAGATGGAAAACCACTCACCCCACACAGAGGTAGGAATCACCCATTCCCAGGTTGCCCTGAGGAGCCATGATTCCTCCAGGAGCTGGGGAAGGGCACAGTGATCAGTTTGTCAAAGGTAGGGGAGGATTGTGTAAGGAGAGGGTCTACGAGAGGAGGAGCGTGAGCTAGGCTCTGTATTTGGACTTGGCTGGGCTCAAGAGAAGGGACAGGGGCTGTTAGAGGACAATGGTGAGGTACAAGGGGTGTCGGAGATGGGGGCAAGGCCTGAAAAGTTCAACTACTTTAGATCAATAGTACCAGAGAATCACCGGTTGAGGTGACTGAAAGCTCTGAAGTAGGGCAGCCAAAATCATCCTCCTCAGATGGGAACGTACCAAAAGTCGGCAGAAGCTCAGCCTCTGAGGTGAACGTTGTGGCTCAAACCTCTCTCTGCTCTGTACCGCACAGGATTCCAGTTGGCTGTTCCAATCCAGGATGAAAGCTATGCCACTGATGTCTCACAGCACCTGGGCGGTGAAGTGCCACTTAAACCCGCTGTGATGTACAGACCTTGCCCTAGCTGTCTGCCCCGGGCTGAATTTCACCCATTCAGAGTGTAAGGAAATAATTGGCTGAAGGCCTTTTTCTTTTTGGATGTCTGTCTAGTGGGAAAGAACTATGGGGATTTTTAACCTGTATTGCTCCCGGGACTGGTGCTTCAATGTTACAAAGAAGTGCTGATGCACTGGTGGATTTTTCCCCCTTTTAATCTACTCTCGTCTTCTCTTTTAACAGGTATTCTAAGGGCACCCCATGCTTCATGCAGGCATTCTTGGGCGTGCAAATTGCATCAGACCAGTACAGGAATAAATAATAGTGAATGAAATATGCAGACACTAAAGTTCTGCAGCCAAATTCTCAGAAACTTTCCTCTTCAATGTAGGATCAGGATTTTGTATTTAATTGATTTTTTTAAAGTGCTAAGCAGGTGCTACACTGTAATGAGAGGAAACAGAAGCGAAAAACTAAAAGAATGTTACTTAAACCAATGAACTGATGCAGAGAGTGGAAACACAGCAAAGCAAACAAATGAATACTGTGAGTAAATAACCTGAAAGCAAATGGGGAAGAAAACCTCATCTGGGTAATTGTGGCTCTTGGGGATAAAGATCAAGTTCCTGGTACCTAGTCTGGCTTGGAGCATCCCTTATCCCCTGGATCCCAGATCTGGGATACAGATGTCATTCTCTGTGTGGTGTCCATATTTTATTCCTAGGAAAAGGATCCCCAAACAAGGTGTAAAGATCCTGGACTCAATTGCCTGCAAGAAGCGTCAGCCACCTTCACAGGTAGAAATCACTGTCTTTCCTACAATGCCACTAGTGCCCTTTCTGCTCTCCAGGCCTGCTCCCTGCAGCAGGACAGAGACACCCCTTAACTCCCCGAGTCCTGATTTCCTGCCATTCAAGGGGCTGGGGGCTTGCATTGCCCCCACCCCTGCCATCAGATACTTTTCCTTTGGGAATCTCCCTAGAGCAGGGGAGAAAACTGTTCTTTTAGAACCAGTCTGCCCAGTAAATCCACCCACACTGACCTCATCTGAGCTGCTTTGTGTATCCAAGATTAGCAGTATCTTTGGAAAACCCTTCGCGAACAGGGGTGTGAGGTGAAGCAGGGGATACGGGAGCTCCAGCAGATTCCCCTGAAGAACACCACCCTGCCTTTCTCTGGTCAGGCTAAGTCTCGCCATCCATTGTGGAGGTGAAGACCAGATGGGAGCTGCTGGATTGATCTTGATGTGCCATGTCCTTGTGTGGATGAAGGTCCTACATCTCAGAGATGGCCAGCAGCAGATGTTCCACGTGTCCAGGAATAGGCTAAACAACCTACACTGATAGGTAAGTAAAATCATGGCCACATGTAGACATCACAGGAATTGTTGGGGATTGAACCAGGGCCCTTCAGCACAAGCCCCTCTCACTCAGTGTCAACCAGTCCTGCTCCACCCACTAGACCACGCCCCCTTCCAGAGCCGCAGAACCCAGGAGCCTTGATTCTGAGACTCATGCCTCACATCACAAGGCCAAACCTCCTCCCATTAAGGGAGCTATAGAAGAGACCGTCTGCAAGAATCATAGAATCATAGAATATCAGGGTTGGAAGGGACCTCAGGAGGTCATCTAGTCCAACCCCCTGCTCAAAGCAGGACCAATCCCCAATTAAATCATCCCAGCCAGGGCTTTGTCAAGCCTGACCTTAAAAACTTCTAAGGAAGGAGATTCTACCACCTCCCTAGGTAACGCATTCCAGTGTTTCACCACCCTCCTAGTGAAAAAGTTTTTCCTAATATCCAACCTAAACCTCCCCCACTGCAACTTGAGACCATTACTCCTAGTCCTGTCCTCTTCTACCACTGAGAATAGTCTAGAACCATCCTCTCTGGAACCACCTCTCAGGTAGTTGAAAGCAGCTATCAAATCCCCCCTCATTCTTCTCTTCTGCAGACTAAACAATCCCAGTTCCCTCAGCCTCTCCTCATAAGTCATGTGTTCCAGACCCCTAATCATTTTTGTTGCCCTTCGCTGGACTCTCTCCAATTTATCCACATCCTTCTTGTAGTGTGGGGCCCAAAACTGGACACAGTACTCCAGATGAGGCCTCACCAATGTCGAATAGAGGGGGACGATCACGTCCCTTGATCTGCTCGCTATGCCCCTACTTATACATCCCAAAATGCCATTGGCCTTCTTGGCAACAAGGGCACACTGCTGACTCATATCCAGCTTCTCGTCCACTGTCACCCCTAGGTCCTTTTCCGCAGAACTGCTGCCTAGCCGTTCAGTCCCTAGTCTGTAGCTGTACATTGGGTTCTTCCGTCCTAAGTGCAGGACCCTGCACTTATCCTTATTGAACCTCATCAGATTTCTTTTGGCCCCATGCTCTAATTGTCTAGGTCCCTCTGTATCCTATCCCTGCCCTCCAGCGTATCAACCACTCCTCCCAGTTTAGTATCATCCGCAAATTTGCTGAGAGTGCAATCCACACCATCCTCCAGATCATTTATGAAGATATTGAACAAAACCGGCCCCAGGACCGACCCCTGGGGCACTCCACTTGACACCGGCTGCCAACTAGACATGGAGCCATTGATCACTACCCGTTGAGCCCAACAATCTAGCCAACTTTCTACCCACCTTATAGTGCATTCATCCAGCCCGTACTTCTTTAACTTGCTGACAAGAATACTGTGGGAGACCGTATCAAAAGCTTTGCTAAAATCAAGAAACAATACATCCACTGCTTTCCCTTCATCCACAGAACCAGTAATCTCATCATAGAAGGCGATTAGATTAGTCAGGCATGACCTTCCCTTGGTGAATCCATGCTGACTGTTCCAGATCACTTTCCTCTCATGTAAGTGCTTCAGGATTGATTCCTTGAGGACCTGCTCCATGATTTTTCCGGGGACTAAGGTAAGGCTGACTGGCCTGTAGTTCCCAGGATCCTCCTTCTTCCCTTTTTTAAAGATTGGCACTACATTAGCCTTTTTCCAGTCATCTGGGACTCCCCCCGTTCGCCACGAGTCTTCAAAGATAATGGCCAATGGCTCTGCAATCACAGCCGCCAATTCCTTTAGCACTCTCGGATGCAACTCGTCCGGCCCCATGGATTTGTGCACGTCCAGCTTTTCTAAATAGTCCCTAACCACCTCTTTCTCCACAGAGGGCTGGCCATCTACTCCCCATGTTGTGATGCCCAGCGCAGCAGTCTGGGAGCTGTCCTTGTTAGTGAAGACAGAGGCAAAAAAAGCATTGAGCACATTAGCTTTTTCCACATCCTCTGTCACTAGGTTGCCTCCCTCATTCAGTAAGGGGCCCACACTTTCCTTGGCTTTCTTCTTGTTGCCAACATACCTGAAGAAACCCTTCTTGTTACCCTTGACATCTCTTGCTAGCTGTAGCTCCAGGTGCGATTTGGCCTTCCTGATTTCATTCCTACATGCCCGAGCAATATTTTTATACTCTTCCCTGGTCATATGTCCAACGTTCCACTTCTTGTGAGCTTCTTTTTTATGTTTGAGATCCGCTAGGATTTCACCGTTAAGCCAAGCTGGTTGCCTGCCATATTTACTATTCTTTCGACTCATCGGGATGGTTTGTCCCTGTAACCTCAACAGGGATTCCTTGAAATACAGCCAGCTCTCCTGGACTCCTTTCCCCTTCATGTTAGTCCCCCAGGGGATCCTACCCATCCATTCCCTGAGGGAGTCGAAGTCTGCTTTCCTGAAGTCCAGGGTCCGTATCCTGCTGCTTACCTTTCTTCCCTGTGTCAGGATCCTGAACTCAACCAACTCATGGTCACTGCCTCCCAGATTCCCGTCCACTTTTGCTTCCCCCACTAATTCTTCCCTGTTTGTGAGCAGCAGGTCAAGAAAAGCTCCCCCCTAGCACTTGCACCAGGAAATTGTCCCCTATGCTTTCCAAAAACTTCCTGGATTGTCTATGCAGCGCTGTATTGCTCTCCCAGCAGATATCAGGAAGATTAAAGTCACCCATGAGAACCAGGGCGTGCGATCTAGTAGCTTCTGCGAGTTGCCGGAAGAAAGCCTCATCCACCTCATCCCCCTGGTGGACCCCCTCTACATTTCCCCTCTCAGAGACTGCAGCCACTGGTGACAAGTGAATGAGCAGAGATCTCCCCTGTGGGAATCCAAGGGGCGGCACATTTGGGGTTTCACAGGGAAGGCCTCTGGCAGCCATTGACAGAGTGTTCCTGTGAGGAGATTTTCCGTCTCTAACAAAGGGTTTCTGTTCCCCCAGATCTCAGCCGCTCAGCAGAATGCGGGAGAGCCGAGTGCTGATGGGCTAGAGGGGTCACCGGAGTCACCGCGCAGCTGTGCAGCAGGTGCAGTGTCTGCAGTCACCATGGGCCAAACCCTGCGCTCCAGACAACACAGGCCAAGTTTCCCTGGATTGCGAAGGGGACTTTGGCTCGGAGAATTGGTTGCTGGTGCCTGTGTCCACAGAGAACTGGGATGTTTTCATTAGCCCACCAATGGTACATGAAGCGCCATCCAAGCCAGGGGAGAATGGACATTAAACAGCGAGGCTGGGACCTCCGCAGAGCTGCTGCAGTCAAGCATCCACAGCCAGAAGAGAGACGATGGGAAACTCGCTTAGATGGCTGGCCACAGCAGCAGCAGCCGTCTCATAAAGCTCTGCTCATGCTCTAGCCAACAGAGGCAGGGCAAAGAGCCACGCAGGGAGAGCCTGGGCTGCAATGAGCACTATGCGGTTTTTCAGTGGATTGTGCTGTCTCGACAATCTATTTCCTGTAATGTGCACATCCAGCCTCCCTGGCTGACCTCAATGGAAGTTAGGTGCTCTGTGCCCACAGGATCAGTGCTCAATGTGCTCACGCAGCAACCTAGGGCGCAAAAATGGAACATGATAGATGCACTGATCCAAATAGTTAAAAACCTGTCCTCCCTGTTTGTCCCTGCCGTTTTCATGTTTGCAGTTAAAGGAAGCCGGATATCTAGCTACTTGAGAGCCCCCTTGTTCCAGTCAGGCAGGAGATCAGTGCTAGCATGTGCACAAACCCTTATAGGGAAAAGATGGATTTTTAACCTAAAGCCCTACCCCGTTCAGCCACGTTTTCACAACTTCACAGGTGAGGCAGTGTAAGAAATGGCTGTGCCTTTTGCTTAGGGTTCGACTCACTGTGGAAAGACACATCACATTATCCAGTGTTGGAGCACTAAGGTCCTATTGGACTGCAGACGACCAGCAAATTAAACAGGAGGTGATCTTGTAAAAATAAAGTATTTATATTAACTAATAAGCCAACCTCTGCCCTAGTCCAGGTCTGCTTTGTGTTTAAACTCTAGGTAAAATCCAGTGCATTCAGGCCAGCATGGAGCTGCTGTTTGAATCATCTAATCTGGTCTTTTCAGAGGAATTTTTGAATGTTAGATGTACTGATCCACAGCATTCACATACTCCTTAGTAGCAAGACAACTGCGCACCTCACAACCTTCTATGTATTTAGCCTCACTACATCCCTGTGAGGTCGGGAATTATGACCATCCCCATTTCACAACTGGGGAACTGAGGCACAATGAGATAAAGCAAGTTCTGAAGGTAACTCAGGAAGTCTTTGGCAGAACAAGTAGCTGAATCTGGGTCTACCAAATCCAGAATTAGCACCTCAGCCATGGGAACATCCTTAAGCCTGACTCCCTTACCCTCCTCTGAATATCCTCGTCCTAGTTAAGGCTTCTTCCACTGCAGTGCCCTGTGCCTCCCATCAGTTATTCATTGTCTTAAGACTTTAAAGACCTAAAAGACACCTGTGCCAGCTTTAGATGAGTAGAAACACAGCTCTACAGATGAGCAGAAACACAATCCACAACAAAACAGCAAAAGAAAGTACAGTGGCCAACTCAGCCAACACAAAACACATCCGGACACACATGTACCCTCATCTGATCTCCTGCAAAAGATAGGTTTCATTCCACTGAATGCATCCGATGAAGTGAGCTGTAGCTCATGAAAGCTTATGCTCAAATAAATTTGTTAGTCTCTAAGGTGCCACAAGTACTCCTGCAAAAAATGTAGATCTCTTGTAATCAGAACTGGTGGAGCTAGATCCAGAGGTGGTATAAACTGGAATAGCTTGAGGATCTGTAAATCAAGCACTTTAATACTTAGAGTGCATATTTTGTTTTAAGTCTTTGATAAATAAAGAAAATACCTGCTGAACAATCTATGTGCATGGATATTCTCTCATTTCTCCTGGGATGTGTCTTTTGCTCAAACTGCCTCTCCTGGGCAACTTCTTATTACTTTCTGATTCAGGCTACATTTGCTCACCAATGGCCGTGCATATTGGCTGGCCCTCTGGGGAGCTGTCTCCCAGCCCCAGGACTCTACATATGCAAAAAAATCCAGCTCACTTTTTGGGGTTGTTACCCTGTGTTGCCCCCTTCCAGCACTGAGTCCTTCCCTGCCCCCTTTTCCTCAAGGGCTGGGGTCTGCGCTCTCTGAGCTAAGAGGGTCTCCTCTTTGGTCAGAGGCACCTTTCCCCAGCAGTTTCCCCTCACCTGTAAACACAATAAAGAGAGCGTCACTATAGGCATTAGCATCTCACCAGAGATCCCTGCTCAGCGAGAGAAATATGGAGACCTAGCTCATGTCAGTGCAGAAGGAAAGCTTGGGAGGGCATTCAAAGATAGATGGTATGAATGTCATTCAAGATGTGCAGTTCCTCTTTATAAAACAGACACATAAAATGATACCTGAATTAAATGTGGCCTCAGGGGGCATTTTTCAAAAAGCAGCAGGAATGGTGACAGAGTGGGAACATACATCTTTGAGTCACATATGACAAAAAAGTTTGTCAAACCAATATATTTCCAAGAAACATTTCAGTTTAGACTGATTGGCATTTTTCAAAAGAAAGTAGTTTAGTCAAAATTTTGTCAACCAGTTCTACACATTAACTTTCAAATTAGATTTCTCCATCCGCCCTCCACCCCACCCCATATCAGAGGCTGTAGGTGCTCTTCCTAATTTGAAACACATACATAAAAACTGAAGATCTGAGAGACAAATCCTAGGTTAGAGAATTGTCTTTTGTAACTATAAAAGTAACCTACAAGTTTCAACCACAGACATGCTGGAGGCAACAGCCCATCCACACATCATCCCAAATCTAGCCTGGGAAAAAAGATGTGCTTGACAGCATTTCCAGAAAGTTAACACATCCAAAGGATTATGGACCAAAGCAGAAGCGAGTTGCAAGGCTGGTGACTCTCTCTGCCCAAAAGATGCCCTGTCCCTAGCCCCCAATTTGAATCAAAATATTTCCAGAGTAAAAGTTGTTCTTCAGACGATACCAAGAGAAACTGCCCTCTTTCAAAACAGCTTGCATCTTATATTGTTCTCAAGGACAGCAAGGTGCATATGACCTTTGAAAGATAAGACTCTCTGTGCTGGAGACATGGGCCACCAGCTTCTGTGAGGGCAGCTTGACTTTCCTGCTGTTGGAAATAATGGCAGGTGGTGTTCATATTGAAAGAGGACCTCTTTGCTTCAAGGCAGTTTTAGCCTCATTCCTGTTGACAATGATGAGAGCTGGTGGCCATTTTGAAAAGTCGCAGTTCTCTGAAAAAGAAAGTTATTCACCATTAAAACTTTTGGAAAATGTTCCCCTGGCATATGGCACTTTCACACACATACACACAAATTCTTATGAATTAACAGTTTTAGCAGAAAATTTCAGCTTTTTCTCAAAAAAATTAAAGCTTGAACTCTGGATATTTTTGTTGCTCTTCTCTGGACTTTTTCAATTCTAATATATCTTTTTTTTTTTGGAAATAGGGTACTCAGATAGGGTACCCAGAACTGCACAAAGTATTCAGGGTGTGAGCATACCATGTATTTATATACAGGCAATATGATATTTTCTGTCTTATTATTTATCTCTTTCCTAATGGTTCCTAATATTGTTCACTTTTTGAACCACCACTGCACACAGTTTTCAGAGAACTATCCTCAATGAGTCCAAGATCTCTTTCTTGAGTGGTAGCAGCTTATTTAGACCCCATCATTTTGTATGTATAGTTAGGATTATGTTTTCTAATGTGCATTACTTTGCATTATCAACACTGAATTTCATCTGTCATTTCCTTGCCCGAACACCCAGTTTTGTGAGATCCCTTTGTAACTCTTTTGCAGTCAACTTTGGACTTAACTATCTTGAGTAGTTTTGTATCATCTGCGAGCTTTGCCACCTCACTGTTTACCCCTTTTTCCAGATAATTTATGAATATGTTGAATACAGTTCCTTATGGAACCCTGTTGTTTACCTCTCTCCATTGTGAAAGCTGACCATTTATTCCTACCCTTTGTTTCCTGTCTTTTAACCAGTTACTGATTCATGACAGAACCCTCCCTCTCATCCCATGACTACTTAGTTTGCTTAAGAGCCTTTGGTGATGGACTTCGTCAAAAGTTTTCTGAAAGTCCAGGTACACTATATCCATTGGATCACCCTTGTCTACATGTTTGTTGACCCCCTCCAAGAATTCTAATAGATTGGTGAGGCATGATTTACCTTTACAAAAACCATGTTGACTTTTCCCTAACAAATCATGTTCATCTATGTATCTGATAATTCTGTTCTTTACTATAGTTTCAACCAATTTGCCTAGTAATGAAATTAAGTTTACTGTTGTAATTGCCAGGATCATCTCTGTATCATTTCTTGAAAACCAGGGTTATATTAACTTTCTGCAGTCATCTGGTACAGAGGCTCATTTCAGTGATAAGTTACATACCACAGTTAGTAGTTGTGCTAATTTCATATCTGAGTTCCTTTCGAACTCATGGTTGAATACCATCTGGTCCTGCAGTCAAGCCTGATGCAAGAAATTCATTGAAATTCTTCACAATGGCCTTATCTTCCTTGAGTGCTCCTTTAGCACCTCAATGGTCCAGTGGCCCCACTGGTTGTTTATCAGGCTTCCTGCTGCTGAGGTACTTAAAAAAAACTTTCTGTTTTTGTGTCTTTTGCTAATTGCTCTTCAAATCCTTTTATGGCCTGCCTGATTATATTTTTACACTTGGACTTTCTCTTAAGCTTGGTTTTCCTCTGCTAGCCTCAGGACTTGCTCATGCAATACTCCAGGTGACTATGAGATGCTACCTTGCTTTGAAAAGGCTGACCCGTGTCACTGTAAACTCTTGCAGGGTTGCATCACTCCATAGGAAGGTAAAATCTCCACGGGGGTGTGAACTAAGGTGGAGTTGCTATCGGAGCTCACAATGGGACACAGAGGGTGCTGGAGCTCCACCACCCAGTCCCAGAGCAATTGAGGCCCTTGGGAAAAGTGGTGGCCCTAGAGTCTGGCAAACTAAACCTTGACTCCCAGGAGACTATTTAAAGGCCAGAGCATAGAACAAACTGCAAATCTGTGACATCTTCACATTCTCCCACCTGGTCATATATAACTCATTGCTATTCTTCTTTCCTAGTTCCTGAAGCTATGCGTGGAGACACTTACAGATCTCTACCAGAGCTGGCAAAGATATGGTCAGAGGACAATTCCTTAAACCCTTTTTCTTTTCATGAGTTATCTGCAAATTGGCTTTGCTGTGTCCATCTTTGTTCGTTATTCCAAATGATTCAAAGCTAATGAGTCAAACGCAATTCACAGCATGGTCTAGATAATACTTAGCCCTGCCATGAGTGCAGGGGACTGGACTAGATGACTCATGAGGTCCCTTCCAGTTCTATGATTCTATTGGAACGAACATGGCCAGCTCAGATTTGTATGGCTGTCTTTGTGCTGCACACCGTGGCCACTCAGACATGGACAACAATAATGGGCAGAGAAGTGTTTCAAAATACCCCTTCAACTTGGACTAATCCTCTCTGTTAGCCATGAGCAGCATAGTGGCCTATAACATGTTTGTGCAGTGTTGATTGTGGCATATTGATAACTATTACTGTTGTAACCGATCCTTTTAAATTTCAAGTTTTCCTGGCCCTGCCTGCAGCCTAGGAGGCTCTGTAAGGAAACTTATGATCCGAGTCGTTCTGCAGAGAGCTAACTTAGAACAAGGTGGGGTGAGTTTTGCCGCTCTGACTTAAGGTATGTCTACACTGCACACCACTGGTGGTGATGTGTAGGGTATGCGTAGGTACACATTGCAGTGAAAAGCAGATTTTGTCCACACTGCAGTGTGTAGCTAGATGTGGAAGTGAAAGCCTCTGGCAGTGAGGAGGCGTGACATAGAGTGACACTACATTGCTATAAATAGCAGTGTAGATGGAGGAGGTGCTGGTTGGGCATGTGCAGAACCATGCAGGGTACGTACCTTACGAGTTCAGGTGTGTCTTTACTCATCTAAGCAACGCCTCATGATCTACACTGCTATGTATACTGGTGCTAGGAAGCATGCCAGGTCAGGGGATTTACATGCCACCCTAAGGAGTGTGCAGTGTAGACACAGCCTTAGGGAGCAGCCTGCTTTGTCTCTCTCTGTTTCAAGATTCTTGTATGTTATTGTTCTGAATTCTAAAGAAATAAAAGTGTTATGTTGCAACCTTCCAAAAGTGTATTTTAGGCTTTCATCTAATGCCTCTATTTGTATGCTGTGAACACAACACTGATTCTACCCAGTAGGGGTCAGGAGTATGGGTGCACCATCCAGTTCAACATTGAGCATGTGAAATATAATACCGCAGAGTACTAATGAAAATGAGCTTTCATGGACGGTGATTTAGAAATAAATTACTATGTGAACTGTTTCAGACTATGACGCTATCAATAGTGTTTTGTTAATACATCTTCCTGTGAAGGGGACATTTTCAGTTAAGTAAAATAACAGGGAAAAAGACCCAAAAAGTTATTTTCAGAAACCACCCACTGCCCCAGTTCCACCCAAGACTTAGTTCTTTGGTAATTTCCACTGAAATAGGGAGGACCTGGGTTGGGTTATTTGGGGAGAAACAAATGGTTTGACACTGTGTTACACTTTTAAAGGACGTATTTTTTAATTCATTTTAACTCAGAAATTAATTAACAGATGCACTAGCAAATTCTCAGAAAATTCATTCTTTAGGCAGGGTGTAGTGCTGTAAATAGGAGGAGGACATAGTTTAAATACGTCAAGAGGCAACAACTGGACACAGACAGATTAATAGGGGAGTACAAGGAAACAAGGAGTTAATATGGTCAGCATGAAAAGCAGTGACCTCAGACACCACAGTGGATCTCTGCTTAAGTGGAAGCAAACTCAACCTTATCTGTGGCACTATGCTATATAGTAAATAGTTTGTACTTGGAGCCACATAGACATTTTTTTCAGTGTTGCAGAAAAGTTAGTTTGTCATTTAGTTCTGCTTTATTGGTTAGAAATATATCGATAATGTTCATGGCAGTTGCATATATGTCTATATTTTGCACTAAATCCTGATCTTATTAAACACAAGTGCCAAAACTTCAATTGACTTCAAACTACCTGAAATCTAATAATGCATATGCAGAAGGGGAAAGAATTAAGATTGCATCTGTTTGAAAAGGTCTGAGGAATCACAGCCTAACCCGTAGGCCCACTGCCTTTCAGACCCATGACGCCCAGTCAAACATTTCCCCTCTTTTTCATGCAATTTGCTCCCTTCTGCATCCTGCTGCTGCCGCCCCCTTTCTGTCCTCACCCAAACACAGTGGAGTTTTTATCTTGCTCCCCTGCCCAGAATATAGCCCAGGGGAGGGGAAAAAGCCATTCTAAAGGCTGGAGAGCCTCCTGCATGGCCTACAGAAGCAGCGGTATCCTAGAGCTGAGAACTGTGCAGGCAGAGGAAGGGGGAAAAAGAATAGAGCCACGCCCAGATATCAGCATCAGCCATCTTAACAGAAAGCATCACCCAGCCCATCACCTAAGAACATAAGAATGGTCATACTGGGTCAGACCAATGGTCCATCTAGGCCAGCGTCCTGTCTTCCACAAAGGCCAATATCAGATGTTTTAGAGAGAATGAACAGAACAGGACAATTATCAAGTGATCCACACCCTGTCATCCGCTCCCAGCTTCTGGCAGTCATAAGTTTTGGGACACCCAGAGCATGGGGTTGCATCCCTGACCATCTTGGCTAATAACCATTGATGGACCAGTCCTCCAGGAACTTATCTAATTCTTTTTTGAACCCAGTTATACTTTTGGCCTTCACAACATCCCCTGGTAATCACTGTCCTCCGCACAGCTCTACTGCTGACAGTTGAGAGAAATTCTTCTTTAGCACCTCAAGTATTGGCTTGTGTTTTAGGAACTGAGTTCCAGACCCTAGGTTGTTGTATAATTTCATTGAACTCACTTGAAGTCAATGGAGCTACACGAATGACAGCAAATGAGGATCTGGCCCTGAAAATAAGGAGTTCTACTGATTCATCTTATTTTTATTAGTTTATCCAAGGGAAGGTCAAGAAGTGACTTAAACATGCTGTATACGTGCTTGTGTGGGACAAAGATTTCCAATCGGGTAAAGATCTTTCTTTCTGCACACAGAGGCATAAGATTCAGTGGCTGGAAGCTAAATAAACTCCATCAAGATACGAGGTGCACCTTTTTCTTCGTGAGGGTAATTAATTATTGGAACAAATTACCTATTACTGCGGTGGATGTTCCATCATGTAATGTCTTAAAATCAAGGCACGCTGTCTTCCCTAAATCATATGCTGTAGCTTGAACAGAATTCATGGACTCAATGGACAAATTACTGGGTCTTGTGCCTGTGTTATGAAGGAAGTTCAACCAGATAAAGATATTGGTCCTTTCAGCATGTTTAAGTCACTTTAAAAAAATCTAGGAATTGATGAGTCTCTTTAAGTCTTCCCAACACATCCTGATCTCTGACTTATGAGGATACGTAAAAATAACCCTGTCATCTCTGTTCAGAATCTGACGTTTATCTCAGCAGCTATTGGCATATTCCATATGTCAGGGGTCTGTTGGCCCCTTACTAAAACTCAGTGCGGGTGTTTTGGTTGGCTAGGGCCCAGCACCAAAAGGAAGGGGAAGGGTCCGTGGGAAACCAGGCCCCTGAGGCTGACAGTCCCCAGGGACAATGGGGACAGGCCAATGCTCCAGGTCGGGCCTGCTTGACAGGGGGGCCAGGCTAATCAGGGAGACAGGGGGTCAGAAAGGCCCCGTCCTCCCTGTGAGCTGGAACCAGAGGCTCCACTTTGCCTCAGCCCGGCTGCTGCTTCTCTGGCCCCCCGCCGGCCCTGCCCCCCAGCACAGGGCCTGCTCTCTCCTTAGCTCGGCCCCACTCTGTCTGCCTGACCCAGGGCGACTCCAGCTCACACGGAGGACGGGACCTTCCTGATCCCCTGACTCCCTCATTGGCCTGCCCGCCCTGTCAATCAGGCCGCGCTGGAGCATTGGCCTCTCCCCATTGCCCCCGGGGACTGTCAGTCTCCGGGTCCTGGTTTCCCACCGACTCCTCCCCTTCCTTTTGGTGCTGGGCCCTAGCCAACCAAGACACCCCCACTGAGTTTTAGCAAGGGGCCAACGGTCCCCTGAGACATAGCAGTGTGGAAGTGGAGCCACTGAGCCAAAGCCTAGCGCACGTATCAATCTGGAATAACTTCCCAGATTGAACAATGGTAGAAAAGCTGGATCCAAAGGTGCTGAACTCAGTGACGGCTTTTCCATGGACTAGTGGGCTACAGCTCAAGGCATAGAAGCTGATGCACTACTGAACTCTTTCTTGTTGGGAAGAGGCATCTCTCACTATATCCCCACCCATCCTGAGCCGGGAATTGGGTGTCTTGCCAAGATGCTCTGATACAAAGCAAGGCTCTCTTTGGGTTGGAGTGGCAATCTCACTGGCTGCAAGAAGAGTTCCCAAAGAACAGCAGCAAAAGGGTTAAGGAGCAGAAAGTGATCTTCGACACACACACAAATCTACTTCTCTGCTAACAATGCCCGTTGCAACTGACGTTCAAGATATATCTTCAGACGCTGGCATTTACATATTCCCAATATACCATATTATCATCAATAGGTTTACACCCAAGAGCGTATCTAGTGTTGCAGCAGGTGAATGAATACTTTGATCAATACTGAGAGCAAAAGGCCAAACAGGAAGGAAGGGCCGGCACTCTCGGTGCTAGCCTGGAATTTGGAAGAGGAGTTAAATTCCTGTCTCTGCCACAGATTTGCTATGTGACCTTGGACAAGTCACTTAGCCCCTCATTTGCCTTTCTGTAAAATAGGGCTAATAGCACTTCCTTATTTCACAGAGGTGTTCTGAGGACACATACGTTAAAAGGTTGTGAGATACTCAATTGTTGCAGTAGCTGGAGCCATTTATGTGCTTTAGATACATCGCAAATACCTTACTTATGTTGGGGAATGCTGATCCACATGAGCTGTCCCATTCACTACTGCAGGAATAAGATGTCACCCATCAGGAAGAGTCCAGTGATGTGGCTCAAACAGAGGTAGAAAATGGTTACCATTATCAATAAGAACATTCCTATAACTGAGCCATCGGGATGCCTTTGGTGTGGTGTGTGTATGTCCTTTCTAGTAGGTACCACGCCTGACATTCATAGCACAGGGCATTTTTGCATGAAAAGGAGATAGAAGGGAGGGGTGTTGAATTAATAAGAAATTTGTTTCATATGAATTCCCAAAGGCCTGCCCCTTCCTTTCCTCCTCTGTGACAAATATCCTCAATTCTGGATTGAGACATGAAGGATTCCATAGGCCAGATGCTTTGAAAACAATCCACTGTCTGATTCAGAAATGACCATTAAAAGGAAGAGAGCCAAGCTATGGAATAGAGCTGTGGAAAGAAGTGAAAGCATTTGAAGAAAATCAGGGCCCAACTGTGACAGGGTGAGGCCGGACTGCACCATTTTGTGGCTATACTGTGCTGGTGTAATGGCCCTGAGTAGGTTTAACATCATTACATAAGAACATAAGAACGGCCATACTGGGTCAGACCAAAGGTCCATCTAGCCCAGTATCCTGTCTTCCGACAGTGGCCAGTGCCAGGTGCCCCAGAGGGAATGAACAGAACAAGTAATCATCAAGTGATCCATCCCTTGTCACTCATTCCCAGCTTCTGGCAAACAGAGGCTAGGGACACCATCCCTGCCCATCCTGGCTAATAGCCATTGATGGACCTATCCTCCATGAATTTATCTAGTTCTTTTTTGAACCCTGTTATAGTCTTGGCCTTCACAATATCCTCTGGCAAGGAGTTCCACAGGTTGACTGTGCGTTCTGTGAAGAAATACTTCCTTTTATTTTAAACCTGCTACCTATTAATTTCATTTGGTGACCCCTAGTTCTTGTGTTATGAGAAGTAGTAAACAACACTTCCTTATCTACTTTCTCTACACCAGTCATGATTTTATAGGCCTCAATCATATCTCCCCTTAACTGTCTCTTTTGCAAGCTGAAAAGCCCCAGTCTTATTAATCTCTCCTCATATGGAAGCTGTTCCATACCCCTAATCATTTTTGTTGCCCTTTTCTGAACCTTTTCCAATTCCAATATATCTTTTTTGAGATGGGGCAACCACATCTGCACACAGTATTCAAGATGTGGGCATACCATGGATTTATAGAGGAAAGATGATAGTTTCTGTCCTATTATCTATCCCTTTCTTAATTATTCCCAGCATTCTGTTTGCTTTTTTGACTGCTGCTGCACACTGAGTAGATGTTTTCAGAGAACTATCCACCATGACTCCAAGATTTCTCTTTCTTGAATAGTACCAGCTAATTTAGACCCCATCATTCTCATCATTGATTCCCAAGGGGCTGTAACAGTGTGGCAAAGAGCATGACTTGGTCCCCGGCCTGCAGCATCCCTGCTCCAGCAACGGTACCTGCCATGTTCCCTCCTGTTTGCTGGCCCAGGATTCTATTTGTAATGTACAATGCTGGTTTTCCAATTTATTTGAACTCTGGGAGCATGACCTTGTGTCTGTGAAACTTCGCAGCCCAATTAAACGTGACTTATGGATGGTTCTGAACAGCCGCCTTCCAACCAGGTTGGAGTCTAGAACTTGAAATACCAGGAAAGCTGGTGGGTGCACAAATTCAGTGTTCCCCTTTGGCCCAGTCTCCTCCCAAACCCCACTCTTCCCCTGCTCCTCCCAAGCACCATGGACACTGTGTGTAGCCTCCGTCTCTTCACCAGAACTCAATGGGACGGAAGTTGGAAGCTTCATCTATGCCTTCTAAAGCACGCTTCCGTTCTTTCACCAGTATGACCACACACGGGGCCGGCCTTACACAGGGGCGAACTGAGCGAAGGCCGGGGGCACCATTATAAACGGGGTGCCTCTGGACCAGTGGTGCCCCTGCTGCTCTGCTGACGTCTGCAGCCCCGCAGCTCCTTGGAACCCCCGCAGCTGGGGAAGAAGGGCACCACTGATGCCAGGGTGTCCCCTGTGCCCCCTGCCATGTACCCTATCTCTGCAGAGCGGAGTCGGGGGTGGGGATAGGGCTCACCAAGAGAGGGACAGGGCTGCTGGCACCTGCTACTGTGTCGAAAGGAGCTTTTTATTTAGACTGGTGAGTGCCTTCTCTTAAAGGGGCAGTGCACAGTCTCTCACACTCCCCCAGCTCACACCCACTCTCTTTCACACTCACCTCCCAGCACATACTTATATTGTTGTTGTTGTTTGTTGTTACTTCTTGGTACTTCCTGCAATGCACATATATTCTCTGTAATTTTATTCTTTCACAGTGCTGTAATTTTAGTTTTTTGACTGGTCTGTGCATTTCATAATTTTATTTCTCTCTCATGCTGACATTGAATTCTTTAAGTAGTGAGTTCTAAAACGCTGAACCTGTCCTGGCTGGAGTAATTATCATTATTACTGTTATTATCATATTGTGCTTTGTCATTCATTATTGTGCTACAATCAAATAATAGTATCCCTCTCAAACAGGGGTGGGCAAACTACAGCCCGTGGGCCACATCCAGCCTTCCAGACGGTTTAATCCGACCCTCGAGCTCTTACTGGGGAGTGGGGTCTGGGGCTTGCCCTGCTCCCACCAGGGAGAAGGATCGGAGGCCGCTCCACGCGTGTGCTGAGGCTCCTGGAAGCAGCGGCATGTCCCCGCTATGGCTCCTACATTTAAGGGCAGCCAGGGGGCTCCATGTGCTAGCCCCGCCCCAGGCGTCACCCCTGCAGCTCCCATTGGCCAGGAACTGCGACTAATGGGAGCTGCAGGGGTGGTGCCTGCAGACGGGGCAGCGCGTAGAGTCTCCTGGCCACACCTCCGCATAGGAACCAGAGTGAGGACATGCCACTTGCTTCCAGGAGCTGCTTGAGGTAAGCACGGCCCAGAGCCTGCACCCCTGAACCCCTCCCACACCCCAAACCCCTACCCCACCCTGGAGCCCCCTCATACACCCTGAACTCCTCATTTCTGGCCCCGCCCCAGAGCCCGCACCCCAGGCGAAATCCTCACCCCCCACCATGCCCTAACCCCCTGCCCCAACCCTGATCCCCCTCCCATCCTCCTAACCCCTTGGTCCCAGCCTGGACCACCCTCCTACAGCCCAAATCCCTCATCCCCAGCCCAGAGCCCACACCTCCAGCCAGAGCCTTCCCCCTCCCCTTACCCCCCACACCCCAACCCCCTGCCCCAGCCAGGAGCCCCTTCCTGCACCCTGAACTCCTCATTTCTGGCCTCACCCCAGAGCCCGTACCCCCAGCCAGAGCCCTCACCCCCTCCTGCACCCCAACTCCCAATTTTGTGAACATTCATAACCCACCATATAATTTCCATACCCAGCTGTGGCCCTTGGGCCAAAAAGTTTGCCCATCCCTGTTCTCGGCAAAACCTGTGTGTGTTATCCAAAAATTGAACATGGCTCTAGATCTTAAAGGAACAAACAAGAGACCAGAACTCTTGAGCCTATTTGCTAATAAGAACAATCAGAATGCAGGCCTGACTCCATGGACGGCAGGGGTCCCTCCGGATTTACATCAGTGTCACCAAGATCAGAATGAGGCCCTGATTCTGATGCAACCAGGGATTACAGAAATGGAGCTCTATTAAAGACTCCCCGTCATTTTCTTTGTTTCCTTTTAATCTTTTCCAGGAACCAGAGCACCACCCAGGCATGACCGAGAGATACAGAATGCTCCACCTATTACCCTGAAAAACTGGCTTTGGGGCACCTCTTGAATAACCTGCCTATCACCCCCCTTAATCTCTCCTTCCCGAGGCATGGGTCTCCAGGGTTGTGAGGGAAACACTTGAAGGACAGGCAGCCAGGCACTTTTTATTCGTGTACGTACTAACCCAGAAGAGAGTACTAATCGAAAAGCAAACAACACACAAATAACTTATCACAAGCCAAAGAGCATTCAAACTATAATAGCATACAGTTCAAATTGTCCTAAGCGATTGTGTTTGGCTACACATGGCCAGTATGCAGCAGATCTGGTTTCCTTGTACTAAACATATTTTGTCCAGGCGCTCCCTTATTAAACTCCACATACATTGTGAGCAGTGTTCCCTCTAATTTTTTATGTCCGTGTGTGGAACGAATTTTGTTATGGGCACCAATATGGAGGTGATGTGCAACACATCACCTTCATATTGGTTCACATAACATTCATGTGGTGGGGGTGGGGCCAAGGGGTTCGGAGAGTGGGAGGGGGCGCAGGGCTGGGATGTGGGGGGGGATGAGGGCTCTGGCTGGGGGCGCGATCTCTGGGGTAGGGTCGGGGATGAGGGATTTGAGGTGCGGGAGGGGGCTCAGGGCTGGGTCAGAGAGGTTTGGGGTGCAGGCTGCCCCAGGGCTGTGGTCGGGACAGAGGACTCCCCCCAGCCCTCTCTCGCCGCAGCAGCTCGGGGCCTGGAGAGAGGCATCTCTCCCCGGAAAATCCGGCAGGCCTGGGCCGGGCCTAGGGAGGGGCTCCTCTCCTCCAGCCGCAGCAAGTCCGGGACAGGTCTGCGCTATGGCCGGTGGGGAGGGGCGCCTCTCCCTGCTGCAGCAGGTCCATGCTGGGGCCAGCGGGGAGAAGCCTCTCTCCCCGTCGCAGCCCTGAACCCCTGCGCTGGGCTTAATAGGCGGCTGCACAGCTTAGAGGGAATTTAGATTGTGGTTCTTCCCCAGGTACCCTGATCTAAATGGGTCACTAAGTCAGCAGGATCATATGCTGACACTGGGGAAACGGGAAGTGCCCAGCCTCCCTATGCTGTCTGCGTGGAGGGGTGGGGGAAATGTAGGTACAGTTTCCTCATACGTTAGTAACCTTCAGAGCAGCTCTGCAGTCAGTTTGGTCTCTGCTTTCATATTGTAACAGCCGCTTCCACACTACGTTTCTCCAGGATTTCTGCTGTTCTTTGTTAGGATTCCTATTAATTTCCCCATTCTGGCTACCTCGCTGGCCCCCTTTTGCCAGCAGCTGGTCTCCTAATTCCTCTCTCAACCGTTCTATCTGCCTTTTATACTGTCCTGTCAGCTCGCAGATCTTTACAACACATGCTGATCACAAGTTGTTTACCACAGAGTTATGCTGCACCTCTTTCTGCCAGTTCGGTGGTTTTCTCTGGGGGCTTTTTCCCCACTGAACTTTCGACCTGCAGAGCTTTCGACCTATTTTTTTTCCCCTTCCGCTGAACTTTTAACTTTTTGGCCTACTTTCAGCAATGAAGTATCATGTGACCTGCAACTTCTCATGGTGGAATGACCTCAGCATATTCAAAATGCAAGCTAGGGACACAAAACGGAGCCTGGAGAATCTCTCCGGTATCACACCATCTCTTACCCTGCAGCAATCCAGACACTGGGATTCAAATCCTTCACACAGGCCTCTGAACTCCCTTCCTGTGACCCCTCTTAGCTCAGTTCACCAGCACAGAATCCCTCCCCCCCCTCCCCCAGACTTCTTATTTCCACACAGCCGTGGTTTTCTGGATTCCATAGACCACAAAGGAAACACACACACACACACACACACTCCATCATTTAGATCCAAATATTTATTTTCTCTTCTTAGATCTAACTACAGGAAGCTCACTACATGGATAGAAAAATATCACTAGTTAAAAAAAATGGATAAAGAATTAAAATCAGCCCTACAGAAAAATATTTGAATTAATCTAACACCTGTCCCTTAAAAGGTACATAGTGAGACGACCCCAATCCTTCCATGAGTAGATTTCCTTCATTAAGTCTCTCTCAACTCATAATAACATTGGTTGAAATAAGTGGAACGAGATCTCTGTGTTATGACAGCTAATGAAGCTGCAGAAGAAATATCTCTGGATTATAGCGTCCTGTGAAGTTGCAGGAAAAAGCTCTCTCTTTCCTGCTAAAATGAAATCATGCCAATCCCTCAACTTCCCCCCTCCCCATGTTTATAAAAATTCCCAAATTTAAATATGCACACTCTCCCTCAAAAAGAAAAAAACACAACAAAAAAAAGAGGCTCACAAAAAAAATCACTTTAAAAGGGCATTTTAACAGCAGTCACTTCTCTAAAACCATCTGGGTTTCCTTTGATTTTAGAAGACACTTCCCCAAGAGAATCAAAAGAGCAAACAATTGACTTAAGAGAGGGTGGGTGGAAGACCTGGCTAAGGAGACAGCAGGGATTCTAGCTAGTTACTTTGACGATTCAGTGGCCACCACTGTCAAACGCAGCGAGTAATTCAGTGTCTCAGTTTTTAGGGGACTCAAATTGGGGGAGACCCCCTTACAAGGAAAGTGATTCCCCAGAAAGCACTGAGTGATCACCCTCTGAAAAATCAGACTCAGACTGAGCACCCTCAAAATAATTAGCCAGTTTAGAAAAAATCTTAGCCATTTTCTTTCTCTCCTTCTTCCCCCTCTCTCACCCCTTTCTTCAATCACAGCTTTTCCATGCCACATCTTGATGCTAGCTCAGGATTCTAAAAAGTTCTGGTGTAAATTCTCCATGCAGCCCTGTCGCAGACTTAGCCCCTGCCTAGGGTTGGGTGTCTGCTGCTAGTTGCCGTGCACAACCTGTGCCGGGCAAGTGTCTGGTTGTTGAGGGCACTTGGCAAAGGGCCAGAGTGCCATTCTTTTGCAAAGAACAGAACACAGAAATCTAGATTTCCATGGCCTCCTCTGCTGCAACCAATAGACCCCACTTCCCTCCAAGAGCCAGGGATACAGCCCAGGCATTCTGACTCCCAGCCTCCCCCGTTCTAATCCACGCTACACTTTTCCTCTACCAGAGGTGGGAAGAAAACCCAGAAGTCCTGACTTGTATCCCTTCTTTAATCTACACAGCTCCAAGACCAGACGAATCACCTTTTCTGCCTTTACTTATGCATAGATAGTTCCACTGGGCTGCTGGGTTTTTTATGAAGAATTCTGCCTTGCAGACATAACTCCAAACTCCAACGACAGCTTTGCCTGTAGAAATACAACAGGGCTGGGGGAAGCTCTGGGATTTATTCTTTAAACCTTAGAACCACTAGGAATGTGTGATCTTATTTTATTTCCCTGTGAAGCATCAGGTGAGGATGCTCGAGAATTTAACAGAATGTTAGGATATAGATATTCAGGCCTGTCTGTAAAGGCCTGTACTCTAAGAATTTAGGTGTATTCTTATCACTTGGCTAGTTCTAGAGGTATAAAAGAAAGAATCAAAATCACTGTCTGCCAGTGAAAGGGCCTTCTCTTACTGTGACAGTCTGAGGCCCTGTTCTTAGGCTTAGGCCTTTGGCTAAGCAACAGAGGCAGCCATAAGCTGGGAAGCGACCGGTCACATCCTCCCATTCCAAACTAGTCACATTGAAAGAAGGTGCTATTGGGCTGTTAGGAATACAATCCTGTCCTGATAGTGCCCATCACCTCCAGAGAAAGGGAAATGCCTAGAAAATGTAAAAGGAAACTTAGTTTGATAGCATCCTGTCTGGCTGTATTGTTTCATGATTTCTGTGTGTATATAAAGTCTGCTGCAGTTTCCACGGTAAACATCTGATGAAGTGAGCTGTAGCTCACGAAAGCTCATGCTCAAATAAATTGGTTAGTCTCTAAGGTGCCACAAGTACTCCTTTTCTTTTTGCGAATACAGACTAACACGGCTGTTCCTCTGAAACCTGTCTGGCAAGAACTCACTTATCAGTAGGTGGAATGTGAAATCCTCATTTCTGTGTTTGTTCTATCACTGTAGTCCCCATTTCCCCATTGTTTGTCTGTATAATCTCTGTCTGGTTCTGTGATTGTTTCTGTCTACTGTATAATTAATTTTGCTGGGTGTAAACTAATTAAGGTGGTGGGATATAATTGATTACATAATCATGTTACAATATGTTAGGACTGGTTAGTTAAATTTCAGGAAAATGATTGGTTAAGGTAATACACAATGGGCTGCATCGCTCCCTGAGACAAGAATGTCTCCACAGAAGTCTGATCTCAGCTGGACTCGCTGTAGGAGCTCCTGGTGGCAAACAGGGGTGCTGGAGCCTGAAGGCCCAATCCTGGAATCAGGAAGGCTGTATGGCCTACCCTGGTGGAACAGTGTGGCCCCCTGAGGTCTGCCACACTGAAAGGGAGACTGTTTAAAGGCCGGGATGCAGCACAGACCTGGTAAACCCATGTCTGATGGGGTGTTCACCCCACACCACCTCTGAAGGGCTTAACGTGGCTAGTTGGACTAATTAACCACCAAGGCTGCACCTGGACAGGGAACCAGGGAGCAAAGAGGACTAATCAAAGGATGAAGCTCACCTGGACAGGAATAGGAAGGGCTTGTAGAAAGCCAGGTAGCTGAGGGCAAAAAGGGGCTGCAGGGACGAGGTCTGTAGTCACTCTGGGGCTTGGGAGAACAGGGAGCTTGGCCCAGAGGGAAAGGCAAACCCAGAGGAGGATGGAAAAGAAGCTGGACAGAGACAATGTAGGAAGCAGACCAGAGAAACAGAAGTCAGGTGGGGGACAGTGCAGGTCTTAGCCACTGGATGTAGGGTCCCTGGGCTGGAACCCAGAGAAGAGGCCAGGCCTAGGTTCCCCTACCACCCACTGGGGAAATGGCCCCATTGATGGGCAGTGAACTGGAAGACTGCCTGGGATGACTGGTACAGAGAGACTTGGATACACAAACCCCCCACCCCCCAGAAGGGGAAAACTACAGTGACCTGGCCAAAGGGCGAAGTCACGAAGAGGGAGCCATTGAGTCCCAAGAGAGAGACGGAGTGAGCACATCAGGAAGGGGCGTCAGACTGGCAGAGTATTCCCCAGCTGTGGCCACAAGAAGGTGCTCCAGTGGTGAGCAGAGCACTCCATGATGCCTTGATACAGGCATTTGAGTTACATAAATATTAACACAGGCAACAAGTATGACAGGCTCCCTTTGTTGACACTTATCTAACTCAGTTATCCCAGGAGCATATTGGAGAAAAATCCTCATTGTTAAAAATTTATATCAAAACTTTCCATGGTGACAGTTAATGGTTAAGGGGGCCCAATTTTGAGACAATGCTGAGCACTTCCACCTGAAAATTAGGCCTCCAAAATATCTCACACAATGGAGGTCCTCTGAGATTGCTACTGAAAACTCTTAACTTATGTTTTAAAGCCATTCTCCAAATTCAGTCAAGCTTAACTGATCAGACCCAGTTCTCCAGTCTTCCCAAGAGACTTCCAAGTTATACAACTCCCAAATGTCTAATGTACAAGCCCCAAGCAGGTTGATTCCCTCTGCCCCTTCCCCAGGCTTTGCTTTGTGCATCATAAAGTAGCAAAATTGAGGGGCACAATCCCCAGTTTTATTTCCCTTTCCAGGATGCCTTTAAATTTCTTCTCCTGGTTGGTTGAGAGAAATGAGAGATCAATTGTGGATCTTAATTACTGCAAACCAGACTAAGAAAAGACCAAGAGATCTATGCTCTGCAGCCAACTCAGAGCATGAACAAAACAGGTCAGTTGAGAGCCACTTCTGCTTAGAGAATTACTCATCAAATAAAGAAAAGGAGTATTTGTGGCACCTTAGAGACTAACCAATTTATTTGAGCATAAGCTTTCGTGAGCTACAGCTCACTTCATCGGATGCATACTGTGGAAAGTGTAGAAGATCTTTTTATACACACAAAGTATGAAAAAATACCTTCCCCCACCCCACTCTCCTGCTGGTAATAGCTTATCTAAAGTGACCACTCTCCTTACAATGTGTATGATGGTGGGCCATTTCCAGCACAAATCCAGGGTTTAACAAGAACGTCTGGGGGGTGGGGTGGGAAAAAACAAGGGGAAATAGGTTACCTTGCATAATGACTTAGCCACTCCCAGTCTCTATTCAAGCCTAAGTTAATTGTATCCAATTTGCAAATGAATTCCAATTCAGCAGTCTCTCGCTGGAGTCTGGATTTGAAGTTTTTTTGTTGTAATATTGCAACTTTCATGTCTGTAATCGTGTGACCAGAGAGATTGAAGTGTTCTCTGACTGGTTTATGAATGTTATAATTCTTGACATCTGATTTGTGTCCATTTACTCTTTTACGTAGAGACTGTCCAGTTTGGCCAATGTACATGGCAGAGGGGCATTGCTGGCACATGATGGCATATATCACATTGGTGGATGTGCAGGTGAACGAGCCTCAGATAGTGTGGCTGATGTTATTAGGCCCTGTGATGGTGTCCCCTGAATAGATATGTGGGCACAGTTGGCAACGGGCTTTGTTGCAAGGATAGGTTCCTGGTTTAGTGGTTCTGTTGTGTGGTATGTGGTTGCTGGTGAGTATTTGCTTCAGGTTGGGGGGCTGTCTGTAGGCAAGGACTGGCCTGTCTCCCAAGATTTGTGAGAGTGTTGGGTCATCCTTCAGGATAGGTTGTAGATCCTTAATAATGCATTGGAGGGGTTTTAGTTGGGGGCTGAAGGTGACGGCTAGTGACATTCTGTTATTTTCTTTGTTAGGCCTGTCCTGTAGTAGGTGACTTCTGGGAACTCTTCTGGCTCTATCAATCTGTTTCTTCACTTCTGCAGGTGGGTACTGTAGTTGTAAGAATGCTTGATAGAGATCTTGTAGGTGTTTGTCTCTGTCTGAGGGGTTGGAGCAAATGCGATTGTATCGCAGAGCTTGACTGTAGACAATGGATCGTGTGGTGTGGTCAGGGTGAAAGCTGGAGGCATGTAGGTAGGAATAGCGGTCAGTAGGTTTCCGGTATAGGGTGGTGTTTATGTGACCATCGCTTATTAGCACTGTAGTGTCCAGGAAGTGGATCACTTGTGTGGAGAGAGATTTGTGGGGGGGACCTGGATTTGTGCTGGAAATGGCCCAACTTGATTATCATACACATTGTAAGGAGAACGATCACTTTAGATAAGCTATTACCAGCAGGAGAGTGGGGTGGGGGGAGGTATCTTTTCATGCTTTGTGTGTATGAAAAGATCTTCTACACTTTCCACAGTATGCATCCGATGAAGTGAGCTGTAGCTCACAAAAGCTTATGCTCAAATAAATTGGTTAGTCTCTAAGGTGCCACAAGTACTCCTTTTCTTTTTGCGTACACAGACTAACACGGCTGTTACTCTGAAACCTGTCACCAAATAAAGAATAATATGGGTATCATTATTCCCATTGTACAAAGAGAGGCCCAGAGAGGTCAAGTGACAGAGCTGGGGCTGGAACCCAGGAGTCCTAATTCTCCCAGCCCCCTCTGATATCACCCCTAGACCCCATTCCCCTCTCTAAGGACCAAACCCAGGAGTCCTGACCCCCAGCCCTAATCACAATACCTCACTATGTTTGCTTATTTCCTCTCTACAAATCTACACATCAAAGCTGAACAAGTTACCTTCGCTCTTCCTGCCATTTTGGGATCTTCACAGAGGCCATCAGCACCTTGATCCACTGGAGGGGCGAAAAGGGGACTTCTAGTGCACTGGCATGCATTGCAGGTAGGAGCCAAGGCTTCCGAGAAGGATTGGTATGTCTTGCTGAGCAGTGGGGGTGGGAAGAGAGGAAGCCAATTTACTCTCTATAAAGGTGTCCTTGTCCCTCCCAGCGCCCCCAGAAGGCACATTAATGTCCCCCTCTGTAGTGGCCCCTGTTCCCCAGGACATGTCAATTTCACTCTCTAGAGGGCCACCAGTGCCCCCCCTCTCCATCTGCTGGGTGTCTACTGGTTGTGCATCCTCAGGTGCTTCATGAGGGCGGAGCTGTCTCCAAAGCCCTTCCCGCAGTCGGTGCATTTGTAGGGCCGCTCTCCAGTATGGGTGCGCCGGTGGTTGGTCAGCCTAGACCTATTGATGAAACCCTTCCCGCACTCGGGGCACTTGTAGGGCCGCTCCCCGGTGTGGATGCGCTGGTGGTTCATCAGGGATGAGTTGCAGCGAAAGCGCTTCCCGCACTCGGTGCACTCGTAAGGCCGGTCTCTGCGGTGGATCTGCCGGTGCCGCATGAGCGACGAGCTCTGGCTGAAGGTCTTGCCGCACTCGGGGCAGCTGTAGGGTCTCTCTCCAGTGTGGATGCGCCGGTGCTTGATGAGATTGGCGCTCTGGCTGAAACTTTTCCCGCAGTGGCCACAGCTGTAGGGTTTCTCTCCGGTGTGGATGCGCCGATGCTGGATCAAGTTGGAACTGCTTATGAAGCTCTCGCCGCACTCGGCACAGGTGTAGGGCTTTTCGCCCGTGTGCGTGCGGACGTGCTTGGCGAAGGATCCCAGGCTGAAGCTCTTCCCGCACTCGCTGCAGAAGCAAGGCTGCTCTGCAGCATGGGTGTGGTAATGCTTCACCAGGGTGTAGTTGCATTTGAAGCTCTTCCCACACTTGGTGCACTGGTAGGGCCGCTCGCCCGTGTGGATGCGCTGGTGCTGGAAGAGGTGGGAACTCCGGATGAAGCTCTTCCCGCACTGGCCGCACTTGTAGGGGCGCTCCCCGGTGTGGATGCGCTGGTGATCGATGAGGTTGTATCTGAGGACAAAGCTCTTCCCGCACTCGGTGCACTTGTAGGGCTTCTGGCCCGTGTGGATGCGCTGGTGCTGGACCAGGTGGGAGCTCTGGCTGAAGCTCTTCCCACAGTCCGAGCAGCTGTAGGGACGTGCCTCAGCCTGGGCTTGGTTGTGCTCTGTCACCACCCTGATGTCCGTCTCATCCGGAGATATCGCCTCCGTCTCCTGCTGCCGTCCAACCCCGCTGGCCTCTCCCTGCTCGGTGCTTCGAGACATCCCACAAGGCTCCCTTCCTGCAGGCCCTTCCTGCTCAGGATTATCCTCCTCCATCCCAGCACCTACTGGGAGAGAGGGAGAATCCAGGCAGGGCTTGTTCCCTGTGCCAGGGAGAGACAGGGCACAAAAGGAGGCAGAAAATCTGAAAAGCAGGAAACGAATCCCCTGCAAACCCTTCCCCAGAGGAGAGCGGAGGGGCTGGTTCTGCCCCAATGGTCTTGCATGAGCCCACAGAGAATGGCTGGGGGAGGGCAGGGTTCTTCCCAGGGGTCAGGCAGGGTGGGCGAGAGCCGGGAGTGACATGTGTCAGGAGGACAGGGACCTGCTGGAGATGACATTGAGCGAGACCTGTGGAGGGCTCCAGGCGGCTTTGCTGGGATCCCCTCACTCCCGTAAATTGCCAAACTAACCTAAATTATTTGATGCCAATTTTGCCACTTCAAGGCTCCCGCAGCTTGTGGACCACTGACACTAGCCCTATGGGTTTGGGGTGCGACGTCAGGCTTGCTGACCAGAACAGTCCCTTCTGACCTTCCCCATCTATGGCTCTAGCCTGGCACCCTGGGGTGCTGGCCGTTAGTTCGTGGCGGGTCTCTGGGCCAGCGTCACTCCTTTCTCACCTGTGCAAATGACCATCAGGTTCTCCCTTTCCTGGGAGCCCTGGAGATCAGGGACTCTCGGCTCTTCCCTTCGCTCCATCCTGGGGATCACGGCCGGGACAGGGAATCCTGCTCAGGGGAAGGAAACAGGCAAGATGACGCTTCGTGAAGTCTCCCTGGAGGTCTTGGTGCAAAGAACACGCTCTCATTTTAACCCCGGCCCCGTTCTCTGCTGGGGGGCGTGGGGGAGAATATGTTTACAGGGACCCTTGGGGCAGGGTGATGCCTGGGGGAAATGGGCTGTGCCCCCCATAAGGGAGTCAGGGATCTCAACACACAGTGAGAGGCCCGAATGGCTCAGGGAGTCGCTGGGCCATTCCTAGCCCGGCAGAGAGAGCAGAACCCCTGCTGGGCACGGAGCTGCCTTGGGAGGGGGATACAGGGATTCAGTGCCTGTGTGAACTGGAGCAAGGACATGCAGCCACCTGTGCCCTGGAGAGCCCTGGGGGAGGGGATCAAACTACCCCATGTGAATCCCCTTCCAATGAGGGGCTGTGGGGGTGACAGTCTCTCCTGTGGGGTTGGGGGCAGGGGCCAATCCCCCAGAAATCTACGGGGCCAGGGAAGAGCCCTGAGACGAAGCTATCCGGGGCTCCCCGCTACATCAGCTCCTGATCCCCGAGGGGCAACGGCGCCTCACCCAGTGAGATGAGAGTCTGGTAGTTCTCCTGCATGACGTCCCTGTAGAGCTGCCTCTGCCCTTCGTCCAGGAGGCCCCACTCCTCCCGGGAGAAATACACGGCCACCTCCTCGAACCCCACCGGCGCCTGGAACCAGAAGGGACCCCGCTCAGCACCTGACACTCCAGCCACGGCCCCCAGCGCTGGATCGGAGGGCGGGCAGCGAGGGGCACAGCTGGGAGAGCCCAAAGGGGGAGTCTGTGGAGCAGGATCCAGGGGGAAGGTGCAGTGCTCACTGTCCGATAGCACATCCCGCTGCGCATCTCACCTGGTAGCCAGCCGCAGCGACCACCAGCTCCTGTGCCAGGCCGCTCCCCTCCTCGCCCAGGGCAGGCAGATCTGTGGGGAGGACACGGGGGGTCAGAGACCAGGGCACAGCCCCACGGGGACGTGTGCATGGCCCCCTATGGAGCAAACCGCTCTGCTGGAGACCCGTGGCTGGCACAACATCCAGGGGGCCCTGCTGGGGTCATGCTCATCCTGGGGCACATGGGCGGCTGCTGGGATGCCAGCCCCCTTGGCACAGCTCCCAGCCCCACGGAGCCATCTCTCTGCTGCTCCCCCATGATCTGGGGCACGTGAACCCTGCGGGCAGCCCCGGGGGCACGAGACACAAACACTCGCCGAGTCTCTTCCAGCCGCACACACGGAGCCCAGCTCTGCAGCTCCAGCGACTCCCGATTTCAGCCCTGCCGCACCCGGTTCGCGCCCCGCCGCCCCTGCGCCCAGCCCCGCCCTACCCACGTCCTGCCGCCCGCGGGGCTCCGGCAGCGGCTGGTCCGGGGAGCCCCGGGGGAGCCGCCGGCCTCCGCCCCCCGGCTGGGAACCGGGGCAGGGACCAGGCTCCAGCTGGGAGCGCGGGGGATCCATCGGGCCTGAGATCCTGTCCCGTCTGCCGGCGTCACGTCCCCACGTGTGTCACCCGGAGCCAATCCGCTTATGTCAGAGGCAGGGACTGAATGAAGGGGCTGGTACCCGTGCATCTGCCGCCGGCGCCCCCCAGTCATATATAATGTCATATAATATCAGGTTTGGATGGGACCTCAGGAGGTCATCTAGTCCAACCCCCTGCTCAAAGCAGGACCAATCCCCAATTTTTGCCCCAGATCCCTAAATGGCCCCCTCAAGGATTGAGCTCACAACCCTGGGTTTAGCAGGTCAATGCTCAAACCACTGAGCTATCCCCCACCCCACCCCACCCCACCCCACCCCACCCGCAGCCCCTGCTCGCCCAGCCGCCCCCAGCGCCCCCCAATCCCGCCCCTGCTAGCCCAGCCCTGGGCTCCTCCCTCCCCCACAGCCCTGCCAGGGCCCCCCAGTCCCGACCCGCAGCCCCTGCTAGCCCAGCCGCCCCCCAGCGCCCCCCAATCCCGACCCGCAGCCCCTGCTCGCCCAGCCGCCCCCAGCGCCCCCCAATCCCGCCCCTGCTAGCCCAGCCCTGGGCTCCTCCCGCCCCCACAGCCCTGCCAGCGCCCCCCAGTCCCGACCCGCAGCCCCTGCTAGCCCAGCCGCCCCCCAGCGCCCCCCAATCCCGACCCGCAGCCCCTGCTCGCCCAGCCGCCCCCAGCGCCCCCCAATCCCGCCCCTGCTAGCCCAGCCGCCCCCCAGTGCCCCCCAATCCCACCCCTGCTAGCCCAGCCCTGGGCTCCTCCCGCCCCCACAGCCCTGCCAGCGCCCCCCAGTCCCGACCCGCAGCCCCTGCTAGCCCAGCCGCCCCCCAGCGCCTCCCAATCCCGACCTGCAGCCCCTGCTCGCCCAGCCGCCCCCAGCGCCCCCCAATCCCGCCCCTGCTAGCCCAGCCGCCCCCCAGTGCCCCCCAATCCCGCCCCTGCTAGCCCAGCCCTGGGCTCCTCCCGCCCCCACAGCCCTGCCAGCGCCCCCCAGTCCCGACCCGCAGCCCCTGCTAGCCCAGCCGCCCCCCAGCGCCCCCCAATCCCGACCCGCAGCCCCTGCTCGCCCAGCCGCCCCCAGCGCCCCCCAATCCCGCCCCTGCTAGCCCAGCCGCCCCCCAGCGCCCCCCAATCCCGCCCCTGCTAGCCCAGCCCTGGGCTCCTCCCGCCCCCACAGCCCTGCCAGCGCCCCCCAGTCCCGACCCGCAGCCCCTGCTAGCCCAGCCGCCCCCCAGCGCCCCCCAATCCCGACCCGCAGCCCCTGCTCGCCCAGCCGCCCCCAGCGCCCCCCAATCCCGCCCCTGCTAGCCCAGCCGCCCCCCAGTGCCCCCCAATCCCACCCCTGCTAGCCCAGCCCTGGGCTCCTCCCGCCCCCACAGCCCTGCCAGCGCCCCCCAGTCCCGACCCGCAGCCCCTGCTAGCCCAGCCGCCCCCCAGCGCCTCCCAATCCCGACCTGCAGCCCCTGCTCGCCCAGCCGCCCCCAGCGCCCCCCAATCCCGCCCCTGCTAGCCCAGCCGCCCCCCAGTGCCCCCCAATCCCGCCCCTGCTAGCCCAGCCCTGGGCTCCTCCCGCCCCCACAGCCCTGCCAGCGCCCCCCAGTCCCGACCCGCAGCCCCTGCTAGCCCAGCCGCCCCCCAGCGCCCCCCAATCCCGACCCGCAGCCCCTGCTCGCCCAGCCGCCCCCAGCGCCCCCCAATCCCGCCCCTGCTAGCCCAGCCGCCCCCCAGTGCCCCCCAATCCCGCCCCTGTTAGCCCAGCCCTGGGCTCCTCCCGCCCCCACAGCCCTGCCAGCGCCCCCCAGTCCCGACCCGCAGCCCCTGCTAGCCCAGCCGCCCCCCAGCGCCCCCCAGTCCCGACCCGCAGCCCCTGCTAGCCCAGCCGCCCCCCCAGTGCCCCCCAATCCCGACCCGCAGCCCCTGCTAGCCCAGCCGCCCCCCAGCGCCCCCCAATCCCGACCCGCAGCCCCTGCTAGCCCAGCCGCCCCCCAGCGCCCCCCAATCCCGACCCGCAGCCCCTGCTAGCCCAGCCGCCCCCCAGCGCCCCCCAATCCCGACCCGCAGCCCCTGCTATCTCCTCCCCTGTCTGCACCGACCGGGCACCTGTGCCTGCAGCACTCCCGGGGCTATCCAGGTGAAGGGCGAAGAGCAGGTTTGGGGAGCCTCCCATTGAACAGGCGTCACCTGAAAGGGGCATTTCAACCTAAGCTGAGGAGCAGCCTGGGGAGCCCGCAGGACACCGGCCCGCGCTCGGGACTCCTGGCTCTGATCGCAGTTCTGGGCGCTGAGCGGGCAGAGCAGGGGCTGGGCGCCAGGGCGCCAGGGCTGTAGCCCGCCCGGCGGGAGAAGAGTGGGGCCCAGTGCGTTGCCGCGGGGGCGGGGCTGGGCGCCAGGACTCCTGGGTTCCGTGGCCGGATCTCCTCAGGCAAGTCGCTGAACTGTTCTCTGAGCCGCTGCGGAAACAGGGATGGAAGGAGCGGAAGAAAAATCCTTTCCTGCTGACTGGAGATTTCAGTGTTAATATAATAGAGAAATTCAAGCCCAGCTTCCCAGAGCGGAGCCGGGGCCGGCTTAGGTAGGGCTGTAATAGCGCAGGGACCTTCCTGTCCCAGCCCCCGGACACCTGGGTCCCTCCCAGGCCGGCTTCCCCCGTCCCCCTGCGTGCCCAGGGGTGAGTCCCTGCTGAGGGCCGAGGGGGTGGCTCGGCCGGGGGGTGAGTGGGGACGCAGGGGAGGGAGAGAAAGGGCAGCAGGGGGCAGGAAATCGCTGCCTGGAGGAAGGGGCTGCAGGGAGGAGGGGATCGGGGCTCCCCGAACTGCAGCTGGGACCAGAGACACCCCCGGGGCGGGCGGGGGGTCTGTGCCGCTGAGCCCAGCAGCGTCCCCCCAACGCAGCCAGCGCCTGGGGAAGTTTTGAAGGGTTTAATGGTAATTCATCAAAGCAGGACTCCCCCCTCTTTCCTCCCCTGCAGGCAGGATTCCTGGTCCCTGACCCCGGGATCTCCGGGACGAGCCCTGTGCCCGGGATCTCCAGGGCGCCGAGGAAAGGGAGACCCTGGCCGTCACTTGCACAGGTGACAAAGGAGTGACGAGGGCTTGGGGAGTCTCCATGAACTAACAGTCAGCACCCCGGGGTGCCATGCTACAGCCATAGATGGGGGAGGCCAGAAGGGGCCATTCTGGTGGGCTACTCTGACCTCCTGCCAAGCCCAGGCCAGAGAACCGCACCCCAAACCCGTAGGGCTGGTGTCAGTGATCCACAAAGCTGGGGGAGCCTGGAAGTGGCAAAACTGGCATCGAATAACTTGGGTTAGTTTGGCAATTTACGGGAGTGAAGGGATCCCCGCAAAGCCGCCTGGAGCCCTCCGGGTTCTGTCTGCTCTCGCTCAGTGTCATCTCCAGCAGGTCCCTGTCCCCTGCCCTCCCCCAGCCATTCTCTGGGGGCTCAGCCAGGCCATTGGGGCAGAACCAGCCCCTCCGCTCTCCTCTGGGGAAGGGTTTGCAGGGGATTCGTTTCCTGCTTTTCAGATTTTCTGCCTCCTTTTGTGCCCTGTCTCTCCCTGGCACAGGGAACAAGCCCTGCCTGGATTCTCCCTCTCTCCCAGTAGGTGCTGGGATGGAGGAGGATAATCCTGAGCAGGAAGGGCCTGCAGGAAGGGAGCCTTGTGGGATGTCTCGAAGCACCGAGCAGGGAGAGGCCAGCGGGGTTGGACGGCAGCAGGAGACGGAGGCGATATCTCCGGATGAGACGGACATCAGGGTGGTGACAGAGCACAACCAAGCCCAGGCTGAGGCACGTCCCTACAGCTGCTCGGACTGTGGGAAGAGCTTCAGCCAGAGCTCCCACCTGGTCCAGCACCAGCGCATCCACACGGGCCAGAAGCCCTACAAGTGCACCGAGTGCGGGAAGAGCTTTGTCCTCAGCTACAACCTCATCGATCACCAGCGCATCCACACCGGGGAGCGCCCCTACAAGTGCGGCCAGTGCGGGAAGAGCTTCATCCGGAGTTCCCACCTCTTCCAGCACCAGCGCATCCACACGGGCGAGCGGCCCTACCAGTGCACCAAGTGTGGGAAGAGCTTCAATCGCAACTACACCCTGGTGAAGCATTACCACACCCACGTCGGGGAGCAGCCCTTCATCTGCAGCAAGTGCGGGAAGAGCTTCAGCCTGGGATCCTTCGCCCAGCATGTCCGCACGCACACGGGTGAAAAGCCCTACACCTGTGCCGAGTGCGGCGAGAGTTTCAGCAGCAGTTCCAACTTGAGCCAGCATCGGCGCATCCACACCGGAGAGAAACCCTACAGCTGTGGCCACTGCGGGAAAAGCTTCAGCCAGAGCTCCAACCTCATCAAGCACCGGCGCATCCACACTGGAGAGAGACCCTACAGCTGCCCCGAGTGCGGCAAGACCTTCAACCAGAGCTCGTCGCTCATGCAGCACCGGCGGATCCACCGGGGCGAGCGGCCCTACGAGTGCACCGAGTGCGGGAAGTGCTTCATCGACAGCTCCAAGCTCAACAAGCACCGGCGCACCCACACAGGTGAGCGGCCCTACAAATGCACCGACTGCGGGAAGGGCTTCAGAGACAGCTCCGCCCTCATGAAGCACCAGCGGACCCACACCAAGCAGACGCAACCCAGCTGCGGGGAGGGACTTTAGAGGAGGGGAAATTGACGTGATTGCAGGGGGACCCTCTGACAGTATCTCATATACTGGAAACTGAGGCATGCATGCATATCAATCAGAGAAGTATTTACCAACATTCTCATGTTCATCACAGACACTTTGGAGAAGGCTTCCTTGTTCAAGGTTTGCCAGCGTGTCACCTTGCTGGCGTTGTCCCCAGTCTTTTCAAGGAGGTCTATTTCTTTGACAGAGGTTAGCACACAGAACAGGAAACAGCCTTAACTCAATCTTGGCCCCAGGCTTCAGGGCCACCCCACCCCGGGGGTCTCGGGCACCCCTGCTCCTGGCAGTTTCCCAGTTTCAGCCACCTCTACATAAGAATACCCATACTAGGTCAGACCAATGGTCCATCTAGCCCAACATAAATGCCAACTTCTCATGGCACCGGTGGGTGCTTGCAGTCCCCCCCCATTCCAACCCCTTCCCCTAAAGTCCCCGCCCCAACTCCGCCCCCTCCCTGCCCCATTGGACCCCTCCCCAAATCCCCATCCCGGCCCCACTTCCTCCCCTGAGCGCGCTGCGTTCCCCCTCCTCCCCCATCCCTCCCAGCCCTTGCCGCGCAAAACAGCTGTTTCACGGCAGCAAGCGTGGGAGGGAGGGGGGAAAAGCGGGCACGCGGCGCGCTCGCGGAGGACGTGGAGCAGAGGCGCGGGTGAGCTGGGCCGGGGGGAGGGGCAGGGTTGGTTGTTGTTTTTGCATTTGTCTCTTTCCAATAAACTCTGATGCTTAAGGCACACCTGAGAGGAAAGGACTGTGTGTTATCATTTTAAACCATGCTCTTTCCACTGAAGTAGCTAAAAAACGTAGTTTACACATCTCTCAGCTCTCCAGCCTCTGGCCTTAACCTTACTGAGTCTGTGGCATTTTTGTACAAGAGGCCATGAAAAGTGGGATGGGGCTCAATGGGGATGATCTAGGGGTAGAGGAGGGATTTTTAGCTCATCTCTTAACTTCTTTTGACAACAGAAGCGTCCGGACTTGGAGCTTTCTTTGCAGCTGTCGTGACCAGGGAGCTGGGAATTTCCACTGTTCCTGAACCAAGGCAGGCAAAGGGCCCCAGACTGGGATTCAAACCCTCAGATCCCAGCACCACCCCCTTTTGTATATCCCCCACTCAGCCCCTGCTGAGCTGACTCCTTTCATCTCCCCTTGTAAACTGGTCCCCACAGCCTCTGATCATGTCTGTTGCTTTGCCCTAGGCTCCCTGCAATCTGTCTATATCGCTCCAGGATTGAGGGACCCAGAGATGAATCAAAAGGAGCCTCCCTGGGTTTATACAGACAGGGACTATCCCCTCTGTTCTCAGGTCTGGGAATGGGACATGCAGCCTTTCCCCTCTAGGGGCTTCGAGCAGCCTCAGAGGAGGGGAGTGGGTGGCTCGGAGGGTGAGGTGGTTGTGGGGAATGGGATATGGGACCTTCCCCTCTAGGGGGCACTGGCTCTGATCCAGCCCCAGGGCAGGGGACTGGCTCGCTCAGGGGGGCAGGGAATGGGATACAGGCCAGGACCTTAGTGTGTGAATCTCATTTGCTGTGTTCATTAGGCCTAGTGTGAAATGAGTTGGGTCTCAGCCCAGATAGGAACAGACAGGTGTGCGCTTGACCACAGTCCCCACAAAATGGTGGGTTCAGTGACAGCAGGGGCCATGAATCCCTGAGACATTTCTGCCTCCTCAGCTCCCCACAGGGTTTGTGACTGAGGTATTTACCTCACGCCTGTGACCCCCTGTCCACCTCAGGCCCCAGCCCCCCACCCAACTGCCCCAGAGACACCAAACCACAACATGCCCAACTGCCATGGAACCTCCAGAGCCCAACATTCCACCCAACTGCCACAGAACCTCCAGATCCCAACACTCCCCCCCACCCCCGACTGCCACAGAACCTCCAGACCCCAGCACCCCCCACCCCACTGCCATAGAACCTCCAGATCCCAATGTCCCCCTCCCCCAACTGCCACAGAACCTCCAGACCCCAACACTCCCCCCCGACTGCCACAGAACCTCCAGATCCCAACACTCCCCCCCGACTGCCACAGAACCTCCAGACCCCAGCGCCCCCCACCCAACTGCCACAGAACCTCCAGACCCCAACACTCCCCCCTGACTGCCACAGAACCTCCAGACCCCAACACTCCCCCCGACTGCCACAGAACCTACAGACCCCAACACTCCCCCCCTGACTGCCACAGAACCTCCAGACCCCAACACTCCCCCCCCGACTGCCACAGAACCTCCAGTTCCCAACATTCCACCCAACTGCCACAGAACCTCCAGACCCCAACATTCCACCCAACTGCCACAGAACCTCCAGATCCCAACACTCCCCCCCACCCCCGACTGCCACAGAACCTCCAGACCCCAGCACCCCCCACCCCACTGCCATAGAACCTCCAGATCCCAATGTCCCCCTCCCCCAACTGCCACAGAACCTCCAGATCCCAACACTCCCCCCCCCGACTGCCACAGAACCTCCAGACCCCAGCACCCCCCACCCCACTGCCACAGAACCTCCAGATCCCAATATCCCCCTCCCCCAACTGCCACAGAACCTCCAGACCCCAACACTCCCCCCCGACTGCCACAGAACCTCCAGACCCCAATATCCCCCACCCGATTGCCACAGAACCTCCAGACCCGAGCACCTCCCACCGAACCTCCAGATCCCAGCACCCCCGACCCAACTGCCACAGAACCTCCAGATCCCAGTATCCCCCACCCGACTGCCACAGAACCTCTAGATCCCAGCACCTCCCACCCAACTGCCACAGAACCTCCAGACCCCAGCACCCCCCACCCGACTGCCACAGAACCTCCAGACCCCAACATTCTCCCCACCCCCACCCGACTGCCACAGAACCTCCAGACCCCAATATACTCCTCCCTCAACTGCCACAGAACCTCCAGATCCCAGCCTCCCCCATCCGACTGCCACAGAACCTCCAGACCCCAGCACCCCATAAGAACATAAGAATGGCCCTACTGCGTCAGACCAAAGGTCCATCCAGCCCAGTATCCCGTCTACCGACAGTGGCCAATGCCAGGTGCCCCAGAGGGAGTGAACCTAACAGGTAATGATCAAGTGATCTCTCTCCTGCCATCCATCTCCACCCTCTGACAAACAGAAGCTAGGGACACCATTCCTTACCCATCCTGGCTAATAGCCATTAATGGACTTAACCTCCACGAATTTATCCAGTTCTCTTTTAAACCCTGTTATGATCCTAGCCTTCACAACCTCCTCAGGCAAGGAGTTCCACAGATTGACAGTGCGCTGTGTGAAGAACTTCCTTTTATTTGTTTTAAACCTGCTGCCCATTAATTTCATTTGATGGCCCCTAGTTCTTATATTATGGGAACAAGTAAATAACTTTTCCTTATTTACTTTCTCCACCCACTCATGATTTTATATACCTCTATCATATCCCCCATTAGCCTCCTCTTTTCCAAGCTGAAAAGTCCTAGCCTCTTTAATCTCTCCTCATATGGGACCCATTCCAAACCCCTAATCATTTTAGTTGCCCTTCCCTGAATCTTTTCTAATGCCAGTGTATCTTTTTTGAGATGGGGAGACCACATCTGTACTCAGTATTCAAGAAGTAGGCGTACCATGGATTTATATAAGGGCAATAAAATATTCTTCATCTTATTCTCTATCCCTTTTTTAATGATTCCTAACATCCTGTTTGCTTTTTTGACTGCCGCTGCACACTGTGTGGATGTCTTCAGAGAACTATCCACGATGACTCTAAGATCTTTCTTCATTAGCTGTAGCTAAATTAGCTCCCATCATATTGTATGTATAGTTGGGGTTATTTTTTCCAATGTGCATTACTTTATATTTATCCACATTAAAATTCATTTGCCATTTTGTTGCCCAATCACTTAGTTTTGTGAGATCTTTTTGAAGTTCTTCACAGTCTGCTTTGGTCTTAACTATCTTGAGCAGTTTCGTATCATCTGCAAACTTTGCCCCCTCACTGTTTACCCTCTTCTCCAGATCATTTATGAATAAGTTGAATAGGATTGGTCCTAGGACTGACCCTTGGGGAATACCACTAATTACCCCTCTCCATTCTGAAAATTTACCATTTATTCCTACCCTTTGTTCCCTGTCTTTTAACCAGTTCTCAATCCATGAAAGGATCTTCCCTCTTATCCCATGACAACTTAATTTCCATAAGAGCCTTTGGTGAGGGACCTTGTCAAAGGCTTTCTGGAAATCTAAGTACACTACGTCCACTGGATCCCCCTTGTCCACATGTTTGTTGATCCCTTCAAAGAACTCTAATAGATTATAAGACATGATCTCCCTTTACAGAAACCATGTTGACTTTTTCCCAACAATTTATGTTCTTCTATGTGTTTGACCATTTTATTCTTTACTATTGTTTCAACTAATTTGCCCAGTACTGACCTTACCAGTCTGCAATTGCCAGGATCACCTCTAGAGCCCTTTTTAAATATTGGCATTACATTAGCTATCTTCCAGTCATTGGGTACAGAAGCTGATTTAAAGGACAGGTTACAAACTATATAGTTAATAGTTCTGCAATTTTGCATTTGAGTTCTTTCAGAACTCTTGGGTGAATGCCATCTGGTCCCGGTGACTTGTTCCTGTTCAGTTTATCAATTAATTCCAAAACCTCCTCAAGTGACATTTCAATCTGTGACAATTCCTCAGATTTGTCACCTACAAAAGACGGCTCAGGTTTGGGAATCTCCCTATCATCCTCAGCCATGAAGACTGAAGCAAAAAATTCATTTAGTTTCTCTGCAATGACTTTATCGTCTTTAAGTGCTCCTTTTGTATCTCGATTGTCCAGGGGCCCCACTGGTGGTTTAGTGAACTTCCTGCTTCTGATGTACTTAAAAAACATTTTTTTATTACATTCTGAGTTTTTGGCTAGCTGTTCTTCAAACTCCTTTTTGGCTTATCTAATTACATTTTTACACTTAATTTGGCAGTGTTTATGCTCCTTTCTATTTACCTCACTAGGATTTGACTTCCACTTTCTAAAAGATGCCTTTTTATCTCTCACTGCTTCTTTGACATGGTTGTTAAGCCGCGGTGGCTCTTTTTTAGTTCTTTGACTGTGTTTTTTAATTTGGGGTATACATTTAAATTGGGCCTCTATTATGGTGTCTTTGAAAAGGGTCCATGCAGCTTGCAGGGATTTCACCCTAGTCACTGTACCTTTTAATTTCTGTTTAACTAACCCCCTCATTTTTGTATAGTTCCCCTTTCTGAAATTAAATGCCACAGTGTTGGGCTGTTGAGGTGTTCTTCCCACCACAGGAATGTTAAATGTTATTATACAATGATAACTATTTCCAAGTGGTCCTGTTATAGTTACCTCTTGGACCAGATCCTGCGCTCCACTCAGGACAAAATCGAGAGTTGCCTCTCCCCTTGTGGGTTCCTGTACCAGCTGCTCCAAGAAACAGTCATTTAAAGTATCAAGAAATGTTGTCTCTGCATTTCATCCTAAGGTGACATGTACCCAGTCAATATTGGGATAATTGAAAGCCCCCACTATTATTGAGTTCTTGATTTTGATAGCCTCTCTAATCTCCCGTAGCATTTCATAGAATCATAGAATCATAGAATATTAGGGTTGGAAGGGACCCCAGAAGGTCATCTAGTCCAACCCCCTGCTCAAAGCAGGACCAATTCCCAGTTAAATCATCCCAGCCAGGGCTTTGTCAAGCCTGACCTTAAAAACCTCAAAGGAAGGAGATTCTACCACCTCCCTAGGTAACGCATTCCAGTGTTTCACCACCCTCTTAGTGAAAAAGTTTTTCCTAATATCCAATCTAAACCTCCCCCACTGCAACTTGAGACCATTACTCCTCGTTCTGTCATCTGCTACCATTGAGAACAGTCTAGAGCCATCCTCTTTGGAACCCCCTTTCAGGTAGTTGAAAGCAGCTATCAAATCCCCCCTCATTCTTCTCTTCTGCAGGCTAAACAATCCCAGTTCCCTCAGCCTCTCCTCATAACTCATGTGTTCCAGTCCCCTAATCATTTTTGTTGCCCTTCGCTGGACTCTCTCCAATTTATCCACATCCTTCTTGAAGTGTGGGGCCCAAAACTGGACACAGTACTCCAGATGAGGCCTCACCAATGTCGAATAGAGGGGAACGATCACGTCCCTCGATCTGCTCGCTATGCCCCTACTTATACATCCCAAAATGCCATTGGCCTTCTTGGCAACAAGGGCACACTGCTGACTCATATCCAGCTTCTCGTCCACTGTCACCCCTAGGTCCTTTTCCGCAGAACTGCTGCCTTGCCATTCGGTCCCTAGTCTGTAGCTGTGCATTTGGTTCTTCCGTCCTAAGTGCAGGACCCTGCACTTATCCTTATTGAACCTCATCAGATTTCTTTTGGCCCCATGCTCTAATTGTCTAGGTCCCTCTGTATCCTATCCCTGCCCTCCAGCGTATCAACCACTCCTCCCAGTTTAGTATCATCCGCAAATTTGCTGAGAGTGCAATCCACACCATCCTCCAGATCATTTATGAAGATATTGAACAAAACTGGCCCCAGGACCGACCCTTGGGGCACTCCACTTGATACCAGCTGCCAACTAGATATGGAGCCATTGATCACTACCCGTTGAGCCCGACAATCTAGCCAGCTTTCTACCCACCTTATAGTGCATTCATCCAGCCCATACTTCCTTAACTTGCTGACAAGAATACTGTGGGAGACCGTGTCAAAAGCTTTGCTAAAGTCAAGAAACAATACATCCACTGCTTTCCCTTCATCCACAGAACCAGTAATCTCATCATAAAAGGCGATTAGATTAGTCAGGCATGACCTTCCCTTGGTGAATCCATGCTGGCTGTTCCTGATCACTTTCCTCTCATGCAAGTGCTTCAGGATTGATTCTTTGAGGACCTGCTCCATGATTTTTCCAGGGACTGAGGTGAGGCTGACTGGCCTGTAGTTCCCAGGATCCTCCTTCTTCCCTTTTTTAAAGATTGGCACTACATTAGCCTTTTTCCAGTCATCCGGGACTTCCCCGGTTCGCCACGAGTTTTCAAAGATAATGGCCAATGGCTCTGCAATCACAGCCGCCAATTCCTTCAGCACTCTCGGATGCAACTCGTCCGGCCCCAGGGACTTGTGCACGTCCAGCTTTTCTAAATAGTCCCTAACCACCTCTATCTCCACAGAGGGCTGGCCATCTCTTCCCCATTTTGTGATGCCCAGCGCAGCAGTCTGGGAGCTGACCTTGTTAGTGAAAACAGAGGCAAAAAAAGACAATTTCATTGTCACTATCACTGTCCTGGTCAGATGGTCAATAATAGATCCCTACTGTTATATTCTTATTAGAGCATGGAATTACTATCCATAGAGATTCTATGGAACATGAGGATTTATTTAAGATTTTTACTTCATTTGATTCTACATTTTCTTTCACATACAGTGCTACTCCTCCCCCCCCCCCCCCGATCTGTTCTGTCCTTCCGATATATTTTGTACCCCGGAATGATTGTGTCCCATTGATTGTCCTCACTCCACCAGGTTTCTGTGATGCCTTTTGTATCAATTATTATACCCACCCCCGACTGCCAAAGAACCTCCAGACCCCAGCACCCCCCACCCGACTGCCACAGAACATCCAGACCCCAACATTCCACCCAACTGCCACAGAACCTCCAGATCCGAACATTCCCCCCACCCCCACCCGACTGCCACAGAACTTCCAGACCCCAGCATCCCCCACTCAACTGCCACAGAACCTCCAGTTCCCAACATTCCACCCAACTGCCACAGAACCTCCAGATCCCAACATTCCCCCCACCCCCACCCGACTGCCACAGAACCTCCAGACCCCAACATTCCACCCAACTGCCACAGAACCTCCAGATCCCAACATTTCCCCCCACCCCCACCCGACTGCCACAGAACCTCCAGTTCCCAACATTCCACCCAACTGCCACAGAACCTCCAGAGCCCAAACTCCCCCCCCCCCCCACCGCCATGGAACGGACAGACCCCAACATTCCATCTGAAATGGCCCGTCCCCCTGTCTCCTCCTGCTGCAGTTACCCTGTGGGGGCGTCAGGCCGCGTGGAGCCGGAGGAGCTGCTCGCTCCAGCTGGGCTTCACCCCGCGGTGGGAGAAGAGCACTTGGACTGAGACCCGGGACCCCCGATCCCCATAATTCGGATTCCATCCGCTCCCTCTCCCATCTCTAGCGAGCACCCACAGGGAACTCTACCGCCTGCTACCCCTCCCGGGGCACGTGCCGTGGGGGGAGCGCACCCCACTGCTCCCCACGCTGGTCTAGTCTCTGCGGTGCCTTCCCCGGGGGCTCGAGCTCTGCCCACCCCGGGCGCGCTCCGCTTTCCACGGCCTCCGGCGAGTCACCGGGTTAAAAACATAGAGATCGGCAGCGCCCCGGACTAGAGCGGAGCCCGGAGGAGCGGGGCTGCGATCGCGCAGGGACCTTCCTGTCCCAGCCCCGGACACCTGGGTCCCGAGCCCCCGGCTGCAGCGCTCCCCGGCCCGGGCGCGATCCCCCGCATGGAGCCAGGGGAAGAGCCGAGGGTCCCGGATCTCCCGGGCGCCCAGGAACGGGGGACCCCCAGAGGCGCCCCCCCAGGTGAGGAATGAGCCACACCGGCTGGGAGTGAGGGGGGAAGCTGGGGTCCCAGCCAAGCCAGCGGGAGCCCCCCCACCCCCAGTTCTGTCTGGTCAGTATCGTCCCCAGCAGGTCCCAGTCCTCATGGCAGGTGTCACTCCCGGATCCCCACCCCGGCAGGAGCCCTCCCCTCCCCCAGCCTTTCTCTGAGGGCTCAGCTGGGATGCTGGGGCAGCCCCGGCCCCCCCTCTCCCCTCAGGGAAGGATTTGCGGGCGTGGGGTGCTTCTTACCCTCATGTTTCCTGCTCAGTGACAAACCCCTTTGTTATCCCTTCTCACCCGGGCGCAGGGAACGAGCCCCGGCTGGATTCGCACTCTGTCCCAGCAGCTGCCAGGACAGACAAGGACAACCCCAAGCAGGAAGGCCTGGCGGGAGCAAAGCTGCATGGGATGTCCCACTGTTTCAAGCAGGGAGATGATGCCTGTGGGGCAGGACAACAGCAGGGAGCCCCCCCAGGGCAGAGACCTAGTGATCTCGCCCCGCTGGCCTCCACCCCAGCAGAGAAACCCTACAAATGCCACGAGTGCAACAAGAGCTACAGCCTGAGCTCAAACCTGAGCCGCCATCGCAGGATCCACACGGGGGAGAGAGCCCACAAATGTGCCCAGTGTGGGAAGAGCTTCCACTTCAGCTCCCAGCTTGTCCAGCACCAGATCAGCCACACTGGGGAGCAACCCTACAAATGCCCCGACTGCGGGAAGAGCTTTGGTGTGAGCTCCAACCTTCTCCAGCACCAGCGCATCCACTGGGTGGAGCAACCCTACAGCTGTGCCAACTGCGGGAAGAGCTTTGGCCACAGCTCCCACCTGGCCCGGCACCAGCGCTTCCACATGGACGAGAGACCCTACAAGTGTGGGGAGTGCGGGAAGGCTTTTGGGGTGAGCTCGGCCCTGATCCGGCACCAGCGGATCCACACAGGTGAGAGGCCTTACAAGTGTCTGGTTTGCGGGAAGAGCTTCAACCTTAGCTCCAACCTCTTCACCCATCGCAGGATCCACTGGGACGAGAAACCTTTTAAATGCCCTGAATGTGGGAGGAGCTTCAGCCAGAGCTCAAGCCTCAGCCGCCACCAAATCAGCCATACGGGGGAACGACCATACAAATGCCCTGAGTGTGGAAAGTGCTTCAACCAGAGCTCCCTCCTGATCCGGCACCAGCGGATCCACACGGGGGAGCGACCCTACAGATGCTCCCAGTGCTGGAAGAGCTTCCTACGGAGCTCCCAGCTGAAGAGACACCAGAGAGTCCACACCAGGTAGGGGGCAGTGGTTGATGACTCTCTGGTATCCCGCTGGACCTGGGCCAGTTATACAGCAGTTATACAGACTGACTGGGATCACTTGGATAATTGGGATTGTCTCAACAAGATGTGTTTTAACACAGCCAAATGCAATGCTGTACATTCAGGAACTATGAGAATGTATTTTGCATTTACTGGGTGAAGGACTGTATCCTGGGACACAGTGACTCTGAAAAGGACTTACAGGTCCTGGCGGATAACCAGCTGACCATCAGCTCCCAGTGTGGTGCTCTAGCTAAGAGAGTAACGTGATCCTTGGTTCTATAAACCGGGGAATATCGAGTAGCAATGGAGAGTGGGTAACACCTCTGTATGCGGCATTGGGGAGAGCATTGTAGGAGACTGCGTCCAGTTCTGGAATGCACCCTTCAGAAGGGATGTTGACAAATTAGGAAATGTTCAGAAAAGAGCCACAAAAACAGTGTGAGGTCTGGGAAACCTTCCTTGTAGTGAGCCACTAAAGAAGTTTGATCTATTTAGCTTATCCAAGAGAAGATGAGTCGATGACTGGATCCCAGTACCTACATGGGGAGGAGAATGCTGATAGCAGAAAGGTCTTCAGTGTAGCAGTCAAAGGCTAAATGAGATCCAATGGCAGGAAGCTGAAGGGAGACAAATTCAGACTGGAAATAAGGTGTGAATTTCTAGCAGTGGGGGGAATTAACCTCTGGAACAACTCACCAAGGGGTGTGGTGGATTCCCCATCACTTGGAGTCTTTACACCAAGACTGGATGACTGTCTGTAAAAGTTCCACTCTAGAGCCACCAGAAGTTCTGGGCTGGCTACAGGAATCACACGGTGAGGTTCGTTGGCCAGGGTTATGCAGGAGGTCAGGCCGGGTGGTCAGAATGGTCCCTTCTGGCTATAAACTACAAATCCCTCACCCCTGTCAACCTAGCTGTGGGAGGCAGAGAGTGATAGAGACACAAAATGAAGGATTCACATAAACATATCAAGGCAGGCAGAACTAAGACTAAGAGACCACATGGTCCTCAAAGTCAGCAGATCTGGGTTGTATTCCTGCCTCGGCTACTGACTGGCTGTGTGTCCTTAAGCAAGTCCCTTCCCCTCTCTGTGCCTCAGTTTACCCTCCTGCCCTTTCTGTTTTCCCTTGTACGTCCTTTGGGGCAGGGACTGTTCTTGCTCTGGGTGTGTGCTGCGTCCAGCACAATGGGGCCCTGATCTGGGGTGGGCCTATGAGTGTGGTTGTAATAGAAATAACTAACAAAGTAAGAAGCTTTTGCATCATTTATAAATGATTCTGTCACCTCCTCCTTGTGCTGCTTTATCCCTGGAGGAAGTGGCGTCCCACAACCCAAGCCTGTTGACTGAGCAAAATGAGATCTTACCCTTAACTCCAGGGCATCAATTGGACAACCAGCAGGGGGTAAATGGGGGACACACAGAGCTCCTGGCATGGGGAAAAGAGGGAGATGGGGGAGACACATAGAGCCCCTGACATGGGAGTGATGGGGGGGAACAGAGCCCCTGGCATGGGGAAGAGGGGGCAATCGGGGGGACACAGAGCTCCTGGGATAGGGCCAGGGTTCAGGTAATCCCTGAAATAGAGGGGGCTGGGAGGGTGGTACACTGGGAGCTTGTGGGAGATGTGGAGGGATGCACAAACAGAGGAATCTTGAATAGGAGTAAAGAAGTTATTTTATCTCTGCATTTGGCAGCGGTTCCAGTGCTGGAACCCACAATTCAAGAAGGATGTTGATAAATTGGAGAGGGGTCAGAGAAGAGCCACAAGAATGATGAAAGGATTAGAAAACCGGCCTTAATAGTGACAGACTCAAGGAGCTCAATCTATTTAACTGTCCAAAGAGAAGATTAGGGGGTGACTTGAACATAGTCTGTAAGTGCCTACACGAAGAACAAATATTCAATAATGGGCTCTTCAATCTAGCAGAGAAAGGTCTGGCATGATCCAATGGCTGGAAGTTGAAACTAGACAAATTCAGACTGGAAATAAGGTGTAAATTTTTGACACTGAGCGTAATTAACCACTGGAACAATTTACCAAGAGTTGCGCTGGAGTCTCCATCACTGACCATTTTTAAATCGAGATTGGATGTATTTCTAAAAGCTCTGCTCTAGGAATTCTTTTGGAGCCGTTCTCTGGCCTGTGTTATCCAGGAGGTCAGACGAGATGATCACACTGGTCCCTTCTGGCCTTGGAATCTATGAGGAAGCCCTGGTGGGTGCAAAGAACTTGGCGAACAGAAGAAACAAAGTGTGGGACCCTCTAGCACAGAATGTAGGTCACTTCAGGAGCTGAAAGTAGCGATAGGTCAGAGCCCTTCACTCCCAGCTCCCACCCCACATCCCTGGGGCCTCCCAGGAGGTCTCCAGCAGGACTACAGAAGAGGAGACTGATCGGGGCTGGGGTTTAATTTGAGATCAAGAACACCGTTATGAAGAGGAACTTTCCACATCTGCTGGGATGCTTCTCCACCTGTTCTGCTCTCCATCTGTCCCTGGAGAATGGACTCATGGGTGGTGGTTGGCACGGTGGGACAAGGGCACATTAACTGGGACACAGGACTCTGAGCCCTTAAGGGAGCCCCTACTTCTGATCCCATGTGTTTCTTCTCCAATCCCTAGAGAGCACCCAGAGAGAAATCTACTGCCTGGTACCTCTCCCCAGGAGCAATGGCTCCCCAGGCTGGCCTAGTTTGTAGTGTCTTCCCCAGGGGCTCGAGATCTGACCACCCCACTCTCTCCATGTCAGGAGCCTTTTCCTAATACTGTATCCGGCATCTCCCTGGGTTAAAAACATAGAGATCGGATGCACCCCGGACTAGAGCGGAGCCAGGATGAGCGGGGCTGTGATCGCGCAGGGACCTTCCTGTCCCAGCCTCCCGGGCTCCCCAGCCCGTGTGCGCGCAGGGGCCAGTCGCCGGCTGCCGCCCCACAGCGCCCAGGCGGGACTCGCCCCGGCCGGGCGGTGAGTGGGGACCCCGGAGGCAGGGGAGAGGCAGAGGCAGGAGATCGCTGCCGGGAGGAAGCGGCCACAGCGACAGGGGGATGGGCGCTGACCCCCAGCTGGGGCTGGAGAGACCCGCCAGCCCTGTGGGAGGCGGGGTGGGCTGGGGGTCGGTGCAGCGGGGGAAGGAGTTTTCTGTGCAGCTGAGTTCGGTAGAGCCCGGGCGCGTTCTCTGCACCGAGCCCCGGGGGGAGGTTTCACCGAGCCCCGTCTCTCCCCTTTCTTTCCCCCGAGCAGGATTCCCTGGCCCGGCCACGATCCCCCGCACGGAGCCAGGGGAAGAGCCGAGGGTCCCGGATCTCCAGGGCTCCCAGGAAAGGGAGATCCCCAGAGGCGCCCCCACAGGTGAGAGACACCAGAGACCCGTGGAGATGGGGAGCGGGGTTGTATCCTGGGAAGCGGTGACCCTGTAAAGAACCTAGGGGCCTCGATGGAAACCTAGTGAAAGCCTGAGCTCCAGGTGCAATCCTCTGGCTAGGAGGGTAAAACGATCCATGGACCCATGAACAGGGAGATAATCCAGCAGTGGCCAGGAGGGGTTATCACCTCTGTACAGAATCCTAGAATATCGGGGTTGGAAGAGACCTCAGGAGGTCATCTAGTCCAACACCCTGCTCAAAGCGGGACCAACACCAACTAAATCATGCATAGGGCATGGGGGAGACCATTACAGGAGGCTGTGTCCAGTTCTGGTATCGCCCTTTGAGAAAGGGTGTTGGGAAAGTGGAGGGGGTTCAAAGAAGAGCCATGAGAAGGATGTGAGGTCTGGGTAACCGGCTTTCAGCTGGGGCCCCAAAGACGCTCAATCGATTATGATTTTCCAAGAGGAGGTGACTTGACATCACTCGTCCCTCTGAGGGGAGGATATGGCTCAGAGTAGAGGGCTCTTCAATCTACCTGCCAAAGACAGAGCAAGATTCAGCAGCTGGGAGCTGAAGTGAGACACATTCAGACTAGAAATAAGGTGTGGGCCGGGGAATGAAGCACTGGGCTAAGTGACCAAGGGCGTTGGTGGGTTCGCCATCACTTGGAGTCATTTCACTCTAGTGAAAGCAGAAGCTGGGTTAGATGCAGGAGTCACTGACTGAACTGCTCCAGCCTGAGTTACACAGGAGGTCAGACTAGGTGATCACCATGGTCCCTTCTGGCCTTCGCATCTGTGTATGTTCTCTCACTCCCAGCAGATGCCAGGACAGCAGGTGAGGAGAATCCCCGGCAGGAAGGGCCTGTGGAAGCAGAGCCTCACTGGAATCCCGGAGTGCCAAGTTGGGAAATGCCAGCGGGGCAGGGTGGCAGCAGTGAGATCTCCAGGAGGGAAGAGGCTTGTAGGCACTCGGGGTCCCAGTGGGGATGCAGCAGGGGGAGCAAGCCTACCACTGCCCCGACCGCGGAAAGGGATTCAGCCAGAGCACAAACCTCCTAACCCACCGGCGAGCACACATGGGGGAGAGCCCGTACGAATGCCCTGATTGCGGGAAGGCCTTCAGCTGGCGCTCCCACCTGCTGGAGCACCAACGCATCCACACCAGGGAGCGCCCCTACCAGTGTGGGGAGTGCGGCAAGAGCTTCAGCTGGAGTTCGGCTCTGATCCAGCACCAGAGCACTCACACAGGCGAGCGGCCCTACCGCTGCCCCGACTGTGGGAAGAGCTTCAGCCGTGGCTCCAACCTGCTGCAGCACAAACGGATCCACACAGGTGAGAGACCCTACAATGCCCCGAGTGCGGGGAGTGCTTTGGCCACAGCTCACACCTGGTACGCCACCAGAGCATCCACACGGGCCAGAAGCCCTACAAGTGCGCCGAGTGCGGGAAGAGCTTCATCTCCAGCACCTGCCTCCTGCGGCCCCGGCGCATCCACACGGGAGAGAAACCCTTCACCTGCTTGCAGTGCGGGAAGAGCTTCAGCCACAGCTCCTCGCTGCTGCGCCACCAGCGGGCCCACAAGGGCGAGCGCCCCTTCCTGTGCAGCCAGTGTGGGAAGGGCTTCAGCCAGAGCTCCTACCTCTCTGAACACTCGCGCACCCACACCGGTGAGCGCCCCTACAAGTGCCCCGACTGTGGGAAGGCCTTCGCCCAGAGCTCCACATTGGCCCGGCATCAGGGGGCCCACACCAGCGAGCACTGCTTCCCCTTCATTGGCTGCAGGAGGACTTGATGCAGGGCAGGGAGGCTGCTGCAAACACTCACGCTCCTTCGGATGGGGAGAACCTGCTGCTGTCTCCAGCTGGGGTCCTGTCCCGGGAGCCTCAGCTATTGCATCAAGTTGAGAGTCTGAAAAGGTGACTGATGGAGACATGTCTCCCTGGGGTGCTGCCCCATTAACCCACGGGGGGGACATACCCCTGCATCCGGCTGAGGGTTTCCAGTGGTGGATCATGCAGCCACATCCCACTGCATTCAGCTGGGGTCCTGGCCTGGAGAACCCAGGGGATACATGTCACTGATCTGGCTGGGGTCCTGTGCCAGTGGAATGCAGAGGGGACATGCCACTGCCTCAGGATAAAGGTCTGCCATCTCCCTGTGGCCCTGGCTGAGTGGCCCTGTAGCAGTGGTTTTCAAACTGCGGGTCGCGACCCGCTACTGGGTCATGGAATGTAAGGCGCTGGGTCTCGGCGGCTCTGGTCAGCACCGCCAAGCGGGCCGTTAAAAGTCCTATTGGTGGTGCTGCCCGGCTAGGGCAGGCTAGTCCCTGCCTGTTCTGACACCACGCTGCGCCGCAGAAGTGGCCAGCAGTAGGTCCAGCTCCTAGGTGGGGGGACCGTGCGGCTGTACGCACTGCCCCTGCCCCAATCACCGGCTCCGCACTCCCGTTGGCCGGAAACCAGCTAATGGGAGCTGGGGCGTGGTGCCTGTGAACGAGAGCCACATGGAGCCACTTGCATGCCTCCGCCTAGGAGCCAGATCTGCTGATGGCCGCTTCTGGGGCGCAGCACGGTCCGCGGTACCAAGACAGGCAGGAAGCCTGCCTTAGCACCCCCACTGCACCGCTGACCGGGAGCTGCCCGAGGTAAGCCCGCACCCCAATCCCCTGCCCCAGCCCTGCGTCCACCCAGAGCCCCCTCCTGCACCTCAAACCCCTCATCCCCGGCCCCACCCTAGAGCCTGCACCCCCTGCCCAGAGCCCTGATCCCCTCCCACACCCCAACCCTCTGCCCCAGCCCTGAGCCCCTCCCACATCCCAAAACCCTCATCCCCAGCTCCGTTAAGTCACGGGCATCAACAATTTTTTTCAACTGGGTCACCAGAAAAAAAGTTTGAAAACCACAGCCCTATAGGATAGGGGTCACTGATCAAACCTCAGTGGCCTTTGGAGGGATGTGCCACCCCATCAGGCTGAGGGTCTGCAGTAGCAGATCGTGGAGCCAGTTCCCACTGCAGCCAGCTGGGATCCTGGCCTGGTGGCCCCCATGGGGCACATCACTACATTGTGTCTCACCTCTCCCCACCGGGGGTTGAACCTAGTAACTCTGTTTCTAGACCTATGCCTCCCTCCTGTCAGCAATAAAGGACGTGTTGCCTAAGAGGCACTGACAAGCCCATCATTTAGCTGTTAGGGAGGGACATAGGCACCCTGTTAGCACAGGTTACAGCTAGCCTGAGAGTCACTGGATTATGTACTCATACTCCCTTGGTTGGTCTATTCATGGGGCTCAAACCCATAACCTCTGGCTTTCTACTTTGACTCAGGTCCCATTCAGCTGGGCTGAGAGGTGAAAACAAGCATTGATACCTCTCCGTCACGCCCTCTCCCGCCCGCCACCGGTGGCATCAATATGAGCCATCAGTTCACAATAAATTGAGTGGATCGTCTGGCTGTGGCCAACCCTCTCTTTCATTACATGGAAGAAGTAAGTGTGTGTGTGTGAGAGAGAGAGAGAGTTGGAGGGAGAAGCACAGTCCTCGCATAGTGCTCGGGTACTGGACCGTATGGGGGATACATCAGAGGGTCCATACAGAAGATGGACCAATCAGAGGTAGCACATATTATTGGAACACCTAGGAGCCTCAATCAGGCTCCAGGACCACACCATGGTGGATACTGTACATTATTTATTAGGTGGATTATGGTAACATCTAGGAGCACAGGTCAGGCACCAGGACTGCACTGTGTTTGATACTGTATGTTATTTATTAGGTGTTGTGATGGGTTGCCCCTGCTTCCAGGGTGCCATCTGATTTTACTGCAGTACCATTGAGCCCACCTGTTCCACCGGCTTGGGCTCTCGCACCCTGTCCTGCTAAACCAGGCCCTCAAGCCTCCTCTAGCACACACACAGATAGGGCCACACCCAGCTGCAGAAAGACAGACACTGAGATCAGCTCTGTGTGGGACGACTCAGCTCGGGAATTTCCCAGCACTCAAGAGCACATCCCCTCTGGACTGTAAACCCAAAATTGTATTGTCTTGCACCGCTCAGAAGTCTGTACAGCGTAAGCTCATGGAAATCGCCTCCTCCTTCAATGTGGAGGAAGATATGCACAGCTTTTTGGCCCCAGTTATGAATTGCACAAACTGGTTTAGAGAAAACAAAACAAGTTTATTAACTACAAAGGATAGATTTTAAGCGATTATAAGGGATAGCTAGCAGATCAAAACAGACTACTGAGCAAATAAAACACGCAAACTAAGCTTAATACACTAAATAAACTGGCTACAAGTAGTAATTTCTCACCCTAAATGTTGTTTTAAGCAGGTTGCAGAGTTTCTTCACGACAAACTTCTCTTTCTTGCAGCTTAGAACGGCCAGATACTCCATTCACAGGCCAGACACCTAGCCTGGTTCCAGTCCTTTCTTCCCCCAATCACTCTTAGGTGTTTTCAGCAGTCATCCTGGGCAGGGATTCAGTGAAGAACCAACCAAGATTAACTCACTTCCCTGCCCTAAATAGGATTATATATGGCGGGAACCCTTTGTTTCCTAGTTTGGTCCCCACCCCCGATTAGTGGAAAAATACTAGTAGGCCAAGATGGGGTCCAGTACCAGGTGACATGATCACATGACCCTGCAGTGTCAAAGCAGCATCCTAGGAAGGTAGGAGATTAGCATCTTCAGAGTCCTATTGTTCGCCCTAATGGCCTGTCCAGGCTGATTGCCTACTGTCGAGTGGGCATTCTCCAAGGGTAAACACAGTTGTAATTGTTACATAGTCAATAATCAAAACTTCAGATACAGAAATGATACATGCATACAAATAAGATTATCATACTCAGTTCATCACCTTTCCAATGATACTGCACATGACCCATCTTGCATAAAACATATCTTAGTTATGCCATATTCATACTACAATATCTCTATGACGAATATGGGGCGTAGTGTCACTGATGTATTATGGTAGCACTTAGGAGCCCCAGTCATGAGCCAAGACCGCATTATGCAGGTGCTGCACCAACACAGGATGTGGGGAGAATCATATGGGGGAAGCATCAGTAAGCCTCAGGACTCCTGGGTTCTATTTTCTAAGAGAAGAAGGATGGCCCACTGACTGATTCCAATTCCCTGCTTCACCGCAGACTGTCTATGTGGCTTTTGGCAAGTCATCACAGCCAGATCCCCAAAGGTATTTAGGCGCCTACTTAATTCAAGACTAGGCACCTCTCTGCATCTTTAGGCACCTAAAAATCTTTGAGGAGCTGGCTCTTAGTTGCTCGGTGCCTCAGTTTCCCCATCTGTACTATGGGGATAATAGCTCTGCCCCGCCTCACAGGGGGTGTTGTGAGGATAAATACATTACAAATAGTGAGGCACTCAGATACTACTTCTCTGGTCCCCACTGATGTATCTTAGCTAGATAGCTGTTGCCAGCACTGTCTCACTATATGACTGTATACCAGTCTCTTCCCTGCTCTGTGCCTCAGTTTCCCCATCTATAAAATACGTGTGTACCAGGCCTACATGAGTGAATGTTCCTCGGGCAGATTCTACCGGGGCCCCAAGATATTACGATGTGGAATATTTCAAGTATGCTGGTCGCTATCTAGCTCTGTTCTCTCTTCCATTCCTGGTACTTGTAAAATCAGTCGAAGGCAATGCTTTTCCATATCACCCACCATTAGCTGGCTGACTGCGAGCTCAGGAGCCCAGTGTCACCCAAGGACTGTCCTCTCTGGTCACCCCCTCCTCTAATCCACTCACCCCATGCCCCTCTCAGAGTTGCAGTGCTCAAATTGTAATGAAAGAGGTGCCAGGGCTCAAGCAATTGTTTTTGGTTTGTTTGGTTTTTTTACGTTCATAACTGATGCAGCAAGCCCAGAGGTGCTGGGGCTCTGAACTGCCCAAGCCTAGAGGTGCCGGGGCTCAGCCCTGGCACAAATTAAGCACTGCAGAGTTGGGGCTGGAACCCAGGAGTCCTGGGCAGCGTCTGTGACATGAGGAGTAGAGAGTTACAGCTTTTCACCCCGTCATAAATATGCAAGAGGAGCTGGATCTGAAATCTCCAGCAGGCCTGGAACCAATGGCCAACCCTGCCCTACCATGCACTGCAAAGAGAAGCTCCATTTCCCGGAGTCCCTTGCAATGGGGGCTGCACTAATTGTGGGACAGAATCCTAGCCGCAGCCTATTCCCACCCCCTTAGTTCCTGCCCCGGCACTGAGGACCAGCTGGTGCTGAGTAGGGTCCCTTGCGGTTCTAGGTGCTGTTTGAAGAGGTGGCCGTGTATTTCTCCCAGGTGGAGCGGGAGCTCCTGGACGAAGGGCAGAGGCAGCTCTACAGGGACGTCATGCAGGAGAACTACCAGACTCTCATCTCGCTGGGTGAGGAGCTACTGCTGCTCAGGGATTAGGAGCTGTAGGACTTTGACATACCTGGGTTTGACTCCCAGCCCCCACCCTCCCACTTTAACGCACTAGACCCCACTCCCCTCCCCGAGCTGGGGATGGAGCCCAGGGCTCTTCCTCAAACCCTTACATTTCTGGGAGATCAGGCCCTGCAGCTCCCAAACCCAGCAGCACAGAGACTGTCACCCCTACAGTGCAGCACCCATGTGCCCCCATCAGAGAACAGGGTCAGGATACTGAGCCCTTCAGGGGAGATTTAACAAAGCACTGTCTCATCAGTTTCCTTCCCCATCCCTGAGATCTCCCAGATGGAGAGAGGGGAAGAGCCGAGGGTCCTGGATCTCCAGGGCTTTGAGGGGAGGGAGATCCCGAGAGGCGCCCACACAGGTGAGGAATGAGCAACACTGGCTCAGAGACCATCTGGGAGCAAAGGGGGAAGCTGGGACCCCAGAAAAGCTGCTGAGAGCCCCCCAGTTCTTTCTCATCTCTCAGTTTCGCTGCCTTTTTTTAAAACAGCTAACAAAATCATCCAAAGCACAGCCTTAGCGGCAGCCACGCTACACCACCAACCGGGAGCCGCCAGAGGTAAATGCTGCCCGGCAGGAGGCTGCACCCCAACCCTGAGCCCCCTCCTGGACCCAGCACCCTGAATCCCCTCCTGTACCCCAAACCCCAGCCCTGACCCCCCTCCCAGAGCCAGCACACCCACCCTCTCCTGCAACCCAGCCTCCTGCCCCAGCCCTGACCCTCTCTCCCAGAGCCCACAGCCCGCACCCTCTTCTGCACCCCAGCACTCTGCCCCAGCCCAGAGCCCCCTCCTGCACCCAAACTCCCTCCCAGAGCTTGCACCTCTCACCCTCTCCTACACCCCTGCCCCAGGCTCAGCCCAGAGCCCCCTCCTGTACCCCAACCCCCTGCCCCAGCCCCGTGAAAATGAGTGAGGGTGGGGGAGAGCGACTGTTGGGGGGGGGTGGAGTGAGTGGGGCGGGGCCTTGGGGAAGGGGCGGGAATAGCTCCTGGGTTGCCCTTACTTTCAAAAAGTGATCTTGGGTGTAAAAAGGTTGGAGACCACTGCCCTACACTAAGCAGTCCCCGCCCTGCCTTTCCAGTCTCGGCTGCCTGCTGATCCTTCCCGTCCCCTGCCAGCTCTCTGGGGCTCCCTCGCCCTGCCATGCGCCCACAGGGGAGGGTACAGCTCCCCGCCCCCATCATAACTATGCAAAAGAAGGTGGCGCTGAAATAATCTCCAGCACGCCCCGGCGTCAATGACCAGCCCTGCCCAGGGTGCATTGCAAAGGGGGACTCCATTTCCCAGAGCCCCGTGCAGGGGGGAGGGCACTCAACGTGGACAGGCTCCCAGCCCCAGCCCCTTCCCACCCCCTTAGCTCCTGCCCCAGCAGCAGCCGGCGGCTCCCTGGTGGTTCTCCCGGGCGGAGTGGGGGCTTCTGGGGGAGGCTCCGAGGCCGCTCTGCAGGGACGTCATGCAGGAGAATGACAAGACCTTGACCTCGCTGGGTGAGGAGCAGCTGCCCCCCCCCCGGGGCTCGGGGGGCTCGGAGGTGCCCCGGGGGGAGGCTTCGGTCCAGGACTCCTCCCCACCCCGTTAGATTCCTGAGGGAACCGCCCCTGGAACCTCATCACCCCATAGATAGAGGGGGTCACCCCCCCACGGGGCCAGCTGCCCCTTCCACATCCCCAAGTGCTGACTCTGCCTCTCCGTCCCCATCAGCAACAGCTGGAGACACCCCCCCGTCTCCAAGAGAACCCTAAATCCTCCGCAGTCTCCTGCCCTCCCTGAGCAGCAGCATCTCCCTGAACACTGCCCCCCTCCCACACACACCACTCAGGTTCCCTTTCCATCCACCCAGGGAGCGGAGGAAGTGTGTGCAGGTGGCAGGGTGAGAGGATGGGTGTGCATGGGGAGGGGGGGTGCACACACGTGTGCAAGTGGGGAAGGGCCGGGTGTGCATGTGCAGAGAAGGATGGGAGAGGTGCTGCTAGACCCCATCTCTGTGGCTGCGGGGAGTGTTATGGGGGTGCACTCACCACCCAAGCACCCTCTGGGGTCAGGACACGACAGGGATTCGTCCAGCTTCAGCACCCCCTTTTGTCGGCTGATCTGGCTTTGCTGTGGTTTTTTTCTGGGTGACTCAGCCTTCAAGACAGGTCACACTTCAAGTTCAGTGCCCTTCCGGGGTATCCAAGTCCAGCTGTAACTGGTCAAACCCCACGCTGGCCTCTTCACAGTCCCTTCACCCACCTCCCCCCTGGTCCCACTGCAAAATCATAAAAATGTAAGTCCATCTCCCTGTGCTAAGGTGGGACCAAGTAAACCTAGACCATCCCTGGCAGTGGTTTGTCCAGCCTGTTCTTAAAAACCTCCAATGATGGGGACTCCACAACCTCCAGCCCTGGAACATGTTGCCTCTGAACTATCCATAGAGTTAGAAAGTTTTCTTAGGTTTCAGAGTAGCAGCCGTGTTAGTCTGTATTCGCAAAAAGAAAAGGAGGACTTGTGGCACCTTAGAGACTAACCAATTTATTTGAGCATAAGCTTTCGTGAGCTACAGCTCACTTCATCGGATGCATAAAGTGGAAAGTCACTGTACTTTCCACTTTATGCATCCGATGAAGTGAGCTGTAGCTCACGAAAGCTTATGCTCAAATAAATTGGTTAGTCTCTAAGGTGCCACAAGTCCTCCTTTTCTTTTTGCAAAGTTTTCTTAATATCTAACCTAAAGCTCCCTTGCTGCAGATTAAGCCTGGTTGCTTCTTGTCCTGCCTTCAGTTGATCACTTGGCTTATTTTTAGATTGTTATCAGGTCCCCCCACCTCAGTCTTCTTTTCTCAAGACTGAACATGCCCTGGGTTTTTTAACCTTTCCTCAGAGGTCAGGTTTTCTGAACCTTTTATTGTTTATGTTGCTGTTCTCTGGACTCTCTTCAGCATCTTTCCTAAAATGTGGTGCCCAGACTGCGACACCGTTCTCCAGCTGGGGTGTCTCCCAGTGCTGAGTAGAGCGGGACAATTACCTCTTGTGTCTTACACACAACACTCCTGTTAATACAGCCCAAAGTCCTTCCAAATTAAACAGAACCTAGCAAAATCACAAGCTTCTTTCACAGAGTAGCAAATCCCAGGGCTTCTCCATAGAACTCAAAACGACAAACAAAATTAAACACTCCCAAAGCATTTCTCAGCCCTCTCCACGCTTGGGCCTCTCATTCCTCCAGGACTCCTTGTCAGTTCCCTGTTTCTCTTGTGGAACGCTGGCCACAGGACGGCATCCCTGGAGCCTGGCCCCTCATTCTAGGGCCCCACCACAGGAATGGAATGGAAGTGAACTGGCCTGGCCTGGCCTGGCATGGCATGGCATGGGTCGTCACCTCTGCTCTACATCAAGCCCCTCACTGTGTTCTCTTAAGCCTTTCTATTATGAGGCCCAGGTGTTCACCACACTAAGATCCAACCCCATTATTCCCGCAGCCTCAGGCTGGGATGCCATTAATTATGGCACAGGTGGAGCTGGGCCCATTTCCCCTTAAAGGGGCCAGTCACCCCCGATGGGGGAACAGGCACTCTAGGCTCCGTTGTTATGGTTACAGCAGAATTGGGGAGATGCGCACTGGAGGCCCCATCTCTATGGTTACAGCGGAATTGGAGAGATGCGCACTCGAGGCCCCATCTCTATGGTTAGAGCGGAATTGGGGAGATGCGCACTCGAGGCCCCATCTCTATGGTTACAGCGGAATTGGAGAGATGCGCACTCGAGGCCCCATCTCTATGGTTACAGCGGAATTGGAGAGATGCGCACTCGAGGCCCCATCTCTATGGTTACAGCAGAATTGGAGAGATGTGCACTCGAGGCCCCATCTCTATGGTTACAGCGGAATTGGAGAGATGCGCACTCTAGGCTCCATCTCTACGGTTTCAGCAGAGCTGGGGAGATGTGCATGCTTGGCCCTGCTCTATGGTTACATGCAGGCATGGGGAAATGCACATTCTAGGCCCCATCTCTTTGGATACAGGGGAGCCAGGGAAGTGCACACTCTAGATATAGTCTCTATGATTATGGTTGAGCCTGGAAGATGCACACTCTACGCTGGGTCTCTATGTTACTGGCAGGCCAGGGAGATTTGTGCTCTGAGTCTCATCGCTATTTACTGGGGGGTGGGGTTGGGAATATGAAGTCTAAGCCCTCACTCTTTGGTTACAGGTGGGCCAAAGAGACGTGCATTCTTCTAGGCCCATCTCTGTGGTTACAGGCGGGCTAGAGAGACGTGTTCTCTATGGTTACAGCATAGGTGGGGAGCAAGATTGGGAGCCAAAGGGAGTGCACTCAGGGAAACCTCAAGAGGAGACTAGAGAGAATGGGGAGAATCCCTTTTTAAACTTATTATTATTATTGAGGGGATATTATATTCATAGTCTTGTTTGCATAATTATATGGAAATTAGGGGATTGGCTCATTTGCATAAACCCTCCAGATTTCTGAGCCTGCAGCCACGACATCACAGTGAGGGGGCAGCTGGAGAGTGGGAGGGTGGTATAAATGTTGCTTCTGGGCAGAGTAGATACTTTCCACTGATGCCCAGGCCTATAACAACACCGATGATTCACTGGGCATAGCCAGGATCTGCCCTGCCAGGGGTTTCACTTCCTGCCCATCAGGTTTTCTGCTCAGTGACAAACCCCTTTGCTGCCCCTTCTCTGCCCAGCAGGGAACAAGTCCCAGCTGGATTCTCTCTCTCTCCCAGCAGGTTCCAGGACCAAGAAGTGGAATCCCCATCAAGATGAGCCTGCGGGCGCAGACCTGCAAGGGATGCCCCAGAGCCCTGAGCAGGGAGACAATGGTTATAGCCAGGGAAGGAGAGGACGGCAGCAGGGAGACACAGAGGGAGAACCCACTGATGAAGAATGTTCTGAGAAGCTCCTTGGCTTGCAAAGAACCTGCACAGCAGAGAGACCCTATAAATGCCCCGAATGCGGGAAAAGCTTCACCCAGAGCTCTATGCTCATCCGCCATGAGAGATCCCACACGGGAGAAAAACCCTACACATGCTCTGTCTGTGGGAAGAGTTTTAGTCAGAGGTCCAATCACATGCAGCATCAGAGGATCCACACAGGGGAGCGACCCTATAAATGCACTGACTGTGGGAAGAGTTTCTCTCTGAGCTCCCGCCTGCTCCAGCATCAAATGGTGCATACTGGAGAGCGGCCTTACAAATGCCCTGACTGTGGGAAGAGCTTCAACCAGAAGTCGAACCTGAAGCAGCACCAGCGAATCCACACAGGGGAGCGACCCTATAGACGCCCTGACCATGGAGAAAGCCACTCTCTGAGCCCACCCCAGGAGATCCATAAAGTAGAGAGACCCTATAAGTGTCCCCAGTGTGGAAAATGCTTCCGTGTGAGCTCACACCTTATTAGACACCAAGTCACCCACACAGGAGAGCGACCCTATAAATGCTCCGACTGCGGGAGAAGCTTCTCGCTGAGCTCTCACCTCATCCGGCACCGGATAGTCCACACAGAGGATAAACCCTACGTCTGCACTGAGTGTGGGAAGAAGTTTAGCCTAAGCTCCAGGCTCGACAGGCACCTGAGAACCCACACAGGAGAGAGACCTTATAAATGCCCCAACTGTGGGAGTGGTTTCGTCGACAGCTCCGCTCTTATTAAGCACCAGAGGATTCACACTGGGGAGCGACCCTATACCTGCCCTGAATGTGGGAAGAGCTTTGGTCGGAGCTCGTACCTTATCACCCACCAAAGAACCCATACGGGAGAGAGACCCTATAAATGCCCCGACTGCGGGAAAAGCTTTGTTGGCAGCTCTGATCTTAATAAACACCAGCGCACCCACACGGGGGAGCGCCCCTATAACTGCCCTGAATGTGGGAAGAGCTTCAGCCGGAGCTCAAACCTTATTGCCCATCAGAGAATCCACACCCGTTCCTTCACTCCTACTCAGGGATGTGGTTAAGGGGATTTTGAATGTTGGCATTAAACATTTTGGGAGGGTTATTTATTTGATCACTTGGCTCCCATGTAGCCTCTTATTTCCAACCCTGCTAGTGCCTTGTTCATCCTGTATTACACCCTGTGTTTAATACAGCTAAATGTAAATGTATACATCTGGGAACAAAGAGTGTTGGCCAGACTTACAGGATGGGGGACTGTCCTGGGAAGCAGGGACTCTGGAAAAGATTTGGAAGTTATGGTGGATAATCAGCTGAACACGAGCTCTCCCTGCAATGCTGTAGCCAAAAGATCTAAAGCAATCCTGGGATGCATAAACAGGGGACTCTCAAGTGGGAGTAGAGAAGTTATTTTACCTTTGTATTTGGCACTTTTGCAACCACTGCTGGAATATTGTGTCCAGTTCTGGTACCTACAATTCAAGAAGAATGTTGATAAATTGGAGAGAGGTCAGAAAATAGCCACAAGAATGATTAAAGGATTAGAAAGCATGCCTTATGGTGGCAGACTCAAGGAGCTCAATCTATTTCGCTGAACAAAGAGAAGATTATGAGATGACTTGATCACAGTCTATAAGTAACTCCACAGGAAAAAAATGTTTAATAATGAACTCCTCAGTCTAGCAGAGAAAGATCTAACACAATCCAGTGGCTGGAAGTTGAAGTCAGACAAATTCAGACTGGAAATAAGGCATAATTTTTTAATGGTCAGAGTAATTAACCATTGGAGAACTGACCAAGGGCTGTAGTGGATCTCCATCTCTGACAATTTTTAAATCAAGATGGGATTTTTTTTGAAAGCTCTGCTCTAGGAATTATTTTGGGGAAGATCTATGGACTATGAGATACAGGAGGTCAGACTAGATGACCACAATGGCTTTAGAATCTGTGAATCTACATAAAGCCTTGTCAGGAATAGATTTTTAGTTGGTAAATGTCAATTTCACCGTGCACACACAAACCAGTGACAAAATATTTCCAGTGATAATCAAAATTTACAGATAGGCAAAGTAAGAAAAATGCTGCTTTAGAACTTCTTGGAGTCAAAATCCAGTGACTGGAAATAAACTTATTACAAATCCACTAATGAATGAATAGTAAAATAGGTAGGATTTGATGATGTCAGGATATTGACTTTGTATATTTTGACATGTGAAGTTGACAATTTGGTTTTAATGGTTTATAAAACTAGAATTTTTTGAATCTCAACATCTGCTATCATTAAATAATTATCTGACCCTCCCGACTTAATTTCCGGCGACTGTGAAAATTTAAAGAGATTAAAAAAAAATAAACTTTGGTATTAACTGTTGAAATTATTTCTAAAAATTCTGCCAAACCTAGTTTTATTATATATATTGTGACAGGATCAGGCCAGATGGCTACAGCAGAGTGATCAAAGGTAGATATATTAGCCCCAGATTAAGCAGGTGCCTTTACCCTGAGTAAAATAATGGGCTGTTGCAGAACAATCAGGAAGTTGCTGGAACCAATTAAGGCAGGCTAATTAGGACACCTGGAACCAATTAAGAAGCTACCAGAATCAATTAGGACAGGCAGGCTAATCAGGGCACCTGGTTTTAAAAAGGACCTTCCTTCAGTTAGTGAGGCACATGCAAGGAGCTGGGAGCAAGAGGCGTGCAAGAAGCTGAGAGTGAGAAGGTGTACTGCTGGAGGATGGAGGAGTACAAGCGTTATCAGACATCAGAAGGAAGGTCCTGTGGTGAGGATAAAGAAGGAGCTGGGAGGAGGCCATGGGGAAGTAGCCCAGGTAGTTGTAGCTGTCATGCAGTTGTTACAGGAGACACTGTAGACAGCTGCAATCCACAGGGCCCTGGGCTGGAACCCAGAGTAGAGGGTGGACCTGGGTTCCCCCTCATCCCTCTCAACTCCCTATTTGATACAAGAGGAGGTGACATGGACTGTGGGTCCCACCAGAGGGGAAGGTCCCTGGCCTATCCCCCAACCCACTAGGTGGGTGAGCAGAGGCTGCTGGGATTGATCTCCTCCCTTTCCCCATGCTGGCCAGTGATGAGGTAATATGAATGAATAGCGGGTTTGAGGCACTAGCAAAAGTGGCCAATCTGAGGGCTGCCGTGAATCTCTGAGGCGATCAAATCCGCCAATAAGTGCAGGACCCACCAAGGCAGAGGAGGAACTTTGTCACAATATATACATATAAGCTCTTTGGGACAGGGCCTGTCTCTTCAATATGTACAATGCCTAGCACATTGGGATCCCACACTTGATTGGTCCCTCTGGGTATAACCAGGCTGGAAACATTAAAATAACAAAAATGTCCATGTTTTGATTTATGAAATGTTTTTGCAGCCTTTCTTTGAGAAGCTCTAACACCTCTCTCATTTGTAGCAGGGTTCTGAAATTAAGCAGAGGGAAAGCCCTTGGGCTGGAGAAGTGCCTTTTCTTTGTCCTGGAAGGTCTGCTCCAGTTTGGCTGAGATATCAGTTGTTACCAGTCACCAATTCTTTTCTCTCACTTGGGTTCCTCCAGAAAGTGGCGAGAGGCTGCGGGAATAACACCCGAACTCAACCATTGTAGAGCCAGGCCTGTCCTGGAGCAGCACACACGACTGGAAATGTGTGGGACCTGCTGGCATGGGAGGAAATGGGGGACACACAGAGCTCCTGGCCTGAGGGAGAAGGAGGGGGGGGTCTCTGAAATAGAGGGGTTGGGATGGTGGCACACAGGGAACTTGAATGGCAAGAAAGCGTGAGCCCCTGGTGTGTGCACTGAGTAGGGCCTGCTGGAGAAAGAGACGTGTGCAATCTTTTGGTGGAGAAGGCACTAGCATTGGACTAGGTATTCCTGGACCTTGAGGGAGTCATTCCCTTCTCTGAGCCTCTTTCCCTCTCCCACCTTGGGTCTGCCTTGGGCAGGCCTGGCTCGGGGCTGGGACTGCTGCCCTAAAGTTCTTCCTCTGGGATCTGTTGCCTTTCAAGTCCACTGAACGCCCCCTGAGGGTTTTGTGGCACAGAAGATCCTAAGCTCCTGTCTCCACCTCGCTCCTCGCTCGGGTCCCCTCTCCCTCCCCCCCTCTCTGGGCTCACCAGCCCCTGGCTCTCCAGCCTCGCTCCAGAGGCCCGTCCGTCCTGCCTGCCCATCCTTCTCCTGCCCCAGCCCTGCCCCAGCCCTGCCCCCGGGCCTCCCTGCGCCTGCCAGGCCACGGGGAGATTCGTAGCTCTTCAAGCCGCAAAGCACCGCTGGGATCCTCGTGTCTGACCTCCCCTGGAACACGGCTCCGAGACCTGCCCGGAATGAATTCCCGCTTCAGCCGGAGCGGGTCTCTCGGCAACGGGGACCGCCCTGAACAAAGGGGCCCGCTCCCCGCCCCTTCATGAATATTCAACAGGGGGCGGAACCCTCCAGCCCCCCCCCCAACCAGCCCCCCCGGGGCACGGCCAAGGGAGACTCCATTTCCCAGAGACCTCGGCCAAGTGGGCCGCGCCGAAAGCCGCCCCCGCCCCCGCCCTGTCCGAAAGTCGCTCCCGCCGCAGCCCGAGTGCTGGGGACGCTGGCCCCCGGGGCAGGTGCGGCGCGGGGTGCCCGCCCCGGTGGCTCCCGGCGGGGCTGGAGGAGGCTCCCGCGGGGCGGGGGGCTCCCGGCGGACGGGCAGAGGCAGCGCTGCGGGACGCGCCGCAGGAGAATTACCAGGATCTCCCGGGCTCCGAGGGCGGGGAGACCCCGAGAGGCGCCCACCCAGGTGAGGGGTGAGCGACGCCGGCTCGGAGACCGTCCGGGCGGGAAGGGACCAGCTGGGATCTCAGCAAAGCCGCCGGGAGCCCCCAGTTCTGCCTCCTCCCAGTATCGTCCCCAGCAGGTCCCTGTCCTCACGGCAGGTGTCACTCCCGGATCCCCCCGGCAGGAGCCCTCCCCTCCCCCAGCCTTTCCCTGGGGGCTCAGCTGGGCTGCTGGGGCAGCCCCGGCCCCCCTCTCCCCTCAGGGAAGGGTTTGGGGGATTCGCGTCCTGCCCATCAGGTTTTCCGCTCAGCGACAAACCCCTTTGCTGCCCCCCCCTTCACCCCGGCGCAGGGACCGAGCCCCACCTGGATTCTCTCTCTCTCTCCCAGCAGGTGCCGGGATGGCGAGTGGGAACTTTGAGGAGATCCCCCAGCGGGAAGGGACTGTGGGAGCGGAGCTGCCCAGGACGTCCCAGAGCCCCAAGCCGGAGGATACTGATGAGGCTCTCCATTGCCATTCTGCCCCCCCGGCAGGGAAACTGAGTCAATCCAGAGCTGGTGTCGAAGCTGAATATGACATGGTGTCTCGGGGGACCCAGGCCAGGGAGAGAGCGAATACGTGCCCCGAGTGTGGGAAAAGCTTCCCTTGGAGCTCCCGGCTCCTCCGACACCAGAGATCCCACACCGGGGAGCGCCCCTACCAGTGCCCTGACTGTGGGAAGGGCTTCGTCGAGAGCTCAGGCCTGATCCAGCACCAGCGGACTCACACCGGGGAGCGCCCTTTCAGCTGCGGTGTGTGCGGGAAGAGTTTTGGCCTGAGCTCCCACCTGATCCGCCACCAGCACATCCACACGGGGGAGCGCCCCTACCAGTGCCCCGACTGCGGGAGGGGCTTCCTGCGGCGCTCCCAGCTCACCCTGCACTGCCGGACCCACACGGGAGAGAGACCCTATAAATGCCCTGAGTGCGGGAAGGGCTTCAGCGAGATCCGCAACCTGAACCGGCACCAGCGCACCCACACGGGGGAGCGGCCCTACAAATGCCCTGAGTGCGGGAAGGGCTTTGCTCAGAGCTGCCACCTCCTGCAGCACCAGCGCACCCACACGGGGGAGCGGCCCTACAGGTGCCCCTGCGGGAGGGGTTTTGTCCGCAGCTCCCAGCTGATCCGGCACCAGTCGGTTCACACAGGGGAGAAACCATACAAATGTCCCATCTGCAGAAAATGCTTCACTCAGGCATCCACGCTGGCCAGCCACCTGCGGATCCACACTGGGGAGAGACCCTTCAAATGCCCCCAGTGTGGGAAGAGCTTTGTTCGGAGCTCGCACCTCATTACGCACCGGAGAACCCATATAGCATAGAATGCCATGCATGCCTCCCCCTACACGTCCCAGCCCTGGGGTGTGTATTAGCCAAGGTTCATTCCTAATAGCGCCCCATAAAACCCATACATGTGTCTCCCTTCGTACGTGCTCCCTCCGGTGCAGGGGTACAGCTAAGGCAAGCTAAACAGTTTTAGGGACCTCACTTATTTCAAATAACCCCTTGGATTTAATCCCTTGATTTCTAGCCAAACTCCTAGTGCCTTTTTGATGCACGGGGGCGAGCGGGAGTGTTCAGAGATAACCATGGGGTTCAGATGCCCCCTTTATTAATTTTAATGGGGATTGGATCGCCCTATCCCTTAGGCAGAAAAGGTGGCAATAAGACATACATTTTTAACAGAGTAATTAACCACTGGAACAATTTACCATGGGTCATGGTGGATTCTCCATCCCTGGCAATTTTTAAATCAGGAGTGGAGGCTTTCCTACGAGCTCTGCTCTAGGCATTATTTGGAGGGAGTTCTCTGGCCTGTCCTATACAGGAGGTCAGACTAGATCAGTGGGTTTCAAGCTGTTTGTTGTGACCCAGTACTGGGTCGCGGAATGTCAGACGCTGGGTCGTGACGGCTCTAATCAGCACCGCCGACCGTGCTGTTAATAGTCCCATCGGCAGTGCTGCCCGGCTAAGGCAGGCTAGATCCTATCTGCTCCGACACCGCACTGTGCCCCGGAAATGGCCAGCAGCAGGTCCAGCTCCTAGGTCGGGGGGCCACAGGGCTCCGTGCGCTGCCCCGAGCACCAGGTCCGTGCTCCCCAGCCAATGGGAGCGGGGGGCGGTACCTGTGGCTGAGAGCCGTGCAGAGCTTCTTGCGTGCCTCCACCTAGGAGCCAGATCTGCTGCTGGCCGCTTCCAGGGCACGGCGCTGTGCCGGGACCGGCAGGAAGTCTGCCTTAGCACCCCTGCTGCACCGCTAACCAGGAGCCATCCGAGGTAAGCCCATGCCCCAATCCCCTGCCCTAGCCTGAGCCCCCCACCCCAAACCTGGATCTTCCTCCTGCACCCCAAACCTCTCATCCCTGGCACCACCCCATAGCCGGCACCCCCAGCCCAGAGCCCTGCCCCCATCCTGCACCCTAACCCCCTGCCCCAGCCCAGAGCCCCCGACTACACCCTGAACCCCTCATTCCTGGCCCACCCCACAGCCCTCACCCCTGCACCTCAACCCCCAGCCCTGAGCCCCTCCCACACCCAAACCCCTCATCCCCAGCTCCGGTGGGTCACGGGCATCAACAATGTTTTTCAACTGGGTGGCCAGAAAAAAAGTTTAAAAACCACTGGACTAGATGATCACAAGGGTCCCTTCTGACCTTGGGATCTATGAATCTAGGCACCTTTCGATGTCTGATCCCCACACATTGTAATGTGGAGCGCGTTTCCAAAGCCCTGGGGCTCCAGGGAGAATTTCACCTCTGTATCCGCTGAACAGACTGTAAAGTCTTTGAGGTAGGGACTTCCTCCACGGTCAGTACTCCTTGACCAACAAGGGACACTGATCACAACCTCTGTGTTCTACCAGGCTGCATGTAATAAAGACAACCTTCACAGGTGACAGTTTGGAAGTCAGTGTTGTCGTTATGGAGGTATTGAAAGGAAGGGTTGTGTTGGGGGTGAGTGTGGTTATTGGGGAGGCCTTAGAGGTTTGGATAATGAATTGGGGCTGGGTTTAGTTCCATTCTCCGGACCCTGGCTTCTGGAGTTGCAAGTTTTTATCAGAAACCCCGTTTTCATTAAAAACAAAATCTCTAACCCTCAAGGTTGCAAAGAAAAGTTTCAAAATGTCTCTTGGCTGGGAGCTGAACTCATCGCTCTGAGAGGTGGGAACTTTCCCGAATGGAACGAATGCTGCCTGAGTCTGCAGAGAGCCTGAGCCTATTGCTCAGAGAGGTGTGAACTGCCCTGATTGTAATCAGTGCAGCAATGCTGCCTGAGTCTGCAGAGAGCCTGAGCCGAACACTCTCTGAAGGGGTGGGGGAAGTACCCTATGCATCTTAGCTCTGAAACCTGTTACTCTGGTGACAGGACAGGACACTGAGGCAGAGAGGAAAGCCCCAAGGCCCCAGACACAGATTTTGCTGCTGGGTTGGATTGGAGCTGAGTTCCCAGCCAGCCTGTGATGGGGTTGCCACACTGGGCAACAAGGGTTAAGGGATTATTTTGGGCTCAGCCAGCTCTGCCCTGCCCCACCTGCAGCAAATGCTCCATCTGCTGGAGGAATTAAGAGACAGGGAATTCGCTCCTTTGGGTTGCAGAGCGAGAGGTGAGAAGACCTGCAGAGTGCAGGGTGGGAAGCCTGAAGGCTGTGATAGCTGCCCAGAAAGGAGGACCCACCCAGAGAGGGACGTATCCTTTGGACATTGGTAACCCCCTCTTATTTAATGTGGTTTAGCTTTTCCCACCAGGAGCGGAAGCGGGAAGATACTGCTGAGGCTCTCCATTGCCCCTGGCCTGAGGGAGAAGGAGGGAGTCCCTGAAATAGAGGGGTTGGGAGGGTGGCACACAGGGAACTTGAATGGAAGGAAAGCGTGAGCCCCTGGTGTGTGCACTGAGTAGGGCCTGCTGGAGAAAGAGACGTGTGCAATCTTTTGGTGGAGAAGGCACTAGCATTGGACTAGGTATTCCTGGACCTTGAGGGAGTCATTCCCTTCTCTGAGCCTCTTTCCCTCTCCCACCTTGGGTCTGCCTTGGGCAGGCCTGGCTCGGGGCTGGGACTGCTGCCCTAAAGTTCTTCCTCTGGGATCTGTTGCCTTTCAAGTCCACTGAACGCCCCCTGAGGGTTTTGTGGCACAGAAGATCCTAAGCTCCTGTCTCCACCTCGCTCCTCGCTCGGGTCCCCTCTCCCTCCCCCCCTCTCTGGGCTCACCAGCCCCTGGCTCTCCAGCCTCGCTCCAGAGGCCCGTCCGTCCTGCCTGCCCATCCTTCTCCTGCCCCAGCCCTGCCCCAGCCCTGCCCCCGGGCCTCCCTGCGCCTGCCAGGCCACGGGGAGATTCGTAGCTCTTCAAGCCGCAAAGCACCGCTGGGATCCTCGTGTCTGACCTCCCCTGGAACACGGCTCCGAGACCTGCCCGGAATGAATTCCCGCTTCAGCCGGAGCGGGTCTCTCGGCAACGGGGACCGCCCTGAACAAAGGGGCCCGCTCCCCGCCCCTTCATGAATATTCAACAGGGGGCGGAACCCTCCAGCCCCCCCCCCAACCAACCCCCCCGGGGCACGGCCAAGGGAGACTCCATTTCCCAGAGACCTCGGCCAAGTGGGCCGCGCCGAAAGCCGCCCCCGCCCCCGCCCTGTCCGAAAGTCGCTCCCGCCGCAGCCCGAGTGCTGGGGACGCTGGCCCCCGGGGCAGGTGCGGCGCGGGGTGCCCGCCCCGGTGGCTCCCGGCGGGGCTGGAGGAGGCTCCCGCGGGGCGGGGGGCTCCCGGCGGACGGGCAGAGGCAGCGCTGCGGGACGCGCCGCAGGAGAATTACCAGGATCTCCCGGGCTCCGAGGGCGGGGAGACCCCGAGAGGCGCCCACCCAGGTGAGGGGTGAGCGACGCCGGCTCGGAGACCGTCCGGGCGGGAAGGGACCAGCTGGGACCCCAGCAAAGCCGCCGGGAGCCCCCAGTTCTGCCTCCTCCCAGTATCGTCCCCAGCAGGTCCCTGTCCTCACGGCAGGTGTCACTCCCGGATCCCCCCGGCAGGAGCCCTCCCCTCCCCCAGCCTTTCCCTGGGGGCTCAGCTGGGCTGCTGGGGCAGCCCCGGCCCCCCTCTCCCCTCAGGGAAGGGTTTGGGGGATTCGCGTCCTGCCCATCAGGTTTTCCGCTCAGCGACAAACCCCTTTGCTGCCCCCCCCCTTCACCCCGGCGCAGGGACCGAGCCCCACCTGGATTCTCTCTCTCTCTCCCAGCAGGTGCCGGGATGGCGAGTGGGAACTTTGAGGAGATCCCCCAGCGGGAAGGGACTGTGGGAGCGGAGCTGCCCAGGACGTCCCAGAGCCCCAAGCCGGAGGATACTGATGAGGCTCTCCATTGCCATTCTGCCCCCCCGGCAGGGAAACTGAGTCAATCCAGAGCTGGTGTCGAAGCTGAATATGACATGGTGTCTCGGGGGACCCAGGCCAGGGAGAGAGCAAATACGTGCCCCGAGTGTGGGAAAAGCTTCCCTTGGAGCTCCCGGCTCCTCCGACACCAGAGATCCCACACCGGGGAGCGCCCCTACCAGTGCCCTGACTGTGGGAAGGGCTTCGTCGAGAGCTCAGGCCTGATCCAGCACCAGCGGACTCACACCGGGGAGCGCCCTTTCAGCTGCGGTGTGTGCGGGAAGAGTTTTGGCCTGAGCTCCCACCTGATCTGCCACCAGCAAACCCACACGGGGGAGCGCCCCTACCAGTGCCCCGACTGCGGGAGGGGCTTCCTGCGGCGCTCCCAGCTCACCCTGCACTGCCGGACCCACACGGGAGAGAGACCCTATAAATGCCCTGAGTGCGGGAAGGGCTTCAGCGAGATCCGCAACCTGAACCGGCACCAGCGCACCCACACGGGGGAGCGGCCCTACAAATGCCCTGAGTGCGGGAAGGGCTTTGCTCAGAGCTGCCACCTCCTGCAGCACCAGCGCACCCACACGGGGGAGCGGCCCTACAGGTGCCCCTGCGGGAGGGGTTTTGTCCGCAGCTCCCAGCTGATCCGGCACCAGTCGGTTCACACAGGGGAGAAACCATACAAATGTCCCATCTGCAGAAAATGCTTCACTCAGGCATCCACGCTGGCCAGCCACCTGCGGATCCACACTGGGGAGAGACCCTTCAAATGCCTCTAGTGCTCGCACCTTATTACGCACCGGAGAACCCACCTAGCATAGAATGCCACGCATGCCTCCCCCTACACGTCCCAGCCCTGGGGTGTGTATTAGCCAAGGTTCATCCCTTATAGCGCCCCATAAAACCCATACATGTGTCTCCCTTCGTACGTGCTCCCTCCGGTGCAGGGGTACAGCTAAGGCAAGCTAAACAGTTTTAGGGACCTCACTTATTTCAAATAACCCCTTGGATTTAATCCCTTGATTTCTAGCCAAACTCCTAGTGCCTTTTTGATGCACGGGGGCGAGCGGGAGTGTTCAGAGATAACCATGGGGTTCAGATGCCCCCTTTATTAATTTTAATGGGGATTGGATCGCCCTATCCCTTAGGCAGAAAAGGTGGCAATGAGGCATACATTTTTAACAGAGTAATTAACCAGTGGAACAATTTACCATGGGTCATGGTGGATTCTCCATCCCTGGCAATTTTTAAATCAGGAGTGGAGGCTTTCCTACAAGCTCTGCTCTAGGAATTATTTGGAGGGAATTCTCTGGCCTGTGCTATACAGGAGGTCAGACTAGATCAGTGGTTTTCAAGCTGTCTGTTGTGACCCAGTACTGGGTCGCGGAATGTCAGACGCTGGGTCGTGACGGCTCTAATCAGCACCGCCGACCGTGCTGTTAATAGTCCCATCGGCAGTGCTGCCCGGCTAAGGCAGGCTAGATCCTATCTGCTCCGACACCGCACTGTGCCCCGGAAATGGCCAGCAGCAGGTCCAGCTCCTAGGTCGGGGGGCCATGGGGCTCCGTGTGCTGCCCCGAGCACCAGCTCCGCACTCCCATTGGCTGGTTCCCAGCCAATGGGAGCGGGGGGTGGTGCCTGCGGGTGACAGCCACGCAGAGCTTCTTGCGTGCCTCCACCTAGGAGCCAGATCTGCTGCTGGCCGCTTCCAGGGCACGGCGCTGTGCCAGGACAGGCAGGAAGTCTGCCTTGGCACCCCCGCTCCGCTGCTAACCAGGATGTCTGACCCCCACACATTGTAATGTGGAGCGCATTTCCAAAGCCCTGGGGCTCCAGGGAGAATCTCAGCTCTGTATCCGTTGAACAGACTGTAAAGTCTTTGAGGCAGGGACTTCCTCCACGGTCAGTACTCCTTGACCAACAAGGGACACTGATCACAACCTCTGTGTTCTACCAGGCTGCATGTAATAAAGACAACCTTCACAGGTGACAGTTTGGAAGTCAGTGTTGTCGTTATGGAGGTATTGAAAGGAAGGGTTGTGTTGGGGGTGAGTGTGGTTATTGGGGAGGCCTTAGAGGTTTGGATAATGAATTGGGGCTGGGTTTAGTTCCATTCTCAGGGCCCTGGCTTCTGGAGTTGCAAGTTTTTATTAGAATCCCCGTTTTCATTTAAAACAAAACCTCTAACGTTCAAGGTTGCAAAGAAAAGTTTCAAAATGTCTGTTGGCTGGGAGCTGAACTCATCGCTCTGAGAGGTGGGAACTTTCCCGAATGGAACGAATGCTGCCTGAGTCTGCAGAGAGCCTGAGCCTATTGCTCAGAGAGGTGTGAACTGCCCTGATTGTAATCAGTGCAGCAATGCTGCCTGAGTCTGCAGAGAGCCTGAGCCGAACACTCTCTGAAGGGGTGGGGGAAGTACCCTATGCATCTTAGCTCTGAAACCTGTTACTCTGGTGACAGGACAGGACACGGAGGCAGAGAGGAAAGCCCCAAGGCCCCAGACACAGATTTTGCTGCTGGGTTGGATTGGAGCTGAGTTCCCAGCCAGCCTGTGATGGGGTTGCCGCACTATGCAACAAGAGGTTAAGGGATTATTTTGGGCTCAGCCAGCTCTGCCCTGCCCCACCTGCAGCAAATGCTCCATCTGCTGGAGGAATTAAGAGACGGGGAATTCGCTCCTTTGGGTTGTAGAGCGAGAGGTGAGAAGACCTGCAGAGTGCAGTGGGAAGCCTGAAGGCTGTGATAGCTGCCCAGAAAGGAGGACCCACCCAGAGAGGGACGTATCCTTTGGACATTGGTAACCGCCTCTTATTTATTGTGAACTAAACTGACCCAGAGGGATGAGGGGAGGAAGAGGCCCAGGGAGGACAACTTTGGTTGCCAGCCTACTGGTAGCCCAAAGGGCCCTGGGTCAGAGCCTGGTAGACTGGGAGGACCTGGGCGCCCCTTCCCTCAAGCCCATGGCAGTCAGGGGTTGTGACTCTGACCACTAAGCCATGCTCCCCAACCAGATCTTGAGTGAGGACGATTACACAGCCCCATGGAAGGCAGGGAACAGTGGTGTGGGGAGACCGTGGAAGGGAAGGGGCCATAGCAGAGGGAGGGGAATGGGAAGTGTGCTGTTAGGATATAGATATTCAGGCCTGTCTGTAAAGGTCTGTACTCTAAGAATTTAGGTGTATTCTTATCACTTGGCTAGTTCTAGAGGTATAAAAGAAAGAATCAAAATCACTGTGTGCCGGTGTAAGGGCCTTCTCTTACTGTGACAGTCTGAGGCCCTGTTCTTAAGCTAAGGCCTTTGGCTAAGCAACAGAGGCAGCCATAAGCTGGGAAGCAACTGATCACATCCTCCCATTGCAAACTAGCACCATTGAAAGAAGGTGCTATTGGTCTGTTAGGAATACAATCCTGTCCTGATAATGCTTATCACCTCCAGAGAAAGGGAAGTGCCTAGAAGATGTAAAAGGAAACATAGGTTGATAGCATCCTGTCTGGCAAGAACTCACTTATCAATAGCTGGGATGTGAAATCCTCACTTCTGTATTGTTCTGTCATTATAGTTCCCACTTTGCTATTGTTTGTCTGTATAATCTCTGTCTGGTTCTGGGATTGTTCCTGTCTGCTGTATAATGAATTTTGCTGGGTGTAAACTAATTAAGGTGGTGGGACATAATTGGTTACATAATCACGTTACAATATGTTAGGATTGGTGAGTTAAATTTCAGGAAAATGATTGGTTAAGGTATAGCTAAGCAGAACTGAAGTTCTACTATATAGCCTGAAGTCAATCAGGGAGTGAGTGGGTGGGTGTGAGGAGGGGAAATGGGAACAGGGAATGGGGAAATTGGAATCATGTTTGGCTAAGGGTAGGAATGGGAACAGGGACACAAGTGTAAGGCTCTGTGGTGTCAGAGCTGGGAAGGAGGATACTAAGGAAGGAAATTGGAATCATGCTTGCTGGAAGTTCACCCCAATAAACATTGAATTGTTTGCACCTTTGGCCTTCGGGTATTGTTGGTCTCTTGTCATGCGAGAAGGACCAGGGAAGTAAGTGGGTGAAGGAATAAGCCCCCTAACATCTTGGTGCTGGTGACTCGGATGCATTGCATTGGATAGGTGAGTGGCAGCCTGTAAGTCCCCCTCCCCAACAGTCTGCGCAGCTGCTTGGAGGGGGTATCACGAACTCTCGTGATAGTAGTTGCCAGTTCTGTCAAGCCAGGGTAAAGGATTTTTTTGGATAAATGGATAAGGAAGAACCAGGGCCCATACCACGTGCAGGGGTCAACCTGGGATGAGATTAACAAGGAAATGGAGGAAGCATTAGGGGACCCAGAGGGATGGGGGGTGGCTGAGGAGCCCACCCTCCTTGGTATACGGTAGTGGAAGAAGGTCCCTGCCCATGGGGACTGAATGCCTTCCGGGGAAAGGAGGCTCTTCAGTCAACTTGTGAGAGGTTTGAAGTAAGGGCAGCATTATGGGAAGCTGCCAGGAATCTTTCAAGTTTGGTGCTGCTTCAGCAAGGGCTGCTGAAGGGTTGTAAATTAGTTAGGGATGGTTAAAGATGATTTGGCACAGCAGGGCTTAAAGTCAAAAGCAGAGTTAACAGACAATCTTTAGAGACTGGAGCTGGGACTTGCTCCTGGGGGAGTGGAGAGAAAGAAGGGGGGGGGGAGTGGCAGGGTTTGCAGGAGCAGGTAACAACCCCCACTCTTCTCCCAGAGCCAGAATGAGAACCTGAGGATAAGGGTTCCCAACTGTTTCAACCCAGGGAGCATACTCTTGGATCAAAGCTAACTATGTCCTTTTCTTCTTTTCCTCAGTTTACTTAATTTGCTGCTGGTAGCCTATACTTTAAACTGACCTGGCAGGCTTAATTGGTTTCTTTCCACCTCTCCCCCTGCCTTTCCACACTTTTTTGTTTTTCTGAAGTTTTAATGAAGGGTACTTCGGATACTTATGTGAGATGTCAAGAAGGAAGTTTTTGTTTAATGATAAAACCCAGTTCTATAAATGTAACTGTATGTGCAACTCTGTGCAGTCACATTGGATGGAAGCTTGGTAATTAAATTATCCAAGGGGGTCAGGTAGAGTGGCTACTACCACCACTAGGCTTCTGTCCCCAGAAACCTTTACAGTTATTCTGAGGGAAAATGGGCCCTTTTCCCACAGAAATAGTCTATAAGGGAGATGGCTTCAGAAGGCTGACGTTGGGGGGCAGATGTGTATGGGAATGCAAAATGCTCAACTAGGAGGCCAGCACCTGTGTAATAGCTACCGTGGTACCTGGAAATGGAATGGCAGCTCAGGTGGTTCCCACGAGCCATATGGAATAATGAGAAGGGGAGGAGCTCACTGGGAATCAATGGAGGTGTGTAAAATAGTGTAAATCAACAGAAGATGTTTAGATGTGCCCCTCTCCTGTGACTGTGGAGGAGCAGGATCAATGGTCTATGCAAGGGGTGGACAATTGGGTGTACTGTGTATAATTTGTTTTGCTGGGAATGTACATATTACTGGGGGCACAATTACACCAGCCCATAACCAAACTACACCCATCTATACGCTGCTATCTGGACTTTGGTGCACAAATGGATCTGTGAATCTTATTGCTGTGAATAATCAAACCAGGGCATACTGCCTGATTCCATAACAAGTGGTCAGGCTGGTTTGGACAATATCACATTTCTCTGTGAACGTTCAATGGACTTATGATATGGACAAAAGCAAGCAAAACCTGCAGGGGCAGCTTGTTGCAACTGCCAGCAATTGGATACATAAGATCGTGACCCTGTCAAAGGAGGAGAGGCAGTGTTTTCAGGGTGTCTCGGATGTTGGACCATATTGCAGTGGTCAGGACTCGGTGTTGCTGTGGATTTTGTATTGTTAACTGTACTTGTGTTACATTGCATATGGAGATAACCTATAAGTAATAAGCCCTCCAAACCCCGCAGTGTACTAGACAACCCGGACACAACCTTCTCTGGCCCACTATAATGGGAAGTCCGGAACACTAATTGGAATAGGTGTGGTATGCCCGGACGAGAGAAGGTGCAGGGCACTATACTACACAAGGGGCAGTGGGACAAATGGACTATTGACACCATCCACCTTGATGCCTGGCCCTATCAGGAAATGTGTCACCATATGTCCTATGCTTTTCCAGGGATACCTGGGCAGGAGGATCCCAAAAGGAAAGAAAAAAAAAAGGGGGGGGGGTGGAGTGTTAGGATACAGATATTCAGGCTTATCTGTAAAGGCCTGTACGCTAAGAATTTAGGTGTATTCTTATCACTCGGCTAGTTAGAGAGATATAAAAGAGAGAATCAAAATCACTGTCTGCGGGTGTAAGGTCTTTCTCTTACTGTGACAGTCTGAGGCCCTGTTCTTAGGCTAAGGCCTTTGGCTAAGCAGCAGAGGCAGCCATAAGCTGGGAAGCGACCAGTCACCTCCTCGCATTCCAAACTAGTCACATTGAAAGAAGGTGCTATTGGGCTGTTAGGAATACAATCCTGTCCTGATAGTGCCTGTCACCTCCAGAGAAAGGGAAGTGCCTAAAAGATGTAAAAGAAAACTTAGTTTGATAGCATCCTGTCTGGCAAGAACTCACTTATCAATAGCTGGGATGTGAAATCCTCACTTCTGTATTGTTTTGTCATTATAGTTCCCACTTTGCTATTGTTTGTCTGTATAATCTCTGTCTGGTTCTGTGATTGTTCCTGTCTGCTGTATAATGAATTTTGCTGGGTGTAAACTAATTAAGGTGGTGGGACATAATTGGTTAAATAATCATGTTACAATATGTTAGGATTGGTTAGTTAAATTTCAGGAAAATGATTGACTTCAGGCTATATAGTAGAACTTCAGTTCTGCTTAGCTATACTTTCACCAATCAGGGAGTGAGTGGGTGGGTGTGAGGAGGGGAAATGGGAACAGGGACTGAGGGTGAGGAAATTGGAATCCATGTTTGGCTAAGGGCAGGAATGGGAAAAGGGACACAGGTTTAAGGCTCTGTGGTGTCAGAGCTGGGAAGGGGGACACTAAGGAAGGAAACTGGAATCATGCTTGCCGGAAGTTCACCCCAATAAACATTGAATTGTTTGCACCTTTGGCCTTCGGGTATTGTTGCTCTCTGGTCATGCGAGAAGGATCAGGGAAGTAAGCAGGTGAAGGAATAAGCCCCTAACATGTGCTCCCAGTGGGGTGTACCTATGGCCATGGATTGCTTTAATTCAGCCCAGGGAAGGATGCAGAGAAGAGGAACCATGGACTGACCCAAGGGAGGATCATGGTCGGAGCCACCCTCTTCCAGGCTAGAGTGGGGTGGATCACAACTCCCCTGGATGAATATGAATGGAGTGGGCAAGGCAAAAGGATCAGTAAAGAGAGAGCCAACCCTGCTCATGCTGCCTTGCAAAGGCAGACTCCATTTCCCAGAGGCCCTTGCAAAGGGGGCGTGCACAAAAAACAGGACAGGACCCCAGCCCCGTCCATTCCCACTCTTCTTAGTTCCTGCTGGGGCCTGGGACAGTGTTGTGGGGTCCCTTGGGGTTCCAGGTGCTGGGGGGAGGGATTGGCCGTGTGTTTCTCCCGGGAGGAGTGGGGGCTCATGGCGGAAGGGCAGAGGCAGCTCTACAGGGACATCTTGCAGGAGAATTATCAGACTCTGATCTCGCTGGGTGAAGCACCGCTGCCCCTTGGGCATCAGGAGCTGGTGGGGGTCTGACATACTCATAACTGACTGCCAGCCCCCCTGCTCTAACCCGCTAGACCCCACTCACCTCCCAGAGCTGGGCTAGAATCCAAGAGTCTGGGCTCCCAGCCCCTCTTCTACGTGTGTGTGTGTGTGTGTGATGAGAAGTAAGCTTAAGGATCAATTTCCTATTCATGCACAAATGCATCATCACGGCAACAAAGATCACATCCCTATGACTTGTTACTAGGCGTACTACTGTAGCGCCTGGACGGTTGTTGTCCAACGCATGACTGAGATTGCCCTGTGTACCTGCCCAATGGAGGTGGACTTGGGACTCCAGGGTCCTGAACTGTATTCCTGGCTCTGCCACTGACCCACTGTGTGACCTTGCCCTAGTCGGTTTCCCCTCCCTCTATTTAGATCATAAGCTCGTCCTGTTAGGGATGGTCTCACTGTTTCTGCACAATGCTTAGCAAGTGGGATTGGAGCCTTTTGGTGCTACATAAGACAATTTTGCTGCTCTTTTCGTTGCCTGGTCTGGCCTGTGCTTTCCTTGGAATCCACTGGCAATGGAGTTTCACTCCCGGAAACTATTTACTTTTAAAAATGTTATTTGGATTGCTCTTAGCACTTCATTGTTTACCTGCATTAACGCTATGCAGCTGGATTGTGCTATGTGACTGATATTTTAATAGCAATAATCATTCAAAATATTAATAATTGTTAGTCATTTCAGCAATTACACTTCTGTGTTTCTAGTATAGCACTTCCTGTTTCTCCTGCAACATTAGATTTTAATTCTAAATTGGGGAGCCAGGGGGATTTTTTTTTTTTTATACCCAAGCTTATTCTTTGGGGTCATGTGACTTTTAGGCTGACTGATTTCCTGGTTTCATGTCAAAACTATTTCGGTTTCCTTTGATCCTCCTAAGGGGATTGCCCACTGCTACTGTTGTTTTGCCTCTCTAACCAGCACCGTCCTCCTTTTTCGCCTCACTTGTGTGTCAAACTTCGATCCCAAATAGTCATCCCAGGCCAGATTTTTAAGTGTTGAAAATACCTAGATGCTATTGAAAATTCTGCTAGTCCCCTTAATACACTTACAAATCTGGCTCTTAAGGCACTATACTATCTTATATGAAATCCTTTTCAGAAACCAATTTCTACGGTAATTTTTATTGAATATAGGCATACAACCCTGAGAGAGATTGACAACCACAAGCATTCAAAAATCATGGGTTTTACACCTGAAAATCATGACATTTAAATAAATACATACATTTGGGGGTCTTTTATTTTGTCTTTTTGTTTCTGAGCTTCTAGGGTGCACTAGCTTCATACTTTTTCTGTTTCCTCTCCCAAAGACTGCATCTACCTAAAACAGTTGTACATGCCTTTAACATTCAATACTGTTTTGGACCTCCAGTAACATGTGAGTCTCCCCTCCTGTCATAATTGAAAACTTATTAAAGATCCTTATTTCTGTAAGTAATCCCCCATCCTGCAAACACCGAAGTGCAGACTTCCTTCTTTCTATTACTTTCTTTGTTGCATTGTAGATATGTCAATTTGTAAATATTGATTTTTTAATTGAATTGTATATGCTTCTAATTGCATATTTTAATTGCATAGCCTTTAAGATGTACGCTACATATTTTGTGACGATACATTCCAGTGACATTCTTCATTCTGACAAATTTACGGTTCTGTGCTGCCAAAATCCGGGATTTTTTAAAGTGAATTAGCCTGATACTCCTTTGCATTGATTGGGCCGGAGCACAGTGCTGACCTCACCTGGTTTGCCGTTTGGCGAAACTAAACGGCCTTGTCACCATTGTGTCTTCACAGGGAGATAGCTAATGCGTGTTGGCCATATCACACTCCAAAACCACATCTTTTCCAGACTATGCTGCTGCCTCAGACATTAAATGAACCATTATTATCCATAGCTTGACCGCTCTGGTACTGCTTGCGGCTAGCCCTGCTCCTTCGCCGTCAGAGGTATTTGCGTCTGAATGTTTGCAGCCCCCCATTTGTGTGGGTGTCATGGAAAACCAATGAAAACGTTTTTAAACTGGAGGAAATAACAGGTTTGTCTCCCCTCAATTTCCCTTCCCTTATTAAGATAGTACCGTGTGACATTAAAGGTGTGAAACGGATGCACATAAAGTGCCTTAAACCCCTGTGTAGACACTCTCGTTCAGAAGTGAAGTGACCTTAGTTTTGACAACAGCTTTCAGGGCCATCATAGCACTACTAATCATCATACTTAGCCCTTTCTTGAGTGCAGGGCTTACAGTGGACGAGAAGCTGGATAGGAGTCAGCAGTGTGCCCTTGTTGCCAAGAAGGCCAATGGCATTTTGGGATGTATAAGTAGGGGCATTGCCAGCAGATCGAGGGACGTGATCGTTCCCCTCTATTCGACATTGGTGAGGCCTCATCAGGAGTACTGTGTCCAGTTTTGGGCCCCACACTACAAGAAGGATGTGGAAAAATTGGAAAGAGTCCAGCGAAGGGCAACAAAAATGATTAGGGGGCTGGGGCACATGACTTATGAGGAGAGGCTGAGGAACTGGGATTGTTTAGTCTGCAGAAGAGAAGAACGAGGGGGGATTTGCTGCTTTCAACTACCTGAAAGGGGGTTCTAAAGAGGATGGCTCTAGACTGTTCTCAGTGGTACCAGATGACAGAACAAGGAGTAATGGTCTCCAGTTGCAGTGGGGGAGGTTTAGTTTGGATATTAGGAAAAACTTTTTCACTAGGAGGGTGGTGAAGCACTGGAATGCATTACCTAGAAAGTGGAAGACTCTCCTTCCTTCGAGGTTTTTAAGGTCAGGCTTGACAAAGCCCTGGCTGGGATGATTTAGGTGGGGATTGGCCCTGCTTTGAGCAGGGGGTTGGACTGGATGACCTCCAGAGGTCCCTTCCAACCCTGATATTCTATGTCTCCGGAGCCACAGGTCGGCCACCCCTGGTCTAGGAGCTTGTGTTTAAAAGGTATTCATAAGCTGGATGTACTGTTCCCCCTGTGTTAGGCTAGTTACAGTGTTCTGTGTACAGTAAATGTTTGTTTACTATAGAAACTTTCTACAAAGGGAAGAGACCGAATACAGAAATATTGCAACCCCTTCCTCTGTTCGCTGGTTTTAGAGGCAAGAGCCCGGCCCTGGAGTGCTGTAGCATGCTTTTGCAAATTAGACAAATACCTTTCTTTAGGGGTGTCAGAGGAGCAGCCCTGTTCGTCCGTATCCGCAAAAAGAAAAGGAGGACTTGGGGCACCTTAGGGATCACTCTTTTTCTTTATGGGTGTCCCCATTTAAGGCAGAGATGTCCCAGGGATGAAGCGGCACCTCTCACCATCACAAAGGGCTCCCGGGAGATGGGGGGAGGTAGCAAACTTGGGCCGAGCCTACCCCCCCCCCGGCCCACCTTGCTACCCCTGGACCAGATGATGAAGGGGGTGGGCAGCAAACTGCGCCAGGGTAGCACCCCCCCCCCCAGGTGAGGGCAGCGGTTTGTAACATTGCACCCTGCGGCGGGGGGGGGGGGGAATTCAAAGCACCGGGGATCCCCAAGTGTTTTGCAGCGGGGGGGGGGGAGGCGACCAGGGCCAGGAGGGAGCGTGCCGGCAAGGGAAGGGTTAAGCCGAGGCATTGCCCCGCCCCAGAGCACATGGGGCCGGGCTGTGATAACGCCGGGACCTTCCCGGCCCGGCCCCGGCTGCAGCCCCAGCCGGGCGGGGCGCGGGGGCGGCGCCGCGAGAGAGACTCGCCGCAGCCCAGGCAGGAAATCGCCGCCCGGAGGAAGCGGCCGCGGGGCCGGGGCCGGGGATCGGGGCCCAGCTGGGACCGGAGACCCCCCCCCCCAGCCAGCTCCGGGGGTCTGTGCAGCTGAGCCCGGCAGGGTCCCCCCCACCCAGCCCCCCGGGCCTTCGGGGCAGCCCCGGCCCTGCTCTCCCCCGCGGGAGAGGGGCAGGGGTTGGGGGGTTCGCTGCTGCCCCTCGGGGGTCTCCCTCCCTTTGCCGGGCGCAGGGAAGGGGCCTGGCTGGATCCCGGCAGCCGCCAGGACGCAGGAGGGGAGCCCCCAGGGGCGGTGGGGGGGGGGACACGCCCGGGGAGCCCCCATGGGCGACGCTCTGACCATCTGCCCCGACTGCGGGAAGAGCTTCCGCCAGCACTCGTACCTGGTCACCCACCGGCGCGTCCACACCGGGGAGCGGCCCTACAGCTGCGCCCAGTGCGGCCGGGGCTTCTCCCAGCGCTCCAGCCTCATCCGGCACCGCCGCACCCACACGGGCGAGAGGCCCTACCGGTGCCCCGACTGCGGCAAGGCCTTTGCCCTCAGCGCCTCCCTCCTGGCCCACCAGCGCACCCACACCGGGGAGCGCCCCTACGGCTGCGCCCAGTGCGGACGGGGGTTCAGCCAGCGCTCGGCTCTGGTCACCCACCAGCGCACCCACACCGGGGAGAGACCCTACCAGTGCCCCGACTGCGGGAAGAGCTTTGCCATCCGCTCCCACTGCACCGCTCACCAGAGGACCCACGGGGATCCAGGCGGGGAGCCCCCCTACCGGTGCCCCCAGTGTGGGGAGGGCTTCCGGCTCCGCACGCGGTTCCTGCATCACCGGCGCAGCCATGCGGGCGGCAAACCCCACCGCTGCCCCGACTGTGGGAAAGGATTCTCCCGCAACTTCCTGCTCAAGACGCACCGGCGGATCCACACCGGGGAGCGGCCCTACCCCTGCCCCGACTGCGGGCGCCGCTTCCGGCAGAGCTCCCACCTCACCCACCACCGGGCCACCCACACCGGGGAGCGGCCCTACCGCTGCAGCCGCTGCGGGGACGCCTTCCCCTGCAGCTCGGAGCTCTACCTACATTACCGTACCCACACCGGGGAGCGGCCCTACCAGTGCCACGACTGTGGGCGCAGCTACACCACCAACGGCAGCCTGCGGCGGCACCGGGCCAGCCACGGCCTGGGCTAGGGCTGCAGCCGGCTCGGCCCAGGGGCACCCTCCTGGGCAAGGGGCTGCATCTTCCTGCCTCTAGGCATGGCCTTTCTGGCTGTTTGCTGGATGGCTTGTACTGGGGAAGAGAGCTAGGGACGGGTTATAGGGGGCTCGCGGTGGATCGTTCCAGGAGAGAGAAGGAACACAGGGAGGGATCGATGGGTCATACAGGTCTAGAGCTGGGTCATACCTGTTAGACTGTGAAAAGCAGCTCCGCTCCATCTTCCGCTCCAGGTCCCGAAGATGAGGTTTTCAAAATGATCTGAAGTGTGCGTGTATTTTTCCAGGCACCTTGAAATAGAGCGTGAGTGTGTCTGTCTGTTCTTAGATGCAGATCTGTGTTCTGGGGCTCAATAGAACAATCAGCCGACCCACAAATTGTGCCAGCAGGGGGTGCAATGTTGGTAGGCCCTGGTGGCAGCTATCAGGTGACAATGACAGACCTCCTTAGCGCCACTTAGGGAGTAGAGAGAGCCGCCGAGAAAGGAAGCGACTGCCAGGAGACATGGCGGGTCAGAGCTGAGCTGGTTGCAAGCACCGAGCCCTAGGAGATCAGCCTGGGTTGGAGTCAGCAAGTCAAGAGAAGGAGGTGGGAGCATGACCCTGAGAGGGAGCAGAGGCAGAGATTCTTGGTCACAGAGCCCACTGGAGGGGCAAAGGTGGGGATTGTGCTGCGGGGAAACTGCCGACTGTTTCTTTTCTGCGGCGTATAGGGAAACAGGGTCCTGTGGGCATTCTTTGTAAATAAACACCATCACACCTGGAATAGACCTGCCTTGTCTCAGCGAGGTGCTGTCCACAGAGGAACAGCCTTGCAAGGCCCTGGCTATTGGCTAAGAGCTCAGGCCGGAAGGTTACAGGGTATGGGCACGATACCTTGCCCCAGATTAATCCTGAATCAGTCCGTCCCTTGGGAAGAGAGCAGCATAAGCCTGAAGCAGCACAGATCTGCCCCCATCTGGACCCCAGGTGGGGTGGACCAATGTTCTAGGGTGGTCCAGAGAATCTTCTTTCTAGCTGCCTGGCCGGTGGGTCTTGCTCGCATGCTGAGGAATGACCGATTAGGGGTCAGGAAGGAATTCCCCCCCCCCCAGGACAGATTGGCTGGGGCCGTGGGCGGGGTGGTTGTCAACTTCCCATGCAGCAAGGGGTGCAGGTGGCCAGCTGTTGAACATCTGGGCATAGAATTATAGAGTTGTAGGGCTGAAAGGGACCTCAAGAGGTCATCAAGACTAGCCGCCTGTGCTGATGCGGGACCAAGATCATCCCTGACAGGTGTCTGTGTAACCTACTCTTGAAAACCTCCAGTGACGGGGATTCCACAACTTCCCGGGGCAAACCTGTTCTCGCACTTCACTACCCTGAGAATTAGGAAGTTTTTCCTTATCACTAACCTACATCTCCCTGGCTGCAGAATGAGCCCATTATTTCGTGTCCTACTTCCGGTGGACATGAAAAACGATTGATCCCTATCCTCCTTATCACAGCCCTTAACATATTTGAAGACTGTTACCAGGTTCCCCCCTCTGTCTTCTTTTCCCAAGAGTAACATGCCTGGTTTTTTTTTGTTTTTTTTTTAACTTTTCCTCCTAGGTCAGGTTCTCTGAATCTTTTATCATTTTTGTTCCTCTCCTCTGGACTCTCTCCAGTTTGGCCACATCTTTCCTGAAGTGCGGTGCCCAGAGCTGGACACAGTGCTCCAGCTGAGATCTCATCAGTGCTGAGGAGAGCAGGACATTTACCTTCCATGCCTTACATACAGCATTCCTGGTAATACACCCCAGAATGATACTAGCCTTTTTTGCAGAGGCATCCCATGGTTGACTCATAGTCAATTTGTGACCCACTGTAACCCTCACATCCTTTTCAGCAGCATTGCCACCTAGCCAGTTCCCCATTTTGTAGTTGTTCTTTTGATTTTTCCCTCCTAAATAAAGAACTTTGCACTTCTCTGTACTGAATTTCATCCTGTTGATTTCCGCCCAATTCTCCAATTTGTCATGCTCATTCTGAATTCTTCTCCTGTCCTCCAAAGAGCTTGCAACCCCTCCCAGCTTGGTGTCGTCTGAAAGTTTTATAATTGTACTCTCCACTCCATTATCCAAGTCATTCATGAAAATCTTGGCTAGTACTGGACTTAGGACTGACTCCTACAGGACGGCACTAGATGGCCGCTGCCAGTTTGACAGCAAACCATTGATAACTACTCGCTGAGTATGGGCTCACCCAATCAATTCCCTGCCAGTGCAGGGACCGTCAGGCATTGGCGGCTCACTGGTTTCTCGTGTTCTCTGCCCGTTGCTCACAACAGGGCTGAAATGCTTTGGTCGAACTAAAGGCTTTGGGCTGAATAGTAATGGCCTGTGACCTATGGGAAGTCAGATTAAATGAGCTAATGGCCTCAACCATCCATGAAACTTTGCTGTTTGTTGAGGCTGGTTTAGGCCACGCAGGTTGGGGAGGGGCCTGTAACTGGGGGCTCTGTTATTTATACTGACATTTTAAAAATGCATCCAGGCCTCTGGGTCCCTGGCAGGTCAATTAAAAATTGCTTCCCAGAAAGCTATTCCTTGCCTTTCAGAGTTTGCATTTTAGCCCCCATCCGTCAGCTGCAGGCTATGGTAACACTGCATTAATTTTCTGGCAGGGGATTTCCCTTGTTTGTTATTGAGGAAGTGCTGGTAGCAGTGAGGGGGTGGGATTAGGGGAATCTGTGTGTGCAAAGGGGCATCGTGGGCACACTTCACCATTCAACTGCTGCCTCCCCCCTCCTCCGTGCTGCCCCATGCGTTGGTAAGAGAGGAGGGGAGCTGGTGGGGCTGTGTGGGGCACAGCCCAGGTGGGGGCAGGGGAGTGGAGATGCCAAATGCCTTCCCCAGATACACACATCCAGGGAGAGGTGTGAAGTGGCCCATTCATCTCAGGGCAATGAGAACACCCCAGGGAGATGACTACTGCCTGCAACAATCGCTCGGAGAGGTGTGTACTGCTCCATTCATCCCAGCGGGTGTGCGCGTGCACCCGGAACTGAGCATGCCCGTCCCCAGCGCCTGGCACAGCCCCAGTGCTGGAGTCCAGTGCCCATACCCCTCGCATGTCCAAAAGGAGCCCCAGAGGCCACGCAAAAGGCAGGGTGAGAGCAAACGCCTATGGCACAGAGTGGCCCACCCTGAAGATTTTGCCTCCTTGCCCTTGCCTTTCAGGGGCAGCACTTGTTGCCTTAATCCCTTGGGCAAGCAAACAACAGCTCGCAGGGGCGTGAAGGGACGTCTCCACCAAGGGGCCTTAGCCTCAGCATTGCAAGGCCTAGCTTTTCGGTGCCTGTGATGGGTTCAGAGGAACATAGAACCATCGGGCTGGAAGGGACCGCCAGCATCATCGAGTGTAACTCCAGCCCCGCTGGAGTGATTTGTATAGGATGTCTGAGATCACAGCCTGGCTCAGGCCCAATAGGTGGGGGAACACCTAGATGGGGTTTAGGTGTGAGACAGGCCCCTGGAGCAAGGACTTTAGGTGGCAGTGTGGTTTCCCACTGGCAAATCTTTAGGTGCTAAAGAGACTTTGTCAATGGAAATTCACGCACCTAGAGGCCGTCAGTGCTCACAGGGTTAGGCAGCAGCTGAGAAGGGATTTTGAGGATCTAAATGTTGGATTTAGGTGCCTAAAGTGCACTTAGGGTGACCAGATAGCAAGGGTGAAAAATTGGGACGGAGGTTGGGGGGTGTGTGTGTAATAGGCACCTATATACGACAAAGCCTCAAATATCGGGACTGTTCCTATAAAATCGGGACATCACGTCACCCTAAGTGCAGTTATCCCTTTGTGGACCTAGCCTGAAAGCTTTTGTAGTGCATTGTTGCCAACCCCCCAGGATTGTTTTGGAGACTTCAGGCATTAAAGCTGAATCTTTAATTAAAGAGTATGTCACGTGATGAAAGCTCCTGGAATGCATCCAGCCGAAATTGGCAACTCACCCATTATTCCTTGCCTGAGGGTCGGAGCCTAAGCTCTGGGCCAAATACATGATACAAATCTGCAAATGTTCAAAGCTGCTCTTTCTGGTGGGGCTGCATGTGGGGAACTCCTTAACCAAATGACCCGCAATTGTCCCTTCTGGGCTTAGACTCTATGATTCTATTGCACGTGGGTTTCCAAGCACCTTGACTGTTAAAGTCGGACGCTGATTGGGGTGCCCTGTCAGAGGAAACCCTTGACCAAATGACCCCAAACTAGTACCATTTTCTGTCCTGCTGGTACTGAGGATGGGTAGCAATTTTCAAGACAATCTGATTAGGCACGTAGGTTTCCAAGCACTTTGAACTATTGGTTCTTAAGCAAAAAGCTCTGAGTTTAGGGCTCGTTTGCCACAACCGGAGAGCGGTCATCTAGGCTGGTGAATTTGCCAACAGCTCAACTTGAACTCATGACACAGGGGAGGTGCTTGGAGTCAACCCTTAAGCTCCTGAGCAACTCTATTATTCGGGCTGCTGCTTCATAGGCTCATTCATCCCCGTCTCAGGGTACATCAGCAAACCTTCCCAGGTGCATGCCACTTCAGCAAGCCACAGCACAGCCCTCGTACTTCTTTAACTCTTGCTCCCCCAAAGGCGGAGTGAGTGGGTGCTAGACGCGAGCAGAGATCAGACCAGATCGAGTGAGATCGGTGCGGGGTGATCACAGCAAGAATTTGAGCCCACGGGTGTGTAGCAAAAAAAACCCAGTGTGATAAGAACGGAAATGTTACCAACCGGTGCTTTATTCTGCTCAGCAACCCCTTGTCCGAATGACCCCAAATTTGCCCTGCTGACCTTATGCCAGGCCCTTATAGGGCCCAAAGATTTTTAAGAAGCGTTGTGTATGCAGATGCTAATCTAAGAACTTCCAGTGCCATGTTCCAGTTGGCTAATACAGCCTGCTCTGTCTTGAAAACGCTTGGGGTCGCTGCAAATACTGGCTGAGGTACATTAAGAACGGCCGTACTGGGTCAGACCAAAGGCCCATCTAGCCCAGTATCCTGTCTTCCGACAGTGGTCAATGCTGGGTGCTTCAGAGGGAATGAACAGAACAGGTGATTATCAAGCGATCCATCCCCTGTTGCCCCTGGGAGTGTACAAGTCTCTAACCAGGAGTCTGTTTCAGTTGGATTCACTGAGGAGAGCTTGCAATGTGAAACAGGAGTTCTGGAGCTGTCTCGGAGGTGGCGAGGCTGCACGGCCTAACCTGAAGTAAGTGTCAGACTCTGTGGAAGCCTAACTGTAAAAAGGTTCCCCCAAGAGACTGTTTAAAAGCTGGAGCAGAGCACAGATCCCGTCCATGCCCAGAGGATCTGGCCTGGGTGGTGCTGAGAACGGTAGGGCACATTCCAGCTAGAGCTGGGTGAATAACGAATTTTTTGATTCACCGGCAATTCTGAAAACAAGAGAAAAGAAATCATTTGGGGTCAAGCTGAAAACCACATTTTCAGCAAATCAAAAAGTGGGGGAGGGGGATTAGTTTTGGGTCAATGTACATTTTTTTGTTTCAATTTTGAGCATTTTTTAAAAAATCTTTTTGAATTGGAGTTTAATGAAATTGAAGGAAATTCGGAATCCAAAAGTTGTTTTGAACCAAAAAAATCAAAAAATGTTCCATTTAGAAAATGTCAAAACTTTACATTTGGATTTTTCAGATTTTATTTTTTGTAAATCAACAATTTGGTGAAACTAATGTGAATTTGCGAAATGTTGCCATGGTGCAAAATCTGCACTTTTCATGGGGGAAAAATGGTTCAGATGAAACCGTTTGCCCACCTCCAGTTCTGACATTGAGCTAACCAAGACCTGGGGTGGTAAGTTGGCAGGAAAGAGCCCATCTCCCTGGTAGCAGACCCCCAAACCATTTACGGTTTTGGTTAAGTCTAACTGTTCGGTGTCACCCCGGGAGCTTATCAGATGCCAGCGCCGACTGAGGATGGCTGGTCTGACGCACTCCCAACAAGAAGAGGTGGTGACAAACTTTCCGTCAAAACTGTTTTTCTACAGAAAATTGAGTTTTTGACTAGATGAAAAGCACCCACTGCTTTCCACGGAAAATGTCCATGTCTTGTCAAAAAAACCAAATGTTTGAAAACAGAAATATTTCAATTTGGATCTGCCACCACAGTGCCGTAGGGGATTTATAGTTTGGTTGCCTCATGTCTCCAGTCTCCTCTAGGCGGGGGGTGAGGGCTGAGCTCCCTGGCTGGACTAGATCTTCCATGATGCACTGCAGGTGTGAGAGTTTCATGATGCACCATCTCCTGTCACCTAGAGTAGACCATGATGCATCAGGGGAGATGTACTCAGACCTGGGAGCCCAGCCTATATAGAATAGGATCATGAGGCACACAATCTACAACTCCCATGATGCATCATGGCCACAGGATTCCCATATGCACTGCCTCCCATCCCCTAGGGCAGGCCATGATACACCTTGGGAGATGTAGTCCGACCAGGGAGCCCAGCCTATAGAGAAGGGGAGCATGAGAAACCAACAACTCTAATAATGCCAGTGGCTCTGGGACTCCCAGGATGCACTTTGGTCTGTCTTAGGTGAGAAGGGGAGGTGCATCCTGGGAGTCCTATGCCCATGATGCAACAGGGGAAATGTAGTCTGACGAGGGAGACCTATAGGAAAGGGGAGAAGAAGGCCCTGTGTCCAGGGACTCCCCAAATGCAACAGCCTCCCCAAGAGCCTGCTAGTCCAGGGGTTCTCAAACTTTTTCTTTCTGTGGCCCCCCCTCAACAGGCTATAAAAATCCCGCGGCCCATCTGTGCCACAACAAATGTTTTTCTGCATATGAAATCCAGGGCTGGTGTTCGGGGGTAGCAAGCAGGGCAACTGCCTAGGGTCCCACAGCACAGGGAGCCCTGTGAAGCTAAGTTGCTCGGGCTTTGGCTTCAGCCACGAGTGGTGGGGCTCCGGGCTTCTGCCCCGGGTTGTGGGGTTTCAGCTTTCCGCCCTGAGCTCCAGCGAGTCTAACGCTGGCCCTGCTTGGCGGACCCCCTGAAACCTGCTCGTGCCCCCCCCAGAGGGCCCTGGCCCCCTGATTGAGAACTGCTGTGCAAGTCCATGACAGGGTCCTGGCACCCACTGATAGCCTCAGGGCTGGCAGGGCACCACTCTCCTCTAGCAGCCATGGGCCGAGCCGGCTGCACCCCGTAGCCCAGGGCGTGGCTGGTGTAGCTTCACCCACAGTTGTGGCACTGGTAGGGCCACTCTCCGGTGTGGGTGGCCCGGTGGTGGGTGAGGGGGGAGCTCTGCCGGAAGCGATGCCCGCAGTCGGGGCAGGGGTAGGGCCACTCTCTGGTATGGATCCGCTGGGGCATCTTGGGCAGGAAGCCCTGCTCCCGGGGACTCCCCTCCTGCATCCTAGTGGCCGCTGGTGGATGGAATCCAGCCAGGCCCCTTCCCTGCACCAGGAGAGCGGGGTGGCAAAGGGAGGGAAACCCCGACAGGCAGGAGCGAACCCCCCAACCCCTGCCCCACGGGGGAGAGGAGGGGCCTGGGCTGCCCTGAAGGCCCGGCGGGCTGGGTCGGGGGTCCCTGCCTGGCTCAACAGCACAGACCCCTGGGCTGCCCTGGAGCTGGCTGGGGAGGGGGGGGTGTCTCTCCGGTCCCAGTTCAGTACCAATCCCCCTGGCCCTGCCGCCACTTCCTCCGGGCAGCGATTTCCTGCCTCGGTTGCTGTGTCTCTCCCTCCCTGGGCTTCAGGCTGTGACTTGCTTCGCCCGATGCCCTACTCACCACCCTGGGGCTGCAGCCTGCAGAGGGAGACTTGCTCCGGCGCACACGCAGGACCCAGGCGACTGGGGCGCTGGGGCAGGAAGATCCCTGGGCAGGGCCATGAGATGGGCTCTGCCTGGGAAAGGGAGGAAGACAGAGATGGGGGAGGGGAGAGTTACCCCTTCCCAGTTTGGGCTCCCTCCCTTTTCCCCCTCCCATGCCTGGGCACTGCACCATGGGTCACAACACAGGAGCACATAGAGGGCAGGCGGCCACACCCACCCCACGCCCTCAGTTATATTATTCCTTATGTGCAGTGCAGCAGCACCTAGGGGCCCACGCCGCCGATTAGAACCCCACAAACTCCCGGTGTGTCCCCCCCACCATTTCAGGGACTCCCTGCAACCCCTCCCCCACAAACCCTTCCCTCTGCCAGGGTCTCTGCATGCCCCCCATGTCCCTGGTGTCTTTGCCCCCAGTGCTCATTGCTCCTATCAGCTGAGCTCGTTGCTCTCACCAGAGGCTCCCTCCACGGCAATTTCTAATTATGTACATTCGTTCTTGCCTGCTCGTCTGAGGGCTCAGTCACACGGGGTGGCCACCTGCCACGCTCCATTGGCCGCTGGGCCCAGCTGGCCTGGGGGAATGTTGTGAGGCTGGAAGGCAGCCATGACTGCCATCAGCCCTGTCTTCCATCTCTAGCCAAACCATGGCAGGCCTGGCTGAAGCTGCAGGCTTCGCTAACCAGACGTTAGGGGCTCTGCGTCCCTCCACCCCACCCCCGAGTCTGGTTTTCTTATCTTTTCCAAAATCCCCAGGGGTCTGATCTGCAATGGGGAGAACATTCCCTGGAGATCTGGAATCAATTTTGTGTCTCATGCCACCACGTTGGGGTTGGCGTCTCACTTCCCTCAGCTAGCGATTGGTCCATCTGTCTCTGTCCAATCAATCAGTCCATCCATGTGTGTCAGAGCAGTCCAACTCTGTGCTCCCTCTACAGGTCAGAGATCCATTCTAACCCGGCCCAGTCCCCCTCTGTATGGACACCCATCTATTGCCAGTGGGCCCCCGTCGTTGGGTCCCATGTGCTCTCAAGTCCCCTGGCTCTGGGCAGGGTGTAGTCCCTGTTTCCAGCTCTGGATCTATGGGACACATGCCCAGGCTCACACCTCTTGCCTGAGCCCGTCCTTGGGACATGGGACTCCACCATCCAGCCGTCCTAGAGCCTGAAAGGCCTTCTGAGTCTCTCCCCCCCACCCCCAGTTGCCAAGGCCATGGGCACTCTGGCTGTGGGCCCTCTAGGCTTCTAGTTTAACCCTTTCATGGACAAGGGGGTGGGAAACTGTAGAGAGGGGGCATAGCCTCCCTTGGAGACTGATAGGAAGGAGGCACCATTCACTCTTGGTGGGCGGAGCCGTGCCAGCCGCGCCCACCCCACCGGAAACAGAGAGGTGGGACAGGACGTTTAAAAGGTGGGCCCTGCACCATTGGCAGGGCCCTGGGTTGGGACCCAGTGGAGTAGAGTGGACCCAGGTCCCCCTACCTCCTGCAGCCGCCCCACCCCTGGGGTAGCCGCCTACCCACCTTAGGCCTAGAGGCCTGCATTTGTCTGTCATCTGCCTGAGCTAGGAGGCCAGAACCTGAGATTGCTTATTGCTCTGCCCTGCCCAGAGGCCCCTAGATCCCTTGCTCCTCTTCCCTGCCAGACAGCTGGAGCCCCTTTAGACTGTGGCCCTGCCCCTCCCAGATGGCCAGAGCCCTCTAGACTGTCATTCAGCCCAGCCAGAGGGCCTCATACACTGCTGACTGCTCTGCCTGTCCCGGAGGGCCAGCGCCTTACAGACTGTTGCATTCGATGAAGTGAGCTCTAGCTCACGAAAGCTTATGCTCAAATAAATTTGTTCGTCTCTAAGGTGCCACAAGTACTCCTTTTCTTTTTGTGGATACAGACTGACACGGCTGCTACTCTGAACCCTGTCATTATAGACGGTTTGTTGCCCTGCCCTGCCCAAAGAGTCAGAGCCTTGAGAATGCTAGTTCCCCCTTTCAGACGCGCTAATGCAGGGGCATGGCCTCCCTCTGAGACTGATGGGGAGGGACGGTCACGGACCCTTACAGAAAGCAAAAAACACGAGCTGAGCAAAGGGGTTTCCTAACGCCAGTGACTTTACTATTAAAGCCCTTGAGAGTTACAGAGCTTTGAAAACAAGCACAAAGCATTCCCAGTCCCCTGCTCTGAGCTGGCCCCAGCTGGGAGTTTGTCCGTGTTTCAGGCTGGTGAGGGTCCCTCTTGCCCTCTCCTTCCCCTGCACATCTGGATTACTTGTGCCCCCATGCTCCATAGGGCCAGTAGTTAACAGACATTCAGAGTTGGTAGCTGCAGATTGCTGTGTCCTGGATGGTCCTTCAGCAAGTGTCAAGCCCTTCCCTGTGTGGGGAGGGTCTCTGGGATGCAGGACAATAGGCCACCCTTGGGCAGCTGTAGACCCATGTTGAGCAAGTGTTACAAAAGGTTTCAGAGTAGCAGCCGTGTTAGTCTACAGCTCACTTCATCGGATGCATTCAGTGGAAAGGAAGTTTGTACTATAAATTGGAGCTCACATGGGAACAGCTCAGAGCCCAGGGTGTGTTGGGGGGCATCGGTGGGTTTATCTTCCCAGGCATTAGGAAAAAAGCTCTCAGAAGCAAGAAGGACTGGAGTAGTTGGATAGATAGTTATCCAGTCATGGACCAAACCCCTTTGAATTATTTGTTAAGTGTATTACAGCAGAGCCTCGGAGCCTCAGTTAAGGGGCAGGACCTCACTACACCAGGTGCTGTACAAACACAGAACAAAAAGACAGTCCCCACTCTAAAGAACTTATAGACTTCTGGAGGCAGATAGGGGGTGATGGATTCTAAACTCTCCCAGGGGAAAATGCATCAGTTGGTGGAGTATTGGTGGGGGAATCCCATAGGGCCAGCAGGTGACCAGCTTGAGGTTGCTGCCATCTGCATTAGACACACAGGTGAGGGCTTGGCTGTTTCTTTGCAAGATGACGTACATGGGGCCAATACAGACTCTGCCCCTGCAATGAGGATGTAGGTCACGAGATGGGAAAAGGTTGTTGATGAATATAGGGGTGCCCAGAAAGTTCCATGGCAGATGAATTGTTGAGCCCAGGAGGGTTCTATGGAAGCTGAGGCAGATGGAACATTGGCTTTATGAAGGTTCCATGGCAATTATGGTGGATGGAACATTGGATTCATGAAGGTTCCATGGAAGTTGTAGCAGATGGAACATTGGGTTCATGAAGGTTCCATGGCAGTTGTGGCAGATGGAACGTTGGGTTCATGAAGGTTGAAGCCAGGAGGGTTCGGTGGCAGTCGGAAATGAGAGTTGAGTGGGAGCAATGGGTAAGGCATCCCTTCTGTGATCATTTCTCAGGGGCTGGTCCAACGGCACTCAGCCCAGGCCTCAGCTGGAGAAGTGTGCCCAATTCTGGGCACCGAGCTTTAAGAAAGATGTGGACAAACTGGAATGTCCAGAGGAGAGGAACAAAAATAATAAAAAGCTTTAGAGAACCTATGAAGAAAGGTTAAAAAAAACCAGGCATGTTTAGTCTTGAGAAAAGAAGGCTGAAGGGGGACCTGATAACAGCCTTCAAATATGTTCAGGGCTGTTACAAAGAGGACAGTGATCAATTGTTCGCCCTGTCCACTGAAGGCAGGACCAGAAGCAATGGGCTTAATCTGCAGCAAGGGAGATGTAGGATAGGTCAGAGGTTTCCTAGGGAGGTTGTGGAAGCTGCAATATTGCAGGTTTTTAAGAACAGGTTGGACAAAAACCTTTCAGGGGTGGTCTAGGGTTACTCGGACCTGCCTTTGCACCGGGGGCTGGACCTGATGACCTCTCGAAGACCCTTCCAGCCCTACATCTCTATGACTCTCTGAGCACTCAGAGAAAGGCTGGGGGAGGGGAGGGCTCCTGCCAGGGGTCAGGCAAGGCAGGAGGGAACTGAGAGCCACACCTACCATGAAGATGATACTGAGCAAGACGAGACAGCGTTCTGCTGGGGTTTACGTCAGGATCAGAGCAGCAAATCGTGATAACTGGGAGCCCAAGCCAGCTTCTGAGCTTCCCTGCAGGCAAGAACAACATGTCCAAGGCCACGCTGAGCTCTGAGACAGGGCCCTCAGCACGGAGATGGGGGGAGGCAGATCCCGGTGGGGAAGTTTATTTCCAACAGATACAGTTGACTAACACAACAGCAGACTGGATCATCATCAAAACCAGGCGGGGGGTGGGATCCAGGTGCCTGCTGGGAACCGAGAGCCAAGGGTGGGGCTGGCGGGATGCCAGCTGCCCCAAGCTCAGGAACAGACGTTCCCCAGGTGCCACTGGGCTCCTGAGCTAGCAGGTCTGTGCACCGTGGAGAGAAGAGACAGGCACTGGAGACGCCACCAGGAAGGAGATTAGACGCTCCCTCACTCCCCGCCCAGCCATCTGGGAGCATACGTCTGTCTGGCCTCTGAGAGCAGCCCCCTCCAGTTTCCAGCAGCCTCACGTACCCCTCCCCATGGCTCCCAATACTTCCCTTCCCCTGGGAGAGGAAAGGAGCAAAGAGTGAGGTCCAGAGCTGTGGAGTTCCAGGGGAACGAAGGAACAGGTCTCCCCCACCCCACCCAGGAGCGGGCACAGACAAAAGGCCCCATGTCCTTCAGAGATCACTACCTCACTACTGTGGGGATTCTCACCTTTTCCCTACCAGGATCCCACTGCCATATAGCCAGGAACCCTCCCTCTTAGCAACAAGAAAAGGGTAGGGTTACCATGACCCCCTTTGAGGGGCAGCGATCCCAGGCTGAGAACCCTGCCTTGTGGCCTCTAAGCATTTCTAATAGCCCCATCTTGATTGGGGCAGAAGGGACCCCCACATTCACTTCCTTCCCCACTTCAACTAATTTCCACCTGTGGGCCCCTCAGTCATTCCCGTCCCCCCCTTCCACCCATACACACACTGCACCCATATCGCAATGCCTACGTGGTACATCACTAGTCTGGAGTCGGACGGGCTGTGCCTCGCCCCAGGGGAAAAACTATGTCAGGTCTCTGGGCTGATGTGATTCCTAAGGAGCTTGCTTCCTTCTCCCTAAAGAGGCCTGGTCCCAGGTCTCCAAGGCCCTTGGTCTCTAAGGAGGCCTGCTCCCCAAAGAGGCCTGGTCTCTGGTCTCTAAGGAGGCCTGGTCCCAGGTCTCCAAGGTCCTTGGTTTCTAAGGAGGCCTGGTCCCAGGTCTCCAAGTTCCTTGGTTTCTAAGGAGGCCTGGTCCCTAAAGAGGCCTGGTCTCTGGTCTCTCAGGAGGCCTGGTTTCTAAGGTTCCTAAAGAGGTGTGAACAGTTAATAGAACTGTCCTCGCATGGAGACTCTAGGCCACATGGACCCTCTGGTGCCGGACAAGGTGGGAGCTGAGGATGAAGCTCCTCCCGCACTCTGGGCATTTGTAGGGTTTCTCTGCCAAATGGGTGCGCTGGTGCTGATCCAGGGTGGAGCTGTCGCCAAAGCCCTTCCCACACTCGAGGCACTTGTAGGGCCGCTCACCGGTGTGGGTGCGCTGGTGCTGGATCAGGGCTGAGCTGTCCCCAAAGCCCTTCCCACACTGGGTGCATTGGTAGGGCCGCTCCCCGGTGTGTGTGCGCTGGTGTTTGATGAAAGCCGAGCCCCAGCTGAAGCTCTTCCCACACTTGGGGCAGCTGTAGGGCCGCTCCCCGGTGTGGGTCCGCTGGTGCTTCACCAGGGTTGACTTGTGCCGGAAGCTCTTCCTGCACTGGGGGCATTTGTAGGGCTTATCGCCACGGTGGGTCCTCTGGTGCCCGATCAGGGTGGAGCTGTGGCTGAAGCTCATCCCGCAATCAGCGCATTTGTAGGGGCGTTCCCCTGTGTGGACCCGCTGGTGCTGGACCAGGTGCGAGTTCCGGCTGAAGCTCTTCCCGCACTCGGTGCATTTGTAGGGCCGCTCGCCCGTGTGGATGCGCTGGTGCTGGATGAGGTAGGAGCTGTCGCTGAAGCTCTTCCCGCAGTCAGGGCATTTGTAGGGTCTCTCGCCGTGATGCACCTTCTGGTGCCGGGTAAGGCCTGACTTGTCTCCGAAGCTTTTCCCGCAGTCCGGGCATTCATAAGGCCGCTCGCCCGTGTGGGTGCGGCGGTGCTGCAGGAGGTAGGAGCTGTCGTTGAAGCCCTTCCCGCAGTCAGGGCATTTGTAGGGTCTCTCACCCGTGTGGATCCGCTGATGCTTGGTGAGGTGGGAGCTCTGGCTGAAGCTCTTCCCGCACTGGGAGCAGCTGTAAGGTCTCTCCCCCGTGTGGATCCGCTGGTGCTTAATAAGGTCCGAATACTGGCTAAAGCTCTTCCCACATTGCCCACAGATGGTCAATCTCTGGGGTACAGACATGCTACTGAGAAGCCCAAATCCATTTTCCACCCCTTGGAGTTCTTCCCCCTGCCATCCCACCCTGTTGGCCTCTCCCTGCTCGGGGCTCTGCGAAGGCCTGTGTGGCTCCCGCTGGGGATTCTCCTCCTCCTTCCTGACACCTGCTGGGAGAAAGAGAAAATCCAGTTCCCCGTGACAGGGAGAAAGGGGGCAGCAAAGGGGTTTGTCACCAAACAGAAAACCCGATGGGCAGGAAGCAAAACCCCCCTCAAATCCTTCCCAGAGGGGAGATGAGGGGCCAGCAAAGGAATTTGGCATTCACCTATTAATATGTCTGAAAAGTTTAATCTGGTTATGAAGGACTGGGGAAGGGAGAAAGTCACCTAACCTAAGTGTTGTGTCTACTCATCCTAATCTATGAATCCTCCCTTATCACATGGCAGTTTATAGTATCCAATCGTCCAAAACCTGGGTCTAGTTCTGGTGTCCACAACTTCAAAAAAGGTGTTAACAAATTGGAGAAGGCTCAGAGAAGAGCAACAAGAATGATTTGTCCGTTCTGGATAACCTGCCTTATAGCAAACAAAGAAATGGAAGTGACTTGATCACGGTCACTGGAAGACAATATCATAGAATCTAGGGCCAGGAGGGACCATCTAGTCTGACGTCCTGTGCAACACAGGCCAGAGAACGTCCCCCCTGATAATTCCTGTTTGAACGAGAGCAGGTCTTCTAAAAAAAACAACCCCACCCAATCTTGATTTTTCAAATTGCCCCTGATAGAGAATCCACTATAATCCTTCGTCAGTTGTTACAATGGTAAATTGCCCTCACCATCAAACATTTTCACCTTGTTTCCAGTATGAATTTGTCTAGCTTCAAATTCTAGCCTTTGGGTCCTGTTAGATCTTTGTCTGCTAGACTGAAGAGCCCACTACTAAAAGTTTGTTCCCCACATATGTAGTTACAGACTGTGCTCAAATCACCCCTTAAGCTTCCCTTTATTAAGCTCAATAGATTGATCTCCTGGAGTCTGTCATTCTAAGGCAGGTTGTCTAATCCTTTAATCATTCTCGTGGCTTTTCTTTCACCCCTCTCTAATTTATCAACATCCTTCTTGAAGTGTGGACCCAAGAACTGGACAGTAATGGCATCACCAGTGCTGTATACAGAGCTAATATCACGTCCTCATTCCCTAGCTCATACACCCAAGGATCATATTAGCTCGCTTCACTACAGCATGTCTGGGAACCAAGTGAAGATGAGCTGTCTATCATTACCCCCTCCCCTAGTCCTTTTCAGAGTCACTCCTTCCCAGGATACAGCTCTCTCTGGTATCTTTGAGACAGGAGAGCTTTTTAATCTACTGGACAAAGGGAGAATGAGACCCAACAGCTGGGAATTGAAGCTGGAGTAATTCAAACTGGAAATAAGATATTGATTCTTAACAGTGAGGGGATTTAGTCAGTGGACCAGCCTTACCAAGGGATGTGATGGATTTTCCATTACATGGAGACTGGGTTGTCTTTCTTTAGGGAGACAGTGTGGCTACTGGATAGAACACTAGGAGTCCTGGGTTCTATTCCTGGCTCTGCTACTGGGAGGCCTTGGGCAGTCCATTTCCCTCTCTGTACCTCAGTTTTCCCATCTGTAAAACAGGGGAAAGGAGCCCACCTCTATGAGAGTCCCATGGTGATGCTCTCCAGCCTGGGCTATGCAGGAAGGGCAGGCTGGACAACCATTGGGGTTACTTTTGGCAAACCATCTAGGGATCTATGGATGGTCCCTCTGATTTTCCAGTCCATGACACTAATCAGCCTGCCACAAGCCTTTCCGAATACTCCCCTGGCCCAGTTTATCTAGTGCCCCCATCCAGACCAAGGCCACCAAGTCTAGTTATCGAGACAGCGATGTGGGGGATGAGTGGGAGTATGTCTGCTCCAGTGTGAGCAGCCCCCCAAGTCACTGCACCCTCTGGTGCTGCCTTTCCCCCTGCAGGTGGGCTGCAATGCCAGGGCTTCTGGGGGGCACATCCCACAATGCTTTGTGCTACACTCAGCTGAGCTTGCTGTGTGATTCTTTCCCAGAGCACCGTGGGAGACGCCGTCTGGCCTTCTGGGCACATGGGGATCGTGGGAAGGCAGCAGGGGACTAAGGGCGCTCAAGGGCTTAGCCAGCATCCTCCCTGCGAAGTGGGGAGGTTACCAGCCAGGCTGAGCACCCGAGGAAAACCCCTATGGGTGGTGAGCGGCCGGATCACCTGGCCAAGGCTAAATGAAGGAGCCTGCAGCTGGCTAGATCTCCAGAAGCCAAGAGGACTCCGGTAGGGCCTGGAAGCCAAACGCTCTCAAGAGATGGTGCCCTTGTCCCCTGGGGAGAAGGGCCAGAAATAGGGACACTCCTTGGCGCCGGCTGGGGGCGCTACTGAGCGAGTGGAGACAGAACTGGGAGGGGGCTCCCGCTGGCTTGGCTGGGACCGCAGCTTCCCCCCTCACTCCCAGCCGGTGTGGCTCGTTCCTCACCTGGGGGGGCGCCTCTGGGGGTCCCCCGTTCCTGGGCGCCCGGGAGATCCGGGACCCTCGGCTCTTCCCCTGGCTCCATGCGGGGGATCGCGCCCGGGCCGGGGAGCGCTGCTCGGTGAAATCCCCCCCCCGGGACAGAGAACGCGCCCGGGCTTGAACCCCGGCCCCGCGCTCTGCTGGGGGGAGGCGGGATCCGGGCCGGGGATCGTGGGGGAGACCCGGGCTGCTCAACCAAGCTGGGCTGGGCTGGGCTCGGGTCCCCTCCGGGCAGCGATTTCCTGCCGCTGGTGCGGCCCCCCGAGCCGGGCACGCAGCCCTGCGCACACCCGGCGGGGCCAGGAGCCGGGCTCCGGGGGGGCTGGACAGGAAGGTCCCGGCGCTGCTCCGGCCCCGCGGCTGGCAGCTCCCTGGGAAGCGGAAGGTTCAGGAGAGCGGTGGGTTTAACCCGTTCTTCTCCGGGCCTTGCGGAGACACCGCTGGTTAGAGGCACTTCCGATCCCCCCGCCTCTCTACAGTGGTTAGCTCGCACGCTTGTCCTAGCTGGGACCAGGACCCAGGAGCCCTGACCCCCCTAGGCCCCACTCCCTTCCCCGGAGAGCTAGGGATAGAAGGAGAACCCGGGAGTCCTGACTCCCAGACCCCACACTAACCCACTGGACCCCACTCCTTTCCCCCCAGACCTGCCGATAGAAGTTAGAGCCCAGGAGTCCTGACCCACTGCTTCAATTCTTATATAGGCAGAAGACTCCTCAAAACTACCACACAACGATGTGAGACATGCAGATGGTGACAAAAGAGATCCAGGAAAGGTGATGAATATACACAATAACCCTCTGTAGTTAAGACGTTCAATGGGCCGAGAGTATGTAACAGAGCTTCCTTACACCTGTGCTATCCAGATACAAGAGGAGAAATTATGAGTAGGGCCCTACCAAATTCACAGTCCATTTTGGTCAATTTCACAGTCATAGGATTTTAAAAATAGTAAATTTCATTATTTCAGATATTTAAATCTGAAATTTCATGGTGTTGTAGGGATCCTGACCCAAAAAGGAGCGGGGGGCCCAAAGTTATTGTGTGTTGGGGGGGGAGGCGGTTGCGGTACCGATACCCTTACTTTTGTGCTGCTGGTGGCAGCTCTGCCTTCAGAACTGGGAGCTGGAGAGCGGCGGCTGCTGGCCGGGAACCCGGCTCTGAAGGCAGCGCCGTGGCCAGCAGCAGCGCAGAAGTCAGGGTGGCCTGGTCTGGTATTGCCCCCTTCCGTCTGCACTGCTGCCTGCAGAGCCGGGCCCTCAGTCAACAGCCGCCGCTCTCCGGCCGCCCAGCTCTGAAGGCAGCAGTTCAGGAGTCAGGGTGGCATGGTATGGTTTTGCCACCCTTCGTTCTGCGCTGCTGCTGGCAGGGCACTGCCTTCAGAGCTGGGCACCTGGTCAACAGCCGCCGCTCTCTGGCCACCTAGCTCTGAAGGTAGCACAGAAATAAGGGTCTCAATACCGTGACCCCCCCCACCTGCAACGCCCTGTGGATCAGGCCCCCAATTTGAGAAACACTGGTCTCCCTCCCTAAAATCTGGTATTTTGTGTGCTTTTACTGTATACCATACAGATTTCAGGGGGGGACCAGATTTCACGGTCCATGACATGTTTTTCATGGCCGTGAATTTGGGAGGGCCCCAGTTATGAATAATGTGAGACCACATTATCGGACAAGCTTGTGAGGCTCTAAGCGCTCCTTGCTGGTGTTTCTGTTTGTATTGTTTTGCATGGATCCCTCACCCTGCAGCTGTTTCTGGGGTGGAGTGTGGGGACTGTTTATATAGGGATCCCTTACCTAACCCTAAGATGCAGCTGCCTCTTAGGTGTGGTGCAGGGCTGTTTATACAGGATCCCTCACCTGATGCTAAGATGTAGCCACCTCGGAGTGGGGTGCGGGGCTGTCTATACAGGGATACCTCACCCATTGCTGAGATGCAGCCACCTTTGAGGTGGAGTGTGGGAGCTGTTTCTATAGGATCCTGCACCTGAATCTGAGATGCAGCCACCTCTGGTATGGGGCATGAGGGCTGTTTATACAGAGATCTCTCCTGATTTTTAAACCAATTTTATGAATTTTTTTTTAGGATATATTTCATGAGTTTTGAAGACTCCAGGCCTGGCAAGACCAAGATTTTTATTATGATAGTAATAATAATTCCTAGCTGTTATTTTCATTTGTAAATCTCAGGTCACTTTACAAGAGAGGGCAGTATCATTATCCCTGTGACACCCTGGCACCCCCATATTCACCACTGTCCTATAATTTTAATATGTTTTGTACAATGCATGCCTTGTGAGGTATCCTTCTAAAAGTCTTGATCTGTCAAACATTAATATCCTGTTGGATTGTATGTGTCATTGTATGTGTTACTGAAAGATGTTGTGAAGTTGAAAACACCCACAACTAGCCTTTCAGGTACAACGATGGAGTAGCCAGACAGTGTTAACTGCTGTCATCAACACCCATCCAGGGAAGAATCCACTAGCACAGGAACTCTGTATAAGGAAGTTTCCTCGGAGGGAGCACGTAGGCAATGGAGAATGTTTGGCCAATGCAGCAGACTCCCCATGTCACATGCATAGACTTTCCGGCAAGCTGGAAGAACCTATAAATGATGAGGAGTGACATCATGACTTGGTCTTCACTCCCCCACAACTCAACACCTGAAAGAAGCTCTGGAAGACAAAGGACTCTGAATGGGGGAGGGGAATCCAAGCTGCAAGGCAGGTGCAGCTTGTGCCTCAAGAATCTGTAAGCCTGCTTGTATCATCAGACAGGGTGAGATATTGCTGATTCAAATCCAATCTAGTTTGTATAAGATTTAGTTTGCGATTTTGTTTATTTACAAGGTAATCTACTTTGATCTGTTTGCTATCACTTAAAATCTATCTCTCTGTAGTTAATAAACTTGTTTTATATTTTATCATAACCCGTGTGTTTTTCAGTGAAGTGAGTGGGGAAAATCTCAGCTCAGCTATCAAAGGCATGGTGCAAATCTTTTCCACATCGAGGGGGAAGCGACCTATATTAATGAGCTTGGATTGTACAGATCCCTGTGCAGTGCAAGATGGTATAATTCTGGGTGAATACTCCAGCAGGGGTGCAAGGCTGGGGAGCTGGCTGGCGCTGCCATTGTTGATCCATGAGTGGCTTAGGTAAAGCACTCAGGTAGGCATATTGCACCACCTGCTGTTCTGTGGGGTGTTAACAGGGCCTGGAGAGGCTGGCTGAGTCACCAACAGAGCAGTGTGAGAGAGGCCAACCCAGCTGAATGGTTAGGGGGGGCACAGTGGTTCCAATGGCTCCCAGAGTGCACCCTAGGGGTACAATCCATCACCATCCCCATTTTACAGATGGGGAAACAGCCACGGGGAAATGAAGTGATTTGCTCAAGGTCACCCACTGGCAGAGCTAGGAATAGAACCCAGATCTCCAGAGTCCCACCCTAGTGCTTTGTCCACTAGGTTTGCTCTGCACACACTTTTTATCGAGATATTACTATGTCAGTTTGCGGTGTGATGTTAAAATCAATATAGCAGCACAACCGCTAGCATAGAGGTAGTTACACCAACATAAAAATATCTTATACCAGTGCAGCTAGTCCCCTACCTTTATAGTGTTGGTGGCTTAATTCCCTTAATTCCCTTATTGATAAGATAGCAAATAACTCAGCTCCATCAGTTCACTAAACAGTGAGAAATCAGCACAGACAGAGGTGTTCAGACCTTACCCCCCTGCAGGGAAGAGCTGTTAAACCAGCGATACTCAGTCCTGAACAGGAGCCAAATTCGCGATCAACATTACCCCAAAGAGCCACAGGAGTCTGAATTCATTGTTTCATTCTCTCTCTATATATATGTATATATAATTCTTACCGCAAAATAACTGACCCAGTATTATTATTTTATCAACTACAATTGGTTAATAACATAGTAGAAGCTTCCTGCTTGATTAATAATGAAATCACAGAGTGTTTTAGTATCCTGTGCTGCAAAAAGCCGCAGGAGACACATTAAAGAGCCACTTGTGGTCGCGAGCCTCAGTCTGAGTATCACTGCATTAAACTGTCCCAAAAGCATGAGCTCACTTCTGCCCATATTCATAACCCTTTTGTGTACAGCAGATACAACATTTCCCAAATTCCCCTGTATCAACGCAAACCTTCCATCCCTTTTTCCTATCTAGTTCTGTACCCATTTTTCAAGTTCAAAGGCCACCTGCTCCGATTATTTCTAGCTTGTATCTAGTTAAAGATCCCTGCACCAATTATCCCTAAAAGATAACCAGCCATGCCTGGCACTCTGTTTATATTTGCTATTGCTTCTGACAGGTTCTGCATACACAGACAACAGAGGTCACATACAGTCAGGCTTGGAAGGATGACATTTTTATTGGTAAATGTTGATTTAGCCGTACATACCCAAACTGATGAAAAGCTATTTCCATGGATAACCATCAAAATGTACAGATATGCAAAAGAAGAAAAACACTGCTTGAGAAAGAAAAGTTCGATCCAAGGATATTTACTTTGTATAGTATGACATGTGATCCTGGCAATTTGTGTTTTAGTTATAAAGCTGTAACGTTGTGAATCTCAACATCTGTCGTTAAATAATTATTGTCTGCCCATCCCCATTGTCTGCCCTCTCCCCAATTTCCTGCAACTGTGGACATTTAAATTGACAAAAGGAGAAAAAAATGCTTAAAACAGAATTTTGCACAACTGTAAACTGATAAAAATGGGGGGAGGGGAGGAATGCTTTAAAACCACCATCAATATTATCCATGGAAATGATTAAAAAAATAAAAATCTGATTCTGTCAAGCCGACATACATTTCACCTGTTAAGAAGTTTCCACAATAAAGCTTAGCATAAGTGTGTGGCATTTGGGGAGTCTGATTCATGGTTATGCAACTTAGCATACGTACAAAGCCTTCTAAAATGTATATGATATTGGCTAATAATAGTAATTGAGGTGGTTGTTTCTCAGATTCAGGTACAGGATCCTAAGCTATAATGCCCATAAGCACGGGGGTGGGCTGTGCCCCTTTACTAGTATACCACTTACAACTTTTTCCGTGAAGGCAAGGTCTAAGAGATTTAGTTCTTTTTATGCAGAAGCATCACACTTTTGGAAACATGTTGGAAACTTTGCATGGCAAAAGGGGATGTTTGGATAAGGACCAGACAAAACAAGAGGGAAGTAGATTGATCCAGAAATGGTCATTTTCAATATTTGGCAAACAACATCTGAGAGATGCCCGGACCCTAGTTCTAATCTTTGGCCTTGTCTGGGATTTAAAGGTGTGACTTTAGCTCCATCTAATCAACGCTTTCTAAAACTCTTGTGCAGGGAAAACAATGGCACTGGAGCACCTGCTAAATTAAGGAAGATGAAGACTATTATTATTAATTGTGATCTGTATTACGGCAATGTAAGCCTGCCGCAGTGAGCCTCCCAGCCTGGTTCAACAGACTCAGGTTAACAGGGCTTGGGCTAGTACTAAGGTGCCACAAGTACTCCTTTTCTTTTTGAAATATTGTGTAGACAGCACTTTGAAGTTGCAGCCTGGACTGGAGCTCAAGGTCTGAAGCCTAAGGAGGGGTCTGGATGATATCTTAGCACTGTGTTATGGCCACGTACAGGAGGAAATTGACTGGGGATAGCTATTCCACAATAACTCCCCAGGCGGATGCTCCAATCTAGTACAGTATAAGAGGGCCTTGATCTAGTTTAGCTTAAACCAGTTTAGATCCTTTTGCTCTGGAAGTGGATTAAGCTAAAATGGAACCAGGTTGCTGGCCTGATTCCCCAGCCCTGGAAGGAATGGTGCCTCCCAGAGTCTGGGTCACTCCTTCCTCAGAATCTTGGAAGATGCCTTTGGTCAGTTGCAGTCGGTGAAGCCAATTCCACTGATGTCAATGGCCAGGCCTCCACTGATGTTACCAGTCTTTGGTTTGTGCCCCTGGTTAGCTGCATGGTGAGAGAAGATGGTGAGAGAAGTTTCACAGATGTCAATGGCCAGACCTCCGCTCACACCAGCGACCAACAATGGCCTTCGGCTAATCATGCCCCTGGTCAGCTGCAGATGGTAAGGGATGTTCCATTGACATCAACAGCTGAACAACTTCATTGATGTCAATGGCCTTTGGCTTGTGTCCCTGGTCAGCTGCAGGTGATGAGGGGAGTTCTGCTGAAGTAGAATTCTCCGTGGTGGGATTTTCCAATCCCTGCAGCCTGGCACAGCCCCACCCCCAGTTCCTTTCCCCAGTGGTTCCTCTGGTGCCTTGTGAGCTGGGGGCTAAGGCTGAAGGCCTCCTCACACTCAGAGCATCAGGACAGTTTCTCCCTGGTGTGGATCCTCCAGTGGAAAGTGAAGGAGTATCTCAGGTGGAAGTCCCTCCTGCACTGGGGGTATGGGTAGGGTCTCTCCCTTGTGTGGGTCTGGGTGGTGCTGGATCAGGGTGGTCCTGGTGCCAAGCTCCTCTTGCAGTCAGGGTAGAGGAGGCATCTGCCTCTGAGGTGGGTGCGCTTGTGTTCCTGGAGGTTGGATCTCTGCAGGGAGCCCCTCCTGCAGTAAAGACACCTTTGTGGCCACTCCCCGATGTGGGTGCACTGATGCTCAACTGGCCCATCACTCTCCCTGAAGCCCTTCCCACACGCGGGACACTTGTAGTCCTCTATGTAGTCCCCTCTTGTAGTCCTCTTGTAGTCCCGCTGTGTCCTCTAGTGTTGAGTGAAATGCAAGGCCAACCAGAAGCCTTGTCACCACAGCCACACTAGGAGGGCCACTCTTCAGGGGGGTATGCTGGTGTTGCAGGGCATGGGAGTTCTCAGCAAAGCTCCTCCCTTCTTTGGTGCCCTTGTAGGGCTCCTCTCCGGCGGGGATGACCAGTGGGTGGCCAGGTTGGAGCTGTAGCTGAAGCCCCTCCCACAGTCAGGACACTTGTAGGGGTGGGTCTGGCAGTGATGGAGCAGACACCAAAGCCCTTCCTGCAATCAGGATGTTGATGGGGTCTCCCTCACTGTATGGGCACTTTGGTGCTTGGAGGGGGATTATCGCTGCCTGGACCACCACCCACACTCAGGACATGCCTGGAATCTCTTCCCAGTGAGAGCCACATGGTGCAGAGCCAGCGTCACACTCCCGCCAAAGCCCTTCCCAAGGTCGGGGCATCAGTCAGGGTGATCACCCATGTGGGTGTGTTGGTGTTTCACGAGATTTATTCTCTGGACATCTCTTCATGTTCTCTCTCTCCTTCTAAGCAAGATTTTCCTCCCCTGGCCTGGGGGGTCCATCTTGTCCTGACTCGCTTGCATCTTTAGCTCGGGGTTCTGGGATATCCCATGCAGCTCTGCTCTTGCAGGCCCTTCCTGCTGGTGATTCTCCTCCATCCTGGCACCTGCTGGAGGCAGAAAGAATCCAGCCAGGGCTCATTCCCTGTGCTGGGGAGAGAGGGGGGCAGCAAAGGGGTTTGTTACTGAGCAGAAAACTTGATGGGCAGGAAATGAATCCCCCCAAACCCTTCCCTGAGGGGAAAGGAAGGGCTGGGTCTGTCCCAAGAGCCCAGGAAAGGCCTCAGAGAAAGGCTGGAAGATGGGAGGGCTCCTGCCAGGGGGTGGGATCCAGGAGTGACGCCTGCCATGAGAACAGGAACCTGCTGGGAATGATACTGAGCGAGATGAGACAGAACTGGGGGGCTCCTGGTGGCCTTACTGGGGTCCCAGCTTTTCCTTTCAGTCTCAGACAGTCTTTGAGATGGTGTCACTCTTCCTTATCTGTGTGGATCCTCTCAGGATCTCCCTTTCCTTGGAGCCCTGGAGATCTGGGATGCTTGCTCTTCCCTTCGCTCCATCTGGGAGATTATAGCTGGGTCAGGGACAGGGAATCCTGCTCAGGGGAAGGAAACAGGGCAAGGTGGCGCTTGGTGAAATCTCCCCCCAAAGAATTCTGTACAGAGAATGTGCCCTGATTTTAACCCCAGCCCTATTCTCCAGTCTGGGTGATGTGGGATCCAAGCAAAGGGAAAATGTTCACAGGGATCCTTTTGGGTAACGAGATGCCTGGGGGGAAGATGGCCTGTACTCTCTGTAGGAGAGGGATTCCCCCCTACACACGGGCAGTGGGGGCTTAGGAACAGCACAGGTATCCCATCACAGTGATAGTCAGACTAGTGCAGTGGTTTTCAAACTTTTTTTCTGGCGACGCAGTTGAACAAAACTGTTGATGCCCATGACCCAACAGAGCTGGGGATGAGGGGTTTGGGGTGTGGGAGGGGCTCAGGGCTGGGGCAGAGGGTTGGGGTGCAGGGGTGAGGACTGTGGGGTGGGGCCAGGAATGAGGGGGTTCAGGATGTGAGAGGGGGCTCTGGGCTGGGGCAGGGAGTTGGGGTGCAGGAGGGGGTCAGGGCTCTGGGCTGGGGGTGCAGGCTCTGGAGTGTGGCCAGGGATGATGGGTTTGGGGTGCAGGAAGGGGGCTCCAGGTTTGGGGGGGGCTCAGGGCTGGGGCAGGGAATAGGGGTGTGGGGTTGGGGCATGGGCTGACTTCGGGTGGATCCCAGTCAGCGGCTCAGTAGGGGAGCTAAGACAGGCACCGTGGACCGCTGTGCCCCAGAAGCTGCCAGAAGCAAGTCCGACTCCTAGACAGAGGCACGCAAGCGGCTCTGCGCGGCTCTCGCCTGCAGGCACCGCCCCCCAACCCCCTAGCTCCCATTGGCCGGGAACCGTGGCCATGCCGCCTCAGAGCCGGACCTGCTGCTGGCTGCTTCCAGGGCATAGCGCAGCATCAGAACAGGTAGGGACTAGCCTGCCTTAGCCGGGCAGCACCACCCACGGGACTTTTAACGGCCCGGTTGGCGGTGCTGACCAGAGCCACCGTGGACCCAGTGCCTTACATTTTGCGACCCGGTGCTGGGTCGCAACCCGCAGTTTGAAAACCACTGGACTAGTGCCTATGTGAAAAGGGGTCCTTACAAACACGAAGTCATTGCCAGGCTGGAGCAAACCAAGGGGCCCATCTGGCTTGGCATCAAATGAACATGGCACAGGGGACTTGTCATTGGCCTGGTGTTTTTCCAGGGAGCCCTGCAGGGATCGAGTCGGGGCCCCAGAATGGGAACGTGTTGGAAGGAGACATAAGGGAACCCCTGGCACAGTCTGCAGAGGACACGCGCCGGGGGGGGGAGGCAAGTGGTCAAGCGGGAAGAGGCCAGGTGGCTGAATCAGAGTGAGCTGCATGGGTGGGAAGTTCGGCACGTGTTTTAATTTGGCGATGTGTAAATGGGGTCCAAGGGGAACAAAGAACGGGGGCCCCACGCTCCCAGGATGGGGACTGGCCGGAGCCCCCATCACTAGGGTGACCAGACAGCAAGTGTGAAAAATTGGGACGGGGGTGGGGGGTAATAGGAGCCTATATGAGAAAAAAGACTCCAAAATCGGGACTGTCCCTATAAAGTCGGGACATCTGGTCACCCTACCCATCACCCAGGGTCGCCTGGCCCTTTAAATGCGCAGCTTCTCGCCCTCATCCAAGATGGCCTCGCCCTGAAACTGCTTCACTCCCTCCAATGCCCTAATCCAAGATGGCAGCACCCGCATGGCGGCACCGCTATGTCCCCTTGACCGCCCCCACCCCCGCCACCACACACTGTTGCCCCACCCCAAGATGGCGGCGGCTCAGCTTGAGCCGTGACACGGCTTTCTTTCTCTCCCTTTGCCAAGATGGCGGTCCCCACGGCTTCAAGCTCCGGGGACCCCCGGGCAGCAAGGCGTGCGCCCATTGGCTGAGAGCGGACGGGAGCAAGGCCCGCTGCCATTGGCCCGCGAGGGTCGGGCTGTGGAGCGTCGACAGAAACGGGGCGGGGCGGGAGGAGGCAGAGCCGCAGCCGGAGACCGAACGGGAGCGAGCGAGAGCCGGTGAGCCGGGAGGGGGGAGCAGTGCGGGGAGGGGGGGCAATGGGGGGGAGCCGGGAGGGGGGAGCAGTGCGGGGAGGGGGGCAATGGGGGGAGCCGGGAGGGGGAGCAGTGCGGGGAGGGGGGGCAATGGGGGGAGCCGGGAGGGGGAGCAGTGCGGGGAGGGGGGGCAATGGGGGGAGCCGGGAGGGGGAGCAGTGCGGGGAGGGGGGCAATGGAGGGGAGCCGGGAGGGGGAGCAGTGCGGGGAGGGGGGGCAATGGGGGGAGCCGGGAGGGGGAGCAGTGCGGGGAGGGGGCAATGGGGGGAGCCGGGAGGGGGAGCAGTGCGGGGAGGGGGGGCAATGGGGGGGAGCCGGAGGGGGAGCAGTGCGGGGAGGGGGGGCAATGGGGGGAGCCGGGAGGGGGAGCAGTGCGGGGAGGGGGGGCAATGGGGGGAGCCGGGAGGGGGAGCAGTGCGGGGAGGGGGGGCAATGGGGGGAGCCGGGAGGGGGAGCAGTGCGGGGAGGGGGGGCAATGGGGGGAGCCGGGAGGGGGAGCAGTGCGGGGAGGGGGGGCAATGGGGGGAGCCGGGAGGGGGAGCAGTGCGGGGAGGGGGGGCAATGGGGGGAGCCGGGAGGGGGAGCAGTGCGGGGAGGGGGGGCAATGGGGGGAGCCGGGAGGGGGAGCAGTGCGGGGAGGGGGGCAATGGGGGGAGCCGGGAGGGGGAGCAGTGCGGGGAGGGGGGGCAATGGGGGGGAGCCGGGAGGGGGAGCAGTGGGGGGAGGGGGGCAATGGAGGGAGCCGGGAGGGGGAGCAGTGCGGGGAGGGGGGCAATGGAGGGAGCCGGGAGGGGGAGCAGTGCGGGGAGGGGGGCAATGGAGGGAGCCGGGAGGGGGGAGCAGTGCGGGGAGGGGGGGCAATGGGGGGGAGCCGGGAGGGGGAGCAGTGTGGGGAGGGGGGGGCAATGGGGGGAGCCGGGAGGGGGAGCAGTGGGGGGAGGGGGGCAATGGAGGGAGCCGGGAGGGGGAGCAGTGGGGGGAGGGGGGCAATGGGGGGAGCCGGGAGGGGGAGCAGTGCGGGGAGGGGGGCAATGGGGGGAGCCGGGAGGGGGAGCAGTGGGGGGAGGGGGGGCAATGGAGGGAGCCGGGAGGGGGGGCAATGGGGGGAGCCGGGAGGGGGAGCAGTGTGGGGAGGGGGGGGCAATGGGGGGGAGCCGGGAGGGGGAGCAGTGCGGGGAGGGGGGGCAATGGAGGGAGCCGGGAGGGGGAGCAGTGGGGGGAGGGGGGGCAATGGAGGGAGCCGGGAGGGGAAGCAGTGGGGGGAGAGGGGCAATGGAGGGAGCCGGGAGGGGGGAGCAGTGGGGGGAGAGGGGCAATGGGAGGGAGCCGGGAGGGGGAGCAGTGGGGGGAGGGGGGCAATGGGGGAGCCGGGAGGGGGGAGCAGTGGGGGAAGGGGGGTCAATGGAGGGAGCCCGGGAGGAGGGGAAGGGAGGGCAAAGCGGGGAGCTTGGAGGGGGAGCAGTGGGGAGAAGGAGATCCAGGGGGTTAGAGAGCAATGAGGGCCTTGAGGATGGGGGGATCGGTGAGGGAGGGTAACAGGGGGTCGGGATTGGGGGAGATCAGGGTAAGGGGAAGTATGGCGGGGGAGACCTGGGGGAAGCGTGGTTTGGGGGATTTGGGATTATAGAAGTGGTGGAGGGATTTGAGGGGGGAAAGCTGGAGTGCAGCTGGGGAGAAAGGGACCAATGGGGAAGACCTGGTGGAAGGGCAGTTTAGGGGGACCAGCGACGGGAGCCATGGGGGGAAGACCCAGGGGGAGAGCAGATGGTGAGAGGGGAGCACCTACGGGGGGGGCAATTTGTGGAGGCAAGTGAGGAGGGGTGCAGTGTGGGAGGGGACCGAACATAGGGAGAGCCCTGGGGAGGGGCTGAGAGTAAAGAGAGTGTGGGAGAGGCAGGTGGGTGAGGGAAAGGGGGAGTAGTTGGCGGGGGGGGGGGGGTGAGAGAGATCCAAGGGGAGGAGAGAGACCTAGAGCCCAGGCGATGGATTTTTGGGGTAGGGACCCAGTGGGGGAGAGATTTGGGAGTAACCAGAGTGGGAGATTTCAGAGTAACAGCCGTGTTAGTCTGTATTCACAAAAAGAAAAGGAGGACTTGTGGCACCTTAGAGACTAACCAATTTATTTGAGCATACGCTTTCATGAGCTACAGCTCACTTCAACCAATTTATTTGAGCATAAGCTTTCGTGACTGAGAGAGGGGAAATAGAGAGGGCTGGTGGGGAGAATCTAGGGGGGAGAAGGGAGGAACCTGAAGCGGGGGAGGTCCAGTGGGGGAGTCCTAAGGGGCAGAGTTAGGCAGGGTCAGTGCTGGGAGGCAGGACAAAGAGAGAGAGATGCCCCATCAAGGCCCCTCTAGCCTGCCCCCGCTGCCCAGGATCCGTGCATGTCCTTTGTGGCCTGGGAAACCATCTCTAGGTGATCGTTCCCAACCCCCACACCTCCTGAGCTTCCCTTCTGCTCCCAAGCTGGTGTCAGGTCACACCTGAGCTGCGCAAGGGGCTCTCTGGTTACTGCTAGCAATGGCTTTGCCTGTCCGCTAATGCCCTGTAATTATTCTCCCAGCGGCTCCCCTCTGCTTGTCCATTGTGATCTCTTGAGTTCTGCACCGTGGGAATGTGCCCCCTCTGCAGCCCCTCCCCCCGGCACTGAGGAGAGCCCACCCCCACCACCACATCTACACCCCCTCCCCCAGTCTGATCCCCCATGGCTGAGCCCTCTGCTACTGTGGCCATGCTGCCAACCCTAGAGTGCAGGAGGTTGTGGGGGAGGGGTGTCATGCTGAGTCCTCGGGGGCTCTTCACAAGAGCCGGTGCCCCCTAGTGTCCCATTTCCCCTCCAGCTGAGCCAGCCAGCCCCCCACCCCGGAGCTGGGTCAGGGCGGGGGTCTTGCAGTGCTCATTGTAACCCTGGATTCTCTTTCCTGGGCAGAGGAGACCACGCTGGAGGATGAGTAGGCAGGAGGCTGTCCCGGGACGACCTCTGAACCCCTGATCCCAGGGGGCTGCCCCCTACATCCCAGCTGAAGCCAGCCATGGAGCACCCCGTGGCCAGAGGGGCGCTGGCAGGGGGCTGTACCAGGCTGTCTGCCTCGGAGCGGAACATCCGACGCCAGAGGCTCATCGTGTACAGGTGTGTGGGGGGGTTCACCTCTGTCCAGCCGCCTCCCCTCTGGGGTCAGGGCCTGTCTATCCCACCCTGGGCAGAACTCACTTTCCTCTTACCCTGGGCGTGTTTGAGGGGGGAGACTCGGGGCTGAGGATGCTGGAGGACAGGATGCTGTGGGTGGGAGACAATGAGAGGCAATGGTCTCAACTAGGCCGGGTGAGTGATTTTTTTGGGGGGGGGGAGCTGTGGGTCTCTGGGTCCTGGGGCAAACATCATGCCAGTAATCAGGGGGATTTGGGGGTCCATGGCCCCTGTGAGTGACCCCATCTCTCTCTTCCAGACCCTCCACTGAAAATCAGAGCTCCCCTGCCCCCCGGGGGCCTGAGGAGAAGGCTCCCCCGCTGTGCTGGCTGCCCCGGGGCAGGGCCGGGTCTCCTCAGGCAAGGCGCCAGTCGGAGAGACTGCAGGGCAGACGGCAGCGGCTGCAGCAGGGGGTGCCCCAGTGGGGCCAGGGGGCGGAGCTGTGGCTGGTGGCCTCGCCCATGGAGAGAGCCCGGCACAGGGTACTGGCCATTGCCCTGGAGGAGTGTCTTGCCACCAAAGGAGGGGCTGTGAGTGCGGGGGGGGGACGGGTGGTCTGGGACTGCGGCGGGGGCCCTGCTTGGAGATCTGGTGGCCTAAGCCCCCCGCCCCAACCTCCCCTGAGCCCTCCCAGGCCCTGTTGTCCTGCTCCCTTGAACCTGCTGAATCCTTTGCTGCTCCCCGGTATGGATTTCTCGAGCCAGCCTCTCCCCCACGTAACCTCCTTCTCTCCCTGCTGTGGTTTGCCACCAGATGGCCCAGAAACTCCTGTTCTGAGCTCTGGGGGTGGGGGGGGAGGCAGAGCAGGACGGCTTGGTATTTGTGCCCCCATTACACATGGGAGGGGGCCAGGCTGGGCTCTTGAGAAGAGTTGTTAGGAGATGTCAGGAGCTGGGAGTCAGTGGGGGGGGGGATGGGATCCATGTTTAACCCCGTGGTGTCTCTTGCCCAGCAGGTCTCCCAAAGGGGCACATCCTCCTCAGCTCATCTGGACACCCCCTCCCTCCCTGGACACCCCCTTCCTGGGAAAGCCTTGCTGCCAGCTGGGAGCCCTACGCCTGGTTCAGATTGGACCCCTAGGCAGCAGGAGCCCACCATGGACAGGTGAGCGGGGATGAATCATGTGTCAGGGCACGTTCCAAATACTAAGCAGGGTGTCTGCCGGGGGAGGGGGTCACTGGCTTCTGGGGCAGGGGCTGGATCTGGAGGATCTGACGGCAGAGCTATGGCAGCATGTGGGAGGCTGGGAAAGGGGAGCGGGGTGCTTTGAGAGTTGCGCGGGGGGGGGGGGGGGGATGTGGGAATGAGGTGCCAGGGGGCTCAGTGGAGCTGATGGCAGGGGTGCAGGGAGTGGGATCTCGGAGGGGGTGCTGGTGGTGTGATGATTGGGGGGGAAAGGGAGTCTCTGGGGGGGGCTGAAGATCCGGGGAGGGTGAAAATTGTGCCAGTGAGCGACGGGGCTTTGGGGTCCGTGGCCCCGTCTCATTCTTCCAGACCCTCCCCTGAGGAGCAAAGGTCTCCCGTCTGCCAGAGGCCTGAGAATAAGGCCCCTGCATCGTGCTGGCTGCCCCAGGGCACGGCTGGGT